>NC_060124.1:21535798-23973298 GCF_021461395.2 Schistocerca americana
TCCTGTTGAAGTCATTCAAGGTGTTCTGTTTTTCTGTACATGAGTGTAACTTCGTGACTAGTCTCAGCAAATTAATTTACCATCCTCAGAAGATCATACTATTAAGCCTACATCGGAAAGTAATCGTCAATCAAACTTTGGATGATGGACTGCCATGAATAAAATCTATGTACGAGGGTTGTTCTGAAAATTAGGAACGATCGGTCGCGAAACGGAAACCACAGTGAAAATCAAAACTGTTTTCTTTGCACATTTCACCTTCCAGGTACTTCTCTACATAATCGCCGCTCAAACTTAGACATTTGTCGGACGGTTATACCAAATTTCCAACACCATCGTCATAGAAGGCAGCTGCCTGTGCTTTCCGATAATTCTCTACGCTGGTCTATAGCGCACAGCTGCGCCCAAGTGTTGTCTTCGTATCGAGCTTTTCACGTGAACAGAGATGATAATCAGGACGAGACAATTACGGCTGTGTTGTGGGTGATCGAACACTTCCCATCGAAAAGGCTACAGGAGCGTCTTCACTGCCCCTGCAAAGTGCGACTGAGAATTGCCATGAAGGAGGAAGTGCGTGGCAGTTGTGTTAGGAGGGCTGGATTCATTAAGGCGTAGCCTCTCAGGGGGTCCTCCTACTTGGCGGGAGACTTTATTTTTCTAGGCACCTTTACTCGCTCACAGTGCGCTCACAACTGAAAAGAGCGTCTTGATGCGATCGACAGGCATCCTAGAGACACTGCCCAAAACGTCTGTCAAAAGCCTCGTCGGATTTTCACAGTGGTTTCCATTTCGTGACCGATCGGTCCTCACTTTCCGAATAGCCCTCGTATGGTTTCAAATTTAACACACTTATAATGTTCTGATGTTATTGCGCTGTTCTTCCTTTGCGAAATGATGTACTGATGACTTTACGCTTAATGCTCAGATTTGTTCAGGTGGAGATGTATAATTATCTCCTCACCACGAAAATCAACTAAATTTCCACCCTGTTCTAGAATACTAATCTCAAGATGGTCTCATGTCTGAGCAGCACTGGGAGATACATGGGGTTGTTGTCATTGTGTGGAACCCGCACAAAGTTGTATCCTGGGTACTGAAGGGTAGCAACCACAGATACTATGTATTAGCTGATCGTGCAAGTATGAATTCATCGCAATACTACACCCGACTCAGATTAGGCTTACCGTTAATATATTCACAAGTTTCTCCAACTCTTAAAATTTAGGAGATTTCTTCTGTAAAACATGAATCCCTGTTGAACCTTTCAGAGTAAAAACTAGTGTCTACTCCATTGTTTTTATCTCTGTTTTAAAAATGCTAAACATGCTATCTCAGATTCTTTCACAGATCGTTTTATGTAGCCTTTTAGATCATCAACATTACGAGGTATATATGATCCAGGAGGTATTTTTAAAATTCACCACCTGCTAGATGAAGATTACTGTTTACTCAGTGATGTTTGGAATGCTATTGTACAGTTCAAGACCGATGAAGGTAATACTCCATTCTTCTTCCTTAGGTTAGCTGGTGGAAAGCAATATGCATTTAATACCAAGAATTGTTCTATCAAAGTTAAAGTATATGACATCACATGTGCGTATCAACTGATGCATCATTGTACATGCAGTTTACTTTTATGGAGTAATCAGGAGAAACATCAGACAAAAATGTCCACAGAGATATGAATGGAGGTCTTGGTGGGATTGTGAAATGTAGAACACATGGTTGTTAGAGAAGTAATGGCGCAATTCTTTCGGCAAATGTGAATCACCTTATGAGTCGAAATAGTAGACATTATCCCTGTTCTAAATATATGCAGCCCAGTGAGTCACAGATCCTCCTGCCACATCTATGTCACATTCTCCACATAATTACATCGTCTTAGGAACTGTATCCCTCATAAACACTCAACGGAATTGAGGGATGTGGGATTTTTTGATCAATGTGAGCAGATCTCTATTTGTAAGTGGTCTGTCAGGTAATATAGCTATGGGATATTTTTCCCTCACAAATAGTCAAAGCCCTTTCCTGTTTTCATACAGTCCTTTCCTGAAATCAACAGGTTCTATAAATTTGTTATGTCTTTTTGCTTCTTGAAGTTCCATGCTTTGTGCATTCTTTACCATGCATGCTATGGGTACAGTGCCTCTGGTCAATAAGCTGATGGTTAGTAACTCGGCGAAGGATGAAATTAGAAACAGGATTGTCTTAGTATTGGTAGGACTCGTAACCTGACTTCTTATGCTCCTTCTTCCTACCCCTTTCTGTTTCAGAACACTTTCAGACACTGATGACAAATGACTGGATGCAATTTCTTAAACATCCCAAACATTTCTTCTCAAGGTTTTTAAGTGGCTGACAAGCAGTATTCATAACCTGTTAGAAATTTATCTCAGCACCCAATTTAAGCTTGACACGCAATGCTTTCTCAACTGCAATATGTTGGCCTACGCCTACATTCCATTTTCCACATATCTGTTAGACTTTATCAGCTAAAATTCTGTCTGTGGCAAGACGTTCTACTAAACCTTCATTTGCAGAGTTTGCTAAATCATGCTCCTTACATGCCTCGATTAGCAGATTAATAGCAATAGCACCCTGCGCCTGATGTTTCTACAGCTTTGTTCCACATCCACAATAATTGTACTCTGGTATGTGTAATACAGTCGGCAGACTATCAAGATTACTACCTTTACCATGCACAATGCACATGCTATGACATGCGTTACGATACTGTATAATTGGAGAGTTTGCGCGCATTATTACATATATTACATTTTTAGCATTTACCCAGTTGTTGTGGTGTGATGGAAATCCAAGCCACTCCACTAAATCCCTGCTCCCTTCACATGTTATGACATATCTTATGCGAAACACGTTGGATTTAGAGCTTTTCTGTGATTCCTCTGTGTATAAACTACCAGTAAATTGTTCACCTTCACTTTCGTTAAAGATGCAAGTTCTTGGGATCATTTGTTGCACTTTGGGAACTATAAATATCTCTGTGGACCAATTATTTGATAGCTGTGATTTTTCAAAAACGGTCTTGTATTTTAAATTTGCACCAAATTGCGTGGATTAAATTTTGACTTCTATGGATTTAACATTTTGATATGACAATATACTGTATTTAGGAGTTCATTATCATAGACATCAATAGATTCATTTTTGTCGAATTATGTCAAGAGTGGTTATATTGAGAAATTATTTATGGGAGAATACTGGATCATTGGTATGATGCCCGAAGATTTAACTGCACCCACATACAGTATTTATAGCACTGTTCAAACGTTTCAAAATACCCCCTTTCATGTGGGTGGTATCGAGCAGAGGTGTATTCTGTAGCGATACATTAGTACCCTGAAATATTGATTGTAGAATTCATACCCATTATCAGTTTCAAGGTTGTCTGGGCAGCAATAGTCCCCGTCTGCAGCAATTGTTCAAAGACCTCAGTAACTTCCTTACCAGTCTTCACTTTCATGGGTAGAATCCAGGCAAGTATGGAATACTCGTCTATGAGCATTAAAATATACTTGAAACCGTTGAATGCTCATGAAAATTGCCTCTTATCCGCATATCTGCCTGCAATAAATCATACAAATCATGTATAATAAGAAGTCTGTGAGTGAAAGTTTTTCACACTTGGTTATGGAGCTCTTGGATGACCGTCTCCATAATTGTGCAACAATGCATCCTTCTTGAAGCTCTGAAATTACCGATATAATTTCGTTTATGTATACTGTATTCGCCATGGTGGACAATGCCTTGACCACGCATATCGTTCTTTAGGGTCGTCATAATGTATGAGCTGCACAGGTCGATCGTTCATTCTCTTATGCAGTATGTCGATGGCTTTACCCACACCATGGACAGCTTCAAATGCAGATTTAATAATATTTACGTATTTCTTGCTATTTGAACTTTTTATTCATCCATCTGGATTACTGTTTAGCCTATGTATATTAGTCATACATCATATACTGTCTAGTCACATTAATATCTGCGCCTGAAAAAAGCCTGAATAACCACCTTTCACAGTGCAGACCGCTCCTAGAAGTGCACGAAGAGTCAGTCAGCTTCTAGAAGGTACAGAAAGGATGTGGAGCCTTTCCGACTCCAATGTTAAGGCCGGACGTGTTAGGCGTCTTGGTTGAGGATCCTTGGTGCGAAAAGCTTGGTTGGATTGGTCCTACAGATTCTCTCTCTCACTCTTTTTTTTCTTTTTTCTTTGTTGAGTCATCAGTCTTCTGACTGGTTTGAAGAAGGTCGCCACGAATTCCTCTTCATCTCAGAGGAGTTGCACTTGCAACCTATGTCCTCAATTATTTGCTGGTTGTATTCCAATCTCTGTCTTCCTCTACAGTTTTTGCCCTCTGCAGCCTCCTCTAGTGCCATGGAAGTCATTCCGGCGTCCTATCGTCGTGTCCTTCTCCTTGCCAGTGTTTTCCACATATTCCTTTCCTCTCCAGTTCTGTGCAGAACCTCCTCGTTCCATAACTTATCAGTCCACCTAATTTTCTACATTCGTCTGTAGCACCACATTTCAAATACTTCGATTCCCTTCTGATCCGTTCTTCGCACGGTCCATGATTCACTACCATACAATGCTATGCTCCAAACATACATTCTCAGAAATTTCTTCCTCAGATAAAGGCCTGTGTTTGACACTAGAAGAATTTTCTTGCTCTGGAATGCCCTTTTGGCCATAGCTAGCCTGTTGTTGATGTCCTCCTTGCCCTGCAAGTCATTGGTTATTTTGCTGCCCAGGTATCAGAATTCCTTAACTTCATATACTTCGTGACCATCAATCCTGATGTTAAATTTTTCGCTATTCTCATTACTGCTACTTCTCATTACTTTAGTCTTTCTTAAATTTACTGTCAATTCATATTGTGTACTCATTAGACTGTCCATTCCATTTAGCAGATCTTGTAATTCTTCCTCAGTTTCACTCAGGATAGCAATGTCCTCGGCGAATCGTATCATTGATATCCTTTCACCTTGAATTTTGATTCCACTCCTGAACCTTTCTTTTCTTTCCAGCATTGCTTCTTCGATGTACGGATTGCACAGTAGGGGCGAAAGACTAATCCCTGTCTCACATACTTTTTAATCCGAGTGTTTCGATCTTAATGGTCCACTCTTATTATTCCCCCTTGCTTCTTGCGCACATTGTATATTACCACTCTCTCCCCATAGCTTACCCCTATTTTCCTTAGAATTTCCAACCTCTTGCACCATTTGACATTGTCGAACGCTTTTTCCAGGTCGACAAATCCTATGAACGTGTTTTGATTCTAATTTAATTTTGCTTCCATTATCAACCATAAGGTCAGAAATGCCTCTCTGGTGCCTCTAGCTTTTCTTAAGGCGAAAGTGATCCTTATCTAACACGTCCTCGATTTTCTTTTCCATTCTTCTGTGTATTATTCTTGTCAGCAACTTGGATGCATTAGCTACTCGTATTAAGCTGATTGTGCGATAATTCTCGCACTTGTCAACTCTTGCAGTCTTCGGAATTGTGTGGATGGTATTTTTCCGAAAGTCAGATGGTATGTCGCCAGACTCATGTATTCTACACACCAATGTGAATAGTCATTTCGTTGTCTTTAGATATTCTGAAGTAATATTTTCAATCCCTTCTGCCTTAGTTGATATTAAGTCCTCCAAAGCTCTCTTGAATTATGATTCTAATACCGAATTCCCTATCTATCTCTTCTAAACCTACTACTGTTTCTTCTTCTATCACACCAGACAAATCTTCCCCTTCTTAGAGGCCCTGAATGTACACTCTCCACCTATCCGCTCTCTCCTCTGCATTCAACAGTGGAATACCCACTGCGCTCTTAATGTTTCACCCTTGCTTTTAATTTCACCGAAGGTTGTTTTGACTTTCCTATATGCTGAGTCAGTCCTTCTGACAATCACTTCTTTTTCGATTTCTTCACATTTTTCATGCAGCCATTATTGTTAGCCTCCCTGCACTTCCTATTTATTTCATTCCTCAGCGATTTGTATATCCGTATTCCTGAATTTCCTTGAACATTTTTGTGGTGCCTTCTTTCATCGATCAACTGAAGTATTTCTTATGTTACGCTTGGTTTCTTTGCCGTTATCTTCTTTGTACCTGTGTTTTTCTTTCCAACTTCTGTGATGGCCCTTTTTAGACATGTCCATTCCTCTTCAACTATACTGTCTACTGAACTATTCCTTATTGCTGTATCTATGGCCTTAGAGAACTTCAAGCGTATCTCGTCATTTCTTAACATTCCGTATCCCACGTCTTTGCATATTGATTTTTCCTGACTCTTAAACTTCAGCCTACTCTTCATCACTATGTCATTGTGATCTGATTGTATATCTGCTCCTGGGTATGCCTTACAATTTAGTGTCTGATTTCGGAATCTCTGGCTAACCGTGATGTCATCTAACGGAAATCTTCCCAAATCTCCTGGTCTGTTCGAAGTATACGTCCTCCTCTTGTGGTTTCTGAACAGCTATGACTAGTTGACTTCTATTACAGAACTCAATAAGTCTTTCGCCTCTCTCATTTGTTGTACCAAACTCATATTCTGCTGTAACCTTTTCTTCTAATCCTTCCGCTGCAACTGCATTCCAGTCCCCCATGGCTATTAATTTTCATCTCGCTTTACCTATTGCATTACGCTTTCAATATCCTCGTAGACTTTCTCTATATCTTCATCTACAGCTTTCGATGTCGGCATGTGTATCTGAACTATTGCGTCTAAATTCAGAGCGTTTTGCGGCCAGAGGAGTACGATAAACTCATCCTGATGCTCTTTGAACCGCACATGTAAACTGTGGGCTGTGGGACACATTGTGTTCTCCTGTCGTAAATGGCATCATGCCAAGGAAAAACAAACTGCATGCAGGGGAGGACATTGTCCACAAAAATATATGCATACTTGTGTTGAACCACTGTGCCTTCAGGAATCACGAGATCACCCAGAGAATTCCACGGAAATATTCTCCGGACCATAACACTGCCGCCTCTGGCAGTGGCTCTCCACATGGAGTAACACTGGAACTGAGGAATTTAGAGGGAGATCAGGGGTGTCCTTTTCATATAACAGAGTGAAGAGTTCGTTCGGGGATGATGTGGTGGACATATTGGGGTTTGTTCCAGAGTTCCGAGGTGAAGAGTTCATTTGGAAACAGCGTCGTGTATGCAAAGCGGAGTTGGGACCATGGATGGTGACCGAGGTGGAGTCACTTGAGCCTGAGCAAAAGTTCCCTGGCTGTCTTCTCAGATTATTCACAGTGTTGAGGATGGCATTCACCCATGATGCGCAGCTGTCTGCGGTGAGCATCTTTGCGGCTCCAGCACACAGGCAATTTTCTGTGTTGCTTTAGGGCCTCAGTGGCGTGTGCTTTCAACTTCCAGCACAGCAAATCAGTAAATGCATGTTGTATAGCTTTTCAGTTGGGGTGGTCCACAATCTCATTCATGTCCGATAGAGACAGTGTTTTTACCTACAGAGGAAAATAGAGACGGAGAATCACATTCTTTCATGAAACTTTGCCAACCAAGCATTACTATTGAGGTATTATGATCCACACTTGTAATTTCTGTTTTCTGTATGAACATCATACTTTATAGACGATTGTGTTGTAATAAATTAGTCATTTTAACAGATAGCTTTTCGTACTTCATAATATACCCTGTTCATTTACTAATTCTGATTTCACTACTAGAGACAGAAAACATTAATAAGCGTTCATTTAGTCAGTTGAACGCAGGTTTCAGTAGTGTTTCTTAAGGACTATTCTGTGTCCAGAGTCATTCCAGGGCAGAAATGAATCGCAGTTAACTCCCACATTATCAAATTCACTGGCATCTTGTAATTCTCCTACAGACGAATGCCTTCCAGGTATGAGGATCTGATCGTGCGGACGAGTCAGTTTAAAGCGTTGCATTGTGAGTGTAACAGTTGGTAACACTGCAGTAATAACGCAAGAGTCCCTTTTCCAGCAATGTAGCTAGCAATGTGAGACATGGGACTATTACTCTCTTGACAGGCGCTGAACTGGTTTTTACTTAACAATAGCTGTATAAATCTTTCCGGTTTCCTCAAACGTGACTTATAAGACGCCACCATACACAGGGTGTTTCAAAAATGAGCGGTATATTTGAAACGGCAATACAAACGAAACGAGCAGCGATAGAAATACACCGTTTGTTGCAATATGCTTGGGACAACAGTACATTTTCAGGCGGACAAACTTTCGAAATTACAGTAGTTACAATTTTCAACAACAGATGGCGCTGCGAGTGATGTGAAAGATATAGAAGACAACGCAGTCTGTGGGTGCGCCATTCTGTACGTCGTCTTTCTGCTGTAAGCGTGTGCTGTTCACAACGTACAAGTGTGCTGTGGACAACATGGTTTATTCCTTAGAACAGAGGATTTTTCTGGTGTTGGAATTCCACCGCCTAGAACACAGTGTTGTTGCAACAAGACGAAGTTTTCAACGGAGGTTTAATGTAACCAAAGGACCGAAAAGCGATACAATAAAGGATCTGTTTGAAAAATTTCAACGGACTGGGAACGTGAAGGATGAACGTGCTGGAAAGGTAGGGCGACCGCGTACGGCAACCACAGAGGGCAACGCGCAGCTAGTGCAGCAGGTGATCCGACAGCGGCCTCGGGTTTCTGTTCGCCATGTTGCAGCTGTGGTCCAAATGACGCCAACGTCCACGTATCGTCTCATGCGCCAGAGTTTACAACTCTATCCATACAAAATTCAAACGCGGCAACCCCTCAGCGCCTCTACCATTGCTGCACGAGAGACATTCGCTAACGATATAGTGCACAGGATTGATGACGGCGATATGCATGTGGGCAGCATTTGGTTTACTGACGAAGCTTGTTTTTACCTGGACGACTTCGTCAATAAACAGAACTGGCGCATATGGGGAACCGAAAAGCCCCATGTTGCAGTCCCATCGTCCCTGCATCCTCAAAAAGTACTGGTCTGGGCCGCCATTTCTTCCAACGGAATCATTGGCCCATTTTTCAGATCCGAAACGATTACTGCATCACGCCATCTGGACATTCGTCGTGAATTTGTGGCGGTACAAACTGCCTTAGACGACACTGCGAACACCTCGTGGTTTATGCAAGATGGTGCCCGGCCACATCGCACGGCCGACGTCTTTAATTTCCTGAATGAATATTTCGATGATCGTGTGATTGCTTTGGGCTATCCGAAACATACAGGAGGCGGCGTGGATTGGCCTCCCTATTCGCCAGACATGAACCCCTGTGACTTCTTTCTGTGGGGACACGTGAAAGACCAGGTGTACCGCCAGAATCCAGAAACAATTGAACAGGTGAAGCAGTACATCTGATCTGCATGTGAAGCCATTCCGCCAGACACGTTGTCAAAGGTTTCGGGTAATTTCATTCAGAGACTACGCCATATTATTGCTACGCATGGTGGATATGTGGAAAATATCGTACCATAGAGTTTCCCAGCCCGCAGCGCCATCTGTTGTTGACAATTGTAACTACTGTAATTTCGAAAGTTTGTCTGCCTGAAAATGTACTGTTGTCCCAAGCATATTGCAACAAACGGTGTATTTCTATCGCTGCTCGTTTAGTTTGTATTGCCGTTTCAAATATACCGGTCATTTTTGAAACACCCTGTATATGGACAGAAGCGTCACAAAAAACCTGAAATCGCGAGATTCTAATCTCAGAGATTGAGATCGACATGGTTGTAAGCATGTTAGATAAATCCCGAAGCGACGATAGCCACGAACGCCATTCGAGATAAGTCGATGAGGCGCGATTCCGTTCCAACACAGTCCTAGTAGCCAAGTGTCTTGAAATAAAATCTTTCCGGTTAAGGATACTGCGGAGACTAAACTCAAAGGATCTCAGAAGCTTGTAGTAACTCGTAACAAATTTCTTTTGGTTGCTATCATGTTTAATGTTTTGCCCGTAACAGTTGGTTCAAATGGCTCTGGGCACTATGGGACTTAACATCTGAGGTCATCAGTCCCCTAGAACTTAGAACTACTTAAATCTAACTGACCTAAGGACATCACACACATCCATGCCGGAGGCAGGATTCGAACCTGCGACCGTAGCGGTCGCGCGGTTCCAGGCTGAAACGCCTAGAACCGCTCGGCCACAGCGACCGGCCCCGTAACAGTAATTTAAGGCATAGAAAGCATATCATTTGCTGTGTCCCGAAATGCACCCAGTACTGAAGCATTCGTTTATGTCTTTTCGTAGAGCCTTCCCTATTTTGGTCATGCTTGGTGAATCTGTTGACCATTTTGACAATGGTAAATGTTTTTCTTGCCTCATCGAGATCAGTTCATAGTACACAAACACCAGTCCAGTCTTGCCCTTCGGTTCCAGCAGCGACATCATCCATGTGTATATTCTTATGTATTGAGGCTGCAACCGTGGGCTGTGCGGGGCAGCCGCGCGGTCTGAGGCGTCTTATGATGGTCCGCGCAGTTCCCCCCGTCGGAGGTTCGAGTCATCCATGGGTGTGTGTGTCGTCCTTAGCGTAACTTAGTTTAAATTAGATTAAGAAGTGTGTAAGCTTAGGGAGCGATGGCCTCAGCAGTTTGGTCCCATAAGACCTTACTACAAATTTCCAAAATATGCAACCATGGAGAGCTGTGACTTGTAAGTGTGACAATTTACTGAGAGTCGCCGATAAGAGAAAGAGGGCTGCATGTAAGACCGAAAGCAAGTGTTTAAAGCAGTCTCCCTTCTCTGAAATAATTGTGAACCTACATTGACAGTGCTTCGGAAGTTACTAAGGCTATACGGAAAGTAAGTTCCGATTGATCACGAAATGGAAACCACTGTGGTAATCAGAAATATTTTATCTGCAACAGTTAGCTTCGGCTTCCATACACTGCTCTACATAGTCACCACTTTGACTTAGAGATTTGTCGTAGCGTTGTACCAACTTTCCGATACCCTCGTCATAGAAGGCAGCCGCCTGTGCTTCCCGCCAATTCTCTCCGCTCATCTGTAGCCCGTTGTCTGTGTGAAAATGTTGTCTTCATAGTCAGAGTTAATGTGAGTAGAGATGAAACACAGAGGGAGCCAATAACTGGCTGTAGTGCGGGTCATCAAACACTTCCGATCAAAAAGGCTGCAGGAGCATCTTCATTGTCCCTGCATGAGAAAAATCAAACTTAGAAATAAGATAACCCAAATAAGCACCTAAAACAACAACTGTAATAGTCAAAAACTTTAAATAATAAGGTAAAGCAATCATATGAGGAATAGGAAGGTATAGTCGTACCCGCACAACAGTCTACAAAACCATAGAAAACATTGAACTTACAACAACATCAGGAGACAAGAAAAATCGCATTCCAGTGAAGAGTGTTGCAGCCCACGCCCTTGTCGATGGACCTTGCGTATTTCTTGGATGTTGTCTTAATCTTAGCTTGGATATAAACAACACTTTCTCACATGGAAGTGGATGGTTCACCGTTGCCATAGTAAGAGGTGGTAGCGGAGTTCCTAGTGTACCTGGTCTTGAAAGTTTTAATGATAGAGATGTAATCGGCTATCGTACCTATCATATGTTTGAAATTGGTAGTAAAGATTTTGGTAAATCAGCTTATGACTCAACATCTCGTCTTGTATACTCGTTGTTGTTTGTTGTTGTGGTCTTCAGTCCTGAGACTGGTTTGATGCAGCTCTCCATGCTACTCTATCCTGTGCAAGCTTTTTCATCTCCCAGTACCTACTGCAACCTACATCCTTCTGAATCTGCTTAGTGTATTCATCTCTTGGTCTCTCTCTACGATTTTTACCCTCCACGCTGCCCTCCAATACTAAATTGGTGATCCCTTGATCCCTCAGAACATGTCCTACCAACCGATCCCTTCTTCTGGTCAAGTTGTGCCACAAACTCCTCTTCTCCCCAATCCTATTCGATACTTCCTCACTAGTTATGTGATCTACCCATCTAATGTTCAGCATTCTTCTGTAGCACCACATTTCGAAAGCTTCTATTCTCTTCTTGTCCAAACTTTTTATCGTCCATGTTTCACTTCCATACATGGCTACACTCCGTACAAAGACTTTCAGAAACGACTTCCTGACACTTAAATCTATACTCGATGTTAACAAATTTCTCTTCTTCAGAAACGCTTTCCTTCCCATTGCCAGTCTACATTTTATATCCTCTCTACTTCGACCATCATCAGTTATTTTGCTCCCCAAATAGCAGAACTCCTTTACTACTTTAAGTGTCTCATTTCCTAATCTAATTCCCTCAGCATCACCCGACTTAATTAGACTACATTCCATTATCCTTGTTTTGCTTTTGTTGATGTTCATCTTATATCCTCCTTTCAAGACACTGTCCATGCCATTCAACTGCTCTTCCAAGTCCTTTGCTGTCTCTGACAGAATTACAATGTCATCGGCGAACCTCAAAGTTTTTATTTCTTCTCCATGAATTTTAATACCTACTCCGAATTTTTCTTTTGTTTCCTTTATTGCTTGCTCAATATACAGACTGAACAACATCGGGGAGAGGCTACAACCCTGTCTTACTCCCTTCCCAACCACTGCTTCCCTTTCATGTCCCTCGACTCTTATAACTGCCATCTGGTTTCTGTACAAACTGGAAATAGCCTTTCGCTCCCTGTATTTTACCCCTGCCACCTTCAGAATTTGAAAGAGAGTATTCCAGTCAACATTGTCAAAAGCTTTCTCTAAGTCTACAAATGCTAGAAACGTAGGTTTGTTTTTCCTTAATCTTTCTTCTAAGGTAAGTCGTAAGGTCAGTATTGCCTCACGTGTTCCAGTGTTTCCACGGAATCCAAACTGATCTTCCCCGAGGTTGGCTTCTACTAGTTTTTCCATTCGTCTGTAAAGAATTCGTGTTAGTATTTTGCAGCTGTGACTTATTAAACTGATAGTTCGGTAATTTTCACATCTGCCAACACCTGCTTTCTTTGGGATTGGAATTATTATATTCTTCTTGAAGTCTGAGGGTATTTCGCCTGTTTCGTACATCTTGCTCACCAGATGGTAGAGTTTTGTCAGGACTGGCTCTCCCAAGGCCGTCAGTAGTTCCAATGCAATGTTGTCTACTCCGGGGGCCTTGTTTCGACTCAGGTCTCTCAGTGCTCTGTCAAACTCTTCACGCAGTATCTTATCTCCCATTTCATCTTCATCTACATCCTCTTCCATTTCCATAATATTGTCCTCAAGTACATCGCCCTTGTACAGACCCTCTATATACTCCTTCCACCTTTCTGCTTTCCGTTCTTTGCTTAGAACTGGGTTTCTATCTGAGCTCTTGATATTCATACAAGTCGTTCTCTTATCTCCAAAGGTCTCTTTAATTTTCCTGTAGGCAGTATCTATCTTACCTCTAGTGACATAGGCCTCTACATCCTTACATTTGTCCTCTAGCCATCCCTGCTTAGCCATTTTGCACTTCCTGTCGATCTCATTTTTGAGACGTTTGTATTCCTTTTTGCCTGCTTCATTTACTGCATTTTTATATTTTCTCCTTTCATCAATTAAATTCAATATTTCTTCTGTTACCCAAGGATTTCTACTAGCCCTCGTCTTTTTACCTACTTGATCCTCTGCTGCCTTCGCTACTTCATCCCTCAAAGCTGCCCATTCTTCTTCTACTGTATTTCTTTCCCCCATTCCTGTCAATTGTTCCCTTATGCTCTCCCTGAAACTCTGTACAACCTCTGGTTCTTTCAGTTTATCCAGGTCCCATCTCCTTAAATTCCCACCTTTTTGCAGTTTCTTCAGTTTTAATCTACAGGTCATAACCAATAGATTGTGGTCAGAGTCCACATCTGCCCCTGGAAATGTCTTACAATTTAAAACCTGGTTCCTAAATCTCTGTCTTACCATTATATAATCTATCTGATACCTTTTAGTATCTCCAGGGTTCTTCCATGTATACAACCTTCTTTCATGATTCTTAAACCAAGTGTTAGCTATGATTATGTTGTGCTCTGTGCAAAATTCTACCAGGCGGCTTCCTCTTTCATTTCTTAGCCCCAATCCATATTCACCTACTATGTTTCCTTCTCTCCCTTTTCCTACACTCGAATTCCAGTCACCCATGACTATTAAATTTTCGTCTCCCTTCACAATCTGAATAATTTCTTTTATTTCATCATACATTTCCTCAATTTCTTCGTCATCTGCAGAGCTAGTTGGCATATAAACTTGTACTACTGTAGTAGGTGTGGGCTTCGTATCTATCTTGGCCACAATAATGCGTTCACTATGCTGTTTGTAGTAGCTTACCCGCACTCATATTTTTTTTATTCATTATTAAACCTACTCCTGCATTACCCCTATTTTATTTTGTGTTTATAACCCTGTAGTCACCTGACCAGAAGTCTTGTTCCTCCTGCCACCGAACTTCACTAATTCCCACTATATCTAACTTCAACCTATCCATTTCCCTTTTTAAATTTTCTAACCTACCTGCCCGATTAAGGGATCTGACATTCCACGCTCCGATCCATAGAACGCCAGTTTTCTTTCTCCTGATAATGACATCCTCTTGAGTAGTCCCCGTCCGGAGATCCGAATGGGGGACTATTTTACCTCCGGAATATTTTACCCAAGAGGACGCCATCATTATTTAACCATACAGTAAAGGTGCATGCCCTCGGGAAAAATTACGGCTGTAGTTTCCCCTTGCTTTCAGCCGTTCGCAGTACCAGCACAGCAAGGCCGTTTTGGTTATTGGTACAAGGCCAGATCAGTCAATCATCCAGACTGTTGCGCTTGCAACTACTGAAAAGGCTGCTGCCCCTCTTCAGGAACCACATGTTTGTCTGGCCTCTCAACAGATACCCCTCCGTTGTGGTTGCACCTACGGGACGGCTATCTGTATCGCTGAGGCACGCAAGCCTCCCCACCAACGGCAAGGTTCATGGTTCGTGGGGGGGGGGGGGGGGTAGCAAAAGAAAAATTAATCAAAATGAGTCTGTATTTATTTGGGTTAAAGGTAAAGGTGTATGTGAGTATGTAAAATTTGTAGCTGAT
Organism: Schistocerca americana; assembly: GCF_021461395.2. NCBI lineage: Eukaryota > Metazoa > Arthropoda > Insecta > Orthoptera > Acrididae > Schistocerca > Schistocerca americana. Next base: position 21,550,852 of record NC_060124.1, read on the forward strand.
TGTACTTTGTATTTCCATCAATTAAGATCTGTAGCGTCAGCCACTAACCGGACAAGGGTGCATCTAGAACCGGAGGCTCAAGGATGCAACAGTTTTGTTATGTAAACACTCTTATCGCTTCGTTGGCGGCCGAAAATTGTCGCGAAGCAGAAGCCGTGTGGCAGTTCTGTAATGTGGGCTGCATAACATCAGGCGAAATCTCTCACCAGGACCTCATACATGGCGGGAGACACTATTTTCTATGCAACTTTATGTGCTCACCATGTGCTCAGAACTGAAAAGAGCGAAGTGATGCAACCGACAGGCATACTAGAGACACATATGTGCAAAGCTTTATTAGATTATCACAGTGGTTTCCATTTCTCGACCGAACGGAACTTACTTTCAGAATATCCCTCGTATTAGGAGAAACGAATATGGACGTACGTGGAATACGAACCACCTGTCGCCCATCTTGAAGAAGATACAGTTTCTTCGAAAACTACGCACTCTCTCGCGCTCATTGATGGTTCCTGTTCAGAGCTGATACCTATCGACTCCATACCCCCCAAAAATCCTGATGTTCTCATCCGTCGGCTCTTGAGTCCAGAGGCTAACGGGGTTAACGGTTAACGGCGATGTGGATCGCAGAAACGCCTGGTCGACTTTCGCTAAGTATCTAGCCAGACTTCGAGGACATTAGAACAAGAGATGGAGATACTCGGATGGGCCATTATTGCCACTATTGGTCGGCATAGATCAGTGGGAACGTTCTTATCTTTGTCAATAGGATCGACCAGTGATGGGCGCGTGCAAGCTGCTTGATTGTGGCATTTTGTGGTACAGACGGGTGGCTGCTGAAGGTTTGTCAACTCTCAGATGCGTTGATACAAATGTGCTCGTTATTCTGCATGCTTCTTACATTCAGACGGACGAATGTGAGTGATTCAGATGTGGTAACCGTGGACTCAAATGCGTCGACCACCAGGACCTTGTGTCAATCGCTTGCGAATTCGGACTGGCAATAATAGGTCTATTAACAAATATGGACTAGCTGCCAGCGTCCAGAATACTACGTATAAGTTTTTCCTCGCTAGTGAGTCCTGTAACACACGAGGATTAGAACTTTAATAGTGGCAACTATTTATTTACAGCTAGTGCAAAACAGATGCGTGTTTCAAAGTTTTACTGACCTTCAAAGTAGTCACTAGCAGTGTGTATAACCCGTAGCCAGCGATGTGGAAGTCGTAGGATTCTCTCAGCAGTGACAGTTGTGTTGACAGTTCGAGCAGCGCGATCTATTGCCCGACGAATTTGTAGCAGGTCTGAAGCGAATGCCGTGAAGTGTTTCCCTCAGTTTAGAAGTCGAGTTGAACTCACTAGGGGTTAAGTCAGGGGAGTGCGGTAGGTGGTATAGCACTTAGCAGAATGGTTCAAATGGCTCTGAGCACAATGGGACTTAACTGCTGAGATAATCAGTCCCCTAGAACTTAGAACTACTTAAACCTAACTAACCTAAGGACATCACAAACATCCATGCCCGAGGCAGGATTCGAACCTGCGACCGTAGCAGTCGCGAGCTTCCAGACTCTAGTACCTAGAACCGCTCGGCCACCCTGGCCGGGAGCACTTAGCAGCCCCATCAGCCAAACAAACCAGTAACAACTTGCACTGTACGTGCTTGAGCATTATCCTGCAAAATGATGGTCAGGTCCTGCGGAAAATGTCATCACTTCTGTCTCTAGGCTGGTCGTAGATTGTGTTCCAAAAATGAACAGCATAGAGACGGAAGTGATGACACTTTCTGCAGGGCCTGACCATCATTTTGCACGACAATGCTCCATCACGTACAGTGGAAGCTGTTACTGATTTGTTTGGCTGATGGAGCTGCTAAGTGCTATACCACCTACTGCGCTCCCCTGACTTAAGCCCTCGTGAGTTCAACTCGATTTCTAAACAGAAGGAAACACTTCACGGCATTCGCTTCAGAACTGCTACAAATTCGTCGGGCAATAGATCGCGCTGCTCGAACTGTCAACACAACTGTCACTGCTAAGAATCTCCTACGACTTTCACATCGGTGACAACGGGTTATACACAATGCTGGTGACTACTATGAAGGTCAGTAAAACTTTGAAACAGGTATCTATTCTGTACGTGCTGTAAATAAATAGTTGCCACTATTAAACCGAGCGAGGTGGCGCAGTGGTTAGTACACTGGACTCGCATTCGGGAGGACGACGGTTCAATCCCGCGTCCGGCCAACCTGATTTAGGTTTTCGGTGATTTCCCTAAATCGCTCTAGGCAAATGCCGGGATGGTTCCTTTGAAAGTGCGCGGCCGACTTCCTTCCCTAATCCGATGAGATCGATGACCTCGCTGTTTGGTCTCTTCCCCCAAACAACCCAACCCCACCCCCACTATAGCGTGCTGTCTACAGGTGTGTTATGGTGGGGTGTGCTGTGTTTTCGTTGTCCACTGAACTAGAACTCGTTTGCACTCTGGAAATTTTAGATGTAGACGTCTTGCGTTCATAAATAGATTTATGATTGTTGACGTTACAGAATGAGTATAAAGCCTTGTCTTTCCTGACGTAGTTTTTAAAAGTACAGCCTTGTTTGAGGCAAAGAAAACAGCGGTTATACGACGCTCTTGTACGTCTGGCATGGTTTGGCCGACACCCCCGGGGTTTGGCAGTCGTACGCCCGATGACCGTGGGTTTAGACTGTATGTTAAGAGCTGACGCCAAGGGTACCGCAATTTATTTACTGTAGTAGTTCTCTCCGGATCGTCTGAGCAATGAGCGCTCCGCCCAGTTCTTCCTATAGAAACTCCATTAACTTTAAACCATCTCCTTCGGGAAAATTAGGCCTTTTTAGGTAGATAATTCAGTGATGGCAGTGCTGGGAAGGCGTGTAATATCCTTGACACTAACACTTTGCCATAAGGATTGGTGTCTCTCCCTAATTACTTTAATGTATGTTTTCTTCCGGTACATTCTATGAATGCTGAAGGGAGGTTTTCCGGAGATACGAACTGAATAGGCGCTGTTGCTTGCAAATAATCTAGGCGCGCATGAGTGATTCTACGAGGGCATGCTAAAAAGTAATGCCTCCGATTTTTTCACGTGACCACTTTTAAAGCTTTTTAAATAAAACAAAAAATACAAATAACATAAATAAATAAGAAATGGATGCTACTAACGTTATACATCTTTATTCCTCGTCTACATATTTGTAGCGCTCTGCCGCTAGAGGGCTCCGAATTGTAGCGTGTTAACGTGGAACAGTCTAACCTAACTATGTCGGTCTGCGAGAAACAGCGTGCTATAGTCGAGTTTCGAATTCTAACAAGGGAACCTCCCCATCGCACCCCCCTCAGATTTAGTTATAAGTTGGCACAGTGGATAGGCCTTGAAAACCTGAACACACATCAATCGAGAAAACAGGAAGAAGTTGTGTGGAACTATGAAAAAATGAGCAAAATATATAAACTGAGTAGTCCATGTGGAAGATTAGCAACATCAAGGATAAGACAAACAGGAGCGTCGTGGTCTTGTGGTTAGTGTGAGTAGCTGCGGAACGAGAGGTCCTTGGTTCAAGCCTTCCCTTGAGTGAAAAGTTTAATTTTTTATTTTCAGTTTATGTGACAAACTATTATGTTTTCATCAGTGTTTTGGGAGTGATTATCACATCGACAAGAAAACCTAAATCGGGCAAGGTAGAAGAATCTTTTTACCCATTCGCCACGTGTACAAGTTGGGTGGGTCGACAACAAATTCCTGTCTTGTGACCCACATGCCGCCACCAGTGTCGTATAGAATATATCAGACGTGTTTTTCTGTGGAGGAATCGGTTGACCTATGACCTTGCGATCAAATGTTTTCGGTTCCCATTGGAGATGCACGTCCTTTCGTCTACTAATCGCACGGTTTTGCGGTGCGGTCGCAAAACACAGACACTAAACTTATTACAGTGAACAGTGACGTCAATGAAGGAACGGACAGATCATAACTTTGCGAAAATAAAGAAATAAAATTTCTCACTGGAGGGAAGACTTGAACGAAGGACCTCTTGCTCCGAAGCTGCTCACGCTAACCAGGAGACCACGGCACTACCGTACTTACGAACTCCTTAATATTGCATATATTGCACATGCACTACCCTTTTTGTGTATTTTGCTTATTTTTTCATAGTTCCACACAACGTCTTCTGTTTTCTAGATTGATGTGTGTTCAATTTTTGAAGGCCTGTCCACTGTGCCAACTTATAACTAAATCTGAGGGGGGTGCGATGGGGAGGTTCCCTTGTAAGGTGTTCGTCCACGCATGGGACAGCCGCTCCTTCAGCTTGACAATGCCAGACCACACACGAGCGCTGTAGTACCTGCGAAAATCCGACGATTCGGGTCCAGCGGCATCGATCATCCTTCATCTGTTTTCAAAACTTAAAGAACACCTTTGGGGACTTCACTTTGACAGCGATGAAGCGGTGTAAGCAGCGGTGGCACTGTGGCTCTGTCAACAAAATGACTCTACAGCGACGGCTGAAAGAGGATTACTGTTAGATTAGATTAGATTAGATTAGATTAGATTAATACTAGTTCCATGGATCATGAATACGATATTTCGTAATGATGTGGAAAGAGTCGAATTTTCCAATACATGACATAATTAGGTTAATTTAACAACATACCTAAGTTAATACAACAACTTTATTTTTTTGTTTTTTGTTTTTCTTTATTTTTATTTTTATTTTTATTTTTTTAATTTTTTTAATATTTTGTTTTTTTTCTTTTTTTCTTAATTTATATCTAAAAATTCCTCTATGGAGTAGAAGGAGTTGTCATTCAGAAATTCTTTTAATTTCTTCTTAAATACTTGTTGGTTATCTGTCAGACTTTTGATACTATTTGGTAAGTGACCAAAGACTTTAGTGGCAGAATAATTCACCCCTTTCTGTGCCAAAGTTAGATTTAATCTTGAATAGTGAAGATCATCCTTTCTCCTAGTATTGTAGTTATGCACACTGCTATTACTTTTGAATTGGGTTTGGTTGTTAATAACAAATTTCATAAGAGAGTATACATACTGAGAAGCTACTGTGAATATCCCTAGATCCTTAAATAAATGTCTGCAGGATGATCTTGGGTGGACTCCAGCTACTATTCTGATTACACGCTTTTGTGCAATAAATACTTTATTCCTCAGTGATGAATTACCCCAAAATATGATGCCATATGAAAGCAATGAGTGAAAATAGGCGTAGTAAGCTAATTTACTAAGATGTCTATCACCAAAATTTGCAATGACCCTTATTGCATAAGTAGCTGAACTCAAACGTTTCAGCAGATCATCAATGTGTTTCTTCCAATTTAATCTCTCATCAATGGACATACCTAAAAATTTGGAATATTCTACCTTAGCTATATGCTTCTGATTAAGGTCTATATTTATTAATGGCGTCATACCATTCACTGTACGGAACTGTATGTACTGTGTCTTATCAAAATTCAGTGAGAGTCCGTTTACAAGGAACCACTTAGTAATTTTCTGAAAGACAGTATTGACAATTTCATCAGTTAATTCTTGTTTCTCAGGTGTGATTACTATACTTGTATCATCAGCGAAGAGAACTAACTTTGCCTCTTCATGAATATAGAATGGCAAGTCATTAATATATAATAAGAACAACAAAGGACCCAAGACTGACCCTTGTGGAACCCCATTCTTGATAGTTCCCCAGTTTGAGGAATGTGCTGATCTTTGCATGTTACGAGAACTACTTATTTCAACTTTCTGCACTCTTCCAGATAGGTACGAATTAAACCATTTGTGCACTGTCCCACTCATGCCACAATACTTGAGCTTGTCTAGCAGAATTTCATGATTTACACAATCAAAAGCCTTTGAGAGATCACAAAAAATCCCAATGGGTGGTGTTCGGTTATTCAGATCATTCAAAATTTGACTGGTGAAAGCATATATGGCATTTTCTGTTGAAAAACCTTTCTGGAAACCAAACTGACATTTTGTTAGTACTTCATTTTTACAGATATGTGAAGCTACTCTTGAATACATTACTTTCTCAAAAATTTTGGATAAAGCTGTTAGAAGGGAGATTGGACGGTAATTGTTGACGTCAGATCTATCCCCCTTTTTATGCAAAGGTATTACAATAGCATATTTCAGTCTATCAGGGAAAATGCCCTGTTCCAGAGAGCTATTACACAGGTGGCTGAGAATCTTACTTATCTGTTGAGAACAAGCTTTTAGTATTTTGCTGGAAATGCCATCAATTCCATGTGAGTTTTTGCTTTCAAGCAAGTTTATTATTTTCCTAATTTCAGAGGGAGAAGTGGGTGAGATTTCAATTGTATCAAATTGCATAGGTATGGCCTCTTCCATTAACAGCCTAGCATCTTCTAATGAACACCTGGATCCTACTATATCCACAACATTTAGAAAACGATTATTAAAAATATTTTCAACTTCTGACTTTTTGTTCGTAAAGTTTTCATTCAATTTGATGGTAATACTGTCTTCCTCTGCTCTTGGTTGACCTGTTTCTCTTTTAATAATATTCCAAATTGTGTTAATTTTATTATCAGAGTTGCTGATTTCAGACATGATACACATACTCCTGGATTTTTTAATAACTTTTCTTAATATAACACAGTAGTTTTTACAATTTTTGATAGTTTCTGGGTCACTACTCTTTCTTGCTGTCAGATACATTTCCCTTTTCCGGTTACAAGATATTTTTATACCCTTAGAAGCCATGGTTTGTTACAAGGTTTCTTACGAGTATATTTAACTATTTTCTTGGGGAAGCAGTTTTCAAATGCATTTACAAAAATGTCATGAAATAAATTATATTTTAAATTGGCATCAGGTTCACGGTACACCTCATCCCAGTCTAACTGCTGTAGGCTTTCCCTGAAATTTGCAATTGTTAAATCGTTGACTGAACGTACTACTTTGGAGGACTGTTTAGTATTGCTGAATGGAGCTATGTCATATATTGTAACTAGCTGTGCACCATGATCAGAAAGACCATTCTCAACAGGCTGAGCATTTATCTGGTTAAACTTATCTTGGTCTATAAAGAAGTAAATGAAGTAAAAGATCCACGCAGTGGACACCAAATGAAAAAGCCACTCCTTATGTTTCAGATCTAGACTGCCATAAAAATGCGAAGGAACTGTTAACCAGAACTCAGAGAGAAGTTGTAGTCTAATTCACAATCGATTTATTGATATTAAACAAGAGAAGCCAACAAAATTATTAAAGAAACATCATACAAATATATTTATTTAACAAAAGCCTTACTAAAATGGGGTCTATGGTGGACAAAGTGATCTGCTGGGGATCGACACATGACACTAACCAGAACACTGTTCGCTCTATCTCACTTCATACACATGAATCCGGGTTATGGCATCAAACTACGCCACCACCAAGCATCTATATTCTACCATTAAAAAAAAAAAAAAAAAAAAAAAAAACCTACAGCGACGACATCAGCAAACTGTGTTCGTCGCCAGGGTGACTATGTTGAGAAAAAGATATGTAGACATGAAGAGTATCGATGTGGAATGTTAACAACGTTTGTTTTATCTATAAAGGTTTAAGAATTTTCACTAAAAAATTCAAGGCGTTACTTTTCGGCATACCCCCGTATTACTATCTTCGTACCGTTCCCGCAGAACTATCTTTATATCCTCATTAGTGGACGCAGCTACGGCGTTGACGTGGACGAGCAACTCAGGTTCACCTTCGGGATAACCTCGAAGGAAGACATACTTATTAACACTGATGATGATGTTTGGTTTATGGGACGCTCAACTGCGTGGTCATCAGCGCCCGTACAAAGTCCCAACTGTTTCACAGTCCCAATTTTTTTTTTCACAGTCCAATCTAGCCACTGTCACATACGATGAGGATGATGATGAAATGATGAGGATAACACAAACACCCAGTCTCCGGGCAGAGAAAGTCCCCAACCCGGCCGGGAATCGAACCTGGGACCCCGTGATCCAGAGATAGCAACGCTAGCCTCTAGACCACGAGCTGCGGACTCTTATTAACAGTGGACAAAGAGTGGTTGGTACCCACCGAACTTCCAAAATGTTCCCAAATTCTAGACCATCTCTTCACATCTCCTGAGAAGGGCTTTGATTCAATGGACAGTAATTTGACGGTTATAGTAAGTGTGTTGGCCAGAGGAACCACATTATTAGTGCTTGAAGATGACGTGATATGCTACTTTTCAAAATGCATTATATCCGTTAGTGGACCAAATTGAGTTTGATATGATATCATAGGCTATTTTATGACTCACTCCAAACACTCCTGCAATGATATGCCGTCAAAACGCGTTCTTCAGCCCTTAAAACAAGCTTTGAAAGATAGCTCATGCAACAAACAGCATTTTGTCCTCTAGTATCAATGAATCACACTGCATAGACCAGAAGTCCATCAGTTTATTTTATTTTGTTTTATAAAGCAATTTGACTGCAATGTAAAACTGGTGGACTCAAGTGAAACCTTAAAGGACTGACCAACAACGACCAACTGGTATTCGTTTCCAGTAGTAAAGCATTATTGTGTGTTTTTTTCTTATTCTGTCTGTTAGAAATACAGATGTATGTAAGAACTTCGTTCGGTTAAGATGGAGAGTATAACAGAGTGGATTCGTGTTTTTCATTGATTTTCCGCATGTGACTAGTGTACTTCCCCGCTTTCCAATTCGAGGACATTCCTTCATACCTGCTGACCGAATTTTTGGTCTAGTAGGAAAAATACTTTGTAAAATTTCGCAAATATTGCCTTCAAACGCATACGCATATTGAATAAGTTTATGCAGATATGGGCGAAACAACGATTTTGGGGAAAGACTGGGAAATTGGCAAATATTTCATCACAAGGATCTAAGTAAACATTTGAAGCTTGTCAATGGGATCAGTGATCTGAAAATGATTTATTCGAAGAAATACACCGTTGGCGAAAGGGTGATTAACGCAATAATCAAAACTCACCTCAATTACTTGTCAGATGATCCTTCAAAGTGTCTTACGCCATTAGGCAAATGTGGAAACATCTTCAGTAAAGTAGAAAATAGATCCAGTAATATGAGCTCTGAAAAGGGTGGAACAAAAACGGAAAGCCGATGTAGGAGAGCTATTAAGTGTTGAAAAAATTAAAGAGAAATTTAAGTACTTGGCTAAGATACTATTTGTGCCTCTTCAGAAGAGTAGCCTGTCTTATATGTGGTGTCTGCTATTTCAAACATGTCCGAAAGAACAGACACTATATATATTTAAGGCAAGAATGGCCAGTGATCTCTTCAGTGCAGATGAACAACAGGCTCGAACTCTTAAGGGAATCGCCAAAATGCCGCGAGTAATGAGGATGATAGGTAAGGGGCACTACATGAGTAGTGCGTGGTTAAGTTGAGAATTTGGATGTAACGGGCCGCGTGCTGGGGTAGTCCGTGTAGCTGCGATGACCACTGTGTCTGGATGGCTTAGTGGTCCGAGCATCTGCCTAGTAAGCAGGAAACGCGGGTTCGATTCTCGGTCTAGTATCAACTTTCATTTTCCCCACTGATTTCAGTCAATGCAGCTCGCATCCAATGTCTGTAATTCGATTGTGTCTTGAATAATGTGAACGCTATCACTGGCAATGAAGTACATTTATGTTTTTGTTTCTACTTCTGGTGTGAAAGTACTTTATTAAATATTAAAAAGTGAATTTTCAAAAAATATAAAGTATTTACCACTTCTGTGTTACTGATAACTAATCAAAATTCGTTATGTCCAAAATTAGTTTAGCCTGAATGGTGTATCGTGCAACAAAACGCAACAAAGTGCGTTTAATCCATTGCAAGTCCTTTCTTCTTAAGGGTAAAAAAAATTATCTTGTAATAAATAAACATATATTTATCAATAGCATTACCTGATAGTCTATTTTGTATTTTGTATAATATTCGAAAAGAATTATAAAATACTTTTTGCGGTGTACGTTTTTCGCTTGTCCTGAAAATTTTACCTCCTATTAAATTATGTGTTTTCAAAAGTTGCTCCTCATACGCATTCAGAGAGTTTCCTATCGATGCAGTCAAACACTATGACAAGGGCGCGCTTTCTTTATCAATATAATCTCCATATACAATTACATCAGTTCTGTAATTCTTCTCTGATAAAAAGCGGTACAACAGTTGACAGCGTGTCCTCCAACCGAGCCTTGTAGTAACTACATTCGGAAAGCGGCGTCCCAACTGAGAATTCCCCCATCGCGGAGACGAATTGAGTAATATTAGATCTTTGATGAAATCATTTTTTTTCTGAAGAAGTAGTTTTTCTTTCGGGTTGTATAGAATACTGTGAGAACTTAATAACCTCTTCACGAGACAGTAGTTGACGTGCTCAGAGCAAATTTGTGACAGCAGCAAGCAAACAAAATACAACAGCTGCTGCTGACAAAAACGGCGCGAAAGACAACCAAAGATAATAACAATTGTCAGCTACGCCGAACTTTAACACACCAAGACCTGCAGTAAATGTCCTACAGCGATAGCCCTATTGATAGCAGTAATGAGCTTGTAATTTTCTCAAAAAGCAGATCAAGGCGAATAATACATAATGCATGAAACAGGCTCTTTCGAAGAACGTGAATGTAATGTTGCTCATCATACCTTAAGAGGTTATCCCTCTTTGAACGTGTGAAAAATAGCTGAATTTCGTCCCTTTCTTTTCAACTAAAATAAATATTAATGTTAAACCTGGTGATATAGTTTTATTCCTTACACTTTTGTCTCGAATAAATCGGGTTTGTGTTCATGTCGAGCGCTCCCTGTAACCGCCGCACCAGTTGGAAGGACCCCTTGCACTAGGAAAGTTGGTCATCGATGTGAATTCCTTAAGTCCCCTTGTTGGACGTTTAATACAACAGTTTTGTATAAGTTGTTTTCAATATATTTTCTATCAACATGCATAGAATAATTGAAAAATATTAAGTTCTAACAAAAGGACAACTTGTTAAAACGAATGCAGTTTCTTCAAACATAAATCGAGACAAAAGCGTGAACCGCAATAGGCATTTGAAGACATCGCAAAACGGCTATGTCCATTGATAAAGTGTTATATTTAGAACGTAGACATCAAATTCCGATCAAAATCGTATGCAGCGCCGTCAAATTATGTCTCCCACTACTTTGAAAAATACGGTATCGGAAAAACGCGTTTAAAGTTTTGGGTTACATTTTTTGTAGTTAAACACACCTCAGTCGGTGATCCCTTGGACCATTCAGGAATCCCTCCAGATCCGAAAGGACGTCCTTCGCAATCTTGTTCGTAGCCATGATGGTCCTGTGGGCCTCTTTGTCAACTTCTGTCATCCATTGCTCTGACCAGCTGATATGCGTTTCCTCCGCTTTTGTGCAGAAGTTGTAACAGGCTGGTCCGATCTCAAGTTCCAGCACGTTCACAATTTCCATAATGCCTGTTAGTCCGTCGTTGAAATTGCGTGCTGACACACTGGTAGCGATGGAGACTATTTTTCCCCCCTGTAAATAGTTTTAGCAGACAATTTTCCACAAATCGCATTGTATCTCGGTAACAGGGTTTCTCGTGTTCTTGGGACGAACACTACAGTAGCCGTCTCAGAGAACATTTTAAGCCAAAAAATCCATTTTTAAAAATGTGTGGCTGTCCCTTAGTATCGAAGGCGAAAGTATTATTGGTCCCAGAAATTCTTCCACGTGTCGACTGCGGTGATCATTTTTCCCGGATTTCGGCACCAAAATATCCGGTCTATCTCTAAGTAAATAAGTGAGACGCCCAAGTTGCTTTCACAATAAGAAGCACGTTTATTTATACTAAACAGAAAATGATTCGTACAAAGATATTATAATACATATACTGCGCCGCGAGAACCTGTTACCCGTGGGCTACTTCACTCCGCAACACAATTTCCTACATCTTCCATCTGATGTTTCTGCTGCTGTAGTCATTAACCGAAACCAAAGCAACTCGGTTTTCCAATTTTGCAATTTTCGCACCAGTTTTGAAATGTTGCGCGGATTAGAATATTTTTTCGTTGTTAGAATGATTTCGTTGTTAGAATCATTCTTCAGCACGCCGGCGAGAACGGGAAACTGACTGTACAACAATGTGATCCGTCTTCAGTTCTACAAGCCGGATGAGGGCTAAGTGCTGTATCGCGTGCGGAGCGGTTTACACCAGCTGGGCGGTGGCCACGCCCCCCCACGCGGCAGTGCGCGCGACGCCCGCATTGGTAGCCTGCCAGGTGGCCACACCCCCTCCCCTCCAGGCTGTCGCCGCCACGTGGCGCGTTCATTCAGCTGTGGGGACGGTGCTGCTCCGGCGATTCCTTTACGTCAATTAGACATCGCAATACGTATCTCTCTCTTTGTCCAGGACGACTATATTAACGCCTCACGTCTTTGAGGGTTTCCTTTCGAGATCGCTGCTGGCTGTTGACGCTGAAATGATTTTTTCACTCCTGATTCGCAGTTGTAATCTCGAGCACTTAATCAGTCTCAGTCATTTAGTAGGTTCCACGAGTGTATCGCCTGATTACGTCGTTAGCAACTGGTAGAGCAACACAACTGTGGTAATTCTGTCTGTGAATATATGAGTAACTGAGTGAATTTTTGTGCTGAGTGGAGGGAGGACTACAGCTTATCACGTACTGTTCTGTGATGCTGGGAATGATGTATGTTGTGGTAAAAACGGACGATAAGGGAAATATAGATCCAACTCTTATTTATAAAATGTCGGAAATAAATACATTTCTCATAAAACGTAAAAGTTAGAAAAAAATTGCAACTGACGCAGAAGAAATCAGACGAAAAATTAAAAGAAAAAGTCATTTAATTGAATCAGTGATCGGCTTTATTGTGCGTAGCATTATAATATTCCATTCACACACAGACTTTTTTTGTCACTTTTGAAATACATTCACTGTTTCTGTTGAGTAAATTTAGAGACGACACCGCCATATAGTAGCAAGAATATGTAACACATGGTTGGCCTTTCGATGTATCGAAAATGCAAGGTTAAAGCACAGTTTCGGCTCTGAGCAGATCTTCGGAAAATTTTTCTCTAACTACTAGCAAGGTATTTATAAAAGTATTAGTGTAAACTGAGAGCTGTATCTACATTTATACTTGTTACTGAATGCGAATAACAGGCGTATTTATCAGTGAATTCCACAAATGATAAAGGTGACATCATTTGCACAAGACAATAAGTGCCTTTCTGCGTTTCTGCCGGCTTATCAAGTGCAGTAACTGTGAACTTGACTCCATACATTTCGTACTTGGAGAGACCTATAGAGACGAAAAGTGCTGCTGTTTTCTCAGGATTGAAATATTTCTTTCATTTCCACAAAATGTCTTCAAATACCTCGTTGTAAAGAACTCTCGTTAAAAGCACAAGTCAATATTAGTTAGCTAGTTAGTTAGCTAGTTTTTTACGTGTTCCACTGATCAATCTCATGGCAACCGTTATGATGTGGAGCGTGTCAAGTGCATAAGAAATGCACACATGAATGAAGTGTTTTTTTTATTTAAAAGCTTAAAATTTTTGTTACCTGCCCCATGCCCTTAAATGGCACGAAATACATATATTATACCTGTAGATCTATTCAAAAAGTCATCTGTGGTATGGAGGCAGTTGTGAAGGAGATACGATTTCACTTTATTTTCAAAACTGTTACTGCCGTCTGTCAGACATTTTGTTTCATCCGGTAATTTATCGAAATTTTTTACAGCAGCATATTTTACCCCTTTCTGTACTAAACACAGGTCACTTAGAGGACAATATAAGTCTTTCTCCCTTCTGGTATTATAATCACAAATGTCACTGTTGTTTTTAAACTGGTCCCTGTTGTTGAGAACGAATTTAATTACTGTGAGGTTGTTATAAGAATTTCTAACCTTAGATGCCAACAAGACGTGCGACTATGAGCCCCACACATTATTCTAACCACTTCCTTTTGAACAGTGAATACTTTTTGCCTGTGTGTTCAGTCACCCCAAAATACAGGGTGATTCAAAAAGAATACCAAAACTTTAAAAATGTGCATTTAATGAAAGAAACATAATATAACCTTCTGTTATACATCATTACAAAGAGTATTTAAAAAGGGTTTTTTTTTCACTCAAAAACAAGTTCAGAGATGTTCAATATGGCTCCAGACACTCGAGCAATATCAACCCGATACTCCAACTCGTTCCACACTCTCTGTAGCATATCAGGCGTAACAGTTTGGATAGCTGCTGTTATTTCTCGTTTCAAATCATCAATGGTGGCTGGGAGAGGTGGCCGAAACACCATATCCTTAACATACCCCCATAAGAAAAAATCGCAGGGGGTAAGATCAGGGCTTCTTGGAGACCAGTGATGAAGTGCTCTGTCACGGGCTGCCTGGCGGACGATCCATCGTCTCGGGTAGTTGACCAATTTCAGACGATAAGGTTTCATAACTAACCTTTTTCGTAGGACTCTCCATACAGTTGATTGTGGAATTTGCAGCTCTCTGCTAGCTCTGCTCGTCGATTTTCCTGGGCTGCGAACAAATGCTTGCTGGATGCGTGCTACATTTTCATCACTCGTTTCGGCCGTCCAGAACTTTTCCCTTTGCACAAACACCCATTCTCTGTAAACTGTTTATACCAACGTTTAATACACCACCTATCAGGAGGTTTAACACCATACTTCTTTCGAAATGCACGCTGAACAACTGTCGTTGATTCACTTCTGCCGAACTCAATAACACAAAAAGCTTTCTGTTGAGCGGTCGCCATCTTAGCATCAACTGACGCTGACGCCTAGTCAACAGCGCCTCAAGCGAACAAATGTACAACTAAATGAAACTTTATAGCTCCCTTAATTCGCCGACAGATAGTGCTTAGCTCTGCCTTTTGTCGTTGCAGAGTTTTAAATTCCTAAAGTTGTGGTATTCTTTTTGAATCACCCTGTATTATTCCGTATGACATCAGAAAGTGAATGTATGCAAAGTATGTTAGTCTGCTAATTTCTGTGTCCTCAACATTAGCAATTATTCTGATTGCAAAAGTTGCTGAATTTAGTCGCTTTAGGAGTTCCAAAATATGAATTTTCCAATTAAGATTCTCATCTATATATACACACACAAAAACATAGTATGCCCTACCTTGGCTACTGACTTCTGTTGATGTGTTATATTTATTGAAGGAACTGTACTCTTTGTAGTAGAAAATTGGATGTACTGTGTTTTTTCAAAGTTCAGAGCAAGCCCATTCACAGGAAACCAATCAAGAACTTTTCCAAAGATATTATTTGTATCATTTTCTGTTGGAGTTTCTTTCACTGGATTAATAATGATGCTTCTATAATCAACAAACAGTATCCGTTTAGCTTCTTGTTTCAAATAAGAAAGGAGATCATTCGCATATATCAAGAACAGAAGTGGACCCATAATCGAACCCTGTGGAACACCTAATGTAATTTCACCCCAGTTAGATGAAGTGGGAAACTTCCTCAAATCACTTAAACCTATAAAGAAACTTTTTGCTTCCTGTTCTTTAGATATGGATTAAGCCATTACTACGTTTTCATTAACAGGCAGGACCAGTTTTCACAACCACGATAACTTGCAGATTTGAATGATGACTGTGCTGTAATCTCTTTTGTTACTGTTGATATCGGGGGATCAGCAAAGGTAGTGATGCGGGGAGTTTTTCTCAATTCAAATAATCTCCCAGCAAACTCTACTGTACCGTATACAAGTATCCACATTCCATTAGTAATTGCTACTAACGAGACATTTACTCTTAAAATATACATCACAAAACCTTATCTACGAGATAAATTAGATGATCTGAAGCGTCAGTTAAGCTATCATAAAAAAATGGAGGTCACACACTACAAAATTTACATTTGGAATGAGGGGAGGTAATGATACGCATTTCCTGTAGGACAAATACTCACTGAATACTTCAGATCCGATTTTGGGATTCTGCCTTGGTAGTAAAATGTTTAGAAACCGAATATATTTCTATTTCTACTCTAGTTTTACCCTAGGCAGAATTCTTGTAGCCTGCGTCCATGTACGAGGGCTATCCACAAAGTATATTACGTTTTGGAATTAAAAATAAATAAAGTATTGGAATTTTTTAAAATTATATACAGATGAAAGCCACACTTAAATACTACTTTTCTACATAGTTGCCATTTAAATTAAGGCACTTATCGTAGCGATGGACGAGCTTGGAAATTCCTTCGTCGTAAAATTCGGCCGCCTGCGCCTTCAACCACGTGGTTACCTCTTCTTGAAGCTGTGCGTCGTCATCAAAACGCTGCACAGCCAACCACTTCTTCATTGCTGGGAATAAGTGGAAGTCGCTCAGTGCCAGGTCGGGGCTGTACGGCGGATGACGAGACAACTCCCACTTAAAAGATTCGAGAACTTCACGAGTGGCATTTGCCATGTGGGCCCGGGCGTTGTCGTGAATCAGCAAGATCTTTGAGCCCAACTTTCCCCTGCGCTTGTTTTGTATTGCTCTTCTGAGGTTGTGCAGAGTTTGGCAATACCTTTGAGAGTTTATTGTAGTGCCGCTTTCCAGGAAATCCACAAAAATCACACCTTTTCTGTCCCAAAAGACAGTCGCCACATGGTTGAAGGCGCAGGCGGCCGAATTTTACGACGAAGGAATTTCCAGCTCGTCCATCGCTACGATAAGTGCCTTAATTTAAATGGCAACTATGTAGAAAAGTAGTATTTAAGTGAGGCTTTCATCTGTATATAATAAAAAAATTTCCACTACTTTGTTTATTTTTAATTCCAAAACGTAATGTACTTTGTGGATAGCCCTCGTATTTTGGACTTGACAGTTCAAACAACGCGGGATACCTGCATAGTGACCCAGTAAGCTTTTTTTCGTTCTTGTTTCTGTTGACAAATGAAACTACAAACTACAATGCGAAAAAAACGTGATACCGTCACAATATAGTATGCAAGAAAGGCGACGGTCGTGATTCTGTGTGTCCGACAGCATGGTCACAAGCCGGGACATTGCGAACTCTACGAAGAATATTTCTTGCAAAAAGAACAACAGCGCTGTCATGTCACGAATGTGAATCGATCCTAAAAGGTGCTTGTCTCTTTGTTCTTTGTTCGGCTGCTTTAACGACATCAATAAACAATACGTGGCGTCGTTAACAGCGGAAACCCATCGCTGTTGCCTTCACTCAGTTCATGCTTCTACGCATGCGCGGCTGTAGTGCGCAGAAATGTCGCAGAGCGGCGCGGCCGTCAGCAAACGGCTACCCGTAAGCCAGAGTATTCCTATAACTCTTTTAACCTTGCTCTACGGAGTGCAGGTTAATAGACACACCACAGCTGGTTTCGTGGCAGTGGGACGATAGTGATCGTGGTGGAAAGAAATGTTCCCAACCAAGTAGGCTATATAGGTAGGTGACGGGAGAATTTCGTTTTTAGAATGTGCTTTCCACAGTATCCTCGGAACTGATGCCACTAAACACAAAGTGAGCTATAACCGCTCCACAACTTTACAGGAATATAACAGTGACAGAAACTCTGGCAACAGCGGTAGATTTATCTTTTCGATAAGGTGGTTCAATGACTAATTCGGTGGGTGACAGAAGGGTAGTACCGTGCACATAAGCTATTTTTGGTTTTGTATTTGGAATACTAATCTATTTGCAGTTCTACAGTTATTTTACAAAAATATTACTCTGCACGGTATTGCACCAACGGCTGGAGTAATATAGTGCACTATGAGGGGTAATATACAAAAGGACAAGAACTGGTCGAAACAAAAGAATTGAGCAAATTGGAACTTCAGAGTTTATTTATAACACCAAAATATGAAACTTAAGTACTTATTACCTATCTGACAGAAACAAGAAAATTAAAAAATAATTTTACTAGGAAAATTAAAACCCAAACAAAATGAACTCAAGTTTTCTCGGTTGATATTTAGGACCAAATGTAGACAGCAATAATCACAAATATATATTTCAGCAGTAGCCTATCATAATCTCTGCAATAGAAATGCACCCATCCACTTCAGAACACACATCCAAACCACAGTTTTCTGTTTTTGATAACTGAATCTTCTGTCTGTTCTTGGTAGAACAACATTGTAATAAATGAAAAGCGCTAGATTCCTGTTGTCCTACAGTATTACTTTTATTGTGTTAACCGGTTTTCGGCTTCAGACATTTCCTGACTATTGTCGCCAAAGAAGTTACAATGTTTGTAAACAACATTGCAAAAGAAGCTACACATCTAGAATGAAGCAGAAACGTACAGTAAACATCTTTGACAGTGTGGTGGCAATGCACTGTAAAAAGTTATACAGTTAATAAATGTAAACGCAGTAAACAGGAAAAAAAATTTTAACACAAAACTGGAACAGCAAGAGTACATAACAGTTTATGTTAAAAGCCCAAACCAATAAAATAAAATAAAATCGGTACTTACCAAGGCTACTTCAGCAGGGATAAAACATGGAGCATGATACACATACCAATTCAAAGAGGAAAGAATTATCAATGGAGCCACAGAATATGTAAGGAGCTTAACAAGCATAAATAAGATAAACACAAATGACGGTAAGTGCACGAAAATGGAGGAGTGTAAGGGAACATACAGCGAATGCCATCTTTGAGACTGTGGTGGTACTGCCTTTTAAAAATTAAAAAGTTGAACAGTATACAAATACAAAAGGTGCAATCAGGAAAAACATTAACACTATATTCAAAACTGTGCCTATGTAATAGTTTCCGTTAAATAAATGAATAAAACAAAATAAGAACAGTACTTGATGAGACAATGACAAAAGATATTAAATACGTAAAGTAACAGAAATATCAGTTAAAAGAAAGACTGAACAATTGTAGCTACAGTCTATATAGATTACATAGACAATTTCAATAAAACAAAAAAAAAAAAAGAAACACAATGAATACGGGAAAATGGGGGTGTATGTAGGAACAGGCAGTCTGGGAAGTAATGAAAAACAGAGTATTATGAGAAGTTTAGGAAAGGGGAAGTGTTAAGCTGTTTCTAGTACTTTAAGATTAGATCTGGATTGTGAGCTAGATGTTCGTTAATTTCCAGGGCTTTCAGCAGGGTGCGCTTGTTTGCTAAATACAGACATGGGAGTCTGGCTGGTAGTTGTGACCCTCACTCAGTACATGCTCAGCAAATGTGGAGAAAGAATTCCGCAACTTCCAGCTGCGTTCATATTCAGCTAACCTAGTTGCTATGTGTCTCCCTGACTGGCCAATGTAGAACTTCTCACAATCAGAACAAGTAATTTTGTACACCTCACTGTTGGTTAATAATTGAATCTCGTATTTGCTATGGAAAATGCACTGGACTTTGGTGTTTTTAACGTAGTACGAAAACCTATACTTGCAGAATTTCAGTGTTTTTGCTACAATCTGAGATACCTCTCTTAGGCATGGTGATGTACACCACTTCTTGCAGACAGTGGAAGGGGCAGCAGATGGGGCATAGAGGAGGGGTACAATTTTCAGTTCTTGTTTGCTATGCAAGATGTGGTCAGTCAGGACTGGATTGTAGCCACTGGTTGAAGCAATAAATTTTATAATATCTAACTTTGGCTTAAAATCATCTGTGGGCCTGGAAAAAGATAGGAGACGGTATACCACAGAGTGGAAAGCTGCATGTTTGTGAGCTATGGACTGTTGTGAGCAAGAAGGTATTAGTGTGTCTGTAGTTGTAATTTTTCTACAAATTTTGAAACAATGTTTCTGTGTACTGATGTCAATGGTGAGATCTAAGAAGTTTATGGATTTTTGGCAATCTCCACTGGGAACTGAATATTTTTATGTTGACTGTTTAGCTTTTGCAAAAATGTGTTGATCTGTCTTGTAGTGTCAGTCCACGTACACAGCACATCATCTACGTATCTAAACCAATATTTAATGCTTGAACTGAAAGGTTCTTTTTTTCAGAAAATGTTGTTCTAAATGATCCATGAATATTTCAGCCAACAGTAGACTAAGAGGGGAACCCATAGCGAAGCCACCTAATTGTTTATACAGAGTCTCTTGGAACTGGAGGTAGTTTTGCGCTAAACACGTATTAGTGACCAGTCTCAAGTAATTCAATTCCACAAGATTGTCATTAGATCTGTACGTCAACCCTGTCAGAATATCAATGCATTCGACTACTGCAATGTTGGGAAACAAACTACAAACATCAAAGGATACTAACTTATCTCTGTGTGAGGCAGAGATACCTTTTATGTTATTTACAAGGTCCACATAGTTTGAAATGCCATGCTTTGGTTTGAATTTAGTATTGCTCTTAATTAAGGTGTCCAGTTTGCTATGTAGTTTGTAAGACCAGTGAATGCTGATACAACTGGACAAATAGGAACACACTGCTTATGTAGTTTAGGAAATTCATACATTCTAGGAAGCACTGGGTTTATGTTAATTAACAGTTTTGCTTCAAATAGCCTGTGGGATGTTACGCTCAGATATGGTTACCTTCTTTAGTGTATTGACAATTAAATATTTTTTAGTCGCGTCTTTCATTAGAGAATATTCAATACGGTATCTAATTTCATAACACCCAGTTCTTTTTCTGACGGAAGATGGACAGGAGTATATTTAAAACCTTTCTTAAGCACTTTTTGTTCATTTGGCGACAGAACGAAGTTCGATAGGCTAATTACACGTTGAGAAAACTTCTGTTTGCAGTTCGGAGTTAGAGGTGCACTCACAGTACTAAACACAGTGCAGCTCTAATCTTAAGTGATCAGACACAGCTTGGCACTTCCCTTCCCCTAAACTTCACATAATCCTTTCTCTTTTTCATTACTTCCCACACTGTTCCTACATATTCCCCCACTTTTCTTCATTCATTGAGTTCTTCAATTTTATTGAAATTGTATATGTAATCCATGTAGACTGTAGTTACTATTGTTGAGTCTTTCTTTTAACAGGCTCTTGTAGTACTTTCCATGTTTGATACCTCTTGTAGTTGTATCATCAAGTACTGTCTTTATTTTGCTTGATTCATTTATTTAATGCAAACTATTACATAGGCACAGTTTTGAGTATAGTCTTAATGCTTTTCCTGTTTGCTCCTTTTATACTTGCACATTGTTCAACTTTTTGTTTTTTTAAATGCACTACAACAACATTCTCTCTTCCACCCAAACTCTCCACAGAGTAGGCAGACGGAATCATTATGAGCGTATGTTTTCTTGCCTCTATTGACGGGAGTTTCTCCATAATTCTTAGGGTCAGTGTCATCCATATCATCGTCACTGCAGAGTTTGGATAAGGATAGGTCTAAGTCATCATGTGATGAAGACTCATACGAAATATTCTGACATTTCTAAATGTCAGATTTCTGAGGCCTTATCTTAGATGCAAACCTTCTGAACTCGCTCGTTCCTTCGGCTTTTAACTTTGATTTTCTTATGGATAATCTTTTCTTCTTCCTGTCTTAGTTTTACTTCTTCAACCTCTTCAGCTGTTTCAAACATCTCCTTGTCAGTAGTCAAAGCGAAAATTGGGGAATGCTGTTGTCTGGTGCTTTTCTGCAATTCGAGAGAATCTGTTAATTATCTTTGAATCATAACCTAGCTGTAGATTGAATTTTAAGTCCTCGTGTACCTCCTGCAGTGTATCAGCCTCTGTCAGTGAAGTACAAGGATGAAATTTCTCATAACATTCATCACTTTTAAAGCCGTCATCCTCAACAATTGGTAGGCATGAACTTGTCTCTTCTTTCATATGCAAAAGAACGAAGTCGTCGTTACTAAATTTCACAAACTCCAGAGGGGAAATTTCTGTTTTACTGAAGTCAGCAAGATCTTTTTTTTTATTTACAGTCCTCATAAAGGCCTTGTTAGAGATAGGGCAAATGTCATTGGGTGCTATTTTCTGATGGGAGTTCATAAAACTGTCACGTTATTGCTGCAAAAAGGCATCTAAAGGTTGCCCACGACAGCAGTGATGTGGTAGATTAACGACTACTCTACCGTTCTCGTTAGAAAAGTTGTAGTGGTATATGGCCAGTGTGACGGTCTAAAATCAAAAGAACGGTATAGCTCTTAGATGCCTTGCTAAAGCTAGCAAAATGGTTGAGACACTTTTGAAAGAGAGTGTCATTCATCTAACCATTTTTGCTACAGTCATTATTGAATTTAGTGCCTTCCCCCCCCCCCCCCCCCTTACAACAGAGCAGTGATCTCCCTAAGCTGCCGGCAAATAAATATGGGAGGCACATATGCTCCACTGGTACTCTCTGCACAACAAGCTGTAATGTTCTTACCACGGTCCCAGCTTGTTGCTGAACCAACTTATTTAGCTCCTTTGAGTGCAAAAATTTTTCTAACTTTTGAACTGTTTACATCCCAGTCTCATCAAAATTATAAAACCTACAGGCATCAAAATTATTGATTACCATCACTGAGGAGGAGTTAGAGAGTGCTTTAAAAGTTGAGATCGGATTAAGACTCGTACACTCGAGAATATCGTGCCGAACCTCCTTTGGCCCGGCATAGTGCCGTAACTCGACGTGACATGGACTCAACAAGTCGTTGGAAGTCCCCTGCAGAAATACCGAGACATGCTGACTCTGTAACCGTCCATAACTGCGAAAGTGCTGCCTGTGCAGGATTTTGTGAAAGAACTGACCTCTCGATTGTGTCCCATAAATGTTCGATGGGATTCATGTCGGGCAATCTGTGTTGCCAAATCATTCGCTCGAAGAACCTTCCAGGTCACCCTAAACGGAAAGACAAGCAAAACAAAACTTATTAACAACGGGCTTCCGCAAGGCTCCGTATTGGCCCCTCTTCTGTTTAACCTCTATATAGCAGATCTCCCAAACACAAAGTCAAGAAAATTTTGCTATGCGGATGACATAGCACTGGCTACCAGAGACAAGTATCTCTTCAATACAGAGGAAGTCCTTAATAATGACGTCGAAATACTATACAATTATTTCAAGAAATGGAGACTCAAGCCAAACCCTAACAAAACTGAAGTATCTACATTCCATCTTAATAACAAAATGGCAAATGAAATTATTAATATAAACTCGGAAACACCAACCTCAAACACAATAAGTTTCCAAAGTACTTACAAGGGAACCTCCCCATCGCACCCCCCCTCGGATTTAGTTATAAGTTGGCACAGTGGATAGGCCTTGAAAAACTGAGCACAGATCGATCGAGAAAACAGGAAGAAGTTGTGTGGAACTATGAAAAAATAAGCAAAATATACAAACCGAGTAGTCCATGCGCAAGATAGGCAATATATAGGCAAGTTTGAACAGAGGAGCGCCGTGGTCCTGTGGTTTGCTTGAGCAGCTGCGGAACGAAAGGTCCTTGGTTCAAGCCTTACCTCGAGTGAAAATTTTAATTTTTTATTTTCGGTTTACATGACAAACTCTTATGTTTTCATCACTTTTTTGGAAGTGACTATCACATCCACAAGAAACCTAAATCGGGCAAGGTAGAAGAATCTTTTTACCCATTCGCGAAGTGTATAAGTTAGCTGGGTCGACAACATATTCCTGTTGTGTGACGCACATGCCGTCACCAGTGTCGTATAGAATATATCAGACGTGTTTTCCTGTGGAGGAATCGGTTGACCTATGACCTTGCGATCAAATGTTTTCGGTTCCCATTGGAGAGGCACGTCCTTTCGTCTACTAATCGCACAGTACTGCGGTGCGGTCGCAGAACGCAGACACTAAACTTATTACAGTGAACAGAGACGTCAATGAACGAACGGACAGATCATAACTTTGCGAAAATAAAGAAAGTAAAATTTTCACTTGAGAGAAGACTTGAACCCAGGACCTTTCGTTTCGCACCTACTCACGCTACCGACGGGACCACGGCGCTCCTGAGTTCACACTATCCTTGATGTTGCCTATCTTGCGCATGGGCTATTCAGTTTGTATATTTTGCTTATTTTTTCATAGTTCCTCACAACTTCTTCCTGTTTTCTCGATTGATCTGTGTTCAGTTTTTCAAGGCCTATCCACTGTGCCATCTTATCACTAAATGTGAGGGGCGTGCGATGGGGAGGTTCCCTTGTTAGGTATAACATTGGATCGCACTCTTTCTTACCGAAAACATCTGGAGAACACCACTGCAAAAATTGGAACACGGAATAATATCATCCAAAAACTTAGCGGTACTACTTGGGGAGCTAACGCAAAAACATTACGCACCTCATCTATCGCCTTAGTGTTCTCTGTGGCTGAGTACTGCGCTCCAGTCTGGATTAATAGCTGTCACACCAAACTTATTGACAGGCAATTAAATAACACAATGAGGTTGATTTCTGGAACTGTTAAATCAACGCCCACGTACTGGTTACCGGTGCTATATAATATCCTGCCCCCGGACCTGCGTAGAAAAGCGGCCCTACTGCACGAATTCAGAAAGATTGAGACAAAACCAGAACTACCAATTGAAGAAGAATTCTCACAACTGCGACACACTCGATTGAAATCAAGAAAGCCACCCATACGCACAGCTGAGCAGCTTCAAAATAATAACTATGACCACATGAAACAATGGAGACTAAATTGGAACCAAAAGACAAATGACCAACTACAGACCTGGTTTGAGAGCTATAACCGCAACATCTCTGGAATGGAACTAACACGGAAAACATGGTACGCATTAAATCGAACACGTACTGGACATATGCAGGTGTGCGGATTCACTACACAAATGGGGAAGAGCGATGTCACCAGAATGCGACTGCGGTGCCCCTAGACGGACGATCCAACACATCCATGGTGAATGCTCCTTGCGAGCATATGCAGGGAACTGGTCCGACTTCCTGGAGGCATCCCCATCGGCGCTAGAATGGATCTCAAACCTCGATATAACCTTTTAACTGACCAAACATAAATTATATTTATGATTGTTATAAGATTTTAATGTCTAACAATTGATGTATTAATGTTGCATGTATAGCCATACGCTAAATAACAAATAAATAAAATTCGCTCGAATTGCCAGAACGTTTTTCAAATGAATCGCGGATAACTGTGGCCCAGTAACCTTGCCCATTGTCATCCATGATAACTCCGTAGTTGTTTGGGGACATGAAGTCCATGAATGGCTGCAAATGGTCTCCAAGTAACCAAACGTAACCATTTCTAATTAGTGATTGGTGCAGTTGGACCAGAGGACCCAGTCTTCCATGTAAACACAGCCCACACCATTGTGAACCCACCACCAGCTTGTAGAACGCCTTGTGGACAACTTGGGTGTATGGCTTCATGGGGTCTGTGCCACACACGGACCCTACCGTCAGCTCTTACCGACTGAAATGGGGACACATCTGAGAAGGTCACGGTTTTTCCGTCGTCAAGGGACCAGCCGATAGGTCATGAGCCCAGGAGAGGTGCTGCAGGTGATGCCGTGCTGTTAGCGAAGGCGCTCGCGTCCGTCTTCTTCTGCCATAGCCCATTAAGGGGCTCTGGAAAGGCTCAAAATCATGAAAAGTTCAATTTTTACTTTTTTGCGTTTTCTGAATCTGCAGACTATTACCTTTTAATAGATATATAATTTATTCAATTCCGAAGACTACAACTATTTTTAAATTTTTTTTGAAATGTGTTCTACATGGGCGTGACCCACTGTGGCGCTGTTAAGCTGCTGTCAAATGGTGTTATTATTAACGTCCGTGTTCATCAGGTACATTTTAGTGATGTGAGATAAAGTATGTGTTGTGGCTAAACTGTGATGGTTCAATATACATCGCTGGTGTGATTGTCGTTTGTTTCATGTTTATTTACTCTGTCGTTATCTCGAAAATATTCGTAATTAATTCTGTTTCTTGAGTCTCTGTTTTGTTGAAGTATAATAATGAGTAAAAGTAAAGTTATTAGAAATCCTCTGAAGGCTTTTAAGAAAAGGAGAAATGCTGGAAAGCCAAAGGTATGTGTTATTACTGTAAACAATAAAGACGATAACCAAGTGAGTGAACCTAACCTCTCAAGTACACCTGCCCATAGCAGTCAAAGTGGGAAAGAAAATACTTCACAGAAGAAGCTTGGTTCAATGAGTGAAAACTATGAATGTTTTATGGGCGAATCGGATGTGAATGAAATATTTGATATGTCGGTTCTCAAAGGAATTTTTTCAAACTGTGTAAGATGTATTCATTGTAGTGAAGTTGGTCTGGAACTCTCCATAATAAAGCACGTAGGACTTGCTAGTGAAATACAACTGAAATGTGATAAGTGTTCATACATGACCACCTTTTGGAACAGTGTTGCAGTAACTGCAACTGAAGAAAATGGTAGCAAAATCTACGAACACAACAACGAGCGATGCTTGCTTTAGACAAGGAACGCCTTCGGGCTGCAGACAGGGCTGTAAAGAGTCTAGAAATACAAGCAAGAGTAAACAGGAGGAGGAACAAGAGGAAGCTGGAGGAGGAGTTTGCAGAGGATGAAGATAATCGATCCTATGGACCTGGAATGCACTAAAAAGTTAATCCAATGTTTGCCGCTCGATTCCGAAAACTTTTATTTTCTCATACTAATTACATGTTTTCTAAGGATCTTCCAAACATATTTGTTTCAAACTTTCAGTAAATGTTACACAGTACCTTCTGCATAATTTAACAAAGCCTTTTTCCAAACAACTGTATATTTTTGAATATATAAATAAAAAATTGCAAAAAAATGTTGTGAATTTTCATTACAATTGAAAAAAAATCATCTTTAATAACTGAACTAAAATTTTGTAAAATCCCTGTGTTAAGTTGTAGCCCATATTCCAATAAATAATCTGTAAAAAGTTCAACTTCCTACCTCAAATACTTTGTGAGGAAAGATGTAATTTATAAGCGTTATTTTAACATTGCAAGTATAGGGCGTTCCGGAGCCCCTTAACGCCACATTTCGCCTCACTGTCCTAATGGATAGGTTAGTCGTACGACCCACATTGATTTGTGTGGTTGTTTCACGCAGTGTTGCTTGTCTGTTAGCACTGACAACTCTAGGGCAACGCCGCTGCTCTCGGTCGTTAAGTGAAGGCTGTTGGCCACTGCACTGCCCATGGTGAGAGGTGATGCCTGAAATGTGGTACACTCGTCACACTGTTGATACTGCATATCCCGGAATACTGAATACCCTAACGACTTCCAAAATGGAATGTCACATGGGTCTAGCTCCAACTACTATTCCGCATTCAAGGTATGTTAATTCCAAAGCCACTGCCATAATATCGTCGGAAATCTTTTCACATGAATCGACTGAGTACAAATAGCAGCTCTACCGATGCACTGCCCTTTTGTACCTTTTGTACACGATACTACCGCCTTCTGTGTATATGATATCGCTGTCCCATGAGCTTTGTCACCTCAGTCCGTCTTCTTGCTATAGAAGAGTCAGAAAACGTATGCCTTCTGCCTAAGCTCACTTTACAACATTTTGACCAAACTCTTAAAGAAGAAAACGATATTCCATACATTCTTGCAGCTTCCGTTTGTGGCTGTCCATTTTCTATAACATCATGGGGTGAACAATTCATTTCATGTTCTTCCAGCCTCTTCCCCTGTCTGTCGTTCTGAGTCTTCTTCTCACCATCTGAAAAAAAAACTTTTCACCCATTTTCGAAAACGTAATTCACCGCGAATATTAAAACGAAATCACCATATGGAGCAATAGCATTCACCAAGGGGCACATGACGACATGACTCTACATTTTTTAACTCAACCTACAAATTATAACTTTCGGCTACTAATGTTTGACCGTCGAAACATGTTCAGGAAAGGTGTAATTTAATAGTTCTGCTTTACTTACTGTTACTATTAACAAATTTCACCCACCTCTAGAATTCAGATCCTCTGACTTTAGGTCTATAGTAAGAGCAGCTTAAATAATGAGACACTATGAACAACTTCATCCTATTAGTAGCTGACACAACTTTTGATCTGACTGATATTCCTTCCGATATGTGGCGACACTTTGTGGTGCTCGTTACTGTTTCTGGGGTACTGGAAAAGCAGAGCACGGTCCCCTACTGCACAGTACATTCCTGATCTCTGAGTCTCAGGATTACTGTTGATATTCCGGGTTCAGTCCTGCGATTTTTTCTGTCACTTATGGCTACTATCACATCTGACAACAATTTGTTAATGCAAAAAAAAAAAAAATGTCAAGTGAGACCGCCGTTTTAAATCGGGATTAAGGTGTAGATCCTATATATATGAGTTACTAAAACGCGAAATTGGTCACCTGCTCATCAAGTTACAGCTGCAGGTTGCCTATCTCATGGTTTCAAGGGGCAGCAAATATTTGATTTTCAGTATTCCATGTAATCGACGACTGAATTTAAAAATTTCAAACCTTTTCGAAATTAGAGCTCAAAGCGACTTCCAACAACATTTACACGTCGGCTAATGTGTGAGATAAGTATTACAGATAGAAACTGCACACATATATTGAGGCAACGTAACTCATGTTGTGCAAATTAACCAGACTACATTCATCCTGTAGCTGGGAATGAGGGCACCTGGCAACTGACAACAGCATTTATATGTAGTCTAATTTCAAACCTTTTCAAAAAATTTTCGCACTGACGACCCCATAAAATAATAAAAGGAAAACAGTTTATCATGCATTACATTTTTGTTGTTCATACAGTAAAACTTCTGCCTCAGTCCTGACGTTTTAATTCATTACTTTTTTACTGCTAAATCTATTAGCAACACACTTTGCAATCAGTATGTTTCTACAAATGCCACTGAATGTAAATGTGAAATTATGTAACTATAAAAGACATAGTACAGAAGAAATTATGCTTTTTGTATGGAAGTTCGATTCTTTAAGCAATTAGGAGACTGCGATAGAGGGAATAGGGGAGGGGAGATGGGGTTACAGATAATTAAGAGAGTTCAAAGACTGGTAGAAGGCAAAGGCATACCATCTCTTCCTCCTGTAGGATCCTGGATGGTAAAGAGTACTGGGGCTAAGCAGGTTCTGGTATAGTCTGCATAGCTGTCAGATTCCCAAGGACATCACTGATGATGTCATCATGTGCTGTTGCGATATTTCTCCAACACTCCGCTGACACAGGCATATTCAATGGCATCATGGCATATTTTCTCCCACTCCTATGATGTCACTATAGAAGTAGGGCACTTTTACTTAGTGTAAATTGCAGGATATTAAAATATCCAAGATGGTATCTTGTCCTATTGCTGGAAGTAAGTCACTTGTGCGAAATATAGAACCTGAGATGACAGTTCTGGTATATACTGCCACAGCCTGCACAGTTGTCAGCTTTCATGTGTTCCAAGTTTAGAATCAAAGGTGGCAGACTCAGGGATACTGCTGCAGCCTGCATGGTTCCTAGGTCACTTGTGCTAAGTCTAGACTCCAATCCTTTTAAAATGTTGAGAATTTCGGAAATTTCTGGCTTTCCTCTCACTTATGAGATTACAGTTTACTCACCCTAAGTTTAAAATATTGCTAGCCCAGCTGTCCTAGGAGCTGAAAGTTTTGTGAGTATTTTACCACATTATAATGTAAAAGAACTATACTGGAGAAATCAATCTTTCGGCCTTGGTTACATAGGTCTTCTTGTGGGTATACTTGAACTACATTCTAGTATAGTTTTTTATGTCATGACCAGTGCAATACTCAGAAAAATTTTGTATCAACTGACTCTAGCTGTCGAAGTCTATGCAGTTATATCATATGCCCTATATTTAAGAGATTTCCCCACCCCTCTAATGTTGCAGATTAAATAGCTGCCACTCTAAGGTTGGAGCTGACTTGTCCTACATTTGAACACTTACAGTAGGAACTGAATGGGAATCTCCATATCTTTATTTAAAACAAAAAGATGTGGAAGGCCCTCTACAGAGCACATTGCAAAGTTTGTGAGCATCCTCTCTCATGCACAGCAATGTGCCACCCTTGAGCGCAGTCAGCCACTGTGAAGTCTCCAGGTGCCTTTGCCACACAGAGCTGTCAGCTGGGCAGGACAAGATGAGCAGCGAGATCGCACTCCATGAGTCACTAAGTGAAGTCATGTATCTGATGTTAAATGCAGATGGTCATATCTCAAAGCTGTTGATGAAGTGGGAACGAAAATCTTCTTACAGAAAAGATGTGAGTAATGCAGATGGGCCTCCCCATTGGATACAGGGAAACTGAACACTGTTAATGATATGCAAATATGTCTCTTCTTATTCAAAAGAAGCATGGAATCATGCAATGCTCATATGTTCTGTAAAACTAGGCATTTTAATGAAATGTCAATATACCTCTTCTTTTAGGAAAGATGCATTCAAGTATTCAATAGCAAATACATCTGATAAATACTGTAACTTGGTTGAAAATCAGCTTGTCATGGCATGATGATAAGTTAGTCACTTGTGTTGATGGTATCAGAACTCTACCACATGCACATTATTCACTTGAGTGACAGAATGTATGCATGTATGAATTTGTTGTATATATAACGAAATTGCATGTGTGTATGTGGAATAATAACATCTGCTAATCATGGTGGTATATATGTGTGTGTGAGAGCATATGTGAATACTTGTGTGTTTGATTGCATATTGTGCAAACCTTGGGTGTGAGGTGTATTGCTTGCATACCACAGGTGCAATGGCATACTGTGTATGTTGGATAGGGAGCACACTGCATGTACAATAGCAGATTGTGTATGTGATATAGATAGTGGACCGTGTGTATGTGTGAAACTGAACATATTTCACTTTTGCTAACGTGACAAATTTTGTCTATTGTAATGTAATGTCATCAGTGGTTTAAGAGCATCAGCTATTCCAAGCTGCTGAATGCCATATAGGTGCATCAATGACAACTGTAAAGTGTGTTCCAAATATATATGTATTCTCCATTTTCTGTATACTGTTAAATAATTTTTATATCTATTGTATATACAGATTCGTGTTCCTCATTTTTCTTTGTGAAGTGTATGAACTATTGAATGTGATACATGTATTTTCAAAAATAAAGTGTATGATCTTTGAGAAACATATCCTGCTGATTTCCATAATATCTCTTTTGAATTTGAAGAAAAGAGAAATAAAATTACAAAAATAAATCTATTTTACTAAGCTCTAGACCCTCATTTCTACCAGAACCTTAGTGCGTATACATGGCACACCACATACAGAGGAGGACCTGAAGTGTTGTCAACAACAACCCTCTCCAAGTAATCAATGGCTGGCCACTGAGGCTGCACACCATGTACCATTCACTCAAATCTGGTTGGTATCTGTCTCTGTATGGTATGTGCTAATCTTTGAGCACAAACCTACAAATTGCACAATCAGTGATCCATTTGATGCGTCTTTAATCAAACTGATAACCTTTATTCTTAACAGGCTCTGCACCATACAGATTAACAGCTGAATATCCAGATATATTGAATGCAATGGGGTGGCACTTCGCTACTTCATTTAAATTTCAACCTTTCATCCAGTAGATGGAGCTGTCTGTGTTAATATAAAGTGACTTTGAGTCAGCCAAATAAGTTACTGCAAACAAGTAACGAAAATAGTACATGTGGATTGTGGATAGGTCCAATATATACATATGTACATAAACATATTTTGTCAATCTATCGGCCGGCCGTTATGGTTGCAAGTTCGAATCCTGCCTCGGGCATGGATGTGTGTGATGTCCTTAGGTTACTTAGGTTTAAGTAGTTCTAAGTTCTAGAGGACTGATGACCTCAGATGTTAAGTCCCATAGTGCTCAGAACCATTTGAACCATTTTTTGTCAATATATCAAAACCTTTCCAGCTTCTAGTGTAAAAATTCTTTACTGAAGAGAAAGGCCTATTTAAAATTTGTCTTGGCAGTACAATCCCCAGCAACATGACGTCCCTCCCAGTGGATGGCAGTGGTGTCTAATGTATTCCACAGTTCTGCTGAAAATTGCATTATTAAGCTGCCACATGTTTTATTGAACTATTCACCCATTCTATGGTTATTTGCTATGGTGCACCTATGGACACAATGGTTAAGTTCTGTGCAAATCCCTCATTAAAAAAACAGCATGTTGACATTGGTTAAGAGTTTGATGTAGATACATGCCACTTTGAGCTCTGGTACAGTGTATTAGAATGCAGGGCCAGATGACACATTTGCAAGCATACACTCTGCAATCATTCAAAAATGTCTGCAACTAAGTGTATATCTGTATCCGTTTAAAGCCTTATGTCTCCCATAAGTGAGAGATATTTAACTCCTGCCAAGCACTCACCACATCACCTTGTGCCCATGATCTGCATCCAATATGGTAGTGACTCTAAGTTTGCGAGAGAATGTTGTTATGTCAGGCAAAACACTTTCTTGAGTTTCAGCACTGAATCCAGATACACGTATGGGAAGACTAATTTCTTCATAATAAGCTGAAACTTAGCATCATCAGAATGTGTGGCTTTAGTGAAATGCACAGTTTCAGAAATTTACTGCTGTGGTGCCTGCATGAATCTCAGTGAGTCCAGGATGTGCAACATAACATTGTTGCTGACTCTGGTTCAAAATGGAGTATATTTCTCTGTGCTGTCTGGCAGGAAACTTACCTGATCTTTTCACAAATTGTACTCAGCCAGGCTTCAAGAAGGAAGTCAGCATCATATCCATCTAAATATAGATGAAAACCAGTAAGTATCATTGGAGTGTGTAACTCTAGTTGTATGACTTGTGTACATTTGCTAGTTAAAAACAAAGATCCCTACATAGTGGGTCAGCTTTATTAGCTAAAGGCTGTCAACAAGTACACCAATCAGCTGCATTATCTTTCTACGTGTGAGTCATAGAAACATTGAAACAATGAAACACATCAACTTTCCCTGCAACATCTCCAGGCTCAGAGAGCAACCATCTTGTATGATCTTTCCCAGTGTATAAATAAAAGTGATTATGATTCAGATTGTGTACACACACAGTTTGATATCCTGCCACAAAGGGTAGGTGGAATTCTGTGAGAGTTGTGTGTGAGGCAGCGAATTCACTCTTACAATCTGACACAAGAACGAGAACACTGAAAGCCAGTGTCTATAGCAAAGTGTACTCGGTTCCTGTGGATAAAACTCTCGAATTTTATAAATTTATTCATCCCACTAGGCATCTCTACATATTCTGGGACCTTTGCCCTTGTTTCTGATAACTGGAAGAAAATAATGTGGTACATGTTTGTGAACCAGGAGTAGTGTTGTTTCTCACCTGGGACATTAACAACAGATCTACATGTATCACACGCCAACCTGTGAATTTGAAAAATTGAAGAGATCCTATGACTTTATGTACGATATCATTAATGTCTGACTTACCTGCCTTCAGGCCATAAATAGATACATCAAGATGCTGCATCTTAAATTTACTGATGTCGTGAAGGCTTATGTTTAATTCTATACCATGGTTACCTACAAATATCCACTACGTATTTACTTGCATGCTCTGCATATTTCTTATAACTTCTTTAAAAAACTGGAAGTGACCATGCAAAACAATGTTTGTCATTATTCTGGACATTTTGTAGCTACATCCTCTGGAGGAGGGGTCTAGGATGAGCCTTTCATCCCCCACGTATTTGATCAAATATATGCACATGAACGTACAAATACAGGACTATACTAAGGATATTACCAGAATCTCTGTCTTGGAATTGAGAGAGTCAGGCCTGTAATAGGTTAGGACAAAGTCTTCAATCTACTTGGGAATTGTGGTGCCCGTCTATATAACGCCTTTATCAGCCCACTTATGGATAACACTGTTTCCATAGACACATTCCTTCAACAGGAGAGTAAACACACAGCATACAGTAGCACTACACTTAATGGAAGGATACTGTAGGTAATTACGATCTTGGAACGCTCCCTTTCCGTAATGGATAGGCGTACATATTGAGAAAAGGAGCAGATCTTACTACTCAATCATGTCGTTGATGTTGGAAAATGACATCCAATCCCCAACTGCACCTCGAAACACGAGTATGGCAACTCTGCATGACATACCTTCGTGCTCACTGTCAGAATAGGGAGAGAGGAGGTTACTGTCCAGTAGCCCAGGGGTTCTCAAACTTTTTTCTTGCACTCCCTCTTCTGAAACATGAATTGCTTTTCCCACTCCACCCCTATTTTTCTTCGCTTTCTCAGTACTTATCATACTTAGCTTAAAAATGGAATATGGTATCTATTCACTTTTATCTAATCATTGCAACAATCAGTTACAACAACAATAATTATTGTGTGCCCGACCGAGACTCGAACTCGGGACCTTTGCCTTTCGCGGGCAAGTGCTCTACCAACTGAGCTACCGAAGCACGACTCACGCCCGGTACTCACAGCTTTACTTCTGCCAGTACCTCGTCTCCTACCTTCCAAACTTTACAGAAGCTCTCCTGCGAACCTTCGCACCTTGAGCACATGAGAGTGAAACATTTTTATTAAATTTTCGTACATTTGTATGACTGTTTGTAAGTAACGATGGCTGTGTGTGCAGTTATTGAAACTGAGCAGGTATGTGTATTTAGCCATATGCATAATTCTTTAAAAATTAGTTTACAAATTAGTTAGAGGTTAACTGTTTCCGTCTATATTGCATTTCATAGATTTAGAATGCTTTAATATTTGAATGATCATGACATACAAACAACAACAGAATAATAGTCAACATTTAAACGACATTTTAAAAACTGTTAAATCCAAACGGATCAACCAAAACCGAAATAAACTGGATAAAAATGTACACTGTTCAACATTCGGAATTTTTTTGACATTTGCACATTTATTTCGAGGTGTGTGCATGAATTTGCGAAGAAAGCAGATCCAGTGTGGATGGATCTTAGAAACAGCAAATTGCATGTCCCTTTCCAGCTACCATCCAAACAAATGTTTCATCTTGATTAATACCACTGCCCGAGGCAGGATTCGAACACGCGACCGTAGCAGTCGCGCGGTTCCGGTGGTTCGCGATGATGGTGGTGGTATGTTATATATACGTATGAAAATGTATGTGCTGTTGAATGAACTACACTCAAGAAGTCCTGATTGGTAGCATTGGTGTCAGTGGCATCTGTACCACTGCCAGCGACCGCAAAACATCATGCACCCAGACTACAGTGGTCAACATCACCAATGCCTGAACCATTGCAAACACAGCCACCTACACTGTCGACGTCTGCATCACTGTCGTCAACATGCAGACCATCACGAGTAGCAGTGCCACTACTGACTCCTAGACCATCTGATTGGGGTCTTTGTAGTTTTAGTAACGATTATCTACTGCAGCTGTCCTCAGGATGGGGTGCGCAGGGAGTAATAGAGATGGGTACCAGCTTTCATTGAAATGTTTACGTTTCATATGATGTAAGAAAAAGACTTCTGGTGAACAAATATTTCTAGCATCAGATTCTCATTTCCATGAACCAAGGAAGCTCCTTCATCATTAATTTGCTATCTTATTTCGCAAAAACCAATCAGCAGATCCTGTCAGCAGAGATTCTGAAACCAGTTGTGAACAATATTTCATCCCACAGACCCGAACACCAATCACCCAACTGGTTACCAACTAGTTACTAAACTTTTAACAAACGCTAATGACAATAATCCACTTGACAATGTGCCACCACCTCCTTGAAAGACTGATTAGAAAAATACCTTATTACTTTCCGCTCGATTTGTGCCAAGCTTCCATAGTGAGTTCAAGGGTAGTGAGTTAGCTAGAAGCTGAATTCTGGTGTATCTTCAGTGGAAGTAGTTAACCGAATTTAAAAGAAAATGGTACAGTTGCGCCATTCCCATGGATAAGTGGCTGTTTGAAAGGCGTGGAAACAGATCAATTTACCTATTGTCTCTTCTCCTTCGAAAGTACATAGTTCTAACAATATGGAGACAAATTAAATCAAAATATATTCTTCTGTTGCATCTTCTGCTGTTCTGATCAGCAACATCAGTTGTAAATGCAAAACCGAAGTGTGTAAATATCAAGTTGATTGTCGGACTCGGGTTTTATCAGCATTCTTGTGAATAATGACGAATGACAACAATGTGTTTTTTGTTTGAAGTTTTTAGCCAATGACAGCCTGGAGGCTATAAAACTAGAGACATCTGCAGATGAAGCATCCATACCATGTAAGTAAACCCATCGAATTTGTAAAGCGTCAGGCGCAACAACTAAAAGGAAATGTCATATTCCTCAAAAAACAGGTAGGTTTAAGTAGTTCTAAGTTCTAGGGGATTGATGACCACAGATGTTAAGTCCCATAGTGCTCAGAGCCATATTGTGAACCACCATCATCATCAGGGTTCTAGAATGTAATCGCCAGGATATTTTTTTATATCAAGGAGCCAGCACTCAGATCCTAGAGAAGCTGAGAATGGAGTGGGTGGCAGAACATCAACATAAGGTTTTACAAAAACATTCACTCTAGGTATT
Organism: Schistocerca americana; assembly: GCF_021461395.2. Lineage (NCBI taxonomy): Eukaryota > Metazoa > Arthropoda > Insecta > Orthoptera > Acrididae > Schistocerca > Schistocerca americana. The sequence goes on from NC_060124.1 coordinate 21,587,328, forward strand.
AAATGGTGTTTATTTTACTGCAGAGTAGTGCAATGCTTCTGTGTATCAGCTCTATGTATTGCCAATGGAGTTTTGTACTGGTCTGAAGACGGTTTTTCTATGACAAACTGGCTACCAGAGTAAAATAATAACGACCTGCGATCTGGTTGTTTTGTTAACCTCCGATAAAAGATAACTGCTTTTTTTCAGTTTTAACCTCAAAAAGTTTTATTGGCGTTGGGACACTTATTTGTTGGTGGATACAACAGCTCGCTGGACCAGCTACACATGTCAGTAAGGAGATAATGGTCAGAAGATTGCCATGTTTGATTGAAACTGGTTACGAGATAAACAGATTTTATATGCATTCTAGACAGTCTATTTCTGTTGTATTCCTCATGGATATTTCTGTCATTCAAATATGAGTTCAATAATTATTGCATCAACATTAATCAGTCCTAGAAAAACAACATTAGTGGGCAAGTAAAATGCGAAAAATATGGACACTTGCATTCTTATGCATATATGTTGCTCACCCTGAGATAGTTTACTACCATATCTATGCACAGATTAATGACAGGGAACTAGCGCTCAGATGCTGGTGAAGCCAAGAAGAGGCTCAGTATACCACCATTCATTGGTCGTAAGACAATAGCAATGATGGGTAAGTAAAATGCAAGAAATATATATTCGAAGATGTACACACACACACACACACACACACACACACACACACACACGCGCGCGCGCGCGCGCGCGCGCGCGCACTCGTATACACACACTCTATTTCAGATGGCATGACCAACATATCAAAGCACCAATTCACATCACAGTGCCAGACCTCTGATGATGGGTTCCCGGCCAGGTTGGGGATTTTCTCTGCCTGAGGACTGGGTGTTTGTGTTGTCATCATCATTTTATCGTCATCATCATCATTCGTGACAGTGGACAGATTGGAGTGCCAACAGAATTGGACTGCTTAAAAATTGGGACTTTGTGTGGGCGCTGATGACTGCACAGTTGAGTGCCCCACAAACCGAACACCATCATAATCATCATCTAATGATGGTGAAGGTGAGAACTGGTCAGCACAAAATATCATCTTAAATAACCACAGCAGTCTATAAGTATTGACACACACATACACACCCACACACACATTCACACACACACACACACACACACACACACACACACACACACACACACAACCGCGCGCGCGCTCACTGAGAGAGAGTGACAGAGAGAGCGAGAAAGAGAGAGAGAGAGAGAGGGAGAGAAAATAACTGGTACTTAATGTACAAGAGCTTTCTCTGAAACATGCTCCATTAAAATTTCAAACTTTCCTTTCTCAAATAGGAGTGGTGAGATGCTATCACCCCCATCAGCCTGCTGTCACTGCTGCTGCCAGGTCTCTTCATGGTGCTGCTGATGATGATGGTACAACATTCACAAATGGTAGAAGAGACAAAATGAAATTAAGGCAGTCTTATGTAGTCACAGCTGGGGGAATGATGGCAGGAGTTAGATTTCAGCCAGAAGCAGTCCAGCGTCCACAGGGGATGGACGCATGCCGCTAGTTCTGCAAGGGCTCAAATGCCCAGGACGCAGTTGTAAAATGAGAAGAGTTGAAAAGTAGTTTTTCTAAAATGAAAATCAATTATTTTTCAGCTAATTCAATAGCAGTTTCATGTTAATTGATGCACACAGAACAGTTCTTTGTCTTCTTGTTGTTCTAAATACAATGATAAGTTCCTGTTCAAAATTACCTAGAGTGCACTCCAGGTCCTCAAAACAAGCCAACGGCATCTTGAAAAGCATGCTTGAGCTAAACCGTTTGTATTCATCTGCTGATGTCAGTTTCCTTCTAAATCAACTTGCATTTTCTAAACTGTTCAAGTCCAGTTTTGGAAAGGAAGTGTATCTTTTAAGGTTGGTATGGTACCTACTTTACGAGTGCAGTCAGTTCCCTCCACATTCAGTTCATATTTTATTTCCTGGAGTGGGAAAGTGTTTGATTATGTGTAAGATGAGATACTGATGTAGTAGTTCCATTCCTTTTCATGAAATTACTCTGCAAATACAGGAAACTATTGTTTGGAATGGATGAAGACTTTTTGAGCTTGATAGGTATGTAGACATCATTGCTATCCTTGAAAATTACTGAAGCAGAGTGGTTTGTGCAGAGAGTATTCGTGGTGAATGATTCGTTCCTCATATTCGACTGGGACTTGATTTCAAGCCTAGTGATTTAAGGAATTGATGGTCCTTTGGTGTTAACACATTGTGTGTCAGTTTACAGTGGAGGCATGTGCTGGTTTTATAAAGTAACCCGTCACGCTGCAAATGTTGCCATGTCGCCATTTCCTCACCAAGATACTCGATGAGATGATAGTTTTGGACCACATTCTTAAACTGAGGGTGACCTTATGTCTGAGCAGTCAGTGGGGGGTAAATTGCATTAATTGATGCCTCTACAATTTTATATCGTGGGCAGACTGTAGGGAATGATCTGTGCTTTGTATGAATCAATTTGTCACTGAGAAATAAATTCATCAGAATATTGCACTTGATTCTAATTGTGTGAATGAAAAGTATATCCACTTAATGAGCTGAATGGTGAATAACGATTTACAGCTGTATGCTAATGATGCTGTGGTATAATGGAAGGTGTCGTCCTTGAATGACTGTAGGAGTAGCAAACTGACTCAGACAGAATTACTAGTTGGTGTGATGAATGGCAACTTGATTTAAATGTTGAAAAATGTAAGTTAATGCAGACGAGTAAGAAAAACCATTTTGGAACATTTTAATCCTGTATTAGTAGTGTGCTGCCTGACACAGACATCGACTGTATATATATATATATATAGGCCTAACGATGCAGATCGATATGAAACGGCATGAGGATGTCAGGTTTGTAGCAGGGAAGGCGAATGTTTGGCATAGTTTTGTTGGGCAAATCTGGGAAACTGTAGATCATCTATAAAGGAGATGGTGTATTGAACACTAGTGCATCACATTCTTCAGTAGTGTTCGAGTATGTGGAATCTCCACCAGAGTGAATTAAAGGAAGACTTCGGAGCAGTTCAGAGGTTGACTACTAGACTTGTCATCGATAGGTTCGACCAGCATGAAAGTATTAGGGAGATGCTTCTTGAAATCAAATGGGAGGCCCTGGCGAGAAGACGAATTCTTTCCACAAGACACTATTGCGAAAATTTAGAGAACTGACGTTTAAGGCCTACGGCAGAACGATTCTACTGCCGCCAATGCATGTAGATGTAAATGAATGTTGAAATCTATTCTGATCCTTCTATAGAATTTGATGCTTTGAGAAGCATAGTATTGATCCTATTGAATTTTCCTGTATAAACTCTGTTAATTCCTTAGTCGTTCTTAGTTCCGTTTTAAGCATATTGTCTTTCACACATAATTCTAAATAGCTCTAAACCTGGTACAGCTGGTTTCAAATATACATTTAAATCGTAAATGTCATATGCACTGTTGGGTATTTGCACAACTTTACAATTTCCCAGATGCAGATTGAAATTTGATGCTGTGATAATAGAAATAGTTTTGTACATTTCTCTGTCAACACTAATTGTCAATAATAATATTTTTATTGTTGAAAAGTAATTCACATGTAGTACTCATGATCGATGCTTTTAAAGTCGAAGTGTATGATATCGATCCTCAAGCTCAACTGATAAATTGGTGTGCCTGTATTGTTTTTATGTATTCTTCAAAGCTGACATGATTTACATGAGACATAAATATGCACAGAGGTATGTGGTGAACTTCTGATACTAGTGAAAATTGTAGAACATGTTGTTATTGCTAAAGTAGCGTGTAAATTTTCTAGTGGTTGCAAGTCAAAATGAAAAAAAGAAGAACAATACTTCATGGGAAGTTCCCTGCACTGATCTTGATTGCCTAATGCTATTGTTGATTCCTGCTGTCAGAACTGTAAGTAAATTATTAAATAACTGGCACCATTATCTAGAGGACATCAGTTTAGTACCACAATAACATGGGTTTTCATAAATCACTCATGAATTGAAGGATTAACAATGGGACATCATTTCAAAGCTCATAAATTTACTTTGACTTAAACTTAGATGAAATTCGTGATACATATGGATGTGTATTTATGCTGAGATGTCTTTGTCAATGGATATTCCATAAATATCACCAAAAAATAAAAATAAAATTAATTAAACCATCACACTTAGAATACACATATATGCAAGAATTTTCGCAATACATACATGATGGTGGCGATTTAGTTTAATGCTTCATGGAATTGATGTTAACTGTTCGTTCTCACATTGATAATGGAAGTCATAGTTTACTGCCAGGATCACAATGTGGTATGGGTGATTTTGATCGTAAATTGAGAGAAGAATTCACAGTTTATTGGTGATATTTATATTATTTTCACAGTGCAGTGTGGATAGCTTCATGAAAAGAGTGTGTAGTATATGTGTAGCAGCTCACTGGAAAGGGGGGGGGTAGGGGGTCAGTCAGGAGGTAAACTACTGTTTCAATGTTCTACCAGAACTCTATGTAATACCTAATCAATTTGAAACTATGAAATGAATCTAAACTTTATGGACTTTTAGTTGAGGAAGGAGGTAGGCTATTAATAGAGAATTATCATGTTCATGTTTCTTTATTTACTCACTGAGTTTCACCAGTTTTGAATCAATGTTTTCATTCATTATAATGTCAGAAAGTTCCCAAGTTTCATTTATTATTTGCCAAATTATCTTCCATTGATTGTGTCCAAATTGATCCATAGTATGTATGTGTGTAGAGTGCCTTGAACATAGTCTCACTGGCGAGTGAGTTTTTGTGGTCCTGCAATAAATAGTGCTGCGTATTACAAATAACACATCTAAGTCGTTTACCATTTCAGATTACAATTGAGTGAATAACAGGCTTCTACATGCATGAGTAAAGCATATTTACATCTTGTAAGTCAGTTACTGTGTTACATTCTTGATGGGTGGTGGGTTCTTATACATAGCTTCTATGGCTGTGTATGTCAGTAAGAAAATAGAACATCTGAGTAATTTTCTTGCTGACTGAGTAACATGTCCAAGAAAATTTCTATGTTATGGAAAGTACACATGCTATAAATAGTGGCACATGCAGATTTCAGCTTGTCTGGGAGAAAATATCTTTGTCTCAGTTAAAAATAACAGACAGACTCAAATCCATCATATACTGCATTGTCATAAGCTTCGGAATTTTGCATGACTCACGCTTCTGTCATGTTTCATCTCTCTCATTTGGTGTGGTATTGTGCAGTGTATTAGACACTATGCGACAGCCGTTGTACCCACAGTGGTGAGTGAGAGAGTGCCAGGTAGCATTAGGCAATGGTTGGCATGGCTTGGGTGACATTGCTGTGATGCAGGATAGTGTCCAGTTGTGATGTGGCCACTACAGTGTGCAGACAGCAGTGGACGCTCAGACAGTGGTGTGAGGCACTTGGTGGAGAGATCTGGTGCGCAGGGCACAGCGGAAGCCTGGCGCTGTGTGATGATAGTTGCTGCAGTCCTGGAGTAGGGATTGGAGTCTACACACTGACCAGCTACACGGGTGGGTGGTTTGATATGGTACGCCAGGCCGGATGCTAACAAACTTTGTGATGTGTACAGAAGAGGTCGTCCCACATTAAAAATCCTATCCCATTCCAACCATGAACATTTAAATATATAACATGTCTGTATCAAACATGTGGCTGCAGTTGTTTAAACTGTGACAGCGTAGGTGTGGTTGAAATTTTTTAATGGTAGCGCAGCTGGGCTAGCAACATTTTAAACTATTAGATCAAGTGAACTGTAATATTACAGATGTGTGGAAAACCAATGATTTCTGAATTTCTCATCATTTTAAACTTAGGACTGGAGTCTATGCTTGGCACATGTGATCCAGCTGTATCAGAATCCCTGGATCTGCATCTATTTGATTCTCTACTTAGAAAACGTGAAATCTGAAAACCACACAGTAGTATAGACCACAGCGGCCATCTTGTATTCCATACATAGCACGAGTGGCCTACTTCCACCAATAGGACAATGCCCCATCTTGTATTATTTAATTTCTTACCAGTTCTTGAATTTACCACCGTTTTATAGATGAAGCAGTTAAAAGTATGCAGGAGGGAATAGAGATTTTGTATGAATACATCAATGATATCATTACAAATCTGGCAACAAAGTGGACTGTGCTGAAACCACTTAGCCTCTCTACAGTAAAGAACTGAGAAGCGAAAGCAAATCTTCGATTTGAAGAATGCTGCTCATTTTAAAATAATTTTTTTCAAAGTTTTTTTTTCAGAGGGCATAGATAATTCAAAATTACGAAATTATGTAAATATTTACTGGATATATTTGCTGACATCGGCAGATAAGCTTTAGCACAAATTTTGCTGTTGGCTGCATCCTGATTCATTCAACTATTTACGCATTGTGTTCCGTCTGCCCACGCTAAAGGAGAGTCTTCTGGAATAAGGTACGTTATACATTAACAGCCAGAAGCAGCCATGGTAAGCTACTTCTGGACGACTTGTCTAATTGGCTGTTGTGTCTACATTGTTGTTGATGAGTACGAATGGAAGGTTGAACTGGAGCGACGCCGGCACTAGTGGATACCAGGATGACTGTGGTTGACAGCTGGACACGGAAATGGACGATGTTGTTGGTTCACAGTTACCCACTCACCCAGTGAGGCAGTGGCAACAGCAGCTGTGCAATCCACTACTGAATTCCTTCAGACATTTTCTGTTCTTTTACAGTACTGACTTCGCCTTGCAAGATCACAATAGGGTTATCACTTTATTGTTAGTAGCTGCAGGAATTCTTTTACATTTTACACTAAAAAATCTGCACAAAGAAACAAAGTACTTGACGAAAACGAATCACAACAGCTACATAAGTAGCTTAATTGTCGTCCACAGAGAGATGTGAGAATGGCGAATAAATCAGAACGTGCGACCACCCTCGTTCTCTGGTTACTTGTTGCTGTGATAGCTGTTTTGTGAACAGCTCCATACCAATAAATGACCCACACACAGGGATAGCATCCGAGGCGTGTGCCCTTGGCTCCGTTTCCGTGGGGACGCAATTTCGTAACAGGTGAAAGAAATGACTGAGGGCAAAGGATAGGGAGAAGAGTGAAGCTGTAGTAGAGGGAGAAGAGAAGAAGAAGAAGAAGAAAAAGAAGAAGAAGCATTGGGGTGCACTGAAATGAGCGGCGGCTGAGATGTAGGAAAATGAATTGTGAGGCGATTCGGATTAGTTTTTGCTGAATGACATACTTCTCACTGGTATAGAGAGGATTGTGTATTGTTTTTGACTACTAGGTCGACCCACCATCGATGTTGTGAATGTTACTCACCGGCTGTGAAACCTGTGATATTTTTTACCACAGCCACAGGCTAGGTTATTCTCATTATCAATTGCTATAAAAGAACGAAAGAAATCAATACATCGCAATACTACACACACTAACAACCACGTATACATTTATATCTCCTTGCTGTGTTACTTACCTTACCTTAAAGCTTCTACGCCATTACGCACAACCTAAAATATAAACCCATTAGCAAAGATGTATTGTCAGACATAAAACTCTTCCTAGTATATCTCGTGTTGGCGTGTTTTACTCTCAAGGTTCAGTTGTAAACTGAAGGCAGCCGCTTTCACCTACAGTACTTTTCTGCTAAGCGTAAGTCACTGTCCTCCAACGATGCTACTGTCTATCATAAAATCTATGAACGTTATATGTCAAGTTCTAGTAAATTCTAAAAATGTTGCAATGTGTGAATCCATAAAGAACTACCAACAGGGAAAACCTATCGCCGGTAATTCGAACACGTTGGTGGCTCCTTCCCATAGAGGACATCGCTAAAGTGAGTCCAGAAATGCCTCTCGAACACTTCTGTCTTCACATTTTACAAGATGACGCATTCCTTTCTTAAAACACAAAAACTTTAAACTAAGGCTCAAAATGGCTCTGAGCACTATGGGACTTAACATCTGAGGTCATCAGTCCCCTAGACTTAGAACTACTTAATCCTAACGACATCACACACATCCATGCCCGAAGCAGGATTCGAACCTGCTACCGTAGCAACAGCGTTGTTCCGGACTGAAGCACCTAGAACCGCTCGGCCACAGCGGCCGGCTTTAAAGTAAGGTTTATAGAGCATAACAACAGAGAGAATGAATCATCAGTGTTGGCGAAGCACCTCAAGAATGAGCAACATTCGTTGGGTAGCATCGCGGACACCATGAAAGTACTGCACTTCGACGAGAAAAGATGGTTGCTGGAAACTTTTTTGCGCTGAGCGCAGTATACGTAATCCTTTGTGTAGCAATTAAAGCTCGTGTTTCACGTTGTGAATTATGGTGGAAACATTTTAATCCACGTACGATCCAGGGAGCACGTACTGTTAAAAACTGGGAATGGGAGTGCTTGTAAACGGGAAAATTGCGTACTATCAAGCCGTACCACGGCTCATCCACATAAGTAGAGGTTAATTAAATGTGTAAGGTTACACATATCGATACAGTTGCCACGTATGTAATGTTGCCGTTAGTCATCTCTGCCTGACCAGAGCAGCCATGTGATGTGCTGATCCCCTAATATCCAGTTATACACCGCCTGACCAAAAAGTGGAACACCAGGAAAACATGGTCAGATGTCACACAATCGGTGATTAGAGCTGCAATTTCCCCTGACTGTTGGAACTGCCACCAATGTGAATTAGCGTTGTTCGTGTTCACCGCAGTTACCGGCTCTGGTAGGTCGTATAACGGGCCTGAATACCGTCAGATGTCGAGTGATCGCTGTGAAGGAAACGGAGATGCCGCTGCCTCGTGTGAGACAGTGTTATCGGCACCTGGCAGAATTTAAAAGTGGCTTTACTGCGGGTCTCCATTTGGACACTGGTTTAGTAGTATAAATTCTGACTTTTGGGCATTCGCGTGAGATATTGGCGCGATGTTGGCCTGCATGAAGAAAAAAAAAAAAAAGAAAAAAATGCGGACAGGCATACTCATCGTGAAAGTTACGGTCGACTACGTCTGACCACCACATGGTAGGATCGCTGCATTCATATCTGCGTCTGTCACCCGAGACCAGCATTCTGTGTCATCCAGTACCACTGGTCGGAGGCTAGCAGTGGCCGGATCGGATGAGTGAATAATCGTCGCGTAGGCTGCCGTTGACGCCACAACACAGACGGCTGCGTTAGGAGGGGCGCCGTGGTTGTGAAGCACGCAGTGCTGATGAAGGCCCCGCATAGTGTTCAGCGATCATCGTGGTTCTGCACTACCCTACAGACGATCATCATCCGCAAGTATGGCGGCACCCTGGGGAAAGGTCTCCTTGTTTCAATGTCATTTTTTTTTTTTTTTTTTTTGGTCATGTCTACTGACTGGTTTGATGCGGCCCGCCACGAATTCCTTTCCTGTGCTAACCTCTTCATCTCAGAGTAGCACTTGCAACCTACGTCCTCAATTATTTGCTTGACGTATTCCGATCTCTGTCTTCCTCTACAGTTTTTGCCCTCTACAGCTCCCTCTAGTACCATGGAAGTCATTCCCTCATGTCTTAGCAGATGTCCTATCATCCTGTCCCTTCTCCTTACCAGTGTTTTCCACATATTCCTTTCCTCTCCGATTCTGCGTAGAGCCTCCTCATTCCTTACCTTATCCGTCCACCTAATTTTCAACATTCGTCTATAGCACCACATCTCAAGTGCTTCGATTCTCTTTTGTTCCGGTTTTCCCACAGTCCATGTTTCACTACCATACAATGCTGTACTCCAGACGTACATCCTCAGAAATTTCTTCCTCAAGTTAAGGCCGGTATTTGATATTAGTAGACTTCTCTTGGCCAGAAATGCCATTTTTGCCATAGCGAGTCTGCTTTTGATGTCCTCCTTGCTCTGTCCGTCATTGCTTATTTTACTGCCTAGGTAGCAGAATTCCTTAACTTCATTGACTTCGTGACCATCAATCCTGATGTTAAGTTTCTCGCTGTTCGCATTTCTACTACTTCTCATTACCTTCGTCTTTCTCCGATTTACTCTCAAACCATACTGTGTACTCATTAGACTGTTCATTCCGTTCAGCAGATCATTTAATTCTTCTTCACTTTCACTCATGATAGCAATGTCATCAGCGAATCGTATCATTGATATCCTTTCACCTTGTATTTTAATTCCATTCCTGAACCTTTCTTTTATTTCCATCATTGCTTCCTCGATGTACAGATTGAAGTGTAGGGGCGAAAGGCTACAGCCTTGTCATACACCCTTCTTAATACGAGCACTTCGTTCTTGATCGCCCACTCTTATTATTCCCTCTTGGTTGTTGTACATATTGTATATGACCCGTCTCTCCCTATAGCTTACCCCTACTTTTTTCAGAATCTCGAACAGCTTGCACCATTTTATATTGTCGAACGCTTTTTCCAGGTCGACAAATCCTATGAAAGTGTCTTGATTTTTCTTTAGCCTTGCTTCCATTATTAGCCGTAACGTCAGAATTGCCTCTCTCGTCCCTTTACTTTTCCTAAAGCCAAACAGATCGTCACCTAGCGCATCAATGTCATAGCTGTGTTAACTCTGGCACCACGGTTTGGGGAGCCATCGAATATGACTACAATTCACAGCTGGTAGTGACTGAAGGAACTCTGACAACAAAACAGTACGTCAGGTGTTACCTCTAACGTCACAATATCGTGGTCCATATTTTGGACGTGGCAGTGAGGGTCCGCACATGGCACGTGTCTCTACGTGCTGTGTGCGTAATATTGACGTATTTCAGTGGCCAACAATATCCCCTGACCTGTGTCCTATGGAGTGTGTGTGGGTCCAGTTCAGACATCAACTCCGCCCCATTGCCTGTATCCAGGATATCGAGGATCAGTTAAAACAGTTACATCTACTCCTACATCTGCATGGTTACTCTGCAATTCACACTAGCAGAGGGTTTATCGAACAATTTTCATACTACTTCTCTACCATCCCACTCTCGAATGGCGCGTGGGAAAAAGGAACACCTAAATCTTTCGGCTCGAGCTCTGATTTCTCTTATTTTATTATGATGATCTTTACACCCTACGTAGGGAGGTGTCAACAAAATATTTACTCATTCGGAAGAGAAAGTTGGTGATTGAAATTTCGTAAATAGATCTCACCGCAAAGAAAACCGCCTTTGTTTCAATGACTGCCACCCCAACTCGCGTATCATATCAATGACACTCTCACCCCTATTGCGTGATAACACGAAACGAGCTGCCCTTTTGCACTTTTTCGATGTCCTCCGTCAATCCTACCTGGAAAGGGCCCCATACCGCTCAGCAATATTCAAGCAGAGGACGGACAAGTGTAATGTAGGCTGTCTCTTTAGTGGGCTTGTCGCATCCTCTAAGAGTTTTACCAACAAAGCGCAGTCTTTGTTTCGCCTTCCCCACAATATTATCCATGTGGTCTTTCCAATTTAAGTTGCTCGTAATTGTAATTCCTGACAGTCCTTGCATTTGTGCGATTTATCGAATACCCAAAATTTATCGAATTCCTTATAGTACCCACGTGGATGACCTCACACTTTTCTTTGTTTAGTGCCAATTGCCACTTTTCACACCATACAGAAATTCTCTCTATGTCATATTGAAATTGGAATTGATCGTCTGCTGATTTTACTAGACGGTAAATTACAGCGTCATCTGCAAACAATCTAAGAGGGCTGCTCAGATTATCACCTAGACCATTTATGTAAATCAGGAACAGCAGAGGGTCTATGACACTACCTTGCGGAACGCCAGATATCACTTCCTTTCTACTAAATGATTTACCGTTGTAAGTAGGCTGTTTATGTTTTCTCTATGTAAGTAGGCTGTTTATGTTTTCTCTATGTAAGTAGGCTGTTTATGTTTTCTCTATGTAAGTAGGCTGTTTAGGTTTATTTATTGGTAACGCCACCTCTGTATGAAAATCACTGGCTGTGCTGTGGGCAGTCTGTGGCTGCTTTGCATTGTTGTAATACTCGCCATTGTAGTGTTTGGCAGCTGGCTGTTAACAGCGCGTAGCGTTGCGCAATTGGAGGTGAGCCGCCAGCAGTGGTGGATGTGGGGAGAGAGATGGCGGAGTTTTGAAATTTGTCATGAACTGCTATATTTATATATGATGATATCAAGGTAAGTACATTGTTTGTTCTCTATTAATATCTTTCATTTGCTAACTATCCGTATCAGTAGTTAGTGCCTTCCATAGTTTGAATCTTTTATTTAGCTGGCAGTAGTGGCGCTCGCTGTATTGCAGTAGCTTGAGCAGCGAAGATTTTTGTGAGGTAAGTGATTTGTGAAAGGTATAGTTTAATGTTAGTCAGGGCCATTCTTCTGTAGGGAATTTTGAAAGTCAGATTGCGTTGCGCTAACAAAATATTGTGTGTCAGGTTAAGCACAGTCCTTTATAATTGTTGTAAGGGGACGTTTCACCGTCTATCACTGCGAACTATGACATCTCTGAGAGGAAATCACGAATCCAGTCACACAACTGAGACGATACTCCATATGCACGCAATTTGCTTAATAGTCGCTTGTGAGAAACGGTATCAAAAGCCTTCTGGAAATCTAGGAATGTGGAATCGATCTGAGATCCCTTGTCGACAGCACTCATTACTTCATGGGAATAAAGAGATAGCTGTGTTGCAAAAGAACGACATTTTCTGAATCCATGTTGGTTTGTGTATCAATAAATCATTTTCTTCAAGGTGATTCATAATGTTCGAGTACAGCATATGCTCCAAAATTCTACTGCAAATTGAGGTCAGTGATATGGGTCTGTAATACAATGGGTTACTCCTATTTCCTTTCTTGAATATTGGTGTGACCTGTGCTACTTTCCAGTCTTTAGGAACAGACCTTTCGCCAAGTGAGCGGTTGTATATGATTGCTAAGAAAGGCGCTATTGTGTCTGCATACTGTGAAAGGAACCTGATAGGTATGCCATCTGGACCGGAAAACTTGCCTTTCTTAAGTGATTTGAGTTGTTTCGCAACACCTAAGATATCTATTGCTATTGCTATTGTAAAGAAAGCTTCAGATAAGAAGCTTTTTATTGCCATAGTCGCGTGTAGGTACAATGGATTATTAGTTTCGACAGGACTCAGCTGCCATCTTCAGATCCACAGTGTACGCGTTATGAAATCATGATGTGTTATAAACCACACTTTTATTTTCTTGCCAAGGTCACAGGCTCGTAAAAAAAAGAGAAAAAAACATTAAAACACGTAGCTATTACTTTCTTTTTATTATGAGCCCAGTACGATGGTACGAAAACAAACGTGCAGTTTATAGCACAGCTTGGTTTTACAACCTGTACAATGTAGATCTGAAGATGGCAACTTATTCCTGTCGAAACTAGTAATCCAGTGTATCTATACGTGTTCAAGGCAATAAAAAACTTCATATCTGAAGCTCTTTTTTACACTGAATTCATTGATCACTCTCCAGCCGACAGTCTCAGATATTTTTAATTATGGGCCAGTTTGGCTCAGGATACAAATGCTGTATGATAACCTTCTCAACAGAATGAGTGCGTGTATCCAGGTCAGAAGCGGTGCAATATCCTACTGATAAGTGTACTCATACTGCCAAGTTCTTTGTAAAATTGACTCACTATTGTAGTCATAGCAGTAACACCACAACGACTTCACAATCCGTGCAGTTTCATTTCGTTTCCTCCTCCCCTTCTTTGCAGTTCACCTTGCAATGTATTGTCAAAACAAGGAATTAGTTTAGTCCTTCTTTAGTTTAAGCTTTTTCACACATAATTGTTGTAAGGGGACGTTTCATATGTCGACCCTTAGCCTAGGATACCTCACTGGAATCTTCTGATTTTTTCTTGTAGTTTGTGTATTTAGAGTAGCTTTTGTTTATTGCTAGCGCGTAATTGTAGAGAGAATATCCTTTGTAGTTGTAGCCTTTCATTGTTGTACAGTAAAACAGTTGTGGCATGCATATAGATTTGCACCAAGTATTTCGCAGCTACGCTTGCAATTAACTAGATATTATTTTCAGTGCTATGTTAATGTGTTCTCCTATTTTTGCACTTCAAATTGTGCTTTTCTGTGTTATCGTGTGAAATATTGTGACAATTATGGCGTGTGAAAAACGTAACACTAGGCTCCAAAGTAAATTGAGAAATGATAGTGACGACGAGCGTAGCTTGCCAGCACCACTGGGTAATGAATTAACTAATGTTCAAAGTAGTAATTTGGTAATTGCGCATAGGGAAATGGAGCGAGCGGCAAACAATGGTGTAGACAGTGAAACAAATAGTGAACAGGGAAGCATTATCGATCGATCGGTCGGCAACAGCTCGCCTCAGGAATCGGGAATGACAGGACACAATCTTGCAAATACTGCAGATTCAGATATTGGGTCCTCACCGTTTTCTCAAATAAGTGAAGACATATTTTCTGCTTGTCAAAATGTCAATGTTGCCGGTGCAAATTCACTGCCGAAAAGCACTGAGGAACATGTTTCAGACACCAGTGCATTGTTATTACAGTTAATGCAACAAATGGGACAAAAGCTACAAAAGTTAGACACAACACTTGAACAAAATCAGAAACAAATGGGACAATATCTTCAAAAGTTAGACACGATGGAACAAAATCAGAGACAAACACAGCAACAGCTTCAAAAGTTAGACTCATTGGAACAAACTCTTGAACAAACACGTGAAGACTTAACTACTGAGTTACATAACATCAAATCGAAATGTCAAAAAGTCTGTAATGACGTAAAAACTCAAATTTGTGAGCATTTTCAACCTATTTTTTCGCGGCATGAAAAGGCGTTACAGAATCACGAAGCAGCCATAAAAGAACTGCAAATTATTGTTCATGAAAATCATGAGACCTTGCAAGCTAAATTTGACTCAGTTGCATCTACCGACTCGGTTACGCAACTTGCAAAAACTCAGGAAAACTTAAAGAACACAGTAGATTCGATTTCAACACAAATGGACAATCTGAAACTTGGTTCAGAAAAACACATTGAGGAAATGTGTTCACTATCGGAGAAAGTAGCCGAACTTTCGGATCAGTTCACTAACTTATCTACAAAGGTAGATGATGATCTGAATGACACAAGACCTGTAGCCTTCACTGACACAGAAGAGTATGAACAAATTAGAAAATTCAAACAGAATCAAAATCAAATCAATACACAGTACAAAAGAGAAATCCGAGAAGTACAAGATCAGCTGACACAGGTAATACAAGAATTACGTATTTCAGAGGATACTCGCGCCCCAATACGGGAAGAGGGACACAGAAATACGGAACAGCCACAAAATAATAACACAGGGCATTTCGGAAGTTATGAAAGAAATTGGCAATGTGCACCGAATTTTGAGATGGAACGGCCGACACGACCTAACAGTGACCGATATGCGACTCGCCGACATGATGATTTTGACTATAAGCTGTTCATTACTACACGTAAATTCAAAACATTTAAGAATTCTGGCAACGATATTCATCCACAAGCATGGCTTCATCAATTCTCGCATTGTTTTCCTCCCAACTGGTCGTTAGAACACAGATTAGAATTTATGTGTGGCTACTTGGAGAATGAACCAGCTGTAAGAATGCGATCGGTAATTCACGATTGCCACAGTGAAGGAGAGTTTTACCATGCCTTCCTCTCAGCATATTGGTCTCAAGCCACACAAGATCGAGTAAAACATAACATCATAATGATGAAACGTTTCGAACAATCTGAATTTTCCAGTCTTGTGAAATATTTTGAAGACATGTTGCATAAGAATCAGTATCTTTCAAACCCATACAGCCCCTCAGAACTCATCCGCATTTGCTTAATCAAACTGCCTGAACATTTACGACATATTATTTTGGCAGGACGTTGCAAAGACGACATTGAAGCAATTCAGGGACTTTTACAAGAATTAGAAATTGACACTGACAACCGCGGAACGCGAAACCAGGAGCACAACAATTACAGGTCACATCCGTCGCAATTCCGCGATGAGAGAAGTAATAACTTGACCTGACAAGGCTATTCTCACAACATAAATCGTGACCAAAACAGACACCACCTATATGACAACCGCTGGCAGAGTAATAACTACAGGGGAAGATCACCTCTCCGTGGTAATGACTATCACAGAGACAATAAGAGAAACAGACAATATGGGAACCAAAATAAATACTATCAAGGGAGACAGAATAACTTTAGACACAACGGACCAGCGCGCAGTTACGACTCAGGGAGAAATTCTCCACCACATGACCGACAAACAAGAAACTACGTAAACTACCGACAAAACGACAGACGTGAATTTCATCAGAACTGGCGGGATTCTAACAGAGCTGGGCCCTCTCGGCAAGGCGAATTCGTAGAAGTTAGGTCTCCTAATCCCAATAACAACGCGCGCCAACAAAGAGACAGACAATGACTCGCGCCGCAGGCACCCACGTGCGCCGGCTGGCTCAGAGAAAAATAACATAGACGCTAACCTTGTGAAAAATTCCAGTATTCTTTACTGACGTATACTGCATGATAATTGCGTTCAAGCTGAAATTCTGAGTACTTTGAAGAGTAAAAGATTGTACCACATTTCACATGTAAAACCGTTTATTGAAAGATAATCTGCTTTTTAACTTGGTCATTGTCATAAAATTTTTCGCTTCACATTACTAGTATGCTTTGAAAGACTTAAGAAACTGTTAATATGCAACAATGTTTGAAGTTAAATATCCAATCAAGAACCAAGAGAACTTATTGAAACAGAAATAACGAATTCATTGTTATAGTGAACAGACGTCACAGTGTTATTGTGTGTGTACATTCTTGCTTGTTAGTTGCACGATTATGGAACGACTATGAGGCTTACATACTTAGAACATTTACCAGTACTGCTAATGAGATTTTAATGCAACATTTTGGTTTACTTGAAAATATATTCTGGATTTAAAGTACTTTCTGTGAGATACCAGATGACGCAGTGGTTAGTTTATGTGACAGCTACACGATTTTATCACGACGCGACTAATGAGTGACACTTTACAATGTTGCTTTTGCAGTGTTTCTGTTTTATATCTGCACAGTTTTCTGTATTATTTTGGAAAGTAAAACACGTTTTAGTAGTAACTTCTGTGGTATAGCTACAATGAGACTGCCTTTTCCGTAGCACAACAATACGTTACAGCACAGTACTTTCTTCATCATGGCAATAAGCGTAATAACTAAGATATCTCTACGCAAAGCATTTCACTTTTGTTTATCATGTGGTAAGTACATTGACTTCTGCAGAACTTAGCTTTCGGAGGACGATAACTACGACACTTCCACAGAGATTATGTTGCGACAAGATGCACAGTTTAGCGCTACAGTACACGCATTTGAGTGATCAATCTTATACTTAAAACACTTATTTTTAAATATTTTTTTAATTACAAAGAAAGTTTTCCGTGATACATTTCATTCCATTGCTGTAATTTGTAACACCTGGGAGTATAATTACATTTATCCTCAGGGGGGTACACGCTTACTTTGTGTACCATGTGTGTGGCAACCACAAGGAGCCCTAGCTAATATGGTATTTGCTTACACAACTTTACACATCGGTACCATATTTCTCTAACACATAATTACACAGCTATCTGATCATTTAACTGAGAGAGACAAACTTTTTTTTACTACATCAGCGACAGATGTTTACGTAATTGTACCGTTGGATAACTTCACACTTACGAAATTGTATTTTGTCTGTACTTAGTGAACTGTTCATATTTTTTTGGAACCATTGTGATACTATGAGAGCTTTGAATGATATATTTGGTATGGGATCATGATTTTTAAAGTACGTTTGAGGCAGATGACACTTTTGACATGAGCAGAGAATTTTTTTTTAGGTTTTGAAATTATTGCAGAAAGCTACGACGATTTTGAGATTTGACTGAGGTGTTATGATGTTATTTTTACGACGACGATGTGTATTATGCTGTTGAGATATGTTTATGATCAATAAGATGTTGCTACCGTATATGAGGAATAAGAAGTATGTTGGAAACCAAGAATCGTACTTTAAGAGTTATGAAATGTGCGTAAATGCGTGACTGTATCACAATGCTGACGAATATTTTATTTGGACACTTATATTTATAGGATTTTCTTTCTACAGATTTGTAACGCTAATTCTTGACCTGTGAAATATTTTTATGTGAGACTGTCACTGTAGCGGAAACTGCTGTCGTAAATATTTCCGTAAGAAAGTTAAGTGACCACCTGCACGTAATGCGTCGTGGGCACCCAGCTGTGTCGGACGCCTGGAGAGAGGGCCATTGGCACGTGCCTTTCAGAGCACAGGAAGAAAAAAAAAAAGGAGGCCATTATCCTGGCCATTGTCATTCCTTTAGAGAAAGCATCGCAAATCCGACACGCTAATTACTTGGAAACATATCGTACTTTCTGATATTTACTGAAATGCCTAATGAAATGACAAGAAATAGTTTGTCTACACACCTGACTATGACTACTGTCTTCCTAGATGAGAGATTTTTTTACTACTTATGAAATGCCACATGACTATTGAACGATGTTCTTACGCTTTGCTTTGTACATAGTTGCTTATTTCATTTGATATCTAGTTTCTAGCTGCACTGCAGCATTGGTTAAAATAAAATTTTATAGATGTACTAATATAAATATTTTCTGTGTTCAGATCGAGTATATAATAATTTTTTTCAAAAAATGAGGGAGCACAAAGCGACATTTACCTTCACAGGAACTGCATTCATAATTTTCTTTTCAAGTACTTGGTAATTTCTTTTGTAGAATAAATTGTGATGCATCACTCTAGTGTTAAGATGTGACGTAGGTATTAGACATGGCCATTTTTAGTGTAACATTTTTTTCTGCTTGAGCTATGTCATGTTTTGATATAAGTTATTACATTTGCTGCTGCTAGCTTTGCCAATCTGTATTTTTTGTCATTGCTGCTTGTGTTAATTGTTTTGTGCTGCTGCATTGCCTCGTCCCTTAGTTTAGCATCTGAGCTCAGTAGATTTAAGTTAGCTTAAGATGGGGTAAGCTATATGAGAGAACGAGATGTGATGAATTGGAAGAAATGCATTGAGAAGCTATAAGAAAATGGTTTGGCCAAAAAAAAAGTATTTTGAAAGAGGATATGAGCAAAAAAGTAGGGTTTAGGGACAACAGGTTTACGTAGGATTTTCTTGGAAATAAATAATGAGGTAAGAAATATGTGAACATATAAATACAGAAAGCATGCTTTGATAGGATTTTTTTGGTGGAAACAAATTTTGAAATAAGACGAAAGATCTATGGAATGAAGTTTTGGGTTGGACTGCAGTACCAAATGTTACACTGAAAACAAACCCTGCCCGTTCCTCTTGTGTTATTCTGCTATGTGTTTGTGTACTCTTGTATATTTGTGTTTTTCCTGTCTTTATGTGTTTAGCGGATATGAGTTACATTGTAGAATTTTTCTGATACTATGTTATTTACTTTGTAAAGATGTTAGACATTATTAATTCTGTTCTGTTTAATGCTCATGTGTGAAGTTGATGTTTCAAAAGTTATTATGATCTTTTATGTATGTACTCATGTCATAATTCCACTGATGTATATGTTTATTTCTATTCTGTTGTAAAGCCGGTACTACAAATGTTATCTGTATTGTTATGTTTTTAATGATGTATTTTGTACCTTTGTTATTGTATTCTTATGTTATAAAATTGTAATTGTCACCAGTTCATGATATTATTAACTTGTTAGTTACATTTCACTGCACACGTTTCTGTTGGTCATAGTATATGGACAATATGTGAGAAGTTGGGACTGTTAGAGTTTGCACGTGTGTTACTAATTCAGCAAGGGACTGGTTAACAGCATTGCTGGTTCTAAGGACACTTCCAAAAAACTTTGTGAGTGCACAAGTGGTAGTTATGGACTTACTATATTATCCGCAAGGCTCTTCAATGGTGATTGTGCACCTGCACAGTCACAACAGATGGCTGCTGGCTATCTCTACAAGGACTACAGTGGGTCTGCACCTCTGGTGGCCCACCAATACCAATACTCTCTACCAGGACTGCAGTGGGTCTGCTCTGTGATGACCTACCTACCAGTATTCGTCAGAACTTCGAATGACCCTGATGTGGGTTTGCTCTGTTGTGGCCCATTACCTGTCAGCATGTCTAGAGTCAGCACTGTCTTTCTGTTGGAAGGACAACACTACTTCTTCAAGACTACATGGACATCCACTACTTCCGTGTGCATTGTCTTTTACTGCTCAGACTTTGATAAAAGAAACGGCAGTTTTACTGTGGTGAATGATCAGGACTGTCTTTATGGACTGTGAGAAAATTTTAGCTTTTGACCAACATTGTATCAATAAGTGTGTGCATTTTATATCTTTGTTACTGTAATTGTGAAAAATTTTTGTCAAATCTGTATTGGCCAGTGCCCAACACCATTTGTAAAAAAATTTTTTGTGGGGAGCATGGGGGCTATGTAAGTAGGCTGTTTATGTTTTCTCTATGTAAGTAGGCTGTTTATGTTTTCTCTATGTAAGTAGGCTGTTTATGTTTTCTCTATGTAAGTAGGCTGTTTAGGTTTTTTTATTGGTAACGCCACCTCTGTATGAAAATCACTGGCTGTGCTATGGGCAGTCTGTGGCTGCTTTGCATTGTTGTAATACTCGCCATTGTAGTGTTTGGCAGCTGGCTGTTAACAGCGCGTAGCGTTGCGCAATTGGAGGTGAGCCGCCAGCAGTGGTGGATGTGGGGAGAGAAATGGCGGAGTTTTGAAATTTGTCATGAACTGCTGTATTTATATATGATGATATCAAGGTAAATACATTGTTTGTTCTCTATTAATATCTTTCATTTGCTAACTATCCGTATCAGTAGTTAGTGCCTTCCATAGTTTGAATCTTTTATTTAGCTGGCAGTAGTGGCGCTCGCTGTATTGCAGTAGCTTGAGCAGCGAAGATTTTTGTGAGGTAAGTGATTTGTGAAAGGTATAGTTTAATGTTAGTCAGGGCCATTCTTTTGTAGGGAATTTTGAAAGTCAGATTGCGTTGCGCTAACAAAATATTGTGTGTCAGGTTAAGCACAGTCCTTTATAATTGTTGTAAGGGGACGTTTCACCGTCTATCACTACGAACTATGACATCTCTGAGAGGAAATCACGAATCCAGTCACACAACTGAGACGATACTCCATATGCACGCAATTTGCTTAATAGTCGCTTGTGAGAAACGGTATCAAAAGCCTTCTGGAAATCTAGGAATGTGGAATCGATCTGAGATCCCTTGTCGACAGCACTCATTACTTCATGGGAATAAAGAGATAGCTGTGTTGCAAAAGAACGACATTTTCTGAATCCATGTTGGTTTGTGTATCAATAAATCATTTTCTTCAAGGTGATTCATAATGTTCGAGTACAGCATATGCTCCAAAATTCTACTGCAAATTGAGGTCAGTGATATGGGTCTGTAATACAATGGGTTACTCCTATTTCCTTTCTTGAATATTGGTGTGACCTGTGCTACTTTCCAGTCTTTAGGAACAGACCTTTCGCCAAGTGAGCGGTTGTATATGATTGCTAAGAAAGGCGCTATTGTGTCTGCATACTGTGAAAGGAACCTGATAGGTATGCCATCTGGACCGGAAAACTTGCCTTTCTTAAGTGATTTGAGTTGTTTCGCAACACCTAAGATATCTATTGCTATTGCTATTGTAAAGAAAGCTTCAGATAAGAAGCTTTTTATTGCCATAGTCGCGTGTAGGTACAATGGATTATTAGTTTCGACAGGACTCAGCTGCCATCTTCAGATCCACAGTGTACGCGTTATGAAATCATGATGTGTTATAAACCACACTTTTATTTTCTTGCCAAGGTCACAGGCTCGTAAAAAAAAGAGAAAAAAACATTAAAACACGTAGCTATTACTTTCTTTTTATTATGAGCCCAGTACGATGGTACGAAAACAAACGTGCAGTTTATAGCACAGCTTGGTTTTACAACCTGTACAATGTAGATCTGAAGATGGCAACTTATTCCTGTCGAAACTAGTAATCCAGTGTATCTATACGTGTTCAAGGCAATAAAAAACTTCATATCTGAAGCTCTTTTTTACACTGAATTCATTGATCACTCTCCAGCCGACAGTCTCAGATATTTTTAATTATGGGCCAGTTTGGCTCAGGATACAAATGCTGTATGATAACCTTCTCAACAGAATGAGTGCGTGTATCCAGGTCAGAAGCGGTGCAATATCCTACTGATAAGTGTACTCATACTGCCAAGTTCTTTGTAAAATTGACTCACTATTGTAGTCATAGCAGTAACACCACAACGACTTCACAATCCGTGCAGTTTCATTTCGTTTCCTCCTCCCCTTCTTTGCAGTTCACCTTGCAATGTATTGTCAAAACAAGGAATTAGTTTAGTCCTTCTTTAGTTTAAGCTTTTTCACACCCTCGTGTTCAATATATCTTCACAATCACATGTGACTAGCGTGGTTCTTCAAGTGACTTAGGTTGTTTGTGTAAACGTAAGCAAGAGAGTGGACGTAATAATGCAGCTGGTGACAAGGAGTGAAAATGAGAGACTTGGCCGGCGGCAGCCCCGCCCTCGAGGTCGGAAAGTGGAGGTCCTCAGGAGGCAGCCCCGAGCCACGGGGGCGAACTTGCCGGCCGCACCTGGCCAAGACAAACGCCAACTCTAAAGCTCTTAAACCTCCGTCCGCTAAGTCCACAAGCCGCCCGGGCCGCCACGGCACGCTACCCGCAACGCTGCCCTGCCACGCGGGTTGCCTACACAAAACCGCACTCAGCCGCGTCTGTACACCGTTCACTCACATTTTCAGGCCTTCGAATAACGTTCTCGTCTGTACTTCGACTTCGTCAGTTCTTCAATATTAGTCTTACTTTTTAGTCAAGAAATGAGTACCAAAAGTTGCTAAGCTTCTAAAACCATTAAATCCGATACAAAAGACTGTTGGTGAATGCAGGAGGGCTTGCTGAAAAGTAATATCTCCTAATTTTTTTTTTTTTGTAAAATCTCTTAAAGCGATTTAAATAAAACAAACATTCTAAATATTTATTCTTCATGTCTAGATATTTATTTCTCTATATAGTCTCCCTGGAGACCAACACCTTTCTCCCAACGAGAGATCAGTTAGTTGAAACCGTCAATGGAGAATGTTTGACTTTGTTGACGAAACCACAACTTCACCTCTCCTTGCACCAACCCATAACTATCAAGGAGAAGTCCTCGAACGTATTTTTTAAGTTTTGGGAACAGATGGAAATCAAATGTGGCCAAGTCGGGACTGCAAGAAAGAGGATGGATGACAGTGAACCCAAGGCGTTGAATTATTGCAGGGATCGCAGCGCTCGTGTGTAGACTGGTATTGTCACGGTGAAGGAAAGGATCCTCCACGTGTGGGCGAACTGTTCCAATCGAGCCTTGGATTACAGTACGCTTTTTCTCACACAGCGACATAGTTAAATTGCAGACTACTATTCGGAGCCCTGTAGCAGCAAAGGGTTGCAATTTGCATCAGTGAAGCAGGCAAGTCGGCCGAGTAACATGCATGACATGTAATACCTCAACTGATATTGAGAACGGAATAAAAAAATTCGGAAGCATTACTTTTCATCACGCCCTCTACTACCGATAGATGCAAGAATTACCGCACTGTTAGCTTGACAGCTCGTGTATCCGAGTTTCTGACAAGAACGATATACACCAACAAACGTGCTCCGCCAGCATCGTACAGTGCTTGGCGAAGGGTGCTTTGTTACACTGCTGGTCATTTCATTTTCTGTTCTACGCGAAAATGGAGCGGGGAAAACGACTGACTATATGTTTCCCTGCGAGCCTTGATTTCTCTTATCTTTGCCAGACGCGAGATTTATGTTGGCGGCAGTAGGTCGTTCTGCAGTCCGTCGCAAATGCCGGTTCTCTGAGCTTGGTTGGTTTGTTGATTTGGGGGATGGGACCAAACAGCAAGGTCACCGGTCCCATCGGATTAGGAACCATCCCGGCATTTGCCTGAAGCGATTTAGGGAAATCATGGAAGGCCTAAATCAGGATGATCGGACGCGGGTTTGAAACGTCGTCCCCCCGAAAGTGAATCCAGTGTGCTACCACTGCCCCCCCTCGCTCGATCTCTAAGCGTTCTCAACAATCTTCTTCCCTCGAAGGATTCCTGTTAGTGTTGATGGAGCATTTTCTTAAAATTCCCGTGTTGATCAAACCTACCAGTATCAGATCTAGCAACACGCCTCTGGACTGCATCGATGTCTTCCTTGAATACCAAGTGGTAGGGATCTCAAACACAAGAGCAATATTTTAGAATGGATAGCACAAGTGTTTTGCACATCCTATCCTTTATAAATAAACTCAAATTGTCCCAGTAAATCGAAGTTGTCCATTCATCTTCCTCACAACCGACTTCACTTGCTTGGTGCATTTCTTGCTGCTTAGCAAAGTTACGCATTGATGTTTAATCGAGTTGACTGGGTCAAACAGCACACCACCAATACTCAATTCCAGTATTACAGGCGTGGTATCCTACTCATCTGCATTAACTCACATGTCAAGCTGACACTCATCATACCAAACAGAAATTCTACCCAAAGCATCCTGTGTCGTCCTAATACACAGAAGAATCGTATAGAAATTTGAGGCTCTGCTAGGGGACGATTTTGATTTTACAGAAATGCAAAGGCACCAGAGAGGAAGGTCTGCTGCTTTACCCGGTAACTGAATTAAGACTTAAAAATCTCATTTATGACGTTACCACAGAATGGCCTTTTTCTCAGTTCCCTATCTTTTTCGTTTTTGTCGATTTTAGAAAACTTGTGAGCCGAGTAAAAAATTTCTCAAAGCTAAATGCAAGAGCTATTCATATGTCTAACTCCAGTTGGTTATTATAAAAAAAGGGTTTTGTACAATCTGTACTTATATATTGACTTTACTCCTCAACACACTTTCCACCAAAATTCAAACATTTCATATACGATGACACTATCTTCTTTATCTCTACATCAACAAATGGTGCCGCAATGGTGCTTCATCCAGATGTTGACAGCATCCTTCATTAGTCATGAACTGCTGAGTAGCCAGTTTTATTTACTTATTTACACGCCAAGTTCCGTAGGACCAAATTGAAGAGCAAATATCCAAGGTCATGGAACGTGCCAGTACATAAAATTACAACACAAAATTAATGTTGTTGTTGTGGTCTTCGGTCCTGAGACTGGTTTGATGCAGCTCTCCATGCTACTCTATCCTGTGCAAGCTTCTTCAGCTACCAATACGTACTGCAGCCTACATCCTTCTGAATCTGTTTAGTGTATTCATCTCTTGGTCTCCCTCTACGATTTTTACCCTCCACGCTGCCCTCCAATACTAAATTGGTGATCCCTTGATGCCTCAGAACATGTCCTACCAACCGATCCCTTCTTCTTGTCAAGTTGTGCCACAAACTCTTCTTCTCCCCCATCCTATTCAATGCTTCCTCATTAGTTATGTGATCTACCCATCTAATCTTCAGCATTCTTCTGTAGCACCACGTTTCGAAAGCTTCTATTCTCTTCTTGTCAAAACTATTTATCGTCCATATTTCAGATCCATACATGGCTACACTCCATACATATACTTTCAGAAACGACTTCCTGACACTTAAATCTATACTCGATGTTAACAAATTTATCTTCACAGAAACGCTTTCCTTGCCATTGCCAGTCTACATTTTATATCCTCTCTACTCCGACCATCATCAGTTACTTTGCTCCCCAAATAGCAAAACTCCTTTACTACTTTAAGTGTCTCATTTCCTAATCTAATTCTCTCAGCATCATCCGACTTAATTCGACTACATTCCTTTATCCTCGTTTTGCTTTTGTTGATGTTCATCTTATATCCTCCCTTCAAGACACTGTCCATTCCATTCAACTGCTCTTCTAAGTCCTTTGCTGTCCCTGACAGAATTACAATGTCATCGGCGAACCTTAACGTTTTTATTTCTTCTCCATGGATTTTAATATCTACTCCGAATTTTTCTTTTGTGTCCTTTACTGCTTGCTCACTATACAGATTGAATAACAGCGGGGAGAGGCTACAACCCTGTCTCACTCCCTTCCCAACCACTGCTTCCCTTTCATGTCCCTCGACTCTTATAACTGCCATCTGGTTTCTGTACAAATTGTAAATAGCCTTTCGCTCTCTGTATTTTACCCGTGCCACCTTAGGAATTTGAAAGAGATTATTCCAGTCAACATTGTCAAAAGCTTTCTCCAAGTCTACAAACGCTAGAAACGTAGGTTTGCCTTTTCTTAATCTAGCTTCTAAGGTAAGTCGTAGGGTTAGTATTGCCTCACGTGTTCCCATAGTTCTACGGAATCCAAACTGATCTTCCCCGAGGTCGGCTTCTACCAGTTTTTCCATTCGCCTGTACAGAATTCGCGTTAGTATTTTGCAGCCGTGACTTATTAAACTGATAGTTCGGTAATTTTTCACATCTGTCATCACCTGCTTTCTTTCGGATTGGAATTATTATATTCTTCTTGAAGTCTGAGGGTATTTCGTCTGTCTCGTACATTTTGCTCACCAGGTGGTAGAGGTTT
This sequence comes from Schistocerca americana, assembly GCF_021461395.2. Lineage (NCBI taxonomy): Eukaryota > Metazoa > Arthropoda > Insecta > Orthoptera > Acrididae > Schistocerca > Schistocerca americana. The sequence goes on from NC_060124.1 coordinate 21,614,033, forward strand.
GTCAAGACTGGCTCTCCCAAGGCTGTCAGAAGTTCTAATGGAATGTTGTCTAGTCCCGGGGCCTTGTTTCGACTCAGGTCTTTCAGTGATCTATCAAATTCTTCACGCAGTATCATATCTCCCATTTCATCTTCATCTACATTCTCTTCCATTTTGTAACGTCTAGTAAGAAACAAAAACAACATATTATGTAGTAACGAGAAAATTATATGTATCATATTGTGTTATTGTATAAAATTATGTATTTTTTTTATTATTTATTTTTGAGAATATCTGCGTCGGCGAGTAATGAAACCGCCACAGACGATAAATGTCGAACAAAGATTAAAATAAGTAACTAGTATATAATACGTGACGAATAGCAATTTCTTTGTCTTCTTCATCTGGGAGTCGAACGAGTAAGATATCCTGTGTCGTAGTAGCGAACGCTAGTGTAGCATTCTTTTGTCGAGACTAAGAGATGTACGCCATTACGTGTGAATTCATAAAGGTGTGTAAAAAAGTGAAATATTTAAATGTTTTAATAGAGTTATGTAAAAAAAAAAAAACGCGAAACTGTCGCCCAAAAACGCGGGGCCCGAATTTGCAGTGGCCACAAAATTTTTATGTATTTTCTTTTCAGTGTCTATTGTTATATATGTATGTATGTATGTATTTAGTGATAAATGTATGTATGTGTATCATGATTAATGCAATGTATTAATGAATGTGCAACTACTCTTTCATGAAAAAACGTACTACTGCAAGCGAGTCAGAGAAGACGATCCTGATAGTACTGAGAAACTGTAGCGACTACGTAATCCGGGGGCAGCCGAACCCCGAGATCAGATAAACTAAAGGTAAGACTACAGTGTAGTTGTCCTGTTTGTAGAAGCTGAGCTCCAGTGAAGTGATCTCATATCGCTAGTGGTGTGCATATTGTACGTAGTTTGATGTTACTGTTATGACAGGACAAAGTTGATGGTAGATAGTAATTTTTAGTGGGCAGTGTAGTGTAGATAAATTAACGTATTTTGTGTGCAAGTGGCAAAACTGTCAGATTTTGTGTTTGAGTAAGCAATTTAGGAATATGGTTAAGTTGCGTAGTCAACGTTCGAGCAATATGGATACTGAGGAACAGCAATTAGTTAGTGCAGGAAATGTAGAACCGGGTACCTTAAGCAGTACAAGTACTCTTTTTGAGGATATACCATGCGAAAATGTGGGGGCAGGGGCACAGGAAGTGATCCCACCGCCCACTAGTGCTCAAGGAGAGGTAGATAAAGAAATTACACCACCTCCAGAAAAGCAGGAACCAGAGAGTGGTAATCTGCCTGGTGGGTATTCACTTCAGGCGATATTAGAGCGCGTGCTGGATTACCAGGCAAAATTCGCGCAACAACATGCTGAAAAAGACGAAAAAATTGAAATCTTTCTCGCCCAGCAAGCTGAGCGAGATCGCCGGCAAGCTGAGCGAGATCAGCAACTTGTGCAATCGTTAGAACATATGAAAAAGGAGATTGCCTGTATGAAACAGAATTATGAGTCGATACCTAAGGCTGTGCAGGAGTTGACTGTACAGGTCAACAACCTGCAAGTAGCAAACACTAACATGGTAGATGAGATAGGTGTCTTAGCCAACCGGTTAGAAAAGCTAGAGGTAGATTCCACACAGCTTGTAGAGCAGAAGTGGAACGAACAAGCGACTAAAATTGAAACCGAATTCAACTCATGGCTAGAAGTGAAGGAGAGTGAGATCGAAAAAAATATTAATTCTAAGGTACAAGCAGCAATAGCAGATAGAAATTCCGAATCGTTCAGTACCGCAGTAAATAGTCAGGTACAGAACGACGTGCAAACCATCAAACAAATACTCAGTGAGGATATTCCGCAGTGGCAAGTGAATATTAACAAACGGATATCCGACTTGGAAAAGGGTTTAACACAAAGTAGCAAACATCTTGAACATGAAACTATGTCGCCAACAGCCAATGTTTTTGGCAACGCACAAACTTATACGCGACACAACAATGGTGAATCTGAAGTCGATAATGCGAAGAGCTGTAGCTTCGATTCGGAGCAGACAGCATGTGTCCCAGGAGCAAATTCATATAGTTCAAAAATATTAGTTGAAGAAAGTTTAATCAAAAATAGGCAGTTTCAAACGTTTACTACTGAACGGAAGTCAGTACACCCAGTAGTATTCATAAAAAGCTTTAAAAATATCTTGCCTAGTGTGTGGAACGAAGCACAGAAAATTCAATACGTAATGTCATACATTCAGGGTGATGCAGCGTTGTGGGCTACGGAAGTAGCAGACAGCTGCATGACATATGAACAGTTCGAAAGGGCGTTTCTGTCGAAATACTGGTCGCCTTGTATACAAGAGCGGCTAAGAAAAGAAGTATATAATCCCGAACCGTACTCACCCCGTCTTGGGAATTTGAGACGGTATTTTGAAAAGTATATAAACAAAACGCGCTACTGGGACGAGCCTATATCACCAAGAGACATAATAAGACTACTAAAATCACATTTACCCATTCATATCAAAGAGAAATTAATACACGTACCAGAAAGCGACATGGAAAATTGGCTGTCTGTTCTAGATTCAATAGACTTGATCCAGGAAGACGCAAAATCAGCGTGCGATCACTCGCGGAATAATGGATCAGGGTGTAAACATGACAGAAATAATAGTGCACAAAACCACAACCATGGAAATGGTGGGGGTGGTAACAAGCGGCAAGAGCATTCGCAAAATGGTAGTAATGGTAGAAGCCAGAACGGGTATGGGCAACCAACTTACAACAAAAAGCGTCGATTTGACGACCGGTACGAATCCGGAATGTCAGGGCCCAACCGCTGGAAAAATGCGCGAGGTCAGTGGCATAGCAATTATAGTGATAGTAATCGAAATTGGCATCAGAATCAGAGAACAAGCCCAGAGCGACAGGGTAATGACCGGTATGACAACAATAGACCACCACCGCAAAACGCGCCTATTGCGCAGCCGTGGCGGCCTACCAATCAGAATGTACACATAGTGGAGGTCACGGACAATAGCCGTCCAAGTACCTCACAAGTAAGCAATCCAACAAACTAGGATCGGCCTCGATATGCTCTCCATCGCTGGCCGAGGGGTGGAGTGAGAGCAACACGAATGATAATAATACACCTGGAATATGTATGCTGCGATACAACGACGGTATCAGTATGGATAAAGATCTACTGAACGAACCGCACGAATGTAAGAAAGATAATAACGAAAATGTGCAAGCCATAATAGAAGCGAAAATCAATGATGTTGCAGTGAATATAATCATCGACACAGGTGCCTCAGTCAGTGTAATGAGTATAGAGTTATTTAAAGCACTGGGAAAAGGACGTAGCATACCGACTTTCCCGGTTAATAATTGTAAGGTGTCTGGAGCCATAAGTGCACAGAGCCAATTAGTTAAATACCAGGTGCAGGTAGAGATTTGTAAGGAGGGCGAAGCCATAGTGAGCTCGTTCCTCATTGTTAAAGGACTAAAGGTGGCCTGCATTATGGGAGTAGATTTTCTCCGTGAGAGGGACGCAGTGATCGACCTCTCCTTGGGGAAACTAAGCATAGTTAATAAAGGTAGGAGGATTGAGTTGTCTATGATGAAATCGAAGGAGGTACTTGTGCCATGTTGTAATCGAATTAATATCAAATGTAGGAACCCCTGGGTACTACACCTCGATGATTTTTCACATGTAGCAGACCTCTATTACCCGAATTTAGAGGATCGAAATTTTGAAACAAATGTTGAGACATTTCAAACCAAAGTGCAGGAATCTGAAGGTTTAAGCGATATCCAAAAGCAACAGTTGACGCAGCTGCTATCGGAATATACTATGGTATTTACCGACCGACCAGGAATAGTCAAAGGGTACCACTATCACATAGAGGTGATGCCCCACAAAACATACTGTCGCGCAACTTACTCCATCCCTTGGTCGAGGAGGGAAGTAGTAGCTAAAGAGATTCGGAAGATGTTGGCACACGAATGTAGCTATTTGTTAGCACATCCCCAGACGGGGAAAATAAAAGGACTGTATCCACGTAAAGATGTAAAGTTATTTATTCAGTGACATGTCTGATGTAAATAGTAGTGGTAAGAAGATTTCAGTTGTGTTTTACAGTATAAGTATGTTAGTTTTAAGAAAGAATTTATGTATAGTTACAATTTTGAGGAAGTAGAATCAGTAAACTGAGCAATAATATGCAAATGGAAGACTTGGTTTACAGACAGTTAGTGTCATTAAAATACTACATGCTCTTCAAGCAATGAATAATCTTTTGTTGATAAAATAATGATTAATTTCTTGAATCATTTTGTAGTAAGTAAGTACAATTAATGATGAAATCTCATATAAATATGTAGCAGATGTAATTGTGTTAGAATCAAGGAACCCTGAGAGAGAGTCTATACTAGCCAAAAATTGACTTTGTAGTACGAAATAATTATGTGATGTAATGTTTACTGCCAATAGTGATCTGAGAACGACACTGGAGCAGAATCCAATACAAAACAAAACCGTTCCGTGTAACCTATGCTTTGTATGTATTAATGCTTCAATTGAAGCCTGTGTACTTGGCACACGTTCTTGAATATTAATTACGCGGTACGCGAATCAAGTTACGCGGAAACTACACTGTAGTCCTGTAGGACGGACCGTTAAAAATAATACTAATACTAAATGAAGTATTTATTTACCAATATGCCCAAGTCAAGCTGTCATGCACATGGTAAAATCTGTTTGCTAGATGGGTGATAACCTGGCAAGCTACACTAAAAGAGGAAAGGAAAGCTATGTACAAAAAAAAAAAAAAAAAAAAAATCACACACCTTTGAATAATTACAAAAAAACAATAGATGCCTAGTAATAGTATTAAATGTGTGTAATTAGAAGGTAACACAATGGACTCAATGTAGATGAGAGTGATTATGCTAAGAACAGTTGTTATGCATTAAAAATAAGCTGTGTGCATAAACAACCTAGGAAAGGACGGAATATTGTGTGTAGTAGGGACAGACAATGACTGTTGTATCTGCACCAATATATACGTCGGTATAAGTTAAGTGTTGAGTGACTAACTGTCATAGTGCAGTGCTCAACGAACAGTAGTACACTGTGAGTAAAAACGGTAGTTAGTGATCCGGTCGGAGTCGATTCAAACAAACATCGCTCGACGGAGACATTTAGTATGTGTGTACCGAAATATTTTCGCGTGTTGAAAGACGCTCTGGCAGTGTATCAACCGTGAGAACAAGTGAAAGTGTGTAGTACAATGTGCGTGTGACGAACCTTGAATACCAGTGTCACAATGCCACAAGAAACCTGTTATCATGCCAAAACATCCTGTGCATACCAGCGAAGCGACGGCGTAATGAACAATAAACACTTTTAAACATGTTGCCTTTTTCTTCCACAGCTAGTAATCTGTGTCCTTAGAGACAGTACACCGTTGTGGAATGTTTGTTTCATGCACTACGACGGGGAGCCATGCGGAGAAGCAGAGACGAGTGCCGGCCGGTCGCGGTAAACCACGGCAACTCGCCGACATCGGCGAATGGTTCGGCGCGGTTCGCGACTGCTTGCGCCACGTCAGCACGACGTCGCTGTTACTGAGAGCCGGTCGTCGAACCCAGCGGCCGTCGGCACGCGGCGTTCCAGACGACGCGACTCAACAATTGCTTCGCGCCACCCGCTCCGTACAACATTGTTGTCATTCAAATGAACTATCAACTATGTGGTTAATGCACTAATATGAAAACGGTATATTGGACACGAAATGACGTGACAAACATTGTGTTTTTCTTTAGTTACTCGATGCAGACTCAAAGTATTCATCGGTTCAGTGATGTAAAGATATAATATGTTTTCGTCATGTTAATGAAGTAAACTTGCACGAATGCTAGAACATTTTAAAACAATTGTCGTGAGTAAGTGCAGAGACGATTCATTATACCACTGTAAAACTGTTTAATGAGTGACTTTCATTGCAATACAGAACACAAATGTGAAAAAGGGTAGAAGGTATATTGGTAACAAAGAGACTAAAAGTTTAAGATGTTGTCATAAATAGCCTTTGTTATCTGTGAACATTGGATAGAGTCTGAACTTTTTGTGATCAAACTGGGTATTAAAACAAACCAGGCGAGATGACTATGGCTCCGGCGCAGTTTTCCCAGGTTTTCTGATCGCACGTAGCCCGAATGGGGGAGCCAGATAAATGAAATGACCCTGGGACTAGGTTTATGGTCACCTCGCAAAGTGTAAGAACAGTATAAAAAGTGTAATTAAACCTACAGTGTAAAAGAACTAAGAAGTTTAAAGTGAATGTTCCAACCAAGGTAACAGACAATAATCAAACAGACGTTAGTGGCAGCATATTGCCGAACATTCTTAACGTTAGTCAATTGCTGCCAGGGGGCATTGTAACGTCTAGTAAGAAACAAAAACAACATATTATGTAGTAACGAGAAAATTATATGTATCATATTGTGTTATTGTATAAAATTATGTATTTTTTTTATTATTTATTTTTGAGAATATCTGCGTCGGCGAGTAATGAAACCGCCACAGACGATAAATGTCGAACAAAGATTAAAATAAGTAACTAGTATATAATACGTGACGAATAGCAATTTCTTTGTCTTCTTCATCTGGGAGTCGAACGAGTAAGATATCCTGTGTCGTAGTAGCGAACGCTAGTGTAGCATTCTTTTGTCGAGACTAAGAGATGTACGCCATTACGTGTGAATTCATAAAGGTGTGTAAAAAAGTGAAATATTTAAATGTTTTAATAGAGTTATGTAAATGAAAACTTGCATTATTAATTGTTAAAGCTTGCTTGCCTATTATCCCATCCTGTTGAGACATTTTTCAGTTATACAAATATTATCTGTGGTGCTGAGCTGCGTGGCGAACGAAAAAGCCGCTGCCGCGGCGTATTCAAACGACTTCCAATATAGTCTATCATACCGCAAGGAAGCGGTAAAGTAACAGTAAAATAATATTATTTCTTCTAGCTTCCAGACTTGCAGTGCAGATCAACAGATTTTATGATGTGTTGCAGGTTGACGCGGGCTGCTGATAGTATATAACTCACAGTACAAATAAGTTAATGTACCGTCAAAATCTAATAGGAATCTTGCTGTGCTCCGTTCTGGTCTGGCAAACTTTATAGTGAAAACGTATATTTTTAATAGTCTCATGTTCTTGTGCTAGTCGTGGTATTGAATGGTGTTTTACCGAGAAACAAAATCCACTGCAAAATTTTGTTGTTGAACGATCAGACGAACTGTAACATCAGTGTTCATAACCGAGTAATTTCAGTTTTCAATAACTATAAAGTAGGGAAGAAATGTTGATTTTTAGAATGAATTACAGTCACGAAAAAACGTTCCTTTAATTGTAGGCCAGATACAGAACAATAAGATCTCAATATATATATTTTGCTTTGTTAAAAGGTAATGATGATAAAGAAATTCAAAGCACGGCATTATTAACAGATATTTCGCGGCTCTTTTCGTATATGCGATATTAAAAAACGCGAAAATTTCCATAATATTGTCCTCAAGAACATCGCCCTTGTATAGACCCTCTATATACTCCTTCCACCTTTCTGCTTTCCCTTCTTTGCTTAGAACTGGGTTTCCATCCGAGCCCTTGATATTCATACAATTATTTCTCTTTTCTCCAAAGGTCTCTTTAATTTTCCTGTATGCAGTATCTATCTTACCGCTAGTGAGATAAGCCTCTAGATCCTTACATTTGTCCTCTAGCCATGCCTGCTTAGCCATTTTGCACTTCCTGTCGATATCATTTTTGAGACGTTTGTATTCCTTTTTGCCTGTTTCATTTACTGCGTTTTTATATTTTCCCCTTTCATCAATTAAATTCAGTATTTCTTCTGTCACCCAAGGATTTCTACTAGCCCTCGTCTTTTTACCTACTTGACCCTCCGCTTCATCTCTCAGAGCTACCCATTCTTCTTCTACTATATTTCTTTCCCCCATTTGTAACAACTGTTCTCTTATACTCTCCCTGAAACTCTGTACAACCTCTGGTTTAATCAGTTTGTCCAGATCCCATCTCCTTAAATTCCCACCTTTTTGCAGTTTCTTCAGTTTTAGTCTACGTTTCATAACCAGTAGATTGTGGTCAGAGTCCACATCTGCCTCTGGAAGTGTCTTACAATTTAAAACCTGGTTCGTAAATCTCTGTCTTATCATTATATAATCTATCTGAAACCTGTCAGTATCTCCAGGCTTCTTCCGTGTATACAACCTCCTTTTATGATTCTTGAACCAAGTGTTAGCTATTATTAAGTAGTGCTCTGTGCAAAATTCTACCAGGCGGCTTCCTCTTTCATTTCATACCCCCAATCTATATTCACCTACTACGTTTCCTTCTCTTCCTTTTCCTACTATCGAATTCCAGTCACCCATGACTATTAAATTTTCGTCTCCCTTCACTATCTGGATAATTTCTTTTATCTCATCATACATTTCTTCAATTTCTTCGTCCTCTGCAGAGCTAGTTGGCATATAGACTTGTACTACTGTTTTAGACGTGAGCTTCGTGTCTATGTTGGCCACAATAATGCGTTCACTATGCTGTTTGTAGTAGCTTACCCGAACTCCTATTTTTTTATTCATTATTAAACCTACTGCTGCGTTACCCCTGTTTGATTTTGTTTTTATAACCCTGTATTCACCTGACCAAAAGCCTTGTTCCTCCTGAGACATCCATACAGCGGCCCTGGGCACTCCTTCTCCCGCAGGCAAGAGAAGGGTGAAGGCCACCACAGATTATCAAAGGCGCCACTGATGTCCACCATGCAGCCGACAATGTACTTGTGCAGGGCAGAGTCACAGACATCCGTAGCCAGGGCGATTGCGTCAGATGCCGATCGCCCCGACTGAAAACCGAATTGTTCGTCACTCATCCCGCACAGGACTCGGTGTGCAGCCAGTCTATCTGCTAGCAACCTCTCAAAAAGCTTGCCCAACAGGTCAAATAAGCAGATGGGTCTGTACGAGTTGGCTTCCTTAAAATTAATAACAGATAAAAAAGAAAAGTTTATGGACCCGAAAAAAGTCAGTCCATAAGTTTAAGTAAATGCAATAACATTACTGCAACAATCAGCTTAATTTTTCAAGGAACGCCTCGACAGAATATAAGGAGGGGTCCATGAGGAAACTCTTCAGTTTCGATTTGAAAGCGCGTGGATTATTTCTAAGATTTTTGAATTCGAGTGGTAGCTTGTTGAAAATGGATACAGCAGTATTCTGCACACCTTTCTGCTCAAGAGTTATGGAAGTCCGATCGAAATACAGATTTGACTTCTGCCGAGTATTAACTGAGGGAAACCTACTTATTCTGGGGAATAAGCTAATATTGTTAACAAGGAATGGCAGTAAGAAATATACATTGAGAGGCCAATGTCAAAATACCCAGACTCGTGAACAGGGGTCGATAAGAGGTTCGTGAACTTACACCACTTTTGCCCGAATCATCCGAATTGGAGATTTCCGATATTAACTTTAAACGTATTCCCTAGACAAGAGAAAACTAAATAAATATGTGTTACGGTCCAGTTGCCACAGAACGTCGCAATCATTTTCTGCGAACTAAATCTTTACCTGTTGTTGGGATACTGCTTCTAAAAATTACCAACAAGCATTACATACTCCCTTCAAGCACGCGCTTAGCAGCAGCAGAATGAAGTAGTTAACAGCGATAATGTCAGTAAAAACTGAGGTATTTGGTAACTTCATACTGTGCAATAGTATTTCGCGGTCAAAGGAATTTCTTGAAAGAGTGAAAATTTCAAAACGGCTTCGAATCGAGGCTATGATGGCTAAAAACATCTTTACATCCCGCTGTCTTGAGACTAGCATGTTTCCGTATCAGATGCCTGCTGATAATTAACCAGTTAATAGAGAACTTACTTTCACTGTGTCGAATTTTCAAGCTGACCGCATCGTACTTTATGATGCAATGACAAATGTAGCAAACGTGGGATTTAGTGGTCTGGTGGATTAATCCTCGTATTTCAGTTGCTAGGTATGGGTTCGATTCCCACTTCGGCCGTGTATTTTAAACAAACACGAACAGATCTCCTTCTCCTCTAGTAATGCCAAGTGAAGAACTCAGGTCGCACTGTAGTTCAGAATTCGTATTATAAACATCATATCCCTTAGCTATCAACTGGGCCAGTGCTGGTTTAGGTTGGGCCATAGCATAGGCGGATGTCGCGGCGAATAGAATCTCTGTCGCCTGTGAGCTTCTAAACACTAGAAAGTTTATTTAATTTAATGAACCAATGGGCATTTAAGTTCAAAGCAGTCTTATTTTATTTGAACTTGAGACGTTGAAAAATTTGGTGCTGGGCTGTGATTTGAACCTCCTCTTTCGTGATATCTGTGCTAAACGAAACGGTATAGTGGAATCATTTCACTTTTTTCCTCAAGAATTCAACTCCTCTAGGTCTCCACGAAAGGTACAAACGTGGGTTCGAACCGTTGTCCAGCACAAAAATATTCAGGGTTTCATTTCAAGCCCTAGCATATGCAAACCAAATGACTAGTGATAAATCATTTTCATATTTAATTCCTCTTCATGTGTTGTCAACAGTAGCGATAAGTGCCGTTATTGGTCAAACATGCACACATATCACTACTGGTAAGCAAACAATTCACGGATAGAAAAGAATTTCGGATATAAGCATCTGGATGCTGGTGAAAAAATTCAATATCTTACATGTGATTTTACTTAGTTACAATCTGATTACGTGCTGGGTTCCAGCTCTCGTCACAAAACTTTACATCATGGCATTTTGTTTTAAACACGTACAAACTTTGTTTCTCGAAATTTTATTAAACCTTTTGTCGTGGTTTCCTGACAGGGAGATAATGGTCTTGACAGCATTCCACAAACATTTTCAAGTTCAGATTTGATAACGGATACTGGTGAAAACTTGCATTATTACTTTATGCCTGGTCACCAATGATGAACGTTGCTGTGATCGAGTCTCAAAAAATGATTCAAATGGCTCTGAGCACTATGGGACTTAACTTCTGGGGTCATCAGTCCCCTAGAACTTAGAACTACTTAAACCTGACTAATCTAAGGACATCACACACATCCATGCCCAAGGCAGGATTCGATCCTGCGACCGTAGCGGTCGCAAGGTTCCAGACTGTAGCGTCTAGAACCGCTTGGCCACTCCGGCCGGCGATCGAGTCTCGATCAGGCCTGAAAGCTTTGCTTATTTACAATGGCTACAGGTGCTTGGTTTCAGTCCAGATCCAGAACAAAAAAGTTCGTCATGTCGTTTAAAGTTCAAACATGTGCACAAATAGTTGCTTAGTCATCAGCACAGAGAAATTACTGGTGATATAATGTTAAGTTTCAGGGTTCCACAGAGCGCCTTCCGTTGTTATTCGCGTTGCTTTTAACTGGTTAGCTTAACATCCAGTTTATGAGAAACCACTCGTATCAGGAACGACGTTTCACAGGCGTGGGAGAACGTTTTAAAGAGGAAAAAAATACTTCGAACCTTAGGAGTCCAGGTATAGTCTCAAAATCTCTTGTTCATAAAAATATATAATTTTGCCTAAAGATTTCTGGGATAACTTATGTGACAAAGTTAGTTATCTCAAATGATAATGAGTTAGATAGTGATTTTGAAGTGTCACTTGTAGTAAAATTAAGTTTATAAGCGTTAAGGACTCTCTAATCTCTAATGACGTGTTTCAAAATGGTTCAAATGGCTCTGAGCACTATGGGACTTAACTGCTGAGGTCATCAGTCCCCTAGAACTTAGAACTACTTAAACCTAACTAACCTAAGAACATCACACACAACCAAGCCCGAGGCAGAATTCGAACCTGCGACCGTAGCGGGCGCGTGGTTCCAGACTGTAGCGCCTAGAAGCGCTCGGCCACTCCGACCGGCTAATGACGTGTTTCCTACTATTTGCAGTATCGTGGTGTTGATTTGCATATGAACTTTTTGCCTTAAAGAACAGTGTTCTCTAGTGATCTCTTGTATAGTCAAACTACTGTAGTGAAATGAGATTAGAGGACCAGCAAGACAGCTGCGTTATGTGGGCTGTGTGGAAATAAGGCAAAACGCAATTCAGTTCATTCACTTTTGGGTATGACAGTACCATTTATAGCACAGCACTGGGCGGTGGTGAATCTCGGGCTGTGGGAAAACTGGAAGAGAAGAGAATCGAAGCATTTGAGGTATCGTGCTATTGTAGGTTGAAAACTAGGTGTATTGATCAGATAAGAAACAAAAAGGTTCACCGCTAAATCGATGCGGAGAGGAACATATGGGAAAGGTTGAGAAGAAGAAGAGACAGGATGGGAGGGTTTGTGTAAAGATCTGAAGGGATAGCGTCCATGGTAGTTGAGGGAGCTATAGAGGGTAAAATCTTTAGGAGAAGACAGAGGTTGGAATATATCCACAAAACAAGTTAGGACTTCAGGTGTAAGTGCTACTTTGAGATGAAGAGGTTTGCACAGAAAAAGGAATTCGTGGCGACTGCATCAAACCATTCAGAAAACTAATGGAAAAAAATTTTCACCTGTAATGTTGCTTCTAGCGCCATGTTAAATAACTTGTCCCTCCTTCTGGTATAGATCAACCACAGACTTTGTGAGGATACAGATATCAATCCTGTGCGTAACAGATCGAATTTACCCGTACACTTCTTTGTTACAGTACAGCGACATCTCTGACCAGAATGCCCCATAGTTCTAGAAGGGACTGATTGGCAGTTGGAGATTGTTTGAGACGAAAGAGTAGGTCACGTACGTATGTGAGGAAAAGCGACTGTGGTCAAAATAATAATTTTGAAGCACAGGATTAATTTGGTATCGGGAAAGTTGCTATATAACATAAAAATGCAGCTGCACTTTGAGGAATCGCTAATGGGAACCATATAAGCTCGTGACAAATGAGAGACTGTAATTGTGTAGTGTCAGTGCGATCAGAACAAATAGGGACGAGATACTCGAAATAAATTAGCTTTGTGGCACAAAACATTTCACACATTGCAAGCTCTTCATTATTAGAAAATTTTAGATGGGTTTGAGTTATAGAACGGCTTGGGAGAATAGATAGGGCATGCGTCGTAGGCCCACGGTCAGAACTTTAGCTGTCGATGTACGTACCTTGGGAGTAAGTTCACCATCCAAAACTGGCTGCTAATGAAAGTCCAGTGCCTAATTTTCCAACCAACCTTGTGCAACCTTGACTGACTGTATCGAACATTTTTTCAAACATTAACGTCACTTCTTTAGTTGTTTCATTAGTTAACATGTAACACTCGCATCTTTCTTGCACCATTGACATTCTGTTCCAAATGTTAATTTTATCAGTGGTTTGTACACACTCTCACGTAATCCACCGATGCTCCCTTCGCTGCTGCCTTCCAGCTCAAACTGACTTAGTATCCCTTCTGATGGGTGCGTCTGCTTTCATCATACACTGGCCACGTGAACAGCACGCAGGGACTGATAGCAACAACACATGAGGCTTTCTCATAACTGTCAGAAAAGAGTGATACTCTTCTGGACAATTTCTGTTCTTTACGACACTTTAATAATAAATAGCCATTAAAGTGTCAGTGACATTAGGGGTGAATTTAGATACTCATTGAAATATAACGAATTTTAATCATCTCTTCGCTAGCAAATATGAGAGGTGACGTCTGAGGTCTCCGCACTCCGAGCATATGGCTGCCTTATAATTGTTTGACGAAATGACCATTTGAGTTCATATAGTATTTCCATAACACGCATGTGTAGTTCGAACCTACCGGTAATAAACCAAGCAGCATACCTCTCCATGTCTTCGTTTCACCTGACCTGGTGGTGATTCCAAACAACTGAGCAGTACTCAAGCGTGAGTCGTACAAAGTTTTTTATAGCACTTATCTGAACCGAGGTCGACCATTCGCCTCTCTTACAACAAACCCTACGACGTCATTGCATTTCACGCCTTTTGCAACGTTACCTCCGGATATTTAACAGGCATGACATTGCCAAGCAGTGCACCACTAATACTGTATACAAATATTCTAGGTTTGTTTTTCCTACTCCTTTGCAATAAATTACATCTACATTTACTGCAAGAAGTAGAAATAATGTCCAAGTCATCCTGTAACCCCCTACAATAACTCAATGACGCCACTGACCAATACTACAGCGTAATCAGCAAACACTCGCAGATCGCTGCTCACCCCATCCATTAGATCACGTGAGAACCTCTACATCTATACTCCGCAAACCACCTGACGGTGTGTGACGGAGGGTACTTTGAGTACCTCTATCCTATAGCAGTTCCCCCTTCTATTCCAGTCTCGTATTGTTCGTGGAAAGAAAGATTGTCGGTATGCCTCTGTGTGGGCTCTCTGATTTTATTCTCATGGTCTCTTCGCGAGATATACGTAGGAGGGAGTAATATACTGCTTGACTCCTCGGTGAAGGTATGTTCTCAAAACTTCAACAAAAGCCCGTACCGAGCTACTGAGAGTCTCTTTTGCAGACTCTTCCACTGGAGTTTATCTACCATCTCCGTAAAGCTTTCACGATTACTAGATGATCCTGTAACGAAGCGCGCTGCTCTCCGTTGGATCTTATCTATCTGTTCTGTCAACCCTATCTGGTACGGATTCCACATCGGTGAGCAGTATTAAAGCAGTGGGCGAACAAGCGTACTCTAACCTACTTCCTTTGTTTTCGGATTGCATTTCCTTAGGATTCTTCCAATAAATCTCAGTCTGGCATCTGTATGTATACAAAGATATGAAGAACAAGAGCTAGCCTACCACACTTTCCCGGGGCATTCCTGTCGATATCTTTGGCTCCTATGAATTCTCGCCATCCGGGACAACGTAATGGATTCTACTCCTTGAAAAGTCTTTGAGACTTTCACAGAACTGAGAACAAATGTTTTTCAAGTTTAGGAGTAGGAGAAAGCTACTTGCATAATTGAAGAGATAAGGAAGAATAGCTCAGTAAAAACTTTCTCCACGAAAGACAATGCTTCAGGTTCGACCCCCGCCCAGCATAAAATTGTAGTTTTTCGGGAAGTTTAATAAAAACGCAGTCGGCAAAATTTATACTGTTTGCAACACAAAAAAATGGTTCAAATGGCTGTGAGCACTATGGGATTTAACATCTGAGGTCATCAGTCCCTAGAACTTAGAACTACTTAAACCCAACTAACCTAAGGACATCATATACGTCCATGCCCGAGGCAGGATTCGAACCTGCGACCGCAGCGGTCGCGCGGTTCCAGACTGTAGCGTCTAGAACCGCTCGGCCACACCGGCCGGCGTTTGCAACACATTTTATTGAAATCGTAATATGGTCAATATAGTACAAGACTTACTGCTTGGGTAGAGGACTGCAGTGACTTTTTAGAGACGAGTTACTGCGTTTCAACTCATCTGGAAACAGCGTCCTCGCTTGCTATTGGCTGAGCAACGCACGACCATGAAAGTTAGCAGAGAGTTCCCCGGCTATGATTGGTTGAAATGCTCTGGAATAAACTCTTTTGTGATATCAGGCAGAATCGGGTGGCATCCATAGCCACAAATGCTAATTCATTGTATAATTACTCTGTTCAAATGGTTCAAATGGCTCTGAGCACTATGGGACTTAACATCTATGGTCATCAGTCCCCTAGAACTTACTTAAACCTAAGTAACCTAAGGACATCACACAACACCCAGTCATCACGAGGCAGAGAAAATCCCTTACCCCGCCGGGGATCGAATCCGGGAACCCGGGCGTGGGAAGCGAGAACGCTACCGCACGACCACGAGCTGCGTACCATAATTACTCTGTGAATGTGTGGTACTCATTCTCAGATTTTTAGTTAAAACTTATCTTACACGTTGGTATTGAGTCAGTCATTATTATTGCTGTTGGTATTGAATCCGTCATTCTAATCTGTGTTTGACATCATTATTATTCCTAGGTGTCCAGTACTCATTTATACGGGTGACATGCTGTTTAAGACGTTAAGAGTGTTATGTCAAGAAGTGCAGCACTATATAAAAAGACGTCTTTTTCGTGGTGTCGTCTCAAGAACGAGGTACCGCAGCAAAGTTGCCACCTCACG
This sequence comes from Schistocerca americana, assembly GCF_021461395.2. Taxonomy (NCBI): domain Eukaryota; kingdom Metazoa; phylum Arthropoda; class Insecta; order Orthoptera; family Acrididae; genus Schistocerca; species Schistocerca americana. The sequence goes on from NC_060124.1 coordinate 21,630,197, forward strand.
ACAGAACCACAAGAAAGCAGAGCCACTGACAGACGCATCGACGAATGAGCGAAATCGGCGTAGACACGCCCTCAAGAGTTTCCATACGCCAGCACGGCAAGCATGCTTGCTTACGTCAGAGCAAAGTGCCGCTAAGTCCTGTCTGCAATCATCCCGCAGATGACAGCATCATCTCACTGCAGCCGGCAGTGCGAGAGTTATATAAGACAAAACCTTGTAGCAATGTTTATAGTCAATTGTAATTTCAGAGAAAAGACTCTTATCTCGTACTGCATCAAATGATACATCAGTGACAGTAATAAATACGCATGACATTCCTGTGGGCAAGGATTGTTACAAAGCTAAGTATTTTATCTTCTTCAAGCTGCAATAAAGTGATCTATTATTTGTGTGTGTTGCAGTATCAACTCGACCTCCTCCAGAAGCAAATTTAAGAACTACTCGTCTAGCATAATAAACGTCTACGAGTCTGGTCCTTGCACAAACTTTTATCGCCTGCTTACGAAGTCACCGATGACATGTGCGTATTGTCTGCCCTGGTTTGCATTGATATTCATTTTAGAGTTGCGCTAGTAAATGGCAAAAATATTCGTGGTGTATTCTGTTTCTTCTGTGTATTCTATAAAGTCTTCAATCATGTCCGAGCCGCCATAGGAAATGTCTCTAAACGAAACTGTTCAGTTTCAGGTGCAGCAAATTGATGGACTGCTTCTGGGCGGAGAACAGACGTCTACATTACTGAAAAACTGCCTATTGGCTTCTGTCTCGGGTTCTTCGGCACGAGTGGCTGGCGAAACGTCAGTAAAATCATCAGACGAACGTCGGCCGAAGAACCCGAAACAGAAGCCAATAGGCAGTTTGTCAACAAGTGGCCACGAAAGCCTTAACAGTTTTAGACTACATTACTGTCACAAAAAGCAGCAATACAATTGGCTGCTGCTCCCAACTTTCGCCCATTTGATACTAGTCAAGAGGATTGATCAGAATATCACGCGCAGATGGAAGCTCACTTCACAGGTTACGACATTGCAGGTATGGCTTACATTTTTTTGTTAGTCCTAACGATCAGAACTGAAGTGTAACGTATATGTTTAAAATGTTTTCCGATTCTGGCCCAGTTAATGCTAGCTACGACGAGCTTATTTGCCTGCTAGGCGAACATTTTGACGCTTTGTTTCATGTTACTCCATCGAAGTTAAAAAAATTTCCAGTTCAGGAAGCATCCTGACTGACTCTAAAATAGTGGACTGCCGGATTTAGGGGGCTAATAAGATGCTGGAGGTTCAGGTGTTCTTGTGGACTCAGTTATGTTGTGTTACGAGATGCCATTCGCGTTGTTGTTCTTAAAATGGCAGATCCCAATCTACGAACAGTTTTGATTATGGAATCTTAAAGTATTCCGTACACAAATGAAGTTATAAATATTTGGTATCTGATCTTTCGGGTTGTTAAGCAGCATAAAAAATAGATGCTCTCATTGATCATCAGCACCAGACTTTACAGGGATATCCAAATAATGTGCATAAATACGAGTCAAAGCTCTGTAACTTTAATAACATTCATTTCACTGCTGCCAAAACTAACCTATTAAACAAAGGACTACAAAATTGAAACTTTAAATGCATAATTACTGAGGATGAAGTTGCTGCTCAACGTTCATAATTTTGTAAATCAGAAGTATTCTAAATTGATTCGAGAAACAAAGAAATTATTACCAAAGAAAAAAAACTAAAGATAAGAGAAACAACAAATACGAAATGATGAAAAGTATTAGCAAGTTCAAGCTCGTTAAAGCTATTGCAAAAAAGGCATATGAAAGAAATATTTTAACCTGATAGTTTTTCAGTTAAAATGGGATTACTGAAGTCAATACAGATCGATCCCAAAATTTCAACCTATGATAAGAAAAATATTAGATAAAAATAATTTTCCATTTTTGTCTAAAGAAAGAAATTAATTAGAAATCATGAATCAGCATTTGCCCATGTTAAGATCTCAACTGAAAGTACAGAAACAGAACGTGCCATTTCATTCACTTGTTAACAATATGAACGGACCCACACATAAAATTAACAAAAAGTTAGTAGTTTTAAAAGCCTTCTACACTTTTGAAGAAAATTTTAACATCAAGGACAGTTACCATTGGCACAGACCATTTACAGTATCGGTATTTCTGATAATGCAGGATTTGCTTTACCAGATATAACAAAAATGTACACAGACATACGGATTACGGCAACAATTCTATTTTTGGAAACAACTTACTTCAACATAAAATTATGAGACAGGGGAAATGATAGAATTCACTGATTTACTTGAAAGCACTCTCACCCTCAATTACTTTTCATTCAATGACAAAAATTATTTTGAACAGGATGATATGGCGATGGACAACTTATTCACCACCACTTTAGTCGACATTTTCGTTACTAATGTTCAGATAAATTTTTTCAGAAATAACCCTCAACTGGCGAATAAAACTCATTACTATAGAGGAATGTGGATGATAGATTATAGCTCTACAACGTTCCAAACACTTATTACACTCATTTATAATTATTCAAAGTAATGTTCACCTTAACATTATTTTTACCACTGAACATGAAAATCATAAAAGTATACATTTTTAAAATCTTACTATTTCAAATTTCAATAGTAAATATTGTTTTACCTTGTATAGAAAGCTGACTGTGTCTGATGTAATTATTAATGCTGTTTGCTGCCTTCCACCTAAGTACAAAAAAGCTTTTTTTTCCATTCTATAATCCACAGCGTACTAAAATTGCCTCTCGTATCCAATGAAATACAGAAAGAAATAGGCATTTAGAACAAACTGGCAGAGCGAATGATTTTGATACCAATGAAACTGACGTTTTGTTTCATAAGTTGTAACAGTCGAATGACACGTTAGCATTTCCTAACCATGAATTTACTAAAATGACCTAAATGGGCATGGTATCTGACAAAATAAATAAATTGTTCAAAAACTTCGAATTAAATGTTGCCTCTAATGCCATTAATATTTACAGGATAGGCAAAAAGACACAGTAGATAAATGCAATAGCAATTACGTGGTCCAGTATTCTTAATGTGACCACTACCTGTGTGCGATGTCAATGTGCAATAACCACTCATAGATGGCAGCCGACAGCACTATTAGTGCCGAGTACATAAAGCGTGTCGGTGGCAGACGGATAAGAGTGCAGTCATTGTCGTAAGGAGGAAATCTGACATCCAAATGGGCAAGATCATTGGCCTTGGAGCCAAGGGTAGTAGAATTTCCGAAACGGCTAAGTTTGTAAAATGCTTACATGCCGCTTTGGTTAAAGTGTACCACGCACGGCGAAATGGTGCGATCCAAAACGGCCGCCGATGCAACTGAGACACACCAAAAGCTGTAAATAGGATGAGTGAACGATGGCTGTGTGAGACGAGTACAGGTGAATAGACGTGCTACTGTTGAGCAACTGACCATCCACATGAACCAAGGAGCTACTATCAGTGTATCCTCAACGACAGTTCAATGAACGTTGCTGCACATAGCCTTCCACTGCAGATGGCTGGTTCATGCACCCATGCTGACTGCTGTTTATCGGAGATGAAGACTGGAATTTGCACACCAGCGCGGCAACTGGATGTCCACTAGTGTTACAGGTGGCATTTTCAAATGAATCACGTTTTATGTTCAATTGGACAGACGGATGTTGGTGCATATGACCCTGGAACAACCTCCGTAAGGGTTCATGTCAGATGAGGCACCGATACTGTCTAGGGAATGTGTTCTGGCATTCCCAGGGTGGTCTCGTCATCCTGGATGGCACAATGGATCAACACAAGTATGCATCTGTCCTTGGGGACCATGTCCACCCCTAAATTCAGTTTGATTTTTCTTCATGACGATGGTATCTATCAACGGACAGTCCAAAATGTTACACAGCTCACAGTATACGTATGTGGTTTAAAGAGCAGCAGGATGAATTAATCATACCTTCCTTGCCTTTAGACTCTCCGGATTTAGGGCCAATCGAGAATCTTTGGGATCACCTCGGTTGGGCTGATCACAGTATGGATCCTCAACCCAGAAACGTAGTGCAGCTCATCGCGCTGGAGTCGGCATGGGTCCACACCTCTGCTGGTACCTTACAAAAACGCACTGGCTCTCTTCTTACACGTCTGCGCTGTAAAATGGTGTTTTCATGCTTTTGACAGGTGGCTACGTTAATGAGAATTGTCCATGTGTCTGGTTCCTAGTTTTTACAAAGTATCATGTGACGCCTGTGGTCAACAGTATATTGGACGAATGGGTCATAACTTTAATAACCGTTTTAAAGAACATACATCAGGTACTCATCACAGTAAATCAGTATTTGGCCAGCATATAACATATAAACCATACTGAAGGATCACTACAATAAACTGAAAATTTTCCATGGTTCACCAAAAAGACTTTGTGAATGTCTTGGAGATGAAATTTATGCTCATCATAAGAATAAACCTTTGTTACTACTGAAATGGCAGTTAGGCTTCAGAGAAAGATATTTTGTCCACTTCTTCTATGACTTAATATGGAACGCTTTTGCTTTCTTGTTTTTAAATCTCAAAGACCAATTAGTTCTTACTTTATATTTCTAATTTTAATGTCATTACATTTTTCTTCCCCTTCTCACATGCTTTCCAGCTATTTTATCTTACATGTAATTTTATTTCCTTGATTGACAATGATACTGTTCACATTTTGTACATTTGATCTGCTGTTTTTTAACTTGTGACATTTAGATTCTATGTTTCCTTGGTGTTTCAATGGCAACATATCAACTGACATTGCTGACTTTTAATTAAGATACTACTTTATACCTAAAATTACGTACGTTTCTGTCGCCAGTCCACATGGCACTGCTAATGTCTACGCAATGTACTGCCTTAAACTTAATACTATGTACGATTCTGTCGCCAGTAATCATGATGGCTTCTTCACAAGTTCTTCAGCGATTTCTACGCACATCGAGAGCTTTTCTTTTCTGCATGCTGACACACTGTGGAGCCCAGATTTTGTCGAATTTTTGACGTCGTTCTCCACCAGACCTATATGGTACACATCGATACTTGGACGCCATCTCCGTGGAAACAAACGGTGTCACATAGCTATATCTTTGTTAAGATTAAACTCTATTAGTTTTCTTCAAATATCCATAGAGGGCAATCTTGCCTGTCAATCGATTCCAATTGGCTATTCTCCTGCCTCTATTTAAATGTAATTTGACTAAATGCTCTACATAGCAGATAGTTAAGCGATGCTACGTAACATTTTTATTAATCTTTGTACAACTGATTTATCAGTACCTAATTTCTGGCAAATTCTTTACGTACTGTATGCTGAGGGCCTGTTACAGATGTAATGCAATAAGCAGTGCGCAGAGTTACGGTACTTCACCCACAGCCCCTCTTCCTTAATCAGAAATTGACATTCGTGCATACTAAATAACTGCTCCTTCACTGCCACCACCTACCATCATGGATATAACATTTTAATTTTAATCATATTTTACTCAAATTAACTGTTATTATTAGATTTCCCTCTAAATCTATAATGTACTTACATTTCAGTGGATATGGTCTGAAGACTGACGCTATTCGACCGAAATGGGATTCTATTTTTAATAAATGTTCCATTGTGATTAAGAATGTTTTAAATTTAATTTTAAAAATTGGGAGGTCTTACTTTCACATTCCAAACTTGAAATTAATAGAAGCAGAGACGATATAACCTTTTCTAAAGGTTGCCGTATGTCAGATATCGTGGACATAGTGTGAACTTTGTGCTGTGTTGGGGCTATAGTGTATGAGATCAACCAAGAGTCAACAATCCTTTTTTATGTGTGCCAGAGTGCATGTGTGCGTGCGTGTGATAGGGTTTTGTAGCTCGCGTTATTTCGATGAGAACATCTGTTCCCTGTATTTATTCATGTGGAAGGTTACTTAATGTTGTCCTCCCTGAATTCTTTCCCTTAACGTAGGAATCAACGAATGTACATTTTGTAGACAAGCAGACGACGCGTTGGTATTTAGGGCTAAGGGCCGTTAACATTATTTAAGTCTGTTGTGAAAAAGCAATGACCTGTCAACAATCTGTCATTTCTGATGCAGAATTGGTGGACTATGACAGTGATGTGAGAAGTCATTGTGCAAGAAACTATGATATTAAAGAGTTTTCAACAATTTATGTTAGTAAGAATACTTGTGATTTTTCTTATGTTTGAAGACGAATTGAAGATTTTGGCTGTGTGTGAACAATAGCATAAGACGCTGCTTTGAGAAATTGCACACTAACGTTCTGATAAAGTCTGATATTTCAAGTACATCCATAGCGATTGTTTCAATCAGATACAGATAAGTCACTGAATTCAATTATTTCTAGAGTAACGACATATTTTTAAAATCGTTAACTCTATCGAAAATTTTGTTCTTAAAAATACGTGAGTGGGTACTTAACATTGTTTACTTACACACTGAGTGCACTTAACATGAGATACTATTCACTTACTTTCTGGATGAGTTAACGAAACATTACTGTGTAAATTCTCAAAAATACAAATTTAAAAGGTTTGGATAGCATTTGCAAGTATTTAAATAATGAATTATAACAACTTTAAAACGTATTCTATGATATTAAGGATAGCACTTAATATTTATGCCGTCACATTGTCACATAAATTCACGTAAACAATGTAGGTGGGTGCAATTTAACATCATTTCCTTGCTTAAAGAATTACCAAAATTTACCCAATTAGCAGCAAATTACGAAGAGCATTTGCGTTGGGAAACGTATTCAGGAGCCTTATCTGAGTCGTTGGTGTTCACATCGTTCTTGGATTTGTTCAAATCGTCCCTCAAAAGCTTTTTCCTGACGCACATTACTACTACTAGTAGCCATGTTCTTTGGAGTTTATCACTGTTAACATGAAGAAAATTGTCATTACAGAGACTCTTAAATTAGAGTTAGGGCTGCTTTTTCTCAGACTGTCTTGGAAGAGTCAATGGATATGAATAAAGCAGACCACGTAAAACGTTTTGCATGCAACAACGATGTTTCTCAACGACTTTCCCTTACCACTATTTACAGCTGTTTGTCTTCAATTTATGTGTTTATGTCTGTTTTATGTGTGTGTGTGTGTGTGTGTGTGTGTTTGTGTGTGCGTGTGTGTGTGTGTGTGTGTCTGTGTGTGGTGTGTGTGTGTGTCTGTGTGTGTGTGTGTGTGTGTGTGTGTGTGTGTGTGTGTGTGTGGTGTGCGTGTGGCCCTGTGTGTCTGTCTGTGAGTGGACAGCACCCATGTACAGACCCTTTCTGTATTTATGAGATACACACGGAGGTAGCTAGCAGATTGTCTCTATGGAGTCCTAGACAAGGTCTGCTGTATCCTGGAACCAAATAACGACATACGCATACACTCCTAAGCTGGTTCCAACTTTTACAGCGGAGACGACTCTAACGTCTCCCAAGGCCACCAGCTGGTCATGTGGCCACAAAGAAAAGTCAAAAGATGAAGGGACACCTCGTCGCATCTGCCCAGTCCAGCCGGTTCTGCGTCAACAGCCCGTGCTATGCTACACTCACTGTTGAATTGGACTGTCCAAGGTCATCGACTGTGAGCCTGAGCAACCCAAGTCCCAAACTCAGCCCCAAAACAGCAGCCGCAAGTGCGCGATGTTAACCCAGCAGTGGTTGCGCTCTAAAAAGAAACGTAAGTGGTCACACGGATTACATATATATGCAAATATCTCAACTTAAAAAGATGTTTTATGTGTAGCACAAAGTAATGTTTATCATAAATTGTCAATACAAAATAAACATATTTATTCATATTTGAAAAAACGAAAAACATTTTAATACCGTGTCACCATTTTAACAAAAATGGCATCAATGGCTTTGATTGAGTTTAAAAATGGAGCGGTTGAAGTCTAAAGGTAACGTTCATGTCGAAAGACATTTTGAGCGACCATTCACAGTGTAGCATATCGACCATATATTCAGTCAAAAAATACACCAGAGAGGAAGTGAGTTGCAGCAGAGCCAGCCGCAGGTGAGCGAGAGTGTGACGCTAAAGGCAGTTTTCACATTCGCATTATGTCTGTTTCAATGTCAGTATCAGTAGTTTCACTACTAGACTAACTCTTTGATTGAGATGTGTACTTCCCTCTCGTCATCATAAGCAGTTTAAACGCCTTATGATTTCCTATTCATTGATTAACTAAAAATTATCATAATATTGATTTGGAAATCAGTAAGGTTGCTGCAATAGATTTTCCAGCTGTCAGTTGTATATAGTTCCTGAATCTACGACTAGCCTTATATCACGCTGACGCTCCAACAGCGATTAGGGTAAATTAACACAATTTTCCTGCAGGGCGAGGAAGAAAAGATTAACCACAAAAGTGCTATCCGCATTAGAGTTTTTTCTTCATTTACATATATAGTGTTCTCGTCTTTTGTACCTATTGGCACTAAAGTTTACAATGTGATGTCTTCCATCACCGCCGAATTCGTTTCCAAAATGAGAGGTTGCCCTGGTTACAAAAGTGGAACTGCAAAAAATCAGAAAACAGTTAATATGCATAAAGAGATTAAAACTCATCCACAGCTACAACAATGTTCTCACAAAATATGAAACTTCAGAACAATTTATTTGACATAGCGTTGCAGGATATGGTAAGAAAACACCCAACGTCTGTACTTACATGATTATTCTGCATTTCACAATTATGTGCCCGTCAGAGGCTTCAGCCAACGGCCTTCAAACTATTTCTCTACCGTTCCACTCTCGAACAGTGAATGAATACGTAAATCTTTTCGTGTGAGTTCTGGTTTCTCTTACTTATGTATGATGACAGTTTCATTCTATGTAGATTGACGTGAACAAAATATTTTAGCATTCGGAGGAGAAAGTTGGTGATTGAAGTTTCATGAGGAGATCCTACCGTAGACTAAACCATTTCCAAGCAAAAATTACTTTCAGTCTCCGTTCGCTCACACCACATTTCGGTTCGCTATAATTTGTAAATAGAAACTTGTTTCTCTTATAGACGATTTGACCATTACTAAAGAAAACATAGTTTTTCACTTTTTCTCGTTTTCAGGAAATTGTGGAAACCTTTGATTGGGAAGTTTGATCTGAATTTTTTTACGATGCGCTGTGATGACCTTGATGTGTTCCCTTACAGTAAAATGTTGGAGATGAAAAGCATACCAGATTTTAACGGAATTACTCAATGTCTTACAATTGGTTCACTGAAGAGATATATTGCACAGATTATCACCACTGGAAAAGAATAATGAGCTGGAGAAGCAAACCTTCAGCTTCCAGAAAACTGCCTGCAGGTAAGGCTTAGACTGACAACCACACAACATATTATCTGTTACGTTGCAGCCAAAGCGAATACCGGTTTATTGCTTTTTCCCTCTGTACGTAATTTTCGATTCTGAATATTGTTAATTTCATGTTTCTGATACTGTTGTACGGCTAATGTCTTGTGATTAAGTTTCAATAAGTTCCGAGCCCTCCAGCCGTTATTTTCAAAAGTAAGCTTTTGTCTTGGTACAAATATGCGTGTACCATGCGAAATGTAAGGTACGCTCGTACTAATTTGTATCAAATATATGTGAACTTCCTATCATAATTAACGAAGCTCTCTCAATCTTTCCCTGTTTTCTGTATATTTCACATACAGCATTGTCCTTGGAAATGTGCACCAAGTCTCATGTCTGTCACTTTCGTACGATCACACATTATTTTGCATTCCAAGCGTTCAATTGTGTGTGCACATGGTCTTTGCTACAGAGGTTAATTTATTTGCGGGACCCACTATTTACTACCGCATACGCATTTCGAAACTGGTCTGAACCAGAGTTTCATGTCCCCTGCAGGAATTCTCCTAAGCCAATTCGTCATCGTACCGGAAGTGTCGTCATTGGGAACAACAGTGGCCCATTCAAACTATTGCATCTCTGCTTGCTCTTTTGACATTCGAATGAGTCGAATTTGATTCTGATTGTTTCCAGATCTGAAAGTAGCTTCAGAACGCACCCACGAACTATAGACCTACTCAGTGAGTCGGCCCAAAAATCTCAAATATTTCGTGGTAAAGTGTGAGGCAAGCATATTTCTCGAAGTTCAGTTTCATCTAAATTTCACAAGATACGAATATTTTAGATCTGTTCACATTCATAATTACTCGCCTCCATAACTTCAAGGCTCATTACAAAATGGCCTAAGTTAACAATAAGGGAAGCCAAAGCGACGTGTTGTAGTCATAAAAAACATAAGTAAGGTGGTAGGTCGATTGCTTGCTTTTAAAGAAAACTTATTACACCATTCCTCGGGCTCCTGCTTGTAGCTCCAGTCACTACAAGTGATACCTACATACCAGCTTAATTTCGACACTTTTCGAGGAGAGGTGATTCCCTTTTACACTGATGAGTCAAAACATTATGACCGCCTGCTTAAAAGCCAGAGGTTTCTAGAGGTCTGTGGCACTAGATGCCTACGCACAGGTCACACACTTCCCGTAATTTACGGGCGGTTGGTTTGTGGGCCTGCAGATGGCGCTCTATCGCGCCCAGGTGGGTTTCATCGGATTCAGATAAGCCGAGTTTCATGGCCAAAAAATCAATACGAGTTGACTACCACGCTCCTCAAACCATTGCAGCATACTTCTGACCTTGTGACACATCGTTATGCTGCTGGACGATGCCATCGCTGTTGAGGAAGGCATCAAACGCAAGGGATCACAGCTGACCCCTAATAACGTTCGTGCAGCACACAGCTGTCACGGTGCCTTCTATTACTACCGCAGGTACCATGGTCGGTGAATGTCCCCGTAGCATGGTACTGCTCCCATCGGCCTGCGTCCGTGGCGCTCTGTGTGTTTCGAGCAGTCATTCGCCTGGATGATGGCTCATTGGACACGACCATCGGCCTGGTTTAACAATAAACAAGATTTAACTGACCAAGCGGCGCGGATCCATTGATCCGCGGAACAATCTTCATCATCCTGTGCCCACTTAATCATAGCTGGCGATGTTCTTGGGTCAACATGGGAGCACGTATGGTTCCTATGTTGCGGAACACCACGTTCAAATGTTTCAAATGGCTCTGAGCACTATGGGACTTAACATCTGAGGTTACCAGTCCCCTAGAACTTAGAATGACACTACTGGCCATTAAAATTGCTACACCACGAAGATGACGTGTTACGGACGAGAAATTTAACCGACAGGAAGTAGATGCTGTGATATGCAAATGATTATCTTTTCAGAGCATTCACACAAGGTGGGCGCCGGTGCTGACATGAGGAAAGTTTCCAACCGATTTCTCATACACAAACAGCAGTTGACCGGCGTTGCCTAGTGAAACGTTCTTGTGATGCCTCTGTAAGGAGGAGAAATGCGTACCATCACGTTTCCGACTTTGATAAAGGACGGATTGTAGCCCATCGCGATTGCGGTTTGTCGTATCACGACATTGGTGCTCACGTTGGTCGAGATCCAATGACTGTTAGCAGAATATGGAATCGGTGGGTTCAGAAGGGTAATATGGAACGCCGTGCTGGATTCCAACGGCCTCGTATCACTAGCAGTCGAGATGACAGGCATCTTATCCGCATGGCTATAACGGATCGTGCAGCCGCATCTCGATCCCTGAGACAACAGATGGGGACGTTTGCAAGACAACAACCATCTGCTCGAACAGTTCCACTACGTTTGCAGCAGCATGGACTATCAGCTCGGAGACCATGGCTGCGGTTACCCTTGATACTGCATCACAGACAGGAGCGCCTGTGATGGTGTACTCAACGACGAACCTGGGTGCGCGAATGGCAAAACGTCATTTTTTCGGATGAATCCAGGTTCTGTTTACAGCATGATGATGGTCGCATCCGTGTTTGGCGACATCGCGGTGAAAGCACATTGGAAGCGTGTATTCGTCATCGCCATATTGGCGTATCACCCGGCGTGATGGTATGATGTGCCATTGGTTACACGTCTCGGTCACCTCTTGTTGGCATTGACGTCACTTTGAACAGTGGACGTTACATTTCAGATGTGTTACGATCCCTGGCTCTACTCTTCATTCGATCCCTGCGAAAACCTACATTTCAGCAGGATAATGCACGACCGCATGTTGTAGGTCCTGTACGGGCTTTCCTGAATACAGAAAATGTTCGACTGCTGCCCTGGCCAGCACATTCTCCAGATCTCTCACCAGCTGAAAACGTCTGGTCAATGGTGGCTGAGCAACTGGCTCGTCACAATGCGCCATTCTCTACTCTTGATGAGCTGTGGTATCGTGTTGAAGCTGCATGGGCAGCTGTAACTGTACACGCCATCCAAGCTCTGAGTCGATGCCCACGCGTATCAAGGCCGTTACTACGGCCAGAGATGGTTGTTCTGGGTAATGCATTCTCAGGATCTATGCACCCAAATTGCGTGAAAATGTAATCACATGTCAGTTCTAGTATAATATATTTGTCCAATGAATACCCGTTTATCATCTGCATTTCTTCTTGGTGTAGCAACTTTAATGGCCAGTAGTGCACTTAAACCTAACTAACCTACGGACCGACACACACATACATGGCCGAGGCAGGATTCGAACCTGCGACCGTATTGGTAGCGCGGTTCCAGACTCAGGCGCCTAGAACCGCTCGGCCACAGCGGCTGGCCATCATGTTCAACACTGTGCGGTGAACGGTGTGCTCCAAAACACTCGTGCCTCCACCAGCACTTTACTCTGTCTTCAGATCTGTCACAGTTAGCCGTCTATCCGCTCTTAGATAGCGGGAAAGCCTGCGATCCCTACGTTCTGTGGTGAAGTGTGGACGCCCAGCTACTTATCGCCTACTCGTGGTTTCAGCATCTTTCAGCCACTTTCTGTGGATTCTCACGACAGTATCAAGCGAACAGCCGACCAGCTTCGGCGTTTCCCAAAATGCACGCTCCCAGGCACTGGGCCACAAAAACTTGGCTTTTTCTCAAAATCGCTTAGCCGCAAGGGGTAGCCGCGCCGTCTAGGGGGCGCCTTGCCACGGTTCGTTCGGCTTCCCTCATTGGAATTTCGGTTCCTGTCTCGGGAATGGTGTGCGCGTTGTCCTTAGCGTAAGTTAGATTAAGTAGTGCGTAAGCCTAGGGACCGATGACCTCAGCAGTTCGGTCCCATAGAAACGTACCACAAATTTCCAAATCAGTCACGTAAGTTGGCGGATTTCCGCATTTGCGCCACCTATCGTCGCTAGAATTGTTGCCCATTGGTCTCTGCTCCGCTCATATCATTTTCCTAACGCGTCACTTACCGTCAGCGATACCAAGCGGCATACAACCTCGCTCTGGGCAATGGTCATAATTTTTAGCTCATCAGTGCATATAGATTTATTGTTTTTGCGACAACTGTCAATCTGTAATTATCAGATCATAACAAAAAATGGTTCTAATGGCTCTGAGCACTATGGGACTTAACATCTGTGGTCATCAGTCCCCTAGAACTTAGAACTACTTAAACCTAACTAACCTAAGGACATCACACACATCCATGCCCGAGGCAGGATTCGAACCTGCGACCGTAGCAGTCGCGCGGTTCCGGACTGAGCGCCTAGAACCGCGAGACCACCGCGGCCGGCCAGATCATAACAGACCAGACGTATTACGTACGAGGTGTGGCTAGAAAAAAACCGGACTAGTACTGGTGAAACAATAAAACGAATGCAATAAGGCCGAAAGTCGCGTGGCCTGTCACGTGACTCTCGCTCCGCCTACTGCTCGAGTTTCATCTGCCTCCTGCACTCAGTCTGCCCGTGGCGTCTGTTTTAAGTAGCTGACGTTTTGTCTGTGCGTCGGAAAATGTTGAGTGTACAGAAAGAACAGCGTGTTAACATCAAATTTTGTTTCAAACTAGGAAAATCTGCAAGTGAAACGTTTGTAATGTTACAACACGTGTACGGCGATGATTGTTTATCGCGAACACAAGTGTTTGAGTGGTTTAAACGATTTAAAGATGGCCGCGAAGACACCAGTGATGACACTCGCACTGGCAGACCATTGTCAGCAAAAACTGATGCAAACATTGAAAAAATCGGTAAACTTGTTCGACAAGATCGCCGTTTAACAATCAGAGCAGTGTCTGAGTTAACAGGAGTTGACAAGGAAAGTGTTAGGCAGATTCTTCATGAAAGTTTCAACATGAACAAAGTGTGTTCAGAAATGGTTCCAAAGTGTCTCACAATTGAACAGAAGGAACGCCGAAGAATGATTTGATCTGACATCCTGGAAAACATTGAAAGTGATCCCACCTTCTTACAAAATGTTATTACTTGCGATGAATCGTGGTTTTTTACTTACGATCCCGAAACTAAACGCCAATCGATGCATTGGAAAACTCCTGGTTCTCCACGACAAAAAAAAGCACGAATATCAAAATCGAAATTCAAGGCAATGATGATTGTTTTTTTTTGACATCAAAGGGATTGTGCACATTGATTGCGTACCAGAGGGACAAACAGCGAATCAGCATTAGTACATTAGCGTCCTGGCTACCCTACGTGAGCGAGTAGGGGGAAAACGGAACGATTTGTGGATAAAAAAGTCATGGATCCTTCACCAAGACAATGCCCCAGCTCACAGCGCGTTGTCAGTGAAGACGTTTTTGGCAAAACACAACATTCCCATCTTAGATCATCCACCCTACTCACCTGATTTGGCCCCCTGTGACTTTTTTCTTTTCCCTAAAGTCAAGTCAGCTTTGAAAGGAACTAGATTTGAGACTGTTGAAGCAGTAAAAGAAAAAGCGACGGAAGTAATGTATGGACTTACCGAAAATGATCTGCAGCATTGCTATGAACAGTGGAAAATTCGTATGGAGCGGTGTAGAGACCGAGGAGGAGAGTACATTGAAGGAGATAACATGAAATTGTAAATAATTGTAAATAAATGTTTTTTCCAGCATCAGTCCGGTTTTTTTCTAGCCGCACCTCGTATAGTTGGTGGGGCACTGTGGTACAGTCAGAAGCGGTCGTCGCTCTTTATTCTGGGTCCCAGGCGAATTTGTCAACAAAGAAATGTCGCACGACATGACGTGGGCAGTTGCGTGGCAACATTGAGATTGTGAATCGTGTTGCGTAAACATATTGTCTGTGCTTACGTGATTTTCGTTGAGCTAATCGTTGTGCTATAGTGTTCCTTCTTGGCGAGACGAGCTTGTCAACTGAATATCTGAACAGCTTGTCGAGAACCGTCTTCAATAGAAGAACGTATAAAGCCAGCGTTGGGTGAGACGCTGTACGGAACCGTAAGTGACCAGTCACCATCTTCCCTCGCTTATCTTGTATCCACACTAATATCCTTTGCAGTTGGTATCCATTGTAAACTACTACTGCTGGAGAACGCTGTGACTTCACATATCAAATCGTATATATATGGATTTACATGGTTAGTCGTACTAGCTATATTTTAACGAAAAAAAACCTTTCCTGGAATCCGAGCTAATAATCAATTTACGACAGCAATTTTACACAATCGGCGGCCATGGTTATGGATTTTTACTTATCCTGCTGAGTTCTTGGAGTTCTATAAATATGGATAGTCTTCGTTTCCCTTATTATGCGGATTTGTTGGCAATACGGCGAAGCTGTTTTGCATGGTATCAGCAAACAATATCACGTTACGTTCTACATGTTGTGTAGATTACCAGGGTTCCTTAGTGTGTTCTTGGTCCAGTCAGCGGAGACCAAGAAAGGTTGAATTGGGGGAAAAATCGTAAAGTTGCAAGTTTTTGTAGAATGATAGTAGGGAGTGCGGTAATTTCCAAGAGCCTGCCTATCGAAGTCTCGGGCTGCAAGCATTAGATATCGAACGTGCGACTGTAAATCGATCACGCGACTGTGGTGGCGGGCGTTATGATAGATTATTTGTGAGTTGGTGGGGAAAGCCAGACGATTTACGTCGGTAGTGAGTGGGATGCCTGGTGTTGTTGACTTTTATTCGAGTTCCACCGCAGTCTATACAATCCCTCCTTTCGTCATCCGGTATTAGCCCATATTTGCGACAAAAAGTCAATCAATTTTCTACATTGCATAAGCATGGATCAAAATGGTTCAAATGGCTCTGAGCACTACGGGACTTAACTTTTCATCAGTCCCCTAGAACTTAGAACTACTTAAACGTAACTAACCCAAGGACATCACACACATCCATGCCCGAGGCAGGATTCGAACCTGCGACCGTAGCGGTCGCGCGGTTCCAGACTGTAGCGCCTAGAACCGCTCGGCCACCCTAGCCGGCCATAAGTATGGAATTAGATTCTTCCACGTCAGGGCGTAATCAGCGGGGAGAGGTCAGGAAAGTTTCCTCCCTGAAAGGAAATTATCTTCGTTGACCGAACTAAGTGGAACGTGTTACGGGTACGGACAAGTAGTATGTTTCGTGAAATCTCTATGCTTATTTTACTCTTAACGCGAGTTGCCTTCCCCTCCCTTCCTCTCATCACTGTTTCTCACCCCATTACCGTCGCACATCCTGGGCATGCATTTACTCTGTTACATTAGGTTAGTGCTTGTTCCAAAGATCTTGAATACGACGTTTCATAATGATGTGGAACGTGTCAGTTTAACATGTTTCCTTTACACTGGATTTATAAAATTACTACTTCATATATAAAAATTAATCCATTGAGTAGAAGGAATTGTCATTCAGAAATTCTTTTAATTTACTTTTAAATGCTTGTTAACCATCTGTCAGCCTTTTAATGCCATTTGGTAAATGACCAAAAACTTTTGTGGCAGTATTATTCACCGCTTTCTGTGCCTAAGTCAGATTTAACCCAGAATAGTGATAATCATCCTTTCTTCTAGTGCTGTTGCTGTGCACTTTGCTATTATTTTTGAATCGGGCTAGGTTATTAATAACAAATTTCGTAAGTGAATATAATTACGTAATCGTATTGAGGAGATAGTATGAATATCGCTAGTATCTTAAATAAATGTCTGCAAGGTGATCTTGGGTGGTTTCCAGCTATCATTTCGTTCACACGCTTTTTTGCAATGAATACTTTTTCTCTTAATGATGAGTTACTCCCAAATATAATGCCATATGAAAGCAGTGAATGAAAATAGGCATAGTAGGCTAATTTACTGATATGTTTATCACAAAAATTTGCAATGACCCTAATAGAATAAATAGCTGAACTCAAACGTTTCAGCCGGCCGCGGTGGTCTCGCGGTTAAGGCGCTCAGTCCGGAAACGCGCGACTGCTACGGTCGCAGGTTCGAATCCTGCCTCGGGCATGAATGTGTGTGATGTCCTTAGGTTAGTTAGGTTTAAGTAGTTCTAAGTTGCAGGGGACTGATGACCACAGAAGTTAAGTCCCATAGTGCTCAGAGCCATTTGAACCAATCAAACGTTTCAGCACACCACCGATATGTTTCTTCCAATTCAATTTCTCATCAATGTACACACCCCGAAATTTTGAATATTTTGCCTTAGCAACAGACTTCTGTTCAAAGTCTACATTTATCAATGGTCTTATGCCATTTCCTGTAGAGAACTGTATACAATGTGTTTTCTCAAATTTTAGCGAGAGTCCATTTGCAGAGAACAACTTAACAATTTTCTGAAAGACGTTATTTACAGTTTCATCATCTAATAATTTTTGTTTGTTGGGTGTGATTACTACAATTGTATCATGAGCAAAAATGAACTACCCTTGCATCTTCATGAATATGGAGTGGTAAGTCATTAATATATATTAAGAACAATAAGGGACGCAAGACTGATCCTTGTAGAGTAAGTGCTCGCTATTTAACACGTTGTGTGTGTGTCCTACATCTACATTAAGAGTCTGCAAGCCACCTGATAATATGTCACGGAGGGTGCTTCTGGCATAACCAACTGGTTCCCCCGTCTCTATTTCATTCGCGAAAAGCATGTGGGAAGAATGATCGTCGCTAAAACTTTGTATTAGCCTGGTTTTTCGCCAGACTTATACGGGAGGAAGTAAGTATATTGTCAGGCTCTTCCCGGAAAGTACCTTCTCGGAATTTCGGCTGTAAATCCCTCCGTGACGCCCAACGCCGCTCTTGTAGCGTCTGCCAGTGAAGTTTGTTGCGCGCTTTTGTAAGTTTCTGACGCCGGCTGAACGGTCCAGAGACATAGCACGCCACTTCTCTATTAACCCTACATGGTAAGGGGCCCCGAGCGATGAGCAGTATTCAAGAATCGGTCGAACAAGTGTTTTGTCAGACAGTTCTTTCTTGGATGAGTTAATTTTCCTTAAGATCCGTCCTGTGAAACTAATTCTGGCATTTGTGATTTATCGGCCGGTGTGGCCGTGCGGTTCTAGGCGCTTCAGTCTGGAACCGCGTGACCGCTACGGTCGCAGGTTCGAATCCTGCCTCGGGCATGGATGTGTGTGATGTCCTTAGCTTAGTTAGGCTTAAATGGTTCTAAGTTCTAGGGGACTGATGACCTCAGATGTTAAGTCCCATAGTGCTCAGAGCCATTTGAACCATTTGTGATTTGCCTTTGTACTATTTGTTTTACGTGGTCATTCCACTTAATGTCTCTCCAATTTTACTGTTTGCCTATTAAATAAGGTAAAGTAATCCTGTCTCTTTGTAAATGCCTCGAAATGAAGCTAATGTGGTGGTAGAAGTCGCTATGTTTGAGAGCAGCTACACGCAGGTGCGTCCTGAATTGTGTAATACGTTTGCTTTAAAAGCAAGCAATCGACTTACAGTCATACCCATATTTGTTCGATGACTGGAGCGTGTCCCGTTGGCAGTGCGGTGCCTTAGATAATTTTTTAATGAGCTGTGAACTAATGGTGGTGATTACTCATGAATATGAAGAGATTTGAAGCAAGCACATCTTGAGAAGTTTGAATAACTCTGAACTTTTTGTTGGATGAAGTATGTTAATTTATCCTCAGTGGAATAGCTGTAAAGTGGTGGATTTTATCTCTTATGTATGCGCAATATGTTTCATTTATGTATGTTGTTGATCAACTGCCAGGATCTGCAACGTTTGTTAATCATCTGTGGGTCCTTTTGAAAATCGTCGCTGTCTCCTTATAAACAACCACATTATCTGCGATCACTATTATATAATTGCAATAAACGAAGCATTTAATATTTTGATTGTACATTGAAGGCTTCCACGACCGGATGTCTTTGCTGCTAGTGAATCCTCAGTGTTCTATGGATGTGGTTCGTGAAACGTTTCCGTTCCTAACGCTTCGTCCAGAGCTACGTTGGACATCTTCAGCATTGCTCCTGAATCTGCTGAGTCTTGTCGACAGAGGTGGTCAGTAGGCAGGAGTAAGCGGAACGAGTAGCAGCTCTGAAGCTGTCCAATGCACAGCCAGAATAACCACAACTTTTAATCACGGTCTTATTAGGTCGCCTTCTCGATCTCTCTCTGACTCTCATACACTCACACATTTCGTTGCAGAATCATTTTTTCCACACGGACGATAATACAGCAAGGCATTTATTCAGGTAATGAGAGCTTTGTCGCCAAAAGACATACATCTTGTTTCGAATATATCAGCAGTTCTCAACTTTAACATTGATATAAAATGGTGCCCTGGTTGAGGTAAAAGTGCAATTACGGTGTACCTAGCTCTTACGTTGCACTGTGGAGTTGATAACTGTGTGCTGAATGACGGGAAGCGAAGACATCAATAATTGGTCGGACATCGGTAGCCGATTAGCTACGAACAACGGAAACTGAAACGAAACGAACTGCCATTTTCACAACGCAACGTAAGAGCTGAAGGGGTAAAAAAACTCCCACAGCTACAGAAGGACAGAAAAAATAGCGTTCAGTGTCTGATCGCGTACATCACGTTTCAGGTCGGTAGAATTTGGGTTTCAATTGTAGAAGCTTTGTGAATATTATGGACACCAAAGTTATTCTGAAATTTTAAATGTTTTCGGAAAACTGTGGAAAATATTATATTGGTAATTTGTTTGAGAATATTTTTAAGAAGTGTTCTCGTGACCACGATTTGTCCTTATTAAATTTTTATTATAATAAAAAAGTAAAAGTTACAGATGTGGAAGAGAAGTAATCAAGGTGTCTATTATTTAATCGTTGTGTGGCAGTGGAAAGTATTTACAGTTTATTGCTTCTTTCTTCTAAATACGTAATTTTGGATACTGTCGTATGACTAATGTCTTGTGATTAAGTTTCCACAAATTTTATAGCAACTATGTCTCCATTTTGGGTGGGTGTGTAGTATCCGAAATTTTCCATTCAATTGGATCGAATTGTTACAAAATGATCTAAGGTACCGCTCTGACCAAAGATACATGTTCCAGTCATCGAACAAAATACGTGTGTGGGAGTACGTCGACTGGCTGCTTTTGAAGCAAACATCTTATTGATTCTGCACGCATCTGCGTCTAGCTGCTCTCAAATATAACCGACTGCTCTCAGCACACTAGCTTAATTTTGAGTCCTTTTTAAATAGACATTATGCATTTATCTCACGTAAAATAGAAATAACGAATATGAGGGTGAAATTCTAAAGTCACTACAACGTGTTCAGTGGTGAAAGTTACACTTTTTTGCGGTATTTTTTCTTTTGTACTGCAGTTATTCTGGGAAGTTACAACCGTGACTGACCAGTCACATGTTACGTATGGTTGGTGAAGCCATGTGATACAGTCGGAAGCGATCGTCGCTCTTTAGCTGAGGTCCCAGGCGAATTTGTCAATAATGAAATATCGCATGAAAAGACGCGGCAGTTGCGTAGCAACATTGCGATTGTGAATCGTGTTGCGTAAACATTTGTCTGTGCTTACGTGACCTTGAGCAGTTCTTTGTGCTTATTCTTGTGTGAGACAAGCTCATTAACTGAACACCTCAATTGCTTGTCGAGAACAATCTTCAGGTAGAAGAACGTATAAAGCCAGCGCTGGGTGAGGCGCTGTACTGAACCGTAAGTGACCAGCCAGCAACTTCTCTCGGCCGCTTCTTATCCACACTAATATCTTTTCCTGTTGATGTAGACTGTAAACTACTACTACTGATGAAAGGTGTTCCCTCGCGTGGTGAATAGGTCGTGTTTGGCTTTATTCACACGTTTAATCAAATCAGTTACATTTTACCTGAAAAAAGATCCTTTCTAACGATTCGAGTTGATGAAAAATCTACGAGACTGGTACTGCAAAATCTTCGGACATGGTTTCGGTAAATGATGTACCCAGCTTCTAGTTTGGCATCCCATAAATTCCGATGTTTTTTTTCTACTGCGAAGCGGGTTTGTGTCTCGACGTTATTCTGCGTCGTTTTAGCATACTGTATCATGTTACTTAGTGCATAATGTGTAGATTACATAGGTACTTTATTTTATTCTACGTGGCTACACAGTTTGTTTTTGCTGGTTCTGCAATATGGGTGTACTAAGCGGGGAGAAAGGGGAGCAGCTTTCCTTTCTATAAAGAAACTAGCATCCAGTTTCGTCAACCAGAGGGGCGTAAAAATTCATTATCAGTTTGAAGAAAAGCGCAACGTGTATTGGGTGCTGACTAGTGCATGCTTCGTGAAATCCTTACATCATTCCACAGCTGCGTGGTCTCGGGCGTCTTGTCACGGTTCGCGCGGTTTCCCCTGCCGAAGGTTCGACTCCTACCTCGGGCATGGGTGTGTGTGTGTTGTCCTTAGTGTAAGTTAGATTAAGTTGTTTGAAAGGCTTGGGGCCGATGCCCTCAGCAGTTTGGTCCCATAGGAATTTACCACCACATTTTACCATTCCGCACTGCACATGAAAGCTAATATGAGTTGCCTTCACTTCTTCCCCCATCACCCTGTTCCTACCACACAATCGTATGTACGCACTTGTTCCGTAGCGTAAATGCTGACTATTTAATAGGCTTTTTTTGTTACGTAATTAGAATAAACAGAGCATTCAAAATGTTGATCATATAATGCAGGCTTTTACGACTAGCTGGTGCATCTTCCGGGCTCTATGACCTTGGTCCATGAAATTATTTTGTGTCTGAAACTTCGTCCAGAGCTGCCCTGGACATCTGCAGAGATGCTCCTGATTCTGCAGAGTCTTACAGATGCAAGAGATCAGTCGGTAAGACATAGCGGAATGAGGAACATGTCAGTTGTTATTCAAGTATTATGTGTCACAACCAAACAACCAGGAAGATTTAGATACTTAATAATTTATTTAACAGTGAGTTTTGATGCATACGTTATACGCTAGAGAAAAGGACGACTCTGCAATGATAATATATTTTTGTATAAGGCAACTGATACGGAAGAAGAAAGAATTATTTAGAGATGCAATAATGTTTACAGATTATGAAAAACCTTTTGAGAAAATCAACAGACATGTGCTGTAGCACATTATGGAAAAAAGAGGCTTCCCAATAGATATAATTATCTCTGCTAAAGCACTTAACAAAGACACATATATTATAATCGAGGTTGGAGAAAGCTTGCATAAATAAGCAACAACAACACAGGTAGTTAGTCAAGAATGTAGTCTATCTCCGCTTCGGCTCAAATTTTACACTGATAACTTAGTCAGGGCCTGGAAACAAAATATCACCTACGGCGTAAAGACCAACAGAGAAACGTGTTCTGATACTCCACGTAGATGATCTAATGATGATAATTTCGATGATGAAATTAGCAATAAGATCACAAAATTTATCGCTAACCAAGGATCAATTGTAAATACGCTACAAAAACGAGACATGGAAGAGACACAGATGAAATTTATGAAGTTATTGCAGTACCTACGACTCCCTTTGAATGTTAAACCTAGTTTCTCAAGGAAAGCGACATGAGCAGGATGCAATCTGCGGAAATGGGATTTCTCCGTAGTGTTAAAGGGTGCAACCAGAGAATATCGCTTCAGAAAAGTAGACATTAAGAATGAATTACAATTTGATTCAGTGCACTAGAAAATATACTTAATCTGGAAAAGACGGTGGGAACATGTTTCAGTATCGATTATTTCAATTTGGAGTGCTAAGCTGACTGCAATCCATTTCCCAGTGAAGCTGAAGCCGAGTGCGAGGCATTCATTAGTACTCTCAGCTGTGACCCTGGCAACCGTCTAAACCTGTTTAAGACCTTACTCTCTGTCTCCGTCTCTCTCTCTCTCTCTCTCTCTCTTTCTCTCTCTCTCACTGTCTCTCTCTCTCCCTTTCTTTCACATAGGTTTACACGTTTAGTGGCAGAATGGAAACTTCATCCTCGCTGCTACATTTTTTCCCAGGAACACCAACACATCAAGGTATTTATCCAGCTAATATGAGCCCTACCGGCCACAGGCATATATCTTGGCCCGAGTACGTCAGCAGTACACAGTTGTGACATCTACGGCACTTCCAGACTCCTATACATGATTTTACAAATGTGTAATAGCTTACTGAGTATTTGAATACTTGCTTGTGTTGGATACATGATTTCATAGGATGCTCCTGTAACATAACACGGCCAGAAATTCCGCCACCATTTACTACGTTTCTATTAGGTCGCTCTCTTGTCTTTCTGTCTGTTCTGTGCAAATTATCCGATTAATTTTAAACTAACTATCCGATGAGATTGAGAGCTGAAACTTCCAACATAGCTCAGATGTGGATGGCAATGTAATAGTAATTCACTTTCTTGTCTGGCGAGTGGCGGAGAGTACATTGTTAATCAGTGCCAAATTTCGATGAGCAAGGGATCTGAATCTTTCAAAATAGCTCAGCAGTGGATGACAAAGCAAATTCTGCTTCCTTTCTTGTGTGATGTGTGGCGGAGAGCCATATGCCGATAAGCCACACATTTGAAACTTCCAGTATAGCCCAGAAGTGGATATAAATGTTATATTAACACGCTGTCTTGTTTGGTGTGTGGCTGAGGGTACTTTGGGGACCATTGTCATATGTCCCCTTTACCTGCTCTTGTCGCGAATGGTTCGCGGGAAGAACAATTGCCGGTAAGTCTCTGTGCAAACTCGAATCTCTGCAATTTTTACTTTCACGGCCTCATTGCGAGATGCACATAGGAGGAAACAATAACTGGTTCTCTTAGGTGAAAATAAAATAAACCTGATAATTACTATATGTTTCTGTAGTGATCTCGTCAAAATGGTGGAAATCGACTAATAAAATTTTACACACGAAGTAGTAAGAAGCAGAAAATAATTATTTAAATAAAAATCATAATTTCTATAGACTCATGCAGAGTCCTAAACCCATACAGTTAGTCCTGAAAACTGATATTTGTGCATTTTTTATAGCTACGGAAGTACCTGTAAGATGTAAAACGAAAAACATCAAGCGCAAACAATACATTATTTATTCCTGAATGTTTCACCTCTTGATTATTATAAACTGCGGGCGTTACATGTTTTAAATCTTACTAGTATTTTGAGAGATTTTAAAGATTTACCGTCACAAGTTTTTAGGACTTTCTGTATGGGCTTAGCAATCCTTACGGTGCTAGGAAAAAAGTTATTATAGTTGTTGTTTTTGTGTTTTTCAGTCCGGATACTGGTTTGATGTAGCACTCCATACTACTCTATCCTGTGCAAGCTTCTTCGTCTCCAAATAACTGCTGGAACCTACATCCTTCTGAATCTGCTTACTGTACTCGTCTCTAGGGCTCCCTCTAGGATGTTTATCACACTCACTGCCCTCCAATACTAAGGTGGTGATCCTTTGATGTCTCAGAATGTGTCCTATCAACAGAGCCCTGCTTTTGGTCAAGATGTGCCACAAATTTCTTGCCCTTCGAACTCTATTTAGTGAATCCTCATTACTTACGGTGTCTACCTGCCTAATCTTCAACATTCTTCTGTAGCACCACATTGCAAAAGCTTCTATTCTCTTCTTGTCTAAACTGTTCATGTTCCATGTTTCACTTCCATACATGGCTACACTCCATACAAGTATTATCAGAAAAGACTTCCTAACACTTAAATCTATATTCGACGTTAGCAAATTTCTCTTCTTCAGAAATATTTTCCTTGCCTTTGTTAGCCTATAACGTTTATCCTCTCTACTTCGGCCATTTTCCTCCCCAAATAGCAAAACTCATCTACTATTATAAGTGTCTCGTTTCCTAATCTAATATCTTCAGCTTCACCTGATTTAATCTAACCCCATTCCATTATCCTTGTTTCGCTTTTGTTGATGTTCATTTTCTATCCTGTTTCCAAGACGCTGTCCATTAAGTTCAACTGCTCTTCCAAGTCCTTTGCTGTCTCTGACAGAGTTACAATTTCATCGGCAAGCATCAAATATTTAATTTCTTCTCCCTGAACTTTAATTCCTACTCCAAATTTTTCTTTGGTTTCTTTTGCTGCTTGCTCAGTGTACAGATTAAATGACAACGATAGATTACAAACCTGTCTCACTCCCTTCTCAAACACTGCTTCACTTTGATGCCCCTCGACTCTTACAACAGCCGTCTGGTTTCTATGGAAGTTGTAAATAGTCTTTTTTTCCCTGTATTTTACCCCTGCTACCTTCAGAATTTCAAAGAGAGAATTCCAGTCAGTACTGTTAAAGGATTTATCTAAGTGTACAAATGCTGTAAACGTTGGCTTGTCTTACTTTAATCTATCTTTTAAGGTACGTCGTAATGTCAGTATTGCTTCCCGTGTTCCTACGCATCTCCGGAATGCAAACTGATCTTCCCCGAGGTCGGATTCTAGCAGTTTTTCCATTCTTCTGTACAGAATTTGTGTTGTTATGAATTGCAACCATTACTTATTTAATTGATATTTCGGTAATTTTTTCACCTGTCAGCCACCGCTTTCTTTGTAATTGGGATTGTTACATTCTTCTTAAAGTCTGAGGGTACTTCACCTGTCTCATACATCCTGCACACGAGATGGAAGAGTTTTGTCATAGATAGCGCTTCCAAAGCTATCAGTAGTTCTGACGGTATATCGTCTATTTCAGGGGCCTTGTTTCGACTTAGATCTTTCAGATGTCTATCAAATTCTTCTCGCATTATCGTATCTACCATCTCATCTTCATCTGCGTCCACTTCGCCTTCTGTGATCTGGCCTCCTAATCCCCTCCCTTGTACGGGCCTCCTGTGTACCCCTTGCACGTCACAGCTTTCCCTCCTTTTGGCACCACTGGTTTCCCATCTGAGCTCTTGACACTCATGCTTCTGCTTCTTTTTCCCCCAAAGGATTCTTTAATTGTCCTGTGTGCTGTATCTGCCTTTCCCATAGTGGAATATCCTTGCAAATCCTTGCATTATAGTTAGTGGTCTAATTTTGGAAAAAAAGTGGTATAATAAAACCTGATCTTGAAACTTCCTGGCAGATTAAAACTGTGTGCCCGACCGAGACTCGAACTCGAGACCTTTGCCTTTCGCGGGCAAGTGCTCTACCATCTGAGCTACCGAAGCACGACTCACGCCCGGTACTCACAGCTTTACTTCTGCCAGTATCTCGTCTCCTACCTTCCAAACTTTACGGAAGCTCTCCTGCGAACCTTGCAGAACTAGCACTCCTGAAAGAAAGGATACTGCGGGGACATGGCTTAGCCACAGCCTGGGGGATGTTTCCAGATTGAGATTTTCACTCTGCAGCGGAGTGTGCGCTGATATGAAACTTCCTGGCAGATTAAAACTGTGTGCCCGACCGAGACTCGAACTCGGGTGCTTCGGTAGCTCAGATCGTAGAGCACTTGCCCGCGAGAGGCAAACGTCCCGAGTTCGAGTCTCGGTCGGGCACACAGTTTTAATCTGCCAGGAAGTTTCATATCAGCGCACACTCCGTTGCAGAGTGAAAATCTCATTCTGGAAACCTGATCTTGATTTGAATAATTATTCTCTCTTGACGATTCGTAGTGACAGAGACTGCTGTCATCGAAAGGTCTTGAGCGATGAGCTTTACTCAACTGCATCTACAGCTGCGTCTATACACGCTGTTGTTTGCTGGGAGGGGGGGGGGGGGGGTGTATGATCCCTCACGAACAGTCCTGAACCCATGAATATCATTGGCCACTCTGTGTGCTGATTATCCTCACCTGCGAAGGAATCTAACGTCTCTGAAATGCAAGATTGAATTGTTCAGAGGAAAGTGTCGCGAGAATCTTTCTGTGGACCAATGCACGATTCTTCTGAGGACGTCTTTCACTCCGTTTATTCCTGACTTATTCTCGAAGAAACTGACACCATAATACGCTGCCCTACAGAAGTAAAGCACCCAAAAGACATGGTCAGTTGTCATTGTAGCCTCACACAGACACACGACTGGAGGATATGTAAACTATTTAATTATTCGTAATTTGTAGAACGGCCGCCGGCCGGCGTGGCCGTTGCGGTTAAAGGCGCTTCAGTCTGGAACCGCGTGACCGCTACGGTCGCAGGTTCGAATCCTGCCTCGGGCATGGATGTGTGTGATGTCCTTAGGTTAGTTAGGTTTAATTAGTTCCTTGTTCTAGGCGACTGATGACCTCAGAAGTTAAGTCGCATAGTGCTCAGAACGGCCACTAGAATGCCTTAGTGTTGTTCGTGGTAAGTGTTGTCACCATCCCTGGCAGGGTATATTAGTCGCATGAACATTGTCAGATGTGGAGTGATCAGTATGAAGGACGAAGAGATGCAGCGTACTCTTCTGAGACAGAGTTATCAGCACTTGACGGGTACACCCGGACATCCTGCGCCCTCATATGTTACCTCTCGAACGACGGCGTCGTGGTGCTCTTTTGAAACAGTATAACAGTCGTCTAAACATAGCATTTGTCCCTATGAACTATGGCCGTGATGCAGAGGTAATCTCGAGGCCAGCAACATCCTCAGATTTGTTCTCGATAGAACATGTGTGGGACCAGATCGAATGTAAACTTCGTCCCAGTGACAACAACCAGGGTATCAAGGAACAACTGCAATAGTTGTGGGTCAGCTTGAATGAGCATTAGGTACGACGACTTTATGACACCCTTCCCAACTGGATCAGTGGCTGCACCAGGCCACAGGGAGAGCAACGCAATAACATTGAGTGAATTTATACTGCCAAGTTCTTGGCCAATTTGATTCGCCGGCGTAATCACTGAAATGCCACCACATACCCTCTCAATTCGTGAAGTTCCGTTTCCTTTCCTCCTCCGTTTAATTTTTTTTGGATGGGCAGTGTATATGGGACCTCTCTTGTACTTTCGCGAGTGGGACACTAACTGCAAGACTGCTGGCATAGGGCCCTACATTTATGACAGCGGGATTACGCAGCTCAAAATTACGCAGGGAAGTGTCTTTAGACGGTGTTTGATTTCGTTGCAGAGTGCGGATGTCCGACCTTCTGTAGAAATGACCTTGTACAGGCCACTTGTTGTGTCAGCAAATTGTCAGCTGAGCTTGAGCAGGCAAATTTTGGGTCGTGTTCGTCTGTGTGTCTGGTGATTATACTGCGCTACACTGGGTCCAAGTGGCGCTTTTGCGGCTTTGTTAAATCAATAGAGAGGCTGCAGTCTACTCGCAGAGAAAATATCTACAACTAGATTTACATAAAAACGTTGCAGTCTACTATTCACAATCAGTACATAATGGAGGATACATCTCACCAGTATTATCGAATTTCTTTCCTATTCCCTTCACGTATTCAGATAGGGAAGAGTATCTCTCCATATGCTTCTGTGCGTGCCCTAATCTCTCTTATTCGCATGATAACCTACGCAGGTTATAAGCTCGTGACATCAGAAAGCGGAACAGATTGTTTAAATTTACTTAACAAGGTTGCGTGAGAGTTAAGTTGAAGCTTATTGAAGTTCATCGAGCATTCCTGTCACACTTTTGTGTGTCCGGCACAGAGATCTCACGATGCTAGCTGCCTGTCTCTGAATTCGTTTGATTTATAGCACCCTTTTACAATAGGCATAACAACAAACATTGTAGTAATATATGAATGCTTGGTGTCTGTTCTTTCGGACACGTACGAAAGAACAGACATCACACAAATTCCGCGGCTGTGGAACATACACTGGTGTCCAAAATTAAATAAAAAATCGGAAATTTCCCAAGGACGCGTTCATATTTCCACAAAACAGTATAAACATGTTATAGTGAAGTAGAAACAATGTAAAGAGTACGGAATGTAAGCAACAGAAACATGCATAATGGTAGACAAAAACGTTCTTCGGTTTTCTCCAACTTAACGGATTTCAAAAAATGGTTCAAATGGCTCTGAGCACTATGGGACTTAAGTGCTGTGATCGTCAGTCCCCTAGAACTTAGAACTACTTAAACCTAACTAACCTAAGGACATCACACACATCCATGCCCGAGGCAGGATTCGAACCTGCGACCGTAGCGGTGGCGCGGTTCCAGACTGTAGCGCCTAGAACCGCTCGGCCACTCCGGCCGGCCTTAACGGATTTGTGCAGAAATTCTGACAGCTAGCTAATATACTCTGTATGGGTTGTGACTATCTCTGGCAGCAAAACAGACTTGACAACGACGAGGCATACTGTGCATGATGTCATCCATCTCAGGTTGAGGCAATAACACCCATTCTTCCAGCAGAACTGCTCGGAAGTCGTAGAGAATGGTTGGTGCATGGTGACGTGATGGAGCCAGTCTCCGTAGTGCATCCCAGACATCCCAGACGTGTTCTATGGGAGAGCGAGCAGGCCACCCCAGGCGTGCAGCGTCTTCCGTTTTTAAGAAAACATCAACCACACTTTCTGATGTGTTGGCAGAAGAGCCAACACCGTGTTGCTAGAGGAGGCCGAAATGCACGCTTTTAAGCTCACGCAGATTGGCGAGAGGTCTGGAACAAGGTAAAGTAATTATCCTATAAAGAAAAGAACGTAGTTCTTGGAATACTTAACTTTAATCCACAATGGTAGAACATCGCACTTGTTTAGACATTATTACAATATGAATATAAACTGGTAATGGCGCCTTGCTAGGTCGTAGCAAATGACGTAGCTGAAGGCTATGCTAACTATCGTCTCGGCAAATGAGAGCGTAGTTGTCAGGGAACCATTGCTAAGAACGTCGGCTGTACAACTGAGACGAGTGCTAGTACGTCTCTCTAGACCTGCCGTGTGGTGGCGCTCGGTCTGCAATCACTGACAGTGGCGACACGCGGGTCCGACGTATACTAACGGACCGCGGCCGATTTAAAGGCTACCACCTAGCATGTGTGGTGTCTGGCGGTGACACCACACTTTCCCCCATGAGGTCGAGTACTATAGTCCATCACTACGAAGTCTGGGCTCACAGCATCTCGTGACAACCGCACATGAGGTTCGAAGATCTCGTCACGATACCTGCCAGCACTTAAACCTTGCCCATTCACCCGTACAATTTCACGAGTGGTGTTCGAGCTGTCAACGTAATGCCTACCCATTCTTTTGGGGATACTCCTCAATGTCGGTCTCTTTCCACAGTAGTTGTGTCCCTAAATCGTGTTCCTTCAGACGTGAATTCGTCGAGAATCGCTCTCAGAACGAAATCTGGACTCATTTAAGCAAAGAGCATTGTCCCGGTGTTGCATCGTCCAGGTGGCAAATTGACGGCTCCTCCCTAGACGTTCCCTACTGTGAAGACGCGTCTGAGGAACACATTCTGCAGGTCTCCGACAGTAAGGGCCACTCTGCCGAAGCCTTCTGTACACTACTTTGCCTCGATGTAAGACGTCCAGTGGATACTGCGGTCAGGTGTGAGTTGCCTTGCAGTTCTAAGGCGCCACCGTCGTCTCCTTACTGCCAAAGAACGATCCTCTCTTTCTGATATTACACGTCGTCGCCCCTGCACTGGTCTTCTGGATACAGCTTCGGTCTCTATAAAATGTCGCTACATCCGAGAAGCAACAGAACGAATCACATCAGGCCATTGGGCCACATCAGTTTTCGATTATCCTGTTCCCATTCTTCCTGTGGTCTTCCACCGGAGAGGGCCCTGTAGGCATCGTCTTAGTGCCATACTGCACCGTCTGTGACTGTACACAGTAACTGCGTATGTGGGACTACCCGGACCCGGCAAACTCTGTCCTGTTTGATAGGTGCCCTGACGCCATCGTTGGCATGATTGCCCGTTGACTGGAATGTCGTCTTCCGTGCAGAGCACGATCGTACTGACGTCTGTTGACAGTTTGTATGATTATATCGTGAATTAGACACAGAATGGGGAAATAGCGGCTTGTAGGTTTAATTTCGGACACCAGCGTATTATGTTAATTAAACGAGGAAGGGGGAGTAAGGAAAGGAAAAAGATTATTAAGGTCAGCTGCATCAGGACTTTGTGCGGCACGGGCACCGGACGAGTGAAAATGGTGTGCCGGATCGCCTGTAAGACGCTATTGGATTGCGGTATGTTGTAATATTATTATTATTGTTTCTCTTATTATTGTTATTGTTAATTGAAGAAGGAGGGGGGAGAAAAGAAAGGAAAGGTGTGGTGTCACCGCCAGACACCACACTTGCTAGGTGGTAGCTTTAAATCGGCCGCGGTCCATTAGAACATGTCGGACCCGCGTGTCGCCACTGTGTGATCGCAGACCGAGCGCCACCACAAGGCAGGTCTCGAGATACGGACTAGCACTCGCCCCAGTTGTACGGACGACGTATCTAGCGACTACACTGACGAAGCCTCGCTCCTTTGCCGAGCAGATAGTTAGAATAGCCTTCAGCTAAGTCCATGGCTACGACCTAGCAAGGCGCCATTAGTAACATTGCATGTCTCTATGGAGTCTCACTTATATCGTCAACAGCGATGTACCAAGGATGGATTGAAGTTAAGTATTACAGAAGCTACGTACTTTTCTTTATAGCATTCATTACGTATCCTGTTACAGACCTATCTCTTGCCTGCTAAACGCGTGCCTTTCGGCTACTTCCGTGGCGTGGCTGTCTTGCTACGCCACAACAAAAGGGATTATTGATATCAGCTGCATCAGAGCTTTGTGCGGCATCAGTGGCGAGAACTGAAAATGTGTGCCGCGTCGTGACTCGAACCCAGAATCTCCTGCTTCCTATGCAGTTGCGTTAACCACTGTCACCCGCACTCGCACTACCTCGTCACTCCTCTCTGCCGACCTTCATTCCCACCGACCGCCACTTATCTGCAGTCCTTGTCCATGTCCTCCGTGGAACGGACACCACCCATTCATATGGCTGATTCGCCTCGATGGCAACGGATCCGGCACATTCACTGCGGACGCACATTTACCTCCAACCTCCTGTGGGGAATTTCTAAGTAGCGAGCATAGAGAACGTGGACAGGAGCTCTGGACAGGTGGTGCTCGGTGGGAATGTGGGTCGACAGAGAGGCATGCCGAAATAGTCCGCGCTGTTGCAGTAAGAAGTGTGTTGGGGTGGCGCAGTGATCACGGGTTCGAATCACGCTTCAGCATACATTTTCCGTCCTCGCCGCTGATTCCGCACAAGGTTCTGATGCAGCTGATATCAATAATCCCTTTCCTTTCCTTTCTCCCCCCTCCTCCTTCAATTAACATAAACAATAATAATACTACGACCATATACCATGATCCGGCAGCGTCTTATAGGCGATTTCTTTTATAGATGCACTGCTTTCATTCAAAACTCTTCTAACAAATCGAAGCCTTCAGTTCACCTTCCATAATACTGAACTGTAGCGATGATCACGTTTCATATTAACATCTTGGACATTCGGGAATCCAGCCGGATGTTCGTGTCGTTCTCGCACGATATTTCAACAGCGTGCCTCGCTGTCTTCTTCAGGTGCTACCTGAGACTGGTCCTTGGGTCGATCGAGTTTGATAGGTGCCCTGGCGTCATCGTTGGCGTGATTGCCCTTTGACTGGAATGTCATCTTCCGTGCAGAGCACGATCGTACTGACACCTGTTGACAGTTTGTATGATTATATTGTGAATTAGACACAGAATGGGGGAATAGCGGTTTGTTGCTTTAATTTTGCACACCACTGTATTATTTTAATTGAAGGAGGAAGGGGGGAGTAATGAAAGGAAACAGATTATTAAGATCTGGTGCATCAGGACTTTGTGCGGCACGAGCAGCGACGAGTGAAAACGGTGTACCGGACCGCCCACAAGACGCTGCTGGATTATGGTATAAGGTATTATTATTATTATTTATGCTAATTGAAGGAGGATGGGGAAGAAAAGAGAGGAAAGGGATTGTTGATATCAGCTGCATCAGAACCTTGTGCGGCGTCAGTGGCGAGAACTGAAAATGTGTGCCGGGCCGTGATTCGAACCCGAAATCTTCTGCTTTCTATAGAGTTGCGTTAACCACTACGTCACCCGCACTCGGACTATCTCATCACGCCTCTCGGCCGACCTTCATTCCCACCGAACGCCTCTTATCTGCTGTCCTTGTCCGTGCCCTCCATGAAACAGACACCACGCATTCATGTAATTGATTCGCCTCGATGGGCAACGGATCCAGCACATTCACTGCGGATGCAGAATTACGTCGGACCCCCTGATGGGAGTCTCTAAGTACGGAGCGTGGAGAACATGGGCAGGGGTTCTGGACAGGTGGCGCTCGGTGGGAATGTGGGTCGAAAGAAAGGCGTGACGAGATAGTCCGCGCTGCTGCAGTAAACCGCATGTCCGGGTGGCGCAGTGGATAACGCAACTGCGTAGGAAGCAGGAGATCACGGGTTCGAATCACGGGCCGTCACACATTTTCCGTCCACGCCGCTGATTCCGCACAAATTTCTGATTCAGCTGATATCAATAATCCCTTTCCTTTCCTTTCTCCGCCCTCCTCTTTCAGTTAACATGAACAATAATAATACTACGACCATATACTATAATCCAGTAGCGTCTTATAGGCGTTTCATTTAGGGATGCACTGCATTCATCCAAAACTCTTCTAACAAATCGAAGCACTTCAATTCACCTCCCGTAATACTCAACTGTAGCGATGGTCACGTTTCATATTGCTTCTTGTACTCCCCTAAAAATTTAAGCGATGTGACGAGACGTGTACAAGATATTCAGATCTACTCTCGTATTCAGAGCTTTTATTATAAGCACAACCTCACATTTATCCATATTTGAAGAGAGTGGCCATCTATTCTGGCAATGTTTGTTGTATCTCTTTAGGTTCGCCGAACGAGAGTACTTTGTTGTACACAGTACACTGGCAACGAACAATTTTATAGTGGTACTGTTCCTATTTGGCAAATCGTTTGTGTGTACTGAGAACGTCAAAGGTCGTATTTCGCTTTCTTCGCGCCTACTCGATGGCATTTGCTGTCCAGTATAGCGTGTTGTGTACTGCTAGTCAATACAAAAGCCTGGTATGGGTCTAGTTTAAGTCTTTTCGTTATCTTTCGCACACTTTCCAATGCAAACTACGAGTCTTCTCATTCACTACCAGTAACTACTATTCTATTTGTGGAAAATGAAGATGGAACAGCCCCGCGGGATTAGCCGAGCGGTCTTAGGCGCTGCAGTCATGGACTGTGCGGCGTGTCCCGGCGGAGGTTCGAGTCCTCCCTCGGGCATGGGTGTGTGTGTTTGTCCTTAGGATAATTTGTATTAAGTAGTGTGTAAGCTTAGGGAGTGATGACCTTAGCAGTTAAGTCCCATAAGAATTCACACACATTTCAACATTTTTTTGAAGATTGAACATTTTCTGTCTTTTCCCATTTTTTATTTTCTAGGTCGTGATATACGTTTAAGCATTATTGCCATTTAGGTGGAAATCAACTCTGAATATTTGGTTGCGGTTACCCTTTTCTCACCATGAGTACCAGAGTTACTGCCGTATGAGAGCTTTTTTGTAGCCTTAACCTTAAAACATGTTTCAATCATTGGAAGCTGCGACGAGTACCCACAGCACTAACGAAACACGATTAGAAGCAGAAGAGCATGTTGATTTCCACCTGTGTGACGATGTGAGCGACGCATGCTATCAGTGTCACGTCCCACAAAACTACACTCCTGGAAATTGAAATAAGAACACCGTGAATTCATTGTCCCAGGAAGGGGAAACTTTATTGACACATTCCTGGGGTCAGATACATCACATGATCACACTGACAGAACCACAGGCACATAGACACAGGCAACAGAGCATGCACAATGTCGGCACTAGTACAGTGTATATCCACCTTTCGCAGCAATGCAGGCTGCTATTCTCCCATGGAGACGATCGTAGAGATGCTGGATGTAGTCCTGTGGAACGGCTTGCCATGCCATTTCCACCTGGCGCCTCAGTTGGACCAGCGTTCGTGCTGGACGTGCAGACCGCGTGAGACGACGCTTCATCCAGTCCCAAACATGCTCAATGGGGGACAGATCCGGAGATCTTGCTGGCCAGGGTAGTTGACTTACACCTTCTAGAGCACGTTGGGTGGCACGGGATACATGCGGACGTGTATTGTCCTGTTGGAACAGCAAGGTCCCTTGCCGGTCTAGGAATGGTAGAACGATGGGTTCGATGACGGTTTGGATGTACCGTGCACTATTCAGTGTCCCCTCGACGATCGCCAGTGGTGTACGGCCAGTGTAGGAGATCGCTCCCCACACCATGATGCCGGGTGTTGGCCCTGTGTGCCTCGGTCGTATGCAGTCCTGATTGTGGGGCTCACCTGCACGGCGCCAAACACGCATACGACCATCACTGGCACCAAGGCAGAAGCGACTCTCATCGCTGAAGACGACACGTCTCCATTCGTCCCTCCATTCACGCCTGTCGCGACACCACTGGAGGCGGGCTGCACGATGTTGGGACGTGAGCGGAAGACGGCCTAACGGTGTGCGGGACCGTAGCCCAGCTTCATGGAGACGGTTGCGAATGGTCCTCGCCGATACCCCAGGAGCAACAGTGTCCCTAATTTGCTGGGAAGTGGCGGTGCGGTCCCCTACGGCACTGCGTAGGATCCTACGGTCTTGGCGTGCATCCGTGCGTCGCTGCGGTCCGGTCCCAGGTCGACGGGCACGTGCACCTTCCGCCGACCACTGGCGACAACATCGATGTACTGTGGAGACCTCACGCCCCACGTGTTGAGCAATTCGGCGGTACGTCCACCCGGCCTCCCGCATGCCCACTATACGCCCTCGCTCAAAGTCCGTCAACTGCACATACGGTTCACGTCCACGCTGTCGCGGCATGCTACCAGTGTTAAAGACTGCGATGGAGCTCCGTATGCCACAGAAAACTAGCTGACAGTGACGGCGGCGGTGCACAAATGCTGCGCAGCTAGCGCCATTCGACGGCCAACACCGCGGTTCCTCGTGTGTCCGCTGTGCCGTGCATGTGATCATTGCTTGTACAGCCCTCTCGCAGTGTCCGGAGCAAGTATGGTGGGTCTGACACACCGGTGTCAATGTGTTCTTTTTTCCATTTCCAGGAGTGTAGTTAATATTGATGAATGATAATTTGAACCCATCTACGCCCGTACGAAACAGAAGTGACTTAAACTCACTGGTACCTCAGTCAAGCAAACATTGTCTTTAGTACAAGACAAGGCGCTCGCAGTTCAGTAAGAAGAGGGGGGCCGCGTTCCTGGACACTTGCTACTTTTTCCACCGGTACCTCTCTTTCATTGAACGCCGTTTGCGAGAAAACTGCTGGTAGCCCATTTCCATACTGGAGTAGCTTTAAACTGGTAAGGCGAAGAGTGTGTGGAAATGAGGAGGACTCAAACACGTCGAGCAACACGCACTGGTGTGAATCGCATGTTGTCCTTGTGGTGTCAGTTAACGTGAAGAACAGAGAAGCAAGTCGAAAAGAAAAAGGAATCAAACCACGTCGATAACCAATAATGCTGCATCCTGTTCCATAACATCGCGTGTATTGTTCGTAGAACGTTTCAAAATGCACAGTGAAACCACTCACTCCTGACACGGTGTATTTAACACAACACTAATCTGAAAGCTGTTTGTGTGGGTCGCCAGTATATGTCCCCACAACCCTACTGAGCGCGAATCAGTGTTTTCCAAGTTAAAATAATGTTGAGTCTGTGCATGTCATCTCACTACCTAAAACCATTACCCTTGTGAGAGTTTATAAATTATTTGTGAACTAATATTTACATTTCCGAAAGATGCTACTTTATCAGAGGTTTTGACGTTTCTACTGGTTTCACCTGCATCTTGCATACATATGAGTAATAAGTCTTCGTACAACGCTCGCGCTGTTCTCATTCCAAACATTCACAACGCCCTGTAGTCCACAATGCATACGCTGTCATTCTATCAAATCAATGTGTAAGCTCAGGTCTACACTTGACGTGATGTTTAATTTTTCTTCGCAGATGTTCCGAAGGCTATTGGGCGCGTTCTGCCTCCGGTTTGGGAGGCAGTCAAATGACGAGTCTTACGAAGACCTGATAGACGAGGATTTGGTTGGAAAGCCAGAGGTGAGCAACACCGAGATGTACTGAAAAAACAACAATCGGTCCTAGGACAGCCATTTTCTACTTAGTAAGAACGTTAATGACACATCACATCACACATTTCTGCAACAATTACTGGAATTAGCAAATCTACCTTAGTTACTCGTAATTATAAACATTACATCTTCGAAAAACAGCTTCTCCTGTACCCTCTTGTAAACGTGCATGTTGCGCAAAGCAGAGGAACTGTCGATGGATTGCTTGAACATTTGTTTAACGAGTACTCTTCGTATAGGAAGAAATTACGGCAAATTAAAAAAAAAGTTACATAGAACATTAACAATCAAACATAACTTACGTTCACTAGGTTTTTTTCTGATTTTTAATATCTAATGGATGTTTGG
This sequence comes from Schistocerca americana, assembly GCF_021461395.2. NCBI lineage: Eukaryota > Metazoa > Arthropoda > Insecta > Orthoptera > Acrididae > Schistocerca > Schistocerca americana. The sequence goes on from NC_060124.1 coordinate 21,667,917, forward strand.
GAGCTCATCACAACTTACGAATTTTAGAGTTTACAATATGTGGAGAAATGTGTTCTAAAATGGTCTCTGACGGTTTCAAATTCAGCAACCTTGTAGCTTATAGCAAATACTACGCCTGATAATAGAGCGTTTAATCACTGCGAGTCCCTAATTCTGGAATAATTAGTGCATAAATTATACCTAGCCATACTGACATATGATAGTAAATTTCGACAAACTGATTAATCAAAATACGACGATACCATTTGTCACATAGATGTGTAAGTCAGGTAGAAGCTTTGAAAACGCTCGTCTAACGAAAAAAATTCCATTGCTCCTAATCACTTTGCTTTTTGGGCAGACTTATGTGGAAAACAACGAACAAGGTGGCGCGGTGGCTGACACAATGGAATCGCCTGAGGTTCAAGTCACAGTCGTGTTCCGGATGGGAGGTGAGGCTGTGTTGTGGAGCGTCTTTCGGAAGTCTGTAGTCAGGCATATTTAGTCAGCAAGACAGTTGTTCTGTCAGTGGGAAAGCGGGAGAACTGCCCTATTCACTTGCTGGTTTTCAAGTCGGCCATTGCAGCTTAATGGACATAAAAGTACTCCATATTTAGAGGCCACATAGCTAGGAGTCGAACCATTCGCAAGCCAGAGATATTGCTTAGTGAACGGGTGAAATTGTCGACATCTTGTAGAAGATAATGAATACCATTTTTTCCAGTGGAAATTCGAATTGTTGTTATTGTTTGTGTGTTTTTATACATCTGCGGTTAGATGGATACTCTGCAACACACTTTTAAGTGCCTGACAGAGGGTTCATCGAAACTATTTAGCCATAATTCTCTGTTATAACACTCTCGAACAGTGCGCGGTAAAGACAAACACGTCTATATTTCCGTGCAAGTTCTGGTTCCGCTTATTTTATTGTGATGCTCGTTGCTCCCTATGTAAGTCGGTGTGAACAAAATATTCGGAGTACAAATTTGGTGATTAAAATGTCGTGAAAAGGTCCCGGCGGAACGCTTTCTTTTATTGACGCCTGCCCCAAATCGTTTATGATGTCCGTCACACTCTACCCCCTATCTCTCGATGATATAAAACATGCTACCACTCTTTGAACTTTCTCGATGTACTCTGTGAATCCTATCTGGTAATAATCCCACACCACGCAGCAGTATTCCGAAAGAGGACGGACAAGCGTAGTGCGAGCATTCTGTTTGGTACATCCTTTCAATCTTCTAAATGTTTTTCCAATAAAATGCAGTCTTTGGTTCGCCTTCCGCACTACATTTTCCATGTGTTATTTCCAATTTGAGCTGTTCGTAATTGTAATTTCTAGATTTTTAGTTGAATTTACGTCCTTTAGATTTCACTGCTTTATCGTGTAACCTAAGTTTAAGGGTGCCTTTTAACACTCATGCGGATTACTTCACCCTTTTCATTAGGTTCAATTGCGAATTTTTTGCACCTTAGAGATATCTTTTCTAAATCGTTTTGAAATTTGTTTTGATATTCTCATGACTTTACTAGACGATAAACGACAGCATCATCTGCAAACAACTTAACACGGTTGCCATGATTGTCTCCTAAGACCCTAATGTAGTTTAGGAACAGCAGAGAGCGTATAAAACTTCACTGGCGAAAGCGATAAATCACTTCTGTTTTACTCCATGACATTCCGTCAGTTACTACAATCTGTGATCTTAATTATAGGAAATCACTAATCCTGCCGCATAACCGAGACGATGTTCCATGAGCACGCAATTTGTTTACAAGCCGCTTGTGAGGTACGTTGTCAAAAGCGTTCTGGAAATCTAGAAATACAGAATCAATTTGAAATTCCTGGTCGACTTCGTGTGGGTAAAGATCTAGTTTGTTTCGGAACAACGATGTTTTCTAAATCCGTGTTAACTGTGTGTCGATAGACCGTTCTCTTCGAGGTAATTCATAATATTCTAACACCATGTATGTTCCAAAACCCTGCTGCACATCTACGCTAATGATGTGGGCCCGTAATTCAGTGGATTACTCATATTGCCTTTCTTGAATACTGGTGTGGCCTGTGCGACTTTGAAGTCTTTGGGTACGGATCTTTCGTCGAGCGAGCGGTTGTATAGGACTTAACTAAGGAGCTATTGCACCTGCATACTCTCAAAGGAACCTGATTGGAATACAGTCTGGACCACATAACTTCTTTTATTGAGTGATTTAAGTTGCTTCACTTCTCCAAGACTATCTACTTCAAAGTTACACATATTTTCAGCTGCTTTTGATTCGGATCCTGGAATATTTACTTCGTCTTCTTTGGTCAAGTATTTTCGGAAGGTTGTATTTAGTAACTCTGCTTTAGCTTCACTCTCATTGATAGTAATTCGCCAGCCGCTGCAGCCGAGCCGTTCTAGGCGCTTCAGTCTGGAGCTGCGTGACCGCTACGGTTGCAGGTTCGAATCCTGTCTCGGGCATGGATGTGTGTGATGTCCTTAGGTTAGTTAGGTTTACGTAGTTGTAAGTAGGGGACTGATGACCTCAGATGTTAAGTCCTATAGTGCTTAGAGCCATCTGAACCATTTTGATAGTAATTCAATTGCTATTGCGCAGAGAAGGCATTGATTCTGTCTTCCCGCTTGCATACTTCACATACGACCAGTATCTCTTTGGATTTTCTGCAAGGTTTCGAGACAAAGTTTCGTTGTGGAAATTGAAGTTCGTGATACAATTACATGATCTGAAAAAATCGCCCATCTCGGTGTTTTTGCGCCTTTTTAAGTCAGGTGCGATTTTTTCGTTGTTTCTGCAACAGTGTTCTAACCTGTTTTGTGCACCAAGGAGGGATCAGCTCCGTCACTGGTTAATTTATTTGATGTCTGAATTGTTATCGACACTACTTCTTTGAATTCAAGTTACTTAAATTGATAATTGAGAAGGAGTGGACGTTGTCTCTCAGTAAGACATCAAGCGAAGTTTTGTCTCCTTTTCTGAATAGATATATTCTCGTGCTCTTTTAATGTAGAGTATTATCCTGTTTTGCTTATGGAGGTGATTTCCGGTGGGAGTTGTTACATACCAGTTGGAGGATATTCAGTGACCATTTGCATTGCCTGTTCTAGAATCTTGTGGTCGGATCTATCATCTGAATGAAGCTGGATTTGGTACAGGGCGAACGATATAGGTGTAGTGTTTTTTTTTACGACGTCTCGCCTGTGAAACAGGTGACTGTGACCCATATTTACTTTGATTGTATTTTTGAAGAAGTGCAAAGAATTAGTTTGAGTCCCCGTAACAAACGATTCTCAGTAAGTCTGCGGAGAAACAGGTAGGGTAGCTTGTGTCGCGTGTCCCCTAGCGCTGTGACTGTGTGGACTCTAGCTGCGGCTGTCTCACGCCTCAGCAGCCCGGGGGGCTCGGGGAGGAAAGTCTGAGCAGCGGCCGCCTTCAGTGACTTAAATGTGATGGCACTCATTCCCGTCTCGCTGTAGAGGGTAGCCCCCACCTCGTATTAAGACAGTTATAAGGTAGAATACTGTCGATATTGTTACATCGTGGCTGTTCGAAAAACAATCCAACGCTGTGATGCCAAAACTCAGTCCTTTCTGAAACATTTTCTGGAAGTTACGAGGCTGCTGAATTTTATAATACATTTATTAGAATAATTTTCTTTTTAGGCCTTAAATAAACAACCGAAGAATATTAAATTTTAGATGTTGTTGTTGTTGTGGTCTTCAGTCCTGAGACTGGTTTGATGCAGCTCTCCATTTTTAGATAAACGGTAGAAAAAAAAGGAAAGCAATAAAAGTACGAATTGTAACGGTTGAAACAAATCTGCCACAGAGGATGGGCGCCGCGCGTTGGCGGCTGCGCTCAGAGGTGGACGAGTTGGTGCTGCTGGCAGCGCAGGCGGAGAAGACCCGGCCACCGCCTGCTGCTGTTGACGGAGTCTGCGGCAGAGTCATCGGGAAGGTAAGGCGGCGCTGCGGCTGTCACGGAGAGCACAGTTTTTACAGACTGCTGAGGCAGACCCAAACCCCCACTCTCTCTCACTCGCACACACACGTAATACCGTCATCCCACCCCATTTCTAGCTCATACACTGGTGGCCATTAACATTGCTCACGGTTAAAAGTGTGGTGTGGAATTCTTCTAGATTATCCAAAGACAATGACGTAAACCTAAGATCTTCAGAGCGCTGTTGACCTTCCCAATCTTGTGTCTAGTATCCTTGTGATATACTTGTAGATCGGCAGTCAGTGTACAACTTAGCATACGTCTTCGGAGAAGCTTACATCTTCCTGCCTTTATTTCCAGTGTAAACTCCAAAACTGATGAATCCACGACACTACATGTGCACCTCTAATAGCATCTACACTGAATGAAATTCACTGAAGACGCAACTTCACTAGCAACTTGCCAAGAATGAATGGGACAGTTTTCAGTTACTGCCTGACACATACTGCTGCATTTCTCAGAGGACAATGACGCACGGGGTGTGATTCTCTTACATTAGTTTATACCGCATCTTTTCACATTTGCCTGAAGATTCACTGTATACTTCTACTGGATATCAGATGGTATCCTTAGGTACAGGTACACTTCATCCAAAATGCACACTACAAGGTTACACAAGATTAATTACTGCTGGGAGATCATAAGAAAGAGCCTTGTCACCATTAATCAATACCTTTGAAGCCTCTTTTTTCTGTCACACACAAAACATAAAATACGTCGTTTTCTGCTTAGGCACACATTTTTCATCACACTCTAGAAAATCATTGCTACTGTTGCTGTATGATGTAGGTTCTAAGTATTTTAACGTGAGGAATCTATTTTCTGTGCAGGTGAACGATGGCTGGCTAATTCTGATGACAGCCGAGATCCACGAGCCTCCAGTGACGGTGAATGACGAGGACATCCCGCCGACACCTCGCCGCCGCAGGGGGTGTCGGAGGTGCTGGGCAGAGAAAGTTGGTGCGAAGACCATCGTGCACCCACATGGCCGGAGACACCGTCTCATTAGCCATTAAACATATTCATGAAAGGATGGCAGGCGACGAGGAAATTCCGCCGATGTCTCGTCACTGGAAAGGGTGTTGGAGATGCTGGGAGCTAAATAGTCGGGGCGAACACTGTTGTGCGTTTGCGCGGCGGGTCGGGGTCCTGGATCACCAACCACATGACACAAGAAGCCCGGCTGATAACCAGGAAGTCCCGCCGATGTCACGCTGCCAAAGATCGTACCAGATATCCTGGGAGGAGAAATATGGGGAGAAAATTGTTGTGAGGTTGCATTCTGGGTTGGAACACTGGCTCACCAACCAATAATCATATTCACGAGGCTAGAAGGGCGGCGATTGAAGTCCCACTGATGCCAAGTCGCCAGAGAGAGCCTCGGAAGTATTGAGTGGAGAAAGTCGGAGCTAAGACTGCTGTGTACTTGCATTGTGGGCGGGCACGCTGTCTCATCAACCAATAAACATATTCATGAAGAAAGAAGGGCAGAAGTTAATAAGTAAGGCCCGCGCATGCCACGTCGCCAGAAATAGCATAGGAAGTGTTAGTAGGAGAGAGTCGGGGAAGACTATTGTGTGCTTGTGTGGAGTGACGGAACACTGGCTCATCAACCAGTAAACACAATCATTAGGCAAGAAGCCCAGCAGGTGACCAGAAAATCCCGCCATTGTCACGTCGCCCGAGTGGGTATCGGAGGTGCTGGGTGGAAAAAATTGTGGAGAGGACTGTTGTGCACTTGCATGGTGGGTTGGGACACTGAATCACCAATTAATAAATTCATTCATGAGGCAAAAAGCCCTGCAGATGGCCATACAGTCCCAACGCTGTCACGTCGGAGAAAATTGGGGTGTAAGCCTGAGCGAAGATTGTACTGCTTTTGCATAGTGGGTTGGGACACTGGTTCACCAACCAATAAACATATTCATGAGGCTACAAGGGCAGCAGATGAAGTCCGGCCGATGCCACGCCACCAGAGAGGGAGGTGTTGAGTGGAGAAAGTCGGAGCGAAGACTGCCGTGTGCTTGCGCTGTGGGTGGGGACACTGCCTCGTTAACCAATAAAAATATACATGAAGCAAGAAGGACGGAAGTCGACGAGTAACTCCCACCGATGCTACATCGCCAGAGAGGGCATCGGAGATGCTGGTGGAGAAAGTCGTGATGAAGGCTGTTATGCGCTTTCATGGTGGATGGGGACGATGGGGACACTGTTTCACCAACCAATAAACCCTACCATGTGGCAACAAGGACGGCAGACGACGAGAAACTTCGGTGAAGCCACGACACCAGGGGATATCATGTCAACGTGAATTAAATACATATAAATATATTGTTTAAATATTTGAATTGAATAAATTATTAAATGAATGAAATATGTTTTAACTTGTGACTTGTTATGTTTGTGTGTAAATGGATGTTAATTATGATTTATTCTCACTCAGCTCCACTTTAAAAGGCACTGAAATAATTACTACTTTCACCAAAGTCGCATGTTTCTCGATCTCTTTATATATGTGACTGCGTAGAGAGAAATATTTGACAATGTTACCTTCTTAGCTGTCGTCTGCCAAAACAATATTATACATGGACTACCACTGTTATTAACACATAGGAGAGCCTTTTCAACAGAGAATTACACTCAGTGTTCAGTTCATTCAGTCCAAATTAACTAGCCAATAAATCACACAAATTATCCATTTTACCTCAGATTTTAACTATTTCTTTCCATTGGTGCTGTGTGCGAAAAACTTATACGTAAATGCCTTTGCTCCTGATTCAGAAGAGAAATAAACAGCTGTGTAACATTAAGATCTTACAAGTGCCGAAAGGATTTCATTCACTCACATGCCTGTGCTAGAAGAGAAGAAGACAGGGGACGAACAATCTAAAAATCGTGCAAAACATCCGAGGAACGAAATGGTAGCAAAGATTAGATAAAATCTTTTTACCATTTCTCTGGAATTCAATGATATAATTCTGGAAGACCTGAGTCGAAACAAGACCCCGGTAGTAGACAACATTCCATTAGAACTACTGATGGCCTTGGGAGAGCCAGTCATGACAAAACTCTACCATCTGGTGAGCAAGATGTATGAGACAGGCGAAATACCCACAGACTTCAAGAAGAATATAATAATTCCAATCCCAAAGAAAGCAGGTGTTGACAGATGTGAAAATTACCGAACTATCAGTTTAATAAGTCACAGCTGCAAAATACTAAAGCGAATTCTTTACAGACGAATGGAAAAACTGGTAGAAACGGATCTCGGGGAAGATCTGTTTGGATTTCGTAGATATGTTGGAACACGTGAGGCAATACTAACCTTACGACATATCTTAGAAGAAAGATTAAGAAAAGGCAAACCTACGTTAAGGTGGCAGGGGTAAAATCCAAGGAGCGAAAGGCTATTTACAATTTGTACAGAAACCAGATGGCAGTTATAAGAGTCGAGGGGCATGAAAGGGAAGCAGTGGTTGGGAAAGGAGTGAGACAGGGTTGTAGCCTCTCCCCGATGTTATTCAATCTGTATATTGAGCAAGCAGTAAAGGAAACAAAAGAAAAATTCGGAGTAGGTATTAAAATTCATGGAGAAGAAGTAAAAACTTTGAGGTTCGCCGATGACATTGTAATTCTGTCAGAGACAGCAAAGGACTTAGAAGAGCAGTTGAACGGAATGGACAGTGCCTTGAAAGGAGGATATAAGATGAACATCAACAAAAGCAAAACGAGGATAATGGAATGTAGTCAAATTAAATCGGGTGATGCTGGGGGGATTAGATTAGGAAATGAGTCACTTAAAGTAGTAAAGGAGTTTTGCTATTTAGGGAGTAAAATAACTGATGATGGTCGAAGTAGAGAGGATATCAAATGTAGACTGGCAATGGCGAGGAAATCGTTTCTGAAGAAGAGAAATTTGTTAACATCTAGTACAGATTTAAGTGTCAGGAAGTCGTTTCTGAAAGTATTTGTATGGAGTGTAGCCATGTATGGATGTGAAACATGGACGATAACCAGTTTGGACAAGAAGAGAATAGAAGCTTTCGAAATGTGGTGCTACAGAAGAACGCTGAAGATAAGGTGGGTAGATCACGTAACTAATGAGGAGGTATTGAATAGGATTGGGGAGAAGAGAAGTTTGTGGCACAACTTGACTAGAAGAAGGGATCGGTTGGTAGGACATGTTTTGAGGCATCAAGGTGTAACATTACGAGTCAAGACAGTTGTAACGGAACTTGAATAGCGTAAAGTTATCGTTAAAAACGAACGCCGCGCGATTTGTTACGATTTGGTCGGTCATAATAGTAGTAACATGCTTTCGAATACAATTAAAATATAACGGAGATACCTGTTTAGCGTTATTGGAAATAATATGTAATAAATTTATGAGTAAGGTAGCCGATCCTATAAGAAGAGGTAAAATTGGGCATATTAAGGTGTTTTGCTTTATATCGACTAAGCCGATGATACGGCGTCTTTTTTTTCCGTTTACTCTTAGAAGAAAAAAAAAGAAAATAAGTAACGAAGTGCTAATTGTACGTTGTGAAAAATATAGGGGCGAATTTTAAATAGCTACAGTGTATAATCAGATTAACAAATGGACATTCAGTTACGCGAAATAGCCGACAGTGAAGTGTGGTCATTAAATTGAGTACTCCTACAGGGCGGTCAATTCCAGGATAAGTCTATTCGTATCTCATGAGGGACGCGGTATTGAGACCGGTTTTTTTTATTATATCACGGACAGCGGGCTTCAATTTATAAAAAGGAGAAAAGCTGTATCATTATCATTGACTGTTGGTGTTAAGCAACCAAAACTGTTCATCAAAGGGTTTCGGTGAATGAGTGGTGAATGCGAAATGAAACTGTGAACGAAGTTATGTTAAATAAAGCAGAAGAGACAAGACAGTTTGGTCGTATCTGTTATTATTCCATAAACCGTAACATTTATTCTCGTTGTACGAAGCCTTTATAGACGATCGTTATGACAATTTGCTTTGAAGGGATCTCGTTACGAGTTAAGTTTTGGGGACCTGGTCAACAGGGGATAGTTCGTAGATCTTAACTACTGCAGCTATTCTGGAATCAGGTGCTACCGTGACCGTTGTGTGTTGTCAATGGCTTAAGCTCATCATATCTCATGCTCTGAGATCGACGCGCCTTTCCTCTTGGTGTAACGGTGTCTCACGGTAACCACGACAACGCCGACGGCGAAGGAAGATACGGTTGAAGTGGCGCCACAACGTGCGTCTCGATCGAGGAGGATTGCTGCATCGAGTCGAGTGTCATCCGGATTCACGAACCCTAGAGTTGGAAAATATTGTAGCAGCCAGTGAGTCTGTCCAATGAAAGAGGTATTCTTCAATAATCGCTAAAAGTGAGCGATACTACCAGCTGTGATTAAAATAACTGTATAATTATAAAAAAAAAGGAAGTTGAGACTTGTGATTTCGGTAGATAAATATATATAAATACATAGTGAAAATAAGTGTATGTCTTGGTAGTGAATAATCATGTCAAAACGAAGGAAAAGAATGCATGATAATGTGCAGTTGAGTAGAGTAATGAGTAGAGAGAGAGAGAGGAAAGTGAAGAGGATAGGGATGATGCATCCCATGAGCTCAATGTGGGACAGGAGACATGTACAGATAATAATACAGTTATTGATTTAGAGCCGTTAGGAGATTCAAATACAATGATAAGTAAGGTAAGCAGCGTGGGAGAACATAAAGATCTTGAGGTTTCGGAAGTAGATCAGCAAGTCGATCCTCAAAATGGAAATATTAATCAAAAAATGTTTGATATGCTGGTATCAATAAATACTCAAATGGGTGTAATGAATGGAAGACTTGGTTCACTAGAAAAAGATAATATGCAATTAAAAGAGGACAATCAAAAGTTAAATGAAAAATTTGAGGCCAAATTTGGTTCATTAAAAGTTAAAATGGATTCTTTGGAAAGCAAACTGAACACCTTTGATTATAAATTGGAAAATACTAAGAAAGAATTAAAGGCGGACTGGGAGACTCAATTAAATGCGAAATTTGGAGAACTAGATGTAGAGTTTTCTAACACCTTAGAAAGGCAATATAATAATTTAATGGGAAAACTTCATGACGTAGAAAAGAAATGTGAGATAGTTTCGAAGAGTTATGATGGCCTGTCCAATAGGATAATTAAGTGTGAAAGCAGCTGTTTCAGTGCTAGCGCACAGATAGAAGAGCTTTCGAAACAAATAGTCGAGTTTGAGTCTGATGCTCGTGAGGGGATTGACAAGTATTTAGTAGATCAAACTAAAAGACTTGACGAAGATCTAACTGAATGGATAGAAATAAAAGGAAATGAAATTGTAGACAAGGTTAAGACTACTATTGGATCCCAGCCAAATGAAAATGTCAATGAGCACCTAAGTAGAAATGATGAATTAATTAAGCTCTTCACTAGCGAAATTCAGAAAATAAAAGAGAAAATAGTTGATGAGTTACCTAAATGGCAAAAGGAAACCAATCATAAATTGGCGGAGTTAGAACGAAAGTCATCACAAAATTTGTTGGCAGAGGACGAACGTTCGGAGAATAGGTCGAAAAACAACCGAACATGTGATAATACGAAGTACAATTGTGGTGAAAATTTGCATTGGGAAGTTGATGATTCGGTTGGTAAAGATGATGATTCTTTTGGTCAGCGAGGATATTTGTCTTCTTTAAAGGTGGAGAACAGCATTTTTAAAAGTAGACAATTCCCAACATTCTCCACTGAAAAGAACAACCTGCATCCGAAAATCTTTATCAATAATTTCAAAAGAATATTTCCGCGTAGCTGGTCAGAACACGACCGACTTCAATTTATAGTATCCAAAATTACCGGAGAAGCCGCATTATGGGCCGCCGAAGTAAGTGAAAGTTGTCATACTTGCGCTGAGTTTGAACAACTTTTTTTGGCTAAATACTGGTCGTCGAGTAAACAAGAGAAATTAAGAAAAGAGGTTTACCCAACCTGAGTATTTTAACAGTAAAAGGAGTACTTTAAGGCAATATTTTGAAAAGTACATAAATAAGACACGTTATTGGAGTGATCCAATTTCTCACAAGGAAGTGATCAGAATTTTGAAGGGAAGGTTGCCCATAAATATACGTGAAAAGTTAATAAATGTTCCTGACCACGACGTAGAACAATTCTTGTCGGTGATTGACTCTATAGATATGATTATGGAAGACGCAAGACAAATGAGTAGTAATCAAATGTCGACTCACACTCATAGTAATACGAATAATTATAATAATAATTTAACGTATGATAATAATAATACCGAAAACCAGGTCAAACCTGCATCACAGGAGCGTGGACAATCTTCATCCTATGGTTGCAATAAAAACAATGATTATAATAAATATAGAAGAGATACTTACTGTGCTAGAGGTAAACCTCGATATGGTGACGCGAATGTGCATAGTAGTGATATTAATAAGAGTAACAGGTACCCAAGTGATGAACCCAATTGCATTCGACCTTGGGAAGATAATTCGAAGCATAATGTTCATCAGCAGGATGGAACAAATGCCTCGAGTCCTCATCCAGCACAAGGAGTTATACCAATGGGCGAAGGAGCCTCCAATGTGCGACGGGGTGAATACCATAACTCGGATCATACTGTACGGATTGTGGAAGTTCATGAACCCCCACCGATGACTCAACGAGATAGATTAAACTAATACCAGTCACCAAATACCTTCCTAGGATGACTGGAAAGGAGAAGGAAGGCAGGCATCAATTTGAAGTGAGAGTATTAAGGTACAATAATGATCAGGATATAAGGAATGAGTTAATTGAAGAAAAACCTGAAGTTTCTAATAAATGCGGACAGATTTTACAGGCAATAATTCCAACAAGTATAAATAATGTTGATGTTGAAATATTAATTGATACTGGAGCAACTATTAGTGTCATGACGTTGGACTGTTTAAAACAGATAAGCCGAGGGGTAAAAATGCCCACTTTTCCTATCACAGGATGTACCGTGTCTGGCGCGTTCATCGCAAAAATGCAAAAAGTTGTGAAACAGGTACGTGTTGACGTTACAATACAGGGGGCTCAAATAGAAAGTACATTCCTGGTTGTTCCTAAAATGACAGCACCATGTATCTGGGGTTTGGATTTTTTATGTGAGACCGTTGCTATCATTAATTTAGAGAAAGGTGAATGTATATTTAATTCCAATGGTAATGTTTTGACAGCCACCCTGAGAAAGGGCCGAGTAATTCCAAATCAACTGTGTATGAATCTAATGGTAAAATATGTCAGTATTGATGATGAAAATGTGTATGATATATGCCTTATTGAATGTTCTGAAGAAATGATGGATAAAATGTAATTGCAGGAAAAGGTGTTAGAATCAGAATATTTATCTGTTATCCAAAGGGATGAACTGTACTACTTGTTGGAAGCATATCAGTCAATTTTTAGTAAACGTCCGGGTATAATAAAAGACTTTGAATACCATATAAAGACGTATGCACAGAAACCCTTTTGTCGTACTTCCTATTCTATCCCATGGACAAAGAAAGAAGTAGTCAGAAAGGAAATCAATAAAATGTTGGAATGGGGTATTATTGAGCCCTCACATTCTGAATATTGTAACCCTCTTGTGGCGGTAATTAAACCCAATGGTGACATCTGATTGGTGTTGGATGCCAGAGAGATCAATAAAATCATTATACCTGTACAAACGCGACCGGAGAACCTAGAAGAGTTAGTACAAAAGTTTTATGGTGCCCGCTTCTTAACTTCTTTGGATATGCGTAGTTCATACTAGAATATCGAAAGAATTTTCACGTTTTTTATTGTCGCATATACGAAAAGAGCCGCGAAATATCTGTTAATAATGCTGTGCTTTGAATTTCTTTATCATCATTACCTTTTAACAAAGCAAAATATGTATATTGAGATCTTATTGTTCTGTATCTGGCCTACAATTTAAGGAACGATTTTTCGTAACTGCAACTCATGCTAAGAATCAATATATCTTCCCTACTTCATAGTGATTAAAAGTTGAAATTACTTTGTTATGAGCACTGATGTTACAGTCCATGTGATCGTTCAAAAACACAAGTTCGCAGTGGATTTTATTTCTCGTTAAAATGCTATTTCATACCACGACTAGCCCAAGAACATGAGACTCTCATTAAAAAATACGTTGTCACTATAAAGTTTGCCAGATCAGAACGGAGCACAGCAAGATTCCTATCAGATTCTGAAGGTACAGTAAATTATTTGCACTGTAAATTATATCCTATCAGCAGCCCGCGTCAATCTGCAACACATCATAAAATCTGCTGATCTTCACTGCCAGTCTGGGAGCTAAAAGAAATAATATTATTTTACTATTATTTTACCGCTTCCTTGCGGTATGCTCGACTATATTGTAAGTCGTTTAAATACGCCGCGGCAGCGGCTCTTCGTTCTCCACGCAGCTCAGCACCACAGATAATATTTATATAACTGAAAAATGTCTCAACAGGATGGGATAACATGCAAGCAAGCTTAACAATAAATAATACAAGTTTTCATTTAAACAACTCTATTAAAACCTTTAAATATCTCAGTGATTACAGACCTTTGTGAATTCACACGTAATGGCGTACATTGCTTAGTCTCGACAAAAGAATGCTACACTAGCGTTCGCTACTACGACACAGGATATCTTACTCGTTCGACTCCCAGATGAAGAAGACAAAGAAATTGCTATTCGTCACGTATTATATACTAGTTACTTATTTTAATCTTTGTTCGACATTTATCGTCTGTGGCGGTTTCATTACTCGCCGACGCAGATATTCTCAAAAATAAATAATAAAAAAAATACATAATTTTATACAATAACACAATATGATACATATAATTTTCTCGTTACTACATAATATGTTGTTTTTGTTTCTTACTAGACGTTACAGAATCTAGAAAATATATTGCATTCGTTTTTCTGGGCCGAAGTTACCAGTTTACTGTCATGCCATTTGGGTTGAAAATAAGCGGTGGTGTTTTCATATCGACATTAGATACCGTACTGGGCAGAGACCTTTTGAATGAAGTTACTTTATATGTGGATGATTTGCTAATTGCTTCTGAAACTTGGGAGGAACATTTGGACTTATTAAGAAGAGTTTTTGCGAAATTTTTGGAATACGGAGTTAATGTAAATTTGAGAAAATCCAAGTTTGCTCATAACCAATTGAAATTTCTTGGACATATAATCACTCCTGAAGGGATAAAACCAAATCCTAAAAAGATGGATGCGATTAACAGATGTGCTTATCCAAAGAAAAGAACGGAATTAAAGTCATTTATCGGCTTAGTTTCATTTTTTCGACGATTTTTACCCAATCAGTTAGGAAGCCAAGACTGTTTGTTACGGCTGTTAAGAAAAAATGTCATGTGGGAGTGGAATTCCGAATGCACGCAAGCTTTTGATAACATCCGCAATGCTTTGACTAATGCTCCACTGTTACATCATCCTAGACTTGATCAAGATTTTTGTATTGCTGCGGATGCTTCTGAAACAGGGTTGGGTGCCACTCTTTTCCAGATGGACAATCCAGAAGATATCAGTACCATCAAGATAATTGGGTTTGCCAGCAGAACACTCTCTAACTGTGAACGTGCATATTGTACTACTGAATTGGAATTACTGGCCATGGTCTGGTCCCTTAGAAAGTTTCGCTATTTTGTTTATGGAAAGAAGATCATTGTATTCTGCGACCACATAGCTTTATCTTTTATTTTAACAGGAAGGATGTTCCATTTATGTTTAACCCGGTGGGCCTTGCTATTGCAAGAATATGATATTACGCTGAAATACATCAGAGGGAAAGACAACATCATAGCCGATGCTCTTTCAAGACTACCGAAAAGAAAGAATGACGACGAGTGTGAAGAACGGACTATTGACTTTAAAGTCATGAATTTATCAAGGCAATATTGTGAGAGGCAGATTTCACAGCTATCTCGAAGTCTTCCACAACTGCAAGAAGATGATAAGTTGTGGAAAGCCATTAGGCATGCTGTTGAAAGCAAAACGCTAAGTCACTCTCAAGAACAGTATCAATTAAAATCCGGAATATTGTATCGGAGGAAGGATAAAGAAGATGTTTGGAAAGTTTGTGTTCCAAATAAATATTTAGAATCACTAGTATGGTACACTCACTTGAATTGGGGTCATTTTGGTTCCACTAAATGTACAGCCAAAATAGCACAATACTGCTATCATCCAAATTTGGGACGTATAGCTACAAATATTATTAAGAAGTGCAAAATATGTCAGAAGGCGAAACCCATAAACTATTGTCGGAAGATAGAATTACAATCTATCATCCCACAACAACCTTTAATGTTGGTGTCATGTGATGTCTGTGGGCCATTTCCCATGACACGTGGACGGTTCAAATATGTATTGGCTTTCTATGATCTCTTTTCAAAATATGTGAAATTATATCCATTGAAAAATCTCCACGTTCGACCCATGTTACGCAAATTTATCAACAACTATATAACTGAGCTTGGCAAACCTATAATGATCTTGACAGACAACGCTGCTTATTATACAAGCAAAGTATGGAGAGACACTATGAAAGAACAAGGAATCCAGCACATTTACATCTCAAGATTTTACCCTTGTGGAAATCCGGTTGAAAGAATCTTCCGAGAGTTGAACCGATTTTTACGGACGTACATACCCAAACAACATTATAAATGGATCGATTGGATTTATGAATTTGAGAAAGTGTATTATGACTTACCACACTTATCGACAGGTTATTCACCTAACGAAATAGTATTTGGTGAAAGTATTGTGCCAGAATGGATGAAGAAATTACCTGCGATAGAACAAAAGATTACCAAGAAAGAAGATATGGTGAAGAAGGTCTACAAAAACCTGAAGCATCAAGCACAATTGAGAAAAACCCGTTTTGATAAAAATGTGAAGAAAGTAGTCACATATGATGTAGGGGAAGAAATTTTATTGAGAAATCACCCAAAGCATCAACCAGGAAAAGACTGAATAAGAAATGGCAATATTTATATACAGGTCCATATAAAATAATGAAAATACCTCATGAAGGGAGCTACCTCCTGGCAGATTGTGATACTGATGTAATTAAAGGCTTGTTCCCTCACATAGACCTGAAGAAGTATTATCAAAAATGAGCAAAATATAGATTCAAGAAACACTGAATGATACCAAGACTACACTCAGTGGGCTAAATAAAAGCACCAGTGGATAAATACGTACTTATACTAACTTACAAGGAAAATTAAAGAATGTACCGACGATTTCCATGAGATACCTTCTTGGTACCAGCAACAATGTCGACGCTGAAATACGATTTATCCTCTCACCGAACGGCGAGGATGGATGATTTGAAAGTGGAATTAAGAGGAAAAGAAAAGGACCAAATCCTCTCTGGTTAAACAAATGGCCTGATAAGGGTTTTGGCCTAGGATGCCAATCGTCGAACCCGGCTGTGATCCCTGCCTTGCACAGTCGGTTGAAGAACTGAGGGCTTCATCCAAGAAAAAAAAAATGTGGTGTGAATATGAAGTGATTAGTGCGAAGTGTTTCTAAGACAACCTATAAACAAATGTGGAATATAGTTAAAAGCATTTTGTCTAGGCCCATTAACTCAACTTAAATATTGTAGAATGTATGTACTGACTTTTTGAGTGAATTTGAGAGTGAGTGTATTCGCCGAAACAAATACCCTCTCCTGTCACAATACACAAAAAAAAAAAATAAGCCTGTTCTGTCTGGAACCCTCTTCAAGACATCACAGTCTGGGGGGCCGTGTAACATTACGAGTCAAGACAGCTGTAACGGAACTTGAATAGCGCAAAGTTATCGTTAAAAACGCACGCCGCGCGATTTGTTACGATTTGGTCGGTCATAATAGTAGTAACAAGCTTTCGAATACAATTAAAATATAACGGAGATACCTGTTTAGCGTTATTGGAAATAATATGTAATAAATTAATGAGTAAGGTAGCCGATCCTATAAGAAGAGGTAAAATTGGGCATATTAAGGTGTTTTGCTTTATATCGACTAAGCCGATGATACGGCGTCTTTTTTTTCCGTTTACTCTTAGAAGAAAAAAAAAGAAAATAAGTAACGAAGTGCTAATTGTGCGTTGTGAAAAATATAGGGGCGAATTTTAAATAGCTACAGTGTATAATCAGATTAACAAATGGACATTCAGTTACGCGAAATAGCCGACAGTGAAGTGTGGTCATTAAATTGAGTACACCTACAGGGCGGTCAATTCCGGGATAAGTCTATTCGCATCTCACGAGGGACGCGGTATTGAGACCGGTTTTTTTTATTACATCACGGAGAGCGGGCTTCAATTTATAAAAAGGAGAAAAGCTGTATCATTATCATTGACTGTTGGTGTCAAGCAACCAAAACTGTTCATCAAAGGGTTTCGGTGAATGAGTGGTGAATGCGAAATGAAACTGTGAACGAAGTTATGTTAAATAAAGCAGAAGAGACAAGACAGTTTGGTCGTATCTGTTATTATTCCATAAACCATAACATTTATTCTCGTTGTACGAAGCCTTTATAGACGATCGTTATGGCAATTTGCTTTGAAGGGATCTCGTTACGAGTTAAGTTTTGGGGACCTGGTCAACAGGGGATAGTTCGTAGATCTTAACTACTGCAGCTATTCTGGAATCGGGTGCTACCGTGACCGTTGTGTGTTGTCAATGGCTTAAGGTCATCATATCTCATGCTCTAAGATCGACGCGCCTTTCCTCTTGGTATAACGGTGTCTCACGGTAACCACGACAACGCCGACGGCGAAGGAAGATACGGTAGAAAGGGATCACAAATTTAGCATTGGAGGGCACCGTGGATGGTACAAATCGTAGAGGGAGACCAAGAGATCAATACACTAAGCAGATTCAGAAGGATGTAGTTTGCAGTAGGTACTGGGAGATGAAGAAGCTTGCACAGGATAGAGTAGCACGGAGAGCTGCAACAAACAAGTCTCAGGACTGAAGACCACAACAACAACAATTCTGGAAGTAAATAAAGCTTACATTCCAGAAAAATAATTAGCGGTACTGTTCTGATATTACAATACCCCAAAGAGCAACATGAAACACATTTGGGAATCGATATCGAATTTCAGCTTTAACACAACTTCTTTGATTAGTCAGTGGTAATCGTATTTTCTGGTTTAAATGAATGATGAATGAAACTGGAAAAGTTAGTTAAGGCCAATCACACTCGCATTGAATACTAGTGCCTACTTACACTTGTTACTCCTACAGGCAAAAGCGAAGACGTTACACACAGCAAACATCAATGCACCAAGGGATGTTCTCTGTAGTGGACCTATCCGAACATCTAGGTGAGAAGATAGTTACGCACACTTGTTACTTAACGCTGTTGACGTTCGCTAAAATGATCCTTCAGGAAAAATGAAGGCGGTACACATAAACAACACTGCTGCAGTAAGTGATGAAATTCACTTAATGTGTCTAAATGAATTTAAATACGCAGAAAGTATAAGCATAGGATGTAGAGGGAAAAATGTTTACGTCGTACGATGAAAGTTTTAAGTAGTGTGTAACAATCTACATATAAAGGGCAATGACCTGACTGACTCATCACCGCCCAGCACAAACTGCTAAGATTGAAACCTGAAATTTGGAGAAAGTGATTTTATGCTGTAGCCACCGTTTAAGACGGGATTTTTAGAAATTCCCGTCCTAAGGGATCAGATAGGGGATGAAGGATTTTTTTTGGAAAAAATATCACTATTAAGGCAATTTGGAAGCTAGAACTACGGAGACTGGTACTAGATTTCTCGTTGAGAAAATAAAAAGTACGTGGTTCAAAATTTTTGGAAATTCAAGGACTGTTGTTGTGGTCTTCAGTCCTGAGACTGGTTTGATGCAGCTCTCCATGCTACTCTATCCTGTGCAAGCTTCTTCATCTCCCAGTACCTACTGCAACCTACATCCTTCTGAATCTGCTTAGTGTATTCATCTCTTGGTCTCCCTCTACGATTTTTACCCTCCACGCTGCCCTCCAATGCTAAATTTGTGATCCCTTGATGCCTCAAAACATGTGCCACCAACCGATCCCTTCTTCTAGTCAAGTTGTGCCACAAACTTCTCTTCTCCCCAATCCTATTCAATACCTCCTCATTAGATACATGATCTACCCACCTTATCTTCAGCATTCTTCTGTAGCACCACATTTCGAAAGCTTCAATTCTCTTCTTGTCCAAACTGGTTATCGTCCATGTTTCACTTCCATACATGGCTACACTCCATACAAATACTTTCAGAAACGACTTCCTGACACTTAAATCTATACTCGATGTTAACAAATTTCTCTTCTTCAGAAACGATTTCCTTGCCATTGCCAGTCTACATTTTATATCCTCTCTACTTCGGCCATCATCACTTATTTTACTCCCTAAATAGCAAAACTCCTTTACTACTTTAAGTGTCTCATTTCCTAATCTAATTCCCTCAGCATCACCCGATTTAATTTGACTACATTCCATTATCCTCGTTTTGCTTTTGTTGATGTTCATCTTATATCCTCCTTTCAAGACACTGTCCATTCCTTTCAACTGCTCTTCCAAGTCCTTTGCTGTCTCTGACAGAATTACAATGTCATCGGCGAACCTCAAAGTTTTTACTTCTTCTCCATGAATTTTAATACCTACTCCGAATTTTTCTTTTGTTTCCTTTACTGCTTGCTCAATATACAGATTGAATAACATCGGGGAGAGGCTACAACCCTGTCTCACTCCTTTCCCAACCACTGCTTCCCTTTCATGCCCCTCGACTCTTATAACTGCCATCTGGTTTCTGTACAAATTGTAAATAGCCTTTCGCTCCCTGTATTTTACCCCTGCCACCTTCAGAATTTGAAAGAGAGTATTCCAGTTAACGTTGTCAAAAGCTTTCTCTAAGTCTACAAATGCTAGAAACGTAGGT
The DNA here is from genome assembly GCF_021461395.2 of Schistocerca americana. Classification (NCBI taxonomy): domain Eukaryota; kingdom Metazoa; phylum Arthropoda; class Insecta; order Orthoptera; family Acrididae; genus Schistocerca; species Schistocerca americana. Next base: position 21,687,913 of record NC_060124.1, read on the forward strand.
TTGCCTTTTCTTAATCTTTCTTCTAAGATATGTCGTAAGGTTAGTATTGCCTCACGTGTTCCAACATTTCTACGGAATCCAAACTCATCTTCCCCGAGATCCGCTTCTACCAGTTTTTCCATTCGTCTGTAAAGAATTCGCGTTAGTATTTTGCAGCTGTCACTTATTAAACTGATAGTTCGGTAATTTTCACATCTGTCAACACGTCCTTTCTTTGGGATTGACATTATTATATTCTTCTTGAAGTCTGTGGGTATTTCGCCTGTCTCATACATCTTGCTCACCAGATGGTAGAGTTTTGTCATGACTGGCTCTCCCAAACTTGTTTACGTATTCAAAACACCCAGAGTATGAAAACAGTTTGAATCTTTTCTTTTACAATATAATACGTCGGCAATAGTCGATAGGAAACAACAGTTTTGATCAGAATGAATTTAAAGAGAAACAGCTGTAACCAAAGCAATTACGAAACTAATAGTTAAAATATTAAGATGTTTAAATAAATTGTTCAGTCAATTAAACTCGTAAACGCAGGGCTGATGAATGGACTTTAAAACGAAAAACTTCCGATGTTTGAAAGATGTTCTTTAAAGAAAACAAAATACAAGGTTTGCAAATGTAATTTTGAGAACCCGCGACAATGCAAGCTCTGCGCCGGCCTGTGTGGCCGAGTGGTTCTAGGCGCTTCAGTCTGGAACCGTCGACCGCTACGGTCGCAAGTTCGAATCCTGCCTCGGGCATGGATGTGTGTGATGTCCTTAGGTTAGTTAGGTTTAAGTAGTTCTAAGTTCTAGGGGACCTCTGATGTTAAGTCCCATAGTGCTCAGAGCCATTTGATTTGCAAACTCTGATGTACCGAGTGAAGGCCCCAGACGCAACGTGGCCGCAACGAACCATCTCTGTTTACAGACCGTACCCCACGGTTTATAATTTCAAGGCTTTGATAACTGAGTAAATATGCTACCCGTAACGCAAATGTATATAAACAATAACACAGTTAACAGACACATACGATCAAATAATCCGTCCTAACTTCAACACCCAGAGTCACTTAAAACTTGAATACCATCTTTACATTATTACGCAACGGCCGCAGTTGAATCAACCTGTGGCTTTAAAGCATTTTTAATGAAGTAATTTTCTAACAACTCGGGAATTTTACTGGACAGAAACAAAGAAGTAATGATTAACCATCCATAAGATAGTCATTACAGCACTCGCCCCTTACTCTGGTCAATTCACGCAGCAGCTTTTGATAAATGGCAACACTTTCTTAGGTACAATACAGCAGAACATGTATTTCTTCATGCTACACAGTATGATAAATACAGCTAACATTACAATGCGTTCTCAGTGAACTCTTAATAAAACAGTGTGCGACAGATGGAAAACTAGGGTGAACGAAACTGGTATGCTCCCTAGAACCAAATGGTTAGATCCTTGAAAGAACTTAGTAAAAGCGGATTCTCACCATTTTAACACAGACGCAGTACGCGAGGTAAAACGGTCGAATACCTTTGTAGGAACCAGAGGGAAAGCGAGAGCGAGTTTGAATATACGGCCCAATTGCCGTGAGGTTAGGCAGAAGCTCCCTCTCCCCCCACCCTCTACCCCCCTGCCCATCTCCCCGCTTCCAAGGCACTTCAGCTACGAGCCTGGCTAGCGAACCTTTCCAAAGAATTCACGCCTCTTGACGGGAGACCGATCCCTGTTGCTTACGGAGGATGCTAAGTTCACCCAACCTGGATATGATGTGACGTCATTATGGCGTATATACGCTTTAGTCGATTAACACACCTATCGACTTTTACGAACGTTCGAGATTCTAAACTGTCGTCAGCTAGTGGTTTGTTTTGACACGTGCGATTCTGAAAACAGCTCAGTGTGGCAGCGTATATGTATTTCGCCGAAATAAAAGTAAAAGAGCTGGACATTAATAGAAATATTCCTGACCGTGGCCTTGAAAACACCACGGACAACACGTTTCGTAAAAAAGTGAAGTCTTCTTATGTCCCGACCAGATTAGATTGTGTGATTGTAGTATTGAATGCTTACGCCGAAAATAATATTTATTTATTATCAACATTTTAGTATGGTTTCATACAATTGGTCTTGTCAGTGCATATTAGATTGTAACAGCATACTCTTGCTGACTTTTTTTCTTAATTTATATAGCTGAAAGAGAACTCGTACAAGTTTGTTAGCTAAGTAATTTACATGTCCATCCCAAGATAATCTTTTATCAACCATAATTCCAAGTAATTTTACACTCGGACCGCAGAGACAGGTACCTTAGTGTCAGTAATGACTGGTGTGTAGAATGATTGAATTTCGAACTTAAAAAGAAAAATATGAGGCATTGTTGAAGAAAAATCGTCGACCGTAGATGAAATACGAGGGGAAGTGGATTTCTCAATGTAATCTTAACCAAAGGTTAGTGGCTAGTACTGATTGACGTATGAAATGACTGAATGTAGTGTCAAAGCATTCCACGGTGGTATGATAAACCAGACGTACTGTTTATTATGTCATGTATACAACCACAATAGTTTTAGCATGTACCTGGCCATGTCAATGTGGTTTATGTCAGCAGTATAATTTGCTACAAGATTATGCAAAATACGAATTGCATCACAACATGAGCGGATAGCCACAATAATTAGAGACGAGCAAACGAAAAACAACGCACAGGACACAAACACAGTACAATACACGATTTAAACGCAAGGAACGCAAAACACGTTTACACGAATGGCGCAGAGCACAGCGGTACCCTCTCACAAACTCTCGAAAGTTCACAAAAATCGAATAGTCGATACACGGTTTCTATCGTTTTCGATGTATCGTGTATACGTCATAATGACGTCACATCGTATCCAAGTCCGGTGAACTTAGCATTCTCCGTTGCTTACCACCAGATTTCATGGTAACACTCATTTCGTACTACTTCCGGCATACGTGGCGTCACGGACAGTATCGACGACAACATGATCTGTTATCGACTTTGTGACAAGAAACAATACGAATGTTATTTCTCTTCGATTCACTAGCAAGTATTCCAGGTGTTTCTTAGATTCCTACCTAACTACATATACGGAAATAAACATCGAAATATTTGGGACAGGGAAGAACATGACTGTTATTGCTCCTCGATTCACTCACAGAAATTTGAGCTGTCCTCTTAGATTTCTGCCTAACCACACACTCGCAAATCACCAGGCCGGGCGGGGTAGCCGCACGGTCAAAGGGCGCCTTGCCATGGTTCGCATGGAGGTTCGAGTCCTTCCTCGGGCATGGCCGTGTGTGTGTTGTCCTTAGCGTAAGTTAATTTGAGTTAGATTAAGTAATGTGTAAGTCTAGGGACCGATGACTTCAGCAGTTTGGTCCCATAGGAATTTAGCACCTCTGCTCCTCTGCAAATCGCTCCATATCCAAAAATAAAGAGCCAAATATATGTGAAAAGGCAGAATATAAATTTAGTTGCTGCTCGTTTCAGTCGAAGCAAATTAAGCTGCCCTCTTAGGTTCCTGCCTAACCATACACTCGGAAATCGACACATTTTGGGAAATAAACATCGAAGTGAAAAATAAAAGGAAGGCTTCTGAAGTACCAGTAAAGATGGAAACAGAGGATGGTACTGTAATTGAAGATCCAGGGAATATAAAAGATCTCTGGAGAGAACATTTTAAGAAACTGTTAAACGCTGAGGAGCAGGTACACGAGGAAAAAAAAATGGAGAAATTGAGAGAAGTTGGGAAGCAGAATCAGGACAAATTACATGGGAAAAAATGGAAATAGCGGTGAAGAAGATGAATGGGAGGAAAGCACCAGGACCTGATGTAGTATCAGTGGACATGATAAGAGCTGCAGGTCCAGTGGGAATGCAGTGGCTGTATAGAGTACTATCAAGTATGTGGAGAAATAGTACAATACCTGACGATTGGAGAAGAGGAGACATTGTTCCCATCTTCAAAAAAGGCAATAAAAGACTTTGTAAAAACTACAGAGAAATAGCCCTTATGAGTCACACAGTCAAGATTTTTGAAAGAATTTTACTAGATCAAATAAGTTAAAAGATAGAGAAGGAGCTGAGTGAATTACAGGATTGGTTTAGGAAAGGAATAAGTACGATCGACCTGATATTTTCTATCCCTCAACTGATGGAAAAAAGTTGGGAGTGTAACAAAAGGGTGATAATGGTTTTTATAGACATAGAAATGGCGTATGACTCAGTTAACAGGGAAAGACTATGGGAAGTAATGAAGAAGATAGATGTAGAAGATGGATACATTAATGTAATAAAGACAATGTACAGAGGATACAACTGTAGAATTAGAATACCACTGTGGAACTCTGAATATTTCCAAATAAGACAAGGACTTAAACAAGGAAGTATTCTATCTCCTGCACTTTTCAATGTTGTGGTGGAGGGAATGAATACGGCAGTTAAAGATATAGCAAAAGAAAAAGACAAAAAGATGATTTTTGCAGATGATATGGTAATATGGGGCGATAAATAGGTAGATGTACAGTTACAACTTGATGCCTTGAAGGAACTAATGAAAAGGTATGGATTAAAAATAAATAAGGATAAGAGTGAAGTAATGGTATTTGGAAGAGGCAAAGGGATCAACAGAAATATTACTTTGAATGGAGAACCCTCAAAGTGGAGGGAGTTTCACTTATTTAGGGAGTGAAATATCTAGTGATGGAAGAAAAACCAACGAAATTAATAGGAGCTTACAGAAGGGAGGCAATTTCTACAAAACAATAAAACACCTGATTTAGAATAAGGAAGTTTCAGAAAAAGCAAAACGCCACATGTATAATAGTTATTACTTCCCTATTGCCACCTAAGGAGGAGAAATATGAACAATGTCAAAAAGTGACTGGAGCAGACTACAAGCAGGGGAAATGAAATTTCTCAGAGTACTTAAGGGAAAAACAAGAATGGACAGAGTAAGGAATGTAGATATTAGAAATGACCTTAAACAAGAAAGTATGAGAGAAGAAATCGAAGAAAAAGAGATTAAGATGGTACGGGCATGTTAACAGGATGCTTGGGCAGAGACTCCCCAAAATTAAGGAAGAACTAAAGATGGATGGAAAAAGAGCAAGAACACGGTGGAAAACGGGAGTGAGAATATCTGTGCAAAGTGGCAGCAAGTGGAGGAAGAAAAGTGGTGGGAAGACCGAGCCAAATTGAGAGGACCCGGCAGTAGCTGGAGCGGGATCCAGATATAGATAGAAACATCGAAATATTTGTGGCAAGAAAGAATATGAATGTTATTGCTCATCGTTTCACTCCAGCAATTTAAGGTGTCTTCTTAGGTTCCTGCCTAACCATACACTCGGGAGCCGCCACATATTCGGAAAGAAAGAGCCAAACATTTCTGAGGAGGAAGCATACGAATTTTGTTGTTGCCCTTTTCAGTCGTAGCAAATTAAGCTGCCTTCTTAGGTTCCTGACCAACCACACACTAGGAAATCACTAAATATTTGTTTCATCCATTGTTCTCCAATCAGACGGAAATCTAAATAACTTCGAATACTGCATAACTTACTTGTCTTACAAACATAAGAAAGTCTCAGAGTATGTTAACAACGCTGACACGAAAAAAAAAACAACATTATGTGGTGGAATTCGAACTTACATCTTTCGACTCCAGAAACCTTGATGTTATCCATTATTAAAGTGAAATTTGTCTCTTATCTTGGTTGTCATAATATCTCTTTAAGGCTTATGTCACCGATGCGCTTTGAACTCATATTTAATAATAATGGTGATGTTATTGTGATAAATTTTCAGTGCGCTGTTACCTTGAAACACCATACTGAAAATTATAATACAGTCGTGTTTCATGCTTAATTTGTAAATAACTGACGATACATCTCGCTCCTGAGGGAATACTCTTATATGAACGCATTAGCACTCGATAAATCATTATGAGACGTTTAATTATAGAAATAATTATTGTGGTGTCACCGCCAGACACCACACTTGCTAGGTGGTAGCTTTAAATCGGCCGCGGTCCATTAGTACATGACGGACCCGCGTGTCGCCACTGTCAGGGATCGCAGACCGAGCGCCACCACAAGGCAGGTCTCGAGAGACTGACTAGCACTCGCCCCAGTTGTACGGACGACGTAGCTAGCGACTACACTGACGAAGCCTCGCTCATTTGCAGAGCAGATAGTTAGAATAGCCTTCAGCTAAGTCAATGGCTACGACCTAGCAAGGCGCCATTAGTAACATTGCATGTATCTATGGAGTCTCACTTATATCGTCAATAGCGATGTACCAAGGATGGATTAAAGTTAAGTATTCCAGAAGCTACGTACTTTTCTTTGTAGCATTCATTACGTATCCTGTTACAGACTTATCTCGTGCCTGCGTAAACTAAACGCGTGCCTTTCGGCTACTTCCGTGGCGTGGCTGTCTTGCTACGCCACAACAATTATAATAAATCATTCCAAGAATTACGTGTTTTTTATAAAACTCTGATATGCATGAAATCTTGTCAGAGACCGATATCGAACGACAACGTAAGTCGATACAGTTCCTGCGGTGTCGATATTGCGTGTGACATCAAAATGACGCCACGTATGCGGAAGTGTTGTGATACGCGTGTTACTGCAGCTATCAACTGCACTCCACGCTGCATTTCCCTCTCCTGCACTAGGCCAAACCCCAGAAACACAGATGAGAGAGTTCTTACATATGACACCACGCTCACCTTGTTTCCTGACTAAAACACTGCCACTTGATACCGTTCTAACAAGCGAAACTCCGCATCACCCCCCCCCCCCTCCCCTCACCTCTGATTTAGTGGTAATATGGCCCATTGGATAGCCTGTCAAAAACTGAACACAGATCAAGCGTCAAAACCGGGAGAAGGTGTACTGAAATGTAAAAAAAGAAGCAAAATAGAAACAGTGAATGGTCCAAGCTAAAGATGTGCAACACCGAATGTATTAAAAGAGCCACACCGTCGTGGTTGTCTGATCAAGGTGTTGGACTGCAAAGAGTAAGATTTGTGTTCAAGCTTCCCTCTTGGCCCCTTTTTTTCACAAAATTATGAACTTCCGTCCGGTCATTGATGTTCTCCTTCTGTACTCTTAGCAGTTGTCATACTACATATTGGTTATAGAATAAGAGACATGCGGTAAGAATACATTACCGTTGCAAGTAGTTGCGATCAACAGTGAGAGCAGGCGAAATGCCGCACTGACCTCTCGCAAAAATCAAAGCAACAAATAAGCGAGTGTGACATACGCTACAACAAAGGAATTCAAGAGTCAGTACTTCCAAAACGGAACACAAGACTGATAACATGGTGTACCTGTGTAGAACAATAGGAATACGTATGTCTGGAGGTCCCCTATACGGAAATTACGGGAATTAGGTCACTCGTGTGTGCAGATGAAGTTCCAGCTCTCTCTAGTGACCTGCCAGGGCCTGATTGCTTCCATGTCACAACGTGTTGGCGCTTTTATCCGTGCCAAAGGTGTACATACCGGCTATTACGTAGATTGCCACAATGTTCTGCCTGATCATCGTACAGTCATTGTCCGTTCACATGTTACCTGCTGAACTGCTTCAAATCTTGATTGGTGTACAACCTCTTACCCTCAAAGATTCAGGATAAATCAGTAAATATTTGCCAGGGTTTGGTATTATGGCCACTAAACATGCCATGGGATACCTTCTAATATCGCGTCGGACCTCCTTTTGCCCGGTGTAGTGCAGCAAATCGACGTGGCACAGACTCAACAAGTCGTTGGAAGTCCCCTGTGGAAACATAGAGCGATGCTGCCTCCACAGACATCCATAATTTCGAAAGTGTAGCCAGTGCGGGATTTTGTACACGGAAAGACCTCTCGGCTGTGTCTCACAGATGTTCGATGGGATTCATGTCGGGCGATCTGTGTAGCCAAATCATTCGCTCGAATTGTCCAGAATGTTCTTTAAAGCAATTGTGCACAATTGTGGCCTGGTGGTAAGACGCACTTGGCTCAAAAATGGCTCTGAGCACTATGGGACTTAACATCTATTGTCATCAGTCCCCTAGAACTTAGAACTACTTAAACCTAACTAACCTAAGGACAGCACACAACACCCAGCCATCACGAGGCAGAGAAAATCCCTGACCCCGCCGGGAATCGAACCCGGGAACCCGGGCGTGGGAAGCGAGAACGCTACCGCACGACCACGAGATGCGGGCTAAGACTCACTGTCATCCATAAAAAGTCCATCGTTGTTTGCGAATGTGGCCGTGCGGTCCTAGGCGCGTCAGTCCGGAACCGCGTGACTGCTACGGTCGCAGGTTCGAATCCTGCCTCGGGTGATGTGCTTAGGTTAGTTAGGTTTAAGTAGTTCTAAGTTCTAGGGCACTGATGACCTCAGATGTTAAGTCCCATAGTGCTCAGAGTCATTTGAACCATTTGTTTGCGAATGTGATGTCTCCAAGTAGCCGAACATAACCATAAGCCAGTCAATGATGTGTTCAGTTGGACCAGAGGACCCAATCCACTCCTTGTAACCACAGCCTACACCATTATGGAGCCGCCACCAGCTTGCACAGTGTCGTGTTGACAACGTGGATCTTTGGCTACATCGGATCTGCGCCACACTCGAACGCTACCATGAGCTCTTAGCAATTGAAATATGGTTTCATCTGACCAGGCCACGGTTTTGCAAGCGTCTAGGATCCAGCTGATATGGTCACGATGCCAGGAAAGCCGCTACAGGCGATGTCGTGCTGTTAGCAAAGACACTCACGTCGATCGTCTGCTGGCTTTAACTGCTCCTTCTATTGAAAATGTTCGTTGATGGCCGCGCAGGATTAGCCGAGCGGTCTAAGGCGCTGCAGTAATGGACTGTGCGGCTGGTCCCGGCGGAGGTTCGAGTCCTCCCTCGGGCATGGGTGTGTGTGTTTGTCCTTAGGATAATTTAGGTTATGTGGTGTGTAAGCTTAGGGACTGATGACCTTAGCAGTTAAGTCCCATAAGATTTCACACACATTTGAACATTTTTTTGTTCGTTGATGAAGTTCGTGCTCCGACCAGCTAGCAGTAGAATGTCTGTATACTGTCTGATAAGGGACGTTACAAAAGAAGTCTGTCCTGCTGCTCTATATTCACGCCGAGTGCGTATTAATTGTACCGGCCAGTTCAAATAATGATATGCTCCCCGACGTGTATGAGCACAGCTACACGTAAATGCATACAAACTGCTATTATTGCACAAATCATGGTTACATTCTATATACAGCAACAGTTGCTCCACTAAAGTTTTCAGTTTACGTAAGCTACATAGTCTGAATCAGTACGATAACATTTTTAGAGCGACAAAGATATATATGCAGCACTCTGTTATTAATCTGTACCGTTGCACTGATAAAATGTTTCGTAAGCACGTAATATTATTTGGTTTGAAATAAATGTCAAACACGGTAAATTCACGTTATGCTGGTTTATTATAGTCTAAGCACATCTTATCATTGTCTTAAAGAAGTAACCTTTCCCTAAGCTGAGTGGAATTACTTACGTAAATTTCAGTCAAAGAGTTTGCAATAAGATCCAGATTTCACCAGTTGCTTTAACGAAATCTAAGAATTTTTCCCACAATTCGATACTAATATTCACTTCCTTTTTCGTTAATTACTAACAGTCTATCACTTTGGAATAAAGTTCAGTCTTCTATTGATAATAATCAATTTAATACAAATTTCGGTTCTTTTCCTATCTTGACTTTACGTAATGATATACTCAAAGTTGCTGATCTACCTATTTCAAGCTTAATGATTTCTAGCAGACCGCAAATCTCCAAAATGCAAAAACAATCTCGTGTCGCCTCCGTACAAGAGCGCACGTTAAGTTACGACACGATCAAGCAAACGCTAGAAGCGCATTAACAATGTATAACTTTATCTTCTGTATTCTGCGGTGTCCTCAAAGAGGACTCCGTGATCTATAAGTACACGACTTTGCGATCTACTTTTACTTTAATTTGATATAAAAGAGATTCTATTTTACTTTCTTTTGCAAAAATACTAAGTTAATTTATACTAGATTTCTTTTCTACTTCTTTTTACATTGTTTCTCTTCAGTATACTTGCTGCTATTCAAGTGATGCTATGACAGTGGTACTTAGTTTTCTTTTTTTATGAAATTTGGATCTTAGGCTTGGGGCTTGTATTGGGTTTTGGCAACTATTTTTATATTTTCATCTTTGCGTCCAAAGGAAGCGACGTTACATGTTGTAGCCCATTAACGTCAGATTTCGCTGCTCTGTCCAACGGATACTTTCGTAGTTTGTCCCACATTGATTTCTGCGGTTATTTCAAGCAGTGTTGCTTGTCTGTTAGTACTGACAACTCTACAAAAACCACGCTACCCATGATCGTTAAGTTAAGGCCATCGGCAGCCGTAATCACCTCAGAAAGCTCTTCACACGAATCACTTGAGTACAAATGACAGCTCCGCCAAAGCACCGTCCTTTTATACCTTGTATAATTGACACTGTCACCATCTGTATACGTCCATATCGCTATCCCACGACTTCTGTCACCTCCATGTATAATGGCCAGGCATACAGCAGCTGCCAATTCTCAGAAGCTTGAAGCACGAAAACAGGCTGAGGGTGTGAACTGAAGTTTGTGGTAAGGAGGGGATTGGACTAGAAGCCACAGTGCCAAGCTGATGTTGTGGCTAGCACATGTGCCTACCAAGCAGGAGACCTGTGTTAAGCCGGCCGTAGTGGCCGAGCGGTTCTAGGCGCTTCAGTCTGGAACCATGCGACCGCTACGGTCGCCGGTTCGAATCCTGCGTCGGGCATGGATGTGTGTGGTGTCCTTAGGTTAAGCCATTTGAACCTGTGTTTGAGTCCCAGCTTGAAACAAATTTTAAATCATTGCTTCTGCTTCTATCCTTATTGAAGATAGAGTTGAAACTGATATGTCACCAAGAACATGTAATTCAAACGGATCAGTAGATGACCTGTGCCGGAGGTACAGGCAGGATTTCCCCGTTACGTACAAACGTACTCATCGCCGAAGAGCCTAGGGAATACTGACCATTTAAGAATGGGAAAATGGGCTGAAGGTGTAAGTTAAAGTTTGTGTTAGGAAGAGCATTGGGCTTGTCCGTGCAGTTGCGTTAACTATATTGCTGCGGTGGTGCGGTAGTTAGCTGACTGACAGTTTTGTGGCGCCCTAGCAGCCATCACGTGTGATCATGTGGATGCAATGTTGTGGCGATTTATGTACATAGTAATTTTAATTTATGCTTTTGACGTGCCAACACATCATTCATGTCATATGTCTTAGATCTGAAGATTTAATGGAAGGAATTCGTGAGCATCTGGTACAAGATTTTCATAATAACCTGTACGAAGATCTGATGATGGTAACATAGTTTACCGAAACCGGCTACCCGCAATACAGTTTTATTGCTATCTTAGCTAAAAAGTTTTTCTTCTCCTAAGAAATTAAATACAGATGGCTCCTTCGCACGCAATATGAGTAAACTATCTGAAATTATTACTAACAAGTTCTCAGTGCGAGTAACATCATCGCTGCTGGACCTGTATATTAATATTTAAACAGTGAATATAAATAGTAAAAAGTTGCTACTTGGCGCCCACTTTTTTAGGTGAATACCCACTCTCTCTCTCTCTCTCTCTCTCCCTTTCTCTGTGCCGCCAATACGACACGGCCGTCGCTCGCCCGGCCGTTCTGACGCTATGTGACCATCTGGCACATTGTTTGAGAGTCTGCCTTGTGATCCTACCGTCTTGCTAGTATCCCATATCAAAATCTTGCTGTGCCGTGCATTAAAAGATGGAGACAAGAATGTAGTAAACGTGGGAAGGGATGTGGCATTAACGCCACACCCACCTCCACATTACCGTACTTTTACAGTTGTCCTATAATGCTAAGTCAGCATGATCGTAGGCAGTGGATAGACACAGTTAGGTCTTATGCCAGAAGTGCATAGTATTTTGATAATTTGTGGCAAGTTGGAGACTTTTGTGTTACAAGTACCCTGTTCCATTATAGGATACTTCTCTTGTAAGGTTATCATGGTAAGTTGCAATTGTTTTATAGTGTTTTTTCGTTAGTTTGGGGAACACGACAGATGAACGTAAGAAAAGAGTTCATCATCAGCAATTTACTCTTCCACGTTATCTAGCACTAGCGAACTTGTAGTGCAGTTATTCACCTGTTTAATTTACTCCATGGGTTTTTGGGTCCTGCTTTTTGGACTGTGCACAAAATTTCCTCGCACAAATTTCTGTTCTGATTTGAAACTATATGTTCTTCACAACTTATATTACTTCTTTCTGGGTCTTCACGTTTAGTAATCGGTGTTACGCTGTCTGTTCTTTTGCCGGCCGAAGTGGCCGTGCGGTTAAAGGCGCTGCAGTCTGGAACCGCAAGACCGCTACGGTCACAGGTTCGAATCCTGCCACGGGCATGGATGTTTGTGATGTCCTTAGGTTAGTTAGGTTTAACTAGTTCTAAGTTCTAGGGGACTAATGACCTCAGCAGTTGAGTCCCACAGTGCTCAGAGCCATTTGAACCATTTGTCTGTTCTTTTGTATTATTACATGTTAGAGGTAGCGGTGTGGCCGCGCGCCTTAGGGCGCCATGTCACGGACTGCGAGGCCCCTCCCGCCTGACGTTCGAGTCCTCACTCGGGCAATAGTGTACCAGGGGGGACCCAAAAGAAACCGGATTGTTGTCATAAAAAATTTATTGGTGAACCTTTTTACAAAATTACTTCCGTCTCATTCAAAATACTCTCCATTGCATGCGATGCACTTGTCAGGTATCTTTTCCCACTGTTGGAAGCGTGTTTGGAACTCTTCAAGTTTGATATTGTCCAGTGCTCTTTGCGAAGCTGTTTTTACCGCCTCCACATCGTCATAACGCTCCCCTTTTAGCGTTTTTTTCATTCGTGGAAATAGAAAAAAGTCGCACGGGGCTAGGTCCGGCGAATACGGAGCGTGGGCAACGACAGACCACCTCTGAGATGCCAGATAGTGGGTCACTCGTAACGCCGTGTGTGCTAGAGCGTTGTCCTGATGCAGAAACCAGTCACCTGACCGCCAAAGTTCCGGGCTTTTCCTCTTCACATCCTCTCGCAGACGCCTTAACACATCCAAGTGAAAGTGCTGGTTAACAGTCTGGCCAGAGGGTACGAATTCCCGATGCACAATTCCACGAACATCAAAAAAGACAAATGATCATCGTCTTCACATTTGACCTCACTTGCCTCGCTTTTTTTGGTCTGGGAGAGTTGGGAGTCCTCCACTGGCTCGATGCTTGCTCGGTTTCTGGGTCATACCCGTAACACCAACTCTCATCCCCTGTAATGACTTTGTTCAAGAAGTTTGGATCACGTGCAATCTCTGTTTTCAAGTCCTGACACACATTGATACGGATGGTTTTTTGCTCCTGTGTGAGAAGCAGCGGAACACATTTAGCAGCAACACGTCTAATGTGCAAATCCTCACTCAAAATCCGCTAGCACGAGCTCCAATTGATTCCTGTCTCTGCTGAAATTTGGTCGATCGTTTGGCGACGATCCTCGTTGATCTTTTGGCGGATCTTTTCAATGTTCTCCTCATTTCGCGATGTTGAAGGGCGTCCAGAACGAGCTTGGTCTTCAACACACATCTCACCACGTTTAAAGCACCCAGACCACTCGAAAACCTGTGGGCGGCTCATAGCGTCCTCCTGGAAAGCTTCCTGAAGCATTTGGTGTGTCCCCGTTGCAGTTTTTTTAAGCAGGAAACAAAATTTCACACACACTCTTTGTTCTTTTAAAGTTGCCATAACGACTTCGCAGAGGTAACCCGCCAACAGTCAGAGAAACACAATACCACACTTCCACGTTCAGCTCTACACTGACGCCGTCTGCACAGCTGTTTCATGAAGGTCTCTACTAACACCATCTAGCGTGAGAACCCTGCACTATGTCTACCAGTGGCAGCGCCCTCGGAGTCCGGTTTCTTTTGGGTCCCCCCCCCCCCCCCCCCCCCATATGTGTTGTTTTTAGCATAAGTTAGTTTAAGTGATGTGTAAGTCTAGTTTGGTCCCTTAGGAATTCATACAAATTGAACATTTTTTGAGGTAGTGCCAATGAAAGCATTCTTTAGGGAAACTTCTAAATTTTTACTATCAAAAGAGCATTTTATTTACAGGGTTATTACAAATTATTGAAGCGATTTCACAGCTCTAGAATAACTTTATTATTTGAGATATTTTCACAATGCTTTGCACACACATACAAAAACTCAAAAAGTTTTTTTAGGCGTTCACAAATGTTCGATATGTGCCCCTTTAGTGATTCGGCAGACATCAAGCCGATAATCAAGTTCCTCCCACACTCGGCGCAGCATGTCCCAATCAATGAGTTCGAAAGCATCGTTGATGCGAGCTCGCAGTTCTGGCATGTTTCTTGGTAGAGGAGGTTTAAACACTGAATCTTTCACATAACCCCACAGAAAGAAATCGCTTGGGGTTAAGTCGGGAGAGTGTGGAGGCCACGACATGAATTGCTGATCATGATCTCCACCACGACCGATCCATCGGTTTTCCAATCTCCTGTTTAAGAAATGCCGAACATCATGGTGGAAGTGCGGTGGAGCACCATCCTGTTGAACGATGAAGTCGGCGCTGTCGGTCTCCAGTTGTGGCATGAGCCAATTTTCCAGCATGTCCAGATACACGTGTCCTGTAACGTTTTTTTCGCAGAAGAAAAAGGGGCCGTAAACTTTAAACCGTGAGATTGCACAAAACACGTTATCTTTTGGTGAATTGCGAATTTGTCTGCACGAATGCGTGAGGATTCTCTACCGCCCAGATTCGCACATTGTGTCTGTTTACTTCACCATTAAGAAAAAATGTTGCTTCATCAGTGAAAACAAGTTTCGCACTGAACGCATCCTCTTCCATGAGCTGTTCCAACCGCGCCGAAAATTCAAAGCGTTTGACTTTGTCATCGGGTGTCAGGGCTTGTAGCAATTGTAAACGGTAAGGCTTCTGCTTTAGCCTTTTCCGTAAGATTTTCCAAACCGTCGGCTGTGGTACGTTTAGCTCCCTGCTTGCTTTATTCGTCGACTTCCGCGGGCTACGCGTGAAACTTGCCCGCACGCGTTCAACCGTTTCTTCGCTCACTGCAGGCCGACCCGTTGATTTCCCCTTACAGAGGCATCCAGAAGCTTTAATCTGCGCATACCATCGCCGAATGGAGTTAGCAGTTGGTGGATCTTTGTTGAACTTCGTCCTGAAGTGTCGTTGCACTGTTATGACTGACTGATGTGAGTGCATTTCAAGCACGACATACGCTTTCTCGGCTCCTGTCGCCATTTTGTCTCACTGCGCTCTCGAGCGCTCTGGCGGCAGAAACCTGAAGTGCGACTTCAGCCGAACAAAACTTTATGCGTTTTTCTACGTATCTGTAGTGTGTCGTGACCATATGTCAATGAATAGAGCTACAGTGAATTTATGAAATCGCTTCAATCATTTGTAATAGCCCTGTACTTATAATGCTACTAGCGCCTTGTGATACTGAAACCGTGAACCGTTACTGGTGAAAAAGCTTCTTGTTTGTAGTACTCATAAAAAAATAGCAACGACAGCTACCGAAGAGTAGGGCCATCCAAAAATTCCCACTGCTCGTCAGTTATGACGTTCGAACTGCAGTTGGTACATTCGGATATTGCTCGTATCTACAGTTTAGAGCCAAATCATAGTTACAGAAACATGAATAAAACTCACTGGGTTATACTTTACGTATTTCGGCTACCTCGCAACGTGGTAGCTGCCAGCACCGCTGCTTCTTCGAAGTGCGAGCTTCCCAAATGCTGGCCAGTTCAGCACATCGGCTCAGGGAAAGTGTTCTTCCCTTCGCTAGCTAATGGTGAATTGGCAGCAATGTAGAGTGCATTGGGCAACTAAGTGACCATCGGTTTACTTCCCGTAGTGCTTCAGCAATGTGGTGACAAAATTCACTTGATATTTCGTTGCCATTTCTGTCAATAATCTGAAAGAGTGTCACATAAGGTGTGACATTAGGTTGTCAAATTTATTATTTGATTTCAGAAATTTCGTACCACCCCAAATTTGTAACTAGTCTCATTCATAACATTACCAATTATGTGTGTTATCGACGACCATGGCAGTGAGGGCGTACTACTGGCAGTACCAGCTTGCTAGCATAGTGGTAACGTGACTCTTGTATCAGGTGAGAGCCGCGTTAGCTCTACGTCCTAATCCGGCAAGGATCCGAAACATTTTGCCTATTTTTTTACTTCTTCTCTTATTGAGCTATATTCTGCCAGATAGCAGACCCATAAGGAAATCTTAACCTCACCATCTAAAGTCTTACCCTAATTTCGGTTGAGTGCTCCTAGATCTAAAAGTCAAAAATTTAAGAAATTATAACGTTGGACCCTTGATAAAACGTATATTTTACTGTTGATATCGACAAACATATTGTGATTCTTGAGTTTCTCCCGGCGTATTTGATAATCAAAATATCCACGGGTGTGCTGCCGGTCTATAGTGTCCAACGGGCACAATATTTCGGCGATCATACATGTCGCCATCATCAGGTGAACTGACGGACTGAGCTCCTGTGAACGTGTCGGCACGGAGATCCGTACGCTATGGCTGCTCAGAGGGAACTGGGTTCGGTCACGGCAGCGGCCGATTTAAATACCCTCCGCCCGCGGCGCGCTCCCTCCGCCGTCCGCGCCCCGCGCCACGGTCGGGCGGTGGAACAGATTGCGACGGCGTCTGAGATGACGTCGGTGTCATGGCTCTGTCCGCCGTGGTCGTCACAACTATACGTTTGCTCGATTTACTCTTGATTAACCCAATCGCTGGTTCCCAAGCCTTGCTAAGATTATAGCCACAGTCACGGTTTATGAGGTCGTCATTGGTGCGAATTTCGATGGCCTCTCTAACAACGCTGTCCCAGTATCTCGACGTCTGCACCAGAATCCTCGTGCGTTCATACTCCATTGCGTGATTTTCCGACAAACAATGTTCAGCGACCGCCGACTTGCTCGGATACATCAGTCGAGTGTGCCTCTGGTGTTCACGGCATCGATCCTCGACGGTACGCATCGTCTGACCAATTTACGACTTGCCATATTGACACGGAATCTGGTACACGCCAGCCTTCCTCAAACCGAGGTCATCTTTGGCGCTCCCCACCAGTGCACGTTGAATTGGAACATCTGAGAACTGTATTTCGAAAAAATGGGTACTCAGAGTGGCAGATTCAACGTGCTCTCCGCCCAACCACTGCAGCACAACCTGTTGAGATGGATGAAGTCACGAGGGAGGAGGTAGGCACTGCATTTATTCCATACACAGGCGCACTCTCGGGGAAAATCGCCCGCATTCTGAAGAAACACCGGGTCGGAACTGTGTTTTGTCCTCCAAATAAAACTCGTGCACTGGTGGGGAGCGCCAAAGATGACCTCGGTTTGAGGAAGGCCGGCGTGTACCAGATTCCGTGTCAATGTGGCAAGTCGTATATTGGTCAGACGATGCGTACCGTCGAGGATCGATGCAGTGAACACCAGAGGCACACTCGACTGATGTATCCGAGCAAGTCGGCGGTCGCTGAACATTGTTTGTCGGAAAATCACGCTATGGAGTATGAACGCACGAGGATTCTGGTACAGACGTCGAGATACTGGGACAGCGTTGTTAGAGAGGCCATCGAAATTCGCACCAATGACGACCTCATAAACCGTGACTGTGGCTATAATCTTAGCAAGGCTTGGGAACCAGCGATTGGGTTAATCAAGAGTAAATCGAGCAAACGTATAGTTATGACGACCACGGCGGACAGAGCCATCACACCGACGTCATCTTAGACGCCGTCGCAATCTGTTCCACCGCGCGACCGTGGCGCGGGGCGCGGACGGCGGAGGGAGCGCGCCGCGGGCGGAGGGTATTTAAATCGGCAGTCGCCGCGACCGAACCTAGTTCCTTCTGAGCAGCCATAGCGTACGGATCTCCGTGCCGGCACGTTCACAGGAGCTCAGTCCGTCAGTTCACCTGATGATGGCGACATGTATGATCGCCGAAATATTGTGCCCGTTGGACACTATAGACCGACAGCAGACCCGTGGATATTTTGATAGACAAACATATTATTTTTTTCGTAAATAATCAATTCGATTGATTAAATATGTGTGGCATTGAATAATTTGATAGCTGGGTTTCTTTCGGGGAGTAGTCTCAATGTCAGCTATATATATTTTAGTTATAGCCCTGAAATGCTTCTTGGGTAGCAAACAAGACTTCTCACAAACATGTACCATAACAAGGTCAAAAGGACGTGTTAGTTTGCTAATGGATAATGTTTGTGGCAGTCTTGTATTACAGATAGGGCCTGCTATTTGTTGTATTAAATTAGACTTATTTCATAAGAGTATCTTGGTAAATTGAAATTCATTTTGTTAGAACAGTGCATATTTTTATAGCGCTTCTCGTTGCTTTATTGAATATAACAGAAAACCGAGAGAGAGAAAAAAAAATAATAATTTTCAACAATACATTCCCTCACATTAACTGAAACAGCCACATGATGCTCAGCCAGTTTCGGATTCCACGCCAATAGAAAGTTGCTGATTAGAAGATAACGATGTTATCAATCAATCTTTGTCCGCAAAGAAATTTTCTTGACGGTTGCTCGACAAGGAGCGAGAAAGGTAGATGTTTGAGGGCGCTAGATCAGAAAAATAAGTGTAGTAGGGATTGATTTCCTGCAACTCCGGGATATGTTCGTTTGTGAAATCAGCAGAGCGTAGACGGGCGATGTAATACAGTAGCAACTTGGTCGCTCTCCTTATGTTGCTACCACAAGGCGTCTCATTTGTTGGCAACATTTGCCAGCTGCGTTGGACACACTCTGGGATGCAGTTCCTAACACGGATTCTTGGTGCTAGCAGATCCATAAATTTACATTCAGCGTGCTTACTCTAGTTTTTGATTAAGGTAATTTTTGTTGGGGTCAACCATTATTTTCTATTTAAAAATTAATGTTAATCTATGACTGACTATGCTCATTTCGGTTTTCCTTTATTTCCTTAAATCTATTGAGGCAAACGCTGATCTTTTTCCTTTGAAAGAGTACAATCGATTTTCTTCCCCACCGCTCCTAATCGTAGCTTCTCTTTTGTCTATAATGATCTTGTAGTCGACGGTATATTTAACCTTAAGCTTCTTGTCTTTCATTTCGATCCAACATTTCGCATTACTAAAAGTGTCTCACGAGTGTTACATGGCTGCAGTTCATCACATTTTCCAGTAAGGTATTGGAGCAAATTCGGAAACTGTAAAAGACGTCATTCATCGAAGACTACAGGTTAACTTAAATGTGGCGAATAACTCTCGTAAAAAAACTATTTTCTGGCGTGATTTATCGTGTGTAGTAACCGTGTTCACAGTACAAATGTTTCCAGCGACCTCTACTGTCTGCAGTCCTCTATTAAATACAAAGATTACAAAATGCCACAAATATTAGATTTTTCCTCGTTTTACGTCAGTTTTCTAACGCTTAAGCTATAATCCTCATAAACTGCAAATATACATCACTGAATACATTAGCGCATGAACTACTAAGGAGCTTACATAAGAAACGACAAGTGATAAATATATTAGGTTGGTGCATAAGTTCGTAGCATTTTTGTTTTGCTTGTTGGTATTCCGGTTGCAGTGGGTTTGTTTATCGATTGACATTTTTTATTTGAAGACTCTTGCTACGTGAGTTTGCATATTGTAATTTCGTCATTTGGAGATACTGATTGGAGCTGTGGGCTTTATAAAATGGAGTGCTATGTGGAGAAATCGGGAAATTTCAAACATGGCCTGCCGTTTAAGCAGCCAGAGCTGCTGAGGCAGCCAGAAACATTTGCGCCGTGTATGGGGATAGTGCCATTGGACAGAACAGGGCAAGAAAATCCTCTTAACTTTTTAAGAAAGATCGTTTTGACATTAATGTCTCACCACGTTCAGGGATGTGACGAAGATCGTTTGAGCGCATTAATCCAGAATGGCCCACGTCATTGTACTCGAGAGCTGATAAATGCGATGAACTGTGATCGTTCCAACATCGTGCGACATTTACATGCAATCAGAAAGAGGTTCATAGATCGTGTGTATGGGTTCCGCATGCGCTAAGGCGAAATCACTAACGTCAGGCGGCAGTCACACGTGTATCTCTGCTCGCTCATCAGCAACTGGCTCGTGAACAACTCCGACCATTCTTGTCTTTTATCGTTACTGACGACGAGAAATGGTGCCTTTATGCTAACATAAAGAAAAGAAAGGAATGGCTGAGCCAAAACAAAGCACTCGCTCCTAGTACAAAGAACTGCGCGCCCCCTCAAAAGACAATGTTATACATCTGGTGGAACAGCGACGATGTGGTGTACTAAGAATTGCTTCCTCGAAGTGTAGCCACCGCTGCTGAAATTAATTGTTGTAAACAGCTGAGACATCTTGCAGACGCAATCCAAGAATAACTACCAGGAAGACTGCGTGAAGTGATGCTATTCCACAAAAACGCCAGCCTGCGTTCTGCCAAACTGACAAAAAAAGCTATTCATGAGCTTATGCAACAATCCAATTTTTTAATGTAAACGTTGCCCAGGTGGATTACATACACCAATGTTCTTCACATAACATGCTACATGACAAAAGGTCACTACGTCTTTGTCTGCTCAACTATATGAGATGAAATGCAGTTAAAAAAGTAAGGAAGAAATTGTCTTAGGTATATGGCTTTAGAGAATATTGATGTGGACGAATAAGGAAATGAATGTTTTGAAAAGGCTGCAATCAGCCATCAGGGAATCAAAATCCTCATTTCAGTGTGGAGCATCATTCTTTACGACAAAAGCATGAAATAATGCTCGGTGTAGTTCGGTGGTCTGTTTGAATAATTCTGCCTTCGTGTGTTTTAGGTTCGGGTTCCATTTTCACATCAGGCAGCCATTTTCGCGCGAACAATTCTCCACATCTCTGATAGCGCCATTTGAACTACGAGTATGCGGGGTAGCACCATAGTTACAAATCCACATCAAACACGATCTTCCTTCGCCACCTACTGGAGAGAAGAGTCGGAACAGGTTGGGCAGAGACAGATGCGGAAGTTGCGACAAGTTGAGACTCTGTCGTCAGTTACCTTTCTTACGCTAGATGTTTTATTATATCAGTGAGTTAGTCGTCGTGTCAGATCACAGGGCACATATCTGCTATTGTTTTTAAACTTGAGATTTTGAACATATTGGTTCAAAAATGATTCAAATGGCTCTGAGCACTATGGGACTTAACTTCTGAGGTCATCAGTCCCCTAGAACTTAGAACTACTTAAACCTAACTAACCTAAGGAAATCACACATCCATGCCCGAGGCAGGATTCAAACCTGCGAGCGTAGCGGTCGCGCGGTTACAGACTATAGCGCCTGGAACCGCTCGGTCACACCGGCCGGATGAAAATATTGGTACTTGACTAGGATTCCCACTTAGAACTCCCGATTCGCGGGATCTGAAATTCTTTGAGACGATACATTTCCATCGTTCCGTGGTTTCCTCAGATTCCAAACTCCTGTATATCTCCAAGAAAGGTTCGAGTCCTGTTCTGGTACTAAAGTTCTTATCTTATAGTTTCAAGACGTAGCATCCGCACACCAACCTACAGGTGAAAAGTAATTATGATTTTTAAGGCCTGTCCGTGCGTTGTCAACAATAACGATTGTTGCCCATTACGGCTCCTAGTCAGACACAACTTTTCGTTGCGTTATTTACAGTTCACGCAGGTGCCCATCTAGCTACCGGTGAAAAAATCCTATTTTCAACGCCTATTCGTGACTGGAAAACTACGACGACAGACACTGATTTCGAAACCAGATAATGCAACGCTTTTTCGTGTAGTCATTTCACTTTCAATCATCTCGCTACTGGTGAAAAATTGAGGTATCCAACATTTGACTGTGGTTCATCAACAGTCCGATTGGACACAGTATTTGAATCACCGTACAACGCAAAATTTCATTACATCATTCCAAGTGTAACATCGGTACACTCTGTGTTATTTGTGACTGGAACTATATTTTAGATATTTCGGTTTTAAATAACAGAGACAACAGTCGCTGGATTGCAGTCCCTTATCCTAGAACAGTATAAAAATTTTCTTCGTGTAATTTCTAATTGAAACTCGCTTTTTGAAATGCCATTTATTGCAATAAACCTAAGTTTACAAGCGTAAAAGACTGTATCATGTCTAATACTTGTAACGTGTTTACTGGCATTTACACTATCGTGGTATTAATTTGCATCTGAACTGATAGCCATCCAGAGCAGTTTTTTCTAATGTTCTCTGGTAGTAACCATTTTTATAGCCAAAGGGCTGAACTGAAAATAAAGCCGAGGACCTGGAAGACAGCTACGTTATGTGGGTTGCTTACAAATCAGGTGGAGAGCTATACATTTCGTTCGGATACTTTTGAGTGTGATAGTACATCCTTTTCAGCGTTGTAAAAAGCATGTACAGGGTCCGGCATAAAAAACTCCCCGGTTACAAAGTAACGTGCAGCGGACAGTAGAAGGAGCAGAGTGGTGGGGGGCGCGTCGTTAAGTAGCTGCCTACGTGCCGTTTTCAGTGTACGCCATGGCGTGGTCTGGTGAACATCGTGCCTTCGTAGTGGAAGATTTTATTCAAAATGGCGAATCGCCTATTAATACTCAACGTGCTTTTCGCGTTCGCTTTGCGCTCGGACGACGGGACTCTGTTCCCGATAAGAAAACAATTTATTCTTGGGTTGCTAACTTTCGTGAGACAGGTTCCGCATTAAAAAGGAAACCACCTGGACGACCACGGACTGCAACAGGCCCCGGAAATGTTGATGCAGTTAGAGCTTCAGTTCAACAATCTCCTCGACGATCCGCTAAAAAGCATGCGGCAGCATTACAGATATCTGATCGAAGTGTGAGAAGAATCTTGCATCGAGATCTTAAAATGCATCCTTACAAAATTGTAACTACGCAGGAACTGAGTGAACGAGACTGTAGTGTCCGTGTAAGTTTGTGCCAAGACCTTCTTCGGAACATTCGTCCCAACGATATTGTGATTTTTTCTGATGAAGCACACTTTCACCTTGCCGGAACAGTGAACAGCCAAAATTGCAGGTACTGGTGTGAACACATTCCCCAAGAACTTCATCAACGACCACTTCATAGCCCTAAAGTAACAGTATGGTGTTCTGTTTACAATTATGGAGTGATCGGTCCTTACTTTTTCGAAGAAAATGACAGGAATTTAAGCGTCAACAGTGAACGCTATTGTGCCATGCTCCGCGACTTTCTCCAACCGCAACTAAGGGAGCTTTTTGGTGAAATAGAGAACGTGTGGTTCCAGCAAGATGGTGCTACAGCCCACACAGCGCGGCAGTCACTGGCATTGGTGAAGGAAATGTTTCCTGGACATGTGATCTCGTTGCGTGCAGACATTGGCTGGCCCCCACGATCGCCGGACTTAACGCCCTGTGATTTCTTTCTTTGGGGCTATTTAAAAGCAAAAGTTTATGAACAACGTCCACAATCTTTACGAGCCCTGAAAGAAGCAATTACACAAGAGGTTGAAGCTATTCCACCTGAAATGACTCAAAGAGTAATGAATAACTTCAGGGAAAGACTCAAACAGTGTGTCGACAGTGCAGGAAGCCATTTAAGGGATGTTTTATTTAAAAAGTAAGACCATAAGAGTATTTTCTAAAATGGCATAATAAGTACTTTTATTTAATATAAATAAAATTGTTCTACCTTATTTGTTTTTGTTTATATTAGCTTTCCTTAAAGGGGAGGTTTTTCTGCCGGACCTTGTACATCTAACAATCTTACAAGATCCTAAGATGATAGCGTAGATCTGTTGAAACCAGTAATAGTAATAAAAAGAATTACTAGCGAGGTTGGCAAATTTGATTCTTCAAGAATAATAAGTGTTTCTATTGGGTTTCTTATTACTGAAGAAAAATGAAGTGGAGGTGGGTAGCTTTACTGAGCTGAAAATTTTCTACTTAATTATAAGCCGCTCTCATGGAGATTTTTAATCTCCCGTACCTTCTTTTCTTTGAGCAATATATTGCAGTCATGGATACTTACAACCTAACTGTTGGACCGGCTCACACAAAGTGAAGGAAGCGTGCATCAGACATCTGCGTCGTGGACCATGTCAACACAGCTGCCATTCGTAAGCTAGATACAGTACAAGATGCTGAAGCGAAATGGAAAGGAAATAAGTAGTTCAGTTCACACGAAAGCGGGGTAATATTACCAGAAGCAGAAAATGGTATATCGGGAGTAAGATCCAGTCTGAATAGGCAGGGCAGAGAATGAATTACTGTCAACAGTTCACTGATAGGATTATTCTCGTCACAATCGACAGGAACGGTCTTCAAGTATACATACCACCGCGAGGACTGGCCGCGCGGTTTGAGGCGTCATGTCACGGACTGCGCGGCGCCTCCCGCCGGTGGTTCGAGTCCTCCCTCGGGCATGGGTGTGTGTGTTGTCCTTAGCATTAGTTAGTTTAAGTAGTGGGTAAGTCTGGGGACTGATGAAAAAAATGGTTCAAATGGCTCTGAGCACTGTGGGACTTAACATTTGAGGTCATCAGTCCCCTAGAACTTAGAACTACTGAAACCTAACTAACCTAAGGGCATCACACACATCCATGCCCGATACAGGATTCGAACCTGCGACAGTAGCGGTCGCGCGGTTCCAGACTGAAGCGCCTAGAACCGCTCGGCCACTCCGACCGGCCGGGACTGATGACCCAAGCAGTTTGGTCCCTTAGGAATTCACACGCATTTGAACATATGTATACATGCCGATGTCACAAGCGGAACATAAAGAGGTAGAGTGTATGAGAACTGATGGACGGGTAACTCGGCAAGTAAATTGAGATGATAATCCAATAATCATGAAAATATTGAATGCAGTAGGACGGGAAGAAACGGAAGACAGTGTTACGAGGCAATACCGGCTACGAAGGAGGAATGAAAGGAGCGAGACTCCATCATGTCTGCAATAGTAAATACACTTCAAGAATTATAAGAGGAGAAGGTATACGTCGGAACTGTATGCAGAAGCGGAAAGATACCGACTGGATTACTTCATAATGTGAAATTACGAAATCAGAAACTTGTTGTAAGGGGTATTAAGGGGCAGATGTAGGCTCAGATCATAGTCAAATGAAGATAAAGAGTAGGTTGAAATTTAACAGAATCATCAAGAAGAACCGAAGCGTAAAGAAGTATTGAGAAATGATGACGTGCATTCGAAGTCCTTTGAAGCTGTAATTACCGCAACTGAGAATACCACGGTAGGCGGTTCGAATGAAGAGAACTTGACATCGCTTCAAACGGCAGTCACAGGACTTGGACATATAATTATAGGAAGAAGGGAGGTAACTTCCAAAAAGCCCTGGGTAACAGAAGAAATACATCAGCTGGTCGACAGAAGGAAGGAAAACAACAATATTTGGAAGGAATACATCAATGTTGTCTTTTATGAGTGAAATAAATAGGAAGTGTAGCGAAGCTGAACGGAAACATCTACAGCAAAAATATGAATAAATCGAAAGGGAAATGGCTGTCGAAAGGAAATATTTGATAATTTGCAAAATTGAAATTAAATTTCTATAACATTAAAAGCATTGGCGTCAACATGAAAAGTGGAAAATGAATTCCACTCCTAAATGCAGAGTACAGAAGGTACAGCGAAGAGGTATAAATAGTAGCCTGAGGACATCTAAGACATGAATGACGTGTCTGATGACGCCTTCGGAAGAAAGGGATTCTGATTTCTATGGTACCCGAACATCGCGTAGTAGGTAGAGCTTGACAGAGTGAAGGAAGACTTACGAACAAACAAGGCTGGAGGGGTAGATATCATTCCTTCTGAACATATAAAATCTTTGTCGAAAGTGACAATCGAACGACTGTTCAAGTTGTTGTGTAGAATCAAAGAGACTGGAGGCTTCCCGTTGGACTTTTGGATGAATATCGTCCCCACAATCCAGAAGAGAGGAGAGAGGTGAAAACAGTCGCAGAATAAACTTAAGATCTCATTAATCCAAATTTCTGTCAAGAATAATATACATAAGAATGGACAAAAAATTGAGACTTTATCAGCTGACAATCAGTTTGGCTTTACAAACCGTAAAAGCAACTCCAAAGTTCCACTTGGTGATGGTGACAAGGCTTATGAAAGATAAAGGCACATTTCACTCAGTCGATCGAGAAGTGCTGCTCGACAACGTAAATTCGTGCGAGATGTCCGAAATTCTCTGGAAGACACCTATTCACTATAGGGAAAAACTAATAATATACGGTATGTACAAGAACTAAGGGAGAACAACAAAAACGTAAGATCAAATACGAAATACTGGGATTAAAAAGTGCGCGAGGCAGCGACGTAGTCTTCGCCCCATGCTGTTCAATCTGTACGTTGAAGAAGCAATGGCGGAACTAAACTAAAGTTCCATAAGTGAAATTAAAATCCAGGGCTATAGTGTCAATGATAAGAATCGCTGATGATATTGCTATTCCCAGCGTATGTGAGGATGAATTACAGGACGTGCTGAATAAATGGTTCAAATGGCTCTGAGCACTATGGGACTTAACTGCTGAGGTCATCAGTCCCCTAGAACTTAGAGCTACTTAAACCTAACTAACCTAAGGACGACACACACATCCATGCCCGAGGCAGGGACGTGCTGAATAGCTCCAACAGTCTAATGATCGCAATATGTGGACCGAGAGTAAGCCAACATAGGAAGCAGTAGAAATGCGATTAGTGACAAACTTGAAGTCAACATTTTGAACCAAATAACGCTGGAAGAAAATAGTGCATCGTCCAAGGAGCAAAGAGGATTAAAAAAGCAGACTAGTAGAAGCAAAGACAACATTTCTCGTCGAAATTAATAGTGCCAGCGTTAAAACGGCGCTCTATTTGAGAACGAAAATTATGAGAATTTGTGTCTGGAATACAGCAGACTACCATAAGTGTGAATCAGGGACGGTGGGCAATCAGGAAAAGAAGCGTTTCAGATGTGGTGTTACCAAAGGATTCTGAAAATGAGGTGGCCTTATAAGATAAGAAAGAGGTGGTCGTCTGCAGGATCATTGATAGATATGTAGCAAACACAAGAAGTAGAGATCTGATTTCAGAATTCGTGTTTGATCTTCCTTCGCTGCCATAGAATGTTTCCTCTCTCATGTAATATTCTAGAACACTGGGCAAGTTGATATGGCACGTGTTCACACATGATGGGATTATATTTTCAGAAGCTGATGACCCACAGATCGCAATTATTCGAAAAATGTCATGATTGCTGCCTCGAGATGCTGAAAAGGTTCATTATTTAACAATCAGTTTCGATCGACAGACCATCATCAGGTTCTTACAAGCATTTACAGCATCTTCTTAGGCGAATATAAAATCATTGACGTCAGATAATAAATCACGAGTTTGTCACAGGAGTCTCATCGTAATATAAATTGTATCGCCAAAATATAATGTGTGACAGGCAGTGCACTGTTGGTGTTACATCGAAAATCGGCGTTAACGCTATGAACGCATGCATACCACATACCATGTATACATTTGTAAGTGTTATCACATCGTAATGGCTGGCCGAGCGGTTCTAGGCGCTACAGTCTGGAACCGCGCGCCCACTACGGTCGCAGGTTCGAATCCTGCCTCGGGCATGGATGTGTGTGCTGTCCTTAGGTTATTTAGGTTTAAGTAGTTCTAAGTTCTAGGGGAATGATGACCTCAGATGTTAAGTCCCATAGTGCTCAGAGCCATTTGAACCATTTGTTTGCGAATGTGATGTCTCCAAGTAGCCGAACATAACCATAAGCCAGTCAATGATGTGTTCAGTTGGACCAGAGGACCCAATCCACTCCTTGTAACCACAGCCTACACCATTATGGAGCCGCCACCAGCTTGCACAGTGTCGTGTTGACAACGTGGATCTTTGGCTACATCGGATCTGCGCCATACTCGAACGCTACCATGAGCTCTTAGCAATTGAAATCTGGTTTCACGTGACCATGCCACGGTTTTGCAAGCGTCTAGGATCCAACTGATATGGTCACGATGCCAGGAGAGCCGCTACAGGCGATGTCGTGCTGTTAGCAAAGACACTCACGTCGATCGTCTGCTGGCTTTAACTGCCCCTTCTATTGAAAATGTTCGTTGATGGCCGCGCAGGATTAGCCGAGCGGTCAAAGGCGCTGCAGTCATGGACTGTGCGGCTGGTCCCGGCGGAGGTTCGAGTCCTCCCTCGGGCATGGGTGTGTGTGTTTGTCCTTAGGATAATTTAGGTTAAGTAGTGTGTAAGCTTAGGGACTGATGACCTTAGCAGTTAAGTCCCATAAGATTTCACACACATTTGAACATTTTTTTGTTCGTTGATGAAGTTCGTGCTCCGACCAGCTAGCAGTAGAATGTCTGTATACTGTCTGATAAGGGACGTTACAAAAGAAGTCTGTCCTGCTGCTCTATATTCACGCCGAGTGCGTATTAATTGTACCGGCCAGTTCAAATAATGATATGCTCCCCGACGTGTATGAGCACAGCTACACGTAAATGCATACAAACTGCTATTATTGCACAAATCATGGTTACATTCTATATACAGCAACAGTTGCTCCACTAAAGTTTTCAGTTTACGTAAGCTAAATAGTCTGAATCAGTACGATAACATTTTTAGAGCGACAAAGATATGTATGCAGCACTCTGTTATTAATCTGTACCGTTGCACTGATAAAATGTTTCGTAAGCACGTAATATTATTTGGTTTGAAATAAATGTCAAACACGGTAAATTCACGTTATGCTGGTTTATTATAGTCTAAGCACATCTTATCATTGTCTTAAAGAAGTAACCTTTCCCTAAGCTGAGTGGAATTACTTACGCAAATTTCAGTCAAAGAGTTTGCAATAAGATCCAGATTTCACCAGTTGCTTTAACGAAATCTAAGAATTTTTCCCACAATTCGATACTAATATTCACTTCCTTTTTCGTTAATTACTAACAGTCTATCACTTTGGAATAAAGTTCAGTCTTCTATTGATAATAATCAATTTAATACAAATTTCGGTTCTTTTCCTATCTTGACTTTACGTAATGATATACTCAAAGTTGCTGATCTACCTATTTCAAGCTTAATGATTTCTAGCAGACCGCAAATCTCCAAAATGCAAAAACAATCTCGTGTCGCCTCCGTACAAGAGCGCACGTTAAGTTACGACACGATCAAGCAAACGCTAGAAGCACATTAACAATGTATAACTTTATCTTCTGTATTCTGCGGTGTCCTCAAAGAGGACTCCGTGATCTATAAGTACACGACTTTGCGATCTACTTTTACTTTAATTTGATATAAAAGAGATTCTATTTTACTTTCTTTTGCAAAAATACTAAGTTAATTTATACTAGATTTCTTTTCTACTTCTTTTTACATTGTTTCTCTTCAGTATACTTGCTGCTATTCAAGTGATGCTATGACAGTGGTACTTAGTTTTCTTTTTTTATGAAATTTGGATCTTAGGTTTGGGGCTTGTATTGGGTTTTGGCAACTATTTTTATATTTTCATCTTTGCGTCCAAAGGAAGCGACGTTACATGTTGTAGCCCATTAACGTCAGATTTCGCTGCTCTGTCCAACGGATACTTTCGTAGTTTGTCCCACATTGATTTCTGCGGTTATTTCAAGCAGTGTTGCTGGTCTGTTAGTACTGACAACTCTACAAAAACCACGCTACCCATGATCGTTAAGTTAAGGCCATCGGCAGCCGTAATCACCTCAGAAAGCTCTTCACACGAATCACTTGAGTACAAATGACAGCTCCGCCAAAGCACCGTCCTTTTATACCTTGTATAATTGGCACTGTCACCATCTGTATACGTCCATACCGCTATCCCACGACTTCTGTCACCTCCATGTATAATGGCCAGGCATACAGCAGCTGCCAATTCTCCGAAGCTTGAAACACGAAAAGAGTCTGAGGGTGTGAACTGAAATTTGTGGTAAGGAGGGGATTGGACTAGAAGCCACAGTGCCAAGCTGATGTTGTGGCTAGCACATGTGCCTACCAAGCAGGAGACCTGTGTTAAGCCGGCCGTAGTGGCCGAGCGGTTCTAGGCGCTTCAGTCTGGAACCATGTGACCGCTACGGTCGCAGGTTCGAATCCTGCATCGGGCATGGATGTGTGTGGTGTCCTTAGGTTAGTTAGGTTTAAGTAGTTCTAAGTTCTAGGGGGACTGATGACCTCAGATATTAAGTCCCATAGTGCTCAGAGCCATTTGAGCCATTTGAACCTGTGTTTGAGTCCCAGGTTGAAACAAATTTTAAATCATTGCTTCTGCTTCTATCCTTATTGAAGATAGAGTTGAAACTGATATGTCACCAAGAACATGTAATTCAAACGGTTCAGTAGATGACCTGTGCCGGAGGTACAGGCAGGATTTCCCCGTTACGTACAAACGTATTCATCGCCGAAGAGCCTAGGCAATACTGACTATTTAAGAATGGGAAAATGGGCTGAAGGTGTAAGTTAAAGTTTGTGTTAGGAAGAGCATTGGGCTTGTCCGTGCAGTTGCGTTAACTATATTGCTGCGGTGGTGCGGTAGTTAGCTGACTGACAGTTTTGTGGCGCCCTAGCAGGCATCACGTGTGATCATGTGGATGCAATGTTGTGGCGATTTATGTACATAGTAATTTTAATTTATGCTTTTGACGTGCCAACACATCATTCATGTCATATGTTTTAGATTTGAAGATTTAATGGAAGGAATTCGTGAGCATCTGGTACAAGATTTTCATAATAACCTGTACGAAGATCTGATGATAGTAACATAGTTTACCGAAACCGGCTACCCGCAATACAGTTTTATTGCGATCTTGGCTAAAAAGTTTTTCTTCTCGTAAGAAATTAAATACAGATGGCTCCTTCGCACGCAATATGAGTAAACTATCGGAAATTATTACTAACAAGTTCTCAGTGCGAGTAACATCATCGCTGCTGGACCTGTATATAAATATTCAAACAGTGAATATAAATAATAAAAAGTTGCTACTTGGCGCCCACTTTTTTAGGTGAATACTCACTCTCTCTATCCCTTTCTCTGTGCCGCCAATACGATACGGCCGTCGGTCGTCCGGCCGTTCTGACGCTATGTGACCATCTGGCACATTGTTTGAGAGTCTGCCTTGTGATCCTACCGTCTTGCTAGAATCCCATATCAAAATCTTGCTATGCTGTGCATTAAAAGATGGAAACAAGAATGTAGTAAACGTGGGAAGGGATGTGGCATTAACGCCACACCCACCTCCACATTACCGTACTTTTACAGTTGTCCTATAATGCTAAGTCAGCATGATCGTAGGCAGTGCATAGACACAGTTAGGTCTTATGCCAGAAGTGCATAGTATTTTGATAATTTGTGGCAAGTTGGAGACTTTTGTGTTACAAGTACCCTGTTCCATTATAGGATACTTCTCTTGTAAGGTTATCACGGTAAGTTGTAATTGTTTTGTATTAGTACTCTGCGCACTTTATAGTGTTTTTTCGTTAGTTTGTGGAACACGACCGATGAACATAAGAAAAGAGTTCATCATCAGCAATATACTCTTGCACGTTATCTAGCACTAGCGAACTTGTAGTGTAGTCATTCACCTGTTTAATTTACTCCATGGATTTTTGGGTCCTGCTTTTTGGAATGTGCACAAAATTTCCTTGCACAAATTTCTGTTCTGATTTGAAACTATATGTTCTTCACAACTTATATTACTTCTTTCAGGATCTTCACGTTTAGTAATCGGTGTTACGCTGTCTGTTCTTTTGTATTATTACATGTTAGAGGTAGCGGAGTGGCCGCGCGGCTTAGGGCGCCATGTCACGGACTGCGAGGCCCCTCCCGCCTGAGGTTCGAGTCCTCACTCGGGCAATAGTGTACGAGGGGGGACGCAAAAGAAACCGGATTGTTGTCATAAAAAAATTATTGGTGAACCTTTTTACAAAATTACTTCCGTCTCATTCAAAATACTCTCCATTGCATGCGATGCACTTGTCAAGTTTCTTTTCCCACTGTTGGAAGCATGTTTGGAACTCTTCAAGTTTGATATTGTCCAGTGCCCTTTGCGAAGCTGTTTTTACCGCCTCCACATCGTCATAACGCTCCCCTTTTAGCGTTTTTTTCCATTCGTGGAAATAGGAAAAAGTCACACGGGGCTAGGTCCGGCGAATACGCAGCGTGGGGAACGACAGACCACCTCTGAGATGCCAAATAGTGGATCACTCGTAAGGCCGTGTGTGCTGGAGCGTTGTCGTGATGCAGAAACCAGTCACCTGATCGCCAAAGTTCCGGGAGTTTCCTCCTCACATCCTCTCGCAGACGCCTTGAAACATCCAAGTGAAAGTGCTGGTTAACAGTCTGGCCAGGGGGTACGAATTCCCGATGCACAATTCCACGAACATAAAAAAAGACAACGATCATCGTCTTCACATTTGACCTCACTTGCCTTGCTTTTTTTGGTCTGGGAGAGTTGGTAGTCCTCCACTGGCTTGATGCTTGCTTCGTTTCTGGGTCATACCCGTAACACCAACTCTCATCCCCTGTAATGACTTTGTTCAAGAAGTTTGGATCACGTGCAACCTCTGTTTTCAAGTCCTGACACACATTCATACGGATGGTTTTTTACTCCTGTGTGAGAAGTGGTTGGGCGGAGAGCACGTTGAATCTGCCACTCTGAGTACCCATTTTTTCGAGTACCACTGCAGCACAACCTGTTGAGATGGATGAAGTCACGAGGGAGGAGGTAGGCACTGCATTTATTCCATACACAGGCGCACTCTCGGGGAAAATCGCCCGCATTCTGAAGAAACACCGGGTCGGAACTGTGTTTTGTCCTCCAAATAAAACTCGTGCACTGGTGGGGAGCGCCAAAGATGACCTCGGTTTGAGGAAGGCCGGCGTGTACCAGATTCCGTGTCAATGTGGCAAGTCGTATATTGGTCAGACGATGCGTACCGTCGAGGATCGATGCAGTGAACACCAGAGGCACACTCGACTGATGTATCCGAGCAAGTCGGCGGTCGCTGAACATTGTTTGTCGGAAAATCACGCTATGGAGTATGAACGCACGAGGATTCTGGTACAGACGTCGAGATACTGGGACAGCGTTGATAGAGAGGCCATCGAAATTCGCACCAATGACGACCTCATAAACCGTGACAGTGGCTATAATCTTAGCAAGGCTTGGGAACCAGCGATTGGGTTAATCAAGAGTAAATCGAGCAAACGTATAGTTATGACGACCACGGCGGACAGAGCCATCACACCGACGTCATCTTAGACGCCGTCGCAATCTGTTCCACCGCGCGACCGTGGCGCGGGGCGCGGACGGCGGAGGGAGCGCGCCGCGGGCGGAGGGTATTTAAATCGGCAGTCGCCGCGACCGAACCTAGTTCCTTCTGAGCAGCCATAGCGTACGGATCTCCGTGCCGGCACGTTCACAGGAGCTCAGTCCGTCAGTTCACCTGATGATGGCGACATGTATGATCGCCGAAATATTGTGCCCGTTGGACACTATAGACCGACAGCAGACCCGTGGATATTTTGATAGACAAACATATTATTTTTTTCGTAAATAATCAATTCGATTGATTAAATATGTGTGGCATTGAATAATTTGATAGCTGGGTTTCTTTCGGGGAGTAGTCTCAATGTCAGCTATATATATTTTAGTTATAGCCCTGAAATGCTTCTTGGGTAGCAAACAAGACTTCTCACAAACATGTACCATAACAAGGTCAAAAGGACGTGTTAGTTTGCTAATGGATAATGTTTGTGGCAGTCTTGTATTACAGATAGGGCCTGCTATTTGTTGTATTAAATTAGACTTATTTCATAAGAGTATCTTGGTAAATTAAAATTCATTTTGTTAGAACAGTGCATATTTTTATAGCGCTTCTCGTTGCTTTATTGAATATAACAGAAAACCGAGAGAGAGAAAAAAAAATAATAATTTTCAACAATACATTCCCTCACATTAACTGAAACAGCCACATGATGCTCAGCCAGTTTCGGATTCCACGCCAATAGAAAGTTGCTGATTAGAAGATAACGATGTTATCAATCAATCTTTGTCCGCAAAGAAATTTTCTTGACGGTTGCTCGACAAGGAGCGAGAAAGGTAGATGTTTGAGGGCGCTAGATCAGAAAAATAAGTGTAGTAGGGATTGATTTCCTGCAACTCCGGGATATGTTCGTTTGTGAAATCAGCAGAGCGTAGACGGGCGATGTAATACAGTAGCAACTTGGTCGCTCTCCTTATGTTGCTACCACAAGGCGTCTCATTTGTTGGCAACATTTGCCAGCTGCGTTGGACACACTCTGGGATGCAGTTCCTAACACGGATTCTTGGTGCTAGCAGATCCATAAATTTACATTCAGCGTGCTTACTCTAGTTTTTGATTAAGGTAATTTTTGTTGGGGTCAACCATTATTTTCTATTTAAAAATTAATGTTAATCTATGACTGACTATGCTCATTTCGGTTTTCCTTTATTTCCTTAAATCTATTGAGGCAAACGCTGATCTTTTTCCTTTGAAAGAGTACAATCGATTTTCTTCCCCACCGCTCCTAATCGTAGCTTCTCTTTTGTCTATAATGATCTTGTAGTCGACGGTATATTTAACCTTAAGCTTCTTGTCTTTCATTTCGATCCAACATTTCGCATTACTAAAAGTGTCTCACGAGTGTTACATGGCTGCAGTTCATCACATTTTCCAGTAAGGTATTGGAGCAAATTCGGAAACTGTAAAAGACGTCATTCATCGAAGACTACAGGTTAACTTAAATGTGGCGAATAACTCTCGTAAAAAAACTATTTTCTGGCGTGATTTATCGTGTGTAGTAACCGTGTTCACAGTACAAATGTTTCCAGCGACCTCTACTGTCTGCAGTCCTCTATTAAATACAAAGATTACAAAATGCCACAAATATTAGATTTTTCCTCGTTTTACGTCAGTTTTCTAACGCTTAAGCTATAATCCTCATAAACTGCAAATATACATCACTGAATACATTAGCGCATGAACTACTAAGGAGCTTACATAAGAAACGACAAGTGATAAATATATTAGGTTGGTGCATAAGTTCGTAGCATTTTTGTTTTGCTTGTTGGTATTCCGGTTGCAGTGGGTTTGTTTATCGATTGACATTTTTTATTTGAAGACTCTTGCTACGTGAGTTTGCATATTGTAATTTCGTCATTTGGAGATACTGATTGGAGCTGTGGGCTTTATAAAATGGAGTGCTATGTGGAGAAATCGGGAAATTTCAAACATGGCCTGCCGTTTAAGCAGCCAGAGCTGCTGAGGCAGCCAGAAACATTTGCGCCGTGTATGGGGATAGTGCCATTGGACAGAACAGGGCAAGAAAATCCTCTTAACTTTTTAAGAAAGATCGTTTTGACATTAATGTCTCACCACGTTCAGGGATGTGACGAAGATCGTTTGAGCGCATTAATCCAGAATGGCCCACGTCATTGTACTCGAGAGCTGATAAATGCGATGAACTGTGATCGTTCCAACATCGTGCGACATTTACATGCAATCAGAAAGAGGTTCATAGATCGTGTGTATGGGTTCCGCATGCGCTAAGGCGAAATCACTAACGTCAGGCGGCAGTCACACGTGTATCTCTGCTCGCTCATCAGCAACTGGCTCGTGAACAACTCCGACCATTCTTGTCTTTTATCGTTACTGACGACGAGAAATGGTGCCTTTATGCTAACATAAAGAAAAGAAAGGAATGGCTGAGCCAAAACAAAGCACTCGCTCCTAGTACAAAGAACTGCGCGCCCCCTCAAAAGACAATGTTATACATCTGGTGGAACAGCGACGATGTGGTGTACTAAGAATTGCTTCCTCGAAGTGTAGCCACCGCTGCTGAAATTAATTGTTGTAAACAGCTGAGACATCTTGCAGACGCAATCCAAGAATAACTACCAGGAAGGCTGCGTGAAGTGATGCAATTCCACAAAAACGCCAGCCTGCGTTCTGCCAAACTGACAAAAAAAGCTATTCATGAGCTTATGCAACAATCCAATTTTTTAATGTAAACGTTGCCCAGGTGGATTACATACACCAATGTTCTTCACATAACATGCTACATGACAAAAGGTCACTACGTCTTTGTCTGCTCAACTATATGAGATGAAATGCAGTTAAAAAAGTAAGGAAGAAATTGTCTTAGGTATATGGCTTTTGTGTTTGCACTGAGCTAGATTTTTCACTAGACCATAAATACACTTACCAGCACAGAATCACAAGCGGAAAGCAGCACTTTCTACAGATATTTCCACATCACCGTTGCCAGTTCGTGCAGCCGGCAGTTGTGTGATTTTATGCCAGTGATTACACAATCAAGTCAAAACCATGCACTGGGTAATGAAGGAAATTAGAGAATATTGATGTGGACGAATAAGGAAATGAATGTTTTGAGAAGGCTGCAATCAGCCATCAGGGAATCAAAATCCTCATTTCAGTGTGGAGCATCATTCTTTACGACAAAAGCATGAAATAGTGCTCGGTGTAGTTCGGTGGTCTGTTTGAATAATTCTGACTTCCTGTGTTTTAGGTTCGGGTTCCATTTTCACATCAGGCAGCCATTTTCGCGCGAACAATTCTCCACATCTCTGATAGCGCCATTTGAACTACGAGTATGTGGGGTAGCAACATAGTTACAAATCCACATCAAACACTATCTTCCTTCGCCACCTACTGGAGAGAAGAGTCGGAACAGGTTGGGCAGAGACAGATGCGGAAGTCGCGGCAAGTTGAGACTCTGTCGTCAGTTACCTTTCTTACGCTAGATGTTTTATTTTATCAATGAGTTAGTCGTCGTGTCAGATGACAGGGCACATATCTGCTATTGTTTTTAAACTTGAGATTTTGAAAATATTGGTTCAAAAATGATTCAAATGGCTCTGAGCACTATGGGACTTAACTTCTGAGGTCATCAGTCCCCTAGAACTTAGAACTACTTAAAGCTAACTAACCTAAGGAAATCACACATCCATGCCCGAGGCAGGATTCAAACCTGCGAGCGTAGCGGTCGCGCGGTTACAGACTATAGCGCCTAGAACCGCTCGGCCACACCGGCCGGATGAAAATATTGGTACTTGACTAGGATTCCCACTCAGAACTCCCGATTCGCGGGATCTGAAATTCTTTGAGACGATACATTTCCATCGTTTCGTGGTTTCCTCAGATTCCAAACTCCTGTATATCTCCAAGAAAGGTTCGAGTCCTGTTCTGGCACTAAAGTTCTTATCTTATAGTTTCAAGACGTAGCATCCGCACACCAACCTACAGGTGAAAAGTAATTATGATTTTTAAGGCCTGTCCGTGCGTTGTCAACAATAACGATTGTTGCCCATTTCGGCTCCTAGTCAGACACAACTTTTCGTCGCGTTATTTACAGTTCACGCAGGTGCCCATCTAGCTACCGGTGAAAAAATCCTATTTTCAACGCCTATTCGTGACTGGAAAACTACGCCGACAGACTCTGAGTTCGACACCAGATAATGCAACGCTTTTTCGTGTAGTCATTTCACTTTCAATCATATCGCTACTGGTGAAAAATTGAGGTATCCAACATTTGACTGTGGTTCGTCAACAGTCCGATTGGACACAGTATTTGAATCACCGTACAACGCAAAATTTCATTACATCATTCCAAGTGTAACATCGGTACACTCTGTGTTATTTGTGACTGGAACTATATTTTAGATATTTCGCTTTTAAATAACAGAGACAACAGTCGCTGGATTGCAGTCCCTTATCCTAGAACAGTATAAAAATTTTCTTCGTGTAATTTCTAATTGAAACTCGCTTTTTGAAATGCCATTTATTGCAATAAACCTAAGTTTACAAGCGTAAAGACTGTATCATGTCTAATACTTGTAACGTGTTTACTGGCATTTACACTATCGTGGTATTAATTTGCATCTGGACTGATAGCCATCCAGAGCAGTTTTTTCTAATGTTCTCTGGTAGTAACCATTTTTATAGCCAAAGGGCTGAACTGAAAATAAAGCCGACGACCTGGAAGACAGTTACGTTATGTGGGTTGCTTACAAATCAGGTGGAGAGCAATACATTTCGTTCGGATACTTTTGAGTGTGATAGTACATCATTTTCAGCGTTGTAAAAAGCATGTACATCTAACAATCTTACAAGATCCTAAGATGATAACGTAGATCTGTTGAAACCAGTAATAGTAATAAAAAGAATTACTAGCGAGGTTGGCAAATTTGATTCTTCAAGAATAATAAATGTTTCTATTGGGTTTCTTATTACTTAAGAAAAATGAAGTGGAGGTGGGTAGCCTTACTGAGCTGAAAATTTTCTACTTAATTATAAGCCGCTCTCGTGGAGATTTTAATCTCCCGTACCTTCTTTTCTTTGAGCAATACATTGCAGTCATGGCTACTTACAAACTAACTGTTGGACCAGCTCACACAAAGTGAAGGAAGCATGCATCAGACATCTGCGTCGTGGACCATGTCAACACAGCTGCCATTCGTAAGCTAGATACAGTACAAGATGCTGAAGCGAAATGGAAAGGAAATAAGTATTTCAGTTCACACGAAAGCGGGGTAATATTACCAGAAGCAGAAAATGGTATATCGGGAGTAAGATCCAGATTGAATAGGCAGGGCAGAGAATGAATTACTGTCAACAGTTCACTGACAGGATTATTCTCGTCACAATCGACAGCAACAGTCTTCAAGTATACATACCACCGCGAGGACTGGCCGCACGGTTTGAGGCGTCATGTTACGGACTGCGCGGCGCCTCCCGCCGGAGGTTCGAGTCCTCCTTCGGGCATGGGTGTGTGTCTTGTTCTTAGCATAAGCTAGTTTAAGTAGTGTGTAAGTCTAGGGACTGATGAAGAAAATGGTTCAAATGGCTCTGAGCACTGTGGGACTTAACATTTGATGTCATCAGTCCCCTAGAACTTAGAACTACTCAAACCTAACTAACCTAACGACATCACACACATCCATGCTCCGAGACAGGATTCGAACCTGCGACCGTAGCGGTCGCGCGGTTCCAGTCTGAAGCGCCTAGAACCGCTCGGCCACTCCCGCCGGCCGGGACTGATGACCCAAGCAGTTTGGTCCCTTAGAAATTCACACGCATTTGAACATTTGTATACATGCCGATGTCACAAGCGGAACATAAAGAGGTAGAGTGTATGAGAACTGATGGACGGGTAACTCGGCAAGTAAATTGAGATGATAATCCAATAATCATGAAAATATTGAATGCAGTAGGACGGGAAGAAACGGAAGACAGTGTTACGAGGCAATACCGGCTACGAAGGAGGAATGAAAGGAGCGAGACTCCATCAGGTCTGCAATAGTAAATACACTGCAAGAATTATAAGAGGAGAAGGTATACGTGGGAACTGTATGCAGAAGCGGAAAGATACCGACTGGATTACTTCATAATGTGAAATTACGAAATCAGAAACTTGTTGTAAGGGGTATTAAGGAGCAGATGTAGGCTCAGATCATAGTCAAATGAAGATAAAGAGTAGGTTGAAATTTAACAGAATCATCAAGAAGAACCGAAGCGTAAAGAAGTATTGAGAAATGATGACGTGCATTCGAAGTCCTTTGAGGCTGTAATTACTGTAACTAAGAATACCACAGTAAGCGGTTCGAATGAAGAGAACTTGACATCGCTTAAAACGGCAGTCACAGGACTTGGGTATACAATTATAGGAACAAGCGAGGTAACTTCTAAAAAGCCCTGGGTACCAGAAGAAATACATCAGCTGGTCGACAGAAGGAAGGAAAACAAAAATATTTGGAAGGAATACATCAATGTTGTCTCTTATGAGTGCAATAAATAGGAAGTGTAGCGAAGCCAAAAGGAAACATCTGCAGCGAAAATATGAAGAAATCTAAAATGGAATGGCTTTCGAAAGGAAATATTTAATAATTTGCAATACTGAAATTAAATTTCTATAACATTAAAAGCATTGGCGTCAACATGAAAAGTGGAAAATGAATTCCACTCCTAAATGCAGAGTAGAGAAGGCACAACGAAGAGGTATAAATAGTAGCCTGAGGACATCTAAGACATGAATGACGTGTCTGATGACGCCTTCGGAAGAAAGGGATTCTGATTTCTATGGTACCCGAACATCGCGTAGTAGGTAGAGCTTGACAGAGTGAAGGAAGACTTACGAACAAACAAGGCTGGAGGGGTAGATATCATTCCTTCTGAACATATACAGGGTGTTTCAAAAATGACCGGTATATTTGAAACGGCAATAAAAACTAAACGAGCAGCGATAGAAATACACCGTTTGTTGCAATATGCTTGGGACAACAGTACATTTTCAGGCAGACAAACTTTCGAAATTACAGTAGTTACAATTTTCAACAACAGATGGCGCTGCGGTCTGGGAAACTCTATAGTACGATATTTTCCACATATCCACCATGCGTAGCAATAATATGGCGTAGTCTCTGAATGAAATTACCCGAAACCTTTGACAACGTGTCTGGCGGAATGGCTTCACATGCAGATGAGATGTACTGCTTCAGCTGTTCAATTGTTTCTGGATTCTGGCGGTACACCTGGTCTTTCAAGTGTCCCCACAGAAAGAAGTCACAGGGGTTCATGTCTGGCGAATAGGGAGGCCAATCCACGCCGCCTCCTGTATGTTTCGGATAGCCCAAAGCAATCACACGGTCATCGAAATATTCATTCAGGAAATTAAAGACGTCGGCCGTGCGATGTGGCCGGGCACCATCTTGCATAAACCACGAGGTGTTCGCAGTGTCGTCTAAGGCAGTTTGTACCGCCACAAATTCACGAAGAATGTCCAGATAGCGTGATGCAGTAATCGTTTCGGATCTGAAAAATGGGCCAATGATTCCTTTGGAAGAAATGGCGGCCCAGACCAGTACCTTTTGAGGATGCAGGGACGATGGGACTGCAACATGGGGCTTTTCGGTTCCCCATATGCGCCAGTTCTGTTTATTGACGAAGCCGTCCAGGTAAAAATAAGCTTCGTCAGTAAACCAAATGCTGCCCACATGCATATCGCCGTCATCAATCCTGTGCACTATATCGTTGTACGGATAGAGGTGTAAAGTCTGGGGCATGAGGCGATACGTGGACGTTGGCGTCATTTGGACCGCAGCTGCAACATGGCGAACGGAAACCCGAGGCCGCTGTCGGATCACCTGCTGCACTAGCTGCGCGTTGCCCTCTGTGGTTGCCGTATGCGGTCGCCCTATCTTTCCAGCACGTTCATCCGTCACGTTCCCAGTCCGTTGAAATTTTTCAAGCAGATCCTTTATTGTATCGCTTTTCGGTCCTTTGGTTACATTAAACCTCCGTTGAAAACTTCGTCTTGTTGCAACAGCACTGTGTTCTAGGCGATGGAATTCCAACACCAGAAAAATCCTCTGTTCTAAGGAATAAACCATGTTGTCTGCAGCACACTTGCATGTTGTGAACAGCACACGCTTACAGCAGAAAGACGACGTACAGAATGGCGCACCCACAGACTGCGTTGTCTTCTATATCTTTCACATCACTTGCAGCGCCATCTGTTGTTGAAAATTGTAACTACTGTAATTTCGAAAGTTTGTCCGCCTGAAAATGTACTGTTGTCCCAAGCATATTGCAACAAACGGTGTATTTCTATCGCTGCTCGTTTAGTTTTTATTGCTGTTTCAAATATACCGGTCATTTTTGAAACACCCTGTAAAATCTTTGACGAAAGTGACAACCGAACGATTGTTCAAGTTGTTGTGTAGAATCAAAGAGACTAGAGGCTTCCCGTAGGACTTTTGGATGAATATCGTCCCCACAGTCCAGAAGAGAAGAGAGAGGTGAAAACAGTCGCAGAATAAACTTAAGATCTCATTAATCCAAATTTCTGTCAATAATCATATACATAAGAATGGACAAAAAATTGAGACTTTATCAGCTGACAGTCAGTTTGGCTTTACAAACCGTAAAAGCAACTCCAAAGTTCCTCTTGGTGATGGTGACAAGGCTTATGAAAGATAAAGGCACATTTCACTCAGTCGATCGAGAAGTGCTGCTCGACAACGTAAATTCGTGCGAGATGTCCGAAATTCTCTGGAAGACACCTATTCACTATAGGGAAAAACTAATAATATACGGTATGTACAAGAACTAAGGGAGAACAACAAAAACGTAAGATCAAATACGAAATACTGGGATTAAAAAGTGCGCGAGGCAGCGACGTAGTCTTCGCCCCATGCTGTTCAATCTGTACGTTGAAGAAGCAATGGCGGAACTAAACTAAAGTTCCATAAGTGAAATTAAAATCCAGGGCTATAGTGTCAATGATAAGAATCGCTGATGATATTGCTATTCCCAGCGTATGTGAGGATGAATTACAGGACGTGCTGAATAAATGGTTCAAATGGCTCTGAGCACTATGGGACTTAACATCTGAGGCCATCAGTCCCCTAGAACTTAGAACTAATTAAACCTAACTAACCTAAGGACAGCA
The DNA here is from genome assembly GCF_021461395.2 of Schistocerca americana. Taxonomy (NCBI): domain Eukaryota; kingdom Metazoa; phylum Arthropoda; class Insecta; order Orthoptera; family Acrididae; genus Schistocerca; species Schistocerca americana. The sequence continues at coordinate 21,730,607 of NC_060124.1, forward strand.
CACACATCCATGCCCGAGGCAGGATTCGAACCTGAGACCGTAGCGGTCGCGAGGTTCCAGACTATAGCGCCTAGAACTGCTCGGCCACCCCGGCTGGCTGTTGCGTAAATATTTAGTAAAAAAACCTTCCAAATTTTTAGTTGTCTGCTGAAAGGTAAGTCATTTATGTTATTCTTGTTACCTCATTCTTAAGCAAAGCAGTTCTTTTTCATCATATAAGTGTTTAAACAACCTCTTTGGGATATGAAACATGTAGTTTCTTGTTGTTTCTTTGTGTCTGATGCTTTCGCCTGTGAACCACTATAGCCGACATAGTCCTGTCGGGAAATGTGGCCAAATTACTCGTCGGAAAATGTGGCTAAGATGTTTACAGCAGTAAGAGTTGGATACTTCCACGTATCAAGTATAATACTGCAGATTATTATTTAAAACGACCACTGCTCTGTTATATTTTCCCTAATAAAGCCGACTGAAAACGACCTGCTCCAGCCGCTTGACACTGTTTCAAGTACTAGCGCATCGAGATCCCGATGAAGTTTGTCGGAAAATAAATAAGAACAACATGGAAGCCTATTGCGATGGAAAAGGTAGGGAAAACTTGAGGAAGACGTGACGAGGCCCATCAAACGAGTCAGAATACTGACTGGGAAACAAATGCTCTTCCTGTTGGGTAATACGAAAAGAAGTGAATGGATGGCTGGAAGAACGTGGCATGTTACATTTTCCCGACATTGCGTTTCCTTGCGGAACAGCGAGATATGAGTCTCCTCTGCGTGGTTTCAGTTTGTGGTAGCTGTAGAAGACACCGTTCGATGGCTGTAGCATGCAGAAGCAGCGAGTGTCCACTGGAAGACTGTGGTGTGCAGCGCAGACAGGTTTGATTCAGACCCAGTCCTCACAAGGGAACCTCCCCATCGCACCCCCCTCAGATTTAGTTATAAGTTGGCACAGTGGATAGGCCTTGAAAAACTGAACACAGATCAATCGAGTAAACAGGAAGAAGTTGTGTGGAACTATGAAAAAAAATAAGCAAAATATACAAACTGAGTAGTCCATGAGCAAGATAGGCAACATCATGGATAGCTTGAATTCATTAGCGCCGTGGTCCCGTGGTTAGCGTGAGCAGCTGCGGAACGAGAGGTCCTTGGTTCAAGTCTTCCCTCGAGTGAAACATTTAAATTTTTATTTTCAGACAATTGTTATCTGACAAACTCTTATGTTTTCATCACTTTTTTGGGAGTGATTATCACATCCACAAGAAAACCTAAAACGGGCAAAGTAGAAGACTCTTTTTACCCATTCGCCAAGTGTACAAGTTAGGTGGGTCGACAACATATTCCTGTCATGTGACGCACATGCCGTCACCAGTGTCGTATAAAATATATCAGACGTGTTTACCTGTGGAGTAATCGGTTGACCTATGACCTTGCGATCAAATGTTTTCGGCTCTCATTGGAGAGGCACGTCCTTTCGTCTACTAATCGCACGGTTTTGCGGTGCGGTCGCAAAACACAGACACCAAACGTATTACAGTGAACAGAGACGTTAATGAACGTACGGACAGATCATAACATTGCGAAAATAAAAGAAAGTAAACTTTTCACTCGAGGGAAGACGTGAACCAAGGACCTCTCGTTCAGCAGCTGCTCACGCTAACCACAGGACCACGGCTCTCCTGAGTTCAAACTCTCCTTGATGTTGCCTATCTTGCCATAGAGTACTCAGTTTGTTTATTTTGCTTATTTTTTTCATAGTTCCACACAACTTCTTCCTGTTTTCTCGATTGATCTGTGTTCAGTTTTTCATGGCCTATCCACTGTGCCAACTTATAACTAAATCTGAGGGAGATGCGATGGGGAGGTTCCCTTGTCAGTGTTCAGGTCTTCCGCGCCATGGCGTGCAGCATAAATCGATCGAATATAACTGCCAGTGGTCAGGTGAGTTTAAATAAGCGGAAAAGGCCTGTAAATATATTAGAGTGGAAAGACAAGAAGCGTAAAAATCTAACAGACAGTGAAAAGTCCTATGCGAACAAGAAAAGGAGATTACTGCGAAGTCTGCACCGGTTAGTGTTCGTAAATGCTCCAACATAAGATTATTATTGTATTTCGATACTAAAATATTTATATATATGAGTCGAATACTGGCTCAAACTGTCGTAGATTCAGATCTTAATATTCTGAATTGTAGATATCTCAATAGAGCTTTATAGTATGATCAGCTGACATTCTTCCTCTGCTCCAGGCTACAGCCTGTAATGTATCACGTAGAAAAGCTGTAAAAACTTAAATATGGATTTTGTAACTGATCTGTATCACAAATTTTACCGCCTATCCTATGACGAACAATCATTAGTTCTCCTGAAATGCATCGGTGTAGGTGAACCTGTGAGAAAATGACCGGGCAAAGCAGAAAAAAAAAACATCTAGAAGATGGGCTACATTCCATCACAAAGTGAACAACAAACGAGTTTGTTTAAATACTTTTTGTAATATTTTTGTTATATGCCAAGGGCGAGCAGAAACTCTCCAACAGAAAATTAAAAATGGATACATGGCTACTAAAAGAAGAGGTTTGCACACAAACAGACCTCACCCAATTGATAACAATGTTCGCCATTTAAAGTGAACCCACATAAAGAGCTTTCTGTCACTTCCAAGTCATTACAGTCGGAATGCGTCGGTAAAGGACCACTTACGTCCCGATTTGTTTGTTACAGGAATATACAGCCTATTCATTAATCGAAACCCTCAGATCACATCCAGTTTGACATTGTATAAAAGAATATTTGAGCAAAACTTCAGCTTAAGGTCTATATCTACATCTAGATGGATACGCTACAAATCACACGTAAGTGTCTGGCAGAGGGTTCATCGAACCACCTTCACAGTGATTCTCTATTATTCCACTCTCGAAAGGCGCACGGAAGAAACGAACACCTATATCTTTCGCTGCGAGCTCTGATAGGTAGGTTTAAAAAATATATTTTCGCATTCGGAGGAGAAAGTTGATAATCGAAATTTCGTGTGAAGGTCCCGCTGCAACGACAAACGCCTTTGTTTTAATGACGTCCACGACAGATCCTGTATCACGACCGTGATACTCTCTCCCCTATTTCTCGATAATACAAAACGTACGGCCCTTATTTGAGCATTCTCGATGTACTCCGTTAATCCTATCCGATAAGGATCACATACCGCGCAGAAGTACTCAAAAAGAAGATGGAAATGTATAGTGTAGGCAGATCATTTGAATCTTCTAAATGTTATACCAATAAATCGCAGTCTTTGGTTAGCCTTACCACAACATTTTCTATGTGTTTTTTCCAGTTTAAGTTGTTCGTAATTGTAATTCCTAGGTATTTACTTGAATTTACGGCCTTTAGGTTGATTTATTTATCGTGCAACCGAGATTTGACGGATTCCTTTTAATAATCATGTGGATGACCTTACACTTTTCATTATTTAGGGTTAATTGCAAATTTTCGCATCATACACATATCTTATCTAAATCGTTTTACAATTGGTTTTGATATTCTGACGGCTTTACTAGAAGATAAACGACAGCATCATCTGCAAACAACCTAAGACGGCTACTCAGATTGTCTCCTAAGTCGTTTATATAGAAAAGGAGCAACAGACGGCCTTCAACAATACCTTGGGGATCGCAAGAAATCAGTTCCGTTTTATTCGACGACCTTCCGCAATTACTACGAACTATGACCTTTCTGACAGGAAATCACGAATCTAGTCGCATATCTGAGAGGATATTCCATAAGTGCGCAATTTGATTACAAGTTGCTTGTGAGGTAGGGTGTCTAAAGCCATCTTGGAATCTAGAAATACGGAATCAATTTGAAATCCCTTGTCGATAGCACTCAACATTTCGTATGAGTAAAGAGCTAATTTATTTCATAAGAACGATGTTTTCTAAATTCGCGTTGATTGTGTGTCAATAGACCGTTCTCTTCGAGTAATTCATTAAGTTCGAACAAAGAATATGTTCCAAAATCCTGCTGCATATTGACGTTAATGATATGGGTCTGTAATTTATTGGTTTATTTGTATTGCCTTTCTTGAACTTGCGACTTTTACAATGATTGTTAAGCGTGGGTCAACTGCTTCAGCATACTCTGTGGGAAACCTAATTGGTATACAGTCTGGACCGGAAGACTTGCTGTTATTAAGTGATTTAAATTGCTTCGTTACTCCGAGGATATCTACTTCTAAGTTACTCATGTTGACAGATGTTCTTCATTGGAATTGTGGAACATTTAATTCGTCTTCTTTGGTGTAGGCTGTGTTTAGTAACTCTGCTTTAGCTAAAATGTCATCGACAGTATTTTCATAGCAATAGCGCAGAGAAGGAATCGATAGCGTCTTACCGCTACCATACTTTACCTACGACCAGAATCTCTTTGTAATTTCTGCCCATTGAAGTTCTCGCTAAATTTCGAGCTTCTGGAAATATCACCAATCTTGGGGATTGTGTATTCGTTTGAATGTCGCATGCTTTTCTCGTTGTTTCTGCAACAGTGTTATGACCTGTTTTGTGTATTAAACGGGATCATATCCGTCGTTTGTTAATTTATTCGGTATAAATCTTTCAATTGCTGTCGATACTATTTCTTTTATTCAAGCCACATATTAACTACACTTACATTCTTTATTTGAAAGGAGCGTAGAGCGTCTCTCAGGAAGGCGTCAAGGGACTTTATATCTGCTTTCTTGAATAGGAATATTTTTCGTTCATTTTGAGAAGATTTGGCAGTTACACAACTCCCTCTCGCTATAACAATTGTGTTCACTGATCCCTATATCCATTTTGATGCTAGTTATTAGCTTAGGATTATTTGTTGCTAAGAGGTCAAGTGTGTTTTCACAGCCGTCTACTATTCGAATGGGCTCATGAAGCAAGTGCTCGAAATAATTTTCAGAGGGGACGTTGACCATAATTTCGAAGATTTTTTGTGTGTACCTCCGTATTTAAACATGTATTTTCGGCAAAATATTGAGGGTAAATTGAAGTCAGTAGCAAATGTTATTGTACGAGTCGAGTACGTGTATCTAATTAGACTCAAGCTTTCTTTGAACCTTTCAGAAATTGTATCGTCTGAATAGGCAGGTCGGTTAAAGGATCCAATTATTATTTTATTCCGGTTGCCAAGAATGACCTGTACCCATACTAATCACAGCAACTATCTACTTCAATTTCGATGGAAGATGAACTACTTCTAACAGCAAAACACAGGCTACCGTCAATTGTGTTAAGCGTATCCTTTCTGAACATCGTTGTGTCCTTCGTAAAAATTTCGGCTGAACTTATCTCTGGTTTTCAGTGTCTATAACGATTTGAACATCAGTGCTTTCTATTAGCACTTGGAGCTCTGGTACTTTCCCAAAAGAGCCGCGACGGTTTACAAGTGTTATACCGATGGTTTCTAGATCTACGTTCTTCCTGTGTTCGTCCTGCACCCTTTAAAGCCCTTTTTGGTTTTCCCAAAAGTCCCCAACCTAAAAACCCGTCCAGTCCACGCCACACAACCACTGCTACGCCTGTAGCCGCTTCCTGCGTGTAATGGACTCCCGATCTATTTAGCTGTTTGGTGCACCAAGATCAGATAACATGCCGATTGTGTGGCTTGTACCGTATTAAACTTAAAACTTCTGCAAATGAGGAAGATCCGTTACATATAGAGCAGGAGAGTAAACTGCATCACTATAGAACTGAACAAGCCTATAAACAGAACTGGAAATGGACGCAAGAAGTGTGAGCAGAATCACTTTGTGTGTGGACTTACAAAAAGTACTACACCTGCCCTTCTCGTATACATTTCAGTATGTACTACGAAATGCAATACACATTACGACATGGATACAAGGCATTCTCCTAGTACTTACGGCAAGAATCAGTTGCCAAACGGGGCATTGAAGAAATTGCATCGTTCATATTAAAACATATCGTGACAGGTTTTCAGAAACTAGCCCACGGTGAAGAAAAGAAGTTCATAATTTTGTCAGACCGTTGTCTTTGGTGAGAACAAAAATTGATGGATTGTTTCCTTATATGTGTATTTCATTCGTAGTGGGTATTTGACAGAAATACACCAGAAATTCGTTATCTCTGGCCATAGCTTCTTAATATGTGACCAGGACTTTGCCCTCATTGACGGCCACGAAAAGTTATTTACATATATTTTCCTGAAGACTAGAAACCTGTCATTGGCAAATTATCGGATGAATAAACAGTTCTCTGTGACAGAAGTGAGCCGAAATGACACCAGAGACTGTCAGTGCTTGATGGCTGGACTAAAAAGATTGTAAAATGAAAATAAGAGAGATTACGTGGCTCAAAATGTCCCAAGATGACCCTGTCTCACTCTACGCGTGGTTCTCATACAATATTCTCCGGCCGTGAAACCGTCAGTCCAGTGTTTCCACCTACTTTCGGGTTACCTGACACTGATAAATTACCGGTCTTGTGCAAGACGTTGCTTCCGATCAGCAGAGGGAAAAAATGGGTCTGATAGATAACGGCTCTGAGCACTATGGGACTTAACTTCTGAGGCCATCAGTCCCCTAGAACTTAGAACTACTTAAACCTAACCAACCTAAGGACATCACACACATCCATGCCCGAGGCAGGATTCGGACCTGCGACAGTAGTGGTCGTGCGGTTCCAGACTGTAGCGCCTAGAACCGCTCGGCCAGACTGGCCAGGGTCTGATAGATATGTTTTAGTTCATGGATAAACAAGAATATCGTGTCTTATGACAAAACCTGCCCTCCGGATGAATCTGCTTCGTGTTCTGTTTCAATGTGTGAAAATTAGACGAAAAGTCTATTTAGTTAATTGTCAGCAGCAAGTATGATGTAATTAGCTGTGTCGAACATTACTCAGTTGATGGACAAATAAGAACACCATCACATTCACAAGAATTTCCTGTGTGTTCCGTTTTAAATTGTTCTGTGTCATCTTCGTTGGTTAGTGTGTATTGTTTAACGCTGTACAGTACCAATACATGTCTGATTCTGAGATTCTTTATCCTCTCCTGCAAATGAGGACATCCAGTAGAGGGGAGTGGAATAACATTGTATGTCACCATTGCTCCCCAACTTGAGCCACGTAAACAAGGAACAAACACGCTTCCTGTAAAATCACAAAATGCAATCACACTACGTTCTTCCAGCCGTCAATTCTAGTATCTCCGTCATTCATTTACAGCGAGGAATCCGAAACTGCCAGCCGGAGTGGCCGAGCGGTTATAGGCGCTACAGTCTGGAACCGCGCGACCGCTACGGTCGCAGGTTCGAATCCTGCCTCGGACATGGCTGTGTGTGATGTCCTTAGGTTAGTTAGGTTTAAGTAGTTCTAAGTTCTAGGGGACTGATGACCTCAGATGTGAAGTCCCATAGTGCTCAGAGCCATCTGAACCATTTTTGGAATCCGAAACTCCGAACAGAGCTGGTATGATCCCAAGTACGCAGCCTGGTTTCGCTCTGGGTTAAATCCAGCAGGGAGGCGGGGTGTGGTGATTGTTGACAAGTTTCGCGGGTCGGTGTCAGAAGGGTCGAGGGGCGAGCTGCAATTATCCCTTCCATCGCGCCCCGCTGTCAGCTCCCCCCTCGCTGAACCGCTGCTCCCAGCTACCAGCTCCGCCCCACTGCCGGAGTTCCCGCCCTGAACCGGTAGCAGATGTCTGCATTACTCTTGTCACTGCTGCTAACAAGGGGATTACCGCTAGCACGCTACGACCGAATACGTCTTTGAAAACACCTCTTGCGCTTCTACTCGGCCTGCTAGCTCTCCTTGTCAATGCGAGGCATCGAAACTAATGCTTACCCGATGCACACTGCATATAAACCCCTAATCACAAGTCCTGAGAAAATAACCTAGAGGGACGACACAGTTCTGAGACATTGTATTAGCGATTCCTGGACGTTAAAAGATTGGAATCTTCCTGCTGCGTTACGTTATCGCATATGAATATGTTAACTCGATAAGTTATTCCCTATATGAGGTCAGATGTAGAGTGCTGCGTTGGACAAACTTAGGGAGTACATCCTAATAGCCTGCACTCCATGATACCTGACCGTTGGAAGAAAGGCCTCCTTTCCTCGTGTCTTCTGAAAGTGTTTCGGTGTTCCGAATGGAATTCTCCGTAGATCACGACTCCTAACTAGGGATGATGCTAATATATCGACATATCATACTTTTTCAAAATGTGTCGATATGTGTCGACGTCTCGCTTCCCGCGCCCGGGTTCCCGGTTTCGATTCCCGGCGGGGTCAGGGATTTTCTCTGCCTCGTGATGACTGGGTGTTGTGTGATGTCCTTAGGTTAGTCAGGTTTAAGTAGTTCTAAGTTATAAGGGACTGATGACGATAGAAGTTAAGTCCTATAGTGCTCAGAGCCATTATGTGCCGACGACATGTTTCTCGGCAATGTATCGATACGTAGATATCGAAATAGCGATATCGTGTGCCGATATTTTTATTTTATATTATACTTTTTTCGCAATTTTCGATAGATATTTGAAGGTGTTCCTTTGAAATTGTAGTGGAACACAATGTTACTTTCATTGTGTGAAGGAGTGTTACTATTTTTTGAGCTTTCATCATGTCCAGTCTTTCATAGTGTGAAGCAAGTACAAATGGCACAAAGAACAAGTCCGATTGCACTGGGAAGGGGGGGGGGGGGATGTCAGTGTGAATGGAATAACAAGATATCTAAGGTGAAGAAACAGCAAACCAGTTGCTTTAAAAAACAATTTTTAACGTAACTAGAGTGCTATTTCTTCACATCGACATTCACCAAAACCATTTCTGATACAGATGAACAAAACTCTAAATCACAAGAAAGGTTTTTGCTGTAGGCGGAGATGTGTGAGGGAAAATGCTGACGTAATCGTCGCTCGGCGCTACCATCAGAACCTGCAACGTTTGACTTCACCACGCAATTATTACACTATAATTGCTAGGTTGCTGTCGTCTCCAGAAATGAAGAAACAGGGAAGTTGGCGTGAAGTGTTCCAGAAAAATCTGATATGTGACGAAGCCGAACGACGGATCCATCGGACTCGTTTTATTGTGCCACTTACCTGCAGTTACCATTGTTAGCAAAGTGGTTATCGCCACGCATGAACGTGCAACGTTTTCCTTTCAATTCTTGCTCTGAGGGTGATAAGCAGACTGTTAGCCTGTTGATGCACGTAATATCAAATAATCAACTAATATTTACATAAACAGATCTAAAACTGCAAGTATAATGTGCAGCCGGTATCTTATTTTTTTGGTTGGTACATCGATACTATATCCGTCAATGTATCGTAAATAGTTTCGATATATCGATGAAGACTAACGATATTTTCTTAAATTTCGATATATAGCTTTCCCTTCATTTTTAAAAATATTAACAGTCCTACTCGTATCACAGCTTTTTACAACAGTGAAAGTAAGTGTGGGCATTGAGATCACTCTATTGTCACTACAATGTTGTTCAAATTTTGTGAGAAGAAAACGCATCCCATCATATTTATTTATCCTATTGTTTGAAATGAGGAAACACCTTTTACAATAAAATTAATGTCTCCTTTTAGACAGTAAAAAATCCGTGGGTCATTGTTATGATGACGATGTTTAGTCACAACGTCGAGAGCCACAACTGTTATAATCTAACACACTATCTTTTCTTGAGAATCGTTTGGGACGCTTTAAACATTGTCGGAGACACTTTTAACTGGAAAACTGTAACTTATTGATTCGATAACAAGTTATGTGATAACCTCACAGAGCTCATAGCTAGACTAATAACCATACACCAAGTCCCTAGACTTTAAACAACCACACACCACGTCTTTTAAGCAACTGATATTGCAGATGTGAATCATCAGCATGAGCAAGGATACCAGGATGGTCAACTTAGTCGTTTAATAAGTTATTACTTAATTAGGAGCACTTGAAGTTATGCATATTCCCGCACGGGAGTTTCTACGGTCTGGCGTATTTTGAAAGCCGAAGTCTCAGAACCAAGATTCAAATTATCGTCCTTTGTATACTTTTTAAATTAAGATCTTGTAGACGTATATACAGAATCCAAACTATCTCGAATAAGACACGCCATATGAAACCATTGTAAGAATAGTCTTATATTACACTGTCCACAAACCTACAAAACTATGTACAGCTATAGCTGTTGCTGGATATATGGTCAATGTCTGTCTAAAGCCAAAATAAAGTTAATAGAAAAGTAGTGAGAGCATGACATTGCCGCCGCCCCCCCCCCCCCCCCGGCCCAAACCGTGTATCTACGTCCGCTGCGCGAGGTATCGTGCCTGCCAGTTCTGAAGCAGGAATTTTTTTCGGGTGCGAAAACTACAACCATTTCGAGAAACTATTCGACACTTGTCATAACTGAAGTTAAGGTCAGATTTTTAACGTTCTTAGAGACACTATATCGATCTATACCATTTGCGAAGTTTAGAATTTTTACGTTATTTGGTAGGAGACAGAAATTTTACACTTCGTGCTTGTTAAGGAGTTAAAAATTGCAAATATATACATATATAAAGAATCCGAAGATTATACATAGCAAAGCATAAATACATAGCAATACATAAATTTTACACGATCCATTTTGGTAATGAACGGAAAAAAAACATAAAGTCCCTTCAAAATATAACAATACTCTTGTCTCAATTAAAATTAAAATCCGATTTTTTATATGTTTGGAGACGCTGTTGAAATCTACGAGTAACCCCCAATGCTTTAAAGAATGCAAGTCTCGTGTATAAAACAGTTTCTAATGTGCGATTACTTCTCAAATGAATTAATGTGTAAAATATTTCATGTTAAGCATCCTTCATGGTTGCTAATGCAAAATCCTAATTATGTCGGTTTTATTAGTTTCGAATTATTCACTCACAGACTAATGAAAAAGCATGTAATTTGGGCTCCGTTTTAAGAAAAACTTAGTTTTCCGCACATCTTAATGTTTATGACGTCATGTCTTCTGAACTGTCGGACAATAATACAGTTTTGCAGGTAAGTTCAGTGGTCTGGAAAATTTGTCGTGAATCAGCAGCAAAAAGGTAATAATTTTGAACCTTACGTCTGATGCTGATGTTTTATTGCATTAACAGCAAAAATGTAATAAATTATTATCGCTTTTCTTTCATCGTTTTGTGGGGGGTGTAAGCGAGAAAAAATTTCTAAAAGGTTTGGAATCATGTTTAAAGTTTGTTGGAAGTCGCTAAGTGCTCTCATTTTCAAATACTGGATGAATATAGTCTGGGATATTTGCGCGCCGTGAGTTAGGCTGCCTCAAGACATACGCACAGTTTCCAATTTTAATACCTGACTTATTGCGCGAAACCTTTAACGTAAGATTAGGGGAAGGTAGCTATCGATGGGCCACCGAAACAAAATGTGTAATAAAATCATCAGATATTGTAATAAATATTTTATTTTCACTGTAACTTGAACATTATTTTTGCAATTCACTATAGTAGGCACAGAAGTCACAAATATTCCCGGTTAATGAAATAAATGAAAAATAAAAACATGTGTCATCGACGGAATCAAGGCGACTGGTTTACTTCATTGGGCCAGGCAGTTTTCATGCAAGGGCTGTGGTGTAATATCTGGTAAATACTAAATTTATGTAAGTAAGTTTCATATTTATTTGATTTTAAGAGGTTTTTGGTGGCATCATGAGCCGATTAATATATATTCGAGATCAAGGAATTCCGCCTTCGAAATTAGCAGAACCACATTTGACTATTTACCAAAATACAAACTATTAGAGGACATATAATGAAAACCTTTACTTCAGTTTTATTCATAGTGGTCTACATAGGCCAACGACTAGACAAAATGGAAGTGTCTCATTCAAGACAACTCGCGTGGCATCGCTTGACATCATCTAGTCTCCGTGCACAGTACGTAACTTTATATTGTGAATACGGCAAAATGGTCTGAATTGCTCGTACTTTTCAATGGTGGCTGAAAAAAAATTTAATCACTGTTACCTTTATCACTAGGATGTTTCTGTCATTAATACTAGTTGATTGCAGCAACATAGTGCAGATCGTAGTTCACTGTTGCTTTGTGTCTTCACGAAAAACTCAACACTGAGATGGTGAATTTTGGCTACATGGGGTACACTTAACCCTTTCAGCCCTGATTTTTTTTTTCTGGAGCAAGGAAAATGCTTTTTATGCGTCAATGCTCTTAGGTGACTTTTTATTGACTTTAGATGCAAGATTAATGCAAAAAAACATGTACCAGTTTTCAAAATATGATTTGTACACGTCGCTTCATTTTATAACCTAAAATAACTAATTACGAAGCACTCTCTGATGTAAGAAATAAAATGATCTTTCAATAATTCCCATGCAAAATAACAATAAGAATATTCAGCTATACAGTGCAATATAGCGTACCAACCACAACCGCGGATTGTGGTGGCCACGAGCTGCTCCGCACTGCTACATTTATTTGCTGATATTTCCGTAGTGATGCCCGACACTTGGCAGCACCTGCACGTGGTGAAAGCGTTCAACACTCACAAATGTGTACCTGAGGTTCCCATTGGGTAGAATACTTCTGTTACACCTAAGACACAGTAAAAGTTAATGTAACAATTGTACTTAGAGGGTCTGAAAGGATTAATGACCGCTAGAATGCATCTACTGTCAATATCCACAGAGAAATCGAGCCGGCCCACCGATGCAAGCGGCCCATCGATACCTTCTCCCAACTCTTAATGAGTATAATATGAAAAGTATTAAATTTGTACGTTTGTCAATAATAATTATACGAAATAGTTATACAAAATATTGGAAACGTAATGTAGTATATGAGTTTTGCTGTTTGGGCAGCAAAATAACTGATGATGGTCGAAGTAGAGAGGATATAAAACGTAGACTGACGACGGCAAGAAAAGCGTTCCTGAAGAAGAGAAATTTGTTAATATCGAGTATAGATTTAAGTGTCAGGAAGTCTTTTCTGAAAGTATTTGTGAGGAGTGTAGCCGTCTATGGAGTGTACATGGACGATAAACAGTTTAGACAAGGAGAGAATAGAAGCTTTTGAAATGTGGTACAGAAGAATGGTGAAGATTAGATGGGTAGATCATGTAACTAATGAGGAGGTACTGGACAGATTTGAGGAGAAGAGGAATTTGTGGCACAACTGGACTTGAGGAAGGGATCGGCTGGTAGGACAGATTCTAAGGCATGAGGGGATCACCAATTTAGTGCTGGAGGAAAGTGTGGGGCGTAAAAATCGTGGAGGAAGACCACAAGATGCATATAGTAAGTAGGTTCAGAAGCATGTAGGTTGCAGTACTTACACGGAGATGAAGAGGCTTGGACTGAAGACCGCAACAATAACAATTTTATTTGTCCAGAAGCTATTAGGTAGGCAGTCTGAAAATGAGATAGAGTGACCGTCTCACCTATTTAGTACTAAAGGCCATCTGATCAAAAGTACCCAGTGGCCATTAATATGGAATTTGAAGTTAAAATCTTCTGGGTTATTAGGTCGCGTCATATTTCTACTAAAATCATCGACGTTTCGACACCTCTGCTGGGATCTTCCTCAGGATCTTATGGTGTCCACTGTGTTCTAGCAGTAGTAGTGGACACCATAAGATCTTGAGGAAGATCCCAGCAGAGGGGTCGAAACGTCGATCATTTTAGTAGAAGTATAACGCGGCCTAATAACACAGAAGATTTTAACACGGCCGCGAAAGCCTGCAGAATTACATAATATGGGATTTGTCCACCCATCGCCTTTATGACGGCTTGAACAGTGCTGGGAACACTTCCTCTGAGATGTCTGTATGTCTGTGGAGGAATGGCAGCCCATCCTTGCTCAAGAGCCGCAACCGACGAAGGTGTTGACGTTGGACGGTGGGGTCTGGAGCATTCTAACCCATCACAGTCACTGGCTTCAGGTCGGGACTCTGGGCAGTCCAGTCTATTTCAGGAATATTATTCTCGGCACACCATTGCCTCACAGATGCTGTTCTGTGACAAAGTACATTGACACAGTTGTCGCCTACAAACTGATCCTCTACTTTATGCAGCACAAAATATTTTAAAATGTTCATTTTCTCCCACAATTACTTTTTTCCTTAAGTGCAGTAAGGGGACCACACCTTCAACACGAAGAACGCCGTCTTACTGTAACATCACCTTTTCCATACTTTACACAGCTAACCTTCTCCAGGCATCCGTCACACTCAAATCCTCCCATTGGACTGTCACAGTGTATAGCGTGATTCATGACTCCAAATCACTCGTTTCCACTGTTCAGTGGCGTTGCTCCTTACAACAACCCAAACCATTCCACAGCACTGACTACAGATATACACTGACCAGCCAGAACATTACGACCATCTATCTAATAACCCATATGTCCACCACGGGCTCAGATAACAGCAGCAGTGCGTCGTGGCATGGAGGCAATGAGGCCATGGCGCGTCGCTGAAGGAAGCTGAAACCACGTCTGCACACACAAGTCACTTAATTCCCGTCAATTCCTGGGAGAATGGCGGTGAGCTCGCCTCATAATGCGCCAGCTCACAAGGCCAGAAATGTGATGGAGTGGTTAGATGAACATGGCGTTCAACCACATCCCACATGTGTTCGATGGGGTTCAGATATGGCGAGTTGGGGTGCTAGCACATCAACTGGAACTCGCCACTGTGTTCCTCTAACCACTTCATCACATTCCAGGTCTTGTGGCCTGGCGCATTATCTTCCTGAAAAATGCCACATGATCGTCATGAAGGTTCAAATGTTTCAAGTGGCTGTGAGCACTATTGGACTTAACTTCTGAGGTCATCAGTCCCCTAGAACTTAGAACTACTTAAACCTAACTAACCTAAGGACATCACACACATCCATGCCCGAGGCAGGACTGTAGCGCCTTGAACCGCTTGGCCACTGCTGCCGGCGATCATTATTTTCACTGTCGGAAATTACGTTCGAAAAAAAAAAAAAACTTGCCAGTCCTTTTTTTTGTTATTGCGTAAAGCCCATCTGAGGACCACTTTCCAGTTTCAAATCTTCGTTCATTTGTTTTCTTCCAGTATGTTTTCATCTGTTCGCCATGTTTCTTCTCTCTGTCTTGAGACCATTTAGATCCAGTCTTTTTTCCTACCCTGCCTCGGAATCCTTCCATTTTCACTACTTTTTCCCGAAAGGCTTCTCTGTTATTCATATCTTCTCTTTTTATATTGTTTATTATTAAAGCTTTTATTACTTCGTTGACGCAGCCTGTTGTGGATTTCTTGCCCCACAAACATTTGAAAATCTTATTAGTTAATTGCATTCGAAAGAAATGTCCAGAAAACATGGGTCTTCTTTTTCTCATTAAGTTTGAAATATTTTCTGTATTTTGATATACTTGAGCATTACATCGTAATTTCCGGTCTTCTGCTGTGTTTTGTGGCCCTAATATTTTCCTTATACTTCGTCTTTCCGGTGCTCCTAATTTATCTAATTTGTAGCTTAATGCCAGGCATTGGCTTGCATATAGGCATTCTGGCTTCGCAACTGTGCTGTAGCGCCTTATTTTTGCGTATTTGGATAGGCACTTTTCCTTATAGAGGCCTTTGGTTGTACCATATGCTCTCCCCATTTTTTGTAACCTTTCCTCTTTTACAGATTTTTCCAAAACATTTTCTTGGATTATCTCCTCTAGATATTTGAATATTTTTCCTCTGTCTGTTTGGCCTATACCTGTTTTGAGGAATTTTTGAGCATCCTTAACCTTTGTTACAAATTTTGTCCTTTGTGCAGAAATTCTCAAGCCAGTTCTGCTGGCTATTTCTTCCAGGAGATTTATTTGTGTTATAGCAGATGCCACATTTTTTGGAACTATAACAGAATCGAAACTTCCTGGCAGATTAAAAGTGTGTGCCAGACCGAGACTCGAACTCGGGATTTTTGCCTTTCGCCGGCAAATGCTCTACTGACTGAGTTACCCAAGTGCGACTCACGACCCGTTCTCACAGTTTCAAGTCTGCCAGTGTCTGGTCTCCATACCTACCAAACTCCCGGTCCGATACACAGTTTTAATCTGCCAGGAAGTTTCATATCAACGCACGCTCCGCTGCAAAGTGAAAACTTCATTCTACAGCAGAATCACCTGCAAATGCAAGACCGTTGCTTTCGATCTTTTTGCTTCCTCTTCCTAACCTTATAGGTGAGATGTTTAATACCATAAGGTTAGGAAGAGGAAGCAAAAAGATCGAAAGCAACGGTCTTGCATTTGCAGGTGATTCTGCTATAGAATGAAGTTCGAAATTCTCGTTGTTTTCTCTAACACACTATTAAAAAGAATTGGGGATAGGTCGTCACCTTGCCGTATACCTTTTTTTATTTTGCAAGGCTGCGAAATTTCCCCCATAAGTCTTTCTTTACTCGCTATATCTGTAAGTGTTTCACGGTTTAGGTTTTATGTTATACGTTTACTACAGCTTGTGCCTGAGCGGGAACACGTTCTAGTTTCCCCAAAAATCGATTTGAAAGTCGACATTAAAACCAGTGATAGCGGTACGAAAGCGCAAAACGCGGGAAATGTTATCCTTACGAAACTTTTAATGGTATGTAAACAATTAATTATATGAATGCGTGGTGTCTGTTCTTTCGGACATGTCCGAAAGAACAGACACCACGTGGAATCCGCAGCTGCGATACATTATAGGTAAATTGAAGGTGGAATGGGGGCGGGGGGGGGGGGGGGGGGGGAGACAGGAAAGGAAAAGTACGCAATTACTGATGTCAGCTGCCTCGGGACATCGCACCTGCCTAGTAAGCGGGAGACCCTGTGTTCGAACCCCGATCCGTTACATATTGTCGCTCGTCGGCGCCGATTCTGCGTAATGTCCCGACGCAGCTGACTTCAGAATCCCTTTCCTTTCCTTTCTCCCTCGTCGTCCTTCAGTTTATATACAAACCATTAATTGGTAAAGACGGGACCAACAGAAAATGCGTAAACAGCGGGAAAATTTGCGTTTATAAAACAGGTTTTTGTATGACTATACTGTTAGCTTGTTTATGTTTACAACATTGAACAGGCAGTAAAAGGACGCTGTAGAAACCAATAGGATAAAGTGATGAGCAGATAACAAAGTCCTTAAAATTTCTAATTTAGATGTGCAGGAAAAATGATTTGCCCTTGTGACATGAAAAACTGCGGGCATCCCTGTCCTCGGCGTTTCCACTTCACAATCACATCACCAAAAATCATCTGGTAGAACACTTGCGCGCGAAAGGCAAAAGTCCCGAGTTCGAGTCTCGGTCCGGCACATAGTTTTAATCTGCCAGGAAGTTTCAGATAAATATTTGTTTATTCTGTATTTAGAGATCGCAAGGAGGTCATCTGTTTATTTTAAAGTCCGGTAATGTAACAAAATGTTTTATAGTACGGTGTTATCTTCTATTTCATGCCTATTACATTTTTATTAAATTTCTATTTTGTTGCATACCAGCCCCTCCTACTACATTTTAAACAATGGATGACAAATAGGTAAATTTCCAGTGTTATCCAAATACGTCCGTTTGAGAGGTTTTTTTCATTTCATTTTGTTATTGTTATTTACGTTTGGTACCTTTTGGTCCAGGCGGCCGCGAGGAGTGACCGAGCGGTTAGAGGCGGCCGCTCCCACCGCAGATTCCAGTCCTCCCTCGGGCATGGTTGTGAGTGTTGTTCTTAGTATAAGTTAGCTTAAATTAGTTTAAGTAGTGTGTAAGTCTAGGGACCGATGACCACAGCATTTTGGTCCCTTAGTAGTTCACACACATTTGAACATTTTTGGTCCAGGCGAAGTACAACACGGAGCATTTTCTGAGTTTTGCTTTAGCTTTCCTTCTCTCAGAATAGATTCTTTTCCGCTCCGCAGACCAAGTTGTTTCGGTTATCTTTGGTTTTTCTGCTAGGCCACCTGTCGAGTCGTGGACTTTTTCTGTCCGAATATTTACACTAAGTTGTGTTATTTCTGCTTTCCTCAGATATTCTTATACGGCACCCATCCGTTTTATTGATTTACTACGGTTTCCATAGAATTTTCCAACCTGTCGAGTTAATCTGTTTTGTTCCATTTCAATACGTCCATAGAACTTTAGGCCTCTTTTTATGTCCGAATAAATGTTGATAGCTGTACCTTTCAATATTTTTATTTCCTGTTAGTCGGTAGAGCCACGTTTCTTCTTCAGTATGATTTGTACCGACTAGTTTCCTAATTACTTTTCGCTTTCTCTTTTGGTTTTCGCAGTGTCTCTCGTCCATCGTCATACTGGAAGAGAAGGGAGAAAGATTTGATTGAACGTGCCGTCGACATCGAGATCATTGGAGACAGAGCACAAGCTCAGATTGTAGCAATCTAGATGGAGGAAATCAGCCGTGCCGTTTGAGGGGAGCCAACCTGGTATTTGCCTTGAGTGATTTAGGCAAATCACGGAAAAGCGAAAGCTGGACGGCCGGAGGTGGACTTGAATTGTCATCCTCCCGAATGCGAGTACAGTGTGCTAACCACTGCACGACCTCGTTCGGTCTATGCCACACTAATTTTGGTAATTGTTTTGTAGTGTCTCAGCGTTGTGTATTTTGAGGTGCATTTTTTTGTTACAGATATCCTTTGAAACGCCGAAATCTGTTTTTATTCTGTGGCAAATAATTTGGTAACTTAGCTTCTGAGTTGTTTTGCCTGAATATTTGAGCTGGTTCGTCAATTTTAAGTTCTAATCGTAGTTTTAGCCACATTTGGGTTAATATTTCTGAGAAACAGCAGAAAAGTAGAGGAGAGTGTCCACCACGTTCTCTCATTCCTTTTTTGATTCCATAATATTACGAAATCTTATCTAATTTTAATTTTTATTCTGGTAAGTAAACAACTAAAGAGTCTCTTTTTACGTTTGTATCTTAAGTGGTGTTCACAGGCGATACTGTACGGTAGTGAAAATTATAGAATAAAATCCGAGTAACGAGCGCCAGTGGGCAGATTATTGTCATTCTAAAGCGGAAGCTGTCCATCATGAATACAGCTGGTGACTTTTTGAATCATTTGTTTCTCTCGTAAACTAGTTTTCGAGACATTCCCGGTTCACCTTCAAATGGGATACACGTAGGTTACAACTTTATATCCGTATCATACTCGTCCTGTGACAAGAGAATGGAAAAATTTTAATATATCGCTCCATGCTGGATACTGTTATTGTGACAAGAAGACAGGAAAATTTTAATGTATACTTACTGTTATTTTCCTATCTTGTTTCAGAAATAGAAACCAATAACGCGCTGCAGATACTGTATAATGGTGTAGGCCTAACTTGTGTGTGTACCTGATTTCAACCAGTGCCTTTAAAAAGTCACAAGCTGTGATTTTCTGAATTTATATTCAACTCGTGATCCGCCCCTGCTTGACGTACGTAGCACTATCTACTGCCAGATGACTTATTTATAATATATAGTGGTATTTACAAACTTTCCTAATGAATGAGACTATCTGACATAGGCCTATTACTGAAAACATTATCCAAATGCCTACAGCTATTCATGAGATAAGCCTCCAAATGCAGATAGAAAAATTTTTGTGTATGGAATCTGGTAAACTTTCGCTGCTCTCTAGAGCTGCGGCGGATGTTTACTGCCTTTCATGCCAGGTAGGGCCACCGCCTCCTCTCTACCTGACCTGATCATCGCACCAATGATTGCCACGGGATGTCATTCCAAACGCCAGTTAAATATAGAACAATACGTATATTACGCACTTCGCATTACTGGAAACTACAAATTATATTCACAAACCTTTGTCTTGAATTAGTGTATCAATTACTGGAAACTGAATGAAAATCCCTACATTAGTTCCTGAGCTTAGGCGTAACAGTCGGAAAAATGCGCTGGGGCTTTAATTTAATAATATGTGTAGATATACGGTCATGTGAGCTTAATTTATTAAGGAGGTTTTTTGTTCGGAGCTTTTCATCTCTCAGATAAATTGTCAAGTCCAGGTCGCGAGTGGTGTACACGACGTGCCGTACAGTGAATTCGCCGCCCTTGGGTCATCAGGGGGAGATAAGCGGAGGTATAGCCCGCGAAACGCTTACGGTGCGCGGTAATCCAGATTAGGCGTAAGCCTGACGCAAGCGGAGGTAACGAGACGCGACGGCGGCGGAGGCCACGCCGTCAATGGCAGCTGCAGGCGGGCCACTGGCGGGCCGCGGCGCCCGCCGGGCCACGCCCCCGCGGTGCGCGCCGGCCAATGGCGTACCGCGGCGAGGCCACCTGGCCGCGAGGGGAGGGGCGCGACCGGCCGAGCGCACAGTCGCCGGCGGGGACTGGGCGACTGCAGTCCGAGCACGCACACCAGTTCTTCCGGCGTGGTACAGCACAGCGGTACAGGGAAACGGACTGTGGCGGTGACGTGTGGGCGCGAGTGTTTGCCGGACGGCGCGGCGGGACTGCCTGAGGATAGCTTACACGCTGGTGTCTCGGAGTCGGTGCGGCTGGTTCGCCGATGAGCGCGCCATGCTGCTAGGCGCGTGCTACAGCGCCGAGCCACCCGACAAGGCGCACCGCGGCCACGTGCTGCACGCGGGGGCGGCCGCCGCCTCGCCGCCCCCGCAGCCGGGCCTGCTGCAGCCGCCGCCGGCCGCCCCCGCGCCCTCGTCAGCCGGGGGCGGCAGCAGCAGCGGGGGTGGCAGCTCGCTCTTCACCATCGACAGCATCCTTGCGCCGAGGCCCGCACCGCGGCCGCCCCCACCGCCCCCGCACCAACAGCAGCAGCAGCAGCCGCCGCCGCCGGCGCCTCGCCTGCAGCACGCCGTCCTGCCGCCCCCACTGCACCTCGGGCATCTCGGCTTCGCGCCCGCCTCCACCGCGGACTTTCTCGGTGAGCCTCCTGCCGCTCTGTTCCTATTGTAGTCTGTCTGCAAATTAAAATGCGGGTCTTCCCTCTGATTGATGAAATCACCAATCTTTAAGCTATGCGAACATCCAGACTTGACAAATAATAGTTCCTCGGAAACGCCTTGATCACTAAATACTTAATTTATGACACATCTCGAGTAATCATCGTCAGATAACGGTGGCAAAATGTAACACAAAGGTACAATTAGTAATGTTTATCGAGGAAGATTCAAAAGTAAGTGTACACACTTCGTGGGTATAATATGAGTCAAAATAAGAGTAAAATATTAAATAAAGTCTTGCTGAAACAAATTTATATATGCATAATGTTATTTGTGAAAGACGTCATATCATGGGCCTTCGCCGTGTCGTGTTCGACTGCATATCGACTGATGTTTTGTCGGCGGTGTCCTTGCACGTCTCATCCGGGAGGCAACAGTGTATCTCGTAGTTACTTATGTCGGTGAGTGGAAAGGTCGCGCACCAGGACCAGTTGCTTGGCCCGCCAAACTCCCGAATCTTAACCCCTAAACGACCGTCACAAGTATCGCCAATGGTGTTGCAACTGAAAATGCAGAACAACTACTGCAGTGAACTGAAGAGAGCTGTGCAACTGTGCAGAATGAGATGGTTCAAATGGCTCTGAGCACTATGGGACTTAACTTCTGTGGTCATCAGTCCCCTAGAACTTAGAACTACTTAAACCTAACTAACCTAAGGACATCACAAACACCCATGCCCGAGGCAGGATTTGAACCTGCGACCGTAGCAGTCGCGCGGTTCCGGACTGAGCGCCTAGAACCGCTCGGCCACTCCGGCCGGCCAGAATGAGATGAACGGAGCCTACAACATACCGAGGGCGGTAAGATGTCTAGCACCTCGTCTACATGTTCGTTATTCTGAACTCGTGTCGTTGCTTTCTGACAAGAATTTCTTTTGTGTTGCTCTTGTGATACCCATTCTGCTGCATTACTCTCAAGTAAAGCAGTTTCAGACAAAACTTTCTGTAACGTTCTACTCTAATTTTGATGCACACATTACAAATACGAAGTTACTTTTGAATCACGCTGTGTACAAATACTACAAGAGCACTGTAACGTCAGGAACGAAAGTACACCTTGAGTATTAGTACTTGAGCAAAACACTTAAAGTAATGTGTATTTTCGTTTCTGATATTACATTGGTCATATAGTATTGGTGAAATAACTTTTATAATTTTGCCTTTGTGTTAATTTTGGCCACAGCTGATGATTACTCGAAACGCGACATAAATAAAATATTTAGTAATCAAGACGTTTCCATGGAATTACTACAAGCAAAGTGCTAGTACCCTGGCTGTCTACCCAGATATTACAAGGAACGGATATTGAATAAAATGTCTTCGTCTACATCTACATGACAGCTCTGCAATTCACGCGCAAATGCCTGGTGGTTGGGTCACCGCATTGCTTTCGCACTATTTCTCTACCGTACCACTCGCGAAGGGCGTGCGGAAGAAACGAACGCTTAAATCACTATGTCATTCTCAAAATATCAAGTTTGTCCAATTCACTAGAAATTCTTTTCATTACTATTACCGGTGTCGACAGATCTACACTGTCATCATAGGATCTGATATTTACAAAAATAAAGGTCGCAAGTGAAAGTGGATGAAACATACACGATTTCATATAACCACTGTGTACATTGTCTGTGACATTCGAGCGTACCTTGTAACATTATTAGACGTACATGCCTTTTTACAATGAAAGTGTTGCAAAAAGCATGTGCGTCTAATAATGTTACAAAGTACATTCCAATGTTGCAGAAATGTACACAGTGGTTATATGAAATCGTATATGTTTCAGCCACCTTCACTTGAGACTTTTATTTTTGTAAATTGCAGATCCGACGATGACAGCGTAGATCTGTTGAAACCAGTAACAGTAATAACAAGAATTACTAACGATCTTAGCAAACTTAATTTTTAAAATAAATAACATAACCTTGAGGTCACCCCCAACGATTAACGCAATATCAAACATATGTAACTTAAATCTCTTCATGCGAGCTCTGCTTTCTCTTATATTACTGCGGCGACCGTTTCTCCCTATGTAATTGGATGTCAACCAAATATTTTCGCTTTCGGAGGAGATACTTTAAGATCGAAGTTTTTTGAAAAAGATCACGTCACATCGAAAAAGTGCCTTCGTTTCAATGTTTGTCACTCCAACACGCGATAGTACAAAACGAGCTGCCCTTCTTTGAACATTTTCTATGTCCTCCGTCAATCCTATCTGGTAAGGATCCCATACTGCACATCAGTGTTCTAGCGGAGGGCGGAAAAGCTCGTGTAGGCAATCTCTGAAGTGGATTTGTTGCGTCTTCTAAGTGTTCTGCTGATAAAACGCAGTGTTTGGTTTGCCTTCAGGACGATATTTTCCTTTTGATCGTTACAGTTTAAGCTATTCGCAATTGTTATCCCTAGGTATGTAATTGAATTTGCACCATTTACATTCGTGTAATTTATGGTGTAACCAAATTTTAACGGATTCCTTTTATGAGTCATGTGGATTACACAACACTTTTCATTATTTGGAGTTAGTTGCCAATTTTCGCGTCGTACAGAAATTTTCTTTGCATCTCTCTCCAATTGGTTTTGATTTTCGAATGACTCTAAAAGTACGGTAAATTACTGAATCATATGCAAACAAACTAAGAGATCTGTTCGATTTGTCTCCTAAATCATTTATATAGATCAGGAACAGCAAAGGACCTCTAATACTTCCTTGGAGAACGTCAGGTGTTTTACTCAACCACTTTCCATCGATTACCACGAATTAAATGTTTAACTTTCCGACAAGAAGTCACAAATCCAGTCGCATTATCTCTGAAACGTAATGTGTTTCATGCCAGCATATGATGACATTTTAGCAGACAAAAGCAGCTCCTCGGGACAATGACCTATGAAGTTGCCGTACAGGGTCGTCATTGTTTATGCGCTTTTGGCAATAAAGGACAGTACTCCAACGGGCTGTGTTTTAAATACTAGATTCGGGTACGACCCGTTTCCAAGTGCACCAGCAACAGACGTGTGAATATATCTTCCACGTGACGTCAAAAAAAAAAACACTTGCAATTTGCATTTGTGCAGAAGCACGGGTCGCCAACGGTCATCATCTCGTAACGCGTAGCTGTAAACCACACTTAACACTCTTGTTCATGAAAATGACACATGTTTACGACAGTGCTGTGGAAAACGGTAACATTTTAATCTTGTTGAGATGATATGTGATACGTCGGTGTTTTCACCAATGCCAGACGTGGGAATACGTTGATCATTTTCTTCTGGGTGAGCACCACAGCCTCGATAAATTTGAAGGACATTATCCCATCTGCCTGGATTTTAAATCACTTTATTCTGTGCACAATCTCTTTGTTTTGGGCAGAATAAAGTAATTTAAAATTATAGTCATTTTTTGTTTTCCGTCGCTGCTTGGTTGCTTAAACTTTCATGGAGATGTGTCTCGTCTTTGCGGCTACATGAAATGCAGTTTGCTTTCTGCCATATGCGTTTCGCTTCTTTTATGTGTGAAGCATCTTCAGTGGCCTGTATTACATGTTAGCTTTGTATACAAAATAATTACGGTGTATAGGGTAGTAATCACAAATGTGTTACTACAGTACGTTTTTTTTTTTCTTGTTATTCGCTGCCGGCGCATATAACACATTCCCGAACGGCGCACAAGGGTAAGGTAAGGAATTTAATGGAACCGTTCACTTTTCAAATGCATTTGTGGTCACAAGGACAATACTGCAAACTGAAGTCTGTCGCGACTTGAAGCCACGCATCCGCAATTATCTTACAGACGGTGTCCTTGGTGACGCTTCCTTATTGCAACGTTTTTGCCTGAGTTTGCAGCATAATTTTAGTGTCAGTCTTCCTTAATAATTATGATGTACTCTTTAGGCCTACACTGTATACGATAACAGGAAATTTTTCCTAAAAGCATTTTTAATAATCAGGGATTTCCTTAAATGGAAATGAATTGTTCCCTTACTACTTAGCATTAAGATAAGAGTTAGAAATTTGCTTCTGTTCAATGTACTAGGTACTTACTGTGAAAGAAAAAGAAAAACAAGCCACTTTCCCCGCGCTGGAGATTTAGATTTATTTTTAGGGGTCTTATTATCTAACGAAGGAAAGACAGCGTACATCTAAGGCGGCATCTGAGGCGAAGTGGAAGGTGGAGAGGTCGCCAAATTATTGTCGCTAGTTGGGAAAAGTGTCCCCGAACCTGCCCAAGATGGATAGCGAAAGCAGAAATTAAAACACAGTATGTCATTTTTAATGGAGAGAAATCTACAGACGTAACTTCGTGCGTAACGCAAGACAATGTTTTCACAATGTAGATCGTGGGCCAGGGGGAATGGTCAACATTCAGGGATATGACAGGAACGGTCATTAGAAGCAAAAAAGTCTAGTACACAAGGGCTCTAAGATGCATATCGTAAGAGGTACGAGGACTTGCTCATTTACGCTACTGTGAATCATGTCTTATCTACTGAGCAACTGCTCGTAATCTCTTAAGATATTTTAGAGACCACGTTTAGTAGACAATTGTTTCTGCACATACTACCTTCTCTCAGAGCTTGCAGTAGTAGGAAGAAGTTTCGCATTTCGAAACTGAAGTAGCGATCACGGCTGTAAAGGAATGCAATTTACAGCTCATGTGTATTAGACTTTTTTACTTCCGATGATCGTTTCTGTCTTATCCCTGGATATCGCTCATTCGTCGCGACACGCCCTGTACATAAATTATCCAGTGGATAACGTCGGAATTTCCATGGGGCTTGTGAGGTTACGAGATTTTACAGATGTTTTGTAGCCAAAGTTTGGAAATAAATAATCTCGTTGGATGGAAGTGAAGTCTCGTTCTAATTTTGAATATAAATGGACAAACCTTGTTAATAGAATTATATGCATTTTTACTATCCACAATAATTGTCCAGAATATTTTTAATTATTATGTAAGAAATCTTATTAGGGAATAAGTCCTGTTTCTACATTTCATTATTTGCATGAGATGTTTCGCCTCGTCTCCGGGCGATTCCCAGATAGTTGCAGACGTACTTGGTGCCTTGACGGGCAAAGTAGTCAAAGGCGGCGAATACCACTGACCGTAAATTTATATCAATAACGTATATAGTATGTATTTTTAAAAAAGTCTGTTAATTGTTACCCAGAAGGTCTCCTGTAGCAAGACACTTATCATCTAATATGTGTCGTATTTAACGGTGCAATAAAAGCCTTGAAAGGCCGGAGTTGCCAACTCCTTGTTTTCAGTAAAAATTAAATTATTCTACAGATATGAAGAATATGTAACGAGTTTGCAGTCATCTCTGAGCTGAAGGTCACAACGAAGTAACTTAAAATATAATCGAATCCTCGCAGGCTTCCCGCGGACAATGCTATTTACAGAAAAGACGAAACGCTAGAAGATTGTATCGAAATGCGGGAAAACCGGCAGTGGATCGACACTTGATGCAGGGACTGGAAATGACCCTCAGGGTGATAGTTATTGAACTATATTAAAAAAAAAACGTGATTACTTACGAACTACGGCGTGCATACACTTTATTCAACGTCTAAGCGTCACTACAGGTATTCGTATTTAGGTTATGATATGTTCGATATGTCAGCCATCATTGGCGAAGGCGTGACGCAGACGAAGAGCGAAATCCCGCATAACCCGCTGAAGTGTTCGAACATCGACGCTGTCGATAACCTCCTGAAAGGCTGTTTTCAGCTCAGCAACGGTATCGGGGTTATTGCTGTACGCCTTGTCTTCAATACAGCCCCACAAAAAGGAGTCGCATGTGTTCAGATACGGAGAATATGGCGGCCAATTGATGCCCATGCCAGTGGCCTCTGGGTACCCCAGAGCCAGAATGCGGGCCCCAAAGTGCTCCTCCAGAACATCAAAGACTCTCCTGCTTCGATGAGGTCTAGCTCCGTCATGAACCACATCTTGTGGAAACCAGGGTCACTTTGGATAAAGGGGATGAAATCGTCCTCCAAAAGCTTCACGTGCCGTTCGGTAGTCACCGTCCCATCAAGGAATATCGCTCTGATTATTCCGTGACTGGACATTGGACACCACACAGTTAAGTGTGAACAGACTTCTCGATCGCGAAATGCAGATTCTCAGTTCCCCAGATGCGACGATTTTTCTTATGGACGAACCCATCCAAGTGAAAGTGGACTTCGTCGCTAAACCAATCCGTATTAATTCCCGTCATGCCCCGCGGCCAACCGTGCAGTTTGAACGGCCTAAAGCAAACTGTTCAGAAGTTATGAAGATTTTATTTCATATAGTCCAATAATTGTCACTCTCTGCACACATATAACGTATCGCGCATAAATACGCAAAAAGACCCATTATGGAGTGATTAGATGAGTGCAGAACCGTCACTGGAAACAGTCACACCGTAAAATATCTTCGAGTATGCGTACGGAGCGATTTAAAGTGGAACGCTGACATTAATGCAAGGGCCACCAATGAAGGAGATAGCTTGCAAACTTGTCGTTCGATCAATGCTTGATATTTCTCGTCGCTCTGGGACCCGTACCACTTAGGACCGACAGACGAAACAGAGAAAATCCCAGAAACGGCAGTGTGGCTCGTTAGGGATTCACTTATTAAGCGCCAAACCGTAACGGGGATGCTCTGCCAACGCAAATGGCAGACGCTGCAAGAAAGGCGTTCTCCATCAAGGCGTGGTCTACTTTTAAGATTTCGGGATCGTACGTTCCTACTAGAGTCAATCAATATATCGTATTTTACAGACTATAAGACGCTACGGTCTATTAAGACGCATCTCAATATTTCAGCAATTTAAAAAAAATACCATGTTTACTATCTTTATCATTAGATTGCAAAGGCAGCGATCTTGAAATTCTTAGTTTATGAAACCGAATTGACCTTAAAAATCCCTGAAAATCGTCGTCTTAACTTCCTTCTTCTTCTTCTTCCTCTTCGTCGTCATCGTTGTCCTCTTCATATATAAGATGTTGTTCATTGCCATTGAGAGCGTTGCTTATACTGTCCTCCTTGTGCTGTTGCAGATAACACAAATCACTTGCAATTCAAGTTCACTGGCACCGTAGATTGCAATGACGCATCATAGGCTGGGAAGTGTTCTGGGTGCGTAATGTCGAGGCGGGAGGGAGACAGTGATAGCGAGCTTGTGGAACTCGGCAACTCATATTCGTCGCATCGGTGCACTGCTGCTACCATTTGAATCCAGTGTTACCAGATAGATATACGTTTCCCGAGGTATCGAATATATGGCCATTTTTAAGACTGTTGGGAATTTTGAATCAAACACTGGACATTTTTATATTAATTTCGAGTAAGACGCAACTTTGGAGGCATGGTTTCGATTAAAAAACTGCGTCTTATAGCCCGTGAAATACGGTATTACTTCCTCCTACGTATACCTCGTGAACATACTATGAACGCAGAATTAGGTTCTGTTTCACACGGAGAGTTATGATCAGTTGTTTTTCCGCGAAGCATTTGCGACTGGAAAGGGAGGAAGCGATAGTATTACAGAGAGAGCGCCCCCCCCCCCCCCCCCACTCCCCCCTACCCAACACTTTCCAGTCCCCGACACAACTTAACGTGACTTGCGAAGCATAGATGTGTATGTAGATAGATGTAGAACCTACACACGCCGCTTCACGGTGTTACACTCACTCAAACCGCAGAGCGAATTTTAAAACTGTGGCAACACATTGTGCTGAAATGCCTGGAGAGTTGAAACACAGAAATTAGTAACTTACAACTGCACTACACTCCTAGACCGGACATCTGTAGCACTCTACTCTCGTCGCAAGAACTGCTCGCTCTTCTGTTCACCAACATCTACATCTGGTTGATTGCTCTGTTATTAACACTTCAGTGTTCGGTACGAGGTTCATCCGGCCCTTGAATAACACACGGACAACTGAACATCTAAATATTTATGTGCAAATTGTGATTTCTCTTACTCTGACACGATGGATATTTTTCCTTATTAATTCGTGACATAGCCAGGACGAAGACACGCGATCTTGAAATTTTGCATAACATTTTAAAAAATAGGTAATAATATGTTTTCATAGTTAAGATCACAAGTGAGTAACATTAAATGACGACTAGCTTCAGCTGGTTGTACAGCCATCGTCAGCTCGATTATAAAAACATACGTCTGCTCGTAAAATGAGGATAAGACAGAACGGCTACATCTTAGTGGACCCTCATGTATTCCGTTCCTGCATTCCTTGCTTTCCTGTACGTAGTATGGTGTGGTTGACGAGGTGCTGGTGTAACGCTATTGTTTACAAAGTACTTTGTGCTATTGCGGACTGTTCAAAAATGGTTCAAATGGCTCTGAGCACCATGGGACTTAACTTCCGAGGTCATCAGTTCCCTAGAACTTAGAACTACTTAAACCTAACTAACCTAAGGACATCACACGCATCCATGCCCGAGGCAGAATTCGAACCTGCGAACGTTGCGGTCGCGCGATTCCAGACCGTAGCGCCTAGAACCGCTCGGCCACTCCGGCCGGCAGCGGACTGTTAAGATGAGCCTTGAGTCCCGAATATTTTATCTCCAAGTTATATATCATTATTTTATTGAGAGCCATCTCTTCCACGAGCGTCAGCTGTGATACAGTCGCTGTGCCTCAGCCTAATTTTAAGAGCAGACACTACACATGTTTTTATAATCGAGGCGAAGGTAGCTGGATAATCAACTGAAACTAGCCATGATTTAAAATTAACCTCTTGCGATTTTGACTATTAAAATACCTCACTTATTAATTTTTAATTTTGCGAAGTTCTCCCTATTTAGGTAGGAGTCAACAAAATACTTTGGAAGCGGGAGGAGAAAATTGATTACTGAATTGTATTGAAAAGATCTCGCCGCAACGAAAACGCATTTGTTTTAATGATTGCCACCACAACTCGTTGATCATATCCGTGACATTCTCTCCCCGACGCGTAAGTAACACAAAATGAGCTGCCCTTCTTTGACATTGCGCCCGGGTTCCCGGGTTCGATTCCCGGCGGAGTCAGGGATTTTCTCTGCCTCGTGATGGCTGGGTGTTGTGAGATGTCCTTAGGTTAGTTAGGTTTAAGTAGTTCTAAGTTCTAGGGGACTGATGAGCATAGATGTTAAGTCCCATAGTGCTCAGAGCCATTTGAACATTTCTTTGACATTATCGACGTCCTCCGGAAACATTTTCTGCTAAGGACGCCGTATCGCGCAACAGTATTATTAAGTAAAGGACAGACAATTGTAGGGTAGGCAGTCTCGTTAGTACATTTTTTTTTCACTTATCCACCCCCGGTAGCTGAATGGTCAGCGTGACTGATTGTCATTCCTCTGGGCCCGGGTTCGATTCCCCCGCTGGGTCGGGGAATTTTCCACGCCCAGGGACTGGGTGTTGTGCTGTCTTCATCATCCTCCTATCATCCTCATTGACTGCTGGTCGCCGGAGGGGCGTCAAAATTGGAAGACCGGCACCCGGCGAGGGGGGCCCTAGCCATACGAATAAATAAAAATAAATTTGTTTCACTTCATAAATGTTTTGCCAAGAAAACACACTTTTTGATTTGACGTCAAAATAACATTTTGTGTGTGTTGCGCCCAATTTCTGTTAGGAATTGTAATTTTTAGGTATTTCGTTAAATCGGCGACTTTTAATTTTGGATGCTTCACCGTGTAACCAAACTTTAGCCGAATTGTTTTACATTATTTTTATCGCCTGTAGACGATCGTGTTTGCTTACTTCTTTTTGTTTTGTGGCACAATCAGAACTTTCTGAGCGCCAATGCATGGTCCTCCAGTGCAGCAACTGGATTTGAATAAGATCGTTCGAAACGGAGAGAAACGATCATCTATGAAGTTCGTTGCATGAAAATTTTTTTAAAAAAAGTATTAGCTACTGAAAAATTTTATTTCTAATCGTATCTACATCCAAATATATACTCCGCACTCAACTGTACAGTGCATGACGAAGGGAATGTCGTGCAAATATTATCGATTTTCTTTCCTATTCCAATCGCGTATTGAGAAATGTAAAAGTGACCGTTTATACATCTCTGTGCGTTTTTTAATCTCTCTCACCTTACCCTAACAGAGTTTCGCCTTTCTTCCAGAGATTCCCATTTAAGTTCCCCGAGAATGTCTCTTACGTATCTTAACTTTCAATCGTTAAAGATGCTGTGGGGGAACCCAGTCGTATTATTAGCTTAATTAGAAAAAAAAGAAGATATTGCCTCAGTTTACATTTTATGGTCTTCATTTTATCATACCTTTATCGATTAGATTCCTTGATATCTGTCATGGTACAATAAAATTAAGGAAATTTAAATGCAATGTAACGCAGTCTTCTTTTTCTCAATTTCTATTACACTTTCGTATGAGCTAAGCCGACTGTTACTGTTTCACAGCTGTTAATAATTATTTGATGGGTACACCGTGACACCACCGGACTACAATCTTTTTTCAAAATTAAAAATTTAATAGCATTCATTATAGACATGTTCTGGCTTTAAGTAATTATCAAGTGATATCCAAAACTTGAGACGTCGGTCTATAGCCTACATTATGTATACAGGTATAAAGCAAAATGTAAATTGTAACTTTAAAAAACGTAAAAGTATATCGGGCATAAATTTCGCGCAACATCATTTCAAATACCTTACATGCTTATGCATGTGCATCAACAACTTTTATATACTGAAAATTTTTTGATTTGCATCCGGATGACTCAAAACCAGACTGTAGTGATTGCTAATAAATTCTTAATTTCTTCAAGAATCTAACAGTCTGGAAGAATTATGGTTTTAACCATAATTAAAAATGACGTGAAATGAGAGTATGGAATTTTTAGCCAGCAGTCCCCGTCTCGGGTGTTCAGCTGTCTGGCGCAACGATCTGGCCGGGGATCGATCCCGGAACCCGTGATCATGAGTCAATAACGTTAACCGTCATCAAAACATGTATTATGGTCTGTGTTTCGCCACATTCAAAAGCTCCTGGGCAATCGGGGCTATTCCGAAGTTTCTGTTCCAAGATTATCTTGTAATAGAGGGATCCATGACCTCTACGAATTAACAGAATGATAAAATTTACCATTTTGACCGTCACTGGATGAAGTAAAATTTACTGTTTTTTAAAATCATTGTACAATTTTCGCAGTGAAGACATTTTCAAATGTAATACGTATGTCTGGAAGCGGCTTCTCATCGGAGACTGAACATTAATGGAAAAAAAAAAATGAAGGGAACCTTTATTTCATCCTGCGACAGCAGATGTGATTAAACGTTGTCATTTAGAACTTTGGTTCGCCTTGCACCATATAGTAGTTTGCTCAGTGACTTCCACGCGTCCCAACTCTTCTGGTGTGTTGTTACAAGCTTTTGTCGAAGTTAGATCTAATGATGGTCTAAAGATCTGATACCTCTCTAATCGTAAAGTGAGTTGTTCCTTACTGTCTGCAATAAATTTCGGAAAGCTGTGACTGGGCTCTAGTCGGGTGTTGTGTAAGGACAAACACTTTGCCTTTCCATACTGACAACTGCTTCCCTTCTAAATTCAGGGTCAGCCATTCAATAAAGTTTCCCACGTTAGGACCCAGTTACTCTTCTGCATCTTTCACAGAGGGCGCAACCCACTGAGTTATACCACGCCAGCGGGCAAGTACGTCGCTAAAGCAGTAGCTTTGACTCAAAGCACTGTTGGTTAAGCTTCGTAGATTGTAGTTGGCACCATAGACTTTCGCTAGCGTCAGTATAATGTTTCTGAAATGCTAGTGCCACGTCTACAATAATTTACAGTACATGGGATTAGACAACGCTCTAGTATTGAGACTTTCACTAATCTAGAGGTTTATCTGTTGTGAAAATAAACAGCACAAAGCTTCGTTTTTTAGGATTTGGCTACAGTAGATCTGCTACGTAATATCGATCCAAGCTTTTAAGTGCTCAATGCGATCTTTCTTCTACATTGCCAATTACGCCCCCTTGTATGCCTGTTGTCCGATCATCGACATTGGTATGTCTGTAACATTATGCATAGGCTGACCGTTAGTGAGATGTTAAAAATTCTTCATGGCTTGTGGTAGACTGCTTTTTTTTACTTATTTCGATTACCCTGCTCTCTGACGGGTCCCTGTGACTCTGGAGAAGATTTCTGATAGTATAAGGCAGTTTAAGGTTGGTTAAGTCGTAAGTGTTCAGCAACAAAAAGAAACTATTTCTTCGTAATCACAAACATTTATTTATGGAATAAAATCACGATTAAATCTTATAGACTTTCGACAGTTTTGTTAAACATATGTATCGCCACACTTCAACATCTGTGACGGGTGTCAGTGCCTTCAGATATATAGAGATATAGTTATATTAATCATGTAACGACATTTATTACTAATTGCCATCTGCATTACCTTTGTCTGTTTCATCGCACGTGAAGCATTAATGCGAATAACTACGATATAGAGCCTACGTAATTGCTTATCGAAAACAATGATTATAATTATTGAATTTCATAAATTAAAACAAAACAATCTCTTTTTAGAGCTTTGGCACTGATGGTGCTACAGAACGGAGTAGGAACGACACGACGTTTTCTATTCATTTTAACAGATTTGATTATGGGCTTCTCCCGAAACTCGTCATTAGATGGTAAATAAAATTATTTTGGCGACCAAAACAAGTGTATTGCCACTTAGTTAACATACTAACCCCTAACCCGATTCTTTAAGCCATAGAATTACCATGTACAAGACAGCTTTAAACGTCGGATTACTTTACAAATGAATTAATGCGTTAAATATTTGACGTTAAGCATGTGAGACCTTTATGGTTGTAGATGCAAAACGCTTATTATGGTAGTTTTATTAGATTCGGATTATTCACTCATAGACTAACAAAAGGGTCAGATCTTTTACGTAAGATTACACCTCTTAATGGGTGGACTGTGACAGCATTTTAACTTTTTAAATTCCGTCAATAGTCATACGAATTACGAAAAACAGATTTTTGTTGCCCCTGAAAGCCATTAGATAGGCAGCTTGCAACATGGTGATCGTTTAGCCGTTTATTAATACAGTTCTGTTCGCACAACTACTGATAAATATATATATATATATATATATATATATATATATATATATATATATATATATATATATATATAAAAAAATCCGTTCGCCAAAGATTTTTCACTAGCTTAGGCCTACATAGACATCTGGCATATCGTGGTGACAAATACGTGGTGTGACAGTATCAACTGAATCACGCCAGTATCTATTACCAGACACTTCATTTGCGTCCTCGGTTTGTATTTCGGCTGATGACATTTCCATTATCAACTGGGTTTATTTAAAATTAATATATCTACATCAAATGTGGATTTTTGAGTCTTCAGTTTTTGTGAGCAACGTGTTTGCTTACCATTCCGTGATCCGTTACAAATTTTTTCAGTGACAATAAAGAAAAAGTGAAGTGATTAACGCGGATAGAATTTTGAAAGGCTTACTGTGACTACTGAAGGGCAGCGCCATACATTACCCCAAACCCATACAGCCGAAAAACGACGTCTATGAAGGCGTGCTAATAATTTTACTTGAATCCATCGAACGATATAGGTATAACTCTCTGACATACGCAGCAGAAATAAAGATAAGGCGACTAATTGATCATATTTGTGGATTTCATTTTATGTTCGTAACAGTCATCTTTGAACTAAGTCTAAAATGTTTGCTTTACCATTCGCTGTTCCACCCGCATGCGCGTGATACGTGTGAAGATAGCGTACGCCTGCCCCTCCGTGTTTAAGATTCGCTTTCGGTAGTCCTTGCGCGTTCCCGATTTGATGCACGCTTTTTTGGTAACACGTCGCGACAGAGTTTATTAAGCGTTTCTGCAACGCCCTTGTCCAAATGAAAGAAACTCTAGAGAAAATGCTCTTCTACGATATTTCTCTACGTCCTCTGCTAATCAGCTTGCTATTAGACTTACATTTTTTAAGAATATGTAAAATTCGGTCGAAAGAGTGTTTTCAAGTTAAGGCCTCGGTGGATGTTTTGCGCTTCCGTTGTGGTATAAAAATAAGGACTACCTTCATGATTGCAATACTAGAAGGACAAAATGGCCGTAATTAAAAATAACTTTCCTCAGGAAGGTGTGAATAATGCAGCTGTCAAAAAAATTTGATCCCCTACCCACGGACGCAAATCTCCACATAGATAGAAGACATAACTACGAAAGCACATTGAAAACTTTCTTGTTATGAATTATTAGGTGCACAAGAATTTTTGTTGAAAGTTCCAATCAGGGATATGTAAAGCTAATATCAAAGCTGCTAACTTTTCATATTATTGGTTAAATTTCGAAATTTATAGCTTATGTAGTGTTTCTCTTTCTTCACTCTTGTAAGTAGATGGCTAGTATGTCTCTATGCTTAAAGAAGAATTCATTTCATCACTTGTAATTTTCTTACCACCGCATTAAAATACGTCGTGCAAATGACTCACGAAACACATAACTAACTGACCATGTAGCATTCTTCCAGTACATTTCAGTCTTGTATCTGACTTCTTCTCAGCTGTATTTATGTGTTCATTCCATCTTAAGTCGTTCCGGATGGTTTACCTTAATAGGGGAGTTTTGTGTCTGAATCCAGTTACCTCACCGCAATAGACGTGTACTTAGAGAGAATATAGTGTCCTTTCCCCGATTTATGGGCATTAAATTTGATACATTGATGATCAGCTAATAGTCTTCTCACCAAGCCTTCATCAAGTGGAAGTCTTCTTGCCTTTCGCACCAATTTTATGGCGAAGCAGTCTCCACGTTTCAGATTTCCTCATCCGCGTAAGCCTCGCAAACTCCTGACGTGTTAACACGACTGTAAGGTGAACGCTATTTTGTTGGTATCCTGCAAAAGTTGTGCTATTTCGGATGTACAATTGTAGTAAGACGTTGGGGGTGTCCGAGAATTGCGTAATTAGAGTGAGATATCTGAGAGACGAGTGCTACGCAAACGAGATGACACGTTATTGGTTCTGGAAGAGTTAAGCAAGTACTATGTTGTCGTTAGCACAGTCAACTAGAAAATGTGTTTCTTGACTCTCTCGGTACAGTAAGAGTAACCCTTTAGTTGATGCACAACGCTTTTACTGTAACATCCTCCACTGGACGCTTCTGAATATTTCTGCGAGGTCTGACACTGTCCTTCCATAACTTGTTTTAACTTCATTAAGTACGGAAAGTAATGAGCCAAACTGCTGTAGTCTCAGTACGTTAGGAGGCGGCATAGTACAGATCGTTTGTACTGCAGGATACACCGAATTATATAAGTAAAAGGAGGATGAATATAGTAGCGAAAGACACGAAAGGAACATATCTGGTTGTAACCTCCCCACAAAATAAAATAAATATTATGGATAATGATTCTGGTTTTAGTGTAACCTCCTTACAAAATTTCTTTCTCAGTGTAACCTCCCCACAAAATTCATTTACATTTAATCTCCCCACAAAATTCGTTCCCATTTAATCTAAGCTCAGAATTCATTCACGTTTAGCGTAACCTCAAAACAGAAAAATTCCTAAACCTCTCAACAGTAAAAATTATAATTATGTCGTTCACATTCAGTGTAACGTCCCAATAAAAAAATACATTCAGTAACCTGGTAATAAAACAATGTAACTAACCTCTCAATTAAATTGTCGCTCACTCATGATTTTTCAATAATTCACTGTGGATTTAACCTGGTAAATTTTGGACGACAGCAGTGCTGCGTCATGGCCCTGAAAGATCATTCTGAATAAAAAAAGGAAAAAATTCTTACCTCAATGAAGTCGCCGGATATATCTGCTCTTACAATAAATTTTCCCGGTACAGCTCTGTGCAATGCTGGCCGACGTATCTGTCATTTACGAAAGGGAGCAACTGATTTTTCTATTGCAATAATCGGGATGATCATGGATGGGAGAAATTAGTAAATTCTTTAAATTGAAATGAATGGTTGTTAAAAGTTACTTTTTATGAGGAAAATTATTATTACGAGAGTTTTAAAACATTTACATGGGAGTTTACATAATATTACTAGATATGCGCGAGACTGCTTTTTTTTTTTACCTTGTACAATAATACTCAGGCTCCGGCATCGCTGCACCGCGACCGGGCCAGCCAACACGATACACCAGACCAGACCAGAGCAGACTCCAGACTAGCAACAACTTACTGCTACAGCTACACAGTTCCTACTGCAGCCAACACTGCTCTCTGGTCAGAGATCTTGCATATCGCAGGCAGCGCATGAGCAATACATCGAAATTACATCTGCTCGGACCTCTTAATGAGCAATAAATCGAAATTACATCTGCTCGGACCTCTTACATGGTACAGTAAGAAACAGAGCAAAATATCTCTAGATACAGAACGAAATCTCCCTACTGACGATAAACAGATAGATTGAGAAGAACATAGCCGAAGATCGCATACACGTCTGAACTGCAAATCTATTATGTACCGCGGGAGTTTTGCAATACGACATCTACAAAGACATTATATCAATTCAAAAGTCTTACATGGTACTGGAAGAAAGTTCTTTCTGCTTGTACCGATACCCTACAAACAATTCAACAGCTTAATTACCACTTTATGATGGAATTTAACGAGCAGGAAGACTCACACGAAAAATGAATAGTTTCAGAAAGGGAGCACGATTGCAAGAGTTGACTATACACAGGTTACTACTAGCCTCTTTGGGTACTCGATGACAGCCGAACAGAGAGCCATTGCACGTTGAATAAACGGGAGTGTTGCATAATATCCGAAGGAAGCTGTGCATTAAGTTTTTCTGCAAAACAGAAGTTGTCGTCACAACAAAACAAAACGTTCTGAACTGTCTTGCGTTCTATTTAACGTGTCACAAAAAGAGCGCAGAACTTCTGACGATCCGTAATTCAGGAAATGTCAGCACAGAAAATATTGCTCAACCACAACGCTTGATGACATGTTTCGAATTTTTTTCCATTTTTCGCTGTTGTCTTCTTAGGAGAAAATCTCTGGAATATTATCTAAGAAACACGACAACAATACGGGACTTACTACGCTCAAGGCGCATAGTAGAACGCTGATCACGCGACCAAAGTTTATAGAATTTGCCACTGACAGCCACGGGCAGTAAAATATTCTTCAGATGAGCGAAGCTGGAAAATTCGTCACACAGTGCAAGTCGAAGCAGCTATTGTGAAGCATTAAATAGAGCAACTATTTCATTTAAGACATTGCCTTGTCAATAGTATAATACATATCCCGAATAGAAAAAGTCTGTATTTCAGGATGTTAGCAAAAAAGATTTTATTTTTTATTTGTATTTTTACCTTTGCGTCGAGTCTGCAACCCCAGTCTTACACAATTATGGGAGTTCCGTTTCCTCAGAGTCCGAACAAAATAATCGAAAGATTTATTGTCCGTAAAATCTTCGGTAATACACACGCACCGAACAAGGTTACACTGCTACGTGCTCTGTTTCCACTGGCAACAGCAAATTTACAGCGCTTAGCATTTACTTATTTTTTTAATTAGTTACTTTGTTATTTGTTCCTTGGATTATTTTTATGATAATTCGTTACGATGTGGAACGTGTCAGATTGTAACATAATAAATATTCTCTTCTATGCTTCAATACTCATTTGTGCTAGGACGCGATGCAATCAGCTTTTTGGTTCTAGGCACCCCATTACGTCACACACACACACACACACACACACACACACACACACACACACACACTTACCTTCTGTTCTAACACGTGTATCGTATTATCTTTGTTTCAACGTGTATTAATCACTGAGAATTTTACCTGCTTCGCTGACACATGTTTTTTTCTGAATAACTGATTCAAAAAATGTATGTAACTCATTTTAAACACATGAAGGATAAATCTAATGTTCAGCTGTCAACAGCCAAGTTGATCGACTGTAAGGTCTCATGGACCAAACTTCGATTAAAAAAATAAATTTGTCATTAATTAATAAATTCATGTAGAAGGAGAAGTAGTTATTTATTTAGTGTTACGGTAGCGAAAGGGATGATGCGTAGACTTGCTTGACAGTCACAGATTTATAGGGACACGTGTGTCGGTTCTATCCGTAGGGAATATCAGCTGTCTTATGATTATGTTTAGAGTTTCTATGCCGAGCACATGTCGGAATCTCTTCTGAAACATTGTAAGTGGAAATTGTTGACTACCATTTAATTTTGTTACGTGGTTATCAACCGTAACTGAAAGAGCAGCTCATGTATGAACTCAAATGAAAGTACACTTGCTGCGACTGAGACAAATATTGCATGTCGTATCCCTGTCGAGCCAACCGGTCATTTAGGTACGTAGTATTACATAAGACTGAAAGGGGTCGCGCACCTAGAGCGTCAAAGGAAACCCGCTCTATTACTTAAGAGGTTTACGGTAGAGCGCGCTGAATGCCTGTGCGACTATCACGTTCGTTAGTCGCCGATATGCGCTAATCTTACTCCACTGTTAATGCCTGAAAGCCGACAACAACAAAGCACAGTTAGCACGAATCCTAACGCATGAACATTTTTTTTTTAAAGGAAAGAGCCTATATGCGATAGCAGTCTTCCTTGGCATATTCCAATGATGAATTCTTCTCGGGTTATCAGCCCAATGGTGGCGTCGTCGATGAGTTTCGTAGTGCTGTTTCTCCTGTGCGTCAAGAGGTGTGATTTTAATTGTGTACTGCCTTGAGGTTCGCCGTCAGTGTTACGTTGTGTGCTACGCCATCCGTCAACACCTTTATGCTCCAGTCATACTGTGCCTTGTGTTCTTTTAATCGTCGCAGTGTGTGGCTTTTTGTGTGTGCTACTTTTAAACAGTTTTTTATCTCCATTTTACAAAATAAAAAATAGCTCTGAGCACTATGGGACTTAACATCGGAGGTCATCAGTCCCCTAGAACTTAGAACTACTTAAACCTAACTAACCTAAGGACATCACACAACACCCAGCCATCACGAGGCAGATAAAATCCCTGACCCCGCCGGGAATCGAACCCGGGAACCCGGGCGTGGGAAGCGAGAACGCTACCGCACGACCACGAGATGCGGGCTCCATTTTACAGTCACCCCGCTTTTTGTCTATTGCCTTCCATGATGTTCCCCCTTTTTTCTGTATCTATGTTCACCATATTCTCTCCTTTGTTATTTTCAAATGTCTTCTATTGTTTGTTCTACGTCTTTCGGCTGAAGAGCAGCGCATATGCTGCTGCCAGCCCGCCCCGATGGGGAATTGAAATACAATAAAGAAAAAATAAAAAAAAATGAGTTTCGTACCCGTCATCTTCTGGCGAAGATTAAAAAAAAAAATTGTGCATTGAAGTGAGTGATCATATGTTCTGCATATGTTTAAAACACTAAATTGATAATTTACTCCCTGAATCGACACTTTCACGCATAAGTCTTTGTTGTATCATTCATCTTTCCAGTTTTAAGCTTCTTACAATTAAAGCTGCGACAGCTATACACTCCCTTTAAGTCTGAGGTAGAACGAATGAAGTACAGGGAGCCAATGGATTTCTACAATTTTTGCAGTAACCACACTAGAGTTGTAATGGTGGTGGTGGTGGTTAGTGTTTAACGTCCCGTCGACAACGAGGTCATTAGAGACGGAGCGCAAGCTCGGGTTAGGGAAGGATTGGGGAGGAAATCGGCCGTGCCCTTTCAAAGGAACCATCTCGGCATTCGCCTGAAACGATTTAGGGAAATCACGGAAAACCTAAATCAGGATGGCCGGAGACGGGATTGAACCGTCGTCCTCCCGAATGCG
This sequence comes from Schistocerca americana, assembly GCF_021461395.2. Taxonomy (NCBI): domain Eukaryota; kingdom Metazoa; phylum Arthropoda; class Insecta; order Orthoptera; family Acrididae; genus Schistocerca; species Schistocerca americana. The sequence goes on from NC_060124.1 coordinate 21,771,426, forward strand.
AGTCCAGTGCGCTAACCACTGCGCCACCTCGCTCGGTAGAGTTGTAATATTCCTGAAGGACATGAAAGGGAAGTGGTAGCTGAGAAAGCAGTGAGGTGGGGGTTGCAGGCTATCCTCGATTTCTTTCGTTCTTCTACACGGTGAGCCGATATTAAAGCAAACTAAGTAGTAATTTTAAAGATAATTCAAATTATGGAAGATGGAATAAAAACATTGAGGTTTGCCGATGACATTTCAACTCTGTCAGAGTGGCATGCTAGTTAGAAGAGCAGTTGCGAGGAATGGGAAGCGTTTTGAATCCATATTATTCCGCACTCTACTGGATGCAAAACCTTATTTTTCAACATATTCTAGTTTCAATGCGGCGGCCTAACGCCACCTTAAAATGGTTTAAATAGCTCTGAGCACTTTGGGACTTAACATCTGACGTCATCAGTCCCCTAGAACTTAGAACTATTTAAACCCAACTAACCTAAGGACATCACACACATCCATGCCCTAGGCAGGATTCGAACCTGCGACCGTAGCGGTAGCGCGATTCCGGACTGAAGCGCCTAGAACCGTTCGGCCACAGCGGCCGGCAAACGCCACCTTACTGGGAGGGCCTGTATGCCTGCATGGCATCACTCTGGTCGATTCGGGACCAACGTGTTGCTGCAATCAATAACATCCCCATCGTCCACGTACTGGTTCCCGAGGAGTTCACCCTTCAGTGGGCTAAACAGAAGTCTGAAGTTGCGAGGTGCGTGCCATAGGGTCGATGAAGAAAAACAATCCACTTAAGTTTTATGAACTCCTCTCGGGTGCGCACATTATGTGAGGGCTTTCGTTGTCACGGAGTAGGTGAAGTTAGTTTGCATTTTTGCGCCGATGAACACGCGAAAAATGGTTTCTTCAGTTTCCTGAGGGAAGGACAATACACTTCCGAGTTCATCGTTACACCATGACGAAGAACGTCAAACAGAATAATCGATTCAGAGTCCCAGCAGACCGTTGTCACGACTTTAGTGGCTAAGGGTGCGGCTTCGAATTTTTTTTCTTCGGAGGTGGTGTGGCGCCCCTCCAAGCATTGCCGTTTTGCTTCCAGTTCGAAGTGATGAACTCATGTTTCGGCAAAAAAATTGTCAAGATCAGCGACGCAACGCCCGAGCAATTACCCACAGATGGTCTTCGGTACTCTTTACGGCGAGGAATCCAGCGGGCGCACACCTTCGAATACCCAAACTGGTGGATGAGTAAGTTAGCACTATGAACAGAGACGTCTGTTGATGGCGTAGAATGAGAGTGTCCGCACATTGCAACATTGCCGGAGTCGCAGCTGCGTGCGGCCGGTCAACACGTGGGAGATCGGATAGGTTCGTGCCACCTTGTTGCGATGATGACAAACGCCTCGACCAACGGCTCACCGCGCTTTTGTTCACTGACAGGTCTCCGTAGACATTCTGCAAGCGCCTATGAATATCTGCGATGCTCTGGATTTCCGCCTAAAGAAACTTAATGACGGCTCTGTGCTTGGAGCACACCTTCGTTACTAACACCATTTTGAAGGCTATATATGGTGCCGCCACCTCCTGGAAATCCATGAAATTAGAGAGCTGAAGTGGGATTATTTCACCATGTCCCACAAGAAATACCCTATTTTTTTAACCGAAATAGGCCGAGAAAAAAGTGTTCATTATTTATTGAACGCCTCTCGTAATGCTGTATTAATTTATTTATTAGGAGTTAGAAGCCTAACTCTCTTTCTGTCCGTTCAGGCCCCGGAAGGCCCAACGGTACCGACCGACCTCCGTGTCGTCCTCCCCCGACCGACCGCCGTGTCGTCCTCCCCTGATAGGCGTCATTGGATGCGGATATGGATGGGCATTTGGTCAGCAGACCGCTCTCCCGGTCGTTGCCCGTTTTCGTGACCGGAGCCGCTACTTCTCAGTCAAGCAACTCCTCAATTGGCCTCACAAGGGCTGAGTGCACCTCGTTTGCCAACAACGCTCGGCAGATCTGGACGGTGACCCATCCAAGCTCTAGCCAAGCCGGCAGCGCTTAACTTCGGTGATCTGACGGGAACCGTTGCTACTACTGCAGCAAGGCTGTAGGCAAGAGTTTTTATAATCTTAAGCTAATAGGTTAATACAATACTTCAATAATAAGAGACTGTGTGTATTATATCTCGCGGCACTTTCACTCACGGCTCGTAAATTACAGGCTATATTCATCCAGTGTTTGAGAATGAGAGCACTTGGAGACTTCCAATAAACTTTACATGTAATTTCAAAACATATCGAATCTTTTATCGCTGCCTCCCCCTCCTTCTCCCGCGCATACACACGAAGTAAGAAAAGGGAAAAATAGTTATCCCTTACTACATTTTCGTTGTTCACCGTTGTTCATGCAGGAAAACTTCGGTATTGGTCATGACGTTTTAATTTACTTCCTTACTAATAACACTATTCTCAACACATTTTGCACACAGAGTATACATATATATATATCTCAGTGAATGAGATGCGTGAAAAACTAGCTTTTCTTAAAATGGAGGCATTTTGCGTATAAATTCGACTCTTCAAGAATCGGAGTGATCGCGGGAGCGAGTGGGTTACAGGTAATGTTTAACTGTGGGAACCATTCAAAAACTTAACACTGTTTCGCGAGCAATGAAGAGACTCTTCTCGGAATTTCCTTATTAAATACGGCATCTAAATATTGAAAGCCCCCCCTCCTCTCCTTTTTTTTAATGTGAGAGATGTGCGGTTATTGAAACGCGTTTATCTGATAGGTGGTTATTTCGTGCGTCTACCTTCTGTTTGGGCAGAATCCTCAGAGGAATTTATCCTACGTCAGCATTCTTAACAGTGTCCTTGTTACCACGCACACACGTAACGAGAAAACACAACTTCTTCCTCTGTTAATGTTGGTCTTGTTAGATGAGATCAGACACGAGTAGCGCTATAAAAGATAGTAAAGTAAAAGTAACTGTGTTTCAGTTAATAAAATACAAGGGATATGTATTGACGTATCCATAAAATGCTCAGATCAACGTGCAAAAATACTCGCACCTTCCACTGAGTTTTGGTCAATTCATGCTTAATAATATAGGCCTATTAAGCTTTATTTGTCAGTAGAATGACCAGAGACTGTCTCTAACAAGTGTCAAATACAAAAATATCTGTGTAGAAAAGGCTGACATTTGTAGGTATCTTAACCTAAAATGACAACTTAGTATGTTTCAGAATGCTGCGAAAAGTGAAGATATGAGAAATGAAATAAAAAGGGCGACACAGTATAGTTATTATAGTATTTGGTTCCCCCGCTAGTTAATAATTACCTGAAAGTAGTTGCAATTAATACAATATGCACGTGGTTAGGTTGTAGTTGACAAATTAACGATCGAATTTATTACCATAACAAGCGCTCATTGTTATTGCTACTTAAATTTCTTAGCAGTTTGAACGTAATATTCTAGTGATATGCTCTTCAAGTTAATGATTACGTTAATATTTAAACATAGTTGACGTGATTGGTAAAAAATATCTAAACTATATTTCTATATAACTCCGTCAGAATGTATCTACGTAAAGATTACAGGAAGCAGAATACTAGTTAACATTGATTTACTTATGGCACAAATACTATTTTGCAACATTATTATGTATTAAAATTTTTACTCGAAGTTGTGTAAAGCATTCCTCTCATCCAGTTTGTTAATGGACAAGTTCTCAAACTTCAGAGCATGCTGTTTCGCCAGTGTACATGCAGAAGGCGTTAATATGATTAAAGATTAAAACCCTTCAAGCATTCACAAAATCTATTTAATGTTTGCAATACTAAAAGTAATACTTTGGTATAGAACAAACATTATTTCATGTAAACGTTTTGCGATACAAGACTACCCCGAACTTAGGGAGATCATATCGGTTTGTCTAACAAAGCTCGATTTGGTAAAGTCTGTTCTGAAAGGCAAACACAGTCTTCTCAGTTTTGCTTCAGTATTCTTTCATAATAAAATAATTTATTTTTAATCGTTCAACTTACTTCATTCCCTTTCATATTCCGGTTACGTCTAAAACTAAAATCTCAATAACGAATTTTTAATATTGTTTTTAGTAGGCCTAATTCTTCGAGTGTAAAGAAATAATTTAAAAGATCATCATTAATTTTGTTGCACAAAAAGTACGCCTTTGTTTAGAATTGTTTAGAAACTGGTTATTTGAGGCTGTAAAAACACTGTTACCGATTTCGAGTAAAATCTGACAAAGGCTGAAGTTCATCTTCTTAAATTTATGTCGTATGGAAGTGTAACACTATACTGTACTCAATTTTATACAGATTCACACCACTTCGCTATAATTTGACACTAGGTGCTGAATTCTATATGGATTACAATTCTTGAACCGCAAACACCTGTCTGCAAACATGTGATGCTCTTAAATGCTTGTAAATATCAGTGGTGCAATAAATTTGCTTAGGCTCCAGAGGATACAGAAAGTTCGGAAATTCCTGTGTAACACCATAGGGAAATATATTTACCTTCGAGTTCCAGTTGGGAATGATATTTAGTGCTTTTGCTTTATCTATAACTATTTCCTTCATTATTCTTGCTATAAGTATTCCTGCAACGAAAACAAACAACGTGACTAAAAGGGAAAGGAAAAAAAGTTCCCAATTTGTCTCGGCCTTCAGGGCGTGATTGCAGATTATATTTTAAATCCTAGTATAATTTTCAAGTACCGGAAATGTTTGGTTACTTACCTATTCACTTTGCGTGCTCAGAACGTTCTAAATACTTTCCGAGCTACAAAAACGTGAATAGCAGTACAGTTAACGAAAACGCTTTGCCAAAATATTAGAGCGGGAAATACCTTGTCTGAGTATGGGAGGGGGGGTGGGAGGGGGAGCGGAGTGGTGGAGAGGGGAATTGGAGGGGAGGGGACGAGGAGGGAAGCAGCATTATCTAAGTGATGACTGCCTCCTTCATTCCGCCACTGCGATCGTGTGCGAGATCGATTTCACGGTGCGTTTTTACTGTGCGCGGTCGTTTAAATTAGAGCAGACAGTGACGGCATGCTAGTAGCACAGTGAAGCGGTGGTATTAGTTCTCTTGCGACAGCCTCTTATGATAGTTCGTTGTGTGCTTTCTCCCCTTTTCGTGCATTTAGATTCCGGGCGATGCAGTGTATACGCCTTAACCAACATTCTCGTAGAGCAGTAAATATTTTAACGAAGATGTTCTACACGTACTCTTATATAGACCGCGTATAACCCGCAATATTTCTCATTCTCCATTTAAGCAATACGTCTCTCGAAGAAACTGTCCTGTAACACACGTTTTGTCCAAAACTCATCTGCTTTCAAGAGAAAAATAAAGCTGTATCTGTTATCACCTGTGTAGTTTCCCTCTCGGTGTAAGACAGTTGTTTTTCTTCTGCTCAACAGAGAACCAGTATCTGTGCTGTACTGTCAACACTATCCATGCTTTTCTCATCTCTACGAATTTCTGTTTCCTTTCCTTCACCTTATCCTTTAACTTTGCCTTATAGTTTCTCGAGCTTCTTCCGACCAGTCAATTTCTCCACATATGATTCCTTCTGCACTGGTGCCATACATTCCTGTCAGAGGTCATTACGCTCACAGAACCTAATGAGAAACTTGCTTAACACAATTTTTGTAAGACTGACTTTTCTTAAATTATACACATTCATTACTACATCTATGAATACTTTTTATCATTATTCACTGCTCAAGTGCTATGGCGATGTCGCGCTTTTAGCAAAGGCACTTGCGTCGTTCGCCTGCTACCATAGACCATTAAAGCCTAATTTCACATCGCTGTCCTAGAAGATATGTATCTCGTACGTTCCACATTGCTTGTGTGTTGGCACTGTCAACTCTATGGAAAGGTCGCTGCCTCCGGTCAAGTGAAGGCCGTGCGCTATCGTGTTGTCCATGGTGAGAGATAATGCCTGACTTTTGGTATTCTCGGCACTCTCTTGACACTTTGGATCTCGTAATATTGAATTCCCTAACGATTTCCGAAATGGAATGTCCCATGCGTTTAGCTCCAACTACCATTTCGCGTTCAGAGTCTCTTAATTCCTGTCGTCCGGCCATAATCATGTCGAAAACATTTTCACATGAATCATCTTCGAACAAATGATAGCTCCGTCAATGTACTGCCGTTTTATACCTTATGTACCCGATGCTGCCAGTATTTTATACCTGAATCTTGCTTTCTCATGACTTTTTCCCCCCACCTCTGTGTACAACGAGTTGTAACGTGGAAATTGATTCTGTGTATTTTAAGACTTTCCCTATCTTCCAGCACCTTTAATTCACAAGAGAGGCGCTCGAACACTTTTTTGATTGCATATTTTGCTCCTTTCCCTGCAAGAGTACAGTTAACCTGTGGGTAGTGGACGCCATTTTTGTTCCTCGTGTTGTATTAATGATTGCTACTATTATTTTCAAATACTGTCCGATCCTTCACAACAAACATCAGAAAGTAAATGTACTGTAAGGCTGTCAATAGTATTCCTAATACTTTAACCAGTTCTTTACATGAAGTTCGAGGATGGGCACCAGATTTTGTACTCACAGCACGTTTCTGTGCAATGGATGCTTTGTGTCTATGTGTGGAATTTTTCCACGCAACACTTTCATTACCAAAATCAGTAATTATACGTAGAGCAATCGTTGTTCGCCTCATGCATGTGGGGAGACATATAACATCTTATTTCCAATTCAGATTCAACATGGGGAACCAGGAATTTTGAACAATCAATTTTACATTTTCCTTTCCCCAACACTGCATTGTAATCAATGAAGGTGTATCTTGTCTTGTAAAGAATTGAACGAATTATGATTTTTCCAAGTTGCTTGTTAGACCACTTACTATGAGCCAATCTCTATTGTTTCAGCCAACGCTTGTTCCGTTGTTGCAGTTAGGTTAGACTTGACAATGATGTTTGCATCACCAGCAAAGAGTATAATGTGCATAGGCTACTGCGACCTGAATCATTTTCCACAAAAATAAAATCTTTTCGATTCTCGTCCGCGTCATATTGTGAGACGAACCAACGTTTCGGCCACTTTTTCAAGTGTATCACCATCGTAATTGACAAAATAATTTATTGATGGTCTCCAGTATTCTACTTTCTCTCACTTAGCCATTTCAAGTGGAAGATGGGGAAAATTTTCTGCACGTCATAATTTAAATAAATGTGTTAGATGTATGTATGTTCTCATCGCATCCATAGTCTGAGTATTTAAAGTAGTTGGTACCTTTCGTACAAATAAGATTAAACCACTACAAGCGTTCATTGTTTGTTAACAACTTAGCTTGTTAAATGAAACAACAAGTTCACTGTTACCAGTCACCGTTTTATTTATTTCCACGACGCGTTTCGAAGGTTTAAACCACCATCATTGGGTGGATTTACATTAGTAAGTATGACATTTGTGTGTGTGTGTTGTGTTACGATTTTTGGAGGAACTTGTGCCACTGCCTTCAGTGGTCACAGGTTCCTTTTGCTGTCGTAACACATCACATGTATTCTGCCACATTTGTAAATATATAAATAATAATATATAAATAATAATAAATAATATATAAATAATACTCACATTTAGTGTAACCTCCCCACAAAATAGTTTCCGTAACCTCCCAACAGTAAAAACAATATAATTATTTATTTCATTCAGTGTAACTGCCCAACAGATAAATTCCGTAACCTACCAATAATACAATGTGACTAACCTCTCAATTAAATTGCGACTCACTTAAATAACCTTTCAGTAATTGACTGTGAATTTAAACTGGTAAATTGTGGACGTCAGCAGTGCTGCGTCATGGCCCTGAAAATTCATTCTGAATAAAATGAAAAATCTTACCTCAATTAGGTCGCCGGATAACCCGTATGTATCTGCTCCTATAAGAAATTTTTCTGGTGCAGCTCAGTGCAATGCCGACAGATAGATTTGTCATGTATAAAAACAAACAACTGATTTTTCTTTTCAATAATCGGGATGACCAAGGATTGGAGAAATTAGTAAATTCTTTAAATTAAAATGAATGATTGTCAAAAGTTACTTTTTATGAGAAAGATTATTACTAAGAGATTTTTTTTTTAAAGATTTACATGGGACTTGATGTAACAATACTACATATGCGCGAGGCTGCTTTTACCTTATATTATATCGCTCAGCCTCCGCCATCGCTCCCCACGACCGGCCCAGCCAACACGATACACCAGACCAGAGAGCTCGCTAGCAACAACTTACTCCTACTGCTACCTTCGACCATAGATACTAATAGACTGGGCAAGCAGTGCAGCGGCTATACGTCTGTCGTGGCTGCAACATAGAATCACGTGACTGTTGGCAGAACGTCGGCGGGAGTTCAAGGCAGCATTCTGATTCCTGATTTCACTTCCAGTATTTCTCAGTGGATTTCCTCCTAACTTCACCACATTAAATGTAGCTTATGTAAACACAGCTAGAAGTGATAAATTATTGCGTAACCACTGTGCAAATTCAGTTTTACAGCCATTACTTCACAATGAACTTTGTGAACTGCTGAAACACTTTCGATGTTCGGCAATATATTCGCCGCGAATATTTCAGTGTTACCAATTATGAGATGCATTCTCTACTCACAATACGCGTTATGCACTGCATAAAATGTAAATATTGCGTGTGTCTTTTTTAGTGCCTTGGTTGTAGAAAGTGTTATAGACTTCATAAATCGGCATAAACAACAAAACCTGTAACGTAAACACAAGTGTTCACATCGAATGTAACGAACTCAATTGTGTCTTTCACCCACAAAACGTAAAGCAGTTTCATTTGAAAGCTCTTTTTTGGTTTAAACAGTTTGTTTCGTAGATGTATCAAATACGATATCTACTAAATCAGTACCTACTTACATGAATACTTGTTCCACAGATCATGAATACGATACTTCACAATGATGTGTCAGTTTAATGAAAGGTAGACCTATCATTACACGACAATTCTTCCAATCACTTATTTATACCTAAAAAATCGTCTACTGAGTAGGAGCTGTCATTCACAGATTCTTTTAGTTTGATTTTAAATGCTGGTTGGCTATCTGTCAGGCTTTTAATGCTTTTTGGTAAATGTCCAAAGATTTTTGTAGCAGCATATTATTTATCCCATATATTACAGCTTATTATCTGGAAACTAACATAGGCCATACAACTAACTTTTTGCAGATGGTATTCAGTATTTGTTTCTGATATTTGTATGTTTTGTAACTGGGAAGTACAAAATAAAACTAAACCCTGATGAGAAATCAAACCCCTAACTTGTTTTTGCAAATTGCTCTTTAAAATAATACCAGCATAATTCACCCCTTTTTGTACCAAAGTCAGATTTATTCCAGGATAGTAAAAATCATCCTTTCTTCTTATGTAGTAGCAATGCACATTGCCATTGCTTTTGGAGTGGGAAGGGTTATTGGTAATAAATCTCTCTCTCTCTCTCTCTCTCTCTCACACACACACACACACACACACACACACACACACACCACAGTGCTTCGAACAGATGCGTGTGTGCGCAGTAGGCTTGAAATCTTTTCGTTTCACTGCCTGTATCCACATCTGCCTGCGCCCTTCATCCTTTGGAAAACTATACGAAAGAGAAAAAGCAGCTTTGTAGCTTACCATTTCAAGAAATATATACGATTGCAATGTGCGCCTGGAAACACACACAGCAACTCAAACCGCCAATTTACGTAACTGTGGCGTTCTGGGTAAGGATATGATACACACAATAGTTTATCAGTATTCAAAAAATACCGCTAAATTATACTAATAATACTTACACGTGAAATTTAATGTTACTTCCCTTCACAAAACGCTCGGTACAACCATAAGCACAACAGGATACCACCATTGTTTTGCCAATAGTCACGTGGTATAGCAGTAGAGATGTTGGTGCCACGAAATATACGTCATGACCAGTCTACCAATATCTATGGTCGAAGACTGCTACACAGTTCCTACTGCAGTCAACACTGCTCTTTGGTCTGAGATTCTCTTATAGCTTACATATCGCAGGCAGCGCGTGAGCAATCCATCGAAATTACATCTGCTCGAGTGCGCTAGCAACAAATTCCTTAATCATGGACCTCTTACAAAGTGTTCAGCAGAAGCGAGCACAAAGAAAATTATTGACAGCGGAGGTAGACATCTCGTATAGGTCTTTCAACGGATAATGGAATTCTTACACTCGCCTCCCAGTTCATTTACTGCTTTGTGGTACTTGTTGCCAATATTAGTCATTTTCATCTGAACCAATGTTTGCTCGATTACAATGTAGGAGGGTAACTGCCGTGTAGAATTTTCGTCCCTATCAAGGGTGCAAACATCTCTTCACGCGCAATACAGCAAGAAATCCGAATTATCTTCCAGATTAAAAAGAAAATCTGAAACCTACTTCACCCGCTGATTCTCGTACAAATTATCCGATAATCTAGATTCAGTCCATGAAAATCCCCGAGAGCTGCGTCGCAAGTAGCAGTGTAATTATTGAGCTACGTGTCAAGTAATAACGTATTATAAACGTGACCCTGTTGCTACAGATGGAGCCAACTATTTTCTTTGACAAAATGTCAGTGCCCTCACGTCAATATTAAGCTACCAGCAGCAATATAATATAACGGAGAAAGCAGCTGCCTGCCAGTTCGCCGTATAGAAGCATTCGGCTCATGTATTTATGTAAATGTTATCCACAAACGTTTCAGTTCAACTACACATTGCAGTTTTTGTTATTGAAAGTGATATTGAGTTATGAGATGTTTTTACAGATGAAAGTCCCACTCGTTTCGTTATCAGTATGCAGAAATATAAACGTTTTTCATTATTTTCCTAATGAAAGTTTTGTCTTGACTGTCTTTTACGTCTGCTGGAATTTCTAGGTAACTCTCAGGCTACAGCAATTATAATTCCTTAGGGATCTCTTTTTATACACCCGTGCGAATATTTGCAAGATTAAAGCAGGACACACCTGGCCGACTGCGAGACAGTACTGACAAACTTATAAGATGACGAGGTATGGAATAGGCGAATGCTTTTCAGGTTTATAAGTTAGCGTGTGGCAGCGAGATTCACGGTAGCTACTTTACAGTGGAAAAGTCGAGATTTTAAAGCGGGGCTTCCTGGGTACGACTCGATTTCTGTAATACAGAAGACGGTATTTCTTTACATGCGTCTGTCTGCAGATACAATTCTGTAAATATCGCTTTCTGCGAGGTAGAAAACAATTGTAATCATCAAAAAAAGCAGAAAAAGATACGCAACACTATTGGCATGTAGATTATTTATATAATGTTTTACAGATCTGCTACACGTACAGAATAAAATAAAAATTATGTTGTCGCTGCTAATCTTTGTATACAAACTAAAATAATTCAAACCTCTGTCATCGCAAGATATCCTGTTTACCGTTATCTATAACAGGAGATGGTCCACGCTTGTTTGAGTCCACATAGTTTAAATATAGCACTTCCGTACCCCATGACATTGAGTTTCGTCGATAACTTCTCACCACGTCCTATGTAATTAAAACCACGCTCCCCTCTGTGGCTTCAATCGTTTCTTATAACTGGCTGATAAGGGATGTTTCCGTTCCATATTTTTCAATATTATTTCTTAAACTCTTGAGATCATTTGTTGTCTAATCATCGTCAGTGACCTTCGCACCTTATCCCTTGATAATCCATTCAGTGAGTCAAATGAAGTTGGTCCCTTCCTTGTGTGGACATAGTGACCCAAGTGTACATTCATTTGTACATTGTGTTCCGTATGTAACATCACGAAGGTGATCTTCAAGGATCTGTATCGAGTTTTGACAGATATTAATAAATTATAAACTATTTGCCAGAAACGACTTCTGTAGATTGTTTTTACAGCTAAGTGTTTCAAATAGCAAACTGTCTGCACCTTGTTTTCTCAGCTACGCTAGGTAGCTCTTGTTTCTCTACCACTAACTGGGAAACGTTTAGTTAAATACATTGATAACCACAAACTGCATATGCCTGTCAATTTGTCCAGACTGGTTTACGGAGGAAATGTAACACATCACAGAAATAGTTTCTGAAGGTACGTTCGCTCCTGAAGGCACATCTTCGCGAAACACGGTTATTAATATTTTTACGCCGCAACACGTTTTAACACAATTGCGTCATTATCAGTTCTTGCTCATTTATTTACTGATTGGAAATTTAATACTAGAATTGATCATATTTTATCGTAAGAACAAAACACTACTTAAAAAAGTTCTCAGCATTTTATTGGCACCTATGACTTCAATATGGTACAGTATACTGGTTATCTCCAAATTTTTCAGTGTTGCAGCATTTTATGTGAAACTAACCTCAACCGATTTTATCATTTGGATGCCCGTGAAACTGAGTACTGCGCTGAGTTCTCTCAACAATTAAATATAAAGAAAAGTTTATTTGCAGAGCGCATGCAGCAGTATCAAGGAAATCCGAAAACAGCTACCAAATATCGTTGTTGTTGATGATGTGGTGTCGTCTGCAGAACGAAATCTCATGCAAAAGTTGGTACCTCACGATGGCACCACACGTAAAGCAACGAATCAGAGATGTCTGCGTAGACACACCCACATGTGTTCCCTTACACCGCCGCAGCCGGAAAGGTATTTACACTGCAGTGACAAAAGCGGTGGCATAGCGATATGCACACATAGAAATGGCAGCAGTATCGCGTACGCAACATATAAAAGGACAGTGTATTGCCGGAGCTGTCATTTGTATTCAGGTGAGTCATGTGAAAAGGTTTCCGCACAACAGGAATTAACAGATTTTGAACGGCAATCGGTAGTTGGAGCCAGAAGCATGGGGCATTCCAGTTCGGAAATCGTTGGGAAATTCAGTATTCCGAAATCTACAGTGATAAGAGTAACCCAAGAATACCAAATTTCGGGCATTACCTCTCATCACGGACAACGCAGTGGCCGACGGCCTTGCCGGCCGTGGTGGCCGAGCGGTTCTAGGCGCTTCAGTCCGGAACCGCGCGACTGCTACGGTCGCAGGTTCGAATCCTGCCTCGGGCATGGATGTGTGTGATGTCCTTAGGTTAGTTATGTATAAGTAGTTCTAAGTCTAGGGGACTGATGACCTCAGATGTTAAGTCCCATAGTGTTCAGAGCCATTTGAACCACCTGAACCGACGGCCTTAACGACCGAGAGCAGCGGCGTTTGCGAAGAGTTGTAAGTGCTAATAGACAAGCAATACTGCGTGAAATAGAAGTAGAATTCAACGTGGGCCGCACGAAGAACTTATCTGTTAGGACAGAGCGCCGAAACTTTGCTATGGCAGCAGACGACTGACACGAATGTCTTTGCTAACAGCACGTCGTCGCCTGCAGCGACTCTCCTGGGCTCGTCACCACATCGGTTGGACTCTACACGGCGGGAAATCTCTGACCTGGTCAAATGAGTCTCGATTTCAGTTGGTAAGAACAGAGGTTACGGTTTTAGTGTGGTGCACATCCCATGAAACCACGGACCTGACAGTGCACTGTAAAGCTGGTGGTGGCTGCATAATGGGGTCGGCTGCGTTTACACGAGATGGGCTGGACCCTCTGGTCCAACTGAAGCGATTATTGACTGGGAATGGCTATGTTCGGCTACCATTTGCAGCCATTCACGTGCTTCGTGTTCCCAAAGAACGACAAAATTTTTATGGATGACAATGCGCCATGTCACCGGGCCACAATTGTTTGCAAATGGTTTGAATTACGTTCTAGACAGGTCGAGCGAATGATTTGGTCACCCAGATCGCCCGACATGAATCCCATCTAATATTTATGGGACACAATCGAGAGGTCAGTTCGTCCTCAAAATCCTGCACCGGCAATACTTTCGCAGTTACGGACGGTTGTAGAGGCAGCATGGTTCAATATTTCTGCATGGGACTTCCAATTACTTGTGCGCTCCATGTCACGTCGATTTTCTGCAACGGCTTGTGAAATGAGGTCCGACACGATATTAGGAGATATCTCATAACTTTTGTCGTCTTGTTGTATTTCCGAGCGCAGTAACGCTTTGCCCCAGTCTCTGTGTAATCGGCGACCACTTGTAACCATCGCTAACGACGACAGTAGCAGAGATCTGGTTGCATGTTAACAGAACAGTTATTCTGAATTTTATATCCAGTTACAGACTCTTATAATTCGATGCGAAGCTATCACTCTGCAATAAACAAAGTGCTAATATTACAAGTGTCAGCGACAGTATTAAATACGTATTATCAGTGTGAACAGTAACTGTTTACAAAGTTAGGTATTTACCATGCTCAAGTTTTGATAGATTACTGATAATTTGTGCTTACGGGACTCGGTAAGATTGTCTGCCGCGAGTAATACGTGTAATGAGCAGGGGCACTCCGAATGTAGTGTGTGGACATTAAGTTGGGAATGTGGGTCTCACGGGGAGCGTGCGAGGGATAAGGCCCTGCAGTCGCACTATCCTCTCTGCCCTCGGTGGCTCAGATGGATAGTGTGTCTGCCATGTAAGTAGGAGATTCCGGATTCGAGTCCCGGTCGGGGCACACATTTTCAACATGTCCCAACTGCTGTATATCAACGCCTGTCGACAGCTTAGGATCTTGATTTAATTATCATTTCATCCTCATGAAGATGTGATCTTCAGTCTGATGACTGTTTTGACGCAGCACTTGACACTTGCCTATCCTGTGCAAATTTCTTCATTTCCGCATAACAACAGCAAATGGTTCAAATGGCTCTGAGCACTATGGGACTCAACTGCTGAGGTCATTAGTCCCCTAGAACTTAGAACTAGTTAAACCTAACTAACCTAAGGATATCACAAACATCCATGCCCGAGGCAGGATTCGAACCTGCGACCGTAGCGGTCTTGCGTTTCCAGACTGCAGCGCCTTTAACCGCACGGCCACTTCGGCCGGCCATAACAACAGCAATCTTTGTCTATTTTAAAAGAAAAAAAATCTAGAAAAGTTCTCAGTTTTTTGGCAATTATAAAGTTTATGTGGTACAATATACTGGTTATCTACAAATTTTTCTGTATTGCAGCATCTCATGCGAAACTAACTCGAATCTCTTAGATTATTGGGACGCCTGTAAAGCTGTATATGTCACGTCTATGTCTGCCCTACACTTCCCTCCACTACCAGATTGACAATTACTTGCAGTCTTGGGATATGCCCTATCAACTAATTCCTTCTGTTACTCAAATTATACCATTAATATCTTTTCTTCCCAGTTCGATTCAGTACCTCATTAGTTATCGGATCTTCCTATATAATTTTCAGTATTCGTCTATAGCACCACGTTTCAGAAACCTCTATTCTCATGTTGTCTGATCTATGTTGCATCCAGATTTCAGCTCCGTACTAAGTTTTATTCTGGACTGTAACCGCCATGAAACACTTCCTAACGCTAAAATTTGGGCTCAGTCTTAACAAATTTCTCCTTTTCAGAATTGGTTTCCTCGTTACTTATAGTCTTCAGTTTATATTCCCTCTGTTTCTGTTTCTGATACTAGTTTTAGTGTCTCACTTCCTAATCTAATTCCCTCAGCATGTTCCTAATTTCGCTACACTCCTTTACCCTGTAACCTCTTTTCAAAACGATACCGACTCCGTTCAGCCGCTTTTCCATGTCATTTGTCGTCTCTGACAAAATTACAATGTCGTCTTCAAACCTAGAAGTTTTTATTTTGTCCCTGAACTTTAATCACAGTGCCTTATAAATATAAAAGCTCAGCATTGAAAAGGTAAATAGTATTTTTGTTTTAAGTCTAAATACATCTCAGTTTCACGATCACTTATGTAGCGGAATATCTTTTCAGGGAACATATTTGAGCCTTTAAAACAAATGACTTCAGTTAAAACTTCGAGGCTGAGAGGCCGTGGTCGATGTATAAGACTGCTTCCTGACGTTTCGCCTCCAACTGCGGGAGACATCTTCCGAGGTGAGACGGCTAGGGCCCTGAAAGCCTATACTGTGTGGTAAATAACTGTTTTCTGCACAGAAGGGCCCCATATAACATACGTCTAGGCTGCAAGAACGGAATCCGCACGAGCAACTAATTACCTCCATAATGATCACTACCTGGAGGGGAGTGTAAGAGTAAGAAAGGGTCGATTGTCTATTGTAACGCCGATGCCACACAAACGCTGCGTCAGCTGTGGCTTACGCAGAATTGGTGCGGCGTGCCGTGCTCTATTGTCCGAGAGCAGACGGCCCTCTTTGTCTGAGAGCCGCCTCTGCGCTGGGGCCAAACAGAGGGAGGGTGCAGACTACCCACACAAGCCAGCGGCCCCTCCACTTGTCAGCGCTCTGTCAAAGTGCGCCATTTGTAGATACACGTATGTGCTTCGTAACGTAAGCACAGGAAACGGAGACAATTCTTAGTGAAAAGGTCATAAAAATTCAGAAGGATTTAATTTTTATTACTAGCGGTGAAACCCTGCGTTGCTCAAGAGCGACCACGACCACGACCATGCCACGCAGCGTCTGGCGTTTATGACGTCATATCTCCTGAGCTATGGGTCGTGGGATGATATAATTTTGTTGGTACATTCAGCTGCATATGGTTGGTTGGTTGGTTGGTTTGGGGAAGGAGACCAGACAGCGTGGTCATCGGTCTCATCGGATTAGGGAAGGATGGGGAAGGAAGTCGGCCGTGCCCTTTCAGAGGAACCATCCCGGCATTTGCCTGGAGTGATTTAGGGAAATCACGGAAAACCTAAATCAGGATGGCCGGATGCGGGATTGAACCGTCGTCCTCCCGAATGCGAGTCCAGTGTCTAACCAGCTGCATATGGGGATACAGCCCGTAAAATGTGTTTTGCGAATGGAGTTAGTAGCAACACGTACGATGTACGATGCTGCAGTTTCGCACGTATCTCACTATTTGTGACGTCATATTCCGTGAACTACATCTCGTACAATGATATAATATTATAGGTACATTCAGCGGCATATGTGGATACTGCGGATAGAGTTAATAGCAAAGAAGTAATACATTTAAACGTCATGCATGATGCGGCAATTATTTAGACATCTCTTTGTTTATGAAATCATGTCTTTTGAACTATTTGTTGTACAAAGATATAATTTTGTACTTATATTCAGTAGTATATGTGCATACTGTCTGTAATATGTGTCTCGAATACAGTTAGTAGCAAAGAAGTAATAAATTATAGCGTCATGTCTTATGCTGTACTTTTATTGAGTGAACAGTGAAAAAGTAGTAAACGTTAAATATTTTTTCTTTCATCATTTTGCAGGGGTTGTCAGTGAGAAAAAAATGCTTAGGGCTTTCAAATTATGTGTAAAGAATTAGTTGCAAGTAGCTAAATGCTCTCATTATCATATACTGGATCAATAAAGTCTGGAAATACACGCATCGCCTGCTACGCTCCTTTTTCACCCCCCCCCCCCCCCCTTGACAGGTACGTGGTTCTTATCCCCAGGGGGACTGCTGCCTGACAGAAACCACATAGGCACCATGTTTGATTGAAATCGGTCCTACGAACACACACACACACACACACACACACACACACACACACACACAGAGATATATATATATATATATATATATATATATATATATATATATATATATATATATATATTATTTAGCAAGAGGCCAGACAAACGTGTGGTTCCTGAAGAGGGGCAGCAGCCTTTTCAGTAGTTGCAAGGGCAACAGTCTGGATGATTGACTGATCTGGCCTTGTAACAATAACCAAAACGGCCTTGCTGTGCTGGTACTGCGAACGGCTGAAAGCAAGGGGAAACTACAGCCGTAATTTTTCCCGAGGGCATGCAGCTTTACTGTGTGATTACATGATGATGGCGTCCTCTTGGGTAAAATATTCCGGAGGTAAAATAGTCCCCCATTCGGATCTCCGGGCGGGGACTACTCAAGAGGATGTCGTTATCAGGAGAAAGAAAACTAGCGTTCTACGGATCGGAGCGTGGAATGTCCGATCCCTTAATCGGGCAGGTAGGTTAGAAAATTTAAAAAGGGAAATGGATAGGTTGAAGTTAGATATAGTGGGAATTAGTGAAGTTCGGTAGCAGGAGGAACAAGACTTCTGGTCAGGTGACTACAGGGTTATAAACACAAAATCAAATAGGGGTAATGCAGGAGTAGGTTTAATAATGAATAGGAAAATAGGAATGCGGGTAAGCTACTACAAACAGCATAGTGAACGCATCATTGTGGCCAAGATAGATACGAAGCCCACACCTACTATTTACAATTTGTACAGAAACCAGATGGCAGTTATAAGAGTCGAGGGGCATGAAAGGGAAGCAGTGGTTGGGAAAGGAGTGAGACAGGGTTGTAGCCTCTCCCCGATGTTGTTCAATCTGTATATTGAGCAAGCAGTAAAGGAAACAAAAGAAAAATTCGGAGTAGGTATTAAAATTCATGGAGAAGAAATAAAAACTTTGAGGTTCGCCGATGACATTGTAATTCTGTCAGAGACAGCAAAGGACTTCGAAGAGCAGTTGAATGGAATGGACAGTGTCTTGAAAGGAGGATATAAGATGAACATCAACAAAAGCAAAACAAGGATAATGGAATGTAGTCTAATTAAGTCGGGTGATGCTTAGGGAATTAGATTAGGAAATGAGGCACTTAAAGTAGTAAAGGAGTTTTGCTACTTGGGGAGCAAAATAACTGATGATGGTCGAAGTAGAGAGGATATAAAATGTAGGCTGGCAATGGCAAGGAAAGTGTTTCTGAAGAAGAGAAATTTGTTAACATCCAGTATTGATTTAAGTGTCGGGAAGTCATTTCTGAAAGTATTTGTATGGAGTGTAGCCATGTATGGAAGTGAAACATGGACGATAAGTAGTTTGGACAAGAAGAGAATAGAAGCTTTCGAAATGTGGTGCTACAGAAGAATGCTGAAGATTAGATGGGTAGATCACATAACTAATGAGGAAGTATTGAATAGGATTGGGGAGAAGAGAAGTTTGTGGCACAACTTGACCAGAAGAAGGGATCGGTTGGTAGGACATGTTCTGAGGCATCAAGGGATCACCAATTTAGTATTGGAGGGCAGCGTGGAGGGTAAAAATCGTAGAGGGAGACCAAGAGATGAATACACTAAGCAGATTCAGAAGGATGTAGGTTGCAGTAGGTACTGGGAGATGAAAAAGCGTGCACAGGATAGAGTAGCATGGAGAGCTGCATCAAACCAGTCTCAGGAATGAAGACCACAACAACAACAACAACATTTAGCATCTCGTATTTTGCGGGGGTCAGACGGCTGGCGTCCCATCACACATATGTGGCGTCATCTGTTTCTGTCTTTTCATACTCCCTCTCCTTCTATTTCTCTTTTTATCATGACCTCCTGTACCCAATGTAACCAAAAAAACCGTCGATCTTATCTTTCTTTCCTGAGGATGGTACATCAAAGTCTACTTTGGCCATCTTTTATCCGTCATTCCCTACGCCTATCTGTCCTGTATACTGTTATGTTTTTCCTCCCTATCTAGTCGGGCAGGCAGAGTTCAAAATCCCGGTAAACCAGTCTTCCTTAGGGATGGAATCCCGAAAAATTGTACAATCCTCTAGGGCGGCAATTGGAACGTTGGGCCAGCTCCCCCGTGTCCGTAAGACACAGATACACAGCTTAAGATTTTTAAGCTTCAGCCCCTTTATATTTAGCTATATTTATTGGCACGATACGTTTCGGCACCACTCTGCTATCATCAGTTTTAATTACAGATTCCTTTAAAATGTGATGAGGTCTATTTCCTTGGTGTAGCAGTGAGGTTAATGTACCGAAATTTGTCCCTGTCTAAAAATATTTGTTTACTTTAGTGTACACCTTAATCAGCAGAACGTTTACACACCTCAGTGATGTCTTTACTTTTATCTATACTGGACATATCCTTATCTGGCACACAGAGCACAAGAAAAAATCGCCGCCATCACTTCACACTTTCACATACGGTTATTTGCATGTCAAAGATTCGTAACTGCTAAAAGAAAACTTATTTTAACTGCTAAGATAGTAGCCGTCGTAAGAATACATTTTTTAATGAGGATATTTTTGTCTAGGCACACATTATATAGTATGATCATTTAGTATTTTCTAATTATGTATGTATTAACCGGTATGCAGCATTATCTACTTCTGATGTTATTACCTTATATCAAGAATCAGAAATATTAATTCATGGAACAGTACTTGACAACAAGTCGCTAAATGAGAACCTAGAAAAATTTATTCAAAAATTTCTCCATTATAGAATACTTGTTTCAAAATTAAATTAATAATACAAAAGGTAATTAATGGTGCATACACATAGATATGTATAATTTAAATTTTTTTAAATAATACAACTCAATAAGAACACTTTTTTGTGACCTGAATGAACAATATATAACTCTTCTAATTTCGGATCGGGGAAAAAATCTGTTATTAGCTTTTTTTTATTAGTTCTAGTTTAGGCGATAGATAATATCATAAAACCAGTGAAGCGCAACATTTAACAATATTAAATGAAAGTATTATAAAGTGTCTGAAGGTTATTCTTTAAAATGACATTGTGATTTAAAGAAACTACTTCTCACGTGACAACACAAACAAACAACACAACTGTAGATGAAAGCAAAACAATATTTCAAACACAGGAACGGAATTCTACAGACGAGTGCAGTTTCTCTTTGCTTCTCTACTGTAATCCTACTCTGGGACATGGCGAAGAAAAGTCCGACAGTCGTCTGCTAGCATAGAACAGTTTCATCGACGCGATGTCTTCGTTCCATTGTAGGGATGCCTTGGTGGAACCGTTCACCATGCTCATCACTCATTTCATTGCATGGAATAAATCTAAATGCGAGCGGAGTAAGTGCATTTTGTGTGGTATTTTGCAGCCTAAGAATTGATCCTTTTCCCGTAGGTTGTTCACCAGCTCAGCATAATTTTCAACTGTTCTGTCAGCCTAGAAGACATGCGCAGAACTTTTGAAGGCTTCGAAAGCGTTTGAGGCCTAAGTCAAAGATTCGATCCACAAGAATTTTACAAATTTCGGGATCAATGAAGATCCGTTCCACATAGTCGTGGAAAATTGTCTCTCAGATACTTGAAATCGTCTCCATCCTTGTTCATTCCCTTTACAAAGATTTCCATGAGACCGAATTTGATTAAAGACGGCAGAATAATTTTATTTCCATCTACCAGCGTCCGCAGCTCGTGGTCGTGCGGTAGCGTTCTCGCTTCCCATGCCCGGGTTCCCGGGTTCGATTCCCGGCGGGGTCAGGGATTTTCTCTGCCTCGTGATGACTGGCTGTTGTGTGCTGTCTTTAGGATAGTTAGGTTTAAGTAGTTCTAAGTTCTAGGGTACTGATGACCGTAGGTGTTAAGTCCCATAGTGCTCAGAGCCATTTGAACCATTTTGAACCATCTACCAGCGGTCTGTGCTAGACGTTCTTATACCCCTATCGCTGTACTTGCCTTGGAGACCAGTGTTTTCTGCTGTACCGTAGACAACTGTCCCGACTGTCCCACTCGCATAAGAAAGGGCAAAATTTCGTGTATCCGAAATGCATGTCCAGCTGCAGTCACCTTGAGATCTCCAACATGTACCAGTTCTCTGCACTTAAAAGGGAGTAATTTCGTATTGGCATATGCTTCCCTCATATGGATAGCACGGCCTACAAGAATTGAAGGCAGACAATTCCCATTACGTAGCAACGCAGTTTTTAAACTAAGCTTTAATGCATCTATAAATAACCTCCAGTCCTCTGGTCCTTCCACTACATTCAAAGCTGTCATTAAAACATTAACGTCACAGCAGGCATTTAGGTTTTCCAAATTTTTTTAAAGTGTAGATCTAGGTCTTGAATTAAATCAACGGATCACTTTGAGCTCACGTATTCTCTGAGCTGCGAAATCAATATCATGTGATGTTGAAGCAAAGGGTATTGGATAAAATGTTTCCTCGGTTTCAGCTTCATCAATACCTGCCTACAGATTGTAATACCCTGGCGGATTCGGTACAGGCAGATAATCCCTTTGTGGAACTGGAAGGATAGCTGACGGGACGTTGGGGTATGTAATGGTGAAGTTCTGCTTTCTTGATAGACCTTTGCGAATAACGGCTCCCTCTAAATGACAGGGATGATAACTTTGCAAAACACGAATTGCAACAACCTTGAGCTGCCCACGAATTGTCCTCACCATCTAAGTTTACAATGAAACACTTTCACAGGAGAACTGATCACGATGATTTACACATTTTCGTGACATGGATATTTTGACCGGACCTCCTCACGAACACAACTGAATCAACAAAATGACGTTTTTAGTTTAACTATAAGCCATCTGCAAACAGATAATGAAATCAAACGAGTTGTATATAATGAATAAGATGTGGGCCTTCTTAGTATTTTAATGTAATGAAGCTTCCCACTCCTACATATTATAAAAACACAATTGTGTATTCCATATCGGAAATAGAAGCTAACGAAGGATTTATAAGGTCATTCGCTTTTTACTGTCCAAAATACATATCAAATGGCTGTTCTCAACTCACACCGTCAATGTTGAACTGTATAATCTATACTATAAAATATGTGTCATGACAAAAGTATGATAGTACAAAAGTGTGTATTCTTAACGTACAGTCTCAGCACAGAAAATGAGTTTTAGGCAGTAGTTAAGAAGCTTAGGAACTGTAACAACTTTATTTGAAAATGTGGAGCTATAGCGTTGTGTTTATTCTTGCACCTGTGTGCCATATAAGGATATACTCAGCAAAAGTGTAAATAATGACTGAGACTATTTAAACAAATTACACACAGGTAAACCGGCCGCGGTGGTCTAGCGGTTCTAGGCGCTCAGTCCGGAACCGCGGGACTGCTACGGTCGCAGGTTCGAATCCTGCCTCGGGTATGGATGTGTGTGATGTCCTTAGGCTAGTTAGGTTTAATTAGTTCTAAGTTCTAGGCGACTGATGACCTCAGAAGTTAAGTCGCATAGAGCTTAGAGCCATTTTAACCAAGCCACACAGGTAATGGCGCACACTAATATAATATCACTGGCACACGCAGCGAATAGACTTCATCACACTTGCACGGAATCTGCAGAGTATATTCACGGGTATGACAGGAACGATCATTCGAAGCAAAAAAAAAAAAAAAAAAAAAAATGTCCAATAAACATGGGCTCTGATGTGCGTATCTTAAGAACCATGAGTACTTGTTCATCTTCCCTATTGTAAAGCACATCTCTCCTACTGAACAAGTGCTCATAGCTCTTAAGCTATATATTTTAGGGCCCATGTTTCCTGGGAGACTTTTTCTTCTATTGTTCCATACTATCTCCTCTCAAAATCCGGAAAGCAACAAACATGAAGTAGAAGAGATTTATTTCAAGAGTACCAAAGATGAAGTTCGTGTAGCTCTTATGTATTTTAGAGGCCATGTATCTTGTGGATTGGCAGGAGAGCCAACCCACTAATGTGAGAGGAAGCCGAAAGGCACGCGTTTAAGCTCACGCAGGCTGGCGTGAGGTCTGGAACAGGACAAGGAAATTAGAACTTAAAAAAACGGACGCAGATGGTGGAATACTTAACTTTAATCCATTAATGTTGAACGTAGCTCTTGTCTGCACATTATTTACAATATCAATAGTAACTGAACATGGCGCCTTGCTAGGTCGTAGCAAATGACGTAGCTGAAGGCTATGCTAACTACCGTCTCGGCAAATGAGAACGTATTTTGTCAGTGAACCATCGCTAGCAAAGTCGGCTGTACAATTGGGACGAGTGCTAGGAAGTCTCTCTAGACCTGCCGTATGGCGGCGCTCGGTCTGCAATCTCTGATAGTGGCGACACGCGGGTCCGATGTATACTAACGGACCGCGGCCGATTTAAAGGCTACCACCCAGCAAGTGTGGTGTCTGGCGGTGACACCACAATGTATACTAGATTTTTTTGCTTCGAACGGTCGTTCATGTCATACCCCTGAATACTGATTATTTCTCCTGACAAATCGTGTGTACAAGCAAAAATTAATTCACTCGTACCGGTAAAGCGTTGAATTTGAAAACATGCTGCCGCCTCTCGCCAATAAATTTTGCTGAATAAAAGGTGACTGAAGCTGAAAAATGAGTTTCTAAACACTGTAATACAGTCGCTGACCTCGACAAATTCCATACAGCATGTATTTCGTTTTGTTTCTTAGAATTCACAGTCTTTTCCATAAAGGAAGTAGTCTGTACGGGATTGGAAATAGAAGTGAGCCCTTTTCCTTGTATGGTTACGGGAGGACGATACTGTACGATAGTCAGTAGGTCTAATGGTTAATTGCCAGTTCATAAACTACTGGAAGTCAACGGAGTGGATGTTTTAAAAGCCCGCATCTCGTGGTCGTGCGGTAGCGTTCTCGCTTCCCACGCCCGGGTTCCCGGGTTCGATTCCCGGCGGGGTCAGGGATTTTCTCTGCCTCGTGATGGCTGGGTGTTGTGTGATGTCCTTAGGTTAGTTAGGTTTAAGTAGTTCTAAGTTCCAGGGGACTGATGACCATAGATGTTAAGTCCCATAGTGCTCAGAGCCATTTGAACCATTTTTTGATGTTTTAAAACTGAAGTAATAAAAGGACGCTTTGCAATGCATTGCAAATTTATGTCCAGAGAGAGCAAATCTATTTACAGGATTCGATCAAAATAGTATGTACAACCAGTCAAAGGAGACAAAATATTTAAGTGACTGTTAGCCCTGTTATCAAAAACTACCGCTTGTATCCGATGGATGGACAAAAACAAATCATTTATGCAATATTTTGTGCAAGTGGCGCCATCACAGCTCGTAAAACTTTCAAAAATATGTCGCAAAAACCACAAAGAGCAGCTGATAAAAAATTTTTTATTCACTACCTGTTTCGATATGTGATTGTCTTACCTTAGAGCACAGCCGTATCTCGACTATATTCTATGCCAACTCATCCTGGGCTCACATTTCAGCAAGATAACGCCTGCCCACACACGACGAGAGTTTCTAATGCTTGTCTTCGTGTTTGCCAAACGCTACGTTGGTCATCAAGGTCACCAGATCTCACCCCAGCTGAGAATGTTTGGATAATTTTTGGGCAAGGTCCTCCAGCCAACTCGGCATTTCGAGAATCTAATGCGCCAATTGGACAGAATTTGGGACGATATCCGTCAAGAAGACATCCGACAGCTCCATCAATCAATGCCAAGCCGAATAATTGCTTGCATAGGGACCAGAGATGGACCGCGGTCCTTTCGGTTAGTGTCGATTGAGGGAACCACCCAATAGTTGCTTGTGTCAACAATATTGCTCATACGACAGGTTTCAGAATAATAAAATTCCATCGACTGGTGTAAACTATACTTACAAACTACTTTAGAAATCAGTGAAAAAGGTTCAAATGGCTCTGAGCACTATGGGACTTAACATCTGTGGCCTTCAGTCCCCTTGAACTTAGAACTACTTAAACCTAACTAACCTAAGGACATCACACACATCCATGCCCGAGGCAGGATTCGAACCTGCGACCGTAGCAGTCGCGCGGTTCCGGACTGCGCGCCTAGAACCGCTAGACCACCGCGGCCGGCAGTGAGAAAGGAGACGGGACGTTACTTACATAAGTACGCTTAACCGAACGAAGTCATCTTCCAATCTAGTGTTGTCATGGAACAAAAGTTATATGTCTGAAGTACAAAAGAGGGAACATAGAAATTTACCCAAACGACATTACAACGACAAAACAAGAGTCAACCGGATTGTTTTAATCTTTACAGTTCTCACCAGATGATGAAATTTTAGCATTCTGAAACCGATCGTGTAAGCTATAAACATGTTTTTGATTGAGCAAATGTTGTGCGATTACTTCAGTTTACAATATCGATTGTACGGTATATTGTTTCTGGAAGTAGTACCACCAACCTCAATGACGTAGTAAATTGCTTTTCAGAAAACATAAGCAATTTATATACACGTACCTCGCATGCTTTGCTCATTGAATTCTTTCTATAGTCTGAAATATTTATTTTCGGCTTTAGTTCAGTGTCTCAAAGTCAGAATGCGAGTAATTTCGACCCTAGACATTTGGAAGCCCTGTATTCTTCATGCAGTTAGTTACAGTTTTCTACTATTCGACGTCTGATTGCAGTCTCAAATAAAATTTGTTCAGTAATGTTAGTCAGAAGACGCTTAGCTCGCATTTGATTTTTAGCATCTGGCCATGTTATTCTGCTAGCGTGGTCCACGTCCAATTAATTGTGAGGCCACGGCACAACTACACAACACCGTGTTTACAGAGAAAGCGCTCACAGTCGCCGCGTGTTTACAGACTTGCTGATCAGGAAAGTACTTTCACAGCTAACGGAGAATATCACGCGTGGTGAAAACGGTGTGTTTGCATTACGGTGTAAGCTTTGACCCTGCGGTCAATCTGGTATAGAGAGAGAGAGTGAGGGGGGGGGGGGGAGGGGGGGGGAGGATTGGCTAGTTGTGCAACCTGGAAACGTGTTATGATTTGTTAACTGTATTTGTAAAAACTAATTCCTTTTGTCTAACGAATACGGAAAATGCCTCCCAGTACACTGAGAGCCCGAAACAGTCGGAAAACTACGCTTTACCCAATGCATGGCAGTTTTCGGTTGATGACTGTAGAACTGTGCCGTTAGATGGACTGATAGGATAAGGAATGAGGAGGTTCTACGCAGATCGGAGAGGAAAGGAATATGTGGGAAACACTGACAAGCAGAAGGGACAGGACGATAGGACGTCTGTTGAGACATCAGTGAATGACTTCCACGGTACTAGAGGGAGCTGTTGAGGACAAAAACTGTAGAGGAAGACAGAGATTGGAATGCATCCAGTAAATAATTGAGGACGTAGGTTGCAAGTGCTAGTCAGGGATTGGGATGAAGAGGTTGACGCAGAAGAGGAATTAGTGGCGGGCCGCATCAAATCAGTCAGAAGACTGATGAACCCCACCCCAACCCCAACATACACTCACACACACAAGCACAAGAATCACTGAACACGAGTTCTGATCTTGCAGGGAGGATTCGCCCCAAACTGCCGAATCCGTACCAATGTTTCATTTGAAAAACATGGTCGCGCAAGGAGGTGCCCGACCATCATACGATTGACTGAGCATGCCCTTAACAAAGCATCAAGTTTCTTAATAACAATACACTTATTATAAAAACCATACTGCCCAATTTCTCATGATTTACTTCATTATTTTTGAAGGAGAATTTTACCGGCGGTTCGATAGCTGAAAAATATTTCTTTTGGAAATAAATGTTCCATCAATTTTATTACATTATATTTTTATTTATTTACTTGTCATAGCCAAGCTATGACTATTGACCTGGCAGGCAGCAGGAATGCTTGAGAATGAGTCCCCGATCCCGTAAGCTAGCAGTGGAGAACGAAAGGTAAATAAATGAATAGAAACAATGTGTAAGTGGAACGCCTGCTTTCAGAACATGTATATTGCTCCACTTGAGACTGTGTGTAACTATTGTTTTTTGCAAAAACGTTTTCGTTGGTGCTGAACCACAGTCATGCAATATTTTTCAAAAGAGTAAACCATCATTTGACTGTGTATTACTATATTTATTTCCTATACTATCTAGATTTCCGGTTTTAATCCATTATCAAATACAATGCTAAAAGTTGTTATATCTGTTAAGGCAGTCCAAAGCACGTAAACAGTACTAACACATGTCTTTAAGAAGCAATTGGCGAGACGACTTTTAGCATTGTACTTGATAATGGTATGGGAGCCGAATTCTGTATAGTGCAGAAGACAAATATAATAATAAACAGTCAAATGATGGTATACTCTTTTTTAAATAGTTGTTTTTGTGGTTGTAAGTACAGTTACGCGCGACATCTGTCGCACAATCAGCTTAACAGCACATGCATCAAACTTGCTGACAAGAATAATGAGAAACGAAAAAAATTGAGGTCTCTTAGATGACGATTAGTTTGACTCCTGGAGAGGTAAGGGTCCAGACAGGCTGTCCTAACGATTCGGTTTATAACGGAGGAATGAGTTAAGAAAAATCAAGACACATTTAAAGGATTCGCCGATAAGGAAGAAGAGTTCTACAGTGCAAAATCGTGCAAGACATCCAAAATTCTGAGAACAGTGGGTAGAAGCTGAAGGAAAGGACAGATAACATACATTTCTCATATCCAAGACGTTACAATAAAAATGGAAGATCAAAAACGAAGTACTCGGATTAAAAAGTGTGTAAGACAGAGATATAACTTTCCACTTCTACTGTTCGATCTGTCCATCGAAAAAACAACGTGGGAAATAAAAGAAAGCTTGAAGTGTGGGATTAAAATTCAGGGTAGAATAATATTAGTAATAAGATTCACTGATGAAGAAGAACTAGAGTATAATTTGAATGGAATGAACGGTCTAACGAATACAGAAAATGGACTGAGAGTAAACCGTAGAAAGACGAAAGTAATGAGGACTATCAGAAATCAGATTAGCGGTAAACTTAGCATCAAAATCTGTGACCACGAAATAGAATTTTGCTACCTTGGAAGCAATATAACACACGACGGACGAAGCAAGGAGGACATAAAAAGCGGATTAGCACAGGCGAAGAGCGCATTCCTGGCCAAGAGCATCGGCCTTTATTTGAGAAAGAAATTTCTGACATTGTACGTTCGGGGCACAGCATTGTACGGAAGTGAATAATGGGCTGTCAAAAAACCGAAAAATGAGGTAACTGAAGCGTTTAAGATGTGGTGCTATCGAACGAAGTTGAAAATTAGGTGCGTTGATAAGCAGTTATGTGGTTCTCCACAGAAGTGAAGAAGAAAAGAATATACGGAAAACGCTGACAAGAAGAATGGACGGTGTGATAACACTTATGTTAAGACATCTGGTTAGAACTTCCACGGTATTAGAGCTATAGAGGGTAAAATCTGTGGTAGAAGATAACGTCTGGAATATATACAACTGCTGAGGACATACGGTGCAAATTTTAACTGTGAGATGAAGAAGTTGACACAAGAGAAGAATTCGTGGCGGGCCGCATTGAACCAATCAGAAGACTGAGGTTTCCAAAAAAGAAAAGAAAATACATTTTTTTTTTAAATTTATGGCTTGATTTCACGGTACGTGGCTGCTTCATGTTTTTTGCTCGTATCACAGAATGTGAGATGATTGTGGGATTCCTTCTTCTTTGAAACGACAGTTAACCTTGGCGTTCCCAATGATCTGCCTCCATACACCTGCGTTTCTCAATCATACTTGCATCTCCATTATGGCATTATTCGCCATCTTGTTCCTGGTGTTAATTTGGGCACCCTGTCATCTCCCACCCTCTCCATGTGTTATGACTTGCGAATTCTTCACGATTTCTCCAACAAGCTTTTGTCTTACACCATTATCATTCATTAAATTTTTTCAGTTTTTCTCGTTTCTGTTGCAGTCTTCAGCATGAAGGATGGTCTGAAGCAGCTCTCCACATATCCTGTAACCATTTCTGCATAACTACTGTAACCCACATCGATTAGAATCTTCTTGCGCTAGTGAAGCTTTGGTCTCCTTCCACAGTTTCAAGACCCCAGATGTGCTTCATTACCAAGTTGATGATACCCTGATGCCACAACATGTGGTTTAGCAACCGATCCGTTCTTTTAATCAAGTTGTGCCATAAATTTATTTTCGCCCCGTACCTTTTGGGTACCTCCTTATTAGTAATAGGTCCACCCATCTTATCTTCACCATTCTTCTGCAGCACAGCTTTCTAGAAGCTTGTATTCTCTTATTTTCTTTACTGTTCATCGTCCACATTTCACTTCAGTATATGGCTTTTCTCTAGACAAATACGTTCAGAAAAGACTTAAATTTTATGTTTGGCATTAACAAATTTGTGTTCTTCAGGAACGATTTTCCTACTATTGCCATTCTGCATTTTATAGCTTTCGTACTCCAGCAGACTACGTTCCGTTATCTTTGTTTTACTTTTGTTAATATTAATCTCATAACCTCCTTTCAGGGCTGTCCAGTCCGTTTATCTGCTCTTGCAAGTCCTCCGTATTTTCTGACACGATTACGGGGACGTGCTGAAAAGTAATGTCTGAAGTTTTATGTCAAAACTCTTAAACA
This sequence comes from Schistocerca americana, assembly GCF_021461395.2. Taxonomy (NCBI): domain Eukaryota; kingdom Metazoa; phylum Arthropoda; class Insecta; order Orthoptera; family Acrididae; genus Schistocerca; species Schistocerca americana. Next base: position 21,801,613 of record NC_060124.1, read on the forward strand.
TTTTTAAATAAAAAAATGTTATTAACATTCCTCATCTTTATTCTTCAACTCTAAACATATATTTCTCAACATAGTCACGCTGGCGACGGATAAATTTCTCCCAAAGAGAGAGCCGTTTGCTGATGCCGTCCGTGTGGAATGTTCGACTTTGTTGAGGGAGCCACAGGGCTCCACCTCTGCTTGCACCCCTTCATCACTATAAAAGTGAAGCCCTCGAAGGTGTTCTTTAAGTTGTGGAAAACAGATGACTATCGAATTGGGCCAAGTCGGATTGTATGAGGGATGATCGGTGACAATGAAACCAAGGCATCGCATTGTTGCAGATGTTGCAGCATTCGTGTGTGGTTTGGCATCGTTACGCTGGAGGAAAGGGTGCTCCGTGGGTGAACGAACTTCTCCAATTCGAAACTCAATTACAGCACGCTGTTTCACCGTGATACACGGTGCAATTGGGAGCCCTCGAGAGGCAGAGGGCTGCAAATATGTAGACATGAAGAATAAAGATGTACAATGGTAACAACGTGTGTTTTATTTAAAAATCTTTAAGTGTTTTCACATAAAAACTTCAGAGGAATTACTTTCTAGCATGTCTTCGTATAGTGCAATTGACAAACCTCAAAGTTCTTATATTTCTCTCTGATATTTAATTCCCTTTTCCAATTTCTTCCTGCTTCCTTTAATGCTTGCTCATTGTACAGATTGAATAACATCGGAAATAAATTATAAGCCTGTCTAACTCCCTTCTGAGATAGTGCTTCCCTTTCACGTATTTCGATTCTCATAACTGTACTCTGGCTCCGGTACAACTTGTAGGTAACCTTATGCTACCTTCGATTTGCCCCTGACACCTTCAAAATTTCAAAGAGAGCACGGCAGTCGACATTGTTGAAAACCTTCTCTAAATCTGCAGGTGCTGCAAACGTGGGCTTTCTTTTCTCCAACCTATATTCTGTCATGAGGAGAATAACACCTCGCGTGTGCCTATATTTCCCTGGAGCAAAAACCGGTCCTTCCCGAGAGGCGCTTCTAACAGTATTTCCATTCTTCTCTACATATTTCGTGTCGGTATTTTGCGCTCATGACTTATTAAACAGTTAAATACTTTAATAAACACGCAGAGATTTAAAGGTCCCTTTTTTTAACGAATCGATTCTCTTCTCTGTTGCCTCATAAAATCGATGAGAATAAAAAAAACTGTCCACTGTCACTATAAAAATTTCACAGTTTTCGTACTTAATTCGTTTATTGAATTTATATCGGCAAGAACATTATAGGTAACGAAATCAAAACCGTAATTTTCACTTAGACTTCTCTAAAAGTAAGTCCTATAATAAGCCGCTTTAAAAAGCACTTTATTCAACAGAAAACAACACTTTTGAACGACAAAGTTTTCTGTGAAACCATGAATGAAAAAATTAACATACTCCCTTTCTAACAGCACGTGAGAGCGAGGAAAGTAGACGTGACAAATATTTCTTTCTTTTTACGTTAAAAATATTCCTTCCTTACATTAACAAACAGCATAGGCTGTCTCTGTACATCGATTATTTTATTCATTCTTCTTTTTTATCCAAATGTTATTTTCAATCACTAAAAATCCACTAAAATATTAATTTCATATCCTGTATCATTCATCTCAAGTATTATTGAAGTCTGTGACTGACTTGGCAATTCACGGATTGTCATCTGTCGGCCAAACGCTACACTCAGTCTGACAAGTTCTCTCTCATGGCAACAATGTTGCCCAGCACAAGTCGCCACCGGAATGTCTGTCATCCTTTAGCCAGCATGAATCACACAGTTCATGAAAGAAAATATCAAAATTTAGGGTTGCAGGAGAATAGGGAAAACCGTAGCTTGTTAGCACAAAAAAAATAATAAGGTCTGCCGTGATTTCAGGATCGTATTGCGACAATACGATATGTTGGTCCAGCTTCGGAGACAGCTACCTCTCTCAGTGTGACCTCGGGTACTGTAAACGGTAGATGTCTGCAAGGGCTTCAGCAGCCGTGCCGTATTGTCTGTCCCGCAGCCGCACCACGGCAAAGTCTGCTGCGTCGCAGAGGACGCGTGTGCCCGGAGGCAGAGGGGCGGTCGGTCGCTTTGGCAGCCAACGGCCGGGAATTCGGAGCTGCGCTCGCGAGCGAAATGTCACAAAGGGAAGAGCAACATCTATTGCGACGCGTGGCACACTGAGAGAACCGCGCCGCACATTGTTCCGTGGCGCGCAAATTAAACCCGCTAATGACAAAACGCTTACGCAAATACAGCTGCTCTCTCAAGTAATTAACTACAATGGCGCGCCATAACAAAGCGCCAGTGTGACTGGCGCCAACTTATCTGAATCAACAGCGAGGCGGCTGCGGCAGCGCCAGCGCGGTCGCGTCGCGCATGAATTTGTTGCAGAACAAAAGCCCGCCAGCCGGAATCGCGCCGGGAAGCCGCGAGCGGCTGGCAGCGGCGGTATCGTGTGACGTTGTCGCGTCACCAGCCTCATGGCAACTCGCACCGCTGCTCTCGCAGTGTACGTCGGCATGGTATGATATACAGGGTGTTTCAAAAATGACCTGTATATTTGAAACGGCAATAAAAACTAAACGAGCAGCGATAGAAATACACCGTTTGTTGCAATATGCTTGGGACAACAGTGCATTTTCAGGCGGACAAACTTTCGAAATTACAGTAGTTACAATTTTCAACAACAGACGGCGCTGCAAGTGATGTGAAAGATATAGAAGACAACGCAGTCTGTGGGTGCGCCATTCTGTACGTCGTCTTTCTGCTGTAAGCGTGTGCTGTTCACAACGTGCAAGTGTGCTGTGGACAACATGGTTTATTCCTTAGAACAGAGGATTTTTCTAGTGTTGGAATTCCACCGCCTAGAACACAGTGTTGTTGCAACAAGACGAAGTTTTCAACGGAGGTTTAATGTAACCAAAGGACCGAACAGCGATACAATAAAGGATCTGTTTGAAAAGTTTCAACGGACTGGGAACGTGACGGATGAACGTGCTGGAAAGGTAGGGCGACCGCGTACGGCAACCACAGAGGGCAACGCCCAGCTAGTGCAGCAGGTGATCCGACAGCGGCCTCGGGTTTCCGTTCGCCGTGTTGCAGCTGCGGTCCAAATGACGCCAACGTCCACGTATCGTCTCATGCGCCAGAGTTTGCACCTCTATCCGTACAAAATTCAAACGCGGCAACCCCTCAGCGCCGCTACCATTGCTGCACGAGAGACATTCGCTAACGATATAGTGCACAGGATTGATGACGGCGATATGCATGTGGGCAGCATTTGGTTTACTGACGAAGCTTATTTTGACCTGGACGGCTTCGTCAATAAACAGAACTGGCGCATATGGGGAACCGAAAAGCCCCATGTTGCAGTCCCATCGTCCCTGCATCCTCAAAAAGTACTGGTCTGGGCCGCCATTTCTTCCAAAGGAATTATTGGCCCATTTTTCAGATCCGAAACGATTACTGCATCACGCTATCTGGACATTCTTCGTGAATTTGTGGCGGTACAAACTGCCTTAGACGACACTGCGAACACCTCGTGGTTTATGCAAGATGGTGCCCGGCCACATCGCACGGCCGACGTCTTTAATTTCCTGAATGAATATTTCGATGATCGTGTGATTGCTTTGGGCTATCCGAAACATACAGGGGGCGGCGTGGATTGGCCTCCCTATTCGCCAGACATGAACCCCTGTGACTTCTTTCTGTGGGGACACTTGAAAGACCAGGTGTACCGCCAGAATCCAGAAACAATTGAACAGCTGAAGCAGTACATCTCATCTGCATGTGAAGCCATTCCGCCAGACACGTTGTCAAAGGTTTCGGGTAATTTCATTCAGAGACTACGCCATATTATTGCTACGCATGGTGGATATGTGGAAAATATCGTACTATAGAGTTTCCCAGCCCGCAGCGCCATCTGTTGTTGACAATTGTAACTACTGTAATTTCGAAAGTTTGTCTGCCTGAAAATGTACTGTTGTCCCAAGCATATTGCAACAAACGCTGTATTTCTATCGCTGCTCGTTTAGTTTTTATTGCCGTTTCAAATATACCGGTCATTTTTGAAACACCCTGTATATCTTTGTTCACCGCCATTATCTATGCCTGCATCTTCCTTCTCTGTGTCCCTGATTGTAATATTTCAATTCACTTTGTAACGGCGTCTCCGGAATATGTTTGCTTTGCTCCAGGAAAATAGCGACGAGATCCAACTGTAAATTTTTTCTACAACAATAGAATACTCGGGATTTGATTAACACAAATAAAATTAGCAGGAGGCAGTATTTACACTGACGCGCCAAAGAAACTAGTAAAGGCATGCTTATTCAAATACAGAGATATGTAAGCCGGCCGTGCGGTTCTGGGCGCTACAGTCTGGTACCGAGCGACCGCTACGTTCGCAGGTTCGAATCCTGCCTCGGGCATGGATGTGTGTGTTGTCCTTAGGTTAGTTAGGTTTAATTAGTTCTAAGTTCTAGGCGACTGATGACCTCAGAAGTTAAGTCGCATAATGCTCAGAGCCATTTGAACCAGAGATATGTAAACAGGCAGTATAGGTCGGCAACGCCTGTATAAGACAAGTGTCAGCGCAGTTATATCGGTTACTCCTGCTATAACGGCAGGTTGCCAAGATTTGAGTTCGAACGTGGTGTTATAGTCGGCTCACGAGCGATGGGATACAACGTCTCCGAGGTAGCGCTGAAGTGGGGATTTTCCCGTACGACCATTTCACGAGTGTACCGTGAATATTAGGAATCCGGTAAAACGTAAAATCTTCCACATCGCTGAGGTCGGAAAAACATCCTGCAAGAACGAGACAAACGACGACTGAAGAGAACCGTTCAACGTGGCAGAAGTGCAACCCTTCCGCAAATTGCTGCAGATTTGAATGCTGGGCCATTAACAAGAGTCAGTGGGTGAACCATTCAACGAAACATCATCAATATGGGCTTTCGAACCCGAAGGCGCACTCGTATACCCTTGATGACTTCAAAGCTTTACGCCTCGTCTGGGCCCGTCAACACCGGCATTGGACTGTTGATGACTGGAAACATGTTGCCTTGTCGGACGAGTCTCATTTTAATTTGTTTAGAGCGGATGGACGTGTACGGGTATGGAGGCAACCTCATATACCATGGACTCTGCATGTCAGCAGGCGGATCTTCAAGCTGGTGGAGGCTCTGTAATGGTGTGGGGCGTGAGCAGTTGGAGTGATACGGGACCCTTGATACGTCTTGATACGAGTCTGACAGGTGGCACGTACTTAAGCATCCTGTCTGATCACCTGCATCTATTCACATCCATTGTGCATTCCGATGGACTTGGGCAATTCCAGCAGGACAATAAGACACCCCACACGTCCGTAATTGCTACAGAGTGGCTCCAGGAACACTCTTCTGAGTTTAAACACTTCCGCTAGCCACCAAACTCCCCAGTTATGGACATTACTGAGCATATCTGGGGTGCCTTGCAACATGCTGTTCAGAAGAGATCTCCAACCGCCCGTATTATTACGGATTTATCGACAGTCCTGCAGGATTCATGGCGTCAGTTTCCTGCAGCAATGCTTCAGACATTTGTCGAGTCCGTGCCACGTCGTGTTGCAGCACTTCTGTGTGATCGCGGGGGCCCTATACGATATTAGGCTGGTGTGCCAGTTTCTTTGGCTCTTCATTGTAAATGTTCCAGCGTAAAAGTCAAGCACCGGCACGACGGTCAGGAAAGGTAGAGCAGAAAGAAGTGTGAAGGAGACGCCAGCCAATAATATGCTGACCGACTCCTCTCTAGAACAACACCGAGACAGCAGCGGCCTCTCGGCGCAGGGAAGATAAGCGCCGCTCCGTCTGGCCGACTCTCAGTTGAAGCCCAGCCGTTCTACGAACTTTACAGCAGCGACTTGGGAACTGAACTGTTTCACTTGTATTAGGAGTTTGAATACTGAAGAGATTTTCCTATTCTGTCTGTCGCCCATTGCTTGCGACACAACACTGCAAATTCCCAAATTTAAGTATTGTCATTTATCATACTGTAATAATTCATTAATACGAATTATGGACTAGCGTTCCGAGAAAGCAAGTTTTTTTCTTTTTTCTTTTCTTTTTTGGTCATCAGTCTACTGACTGGTTTGATGCGGCCCGCCACGAATTCCTTTCCTGTGCTAACCTCTTCATCTCAGAGTAGCACTTGCAACCTACGTCCTCAATTATTTGATTGACGTATTCCAGTCTCTGTCTTCCTCTACAGTTCTTGCCCTCTACAGCTCCCTCTAGTACCACGGAAGTCATTCCCTCATGTCTTAGCAGATGTCCTATCATCCTGTCCCTTCTCCTTATCAGCGTTTTCCACATATTCCTTTCCTCTCCGATTCTGCGTAGAACCGCCTCATTCCTTACCTTATCAGTCCACCTAATTTTCAACATTCGTCTATAGCACCACATCTCAAATGCTTCGATTCTCTTCTGTTCCGGTTTTTCCACAGTCCATGTTTCACTACCATACAATGCTGTACTCCATACGTACATCCTCAGAAATTTCTTCCTCAAATTAAGGCCGGTATTTGATATTAGTAGACTTCTCTTAGCCAGAAATGCCTTTTTTGCCATAGCGAGTCTGCTTTTGATGTCCTCCTTGCTCCGTCCGTCATTGGTTATTTTACTGCCTAGGTAGCAGAATTCCTTAACTTCATTGACTTCGTGACCATCAATCCTGATGTTAAGTTCCTCGCTTTTCTCATTTCTACTACTTCTCATTACCTTCGTCTTTCTCCGATTTACTCTCAAACCATACTGTGTACTCATTAGACTGTTCATTCCGTTCAGCAGATCATTTAATTCTTCTTCACTTTCACTCAGGATAGCAATGTCATCAGCGAATCGTATCATTGATATCCTTTCACCTTGTATTTTAATTCCACTCGTCAACCTTTCTTTTATTTCCATCATTGCTTCCTCGATGTACAGATTGAAGAGTAGGGGCGAAAGGCTACAGCCTTGTCTTACACCCTTCTTAATACGAGCACTTCGTTCTTGATCGTCCACTCTTATTATTCCCTCTTGGTTGTTGTACGTATTGTATATGACCCGTCTCTCCCTATAGCTTACCCCTACTTTTTGCAGAATTTCGAACAGCTTGCACCATTTTATATTGTCGAACGCTTTTTCCAGGTCGACAAATCCTATGAAAGTGTCTTGATTTTTCATTAGCCTTGCTTCCATTATTAGCCGTAACGTCAGAATTGCCTCTCTCTCGTCCCTTTACTTTTCCTAAAGCCAAACTTATCGTCACCTAGCGCATTCTCAATTTTCTTTTCCATTCTTCTGTGTATTATTCTTGTAAGCAGCTTCGATGCATGAGCTGTTAAGCTGATTGTGCGATAATTCTCGCACTTGTCAGCTCTTTCCGTCTTCGGAATTGTGTGGATGATGCTTTTCCGAAAGTCAGATGGTATGTCGCCAGACTCATATATTCTACAGACCAACGTGAATAGTCGTTTTGTTGCCACTTCCCCCAATGATTTTAGAAATTCTGATGGAATGTTATCTAACCCTTCTGCCTTATTTCACCGTAAGTCCTCCAAAGCACTTTTAAATTCCGATTCTAATACTGGATCCCCAATCTCTTCTAAATCGACTCCTGTTTCTTCTTCTATCACATCAGACAAATCTTCACCCACATAGAGGCTTTCAATGTATTCTTTCCACCTATCTGCTCTCTCCTCTGCATTTAACAGTGGAATTCCCGTTGCACTCTTGATGTTACCACCGTTGCTTTTAATGTCAACAAAGGTTGTTTTGACTTTCCTGTGTGCTGAGTCTGTCCTTCCGACAATCATATCTTTTTCGATGTCTTCACATTTTTCCTGCAGCCATTTCGTCTTAGCTTCCCTGCATCTCCTATTTATTTCATTCCTCAGCGACTTGTATTTCTGTATTCCTGGAACATGTTTGTACTTCCTCCTTTCATCAATCAACTGAAGTATTTCTTCTGTTACCCATGGTTTCTTCGCAGTTACCTTCTTTGTACCTATGTTTTCCTTCCCAACTTCTGCGAATACTGAAGAGATTTTCGTATTTTTTCTGTCGCCCATTGCTTGCGACACACCACTTCAAATTCTCAAATTTAAGTATTGTCATTTATCATACTGTAATAATTCATTAATACGAATTATGGTCTAGCGACCCGAGAAAGCAGGTTTCCTAGGCACCCCGTATTCGACGAGTAGGCAGGACACAACAATCAAGAACTCACCTATTTCATCAAAGGTAAAACTACAATACAAACCAACACGTAGCAGCGTCTCGAAATACACTATCCGATCAGAAAGATCCAGGGCTCCTATTAGGGCACATCACTCGTAATATTGGGAGTCTCCACTCTTCGTCTTTATGATGACTTGGCGCTGCTGGGAACAATTTCAACGAGGTTCCTAAATGTCTGTGATGCAATGGTAGCTCATTCTTCCCAAAGAGCCGAAACCAGAGAAGGTATTGAAGTTGGACGCTTGGGTCTGGAGCGAAGTCGAATTTATAACTCATTCCAGGTGACAGTCTGGGCATGGGAGTCCATTTCGTGAATGTTATTATCCTCAGACCATTAATTCAGAGATGCTGCTTTACGTAGGGTTGTATTGTCACGCTGATACAAACGGTAGTCGTCTCTGAACTGTCGCGTTACTGTATGTAGCACACTGGGATATATCTTTCAGATCCCTCTCGTACCTCTTTGCTTTTCTAAACTGTTTATTGGCTTTTGCCACTTTCTACAGGGTTATGACAAATGATTGAAGCGATTTCACAGCTCTACAATAACTTTATTATTTGAGATATTTTCACAATGCTTTGCACACACATACAAAAACTCAAAAAGTTTTTTTAGGCATTCACAAATGTTCGATATGTGCCCCTTTAGTGATTCGGCAGACATCAAGCCGATAATCAAGTTCCTCCCACACTCGGCGCAGCATGTCCCCATCAATGAGTTCGAAAGCATCGTTGGTGCGAGCTCGCAGTTCTGGCACGTTTCTTGGTAGAGGAGGTTTCAACACAGAATCTTTCACATAACCCGACAGAAAGAAATCGCATGGGGTTAAGTCGGGAGAGCGTGGAGGCCATGACATGAATTGCTGATCATGATCTCCACCACGACCGATCCATCGGTTTTCCAATCTCCTGTTTAAGAAATGCCGAACATCATGATGGAAGTGCGGTGGAGCACCATCCTGTTGAAAGATGAAGTCGGCGCTGTCGGTCTCCAGTTGTGGCATGAGCCAATTTTCCAGCATTTCCAGATACACGTGTCCTGTAACGTTTTTTTCGCAGAAGAAAAAGGGGCCGTAAACTTTAAACCGTGAGATTGCAGAAAACACGTTAACTTTTGGTGAATTGCGAATTTGCTGCACAAATGCGTGAGGATTCTCTACCGCCCAGATTCGCACATTGTGCCTGTTCACTTCACCATTAAGAAAAAATGTTGCTTCATCACTGAAAACAAGTTTCGCACTGAACCCATCCTCTTCCATGAGCTGTTGCATCCGCGCCGAAAATTCAAAGCGTTTGACTTTGTCATCGGGTGTCAGGGCTTGTAGCAATTGTAAACGGTAAGGCCTCTGCTTTAGCCTTTTCCATAAGATTTTCCAAACCATCGGCTGTGGTACGTTTAGGTCCCCGCTTGCTTTATTCGTCGACTTCCGCGGGCTACGCGTGAAACTTGCCCGCACGCGTTCAACCGTTTCTTCGCTCACTGCAGGCCGACCCGTTGATTTCCCCTTACAGAGGCATCCTGAAGCTTTAAACTGCGCATACCATCGCCGAATGGAGTTAGCAGTTGGTGGATCTTTGTTGAACTTCGTCCTGAAGTGTCGTTGCACTGTTATGACTGACTGACGTGAGTGCATTTCAAGCACGACATACGCTTTCTCGGCTCCTGTCGCCATTTTGTCTCACTGCGCTCTCGAGCGCTCTGGCGGCAGAAACCTGAAGTGCGGCTTCAGCCGAACAAAACTTTATGAGTTTTTTCTACGTATCTGTAGTGTGTCGTGACCATATGTCAACGAATGGAGCTACAGTGAATTTACGCTTCAATCATTTGTAATAGCCCTGTATATGCTTGAGAAAATAACCTGCGTTCACCAGTGTGCGATTGTGCACAGGTCAGCCAGAACATTGTGGCCACCGACCTACTGTCGATATAAATCCTTCGAGGCGATAGCAGCGTCACCTGACGAGGAATGACTCATAGTTAGAGACACCCACGTGCATGTTGTATCAATAATGATGCTGTCCGTGTGTAGAATGGGGAAGGCGCGGACGATCAAAGTGAGTTTGACCGAGGGCAGGTTGGGATGGCCCGGAGGGTCGGCACGGGCATTTCGGAAACTGCACGACTTGTCGGGTGTTCGAGGTGCTGTGGTGAGTGTCTTCGACATATGACATCACTTCCAGATATCACTGGGGTTGGGAGGCGAACCCTCATTATAGATATCGGACGTCGAAGGCTGAGGAGACCGGTAAAACACGGCAGGTGGCGAACTGTAGCGGAACTAACGTCAGACTTTAATGTTGGGCAGAGTAAAAGTTAGTCCGAACACACAGTGCACCGAACACTCCAACCAATGAGCCTCCGCAGCCTACGAGGCGTGCATGTGCCATTGTCAACACCACGGCATCGACAACTACGAGTGTACTGGGCACGTGACGTCAGCACTGGACGTTGGCGCAGTGGCAACGCGTTTCATGGTCTGACGAATCCCGACACCTTTTTGGGAGAGCGCGAACCCGTCGTCTTCCAGCGGGACAGCTCACTGACACCTGTACTGTGGGACAGAGATAAACTGGCGGTGGGTCCATTACAACCTGGCGAACATTCACGTGGGCACCCGTGAGTCCAGTGGACCACGACAGCCGAGGAGCATGGCACACTGGTTGCAGACCGCTTACACCTCTTCATTACGATCATTTTTCCCGACGGCAGTGGCATTTGTCTACAAGATAATGCACCATGCTACGAGGCCAGGAGTGTGATGGAATGGTTCGAGGGACACAGTGGCGAGTTTCAGTTAACGTGCTGGTTCCGCAACTCACCAGATCTGAAACCGATCGAACACATCTGGGATGTGATTGAACGTGGCGTCAGAGCTTATCCACCCCCTCCCCGGAATTCACGGGAATTAGGCGACTTGTGTGTACGGATGTGGTGCCAGTTTCCTCCAGCGACCTACCAAGGTGTCATTGCTTCCGTGCGACGACGCGTCGCCGCTGTTATGCGTGTCATATTTGTACATACCGGCTATTAGGTAGGTAGTCGTCACGTTGCTGGCTGATCAGCGTAAGTTGCACAACAGAAATATATGGCACTGTAGTATCTGTCCTGCTGTACCAAATGTTAGGAAGAAAGCAACTGAGGTACGGTGGTGTATAATTATGACTATCATATTGTAAGTAGGCTGTTTAGGTTTTTTTATTGGTAACGCCACCTCTGTATGAAAATCACTGGCTGTGCTGTGTGCACTGGACACGTTTCTGTTGGTCATAGTATATGGACAATATGTGAGAAGTAGGGACTATTAGTGTTTGGACGTGTGTTAATAATTCAGCAAGGGACTGGTTAACAGCATTGCTGGTTCTAGGGACAATTAGAAACAAAAAACTTTGTGAGTGCACAAGTGGTGGTTTATGTACTTGCTATACTCTCCGCAAGACTCTTCAATGGTGATTGTGCACCTGCACAGTCACAACAGATGGCTGCTGGCCATCTCTACAAGGACTACAGTGGGTCTGCATCTTTGATGACCCAACAATACCATTATTTCTGCAAGGACTACAGTGGGTCTACACCTTTGCTGACTCACCAGTACCATTATTTCTACAAGGACTGCAGTGGGTCTGCACCTATGGTGGCCGACCAATACCACAATCTCTACCAGGACTACAGTGGGTCTGCACCTCTGGTGGCCCACCAATACCGTAATCTCTACCAGGACTACAGTGGGTCTACTCTGTGATGACCTACCTACCAATATTCTTCAAAACGTCGAATGACTCTGCTGTGGGTTTGCTCTGTTGTGGCCAATTACCTGTCAGCATGTCAAGAGTCAGCACTGTCTTTCCGTTGGAAGGACAACACTACTTCTTCAAGACTGCATGGAAATCCACTACTTCCGCGTGCATTGTCTTTTACTGCTCAGACTTTGTGAAAAGAAACGGCAGTTTCACTGTGATGAATGATCAGGACTGTCTTTATGGACTGTGAGAAAATTTTAGCTTTTGACCAACATTGTATCAATAAGTGTGTGCCTGTGATTTCTTTGTTATTGTAATTATGGAAAATTTTATCAAATCATTATTGGCCACTGCCCAAAACAATTTGTAAAATTTTTTTGTGGGGAGCATGGGGGCTATGTAAGTAGGCTGTTTAAGTTTTTTTATTGGTAACGCCACCTCTGTATGAAAATCACTGGCTGTGCTGTGTGCAGTCTGTGGCTGCTTTGCATTGTTGTAATACTCGCCATTGTAGTGTTAGGCAGCTGGCTGTGAACAGCGCGTAGCGTTGCGCAGTTGGAGGTGAGCCGCCAGCAGTGGTGGATGTGGGGAGAGAGATGGCGGAGTTTTGTAATTTGTCATGAACTGATATATATATATATTATGACTATTAAGGTAAATACATTGTTTGTTCTCTATTAAAATCTTTCATTTGCTAACTATGCCTATCAGTAGTTAGTGCCTTCCGTAGTTTGAATCTTTCATTTAGCTGGCAGTAGTGGCGCTCGCTGTATTGCAGTAGCTTGAGTAACGAAGATTTTTGTGACGTAAGTGATTTGTGAAAGGTACAGGTTAATGTTAGTAAGGGCCATTCTTTTGTAGGGATTTCTGAAAGTCAGATTGCGTTGCGCTAAAAACATTTTGTGTCAGGTTAAGCACAGTCCTCTATAATTGTTCAAAGGGGACGTTTCAATATCAAGTGCTGAAAATGTTAACATTAAACACTGACGCATGATCTAAAGCTGCTCCAGACAGTGAGCATTGCACACTGAATTTGATGTGATCTTGTCTCAGCACAGGCCCATGCTGTACGACATTTCATGTGATCGAGAGTCGCCAGTCCTTCCTTGTAGATTTCTTGTTTCAGTTTCACCAACAGACTTGTGATCATGTACGCCACTTTTTGCTTCCCGAAGAGCCGAACCAGCGATGTGCTAATGTTCTGTTACGAAGCTCTACGCAGAATGGCCTGGACACTCGGCCTGCTGACGTCAGATGGATTTATGTTCAGCGCACACGATTCGGAGAACATTAATCAGTCTTTAAAATCACTGCGATGAATTTATTGCTGGAGACAAATGTGGAAAGGGTAAAGTTCATTATAATGTGGTATTTATAGAGCCCTTGCGCATTGAAGCTGCCTCGCAGTATCGAGTGGATTATGTGTTACCGTTTATAAAACGTTAGTTGCGTTTCTCTCATCAGTTATTCTTGGTGCATAGGCTTCCACTGCCTCACAACATAAAAGTTTCCTGGGAATCGTGTTGCGCCATATTTTATAATAACCGTCACTGAATAAAACAGGCATTGTGCTGACTGTTGCAGTTAGTTTCCTCTGGAGCTCTGCTGTACTACGTTGTCGAGGATACCTTGTACTTAAAGGTTTGAACATGGCTGGGTTGTCAGCGACCGTTTACAAAATAACATTAAAGCAATAACTGCCCTCGGTCGAAAAAATGAGGTCTTTTGACCTAGGTTTCGGCACTACAAAGAATGCCTTGATCAGAAGTAAACATTCAGATTGGCATGTCACGTCTACAATAAATATGAAGTAAAGCTTTAGCCACAAAATTTTAAAATAGAAAACACAGAAGGCAAGTCACTATGAGCTGCTCAGACATGTCGAACTACGGTAGCATCAGACTCACTGATACTACCGTAGCTCGACACCAATAAAGACTTCTAACATCCCTCCCCTTCATCCTAAAAGCCTATCGGACTTAGATAACAGCCAAGTCTGCAGGTATATAACAAACAAAGTTTTCTCATTCAGCAGTAAACAAAAACACTCTGATGAAGGTCGGTTGAAACAGGGACCAAAACGTCGGTAGTTTTATATGTATTGACAATGCGGTCACAAACCAGAAAAATTTTATTGAACGTTTCATAACGTTCAGAAGGAATAAATCATGGATTTGATTCTAAATATGACTATTTGAGTCATCTGGTGGGCAAGAGATACAACATCTATATCGATATTTTTTTCGCCCTAGAATGTTACAATAGCTTTGTAGTGCAAGAGATCGACCAGAGCGACAAACGGCCCAAGAGTGGAGAGCGGCTAGAGAGAGCGTATGCAAGTATAAATAATAATTTGCGACAAAATCCTGTTGATCACATATTATTAAGACTGTAATGAGTCAAAATATGCACAAAAAGAAAACACGATATTTTGGAACCTCGAGACCGGAAAACCATCTGAAATATGGAAAGTTGGAATGTAACAGGCAAGTTGGTGGTCTCCAGCTATAGAAGGACTGGGAAAATTTATTAGACTGACCTTCTGTGGTGAATGGATGTGGCTACATTACCCAAAACGCTATGCCGGGAAATGCAGTTTTGTGAAATCCAAAAAAAAAGGTCACAAGTTTAAGGATCTGAGCATAAGAGAAGTATCTTTCCAAAACATTTTTTTTACAGTTTAAAAAGCGTCGTGCATTACCTTCGCAGTCTTTAGATAACGCAGGAACCTTTTTGCAAATACTTCTATAATTGGTGTTCAGGAATAAAAAACTCTAAATGCTTAGGATATTATTGTCACTCATCCCAAAATTGGTGACTGGGTGCCTGTATACAGATAATCACGTAATAGTAATTTTTTATTCCACAGCGACGCAAGCAGTCTCTATTATTCCGCAGCGGAGTCCATAATAGCTTCAGCGTTATTGATACGAGTGTAGTCCGTTTGCCATGGTGCGCCGGTCCAGACGCGGCCTGCCCCCTTGTGACGCCGGCAAGGGATTAGCCTAAAACCGCCCGCGACTTGAAAACGACCCCGGCCTGTGGGGTCGGTGGGTGACGCCGCAACCGAGCAGGCAGAACGCCGCACCAGCTTAACAGCGGCCAGGCCATTCTGTGCGACCCGTTTACGAGTTGTATCTTTCAGCGGGGGTGCCGCGAGCCACGGCCTTCCAGTTACCAGCTAGACTTCCGTTCACAAAGCAGTCGTGGGTACAATAGAAGGGCAGAGCAAAAGAGCAGTCGCATTGTAACGCAGTTCACAATGGTATGCTCCTCGATCTTGTAGTATGATACTGCTCGGAAATGGTCCTAATGGGAAAGGTTTACGCAAGTGCGAAACGAAGGCCTAACCACCCCCACACATACCCTCAAAAAATCATTATTAAATCGCATATACTTAAATTTCGAAATTTTTCTGATAACTTTCGGAGAACAGAGCATCGTAAGAACTATTTTATTATTTTTTTTTTGAGCTTTTCCTCATTACAGAGGCTTATCTCCAACATAATAATTTACTTGGAAATTACAATACAAACAATAAACGTTCTTAAACTATAATCTCAAAATATTTCTCCAGGTGTTTCGATCTTGTGTGTCCTCTTCCTCTGTTCCCATTCTCCTCATTATGTGCTGTACATTTTGGAGCCAGGTTGTCATAGGCCGTCCTCTACTTCTTCTGCACTCCGGTTCCCACTCCAGTATCAATTTTGGTATTCTGGTTTTCTCCATTCGTCGTACATGCCCGTACCACCGTAAGTCCCTCCTATCCATTACGTCATATATTCTTTCTTTTATTTCCATTCTCCTTATTACTTCGGTGTTCCTTATCTTTTCTTTCCTGAAGATTCTTGCCGATCTTCTCCAAAAGCCCATCTCTAGAGCTTGTAATTTTTTAATGTGCTTCATGTTAATTGTCCAGGTCTCCGTTCCATACAGAACCACACTCTCTAATATGGATTTGTATATTAGTTTTTTAGTTCTGCTCATTACATTCCTGCTCCATAAGACTGAGTTAAGCATCCCTATGACCCTCCGTCCGCTACTAATTCTTTTATTGCTTTCTGACTCTGATTTTCCCTCGATTTCTAAAATGGATCCTAAATAACAGAAAGTGTTTATCTTTTTGATTTTCTTTCCTTCAATGTATAGCTCATCTGAATCATTAGTCAAGTATTCTGTTTTTTGGTAATTAATCTTCAAACCCCAAGTTTTGTATGCTAGTGATCGTAAGAACTAAGAGTGTCAAAAATGGCAAGAAATTATGAAAAATTACAAACTTCATTTAACACGGCATCCTTCTCAGTTGCATTCCTGAGGGTTACCCCTCATGTATTCCTTCGCAGGGTGCCTACAATTAATCTGAAACGGTTCGTGAGTCCACAGGTGGAGCTGACAAACCACCGAAAGATGTAGAAAGGCAAGGGCGAAGACGAAAGACCTGCAACTAGTTGGGGAAAAGTGCAAGTTACAGCACCCTCCCCTCCCCCCCTCCCCACAAACACACACACGCACATATACCAACAGCCGGCCGGTGTGACCGAGCGGTTCTAGGCGCTTCAGTCTGGAACTGTGCGACCGCTACGGTCGCAGGTTCGAATCCTTCCTAGGGCATGGATGTGTGTGATGTCTTTAGGTTAGTTATGTTTAAGTAGTTCTAAGTTCTAGGGGACTGATGACCTCAGATGTTAAGTCCCATAGTGCTCAGAGCCATTTCAACCATTTTGAACATACACACACCTTCAAATGCTCGCATAGCAGTAGCCTGCAATCTGCGTTCACAGTTTTAGAGCTACGTAAAATACTGATAATGGTGAGAATTCATTTCGAGTTTATACTGAATAAATTATGTTTTCAAAGTTGTTCTTGCAGTTACAGTTCTTAAAACAATTATGTGACACAGGTACTTCCTAAATTTTAGAAAAGTGTTTTTCATATGATGTATCTATCTGAACTGGAAGTTGCGCTGAAGCAATGTGCCAAGCACTGACGTAAACAAATTCTACAAAATGAGCAGTGACATTATGTGAGTTCACAACACCAGGAAAGTTCACCAGTAGAGTCAAAACTATAAACACTGTTTTCATAAACATAAAATTAATGATTTATAACTAATGCCAGCTGATGTAGAAACGTAGCAAGATTATCTGAAGGCACATAAATATGTCAAAGGACTAACACTTGAAGTACATATGATCAGGCCGGTCTTCACTCACTTGTAATAGTACAAGGCTAAGTCCATGAGGACTAAATTTCGGACAGCAGTCCTTGAACATAACCACAAATGTCAATAACAAGTAGCAGATACCAAGTCCTGATAACCAGAGTTCAACGGAGACCAGTGTCGCAGAGGCGGAGGTTCAGAGACAACAATTAGCTGATGGCAGAAGCTGCTGAGACGTAAGTTCCAGGTTGGCCTGGTAGCTGGAGCTGCTGGCTCCCAGGCCTAAATACCACTGCCGCAGATGGGTATGGTTCGGCCTCCTTGATGGCACGTGAGAAGGCAGAGAAGGAAGTAGTGCCACCTCTTGTGGCAGTATGGGCACTGCCTGTTTGCAGATGAGGAACGGCTCGTCTTTGCAGCGTTAGCTGGAGTCGTACACAAAAAGGAACCTGGTGTTGCTGTCTCCAGCTAGGAACGTTTATGTGTGGTTCTTGAAGTAGCGAAACCTGCAGCGCCGGGGCTTCTGCAACCCGCTCGACATGCCTGTGTTGCTGGTGGACGACGATTCCCGATATCACAAAATGTCTTAATGCGATAGTAGTAATACTTTGTTATCTTTTCTTAAACTAAGACATATCTGTTTCATTAAAGATGATGGTGATAGCACAGTCACATTAGGATTGGGGATATGGACAAAAATTTCCTTTGACGTGGACTTTAGAATTTTCTTGTTTCACTAATAACACAGCCCGAGACGACCTTAAACAGCACGTTGAAGAAGCCTGTCTGTCCGTGACACCAACTACTTTGCATCTCATCTGCAGATCGTTTGGAAAGCACATTAAGCTGCGCACTTAGGACCACGTGCAGCCGTATGATCACCTTATTTAAATGAACATACCATACCACAACATCCATCAGAACACAACCAACAACGTACAGCATGTTGCATCCATCCATAAAACTTCTATCGTATCTAGCTCCCAAACTAAAAATCACAAATGTATCATTTAAAATGATTTGTACAGAGTTGGTTTAAAAACATGAACTACATATAAAAACTGTTTCATTTAAAAAACTGCAACTCGTTGCTGTAAATATCTGAAAAATTTCTACATTCACAGTGTCCATAATTCCGCAGAAACAATAACATTATTTGTTTGTACCTATTTGAATAGTACTTTCACTCATTAATTTTTAAGTTAAAGAGTAAGACATTTTGCTTGAAGCAGCCTCTATATATCTTAAAGAGAACCGAACAACACTACTTGAAATACACCTTAGAGTGGTCAGAAATTGATCTCCGGTAGCACCTAATCGATCGTAAAATGATACAGTAGATAAAATAATAACTCGAATCCACAAAGTAATGTGACCAATATGTTCTGCGTCTTTTAAGCACAGTATGTCGAGAAATCTGTTAGTATCAAACGTAGATGCTAATTAGAGGAAGAAATTTTTGAAAATATGCATTTGGAGCCAACACTGTGTGGTAGTGAAACATGGACTGTGGGAAAACCGGAACAGAAGAGAATCGAAGTATTTGAGATGTGGAGCTACAGAAGAACATTCAAATTTAGGTTCTCCACGGAAATGGTGAGGAAAGGAATATACAGAAAATAGTGACAAGAAAAAGGGACAGAATAATAGGACAATTATTAAGACATCAGGAAAACACCTCTATGGTACTAGAGCGAGCTATATAGGGTAGAGATTGGAGAGGAAGACAGGCGTTAGAATACACCCAGCAAGTAGTTGAGAACGCATGTTGCAAGTGTTACTCTGAGAGAGAGAAAAAAATGAGGGGTGGGTCGAAGCCCATATGAAATGCATTGAAATGGATCTGGTGACAGCCTGGGCAGCTAGCTGTGGTCTCATTGTTTGAGAGGTTTTATTGGTCACCTTGTATGCGTTACCGTAGAAATTTAGAGACACCGACATATCTACAGCACTAACTTCTGGAGATGAGTCACACCAAATTGATATTAGTGACAAAATAATTTCATTTCTTTTGTTTCAGTTTATATGTTGTACTCACCAAACAGTTTTGTTGTCAAACATAAATGTGGCAGGAGGAGAAGCAACACAAATTAGCAATAATTTACAATAATTTGTTAATAAGATTTAAGGATTATGTTACTTGAATGTCTAGATGGCCCACGGCAATGTTGCTCAGAGTTCACTTGCACTGATCCATTTGTGAACACTGCTCTAGTCCAAAACGTAGTGAACGGTGGCTTGTATAGCTGGTAGAATGTCCAGTTGCGCTCTTCTCGGCGACTGTAGATAAATCCTAATGCTGTCGCGAGGCACCGTGTTCACATTTTCGAACTAGCTGTCGCTACACTCCCCGCGAGGAGCCGTTGGTCTGCTTCTAATAGATTTTCACTTGGGAACTATTTTAATGTCTTAAGGCTGTAGATTACGTAGTCCGTGTTGTGTGTGCCCTGTACGGCATACGACCATCGCTATGTTGCGCCACTGTGGAAGCTAGTCTTGCCGTGTAGCGTCTTCCCACTGCGTGGCTGCGTACCATATCTCTCGAGAACAGCACACTGATTAGCGAAACAAAAAAAATAGTTGAGTGAGCAAAAGCAATTCCTGCTGGGCTTGAAACCGATTATCATTGACAAGGAGATGTCCAGTATTTGAGTGAGGCGCTTGGGGGTGGGGTGAGGGGTGGCGGAAAGGCGTGAAGGGGTCGAGCCGAATCTCACACAGTCTGATGTGGAGGAGAGTGGAGTGTCGGCAAATATCACGTAATTTTCTTTTCCGCAAGAAATACGATGTAAAATTGCGAGAAAACTGAGTTAAATTGCGCAAAACATGTTTATTCACTGAAATATCAGTTCTACACTATAATATTTATTGCGGTTATGCGAACACCACAAAGTAGCATAGTAGCCCCTCGAATTTCTTAGCCGCCACTAGCTAGTGACTCGGCGGACGCTGCAGCGTACGACCACGGTGGCAAAGACGCTCTAACACGTCTCGACCTGCTGTGTTTACGCCCGTAAGTGTTTCGCTACTCAACGGCTCAGTCAACGCTGTTACTATTCGAAATGAGTTATCATGATTATTATGTTGCATACGTGAGTCTTTAAGACGAAGATGTGCCGTTTCAACCCTTGCACACCTCCATCAGAACGCCCTATGACCCTCATTGCCGAAGAGTTCAAAATGGTTCAAATGGCTCTGAGCACTATGGGACTTAACATCTGAGGACATCAGTCCCCTAGAACTTAGAACTACTTAAACCTAACTAACCTAAGGACATCACACACATCCATGTCCGAGGCAGGATTCGAACCTGCGACCGTAGCAGCCACGCGATTCCGGACTGAAGCGCCTAGAACCGCTCGGCCACACCGGCCGGCTGCTGAAGAGTGTGCGATGATCTACAAAAGACATGTTGCAGTACATTCTGGCCCTTTTCTCACAGCCGGCCGGAGTGGCCGTGCGGTTCTGGGCGCTACAGTCTGGAACCGCGACACCGCTACGGTCGCAGGTTCGAATCCTGCCTAGGGCATGGATGTGTGTAATGTCCTGAGGTTAGATAGGTTTAAGTAGTTCTAAGTTCTAGGGGACTGATGACCTTAGAAGTTTAGTCCCATAGTGCTCAGAGCCATTTTTGAACCTTTTCTCACATGACACCCTGCGAGCTATGGATGAAGGGCATAGGGCAGACCCCATATTTCTAGATTTCCGGAAAGATTTGACACGGCGCCCCATTGCAGACTGTTAACGATGGTACGAGCCTATGGAATAAGTTCACAGACATGTGAGTGGTTCGAGGACTTCTTAAGTAATAGAACTCAGTACGTTGTTTTCCTCTACGGCGAGTGTTCATCAGCGACAAGCGTATCGTCAGGAGTGCCCCAGGGTGGTGTGATAGGACCGCTGCTGTTCTCTACATGCATAAATGATTTGGCGGACAGGGTGAACAGCAATCTGCAGTTGTTTGCTGATCATGCTGTGGTGTACAGTTAAGTGTACTGTAGAAAGATACAAGACAACTTAGACAAAACTTCCACTTACTGTGGGACCTCTGGCCTCAGCAATTTGGTCCCATAAGACCTTACCCCAAATTTCCAATTTTTTTTTCCCGCTAGTGTGATGAGTGACACCTAGCTCTAAATGTGGAAATATGCAAGTTATGCGGTCGAGTGGGAAAAACTAACCTGCAATGTTCGGATACAGTATTAGTAGTGTCCTGCTTGACATAGTCAAATATCTGGGCGTAACGTTGCAAAACGGTATGAAATGGAACGAGCATCTCAGTATTATGATAGGGTAGGCAGATGGTGGGCTTTGGTTTATTGGGAGAATTTTAGGAAAGTGTGGTTCACCTGTAAAGGAGACAGCTTATAGGACGCTGGTACGATCTGTTCTTAAGTACTGCTCTAGTGTTTGGGAGCCGTATCAGGTCGGATTGAAGGAAGACATCGAAGCAATTCTGAGGCGGGCTGCTAGATTTGTTACCGGTAGGTTCGAACAAAACGCAAGTGTTACGGTGATACTTTGGGAACTCAAATGGGAATTCCTGGATGGAATGCGACGTTCTTTCCGAGAACTGCTGTTGAGAAAATTTAGAGAAATGGCATCTGAATTTGACTCCCGAACTATTCTACTGCCGTCAACATACATTGCGGGTAAGGACCACGAAAATAAGATGCGAGAAATTGGGGCTCATACGAAGGCATATAGAGTGTCGTTCTTCGCTCGCTCTGTTTGCGATTGGAACAGGAAAGGAAATGACTTTTAGTGGTACGGGGTATAGCCTCCGCCACGCACCGTGCGATTGTTTGTGGGGTATCTGTGTAGGTACAGATGTAGATGCCATATCTACTTTTGATCCATCACAAGCGCTGCAAAACGCCAGAGCAGCGGGGTGTGTTCCTCAGTGCACCAGCTGCACCAGCTCGCAGAGTGCGACGCTCACTGATTGCCACACACCGTAGTACCGAGCTTCTGTGTGCAAGCGGCAACTGTTTGGCTAAATCATAGAGAGGTAGAAGGAACAGACGACTTTACTGAAAATCACATGGAGATGTTAGTTGCAGAAGTCACTCTTGAGACCACACACGGAGTCCCTGTGGACTGAATAAGAATTAATATTCTTTTAATAGTTCTTTCATTTAAGTATTTTATTGTTCGATTTTCTCACTGACCCGCCAGCTTCGGCGAGAGCTCCTGGACTCGGGTAGGCGCGCCGGCTTCGGATCGAATCCGCCCAGCGGGTTAACGTCGTGGGCCAGTGTGCCGGCCAGCCTGGATGTGATTTTTAGGCGGTTTTCAACATACCGCTAGGTGAATACCGGGCTGGTCCCCACATCCCGCCTGTTACACGACTCACAGACACGTTCGCACTATTTCAGGGTTACCCTAGATGCAGACAGCTGGGGTACACTGATTCCGTCCCGGGGGGTATGGGGTGGCGGCAGGAATGGCATATGGGCACCCCTTTCCTAGCCACACGACATTTCCATTTTTTCCATACCATACCAACTCCGATTGTAACAATGCCGACCCTGCGCAAACTGCGGGACTAAGGACAAGCGAAAGAAACGATTGTTCGATTTTCTCACTGTGATTCTAGCTTAAGCTCTGTCTTAAATGCTAGTCTTAACTAGTCTTCAATAACGTTTTTTTTTTTTTTTTAAATAAAGCCCATGCTATCGAGCACAGATTAAATTATTTACACTAAAAATACGCATTTGGAAAAACTAACGTGAGATTACGGGGTAGGGGGTCTTCCAAATCTCGCGACATTTCACCAAGGGTTGGGAGGGAGTCGAAAAAATGCCAAAATTGCCTCACGTAATTAATGGACGCCACCCAAGGCAACGGTTAGGACCCTCTTACGACCACTAAGCCACCGTCTTACTGCTCGTGGTCAATATACCATGTAGACAAGTTTGACGGTCCGCTCTGAGACACCATCAGACTGGGCAAATTCATAAGGTAAGTGTCACGTTGAAACACGATAGCTCCTGTCAAGTCTCCACGTCGCCCCACGATTTCATACAACCACCTACACAAACTGCAGCCCTTCACTGCCACGGAGTACGTTATCAGTGCAGAGTTACATAACCGATCGGTATGGTACCATCTCTACACCACGTACAGCACTCCAAGGCTATCAGTGTGATCTTTCAAGGGGGTTACCAATAAGTTGTCTAGTGAGCTTACTTGAAGCAATGTGACAGTAATTTTCCCAACATAGCTTGCACAATATTGTGAAGTAGATGTAGGAAAGAAAACTCAGCTAAAACTAACCGAATACCTTCGTGGCTGTGACGCCGGTACACGAGAGGTGAGGCGGCACCTGGCTCTTCTTTTCCCTGCATTAGCGGCGGCGCCCACGAGTCGGCGGGGCTTAAGCGGATTACTCGTCTGACACGGTTCTTGTGGCCTCCTGACCGACCGCACCTCTGCCAGGCGCTTAAAAGCAGCTGTGGCGCCTGGCGCCTGTCGGCACCTCTGCAACACAGCGACGTTGTCTTTCTCGCTCGCTTGTTTATGAGACCAAAGTATCTTTGACACTTTTACTCTTTGGTTTAGCATGCGCTAGCCGGTGAACCTTACGTTCCGGTATCTACCGTTGATACGCGCCTTCTATGGAGGCTGGGACACTGTCACGTTGCGCCGTGATTGCTTACCGTAACAAGCGAACAGGGTCAGTAGAGAGTTATGGATTGGCTGAGCCATCATCTAGAGTCATAGGAAATGGAGACTCAGGGCCGCTACCTGTCCCGGTTTTGTATCGATTGTCTCTACTTTTCTATAATTGCCCCTTGTCTCTATATGAATGTAACGGGACACCCTCAAGTCCCTAATTTTCTTCACTTTTACAGTTTTACGTTCTTTTATAACATCTATGTCCCTACATAATAAAGGGTATCTCTTTATACTACACATAAATCAAAACTTTTATTCCGATCTTGATGAAATTTTGCACCATTTACCTTCAGTACAAGAGGAAGATCACTGTCTGAGTAGGATTTCGTAATCTGACTTGAAATACATATGTATACATTACATAAAAGGGGAAAGATCTAAAAATTCTTGACCGGTTTACTTTAAACTTCAACACAATCCACAAATGATCATTTGGCAAATTTTTATAGTCAGATTATACAATGAAGAAAAATAATGAAAAATTAAATACTTGTATCGTGGTCAACTGACTGTAGCTCCTATCGCTAGGATAAATTACAAGGTCAATACCCGTCTTGAAGACAGGCGTAAATAGATCACGGAACGAGCGAAAGCTCGAGAATTTGACAGACTCATGATTGCAGACTCTTATTTATTGATTAGTTACCGCCCCTAAATGTTTGTTTTCTAATGCTATTTTATCGACGAGTAAGAAACACAGCGCGAAGTGCCATTTTCAACTTCTTCATGAGGAATTTGAGATCACCGAGGAAAGAGAGGCCAAACTTTTCGAACTAAAACAGGAAAGAGAGAAAGAACAAAGTTCGTGCAGATATTTTCTATTTCCTGAAAATGTTACAATCATTTATTAAGAATTACGTGGCTTCGATCTCGATGTTATCCCTTCCTTGTAACGTATCTGCACCACAAGCACCACGTCATCCACAATGATGGTGCAGTGAAAGAGAACTATCACATAAAATGGCCAAAACAGTGCGTCCTTTCAGCGATGGAGAATTTTTTAAAGAGTGATTTACTGCTGCAGCAATGATGTGTCCAGAGACTCATCCGGTTTTGGAAGCGGTTCCTCTTTCACGGAAAACCGCTTGCAGGCGCATCCAAGAAATGAAAATCAAATGAAAGATGAGACTAAACATTTGTTTTTTTCTTTAAAATTTTATTTTGACTTTGGATGAAAGCATGGGTGTAACGGATGTTGCTTGCACTGCTGTGATTGTGGTATTTGTGAGTGGTGTTGGCGCTGAGGAACTCCTTGATTAAGCGACAGTACACGATAAAACTACGGCTGACGGCATATTTTCCAGCTTAAGAAACATTACTGACAAAATTATCTTTGTTGGGGAAAACTTTCGTTGACTGCAATAGATGGAGCTGTTGCAAGGGTCTGGTATTATTTTTTTATAAGGAACAAGGTGAACTAAACGTTTCTCAATAAGATTACACGCATTAATTTAATAGAATATGATATATTCTTTGCAAATTATTTACGAGGTGCGGCTAGAAAAAAACCGGACTGATGCTGGAAAAAACATTTATTTACAATTATTTAAAATTTCATGTTATCTCCTTAAATGTACTCTCCTCCTCGGTCTCTACACCGCTCCATACGAATTTTCCACTGTTCATAGCAATGCTGCAGATCATTTTCGGTAAGTCCATACATTACTTCCGTCGCTTTTTCTCTTACTGCTTCAACAGTCTCAAATCTAGTTCCTTTCAAAGCTGACTTGACTTTAGGGAAAAGAAAACAGTCACAGGGGGCCAAATCAGGTGAGTAGGGTGGATGATCTAAGATGGGAATGTTGTGTTTTGCCAAAAACGTCTTCACTGACAACGCACTGTGAGCTGGGGCATTGTCTTGGTGAAGGATCCATGACTTTTTTCTCCACAAATCGTTCCGTTTTCTCCGTACTCGCTCACGTAGGGTAGTCAGGACGCTAACATAGTAATGCTGATTCACTGTTTGTCCCTCTGGTACCCAATCAATGTGCACAATCCCTTTGATGTAAAAAAAACAATCATCATTGCCTTGAATTTCGATTTTGACATTCGTGCTTTTTTTTGTCGTGGAGAACCAGGAGTTTTCCAATGCATCGATTGGCGTTTAGTTTCGGGATCGTAAGTAAAAAACCACGCTTCATCGCAAGTAATAACATTTTGTAAGAAGGTGGGATCACTTTCAATGTTTTCCAAGACGTCAGAACAAATCATTCTTCGGCGTTCCTTCTGTTCAATTGTGAGACACTTTGGAGCCATTTTTGAACACACTTTGTTCATGTTGAAACTTTCATGAAGAATCTGCCTAACACTTTCCTTGTCAACTCTTGTTGACTCAGACACTGCTCTGATTGTTAAACGGCGATCTTGTCGAACAAGTTTACCGATTTTTTCAATGTTTGCATCAGTTTTTGCTGACAATGGTCTGCCAGTGCGAGTGTCATCACTGGTGTCTTCGCGGCCATCTTTAAATCGTTTAAACCACTCAAACACTTGTGTTCGCGATAAACAATCATCGCCGTACACTTGTTGTAACATTACAAACGTTTCACTTGCAGATTTTCCTAGTTTGAAACAAAATTTGATGTTAACACGCTGTTCTTTCTGTACACTCAACATTTTCCGACGCACAGACAAAACGTCAACTACTTAAAACAGACGCCACGGGCAGACTGAGTGCAGGAGGCAGATGAAACTCGAGCAGTAGGCGGAGCGAGAGTCACGTGACTGGCCACGCGACTTTCAGCCTTATTGCATTCGTTTTATTGTTTCATCAGTACTAGTCCGGTTTTTTTCCAGCCACACCTCGTATGTCTTAAGTTTTCGAACGAAGCTGGGACGATACATTCACCATCAGAAGAAGCTGGAACGTGAAGTACGAGCTAATCGCAGGAGAAAAAAAAATTTAGAAAAATAAAAATTTGACTGCTAACACGTGACATTGTGTATGAACAGGCGAGTCCCGCATCCATCTCTGAAAAGATGGACTACAGAGAAAAAAAAAAACCACTCACACCTAAATTTCATTCACAGACAAACATAGTAAATCAAGTAGGCTGTTTTACAACCTAATAATTGACATGCAAAGCCTTACGTGACGAGATGGCTCATAAACGAACGCACACTAGCGTAGATTCATTTGCTTCTCTTCACGACAAATTGTGATAAGCGAACTATTAGTACTTTTTCATTCGATAGCATTTTTGTCCACTTTCGTTGACTGAAACCGATGGAGCTCCTCCAACGATAGGTAAAATGCTTTGCACGTGTTATTCCATATCGTAAGCATTCATTGCGTTGTCGTACTGTAATAATTACGACAATTCTAAAGAATATGAACGGGAATACAAGCTCGAGCGTCAACTGGCGATCGTGTATTCCTCGGCAGTCTTCGGCTCCGTTCGCGACTAAGAGAGTACGAACCGCGCGCGCATAGCGCTCGCGCAAGATAAGACACGGCCATGCTGTCAGCGGGCGGCCTCGGAGGCACCTCATGTGCCTGCTCTGCATCAACCAATACCGTTTATTACGTAGTTGAAATCTAAATCTGCTCTAATAAAACGACTGATTACGCGATCCATTGCTGTTACTTTCTCCATTGTCCATATTCAACAATAGCTGCGTTCAACGGGGTTATGTACACTCCTGGAAAGGGAAAAAAGAACGCATTGACACCGGTGTGTCAGACCCACCATACTTGCTCCGGACACTGCGAGAGGGCTGTACAAGCAATGATCACACGCACGGCACAGCGGACACACCAGGAACCGCGGTGTTGGCCGTCGAATGGCGCTAGCTGCGCAGCATTTGTGCACCGCCGCCGTCAGTGTCAGCCAGTTTGACGTGGCATACGGAGCTCCATCGCAGTCTTTAACACTGGTAGCATGCCGCGACAGCGAGGACGTGAACCGTATGTGCAGTTGACGGACTTTGAGCGAGGGCGTATAGTGGGCATGCGGGAGGCCGGGTGGACGTACCGCCGAATTGCTCAACACGTAGGGCGTGAGGTCTCCACAGTACATCGATGTTGTCGCCAGTGGTCGGCGGAAGGTGCACGTGCCCGTCGACCTGGGACCGGACCGCAGCGACGCACGGATGCACGCCAAGACCGTAGGATCCTACGCAGTGCCGTAGGGGACCGCACCGCCACTTCCCAGCAAATTAGGGACACTGTTGCTCCTGGGGTATCGGCGAGGACCATTCGCAACCGTCTCCATGAAGCTGGGCTACGGTCCCGCACACCGTTAGGCCGTCTTCCGCTCACGCCCCAACATCGTGCAGCCCGCCTCCAGTGGTGTCGCGACAGGCGTGAATGGAGGGACGAATGGAGACGTGTCGTCTTCAGCGATGAGAGTCGCTTCTGCCTTGGTGCCAATGATGGTCGTATGCGTGTTTGGCGCCGTGCAGGTGAGCGCCACACTCAGGACTGCATACGACCGAGGCACACAGGGCCAACACCCGGCATCATGGTGTGGGGAGCGATCTCCTACACTGGCCGTACACCACTGGTGATCGTCGAGGGGACACTGAATAGTGCACGGTACATCCAAACCGTCATCGAATCCATCGTTCTACCATTCCTAGACCGGCAAGGGAACTTGCTGTTCCAACAGGACAATGCACGTCCGCATGTATCCCGTGCCACCCAACGTGCTCTAGAAGGTGTAAGTCAACTACCCTGGCCAGCAAGATCTCCGGATCTGTCCCCCATTGAGCATGTTTGGGACTGGATGAAGCGTCGTCTCACGCGGTCTGCACGTCCAGCACGAACGCTGGTCCAACTGAGGCGCCAGGTGGAAATGGCATGGCAAGCCGTTCCACAGGACTACATCCAGCATCTCTACGATCGTCTCCATGGGAGAATAGCAGCCTGCATTGCTGCGAAAGGCACGCGCTAAGCTAAAGCTGGATGGCGTGAGGTCTGAAACAGAATACGTAATGAATGCTATAAAGAAAAGTACGTAGCCGCTGGAATACTTAACTTTAATCCATCCTTGTGGTACATCTGGAGATTGTGGCGATACAAGTGAGACTCTGTAGATACGTGCAATGTTACTAATGGCGCCTTGCTAGGTCGTAGCCATGGACTTAGCTGAAGGCTATTCTAACTATCTGCTCGGCAAAGGAGCGAGGCTTCGTCAGTGTAGTCGCTAGCTACGTCGTCCGTTCAACTGGGGCGAGTGCTAGTCCGTATCTCGAGACCTGCCTTGTGGTGGCGCTCGGTCTGCGATCACACAGTGGCGACACGCGGGTCCGACATGTACTAATGGACCGTGGCCGATTTAAAACTACCACCTAGCAAGTGTGGTGCCTGGCGGTGACACCACAATGTAGGTTAAAATAAACTTATAATACTTGCTGAAAAAGTCGGTATTGCGGGGGTATTTATTTTGCGAGTGTTCTGTTATAAACGGAAGAAATCAACTGTTTTTGTAGGGTAACATCGAAAAAATTTCGTTTCCGTGTATTCGCGAAAACACCTTTGGAATTAGGAAACAATCGTAAAAGTACTACAGTTGCTTCGAGTGTCTACAAGGTGGCAATGTCTATTCACAGATCTACAGACGGCTATTGTTTTCACCTACAGTCTTTCAAGCTTCGCAGCTGAAATCTGTCAAAAGCGCTACCACGTGTCACGGATTTCTTCAAGCTGACTCTACTGCAGGAATGCCTTAGTAGTAGAGTATAAATGTATTAAAACTTCATGCCTGATAGGGCAGTTTTACACGGAACTCAGTGTCTATAACGTCACATCTGTTGAACTGTGTGTCGTACAATGATGTGTGGGTACATTCAGCGGCATATGTGGGTACTGTGTGCGAGATATGTTGCAAATACAGTTAGTAGCAAAGAATCAATAAATTCAAAACTTCATGCGCATTGTTTATGACGTCATGTTTCCTGAACTATGATAGGTAGACGGTTCTTACCCCGACAGCGATTGCTGCCTGACCAGTCCAGTGGTTTAGGAGGAAACGTGGAAAACACACACAGACATCCATTTTTGTAATATGTATCAGTTCAACAATCTTACGGTACATTCCTGTCCGATGGTTGTCCTCGTTGCTGGTGCTTGACGGTTCACTAAGACACCGACTTTGTCTCTCAAGGGGAAGAAAGACCAACCCTTTAATATGGACTTTTGTTAAAGGCGTGGAGGAAGAAGATAAATGGTCACTTTCCTTTTCAAAAATGTTC
Organism: Schistocerca americana; assembly: GCF_021461395.2. Lineage (NCBI taxonomy): Eukaryota > Metazoa > Arthropoda > Insecta > Orthoptera > Acrididae > Schistocerca > Schistocerca americana. Next base: position 21,831,667 of record NC_060124.1, read on the forward strand.
AGATGTATATGAAATCTTATGGGACTTAACTGCTAAGGTCATCAGTCCCTAAGCTTACACACTACATAGCCTAAATTATCGTAAGAACAAACACACACACCCATGTCCGGACTCGAACCTACGCCGGGACGAGCCGCACGGTCCATGGCTGCAACGCCTTAGACCGCTCGGCTAATCCCGCGCGGCGCTTCCCTTTCCTTAAATGCAATTAATACGTAACCATATTACTTTTGTTACATCAACAATTTAGAGTTCGAAAGTCGGAAAACTAGTTCAACAGATCTTTGTGACATTTTCGTATTTCTGTAGAGAAACGGACTAAAATACGTTGTTATGGCTTTAACGGGAATCAAAGTTTGAAGAGATTGAGCAAATCAGACCACGACAGCTTTAGGAAAGATACTGCAAAGGTTTATCAGAGAAGCCTAAACTATTTAATTATGCGAATTATTTTCGAAACTTTGCCTTTAGGATACTGACTCTCTTGAGCATGAAAGATAAAGTAAAAGTGGGTGACCAGACAAGAGTAGTTGTTAGGAAATCGATGTAATGAAAGTAAACCTGTGAAAAAAATGTGAAGCTCAGGACGGAATCAGTAGACGCACCTCAGAGAGCGGCGGCTTTCTGATTTCAGTCTCGGCTGCGTCACTCAGCGACAGGCGAGTGTCGGCGGCCGGTGCGCCCGGCAAACTTGTCGTGGCTGGAGGGATCTGGTTGCTGACGCGTCTGTGTCCAGACGTGAGCCCGCAACCGCCGCCGCCACAGCCACGTTCCGCGTTCGGCCGCTAACAGCATTCGACGGAATTAGTTGCTCAGATCCGATTACTCAGCTCTAGCCGACTTTACGCCGATTTTGGGACTTACGAAGCCCCACTAGCCACGAAACAAGCGTCGCGTCGGGACGCGGCACCGACAAAGTGCTGGCCGACTCTCTCTCTCTCTCTCTCTCTCTCTCTCTCTCTCTCTCTCTCGTTCCTCCCTCCCTTTCCCCTAACGTATATCATGGTCTCTACCGCAGCAGACTCAATTTCTGGCTAGCACTGCAGGTACGTCGAGTCCTGTTACACGAGCGACTTTGTCGTCTCAATCGACCAGTCGTTACAAGTAAGTCTACCGTAGCGCCCCTGCTGTAATGTTCCTGTACTGGGTCTCACCTATCGTTTCGTTTGCACATCAGCGCCAAAACTGCGTGTTTTTTGAGAGCTCATTACTGGACGGTAATTGGGAGGCTTTGAGGAACCATAACCCCCTTTTTTTTAAATCCAAGTGTAGTAGCAGAATGTAGCAATGATAAGAGAGTTTATTAATTAAAAGTGCACTCCCAGCCATTCTGCTGATTTGTGCTCACAAAATGGAAACAAATCTCGGCAGAAGGCCCTGCAACGCACTATTAATCCTACACTCCGAGAAAAACGGAGATAAAACACTTCATTGACTTTATTTTATAGATCCGTCTTGATCACACAAACTTTAGTACTTCATTATAACTGGTTTTGGCTGCTCTCATCTACAGTTCTGTTACAAACAAAACAGTGGTTCAAAAAATGGTTCAAATGGCTCTGAGCACTATGGGACTCAACTGCTGTGGTCATTAGTCCCATAGAACTTAGAACTACGTAAACCTAACTAACCTAAGGACATCACACACATCCATGCCCGAGGCAGGATTCGAACCTGCGACCGTAGTAGTCGCATGGTTCCGGACTGCGCGCCTAGAACCGCGAGACCACCGCGGCCGGCAAAACAGTGGTGTAACCAACTAATTTTCACTAGCTGAAGAGGCCTGGTGATACATAAGAAAGACTTTCAGACTTCAATTGATCATAATATAATAATAATCACAGTAGAATTCGTAGCAAATGTTCTTGACGACGATCTTGTAAATTGGCCACACTTCTGAAAACTGAAACATCTCAAAACATCTACGTTTGATTTAGGAAATACACTTGAAGAAAAAATATAAAGAAAAGAAAAAGAAAACTACGACGATCGTGTTATAAATTGGCCACACTCCTGAGAACTGAAACATTTGATTTAGGAAATACAGTTTAAGAAAAAAAAAGAAAGAAAAGAAAAAGAAAACTACACAGCACGAATGAATTATGCGAATGGGACGGAAATAGCTAGATGTAAAGACAAACAAATGATTGAAATTTCAGAAAAATTGAATGATTCATTCAAGATAAAGAACTTTACAAGTTCAGCAAGTCAGTGACTCGATGTTCCACCTCTGACCCTTATGCGAGCAGTTATTCGGTTTTTCATTCATTGACAGACTTGCTGGATCTCCCCCTGAGAGATATCGTGTCAAATTGTGTCCAACTGTCAAAATCCCGAGCTGGTTGGATGGCTCTGTCCAGAATGGTCTAAACGTTCCCATCTGGGGAGAGGTTGGGCGCGAGCACTATCTTGTTGCAGTATAAGAACAGGATGGCTTGCCACGAAGGGCAACAAAAGGGGGTACAGAACATGGTCGGTGCACCTCTGTGCTGTAAGGGCGCCGCGGATGACAAACAAAGGGGTCCTGCTGTGAAATGAAATGATACGCCAACCATCACTTTTTGTTGTCGGGCCGTAAGACGCTGGACAATCAGGTTGGTATTCCGCTGCTGTCCAGCGCGTCTGCAGACACGTCTTGGCTGGCATATCGGGGCTCACTTCGAAGTGTCATTGAAATTGCAGGCTGAAGACGTGTCTGGAGACGCCTCGAACGGCGGTGGGATACCAACGGCATACGGCCCGACATCCAAGAGTGATGGACTGGAGTACCACTTCATTTCATGTGGTTGTCATCCGCGGCACCTTTACTGCCCAGTGGTAAAAGGCTTCGCCCCCTTTCGTTCTCCTTCGTGGAAAGCCATCCTTTGTTTACATTGGAGCAAGACAATGGTAGCGTGCACACGGGGAGAGTATGTACTACTTGTCTTACGTGCTTACGAAATACTACTTTGGCCAGCAAGGTCACCGTGTCTCCACCCGATGGACAACGCTTGGAGGATTACGGGCAGGGTTCTCCAACCAGTTCGAGAGTTTGACGGTCTAATGCGCATATTTGACAGAATTTGGCACGATTTCGCTCAGAATGACTTTAAACAACTCTGTCAATCACAGCCAAACAGATTATCTGTTTGCATAAAGACCGGCGGTGAACCAACGCTTTATTGGCTTGCTCAGCTTGTGAAGGCGTTTCTCTTGAATAAATTATTCAATTTTATTGAAACTGTAATCATTTGTCTGTCTCTATTTGCACATCACCTCTACCGATTTCCGTCCCACTCGAATAATTCCTTCGTGGTGCACCGCTCTTTTTGTCTTACACTGTATATAGTTACAAATACATAAAACTATATTTAGATGACAGAAAATAGCGCCTTTAAACTTCACTCTTTGTATCTTGTTTTCTTTCTAAGTGCCAAATTACATCGAAACTGACATTTGTTGTCAAAAAATCTGATTGTTCGCTGATGAAAGATTCACTAATAAACGATTATCTATTTATTTATGTTCTTGTTTACGCATGGTGTAAGCTTTTTCTTTTTCCGCTTATTGTAAATCGTGAACACCTATTCGGCTTTCAGGTGTTTCGTCCTTCTTGTGCGACGACACAAATAGGAAAAATATCTGGCCCTTGTGCCATCATTGCAATGTGCCACAAAACAAGACAAAGAAACAATGATTAAAAGACACAAAATCCATTACTGTAATAAGAGTGATGTTAGCAGACGACGCAGCAGTCCCCAGTTTCTACGCATACGCAGTGTGCACCATACTCAAAATTTTACAACACCACTCTCGGCACCGTCAGCTGATCATTCCTGACGTTGTTGGCGGCTGATTTTGACGCAAAGGCGTGACACGGAACCAGAACGAGTAGTCGATTCTGAGCCGAAAATTGATCGCGTAAAACGAGCTTTAAAGGAAAATGTATTGCAAGCGTGTACCTGATTGATATACATAGTAGATAATGCAGGGGTTATACCTAAGAGGTACGTGAATGTTAGGTCTTCTAGTCGTTCAAGAGCAAGCCTTTCTTACAAACGTTCCGAGAACTTAGTACACACATCAAAAAAAGTTTTGCAACACCTCGGTTCCAAGAGTTCCGGAACCTGACAAGAAAATTGGAATAGAGATCAACACAAACATCATTTCCGCCCTTTATATTGCTCATGAAAACCACACAATGCGTGTTGCACCACCATACAGCAATATCTTCCGAGGTGGTGGTCCAGATTGCTGTACACACCGGTGCCTCTAATATCCAGTAGCACGTCCTCTTGCATTGATGCATACCTGTATTCGTCGTGGCATACTATCCACAAGTTCATCAAGGCACTGTTGGTCCAGATTGTCCCATTCCTCAACGGCGATTTGGCGTACATCGCTCAGAGTGGTTGGTGGGTCATGTCGTCCAGAAACAGCCCTTTTCAATCTATCCCAGGCATGTTTGATGAGGTACATGTCTGGAGTACATGCTGGCCCCTCTCGTCGAGCGATGTCGTTATCCTGAAGAAAGTCGTTCACAAGATGTGCACAATGGGGGCGCGAAATGTCCATGTAGACGAATGCCTCGCCAATACGCTGCCGATATGGTTGCACTATCGGCTGAAAGCAATGGGGAAACTACAGCCGTAATTTTTCCCGAGGGCATGCAGCTTTACTGTATGATTACATGATGATGGCGTCCTCTTGGGTAAAATATTCCGGAGGTAAAATAGTCCCCCATTCGGATCTCCGGGCGGGGACTACTCAAGAGGATGTCGTTATCAGGAGAAAGAAAACTGGCGTTCTACGGATCGGAGCGTGGAATGTCAGATCCCTTAATCGGGCAGGTAGGTTAGAAAATTTAAAAAAGGGAAATGGATAGGTTGAAGTTAGATATAGTGGGAATTAGTGAAGTTCGGTGGCAGGAGGAACAAGACTTCTGGTCAGGTGACTACAGGGTTATAAACACAAAATCAAATAGGGGTAATGCAGGAGTACGTTTAATAATGAATAGGAAAATAGGAATGCGGGTAAGCTACTACAAACAGCATAGTGAACGCATTATTGTGGCCAAGATAGATACGAAGCCCACACCTACTACAGTAGTACAAGTTTATATGCCAACTAGCTCTGCAGACGAAGAAATTGAAGAAATGTATGATGAAATAAAAGAAATTATCCAGATTGTGAAGGGAGACGAAAATTTAATAGTCATGGGTGACTGGAATTCGAGTGTAGGAAAAGGGAGAGAAGGAAACATAGTAGGTGAATATGGATTGGGGGACAGAAATGAAAGAGGAAGCCGCCTGGTAGAATTTTGCACAGAGCACAACATAATCATAACTAACACTTGGTTTAAGAATCATGAAAGAAGGTTGTATACCTGGAAGAACCCTGGAGATACTAAAAGGTATCAGATTGTATAATGGTAAGACAGAGATTTAGGAACCAGGTTTTAAATTGTAAGACATTTCCAGGGGCAGATGTGGACTCTGACCACAATCTATTGGTTATGACCTGTAGATTAAAACTGAAGAAACTGCAAAAAGGTGGGAATTTAAGGAGATGGGACCTGGATAAACTAAAAGAACCAGAGGTTGTACAGAGATTCAGGGAGAGCATAAGGGAGCAATTGACAGGAATGGGGGAAAGAAATACAGTAGAAGAAGAATGGGTAGCTTTGAGGGATGAAGTAGTGAAGGCAGCAGAGGATCAAGTAGGTAAAAAGACGAGGGCTAGTAGAAATCCTTGGGTAACAGAAGAAATATTGCATTTAATTGATGAAAGGAGAAAATATAAAAATGCAGTAAGTGAAACAGGCAAAAAGGAATACAAAGTTCTCAAAAATGAGATTGACAGGAAGTGCAAAATGGCTAAGCAGGGATGGCTAGAGCACAAATGTAAGGATGTAGAGGCCTATCTCACTAGGGGTAAGATAGATACTGCCTACAGGAAAATTAAAGAGACCTTTGGAGAGAAGAGAACCACTTGTATGAATATCAAGAGCTCAGATGGAAACCCAGTTCTACGCAAAGAAGGGAAAGCAGAAAGGTGGAAGGAGTATATAGAGGGTCTATACAAGGGCGATGTACTTGAGGACAATATTATGGAAATGGAAGAGGATGTAGATGAAGATGAAATGGGAGATACGATACTGCGTGAAGAGTTTGACAGAGCACTGAAAGACCTGAGTCGAAACAAGGCCCCCGGAGTAGACAATATTCCATTGGAACTACTGACGGCCGTGGAAGAGCCAGTCCTGACAAAACTCTACCATCTGGTGAGCAAGATGTATGAAACAGGCGAAATACCCTCAGACTTCAAGAAGAATATAATAATTCCAATCCCAAAGAAAGCAGGTGCTGACAGATGTGAAAATTACCGAACTATCAGCTTAATAAGTCACAGCTGCAAAATACTAACACGAATTCTTTACAGACGAATGGAAAAACTAGTAGAAGCCAACCTCGGGGAAGATCAGTTTGGATTCCGTAGAAACACTGGAACACGTGAGGCAATACTGACCTTACGACTTATCTTAGAAGAAAGATTAAGGAAAGGCAAACCTACGTTTCTAGCATTTGTAGACTTAGAGAAAGCTTTTGACAATGTTGACTGGAATACTCTCTTTCAAATTCTAAAGGTGGCAGGGGTAAAATACGGGGAGCGAAAGGCTATTTACAATTTGTACAGAAACCAGATGGCAGTTATAAGAGTCGAGGGACATGAAAGGGAAGCAGTGGTTGGGAAGGGAGTAAGACAGGGTTGTAGCCTCTCCCCGATGTTGTTCAATCTGTATATTGAGCAAGCAGTAAAGGAAACAAAAGAAAAATTCGGAGTAGGTATTAAAATTCATGGAGAAGAAATAAAAACTTTGAGGTTCGCCGATGACATTGTAATTCTGTCAGAGACAGCAAAGGACTTGGAAGAGCAGTTGAATGGAATGGACAGTGTCTTGAAAGGAGGATATAAGATGAACATCAACAAAAGCAAAACAAGGATAATGGAATGTAGTCTAATTGAGTCGGGTGATGCTGAGGAAATTAGATTAGGAAATGAGGCCCTTAAAGTAGTAAAGGAGTTTTGCTATTTGGGGAGCAAAATAACTGATGATGGTCGAAGTAGAGAGGATATAAAATGTAGGCTGGCAATGGCAAGGAAAGCGTTTCTGAAGAAGAGAAATTTGTTAACATCCAGTATTGATTTAAGTGTCAGGAAGTCATTTCTGAAAGTATTCGTATGGAGTGTAGCCATGTATGGAAGTGAAACATGGACGATAAATAGTTTGGACGAGAAGAGAATAGAAGCTTTCGAAATCTGGTGCTACAGAAGAATGCTGAAGATTAGATGGGTAGATCACATAACTAATGAGGAAGTATTGAATAGGATTGGGGAGAAGAGAAGTTTGTGGCACAACTTGACCAAAAGAAGGGATCGGTTGGTAGGACATGTTCGAGGCATCAAGAGATCACCAATTTAGTATTGGAGGGCAGCGTGGAGGGTAAAAATCGTAAAGGGAGACCAAGAGATGAATACACTAAGCAGATTCAGAAGGATGTAGGTTGCAGTAGGTACTGGGAGATGAAAAAGCTTGCACAGGATAGAGTAGCATGGAGAGCTGCATCAAACCAGTCTCAGGACTGAAGACCACAACAACAACAATCGGTGGGAGGTTGGCACTCACGTATCGTACAACCGTTACGGTGCCTTCCATGACCACCAGCGGCGTACGTCGGCCCCACATAATGCCACTCCAAAACAGCTGGGAACCTCCACCTCGTTGCACTCGCTGGACTTTGTGTCTAAGGAGTTCAGCCTGACCGGATTGCCTCCAAACACGTCTCCGACAATTATCTGGCTGAAGGCATATGCGACACTCACCGATGAAGATAACGTGGTGCCAGTCCACAGGGGTCCATTCGGCGTGCTGTTGGGCCCATCTGTACCGCGCTGCATGGTGTTGTGGTTGCAAAGATGGTCGCTGGGAGTGAAGTCGCGCATCATGCAGCCTGTTGGGCACAGTTTGAGTAGTAACACTACGTCCTGTGGCTGCACCAAAAACATTATTCAACATGGTGACGTTGCTGTCAGGGTTCCTCCGAGCCATAATCCTTAGGTAGGGGTCATCCACTGCAGTAGCAGCCCTTGCGTGACCGAGGCATGTCATCGGCAGTTCCTGTCTCTCTGTAACTCCTCCATGTCCGAACAACATCGCCTTGGTTCACTCTGAGACGCCTGGACACTTCCCCTGTTGAGAGCCGTTCCTGGCACTAAGTAACAATGCGGACGCGATTGAACCGCGGTATTGACCTTCTAGGCATGGTTGAACTACAGACAACACGAGCCGTACACCTCCTTCCTGGCGGAATGACTGGAACTGATCGGTTGTCGGACCCTCTCAGTCTAAAGGCCCTGCTCGCGCATGGTTGTTTACGTCTTTGAGTCGGTTTAGTGACATCTCTCAACAGTCAAAGGGAGTGTGTCTGTGATACAATATCCACAGTCAACGTCTACTTTCAGGGGCTCAGTGAACCGGGGTGTTCAAATGGTTCAAATGGTCCAAATGGCTCTGAGCACTATGGGACTCAACTTCTGGGGCCATCGGTCTCCTAGAACTTAGAACTACTTAAAGCTAACTAACCTAATGACATCACACACATCCATGCCCGAGGCAGGATTCGAACCTGCGACCGTAGCGGTCGCGCGGTTCCAGACTGTAGCACCTAGAACCGCTCGGGCACTTCGGCCGGCGAGTAGCCCTAAAAAGCTGCCGTTGCGACTCTGATAAATACGGACTTAAATCACTTTCTTGAAAGAAAAACACCGACTGCACCATATTTTTTTCCTTTCCCTGAAGGAAGGGGCGGTGGCGCCCTCCCCTTGCCCCTCGGATATGGATATCCTTGTGTAAGAGGGTGTATTCCGCGGTTAAGCTGTGGTCTTCTTATTGCGCTTAAGAAAATGCTATACGTGAAAGAGTACATTTCATAGCAATGTGTACTGTGAACAGTTGAAGAACAGCTCGGAGACGATTGTTTCAGCATTACAATGCTCTTTGCCATGAAGCAGCAAAAAAAAAAAGGTTCAAATGGCTCTGAGCACTATGGGACTTAACATCTATGGTCATCAGTCCCCTAGAACTCAGAACTACTTAAACCTAACTAACCTAAGGACATCACACAACACCCAGTCATCATGAGGCAGAGAAAATCCCTGACCCAGCCGGGAATCGAGCCCGGGAACCCGGGCGCGGGAAGCGAGAACGCTACCGCACGACCACGAGCTGCGGACATGAAGCACCACATGGGAGGCATTATTTTATGGACAGTAACATTGCTGAAATAAAGACGCTTGCCCAGAGTCCTGAGTCGACTAAGTAGTACATTCTGGATTGAGTCAGAACGTCGTCTTCACTCCAGTCTCCAGCTTCCAACATCACTACCATTTCTGGTTTCTGCTCTCGAGCAAAAATGTGCTGCCACTCCTCCACTGACGTTCAGATACCTCGCTAAAAATGTCCCCAGCAGCGTTCAAGCAGTCATGAATGCGAAGGCTTGACACATCCCATATTACGGTCCACTAATAAGTGAACACTTAGCCCAAGCGAGGCCACCTGAGAAGCTACTTGATTAAGAAGCAGCGACTCCCGTCACGAAAACTAACGTCGGCCGGGAAAGCGGTGTACTGTCCACATGCCGCTCCACATCCGCGCCCAGTGAATGCCTATTTGCTGAGGATGACACAGCGGTCGGTTGGTACCTGTGGGCCTTTCGAGACATGTTCGGACCGAGAGAGGAGCTAATTGATGTCCAGATGCTTTTGGTCAGCTATTGCGTGATCTCCAATTTTTATACTAATGACCCGTGCACGGCTAGCGTTTATCCCATTTATTCTTTGTCACCTTCTATTACGGTACTGCCGCCTCGTTTTCTTATTCCATTTACTGGCGTCACTAACTTTCTGCTTACTTGAACGGCAGCAGCAGCGCGTATCGATAAGTGCACTGTCGTACCATCTCTGGAGCGACCGATAGTATTTCCGGGGCGTTGTGTGTCTGGCGGTCAGTTCGGGACGGACTAGCAGTGGAGTCGGGACGCAGCATCATTGAAGTCGGGGACGGAGCGCCGTTGGGGCGCCGACAGCCAGTGCTCGCCGACCGCTGGCGACACACACGAACTGTCCGACGAAGGGAGATTGGAGCGGGACGACCGTTGGTTGGTCGTTCGGTTGGTCGTCCCATTGGCCGACGTATATTTCGTCTTTTCACCGTTTCCGAGCCTGGGCAGTTGGTCGATTGGCGTGGAGCATCGAGGAAATCTCCGCAGCGCGGCGTCTACGTGTGTTCGGAGTGTGTGGTGCTGTTCCCATTGCTACGAGGTCCGTGGCTCACCGATCCTGGACACTGAAATTGAGTTTTGACTTAATCTACCAGGAAGTCACGACTGTTCGCATTGTGTCGTTTGGAGTTCGTTTTCGGGTGTTGGGACATGCCCGCGAGCAAAAAATGGTTCAGATGGCTCTGAGCACTATGGGACTCAACTGCTGTGGTCATAAGTCCCCTAGAACCTAGAACTACTTAAACCTAACTAACCTAAGGACATCACACACATCCATGCCCGAGGCAGGATTCGAACCTGCGACCGTAGCGGTCGTGCGGTTCCAGACTGTAGCGCCTTTAACCGCTCGGCCATTCCGGCCGGCATGCCCGCGAGCAACAAAGTGTGTTTTCAAGTTGGAAAATTGCAGCCACCATCCGGTGAAGCTTAACTGTACTTGGTTATTTTGAATTGAATGTACCAGCGGAATCTTCTGCCTTGTGGCCGTTAATGTTCCGGTTACCTGCCCTGGCCGTTGACGTAAATTCAGGCAGTGTATTTTCCTCATTATGTTGTCGCTGTCCAGTACCGTGTGTAGTTTGACAGCTCAATGTATAATTGGTTGTGGGCGCCAATACTTTCTACGTTGTTCCGTTGAACTCCCTGTTGTGTGCTGATCGGGTGGAGCGGAAGTTTTTTTGTCGGTGGGTCCGTTGACTGTCTGTCGGTTCGGTTGTCGTCGGATCGAGAATGGTTGGGCCGACTGCCTGTCTCACCTAAGCGAGTGATTGCGTTTGAATTCCAGGCCGACCCTCGGAAACTTCTGAGCGCCGTTGGATGTACTGCCTTTTCTTATTTGTTCTTGTTGTTTGTATTTGTATGGCTTCTAGCCGATTTTTAAATTAAGGTTGTTTTGCCCAAAGGCGTAAGATTGTTTGGGCCATCAGCCTAATTAAAGAACTAAGGTAAAGCCTTAGGCCTTTCAAAAATTTATTTTGGTTTGAGTCTTAAGTGATGGGCCTTCAGCCGATTTTTAAACTAAAGTTGTTTTGCTCTTAAGGTGTCAAATTGTTTGAGCTTTCAGCCTAATTAAAGAACTGTTTTAAGATAAGGCTTTTTACCATTTAAAAATTCTGATTTTGGTTTGAATTTTAAGTTACTGGACGATTTTAAATTAAAGTGGTCTTGCCCTTAAGGCGTGAGATTGTATGACGTATTCAGTCGGTTATTAAGTCCCAAAAATTAATGCTGTGTTTTTTCTTAAAAATTTTCTTGGCACTTTTAATGTTTGGTCAAATAAATAAAGTTGTATGTTCTTGTGTAACTGACAGCCCCTTATTTTTGCACCTTTCCACAGTTGAAACTACCTGTCCTGTCTTGCGGTTTTAGCAGGGCGTCTCAACTAAGTTTATAGCTATTTCGACCTTCATCATCACATTCATATTTCTTTGTTTCTTTGTATACTGAGCTCATTATTCCTTTAGAGACATAAGAAAAACAACTGGTAATCGAGCCGAGACGTGACATAGGCGCGCACCGGTCAGTAGTCAGGCAGCACGGGGAGAGGCGGCCCGGCAAGTAGTAGTAATCGGATGAGTCAGTGGGTGGGTAGGCGCGCCAGCCGAGGTGATACGCCCCGAGCGCACACACCGCCCCGACAACGTAATTAACGGCTTCCCCCGGGCGGGGCGGGGCGGGGCGATCCGCGCCGAGCCGCGCCCCCTAAGTTGATTAACTGATACGCGCTGCTCGATGGCTTTTAAAATGCCATTTAACCGGCAAGGGCGCGGCCGCTCCCCCCGTTTAATTCCGCCAGCAGCGCGGCGCACGGGCGCCGTTTAGCAAAGTGTTTACCAGCGCGGTCGCACGGCCGCCTGCTGCGCCGTCCTCTTCTCGTCAGACACCAGTGTAACCTGTTACTCTCTGTGAGGCAAGGGAAATCTGTCAGTTTTAATCGAAAGAAGGCTTTAATCAAGTCTGATTTGTTAATCAAAGTAGTCCTCTTCGAGTACAAAAGTCGATTGAGCTCAGACAGTATCACGGGACGGGGTCAGCGTCATGGATTATGAAGAAATTTTTGACGAAGTCGGGGAGAGGGTTGCGCAGGTTGGGTGTAGAGTGTCGTCTGCTAACATCGGAAGCTGACCTAACCTCTTCGAGGTCACTCATCTTCTACACGGTGGGCGAAATGAAACTGGCCCAGAAAATATTTCATCTACATCTACATTGATACTCCGCAAGCCACCCAACGGTGTGTGGCGGAGGGCACTTTACGTGCCACTGTCATTACCTCCCTTTCCTGTTCCAGTCGCGTATGGTTCGCGGGAAGAACGACTGTCTGAAAGCCTCCGTGCGCGCTCTAATCTCTCTAATTTTACATTCGTGATCTCCTCGGGAAGTAGGGGGAAGCAATATATTCGATACCTCATCCAGAAACGCACCCTCTCGAAACCTGGCGAGCAAGCTACACCGCGATGCAGAGCGCCTCTCTTGCAGAATCTGCCACTTGAGTTTATTAAACATCTCCGTAACGCTATCACGGTTACCAAATAACCCAGTGACGAAACGCGCCGCTCTTCTTTGGATCTTCTCTATCTCCTCCGTCAACCCGACCTGGTACGGATCCCACACTGATGAGCAATACTCAAGTATAGGTCGAACGAGTGTCTTGTAAGCCACCTCCCTTGTTGATGGACTACACTTTCTAAGCACTCTCCCAATGAATCTCAACCTGGTACCCGCCTTACCAACAATTAGTTTTATATGATCATTCCACTTCAAATCGTTCCGTACGCATACTCCCAGATATTTTACAGAAGTAACTGCTACCAGTGTTTGTTCCGCTATCATATAATCATACAATAAAGGATCCTTCTTTCTATGTATTCGCAATACATTACATTTGTCTATGTTAAGGGTCAGTTGCCACTCCCTGCACCAAGTGCCTATCCGCTGCAGATCTTCCTGTATTTCGCTACAATTTTCTAATGCAGCAACTTCTCTGTATATTACAGCATCATCCGCGAAAAGCCGCATGGCGTGCACCTTATAATAGGCAACCAAGCGTACGTCATCTGCATCGGGTGGTGGTGTTCACAAAATGTTCAAATGTGTGTGAAATCTTATGGGACTTAACTGATAAGGTCATCAGTCCCTATGTGGTGGTGGAAGTTTGGTTGCCTACCTTAAGGTGCATGAAATATTTTCTCGGGCCACTTTCATTTTCCCCAGTATGTAGTAGCGGATTTCGTGCATTTCTATTTTACTAATCTTTATGCCATTGATTTGTTTTGTGATACATTTTGCAGTTTTAAGGAGTACTTGGATATTTTCCCAAGAGTAGTCTTCCACAAGGGAGGCCAAATATCGTAAAGCAACAAGCGTTTTGGGTTTTACAATACGAAAACAGATAAAAAGCCTACCTTATGCCTAGAATAGAATATAAATAAATAAAATAAATTTAATTTTAAAAACCTGTTTGTATAGTAAACAAATAAAATGAATCGAAGGACAAAATTACGGTTTTTTGGCGTTGTTTGTTATTTTGGGAAAAGATAAAATCTGTCCTGGTGTTGAAAAACCCAGAATGCTGGATTAATTAAATAGACGCTGTATCATCATCATCATCATCATTGCTGTATTGACAGCGGCATTAGACTGTTTGCCGATGATGCTGTAGTCTACAGTAAAATAGTATCACACAGAAGTTGTGACCAAATCAATCAGGATTTGCAGAAAATAAATGCGTGGTGTAATGACTAGCAGTTATCTCCCAATATTAGTAAGTGTAACCTACTGCGTATAACAAGGCGAAAATCCTCACTAATGTACGAGTACAAAATAAGTGCCCAGTCTTTGGATGCGGTAACATCCGTCAAGTATCTGGGTGTGACTATTCGAAATGATCTCAAATGGAATGATCAGATTACACAAGTAACGTGCAAGGTGAACTCTAGATTGCGGTTCGAATCCTGCCTCGGGCATGGATGTGTGTGATGTCCTGAGGTTAGTTAGGTTTAAGTAGTTCTAAGTCTAGGGGACTGATGACCTCAGATCTTAAATCCCATAGTGCTTACAGCCATTTCTACTAGCCAATACGGCTTGCGGCTGTTCTGTGCGTTCCACCGCACTGTGACACGTAGCTCAGTGGTATATTCGCTTCGTTGTTGTCTCTGGAGTGTATGGGAATATGTATTCAGAGTAAACCGAAGAAAGGCGAAACTAATGAGGTGTAGCAGAAATGAGATTAACGATAAATTCAGCACCAGAACTGGAGACCACGAAGTAGACGAAATTGAAGGATTTCTGCAACTGTGGAATAAAATAACAGCTGAGGAACGACGTAAGGGTAAAAAGCAAATCAACACAGGCAAAGAGGTCATTTCTGCCCAAGAGAAGTCTGGCAGTATCAAACATCCACCTTAATCTGAGGAAGAGTTTTCTGAGGCAGACTTTCGAGGTAAACATTGTACGGTAGTGGTTGCTGGATTGTGGAAAAATCGACAAAAAGAAAATCGAAGCGTCTGACATGTGCTGCTACAGAAGAAAGTTGAAAATTTTGTTGACTGTTAAGGAATGAGGAGGATCTCCGGAGAATCGAAGAAAGGAAGATATGGAAAACGCTGACGAGAGGCACGGGATGACAGGACATGTGTTAAAGCATCAGGAAGAATCTTTCATGGTAGTAGATGGACCGTAGAGGGCCGAGATTTGAATTCAGAAAACAAATAATTGAGACTAGGGTGCATGTGCTGCCCTACATCTACATCTGCACACATATTCCGCAATCCACAATACGGTGCGTGGCGGAGGGTACCTTGTACCACAACTAGCATCTTCTCTCCCTGTTCCACTCCCAAACAGAACGAGGGAAAAATGACTGCCTATATGCCTCTGTACGAGCCCTAATCTCTCTTATCTTTGTGGTCTTTCCGCGAAATGTAAGTTGGCGGCAGTAAAATTGTACTGCAGTCAGCCTCAAATGCTGGTTCTCTAAATTTCATTCTGGGATGAAGAAGTTGATGCGCGAGAGGAATTTGTGGCGGGCCGCATCGGAGGTCAGAAGACCGATTACTTAAAAAAAAAAAGAAGAGATTGTCTCGTATCATAACGCACTGTTGGTCCTTGGCTTCCGTATTTGCTACCTTCAGGTTTTTTTCTCTCCAGGTTAATATTTCGTCTGTATTGTTGGCTGCACTTAGTTTCTCTGTTGTTATTCTTCTCTGTTCGCAGTAAGTGATGCGACCCGCCACAGATATGTTAGTCGGTCCAGCCTCACCGTTTGATTTTTTATCTCAACATTCTGTCGAATCTGTCAAGAAGTTCCTCCCTCCGTTACTTTTACACTTACTTGCACTGTTTCTCACACTTTCTGCCCCATTTTATTTGTCCTCGTCTTCCTAATCTCCCCTTTCCCTGTCCTTCCCCCACCGTCTCCCTCTCCCTCTCTCTTTCTCTCTCTCTCTTTATGTGTGTGTGTTTTCACGTGTGAGTATACAGGGTGTTACAAAAAGGTACGGCCAAACTTTCAGGAAACATTCCTCACACACAAATAAAGAAAAGATGTTATGAGGACATGTGTCCGGAAACGCTTAATTTCCATGTTAGAGCTCATTTTAGTTTCGTCCACCTACGCTCAATGGAGCACGTTATCATGATTTCATACGGGATACTCTACCTGTGCTGCTAGAACATGTGCCTTCACAAGTACGACACAACATGTGGTTCATGCGCAATGGAGCTCCTGCACATTTCAATCGAAGTGTTCGTACGCTTCTCAACAAGAGATTCGGTGACCGATGGATTGGTAGAGGCGGACCAATTCCATGGCCTCCACGCGCTCCTGACCTCAACCCTCTTGACTTTCAGTTATGGGGGCATTTGAAAGCTCTTGTCTACGCAACCCCGGTACCAAATGTAGAGACTCTTCGTGCTCGTATTGTGGACGGCTGTGATACAACACGCCATTCTCCAGGGCTGCATCAGCGCATCAGGGATTCCATGCGACGGAGGGTGGATGCACGTATTCTCCCTAACGGAGGACATTTTGAACATTTCCTGTAACAAAGTGTTTGAAGTCACGCTGGTACGTTCTGTTGCTGTGTGATTCCATTCCATGATTGATGTGATTTGAAGAGAAGTAATAAAATGAGCTCTAACATGGAAAGTGGGCGATTCCGGACACATGTCCACATAACATCTTTTCTTTATTTGTGTGTGAGGAATGTTTCCTGAAAGTTTGGCCGTACCTTTTTGTAGCACCCTGTATTCAAGCAAGTAGCGACAGACGATGCAGGCAACAACACCTATCGGCACCTCAGGTCATCCCTTTCCTGCTGTTCACACTGTACAATGAGCTCCTCACCGAGGTATCCGTTACGGAGCGGGCGCGGTGTTTTGCGTCTCGCGCAGGTCAGCCTCGGCCCGCCCTGCTCTATTGTGGCTCGGCGCCCCATCCGCGGCGGGCAGAAAGCAGCTCCCAACCCCGCACCCCACCCCTCCCCAGGCCAAAGCCGCGTCCCTCAGGATGCGCGGATTTGCACCAGCACTCCTGCGGCTCCCTGCCCCGCTGCCTCGCATCCTCGCACCTAAGCTGTTTCCAGAGATTTTTTAATGCTCTGCTGTCAGATTTCTTACGGAAAGCAGTTTGCATCGTACAGTCGCCGCTCTGCAAAAATACGCTCCCCTCAGTCGCTTGCAAGCGCGAGTTCGTATTTACAACGCTCACCGTTCGTTACGTTGCTACTGGACTGAGCTGATATACACGGGTGAAACAGAAACACGGAGACCAAAAACACGACCCACCATCATGCCTAAGACGCTGCAAGAGGCCGCTGAAATTCTAAACAGAACTGGTTTTGTGAGGACGAGGATGAGTTGTCGCATCTCCCATGGCCACAACGTTCTCCATATCTCAATGTTATTGATCATTCGTGGTCTATTTTGGAGAGAATGGTGCATGATCTTTATGCCTCTCCACTATCGTTACCTGAATTTGTCGCTATTTTGCGGAGTGGATAAATACGGACTCTGGTTTTCAAGGGAATCTTGTACCATTCTTCCTGCAAAATAGCGACAATTTCAGGTAACGACAGTGGAGAGGCATAAAGATAATGCACCATTCTCTCCAAAATAGACCACAAATGATCAATAACATTGAGATATGGAGAACGTTGCTATTTACAATTTGTATAGAAACCAGATGGCAGTTATAAGAGTCTAGGGGCATGAAAGGGAAGCAGCGGTTGGGAAGGGAGTGAGACAGCCTCTCCCCGATGTTAGTCAATCTGTATACTGAGCAAGCAGTAAAGGAAACAAAAGAAAAATTCGGAGAAGGTATAAAATTCATGGAGAAGAAATAAAAACTTTGAGGTTCGGCGATGATATTGTAATTCTGTCAGAGACAGCAAAGGACTTGGAAGAGCAGTTGAACGGAATGGACAGTGTCTTGAAAGGAGGGTATAAGATGAACATCAATAAAAGCAGGATGAGCATCATGGAATGCAGTCGAATTAAGTCGGTTGATGCTGATGGAATTAGATTAGGAAATGAGACGCTTAAAGTAGTAAATGAGTTTTGCTATTTGGGGAGCAAAATAACTGATGATGGTCGAAGTAGAGAGGATATAAAATGTAGACTGGCAATGGTAAGGAAAGCGTTTCTGAAGAAGAGGAATTTGTTAACATCGAGTATAGATTTAAGTGTCAGGAAGTCGTTTCTGAAAGTATTTGTATGGAGTGTAGCCATGTATGGAACTGAAACATGGACGATAAATAGTTTGGACAGGAAGAGAATAGAAGCTTTCGAAATGTGGTGCAACAGAAGAATGCTGAAGATTAGATGGGTAGATCACATAACTAATGAGGAGGTATTGAACAGAATTGGGGAGAAGAGGAGTTTGTGGCACAACTTGACTAGATGAAGGGATCGGTTGGTAGGGCATGTTCTGAAGCATCAAGGGATCACAAATTTAGCATTGGAGGGCAGCGTGGAGGGTAAAAATCGTATAGGGAGACCAAGAGATGAATACACTAAGCAGATTCAGAAGGATGTAGGTTGCAGTAGGTACTGGGAGATGAAGAAGCTTGCACAGGATAGAGTAGCGTGGAGAGCTGCATCAAACCAGTCTCAGGACTGAAGACCACAACAACAACAACATGGAGAACGTTGTGGCCATGGGAGATCAACCTTGTCCTCACAAAACCAGTTCTGGCCAGATTGGAACACAGTAGTACTATTGGGGAACGGACAAGGTACTATGGAATGGTCCTGATCAGCCGTGACAGTAATGTGACCCTGCAGAGGAGCCATGGGGCCCATGGAATACCGCGATATAGCTGCCCAAAGCGTCAGAGACCGCTCCGCCATGTTTCACTCTTGGGACGTAACCTCTGCCAGATTTTTGATAGCACTGTCGAACGAAAAATTTTTTCTATTGCTCCGTAGTGCAGGTTTTATGGCTTGGCTTCAGCACCACGTTTCCCCGTTACGTGCACCTGCATCACTAATGAGAGGATTTGGGCATCCAGTTCGCCCTGCAATTCGCTACTTACGGAGCCACCTTTATATTGTTTTGATGCTGATACGGTTCGGAAGTACGAGGGTTGGAAATTTAATAGTGGCAACTATTTATCTACAGCTCGTACAAAATAGATACGTGTTTCAAAGTTTTACTGACCTTCAAAGTAGTCACCAGCATTGTGTACAACCCGTTCCAGCGATGTGTAAGTCGTAGGATACTTTTAGCAGTGCCAGTTGTGTTGGCAGTTCGAGCGGCGCGGTCTGTTGCCCGACGGATTTATAGCAGTTCTGAAGTGAATGCCGTGAAGTGTTTCCTTCAGTCTCGTGGTTCTAGGCGCTCAGTCCGGAACCGCGGGACTGCTACGGTCGCAGGTTCGAATCCTGCCTCGGGCATGGATGTGTGTGATGTCCTTAGGTTAGTTAGGTTTAAGTAGTTCTAAGTTCTAGGGGACTGATGACCACAGATGTTAAGTCCCATAGTGCTCAGAGCCATTTGAGCCATTTTTTTTTTTTTTTGTTTCCTTCAGTTTAGAAATCGAGTTGAACTCACAAGGGGAGTGCAGTAGGTGGTATAGCACTTAGCAGCCCCATCAGTCAAACAAATCAGTAACAGCTTGCACTGTACGTGCATGAACATTGTCCAGCAAAATGATGGCCAGGTCCTACAGAAAGTGTCATCACTTCTGTCTCTGTGCTGTTATTTTTGGATCACAACCTACGACCAGCTGATCTGAGTCATAGCAATGAGTGCTCTATCCATATCATCTCCAGCGAGTGCAGGCCCTCAACAATGCAGATTTCCCTCCTAGGGAGAATGCCTGCCAACGGGTGCAACAACAATGCACTCTGAATGCCCTGTTCGTAAGCTGTGTTCCGTTCACGGATGAGGCTGGATTTACTCGTGACGCCGGCCGGGGTGGCCGAGCGGTTCTAGGTGCTTCAGTCTGGAACCGTGCGACCGCTACGGTCGCAGGTTCGAATCCTGCCTCGGGCATGGATGTGTATGATGTCCTTAGGTTAGTTAGGTTTAAGTAGTTCTAAGTTCTAGGGGATTGATGACCTTCAAAGATAAGTCCCGTAGTGGTCAGAGCCATTTGAACCATTTACTCGTGACGATATTTTTAATTGCCATAACTTTGACATTTAGGCCGATGTCAGACCTAATGCAACGCACGTATCACGACATGAGAAGCATTATTCGTTGAACGTCTGGGCAAGACTGCTTGGAGACCTCATAACTGGACCACACTTTTGGTCACAGAGGCTAACCGGACATCGGTATATGCGGTTTCTGCGGGCTGCGCTTCCAGATGTACATGATGATGTCCCAACGCCTGAACATGTGGTTCATGCATGACGGTGCTCCAGCACATTTTCACTTACGAGTGCGACCGCCTTCTAACTACGACGTACTGTCAACATTGGATAGGTAGAGGAGGGTATGTGCCATGACCACCAAGGGTCTCCGGATTTAAATTCCATCGATTTCTGTGTGTGGGGTCATATCAAAAGACGGATCTACGCTACCGAGGTCAACTCTCTTGAGGAATTACGCTTGCGGATTGAAGCAGCCTTCCAGCATTTATGTAATTCCCTAGGACTGCCTGAGAGGATACGCAGCTCATGAGTTCAATATGCTTTCAGACGCATGGACAACATTTCGAACACATACTTCAACTTTTAGATATGCCATGTGTTCCTAGACACTGATGAAACGCAACAGAAAATGTGTTGTATCTCGACAACGGTTGATTTGTAGACCCATGATTATTGGAGTTTTTTTAGCTACTTTTGGCCTGTAGTTTCCATGTGTTAATTATTGACAATTACTTCTGGAATACCCTGTATTTGTTGTTAGTGGGTGGCCTAGCCATGGAAAAGTTGTAAAGGACATTACAATCAGAACCACGACTGAGAGTGACTGAGTCAAATCAAATAACTAAAATATGCTAATACTGTGGGGAGGTACCAAAAAGCGTCGAAGAGTCCATGGAGAAAGCACACCGAGATCTACTCACATGGGCTCATCATGGAATCGAAGCTAACGAAACAACATGAAGCCACAAACTACAACCAAATTAAGCCCGCATCTCGTGGTCGTGCGGTAGCGTTCTCGCTTCCCACGCACGGGTTCCCGGGTTCGATTCCCGGCGGGGTCAGGGATTTTCTCTGCCTCGTGATGGCTGGGTGTTGTGTGCTGTCCTTAGGTTAGTTAGGTTTAAGTAGTTCTAAGTTCTAGGGGACTGATGACCATAGATGTTAAGTCCCATAGTGCTCAGAGCCTACAACCAAATTAAGAAACAATAGTTGCATGGCAAAGTAAGAAGCAAGCCGCACAGAATGTAGATCACACTACCACAATAATTACGATACTTACAATTCCCCAGAATCAGGAAACTGTGCACTCGCCACGGCGTCTGCTCGCCCGACTAGCCGCGAGGTTCTAACGCGCTGCTTCCCGAGCGGGAAGGCGTGGCGGTCCCCGGCACGATTCCGCCTGGAGGATTTGTGTCGAGGTCCGGTGTGCCGGCCAGGCTGTGGATGGCTTTTAAGGCGGTGTTCCATCTGCCTCGGCGAATGCGGGCTGGTTCCCCTTATTCCGCCTCAGTTACACTACGTCGGCGTTTGCTGCGCAAACACTGTCTCCACGTACGCATACACCATTATTATTCTAACACGCAAACATTTGGAGTTACACTCGTCTGGTATGAGACGTTCCAGGGGGGGATGGGAGGGAGTCCACTGGGGGCGGAACCGCACAATAACCCTTGGTTCATTGTGGGGTGGCGGTGGTGTGAGTGGACTGCTGTGATCTGTTGTGAGTTTGTGACCCACTAGGGGGTACAGCAGGACGAAACCTCTCCGTCGTTTCTAGATGCCTGATTCAACACACAATACACCAACGGCGTCAAGGAACTGGGTGACCCTTCAGGGAAGTGACGATAGAATGACGACTTTACATTCATCACCCCCCATAACACTAGTTTCAAAAGGAAAATGAAAAAAAAATTGGAAGGGACGACTCAATGCTGTTGGAAATCTGATAGACGAGAGTATCGCTTATTTCATGAAAAAATGGGGAACGCCGCAAAAACTTCCCACTTTTGGTATACATAACGCACCTAAATAAATGAGAAGTTAGTATCTTCAACTTTTGTGGTCCTGTCCTCCTCAGTTGCGCGTAATACTACGGTATATTGATAATTTTCACTTATGGACCGTCTGACAGCAACTGAATAAAACACAATTTTAGTGCCATACGCGTTTCGCCTTTATTTTTTGCAAGGCAAAATAGCTAACATATGTACATATTCCAGGCCACTGATGATGCCTTGCAGAAAATAAAGGCGAAACGCGTATGGAACTAAAATTGTGTTTTATTCAGTTGCTGTCAGACGGTCCATAAGTAAAAATTATTAATATGCCGAAGGAGAAGTTAGTACTGTCATGGAGCAGTGTTCCATCGATTGGTCCGCTTCTTCAGGTCAAGCCAGTGATGGGGCGACCCTATTTCACTGGGTAAGCCTAATTTTGAAGCAAAAGCATGGAGCTTTCAATGCCGATCGGGTGGCATCTGGCTCACTAGCCCTTTCATGCCGTGCTCAGCTATTTTCTACGGGGGGGGGGGGGGGGGGGGGGGGGAGTGCGTTCGCGTCAAGGCGACTTCCGCTCAGGGCTAGGAGAGGCGCCGGATCTGCCAACAAAAGCAAGAAGCAGTTCGTAGCCTTACTTCTGCGAAAACTACACAGCCCCCAGCGGACGTTAGTTCATTGTAATTAAGTTCACTGATCGCCGCGTGCAAACAAAGAGGACCTAGAGACCACACTGTGAGGACACCCTAGTGAGAAAAACGAAAAGCGTTCCTCCTAGCAAACGTGCCCAGTGCACTCTAAATAAAATAAACAACGTGATGGTAGAAAAAAATGAATCAACATCCTTTAGCATTATGTGATGCCTGTTCACAACTAATATACATGATATGATACGTAAACACCTTTGTGTTAGGGTATACCATCTCATGTATAATTGATCAAAAAATGGCTCTGAGCACTATGGGACTCAACATCTATGGTCATCAGTCCCCTAGAACTTAGAACTACTTAAACCTAACTAACCTAAGGACATCACACAACACCCAGCTATCACGAGGCAGAGAAAATCCCTGACCCCGCCGGGAATCGAACCCGGGAACCCGGGCGTGGGAGGCGAGAACGCTACCGCACGTCCACGAGATGCGGGCTGTAATTGATCATATTCATCGCATTTACAGCTGCTTCATGTCTGTTTTGTTATACGCACAAATTGTGATAACGATTCGTAACCGAAACCGATAGAAATAATAAAGGACACACACAGAGCCGCGTGTCATGCATTTAGTAGAATGCTTGATTATCCTTTGGTAACGCTCTTCATAAAAAGGTAGTCACCACGTCACGGATTAATACGACGGGCGTTTGGTAAATAATGCAACATTTTCTTTCGGAGCCAATTTTGGCTGAAAAAAATGCGGAATCTGTTGTGCGACGTCGTTGAGCCCTGCAGTTCCATGCATTCCTGATAGGTAGCGTCGTTATTCGTAGCTTTCAAAATGGCGTTCGTAACGGAGGTGCGTTCCAAGCAGAGAGCTGTCATCGAGTTTCTTCTGGTGGGAAACTATAGCATCGCAGATATTCATAGGTGTCCGCACAACGTCTAGGGACACCTGGCAGTGAACAAAAGCACGGTGAGTCGTTGATGAGGCGTCTGCAATCAACACAAAAGGGTCGCGCGAAACTGTCCGATTTCCTGCAGGCCGGCTGGCCGCGCACAGCTGTGACTCCTGCAATGTTGGAACGTGCGGACACTCTCATCCGAGATCATCGACGGATCACAATCGAACACCTAGCTGCACAACTGGACGTCTCTGTTGATAGTGTTGACACAGTAGTCCACCAGTTGGGCTACCCAAAGCCGTACGCCCGTTGGGTTCGTCGCCGCCTTAAACGAGACTATAAAGAGCTTGCGCGTCACGAGGGACAATTTTTCGTCGAGCACCGTCACAGGCGATGAAACATGCGTTCATCACTTCCAACCGGAAAAAAATGGCAGTCCAAAAAAATGAGTTCAGAGCCGCACCCTCTGCCGGTATGTCATGGCAACGGACTCTGGGTACGTGAGGGGGTAATTCTAATTGGCGTCCGCCCTCATAGCGCAACGATCAACTCGGAAGTGTATTGTACTACCCTTAGAAAATTGAAGAAACGACTTCGGTGTGTTCGTCGCCACAAAATACAAACGAACTTCTTCTTCTCCAGGACAACGCAAGGCCTCAAACAAGTCTTTGGACCTGAGAGGAGCTGTTCTTCCCAGTCCACCCTACAGCCCGGATCTCGCACCTTCCAGCTTACACGTGTCTGGTCCAATGAAGGACGTACCCCACGGAAAACAGTACATGGATGATGAGGAGATTATACGCTACTGACCATTAAATTGCTACACTACGAAGATGACGTGCTACAGACGCGAAATTTAGCCAACAGGAAGAAGATTCTGTGATATGCAAATGATTAGCTTTTCAGACCATTCACACACGGCTGGCGGCGGTGGCGATACCTACAACGTGCTGACATGAGGAAAATTTCTCATACACAAACAGCAGTTGACCGGCGTTGCCTGGTGAAACGTTGTTGTGATGCCTCGTGTAAGAAGGAGAAATGCGTACCATCACGTTTCCGACTTTGACAAAGGTCGGATTGTAGCCTATCGCGATGCGGTTTATCGTATCGCGACATTGCTGCTCGCGTTTGTCGAGATCCAATGACTGTTAGCAGGATATGGAATCGGTGGGTTCAGGAGGCTAATACGGAACGCCGTGCTGCATCCCAACGGTCTCGTATCACTAGCAGTCGAGATGACAGGCATCTTATCCGCATGGCTGTAACGGATCGTGCAGCCACGTCTCGATCCCTGAGTCAACAGATGGGGACGTTTACAAGACAACAACCATTTGCACGAACAGTTGGACGACGTTTGCAGCAGCGTGGACTATCAGTTTGGAGACCATGGCTACGGTTACCCTTGATGCTGCGTCACAGACAGGAGCGCCTGCGATGGTGTACTCAACGACGAACCTAGGTGTACGAATGGCAAAACGTCATCTTTTCGGATGAATCCTGGTTCTGTTTACAGCATCGTGATGGTCGCATCCGTGTATGGCGACATCGCGATGAACGCACATTGGAAGCGTATATTCGTCATCGCCATACTGGCGTATCACCCGGCGTGTTGGTATGGGGTGCCATTGGTTACACCTCTCGGTCACCTCTTTTTCACATTGACGGCACTTTGAAGAGTGGACGTTATACTCCAGATGTGTTACGACCTGTGGTTCTACCCTTCATTCGATCCCTGCGAAACCCTAAATTTCAGCAGGATAATGTACGACCGCATGTTGCAGGTCCTGTACGGGCTTTTCTGGATACAGAAAATGGTCGACTGCTGCCCTGGACAGCACATTCTCCAGATCTGTCACCAGCTGAAAACGTCTGGTCAATGGTGGCCGAGCAACTGGCTCGTCACAATACGCCAGTCACCACTCTTGATGAACTGTGGTATCGTGTTGAAGCTGCATGGGCAGCTGTACCTGTACACACCATCCAAGCTCTGTTTGACCCACGCGTATCAAGGCCGTTATTACGGCCAGAGGTGGTTGTTCTCAATACTGATTTGTCAGGATCTATGCACCCAAATTGCGTGAAAATGTAATCACAAGTGGCCGACCGAAGTGGCCGTGCGGTTAAAGGCGCTGCAGTCTGGAACCGCAAGACCGCTACGGTCGCAGGTTCGAATCCTGCCTCGGGCATGGATGTTTGTGATGTCCTTAGGTTAGTTAGGTTTAACTAGTTCTAAGTTCTAGGGGACTAATGACCTCAGCAGTTGAGTACCATAGTGCTCAGAGCCATTTGAACCCATTTTGTAATCACAAGTCAGTTCTAGTATATTATGTTTGTCCTATGAATACCCGTTTATCATCTGCATTTCTTCTTGGTGTAGCAATTTTAATGAGCAGTAGTGTAGGTGCAACAAGATATTGGCTCCGATGTCGACCCGTAGATTGATATCCTGCGGCCATGCAGGCCCTTCTATTACGGTGCCCGGCCGAGCTGGCCGAGCGGTTCTAGGCACTACAGTCTGGAACCGCGCGACAGCTACGGTCGCAGGTTCGAATCCTGCCTTGTGCATGGATGTGTGTGATGTCCCTAGGTTAGTTAGGTTTAAGTAGTTCTAAGTACTAGGGCACTGATGACCTCAGAAGTTAAGACCCATAGTGCTCAGAGCCATTTGAACCATTACGGTGCCATAAGGCCGTCGCATTGAATGAAGAATGTGTTGAAATATAGGGTATTGTGACCAAAATAGTGGGGTGTAAAATGGTGTATTGGAATCCTGAGTAAAACGAACTTTCGTTCAGAAAAAAATTTGTATTGCACTACTTATTGAACGACCCTCGTGGGGAAAGAAAAATACTGGTAATTAGTGTGGTGCCCAAAGTGTGTCTCGACAATGAAAGTGAGTAAATATGCTGGTCATTATACAAGGACGTCGGAACGCCAACAGCAGCAAAGTGTGCAGACTCGCGGCAAGGCAGGCGAGCGCGGGTCGCAGTAGAACTGCGCAGTACGGAGATTATCCTCGGGAAACGGCTGCCGGAATAAAGAGCAGAGTTAGCGGAGCCGCGGCGCGGCGGAAACAAATAGCAGACCGGCGGCGGGCATGAAAGATTCAGCGCCGCGAGCCAGAAGTACTGGGCGCCGCACAATGCGACTTACCGAAGGAGCGAAGGCCAAACAAGTTGGAGACGTAAAACGATCAGGCGGGGGCGATTAATAATCCATGGCGGCGAATAAACGCGGGGTAAACGCCGGGGCCGAGGGGAGCGGGCGGGGTATTTGGCGTGCGCAGATTGAGTGACTGATTGAAGACGGAGCGGAGGAGGCGCTGTTGATTGATTGAGCCCCGGAGGACAATGAATAAACGATGCGGCGGCGGAGTGGGCGGTCAGGTACCCAGAAGCCAGCGCAGCCCCAGGGGACGCTCGCGTCGGCGTCGCCGTCGGCCGGGGAGCCTCTCGGAACCTTGTACGTCCTGCCCGTCTCCCCAGTTTCGCTATTACCTTGCGCACAAGCCGCTGTTCCTCGTGTATTTTTGTTCCTGTGTCTCGCGATTGGTTTGATGCTGTTCTTCACAGTTTCATATCTTGTGCTAATGTCCTCAAAAGGTAAGCTGCACGTTATTATGTTAGCCCAAGAAACCTTTATCGAAGGCTCCACAACACTTTAAGTTTTGTGAAGGGAAGGCACGCAAACTATGTAGGTGGGTGCAACTTAACATCGTTTCCTTGCTTAAAGAAGTACTAAAATGTACCCAATTAGCAGCGAATTACGAAGAGCATTTGCGTTGAGAAACGTATTCAGGAGTCTTATCTGAGTCTTTGGTGTCCACAGTCCACATCGTTTTCGGATTTGTTCAGATCGTCCCTCAAAAGCGTTTTTCTGCACCTTTTTTTTTTTTTTTTTTTGTCATCAGTCTACGGGTCTACAGTCTACTGCGGCCCGCCACGAATTCCTTTCCTGTTCTAACCTCTTCATCTCAGAGTAGCACTTGCAACCTACGTCCTCAATTATTTGCTTGACGTATTCCAATCTCTCTCTTCCTCTACAGTTTTTGCCCTCTACAGCTCCCTCTAGTACCATGGAAGTCATTCCCTCATGTCTTAGCAGATGTCCTATCATCCTGTCCCTTCTCCTTATCAGTGTTTTCCACATATATTCCTTTCCTCCCCGGTTCTGCGTAGAACCTCCTCATTCCTTACCTTATCAGTTACACACGTTTGTTTTTAAAACAGTAATTCTTGATTCAACAATAAATAAAAAAAATACCACACGTTATTAATGAAGGAATAAACAACTGTGTAAATAGTAGTGTTTTCAGCGCGTTACAGTTTACAAAAATTACCATAAAAGACAGATACAGATAATGTTTAAAAAACAAACAAGCCACTGTGATCACGGCTGAAGGCTTTACACGCCAAGAATGACAATAAATTAAGAATGTTTAAGAACTCGCTGCAATTACAACTTACAGGTATTTAAATAT
Organism: Schistocerca americana; assembly: GCF_021461395.2. Lineage (NCBI taxonomy): Eukaryota > Metazoa > Arthropoda > Insecta > Orthoptera > Acrididae > Schistocerca > Schistocerca americana. Next base: position 21,859,620 of record NC_060124.1, read on the forward strand.
TAAAAAGTAAGTGGCCACAAACACGGCAGAACGTATCACACGCCAGGAATGGCAGTAAATAAGGTTTTAAGGTTTTTAAGCTTTACTGCTAAAATACAAATATAGATTTTTTTTTCAAAGAAAATAACTTCAATCACGGTTGAAGGCCTTACACGGCAGGAACGGCAATTATATGAAAATTTAGAAACCTGCTGTAAATCACCAAATACAAGCAAAGGTTAGTTAAAAGAAACAAGCAACTGACCACAAAACGGGTGAAATAAGATGATGGTAACCTTGTAACACAACCCTTACACTGCTAGATTTATTCCAGAAGGCGACGGGAACTATTAACTAGACATACATAAACTTTTAATGTAGCCATTACAAGGTATGGTAATCGATAATAAAATAATAGAATACAAGGACCAGTCACAGACGGTGGTCCAGGAATCGACCTCTGAGAAGGTCCGGCAACAAACACTTTCGCGAGCGATGAGATAGGCAGAGTTGCATTCACTTCACAAGATGGTAACTCATACTAGTGGCAGTCTAACGAATGACTAATGATATCTTGCTGAAGCTACCTGACGTCCAATAAACCAAATGCAAGAATGGAGCAACACGCCAAAGCAGGAACCGGCGAACTGCACTATGCCCCCAGAATACTGTGCTTAGACTGCCCGGAACGCGGAAGGAATCACTACCACCAGAGTAGAAGAATCACAAACGGCCTACGATCAAGAAAGCTGTCAAAACTACACGCCTTACCGGACAGCAGCAGCAAGGCCAGGAAACGTACACTGACATTACATACACTAACCCCCAAGGCAGGTAACTGGGGCGTTGGCTGCCACTTGGCAGGAAAAAATACCGCTGGTTGAACTTAACAAATTGTAACAAGCTGAACACAGTAAATAGTAATAAGAAGCCGAGGAAAGCTAATCCGATCCGTCTTCCCCAAGCACTCCACTCGCTGCTCTTCAACTCGGCGACGCTACGAGCAGCAGCACGAACCCAAGTACCAAAGACTCGAGAGATGTCACGATGTTGGAGTTTTCTCTACTTGAATTGAAATGCACTCATCTTACAGCCTGCAGGATCTGGTTTACAACCAGATGGTGCACCCTCGTGACCACAGCCCTTCCATCCAGCAGTCCGTGCGCGCCGCCAGCGACCCTGGCGTGTTCTCGCACTGCACGGACCTGGCTCCTCCTGAGTCGCCAACCGAACTGCCACACTCACACGACACGGGAAAACAACGACGTCGCCCCAAAGATAGGGCAACAGTTACTACATATCGATAACCGCCGCTGCTGCCACTAGCGGACAGGCGACGCTTGCCAACCGAGTAGCGGCAGTCAAGACGAGAAGAAGACAAACAACCGCAACCATGCCAACTAAAGGATACGGTCTGGTCTCCAACAGAGGGCGGAAACTTACAAACAGCACCAACGTGAGCCGCAGCATGGCTCAACAATGTTGTTGTCATGGTTTTGATATCGCATGACAATACCAGCCCTCGGGCGTCATAAAGTTGGTAACGGAATTGCCATCATTGTAGCAATCACGCTGGATGCGGCGAGTTCAATGGCGAGTGCCCGCTGGGGCGCGCCTTCAGTGGCTCAGTACCACGAGCGCCCTCTGCTGCTTCACGCAGGACGTCCGGCGGCAGCCATACGCTTGCGCCTCTTCGCTATGTGACGCCGTACAGACGCCGCCTAATCTCGGCTCCAAAACCACCATTCATGCTTAGTTCAGAGAGGCCATCCGTGTTGCTGTTATATGAGCTGGACTCTATTTCTTGCTGCAGTACTTGTTATGAGTATTTGTACAAATGGCTCTGAGCACTATGGGACTTAACATCAGTGGTCATCAGTCCCCTAGAACATAGAACTGCTTAAACCTAACTAACCTAAGGACATAACACACATCCATGCCCGAGGCAGGATTCGAACCTGCGACCGTAGCAGTCGCGCAGTTCCGGACTGAGCGCCTAGAACCGCGAGACCACCGCGGCCGGCAGTCTTTGTACACTTGGTGAAATACAAGTCAAGTAAATCTTCTGTTTACTGCATTAACTTGTTCGCTGGTCGTTTCTTCTCCTGTCCAGCTTTCGAACGACGATAGTTGTCGCATCACTCTAAAGCCCAGCACACCTTACTGTTGTGTACAAAGTCATACACAACAGTGCTCTTCAGCCAGAATATACACTGTCCTGAGCAAGCCTACATCCCTCTGAATCCGCTTACTGTATTCATCTCTCGGTCTTCCTCTACAGTTTTACCCCACATCCGCCAATACTAAACTGGCGATCCCTCGATATCTCAGAACACGTCCCATCAACCAATCCCTTCTTTTAGTCAAACTGTGCCAAAACTTCTTTTCTCCCCAGTTCTATGTAGTATCTCCTTGTTAGCTACCTGATCTACCCATCCAAGCTATAGCATTCTTCTATAGCACCTCATTTCACAAAATTTCTATGCTCTTTTGTGAACCGCTTATCCTCCAATTTCACTTGCACACAAGGCTGAACTCCAGAGAAAGACCTTCAGAAAAGACTTCCTAACGCTTAAATTTGTATTACGTGTAAACAAATCTTTTTAAGAAATGCTTTTCTTGATACAGCCAATCTATGTTTAAGATCCTAATTACTTCCGCCATCATCAGTTATTTTACCTGATCATTTTGAGCACCACAGCAACCACTAATGTTATTGTAACTCTTCAGGCTTTCCTGGCGATCTAATGACACCTTGGGTTGTCGGGTGTTCTGCCGGATATCAGCGTCGTACTTGCACGATATTTCGGTCACGTAGCTCGTAACCTTCATCAGGTGCGACCTGAGACTGCTCCTCGAGTGGACCTGGTCCAGTATTTATGCCTATGGCCTTCCCCCTCCACCAACGGCTGCAGGCGCTTCCTCTGTGGTCCGCGCCCATTCCCTGCGACCTGCTGGAGCGTTGCTGCTCGGTTTTCCGTCCGCTGCGGTTCTAGGTGTTCCCTCTGCGGTCCGCGCCCACCAGTCCCACTTCTGGGTGTTCCATCTTCGGTCTGGTGCGCCTGGCAGTCCGTCAGGGGCTCGTTTTCCATCTCTATGTCTCTGGTTCTTCTGTTTGTGTAGTGTTGCAGCTGGCCCCGTTGCTCCTTTAACAATTCCAGAGCCGGATCCCAGGCTTTGCTTAGCTGGTACCCTGTGTCACGATTCATAAGATCGTCAGTCATTTTAATTTCTATCGATTGTCTTATAACACTGTCCCAAAATCTGGGTGTTTGTGCTAGAATCTTGGTATCCTCGTAGTTCATGGCATGATCTAGTTCTAGACAGTGTTCAGCAATGGCTGACTTTGTCACCTGTCTTAATCTAGTGTGCCTCTGATGTTCTTTGCACCTGATCTCCACAGTTCTTGTTGTCCGGCCAATGTAGGACATGCCTGACGGACTGCCAGGCGCACCAGACCGAAGATGGAACACCCAGAATTGGTGGGCGCGGACCGCAGAGGGAACATCCAGAGCCGCAGCAGACGAAAAACGGAGCGGCAACGCTCCAACAGGTCGTGGTGAGCGGGCGGGGACCGCAGGAGGAACGCTTGGTACCCCCAGACCGTAGATGAAACCCCCAGGAGCGGGTTTGGTGGGCGCGGGCTGCAGAGGGAACACCTAGAACCGCAGCGGACGGAAAACGGAGCAGCAACGCTCCAGCAGGTCGCAGGGAATGGGCGCGGACCACAGAGGAAGCGCCTGCAGCCGTTGGTGGAGGGGGAAGGCCATAGGCATAAATACTGCACCAGGTCCACTCGAGGAGCAGTCTCAGGTCGCACCTGATGAAGGTTACGAGCTACGTGACCGAAATATCGTGCAAGTACGACGCTGATGTCCGGCAGAACACCCGACAACCCAAGATGTCACTAATGTTATTGTTTAATAAATACCACCTCAGCTGGTATTTATTTATTGCGTTATGACCAGTTTCGTTTGATGAAAGTATCCAGGTTGCTGAGATGTGCTAAAGTCATGACGTGACATGAGTTGACACCGAACCCCTACCCTGGGCCTGCTGGGCACGCATTCTGCAGTCACACCCCATGCCGACTGTTAGTCGGTGGACGGCCAACTACTACGAACTATACTGCAGAGCTGGTGCGCCAAGGAGCTGGAACCTTGAATCCACTGACTCTACATACCGATCCCATAGCTCCCACTGTGGCGCCTCTGTCTGCTACGCCGCTTCAGACGAGTCGGTCGATGACAATTCAGGCCTGGCGCCAACCCTCGATTCATCAGCGGCTCGCACCAGGTCTACCAGTGGAGGATCTCCCGCTTTTCTGTGCTCTCCTCCAAACGGTCTCCGCGACCCATCACAGCCACAACCCGCATTGAGTTGAGAGACGCACCGCAGTGTTGCCGCTCGCCACACTCTCGGCGCTGGCTTCCGGGAGACGAATCCACGTTGCAGGAGACTCCTTTCGATGTCTCGCGCCGTGGCAGCTCACCAGCACACGTCGCTAAATGCACTACAAACGCCGCCGAACACGGCCTCTGACCAAGGCGTGCGCCAGAGCAGTGCCACCATGGCCTGCTGGGCGAGAAGGAAATACGACGTACCTCGATTTTTAAATTCACGGCACAACACTTTCGCGAGGAGCCCTAAATATCGCCTCTGTTTCAATAGATCAGTTCACTTCAACTAGTATGAACTGTGACATTTCTGACAACAAATCAAGAATCCAGACGGCTAACTGAGATGATACTCCATAGTCATGCAGTTTGATTAGAAGCAGCTTGTGAAAAACAGTCTGTAAAGTCTCTGGGGGATGTAGGAAAACGGAATCAACTTGAGGTCCCCCAGTCCACAACACTCTACATCATCTGGGTAAAAAGTCAGTTGTTTTGCTCAAGAAAGGAATTTTCGGAATCAATGATTACAAGTCGAAAGATCGTTTTAGGTTGAGATACATAAACATACTGAGATTTCCTCTCTGCAACGATGTTCAATGATATGATACTCCCCGGCAGGTTAAAACTGTGTGCCGAACTGAGACTCATTTTCGTGACCTTTGCCTTTTGCGGGCAACTCCTCTTCCGACTGAGCTACCCAAGCACGACTCACGACCCGTCTAGTTCGAGTATCGGTCCCGCAGACAGTTTTAATCGCCAGGAAATTTCGTATCAGCGCACACACCGATGCAGAGTGAAAATTTCATTCTGGAAACATCCTCAAGGTGACAATTTTTTTCCTCCAGTGGTTCTTGTTGTGACTTGGCAAGACAGCCAAGCCACTATGAGGTAGCCGAAAGGCACGCGTTTAAGCTCACGCAGGCTGGCATGACGTCTGGAACAGTTAAAGGAGTTGAGTCTAGCAAAAAAAGTACGTAGCTTCTGGAATACTTAACTTTAATCCATAATTGGTGAACATCGGTCTGACGGTACATGCATCACAAGATAAATAGCAAATGATAATGGCGCCTTGCTAGGTCGTAGCAAATGACATAGCTGAAGGCTATGCTAACTGTCGTCTCGGCAAATGAGAACGTAATTTGTCAGTGAACCATCGCTAGCAAAGTCGGCTGTACAACTGGGGCGAGTGCTAGGACGTCTCTCTAGACCTGCCGTGTGGCGGCGCTCGGTCTGCCATCACTGACAGTGGCGACACGCGGGTCCGACGTATACTACCGGACCGCGGCCGATTTAAAGGCTACCACCTAGCAAGTGTGGTGTCTGGCGGTGACACCACAGTTCTAGTCCCACAAGTTTCACATGAGGACGTCTACGAAGTTTGGAAGATTGGAGATGAGGTAGCTTGGAGAAGTAAAGATGCGAGGATGGGTGGTGAGTCGTCCGTGGGTAGCTCGGTCGTAGAGCACTTGCCCGCGAAAGGCGAAGGTTCCGTTTAGAATGTGAGTCAGGTACACTGTTTTAAACTGCTAGAAAGTTTTATTTCATTATGCTGGAACACAGTATATGTTTTAATATCCTACTAATAATCGATTTCTCTAATTTAGCGAATTAGTTCTACACTGAAGCGCCAAAGAAATTGGCATAGGCGTGCCTATTCAATTACAGAGATATGTAAACGGGCAGAATACGGCGCTGCGGTCTGCAACATGTACGTAAAACGACAAGTGTCTGTCGCAGCTGATTCAATGGAAGGTTATCAAGATTTAAGTGAGGTTGAACGTGGTGTTATATTCGGTGCACGAACGATGGGAAACAGCATCTTAGAGGTAGCGATGGAGTGGGGATTTTCCGGTACGACCATTTCAAGAGCGTACCATGAATGTCAGGTATCCGGTAAAACACCAAATCTCCGACATTGCTGCGCCCGGAAAAAGATCCTGCAATAACGCCACCAACGACGACTGGAGACAATCGTTCAATTTGACGGAAGTGCAAAATGCTGCAGACTTCAATGCTGGGCCATCAATAAGTGTTAGCCTGCGTACCATTCAACGAAACATCATTGATATTGGCTTTCGGAGCCGAAGGCCCACTCGTTTACCCTTCGATGACTGCATGGCACAGAACTTTATGCCTCGCCTGGGTCTTCAACAGCGACATTGGACTGTTGATGACTGAAAAGATTTTGCCTGGTCCGAAGAGTCTCGTTTGATATTGTATCGAGTGGATGGACGTTGCAGGTATGGAGATAACCTCATAAATCCATGTCAGCAGGGGGAGTTCAAGCTGATGGAGGTTCTGTAATTATGTGCAATTGTAGTGATATGAGACCACTGATACGCCTTGATACGACTCTGACAGGTGACACGTATGTAAGCACCCTGTCTGGTCACCAGCACCCATTCATGTCCATTGTGCATTCCGACGGACTTGGGCAATTGCGGCAGGACAATGCGACACCCCACACGTCCGGAATTTGCTACAGAGTGGCTCCAGGAACACTCTTCTGCGTTTAAACACTTACTCTGGCTACGAAACTCCCTAGACGTGAATGTTATTGAGCACATCTTGAATACCTTGCAACGTACTGGTCAGAAGAGATCTCCACCCCCTCCTACTCTTACTGATTTATGAACAGCCATGCAGGACTGATGGTGTCAATTCCCTCCAGCACCACTTCAGACATTAGTCGGGTTGGTGCCGCGTCGTGCTGCGGCACTTTTGCGTGCTCACTGGGGCCCTGCACGGTATTAGGCCAGGTGAACCAGTTTCTTTGGTCCTTCAGTGTATGATCCCAGTGTGAGACAAGACGGTTAATGTCTTCATGGAAAAATATATGCGGTTGTTTGTCTTCGTCCGAAGCAAATTGACGGCCCCGAATGCCTTCCGTCAGAGGTACAAAAATCTGGAAATGGGATGGGATCACCGGAACTGTACGGAGGATGTGTAAGGGCTTCCCAGCGAAACTTATACAGCGTAGTCGAAACAACTTTGGCAGATTTTTGGGGACCTGAAGAATGACAGTAGTGGCTATCGATTTACTTCGTAGGAAGAGGTGCACCCATGGTTACAATCACGGTTCCGCAGGCAAACGCAAACATTTTCCCATAAAGGCATTGACTGTCTTATCTCACAGTAGGATACACGACTGCACTGATATCCTCGATGATGAGCGCTAGTAATCTCCTTCCTTTCTTCCATAAATGTTATGGGACTGCCTTTGAAATAATAAAGAGTTTACTTACTTTTTTCGCTATGAATCGTTTTCATTTGGTTGTCTCACGTACTTCAAATGTAGTAAATGAAGTAAATGAAGCAGGAAAAAAGGAATACAAACGTCTCAAATATGAGATCGACAGGAAGTGCAAAATGCCTAAGCAGGGATGGCTAGAGTACAAATGTAAGGATGTAGAGGCTTGTCTCACTAGGGGTAAGATAGATACTGCCTACAGGAAAATTAAAGAGACCTTTGGAGAGAAGAGAACCACTTGTATGAATATCAAGAGCTCAGATGGCAACCCAGTTCTAAGCAAAGAAGGGAAGGCAGAAAGGTGGAAGGAGTATATAGAGGGTTTATACAAGGGCGATGTACTTGAGGACAACATTATGGAAATGGAAGAGGATGTAGATAAAGATGAAATTGGAGATAAGATACTGCGTGAAGAGTTTGACAGAGCACTGAAAGACCTGAGTCGAAAGAACAAGGCCCCGGGAGTAGACAACATTCCATTAGAACTACTGATGGCCTTGGGAGAGCCAGTCATGACAAAGCTCTACCATCTGGTGAGCAAGATGTATGAGACAGGCGAAATACCCACAGACTTCAAGAAGAATATAATAACTCCAATCCCAAAGAAAGCAGGTGTTGACAGATGTGAAAATTACCGAACTATCAGTTTAATAAGTCACAGCTGCAAAATACTAACGCGAATTCTTTACAGACGAATGGAAAAACTGGTAGAAGCGGACCTCGGGGAGGATCAGTTTGGATTCCGTAGAAATGTTGGAACACGTGAGGCAATACTAACCTTACGACTTATCTTAGAAGAAAGATTAAGAAAAGGCAAACCTACGTTTCTAGCATTTGTAGACTTAGAGAAAGCTTTTGACAACGTTAACTGGAATACTCTCTTTCAAATTCTGAAGGTGGCAGGGGTAAAATCCAAGGAGCGAAAGGCTATTTACAATTTGTACAGAAACCAGATGGCAGTTATAAGAGTCGAGGGGCATGAAAGGGAAGCAGTGGTTGGGAAAGGAGTGAGACAGGGTTGTAGCCTCTCCCCGATGTTATTCAATCTGTATATTGAGCAAGCAGTAAAGGAAACAAAAGAAAAATTCGGAGTAGGTATTAAAATTCATGGAGAAGAAGTAAAAACTTTGAGGTTCGCCGATGACATTCTAATTCTGTCAGAGACAGCAAAGGACTTGGAAGAGCAGTTAAACGGAATGGACAGTGTCTTGAAAGGAGGATATAAGATGAACATCAACAAAAGCAAAACGAGGATAATGGAATGTAGTCAAATTAAATCGGGTGATGCTGAGGGGATTAGATTAGGAAATGAGACACTTAAAGTAGTAAAGGAGTTTTGCTATTTAGGGAGTAAAATAACTGATGATGGTCGAAGTAGAGAGGATATAAAATGTAGACTGGCAATGGCAAGGAAATCGTTTCTTAAGAAGAGAAATTTGTTAACATCGAGTATAGATTTAAGTGTCAGGAAGTCGTTTCTGAAAGTATTTGTATGGATTGTAGCCATGTATGGAAGTGAAACATGGATGATAACCAGTTTGGACAAGAAGAGAATAGAAGCTTTCGAAATGTGGTGCTACAGAAGAATACTGAAGATAAGGTGGGTAGGTCACGTAACTAATGAGGTGGTATTGAATAGGATTGGGGAGAAGAGAAGTTTGTGGCACAACTTGACTAGAAGAAGGGATCGGTTGGTAGGAGATGTTCTGAGGCATCAAGGGATCACCAATTTAGTATTGGAGTCCAGCGTGGAGGGTAAAAATCGTAGAAGGAGACCAAGAGATGAGTACACTAAGCAGATTCAGAAGGATGTAGGTTGCAGTAGGTACTGGGAGATGAAGAAGCTTGCACAGGATAGAGTAGCATGGAGAGCTGCATCAAACCAGTCTCAGGACTGAAGACCACAACAACAACAACGTACTTCAAAAATCTTTTATAGTATGAATAGAGACTCTCAACGTCGTATTTTGCTAAGAAATTTTCTCCGGCTTCCATCTTGGTGGCTGCGTTGTGATTTAGCGAAGTTTGGATGTCACTTATCATCTTCTGGTTAAGAAGACCTCTGCCTACGACAGCAGATGATGAGAGTGGCACTCACCAAAAACTCGCGGAATTTCGAATGCAGCCACCCGAATGGAAGCTTCAGAAAATTCCATGTTCTTTTGTAGTCTGCTTCACATATTCTAGCTTTGTTCTTACCCTTGGAGCGATAGAGTTTTCCCGTATAGTCAAAAACAAATTAGAGATGCAGGGGACTTGGATTCAGTGCAACGGATTCTCCTGCGCAGGGCACAGCGGCAGTGCTCAGAAGTCAAAGGCCTCATGCACAGAGTTTTAACGTCAGCACTGCCCGCAGGAGGCCAGAATATTGCCACTTCATCTACATCTACATCTATATGGATACTCTGAAAATCACATTTAAGTGCATGGCAGAATCACATTTAAGTGCATGGCAGAGGGATCATCGAACCACCTTCACAATTCTTTATTATTCCAATCACGTATAGCGCGCGGAAAGAATGAACACCTATATTTTTCCGTACGAGCTCTGATTTCCCTTATTTTATCGTGGTGATCGTTCCTCCCTACGTAGGTCGGTGTCAACAAAATATTTTCGCATTCGGAGGAGAAAATTGGTGAATGGAATTTCGTGAGAAGATTCCGTCGCAACGAAAAACGCCTTTCTTTTAGTGATGTCCAGCCCAAATCCTGTATAATTTCTGTGACACTCTCTCCCATATTTCGCAATAATACAAAACGTGCTGCCTTTCATTGAACTTTTCCTATGTACTCCGTCAGTCCTATCGGGTAAGGCTCCCACACCGCGCGGCAGTATTGTAAAAGAGGACGGACAAGCGTAGTGTAGGCAGTCTCCTTAGTAGGTCTGTTACATTTTCTAAGTCTCCTGCCAATGAAACGCAGTCTTTGTTTAGCCGTCCCCACAACATTTTCTATGTGTTCCTTCCAATTTAAGTTGTTCGTAATTGTAATTCCTGGGTATTTAGTTGAATTTACGGCCTTTAGATTTGACTGATTTATCGTGTAACCGAAGTTTAACGAATTACTTTTAGCACTCATCTGGATGACCCCACAGTTTTCGTTATTTAGCATCAACTGCCAATTATCTTTTCTAAATCGTTTTGCAATTTGTTTTGATCTTCTGATGATTTTGTTAGTCGATAAACGACAGCGTCATCTGCAAACAACCGAAGACGGCTGCTCAAATTGTCTCCCAAATCGTTTATGCAGATAAGGAACAGCAAAGGGCCTATAACACTACCTTGGGGAACGCTATAAATCACTTCTGTTTTACTTGACGACTTTCCGTCAATTAGTACGAACTTTGACCTCTCGGACAGGAAATCACAAATCCAGTCACATAACTGAGACGATATTCCGTAAGCAAGAAATTTCCCTACGAGCCGCTTGTGTGGTACAATGTCAAAAGCCTTCCGGAAATCCAGAAGTACGGAATCGATCTAAAATCCCTTGTCAATAGCACTCAACACTTCATGTGAATCAAGAGCTAGTTGTGTTTCACAGGAACGATGTTTTCTAAACCCATGTTGACTGTGTGTCAATAGACCGTTTTCTTCGAGGTAACTCATAATGTTAGAACACAATATATGTTCCAAAATCCTCCTGCATATCGACGTTAACGATATGGGCCTGTAATTTAGTGGATAACTCCTACTACCTTTCTTGAACACTGGTGTGACCTGTGCAACTTTCCCGTCTTTGGGTACGGATCTTTCGTCGAGCGAACGGTTGTATGTGATTGTTAAATGGATCTAATGCATCAGCATACTCGGAAAGGAACCTAATTGGTATTCAGTCTGGACCAGAAGACTTTGTGGTTATCATGAAGAGACAAAATCAGCTAAAACCCGTTTAAAAGCGTTACTTTCTTGTCTCGATCGACTATTCGTGTTCTTCCCTAGCCCAGTTTTCGAATGGAAAAGGAATGGCATGAAATCGCACGCTAGCACAAGCACCCTTGACCGCCAACCGTAAGCGAGCAAGAAGCTTGCAGAGAACATAAATACATGTAGCTGCGCGACTGGACCCATCCACATCGCAAAGACTTTAATTTTCTTTTTATTGAGTAATACCAAGGAAGTTCGACACTCCAGGACGCTCCCCGGCATCGGAAATGAGCTGCGGGTGCGATGGCGTGGAGAGGACGGCAAACCGGCCGGCACTGCTCGGTAGCGCGAATGGTGGCAAAGTGAAAATTAGCGCCAGTTTTGCCGGTATTTATCATTCAGATATCGCATATTTGAATCCAGATACACCGCCAACAGTTTTGACGGTGTGTCAATACCATCAAGCAGTAATGATGTATGGCGCAGCAAATATGGCCACATCAACATAATCGAAACTTATTTAATGGTCACTGCTGTTGCAGCTGCTCTCGTTAAATGCTGATTTGTGTTTCATTTGATGCGAGCCGAAAATATGGAAATAGCGGCAATCAATTCTGCAACTTCAATCGCGTGAATGCGATATTCGCTAACCGCGGTGCCGAGTGCATGCCGGCGTCATTTTTGTCGTTTTGTCTGAATCTTTGATGCCTCCGATGGAAAATGACGTACAGAGCAGTCTCCATTAAAATCTGTCACGAAGTTGTCTCATAAAATTCATGCCTACTTTGTGTAGCTGTAATTCTGTGTCGAGATCTGGCGTTCACGATCTTTCTGCATTACGAGGGGTAAAGAATGATTTATGTAACGTTTTTTTTTTTTTAAATTACCGCTACCAGTCACAAACTTTGTTAACTATTGTATTACTTATTTAATTAGCGACGTGTTCGAGGGAATACCTCATCTTCAGCCTAAATGGCATTACAAAAATAACTTTACAATAAATTCATACTGATGTTACATAGTCCTTTCGTAAATGCTGTAGTCATCCTGTGGAAGATGAGAAAACTTAGTATGAGGTGATGTCACTTTGGAAGCTGGACTGATGTTTGCATGAAAATGTTTTGTAACGGTCACTCACTTCGTTATTCTGGCGAGACAGTCACGGTCGAAAAATAGTGAAAATGGCTTAATTTACTACAAATGAAAAACGAAGTGTATCGATATTAAACTTTGCATGATGTTATGAAATCTTCTGGGTCGATAGCAAATTGTTGTGAACGCAAATTTATACGATACGAATACCAAAGAATAAAGAGCTGCGAGTATGTTATGTATCCTGTAGAAGAATGCTTTACGTTACATTGATTCACAAAACGCGAAACAAGGCCTTTGAGACAGAACAGACACTGGATGAAATATGCGGCGACCTTTATTAGAGGAAGGAATGGGACAGTGGTTAGAAAAGGCAAGACAGGACCGAAATATTAGAAAGGTTGATGAAAATGAAGAAATACGAGTATAACTTTTCAAAAACAAAATCATTTAAATCTCACATATATTTTTCAACTCTGATATTACAGATTTTTAGGAACCTGTGGAGACGGTGATTTCAATTTTATTGTTTATAGTTGGTTCTTAATTAGTTTTGTTCAGATTATTTGTGCGATTTTCAAATGCCACTGCCATTGCAGGAGCCTATAAATTACTTGTGTGGACTACCAGAAAGCAATGGAGAACATTCTGCCCGTGATCTTAAGTCTACATGTCCACAACTCAGCTCGCCCCAAGTAAAATAAAATGTTTGATACTCTATTTATAATCCAGAGAAATTTGGAACTACGACAATAACTGAAAATCTAGTGTTTTAACAAATCAGTATATTCAAGCAAAGTTCAGAAAAACGAATTAATAGTTTTGCAATTAATTAAAGTTTTCCAGTCGTAATCACCGTTCATTGCAGTTTAGCAAAAAAATTCTATTCGAAATACTAAGAATTACTGACTTTCGCTCTCTCTGTTAATTAAGGACAGTTAACAACTCTCCTTAAAAGTGGTGAATAGTCTACGCCACTTGCTACGCTTTTTTCCACAACTACGGGCAACACACAAAATCAGAAGCATCGGGACAGAAAACAGGCTATCCAGGAAATTATTAATTTTCCTAAGTTCACTTTTACACACTTGCACAAAATCTGCGCGATAACTAATTCAAACAGTACTTGTTGGTCTGTAATGCCACCCGAGGCATAGTGCACATGGACGCAGAATTACGACATATTCGGAATCACTTTTTGTGAAGATTAGCGAGATACATTCGGTGCGATTGACGACTATCGAATCATGTTTTTGATGGCAGCTGTCCCTACCGATTCGTTTTATGCAACCCACACTAAGTATCAGGAACGGTATCCAGACAGGCGATAGCTATGTTATTGTCATAATTTCCCTCTCAGAGCTTTGGGCGACTGATAGTAACTGGAATCATACTGTAAGAAATGCAAGTCAGGATTGGGCATCAGTTACACAGTATTTTTGGAGCAAGATATGCCTTACTTCTGCCGTACTTATCCAGGTGTCTCCAGTCTTCCTATGTGTATTTAGCGGTGTAGTCTTACAGGTTTTGGATGTCTTTGTAAGTTTATTCTGTTCATGGCACTTAAACTTTCGTAAATGGTTCGGAAACTTTGCCTTATAACCCGTGTTTTGCCATCGGAAATAACTAAATTAACAGGAGATTTCAAAATGGGAAATGTGGAAGTAACAACTGTCCAGTATTTATCTTGCGAATCATCTACGAAAACCTAAGTAACACAAACGGTATAAACTTATAGGGATATCCAAAACTTGTTTGGCTACACTGGTAATTACACAAAGGAATATTGGAGGCTCTTGGATAAGTATGGCACAAGTGAGGTACTTCTTGGTCCAAAAATACCATTTAACACATTGCCAATCCTCACTTGTATTTTTTGTAGTATGATTTCATTTGCTAACAGCTGCCCAAAGCTCTCAGAGAATATTTACGTCGATTATGTGGCTGTCGCTTGTTTGGATATCTTTCCTGATACAGATGTAGTGCAGGTTGCACAAAACGAATCGGTAGGGGCCGCTGAACCACCCTTATACTCTTGGTGGTACAGCAAATCAATACCTTTGGTCAGAAGGCCTCCAGCGTCTGTAGCAGAGCCAACATCGCACCCTTTTTAACTACGAAAAGGCTTAGCTCGTTGTTAGTTGAAGAGTAACAAATTTCCCAACTTTTCTCTGATCAAAGCTGGTACTCCCTATGTTCTATAAAATTATCAGTTTGTTAACCCTTAAGCTCTGACTTCCACAATTTTTCTAACAGAACCGATGGTGGATTGTGACGTCTGGTCTCCTTTCAATCATCAGTACCTTTGTCAGTGTATAGTCTTGAAATTTGGTGCAGCTTCCTTATTGCATCTACTGAATACAGAGCCGCCATTTTAGCACGTATGTTTCTTTACATGATACTGTACCTAATTCTAAACGTACAAATTTCTACTATTTTATTATGCTCCTTTGAAATTTCGTAAAAAGTAGATTTTTGAGAAAAGTAATCAGCGAATCAAGCTGAAATTTAAGGTAAATAACATTAACATAGTTTTACATCTCTCCAGGTCTTCTGTCGTAGTTTAGATATTTAACTTACACTGGATAACTGCACAATCCTTCGGTCTGTACTGACACGTGCTGGGCGCTGCCGGCTTGATCGGGTGACGAAGAAAAACCGACCTCTCGCTCGCCACCGTAGATATGCAGGCACAGTGCTTGCTTCCTCACAAACCTCACAGCCATAATATTCCATGGCAAGACGCTGAATCATTCTGTGGACTATCAAATGCTAAAGAGTGAACTGAAACCTATCATTTCCCTTACCAACAACTGAATTGTATCTGAATGTTTCTTTTTATCATTTCATGCCAATGCAAGTTCTTATACACATTGATGTGCTGTTGTAGACAGTATTACTTTCCAAATATTATGTGTAAAATAATCGCACTTGATAAAATTTACTGAACAGTAAACTTGTTTTGCTTTTCTAAATGTTGTGTTTGATTTACTCGAATTTTATTTGTAAAGGGTATTGTTATTGTTGTTGCAGTTTCAGTATGAACACTTCTTTGATACAGCTTTCAGCGCACGTGTATTTTGTGAAAGCCTCTACATCTCTGCACACCTACTCCGATCTGCATCCATTTGAACCTGCTTGCTATATTCAAACCAACAGGAAAATATGTTACCGTTTAACTGCAAGGCAATGCAGAAGTGCAGTCTTCTTACTTGGCGTAGCGCATGGAAGCTCTCTGTAATTGATGACCACTAACAAAGCGATTGTGGCCGAAGATCTCGCGCAAAAGAAGTCACCTTCATTCTGCCAACAAAAAAATGGTTCAAATGGCTCCAAGCACTATGGGACTTAACATCTAAGATCATCAGTCCTCTAGAACTTAGAACTACTTAAACCTAGCTAACCTAAGGACATCACACACATCCATACCCGAGGCAGGATTCGAACCTGTGACTGTAGCAGCAGTGCGGTTCCGAACTGAAGCACCTAAAACGGCTTGGCCACAGCGGCCGGCACTCTGCCAACAGCCGTGTCAAAGAGGGTGGAGGAGCAGACAGATGATCAGGGCACACTCTTGCTCTTGGGGTGGGGAAACTGCCCTAAAGGCGAAAGAATCACCAGCTATCAACGGCATGAGGATGCAAAAGCCAAGGGGTACCACTGCATTAAAAACAAATAACATATGTCCACAGGACATATGACCTGTAATTGAAGAAGTTTCATGGTGATCTCTTCATTGGCAAAATATTCTGGTGTAGATCTCCATTCTGATCTCTCGGAGGACTTTGCAAAGGGTGAGATTACCATGAGAAAAAGAGTTAATAATCCATAAAAGGATGAAGTTCTACGAGTCGGGCCGAGGAATGTCAGAAGTTTGAACGTGGTTGGGAAACAATAAAATCTCAAAAGGAAAATGTTAATGCTCAGTCTAGATGTAGAGTGGTTAGTGAAGTGAAACTGAGAGAAGGCTAGGTTTTCTGGTCAAACCAATATAGAGTGATATCAACAGGAGCAGCAAATGGTGTAATGGGAGTAGGATTCACTATGAATGCGAAGGTATGACAGAGAGTGAGTTACTGTGAACAGTTCATTGATACTGTTGTTCTCATCAGAAGCGACAGCTAACCAACATCGGAAACATTAGGTCACGTATACAGGAAGGTGTCGCAAGCAGAAGATGAAGAGATAGAGGAATTATTCGAGGATATTGAACGAGTAATTCAGTGCATAAACAGTGATGAAAATCTAATAGTTAAGGGGGACTGGAAAGCGGTTTTAGGGGAAGGAGCAGGAGAAAGTATTATGGGGGATTATGAACTTCGTACTAGGAAGTAGGGAGGATAAAGACTAGTTGAGTTCTGCAATAAGTTTCAGATGGTAACAGTGAATACTCTGTTCAAGAAACACATGAGGAGGATGTATACTTGGAAAAGACTGTGAGATACAGGAAGATTTCAGTTAGATTAGATCATGGTGAGTAACAGATTCTGAAATCAGATATGGGATTTGTAAGGCGTCCCATGGTAAGATATAGACTCAGATCAAAATTTGATAATGTTGATGAGTGGGCTGAACTGTAAGAGGCTAGTCGCGAAAAATCAGTCCGCAAAGAAATAGTATATTGAAGTCTAAGGAATGAAGAGATACGCTTGAAGATCTCTTGAGGCTATAGGTTCTGCGGTAATGAGTAACTCAGTAGGCAGTTCAACTAAAGATAAATCAATATCTCTTAAAGGGTAAATCACAGAAGTTGGAAAGAAAAATACAGTAACACGGAAGGTAATTGTGTAAACACCATGGGTAACAGAAGAAATACTTCAGTTGTTTGACGAGAGAAGAAAGTACAAAGATGTGCAAGGATATTCTATAATACAGAAAAACAAGACACTTACGAATGAATAAATAGGTAGAACGAGGAAGCTAAGGCGAAATGGCCACATGAAAAAGTCAAGAAAACGAAAAAGAAATGATTGAACGACGGACTCAGCGTATAGAAAATTTCGGTGAAATTAAAAACGAGGGTGATAACATTAAGCGTGCAATGCGAATTCCACTGTTAAATGCAGACGAGAAAGCGGATAGGTGGAAAGAGTACATTGAGAGCCTTATTGATGGGGAGGACTTACCTAATAACGTGGCAGAAGAAGAAGCAGGAGTCGATAGGGAAGACATACGGGATCCAGTATTAGAATGTAGAAGAGCTTTTGAAGACTTTAAATAAGTAAGAAGGGCTAGATAAAATTCCAGCGGAATTTCCAAAATAATTGGAGGACGTGACAACAAAACAACTGTTGACGCTGGTGTGTAGAATGAATGAGACTGGCGATATGCCACCAGACCTCCCGCAAAAACAGCACCCACCCAATTTATACCTAAGATCGCAAGAGCCGACAAGTGCGAGAATTGTCGCACAACAAGCTTAACAGCTCACGCATCCAAGTTGCTGACAAGAACAATATACAGAAGAATGGAAAAGAGATTTGAGGATCTGTTATATGACGATCAGTCTGGTTTTAGCAAAGCTAATGGCACCAGAAGGCAGTTCTGACATTGCGGTTGATAGTGGAAACAAGACTGAAGAAAAATCAGAAAACAATCACAGAATTTATCGAGCTGTAAAAAGCATTCGGCAATATCAAATGGTGCAAGATGTTCGAAATCCTCAGAAAAATAGGGGTAAGCTAAAGAGAAAGGTGGGTAATATACAATATATGCAAGAACAAAGAGGGAAAAATACGGGTGGAACGCCAAAAAAGAAGAGCACGGATTAAAAAGAGTGTAAGACACGGATGTATTCTTTCGTCCCTAATGTTCGATCTATACCTAGAAGAACAACGAGGCAAGTAAAAGAAAGGTTCAAGGGTGGGATTAAAATTCAAAGTGAAAGGGTATGAATGTTAATATTCTCTGATGACATTGTTATCCGCAGTGAAAATGAAGAAGAATTACAGGATCTGTCGAGTGGAATGAACAGGGTAATGCGAACAGAATATGGAGTGAGAGTAAATCGAAGGAAGACGAAAGTAATGAGAAGTAGAGGGATGAGGACAGCGAGAAACGTATCATAACTGGTGATTACGAAGTAGATGAAGTTAAGGAATTCTCTTACTTAGACACTAAAATAACCCGTGACGTACGGAGCAAGGAGAACATAAAAAGCAAAATAGCATTGGCCAAAAGGGAATTTCTGGCTTAGCGAAGTGTCATTGTATCAAACGTATAACTTAATTTGAGGAAGAAGTTACTGAGAACGTACGTTTGGATCACAGCATTGTATGGCGGTGAGACATGGACTGTGGGAGAACCGGAACAGAAGACAATAGAAGCATATAAGACGTGGTGCTACAGAGGAACGTTGAAAATTAGGTGGACTGATAAGGTAAGGAATGAGGAGGTTCTCCGTATAATCGGCGAGGAAAATAATATGTGGAAAACACAGGCAAGAAGGGGGAACAGTGAGAGGACATCTGTTAAAACATCATGGAATAATTTCCATACTATTAGAGGGAGCTGTAGAAGGGAGAAACTTACTAGCATAGTTGAAAATTCATTCAAAATAAAAATATTGTCACTAATGAAGGCACTTTATCCATTTTTGGATTCAAATGCAATTAAATAAAACACAGTACGTTCGAGTAAGTAGTTCTTGATTGCAGTGAATACATGTAGAGGTATGGAATACGTCAGAGTTTAATTTGAATAAAGATTAGGCGAGTGAAAGATACCTTCCTAAGAATCCAAAGCTATATGCACTCTTACTATATTGTTCAGAAATTGAATACAAAATATCATGTTTCATATACAATTCCCGTTCAACGGACCACGCGTCTTTCCATGACCAACCATATACAAGAGTGTGAAAATTATCTTATATTAGCGTTAAGGCCCGAAACTGTTACTAGACAAGAGAAAAATCAGTGAAATAAACAACCTCAATTCTCTGGCAACTAATTCAGAATTAGTCCTTGATCCCCACATTTTCAAACGAAGGTGGTAACTAGAAGAAAATCCTAACGTTTCCCAGGCTACACACGATTTTGAAGCATCGGATGTTCCGCAGTCTGAAATGTCGCGTAACGTATAATCACGTAAATGTGTAGCAAGCAAGCAGGCAGCAACTGGCTCGTTCTAATTCTGAACGAAATCGCTTCTGTTCCGGCGTAACGTCAAACGCCGGCACGACAATCAAGATCGCAAGAGCAGAGACGGCTATGAGAGGACGTCAGCCAATAGTACGCTCGGCCCGAATTAAAGACGAGCCGTCCTCCGTACGCTACGGCAGTGACTTATGAACTACATTGTTTTGCTTGCATTGGAATTGTATATACTGAAGGACATTGATTATTTGCATGACGCCATTTGCTTGTGACACACCTTTGTGAATACGCAAATCATTGTAATAGACTTCATTAATACGATTTGCTTGAATTGTTGTCTAGCTATCCGAGAAAGCAGGTTTCCTAGACACCCTATATTAGACGAGTGGGCAAAACACAACAGCTTCAATCTAATCTGCGAATTTCGTTACCAGAAGGCAATGCGTTTATCGAGACAGACACGTGTATGAACATTCGACAGTCGACTTCGTAATAGTACGTTTACACAGTTGAATGGACTGAAGAAGAGTTGGCCCGTATGCACCCCCTGTGTTGGTTCACCGAATACAGTGAAAGAGCGGCACAACGATGGTATACTCAGGTGTTGCCGCAGTGACGGCATCTGCAACCTTTGCAGTTCTTCGTTCATAGCCTATTGGTACTGCTGTGTATCACTGTAAACGAACCACTAACAGTGCTCTGAAAAGAAACTCGAGACAGAAGCGAAAAGCTTGAGGGTGAAGAGTAGGTTTCAAACAACACACACGTCATTGCGTCTATGTTCGCAGTGCTGTGCACATATTTTCAGCTCAATACAGATACAGAGGTAAATTATAGTAAGAAACAAAACGAAATGCCACTACCTTGAGGCGAACCTTGGGAGACACGGGTTCCATGTATCAAAATAGTCAGGATATACAAGAAGCATTTAGTAATAAAAAAAAAAAAAAAACAAAAATATGTAGTGAAGGCAACACCTGAAATTTCGGTAGTGTTGGTTGGCAACCTTGCGAAAAGTGTTTTTAATGGCAAAGTAAACTTAACATCTAAAGTTTTCGTTTCAGTGACTTATCTGCTCAAAGAATGTACTCTTGATGAACAGCGTTCTGTAATCAAATCTTTAATTTTGCAAAAAAAAAAAAAAAAAAAAAAAAAAAAAAAAAAAAAAAAAAAAAATTGTTCAAATGGCTCAAAGCACTATGGGACTTAACATATGAAGTCATCAGTCCCCTAGACTTAGAACTACTTAAACCTAAATAACCTAAGGACATCACACATATCCATGCCCGAGGAAGGATTCGAACCCACGACCGTAGCAGCAGCGCGGTTCCGGACGGAAGCGCCTAGAACCGCCCGGCCACACCGACCGGCTTTACTTTTGCAGAAAGTACAACTGTCTGAAATATTGTCTCAGATGGACAAACAGTATGACACTGGTTGCACGAACCGGGCGAGATTTTACGAGTGGGTGGAAAAGTTCAAAAGTGGCCGCAAAAGCGAACCGACCGCCACTGCTTCGGGCATCCGTTAGCGTTATCGATCTCCGCGTTGCTAGCTTCTACTGATTCACTCACTCGACAAGAGCGACTACTCACAGTTCAAAACGTTGCTGCAAAGTGTCAAATAAGTGCTGGTACAACTCATTCCACCAATCAAAACCGGACTGTCGTAAGACTTGAGGGTTCCCAAAGAGCTTGACTCATTTTTGTGGCCCACATCTCGTGGTCGTGCGGTAGCGTTCTCGCTTCCCACGCCCGGGTTCCCGGGTTCGATTCCCGGCGGGGTCAGGGATTTTCTCTGCCTCGTGATGGCTGGGTGTTGTGTGCTGTCCTTAGGTTAGTTAGGTTTAAGTAGTTCTAAGTTCTAGGGGACTGATGACCATAGATGTTAAGTCCCATAGTGCTCAGAGCCATTTTTTTCATTTTTGTGAATAAAACCGTCTAGATTCCATAATATATTTATTTATTACATCGTTTCGGCTAGTGTCGTCAACAAATAAATCCTTAAAACTTGTAATGGTCCAGCGTTTTGTGTTCAGTTTATTCCCCGCCTAGGTACTCAACGACACTGAACGGTGTCTTATACGAGGGTTGGAACTTAAATAGTGGCAACTATCTATTCACAACCGATACAAAAGAGTTACATGTTTGCACCTGTTTCTGTCCTTCAAAGTAGTCACAAGAGTCGTGTAGAACCCGTTGCCAGCGATGTGAAGACGTAGTATACCGTTAGCAGAGCCTGTTCTGTTGATGGTGCGAATGGAGCGGTCTGCTGACTGTCGAATCTCTGGAACAATTCTGAAGCGAATGCCACGAAATGATTCCTTCATCTTCGGAATCAAATCAAAGTCACAAGGTCTTAAGTCCGGGGAGTATGGTGGATGGCAAAGTACTTCCCAATCCCATCGACCGAACAGAGCAGTCACAGCAACCCACCCATCATTTTGCACGATATTGCGCGGGCGCATACAGCGCAAGCTGTGACTGCTCTGTTCGGTCAATGGGACTGGGAAGCACTCTACCATCTGGACCATACCAGAGTAGAAAGGACAGAGAATACACGAGATCGCAAGTACAAACAAGGTCTCGTGGCATTGCCGCTACGTGCATAAGTTCGGCATGATGATTATTATATACCAGTACATTGACCATGTGCATGTATGTGTATCGAAGGCTGCTGTAAATTTATTAAACAAGAATACAACCACTTTTTGCGTTGGACGAAAGATTCATGTTTTCCGCTTGAAGTGTGAACTACATCATCAGTCTTTTTATAGTCATAATCTTATGGAGTAAATTTGCAATTTGTATAGAGCACATTACTTAAATTACATCATTCGTTACAGACATTCCTTATCCCGAGTGTTGGTCCTTTTCACACTGCCAGTGCCACACTGCAGCCATATTGTGCGCTCAGCTTCCGTAACACGTCCCAGCTTTACACTCCTGCACGCTTTAGCCAGAAGGAACGAATCGACTAGTAGGAAGTGACCACATCGCCACCAATCTCAGTCTCCTGATAGTCGTGTAACTACAGCAGGAAGGGAGGAATTTAGTGTAGCAAAGGCGTAATACGGAGCCATTTATCGATGCACTATTTCAGAGTTTCAGTACATGTCCTAGTACGTCATTCTCCTGTTGCCTCAAATCACTTCAGGCAAATTCCGCGACAGTGCCTTTGAAAGGACACTGCGGAAGTTCTTTCTTTCCTAATCCTAGTTTGGGTTTGTCACTAACGACCTCTTATTAAAATGCCCTCTTCCATACAAGATTTAGATGCATGAAATCATAGAACAACGCTACCTGACTGCATCCTTAAGGTAATATGACAAATGACAAAAGAAGAACGTCTTATTTGCTTAACGTATTAATGACGGACATAGGTACACAGTTCATTGAATTCTGTGATCATGCTTAGCTGTGATAAACATATGGACTGAATAGTGTGTGAGTACCCAAGCTGCGGAAAAATTACATGCATTGAGCATGCTTGACCCTCTCTCTTAGCATAACTGCAAATCTGAAAATTCAGTGACGTAAAACTGTCACGTTTTATAGAAAGCGATGAACTACCATCTTCCTCCCTGACTACTACGGCTGACAAACGTACGGTTCAGTAAAGGCACACAGAGAAAAATATACGAAATATACCTATCATTTCGTTTGTAGTAATAGTTCAAAAAGTATTTCATATCCACTAAAGGCAGACAGAACATTACACGATTTAGTTACTACCGGTTGTTGAGTGCGACTCGGCCAAAAGGCCCCAGAATTTTAAAGAAATGGAAAGAGACCAAGAATAAACTTTAAAAGTTTTGATAAGAAAATATATAATTGCATTCAAAGTATAATTAAAGCCATCACAACGAACACATAATCCGAGCGAAGAACACGTGGTACAGTGAATCACTACACTTTAAATATTTGAACAAAAAAATGTCTATGTCCACCATAATATATTGGAAGAAGCCCACTACAATGGAATGTGATTAATTCAGATCCCCTAGTATTAGGATGGATTAATGTAGACCCGATTATGTACCGTGCTTCGAAGATAACCTATCTCATAAAGCCCGGGAGGTTTCCGCTCCGTATAGAAAGTTCTCGCTAAAGTTGGTATAAATACCGTAAATATCACCACACCATCTAGCGGTTCTAGGCACTACAGTCCGGAACCGCGCGACTGCTACGGTCGCAGGTTCGAATCCTGCCTCGGGCATGGATGTGTGTGATGTCCTTAGGTTAGTTAGGTTTAAGTAGTTCTAAGTTCTAGGGGACTGATGACCACAGATGTTAAGTCCCATAGTGCTCAGAGCCATTTGAACCATTTTTGAACCACCACACCAAGCCTTGCAGTATGAACCAGAAAACGGACATGCAGTTACTACGCCTGCTAATGTACGACTGACTCTGACTTCAGTTCTACGTAAACCTCACCCAACTATAACAGTGTTTTACCACATGTGCAGTCGTCGACCATCGGCGGCCAAGTGGACCATTCTTTCCGCTTTCAAACCTTACGTTCGAAACTAACTCACCGCCCTCATATCTGATTGTCTCGCAGAAACCGACAACTGTAAGATTTCCTCATGGCGTTCTGCTGAGCGTCAAAGATAGTCACGCATTCAAACACCGCACGCATCTCAGCGAAAGTGAAGAATGTACTTGTGGACAGAGAGCGTCCCGCGGAGCACTAAACACACTGTACACTTCTCTCACAGGCCAGATGACCGGGGCACACGTAAGAAGATTTCTAGAAAGCGATTAGAGAAGAAACAGCATGGAAAGAAATCAGCAGCAAGGCAGACTTGATCTCAAATGCCTGTACCTTCAGTATACAAAGGAACGAAAAAACAGATCAAACACGAGACCAAGGACACAACAGACAATCAACATGACAGATACCTCATAAGAAGATGGCGAAATTGAACCAAGCAACCATCGCTTACATTCGATGATGACAATAACTTTCTTGACCAAATCACCAAGCATATAGGCCGTGACAGGTTACTGTAACTAGAGTCACGTGAAACCCGTACAATAAATACTGACACTCTGATACGCAGCTTAATAAAAAGGACCATTGAAGGAAGCATGGCTCGATGTCTATCCGAGGTATTTGTCCCCACACCAGCCGATGCACTTAGGTGGCGCTTATCTACAACTCATCTCTAATCTTTCTTATCACCTTTAAACTTCTTCCAGTTTCAACAAATTATAAAACCCTTATTTCGAACCATCCATTTCCGTCAATTAATTTAAATTTTGCTTGGAATAAGGAACAATTTATGTTTCTGTTGTTGTCGTGGTCTTCAGTCCAAATACTTGTTTGATGAACCTCTCCATACTGCTCTATCTTGTGCTAGCCTCTTCATCTCCGAGCAACCACTGCAACCTACATCCTTCTGAATCTGCTTACTGTATTCGTCTCTTGGTCTCCCTCTACGATTTTTATCACCTACACTTCCCTCAAATACTAAACTGCTGACTCCTTGAGGTTTAAGAACGTGTCCTATAAACAGATCCCTTCTTTTGCTCAAATTGTGCCACAAACTTCTTGTCTCCTCAGTTTTATTCTGTACTTCCTTATTAGTTAGTTGATCCAACTATCTAATCTTCAACTTTATCCTGTAGCACTACATTTCAAGCGTTGCTGTTCTCTTCTTGTCTAAACTGTTTACCGTCCATGTTTCACTTCCATACATGGCTACACTCCAGACATATACTTTCATATAAGACGTCCTAACACTTAAATCTGTATTCGTTGTTAATAAATTTCTCTTCTTGCTTTTCATGCCATTGCCGGTATACATTTTATATCCTCTCCACTTCGGCCATCATTAGTTATTTTTCTGCGCAAATTGCAAAACTAAGTGTTTCGTTTCCTAGTTCCCACAGCAACCTCTGATTTAATCATACTACATTTCATTATTCTTGTATTACTTTTGTTGATGTTCATCTGATATCTTCCTTTCAAGACAATGTCCATTCCCTTCAACTGCTCTTCCAAGACCTTCGCTGTTTCTGACAGAATTACAATGTCATCCGCAAACCTCAATTGTTTTATTTCTTTTCCTTGAACTTTAATTCCTATTCCAAATTTTTCTTTGGTTTCATTTACTGCTTGTTCAGTGTAAAGATTGAATAACATCGGAGACAGACTACAACTCTGTCTGGCTCCCTTCTCAATCACTGCTTCCCTTTCATGCCCCTCGACTCTTATATCTACCTTCCGGTTTCTGTACAAATTCTAAGTACCCTTCCGCTCCCTGTATTTTACCCCTGCTGCCTTTAGAATTTCAAAGAGTATGTTCCAGGCAACAGTGTCAACAGCCTTCACCAAGTCTACAAATGGTATAAAGGTAGGTTTGCCTTTCCTTAACGTATCTGCTAAGATTAGTCGTAGGGGCAGTATTGCCCAGTGTGTTCCTGCCCCTCTCCGGAATCCAAACTGATCTTCTTCGAGGTCGGCATCTACCAGTTTCTCCATTCTTCTGTAACGAACTCCTGTTAGTATTTTGCAACCATGACTTATTAAACTTATAGTCCGGCAATTTTCACACCTGTCAGCAACTGCTTTCTTTGGAATTGGAATTATTACTTTCTTCTTGAAGCTTGTCTCATACATCTTGCACATCAGATGTATGAAATAGGTGAAAAACCCTCCAATTTATGTTATCACATGAAAAATTGTAAAATATGCAACTTGTTTTAAAATACAAAAATCGGTGCACTACGAAGTAGTTATGCAAACTGGTCACAAATTGATATTCAGACATGTGTCAAAAAATAAAAATACAAAATTGTAAACTTCGGCGGCCGATGTATGAATGTGTGACGCTGCGGCGCAGTGTCACCCCACGGCTGGCGAGCATAATAAACAGGGGCATGTCGACACAAGGACATAAAGACTGCGAATTGCATTTCGTGTACTCAGTTGGACTGTAACTATGCTTCGCAGACAGTCGCGTGAACAATGTACGAAGATGTCAGCATTTGATACGGGGCGTGCGCCACTGTTCGACGATGTTGACAGGAGTGAGCGAACCACGCCCGAACAAAGCGCCGAGATCGTCCTAGAGAGAGGACGGAACGTGAGCGCAGAGCAGCCGTCAGAGAGGCCC
Organism: Schistocerca americana; assembly: GCF_021461395.2. Taxonomy (NCBI): domain Eukaryota; kingdom Metazoa; phylum Arthropoda; class Insecta; order Orthoptera; family Acrididae; genus Schistocerca; species Schistocerca americana. The sequence goes on from NC_060124.1 coordinate 21,886,424, forward strand.
TCACAGACCCCATCATTACCACCGAAATGCAGCTAGTGGTTCTGAGACCACAAGAATCATCAATAGGCGGCTAACAGAAAGGTTGCTGAGCTTCGGCACCCCTCGAGCAGAATAGCATAGACCTCTGTACACCAACATAGCCGTCTGCTGTGGTGTCGGAACGTTCGGCCAGGACTATCATTGACTGGAGTAGAATTGTCTTCAGTGATAAGACTGTCTTAGAACTTAGCCCCGATAACGAAGCAATATGTATCTGGAGGCGCCCTGGACAACGGTGGGGTACCAAAGCGTCATGCAGTCTGACTATCAGCAGTAATGGTCTGGGGTGCCGTTTCATTTCGTAGCAGGACCACTTTGGTTGTAATTTTCAGCACAACAATACATCGACGACATTCTACTCCCCGTATTGCTGCTCTTCACAACCTATCCTGGGCTTGCACTTCAGCAAGATAATGCCCGCCCACATACGGTCAGAGTATCTACCGCTTTGTCTTCGTGCTACGGTCCCCACTTTGGCCAACAATGTAGCCGAATCTCTCCCCAGTTCAGAACGTTTGGCATATTACGCACAGGATCTTCCAACCAGATCGGGGTTTTGACGATCTAACTCTCGAATTGGACTGAATTTGGCACGGTATCCCTCAGGAGAGCATCCAACAACACTCTCAATCAATGCCAAGCGGAATAGCTTCTTGCATATGGGCGAGAGGTGGACCAACATGTTATTGACTTGTTGAATTTATGAAACTCTTTCTCTTGTATAAATCATCCAATTTCTCTGAAACTGTAATCATCTGAAACTTCCTGGAAGATAAAACTGTGTGCCGGACCGAGTATCGAACTCTGGACCTTTGTCTTTAACAGGCAAATGCTCCTCCAACTCAGCTACCGGAGCACGACTCTCAACCTGTCTCAGAGATGTACTTCCGCCACTACCTCGTCTCCTATCTTCCAGACTTCACAGAAGCTCTCCTGCGGGGAACTTGCAAGACTAGTTCTTCTGGAAGAAAGGATATTGCGGACACATGACTCAGACACGGGCTGGGGGATGTTTCCAGAATGAACTTTTCACTCTACGGCAGAGTTTTCGCTGTTAGGAAACTTCCTGGCAGCTCAGTTGGAAGTGTTTTATAGCTAGAGAAGGCCGAAATGCACGCGTTAAACTCAAGCAGGCTGGCGTGAGGTCTGAAACAGGATACGGAATGATTGCTATAAAGAAAAGTACGTAGCTGCTGGAATACTTAACTTTAATCCATCATTTGTATACATCGTTCTTGATGAGACATGCTTCATACGATAACTATCAATTGCTATGGCTCCTTGCTAGGTTGGAGCCATTGACTTAGCTGAAGGCTATTCTAACTATCTTCTCTGCAATTAAACGAGGCTTCGTCAGTGAACCATCGCTAGCAAAGTCGGCTGTACAACTGGGGCGAGTGCTAGTAAGTCTCTCGAGACCTGCCGTGTGGTGGCGCTCGGTCTGCGATCGCTGACAGTGGCGACACGCGGGTCCGACATGTACTAATGGACCGCGGCCGATTTAAAGCTACCACCTAGCACGTGTGGTGTCTGGCGGTGACACCACAGGAAGAACACTTGCCCTCGAAAGGCAAAGGACCCGAGTTCGAGTCTCGTTACAGCACTTAGTTTTAATCTGCCAGGAAGTTTCATAACAGCGCACACTCCGCTGTAGAGTGAAAATGTCATTTTGGAAACATTTGTTTATACAACACATCTACAGATTTCCAGAAACAGGCAAACTGAGTGTCATGGAACTTCAGATATTTGAACACCAGCACGGTACATTACGTCCTTGATTTTAACATAATTAATCCCATTCCATCTGCCATATTAAAACCCACCATGCCAGATACGCTGTGATTGTGTGGTAAATGGCTTCATTCCGTGCAGACTACACCACAAGTATCAGCAGTTCTTGAGTGGAAAGGGTTTATGCAGTGTCTCGCTAACACAATTAATGTTGAAACAAGTGCAGTAAATTTCCTACCGTTCATTAATTCACCACCAAATGACTACAATACTGTGTGCAGCAGCCTTACGATAGCCAGCCGTAAGGTGCCGCAATTTGTTTCGTTACTTTCGACCAGCCACTGTACACAAAGGCTCGAGAAATCCAGTCTGGGATAATATACGTGAGATTTGGAGGATTTCATACACTCATGTCGTTCGTGGGGCGCATCAATCACACAATAACAGCGTCTCGGCTGCAAGAAGTGTTAAGCTTAGTTCATGCAGCAAATTCTGTTAGAAAGATGTTATAACTGGACATGCTTAAAGCAGAGGTGTTAGAGGACACTTACTTGTTCAAGCTGTTTTATCTTGTATCATTATGCAAGACGCCAGTGTCTCAGAAGAAGAAAAGAAGAGTGCTTTCAGCATTTTGAACAATAAAGAAAATCTTACTGGCAAAAAAATTGAAGGAGATGATTGATTCGCATCAATTTTAAATAAGTTTAAGAATGAGCTGGCTCATCTCAAGTAGAATGGATCTACTGCTGCATTGTGGGTACAGTATTTCAATATAGGATCATTAATTTTGAACGTCGTGGTGATTGGAATGGTCATTTGGCATGTGTTCAGAAAAAGATACCATTCTTCCATGAAAGTGGTCATTTTCAGTATGCAAAATGTGCCCATATTTACATGCAAGATGTTGTTGTTGTTGTGGTCTTCAGTTCAGAGACTGATTTGATGCAGCTCTCCATGCTACTCTATCCTGTGCAAGCTTCTTCATCTCCCAGTACCTACTGCAACCTACGTCCTTCTGAATCTGCTTAGTGTATTCATCTCTTGGCCTCCCTCTACGATTTTTACCCTCCACGCTGTCCCCCAATTGGTGATCCCTTGATGCCTCAGAACATGTCCTACAAACCGGTCCCTTCTTCTAGTCAAGTTGTGCACCAAATTTCTCTTCTCTCCAATCCTATTCAATACCTCCTCATTAGTTATGTGATCTACCCAGCTAATCTTCAGCATTCTTCTGTAGCACCACATTTCGAAGGCTTCTATACTCTTCTGGTCTAAACTATTTATCGTACACGTTTCACTTCCATATATGGCTACACTCCATACAAATACTTTAAGAAACGACTTCCTGACATTTAAATCTAAACTCGACGTTAACAAATTTCTCTCCATCAGAAACGCTTTCCTTGCCGTTGTCAGTCTACATTTTATATCCTCTCTGCTTCGACCAGCACCAGTTATTTTGGTCCCCAAATAGTAAAACTCCTTTACCACTTTAAGTGTCTGATTTTCTAATCTAATTCCGGCAGCATCACCGGATTTAATTCGACTACATTCCATTATCCTCGTTTTGCTTTTGTTGATGTTCATCTTATATCCTCCTTTCAAGACATTGTCTATTCCGTTCAACTGCTCTTCCAAGTCCTTTGCTGTCTCTGACAGAATTACAATGCCATCGGCGAACCTCAAAGTTTTTATTTCTTCTCCATGGATTTTAATTCCTACTCCGTATGTTTCTTTTGTTTCCTTTACTGCTTGCTCATGCAAGATATGACAGCATTAAAAACTAGCTGGCCAGATGCAGATGTGTTCAAGTATTTTGCAGCTAAGGGTTATTTCACCATAAACAGAACTTCATGCTCTCGGGGAGGGGATTGTTCAGACAAGACCATAGAACACACTCTAATGCGCTCCATTAAAAGCTCAGGTGATGTGACACGAGGAAGAGGCAGGACTACCTCCGTTCTAGCGAAGTGGGTCGGAGGTTTTTCGTGGCACGTCATTTTTTTTTCTTTTTCTTCTAGAGTGTATTAAGGAGCGGGTCTCTAAGACAATGAATGAAATGATATTTTTTTTAAAAAATTGAATAGATCGGTGCAGAGTATCTGAAAGTTGCGAAGTTGTGGTTGTGACAGGTAACTTTCGACGTTAAGTTCTAATCTCCCTTCCTCCACTCGGATTCATTTGGCCCATCTGTTTTCACAATAATTAGTGTAGTAAGCGTTCGTAACGATGTGATTCGACAGCGCACGCACTGCTTTTCGAGAGCTGCGTCAGGTACAATCGTGTCACGCGAGGACGCGAATCGGACGACGGAAGCAAACCGGGCGCCCCACCGCGGCCTCCCGGCGGATGGGCCTCGAGCATAAAAGCGGCGACCCAGTGAGGCGCGCCGCCGCGGTAGCAGCCGTGTCCGGCGAGCGGGCTTTGGGCGGCGGTCGATAGCGGCGGCGGCGGCGCCGACGTCTGCGTCGCGACGCCACCTGGAGCGATGCGACGCGGCGAGGCGAGCGCGGGCGGGCAGGCACCTGGGGGGCCGCGCCGTCTTATGCTAATGCTCTTAGCCGTACTCTCGGGGCGCCTCCCAAGTCGGCACCGGCCCCAAGTCTGCCTGCGGCCTGCCGGAGTGGTTGGAAAGATGCCTACGTCATTCCCGCTATCAACAAGAGCCGTGGAGCAGACCCGCACTGCAGCACTACCTGACCAAAGGTATCAGGACACCCCGATGTAACGTGCAATTGACCTCTAGATGTCACTAGAGACGAAACCGCCGGTACAGAAGGACCCGAAGAGTGTTGTCAGTAGATAAGTAAACTGTTGTTGTTGGGGTCTTCAGTCCAGAGACTGGTTTGATGCAGCTCTCCATGCTACTCTATCCTGTGCAAGCTTCTTCATCTCCCAGTACCGACTAAAACCTACATCCTTCTGAATCTGCTTAGTGTATTCATCTCTTCGTCTCGCTCTGCGATTTTTACCCTCCACGCTGCCCTCCAATACTAAATTGGTGATTCGTTGATGCCTCAGAATATGCCCTACCAACCGATCCCTCCTTCTAGTCAAGTTGTGCCACAAATTTCTCTTCTCTCCAGTTCTATTCAATACCTCCTCATTAGTTATGTGACCTACCCATCTAATCTTCAGCATTCTTCTGTAGCACCACATTTCTAAAGCTTCCATTCTAATTTTAATGGTAAGTACACTACCTGCCATTAAAATTGCTACACCAAGAAGAAATGCAGATGATAAACGGGTATACATTGGACAAATATATTATACTAGAACTAACATGTGGTTACATTTTCACTCAATTTGGGTGCATAGATCCTGAGACATCAGTACCCAGAAGAACCGCCTCTGGCCGTAATAACGGCCTTGATACGCCTGGGCATTCAGTCAAACAGAGATTGGACGGCGTGTACAGGTACAGCTGCCCATGCAACTTCAACACGATGCCACAGTTCATCAAGAGTAGTGACTGGCGTATTGTGACGAGCCAGTTGCTCGGCCACCATTGCCCAGACGTTTTCAGTTGGTCAGAGATCTGGAGAATGTACTGGCCAGGGTAGCAGTCCAACATTTTCTGTATCCTGAAAGGCCCGTACAGGACCTGCAACATGCGGTCGTGCATTAATCCTGCTGAAATTTAGGGTTTCGCAGGCATCAAATGAAGGGTAGAGCCACGGGTCGTAACACATCTGAAATGTAACGTCCACTGTTCAAAGTGCCGTCAATGCGAACAAGAGGTGACCGAGACGTGTAACCAGTGGCACCCCATACCATCATGCCGGGTGATACGCCAGTATGGTGATGACGAATACACGCTTCCAATGTGCGTTCACCGCGAAGTCGCTAGACACGGATGCGACCATCAAGATTCTGTAAACAGAACCTGGATTCATCCGAAAAAATGACGTTTTGCCATTCGTGCACCCAGGTTCGTCGTTGGGTACACCATCGCAGGCGCTCCTGTCTGTGATGCAGCGTCAAGGGTAACCGCAGCCATGGTCTCCGAGCTGATAGTCCATGCTGCTGCAAACGTCGTCGAACTGTTCGTGCAGATGGTTGTTGTTGTGGCGTAACAAGACAGCTACGCCATACTGAAGTAGCCGAAAGGCACGCGTTAATCTCACGTAGGCTAGAGAGAGGTCTGAAACAGGATACGTAATGAATGGTAGCAAGAAAAGTACGTAGCTGCTATAATACTTAACTTTTAATCCATCATTTGTTTACAGCATTCCTTGATGATACAGTGAGACTCTATCTTAAAATGGTTAATGGCGCCTTGCTAGGTCGTAGACATTGACTTAGCTGAAGGCTATTCTAACTGTCTCTCGGCAAAATCAGAGAAAGGCTTCGTCAGTGTAGTCGCTAGCAAAGTCGTCGTACAACTGGGGCGAGTGCTAGTCCGTATCTCGAGACCTGCCTTATGGTGGAGCTCGGTCTGCGATCACACAGTGGCGACACGCGGGTCCGACATGTACTAATGGACCGCGGCCGATTTAAAGCTACCACCTAGCAAGTGTGGTGTCTGGCGGTGACACCACAGTTGCTGTCTTGCAAACGATCCCATCTGTTGACTCAGGGATCGAGACGTGGCTACACGATCGGTTACAGCCATGCGGATAAGATGCCTGTCATCTCGACTGCTAGTGATACGAGGCCGATGGGATCCGGTACAGCGTTCCGTATTACCCACCTGAACCGACCGATTGCATATTCTGCTAACAGTCATTGGATCTCGACCAACGCGAGCGGCAATGTCGCGATACGATAAATCACATTCGCGATAGGCTACAATCCGACCTTTATCAAAGTCGGAAACGTGATGGTACGCATTTCTCCTCCTTACACGAGAAATCACAACAACGTTTCACCAAGCAACGCCGGTCAACTGCTGTTTGTGTATGAGAAATCGGTTGGAAACTTTCCTCATGTCAGCACATTGTAGGTGTCGCCACCGGCGCCACCCTTGAGTGAATGATCTGAAAAGCTAATCATTTGCGTATCACAGCATCTTCTTCCTGTTGGTTAAATTTCGCATCTGTATCACGTCATCTTCGTGGTATAGAAATTTTAATGGCCAGTAGTGTAGTTACAGCAGAATGGATCGGAGGAGACCACAGTGTCTTCGGACATGGACTACTCATCGGATGTCGCCTTAGTAAAAAAATCCATCAGAGACATGTCGACTCTTCTGAAACCGCACAAATCGACCTTTTCGTGATCTTATAGTGAAGTGCGAACGGGAAGAACAACCACAGCTACGCTCATACAAGGTAGACTGATGACCTGACGGACACGTTAGCTGTAGAAAAATCGATAAAATTAGCGGAAGGAATCGCTATCGATAAAGTCAGGGGAAGGAATCATTTGTGAGTTCCATAGTGCTACCAGCAGACTATCTACGAGGGACATTCAGTAAGTAACGCAACACTTTTTTTCCTGAAATCAGGTTGGTCTTGTTAAGTATTCCAACACACTGCATTATTCCTCACTTGTTTGGTTACCAAAGTCTATTTTTCAACATAATCCCCGTCCAATGCGTCGTCATTACGCCACATGGATGCCAGCATGGTACGATTCTATTGATCGACGTCTGAACCAAGTTCCTGCCGCATCCATAACCTCCCTATATGCTAAATACTGCTTCTCACAGGGTGCATCCTTCATTGCAACGAAAAGATGGAAGTCGGAAGGTGCGAGATCCGGGTTGTAGGATGGATGAGGAAGAACAGTCCAGTGGAGTTTTGTGAGCTCGAGTGCGCAGACTTGTGTGAGGCCTTGCGTTGCCATGGAGAAAGAGGAAGATCATTTGCTCCTTGAGAGTGTTCGCAAGTTCCTGTGTGCGGCCGGAATGCGGGAGGTGGTACAGGCTTGTTTCGATGATGACAGACGCATCGTCCAACGACTCACCGTGCTTTTGTTCACAGCCAGGTCTCTACGATGCTCGATGAAAGCTCCCTGCTTGGAACGCATCTCCGTTACAGACACCATTTTGAAGGCTATGTATAGCGCCCCCGTCTATAGGAATATCATGAAGCTTTTTTTTTTTTTTTTTCTTTTGGTCATCAGTCTACTGACTGGTTTGATGCGGCCCGCCACGAATTCCTTTCCTGTGCTAACCTCTTCATCTCAGAGTAGCACTTGCAACCTACGTCCTCAATTATTTGCTTGATGTATTCCAATCTCTGTCTTCCTCTACGGTTTTTGCCCTTGACAGCTCCCTCTAGTACCATGGAAGTCATTCCCTCATGTCTTAACAGATGTCCTATCATCCTGTCCCTTCTCCTTATCAGTGTTTTCCACAAATTCCTTTCCTCTCCGGTTCTGCGTAGAACCTCCTCATTCCTTACCTTATCAGTCCACCTAATTTTCAACATTCGTCTATAGCACCACATCTCAAATGCTTCGATTCTCTTCTGTTCCGGTTTTCCCACAGTCCATGTTTCACTACCATACAATGCTGTACTTCAGACGTACATCCTCAGAAATTTCTTCCTCAAATTAAGGCCGGTATTTGATATTAGTAGACTTCTCTTGGCCAGAAATGCCTTTTTTGCCATAGCGAGTCTGCTTTTGATATCCTCCTTGCTCCGTCCGTCATTGGTTATTTTACTGCCTAGGTAGCAGAATTCCTTAACTTCATTGACTTCGTGACCATCAACCTTATGTTAAGTTCCGCGCTGTTCTCATTTCTACTACTTCTCATTACCTTCGTCTTTGTCCGATTTACTCTCAAACCATACTGTGTTTTCATTAGACTGTTCATTCCGTTCAGCAGATCATTTAATTCTTCTTCACTTTCACTCAGGATAGCAATGTCATCAGCGAATCGTATCATTGATATCCTTTCACCTTGTGTTTTAATTCCACTCCTGAACCTTTCTTTTAATTTCATCATTGCTTCCTCGATGTACAGATTGAAGAGTAGGGGCGAAATGCTACAGCCTTGTTTTACACCCTTCTTAATACGAGCACTTCGTTCTTGATGGGCCACTCTTATTATTCCCTCTTGGTTGTTGTACATATTGTATATGACCCGTCTCTCCCTATAGCTTACCCTTACTTTTTTCAGAATTTCGAACAGCTTGCACCATTTTATATCGTCAAACAATTTTTCCAGGTCGACAAATCCTATGAAAGTGTCTTGATTTTTCTTTAGCCTTGCTTCCATTATTAGCCGTAACGTCAGAATTGCCTCTCTCGTCCCTTTACTTTTCCTAAAGCCAAACTGATCGTCACCTAGCGCATTCCCAATTTTATTTTCCATTCTTCTGTATATTATTCTTGTAAGCAGCTTCGATGCATGAGCTGTTAAGCTGATTGTGCGATAATTCTCGCACTTGTCAGCTCTTGCCGTCTTCGGAATTGTGTGGATGATGCTTATCCGAAAGTCAGATGGTATGTCGCCAGATTCATATATTCTACACACCAACGTGAATAGTCGTTTTGTTGCCACTTCCCCCAATGATTTTAGAAATTCTGATGGAATGTTATCTATCCCTTCTGCCTTATTTGACCGTAAGTCCTCCAAAGCTCTTTTAAATTCCGATTCTAATAGTGGATCTCCTATCTCTTCTAAATCGACTCCTGTTTCTTCTTCTATCACATCAGACAAATCTTCACCCTCATAGAGGCTTTCAATGTATTCTTTCCACCTATCTGCTCTCTCCTCTGCATTTAACAGTGGAATTCCCGTTGCACTCTTGTTACCACCGTTGCTTTTAATGCCACCAAAGGTTGTTTTGACTTTCCTGTGTGCTGTGTCTGTCCTTCCGACAATCATATCTTTTTCGATGTCTTCCCCTTTTCCTGCAGCCATTTCGTCTTAGCTTCCCTGCACTTCCTATTTATTTCATTCCTCAGCGACTTGTATTTCTGTATTCCTGATTTTCCCGGAACATGTTTGTACTTCCTCCTTTCATCAATCAACTGAAGTATTTCTTCTGTTACCCATGGTTTCTTCGCAGCTACCTTCTTTGTACCTATGTTTTGCTTTCCAACTTCTGTGATGGCCCTTTTTAGAGATGTCCATTCCTCTTCAACTGTACTGCCTACTGCGCTATTCCTTATTGCTGTATCTATAGCGTTAGAGAACTTCAAACGTATCTCGTCATTCCTTAGTACTATAGGGACTGAAACGGGAATATTCCATAATGTCCCACAACAAATTGGGTATTTTTTTTTCAGCCAAAACATTGCATTTCGTTACTTACTGAATGCCTCTCGTAGCTCAATGACTGCGGGGAGGGAGTTAAAACAGTGGGATAGGATGGCCGAGCAGTTCCTCAAAAGGCGTACCTTTCCATTGTCGGTTCTAAGCGGCCCTTTCTGTGATGTGTAGAGTAGAGCCACTGGAGGGTGAAGTGAAGAGTCACACTATATCTTGCGTTAATCCAATGGGAAGGTTTGGATTCGGCGAATGACTGCAGAAGTTACATGTCATCATGTTTAGTGCCACCACTGAAGTACGCAAGATTTGGTGTTACCCTAAGATGACTGTGCCGTATTCACTAGTTGGGATACGAGGGTAATGCACCCTGTGATAAAGCAGATTCTGCCCCAAATCCCTATCTGAACGAAATGGAACATCTTTGCGACGAGTTAGAACGTCGACTTTCTTCCAGCCCGCAGCGTCCTTTTGAGGCTTAAGCTCTTGAGGAGGAATGAACCGCCTTTCCCCAGAGATATTCAGACATTTGATGGAAATTTTGCGCAGCAGAGTTCAAGCCGAAGTGTGAACACAACCTGTGTTAATGTCCACAAGTATGTGAACAGGTATTTTTGATCAGATAGTGAAATTTGGAACATGCATTGTGATCTTATATTATATCCTTCTATAACTGCGGTTGGCCGAGCGTCGCTCAGTTTAAGTGAGAATAGTGGAGTATCCTCACCTTCCGCCACGTCACTAGGAAAATTAATTATTATTTCCTGTCTCACTTTTGACAGCATAGGGCAGTCGAATACGTCCCTACTTGCAGGGGATGCTAAATTGATTGATTAAGAAACAGAGGAGGTCGGCAATGGTTACGATATGCAATGAAAAAGATCGTCCTTAAAATGTTCATATAAATTATTAAAACAAAGAGCTTTGACATTGCCTCGCGAGGCCTCCTTGAGGTGTAAAGTCACACTTTATGTGACAGACAGTCTCCCATGTAGAATTCAATTTGAATTCCGCAGATCTTAACAAACCCAGCTTGTACAGGATGGCGGGTATGGGCAGGCGGTGGGCGTCGTGGAATAATAGGGTAATTTTTAGAGAAATGCCATTTATTGGCTAAAACATGTGGAAAGGGGCTACATAGGCCTAGGGAGGTGAGGGCGAGCCAGAGCTTACAATTTGGCGAACATTGTTCGTGAAGCTACCGTAAGTGGTTGTCTGCCAAAACTAAGTCCACAGTGTCGCAGCACCGGGAGAAGCGGGAGATGTTCAATGCTACAGGGCGCGCATCCGACTCGCGGGTGAGCAAGAATACAAAAGAGCGGGCCCGGCGACGGGCGGCCGGGTATATTCGACGCGCCAGGCCAGCCCAGTGCCAGGGGCACGCTCACTGGGATTAGCTCAGTGAGCAGGCCGTTTTAGTAGGTTTGTATTTAGTCTGGCACACCTGTAACGCTGCAGAGTAGCTAGATTTAGAATAACTAGAGTAGTCAAGTAGATTAACCCTGTCCATAGTAAGTGCCATTAATTAAGTAGTATAAGCTGCTTGTTTTTCAAGTATAATAATTGGACCCACTAATTACATAAGGTAGTGTGTGTATCATACAATGTTTTGTGTTTATAAATAATTTGTATCACAATACCTTCTTTTTGATTGTTTTTATAATGTTGTTGTATCAATAAAGTTTTTCTTTTTTTTGTAAAAAAAAAAAACCAGCTTGCTCTGTTCATCCACGAGATCAAGAAAGCACCGATGCCGTATTCCTTGACTTCCGGAAGGTGTTCGATGCAGTTCTATACCGCCGCCCAATAAAGAAATTACGTGCGTACAGAATATAAGACCATGTTTGCGATTATATTGAGGAGCTTCTAGCAAATAGAACATAGAAAGTCATTCTTAAAGGAGAGAAATCTTCGGACGTAGAACTTCGTCCTTACACTAAGGGAGTAGCATGGGTCTAGTGCTGCTCGTAGTATATATCAGTGACCTTCTGGAGAGCTTCAGTACCTCCAGGCGGCTGCTCGTGGGTGATGCTGTGGTACACAGAGATGGCACACAATGTAGCGAAATGCAGTAACACCTCCAGAGCATCGACGCTTGATGCAAAGATTTGCAGTTGATCTTCAACATAAACAAATGTGACGTATCGTGCATAAATTGGCGGAAATACTCGTTACTGTATGATTACGCGATTGCTAAACAGTGACTAGTAGCAGCCACATCAAATTAAATCACTAGGGGTGTGCTTATGGATCAATTTAAAGCTGAACGACCGCACTAAAGTAACTGTAAGCAATGCAGATGCCAAACTGAAATTCACTGGAAGAATCGTATGTAGTCCACCCACGAAGGAGGTAGCTTACGAAAACCTTCATCGATTAATACTTCGATGTCGCTCGCCAGTCTGGGGCCCGTACCTGATCGGAATGATAGGTGAAACAGAGAAGATCCAAGAAGAACAGGGCGTGTCGTCACAGGTTTGTCTGGTAAGCGCGAAAGGAATAAGGAATGGGAGTCGCTACAAGAGAGGAGTTGTGTATCACGTTGGGATTTATTGATTAAATTCCGAGAACATACCTTCCTATCCAGTGCCCTGCTTCTTGCTTCGTATAAATCGCCGTGAACGTAAGACAGTAAATGTGAAATCGGAGAGTCTACCTCACATGCATGCTTACCAGTAATTCTTCTACCCGCGAAACATTTGCAACTGGAAGCAGTGAAATAATAGCTGCACACTAAGTACTTTCCACCACACACCATACGATGGCTTCTGGAGTACAGATGTAGACATAGGTGGCTACTAGAAACGACTGTTGACAGAATAGAATATGGAAGTGAGCAAATAAGTGTGTCAAGTGACATCATGCATGTTCACTGCATTCCTTACACTGGTGTGCAGTTGGCAAGATTCGTTCATTATCTTCGTCTGTAGACAGCCAGTCATCAACCCGTATGTACGAGTACATGTGGTACCACTATCATTACCTCTCTTTCACGCTCTACTCACTAATGGTACAAGTAAAGTAAAGTAGTACTTGTTGTGGATTGGCAGGAGCCAATCCACGGGGTTTGGAGGAAGCCGAAAGGCACGCGTTTAAGCTCACGCAGGCTGGCGTGAGGTCTGGAACATGACAAGGTATTTAGACTTCAGAAAAAAGGTGGTACTTGCTGGAATACTTAACTTTTAATCCATTAATGTTGAATGTAGCTCTTGTCTGTACATTATTTACAATATCAATAGCAACTGATAATGGCGCCTTGCTAGGTCGTAGCAAATGACGTAGCTGAAGGCTATGCTAACTATCGTCTCGGCAAATGAGAGCGTATTTTGTCAGTGAACCATCGCTAGCAAAGTCGGCTGTACAACTGGGGCGAGTGCTAGGAAGTCTCTCTAGACCTGCCGTGTGGCGGCGCTCGGTCTGCAATCACTGATAGTGGCGACACGCGGGTCCGACGTATACTAACGGACCGCGGCCGATTTAAAGGCTACCACCTAGCAAGTGTGGTGTCTGGCGGTAACACCACAGTACTGCATGCCTGGTTTGAAGATAATGAGCCATCTCATTGGAAAGATTTTCTTCCTCGCACACAATGGTATCTTTCGTTTGCGAAGAGAGTCTTAGGTGTATCTGTTGACAGTATGCATCTCTAATGGGAGTGCTATGGTGTAGTGTCGTGTTTGCGTGGTATGATGATGAAACTCGTATAGCCATAGCCTCTCGAATAGTATCAAGGGGGCTACTAAATTTAGCCTTACCACGCGCCGGATCACAATCAACAGTATCACATGTATTCAGTTCGTAAGACGCAGCAGAGAGGTATGAAATTAGTCCTGACATTGGTGCAAAGTCGGGTGATCAAAAACAGGGCACAACCGCCGCTCTTCCGAATAGAAAGGATGCACAGAAGAGCAGCGCATTTGGTTACAGGTTTCTTTAGTGAGCACGAAAGCGTCACGGAGATGCTTAGCCAAACTCAGTGGCAGAGGCTGCAGGAGAGGCGTTCTGTATCACAGACAGGTTTACTATTTAAGTTACGAGAGCAAACTTTCCAATATAGCAATATAGCACTTATTCCTACGTATATCTCTCGAAAAGGACATGAAAATGAAATCAGAGTGTTTAGAGTGCAATCGGAGACTTACAGCGAACCATTCGTGACTGGAACTCGCAAAGCAGCAAGCGACAGTCATATGCAACGTACCCTACGCCACAAACGATAAGGTAGCTTGCGGAATTGAGATGTAGATGTAGAAGCGACCCTTATACAGATGCTTCGTTACGAGGGCATCCTGGAAGGTAATGCCTACGAATTTTTTATTCTTTTCTCGTTATCGGTTGAGGTGCTACGCGTCATGCATATTACTCAGCCTGCTTCCCCGCTTCCCTGACCCAAGTTGCAACCTTCTGCCCCTAGAAGGTTCCGAACTGCACCGTGTAACATGGCGATGTGGAACGTAACTATGACCATGCGTCAGACACAGCGTGGTGTAGCTGAGTTTTTAACCGCAGTGTTCGTCTACATGGAGCACCTTTTCCTTCAGCGTGACAATACCAGAGCCACAAGAGAGCCCTGCGACATCTGCAACAACCCGACGCTTTGCGTTCACTGTCATTGATCGTCCTCCATACAGTCCCGATTTGCCCCATCCGATTTTCATCTGTTCCCAAAACTTATAGAAAGTCTTCGAGGACTTCTCTTTCACACTAATGAAGTGATCCAAGGAGAGGTGAGGTACAAAGTCAAACATTCTACACTAATGGTATTAAGAAACTGGTCACTTTTTTTGGGAAAAATGTGTTCGTCGCCAGGGTGATTACGTAGATAAATAAACATGTCGACATAAATAATAACGATACAGAATGTTAATAAGGTTAATTTTATTTAAAAAAACTTCATGAGTTTTCACATAAAAAACACGGTCTAGTATCTAGGTACAGACGAAAATGAAACAAGGAAATAATCTCAATAAACATATATGTATGTTTGCAGATGGGGGACATTCAGCGGTCGAATAGTTGTTAAAATTCATGGTGAAACCTTCAGCTGTCGTTTATTTTCACAATTCGGTACTAGTTTCTATCAATGACGCTTATCAAACTTAGCTGTCATACATGCTCAAAAATACTAGGCTTGTTCGTAATGTAGTGACAACCACCCATAGTGCAGTTCATCGACACTATCAACAGGGCTCGAATACAGCAATGGCTCTAAACTTCCTCCCACACAGACACACACACACAAACACACACACACACACACACACACACACACACACACACACACACACACACACACACCAAAATCCAACTGGCTCAAGTGGAAGACCCTCGGAGGACATGGTAATGGCGAGCCATGACAGACGAACTTGTTGTGGAAACGCCATTTATTAGTACTTGTGTATCCTGAATAGTGATAAAGTTTATCACTTGGTAATTTGCTTCTCACTTGGCGTGTTTCAAAATAAACGTACTCAAACACACTTATAGTGTTTCAGAACAAAATTCAGTCATCAATTGCAAATATTTTTTGTTTCGCTTTACCGGTTCCGACAAATTAACTTGTCATCTTCAGAAGCCTACATAATTAGGGATATTATGAATCCTTAAGCCTTGGCTATCCATTTATGTAATTATAAGGAGTATATTAGGGAAAATTATTTAGTAGTGATTTAGAGATGTCAATGTCTTCTTCATAGAAGCCTAATGTTACTGGGATTCCATACACAAGAGCTTTCAAATGCCCACACAAATAAAAGTCCAGTGTTTACAGTCTGTATTTATAACAGTCACATAAAATATGTACATCTTTGAGCATATCCTCCGAAAGGCCACGGCCAACTTCCTTCTCCGTCCTTCCCTGATCCAACGAGACGGATGACCACGCAGTTTGGTCACTTCCCACAAACAACCCAACCCTTCTTGTACTTTACATAAACGAATAGCCAAGGTTTATAGATTTATAACATTCCTAATTCCATAAGATTCTAAAGATGAGAAATTAATTTGTCGAATCCAGTAAAGCGAGATAAAAATATTTACAATTGACTGCTGAATTTTATTCTGAAATATACAAGGTGTAACAAACGTGTACGGCACAATTTTCAGGACACATTCCTTACACATAGACGAAGAAATTACGTTCTATGAACAGGCGTCTGGAAACGCTTTGTTTCCATGTTACAACACATTTTCTCCAACGACTTTTCAAATATCAGATTGCATATTTTCGCAGTCGGCGTCTATGGGCAGACATCAGTCCTCACGCAACTGTTGAAGCAAGCCATCAACAATTATTTTTGTCAATGTATGGCCAGGCATTGTTCGTGGCTGTTCGGTAAGGCCCACTTTCTTCCACCCAGGCACAACGGACAATGTTGTCTTTAGCTGTGTGACAAAACATGTACTTCATGTACGATGGAGCACCTCCTCATTTTAGGTTACTGTCTTTCGGCTTCTAAATAATATATGGATAGGTAGAGTTGGACAAATTGCCTGGCCTCCTCGGTCTATCGACCTAAACACATTGGACTTTTATTTGTTGGGACACTTGAAAGCTCTTCTGTATGAAACCCTGTATAAGTGTTCAGAGTCTCCGAGCCCTATTATGGGCGATACTCCATGGATACATTAGTGCACCAAGCATTCACTGCGACGGCGGGTTAATGCATGTACAGGGTGACAACAATTGAACTATACGCAATAAAATCGTCTTAACTTCTGAACTGTTTGTGTTAAGACTTTAAAATTGCACGGTTAGCCGCGTGGCATGAAGGGAATTAGTATGCGCATTGTTGTTTGGTTTAGCGAAGAAGCCCACTTTCATTTGGATGGATTCGTCAATAAACAAGATTGGTCCATTTGGGGAACAGAGTCCGCATTTCTCGATCGAGAGGTCTACTCACTCTCAATGGGTGATTGTGCGGTGTGCAATGTGCAGTCACTGAATAATCGGCACTTGATAGCACGGTGACTATCGAACGGTACGTCTGCGAAGATGATTTCATCCCCATTATCCAAAGTGTCAATGATTTCCACAAGATGTGGTTCATGCAAGACGAAGCTTGACCCCATCGAAGCAAGAGCATGTTTGCTGTCCTGAAGGAGCACTCTGGGGACCGCTGGGATACCCAGCGCCACTGCCGTGGGCCTCGATTGGCCACCAAATTCTCCGGATCTGAATACGTGCGACTCTTTTTTGTGGGGCTGTATTAAAGTCAAGGTGTAGAGCAATAACCCCAAAACCATTGCTGAGCTGAAAACGGCCATTCAGGAAGTAATCGACAGCATCGATGTTCAGACACTTCCTTGACTCATGCAGAATTTCGTTATTCGTCTGTGACACTTTATCGCCAATGATGGCAGGCCTATCGAACATGTCATAATCTAAATCAGAATATCTGTAGTTGCGTTTACATGTTCAATAAGGTGTGTGCACGCTGTAGTTTATAACTAATTTACGTTTTTCTCGTAATTGTCATTCTGTATCAATGCCCACGGAAGGCATTTTGAACATCTGTGAGAAAGAGTTGCATGTGATACACTGGTGCGTTCTTTTCGTGTGTGTTTCCCATGATTAATGAGTTGGAGCGAGTAAGTTGTAACATGGAAAGGCCCAGGCCCACGTTCCTTTATACAATTTCTTCGTCTATATTTGAGGAATGTGTCCTGCAATTTGTGCCATTTTTGTTACACCTTTCTTTCTTGAGGGCCAACGGCCTTGCCGCAGTGGTGACACCGGTTCTCGTCAGATCACCGAAGTTAAGCGCTGTCGGGCTGAGCTAGCACTTGGATGGGTGACCATCCGGTCTGCCGAGCGCTGTTGGCAAGAGGGGTGCACTCACCCCTTGCGAGGCAAACTGAGGAGCTGCTTGATTCAGAAGTAGCGGCTCCGGTCTCGGAAACTGACATACGCCCAGGAGAGCAGTTTGCTGACCACATGCCCCTCCATATCCGCATCCAGTGACGCCTGTGGGCTGAGGATGACACGGCGGCCGGTCGGTACCGTCGGGTCTTCATGGCCTGTACGGGAGGAGTTTAGTTTTAGTTTTCTTTCTTGAGACCTTATTCCCGATTCAATGCGCGGTCGTCCTTGTAACTATTCATTTGGCAGTGTTAGCTACAGAGGGTAAACAGATACCCTTCCTGCCAAGACCCCAGAGCCCCCAGGATGGAATTAGTGTACCCAAGCTGTCCGCATCTAGTGTAAGCCACGGAGTAGTGGGAACGTATTTCAAATGTCTGCGAGTCGTGTAACTGAGGCGGAACGCGGGGACCAGCCCGGTATTCACCTAGCGGCATGTGGAAAACCGCCTAAAAACAACATCCAGGCTGGCCGGCATACGGGCCCCCGTCGTTAATCCACTGGGCAGATTTTATCCGGGGCCGGAGCGCCTACCCGAGTCCAGGAAGCAGCGCATTAGTGCTCTCAGCTGTTGGCAGTGTTAGCTACAGAGGGTAGCCAGATGCCCTTCCTGGCAAGACCACAAACCCCCAACACGGAATTAGTGTACCCCATCTGTCTGTGTCTAGTGTAAGCCATGGAATACTGGGAACATATTTCAAATGTCTGCGAGTCGTGTAACTGAGGCGGAATGCGAGAACCAGCCCGGTATTCACCTAGCGGGATGTGGAAAACCGCCTAAAAACGACATCGAGGCTGGTCGGCATACGGGCCCTCGTCGTTAATCCGCTGGGTGGATTCGATTTGGGGCCAGAGCACCTACCCGAGTAAAGGAAGCAGCGCATTAGCGCTCTCGGCTACCTTGGTGGGTCATTTTTTTATTCGTTGTGTACTACTGTTGCTGCAAATTGAAGCTATGAATCAAAATAATAAATTTATATTGCTGTTGTACTGGCAAGACAATAATTGTTCAAATGTCATATCAGAGAAGCCATTGTTTTCCGGATTTGAGTGTGTCGAAATTATTTCTTTATTTCGTTGTCCCTTACTAGCTCTTCTCGTTTGTACCTGTAACTAACACCCTGTGTAAGAGAATAACAGAGGTAGCGTACTGCTCGGTGTTGTCTGCATATCGCAACGGAACGGCAAGTGACCCCCTGCGAGCTGACGTGTCGGGCGTGTTGTGTGTCGGCAGCGGTGGCGTACCCCGGCCTGTACCCGGGCTCGGCGGCGGCGGCGGCCGGCTACGTGAACGCGGCGGCGGCGGCGGCCGCTGCTGCGGCGGCGGCGGCGGCGGCGGCGGGGGCGGGCGGGGGCGGGCCGGCGCTGCACCACCCCCACCACCCGCACCACGGCCACCACGGGCTGCCCGCGGGCGCCGCGGCCGGCGGCGCGCCCTCGGCCAAGCGCAAGCGCCGCCACCGCACCATCTTCACCGAGGAGCAGCTGGAGCAGCTGGAGGCGACGTTCGACAAGACGCACTACCCGGACGTGGTGCTGCGCGAGCAGCTCGCCCTCAAGGTCGACCTCAAGGAGGAGCGCGTCGAGGTGAGTCCCCGTCTGCCGTCTCCTCCACTCTGTCTGCACTAATCCAACGAATAAGTCTTTCGAAATAAGTGTTGCATGCTCGGGGAAGATCAGTTTGGAATCCGTAGAAATATTGGAACACGTCAGGCAATACTTACCCTACGACTTATCTTAGAATCTAGATTAAGGAAAGCCAAACCTACATTTCTACCATTTGTAGACTTAGAGAAAGCTGTTGACAATTTGACTGGAATTCTAAAGGTGGCAGGGGTAAAATACAGGGAGCGAAAGGCTGTTTACAACTTGTACAGAAACCAGATGGCAGTTATAAAAGTTGAGGGACATGAAAAGGAAGCAGTGGTTGGGAAGGGAGTGAGACAGGGTTGTAGCCTCTCCCCCATGTTATTCAATGTGTATATTGAGCAAGCAGTGAAGGAAACAAAAGAAAAATTCGGAGTAGGTATTAAAATCCACGGAGAAGAAATAAAAACATTGAGGTTCGCCGATGACATTGTAATTCTTCAGAGACAGCAAAGGACTTCAAGATCAGTTGAACGGAATGGAAAGTGTCTTGAAAGGAGGATATAAGATGCACATCAACAAAAGCAAAACGAGGATAATGGGATGTAGTCGATTTAAGTCAGGTGATGCTGAGGGAATTAGATTAGGAAATGAGACACTTAAAGTAGTAAACGAGTTTTGCTATTTGGGGAGCAAAATAACTGATGATGGTCGAAGTAGAGAGGATATAAAATGTAGACTGACAATGGCAAGGAAAGCGTTTTTGAAGAAGAGAAATTTGTTAACATCAAGTATAGATTTAAGTGTCAGGAAGTCGTTTCTGAAAGTATTTGTATGGAGTGTAGCCATGTATGGAAGTGAAACGTGGACGATAAATAGTTTAGACAAGACATTGTAATTCTTCAGAGACAGCAAAGGACTTCAAGATCAGTTGAACGGAATGGAAAGTGTCTTGAAAGGAGGATATAAGATGCACATCAACAAAAGCAAAACGAGGATAATGGGATGTAGTCGATTTAAGTCAGGTGATGCTGAGGGAATTAGATTAGGAAATGAGACACTTAAAGTAGTAAACGAGTTTTGCTATTTGGGGAGCAAAATAACTGATGATGGTCGAAGTAGAGAGGATATAAAATGTAGACTGACAATGGCAAGGAAAGCGTTTTTGAAGAAGAGAAATTTGTTAACATCAAGTATAGATTTAAGTGTCAGGAAGTCGTTTCTGAAAGTATTTGTATGGAGTGTAGCCATGTATGGAAGTGAAACGTGGACGATAAATAGTTTAGACAAGACATTGTAATTCTTCAGAGACAGCAAAGGACTTCAAGATCAGTTGAACGGAATGGAAAGTGTCTTGAAAGGAGGATATAAGATGCACATCAACAAAAGCAAAACGAGGATAATGGGATGTAGTCGATTTAAGTTAGGTGATGCTGAGGGAATTAGATTAGGAAATGAGACACTTAAAGTAGTAAACGAGTTTTGCTATTTGGGGAGCAAAATAACTGATGATGGTCGAAGTAGAGAGGATATAAAATGTAGACTGACAATGGCAAGGAAAGCGTTTTTGAAGAAGAGAAATTTGTTAACATCAAGTATAGATTTAAGTGTCAGGAAGTCGTTTCTGAAAGTATTTGTGTGGAGTGTAGCCATGTATGGAAGTGAAACGTGGACGATAAATAGTTTAGACAAGAAGAAAATAGAAGCTTTCGAAATGTGGTGCTACAGAAGAATCCTGAAGATTATATTGGTAGATCACATAACTAATGAGGAGGTATTGAATAGGTTTGGGGAGGGGATAGAGTAGCATGGAGAGCTGCATCAAACCAGTCTCAGGACTGAAGACCACAACAACAACAACACTCTAAAATTTTTCTTTTGTTGCTGCTATTGCCTACTTTCGACTCTGAATTGATTATTAAGCACCTACAAAACATACCAACCACAGAAAATTAAAACACCTAACTTATACAGGCTGGTCGGAAATTCCCGTTACAAACTTCTCTGACATGCAGAGGGTGGTGAGTACAGAACATTTAGAATAGGAACCTATGTCCGGAATCGTATCGTTTCCGTTATACGACAGTTTCAGACGTGTACCTCGTCAACGTCTGCTTAGGGCAAGAGAAACGTCTCAGAGTTCCTGTCCTGGTATGCAGCAGGGTAGACACGACGAGTGTACTACGTCAAACGATCCCCAGATGTCACTTCTTGTCCGCTTTGCTGTGAGACCGAGTCAATAACTGTGCGTCACCTACAGAGGAAACATGGTGTAGTACACGTTTGCGGAATACACAGACATGCTCCTGGTGTATGGCGAAGCTGGAGGTAACGGAAGAGCTGCTAGTCGGCTGTATCACGAACGTTTTCCACACCGTCATATTCCATCGCACAAACTGTGCCTTCACCGTGAGGAGGCAGGACTGTGGTGCTCCACGGCGACGCCGCACTCCCGAATTTGAAGAAGGTTTACTGCGTCCCATTGAAGACAACCCGTCAACGAGTTCGCGCACAATTGCGCGTGCAATGGCTGTTACTTACAGTACCGTCTTCGACGTCCTGCATGACATCTGTACCACTTACAAAGAGTGGACGCTATGGGTCCAGCAGACTTTCCACAACGCGTAGCCGTCTGCACATGGTTCCCGCACCATTGCATCGAGCGCCCCTGGTGCCACTTCGAGTTCTCTTCACAGATGAATGTAGGTTCACAAGGGATTATGTTCTGAATGCTCGAAGTAGCCATGTCTGGGCGGACGAAAACCCTCATGCCACTCATGTTCAGGGATCTCAAGACGGGTTTGAAATTAACGTGTGGGCAGGTATTCTGGACGGTCATATGACTGGACCATACCTCCTTCCGCCCAAGCTCACGGGTTCCGCATACTTAGTCTTCCTACGACACGTAATGGACCCGTTCCTGGAAGCTGTGCCGTTGAATGTCCGTCAGGAAATGTGGTTTCAGCATGATGGAGCACCACCTCACTTTTCACTGCCTGTCCGGAGACATCTCAACAGACGGTATGGTGAAAGGTGGATAGGCCGTGGTGGTCCAACCGCGTGGCCGCCACGATCGCCGGATGTAACCCTTATGGACTACTTCTTGTGGGATCGTATGAAGAGCCTAATTTATGAGACACCTATAAAGACAGAGGAAGATCTGCTGGCACGAGTTCTGGCCGCTGCACAAGTCACTCAAGAGACACCAGGTGGGATGGAGAGAGTGTACCAGAACATGCTTCGGAGGTACAGTGTGTGTACCAACGTTGCTGGTCGCCACGTCGAGCCGCTGTTGTAATGCATCGGTACGTTGCGGCTGGTGCCGTAGGTGTTGGGTTCTTGTTGATGTCGACCAATGTAAACCATAAGGTGTAAGTTGTAATGCAAATACTTAGATAATAACGGAAAGATTCAGTATTCTTTTCAAATGGATTGCAACAATTGTACTGGTTGACGCCTAAGTATATTCCTCACGTGGTTGTGGAGAGACAATCATCTGCAATGAAACTGTCGTAGAACGGCAACGATACGTTTGCGGACGTGAGTTCCTATTCAAAAAGTTATATACTCACTACCGTCTACATGTCCTAGAAGTTTGTAATGGGAATTTCCGATCACGCTGTATAGCAAATCCCAAAAATCTTAAAAACATGTCGAATGGAAACGCCGTAAATTCGACATATGGTACCGTCCAACCCTTGCCTACAAATTACCTCTATGCAACAAGCTGCAACGGATGTGACATTTAAATCAATCCATCAGTCCACATATGGAACTACATATCAACGTCAGCATGATCTGTAGCAAACATACGGGAGAACCACGACCAATACAGCTTGAACTACATATCAACGTCAGCATGAACCGTAGCAAACATATGGGAGAACCACGAACAACACAGCTTGAAGACGAACTTGAAAACCGTCTACAGAAGAGCGACATTCATGTATGAATCTCAGCATATACACTCGTGACATCCAAATGCATATTGAAGGCTAACCAGCTGGTCAAACATATATCAAAGATTCAGTCACACACTAAGCCTGTGTTTCTATACTATATGCCTGTGCACAATACATAGCTCACAGGCGTTAAAAGGTGATAATTAGATATTACATTTACAAAATACGACGGTTGGAACTTTAATAGTGGCAACACTTTTATTTACAGCTCGTACAGAATAGGTACGTGTTTCGAAGTTTTACTGACCTTCAAAGAAGTTAGCAGCATTGTGTATAATCCGTTGCCAGCGATGTGGAAGTCGTAGGACACTCTTAGCAGTGTCAGTTGCGTTGACAGTTCGAGCGGCGCGGTCTGTTGCCCGACGAATTTGTAGCACTTCTGCAGCGATGCTGTGAAGTGTTTCCTTCAGTTTAGAAATCGAGTTGAACTCATGAGGGCTTAAGTCAGGGGAGTGCAGTAGGTGCTACAGCACTTAAGAGCCGCACCAGTCAAACAAATCAGTAACAGCTTGCACTGTACGTGCTCGAGCATCGTAATGCAAAATGGTGGTCAGGTCCTGCTTAAAGTGTCTAGTACACAACCTACGACCAGCTCAGAGACAGAAGTGACGACACTTTATGCAGGACCTGACCATCATTTTGCAGGACAATGCTCAAGCACGTGCAGTGCAAGCTGTTACTGATTTGTTTGAGTGATGCGGTTGCTAAATGCTATACCACCTACTTCACTCCCCTGACGTAAGCCCTCATGAGTTCAACTCGATTTCTAAACTGAAGGAAACACTTCACGGCATCGCTCCAGAAGTGCTACAAATTCGTCGGGCAATAGACCACACCGCTCGAACTGTCAACGCAACTGACACTGCTAAGAGTGTCCTACGACTTCCACATCGCTGGCAACGGATTATACACAATGCTGCTGACTACTTTGAAAGCCAGCAAAACTTTTAAAAAACACGTATCTATTATGTACGAGCCGTAAATAAATAGTTGGCACTATAAAAGTTTCAACCCTTGTATATTATACATAATATTGTATACATCACATGGGGAATATAAACCCAATAACAGGAATATCGACTGTATATACAGACACTAAGATATTTAGAATCAACATGTAAACCTCTTTGGTATCGTACATATTGCATGAGGTTTATATGTAGATTATATACATCTCACTGTGTGTGTATATACGGTTCAAATTCCATTTATTACATTTATATTGCTCTGATGACATAAGTTATGTAATGCATAATATATTTTGGAGATGTAACATCTATTAACAGCGTTATTTAAGCCAGTGAACTATGTATTATGCATAGGCATAAAGCGTTGGTATACACATATAGTATCTTTGATCTGCTGGTATGTAGACTAGCTGATAAGCCTTCAGTCTGCGTTTGGATGTCATGAATATATATCTTGAAATCCATACGTGAAAAAATGTGATTCTTCTGTGGATTAATGTCAAATTTGTCCTTAATCCGTATTGCACATGGTTATCTCACATGTTTTAGAATCTTTCTGTTCATATCGATACAGATCAAGCTAATGCTAACATGCTTCCATATCCGTAAGAGTGAATTAATTTACATTTCACAAATGTTGTGGCATTTTGCATAGAAGTTCTATGTATGTAAATACTTGACAGTCAAATATACGACTCTGCCATTTGGTACGTCCTTAAGATTTTTTTAATTTGTTACACAAGCAAGGTGTCTGGTATTTAAGTTGTTGGCATGTTTTGTATGTGCTTGACAATACTTCACAACCGAAATAGCAGCCAATAAACGAAAAATTTTGCAGCCTACAATTGACAATATATCGAGGATGTGGACCTGTATAAAAACAAGACTGCTAATAAATAAGTCAATTGTCGCTCAAGTTAATTTCAGGAGCAACATCTTTAGCCCGCAGTACGAGTAGGTAATATTGAAACTATTGATATGACCCATGGCTTTCGGCAGACGATGTTCTCAAAATAGTGGATGTAGCTCACTCATCGAAATCCAATACGCTTAAATTATGCACCATAGCAAGTGTAATCGTCTTCTGGACATCAATTCGTTGGCTTCAAAAGCTGATGTTGCACATCACACTTTGTAACGTAATTGCACACTGGTCAAAGCCGACGTCCAGTATCAGTAAGACGTTATAACTTAAATGTCATATGGCTTTGTTAGTTGGCGTATTCCGAGGCGTGCGAACAGTCACCTAGCGTACGGGATGCTCTTCCTCTGCATGCATGGCCCTATCCTTGCGGAGTCGTGTCGCATATGTACTTGGCGAGTGTATAGTATAGTGTTATGTTTACATTGCACGGTGGTGATGAGAGAAGGGGAGGGTGAAACCCATTGCCATCACTAAGCTTACACCTCTCGTATAGCACCAGGAAGGCCGTTCAGTGTAACGTCCACATCCGAGGATCAGCATCAACTGTGTCACATGCCCTCTGTTCATGAGACGCGTAAGAGAGAATTTTAATTTAATCCAGGACGTTGGCGCAAATACAGGCGATCAGGGACTTTATGCTACCATCTCCCTTCCACTTGCTGGCAAAATACTTGGAGCGAAAATTTCATCCACCACCAGGATTCAAAGTGGCGTACCTCCAAGTCAGGCGCCACGGCCGAGTTCTGCACTAGCGACCTCATCTACAGAGGCGCATCGATTGACGAGTACCTGCTCTTGCACACTCTAACTCTTGCATACAAGTATCCCATGACTTTTGCCACTTCAGTGTAAATGCGTAATAAAACAGCTGAGATCGTTTTCATTCATCATTAACATTAGAGTCAGCAGTGGTGCTCAACACGATCAAGATTAAGAATATATGCAGCATTTATAAGCAGTGCTGTGCGTATGAATTTCTGTACATATTTAGCCAAAAGAAAGGGTTGTGTGTGGCTACTGCCACCCATCTTGAAGTCCTGGAACCCATACACAGACAAAGGATTGCTGTCCATTATCCGCAGCATTCCTGTTTCCACTAATAAGCGTGGTTACTGTTTCAGGGAAATCGTACTGTAACATTAATCTGGCGACCGTATTTCATTCAGTTACTTCAGGTAGTCAGGCACAATCGATCGGAGTACTTAAAGAGCCGTGGGCAGTTATGTAATATCAGTCAGAGATCGACAAAGGAAAACTACCATATTCTCCCTGATATTCACTGTCCTGGTATCGCCTGCTTCGATACCAAGCCGCGCCAGTACAAGGCGAGTAGTTGGCAGTAACCCATGTGACTGCACCGCCAATCTGTGGCTGGCTCAGACACACATTCTCCACGGCCAGCGGCAACCACAGAACCGACTTAAAAGTTCGCCACACCGACCTTCAACTAGTTTGTTACTTCCGCTCTTCCTGACAAATCGAAGATTTGTCGTTCTGTCTCTGTTTTTATTATGAACATCGATCCGACCTATTTCAAGGACTCATTTTGGATTATGTTCTGGACTTGCTGTTATTCAGGTTAACTACAAGAAGTTATCAAACACTGAGTGTGCATCTCATTATCTTGCTTTCTGTCATAGAATCCGCCGACTCCTTGGCTTCCGCCACCGGGACTACTTGTCATTTTATCTTTAGTCCGTTTATTTGTTGCATAAATTGGACCTACGGAGGTTCGTGACTTTTTTAATATGAAAAGTATTAATTTATAATTAAAAAAGAATGTATTCTTTTAAATTGTATTCAGGGTGTCCCGAAATTCCGGTTACAAACTTCTAGCATATGTAGAGGGAAGTGCGTGCATAGTATTTTGAATAGGGACCCAGGTCCGGCAACTTATCGTTTCCGTTCTACGACGGTTTCAGTTCAGATGTTTAACTCAACCACTTTTCCTTGTGGAACTGAAATTTTTAGAAAACAGTTCGAAAGTAAACATAACGAAATGTCTATTTATCACTTAAGCACATTTGTTTGTATTAACCCTTAAGCGTTACGAGTTTTCAAATAAAAAAGAGCCCATCATACCGTACTTACAGAACAGTACTGATGCATTACAAGAGCAGCTCGATATGGCGGCCACCAATGTTGTTACAGACATTGTACCTACGAAGCATGCTGTGGTATAAACTCTCCCGCCGGCCGGAGTGGCCGTGCGGTTCTAGGCGCTACAGTCTGGAGCCGAGCGACCGCTACGGTCGCAGGTTCGAATGCTGCCTCGGGCATGGATGTGTGTGATGTCCTTAGGTTGGATAGGTTTAATTAGTTCTAAGTTCTAGGCGGCTGATGACCTCAGAAGTTAAGTCGCATAGTGCACAGAGCCATAAACTCTCCGTCCCACTAGTGTCTCGTCAATTTCTAGTGCAGCGGCTAGAACTCGTGACAGCAGGTCTTCCTGTGTCTCTGCAGAAGTCTCGTAAACTATACTTCGCAAGATGTTGAAGTTGCACTAGGGGGCCGTCTCACGTGGTATGTGTCATCGTATATATCCTATTGCATACAAGGACGAGCAACTCTGAGACATTCCTCTTTTCCTCAGCAGACGTGGATGCATTACACGTGTGAATTGAAACCTCGTAGAGTGGAAGCGGTACGTTTCCGGACATGGGTTCCTTTTCAAAATGTTATGTACTCACTCCCTTCTACAACGCCACCCCGTATAACTACGTTTCCTTTTCGATGTTGTCCGGAGTTCTCAAGTCTCAAAGCAGTCGTGATGAAGGCATGTTTCCTCACTTACGTCGCATGTTCTGTTGAGGCATTCATAACTACAAAATTTCTGAAACACCACTGAAATGATGAGTCAGGGTGTTTTTCTTTTTCCACCTTCCCACATCCGCTACTTCGCGACTTGATCTGAATTTCTTACGCAGACACCTATCACAGGAATGAATTTCGTAGCGTTCCTGCGAGCGAACAATATAGGTTGAAAAGAACGAGCCCTCACCTCGAAGGTAATATTTATTTGCAAAGAAATCGAGTTCCACCATTCCGCGAAGACTGAGGGGAGGCGAGAAGCCGTATTTTTCTTGCACGTGCGCTGCAGGTTAAGGTCTTTGGCTTTTGTCGATGGGAAAGGTTGGGTCCCATTGAGCAAATTGGTGCCCTTTGTGGCGGTAATGTCATAAAGGGCTGGGCGGCGGCGCCGGTACTGGCTTACCGTTTGCTCGCACGTGGAGCGACAACCTTGGGAAGGTGTGGGGGCCGCAGGGGAATGAGGGTTGGCACGCCCTCTAGATTAATTGTCGGCTGCGGACAGTCTTTGTCTGGCAGCGGGGAGCACACCTGTGCGCCGCAAGGGAGGGTGGCGTGCTGCTCCTAATGAAATGACGAGCGGCCGGCGGGTGGGCAAAAATAGAGGGGAGACCGAAACAAACGAGCCGAGACAATTATTTGTGTCATCCAGGCAACTCTGGGTTCTGACCTTTACACTTCCTATATCGAGATCAATTTGAAAGTGACTTTAAGATGGGCAGTCATAGAACTCTAGTTATCATCTTGGCACAAACTTTACATACACTGAAGTGACAAAAGGCATTCCAACTTTTGAAGCTTTTGTCCCATTTGTTTCTGACTTTGTTCAAGCGTTGTGTCTAACTTTTGGCCGGCCGGTGTGACCGAACGGTTCTAGGCGCTTCAGTCTGGAACCGCGCGACCGCTACGGTCGCAGGTTCGAATACCGCCTCGGGCATGGATGTATGTGATGTCCTTAGGTTCGTTGGGTTTAAGTAGTTCTGGGGGACTGATGACCTCAGATGTTAAGTCCCATAGTGCTCAGAGCCATTTGAACCATCTAACTTTTGAAGCCTTTGTCCCGTTTGTTGCATTAAGTGTAACAACAATGCACTGGTGTCTGAAACATGTTCCTCAGTGCTATTCGGCAGTGCATTTGAACGGGCAATATATGCATTTTGAAAAGCAGAAAATGTGTCTTCACTTATTTGAGAAAACGGTGAGGACGCAAAACCTGAATCTACAGGATTTGCAAGATTGTGCCCTGTCTTTTCGGATTGCTGAGGCGAGCTGTTGCCGACCGATCGATCGATAATGCTTCCCTGTTCACTAATTGTTTCACTGTCTACACCGTTAGTTGCCGCCCGCTCCATTTCCCTATGCTCAATTACCAAATTACTACTTTGAATGTCTGTTAATTCATTACACAGCGGTGCTGATAAGCTACGCTCGTCGTCACTATTATTTCTCAGTTTACTTTGGAGCCTAGTGTTACGTTTTTCAGATGCCATAGCTATCACGTGTTTCACACGATAACAAGAAAAGCACAATTTGAAGAGCAAAAATAAGAGAACACATTAACCTAGCACTGAAAATAATATCTCTTTAATTGCAAGCGCAGCTGCGAAATACTTGGTGAAAATTACATGCATGACACAACTGTTTTACTGTACAAGCTACAACTACAAAGGAAATTCTCTCTATAATTACGCTCTAGCAATAGACAATAGCTACACTAATTACACAAACTACCAGAAAAAATCAGAAGATTCCAGTGAGGTGTCCTCGGCTAAGGGTCGACATATGAAACCTCCCCTTAGAAAATTGATGAATGTGCTGATAAACCTCTTACGTTATTTGATTTTCAAACAGCTGAGCAAAAGTGAACGTACCCAGAAATTTCTCTCTTTTCTTATTCTGATCATCACTAAACTGACACACAATACTTTTTTAGCGCAACGCAATCTGACTTTCAATAATCCCTACAAAAGAATGGCCCTGACTAACAATAACCTATACCTTTCATGAATCACTTACCTCACAAAAATCTTCGTTACTCAAATTACTGCAATACAGCGTGCGCCAATACTTCCAGCTGAATAAAAGATTCTAACTAATGAAGACATAGTTAGCAAATGAAAGATTTTGATAGAGAACAAACAATGTATTTACCTTAATAATGTTCAAAAATCATCATATAAATTTATCAGTTCATAATATCCAGTATTACAAATTTACTGATTCTGAGGGACACACGTCAAGATCGTCCGCTCTCAAAATTCTGCCATCTCTTGTAAGTAGGCTGTTAATGTTTTCTCTATGTAAGTAGGCTGTTTATGTTTTCTTATTGGCAACGTTACGTAGCGCTCAATATGAAAATCACTGGCTGTGCTGTGTGCAGTCTGTGGCTGCTTTGCATTGTTGTAATTCTCGCCATTGTAGTGTTAGGCAGCTGGCTGTGAACAGCGCGTAGCGTTGCGCAGTTGGAGGTGAGCCGCCAGCAGTGGTGGATGTGGGGAGAGAGATGGCGGAGGTTTGTAATTTGTCATGAACTGCTATATTTATATATGATGATATCAAGGTAAATACATTGTTCGTTCTCTATTAATATCTTTCATTTGCTAACTATCCCTATCAGTAGTTAGTGCCTTCCATAGTTTGAATCTTTTATTCAGCTGGCAGTAGTGACGCTCGCTGTATTGCAGTAGCTTGAGCAGCGAAGATTTTTGTGAGGTAAGTGATTTGTGAAAGGTATAGTTTAATGTTAGTCAGGGCCATTCTTTTGTAGGGAATTTTGAAAGTCAGATTGCGTTGCGCTAACAAAATATTGTGTGTCAGTTTAAGCACAGTCATGTAGAATTGTTCAAAGGGGACGTTTCACTCTCTCCCCACATCCACCACTGCCAGCAGCTCACCTCCAACTGCGCAACGCTACGCGCTGTTCACATCCAACTGCCCAACACTACAATAGCAAATATTCCAACAATGAAAATCAGCCACAGACTGGATACAGCATAGTCAGTGATTTTCATACAGAGCGCTATGTGACGTTACCAACATAAAAACCTAAACAGCCTACTTACAGCGTGGGTTAGTGGTATGCACATACACAGAAGGGGAATGGGATGGCGTGAAATAACTGCAGAAATCAATGGGGGACGTACGAAGAATGTATCCTTTAGTACAGTGCGGCGAAATTTTGCGTTAGCGGGCTATGGCAGCAGGCGTCAGACGCGAGTGTCTTTGCTAGCAGCACGACACAGCCTGCAGCGCTTGTCCTAGTCTCGTGACCTCATCGTTTCGACCCTAGACGACTGGAAAACCGTGGCGCGGGCAGATGAGTCCAGATTCTAGTTGGTATGAGCTGATGGTAGGATTCGAGTGTGACGCGGACCCCACGAAGCCATGGAACCGAAGTTGTCAACAAGGCATTGTGCAAGCTCGTGATGTCGTGATGGCTCCACAAGTGTGAGCTGTGTTTACTTGGAATGGACAGGATCCTATGGTCCAACTGAACCGATCATTAACGGGAAATGGTTTTGTTCGGTTATTTGGAAACCATCTGCATCCCTTCAGGGACTTCATGTTCCCAGGCAACGATGGAATTTTTATGGATGACAATGCGCCGTGTTCCCCGACCATAGCTGCTCGCGACTGGTTTGAAGAACATTCCGCACAGTTCGTGTAATGATTTGGCCACTCAGATTATCCAGTATGAATCCTATCGCACATTTGTGAGGGGTAACCGGCCGTTGTAGCAGACCGGTTCTAGGCGCTTCAGTCTGGAACCGCGCCGCTTCTACGGTCGCAGGTTCGAATCCTGCCTTGGGCATGAATGTGTGTGATGTCCTTAGGTTAGTTAGGTTTTAGTAGTTCTAAATCTAGGGGATAGATGACCTCACGTGTTAAGTCCCACAGTCAAGAGCCATTTGAACCATTTGAGTGGGATAATCGATAGGTTAATTCGTTCAACGCCTCCGCAATTATGGATGACTATTTTTGCTGGATATTTCCAACGTCTTTTTGAGTCCATGCCACTTTTAGTTGCTGCACTACGTCGGTCTAAAGGAGTTTCGACACGATATGAAATATCCTATGGCTTTTGTCATCTCAGTGTAGAAGCAGCAGTTAAGATAAGAGGAGGAGGATATTAGTGTTTACCGTCCCGTCGACAACGAGGTCATTAGAGACGGAGCGCAAGCGCGGGTGAGGTAAGGATGGGGAAGGAAATCGGCCGTGCCCTTTCAAAGGAACCATCCCGGCATTTGCCTGAAGCGATTTAGGGAAATCACGAAAAACCTAAATCAGGAAGGCCGGAGACGGGATTGAACCGTCGTCCTCCCGAATGCGTTAAGATAAGAGCCATATACAGTTTACTATCGGGATGCTTAGGACTATGCTGACCGACTTTGAAATTAAACATTTTATTTAAAACTTAACCTCCCAAATACAATTCAAAATCGCAGTATTTCAAACGCAATAAATCATGAATTAAAATTCATCAGTGTCTAGTCCGTAGTTCCCACCTTTTATTGAAATTTTGCTTTGGTAGCTGAACAGGTTGACTTCCAGTCATCCACACCAACAAGAAATCGATTCCACGGATATGCCCCTTATACACACCAACATGATTATTTTCCTACTTAAGTGAAACAAAAAATGTCTCTGAGCACTATGGGACTTAACATCTATAGTCATCAGTCCCCTAGAACTTAGAACTACTTAAACCTAACTAACCTAAGGACATCACACAACACCCAGTCATCACGAGGCAGAGAAAATCCCTGACCCCACCGGGAATCGAACCCGGGAACCCGGGCGTGGGAAGCGAGAACGCTACCGCACGACCACGAGCTGCGGACACTTAAGTGAAGATTTTTCCATGAAACACAAGTCCTTCACGAAAAATTCATGTTTGTATGCAGCTACAACATTGCTTCACAGCAAATACCTTCGACATTATCATACCCTATTAATTGTCCGCCACTGCGAGTGCAAAGTAAGAAAAATCATAATTATAGTCTAACAAGGCGGCATCCATATAGGAAGAATCCACAACTCTAGCTACTCCACATATACCCATTAAATGCGACGAATGCTTTACATACAGAGCGTACGTTGAAAATATGAAGTCACCTAGAATGCACTTATAACATACTTCAGAATGTAGGGAGCCACATCCGTCACACGATGCTGAGCATACCAGTTATGCTCGATGGAGGCTGCCAAGGCTCCACTCAATGGCGAACATGCTCAGCACTCAGGTCGTTACGCCTGGTTGTCATATCGCTTGCACCAGGAGGAACTTGCACTCCGTATCACAGTCACTTCTGAAACTTAGGCAACTGATATAAACAACTGAAACTTCCTGACAGATTAAAAATGTGTGCCGGACTGAGATTCGAATTCGGAACATTTGTCTTTCGTGGGCAAGTGCTCTACCACTGAGCTACCTAAGCACAACTCCCGACCAGTCCTCACAGCTTCAATTCCGCCGGTATCTCGTGTCCTACCGTACAAACTTCGCAGAAGCTCTCCTACGAACATTGCAGAACTAGCACTCCTGGAACAAAGGATATTGCGCTTAGCCACAGCCTGCGGGATGTCTCCGAAAGAATGTGTAAACAACTGCCCAGCCGCTACAGCCGAGTGCGTCCTCCGTACCGTTCAACTGTGCAGCAGTAACTTCTTTCAGCACGAAGAATTATCACTCTGTTCCATCCAGACACTTCCGAACATAGGCGACTCTCGTTTCCAATTCCAAACTGTAGTTTACACAAACTATCTTTTAAGTGGTAATTAAATCTCGCATATTTTCAGTCTGTATGTGGTTTAGTATGTCTTACGTAGGCCCGCCCGGTTAGCCGTGCGATCTAATGCACTGCTTTTCGGGCCGGAAGGCGTGCCAGTCCCTGGCACGAAACCACCCGGCGGATTCGTGTCGAGATACGGTGTGCCGGCCAGTCTGTGGATGGTTTTTAAGGCGGTTTTCCATCTGCCTCAGCGAATGCGGTCTGGTTCCCATTATTCCGCCTCAGTTTCACTATGTCGGCGATTGCTGTGCAAATACTTTCTCCACGTACGCGTACACCATAATTACTCTACCACGCAAACATTGGGGTTACACTCGTCTGGTGTGAGACGTTCCCGGAGAGGGGTCCACTGGGGGCAGAACCTCACAGTAACCCTGGGTTCGGTGTGGGGTGGCGGTGGGGTGAGTGGATTGGTGTAGCCTGTTGTGAACCAGAGGGCTATGGCGAGGACGAAGCCTCTCCGTCGTTTCTAGGTCCCCGGTTCCATACTATACAATACAAAGTCTTATGTAAAGTTAAGCCAATCCTTGAGTACGTATCCCTGCCCTCCTCGAAACCCCTTCCACATTCACACAAAGTGAGAATAATTGAACAAGCAAATAGCATCTCGACGAAGCACATCACAAGACAAGTATCTATGGACAACACCCACTGCTCTTCGACAGAACAATATACGTTCAGAATCCATCCCAATTATTGATCTTGTTCTTTCGTTTATGAATCTGTAGCGCACATACTCATTGATGCTGGTAATGTTGACGGTAGCCACCTTCTGCCGTTACTTCTTTTCCGGGTGGGCACTGTTGTAACTTTTTCAGCATTTCCGCTGGTGTCCGGTAAAAACTTTCTGACTTCAGGCGAAGCCACTACCAAATGCTGTAGCATAACGTGCTGTCTATGTGCGTTCTCGAAGGCAGGTTTGGCAAGCTATGAAAGGACCAAAATGATGCTGGCTGATATACAGGCATTGACCAAGGACTAAAGTGACTGGAGGTAGTCCAAGCTGTTCAAGATCGCCATCAAAATGCGAAATTCGGACAAATTAACTGCCTGTTCACTATAACGTGAGGTATTCCTCAGGGCTCCATAGTAGGACCACATCTTTTCCTAACTTACATTAACGGCCTGCATTCAAATGTAGCAGACATCTTTATAAACTATTTCTGTTTGTAGAAAGAAAACCAATTACAGGCACCATGTAAACATATTGCTGATTAGGTGAAATTTAATGTTAAACAATTTTTGGGTCCTGCTCAGAATCATTACCCAGGAAAATTACTCAATAGCGGACTCTCGTGACTTATAATAGGCAAGTATTTCGTCCACTGTAAACAACAGGTACCGAAAAGTCAACTTTCGTTGTTGATAGCGAGTGATTTTAAGGAGAGAAAAGTAGAAATATTGCAATCCTCGCTTGCCTGTAATTTACATCCTCGTAGTTTTTAATATCGATTGAATTTTTTGAAATTCGTGTTGTAGACCACATTCAACGTCACAGTTTTCTAGGCGCTTCAGTCCAGAACCACGCGGCTGCAACGGTCGCAGGTTCGAATCCTGCCTCGGGCATGGATGTGTGTGATGTCCTTATGTTAATTAGGTTTACGTAATTGTAAGTATAGAAGACAGATAACCTCAGATGTTAAGTCCCATAGTGATTAGAGCCATTTGAACCATTTGACGTTACACTTCATATATCTACAATAAGCATGCCTCCCTGTTCTGTGTGACATAGGATACTCTGAGTAGCATTGTAAATTTCCGACTTTCCTGTTCGAATTGCCATTATTTGCGGCAAGAAAAATTTTTGACAAGCCTAGTTGTGAGCTCGAGTCTCTCTGAATTTAATTCACAGACTTTTCGCGATATATACATAGGCACGCTCTCGGAATTTTAACAGGAAACCACGTCAAG
Source organism: Schistocerca americana (assembly GCF_021461395.2). Classification (NCBI taxonomy): domain Eukaryota; kingdom Metazoa; phylum Arthropoda; class Insecta; order Orthoptera; family Acrididae; genus Schistocerca; species Schistocerca americana. The sequence goes on from NC_060124.1 coordinate 21,922,175, forward strand.
ATGCCCAAGACATCTATAGTAACGACTGGCTTTCGCATTTACATCTTCTCTATTTCCCGTGTCAATCCTGTCTAGTACGGGTTTTAGACCAAGAAGCAATATTCAAGTACTGGTCAATCGTTCGTGGACTGCACTTCCTCAGAATAGTTCCAGCGAATTTCAGTCTCATGTCTGTCTTTCCTACGATTAATGTCTTGTTGTCGTACGAGTTTAAATCGCTCCGTCCGCACATTGCTGGACAGAAAATGGTCGTGGCTGCATCTAGTGATATTTCTGCAATAGTGTGATCACGCGGTAATGGGTCTTTCTTTCTATTTATGCGCTGTAGACTACATTTGTTTATGCTGAAGATCGACTGCCAGCGCCGACACCAAGCGTCGACCTACTGCTGGTCTCCGTGCATTACACTACAATTTTATAGCGCCGCGACTTCACTATATACTCGTGTAACAGCATTATCCACGAACAGCGTCCTGGAGTTTCGAAATTAATCGACTAGGTCACTGAGATACACATTTTCCTACAGGAGGTAGTACTGATCAAAGCCACAAGGCAAGTTCTCATAATTATATGTCCAAAAACTAATACCTGTTGAGATAAGGACCGTTTTACTTGTGACAGATGAGCCAAGGTTCCTAACAGTTCAGTAAATTTCCACAGTCCATTCGTGGGAGTAGACGCTAATCGTCGAGCAATTATGACGGTGAGGATCAGTTCAGTATCCGTGTGTCGGCAGATATTGGGCCACACATCTTACCAGGTTAACAGGTGCTGTGCATCACGGATTTCTGCGCCATAAATTACCACTGCTACTGGAGAACGCTACCCTTGCAGAAAGACAAAGACTGTGGCCTATACACGACGGGCCAAGCCCCATTTTCTATGGGACGTGTCGTCTGAATTATAACTATGAGGAAATATGAAAGTGTTGGTGTATGTTTAACCCAAACCACAGCTGTAGAGATTACAGTAGAGTCTCACCAACGCTTCTGACGCACTCCGAATGGAGCCCAGTGTGTCTGAAAGAGGGCGTGGTTCACTGTGAAGTAGGGCTGAAGGACTTGTCAGGGTGGGAGTTAACAACAAGCAGCAAGCAGCACTGCCTACTGTGCCCTATGTAACAGCCATATTGGAATGAAAGGAATTGGTTTCCGGATGTATCGTTAAACGAACTTTTCTTCTAGTTTTGTTCAGTACTAACTCCTGCAGGAATATTTGGCTGTTTTCTTACCCTGTATACATAGTGAACAGTATTATTCCTATAACACAGGCTTGGGTTATGTTCAAAGTTATTTTTAAGTCTCAGGATATCTCTTCGTTAAGAATATGCTAGGATCTGTTGAGCCCAGTCATAAATCTGGTCTGATATCCCGACGCTTGTACTTTGTTCTTCAGGCGAAAGTGCGGAACTGCATCGATTGCCTTCCAAAAGTCAAGAAATACAGCATCAACCTGGGCGTCGGGATGTGAGGTAACAGAACTATCTGGGTTTCACACGATCGTTCTTTGCGGAACCCATATTATTACAGACAGGATTTTCGATTTACAGAGACTTCTTAGAAGAAAGATTAAGAAAAGGCAAACCTAGGTTTCTAGCATTTGTAGACTTAGAGAAAGCTTTTGACAACGTTAACTGGAATACTCTCTTTCAAATTCTGAATGTGGCAGGGGTAAAATACAGGGAGCGAAAGGCTATTTACAATTTGTACAGAAACCAGATGGCAGTTATAAGAGTTGAGGGGCATGAAAGGGAAGCAGTGGTTGGGAAAGGAGTGAGACAGGGTTGTAGCCTCTCCCCGATGTTATTCAATCTGTATATTGAGCAAGCGGTAAAGGAAACAAAAGAAAAATTCGGAGTAGGTATTAAAATTCATGGAGAAGAAGTAAAAACTTTGAGGTTCGCCGATGACATTGTAATTCTGTCAGAGACAGCAAAGGACTTGGAAGAACAGTTGATCGGATTGGACAGTGTCTTGAAAGGAGGATATAAGATGAACATCAACAAAAGCAAAACGAGGATAATGGAATGTAGTCAAATTAAATCGGGTGATGCTGAGGGGATTAGATTAGGAAATGAGACACTTAAAGTAGTAAACGAGTTTTGCTATTTAGCGAGTAAAATAACTGATGATGGTCGATGTAGAGAGGATATAAAATGTAGACTGGCAATGGCAAGGAAAGCGTTTTTGAAGAAGAGAAATTTGTTAACATCGAGTATAGATTTAAGTGTGAGGAAGTCGTTTCTGAAAGTATTTGTATAGAGTGTAGCCATGTATGGAAGTGAAACATGGACGATAACCAGTTTGGACAAGAAGAGAATAGAAGCTTTCGAAATGTGGTGCTACAGAAGAATGCTGAAGATAAGGTGGGTAGATCACGTAACTAATGAGGAGGTATTGAATAGGATTGGGGAGAAGAGAAGTTGGTGGCACAACTTGACTAGAAGAAGGGATCGGTTGGTAGGAGATGTTTTGAGGCATCAAGGGATCACAAATTTAGCATTGGAGGACAGCGTTGAGGGTAAAAATCGTAGAGGGGGACCAAGAGATGAATACACTAAGCAGATTCAGAAGGATGTAGGTTCACTAGGTACTGGGAGATGAAGAAGCTTGCACAGGATAGAGTAACATGGAGAGCTGCATCAAACCAGTCTCAGGACTGAAGACCACAACAACAACAACAAGAATATGCTAGGATCTGTTGAGTCCAGTCATAAATCTGGTCTCATATCCCGACGCTTGTACTTTGTTCTTCAGGCGAAAGTGCGGAACTGCATCGATTGCCTTCCAAAAGTCAAGAAATACAGCATCAACCTGGGCGTCGGGATGTGAGGTAACAGAACTATCTGGGTTTCACACGATCGTTCTTTGCGGAACCCATATTATCACAGACAGGATTTTCGATTTATAGAGACTTCGTAATACGAGAGCATGGAACATGTTCCTAAATTCTGCAACAGACTGACGTCTATAGCTCTGCGCGTCTTTCGACGTCCTTTCTTCGAAACTTAGTATCCTCGAAAGCACGAAAGACTTTTCAGTCTGGAGGATTTTCAGCAGTATCTCTGACTGCTGAGGCTGCTAGACTGTCTCTCCTCCCGTCGGGCTTTTGTTGTACCCTTAACGCCGATGTGCCTGCTAGCCTGTGATCTCGTTACAGGACGCAGCGGCGCCGGACGAGACGAGGACGCAAAGGCCAGCTCGCGCGCTGTCCGCGTAAGCAGGCAGCAAAGCGCCTCGGCACAACTTCCCCGTGAATTCTCTAGGACGCGGCCCTTTGCGTCGCGAAGCGACGGGCCTCTTTGTCAAACTGCGGACTGCCTGCGGCTCAGTGGAGCGTTGCATCGCAGTGCAGAGGGACCGCGCCGCGCTGCGAACGTCCCAGCTCCAGACAGAACGCTCTGTTTTGTGTTAGCAACGGTGCGGCGTAACTAACGCCCATTTGCTCGGGCTGCCGTAACTCGAATTTCCAGCATTACGGAATCACGATCGAGGATTTTAGATAGGTGCCTTCTATCGATCGGTTAATGTTACTGCTGGCTGGAAAGACTTCACATAGACGTACAGCTTTCATATTATTATTGTTTATTTTGTAGATGAGAATAACTAATATTCGTCTTTCGCAACCGAATTTTTGTCTCCTTACGAAACATGTTTCAGCTAATTGTTTAGGTTGCATGGGGGCTTAATTATATATAATGAAAATAATTTTTTTTTTTTTTTTTTTTTTTTTTTTTTTTTTTTTTTTTTTGTAGCTGTATGTCCGATTACGTAGTCTCGTAAACGGTTGGCCCTGACTAGTTTTTGTACGCAATCTGACTGCATAGAACAACAACAAAGAATGAAATGAAAATTTTCGTTAACACAATTAATTAATTAAGTCCCCAGCAACTATAAAACCTACGAAACCAAAACACAAGTGTAATTGTTCTGCGTGTGGGAGTGTGATTCAACGTACACATCTGGCACGGTTCTTCTTCAACAAGACAAGGAATTTTAAATACCATTTATACTGAAGTAATTAAAAAAAATAGAAATACTATAATTGCGCAAGAAAACCAGAATTACACTCTAATACAAGAACACAAGCCAGATGCTTTGTTGACTGAACCTGTAATGACGCATTATTTAAGACACTGAAATAATAAAAAGAAAAGGGAAGTTTTTTTTTTTACCTTCATATATATTGACGAAAAGCACTCTGATCATTACAATATCTCCATTAGAACAACATCTGCTATCTATCCCATCAAACAACTGCATAAAACATGGAACAAGCACTCTCCACTACGACTTCTCGACAAGAACTTTTCACTACGACATCTCAGCAAGCACTTCCTACTACGAGTTCTCAACAAGCACTGACTACTACGAGTTCTCAACAAGCACTGCCAGTGGAAGCGGCGGAATAAAACTCTTTGGCGCAATCTCTGGCGCTGTGGCTCAGTGTAGCCACCTTTCAAGGTATATTCAGTGGTCTACAAAGCAAGTGGCATTATAATAATTATTTGCTTAACTAAGGGTGTAAATAATTTGTTTTGAGGCGTTTGTCTTAGGTGAAATGTGTTTCATACCACGACTTTAGGTATATGCTTGGTTTACGGGGGCTGTTTCGGAAAGTAAGGTCCGCTCGGTCGCAAAATGGAAACCACTGTGAAAATCAAAAATGTTTTCTTTAAAACAGTTAGCTACAACTTCCAACTACTTCTCAGCACAGTCACTGCTCCGACCTAGATATCTGTCGTAGCATTGTACACACTTTCCAATACCCTCGTCTTAGAAGGCAGCCAACCTGTGCTTTCCGCCAGTTCTCTACGCTGGCATACAGCTAACTGTCTGTGCCAAAATGCTGTCATCATAGCCAGCGGTCCATGTGAGCAGAGATGAAACTCAAGGGGGGCTAATTACGAGCAGCATTACAAAATGGCTCTGAGCACTATGGGACTTAACATCTGTGGTCATCAGTCCCCTAGAACTTAGAACTACTTAAACCTAACTAACCTAAGGACAGCACACAACACCCAGCCATCACGAGGCAGAGAAAATCCCTGACCCCGCCGGGAATCGAACCCGGGAACCCGGGCGTGGGAAGCGAGAACGCTACCGCACGACCGCGAGATGCGGGCGAGCAGCATTACAGTTCATTAAACACTTCCTATCGAAAATGCTATAGAAACATCTAAATTGCCCACACAGAAGGAGGCGGAGAATTGTAGCAAAGAAGGAAGCACGTGACAGTAATGTTATGTGGGCTGCATGGCATCAGGCGAAGTCTCTCACCAGGCCCACGTACACAGCGAGAGGCGCTATTTTGTAGACAAGTTTTCGTGGTCACTGCGCGCTCAGAACTGTAAAATGCGACGTGGTGCGACCGACGGGCGTACTAAAGGCAGTGCCCAACACATCTATGCAAATCTTCAAATACGAGGGACGGACTTTAATAGTGGCAACTATTTGTTTACAATTATCGTATACAAAATGCGAAGGAGGATCGGAAAGTTACGCACAATGAATTTTTACTCCCCTATTACTGCAGCTGGTGTGTTAAAATTTTACGATGATATAGTTTGAACTTTGCGCTACAGAGTGCGTTTTGCTTGCGTGTTCAGCTCTGGTGAGAGAAGCCTGAACCAGAAACAAACCTGGTGCGCATGTTACTGTCGTCAACTTGTGAAGAGCAGCGAAGTGTAGTTCGATGTTTGTGGGCCAAAGGGCATAAAGCGAGAGAAATTCGCAGGCACAGGCGACTGTATGGATCGTAGCAACGTTTTTAGGTGGTGTGCATTCTTCCAAGAGAGCCATGCGAACCTTAGTGATTTGCCACGCCGGTAACAGCTGCAACTCGACAGAACGTCGAAGCCAGTCAGGCACCGATTTTGAATGACCGGCGTGTGCAACTGCGAGCAGTTCAACATTTCCTATGGTGCTGTGTACGATATTGTTCATGACACGTTAAAATTTCTTAAAGTTAGTTTTCGCTGGGTACCTAAGAACCATACAGACAACCACAAGGGCCAGTGAATGGTTATAAGCTTGTATCACTCAATGCGTTACGCTGCAGAAAGCCATAACTTTCTCAAAGGAGTAGTCACTGGTGATGAGTCGTAGGTGTGACACTACACCTCGAAACCAAGCAGGCCTCTATGGAATGGAAACATGCTGGTTGCCCAGTACGAAAAAAATTCAGAGCGACTCAATCTGCTAGGAAAGGGCTTGTGACTATGTTCTGGGGTATACACGGTGTGTTGTTCGTAGACTTTGCTGAATACGGGACCACTCTGAATGTGGCAGCCTGTATGAAACTTTGGTCGCGTGTGCCATTCTTGACAGAGCCACAACATTAATTTGACGATGTCAGACTGCTTCTTCATAATGCTCGCCCCCATGTTGCTACTCCTGTTCGTGAGAAAATCGCCGAATTTCGTTAGGGCGTCCGTCGGCATCCACCATACAGTCCGATCCTTGAACTGTCGGACTTTCATCTGTTTGGTCCCATGAAGACATTCCTGGCTGGCCAACGCTTTTCGACAGATGCGGAAATGAAATGGTGGCTATAGTCCAACCAAACGGACTTCTACGAACAGGGCGTATTTAAACTGGCCCCACGATGAGAGAAATATGTTAGTGACTATGTAGAAAAGTAGGTAAAAGACGTAAGTTCATTTGTGACGTTTTTGTTTTGTTTTATTATTTACTAAACTTTTTGGTAGTAAAATAACTGTGAGTTACTTTCTGATCTTCCCTCGTAGACACGTTTCAAGTTTTACTGTCCTTCAAAGCAGTCACAATTATTGTGTATATCCCGATACCAGCGACGCGGAAGTCGTAAAATACCCTTGGCAGTTGTGTTGATACTTCGACTGGAGCGGTCTATTGTGCAGCGAATCTCTGTAATAGCTCTGAAGTGAATGCCATGAAGTGCTTCCTGCAATTTGGGAAACAGGCTTATATCACAAGGGCCTATTCGAGGGAGTGTAGTGGGTGATACAACACTTACTAATCCCATCGATCGACGAAATCAGTCACAACTTCTTTCTCTAAGCTGTTCATTTTTGGAACACAGCGTTTGCTCTCTTAGAGAAAGAAGCGGCGACACTTTCTGCAGGATCCGCCCATTATTATGCAGGACAATGTTCAGGTGCATATGGCATAAGTGACTTGAGTGACTGACTGAGGTGATGTGACTGATTTGTTCCATAGAGGAGACTTGAAAGTGCTGTACAACCCGTTACACTTTGCCGACTTAATCCCTTATGACTTTACTTGATTCCTTAATTGCAGGAACTACTTCACGGCATTCGCTTCAGAACTGTTACAGAAAATCGTACGACAACAGACCGTTTCATTCGAAACATCAACACTAAGAGTACCCTACGACTTCCACACTACAGACAAAGAGTTATACACAATTCTGGTGACTATTCTGAGGGACATAATACTTTGAAACATGCAACTATTTTGTTAAAGTTGTAAATAAATTGTTGACATTATTAAGTTGCAACCCTCGTATACACAGATGGTGTTTTCACTGGATTATTACAGGAATGTCCCAAATTTTCTGATTTACGTAAGTAATTTCTAACCTTTATACACGGTGTTACAAAAAGATACCGCGAAAATTTCAGCAAACATTCCTCACACACAAAGAAAGAAAATATGTTATGTGGACATGTGTCCGGAAACGCTTACTTTCCATGTTAGAGCTCATTTTATTACATCTCTTCAAATCACATTAATCATGGAATGGAAACACACAGCAACAGAACGTACCAGCGTGACTTCAAACACTTTGTTACAGGAAATGCTCAAAATTTCCTCCGTTAGCGAGGATACATGCATCCACCCTCCGTCGCATGGAATCCCTGATGCGCTGATGCAGCCCTGGAGAATGGCGTACTGTATCACAGCCGTCCACAATACGAGCACGAAGAGTCTCTACATTTGGTACCGGGGTTGCGTAGACAAGAGCTTTCAAATGCCCCCATAAATGAAAGTCAAGAGGGTTGAGGTCAGGAGAGCGTGGAGGCCATGGAATTGGTCCGCCTCTACCAATCCATCGGTCACCGAATTTGTTGTTGAGAAGCGTACGAACACTTCGACTGAAATGAGCTGGAGCTCCATCGTGCATGATCCACATGTTGTGTCGTACTTGTAAAGGCACATGTTCTAGCAGCACAGGTGGAGTACCCCTATGAAATGATGATAACGTGCTCCATTGAGCGTAGGTGGACGAAACTAAAATGAGCTCTAACATGGAAATTAAGCGTTTCTGGACACATGTCCACATAACATCTCTTCTTTATTTGTGTGTGTGGAATGTTTCTTGAAAGTTTGGCCGTACCTTTTTGTAACACCCTGTATTTGCCGAAACCTATGTTTACAGCATCTGTACATGTAAACACAGCGTTTGTCAGTGACTGCATTGTTTAAACTCAGAAGATAAGACACATAAAATGCAGGAAGCGAAAAGCTATTTCCAATTTCCCCAGAATCAGACTGCTGAGAAAGAGCCTTAGGGCATGAAAGCAAACAGTACTAGAGAAAAGAGCGAGGTAGGGTATCTCCAGCGTTATTCAATTTATACGTCAAGCAAGCTGTGAAGGAAACCAAAGTGAAACTTGGAAAAAGTTTTTAAATACTGGAAGGAGAAGTAGGTACTTCGAAATTTGCCAATGAATTTGTAATACTGTCAGAGACAGCAAAGGAAGATTAGTTGAACGGAAGCGATAGTATCTTGAAAATCGGTCATAAGACGAACATCTACAAAAATAATGCAGACGGATAAAATAAATGATTGTGAAAGAATTAGAATAGGAAGTGAAACACTAATAGTAATAGTTCTCTTCTGTTATTTGGGCAGCTAAATAAATACGATTGCCGAAGTGAAGACAGCACAAAATGCAGACTTACAGTAACAAGAAAAAGATTAAAGAAAATAAGAACATCGTAAACGTCGGATATAAATTTAAGTGTTAGAAAGTCTTTTTTGATGGTAAGGTCTGGAGCGTAACTTTTAAAGAAGTGAAATGTTGAGAATACACAGTCCAGACAGAAGGAGACCAGATTTTGAAATGTGGTGCTACAGAAGAATTCTGAAGATTTGATGGATAGATGGAATAAATAATGAGGAGATACAAAATTCAACTGGAGAGAAAAAAAATTGTGGTACAACTTTACAACTGTGTGTGTGTGTGTGTGTGTGTGTGTGTGTGTGTGTGTGTGTGTGTGTGTGTCTGTGTCTGTGTGTGGTTGAAGAGTAGTTATGTAGAAATGAAAAGCTATGTGTGTACGATACACTATAGTGGAGACGTGCATCAGTCCAACAACATAGAAGTTGAAGGTCGAATTTAGTTTCGACTTTTATTACTTTTTTAACGTAACTGTTTACTTTCTTCTTTGGCACCGGAATTTGCCTTAGACGAAGATTTCTTCCACAGCATAACATGTGTGGAACCTGATCGCATGATAACAACAAAATAGCGGCGCAAACCATATTGCCACAGCAGTATGTCGTTTGCAGCACACAATATGCGTATATGTAACTACTCAACAGAAGTTTCAAGAAATATGAAGTAACATACTTAATTTGTCGATACTCTTGCTGCAGAAGTGAAGAGGAATGCGAGAACAGGCTAGTCCCGTTAATATGGCTCAAATGGCCCTGAGCACTATGGGACTTAAGATCTGAGGTCATCAGTCCCCTAGAACTTAGAACTAATTAAACCTGAATAACCTAAGGACATCACACACATCCATGCCCGAGGCAGGATTCGAACCTGCGACCGTAGCGGTCGCGCGGTTCCGGACTGAAGTACCTAGAACCGCTCGGCCACTCCGGCCGGCGTTAATAGTTTGTGCAAGATTAGTATGACCAATTTGTTTCGGTTTCCCTTAAAAGTACTGAGAGAGAGAGAGAGAGAGAGAGAGAGAGAGAGAGAGAGAGAGAGAGAGAGAAATATCAGTGTATCACACGAGTAAGTGTTTCGTGTGAAGACGACTGCATGTAATTTTAAGTCTTTGATGTTGTTGTTGTTATGGTCTTCAGTCCTGAGACTGGTTTGATGCAGCTCTCAGTAAAGCTACATGCCCTCGGGAAAAATTACGGCTGTAGTTTCGCCTTGCTTTCAGCCGTTCGCAGTACCAGCACAGCAAGGCCGTCTTGGTTACTGTTACAAGGCCAGATCAGTCAGTCATCCAGATTGTTGCCCCTGCAACTACTGAAATGTATGAATGATTAAGAAAATAACAAAGTCTTTTTATGCAGAACTCTAGAACATATACGTACTCAATCATTATGACATTCTTCGAGGTAAAGCTGTTTTTCTGAAATAATCGACTACGATTCAGGATATTCCGCTCACGCAAGAAACATCACTCTTTTATTGTATACTGAATAACAGACGTAGGTTAACTTATGCATTCATTCGTCCTATATAATTAGAAACAGTTCAATATCGCACCATATTGCCACCGGAATTACTAGCGAAGTGCATAACTGGGTGGAAGAACTCTTTACTTATATAAATTAGTACACTCTACTGAACGACGAGTGTAACAGGTGGTTTGTCTCGATGGGCCGACATAAGACCACAGACGATCCAAATGTACATAACCGACTCGTCAGGCAAGCCCAGATAGTTCACTGTTGACGCTGTTCTCTACAGAGATGCATCGTCGCTCAATGATCCTAAGAAAAATGCAGAACCGTATACGTTTCGCGATGACCCCGCAACACCCACTTCATTCTAACTCGCAGAGTATACACTGTCTGATCAAAAGTATCCACACTCCCTATCTAATACCGAACTGACCACCAGATGCCACGAGAAGTGGATCAAGCGGTATAAAAGGAGGCGGGGAATGTTTTCAGCAGAGAAGCAGACTGCGCGGGGTAGCCTCGCGGTTTCGGACGCCGATACCTGTGAAGCATATGTATACTTTGTACCAAAAAAAATGGACGGGTATGTTAGCAATAGTAATACTCTAATAGAGACAGCGAATGTTCATGTTACCAACATGTACGCTTCATGAAGTATTCTGTAAGAAAAGCGCTTCATTTCACATGATTAGAATGTTCAGGATTCACGCTGATCGCCAGAAGGAAGGTCGTTTCGATGCAAGTAAAATTTCACTCGGAATGCTGCACCCTGCAAAACTTGCCTCACATTGTTACGGTGTGGAAGGTGATTTCGTAACATAAATTCCGAATAATTCTGAGAACTTAAAAAGTTACCTTTGTCTGTTACAAACAGGATATTTGCAGCTGCCACAGCCTTTTAAATGAAGAGTGACAACTAGTTCTTGTAGCTTAAAGCTGAAGCAGTGACATTCCGTCTACGGTACGGCTTAATAGCAAATTACGCAAATTAGTGAATTTAGCTCACGAAGTGCGAGTTAGGCGCTGAAGTTGTTTTTAGCTTAGTGTTTGCTCAACTGGTATCCGCCCGTCGGCGGTAAAAAGCAGCTTGCGTTATGTCCCTGCTGAGAGGATAAACCGCCGACGTGAAATGTCAGAGCGCCAACGAGTCCAGCGGATAAGTTGGTGCTGTGTCCAGGGCTTCACTCACCTCTCAAACACCATTTCAATCTGGAAGTTTATTTGCGTGTACTTGCCCCGGGTCTGGTATCCACTCAGACTTCAGTGGACAACTTTAAATGGACTTTGAAGGATTATGAGCCTATAGGCCCAAACATAAAGATTTGGCGTGACATTTACTTCTGTACTATCCAAGCAAAAGTAACCAGACACCTACTAGTGGACATTAATATGGGTTGTGTCCACTCTTTGCCTTTATGACAGCTTTGCTGAGGACACTTTTAATGAGGTGTCTGATTCTCTTTGGACGGATAGCAGCTCATTTTTCCTCAACAGCTGAAATCAGAGAACGTAGTATCGTTGGAGGCTGGGTTCTGCATAGAAGTCGGCATTCTAATTCATCCCAAAGGTTCATGTATGGACTCTGAACAGGCCATCGCATTTTAGGAATGTTATTGTGCAAAAACCAGTGCTCAGAGTTCTAGGGGACTGATGACCTCAGAAGTTAAGTCCCATAGTGCTCAGAGCCATATGTGAGACTATGTGTTGAGGACAATAACATGCCAGAAATGGACTGGCTGCCCAGAGACCTGACTCGAACCCAACAGAACTCCTTCGAGATGAGTTACAACATCGACTTGTCTCCAAAACCTAGCGTCCAACATAGTTACCCTCTCTCATTTCGGCTCTTGACGAAGAATGGGCTGACATTCGTCCACAGACATTGACATCTGGATGCAAGTGTTCCTACCAGCATTCAAGCCGTCATACAGACGAATGTTGCACACACGTCATATTAATACCTACTGAAAGGTGTCGGAATACTTTTGATAAGACAGTGTATATACTGGTATCGTTTTACAGATTGGTCTGCTTAGGCTAGAACATGTGATCTCCATCGGAATTTTGGTTGCCGACAACCCATTCAAGACACTCAGATTCGAGAATACTTTATTAATCAGTCACAGACGAACGCTTCTCTGAGCCTCGTTTGAATTTTCAGCTTTCTCTCTGGCGAATTGTCAAAGGGAAATTAAACGTGGCAGGAAGAGGCTTTCTCGAGATGAAGGAGGTAAAAGAGCGCTGCTTGTTATCTGCCGAGATGTGACCCTGATAGTCGCTTCCAAGAAGGCCGAGGGAGCTCATTAAAAGTGCTTCCCTTCCAGCTCTCTGTTCTATTCTCAGGGCGAGCGGGCTGACAGTTGTGCGTTCGTTTCTTTGTTTCGTTTAATGTATCGAAATTAGTGGGGAGAAAATTTTTGGGATAAGAACACTAACTGCCTGACAGAAAAAGTGAAGCGCGCAGAAGTAGAGGAGGAAACGAAATGAAGCTTGACGAGTGGGGAAGGCATGTGATGTTATTTCAGTGATCACAAAATCAAGTCAAATTTACAAGGGACTTGACAGTATGGACCCATTGATCAGTATGACTTTGCACCATTTCTGTCCTGGATGAATGCGCTGGTTCGATTGGGAAGGGTGTCACATAAATACATTATAAATTACAATAACGACGCTCAACACTCAATAACTGTTCAAATGAACATAAAAGTTACAACTGTTAAAAAGTCAAGAGTGATGAGGTGTTTGTAAAAGGCGCATAGCTGCATGTAGGTGCTTCATTCGCAGCTACAGGTTTCACGTCAGTATGGACGCAATTTCAGGTTTATAATGACTGAGCAAAGTGGCGCAGTGGTTAGCACACTGGACGGTTCAAACTCGTTTCTAGCCATCCTGATTTACGTTTTCTGTGATTTCCCTAAATCGCTTAAGGCAAATACCGGGATGCTTCTTTTGAAAGGGCTCGACCGACTTCCTTCCCCCATCCTTCCCTAAACCGATGGTACCAACGGCCTCGCTGTTTGGTCCCCTCCCACGAACCAACAAATCATGGTTATAACGGTTGTATTTCCATAATGCAGATGGAAAATTACGTAATCCAAGATTTCGGGAAGTTATCCACATTAAAAGTGAAACCACAGTGGTGGGTTCTCATAATTAAACTGAATACACCCAAAAGACGCTTTTAAAAATGCACAACGCGTGACTGCTGAATACATCGCTAAATGAATTGCTGAATGAATTTCTAGCCTCCACGGGATGCTTACACCACAACTTCCGGTTATCAATACAACGGAAGTACGCACTTTACATGGCATTTAAGTTTTAGTTCATTGGTTTTGTACAATTTGATTCAAAAAGAATACCACAACTTTAGGAATTTAAAACTCTGGAACGACAAAAGGGCAGAGCTAAGCACTATCTGTCGGCGAATTAAGGGAGTTTCATTTAGTTGTACATTTGTTCGCTTGAGGCGCTGTTGACTAGGCGTCAGCGTCAGTTGATGCTAAGATGGCGACCGCTCAACAGAAAGCTTTTTGTGTTATTGAGTACTGCAGAAGTGAATCGACGACAGTTGTTCAGCGTGCATTTCGAACGAAGTATGGTATTAAACCTCCTGATATGTGGTGTATTAAACGTTGGTATAAACAGTTTACAGAGAATGGGTGTTTGAGCAGAGGGGAAAGTTCGGGACGGCCGAGAACGAGTTGGAGTATCGGGTTGATATTGCTCGTGTGTCTGGAGGGGGCCATATTGAACATCTCTGAACTTGTTTTTGAGTGAAAACAACCTTTTTAAATACTCTTTGTAATGATGTATAACAGGTTATATTATGTTTCTTTCATTAAATACACATTTTTAAAGTTGTGGTATTCTTTTTGAATCACCCTGTATTATCCGACCTGGTCCTTCCAGCAGTCATGCTTTGTACATTTTGGCAAGCATCTTTTTGGTGTACTCAGTTTTATTATGAAAACCCACTATTGCAGGAAATTGGAAGTTTGTAGTAAGTCCCTATGAGACCAAACAGCTGAGGTCAACGATCACTAGGCTTAGACACTACGTAACCTAACTTAAACTAACTTACGCTAAAGACAACATACAAGCCCATGCCCGAGGAAGGAGTCAAACCTCCGACGACGGTGAGGCGGGGGAAGGGGAGCGGGGGGGGGGGGGGGGGTTTAGGGAACGAACTGTGGCAAGCCGCTTCAGACCCCGTGCGGCCCACCATTGTGGTTTGACCTTTAACGTGGATAGCTTTCCGAAAGCTGGGACTCCGGAATTATCCGTCTACGTTATAGAAATGTAACCACTATAAACCCGAAGATGCGGCTGTACTGACGTGAAACGGGTAGTTGCGAGTAAAGCACCTTCATTAATCTATAGGGCTTTTGGAAACACCTCATCACTCTTGACTTTTTAATTGTGTGATTTTTATGATAATTTGAAGGTTTATTGAGTATTGAATGTTGTTGTCGTTATTCATCTCTGAGCTGTGGTTGCCCACCTCAGAAAGTTGTTTGTATAAAGTTGTTGTGTCCTCTCCTGCGGGAAGGTGTCCCAGAAATGCTCCTTGAAATCCTGGATATTTCTACCAGGATGGACATCTGACCTGGTCCCAGACATGTCATACCGGTGAGTGGCTCACCATCACGCAGACAGTTGAAAGAGACAAGTGCCACTTGCGGACGAGTAGTGCCCTATTGTAAAATACGACCACGATACTGTCGTATGAGAGGTAACACACGAGGATGTCCGTGACGGACCGTTGTGCCACCGCAGTTCCCTCTAAAACCACTAGTCATGAGCTGAAATCATAGTCGATGGTTCCCAACACCACGCTGGCAGGAGTAGCACCACTGCGCCTTTTCAAAACACTGTAAGAATCGGAACTCTTCCCAGGGGGCTGTCGTACTCGTCGACAAAGTTCTTCTGGGTTAGTCCAGAACCACGGTTCACCGCTGAACATAATGCGAAGCAATTCGTCCGGAGTCCATGCTAGCCAGTCACTGCACCACTCCATATAAGACCATATGTGTTGTGGTGTTGACGGCTCTCATAATTCAACACAGTGCGCGTTTGGGAGTGTGTGGGATTGCAATGCGTGTTAACCCGTTAAGCACATTAATCAGCTGTGGTTAACTTGATGGAAAGAATGAAAGGTCTGATTTGACCTGCTCATGGAAACAGCTTTACAGGGTTATTACAAATGATTGAAGCGATTTCACAGCTCTACAATAACTTTATTGTTTGAGATATTTTCACAATGCTTTGCACACACATACAAAAACTCAAAAAGTTTTTTTAGGCATCACGAATGTTCGATATGTGCCCCTTTAGTGATTCGGCAGACATCAAGCCGATAATCAAGTACCTCCCACACTCGGCCCAGCATGTCCCCATCAATGAGTTCGAAAGCATCGTTGATGCGAGCTCGCAGTTCTGGCACGTTTCTTGGTAGAGGAGGTTCAAACACTGAATCTTTCACATAACCCCACAGAAAGAAATCGCATGGGGTTAAGTCGGGAGAGCGTGGAGGCCATGAGATGAATTGCTGATCATGATCTTCACCACGACCGATCCATCGGTTTTCCAATCTCCTGTTTAAGAAATGCCGAACATCATGATGGAAGTGCGGTGGAGCACCATCCTGTTGAAAGATGAAGTCGGCGCTGTCGGTCTCCAGTTGTGGCACGCGCCAATTTTCCAGCATGTCCAAATACACGTGTCCTGTAACGTTCTTTTCGCAGAAGGAAAAGGGGCCTTAAACTTTAAACCGTGAGATTGCACAAAACACGTTAACTTTTGGTGAATTGCGAATTTGCTGCACGAATGCGTGAGGATTCTCTACCGCCCAGATTCGCACATTGTGTCTGTTCACTTCACCATTAAGAAAAAATGTTGCTTCATCACTGAAAACAAGTTTCGCACTGAAGGCATCCTCTTCCATGAGCTGTTGCAACCGCGCCGAAAATTCAAAGCGTTTGACTTTGTCATTGGGTGTCAGGGCTTGTAGCAACTGTAAACGGTAAGGCTTCTGCTTTAGCCTTTTCCGTAAGATTTTCCAACCCGTCGGCTGTGGTACGTTTAGCTCCCTGCTTGCTTTATTCGTCGACTTCCGCGGGCTACGCGTGAAACCTGCCCGCACGCGTTCAACCGTTTCTTCGCTCACTGCAGGCTGACCCGTTGATTTCCCCTTACAGAGGCATCCAGAAGCTTTAAACTGCGCATACCAACGCCGAATGGAGTTAACAGTTGGTGGATCTTTGTTGAACTTCGTCCTGAAGTGTCGTTGCACTGTTACGACTGACTGATGTGAGTGCATTTCAAGCACGACATACGCTTTCTCGGCTCCTGTCGCCATTTTGCCTCACTGCGCTCTCGAGCGCTCTGGCGGCAGAAACCTGAAGTGCGGCTTCAGCCGAACAAAACTTTATGAGTTTTTTCTACGTAGTGTGTCGTGACCATATGTCAATGAATGGAGCTACAGTGAATTTATGAAATCGCTTCAATCATTTGTAATAGCCCTGTAGAATGTACACATGACGTTGTTCAAATGTTTCAAATGGCTCTGAGCACTATGCGACTTAACTTCTGAGGTCATCAGTCGCCTAGAACTTAGAACTAATTAAACCTAACTAACCTAAGGACATCACACACATCCATGCCCGAGGCATGATTCGAACCTGCGACCGTAGCGGTCGCTCGGCTCCAGACTGTAGCGCCCAGAACCGCACGGCCATTCCGGCCGGCCATGACGTTGTTGTGCTCTTCAGTCCTGAGACTGGTTTGATGCAGTTCTCCATGCTACTCTATCTAGTGCAAGCCCTTTCATCTCCGAGTAACTACAACAACCTACATCTTTCTGACTCTAGTTCCTGTATTCATCTCTTGGTCTCCCTCTACGGTTTTTACCCCTTCCACGCTTCCCTCCAATACTAAACTGTTGATCCCTTGATGTCTCAGAATGTATCCCACAAACCGATGCCGTCGTCTAGTCAAGTTGTGCCACAATTCTTTTCTCCCCACTTCTCTCCAGTACCTCACCATTAGATACCCTAGCTACTCACCTAATCTTCAGAATTCTTCTGTAGCATTACATTTCAAAAGCTTCTATTCTCTTCTTATCTAAACTGTTTGTCATCCATATTCACTTCCATACATGGCTACACTCCATACAAGTACTTTCAGAAAAGACTGCCCTACACTCAAATCTATACTCGATGTTAACAAATTTCTCTTCTTCAGAAACGCTTGTCTTGCCGTTGCTAGTCGACATTTTATATCCTCTCTACTTTGACTATCAACAGTTATTTTTATGCCAAACTAGGAAATCTCATCTACTACTTTAGGTGTCTCATTTCCTAATCTTATTTCCTCAGCATCATCTGATTTAATTCTACTACATTCCGTTATCCTCGCTTCGGTTTTATTGATGTTAACCTTATATCCTCCTTTCAAGACATTGTTCATTTCGTTCAACTGCTCTTCTAAGTCATTTGCTGTCTCTGAAAGAATTACAATATCATCGGCAAACCTCAAAATTTTTATTTCATTTTCCTGGACTGTAATTGCTACACCAAATTGTTTCCTTTGTTTTCTTCACTACTTCCTCACTATACAGACATCTGGGATAGGCTGCAACCCTGTCTCACTCCATTCTCAACCACTGCCTCCCTTTCGTCCCCCTCGACTCTTATAACTGCCATCTGCTTTCTGTATAAGTTGTAAATAAACTTTCGCTCCCTGTATTTTAACCCTGCTACATTTACAATTTGAAAGAGAGTATTCCAGTCAACACTGTCAAAAGCTTTCTCCAAGTCTTCGAATGCTATATCCTACCTATAACTTAGCGAATGTTTCGATATTTCTGATATTACAATTGAAATTCAACTGAACATGAAACGAAAACTCAATTTGTATGTTCACGAGATGCCACAACATTGAGACGCAGTTAGACTCAGATGCTGGAGCGTACTTCATTATACATGAGTAACGGAATTAATGGGAAATATCTAACGTTGCAGGTCTTCGACAGTCAAGAGCTGGTAAAATGAGGATAGCGGAATGAACAGGAACACGCACGCACTTCGACATTCACACTAGGATAATATAGATACGGGAAAAGAAGGAGAGGAATGTAAACCTACAACATAAGCACACACAGTAGCCAAACAGTACATGCTCACACACCAGACACGTCGTTAGTGGACGATACAAAATTAACAGATTAAATCAGAATAAGAACGCACAGCGTCAAATAGAATTTAGATTAGAACAGTGACTCAAACGAATAGAAATGCAGAGTGCAAGTGAACTGACCACAAAGGAACCTCCTGCTCGAACAGGTTAGCATGAAGGAAAGCGATAAAACTCCATAGTTACAGAAACGTTAGCAACTGACAACAAATGTTATTTTACAAGTTCTGTGATTTTCTCTGATGATGACCACAGCAAAAACCTTGCATATGAAGAAACATACTAAGCAATCTGTTGTTTTTGTGGTATCCAGTCCAAAAACTGGTGTGATGCACATTTCCGCGCTAGTGTATGCTGTGCAAATCTTTGCATTAATGCTGCAACCCACATCCATGTGAAACTGCGTCTTCTACTCAAGCCTTGGTTTTCCGCTATAAATTATACCCACCCGCACTTCCTTCCATTGTCAAACTGACCAAACTTTGATGCCTCAGCATGTATCATATCAACACAGCCCTTCTTTTAGTCAAGTTGTTCCATGTATTTCTATTTTCCCTAATTTGATTCACTAACTTCTCATTACTTACTCGATCTACACATCTGATCTTCAGCATTCTTCTATAGCAACACATTTCTAAAGCCTCTATTCCCTTCATTTCTGAATTGCTTGTTATCAATATTTTATTTCCTTGCAAGGCTATACTCCAAACAAACACTTTCAGGAAAGACTTCCTAACATTTAAATTTACACTCAGTGTTAATGAGCTTCTCTTTTTCATAAATGCTTTCTTGCTATATCCTCTCTACTTCTCTACCAATTGTACACAACTGAAATGTGGACGGTAAGCAGTTCAGACAAGAAGAGAAAAGAAGCTTTTAAAATGTGATTCTACAAAAAGAATGCTGAAGACTAAATGGGGAGATCGGGTAAGTAATCTGAAGACCCAAACAAGTACGGGTTTTTATGGATGACGATGAGGCATGTCACTGGACCACAATTTTTTGGCGAGTGGTATCCATACCAGATAGGGCTGATAGAAGAGATAGAGAAGATCCAACGGAGAGCAGCGCGCTTCGTTACAGGATCATTTAGTAATCGCGAAAGCGTTACGGAGATGGTAGATAAACTCCAGTGGAAGACTCTGCAGGAGAGACGCTCAGTAGCTCGGTACGGGCTTTTGTTGAAGTTTCGAGAACATTCCTTCACCGAGGAGTCAAGCAGTATATTGCTACCTCCTACGTACATCTCGCGAAGAGACCATGAGGATAAAATCAGAGCCCACACAGAGGCATACCGACAATCCTTCTTTCCACGAACAATACGAGACTGGAATAGAAGGGAGAACCGATAGAGATACTCAAGGTACCCTCCGCCACACACCGTCAGGTGCCTTGCGGAGTATGGATGCAGATGTAGATGTAGATGTAGATGTAGAAGAACTTTCTGGACAGTTCAAGTGAATGATTCGGCCAACCAGATCGCCCGACGTGAATACCATCGAACATTTGTGGGGCATAACCGAGAGGTCAGTTCGTGCACAAAATCCTACACCGGGAACTGTTTTTCATTTATGAACTACTATAGATAAAGCAGGTTCATTATTTCTGCAGAGGACTTCCAACGACTTTGTAAGTCCATGCCACGTCGAGCTGCCGCACTAGCCATACAAAAGGACGTCCGACACGATATTTGGAAGTGTACCACGACTTTTGTCACCTCAGTGTCACCTGCTACTGATCGAGTGACAGAATGGTATAGATCTGTTTCACAGATTTTCCGTCCTTCTGTGAATAAAGGTCAAACCAACCCCAATGGTGGGCCGCGCGGGGTCTGAAGCTATTTGCCACAGTTCGTTCACTACCCCCCCCCCCCCTTTCCCCCGCCTCTCCGTCGTCGGAGGTTCGAGTCGATTAATTGTACATCTTTAGAAAGTCGTCTGTGCCGGTCAAAACTTGCAGGTAACAAGTAGTTTTTTTCCACAGTAAACGTCAAAAGACCTTGCGTATGCGGTGCCGTTAAACTTTATGTTTCCCGTGTTTTTACGAAAAATACCATCCTGCAACTTGTACTCGTAATGTCGAAAGCGACGATTAATTGTACATCTTTCGAAGGTCGTCTGTGCCGGTCAAAACTTGGAGGTAACAAGTCATTTCGGGCTCCTTCCAGGTATAAGGGATTTCTCAAATCACGGACAAGCATACATTTTCAGTATGACTTTATGCATTTGGTCGTTTACTAGTCGATAGTTATGATTATTACATTATTTGTGATAATAAAAATTAGTAGACTGCCAAATAAGATTATAACTTTAATAAAATTTCATCCGATTACACGTATTTTCCCCATTATATCAATTGTAATATAAATAATGAAGAAAATGACTGTGTTGAAATTAAGAATAAAAACTGACGAACGGAACTCGATCCAGAAAAAAAACATTTGGTTCTATATTGTTCGTTGAATTTCTTCAGGGCGGACGTCCGATTACACCCGTTCATTTGGTTTGTTCGATGATCCGTTCGCTCAGGTTTTTTATTATAGAGGGAAGCTAACTCTCTGACCGAACACGCTGACCTTACCGTGCCGTCACCACTCGGCTGTAGCCGCTTCATCGTTAAAATGGCCACGCACAGGTATGTATTCGACGACCGAAATTATCTTGCGATTTTCTCAGTAACGCTTGAGAAGTACGCGCTACTGCTTACACATTTTGCTGGATTCATGGAGTACGAAGTTTGCAGTAAATCCGAATTCCAAACGTCGTAGCCTCCCCTTGATGCCTTTCTTCACAAAAGAATCCAAATGATCGCAAAGGCGTTGAGGAAATTTTTTTCTTTTAATAATATTGTCGCGTTTGTGATTTTGGGGGAGGAGATGTAGATAAACATTAGCGTCAGATGCGCTTCAGCGCTTGCAGAAGCCCAGTGGGGACTGCACTCGGCTGACGTACAGTTGAGAGCTTCGGCTCATAAGCCTGCGAGATGGCAGGCGGGGGGAGGGGGTGGGGGAGGAAGGAGAAGTGCAGCAGGGGCGGGGAAGCGACAAGACAGCAGGCTGTGAAGCAGCCCCGCGAGACACACGTTATTGCCGTTCGCCGTAATATGCGACGCGACGCAAAATGTGATTTCATAGCACGTCACTCCGGCCTTTGTGACAGCGAATTCCGCCGGAGCTGGCTGGCGCCGGCAGTCGCAGCGAGTTCCAATCCAATGGCTTAGGCGGCGGCGGAGGCCGTGGAGGCGGCGCCGACGCCCGGGGGCGGTGGAAGCGGACGCGGAGGCGGAGGTGGAGGCGACGCACTGCGTCGGCGTCGGGACGCTCCGCCGGGGAGCGCCTCTGCCGTCGCGACGGATTTATTTCCGCTCCAGCCCCTGCAGCGTTTGATTTAACGTGAATGATAAAACAGCGACTCTGTTAGCGGGCTGCCGGCTTTCTGTCCGGGCGGAGCATACCTGTGAAATTAGCTGCTGCAGCGTGCTCCTGCTCAAAGGGAATCTCGCCCGTATCCCCCTCTATTTTTTTTTTCTCTCTCTTTCTCCCGCCGGCTGCCTCTTTTGTTCGCATATTAAAATACGGGTTGGAGATGAACAGGTTACTTTGTCACTCGTTAGCGCCGTGACGTGTAACAAAATTAAGTTGTATATTCGATGGTGGAAACTGCTTCGTTTTCCAGCACGGCAAAGTGAAAAGGTGGCTCCGGAGAAACATAAAAAGAATGTTTTAAAGCACGCAGTCCGTAACGAAACACGTCCACTAATACATTAAACAGTACCAAGACTCCTAGGTTACTATATCGAAACTGAGAGAAGGGAAATTACAGTTTGTCTTGGAGCTGTAATCTACAGCAGTGTTTGTTAAAACGCAGCTTCCGGTTCGCGGATGGAATCCGCACGGGGAATTAACGACAGGGTCAGTGGGTTGGCCAGCCTGGATGTGATTTTTAGGCGGTTACCCACATCCCACTAGGGGAATACCGGACTGCTACCAAGTCCCGCGTCAGTTACGCGATTAGAAAGCATTTAGAAAACTTTAGCACACTTTCGCATGGATATCACTACACCCAGACAGTTGAAGTACAAGTATTTCGACCCTGCGGTAACGGGTGGCGAAAGGGAGCGTCTGAAAACCCCTTAAATTAACCGCGCCACACCCACTGACAACCATGCTGACCATGTGCCGATGCGGGACAAAGGCACCAGAAAATGATGATGATTACATCTCTGTACGCACAAAGCGTAAATGGTTCTAGGACTGCAGCCAAACAATAACCACCTTGATTCCGTACGGAACCATTCCGCTCAGCGACTGCATATCGGCAGTCAGTCACTTTCCCTTTGTTTTTTCATTAACCTTGCATATCCAGATTTCAGCAATAAATACACTGCTGAAATACAAGGAAATTAGAGAATCGGAATTGATTTACAAAATGTTCAAAAAATGTGTGTGAAATCTTATGGGACTTAACTGCCAAGGTTATCAGTCCCTAAGCTTACACACTACTTAAGCTAAATTATCCTAAGGACAAACACACACACACAGGACTCGAACCTCCGCCGGGACCAGCCGCACAGTCCATGATTGCAGCGCCTTAGACCGCTCGGCTGATTTACATTAAAAAAAGTAAAACATAGGTTCTCCAATATAAATAACGCATTTTAGTCAACCTACCATTTGAGTTAATTATAATCCAATACTATGTCGGTTTTACCATCAAATACGAACTGTAGCAGGCTTTATCCTGCAATTCTTTCCTTCTACCAGCCCTTCAGTTATAGTTTTAGCGATAACCGTTGTGTTACTTCTATTAATTGTGCGATTTTTGAGGTAATTTATCTCGTTGACCCATTCCTTACTCAGTCAGTGCTACTGATCTTTAAAAGTTTCACCACTATACCGAAGCTTCTTATTGTTTCACTCCCATCTTACAGTTTATCAATACGCAGCTGCATTCGATCTTAGCTTTTCAAGAGTCCCTTACTGGAACAAAGGTTTATTTTATTGCATGTTACCCGCTGTTTCTTTTAACACGAAGCTCTTCTGCGATGTGAAAACCTTGCTACTGCAGTATGTCTTCCTTTAACTATCTTACTTCCAGAATAAAAGTCGTCGACTTATTCAAGAGTCTCTTGTTATACTTAACAGTTAGCCACCTTTGATGCCCAGCTATTCTGAACACTGTTACCTCAGTTTTCTTTCCATTCAAGTGTAACTAGTAGCCAGTCACTAATACATCCTCCATTACATTAAAAAAAAACCGACCCGATTTCTGTTCACTTTCGGCAACACTGCAATGTCATCAGCGAACCATATGATGTTGGATTTCGTCCGGTGATAAACATATCTCATCTTGACATTTCCTCATTGTCCTTCCTACATAAAAAATTAATATCAGTGGGGACAAAGGGCAATCTCTCCCACTTTTTGGTTTTCGTACAGACCTGTAAGTGTTGATTACTTGAATCTGCTGCCTCCAAATAGATGAATTACCCATCCCATTACACTGCAAAAGAAGGAAATAGCTGAGAGAAAGGATTAACGACAAGTGTTTTTTTATAGGCAACAAAAATGGTGGCTACTATTCTTCGGTGTGAAGCCGAAGTTACGACAGCTTTATCTGATGATGACTGTGGTGCTAATTCATTGCCTATCACTCATTGTTACATGTTTTAATTTCACTAAACGAACACCGGAATCGACAAAAGAAAACGGTTTCTTTGCTTCTTAACAGCGCTGTATTGTCACTTGGAAAAATTTCAAATATGGATGACCACTTTTTAAAAAATGTTTGGAGGAATTAGGGTGGTCTATGAGGTCTGTTGGTTAATGACATATCATGAAACGTCCCCTTAGAAAAATTAATGAATTACTGTGCTGATAAACCTCTTACATTATTTGATTTTCAAACAGCTAAGCAGAACTGAACGTACTCAGACATTTCGCTCTTTACCTATTCTGATCAACACTAAACTGACAGTTAATACTTTTAGCGCAACGCAATCTGACTTTCAAAAATCCCTACAAGAGAATGGCCCTGACTAACATTAACCTATACCTTTCACAAATCACTTATCTCACCAAAAATCTTCGTTACTCGAACTACTGCAATACAGCGAGCGCCAATACTGCCAGCTAAATAAAAGATTCAAACTACTGAAGGCACTAACTACTGATAGGCATAGTTAGCAAATGAAAAATTTTGATAGAGAACAAACAATGTATTTACCTTAATAGTGTTCAAAAGTCGTAATATATATATATATATATATCAGTCCATGATATCCAATATTACAAATTCACTCTTTCTGATAGACACACGTCCAGATCGTCCGCACTCAAAATTCCGCCATCTCTCTTCCCACATCCACCACTGCTGGCCGGCCGCGGTGGTCTAGCGGTTCTAGGCGCTCAGTCCGGAACTATGCGACTGCTACGGTCGCAGGTTCGAATCCTGCCTCGGGCATGGATGTGTGTTATGTCCTTAGGTTGGTTAGGTTTAAGTAGTTCGAAGTTCTAGGCGACTGATGACCACAAATGTTAAGTCCCATAGTGCTCAGAGCCATTTGAACCATTTTGAACCACTGCTGGCGGCTCACCTCCAACTACGCAACGCTACGCGCTGTTAACAGCCAACTGCCCAACACTACAATAGCATATACTCCAACAATGCAAACCAACCACAGCCTTCACACAGCACAGTCAGTGATTTTCATATAGAGCGCTACGTGGCTTTACCAACATAAAAACCTAAACATCCTACTTACAATCATGTAGACAACAGCGGATGTATCAGTGTCACCAACTGTGAAAAATACATCCAGTGAGAATTTATGCCGTAAACATATAGCAGTGCAGAAACGAATTCTTTCTTGGTGATTTTTGTAGTATGAGAATTAGGCCCTGGTATAAGACATGTTTCCATGCCTGTTACTCCTCTCTTAATGCTGCAAACATTCTTTAGTCAGTTGCTCTTCTAATTCCAGCAAGCTCAACGAGCCATTAAAGGTTACATAGTTAGATGAAAAATCTTCCCTCCGTTAAGCTAACTGACGACTGGAAGGGCATCTTAACTCAAAGTTAAAATTACTGTAAAGTTCTCGCGTGGTGGACACAGCGAACCTATTTCGGCGGAATAAGTGTTAGAAGAGGTTGATCTAATGTACAGCAAGTTAACTAATTAATTTGCTCCAGACCAACTAAAATTTTCAATAATTTCCGCCTCGTGCTCTCGATTACGGCATAAGGACACGTTTCGAGATTTGTACAGCACACCATCTAACACAAAGCATCATATTCAGTTAGGTTGAAATCTTACTGATCCGACTAAACTTTTCCATGCTCTGCGTTTATGTTTCTGGTAGGTCTGTCTGTAAGCTGTCACTAATCATTCTTGTAATGCGCTCATAACCAGCATCTCGATCTTTCGTATTATTTTCCTCTTTTCGGTCATCTAAGAACCACGCCCCAATTTCAATGCTTCCTCCTTTCTTCTTCTTTCTTCTTCCTCCAGTACTTCTTCATCTTCTCACTATGTGTCCTTTTTCTCTCCTCAGATCATTTTCACCCTGTCCTCTTCTCTCTCCTGCCTCAGAATCCTTCCATTTTAACACTTTATTCTTAAAAATCTATTTTTTTCACTTTTGCTGTTTCTTTCCAAATATTTCCTGACTTCTTGACTCAGGCTATAGTTAACTTCTTGTTCCAAAGATATTTAAAAATCTGTTTGGTTAACCTATTGCCGTTCATTCAGTGTAAATGATCAAAAAATCGCAGTCGTCTCTTCCGTAGCATTTTAGTTATTTTTTCTATGTTGCGATATATTTCATCATTACTTCTCAATTTATTAGCGGACCGAGTATTTTTCAAATGATGCTTCTTTCTAGTACTTCAAGTTCGTGTTATTTTGTAATTCAGTAATTCAGTATCTCCATAGTATCTCGGTCTGTATGCAATGGGCTAATGTTCTTCTCTGATATCACTGTTCCTGAACGCCGCTGATGTACTTCATCTTCTCAATGTTCCAAAAACCTCCAATTTTGATCCTTTTATGTGACTTCACTGTCTCTTCTCTTCCTGTAACAAGAGGT
This sequence comes from Schistocerca americana, assembly GCF_021461395.2. Lineage (NCBI taxonomy): Eukaryota > Metazoa > Arthropoda > Insecta > Orthoptera > Acrididae > Schistocerca > Schistocerca americana. The sequence goes on from NC_060124.1 coordinate 21,948,836, forward strand.
GATCTTCGTCTGCCACGACACTCATAGGATGCAACAGGCAGCATTTTTCGTATCTAGAGTCATTGTTCTCCGCTTTCAGAGCAAATTTCCAATATCAGTGACTGCAGAGTGTACCATACATATAGGATCAAAACAATACTTCATTGGTCCGCTACGGACATTTTGATTGATTTTTTTTTTATTTGTTGACAGAAACAGTTTACGTTATACAGCAAAACTTAAACCATAACAACCGTTCAAAGTGACGACCGATGATTTTGCATTATAATATTGGGTTACATTTAAACCATAGTTATATTAATAGCCACCCAAGGGCCCAGCAACCTCTCCACCACATGCTACACGTTGGTGAGACGCATGCATCATCCAATGCCGCGTACCAGGCTAGTAAGTAATCTGAGAAAGGTTGTACATCCCACGATAACAAACGTCAGAGACATACATATTCATATTCGTACACATATGATTATCTGCTTACAATAGTTATGGTAGATATACAACCCATCAGCGCGGGCAAGAGTCCTTAACAACATGACTCTAGCTATACCTTCTGTAGTTGTATATAATGTGATGAAACATTTTTCACTTACCCGTATGTGCTGAAATACATGTCCTATAAAGTAACTGATCAAAAGTGTCCGGACATGTATCAGTGCATATTAAGATGGGGTGTGTCCACCATTCACCCTTACGATGGCTTGAATTCTGCTGAAGGCGCTTTCAAAGAGGTGTCTGTGGACAAACGGCAGCCCATTCTCCCCCAAGATCCGAAACCAGAGAAGGCAGTGATGTTTGAGACGGGAGTTTGGTGAAAAGTCCACGTTCTAACTCATCCCAGAGGTGTTCCATTAACTTCTGGTAGGAATTCTGTGCAGGGAAGTCCATGTCAGGAATGTTATTGTCCACAAACCATTGCCCCTCAGATGATGCTTTATGCCAGGGTACGTTGTCATGGTGACACAAACAGTCATTGTCTTTGAACTCTTCCTCTACTGTAGGCACTACCCAATACTGTAAAATGTGTTCACCTCCTTCCACTGTCAGCGTTTTCTTAGGCACAATAAGGGGACTTAAAATGGAGAAGTTACATCAGATAATACAGTTTCTTGTGAGCAAGAGATCCAAAATACGCTGGATTTTAGAGGTACGAAATGGCATGGAAAAAATGGGAATACAGGTAACAGATATTTACAGCTGCACGATTTTCAAATCATTAATTCAGGTCCCCATACGTTTCCAGAAAAGAATGAGATCCAGGACAAAAACTTCGTGGACAGAAGAGCGAAGAAGGTTGAAAAGGATGAGAATTAAAGAAGATTGAGTAAACATAAAGAACAGAAGAAAAGAAGATGATCCGAATTAACGTGACCCTCATATGACCAAAACGAAAAGATGGAGAAGAAATTCTTGCTGTTGATAAATATATTGAGAGATTGATGGGAAGATCGAGAGTGCCACGGGCACAAAACTTTTTCGACATTTAGCTTCCAAAATTTCTATGACCCTTCTTCGTTATGTGCTCCTTCTCCAGAGGACAGTCTTCTGTTCCGTCCCAACTGTCCCGAAGTCATCATCATTTCCGAGCTTTAAGCTTTCTGTTAACAGAAACCTACCGCCGCCGTCTGCCATGGTAAATGCAACATAGTGTAAGAGTAACTTTCTAGGATTTTATGTTGTTTAATCCATTATAAAAAGGTTGAATATTAAATCCCTGACTGTATAATCAGTGGTCCCGTTTCTAGCATCAAAAATACCAGGACTGTCACTAATTATTAATTTATTTAATACATCCTCCACATAGTATGTAAGAATAATTAGGAAGTACATCAAATGCAATCGCAATTGCGAATAAGGACTACAATCAGCTGTAGAATGGAGTGACATGAATGAAAATTTGTGACGGACCGGGACTCGAACCTGAATTTCCCGTTAATCGCGAGCGGTCGCCTTACCATTTGTCTCACAGCCTGACCCAACTTTCAACCGTGCGTCTAGGACCTGTACTTGTACATCCACCACGTATATTCCAGTACAGGCAGAAGCTGTACTTGAAAGTCGCTTCCCCAGGATCGGCAGATAAATACGATATTGCAGTGTTATTCTGATTACGATACAAAGTTCCTTTGGACATGAATGCCTGTCCAAAAGGACTTTGCATCGTAATCAGAACAACACAGGCACTCCAACATCCTAATTAGGAAGTTGTATGTAGACTGTTTAGATTTTTATGTTGGTAACGCCACGTAGTGCTCTGTATGAAAATCGCTGACTGCGCTGTGTGCGATCTGTGACTGGTTGGACTCATTGTTGGAATATTCGCTTGTGTAGTGTTGAGCAGTAGGATGTGAAAAGCGCGTAGCGTTGGGCAGTTGGAGGTGAGCCGCCAGCAGTGGTGCATGTTGGGGAGAGATGCCAGAGTACTGAGAGGTTACTATGAGCGGACGATCTGGCCTTGCATCCGTCAGAAAAAGGAAATTTGTAGGACTGTATGCCATGAACTGATATATATATTATGTCTTTTGAACACTATTAAGGTAAATACATAGTTTGTTCTCTATCAAAGTCTTTCATTTGGTAACTATCCCTATCAGTAGTTAGTGTCTTCAGTAGTTAGAATCTTTTATTTAGCTGACAGTATTGGCGTTCACTGTATTGTAGTAGGTCGAGTAACGAAGATTTTTGTGGGGTAAGTGATTCATGGAAAGTATAGTTTATTGTTAGTCAGGGCGATTCTTTTGTAGGGCTTATTGAAACTCAGATTGCGTTACGCTAAAAATATTGTGTGTCAGTTTAGTGATGATCAGAATAAGTAAAAAGAGAACCTCTGAGTACGTTCAGTTATGCTCAGCTGTTTGAAAATCAAATAACGTAAGAGTTTTTCCAGCACTGTCATTCTTTACATATAAAGGGGAAGTGTCAAAGTATTTATTTCTGTTCAACTGGTCACCCAAAATACGTAAATGTACTATTTTTACATTTTTCATTTTCTCTAGCACACGAAATGCCAGTTTTCGTGTGCTCGGTTACCAGAATGATACAGCACCTCAAACACAGCAAACGTCACGTTTAAAGCATAATAATGTTGCAAAAGAGAAACGAACTAGATAGACTTATTTCCCGAAACTCATTGTGTGCAAAACATATGAATCAAAACCGTGGCTGACCGCAGCATAAGTGTGAAAAATGAGAAAGATACAAAGGCGTGAATGAAAAGTTGTGCAGAGCAAGTTTATGAAAGGTTCTACTAGAATTGAAAAACTAGTTCGTATTTGAAAGGGATGCACTTACTTTGCCTATTGTTAACTAGCACTTCACGTGGAGTGCGGAACGCTAAATTATTTCCATGGTTTCGTTTAAGTCCCGTTGAGGGGTAAGACAATAATACTATGGAGCATTTCCTGCAGCTGCAACTTGGCTTCACTCCCGGCTAGCTCGTTCACGAAAACCTTGCCCGTGTCGCGTCCCAAATTATCGCGTGTTATTCCAGTTTGATTGCAGTTCCGCATCGCTCAGAGATGACACTTTAATTAACGGTGTTTTCATGACTGTTTCTGTTTACAAATAATTAAATGATTTATAATTAATGTGGCAGTTGCTAAATGTGAGGGTGGAGCTGGAGGGGGCGTGGTGTCCGCAGGGGATGAGGTGGGGATACGTTAGGGGAGGGGTGGTGGGGGGGGGGGGGAGAGGGAGGGAGAGGGAACGGGGCGTGACTGCATTGTGCGCTGGTCAGGCCGAAATATTTCCGTAAAATTGAGCCATAAAATTATTTCCATTCGGTTTTATAATTACCGTCCATATGGAATGTTTCACATCGGCTGATTATGTGGCAGCTCACAATAAGCCAATATCTCGCTCTGGCTGGCGTCCTTTTAATAATTGGCATATTTTATTGTTCCGACGGGACGCGAAATAAACCGAGAGTTTAGCGAACGATGGGGACGCACTACAAGCCGTAAGTTTTCTCGTGCGCGCCCTTCCGTCTTCCATGTAGAGAGTTGGAAATGTACAGTAAATTAATGTTCGAACATGGAAGAAAGTTACGTAAAAGAACTTGACAGAGCAACAAGTGTATGGCCAACACAACATCAATAACTCGTCGTACAAAAGTCAAGCTGATACACTCCTGCCTCGTTCCACAACTTAGTTACGAGTCCACCTCTACTCAATGAAGTGGCAATAAAACGTTAAACAGACATGAAATGTGCAACTGTGCCTTGCCGTAGGCAAACAAGGGTTTCACGGGATACAAGCGGACGAAGAAGATTTTTGAGTAGATCAGTTGTTGCAACTAACTTCTAACATGATGTTCACTAGCATGAATGCTTTGCTTTTTAAACTTTCCACTAGAAAGGCGTCAGACTCAGCCGCAGATATAATAGAGCACCCCCAACTCATCAACCCGCCAATCTATGTACAGGGCGACTATTATGAAATACGGTCGTCATAACTTCTGAATGGTTTGCGATAGGATATTCAAACTGCTCGTTTGTCCGCGGGGCATGATAAGGGTTAGTATGCGTATGCACACGGGCCTTGCTGTTGTCGGCCATTGGCACGTGAAAATGTCATGGAACAGCGCATTTAACTCCTCCCGAACAGATCATGAAGGCCCAAAGGTACCGACCGGTCGCCGTGTCATCCTCAGCCCACAGGCGTCACTGGATGCGGATATGGAGGGGCATGTGGCCAGCACACCGCTCTCCCGGCCGTATGTCAGTTTCCGAGACCGGAGCCGCTACTTCTCAATCAAGTAGCTCCTCAGTTTGCCTCACAAGGGCTGAGTGCAAACCCGATGGTCACCTATCCAAGTGCTAGCCCAGCCTGACAGCGCTTAACTTCAGTCATCTGACGGGAACCGGTGTTACCACTACGGTAAGGCCATTGGCACAGTGCATTTGGGGGACTGAGAATCCATATTTCGCGATCGAGAATTCTCTTCATCCTCAACGGGTGACTGTGTGATGTGCAATGTCCAGTGACGGAATAATCGGTGCGAGACTCCTTGATGGCACGGTGACTATCGACGGTACGTGAAAGTTTTGGAAAAATTATTTCATCCCTATTATCCAAAGTGGTCCTGATTTCGACAAGATTTGGTTCATGGAAGACGGAGCACAGCACGACCCCATCGAAGCAGGAGAGTGTTTGATGTGGTGGAGGAGCACTTTTAGGACCGAATTCTGGCTCCAGGGTAACTACAGGCCACTGGTATGTGCCTCGATCTGCCACCATATACTCCGGATCTTAACACATGCGACTCCTTTTTGTGGGGCTCTATTAAAGAAAACATGTACAGCTAAAGCCGCAAAAACCACTGCTGAGCTAAAAACGGCCATTCACAAGGTCATCGACGATCAGACACTTCAGCAGATCATGCAGAATTTCAATATTCGTCTGAGCCACATCATCGCCAATGATGGCAGGCATATCGAACATGTCATAATCTAAATACGATTATCTGTAGTGGCGTTAACATGACGAATAAAGGGTGTGCTCGCCGTAATATATAACTTATTTACGTTTTTTATTCATATAGTTCAATTATTGTCACCCTGTACGTAATGAGTAAGCAAGCTGCACATCATGAAGTAACTATATTTTAACTGAATGATAAGCTTTCTACTTAACAGTACTTCTTTATTTCTTAACTCAGAAGGTATTCAAAGACAGTATTCAAGTTCCTGGAACATTTGGCAGTAAAACAGTAAAAACTCGCGTTTAGAAACATTAGAATGCGGTCCCCAAAGTGCTCCTCCAGGACATCAAACACTCTCCTGCTTTGATGGGGTCGAGCTCCGTCTTGCATGAACCACATCTTGTCGAAATCAGGATCACTTTGGATAAAGGGGATAAATCATCTTCCAAAACCTTCACGTACCGTTCGGTAGTCACCATCAAGGAATATCACACCTATTACTCCGTTACTGGATACTGCACACCACACAGTCACCCACTGAGAGTGAAAAGACTTGTCGATCGCCTAATGCAGATTCTCAGTCCCCCAAATGCGCCAGTTTTGCGTATTGACGAACCCATCCAAATGAAAGTGGGCTTCGTCGCTAAGCCAAACAACAATGCGCACACTAATTCCCACCATTCCTGGAGCCAACCGTGCAGTTTGAACGTCCTAACACATACAATTGAGAAATTATGACAATTTTGTTTCATGTAGTTCAATAACTGTCACCCTGTATATCTACCATAATTATAGAAGCTAATAAGCATATGTATATGAATAGGTATATCCTTGACATTTATTATACTCGGATATGCAACCTTGCTCGGGTTATTTACTAGCTGGTACGCTGCATTCGATATCTCGTACTTGTAATAACGTGTAGCATATGGTGGACAGGTTACTGGGATCTTGGGTGGCTATTACTGTAACTATGACGTGTGCACAGCCCATTATTACAAAACAAGGTCATCAGTCGTCGCTCTGAACAGTTGTATAGTTTGAGTTTTTGCTGTATAACATAAAACGTTTCTGTCAAAAAAATCTAAGCGTTCGTCGACGACCACTACAGTTAAGGCATTGTTTTGATCCTGTGTGTATGGCCCACTCTGTAGTGACTGATTTTGGAAATTTGCTCTGAAAGCGGAGAACAATGACGCTAGGTACGAAAAATGCAGCCTGTTCTGTCCTTTCAGTGTAGTAGCAGACGAAGACCACCTTTTGTTACAGGAAAAGAAGAGACAGTGAAGTCATATAAAAGGATCGAAAGTGGAGGTCTTTGGAACACGAAGAAGATGCAGTACATCAATGACGTTGAGAAACAGTGATTTTAGAGAAGAGCATTAGCCCAGTGTATAAAGACAGAGATATTACCGATAAACTGAATTACACTAACTTGAAGTACTATAAAGAAGGATCATTCGAAAAATACTCGGTCCGCTAGAAATACAGAAGTATATAAATTAATAAGAAATGAAACAATATATCACAACATAGAAAAGTTAATCGAAACACTACATAAGAGGCGACTGCTATTTTTTAGACATTTGTACAGAATGAACGCCAACAGGTTAGCCAAAAAGATTTTTAAATATTTTTGGAGTAAAAACAATAGCCTGGAATCAAAATGTTAGAAAATATTTGAAAAAAAAACAATATAAGAAAGTGTTAAAAATGGAAGGATTCTAAGGCAGGAGGGAGAAGAGAACAGGGTCAAAATGATCTGAAGAGTGAAAGAGGATAGATAGTAAGAAGATGAAAGAGTACTGGAGGAAGAAAAAAGAAGAACAAAGGCGGAAACATTGGAACTGGTGCGTGGTTCTTGATGACCCAAACGGAGAAGAAAAGAAGAAAGACCGAGATACTGATTGTGAGCGTATTACAAGTGATTAGTGACAGCTTACAGACAGACCTACCACAAACATAAACGCAGAGCATGGCGTAGTTTAACCGGATCAGTAAGATTTCAACCTAAATTAGTATGACGCTAAGCACTGACAATTGAACAGTACAAATCCTGAAACGTATCCTTACGTCTTAACCAAGAGCACGAGACACAAATTATTGAAAATTATCTCAAGCTGAATAGCATTTTATTTGGGTCTGGGTCAAATTAACCAGTTAATTTTTTGCACATCAAGTCTATCTTTTCTAACATTTATTCCGCCATAATGTATCGGCTGTCTCCACCATATGGCAATTTTATTTGGGTCATCAATCTTCTGACTGGTTTGATGTGGCCCACCACGAATTCCCCTCCTGTGCCAACTTCCTCCTCTCAGAGTAGCACTTGGAACCTACGTCCTCAATTATCTGCTGGATGTACTCCAATCTCTGTTTTCCTCTACAATTTTTGCCCTCTATATCTCCGCCTAGTACTATGGAAGTCATTCTCTCATGTCTTAACAGGTCTTATCATCCTGTCCCTTCTCCTTGTCAGTGATTTCCACATGTTCCTTTCCTTTCCGATTCTGCGCAGAACCTCCTCATTCCTTATCATATCATCCACCTAATTTTCAACATTTGTCTGCAGCACCACATCTCAAATTCTTTGATTCTCTTTTGTTCCGGTTTTCCCATAGTCCATGTTTCACTATCATACAGTGCTGTACTCTAGACGTACATTCTCAGAAATTTCTTCCTCAAATTTAGGCCTATGCTTGATACTAGTAGAGTTATCTCGGCCAGGAATGTTCTTTTTGCCACTGCTTGTCAGCTTTTAATGCCCTCCTTACCCCGTCCGTCATTGGTTATTTTACTGCCTAGGCAGTAGAATCCCTTAACTTCATCCACTTCGTGATCATCAATTCTGATGTTATGTTTCTCGCTTTCCTCATTTCTGCTACTTCTCATTACTTTAGTCTTTCTTTGATTTACTCTTACTCATATTCTGTGCTCATTAGACTGTTCACCCCACTCTGCAGATCCTCTAATTCTTCACTTTCACTCAGGATAGCAATGTCATCAGAGAATCGTATCAATGATATAGATTCACCTTGAATTTTAATTCCACCCCTGAAACATTCTTTTGTTTCTATCATAGCTTCTTCGATGTACAGATTGAACACCAGGGGTAAATTTATATTTGTTTTAACTTTTTGTCAAGATGCCCTGCCATTCGTCGGAGGCGTCATTTAGCTTAAGGGAGGGCAGTTTTTTCATCACACTCTGCAGGCTTTAACGACTCGTTGAGCTTGCTTGAATTTGAAAAGCAACTAACTAAACACCTTTATATGTTCGAGGATGTTTGCAGCGTTAAAAGACGAATAGTAGGCACTGAAACATACCAGGGCCTAATTCTCATACTACACTCCTGGAAATGCAAAAAAGAACACATTGACACCGGTGTGTCAGACCCACCATATTTGCTCCGGACACTGCGAGAGGGCTGTACAAGCAATGATCACACGCACGGCACAGCGGACACACCAGGAACCGCGGTGTTGGCCGTCGAATGGCGCTAGCTGCGCAGCATTTGTGCACCGCCGCCGTCAGTGTCAGCCAGTTTGCCGTGGCATACGGAGCTCCATCGCAGTCTTTAACACTGGTAGCATGCCGCGACAGCGTGGACGTGAACCGTATGTGCAGTTGACGGACTTTGAGAGAGGGCGTATAGTGGGCATGCGGGAGGCCGGGTGGACGTACCGCCGAAATGCTCAACACGTGGGGCGTGAGGTCTCCACAGTACATCGATGTTGTCGCCAGTGGTCGGCGGAAGGTGCACGTGCCCGTCGACCTGGGACCGGACCGCAGCGACGCACGGATGCACGCCAAGACCGTAGGATCCTACGCAGTGCCGTAGGGGACCACACCGCCACTTCCCAGCAAATTAGGGACACTGTTGCTCCTGGGGTATCGGCGAGGACCATTCGCAACCGTCTCCATGAAGCTGGGCTACGGTCCCGCACACCGTTAGCCCGTCTTCTACTCACGCCCCAACATCGTGCAGCCCGCCTCCAGTGGTGTCGCGACAGGCGTGAATGGAGGGACGAATGGAGACGTGTCGTCTTCAGCGATGAGAGTCGCTTCTGCCTTGGTGCCAATGATGGTCGTATGCGTGTTTGGCGCCGTGCAGGTGAGCGCCACAATCAGGACTGCATACGACCGAGGCACACAGGGCCAACACCCGGCATCATGGTGTGGGGAGCGATCTCCTACACTGGCCGTACACCACTGGTGATCTTCGAGGGGACACTGAATAGTGCACGGTACATCCAAACCGTCATCTAACCCATCGTTCTACCATTCCTAGACCGGCAAGGGAACTTGCTGTTCCAACAGGACAATGCACGTCCGCATGTATCCCGTGCCACCCAACGTGCTCTAGAAGGTGTAAGTCAACTACCCTGGCCAGCAAGATCTCCGGATCTGTCCCCCATTGAGCATGTTTGGGACTGGATGAAGCGTTGTCTCACGCGGTCTGCACGTCCAGCACGAACGCTGGTCAAACTGAGGCGCCAGGTGGAAATGGCATGGCAAGCCGTTCCACAGGACTACATCCAGCATCTCTACGATCGTCTCCATGGGAGGATAGCAGCCTGCATTGCTGCGAAAGGTGGATATACACTGTACTAGTGCCGACATTGTGCATGCTCTGTTGCCTGTGTCTATGTGTCTGTGGTTCTGTCAGTGTGATCATGTGATGTATCTGACCCCAGGAATGTGTCAATAAAGTTTCCCCTTCCTGGGACAATGAATTCACGGTGTTCTTATTTCAATTTCCAGGAGTGTATTTAAATCACCGAGAAGGAATTCGTGTCTCCAGTGCGAGGTGTTTACGGGTTATATTCCTATTAGATGAATTTACACAGTTGGCGGTACTGAGGCATCCCTTGTCGTTTACGTGATGTGTCACAAACCACCAGACCTCACAAGTTACCCTAACTGCTCCAAACTTTTTTTAAAATGGGCGTGTATGTCTGAAATCTTACCAAGAAGCAAAGAAACAGCTTTCTTGATTACGGTGTACGTTTAATGACATTAAAAATGGGAGAATGGATGATAGACATTGAAATAGTGTCACAGTTATCATCAGATAAAGCTATTGGATTCTTAGCTTCACGGCGAAGAATAGTAGCAACTATTTTTGTTGCCGACAAAAGAAATTTGTCGTTTATGCTTTCTCTCTAGCATGCACTATCAGTGCTAATTAGGGCAACTATTTCCTTTCTTTTGCAGTGTAACAGGATGCTACCTTTATGGGCAGCAAATTCGAGTAATCAACAATTACAGGACCGTACGAAAGACCATTGTCCCCACTGATATTAATTTTTTATATAGGAGGGACAATGAGGAAATGTCGATATCAGATATGTTTCTCACGAATCGAAACTCAACATCATATGGTTCGCTGATGACACAGCAGTGACTGCTGAAAGTGAACAGGAATCGGATCGGGTTTTTCAATGGCTAGAGGTGTATTCGTTACTGGCTACAAGTTACACTTGAATGGAAAAAAAAGCTGAGGTAACAGTGTTCACAGTAGATGGTCATTAAGGGTAGCTAAATGTTAATTATAATAAGAGAATCTTGAAGAAGTGGACAAATTTTATTCTGGAAGTAAAATACGTAAAGGAAGACATACTGTAGTGGCAAGGTTTACATATCGCAGAAGGTCTTTCTATTAAAAGAAACAGCTGGTAACATCCAACGAAATTAACCTTTGTTCTAGAAGGGACTCTTGGAAAGCTGGGTTTGAGCGCAACTGCGTGTTGACAAACTGTAAGATGGAAATGAATCAATAAGAATTTTTAGTTTTGTGTTGTAACTTTTGAACAGCGGGTGCACTGATTTGATAAGGAATGGGTCAACGAGAAAAATTAGCTTATAAATAACAGAATTGATAGAAGTAACAGAACGGCTGAACACATGCTACGGGATGAATTCTTTCTAAAACTGTAACTGAAGGGCTGTGGAAGGAAAGAATTGCAGGATGAGGCCAAAATAGGAAGATAAAAGGTAGAGCGTTGCTGATGCAGGATGCAAAAGTTCTGCTGAAATGAAGAGTATACTGAATAGCTGGCAAGAGGGAGTAAGGAGAACTGCGCCAAAGCAATGTTGGGGTTGATCACATTCAGAACTAGAGACCAGGAATGGTGGCTGGGCAATTTTTTACCCAACCTTGTACTTCTCATGGCACGCAGAGCCCGTCTGGTATTCTTGGAATGTGAAATTCTCGCACATTTATCGCACAGTCCAGGTCTCACCTGTCTGGTCATGCTCGGCATTGGTAGTCTTGGGCGGAGCTGCTACGGAATGTCACAAGAGGTGGATCCGCCACTATGAATGAAGGCGAAGAGTGTTGTGTTGTTAGTAGAGAAGCAGTAATAGCAGAATGGTTGGACAGGACAGCTCAGTGACTTCAACGTGGACTAAACACCGGAGAACAACGCGGAAATTTCGATCCTTCTAAAACTGCCTAAGTCGACAGTTGGTGATGTAAGTGTGAAGTGCAAACGCGAAGGAACACACACTGATAAACCATGTGCAAGCAGATCCCGTATACTGACGAACAGAAACTGTCGAGGGTTGCACGTAGAATGAAAAACTTTTATTGAAAGACTTTTAGTTTTAAAATGATGAAAGATGAATGATATTTTGTGTGTGTGTGTGTGTGTGTGTGTGTGTGTGTGTGTGTGTGTGTGTGTTGAAATGGTTCAAATGGCTCTGAGCACTATGGGACTTAACTTCTGAGGTCATGAGTCCCCTAGAACTTAGAGCTACTTAAACTTGACTAACCTAAGGACATCACACACATCCATGCCCGAGGCAGGACTCGAACCTGCGACCGTAGCGGTCGCGCGGTTCCAGACTGTAGCGCCTAGAACCGCTCAGCCACCCCGGGCGGCTGTGTGTGTGTTTTAGAATGAATTCGTGGTATATCGCAACGAATTGTAGTGTAGGTACTACAAACGCTGGTAGATGACGTTCACCGGGAATTCACCATACCCACACTCTGTCATCGGATCGCCACACTGTGTACCGTGATTGGTCACTCCACACAACGTTTTCCCACTGTTCAATCGTTCAGTGTTTACGCTCCTTACACCAAGTGAGGCGTCGCTTGGCATTTACCGGCGTGATGTGTGGCTTATGAGCAGCCGCTCAACCATGAAATCCGAGTTTTCTCACCTCCCGTATAACTGTCATAGTACTTGCAGTGGACCCTGATGCAGTTTGGATTACTGCCTATCATATGTTACAACCCTCTTCAGCTGTCGGGCCGCGTGGGATTAGCCGAGCGGTCTAGTAGCGCTGCAGTCATGGACTGTGCGGCTGGTCCCGGCGGAGGTTCGAGTCCTCCCTCGGGCATGGATGTGTGTGTTAGGATAATTTAGGCTATGTAGTGTGTAAGCTTAGGGACTGATGACCTTAGCAGTTAAGTCCCATAAGATTTCACACACATTTTCAGCTGTCGGCGGTCAACAGGCCAAGTCGGCCTGTACGCTTTTGTGCTGTACGCGTCCCTTCACGTTTCCACTTCACTATCACATCGGAAACAGTGGACCTAGGGATGTTTAGGAGTGTTTAAATCTCGTGTACATACGTATATCAATGACACCCAATCATCTGACCACGTTCGAAGTCCTTGAGTGCCGCGGAGCGCCCCATTCTGCTTTCTCACAATGTCTAGTGACTACTGAGGTCGCTGATATGGGGTACCTGTCAGTAGGTGGCAGCACAATGCACCTAGTATGATAAACGTATGTTTATGGGGGTTTCCGGATACCTTCGATCACATAGTGTATCTCTAGTCCGAAAGATGTGCCGCTGGCGCAGTTATTGGAAGACATCCCACTGGACATAAGGCAGTCAGTGTGGTACCAGCATGGCGGATGTCCGTCTCATTCCGGATACTTTCTTAGAGAACGTCTGGAAAGCACTGGAACGGTTGTTCACGAAACACAAAACGGTCTCCACACCCGTCAAGCTTAGCACTTCTATAGTTGTATCAGTGGCGAGACTTAAAACTCGAGATATATTACGAAACATCGGCGACTCCCGAAGGCATGATCTGCCTTAAAACCCCGGCCTGTGGTGCCGTTCATTCCAGATGAAATGCAACGTGCACTATTATATCTCCAGAGTTACTTCGTATCTTGTACCAATGCACAGGGTCAACATTTTGAGCGTTTGTAATGTCAGCCGAAATAATAGAGACATGAACTGCACTTGAGTGACATCTTTACCTACATTCGGTGTAATAGAGCAGAGGAGTGTGGAATCTCCTTGCCTGACGACAGGACAGTGGCATGAGGCACTGTAACCTTGATACCATTTGATCAAGCCCTATACATGTTATGTCGCTTAAGATCTCTTACAAGCTTCTTCAGAAAAACAGTTTATAGTCCCATTAGAAAAAATAAAGTCTGTGTCGTAATTTAGCGACTGTAAATGATAAATTTACTTGCGGGCGTCAGGTGGTTAACCATAATATCCTCTACAACTTGACGAAAATCGCACCTCGGTATATTTATTCATTCTGGGTATATGTACGGTGGCCCGATTAGTTGCTTCACCCTGTATACGTCATTATCACATCCATAGTCTGTTTAATATTGTTGACACCATTCTTACAAATAATATTAAATCACTACACATATAATCTTATTTATGGATTCTTCCGTTGCTTCTTGATAGAAGGTTTCCATATTGAGGGAAAAATAACACAACAAGGCTGACTGAACATGAACGCAGCTGGAGATTAAATACACTCCGGGAAATGGAAAAAAGAACACATTGACACCGGTGTGTCAGACCCACTATACTTGTTCCGGACACTGCGAGAGGGCTGTACAAGCAATGATCACACGCACGGCACAGCGGACACACCAGGAACCGCGGTGTTGGCCGTCGAATGGCACTAGCTGCGCAGCATTTCTGCACCGCCGCCGTCAGTGTCAGCCAGTTTGCCGTGGCATACGGAGCTCCATCGCAGTCTTTAACACTGGTACCATGCCGCGACAGCGTGGAAGTGAACCGTATGTGCAGTTGACGGACTTTGAGCGAGGGCGTATACTGGGCATGCGGGAGGCCGGGTGGACGTACCGCCGAATTGCTCAACACGTGGGGCGTGAGGTCTCCACAGTACATCGATGTTGTCGCCAGTGGTCGGCGGAAGGTGGACGTGCCCGTCGACCTGGGACCGGACCGCAGCGACGCACGGATGCACGCCAAGACCGTAGGATCCTACGCAGTGCCGTAGGGGACCGCACCGCCACTTCCCAGCAAATTAGGGACACTGTTGCTCCTGAGGTATCGGCGAGGACCATTCGCAACCGTCTCCATGAAGCTGGGCTACAATCCCGCACACCGTTAGGCCGTCTTCCGCTCACGCCCCAACATCGTGCAGCCCGCCTCCAGTGGTGTCGCGACAGGCGTGAATGGAGGGACGAATGGAGACGTGTCGTCTTCAGCGATGAGAGTCGCTTCTGCCTTGGTGCCAATGATGGTCGTATGCGTGTTTGGCGCCGTGCACGTGAGCGCCACAATCAGGACTGCATACGACCGAGGCACACAGGGCCAACACCCGGCATCATGGTGTGGGGAGCGATCTCCTACACTGGCCGTACACCACTGGTGATCGTCGAGGGGACACTGAATAGTGCACGGTACATCCAAACCGTCATCGAACCCATCGTTCTACCATTCCTAGACCGGCAAGGGAACTTGCTGTTCCAACAGGACAATGCACGTCCGCATGTATCCCGTGCCACCCAACGTGCTCTAGAAGGTGTAAGTCAACTACCCTGGCCAGCAAGATCTCCGGATCTGTCCCCCATTGAGCATATTTGGGACTGGATGAAGCGTCGTCTCACGCGGTCTGCACGTCCAGCACGAACGCTGGTCCTACTGAGGCGCCAGGTGGAAATGGCATGGCAAGCCGTTCCACAGGACTACATCCAGCATCTCTACGATCGTCTCCATGGGAGAATAGCAGCCTGCATTGCTGCGAAAGGTGGATATACACTGTACTAGTGCCGACATTGTGCATGCTCTGTTGCCTGTGTCTATGTGCCTGTGGTTCTGTCAGTGTGATCATGTGATGTATCTGACCCCAGGAATGTGTCAATAAAGTTTCCCCTTCCTGGAACAATGAATTCACGGTGTTCTTATTTCAATTTCCAGGAGTGTAAATCAGACTCCACCTTTGCTGAACATGTGCTGAAAGTAGGACACAAATATCTAACACACACACAGAAGTACTACATATAGCCAACAAAGGCCATAAACTCAGCCTACTAGAAGCACTCGAAGTTAACAATTAACCCCAAATCCCCAGCTGGTCCTAAACGACCAACTGCAACTGAGCACATCGCCACTCCTAAACTTTACACAGTACAGTAAACAAAGTGTCCCAATAGTAAGCAAATCCACACCCCAATATAATGCAATATCTCTTATGTGTTTACATTCCTAACTGTAACTCAACTGTAACAATGTAATATTTGGTATTTATTAACCGACAATTTTTCTAATAACAAAATGTAACCCCCCCAAAAAAAACATCGCTGTTGTGCAACCAACAATTAGTGTCCAGTGCAACTGTTCACAACAAATACCAATAATTGTAATTTTGTAATAATGTGCATTCTAAATAATTCTAATTGTTGTCATAAATGGTACTGACAAACCATAAAATGTGATTTATTGTGTTAAAGAACAGTTTTACAGAACAAAAAGTCAAAAGACCCGTTTGAAAATTCTAGAGGCAATACCACAACTAAAGATCGTATATAAGTGCGTTGCATCTTAGTCCAGAATGTTTGGTCCGTAAGAACACAAGCTTCTTGTAAACAATAGCCAGTAGTTATCTGAAGATAGCCTAATAAGCCGAAAACTAGTTCATAAAAATAAAAATCAGTAGAACAAAAAAACCTCCTAAGTGTTATTCAACCCTCGCTACGCATATACTTTGTTTGATAGCAACAGCCTGACATGCCGTCAAAGAATGAATATGTATAAAGATGTAATGTTATTTATACAAAAAATGGCAACGGCGTTGTATACAGCCTTGGATATGATAATGATATACATACAGTGAATATTTTTAAAATTTTTACATGTGATGACGTACAAATGCTCTTCTGTATTCCCCTTGAAAATGACTAAACTGCTGAAATTACAACAGCCACGATTATGTCTTTAAAAAACCTCTGCTGATGCTGGTAAGTGTAACGCTCGTATGAGATGTGTAAACCGATGATTGTGGCGGCTGTTCTACTGTGGGGTGCACGTAGGTACGTGCGAGCGGAGCCGCGATGTGTCAGTGGCACCGCACGCACGCCCACGCCACAAAGCCGGCGGCGATGCGAATGAGGGGCGGAAGGCGCGAAGCCAGCAGGCGGCAGAGCGAGAGCCAGGTGTTTCCGTGGCGCGCCCGCCGCCCCCACAGCCACCGACGCCGCCCCCGCAGCTACCGTCACCGCCTCCGGACACGATGTTTGCGGCGGACGCCTCGCGCTATTCACGGGAAAGCGGGTAGCCCAGCAATTGTATGATGCTGCCGCCACACCGCAGCACGTTAAGCGTTTCCTGTTACCGAGAAAGGTGGCGCGGCGGTTACATCTCGTTCACACGCGCAACTGAAGTGACGTCACTGCTCGTGGCATACTGAACTGGTATCTTGATTTTCCTTTCACACAGGACGCCACGGAGTCTGTGTACCGTCAAATGGCGTGAAGTTGACCGTTGGGCGAAGTTGAGCGAAAAGTTAGAAACCATTTTATATTAAATAACTAACTCTTGGCAATAAAAATTATTTTACTCTAGTTACTATATTTAATGTTCAAAAGTTCTTAATTCGTAGCAATGGCTAAATTTACGCTAAAGGTGTTTTGGCTTTATTGTCATTCTCAGATAACCAGCAAATACATCATGGGTGAAATTATCAACACGTGTGGTGGTTGTTCATGCGAATAATTGCACACTGGAATGGTACAGGGCGTTTCAAAAATGACCGGTATATTTGAAACGGCAATAAAAACTAAACGAGCAGCGATAGAAATACACCGTTTGTTGCAATATGCTTGGGACAACAGTACATTTTCAGGCAGACAAACTTTCGAAATTACAGTAGTTACAATTTTCAACAGCACATGGCGCTGCGGTCTATAACTCTATAGTACGATATTTTCCACATATCCACCATGCGTAGCAATAATATGGCGTAGTCTCTGAATGAAATTACCCGAAACCTTTGACAACGTGTCTGGCGGAATGGCTTCACATCCAGATGAGATGTACTGCTTCAGCTGTTCAATTGTTTCTGGATTCTGGCGGTACACCTGGTCTTTCAAGTGTCCCCACAGAAAGAAGTCACAGGGGTTCATGTCTGGCGAATAGGGTGGCCAATCCACGCCGCCTCCTGTATGTTTCGGATAGCCCAAAGCAATCACACGATCATCGAAATATTCATTCAGGAAATTAAAGACGTCGGCCGTGCGATGTGGCCGGGCACCATCTTGCATAAACCACGAGGTGTTCGCAGAGTCATCTAAGGCAGTTTGTACCGCCACAAATTCACGAAGAATGTCCAGATAGCGTGATGCAGTAATCGTTTCGGATCTGAAAAATGGGCCAATGATTCCTTTGGAAGAAATGGCGGCCCAGACCAGTACTTTTTGAGGATGCAGGGACGATGGGACTGCAACATGGGGCTTTTCGGTTCACCATATGCGCCAGTTCTGTTTATTGACGAAGCCGTCCAGGTAAAAATAAGCTTCGTCAGTAAACCAAATGCTGCCCACATGCATATCGCCGTCATCAATCCTGTGCACTATATCGTTAGCGAATGTCTCTCGTGCAGCAATGGTAGCGGCGCTGAGGGGTTGCCGCGGTTGAATTTTGTACGGATAGAGGTGTAAACTCTGGCGCATGAGACGATACGTGGACGTTGGCGTCATTTGGACCGCAGCTGCAACACGGCGAATGGAAACCCGAGGCCGCTGTCGGATCACCTGCTGCACTAGCTGCGCGTTGCTCTCTGTGGTTGCCGTACGCGGTCGCCCTACCTTTCCAGCACGTTCATCCGTCACGTTCCCAGTCCGTTGAAATTTTGCAAACAGATCCTTTATTGTATCGCTTTTCGGTCCTTTGGTTACATTAAACCTCCGTTGAAAACTTCGTCTTGTTGCAACAACACTGTGTTCTAGACGGTGGAATTCCAACACCAGAAAAATCCTCTGTTCTAAGGAATAAACCATGTTGTCTACAGCACACTTGCACGTTGTGAACAGCACACGCTTACAGCAGAAAGACGACGTACAGAATGGCGCACCCACAGACTGCGTTGTCTTCTATATCTTTCACATCACTTGCAGCGCCATCTGTTGTTGAAAATTGTAACTACTGTAATTTCGAAAGTTTGTCCGCCTGAAAATGTACTGTTGTCCCAAGCATATTGCAACAAACGGTGTATTTCTATCGCTGCTCGTTTAGTTTTTATTGCCGTTTCAAATATACCGGTCATTTTTGAAACACCCTGTAAATTGGTTCTTACGTCTAGGTTGATTTGGCGCCGATATTGCATTTATACTAAACTGCCAGTGTCCAATTCGTAAGGATTATGTGACATTCCCGATTCGATTCCCGGCGGGGTCAGGGATTTTCACCTGCCTCGAGATGACTGGGTGTTGTTCTGTCGTCTTCATCATCATCATTCATCCCCATTACGGTCGGAGGAAGGCAATGGCAAACCACCTCCACTAGGACCTTTCCTAGTACGGCGGTGCGGGTCTCCCGCATCGTCCCCTACACTCTGTTACGGAGTATGGGAATTCATCATCATCATAGCAATTATAAACTTATGGAATACGTTTCGTCAGTTATTTGGTAGTTCGTTTTCTACAAAATATGATTTGACATTTATCTGACAGTTCATTCACGCTGATGCTACATGTTTACAAAGTATAGCTAACTAAACAAGCATAATGCTACAATTACTGATTTGATTTTCCTGTAATTGTCTTTGATCTGAGTATATGATTTCGTCCAAATGTATTATCTGTTTTCGTGTTCCAGCGTGTCACTAAAGTTTTCCAAATAATATTTGTGTTTGAAGTCTGTGTGTAATTTACAGCAAGTGAAATATAACATTATCGTTATTTAGCTTACTGTATTTCGTAAAAATATTGTATCGGAGTAAAGGAACTGTTGGATAAATGTCGAATCATATTTTGTAATAAACGAACTATCAAATAAGTGACAAAGCGAATTCCATACGTCTATAATTACTATATGTCACCTACTCCCTGCGAATAAGACAGTGACAGTTGAATATAGATGTAGTATGCACGTCAAATCAAATTAGAAGTAACGACCAATGTACTATTCCAGTGTATAATAATTCACACGAACAACTGCCATGTGTGTAGATAATTTCACCCATGCTGTACTCGTAGATTACTTGACAGTGGCAATACAGCCGAAACAGTTTTCGTAATAAAATATATTACGCTTCTTGCAACTAGACTCGTCTCTTCCTTTTCAAAATCTCATATTGTGACGTGTACGATGCCGCGAGCCCAATGCAACGAAAATTAAACGTACAATATTACGAATCTCTTTCTGATTACTATTATTTTACAGAACGACAGATTTTTTTTTAGCTTTTGTAATGAGCTAAAACTCTTATTCGTGTGACTGACATAAAACAACTCATGTGTCTAGGTGTAATGTATGTCATACATTGACGCTTAACAACGACAACTAGAGAAATAACAAAAGTTAATCTATTCTTCTTGCCTATTTTTGGAGACATAAACAGAACATTGCATATTGTTGGTGGAATTTGAGTGAAACTGATCGCTGGAGAAAAATGAAAAATAGTCTTCCTTTCTTCGAATGGTTCTTTTGTGAACAAACATTCGTGAATGCGGCAATAACGTGGCCTACTCAGCAACACCGTGAGATAGTTAGTGGCTGCAGCAACAATTGTCTAAGATAGTCTAGTGGTAGTTCAAATGGCTCTGACCACTACGGGACTTAACATCTATGGTCATCAGTCCCCTAGAACTTAGAACTACTTAAACCTAACTAACCTAAGGACATCACACACATCCATGCCCGAGGCAGGATTCGAACCTGCGACCGTAGCGGTCACGCGGTTCCAGACTGAAGCGCCTAGAACCGCACGGCCACACCGGCCGGCTCTAGTGGTAGTGTGAGGAGTCAGTGTTAACTTATGTAATTGTCACGTAAGCCCCGGTTCAGTTTGTTGCATCGTGCAGGTGAGATCGCCGAGTTGTGAGTGTGAGAACGTGGTATGTGTACAAACGTAAATCGAGTGAGATGTGGAAATATGCCTGGGTGTTTCAGAACTGTGTCTAACAGGAATTTTAAATGCAAAAATTAGCATATACAAGGCTAGCTGAGTGTATAAAATTCCCAAAAGAAACCTTATGAACAAGAGTCATGGTCTTCATGGTAAAAGACGAGATGGTCAGCCAGATTTTAGTGCTAAAGAAGCAGAGGCTCTAATGATCGGACTTCTCTGTTGTGCAAACTGGAGATTTCCGCTTTCCGCCATGGGCCTTCGACATATTTCAAACGCATACTTTTGCATTCCTGTTCCAACATAAAGTGAAACACTATGTGGGGAAAGTTCTCACGAAATTCAAAGGACAGCTAGATGTTACATTCCTTCGTAGAAATGAATCTCATTTTGTGTGCCTGTAATTGATCATACAGACGCAGCTGAGGTCTCAAACGTTGTAAAACGTTTTCTAAACCTAGTTGTTTCAAGAAGGGGAGTTCTGAATTTGACTTGTAGAAGTTTAACGCACATTAGACGTGTTATTTGTGTGTGTTTCTTCGGAATTTCATGAAGCGACTTTGTGATCACATTTCTTTCTCCATAAACTTTCATTGTATGTTACTCTGAAATTTGTATTAAAATTCAATTTCATGCCATATTTATTTTTTAGTCATTGACAAAGTTCAGAACAATTTAGATCCTAAACAATCCACAGTTATCACATAACAGGCAATCGTTCCAATTAATTTTCCTATCTGTTAGAGCAAAAGGTAATAAAGACAAAAAATTTATTACTACAGCTCAATACCTGTACTCTAACAGAAAAGAAAAAAAAACAATATATTAATTTTATTGGTTCTGGAAATACTGAAGGCTAAAATTCAAAATCGGTCAACTTCACCCCATTTGACGGTAATGCCAAAGTTGGTATGGCCTTAGCTGAGATACTTCAGGCGGATATTAACTTTATAGTGAAGGTAGCTGGTTTACAGCTGTGGAGATTGTAAACAAGGGTGAAAAACCAAATGTTGAACTCAAACGGACTTCGCGCAATTATAAAGAGATAGCGACATGCACATTTACAAAAGAAATAGCATTCGAAGACAAAACTGATGTCTGCTATGCAAGCCAACCAACAGTTGGCCTCTAAGTATCAACAACAAACGCGCCGCTCTTTTGAGATTTTAGAATTTTATTGTATTCATTAATGTAGACATCTTGCTTACTTTTAACGTTTACTTTCGCAACTTTTATATCATGCTCGAGAGTTATCTCCCGGTTGCTCTCTCATACCACAATCTATATACGAATCGCTTGGTTCCATATTTATTTTATTTATTTATTACTCCACATTTTCTTCCAGATTTTCAACCCCAGTCAATTCAAAAAGTTCTGACACTGGATTAATAAAAAAAATAGAGAAACGTTAGGATGATTGTTTTAATGCATCAGGTGTTGTGTATAGTTTCCCACCACTGAATACAACGCACAGAACGTTAATACGACCATGTGAAACTCTCAGAAAGGCTTATCAATGGCTTGAATGTGGGTCATGTGATAAAAGCGTTGAACTTTCTCGTGAATTTCTGCAATATGTCGTTTTGTGGTAGCTTCGCGTTGATAATATCAAACCTCGTCACAGGTGATTTTTTTTTTCCCTAGAAAAGGACTGTCCGTGATTCGCATTTCAATGAATTCACGGCAGACGTTCACGTGTCTTTGTTTTTGTTGAAGAGTCGAGGTGTGTAGGACAAACTTATGTATATTATAGGGAATATACTGAACTGTTGATTTGGAAATGTCGTTCCACTGCTATTTGTGACATATAAATGTTGACACACTGGTGTCGTGCGTTGACTACTCTTCACTGCATGCCCACACCTCACTGGTCGATTGGCCATCCGTAGTTAGTGCGCTGGCGTCGCTTATGGGCCAGGAATAAAAACATCCGTCCAAATTTTTGGACAGACGGTGAAAATATTGCGTATGAATGCGCAAACGTATAGCAAGACCCATCAGGTCGCCCTTCGTATATTTCCTTAAACTGCGAAGTTGCACTTGCCAACCACTTTTGCGAGCTATTTTTTACGCAAGAAAATGAAAACACATTTAAATCGAACGGATTGCTAGTGCAATAATTAGGGCGCAACGCTATTATAGAGTGGTGGTAACGCATTCTGGAGGAACAGGGTTCAAATCACCGTCCAGAAAACCAGATTTAGGTTCTCCATTTCCCCTAAATCGATTCCACGAAATGGTTTTCAGCATCCTTCTGTGACCCCAAATCTCAACTGCATCGTTTCTTTTTCCGCTTTCCCCACGGGCCATGATTCACGCGCATACAATGCTGCGCTCCAAACGTATAAGCTCAGGAATTTCTTTCTCAAACTGTCAATGCTTGATACGGTTAGACTTCTTTTATGGAGGATTACTGTCTTTGCCTGTGATAGTCTTTTTCCTATACGCTCATTGTTTCGTTCTCCATATGTCATTTGCGTCCAAGGTAGCAGACTTCCTTCATTTCTTCTACCACGTGGTCTCCATTTTTTAATTTTAAGTTTATTAATGATATCATTTCTGCTACGCCTCATTACTTTCATCTTTTCTTGGAATTTTTCTTTCAGTCCGTATTCTATGGATTACCATAGATAAATTTGACCCTACAAGCTGAACGTTATACACTATTGGCCATTAAACTTACAATTCCATGAAGAAGCCATGCAACAAACGTCAGATTGGCGTGAAGTGTATTGTATGTATGGGAAAGAGAGCATTTGATAAGGTCAAGCATTTACTAACATCTGAAAGAATTCCAGTGAAGCTGAGGAGAAGATATGTTTAATGTTATGTCTGGAGTGTAGTGTTATACAGCAGTGAATCATGTACGGTTAAAATGAAAGAAGAAAGAACGTTTAGAGGTGTGGCAATGGAGAAGAATTGTTAAGATAAAGTGGATGACACACTTAAGAAAGAAGAAGTAAAAAGATAGGAAGACAGTAGATTATCGGAAGTGAACAGAAAGAAGAAAAAAATCTTGATTGGGAAATAAACTGCCTAGGGATTGCCTGTACGAATACTTATAAAGGGAAAAGTGGAAGGAATGATAGAAAAAGGGAGGAAGAGAATAGGAGTTATGAATGACATTAGAAGAGGATGAACATGCAAACAGATGAAGGAAGATGCTCAGAACAGGACATGTTGGAGAGTTTCCAACTGAAACCTGTCATAAGACAGATGCACTAAGGAAAGAAAGTGCAAATGATCAGAATTTCAGTGCAACCTCACAAAGTAGCTACATTATGTGTAAAAGGAAAGATAACGCTGAGGGTTTGTCACTCAGAAATAGCTTCTGAGTATTGGTTATTTGTTTGATGATCATGTTGCTTGAGAATGAGAAACGTCTACTAGGACAGCCGGTCGCGGTGGCCGAGCGGTTCTAGGCGCTTCAGTCCGGAACCGCGCGACTGCTACGGTCGCAGGTTCTAAATGGTTCAAATGGCTCTGAGCACTATGGGACTCAACATCTGTGGTCATAAGTCCCCTAGAACTTAGAACTACTTAAACCTAACTAACCTAAGGACATCACACACATCCATGCCCGAGGCAGGATTCGAACCTGCGACCGTAGCGGTCACGCGGTTCCAGACTGAAGCGCCTTTAACCGCACGGCCACACCGGCCGGCTCGCCGGTTCTAATCCTGCCTTGGACGTGGATGTGTGTGATGTCCTTAGGTTAGTTAGGTTTAAGTAGTTCTAGGTCTAGGGGACTGATGACCTTAAATATTAAGTCTCATAGTGCTCAGAGCCATTTCTACTAGGACACTTCGGAATTCGACAGCTGCAGGATCGCGGGTTATCGATACAGGTTTATGGTTCCACGTTATTGCTGATTCTGTTGCTCTGGGTCCCTGGGAACATAAAATCGATGAGTTGAGGAGGACCATAACGTCATTCAGCGCTCACTGGCCCCATATGACTAGCGCCCGAAAGGCAAGACATATTGTTCGCTCGGCAGTGCAGCATCGTACAGCGTCAAGTTACTAGAGTCAGGAAATTTTCCTGTTCACACGTAGACAAATATCCACGCAGGTAGTGCGAACCTGTCTAGAGAACCACAGACTGTCGGCATGGCGACTACTGTCGCGTCTTCCCTTGATGCGACAGCACAGATACGCGTGCCGACGCTGATGCTCCCAGTTATAACATTGGAGACAGGAGTGTACCGCGTCGTCTTTTCAGACGAGTTCTGATTCTGCGTACTGTAACACGATAGGTACGTCTGTGGAGGCTTTGACGAGAATATACTCTACCAGATGTACTCATTATCGCCATACAGGCTCAACACCTCGCGTGATGCGAAGGACTTGTCATTGGGTGCTCGAAACGATGACTTGTGGTTCGCATAGCTAGTCACCTGGATAGCAGCCTGTACATATCAAACGTTTTAAGGTCATCAGCTGTGCCCTGGCTTCAAGGTCTCCGTGGAATTGATCTTCAAAGCGACAAAACAATACTGCATGTAACAGAGGGTGTTCTGCTGTTGCAGGCTGAGCAAGGCACGACTAGGACGTCATCCTATGTAAACAGGAAAACGCACCTCTCAACTGTTTTCGATAAAATAGACTTTGAACATTTTACGTGTCGTTACATACGTTACGTGTCGTGTGGCCGTAATGTATTGCGAATACATAGAAAGAAGGATCCTTTATTGTATGATTATATGATAGCGGAACAAACACTGGTAGCAGTTACTTCTGTAAAATATCTGGGAGTATGCGTGCGGAACGATTTGAAGTGGAATGATCATATAAAATTAATTGTTGGTAAGGCGGGTACCAGGTTGAGATTCATTGGGAGAGTGCTTAGAAAATGTAGTCCATCAACAAAGGAGTTGGCTTACAAAACACTCGTTCGACCTATACTTGAGTATTGCTCATCAGTGTGGGATCCGTACCAGATCGGTTTGACGGAGGAGATAGAGAAGATCCAAAGAAGAGCGGCGCGTTTCGTCACAGGATTATTTGGTAACCGTGATAGCGTTACGGAGATGTTTAATAAACTCAAGTGGCAGACTCTGCAAGAGAGGCGCTCTGCATCGCGGCGTAGATTGCTCGCCAGGATTCGAGAGGGTGCGTTTCTGGATGAGGTATCGAATATATTGCTTCCCCCTACTTATACCTCCCGAGGAGATCACGAATGTAAAATTAGAGAGATTAGAGCGCGCACGGAGGCTTTCAGACAGTCGTTCTTCCCGCGAACCATACGCGACTGGAACAGGAAAGGGAGGTAATGACAGTGGCACGTAAAGTGCCCTCCGCCACACACCGTTGGGTGGCTTGCGGAGTATAAATGTAGATGTAGATGTAGAATAACCCAGGAGTCCGCAGCCAAGCGAGTAAGCTCTTAGTTTCATAAGCGCAAGGTCTGAGGATCGAATCTCGATTCCGGTACCCTTTTTTCATTTAATTTGCGTGGTGCGCCGCGGAATTAAGTGATCACTAATCACCGCTTGCGAATGTAACCAAAATTTGTTTTGCAATAGAAACACTGAAAAAATCCAACACTTGGAAAGATTCGGCGTTCAAACTAAAAATTATTTTTCTCCGTGTTTCTATGATCGGTATCATCCTGATTTGCATAGTGCTTCTTAGCTTACACATTATACAGCGTGTTACAAAAAGGTACGGCCAAACTTTCAGGAAACATTCCTCACACACAAAGAAAGAAAATATGTTATGTGGACATGTGTCCGGAAATGCTTACATTCTATGGTTCAAATGGCTCTGAGCACTATGGGACTCAACTGCTGAGGTCATTAGTCCCCTAGAACTTAGAACTAGTTAAACCTAACTAACCTAAGGACATCACAAACATCCATGCCCGAGGCAGGATTCGAACCTGCGACCGTAGCGGTCTTGCGGTTCCAGACTGCAGCGCCTTTAACCGCACGGCCACTTCGGCCGGCTTACATTCTATGTCGGAGCTCATTTTACTACTTCTCTTCAAATCACATTAATCATGGAATGGAAACACACAGCAACAGAACGTACCAGCGTGACTTCAAACGCTTTGTTACAGGAAATGTTCAAAATGTCCTCCGTTAGCGAGGATACATGCATCCACCCTCTGTCGCATGGAATCCCTGATGCGCTGATGCAGCCCTGGAGAATGGCGTATTGTATCACAGACGTCCACAATACGAGCACGAAGAGTCTTTACATTTGGTACCGGGGTTGCGTAGACAAGAGCTTTCAAATGCCCCCATAAATGAAAGTCAAGAGGGTTGAGGTCAGGAGAGCGTGGAGGCGATGGAGTTGGTCCGCCTCTACCAATCCATCGGTCACCGAATCTGTTGTTGAGATGCGTACGAACACTTCGACTGAAAAGTGCAGGAGCTCCATCGTGCATGAACCACATGTTGTGTCGTACTTGTAAATGCACATGTTCTAGCAGCACAGGTAGAGTATCCCGTATGAAATCATGGCGGTGAATCAAGGAAGTACAGTACATACTGACGAAACTAAAATGAGCTCTAACATGGAAATTAAGCGTTTCCTGACACATGTCCACATAACATCTTTTCTTTATTTGTGTGTGAGGAATGTTTCCTGAAAGTTTGGCCGTACCTTTTTGTAACACCCTATACTTGCCACAAGTGCAGATAATAAATAAAATGACGATACTGATTTCATTGAAAGTTCATGGCTTTCTATTTTTTTTCCAAACTCATTATGAAATTTTTTCTATTTTTTTGCAGAATAAATATTATGAAAATAATAAATCATTCAATGACAGTTTGAACAGTCATAATAAAATAAAGACAGGCAGAGATATTCGGTCCATGGACCTTGTTCCATGGACCTGTTCCACCTGAAACTAACCGCTTAACACGCTCGACAACGGACCTGTTGGGGACTAGCGAACGTACAAAACGTATAAACGTGAGGAAAATTTTCCGACTCGGTTTTCTCGAAAACGGTTGAGAGCTGCGTCTTCTTGTTTCCGTTGTTGCTGTTGTTGTGGTCTTCAGTCCTGAGACTGGTTTGATGCAGCTCTCCAGGCTATTCTATCCTGTGCAAGCCTCTTCATGTCCCAGTACCTACTGCAGCCTACATCCTTCTGAATCTGCTTAGTGTATTAATCTCTTGGTCTCCCTCTACGATTTTTACCCTCCACCCTGCCCTCCAGTAGTTAATTGGTGATCCCCTGATGCCCCAGAACATGTCCTACCAACCGATCTCTTCTTCTAGTCAAGTTGTGCCACAAACTCCTCTTCTCCCCAATTCTGTTCAATACCTCCTCATTAGTTATGTGATCTACCCATCTAATCTTCAGCATTCTTCTGTAGCACCACATTTCAAAAGCTTCTATTTTCTTCTTGTCTAAACTATTTATCGTTCATGTTTCACTTCCATACACGGCTAAACTCTATAGAAATACTTTCAGAAACGACTTTCTGACACTTAAATCAATACTCGATGTTAACAAATTTCTCTTCTTCAGAAACGCTTTCCTTGCCATTGCCAGTCTACATTTTACATCCTCTCTGCTTCGACCATCATCAGCTATTTTGCTCCCCAAATAGCAAAACTCCTTTACTACTTTAAGTGTCTCATTTCCTAATCTAATCCCCTCAGCATCACCCGACTTAATTCGACTACATTCCATTATCCTCGTTTTGCTTTTGTCGATGTTCATCTTATACCCTCCTGTCAAGACATTGTCCAATCCGTTCAACTGCTCTTCCAAGTCCTTTGCTGTCTCTGACAGAATTACAATGTCATCGGCAAACCTCAAAGTTTTTATTTCTGCTCCATGGATTTTAATGCCTACTCCGAACTTGTCTTTCGTTTCCTTTACTGCTTACTCAATATACAGATTGAACAACATTGGGGAGAGGCTACACCCCTGTCTCAATGCCTTCCCAACCACTGCTTCCATTTCATGTTCCTCGACTGTTATAACTGCCATCTGGTTTCTGTACAAATTGTAAATAGCCTTTCGCTCGCTGTATTTTACCCCTGCCACCTTCAGAATTTGAAAGAGAGTATTCCACTCAACATTGTCAAAAGCTTTCTCTAAGTTTGTATGTTCCGTATGTTGAAGTTATAGTCATCCCTACACGTCCAACGAGTATGAATCAAATCCGTGTGGGGAAGTTCGTACGATACTCTTGTCAGTTCTCTAAGTTTGTATGTTCCGTATGTTGAAGTTATAGTCATCCCTACACGTCCTACGAGTATGAATCAAATCTGTGAGGGAAGTTCGTACGTTACTCTTGTCAGTTCTTTTAGACACCCAGCCAGGTTAGAGCTCTTATTGCTGTCCGAGCTGACAGCTCGGCGAATTAAATTTCAACTCTGTATCCCCGCAAATCATCTAAATTTTAACCATTTCTTCCTACTATGATGTACTCGTAAAAGCGCAGTGAGCAAAATTTCGTTCTTGTTGCACTTCCTGGTGCTGCATTTTTACTGGTCAGTAGTGTAATTTCGACTCTAAAATTTGGGACAGCCTCTGTGCATAACGTACGTTGTAACGTCGTGACTGCATAGGTTTCCCCTGTGTAGCAATTCATGGTGTGCCGAGGATCGCGCCTGCAAGTAGGCAATACCTTGAAGATATTTCCAAAGTGAGCTGCTGCCATTGCTCTTTCGTGAGTAACGGCAGAAGCGACTTCAGTGATTTGCACGGATGTATTGCCTGGTTGGTTGGTTGCCTTGGGGGAGAGGACCAAACAGCGAGGTCATCGGTCCCATTGGATTAGGGAAAGATAGGGAAGGAAGTCAGCCAAGCCCTTTCAAAGAAAAAATCGCGGTATTTGCGTGAAGCGATTTAGGGAAATCACGGAAAACCTAAAGCAGGCTGGCCGGACGCAGGTTTGAACCGCCGTCCTCCCGAATGCGAGTCCATTGTGCTAACAACTGCGCCACCTCGCTCGGGAATGTATTGATATTTGTTGCGTCACACCTCATGATCACGCTCAAAGTGAGCTTAAAACTTTGAGAGCTGATTTACCCGCAGTGAAATATGGGTACCAGTTCTACATGGCTCTGAGCACTATGGGACTCAACATCTTAGGTCATAAGTCCCCTAGAACTTAGAACTACTTAAACCTAACTAACCTAAGGACATCACACACACCCATGCCCGAGGCAGGATTCGAACCTGCGACCGTAGCGGTCGCGCGGTTCCAGACTGTAGTGCCTAGAACTGCTCGGCCACTGCGGCAGGCCAGCATGGGTGTGTGTGTGTTGTCCTTAGCAATAAGTAGTGTGTAAGTCTAGGGACCGATGACCTCAACAGTTTGGTCTCTTGGAAATTCACACACATTTTAACATTATACAGGGTTATTACAAATGATTGAAGCGATTTCACAGCTCTACAATAACTTTATTATTTGAGATATTTTCACAATGCTGTGCACACACATACAAAACTCAAAAAGTTTTTTTAGGCATTCACAAATGTTCGATATGTGCCCCTTTAGTGATTCGGCAGACATCAAGCCGATAATCAAGTTCCTCCCACACTCGGCGCAGCATGTCCCCATCAATGAGTTCGAAAGCATCGTTGATGCGAGCTCGCAGTTCTGGCACGTTTCTTGGTAGAGGAGGTTTAAACACTGAATCTTTCACATAACCTCACAGAAAGAAATCGCATGGGGTTAAGTCGGGAGAGCGTGGAGGCCATGACATGAATTGCTGATCATCATCTCCACCACGACCGATCCATCGGTTTTCCAATCTCCTGTTTAAGAAATGTCGAACACCATGATGGAAGTGCGGCGGAGCACCATCATGTTGAAAGATGAAGTCGGCGCTGTCGGTCTCCAGTTGTGGCATGAGCTACGCGTGAAACTTGCCCGCACGCGTTCAACCGTTTCTTCGCTCACTGCAGGCCGACCCGTTGATTTCCCCTTACAGAGGAATCCAGAAGCTTTAAACTGCGCATACCATCGCCGAATGGAGTTAGCAGTTGGTGGATCTTTGTTGAACTTCGTCCTGAAGTGTCGTTGCACTGTTATGACTGTCTGATGTGAGTGCATTTCAAGCACGACATACGCTTTCTCGGCTCCTGTCGCCATTTTGTCTCCCTTCGCTCTCGAGCACTCTAGCGGCAGAAACCTGAAGTGCGGCTTCAGCCGAACAAAACATTATCAGTTTTTCTACGTATCTGTGGTGTGTCGTGACCATATGTCAATGAATGGAGCTACAGTGAATTTATGAAATCGCTTCAGTCATTTGCAATAGCCCTGTAATTAGTCGATTATCTAACCACGAGAAGGTTTAAGAAACTAACGCCGAGATTAACAGGTAGTTTATTTGCGCAAATGACTGACAAAAACTACGATAAAAATTAACAGAGAACAAAATTCTCTGAAATTCAAATCAAATTACAGAACGAAGCAAACACTATGGGGATGTATAGAAAAGTATAGAAGACTGTACGGAGGAAATGCAGCAAGATCTGTTCATTTGGGAAGCTGCTTAAATCAAACTTAACGATACAACAAGATGCGACAAATTGTAACCGAATTAATCAGCACAAGCGGTGTAGCGAGGTAATCAAATGGTGGGCTGCTCTGAATAGCGATCGTGCTTACTCAACTGCGACACTTACCTTTGCACAAAATCGGTAAATCGTGGGCTGTGGCTAGCTGTGCAAGGCGGGTGACTTTCACTCCATGGGTGGATCAAATGAGCGCGAAATGTAGATCGCCCTCCACAGCTCTCTAGTTTCAAAATAACTCAATACAGGAGGGACAACTCAGTGCTCTTGCCAATGTGATAGACGAGAAAGTCAATTACTTCATAAAAAATGTGGGAACACTGGAGAAAATCCCCGCTTTTAGCGTACAAATTGCGCCTTAACAAATGAGATGCTGGTGTTGGGATGGAGCAGTGTTTCATTGATTGTCGGCTTCTTCACATCAAAAATGGTGGAAGGGCAGTTCATTTGGGTACATCAAATTATGGAGCACAAGCAACGGACCTAGTCGGGCCGCATCTCGGTGTCCCGTTGTTTGATGTCTGAACAGAAAATCCAAAAATATCACGCTCATTTATTCTCTGGGGATGGCAGTGGCGGTATGGCGCCCTCCACTCGAGGGTAGGAGAGGCGCCGGATCCGTCGACAAAACCACAAAGCAAGTTGCACCCTTAGTTCCACAAAAACTGCCCGGCTCCAACGGGACCTTCGCCCTTGCTAATGCTATTCACTGACTGCCTCTTGTCGACGTAGAGGACGTGGAAACCACACTTGGAAAACACCTTACTAGTGAGAAATATACGAAGCTTTCCTCCTGGTAAATATGTCTGGTACACCGTATATAAAATTAAGGGTGGTAAAAGTGAATCAGTTTCACACAGCGGCCGGCCGCGGTGGCCGTGCGGTTCTAGGCGATGCAGTCCGGAACCGCGGGACTGCTGCGGTCGCAGGTTCGAATCCTGCCTCGGGCATGGATGTGTGTGATGTCCTTAGGTTAGGTAGGTTTAAGTAGTTCTAAGTTCTAGGGGACTGATGACCTAAGATGTTGAGTCCCATAGCGCTCAGAGCCATTTTCTTTTTTCACACAGCGATATGTGACAATAATGTGACAACATATTTTTATCAATTTTCTGTATGTCTTATAGCTTTCAGGCAGCAGTCTTCTGAAACCCTAGAGGTATTTATGAATAAACCTGTATATCCCCAGGAGTAGTGGATTTGAGAATGTACTGAAAAGGGTTCGTTTTGTGTAAACTAAAAAAAAGATGAAGTAGATCTCAGTACTAAGACAACAAACTAAATTCGTTCCTTACATGCATACCTGAAACGATCCATAGGTGTACGAAATACACTCCTGGAAATTGAAATAAGAACACCGTGAATTCATTGTCCCAGGAAGGGGAAACTTTATTGACACATTCCTGGGGTCAGATATATCACATGATCACACTGACAGAACCACAGGCACATAGACACAGGCAACAGAGCATGCACAATGTCGGTACTAGTACAGTGTATATCCGCCCTTCACAGCAATGCAGGCTGCTATTCTCCCATGGAGACGATCGTAGAGATGCTGGATGTAGTCCTGTGGAACGGCTTGCCATGCCATTTCCACCTGGCGCCTCAGTTGGACCAGCGTTCGTGCTGGACGTGCAGACCGCGTGAGACGACGCTTCATCCAGTCCCAAACATGCTCAATGGGGGACAGATCCGGAGATCTTGCTGGCCAGGGTAGTTGACTTACACATTCTAGAGCACGTTGGGTGGCACGGGATACATGCGGACGTGCATTGTCCTGTTGGAACAGCAAGTTCCCTTGCCGGTCTAGGAATGGTAGAACGATGGGTTCGATGACGGTTTGGACGTACCGTGGACTATTCAGTGTCCCCTCGACGATCACCAGTGGTGTACGGCCAGTGTAGGAGATCGCTCCCCACACCATTGGCCCTGTGTGCCTCGGTCGTATGCAGTCCTGATTGTGGCGCTCACCTGCACGGCGCCAAACACGCATACGACCATCATTGGCACCAAGGCAGAAGCGACTCTCATCGCTGAAGACGACACGTCTCCATTCGTCCCTCCATTCACGCCTGTCGCGACACCACTGGAGGCGGGCTGCACGATGTTGGGGCGTGAGCGGAAGACGGCCTAACGGTGTGCGGGACCGTAGCCCAGCTTCATGGAGACGGTTGCGAATGGTCCTCGCCGATACCCCAGGAGCAACAGTGCCCCTAATTTGCTGGGAAGTGGCGGTGCGGTCCCCTACGGCACTGCGTAGGATCCTACGGTCTTGGCGTGCATCCGTGCGTCGCTGCGGTCCGGTCCCAGGTCGACGGGCACGTGCACCTTCCGCCGACCACTGGCGACAACATCGATGTACTGTGGAGACCTCACGCCCCACGTGTTGAGCAATTCGGCGGTACGTCCACCCGGCCTCCCGCATGCCCACTATACGCCCTCGCTCAAAGTCCGTCAACTGCACATACGGTTCACGTCCACGCTGTCGCGGCATGCTACCAGTGTTAAAGACTGCGATGGAGCTCCGTATGCCACGGCAAACTGGCTGACACTGACGGCGGCGGTGCACAAATGCTGCGCAGCTAGCGCCATTCGACGGCCAACACCGCGGTTCGTGGTGTGTCCGCTGTGCCGTGCGTGTGATCATTGCTTGTACAGCCCTCTCGCAGTGTCCGGAGCAAGTATGGTGGGTCTGACACACCGGTGTCAATGTGTTCTTTTTTCCATTTCCAGGAGTGTAATTCGAAATTAGTTGACATCAGATGTACGATCCGTGCTCCGGCTCGTGTTTGTGCCGTTGACAGGTTGGCGTCGTGTATTCGGATTCTGACCTCTCGTTTTCTTAGTCCGTTCCCTGGCGCCACTAAATTTGCTCGCCCTGTCTCTCCGTGAGTGGCAGCAGCGGCGTTTATCGATAGCGAGTACTGCGGTACTATCTTTGGAGCGACCTCTAGTATTTCCGGCTCGTCATATGTCGGAGTTCAGGCGGGGCGGAGCAGCAGTGAGTTTCGACAGCTCCAGTAGTCGCCGAGGGAGCCGGCGATATTTACACTGCCCGATGGAAGGATGTGGTCGCGAGAGTGCACGACCACGTCGAGGTCCGGATTCAGCGAGTTAAAATTGAATGGATCGTTGTATTCGAGTGGTGCAACTTTCACTTCTGTGTGTGTGCCCGTCCGTCGAAGTGACCTCATGCCATCGAGCTGTCAGTTGGCGGTTTAATACTCCGACCTTTCCCTTGCCTGACTTGACTGGCAACGACCGATAGTTGGTCGTCTAAGTGGACGACGTGTATCTGGTCTTTCGACCGTTTATGTGTTCTTAGCGTTCATGTTTACGTGCAATTCGCCTTGTTGCTGTGTAGTGACTGTTTTAGCATTGTTTGAATTGTTTGTGGAATTGTCGTTTGCAGGTCCGTGTGCATCTAGTCAGATTTTGAATAGGCAGTTTGGTCTTACCCTGTCTGCGTACTAGGATTTGGTGAAGCCAACTCGTGTAATGATATGCTTGTCATTTGACGATGTTAACTGTTATTCTATCGTGGTATTGGTTATCGCATCTTAGGTGGATTTTGCGAGTGTGCTGGTCGGCGTTTAAGCTGTCCCTAGTTTGAGTTGCCATCCCGTTAAGTGAGCATAACTCTTGGCTGCCTGTCTCGCCGTTTACACATCTGTAGGTACTTTTTTTCAGGTCGATCCTTGCAGCACTGTCTGTGGATCACTCCCTTCTTTATTTGGTCTGATTGTGTCAATTGTTTAAAAGTAATATTTTGTTTAAATTATTCCTATTGCTTGTGACCTTCAGCCGACAAATAATTTGAATTCTTCTTAATAATGCCTTCAGCAGTCAGTGTAGCTTGTCTTACAGTCAATTTCTGTTAAATGATTGCTTTTAAAAAATTATTTCCTTAAATAAAGAGTACGTGTTTACTGTGCAACCAACGGTAAGTGATTAGGCCCCGTCCACACCTTTTCCTGCCTTCCCTGTCCTACGTATCAATGTATCAGGTACAGATCTACTGTCCTACAGTGACATAAGATAATTTGTGCTCAACCGTGACTCGAATCCGGCTTTCATTCTTATCGTGAGTGGTCACCTCAAGCGCTTCGGCCATCTATGCATGCTCTGGACCGACCCCAAGGCGAGCTCACAATTACAGCATTGGTCACGATTCCTCGTTTTGTCTCATCCTCCCTGTTACGAGCATTAGATGACGAATTTAGTGGGCTACGGCGTAAAGATGTAGACTGTGTGATATATGGACGTTTGGGGCAGTACACGGATTGTGCACAGATAGACGAAGAGGTTAGGTACCCGCTCGTGATACTGAGAAATCTATGTTCGAGTCCCAGTCCGCCAAAATTTTTCATATGTCACTATTGGATAGCAGACCAGTACCTAATGCAGTTGCGGTCAATGAATTAGCATTCAACGAATTGTTTTCGAATTTTTTTTGTTGTATTTTTCAGCCATCAGTCTCTGACTGGTTTGATGCGACCCGCCACGAATTACTCTCCTGTGGCAACCTTTTCATCTCAGGGAAGCAACTGCAACATACGTTCTCACTTATTTCCAGGATGTATTCCAATTCCTGCCTTCCTCTAGTGGTATGTCTTAACACGTTATATCATCCTGTCCCCTATTCTTGTCAGGGTTTTCCACATGCTCCTTTCCTCGTCGATTCTAGGCAGAACCTGCTCATTCCTTACCTTATCAGTTCATCTAATTTTCAACATTCTTATATAGAAGCACATCTCAAAGGCTTCGATTGTTCTGTTCTGGCTTTTCTGTAGACCACGTCTCACTACCACACAATGCTGTGCTCCAAATGTACATTCACAGAAATGTGTCCCTCAAATTAAGTAAGGCCTACGTTTGATATAGCACACTTCTCTTGACCAGCAATGCCTTTCTTGCCAGTGCTAGTCTGCTTTTTATGTCATCCATGCTCCGTCTGTCGTGGGTTATTTTGCTGCCTCGGTAGCAGAATTCCTTAACTTCATCTGTTCGTGATCACCAATCCTGATTTTCACGCTGTTTTCATTTCTGCTTCTTCTCTTTCTTCGATTAACTCTCAATTGATATTCTGTGCTCATTAGACTTGTCATTCCATTTAAGAAATCCTATAATTTTTCTTTACGTTCATTGAGCATAGTAGGGTCATCAGCTATTCTAATCATTGATATCCTTTCACCCTGGATTTTAGTCCCACTCTCGAAGCTTTCCTTTATTTTTCTTATTGCTTTTTCGTTGTATGGAGTGAACAGCAGGGGCGAAAGACTACATCCCTGCCTTACACTCCTTTTAATCCGAGCACTTCGTTCTTGTTCCCTCTTGGTTCTTGTACACACTGTACATTACCCATCTTTCCCTACAGCTTGCAACTATTTTACTTACAATTTCGAACATCTTGGTTCTTATACAAATTGTATAATACCTGCCTTTCCCTACAGCTTACCCATATTTTCCTCAGAATGTCGAACACCTTGCACTATTTTACATTGTCGAACGCTTCCTCCACGGCGAGAAATTGTAAGAACGTCCTTAATTTTCCTTGTGTCTTGGCCCATTAGGAACTGCAACGTCAGAGCTGCCTCTCTGGCACCTTCACCTCTCCTAAAGCGAAACTGATAGTCATCTAACAGATCCTCAATTTTATTTTTCTTTCTTCTGTATATTCTTCTTGTCAGCAACTTGGTTGCACGAGCCGTTAAGCTGATTGTGAGATAATTTTCGCACTTGTCGGCTCTTACAATAAAAAAATGGCTCTAAGCACTATAGGACTTGACATCTGAGGCCATTAGTCCCCTAGACTTAGAACTACATAAACCTAACCTAAGGACACCACTCACAGGCATGCCCGAGGCAGGACTCGAACCTGCGACCGTAGCAGCAGTGCGGTTTCGAACTGAAGCGCCTATAGCCGCTCGGCCACAGCGGCCGGCTCTTGCAAACTTCAGAATTGTGTGGATGATGTTTTTTTAGAACGTCTGAAGATACATAGATTCTGAAAAGCAACGTGAGTGATTTATCACATCTACCTTATTTGATATTAAATGTTCCAAAGTTCTTTTAAATTCTAATGCTGGATCCCTTACTTTTCACCGGCCGCGGTGGCCGAGCGGTTCTAGGCGCTTCAGTCCGGAACCGCGCTGCTGCTACGGTTGCAGGTTCGAATCCTGCCTCGGGCATGGGTGTGTGTGCTGTCCTTAGGTTAGTTAGGTTTAAGTATTTCTAAGTTCTAGGGGACTAATGACCTCCGATGTTAAGTCCCATACTGCTCAGAGCCATTTGAACCTTACTTATCCCTGTCAACTCTTGTGTCGTTGTGAGAAAGATGTTTTGGGCAGTCGGAGTGGAACTTTGTCGACCCCGGTCGTACGTGTTCGCCGGCGACAGCGTAGCTGGAGTCGGCGGTGAGTTGGCAGCAGTTGGTCGCCCCGGGCCAGTGTTTAGAGCTGCGGCTATAGACACAAGTGATTAGCTTCGGCGTCCGTCTGGCCCGCGCTGCGCAGCGCCGGCGCGCCTTCCATTATTACAGCGGCACAACTTGCTCCGCAAGCCCGCAAATCAAACAGCGCTCGCGGCCGCCCGGGGCGGATTACTGGATTTTTCCATCAGTCGCCGCGACGGCGGGGCGGGGAGGGAACGGCGGTCAGAACGACGTGTGCGCGGACAGAGGAGGATAGAGAGAGAGAGAGAGAGAGAGACAGAGAGACCGGGAGAGGGAGGGACGCAGGGCGGACGAAAGTGTAGGAGCGCGGAGAGAGCGACGTAATCTGAGCGAAACGGGACGGCTGTAATACGAAGCGCCGGTAAGCGGCACCGGGCGCTGCCCGTACCAGACCAGGCCAGCGAAACTCGGCACCGCGCAGAGCTACTCCTGTGAGTGCACCGCTTCTCGAAACCTCGATATCCTATCGGCTTTGTTCTGCTTACTGGCAGGCGACACCGAGCGGACTTCGAAATGTACGTTACACATAGTTGTGGCACCCACGCTTTCCAGGTACTAT
The DNA here is from genome assembly GCF_021461395.2 of Schistocerca americana. NCBI lineage: Eukaryota > Metazoa > Arthropoda > Insecta > Orthoptera > Acrididae > Schistocerca > Schistocerca americana. The sequence goes on from NC_060124.1 coordinate 21,987,075, forward strand.
TGTACAGGGTGATTCAAAAAGAATACCACAACTTTAGGAATTTAAAACTCTGCAACGACAAAAGGCAGAGCTAAGCACTATCTGTCGGCGAATTAAGGGAGCTATAAAGTTTCATTTTGTTGTACATTTGTTCGCTTGAGGCGCTGTTGACTAGGCGTCAGCGTCAGTTGATGCTAAGATGGCGACCGCTCAACAGAAAGCTTTTTGTGTTATTGAGTACGGCAGAAGTGAATCGACGACAGTTGTTCAGCGTGCATTTCGAACGAAGTATGGTGTTAAACCTCCTGATAGGTGGTGTATTAAACGTTGGTATAAACAGTTTACAGAGAATGGGTGTTTGTGCAAAGGGAAAAGTTCTGGACGGCCGAGAACGAGTGATGAAAATGTAGCACGCATCCAGCAAGCATTTGTTCGCAGCCCAGGAAAATCGACTCGCAGAGCTAGCAGAGAGCTGCAAATTCCACAATCAACTGTATGGAGAGTCTTACGAAAAAGGTTAGTTATGAAACCTTATCGTCTGAAATTGGTTCAAGCACTGTCTGCAGCTGATAAGATTAAAAGAATCGATTTCTGTGATTTTATCCTTGCTCAAATGGAAACAGATGAATCTTTCGTTTCAAAGATTGTGTTTAGTGATGAAGCAAGTTTCCACACTAAAGGGAAAGTCAACCGTCACAATGTCTGTATATGGGGCACTGAGAATCCGCGGGAAACAACTCAGTATGAACGTGACTCGCCTAAGGTAAACGTTTTCTGTGCCATTTCAGCCAATAAAGTTTCTGGTCCCTTTTTCTTCGAAGGTGCTACTGTAACTGGACTACAGTATCTGGAGATGTTAGAGAACTGGCTGTTCCCTCAGCTCGAACAAGAAGCACAACAATTCATATTTCAGCAGGATGGAGCGCCACCACATTGGCACTTATCTGTCCGTAACTACCTGAACGTCAACTACCCGAAGCGATGGATCGGCCGCCAGGCAGCCCGTGACAGAGCACTTCATCACTGGCCTCCAAGAAGCCCTGATCTTACCCCCTGCGATTTTTTCTTATGGGGGTATGTTAAGGATATGGTGTTTCGGCCACCTCTCCCAGCCACCATTGATGATTTGAAACGAGAAATAACAGCAGCTATCCAAACTGTTACGCCTGGTATGCTACAGAGAGTGTGGAACGAGTTGGAGTATCGGGTTGATATTGCTCGAGTGTCTGGAGGGGGCCATATTGAACATCTTTGAACTTGTTTTTGAGTGAAAAAAAAACCTTTTTAAATACTCTTTGTAATGATGTATAATAGAAGGTTATATTATGTTTCTTTCATTAAATACACATTTTTAAAGTTGTGGTATTCTTTTTGAATCACCCTGTATAAGGGCTATTCCGGAAGTGAGATTCGATCGGTCGCGAAATGGAAACCACAGTGAAAATCAAAAATCTTTTATTTTAACAGTTCGCCACACCTTTCAGCTGCTTCTCTACATAGTCGCCTGTGCTTTCTGTCACTTCCCTATGGTGGTTTGCACTTTGTTGTCTGTGCCAAAATGTTGTATCCGTGCCAGCAGTTCATCTGAGGAGGGGTGAACATCAGAGGGAGCCAAGTCTGGGCTGTATGTGGGGTGGTCAAACAATTCTCATAGAAAACGCTGCAGTGGTTTCCTCATAGCCAACGTAGTGTGCAGCAGACAGTTGTCAAGAAGATGGAAACGCATGACATTTACGTTATGTGGGGTTGCATGAAATCAGGCGAATGAGTGGGCACTCATACTTGCTGAGAGACACTCTTTTCTAGGCGTCTTTACGTGCTCACTTTGGGTCCAGAACGGAAAAGAACGATGTAAAACTGTCGACAGGCATACTAAAGGCACTGCACAACACATCTGTGCAAAGCTTCATCAGATTTTTCACTCTCGATTCAATTTTACAACCTACTGGACCTTACGTTCCGAGCAGCCATAGTACAATTTCGACTACTGTGAGATTAACGAAAACTGCACTTTGCTTCTGAGTGCTAACAATCAATACACCAATAGTGCTTGTCTTATCTCGTGGCAGCCATCACTGGAAAAGATTTCTAATTGTTGTAGATTTTTATTAGGATCATGTGAACATACACTACTGGCCATTGAAATTCCTACACCACGAAGATGACTTGCTACAGACGCGAAATTTAATCGACGGGAAGAAGATGCTGTGATATGCAAATGATTAGCTTTTCAGAGCATTCACACAAGGTTGCCGCCGGTGACGACACCTACAACGTGCTGACATGAGGAAAGTTTCCAACCGATTTCTCATACACAAACAGCAGCTGACCGGTGTTGCCTGGTGAAACGTTGTTGTGATGCCTCGTGCAAGGAGGAGCAATGCGTACCATCACGTTTCCGACTTTAATAAAGGTCGGATTGTAGCCTATCGCGATTGCGGTTTACCGTATCCTGACATTGCTGCTCGCGTTGATCGAGATCCAATGACTGTTAGCAGAATATGGAATCGGTGGGTTCAAGAGGGTAATACAGAACGCCGTGCTGGATCCCAACGGCCTCGTATCACTAACAGTCGAGATGACAGGCATCTTATCCGCATAGCTGTAACGGATCGTGCAGCCACGTCTCGATTCCTGAGTCAACAGATGGGGACGTTTGCAAGACAACAACCATCTGCACGAACAGTTGGACGACGTTTGCAGCAGCATGAACTATCAGCTCGGAGACCATGGCTGCGGTTACCCTTGACGCTGCATCACAGTCAGGAGCGCCTGCGATGGTGTACTCAACGACGAACCTGGGTGCAGGAATGACAAAACGTCATTTTTTCGGATGAATCCAGGTTCTATTTACAGCATCATGATGGTCGCATCCGTGTTTGGCGACATCGCGGTGAACGCACATTGGAAGCGTTTATTCGTCATCGCCATACTGGCGGATCACCCGGCGTGATGTTATGGGATGCCATTGGTTACACGTCTCGGTCACCTCTTGTTCGCATTGACGGCACTTTGAACAGTTGTCGTTACATTTCAGATGTGTTACGACCCGTGGCTCTACTCTTTATTCGATCCCTGCGAAACCTTAAATTTCAGCAGGATAATGCACGCTTGCAGGTTGTTATGTTGTATCTGATCATGAACAGCACCTGTGAAACGTCGTCAATGCGTTGCAAATGTCAGTCGTGTTTAGAGCAGTGTTTTGTGTAGTTGCGAGTGCCTGTCGGTGTTAAGTGAATGCGGACGTGGGCAAAATGTTAGTGCTCGTTTTGTGGGTGCTCTCGTAACCTAGTTAGCGGAAGTTTTTCGTTTTTCAAGAGGCAACGTGACGAAGATTTGTACTACGTGGGGGGAAAGGGGAAACATCATGTCACAGTGCGGACGAAAGTAAGTTTTGAGTGATCGTAACATACGATCACTCAAGAGAAATGTGACGAAAAGTAAGACAACGATAGCTGAGAAAGTCACTGCAGAAGTAAATGTCGTGCTCGTGGACCCTGTCAGTATCGAATCAGCACGAAGGGCGCTCCCTAAGCAAGGAACTGGAGGGGAATTGGAATTCCAAAACCACTCACCAGCGATGCAAATGCCCTTAAGAGAAAAACGTGGTGCCAAAGCCATAAAATCTGAACTGTGGAGCAATGAAAGAAAATTGTTTGGTCCAATAACTCTTGCTTCACAGTGTTTGCAACATCTGGTCGAGTTCACGTCAGAACAGTGTAGGTTGCGGTGGTTCGGTGATGATTTAGGCAGTCATATCGTGGTATTACACGGGCCTCATGGTTGCTCTACATCACCACCGATGATTATATGCTCTTTTGGCTCATCAGGACCATCCCATGGTACTACGTTTGTTCCTCAATGTTGATGCTGTGTTCGAAGAGGTGAACACGAGGATGCATTGTCGACTCTCCCCTGGCCGCCAGATTCACCAGATCTCAGTATTATTGAGTCTTTGTGGTCTACTTTGGAGAGAAGGCTGCGTGATAGCTATCCACATCCGGAATTGTAGTTATTTTGCAGAAAGTGTGTTATAAGATTCCCTTGAAAAACACACAGACTTGTATTTATTCAAGCAGAGACGCCTGAAAGCTGTATTGAAAGCTAATGGTTTGCCTGTACCCTATTAAGCCTGTTAATGTGTATTGTTTTTGATGTTTCCATATTCTTGTCTAACCCTGTAATTTCATGTTACATGTGTCTGTTTCTTAAATATATTTTATTTGCTGTTTTTATGATGTTTGTAGACGAGTTGTTTCCAACACATCTTATTTTATTGCGCTACTGTTGATATACCTGTTGCTAGATGCTTCTCTGTAGAGCGAATTTCATTATTGCCTACCTTGTTTTGTGATACTGTTTAGAAAAATAGTGCGTAACGGCCTTTGGGGTCGAAACCGGTCGTGGTATTTAAAATTAAAAGTGCAACTGCTGCTGTTTTTTATTAAATTAATGCAATCATTTCCCCTTCGTTCCATAGACGGAACGGAATACGGAAGGGTGTGGCAAATAATAGTAAGAAGTACTAACCGCTAAGCAGCGCACAGTGTCCTTACGGATTACATATGCATTCATTTATCGTGAGTTTTTTATAAACGAGAAGGACCAAATTGTGTTGGGGCGAACATAGAACTTGTAGTTCATTTGCCTGATGAAACACTACAAGCACAGAATGGATTGAGATTTTCAGACGAGAAAGCCCACTTTCGATTCATTGGTTGGTTTAACCGTGAAAACGTTGCTCAGATAACAAATCTAAGAAAACTTCCGTGCTTTTTTAATCATGAACATATAAATCTGATGATAGTACAGTAAAAGTACAATGAGAAAGCTTACTCTGGTGATATCCAACATTTACGAGAGCCTTGGAAACGTCTCTGGAAGTCTCGCCAAACTCAGGGCGATAACCTGCTGGAAAAGCACACATGAGGCTAAAGGTTTTTATTCGTGGGAATGAAAACAGCCGACTATTTTCACAGCAACTCGATTGAGCTCGTAACGCCAGCCAAATTTGATACGGTGGAAGCAGGGAGTTTTTGCTTCTCGGAATGAAAACAACAACGTATGATTTTCACAGTCGGCTGCCGGAATTGGTGTTGCCATCCAGCACAATGACACAGATTTTCTGATGGGATATTCGTTAATTTAGTGAAGCACTGGGCGGAGGTAGCGTGCCGGCCGAAGTGGCCGTGCGGTTAAAGGCGCTGCAGTCTGGAACCGCAAGACCGCTACGGTCGCAGGTTCGAATCCTGCCTCGGGCATGGATGTTTGTGATGTCCTTAGGTTAGTTAGGTTTAACTAGTTCTAAGTTCTAGGGGACTAATGACCTCAGCAGTTGAGTCCCATAGTGCTCAGAGCCATTTGAACCATTTTTTTTGGAGGTAGCGTGATTGGTTCTCCGCCAAACAGAAACTCATTTCTTTTGTCACCTTCACCTGTGTTTCGCAACTAATAATGGTCAACAATAATGCTTAACAGTGATACAATGTTCACGTTTATGACAGTGCCCCTACACCTACACTCCGTAAATCGGATTACGGTCTGTGGCAGAGGGTACCTTCTCTGTTCCATTCGCGAATGGTGCCTGGAAAGGACAACTGTCGATAAATTTTGTATGAGCTTCAATTACTAAAATACTTCCCGTCATCACCCATTTGCGAACCATAAACGAAGACGGAAATACGTGGTGCATTCTAACTATAACACCTCCGATTTGTTTCCTGCAGAACTGGAAACAGAAAAAATGCGGTTTCTTTTAAAACACGCTTACTCTGAATGCGAATGCGTGGCACAGATGGCAGCACTGTACATTACACACAGTATCTAGTGAGAGCAGCGACACTTAAGACGGTTTTTGATACTTCAAATAACGACGTTATAATTACAAGAACAGCTTTTAGTCATCCCTTTTCTCCATTTGATGGTGTGAGACCGACTGAAATTCATCGTTATCCCACTGACAAGGGGAGGTCGCCAATTGTGAAATTCTGATTCGATTCATACTGCGCATAATAAAAGCTCATGGCCAGAGGTGTAATGTGGCAAAGCACCAAGACGCACTTCTCAGCCGTTGTCGAGAAAATCGACTGTTAAAAGAAACCGCTGCGGTGAAATACTCTCTACGATTAATAATTTTCTACAGCGTCGTGGCGCAGCGGTAAGCGCTAGGGTTCGTAATCCAAAGGTCGCCGGATCGAATCTCGCGCCATGCATTTTTTTTTTTAGTATTTGTTTTTTGTAATTCAAATGTGTGTATACACACATACACACACACACACATACACACACACACACACACACACACACACACATATAATTCCCGGCAATCTGTTGTAACAATTATGCATATAATAAGTTGTTGAAAGGCGTTTGTCGTGGAAAAACTGGCTACTTCGAACATCATTATGTTTTCCGCAAACAAAGTTGTATTTCATAAATGTTATTAATTGTCCTCATAATGTTAAACACGTATAGTTAACGGAAGACGTAGAAACGATATTCCGAAACGAATAAGTATAGCATAAGTCAAACGTTCGAATTAGAATAGAGACCCCACGAACACAAACTTGCTGTGGCAGGTATGAAATATAAACTCCGTTACTCGCTCGTTACACTTGAAGGACAGATGTTGAATGGGCCGAAACGAGCCGCCGCATAACAGCGTAGTTGCCTGCTAACTTCGAAAGAAGGTAGATGCGGTCCCTAGCGCAACTTATAACATAGTCGAAAATCGGTGCGGACGTGAGAGCTTTCGTACACCCTGTTAAACAAACGGAAATATGGAGGCGGTACAATTGGAGAGCGATCCGCCTTCACCAACATGCATAAGCAATTCATTAATAGTTTATATATATATATATATATATATATATATATATATATATATATATATATATATATATATATTTGAATTACAAAAAACTAATAATAAAAAAAATGCATGGCGCGAGATTCGATCCGGCGACCTTTGGATTACGAACCCTAGCGCTTACCGCTGCGCCACGACGCTGTAGAATACTATTAATCGTAGAGAGTATTTCACCACAGCGGTTTCTTTTAACTGTCGATTTTCTCGACATCGGCTGAGAAGTGCATCTTGGTGCTTTGCCACATTACACCTCTGGCCAAGAGCTTTTATTATGCGCAGTATGAATCGAATCTGAATTTCACAATTGGCGGCCTCCCCTTGTGAGACATGTGACGATGATTTCATGGGTGCGTCTAATCTGTGTTCGTGACCAGGACGTCCCCGGACTTGAACCAGCCGATCTGACATGATGGAGCGAGCAGATAAAGTTATTTTGGAGAACCGCTGACTGAGTGTGGAACACATCGCCTCTAAAGTTAGCATTTCCTTGGGATCTGTGCGCACAACCCCGCATGAAGAAGATATGAAAATTTGAAAGTTCCCTCCAGGTGGGTGCCACAAATATTGACGGACGGCCACAAGACAGCACACGTCTCAGGTTCCCAGACAATGTTAAAGTATGACGACGGCATGAACGGATCTTACTTTTCGTCGATTGTGACAATGGATGGGACCAGCTGTTCTGAAAAAATGAGAATGGTCTTGTTCTAGGACAACAATGACGGAATCGTTATTCATTGCGTTCCAAAGGGCACTATGGTGACAGGTGCATCCAAGATGTTTTGAAGAACAACCTCCTTCCAGCATTGCGTGTAAAACTGCAGGAAAAGGCGGCACATCAACTCTTTCAGCAAGACAACACACCAGTGTATCCGTTGTGCGCAACACTGCTCTTTCTTCGTGACAACCACTTTGAAGTGATTTCTCATGATCTCCACTCACGAGATGTGGCTCGTAGCGAGTTACGGCTGCTTCCAACGCATTCACTAGCCGTGCCGCTATTGCACCTGCGATTTTCTGTGGTCAAACCAGGCTCCTAAAAAAGCGTTCACAGTTGCCATGGAATCATGACATCGACATTATGAAAAATGTTTAAGGCTGCAGGGAGATTACGACCAAAAGTGACCTAAGTTTCACAGTTTTCGTTTGATTTGTTTGTGAGAAGAAAAGTTGTAGGTGTTATAACTTGAAGGCATCATGTAATAAATACATTGGGCAACTCTTCTTTGAACATACACTTTGGAAATACTAGCAGTAACATTGTCCATGATACAAAACGGCTCTCTTGTAAAGATTGCCGCTGGAGTTCGTTAAGCACCTCCGTAACGCTAACTAAATATGACTCTGTTAATCCTACGTGATAACAGTCCAAGGCTGATCAACAGCACTCAAGCACCGAGCAAACAAGTGTTTTGTAACCCACATATTTTGCGGACAAATTACATTTCCTTAAGAGTGGGTCTGAAAAAGTTTGGTAACACCTGACATCTAGGCTACTCTGCACAACTGATGAGCTGCATGGGTAGTTTTGGAATGTGCTTCAGGTGGTATGTGAAGGGACGGAAACGGCTGAGCAAAGAGAGGGGCCAGGAGGGGAAATGGCTATAGCTTCCTTATCTGTACGGTACAAATTTTCCAGCTGATTTTAGACTAACTTGTCAATGAGCTGCAGACTCTAAATTTTAAACAAAGCTCAGAACTGGATGATAATGCAATATTAACCCTCTTTCTTGTTTTGTGTGTGGCAGAGGATACTTTGTTTACCACTGTCATTTTCTGATGCGCTAGAGACTTGAAATTTCCGACATAGAACCAGATGAGAAAGCAGTATTAACTGACTTTCTCTTTTGATGTATGGCGGAGGGTATTTCGTCTAACATTGCCAATTCTTACTTTCCCTGTCCCAGTTGCAAATGGTTCGTAGGAAGAATGACTGCTGCTAACCCGCCATTTGTGTTTGAATCCCTCTGATCTTTACCTTCATAGTCTTTTCATAAGATATACATAGGAGGAAGCAATATATTGGTTGAGTCAGGTGAAGGTAAACTGAAATATACCTTAAATTTACCACATGTCTGTGTTTCAATCTCATCAAAATATTTGAAATCGATTGAAAACTTTCACACACATGACTAAAAAGCGGTAAATAAGTATTTAAATAAAAATGAATTTTTAATGTACCACTTTTTCTAACTGTAAGAAATATAATACAATTCCTCGTAGCCCCATACAGATACCTAACTCCATGCAGTTTCTTAACACCATACAGACACTCCTGAAAATTCGAGATTGTGAATTTTTAATAATAATGAAAATAGTTGTAAAATTTAAAATGAATATCATAGGACACACCCAATATATAGCCGGTTCATGAACCTTCACCTCCATACCATTGCACTGCTTACGAACTGATGCATGAATATTTCACCTTATTACTATCATCTAACTAAATAATTAAATGATTGAATAGTAATGTATGTCTTCTCCTATTTGTGCTCAGTGTATTTCATTTACTTACTTTTGGGTACATTGTCAGTCCCAGCATCAATCTCCATTCCTCTGCAGATCATTCTGCATTTAGCTACACTGTTCTTTTTCCGTAGACTACTGCATCATCTGCAGAAAGCATTACAGAACTTCTGAAGTTATCCAGTAGATCGTCTATATATACTGTAGTCATTAATGATCCTATGACACTCATTTGGGGTACTCAAGAAATTACGTTTCATGCTGTCGATTTCACACCGTTATGAATAGCGTATTCAGTTCTGTGCCTAAGAAAATCCTGAATCCAGTGACGAGTCGGGTCCAATACTCGGCAAGCTATCAATCTGTTTACTAAACGACAGCACGGAACTGTATCGAATGCCATTCAAAAATCAAGGGATACGGCATCAACCTGCATACCTTTGTCACTAACGTTCCGGTTTTGATGGACGAACAAAGCGAGCAGTGTCTCAAAAGATCTCTGTTTACCGATCACGATTGATCAGCGGCTCCCTTGCTCTATTCTTAATACGTTCATTAATGACACAGTCTCAGAAGTCAGATCTCTGTGTCATCTTCATATGATCAACGACAACGGCTACATTCTTAGTGACGCCTGGTAACCCGCAGTAAGTCTGAGTAAGAAGAGGAAGGGAGTACCTCACAGTGAGTTGAGTTCTGGGAAAGGTGGCGGTACAGCAGAGGTGCCGCCAGCACGAGTATCTGGGCATATACCTAGGACACAGCAAAATGATAGAGTGGCAGTTCGAGAGGGGAGGGGGCAAGGGGGGGGGGCGTGATAAAAGCTTCGCGCCGGTTTCCAGACGGTCAGTTGATCAGCGCACCTGATGATGCAGCATGGTCACTTGCAAAAATATTGTGCCCATTGGACACTGACTCCTAGTCGTTCACCCATGAGCTACTTCGTCACGAAGTACATTAAAAGTAGATGAAGAATCACAAGACGAAACATGTCTCCATGTAATTACAGTTATTACATAAATCCAGTTCACAAACACAATCGACAGACCTCAGCCATGTGTCCCTAGTGAGGCCATCAAACTTAGAAGGCAATCACAAAAATACGCGAAATTTACTGGCAGATTAAAACTGCGTGTCGGACCGAGACTCGAACTCGGGACTTCTGTTTTTCGCGGGCAAGTGTCCTGTCAACTGAGCTACACAAACACGATTCATGATCCGTCCTCACAGCTTTAATTCCGCTAGTGTCTCGTCTCCTACCTACCAAACTTGTAGCCCAGTTGGTAGAGCACTTTCTGCGAAAGACAAATGTCCCGAGTTCGAGTTTTAATCTGCCAGTAAGTTTCACATCAGCGCACACTCCGCTGCAGAGTGAAACTTTCATTCTGGACAAAAATACACGTTTCATCATTCGCGAAGACCTACCCCAACATTAACTCACTTTGAATTGCCTCTGGAGTTTCTTAATCTCTTTACGTAGACCTACCTCTCCCCACCTCTTTAGGGGATGTGAGACCACAAAACGAAGTATAAATATGTAGCTCATAGAAGAAATAAGCTGCAATGTGGCTAACACAATTTTAATTTATGATAGTTTTTATGCGAAGTAGTTTGTCCTCTATATATAAAATTAATATTAGTGTATATTATTGTGGTAACAATAATACTTGAGTCAGCTATTCCTTCCACTCTTCATTCTGCCATCTTAGCAAAACGAAAAAGTTGTGATTATCACGAAATTTAAAATGACAGTAAAATGATGAGGAAATTTCATCTTATAGGTATTTTTGTGTTTATTCCAAAGCTGAACTCAAATTTGGTAATGTTTTAAATACAGTAGATGATTTAATATTATGATTAATATTTTATTAGTGACATAAAATGGGGTAATTAACAAGAGTATTCAACTGTAACAGAAAAAATTCACAATTTTAGAAAGAATGTGAAAATCAAGATCATATGGGATTTTAGGTCTGGTGCCTAAACTGAAATTTTTAATTAGATTTACCGCCTCGTTCATGCTTTTATAACATAAAAAATAAAAGCTTTGTGTTTCTATTCACCTACAGACAACTATGAATAGAAACAGCAGTGATAATCTTATTGTTTTCTCTGTGTAAGGGCTTTTGGATGAATAGGAGCATGTAAAAACGTGTTTTGGATCTGGAAGAATAAGAAACAAGATTTATCTGGTTCAAAAAAAGGTTTATTCAATACAAGTAGTAAAAATATTGCATGGATTCTGTTTTTTGTTATCTCTGAAATAAAAATTGTTACCGGTAGGTCTCCAGTTACTTTGATTTGTAGCTGAGGAATTCAGATTGTTTGTTAATACATTCAGTCACTGAAATTATTCTTAAAATGATATCTTCAAATTTATTAGTCGTGTCCCCAGAAGTAACGAAGAATCTTCGAACAATATCCCACTGCTTAAAGTATGACTTCTCATCTGTTAAAATAAAAGTGATTAATTGGCCTTGTTTTTTTTCTAAAGCATCAACGTAACCTTTGCCTTATAAATACCAAATACAACATGTAGTCGTTTCTGAAAATATTTGTATGGAGTGTAGCCATGTATGGAAGTGAAACACGGACGATGAACAGTTTGGACAAGAAGAGAATAGAAGTTTTCGAAATGTGGTGCTACAGAAGAATGTTGAAGATTAGATGGGTAGATCACATAAGTAATGAGGAGTTATTGAATAGAATTGGGGAGAAAAGGAGTTTGTGGCACAACTTGGCAAGAAGAAGGGGCCGGTTGGTAGGACATGTTCTGAGGCATCAAGGGATCATAAATTTAGCGTTGGAGGGCAGCGTGGAGGGTAAAAATTGTAGAGGGAGACCAAGAGATGAATACACTAAGCAGATTCAGAAGGATGTAGGTTACAGTAAGTACTGGGAGATGAAGAAGGTTGCACAGGATAGAGTAGCATGGAGAGCTGCATCAAACCAGTCTCAGGAATGAAGACCACAACAACAACAACAACATGTATACAGTCTAAATGACAGCTTACATTTTTAAATACTTTAAACACAGCATAATCTCGTGGGTTGAGAAAAATGTAATATGGTTCTCCGTTTCCGTGAAATATTGTGAACAAACACTAACAATTACTATTTCCATCACCTCCAGAAATTCCGTAAACATAACTCTATGTTTTTAATTAGCCGAAACACATATCACATTAAACTATAAAACTGAACTTTTGGTAAATGAAACGAAATTACAAATTGTTTTTCAGGTATTGAAATCAAAACAATAAAATTTAGACCGGTACTTACAAATAAAATTGGATGTAAGAAATCTCAGCACCATATCCAATTTTTGTCACAGAAAGAACAAAACACCAGCTGACAGCGTCGCCAATTTGAAATTCATAACTTCCCCGTTAGACTGGTGCACTACCAACCAAGACAAAACAATGTTTGAATGATATTCCCACTTGTCTTACGACATGATTTCATAGAGCATCTCTTGAAAGTTTCGTTTCTATTCATCTCATTTTACGGTATTAATTGACCTCATGCATGTTGGTCACAGTTGTATGTGTAGCACAAGATGTTTTTGTTCTTTAGCATCAGTTGAATGAATGTTATTTTTGAAAAAGTCGCTTAGTTGAATTTCAGTATTGCATCGTAAGTTCTCTCGTTGATACACGACAAAACTTTAGAAATAGCCAAATGAATAGATCCTTCCTGAAATCATTATCCTATTAGGATCTTTTGTCGTTATAGATCCTCAGTGCACGGTAGGTAAATAAGGGGGTGATGAATAAAACTAGTTTCAACATTCGAAATATGAACTTCTTACATGAATGTTACGAAACAATTTTTGAAGGATTATATATTATGTATGGATACAGCAAGCAATCAGTGATGTAGTGCTATTACTATGAACAGTTATTGTCCATAAAAATATAATTCACGTAGTATCAATTTGGGTTAGGATCAAAGAGTCTGTTAGTGGTTATGATCGACTTTGCTTCGGCAATCAACAGTCTACTTTGAAACTATAGTACAACAGGGAAGCGTGATAGGACCTTTATTGTTTACAATATACATAAATGACTTAGTTGACAACATCGGTAGCTCCGTGAGGCTATTTGCAGATGACACGGTTGTCTACAAGAAAGTAGCAACATCAGAAGACTCGTACGTACTCCAGGAGGACCTGCAGAGGATTAATGCATGGTGCGACAGCTGGCAGCTTTCCCTAAACGTAGATAAATGTAATATAATGCGCATACATAGGGGCAGAAATCCATTCCAGTACGATTATGCCATAGGTGGTAAATCATTGGAAGCGGTAACGACCGTAAAATACTTAGGAGTTACTATCCGGAGCGATCTGAAGTGGAATGATCACATAAAACAAATAGTGGGAAAAGCAGGCGCCAGGTTGAGATTCATAGGAAGAATTCTAAGAAAATGTGACTCATCGACGAAAGAAGTAGCTTACAAAACGCTTGTTCGTCCGATTCTTGAGTATTGCTCATCAGTATGGGACCCTTACCAGGTTGGATTAATAGAAGAGATAGACATGATCCAGCGAAAAGCAGCGCGATTCGTCATGGGGACATTTAGTCAGCGCGAGAGCGTCACGGAGATGCTGAACAAGCTCCAGTGGCGGACACTTCAAGAAAGGCGTTACGCAATACGGAGAGGTTTATTATCGAAATTACGAGAGAGCACATTCCGGGAAGAGATGGGCAACATATTACTACCGCCCACATATATCTCGCGTAATGATCACAACGAAAAGATCCGAGAAATTAGAGCAAATACGGAGACTTACAAGCAGTCGTTCTTCCCACGCACAATTCGTGAATGGAACAGGGAAGGGGGGATCAGATAGTGGTACAATAAGTACCCTCCGCCACACACCGTAAGGTGGCTCGCCGAGTATAGATGTAGATGTAGATGTACTTTCTTGAAAGGAACTGGAAGGAGCTTTAGTACAGAAAGTACATGGCACACTTACATTTCCGTAGTTTGCTGAGAACACGTGTGCAGTGGGATGTTCAGCACACGAGCGGTGGATTCTCCAGGCGGATACTGACAGAGGCCCTGCCCAAGGTAGCCGACTAGCGGCCTTTTTCAGTTGAGAGCGGCTGCGGCGGCCCACAAAGGAACAGCCCCTGGCCGCAACAAGGCCGCTCTCCTGGCCCGTTCCTCCTTTTTTTACCGAGCGCCCGTTTTCTTACCTGATCTGTAATCCAACGTGAAAAGAGGACGAGTCGGCAGAGCAAGGCGAAGCAGGCAAGTGCGCATTCCGTTCTCCTTCCACCCTCCAACGTCGTCAGCTTTGTAGCCGAAACCACTGCCAGGCCACACGCAACGAAGTTGAGGTGGTTCTATATGATCGACTTACAGTTTGACAACAACTTTTACCGCATTGCGCACCACAACCGAAAATTTATTAATTTGGCAGGAGATTATATGTTTAACAGGGCTTCTACATCTACACTCCACAAGTCATCTTTAGGTGTGTGGCGGAGAGTATTGTGTGCCACTGGCACTTCCCCGTTTCCTGCCCCAGTCATGAATGGTTCGCGGGTAGAAAGATTGCTGGTAAACCTCTGTGTGGGCTAGAATCTCTCTCTCATTTTGTCTTCATAATCTTTCCCCGATATATAAGTAGACGGACAATATATTTATTGACTTAACATTGACTGAACATAAACCTTCGGAATTTTAACAGTAAACCGGAGTGGCCGTGCGGTTCTAGGCGCTACAGTCAGGAACGGCTACGGTCGGCCGGCTGGTGTGGCCGAGCGGTTCTAGGCGCTTCAGTCTGGAACCGCGGACCGCTACGGTCGCAGGTTCGAATCCTACCTCGGGCATGGATGTGTGTGATGTCCTTAGGTTAGTTAGATTTAAGTAGTTCTAAGTTCTAGGCGACTGATGACCTCAGAAGTTAAGTCGCATAGTGCTCAGAGCCATTTGAACCATTTGAAGTAAACCATACCGTGATGCAGAACGTCTCTCTTTCAGCGTCTGCCATTGGAGTTGGTTCATCATCTCCGTGATGCTTTCGTGCTTACTAAATGAACCTGTAATGCAAGGCGCAGCTCTTCTTTGGATCTCCTCTATTTCCTCTATCAATCCTATCTGGCACGGTTCCCATACATGACGAGCAATAAACTGATACTGATCGAAGGTTCTGTACGCTACCCCCTTCGTTGATGGGCCACATTTCCTAAGGGTTCTCCCAATGAATCTGTCTGGCATCTACATTTCCTTCTTCTCTCTTTGGAACATTACTTTCAAACACATTCATGTCAGTAGACAGATCCGGCCTCTCCCTGTAGTTCAGAATAGGACATTCTCTGTCATATAGAGTAATAAAATAACGTCTTACAAAAGAATCGTGTAACTAGTACAAGGAAAACTCATCGGGCGTTATTTGTATTTCGACTTGTTCGAACTCATTGTCAAACTATTCGTATCTCGTGCTAATTATTCACCTCCACACGCCTATTACATTCAACATTTTCGCTTACCTGATGTTTATTGATACACAGATTGAACCCGAACTCCACCGACAGAATTTCGAGGGATCCTCGGGGATATATATTTTTTTTTTTTTTTTTTGGAGTATTTCGCTATAAGCGACTCTTAGTCCGTGGTCGCTCGTCACAGTTAGTTACCTGTATGTCCCACAGAACGTTTGAACCATTTTTTTAAGCAAGCGAAACGATCGTAGGGCACTACGGGTCAGCCATACGCCGAACACTTCCCTTACGGTAGTGCCACGTGGCCGTCCGGAGACCGGTCTTTTTGCGACCGTACATTCTCGTACCTACAGTTGCCAGCAATCATGTACAGTGGCTACATTCTTACTAAGTCCTCCTGGAATATCGCAGAAGGAACATCCAGTTTCTCGTAGCACTATTAGACGATCAAGTTCAAATTCA
The DNA here is from genome assembly GCF_021461395.2 of Schistocerca americana. Taxonomy (NCBI): domain Eukaryota; kingdom Metazoa; phylum Arthropoda; class Insecta; order Orthoptera; family Acrididae; genus Schistocerca; species Schistocerca americana. The sequence goes on from NC_060124.1 coordinate 22,003,308, forward strand.
GTGAGGTGTTGATAATGACGTCTTTGTCGTCTTGAAGGCATTCTTGACTAATTTCAACTTACCACGTACAGTCTCAAAAGTAACTAATTCTTACAAACTTGATTTTCATCCTCATAGTGGCTCTATTAACGCCACTTTCATGCGACTGGCACGAAATTTGAATAGACGCCGTCTTTCATATGTAGAAACACGCCTGCCAAGTGTCTTTTATGTTGCAAAACTCCTTGGTGCTGCGATTTTTGGTCCCTCAGTGTATATACATAACATGGGACCGTTCTATCGGATGGGCGCGTAAAACTCCGCCTTAAAAATAATTTTGTTCGGAACGGGAAAGAAACCGACGCTTTCCGTCAATATTGGGCGTCGCGTGATAGACATGACGAGAGGTATTTGTTCGAGGTGACTTCAGTTAAAAACTGCAAAAATTAAATTCCATATACCTGCTGAATGACTAGCTAAAATGTGCCTCACGTTTTTTAGGGGGGGCACCAGGTATACACCGAGCGAGGTGGCGCAGTGGTTAGACACTGGACTCGCATTCAGGAGGAAGACGGTTCAATCCCGCGTCCGGCCATCCTGATTTAGGTTTTCCGTGATTTCCCTAAATCGCTCCAGGCAAATGCTGGGATGGTTCCTTTCAAAGGGCACGGCTGACTTCCTTCCCCGTCCTTCCCTAATCCGATGAGACCGATGACCTCGCTGTCTGGTCTCCTTCCCCAAACAGCCAACCAACCAGGTATACACTACGTCTGTGGGTGGTAGATCACATCACGAAGAACAACTTTTGTTAGGGACAAAATCTTCGCTGATGCTACTTGGAGATACAGGGCGTCCTTCAGTTTTCGCCAGCCCTGGGACGACAAGATTTAACTGAACTGACATGGTCTACCAACCAGTTGCGCTCCGTATGTCCTACCCCAGCAAACTGTTTTTCAAAAAGAAAACTTTAAGAATGGATCTCCCTAATCAGGAACATTAACTTCCCTGGGCGTATCCCCTTTGCTTTGGAGCACATGACTGGGATACAGGCAACACACAGTACATACACATGCTGCACAGTGTCTACGCCCTCCCGTCTTTCAGGCCGTAACCAATACAAAAGAACAGCTAGTGTCGTCGGGAGGCGTCATCAAACATTTTTTCTCTAAGAAAAGGTTGTTACCCCTTGATGTGCTCTATCACTCGTAGACGACGTAGAGACTTTGACATGCAGGATGCAGATATTTGTGTTGATGACTGAGGACAGCCTACTGTGCAACGTTACATCAGTACTTACTCCATTTGCAGACTAATAATTATAGCTCTTACGGGTTTTTAGGTTGATTAGCACCTCCAAGTATGAGCGACATAAGTGCGCCATTAATGGTTATTTCCCCCTCGCCCCCCCCCCCCCTCCCCGGCAACAGGTCAGGTATTGAAAGGTGGTCACGTGGACGCGAAACGGGAAGTCAATACCGATAGGCGTAATCCACTTCGTGGAGCAGTTACGACTATGCAGAAAGCATCGGATAGTAAATTACGTGATATGTTGCAGGTAGAACTGACAAAAAAAAAACTACTTAACACAGTGAAATTGGTACATACTAAGGCACCAATTACCGAAATATCTATACCTATACTCCTACCACCCTGTATAATCAACGTCATGCAAGCTATACGACATCATGAATATAAAATCTCCCTTATTCCTAAAGCCCATCTTAGGTTTCATGAGTAATATGTTACGTAGCTGTTGTGGAGAGAGCCGGCCGGCGTGGCCGAGCGGTTCTAGGCGCTACAGTCTGGAACTGCGCGACCGCTACGGTCGCAGTTTCGAATCCTGCCTCGGGCATGGATATGTGTGATGTCCTTAGGTTAGTTAGGTTTAAGTAGTTCTAAGTTCTAGGGGACTGATGACATCAGAAGTTAAGTCCCGTAGTGCTCAGAGCCATTTGAACCATTTTGAATTGTAGTAAAGCAGGACGCACATGACAGTAATGTTATGTGGGCTGCATGACATCAGGCGAAGTCTCTCACCAGGCCCACGTACACAGCGAGAGGCGCTATTTTCTAGACAAGTTTTCGTGCTCACTGTGCGCTCAGAACAGTAAAGTGCGACGTGGTGCGATCGACGGGCGTACTCGAGACAGTGCCCTACACATTTTTTTTATTTTTGGAGGGGGGGGGGGGAGGGAACCCATTTGCTTCAAGGTAGCAGTAGTCCTTCATCTACCACGTGGCCCAGAAGTCTGATGTTCAGTTTGTCGCTTATCTCAATTGTGCGTCGAATTGTTGGTTGGTTGGTTGATTTGGGGGAAGGGACCAATCAGCGAGGTCATCGGTCCCATCGGATTAGGGAAGGACGGCGGTAGTGCCTTTTAAAAGGAAACATCGCGACATTTGCCTGAAGAAACGGAAAATCTAAATCAGGACGGCCGAACGCGGATTTGAACCGTCGTCCTCCCGAATACGAGTCCAGTGTACCACCCACTGAGCCAACTCACTCGGTGAAGGATTTGTCCTTCCGTTCATGTCGTAACGCGAGAGCACATTTCGGCGAGAATTTTTGCGTTCCAGCCTCAGAGCGAGTGGTCGCTGAGCGAGAGCTGAGAACCCTGCGAAGTGCACAGCGGCCGTTCTCTGGGGAAAGAAGTGCGCCCCGCGCAGGACGCAGATTTAGCGCACCCCCTCCTCCACCCTTCCCTCTTGCCGGCGCACCCCTCGCTCCCCATTAATAAATACAATCAGCGTCCCGAAATAATTCGCGTGTTTGCGCTGCGGCCGTGCCCCTCTTAGCCGTCCTCGGCGCAGCCATTACACAGGCCGGCGGCCGCCCTCTCGCGGCAGATTATTCTATTACAACGTATCAACATTACGGAGGGTTAATATTGTTTAGTCTGAAAACATTGCATTGTTTCAGCGCGCGGATCAAAAATTCAGCACTGGCTTAATTACAGCGCATTGATCGCGGCCGCGGGCCCGCCGTCTCCAGCTGCGGCAGCAGTAGTAGCAGCCTCTGTTCTCTCCCTCCTCACGTCGGCCTCGCCGTATGGTATCGCCGCGTTGCCTCGCACGGACCGCGCGCGCACGCCGCCGGGACACTGGCGTGCGTCGGAACAATACCGCGCGCTCCGATTACGCAGATTACATTCGCACTGACCTGTCGCTTACGGGGCGTTTAGCTGCTCTCCGCTCGACAATAATCCTCTTTGATTTTACTACCAAGCTGTAAGGTGCCACATTCTGTTACGATGCCGCATTTTCAACGGTACTTTTGTACAGAGATTGGAAGCGGACTGTTGACAGGTTCTTTTTGACTCATCAGTCTTCTGACTGGTTTGATGCGGCCCGCCATGAATTCCTCTCCTGTACAAACCTCTCCATTACAGACTAGCGCTTGTAACCGACATTTTTAATTACTTGGGGTATGTATCCCAATCTCTGTCGTCCTCTACAGTTTTTACCCTATACAACTCCCTCTAGTACCATGGAAGTTATTCCGTGATGTCTTGCCAGGTGCCCTATAATCCTGTCCCTTCTTCTGGTCAGCGTAGCCGGGCGGTGTGGCCGAGTTGTTCTAGACGCTTCAGTCTGGAACCGCGCGATCGCTACGGCTGCAGGTTCGAATCCTGCCTCGGGCATGGATGTATGTGCTGTCCTTAGGTTAGTTACGTTTAAGTAGTTCTAAGTTCTAGGGGACTGATGACCTCTGATGTTTAGTCCCATAGTGCTCAGAGCCATTCTGGTCAGCGTATGCCATATATTCCTTTCCCTTCCGGTTCTCTGGAGAACCTCCTCATTCCTTACCTCATCAGTCCTTCTTATTTTCAACATTCTTCTGTAGCACCACATCTAAAATGCTTTGATTCTCATCTGTTCCAGTTTTCCACGTTTCTCTACCATACAATGCTGTGCTTCAAACGGATGTTCTCAGAAATTTCTTACTCTAATTAGGGCCAATATTTGATACTACAGAATGAACGCCAACAGGTTAACCAAACAGATTTTTAAATTCTGTAAAGTTTAGAAGGTAGGAGACGAGGTACTGGCGGAAGTAAGGCTGTGAGGGCGGCGCGTGAGTCGTGCTTGGGTAGCTCAGTTGGTAGAGCACTTGCCCGCGAAAGACAAAGGTCCCGAGTTCGAGTCTCGGTCCGGCACACAGATTTAATCTGCCAGGAAGTTTCATATCAGCACACATTCCGCTGGAGAGTGAAAATCTCATTCTGGAAACGTCCCCCAGGCTGTGGCTAAGCCATGTCTCCACAATATCCTTTCTTTCAGGTGTGCTAGTTCTGGAAGGTTCGCAGGAGAGCTCCTGTAAAGTTTGGAAGGTAGGAGATGAGGTACTGGCTGAAGTAAGGCTGTAAGGACGGGGCGTGAGTCGTGCTTGGGTAGCTCAGTTGATAGAGCACTTACCGCGAAAGGCAAAGGTCCCGAGTAAGAGTCTCTGTCCGGCACACAGTTTTAATCTGCCAGGAAGTTTCAGATTTTTAAATATTTTTGGAGTAAGAAATCAACAATAGTCTGGAGTCAAAAAGATAGGAAAAACTTGTAAAGAAACAAGACAAGTGGAAAAGAAAGAATGTTAAGAAGAAAGTGGCAGAAATGCCTATGCAGGAGGGAGAAGAAAACAGGCTCAAAATGATCCGAGGAGTGAAAAGGATACATAGTGGGAAGATGAAAGAGTACTGAAGGAAGAAAAAGAGAACAAAGAAGGGAACATTGAAACTGGCGCGTCGTCCTTGATGACACGAGCGGGAAAATAGGAAGAAAGATCGAGATACTGATTATGAGCGTATTACAAGTGATTAGTGACAGACAGACCTACCACAAACATAAACGCAGAGCATGGGGTTGTTTAACCGGATCAGTAAGATTTCAGCCTAAGTGAATATGACGCTTAGCATTGAATATTGAACAGTACAAATCCTGAAACGTAGCCTTATGCCTTAACCGAGAGCACGAGACGCAAATTATTGAAAATTATCTGAAACTGAATAACATTTTATTTAGGTCTGGACCAAATTAACCAGTTAATTTGTTCCACATTAGATCTATATTTTCTAACATTTATTCCGTCGTAATAGATCCGCTCTTTCCACCATATGGCAATTCTTTTTAGGTCATCAGTCTTCTGACTGGTTTGATGTGGCCCGCCACGAATTCGTCTCATGTGCCAACCTCTTCATCTCTGAGTAGCACTTGCAACATACATCCTCAATTATATGCTGGATGTATTCCAATCTCTGTCTTCCTCCACAGTTTTTGCCCTTTTAGCTTCCTCTTGTACTATGGAAGTTATTCTCTCTTGTCTTATCAGATGTCCTATCATCCTGTCCCTTCTCCTTGTCAGTGATTTCCACATATTCCTTTCCTCTCCGATTCTGCGCAGAACCTCCTCATTCCTTATCTTATCATGCACCTAATTTTCAGCATTTGTCTGCAGCATCACATCTCAAATGATTTGATTCTCTTTTGTTTCGGTTTTCTTACAGTCCATGTTCCACTACCACACAATGCTTTACTCCAGACGTACATTCTCAGAAATTTCTTCCTCAAATTAAGGCCTATGCTTGATTCTAATAGACTTCTTTTGGGCAGATATGCCGTATTTGCCATTGCTAGTCTGCTTTTATATGTCAACATTTCTCCTTCCGTCATGGATTATTTTGCTGCCTAGATAGCAGAATTGCTTAACTTCGTCTCCTTCGTGATCCCCAATTCTCATATTAACTTTGTCGCTGTTCTCATTTCTGCTGCTTCTCATTACTTTTGTCTTTCTCCGATTTATTTTCAGTTCATATTCTGAACTCATTGGACTACTCATTCCATTCAACACGGCTTGTAATTCTTTTCCACTTTCACTGAATGTAGCAATGTCCTCAGCGATTCTTATCACTGGTGTCCTTTCACCCTGAATTTTAATCCCGTACTGGAACCTTTCTTTTATTTCCGTCATTATTGCTTCTATCTATAGATTGAACAACAAGTGCTAAAGACCACATCCCTGTGTTACACCCTTTTTAATCCGAGATGTTTGTTCTTGGTCTCCCACTCACATTGTTCCCTCTTGGTTCTTGTACATACTATATATTGATAAGCCAAAACATTATAACCATTGTCCACTGCGACGTTGGACGCCACATGATGTAGCTGTGTGCACGTGACGCGGTACAAAAGTATGTAAGCGGAGCAGACCTGGATGAGAGATCACCCTAGCGAACATATGGGCTGTAAATGGGGAAATCCATTGAGACAAGTACCTTTGACAAAGCACTTGTGAACGAGTATCTCGAAAACAGTGAAGCTGTCGAATGTTCACGTGCTACTGTCGTGAGCATCTACAGAAAGAAGTAGGACAAAGGAACTACCATTAGGATCTAAATGGTTGGATCACGATTCTTCAGAAAACGTGGGGTTTGGAGGCTTGTCTGCTCTTTAATTTAGGATACATGGTGGTCTGTGGCATCTCCGACGCAAAAGCACAATGCCGGGTCAAGCACAAATGTTCGGTGCACACCGTTCATCGTAGATTGTTGAACATGGAGCTCTGCAGCAGACCACCCCTACGTATTCACAAGTTAACCCAACGATATCGTCGTCAGTTACGGTTGCAGTGGGCACAGGACCATCGGGATTTGACTGTTGATCAATGAAAACGTGTCGATTCTTCGGCTGAATCAAATTTTGCTACACTAGGTCGATGGTTGTCGCCGCTAACTGGATGAAGCTTTGCTCAGGTGTGTTTCATAGTGTCGCTAATGTGCTCTCGACCGCTTCACGTCGCACTTTTCAATTCTGAGCACGTAGAAATACCTAGAATAGCAGAGTCCCACGCGTGACAGCAAAGGCAAAGTGCAGCAGTGGTGCTGGAGCTTTGAAGGAGGACGTGCGGACGTTCGTGACGCAGGCGGTCAGGAGGGAAGGAAGCGAGTATCGGCCGATGATCTTCAGACAACTGGAGCAGATCGTATACGAAGGGCAGCTCAGAAAAAGCCAAGAGGAATGTTGCCGTCAGGCATTGTGGTTATTCCTGACAATGCTCATACGCACACTGCAGTTGCAACATAGTGGAAAGTGTTTGATCACCCACTATACAGGGGGGGGGGGGGGGGGGAGTTGGCTCCCACTGATTTCTATGAAACGCCATGAGGACAGCCCTTTGGACCAGACAAAGAGCTGAAGACCAGCGTTGAAAACTAGGACCCTATACAGAGAAGCGGCTGAAAGGTGTAGCTAAACGTTTCAAATAAAACATTTTTGTTTTTCACTGTGAGTTCCATTTCCTAACCGGTCGGACCTTGAAGAAAAAAATAATCTTCATACAATCAGACACTTGCTACATGCCACCAAAATACAGGGTGATTCAAAAAGAATACCACAACTTTAAAAATGTGTATTTAATGAAAGAAACATAATATAACCTTCTGTTATACATCATTACAAAGAGTATTTAAAAAGGTTTTTTTCCACTCAAAAACAAGTTCAGAGATGTTCAATATGGCCCCCTCCAGACACTCGAGCAATATCAACCCGATACTCCAACTCGTTCCACACTGTCTGCAGCATATCAGGCGTAACAGTTTGCATAGTTGCTGTTATTTCTCGTTTCAAATCATCAATGGTGGCTGGGAGAGGTGGCCGAAACACCGTATCCTTAACATACCCCCATAAGAAAAAATCGCAGGGGGTAAGATCAGGGCTTCTTGGAGGCCAGTGATGAAGTGCTCTGTCACGGGCTGCCTGGCGGCCGATCCATCGCCTCGGGTAGTTGACGTTCAGGTAGTTACGGACAGATAAGTGCCAATGTGGTGGCGCTCCATCCTGCTGAAATATGAATTGTTGTGCTTCTTGTTCGAGCTGAGGAAACAGCCAATTCTCTAACATCTCCAGATACTGTAGTCCAGTTACAGTAGCACCTTCGAAGAAAAAGGGACCAAAAACTTTATTGGCTGAAATGGCACAGAAAACGTTCACCTTAGGCGAGTCACGTTCATACTGAGTTGTTTCCCGCGGATTCGCAGTGCCCCATGTACAGACATTGTGACGGTTGACTTTCCCGTTAGTGTGGAAAGTTGCTTCATCACTAAACACAATTTTTGAAACGAAAGATTCATCTGTTTCCATTTGAGCAAGGATAAAATCACAAAAATCGATTCTTTTAATCTTATCAGCTGCAGACAGTGCTTGAACCAATTTCAGATGATAAGGTTTCGTAACTAACCTTTTTCGTAGGACTCTCCATACAGTTGATTGTGGAATTTGCAGCTCTCTGCAGCTGCGAACAAATGCTTGCTGGATGCGTGCTACATTTTCATCACTCGTTCTCGGCCGTCCAGAACTTTTCCCTTTGCACAAACACCCATTCTCTGTAAACTGTTTATACCAACGTTTAATACACCACCTGTCAGGAGGTTTAACACCATACTTCGTTCGAAATGCACGCTGAACAACTGTCGTCGATTCACTTCTGCCGTACTCAATAACACAAAAAGCTTTCTGTTGAGCGGTCGCCATCTTAGCATCAACTGACGCTGACGCCTAGTCAACAGCGCCTCAAGCGAACAAATGTACAACTAAATGAAACTTTATAGCTCCCTTAATTCGCCGACACATAGTGCTTAGCTCTGCCTTTTGTCGCTGCAGGGTTTTAAATTCCTAAAGTTGTGGTATTCTTTTTGAATCGCCCTGTATTGTTGCAGTTTTATCAGTCCGTGATCCGTTGAATAATTCCCCTACCTACCAGCCCACCTTCCTCTTGCCCTCCCCCTTCCAGTCTTCCACACCATTTGCGGATGCTTCGTGGGAAGTAAAACTATCGGTTTCCCTTCTGCCACTAAACTCTTCTTTAACCTCATTTTTTTAATGTGACGGTTGCGAAGATGCGGCGTTGTTCGGCATCTACATCTACATCTATGCTTTGAAAACCTCTGAGACATTCAGTGCATAGGTTACTTCTCCTTCTCCACTTACTAAGGCGTCTTTCCGCTCTATTCATTTATGGAGCGCAGGAAGAATGATTGCTTAAATTACTTACGCTGTAATTCGTCTAACATCCTCTTCGCAAACCCTACGCGAGTGATATTTAGGGACTTGTTTTATATTCCTGGATAATACTGGTTGCTGATACTTTGTAAGTAGGTGAATGTACGATAGTTAACTTCTATTTTCAAGAGTCTTCCACTTTACCTATTTCAGTGTCTGGAGGGGCCCTCCCAAGTGTCAAAGAAGCTCGTGATCATTCAGCCTGGTCTTTTATCTAAACTTTCAGTACCACCCGTTAGTCCTATTTGGTATGGATTCCACGCACTTTGTAAGTAGGCTGTTTAGGTTTTCTTATTGGCAACGTTACGTAGCGCTCTGTATGAAAACCACTGACTGTGCTGTGTGCAGTCTGTGGGCAGTTTGCATTGTTGTCGGCCATTGTAGTGTTGGGCAGCGGCAGCTGGATGTGAACAGCGCGTAGCGTTGCGCAGTTGGAGGTGAGCCGCCAGCAGTGGTGGATGTGGGGAGAGAGATGCCGGAGTTTTGAAATTTGTAAGACTGGTTGTCATGAACTGCTATATATATATTGACTTTTGAACACAAGTAAGGTAAATACATTGTTTGTTCTCTATCAAAATCTTTCATTTGCTAACTATGCATATCAGTAGTTACTGCCTTCGGTAGTTTGAATCTTTTATTTAGCTGGCAGTAGTGGCGCTCGCTGTATTGCTGTAGATTGAGTAACGAAGATTTTTGTGAGGTAAGTGATTTGTGAAAGGTATAGGTTAATGTTAGTCAGGGCCATTCTTTTGTAGGGATTTTTGAAAGTCAGATTGCGTTGCGCTAAAAATATTGTGTGTCAGCTTAAGCACAGTCATGTATAATTTTTCTAAGGGGACGTTTCATAGGTATGGATTCCACACACTTGACTAACACTCTGGAATGTGTTGTAAGAAAAAAATCGTTCAAATGGCTCTGAGCACTATGGGACTTAACTGCTGTGGTCATCAATCCCCTAGAACTTAGAACTACTTAAACCTAACTAACCTAAGGACATCACAGACATCCATGCCCGAGGCAGGATTCGAACCTGCGACCGTAGCAGTCGCGCAGTTCCGGACTGCGCGCCTAGAACCGCGAGACCACCACGGCCGGCAATGTGTTGTAAGAGTATTTAGTAAGCAATCTGCTTTGTAGAAAGAATACATTCTCCAAATATCCTGCCAATGGACCAAAGTCAGCCACCTGCTTGATCTATGACTGAGCCTCTGTAACAGATTTCATATTCCTACACATTGTTACACCCTGTAATTTGTATGAGTTGGATGATTCCAGTTGTCATTCAGCAACAATGTAGTTATAGGATACTACGGTTTTTTCGTTTTGTGAAAGCACAATTTTACATTTCTGAACATTTAAAGTAAATTGCTAAGTTTTGCATCACCTTGAAATCTTATCAACATCTGATTGAATATTTGTGTAGGTTTTCACACGGTGGGTATACTTCGTAACAGATAACTGCAAATAATCTGTATATGTATTTTGCACGTGACGCAGTTCTCCACCAGTATGGGGAATATCTCTGCCTCGCTCCAGCCGCATAATCTGTTATTTTAAAGTTATGAGTGTCGATTTGCAATGATACTTCGTTCCAACTACAAGGGGATATAACAGACACACACACACACACACACACACACACACACATAGAGAGAGAGAGAGAGAGAGAGAGAGAGAGAGAGAGAGAGAGAGAGACATTCATACATATATGGGGAGACTGGGCCTTGTTAGCATTTTGATTTAGAATGTTTATTTTTTATGCAATACTTGGAGAGATTCTGGTGAAAGCAGCGGATTGCTTAATTTTTGACTACAAAATCAAGCAGGACCAATTAATCAGATACGTTTTTAGGTAACCATAAATACACTTTTCCTAGAAGCTTCACCTATGCCATCTAACCCCATGTCCGGGTGCGACGTTTGTAGGCTTACCACTAAGGGGTGAGTTGACATAACTTGATATGGATAGCAATACTTAAACAGAACACAGATATTTTCGACAAAGACATTTTATTTTATAAGACTTCCTTGTCAAAGAACAAATTCGTCCAAAAATAAATCCTAGTTAAATCTATAAACAACATTATGAACTTAAATGATGAAAAAACAATTAATTGTTCGAGAAAAACGAATTATGAAAATTATTATATAGCTCAAAAGAGTTAGGGGAACATGACTTTGGGCGTCTGCCATTTACATTGAGCAATAACTGAGGATGGATAGGTTACCAAATTGCACCTTAATCGTTCAAAAATTAACTACATAGCAAAATGTCGTTTCATTCTCTATCGTTCTCATAGAAAGAACTGAAATGTCAGTCTTCACGAAGGGTTGTATGTGTCGGCGACCTTGTCCAAATCGCCGGCCGGTGTGGCCGAGCGGTTCTAGGCGCTTCAGTCTGGAACCGCGCGACCGCTACGGTCGCAGGTTCGAATCCTGCCTCAGCCATGGATGCGTGTGATGTCCTTAGGTCAGTTAGGTTTAAGTAGTTCTTAGGGGACTGATGACCTCAGATGTTAAGTCCCATAGTGCTCAGAGCCAATTGAACCTTGTCCAAATCACCTTGTGTACTGACCTGTCTCCCTGTAGCGTGTCCACAACATATGAGCGACTGGTGGAGAGTCATTGGCATCTGCAGCAACACGACGGAAAGTTCATCCTTTTTGGATAAAAAAGACCGCCATTGGAACGTGCACTGCATTAATATGTTGCATTGCATGTCGTCGGTTGAATATAATGCCCACAAGTGACAACTGCCAACTGTGTGCCTCTCTAGAAAACAGTGGGACACCGTTACTCACTTCCTTGTGGGGGACCACCTGACAATGTACGGCATAACGCAGTCAATAGATGGCGAATGATTTTAGTTGTTGCCAACATTGAAAGCGAAGATCTGAAGCCGTGCAGTAAGACCGCAGATAGCGCCTGTATCAAAATAGATTTAACATCCCGTACGTTGAACAGTGAAAAGTGTAGCTACCTATAGTTATTCGTATAGAATTGGCTCAGCCATTTAAGCCAAGCACAAACGCAGGAGTTGAGCACTAGTTTATTTGAACATGTGAAATTTACGCGCGATTTTACTTTGATCGTATCAAACTGAATCATTCTGACCTGGCCATCTCCAGATTTTCCTCTTTTGGATGAATCTGAACACGGGAATCTCATTTCCATCTGTTTCGACAATCTTCCCATGGCACCGGCAGGCATGGAGCTTCACCTAATCAAAGTCATTAACTTGGTATTCAGGGTGGTCAGGAGGCCCTTGAGATTGTGCGAGATTCGTTGTTGGTCTCCCTCAATGTGATCGGTTGGCAGGTTTTTGATGTTCTCTAGGGTTCGCGGGAATTGTCGAAAGAGAACCCTCACCTTCGTCTTGCAGGACGCGGAGGGCGAAAGCCCCTTGTCGTGGAGAGGTTGTTCAGCTTCTGAACCATCATAAGGTAAGGTTGAGCCGTCGTCACTTTCGACATATCTAGAGTCTGACAGTCCGCAGCTCGTGGTCTCACGGTAGTAGCGTTCTCGCTTACCGAGCACGGGGTCCCGGGTTCGATCTCCGGCGGGGTCAGGGATTTTCACCTGCCTCGAGATGGCTGGGTGTCTTCATCATCATCATTCATCCCCATTACGGTCGGAGGAAGGCAATGGCAAACCACCTCCACTAGGACCTTGCCTAGTACAGCGGTGCGGGTCTCCCGCTTCCTTCCCCGACGCTCTGTCAAGGAGCATGCGACTTCATCATCATCACATGACACGCCGTCATCAAACTACTAAGTTTCATTAGCCAAGTCGCCCTTCCTGAAAATAAATGGCTTTTTTTTTCTTATTCGTCCTCTCAGCCGTGATTTTAGTTATGTGACTTTCTTCTGCGGTAATGAGTATTTATACATTTTTTTTAGAAAGTGTTTCTGTTTTAATGAACGGTGGAGGTGAGGAGACCCCAGGGAAGTGTGATAGCACGGCAGGTTTCTTTTCTGTAAGCATAAATTACCTGGCAGACAGTGTGGGCGACATTCTGCGGTTGTTTGCTGATGATGCTGAGGTATATGGGGAGATGTCGAAGGTGAGTGACTGTAAGACGATACATGATGACTTAGAGAAAACTTCTAGATGGTGCGATGAATGGCAACCTTCTTTAAATGTACAAAAGTGCAGGTTAATGCAGATGGGTAGGAAAAACTGTGGTGTCACCGCCAGACACCACACTTGCTAGGTGGTAGCCTTTAAATCGGCCGCGGTCCGGTAGTATACGTCGGACCCGCGTGTCGCCACTGTCAGTGATTGCAGACCGAGCGCCGCCACACGGCAGGTCTAGAGAGACTTCCTAGCACTCGCCCCAGTTGTACAGCCGACTTTGCTAGCGATGGTTCACTGACAAATTACGCTCTCATTTGCCGAGACGATAGTTAAAATAGCCTTCAGCTACGTCATTTGCTACGACCTAGCAAGGCGCCATTATCATTTGATATTTATCTTGTGATGCATGTACCGTCACACCGGTGTTCACCAATTATGGATTAAAGTTAAGTATTCCGGCAGCTACGTACCTTTCTTGCTAGTATAACTCCTTTAACTGTTCCAGACCTCACGCCAGCCTGCGTGAGCTTAAACGCGTGCCTTTCGGCTACCCGTCACTGTGGATTGGCTGTCTTGCCAGTCCACAACAAAAACAAACCCGTAAAGTTTGCATACAGCACTGCTAGTGTCCTGCTTGGTACAGTCACGTGGTTTCAATATCTGAGCGTAAAGTTGTAAAGCGATACGAAATGGAGCCAGCGCGTGAGGTTTGTGGAAGGGAAGGCGAATGGTCGACATCGGTTTACTGGAAGAATTTTTGGGAAATTGTGGTTCATCTGTAAAGGAGATCGTATACAGGGCACTAATGCGACTTATACTCGTTCGTAAGTAGTGTTACATGTTTTTTAGATCCGTACCAGGACGGACTAAAGGAGATCATCTAAGCAATTCGGAGGCGGGGTTCTAGATTTTTTTTTTCGGCAGGTTGTAATGTTGTTGCTTTAATTTGCTATGAACGCGGTACTGAGAGCCAATAAAAGCGGGTTAAAAGCTGTGAGCTGTCTGGGGAAGTTAACCTTGCATTAGTGCGCAACTGTTTCACCAGGTATCCAGTCTAGCTTACCAAATTCCCAACCAGACTAACATGAATTATAATCTTTTAATAGTCATACGACAACCGGTGATATATATATATATATATATATATATATATATATATATATATATATATATATATATAAAAGATAATTTAAATAAAAAGAAATAAATCAATTTATATTTGGAAATTTATTTTAACATTGATCATTGAAATTTCAGCATATTAAACTTGATTCCTAACTAAACTGGTGCCTTATTTAGGATTGTGAAAATGTGAGATTGTAATCTTACGGAACACATCAAATATGGACCCAAGATTGGGAGACTGCATACAACACTGCATTCATAAAATAACACACGAAGAACGTTGAAACATATGCAAGAGGAAATTAACCACAACCAACCGATTCAATTTTCACCCAAAGAAATTACGTTCGTAGCACAATCCTTTCCATCATGTAATTACCACACACTGGTATACTAAATTCATAATAACTCTCTGTGAAATCTTCGCGAAAAGAATAGCTGAGGGCTACTTTGATGATTACACCACATGCTTCACGTGGTCAACTTGGTTTACACAAAGAGTGTAACTCCACAATAATTTTGATAATTAAAGTAAATTAGATCGAAAAGAAATTTACAAAAGAAAAACCTCGAACTGGTTACTATCGTCTTACTATTAACCTGATGGGTCAAACAGTTATATAAGCACGTGGTACTGGTCTCGCAAAGTACACCCCACGTGGGTTGAACATAAAGAAAAGTTGCTATATTGAAAAATATTGTCAAGACGAGACGTTATAATCACACAAGCATTCGCATTTAAGATTGATCTTAGTTAGAGTTACTGATCAACACGTGGTTCCACTTTACTCACAAAGTAGTGACAAAGCAACTACCGGAAGATATTCTGAACTGTACACTCGAATCACACTGCGTTGCAATTTAAGATGACATTAGATATTTTAGAGCTAAACCTGAAATAAAGGTGATTAAATTTTCATTTAGGCTGAACTTAAGAAATCCATTGTCCTACAGACTTAGCAGAGACGCGCTTAGCCGGAGATCTTACCACTTCAGTCGCTCGCCACGGACAGACTGACCGGTCCCTTCCTGAGGGTGCCTCCCAAATACAAACGGAAGTGGCCAGAGGGGCAGCTTCCTATACCAACATGACAACGGACGGCCAAGACCATGCTAAGAATGGAAACCTCTCTGCCTTTAGAAATCGTAGCTACCTGTTCCGACGTTGGTCCTACTCCTCTCTAGCAGACAGGCTTGTCTGCTACCCGCAAGCATGCAACTAGAAACACATTTGCTCATTCATCCTCTCCCACAGAAGGGGAGGGGGATGACAGTATCTTATCATATACAGTATATAAAAGAAAGCGGATGTGGGTTCCGTATGAGACTGTGTGACATGAATTACATATAAACTGTGTTTTAAAGTGTAGTAGTGTGACAGATCGTTCTTGTTTATGTGTAAAAGTAACACGTTCCACTGCTCAGTCTCCTCCCAGATAGTCAGAAACACCACAGTAAATTTAGAAGAGGAATTTATGCCGTAAATGACAACAGATTTAAGAAATTAAACATGAAAGGAATCCAACAGAGACCTTTCAAGGTTCGAACAACACGCATTTCTTACGGGGATGTGCCGTGAACACAAATGGGGTTCCCTTCAGGGAAGGCGAATTCTTTTCGAGAAAGGCTATAGAGAAAATTTAAAGAACCGGCATCTAAAGCTAACTGCACTTTCTGATCAAAAGTGTCCGGACACCCTCAAAAACATACGTTTTCCATATTAGGTGCGTTGTGCTGCCGACTTCTGCCAGGTACTCCACATCAGCAATCTCAGTAGTCATTAGACATCGTAGGAGAGAGCAGAATGGGGCGCTTCGCTGAACTCACAGACTTCGAACGTGGTCAGGTGACTGGGTATCAGTTGCGTAATACGTCTGAATGCCAGATTTACACACTCCTAACCATTCCTAGGTCCACTGTTCCCGAGGAGATAGTGAAGTGGAAACGTGAAGGAAGGGACACATACAACACAAAAGCGAACAGGCCGAATTCGTCTGTTGACTGACAGAGACCGCCGACAGTTGAACAGGGTCGTAACGTGTAATAGGCAGACATCAGTCCAGACCATCACACAGGAATTCCAAACTGCATCAGAATCCACTGTAAGTACTGTGACAGTTAGGGAGGAGGTGAGAAAACTTGGATTTCATGGTCGAATGGCTGCTCATAAGCCACACATCACGCCGGTAAATGCCAAACGACGCCTCGCTTGGTGTAAAGAGAGTAAACATTGGACAATTGAACAGTGGAAAAACGTTGTGTGGAGCGACGAATCACGGTACACAATGTGGCGATCCGATGGCAGGGTGTGGGTATGGCGAATGCCCGGTGAACATCATCTGCCAGCGTGTGTAGTGCCAACAGTAAAATTTGGTGATGGTGTTATGGTGTGGTCACGTTTTTATGGCGGCGGCTTGCAACCTTTGTTGTTTTGTGTGGCACTATCACAGCACAGGCCTCCATTGACGTTTTAAGCATGT
Organism: Schistocerca americana; assembly: GCF_021461395.2. NCBI lineage: Eukaryota > Metazoa > Arthropoda > Insecta > Orthoptera > Acrididae > Schistocerca > Schistocerca americana. Next base: position 22,020,014 of record NC_060124.1, read on the forward strand.
TCTTGCTTCCCACTGTTGAGGAGCAATAAGGGGACGGTGATTGCATCTTTCAACACGATCGAGCACCTGTTCGTAATGCACGGCCTGTGGCGGAGTGGTTACACAACAATAACATCCCTGTAATGGACTGGCGTGGACAGTATCCTGACATAAATCCCATAGAACACCTCTGGGATGTTTTGGAACGCCGACCTCTCCTCAGTGCAGCACTCCGTGAAGAACGGGCTGCCATTCCCCAAGAAATCTTCCAGCAACTGATTGAACGTATGTCTGCGAAAGTGGAAGCTGTCATCAGGGCTAAGGGTAGGCCAACTCCATACTAAATTCCAGTATTACCGATGGAGGGCGTCGCGAACTCGTAAGCCATTTTCAGCCAGGTGTCCGGATACTTTTGATCACATAGTGTACATTACGGTAAGGGCCACGAAGATAAGATACGAGAAATGAGGGCTCATAAGAAGGCATATAGATAATTGCTTTTCGATCGTTCTGTTTGCGAGTGGAACAGGAAAGGAAATGACCAGTAGTGGTACAAGGTACTCTCCGCCACGTACCGTATACTGGCTTGCGTAGCATGTATGTATATGTAGATGTAGTTGAGCTGGCATAAGTGTGGAGAGAGTTGTCTCCGCTATGCCAGTTTATCTCATACGTAACTGTGCAAATTAGCAAATGGATACCACATAATACCATGCGTCCGAAAGAAAAGCTTCTGACACTTGCATGCAACGACAAAATAATTTACAATGAAAAAAATTACTCATCAGTCAAAAAGACAATTGAACAGCGGTCCCTCCTTCGTGACGCTTCTAAGCAGTTATAGTGGACGGTGCACCTTTACATACACTCCCTGTCAGATAACAGCACTACAAATCCATGGTAGCAGAAAATAGGACTACCAACTAGGGCCGTATGCCAACTAAGTCTTCCCTGTATACGTAGATTACGCGTCTGGAGTGTCGCGGATCTACGTCCCATGATGGTAAAACTTACGCCGTTTTTAAAGTTAGTGAGTATTAGCAAAGGACTGTCGTAGATGTTTTAATAAAGTACTTTACGTTGTGTATGTACACTGGTAGCTAGTATGAACTACCGCACATAATTATTTCCAAATTTCCCTGAAATTCGGAAATTTTGTTTGAAAAATAACGCGGTATATCTTTCGGAGCATCTCCAGTTAGCCTGATGTTCGCGAAGAAAACAGGCAACGTAAATGAGACATTAGAGGGAGCTATAAAATGTGATGAATATGCACGATCGCGAATTGCATCTCGTAAATTCATGCGAAAACCTTCCACTCTTCAGAACAGTCGGCTATCGCGAACGAGTCTGCAGGAATATTTGGACGGAAAGAGAGGATTTGCCACAGCTTTCGCACATTTACATTACGCTGAATTATTCATGCGGTCTCACTGAGTTCGCTAGAAGTATAAGCTTTCAAGCGGAAGCTGAAGACAGAGGTTCGAGACAATTGCAGCCTTATTACAGCGGAAAATGATCCTATTTCACCCACACTTTGCATATAGTTTTACAGCTTTGTGAAGTCTTCTTCCAAGATACTCTGCACCTTGCTGAATGTGTGCTTATTATCCGGAAGTACACTAATGTAAATTAACATAAACTAAAACTGGACAAAATAATTGGGGTGACGCAGCGGCTAAGAACGTCAGCCGTATTCCGGAGAGTCAGGTGTCAAACCGCCATTGGCTAGCTTGAGCCAGCCTTTTACTGTATCATAGCACAAGAACGCTGGGATGTTTCCGTAAAGATGCCACGGCCGGGTCCTTACGTTTCGTCCACCAGCGTAGGTAGCTACGAGTCCTGTGCCAATGGTCTTGACATCCGTCATTCCCAGTGTTCTTCAAACTGAAGGAGACCTAGAGAAGTGTGTACGACATGCGTTGAAAATTTAGCTATGGGAATTCAAAAACTGTGTCCCTTTCAGACGTCTCACATTTGAAAGGCCCAGAAAGAAACTACTGCAGGTATGATAGTGAAATTGCCTCATATGCTAGAGCATCTCAAAGAATTTATGTTCCTGTGTCAGACGGGCCAACTATTGTCGCCGGAGTGCAGCATGATAGCACAATTTGAAAATGGCGACTCCATAGCAGCGCGCAAGCAGTAGCGTGATTTGCAGAAAAAAATATAGCCGACTACTGTACAAAGTAATTTTCGTAGGTTGTATGGATGTCATTCACCTGATTTCTGGCAGATGTAAATGTTCTGAAACATACTGGCTACGTACATCGTGCTCTGAAGAGCCAATGGAGGACATCAGACAATCGCTTCCCAAAATTCCAAGTAAGTCAATTCGGCAAGCATCCAGTGACATTAATGTACCCCGAGCAACATTTCATCATGTAGAATACCAGCATCTTCGTCTGTGTGCTTCCAAAGCGCAAATTCTGCAAGGTCTGATGCCGAACGACAAACCATACCAACAACAATTTACCGTGAATATGCTGCAGCGTATTGAAATGAATGCCAGCTTTCTGGCAAGACGGTTATTTTGACATGAATGCCAGCTTCCTGGAAAGACGTTTATTCTCAGATGGCTCAGCCTTTCATGACCAGGCACGGATAATCGGTACAATGCTCGGATGTGGGGCTCGCGACATCCGCATGCGTCATTTTCGTGATAGCCATAAACCGTTTGGTGTGGACTAACGCTCGACAGGATTGTTCTACATCTACATGACTACTCTGCAATTCACATTTAAGTGCTTGGCAGAGGGTTCGTCGAACCACAATCATACTATCTCTCTACCATTCCACTCCCGAACAGCGCGCGGGAAAAACGAACACTTAAACCTTTCTGTTCGAGCTCCGATTTCTCTTATTTTATTTTGATGGTCATTCCTACCTATGTAGGTTGGGCTCAACAAAATATTTTCGCATTCGGAAGAGAAAGTTGGTGACTGAAATTTCGTAAGTAGATCTCGCCGCGACGAAAAACGTCTTTGCTTTAATGAGTTCCATCCCAATTCGCGTATCATATCTGACACACTCTCTCCCCTACTACGTGATAATACAAGACGACATTGTATCATTCTTCTTTGCAGAAAATAAAGTAAACGTGTTAGTGTACCTGGATAAGTTGTAGCAGTTTCTAAACTCTCACATACAAAACTTGGACCCAACATCATCTCCCAATAAGATGAAGCTCCACCGCATTAGTCAACAACTGTTTTCAAGTCCCTGGATACGAAATTTCCCAGTCGCTGAAGGACCCATTTCCTGACCACGTTCCCTCGACATTTTTTCTTGTGGAGATTCGCGAAGGACCACGTGTATGCAACCAATGTTAAGACGTCGTATCGCTCATTACAACAGATAGAGGACATATTTCGAAGAATATGACAAGTAATTGAATACAGACTCGAGATTCTTCGTGCTTCAAATGGTTCAAATGTAGAGGGGATTGATGATTATTAAATAAATTATTTTAGAAGCTCTAGCATAAGGGGAAATTTCATTATTATATCTACTGCAGTTTCTTTCTCCTGGGCCTTAAAATGTGGAAGATTTTAAAGGGGCACCCTGTACATTTGAATGTCAATTAAATTCTTTTGGGTGTATGACCACCTCTCAGTGCTATAAAACTCCCAACGTTTCGGCTACTGTTGGAGGTAGCCTTCATCAGCGACTCAGTCATCATGCTGTCACACACCGAGAACAATTTTATTAAGATAAAAAAGTATATATTAGGCACAGTCTGAAAATATAAACTGATAATGTAAGCTTGAATGTCAGCTGTCATTTGTTTGAGTGAACATACAGTGAATGGACAAAAGTCATGGCGAAGTGCTCAGTGTGGTATGAGTCTTCAGTGATTGCAGCCTATGCTGTGCATTTGACTCCATGCAGATCTGATAGAAATAGGTCGCTAACAGCACACATTGAAATGCGTGGCGATCTCACAACAAAAGACCATCGATCAATCTATTGGATGGTATGTGACAATCATTTACACGTATGTAAACAATATCTCTGCGATAACGAAGAGCCAATCTAGATGCTGTTCACCTCTAAAACCTGAAATGTTCCGTAATTTCCGATATGCTATGACCAAGGTGTTTTGCATCCCTTGTCATTCGACGATCAAAATCGTTTGGCTCACAACCCAGTGGCATGTTCATTATACACCTGTCTGCAAGACACTGCTCAGATGCCGAGTCCCCGCTGGAGATCAGAAGCGGAATGAGTACGAGACTAATGTCGAGGGGTGCATTCATTAGAAATGTAGGCGCCGCTGTTTCATCAATGATCTACAGCAGGGCTTCCCAACCTTTTCAGTTGGCGGACCCCCATCTTCAGTCGAAAATCCATGGCCGACCCCTAGTCAGTCAAGAGCATAGTAACTTCAAATTTCAGAGCGAAGCCCATGGGAACTGAAAGCTTCTTAATGCAGGTGCCATGTTCCCAATGACAGCCCTCCCCCCTTCCCCCCGATCGAAGTATCAATAGTCTTTGGTTCAGAGATGAATGAAAGCAACTTGAAATTAACGATCCAATTTGAATTCCCACTGTATCCAAACACTTACTAGAGGATTTACTCCCGTTGTTCAACACACTATAGCCTGATTAAAATTACTTGGTAATTGAAATTTCACACGATGGAGCTTTCTTCCTCCAAGAGCAATCAACGTCACGTCCAAACTGTTCGCTGTTGACAAGCTGTCGCTTATGGGTTGTTCACTTCCTTTATTTGACTACTGTTGTGTAAGGAGCATGCATATTTCGTAACAGTCGTGTGTGTGCGTGTGTGTGTGTGTGTGTGTGTGTGTGTGTGAGTGTGTGTGTGTGTGTGTGTGTGTGTGTGGTTTTTTGTGAAATCCGAAGAAAAATGTTCAAATGTATGTAAAGTCTTCCTTTGGTCGTCCTCCCTCCTCATTCATTTCAACTGGAAACTTCCCTTGCTGTGAAGACGATGGAGAAACTGCACCCTTCTTCAATGATCCTGACTTCAGCCACCGATCCATGTTAGAAGTAATAAACTGGTCAAAAATCGACTTACGAAATGGTAGTGCACTGACAAAGCAAGTTTAACATTTAATGATGCCTGGGACCGCATACGTGCCAGCGAGCGCTGTGATTGGTCGACAAAGCTCGCTCCGCGCATGCGTAAAAGGTATCAGCGCATCTAGCGCCGTGAGCCGGCGCACAAACGACTCCCGTATTGTTGCTAAACAGTCGATCAGAGAAGTCGCATTCTTCGGCACTAAACTGTGTATACGTTCTCACTTAGGAACCGCAAAGGCTGCTTGGGGATACGACCTGAAGTAAAAGTACACATGTTTTTCACACGGAAAAAAATAGTGATGAATTTGATTTTCACATTTTTATTCAATAATTGTAGTCATTATTTTACACGATTTGGTGAAAGGTGGCCGCAGACCCCATAGAAAGAGGCGGCGGACCCCTAAGGGTTCCGGGGACCACAGGTTGGGAAGCCCTGTTCTACAGTTTCCTTCGTTCCCACTACCATTCCGTGAGTAAAACATCTGAGAGCAGTGCCTGACAAGGGGCAGACGGACGATCAATTCTCTGGGATAGGTCAAGCAAGCACAATGGAATCGCATTCAGGAGGACGTCGGTTCAAACCTGCGTCCGCTCATCCTAATTTAAGTTTCCTGTGGGTTCCCTAAATCGCTTCAGCCAAATGCCGGGGTGGTTCCTTTGAAAGGGTACGGTCTACATCCTTCCCCATGCTTCCCTAATCGGACCTCACTGTTTGGTCCGCTCCCCAAATCAACCAACCAACCATCTAACGACGTTTTCATAAGGTACCCCCTTCGTGGGTGAATTTTTTTTGCTGTCAGTGTTTTTCAAAAGAATATCAGCTTGGCAGCTGACTTTCCTACAGCTACTTTCATCTGGTCATCCCACTGGAAACTGCTCCAGACAGTTACTTCTACATGTTTACTGGTCGTGTATGTTTGCAATGGTTCATCGACAGTCGTGTAATCGAACAATCGGTCCTCATTTTTAAGCACAATACAACACTTTTGTTAATGTTGGATCCTTGCACCGAACGTCGATCCTTCGTTTCGCTACAATTTTTTAGCGGTGCTACTCCTTTATAAACGAAGACATTAACTGTAAACACCTTCGTAGAGCTTCCGTTATCCAACAGACCATTTATATATGTCTTGAAAAGTGAAGGCTTACAATTCTCTTTTGGTGTCCGACCGAAGCTATTTTCTACGTAAAATTTTTACCGTTTAAAATCGATGTACTGAGTACTATATCCACAATGCCTTTTCTTCCAGCATTGCTAGTCCCCCAAAGTATGCAGGAGAGCTTCTGTAAAGTTTGGGAAGTGGGAGACGAGGTACTGACGGAAGTAAAGCTATGGGGGCGGGTCGCGAGTAACACTTGGATAGCTCTGTGGGTAGAGCACTTGCCCCCCCCCCCCCCCCACTCCTCCCCACAGACGTCACAGGTTCGAGTCCCGATACAGCAAACAGCTTTAATCTCCCTGGAAGTTTAAGCTCTATTTGCCTGGACGACTTCGATCCAGTCCATAACAGCAGAAGGCTGATCAGATGACGTTAGTCGTATTTCGTGGGCCCTCAGATAACAAGTGCTAACTTTATAGAAGTGATATATCCCACTAGCCATCTGCTGATATTTACATTAAGCCACTCAGTTGGAATTGGCAAGACTCTCAGTGCCAGATGGAGCCATGCAACGTCTAAGTAGGTTCAGTTGTGAACCTTTTCTGCTGTCGACAAAATGACGTTTGACACTATTCAGTTCAGTTCTGTAACAAGAAACTTCATAGGATATATTACACTTTAATGACTGCAACATTACTTCCGAGTCTTCTAATATAATACCATTGTTTACTGAATGAAAGATCCATAGAATATTCACACAATACAAAGCACAGAGCATATCGTCTTTTCAACTTAAAACGGGGGCTAATGAAATTGGTAGCATTGAAACTAGACAAAAATATAACGAAGAATTTTAGAAAAAAGACATACCCAAAATAAAAAGAAATTGTGCTCAAGACTTGACAAATTTTGTTTTCAATTACGAGCGTAACATTCTTTCAGCGAACTCTAACGTCTTCTGGCACTGCTGTGCTTCACTAGACGAAGTCACAAAGACAGATATTTTTCAAAAAATTTTGGTTACTAAATGAGTATAGCATACAGAATACATTGTTTTTACTTTATTCATAGTAAGAGGATGCTTGAGATTATAAACGGGACTGAAATCAACCATCAGTAACCTGGCGCTATAGTTTTCATTGAGATTAAAAAGCAGTGATTACAAGAGAGTCTGCACGAAAGATGTTTGTGATATTTTCGGCGTTTTAAAAATGAGACATTTTTTGAGGGAGGGGGGTTGAAGGGACCAGACTAAAAAGGCCATCGGCCAACACTTTTCTTGACTAAGAGCCCGTGTCAAAATGAGATGGATGACGATGATGATAATTATAATGATGATGACGATAATCGTGTTGACGATGAACTGTGGCATGAAGGATCTTAGTGCATCTCACTTTGATCAAAGAGATAATCATGCAAACACAGAGGAAAAATCTGCTGAAAGTATGTTAGTCTGTCAGAGACCGTGTAAAAAGTTCATGAAATGCGCAAGTAACGACTTTTGCCAGGACATTCCTACCAAGATTACTTAAAAGCAGTGAGTTCTATAGTTGTCTGTAAGAAAGGAAATATGAAGTGAGGAACATACACACCACATCACATTACTTATTCCAAGGACTTTAATGTAGACCCTTGTCTGAAACATGCATAGTATGCTATAATTATTCTGCTTCAAAAAAGAAGAAATTTTTCTTATCTGTAAGGCTTCATCAGACTAGAAAATATGTAGTAACAAAAAAGAAAGCAAAACACTTTCTGGATCGTAACTTTTATTACCGTGAGGAAAATCTTTTGATCCAGACGGTGTTTGCTTACTTATTATAACAAAAAAGATCATAGTTACTAGACATGGCGTCAATTATAAAGCTGGTGTAGCTTAGCTTTACTCAAACAATTGTCTTTAGGTATAAAATGACGAAGAGAACAATTACTTCTTGCAACGTATGATTAAGGCAAGCTTTGTCCTCTCGAAGAACAGACAGCTTTGGATATACGGTCTCGGCATTCGTGCTTGCAACACAGATATTGCCTATGTGTGTGGGGTCAGAAGGTGCAGTCATCATCCACAGGGTTTTTTGAAATAGCACCCTATTTTTATAGCGTATTGAAGGTAGCAGAAAACGCGCTACAGAAAAAGAAGTTGATTTCATTTTTAGTTTCATGTTCAGGACAGAACAAAAATAACACGTTATTCAACCTGCATTATGCTCTTGTTTACATGGGGCCTATGATTCTATCATTGTTTCCTCATATCACTGCACACCTACTTACCAAGTAACGGACACGCTGACATCGTAGGGATGAAAAATACGATGCAGCAAGTCATATTTATCCACATCAGTCTAATGGTAAAAGTTAGGAAAATCATACATTCAAGATCATTTTGCTTAGTGGAAGAGAAGAACTACTAGACAGAGAATCTACAAATACTGAACGGCAAGTGTGCTTTTGTAGCAGCACTCCCAGTTTTGTTTCCCGAAGGAAGAGAAATTGTTTTACCGAAAACAGATGTGCAGTCCATGAGCTGTTCCATCCCGTCAGTTTACCATTCGCTTCGTCATGTTTTAGCAACGTTTAGAAGTGCAGATTCCTCTGAAGAAGCTGAAGAAATTTAATACTGAACACATTATTTGTCTTTTCAAAACTTTTCAAATGCTTTAATTGCCGAATTGAACTTATCCATTTGTAGCATTGACTTATTTTCTTAAAAATCTAGTTTATTCTACACAAACAAAAAAACATGACGTATTTTTCAAAATGTCGTATTTGTCTGTTATCCTCAATACACGTAGGACGTAATACAGACAAAAATTGCGTAACAATAACATATTTTGTGATTAAAATAACTTCTAACAAAGTTTTATTTCTCTCAGGATTAACCGTGTGTGGGATAGATCACTCTGGCACAAGACCCCTCATTTGTTCTGAGAATTTCTATGAAGACGTTTTTCAACTGATTAAAAGTAATCGCTTGGTTGAAAGCTCTTTGATTTTGTCTTAAACTCCACCAAAGTACCCTCAATTTAATTTAGGTTGTTGAATACGTGCGTACCCATGCATTTGACTCGCTTCTTTGACTGACTCTTTTGAGAGCTTGTGGAGTTCTTTGAGAAGTACTGAATCACATGTAATAAGTCTATTCAGTATTTCACGCAGTTTTATTTGTCTCAAAACGTCTTTTGCTATTTTGAAGTATTATGCTAACTGCCTTTTCCTAAGAGGATTCACGCCACTTTTCATGACATCCTGGGATGCAGCAGCAGAAATAGTTAAAACTACAGCTTTATTTTTGTGTTACGCTACAGGTGAATATGCAACCCCTGTTTGGTATAACTCTGCCCTTACTAAACAAGTGGATATTGCTCTTAATGAATCGTGAAGGCTATTACTGGGTGTCTGAGGCCTAAAAAGTGGAATAACCTATACCATTTAGCTGGTATTACCCCTACAGACATTAGGCGTGAGATACATGCATGCAGAGAAAGGCATAAGGTATCTAGCTCCAATAAACAACCAGTATATGGTCACCATCTTCCTGCCTCACGACTAACGTTTGATGAAGACAACATATAACACTGACCAACAGACGTGCTATCAATTCTCTGCGTGGAAGGTGAGAACTGAACACCACTTTATGACACCACTGAACAATCTAATTGCTGATTTCACTGAAGAATGACCCGTGTGGAAAACTCTTAACAGGCTGAGCTGGGGTCACGGGGTCAAAAGACTAGTCGCAGAAATGGGTTACCCGACGTCATAAACCCTTTGTAGAGCTCAAGAAATTACGGAGCAATCATACCAATTTAGAAGATGTCTTACAAGACTTGCCACTGATGACCGGTTATTCGCAAGCTCTGAAGCCGTTGTGATTGCTAAATACTGCGGTAAATTCGCTTAGTCATCTTTATCTTTATTTCTTATGTTGTAATTCTTTTAATGTTCAACAACGTAAACCGTCATCTGTAAGATGAAACAATGTCTTCAGTCTCTTAAGGGGCTCCGGAAAGGCTCAAAATCATGAAAAGTTCAATTTTTACTTTTTTGCGTTTTCTGAATCTGCAGACTATTACCTTTTAATAGATATATAATTTATTCAATTCCGAAGATTACAACTATTTTTAAATTTTTTTTAAAATGTGTTCTACATGGGCGTGACCCACTGTGGCGCTGTTAAACTGCTTTCAAATGGTGTTATTATTAACGTCCGTGTTCATCAGGTACATTTTAGTGATGTGAGATAAAGTATGTGTTGTGGCTAACCTGTGATGGTTCAATATATATCGCTGGTGTGATTGTCGATTGTTTCATGTTTATTTACTCTGTCGTTATCTCGAAAATATTCGTAATTAATTCTGTTTCTTGAGTCTCTGTTTTGTTGAAGTATAATAATGAGTAAAAGTAAAATTATTAGAAATCCTCTGAAGGCTTTTAAGAAAAGGAGAAATGTTGGAAAGCCAAAGGTATGTGTTATTACTGTAAACAGTAAAGACGATAACCAAGTGAGTGAACCTAACCTCTCAAGTACACCTGCCCATACCAGTCAAAGTGGGAAAGAAAATAATTCACAGAAGAAGCTTGGTTCAATGAGTGAAAACTATGAATGTTTTATGGGCGAATCGGATGTGAATGAAATATTTGATATGTCGGTTCTCAAAGGAATTTTTTCAAACTGTGTAAGATGTATTCATTGTAGTGAAGTTGGTCTGGAACTCTCCATAATAAAGCACGTAGAACTTGCTAGTGAAATACAACTGAAATGTGATAAGTGTTCATACATGACCACCTTTTGGAACAGTGTTGCAGTAACTGCAACTGAAGAAAATGGTAGCAAAATCTACGAACACAACATTAGATTTGTTTATTCCTTGCGTTCAGTTGGTAAGGGTGCTACTGCAGGTGCAATTTTCTGTGGCATCATGAATCTTCCAAATCCCCCAACCAAGTTTACTACCTATAATAAATTAATAGGGTCTAAAGTAGAAGATGTCTGTATAGAATCCATGAAGAACGCTGTGGAAGAGGCAGTAATGGAAAATAATGGTAACAGAGATTTGACTGCAGCGTTAGATGGTACCTGGCATAAACGGGGACACACATCTCTTCATGGTGTAATATCTGCCACCAGTATGTATACAGGGAAAGTTTTAGATGTAGCAGTAATATCAAAGTATTGTAGATGTCCACAAAAATATAAAGGTACACATGAAAATAATTGCAAAGCTAACTATAGTGGCAGTAGTGGAGGAATGGAAGTGGCTGGTGTTGCCAGTATATTCCAGCATTCTGAGGCGTGTGATAAAGTGCGATATGTTAATTACCTTGGTGACGGTGATTCTAAAAGTTTCAAACATGTTCAAGGACTGAAGTCCTATGGTGATGATGTTGTAGTGCAGAAATTGGACACGTACAGAAGCGAATGGGAACAAGACTTCAGCGACTGAAAGCTTCGTACAAAAAACAAAAACTCAGTGATGGTAAAGGGTTGGATGGGAAGGGAAGGTTAACTAACAGTGTAATTGACAAAATACAGAACTATTATGGAATGGCTATTAGGCAAAATACACAAAGTGTCGACGAAATGAAGAAGGCTGTTTGGGCTCTTTTTTTTTCATACTTCTTCAACCGATGAAAATCCCCAACATAGCTTGTGTCCCAAAGAAGAAGACAGTTGGTGTAAATATAACAAAGGATTGCTAACTGGTGAAGTGTACACTCATAAGCATAGTCTGCCTCATGCAATAATGGAGGTGATAAAACCTATTTTCAGAGACTTAGCAGCACCTGAACTGTTGAAAAAGTGTATTCACGGAAAAACTCAAAACCCCAATGAAAGTGTAAATAGTGTTATATGGTCGAGAATCCCCAAGACTGTATTTGTTGGAATAGAAACACTTCACTTTGGTGTGTATGATGCTGTTGCGACTTTCAATGATGGCAACATTGTAAGATGCAAGGTATTTAGAAATATGGGAATGAAGATAGGTTCTAACATGGTACGAGCGATGCTTGCTTTAGACAAGGAACACCTTCGGGCTGCAGACAGGGCTGTAAAGAGTCTAGAAATACAAGCAAGAGTAAACTGGAGCAGGAACAAAAGGAAGCTGGAGGATGAGTTTGCAGAGGATGAAGATAATCCATCCTATGGACCTGAAATGCACTAAAAAGTTAATCCAATCTTTGTCGCTTGAGTCCCAAAACTTTTATTTTCTCATACTAATTACATGTTTTCTAAGGATCTTCCAAACATATTTGTTTCAAACTTTCAGTAAATGTTACACAGTACCTTCTGCATAATTTAACACAGCCTTTTTCCAAACAACTGTATATTTTTTAATATATAAATAAAAAATTTCAAAAAATGATGTGAATTTTCATTACAATTGAAAAAAAATCATCTTTAATAACTGAACTAAAATTTTGTAAAATCCCTGTGTTAAGTTGTAGCCCATATTCCAATAAATAATCTGTAAAAAGTTCAACTTCCTACCTCAAATACTTTCTGAGGAAAGATGTAATTTATAAGCGTTATTTTAACATTGCAAGTATAGGGCGTTCCGGAGCCCCTTAAATCAGTTGGTTTATAAATGGTATTATGTTTGCTTAAGGGACAGTTCAAAAATGGTTCAAATGGCTCCATGCACTATGGGACTTAACATTTGAGGTCATCAGTCCCCTAGACTTAGAACTACTTAAACCTAACTAACCTAAGACATCATATACATCCATGCCCGAGGCAGGGTTCAAACCTGAGACCATAGTAGCACCGCGGTTCCGGCCTGAAGTGCCTAGAACCGCTCGGCCACAGCGGCCAGCTATAAGCGACAGTCAAATGAAGTGACACAAAGGGGAAAAAGTAAGTTAACTGTGTATTACTTCAAGAGAATCACCATAACTGTTAATACTTTTATCCCACTGTGCGACGAGACAGTCAATGCCTTCATAGAAAAAATGTTTTTCGTGAACTACGCAACCATTATTGTATCCAGGCTTGCACCTCTACGACCGAATCAAATCGGCGGCCACGAATGTCTTTCTTTAGCACTGCTAAAATATCGAAATGGCACCGCGAGTAATCGGAACTGTATGAAGGTTTCTGCAGCGTAGTCGAAACAACATCGGAAACAAGTGGACCCTCCCACACCCACGCTGCAGAACTTTCTTTGGGAAGTTCTTACGCATCCTCAATATAGTCCCGATCTATTCCCGTGCGATTTTCTTATCTTTGCAACTCTGTTTGAAGACATTCGTGGAGGTCGACTTGCTTCGGACGAAGAGGCGCATGCCTGGATACAATAATACTTCCGTAGTCAACTGCAAACACTTTCCAAGAACGTTTGATCGTCTTGCTTCATAGTGCGATAAATGTATTAACAGTTATGGCGATTACTTTTGAAATAATAAGCAGTTTGCTGACTTTCCTGATTCTGTGGGTACCCGTCAGAGATCTGTTCTTTCTCCCCTTCTCTTCATGAGAATAATCAGAGACCTTCAGAAGTTACGCCTTGGACACTGCAGTATGCTGATGATGTTCTGGTGTCTGGTGTAGACAAGTGAAGCCCGGATTACTGTTCGGTATAAAGAAGACTGAATACCTGTCAATAGATGTACGGACTCCATCAAGATCAAGGGTACTTGTCAGCATAAGACAAATATCTTCAAATATCTTGGCTAAAAAAGCGTTTCCGAAGGCTCACTCGTTACCAAAATGACAAAGTGCATTAGATTACAATATAACCTCGATTAACCCGATTAACCATCACTTTTGGGTCCGGGGAGGGGCCGGAATGCTAAAATGAGCGGATAATCAGAGATGAATGGAACAAGTCATTTGCAAAGCTCAAAACTATGTAATAAATCAAAATTAAGTCAACAAATTACACATCCAATAAAGAGAAAGGAAACAAGAAAACTTTAGGACTCAAAAATTTTATTTAAACAAGTGTTCAATGTTTTTGCTTTTATTTCTTAAACCTTGACTTTGAGGCTGCATCCTGCCACATATTTCCTGACAATGTGTCCGTAGCTGTAGCGGTTGACAGTCGTTTCAAATATTTGACGACGGTCCCGAACGCATCCTTTGTTGCAGATTGGCTGATCTTTTCGTCTTCTTCCTTTTCTTCTTCATCTGACACCTCTCACTCAACACTGTATTGTTGAAAAACCAGATCGATGATCTGACAATCTTCAGATTCCTCATTGTTGACAGCAGAAACGTCACCTTCTGGTAACCCTTCCACTACATCAGCAGCTTGGATATCATTCTAAAGAGTTTGCAAATCAGTCACTAAATCTGCATTGTCTGACTCAGTTTCTGGAATTTCATAGATTTGGTTTACGCTAGGTCAAACCTTTTTCCATGATTTTTGTAGAGAGGCTTCATTAAGTTCTTCTCTATAAATTGATCTTTTTTGTAGAAGCTTTTTATTGCTTCAAAAAGATGACAACCCTCTCCTGTTTTCTCTAACATATCCGATGAACTATTTCCTCCTGTAATGTTATTTTAACCACTCTATAACACCCTGGTGCATTGGTTGGATAATGGAAGTCACATGGGACGCCGAGGGGAGGGGGGAGGGAGGGTACCAGAAACATAGCTTTTATGTCACTTTGGTGTTCGGACTCTGAGGGGTAGCTTTGGCGTTGTCTGGCACGAGCTTTTACGTTCTTCGATCTAATGTATTTTGTAACAGCCAGAACAAATGCACTAAATATACATTCTCAAATTACCATTCATCCAAGCTCTTTGTGAGCCTTGTAATAAACAGGAAGTGCTGACATGTTTATGTTTTTGAAGGAGCGTTACTCAGAGCCTTGCACTTGCCGGTCGGGGTGGCCGAGCGGTTCTAGGCGCTACACTCTGGAACCGCGCCACCGCTACGGTCGCAGGTTCGAATCCTGCCTCGGGCATGGATATGTGTGATGTCCTTAGGTTAGTTAGGTTTAAGTAGTTCTAAGTTCTAGGGGAAGTTAAGTCCCATAGTGCTCAGAGCCATTTGAACCTTGCACTTGTTTTGACAGGAGTAAAATAAATCGATAACGCTGGCCCACTTTTCGACGCGGATGGCAGACGGATTGTCAGAAGATGGTTGGATAATCCGAGGAGTCAATTAATCGAAGACTGGTTAACTGAGGCTGTACTGTATTTAAATGACGTACAATGATTAGCGTGGTTTGTGATAAGCTCTGCAGTCCGCCTGGCTGCTCTGTAAGGTGCAGAACGCTGGCCAGCAATAAAAACAGAACAATGACGTACTGTAATGGAAACCAGAATTCCTCGCTCGATGCTTAATGTTTATGTAAGAATGATGAAATTCGAGGCGATATGAAGGCCTCTATCTTTGAGAAGATGAGGGAGTTAAGCCGTCAACGATAGTATGAACACATACTTCGAGCAGATGAAAGGTAAGGCTTTCGTTGCAGTTCGATGTTTGTGAGACCGAGGCAACGTTGGGTAGGTGCTCTCCATATAGGCCTTAAAAAAACTGATATATACCCTGACCAAGCACGAGTTTGCGCCAAGTGGAGACAGAGGAAAAATGGGATACCCGGTACATTGAGGGAAAACGGTGAGGGGACACTTTTGACACAACTGAAAGATTGTTTATGTAAATCAGAAACAACAATGGACCCAAAATGAAACCGTGTGGTACACCAAATGTCATTGCTTCAAGTTCTAAACGTCGATCATTATGTAAACGATATTGATTTGAGACTCTATGTTTTCTGTCACTGAATTAAGATTAAAACCACGCGTGTGTTACTGTTTAATAATATTTTAACTTCTGCGTGGTTCACAGAACCAAACGACGGATAGGTCAGGGCTGTTAATCTGCGCAGCAAATTCGATCGTGGTTGCGCTTATCTACCTGCCTGACCACATTTAACTAAACGAGCAAAACAATCCGTGAAGAGACGATTGGCTGCAGAGGGAGAGACGTTTTTGCAGCCTTCCTAGGCAGCATAGCGCAGCCGCTAATGAGACGGCGGCGCGTGCGTCGAGGTCCCGACCGCGCCATCCCCTCCACCTCCCCACCCCCTCCCCATTCGCAGCCCCCCCACTGCCACGCCTTCCCCCAACCACGGCGCCGGGCGGCGAGCGCGCCGCGCTATCAAAACACGCGCTCGATTTGCTGAATCAACCGGCAGAGCGCGGCCCGGGCACACTTTATTTACTCTGCGTAAGGCGGAGAGAGGAATCCGTACCGGCGAAATTTTCAGGGCTCTCCGAATGAATGTATAATGTGCCTAAGACCGCTTTTCTCCAGTGATTCGGAACGCCTGATAGAGGAATTGTGCGACGCCGCTTCCCTTCCTAGCTTCGCCGCCCCTGCCTCTCTCTCGCGCGCGCTTTCTGCGTGGCCGTTCTTTTTCTTTCGGCTTTTTGTAAGCGGCGTCCTGTTGGCACACCTGGGCGAGCGCGCTGCTACTGCGGGGAAGCCCCGCGCCACAGCTGTGTGTTACATTTCTTCTTATTCTGTCTCCGGCGAAGAATTTACTTGGGTCGTTGTATTTTGCAGCACTGGTGGGGCTTTTCAGGGGAACCCCTCGTTGTGTATTAAGAGCAAAATGTGGCGATTCGAATGGCAGCGATAATATAAAGTGTAGCGAATTCCTCCCACGTACAAAGCCCTGGGTGGGACTTGGTGACTGACTGTCCTATCCGTTTCACGCTGTCGGAAATAGTTTTAGGAACAGTGATGTGGGACCTTCGAATACAAAAATTTTATCACATATTATCTATTTCTTCTTCAAAAAACATGAGACTGTATAAACACTAATCGTATGTCAATGACCACGCTTTTGTCAATTTACTTATCCATACACGTTGAAACGTGTGAAATGGAATTCGTGATTTGGATGGTGATGATGTTTTCTGCATTGTGAGCTTCTTTATACAGAGGGTAACATAATTAATAGGTCGATAACTGCATGAGTGACACCTGTTAATGCAAACTAAGTAGGAATAACCGAGGCATAGCTGGTACTACGAAAATAGGATTTACGTATAATCGTGCAGAAAAGCAGTTCTGAGCTTTTGAGAAGATGAATAGCTTTCTGGGTCTTCAAATGACTTTACAGCTCCCATGGGTTGCTTGTTTTCTTTGTCTTCTAGCAGCGTGATGGTTTTCTGATGCATGTAGCGAGATAGTCACCTTACCTTGTCCAGTAGCAGCACAGTAGTGCACTCTACTGCCATGTCGCAGTCCTTCTTCCTTGCAGATACCAACAACGCATTGTCCAGTATAGTGTGCATTTCAGAAAACATGGAGGCACTGAATGCCAAGTGAATAACAATAGTGACTTCAAAGAATTAATAATTACTACTGTCGACTTTATGACTTCCAGGCAATACAGAAGTAGTAATATTGACATTATTCTTTACGTTTAAGAGGTGAAGTAGCCTGATTATTATTATGTGACACTATTCTTTAACTTTAAACCATAAAGTTATTATTACTGTGAATATTTGCAGATATACCCACGAATATCCACATTGGCAACAACTTTTATTCGGGAAATAATTATTACAGCAGATATCCAGGGATATACGAGCAGATACCCTGGCCGTAACCACACTGTGCACTTCCTGGTAATATTCTCCACCACAATACAAGTGATACTGACAGCCTGTTGGAAAAGTCATACCTTGTGCAGGTCGAACTATTGCGTCATAACTGTCAGCGAATCTTTCAGAGCCAGTCTGGTGAGAAAAGACATCTCATCTCACCAGCAGGCCTTCATAATTAGTCGAATGTCCTTCAGCAGGCCCATAGACTCATGACTACCTCACCATAAGCTTCAGTTATTCTACCTACCAGCTATGTGGCAGTCCGTGGGTATGAGCTAATGGGGTTTACCACTGACATTACTGGTATTCCTCCCCTGTATACGGGCGCTGATGACCGCGCAGTTGAGTGCCCCACAAACCAAACATCATCATCATTCCCTGAATACCTACGGAAGACTAAGCAGGGCAGGGGATATATTGTGGTTTTGGTTTTTTTTGTGTCCTGAGGCAGTTCTGAGCTTTTGAGAAGATGAATAGCTTTCTGGGCCTTCAAATGACTTTACAGCTCCCATGGGTTGCTTGTTTTCTTCGTCTTCTAGCAGCGTGATGCTTTTCTGATGCACGCAGCGAGATAGTCACCGTACCTCTGTCCATTAGCAGCACAGCAGTGCATTCTGCTGCCATTTACACACTTGTCAGAAGATGGTGTAACACTCATCGATACTACTGCCTTTGCGATGAACTTACCTAACTTGCAACACAAGAACATTAAAACTGTTCACTACGCTGCCTCTTCAATATGGCGGGTTCATATATTTAGACAGAAGCGTCTGGGGAAAGCTAGAATCTCCTACGCTTGAAAAGCAGCGGGCCGTTTCACATGCCACTCCTCATTTGAGAACAACACACTAATCGGCTCCGAAAGCCCAAATCGATGATGTTTCGTTGAATGGTTCGCACGCTGACACTTGTTGACCTTTCAGCACAACTCTGCCACAATTCACTGAAGGGTTGCACTTTAGTCACGTTGAAATATTCTCTCCACTCGTCGTTGGTCCTGTTCTTGCACGATCTTTTTCCAACCGCAGCGACGTCGGAGATTTGATGTCTTACCGGATTCCTGACATTCACGGTACATTCGTGAAATGATCGTACCGGAAAATCCCCACTTCATCGCTCCCTCGGATAAGCTGTGTCCCATCACTCGTGTGCCGACTATATCACCACGTTCAAACTCGCTTCAATCTTGATAACCTGCCATTGTTGCAGCAGTAACCGATCTAACAACTGCGCCAGACACTTGTTGTCTTACATAGGCGATGCCGACGGTAGCGCAGTATTCTGCCCGTTTACATATCTCTGTATTTGAATACGCATGCCTAAACCAGTTTCTTTGGCGCTTCAGTGTATATTAACATATTGCACATTATAACTACAACAATTTCAAACATAAATATCCATGAACATACCTTATACAGGGTGTACCATTTATCTTGACCACCCTAAATAACTCTTTGTGAGGAAGTTGGCATACGCTATGCCGTTTAGACTACCAATGATGAAATAAGGGCCAATAATTGTAGTATCAAGCATCCCACACCACACGTTAACTCTCCATTGACGCTGTTCTTTGTATTTACCTGTCCTTTGTTTGAGAAGGAACATTCATCGGTAAATAGAACATTGGAGAAGCAGTTCGGGTTGGCGAGGATTTGCTGCTGTGTCCCTGACAGAAGTGTACACGGTTCGCTACAGTCTGGAACCGCGCGACCGCTACGGCCGCAGGTTCGAATCCTGGCTCGGGCATAGGTGTGTGTGATGTCGTTAGGTTAGTTAGGTTTAAGTAGTTCTAAGTTCTAGGGGACTGATGACCTCAGAAGTTAAGTCCCGTAGTGCTCAGAGCCATTTTTTTTCTATTGTACACGATTCTGGAACTCATTCCCATGCAGTTCTTGGTAAGGATGGAACGGGTGACGTGTAAGAATATGAGGTACACTGATTTTAGAAATGCCAATCTCGTGTTCTAGCTGTCGTGTGCTGACATGTGGATTCATGGCAACGGAAGCGAGAATTGTAACTTCGGCAGCTTCGTCTGTACGTGTATTACGGCGATTGCGTTGTGGTGGGTTGAAACTTCCCGTTTCCTGAAGCGTCAGAACAAGACGAGAAAACATCCTTCGGGAAGATGGATTCTTGTCAGAATATCGCTCTCTGTAGAGTTCCGCTGCCTGCGCAGCATTTTGCCTACCTTCTACAACAACAATAAAAGAAACGTTATGTCGATGCAATTTGTAGGAATGACAGCCCTTACTGTATGCCTACTCTACACAACAGTATTTAAAAGGACTAAACTACTGTACCAAATGTACCCGCACATAAGATAACAGTACTGCAATTACTGTTCTGCTAACTTACATTCCTCATAGATGAGTAGCATTTCCACCTTTTCTTCGTCGGTGTAAATTCTACTTACACAACTCTTCAAGTGACTATGGTTGACAGAATGACGGGTCTGCATTCTACTTATGTTTACATTTGTCCTCTGTCAACGTCAGCACGTGGATGAGTTCCATTACCTCGAGTACTTGCACTAAGCGATGGGTCAGTCAACGTCAATGTTGTGTTATGTAATTAATAACGTCGTGTTTCGGTGAAAACGTTTTTGAATAGGTCTTTAGGAGAGGAATTGAATTACCGAATAAAAGATAGAGGATGCCATTTAAAAAGTCATACGGCTGTTCACATCTTTGTAAAAAAAACAAAGCTACAACGAAGGCAATCATGCTGATTGATGCCCCCTGACGGCTAAAGAACATTTACTTGAAACATTTTGTAATTTGTATCTGGACAAACAGTTATTTAGGGTGGTCGACATAAATGGGACTCCCTATACAGGGTGTTACAAAAAGGTACGGCCAAACTTTCAGGAAACATTCCTCACACACAAATAAAGAAAAGATGTTATGTGGACATGTGTCCGGAAACGCTTAATTTCCATGTTAGAGCTCATTTTAGTTTGTTCCACCTACGCTCAATGGAGCACTTTATCATGATTTCCTACGGTACACTTTACCTGTGCTGCTAGAACATGTGCCTTTACAAGTACGACACAACATGAGGTTCATGCACGATGGAGCTCCTGCACATTTCAGTCGAAGTGTTCGTACGCTTCTCAACAGATTCGGTGACCGATGGATTGGTAGATGCGGACCCATTCCACGGCCTCCACGCTCTCCTGACCTCAACCCTCTTGACTTTCATTTATGGGGGCATTTGAAAGCTCTTGTCTACGCAACCCCGGTACCAAATGCAGAGACTCTTCGTGCTCGTATTGTGGACGGCTGTGATACAATACGCCATTCTCCAGGGCTGCATCAACGCATCAGGGATTCCATGCGACGGAGGGTGGATGCATGTATCCTCGCTAACGGAGGACATTTTGAACATTTCCTGTAACAAAGTGTTTGGAGTCACGCTGGTTCGTTCTGCTGCTGTTTGTTTCTATTCCATGATTAATGTGATTTGAAGAGAAGTAATAAAATGAGCTCTAACGTGGAAAGTAAGCGTTACCGGACACATGTCCACATAACATATTTTCTTTCTTTGTGTGTGAGGAATGTTTCCTGAAAGTTTGGCCGTACCTTTTTGTAACACCCTGTATACGCACAAGAAATATTTCCTTGAGTAAATTGAACAGCAATCACCATAACTGAAGCAAACACCAGTATCAGAAACTTTCTCATGACGACGAGAGAGACTCTGGTCCTATTTACAAAAATTCCCGTAGATGTGCAGCACTATGAAGGGCTGTGAGGAGGTGGATTCAACTGAAGCCGCTCTGTCAGTCGGCTGAGAAAAAGTAAAAAGGCTAGCTGGTTTCAGACGAAGCCACTTTGCCTCAGAGGGTTAAGCCACGTGAGGTCGTACCTGTGGTGCATCTGGCACCCAGTCGTGGCACTGCAAAAACGAAGTCCAGTGAGCTGTGCGACATTGACCTGCGCGCCTCCCTGTGCATCCTTCTGAGAACACCCTCGAGTGTGGTTCCTCTGTGCCCCTGAGTGACTCCGCTGCATGCCTGACACTGTCACTTCATCCCAGTCAGCTTCCAAAGTTCTCTTACTTATACAAAGCATGCAATTTCGAATAAAAATAAATAGTATGCTAATTAATTACAGACAGTCACTGTCACTAATATGCATTATATCACTCAGTGTTTATTAATTATTCCAGTCTAATGGGTCTTTATTTTCCGGTTCTACATCAACGTACAGACTCCGCAAACCACCGTGCGGTGTGTGGTGGAGGGCACTCTCTACCACTAATAGTCGTTTTCTTTCCTGATCCACTCACAGACAGAGCGAGGGGAAAAGAACATTCTGTAATCCCCCATACAAGCCCTAGTTTGTCGTATCTTATCTTCATGGTCCTTACATGAAATATATATGTTGGCAGCTGTAGGATTCGCTCTGCAATCAGCTTCAAATGTCGTTTCTCTACATTTTCTCAGTAGTGCTCCTCTAAAAGAACGTCGCCTTGCCTCTAGGGATTCCAATTTGAGTACTCGAAACGTCTCCGTAATATCCGTGTGTTGTTCGAACCTATCGGTAACAAATCTGCCTGAGAACTGCTTCGATGTCTTCCTTCAATCTGACCTGTTACGGATCCAAACACTCCAGCAGAACTCAAGAATACGTCGCACTAGTGTCCTATAAGTGGCTTTCTTTTAAGACGAACCACATTTTACTAAAATCCTCCCAACAAACAGAAGTCAACCATTCGGTTTCCCTACCACAGTCTTCACATGCTCGTTCGAGTTGACGTCTCTTTGCAACGTTAAGCCTAGACTCTTAAACCTTGTGACTGCGTCAAGCAGGTCACTACTAATTCTGTATTCGAATATTAGAGGTATATTTTTCCTACTCATCAGCGTTAACTTGCATTTTTCTACATTTAGATCCTGCCGCCGTTTATCACGTCAACTAGATATTTTCTCCGTCATCTTGTATCATGCTACAGTCACTCATCTTCGACAGTTTACCGTAAACCACAGCATCATCACAAACAACCGCAGACAGCTGCCAACCTTGCCCTCCAGGTCATTTACTTGGATAGAAAATAATAGCGGTTTTACCACACCTCCTTCGGCACTGCAGACGATGCCCGTGTCTCTGATGAATCTACATCTACATCTACATCGTTACTCTGCAATTCACACTTAACTGCGTGGCAGAGGGTTCATCGAACCATATTCATACTACTTCTCCGCCATTCCACTCTCGATGGCGCTTGGGAAAAAGGAACATCTAAATCTTTCCGTTCGAGATCTGATGTCTGTTATTTTGTTATGATGATCTTTCCTCCCTACGTAGGTGAGTGTCAACAAAACATTTTCGCATTCGGAAGAGAAACTTTACGACTGAAATTTCGTAAATAGATATCGCTGCAAAGAAGACCGCCTTTGTTTCAGTGACTGCCACCCCAACTCGCGTATCATATCAATGACACTCTCACCCCTACTGCGCGATAACACGAAACGAGCTGCCCTTCTTTGCACTTTTTCGATGACCTCCGTCAATCCTACCTGGTAAGGATCCCACACCGCGCAGCAATATTCCAGCAGAGGACGGACAAGTGTAATGTAGGCTGTCTCTTTAGTGGGTTTGTCGCATCTTCTAAGTGATCTGCCAACAAAGCGCAGTCTTTGTTTCGCCTTCCCTGCAATTTTATCAATGTGGTCTTCCCAATTTAAGTTGTTCGTAATTGTAATTCCTAGGTATTTAGTCGAATTGACAGCCCTTAGATTTGTCCGATTTATCGTGTACCCCAAATTTATCGGATTTCTTTTAGTACCCATGTGAATGACCTCGCACTTTTCTTTGTTTAGTGCCAATTGCCACTTTTCGCACTATACAGAAATTCTCTCTAGATCATTTTTTAATTGGAATTGATCGTCTGATGATTTTACTAGATGGTAAATTACAGCGTCATCTGCAAACAATCTAAGGGGGCTGCTCAGATTATCACCTGGATCATTTATGTAAATCAGGAACAGCAGAGGGCCTATGACACTACCTTGCGGAACGACAGATATCACTTCTGTTCTACTCCATGATTTACCGGCTATCACTACGAACTGTGGCCTCTCTGAGAGGAAACCACGAATCCAGTCACACAACTGAGACGATACTCAATATGCACGCAATTTGATTAATAGTCGCTTGTGAGGAACGGTATCAAAAGCCTTTTGGATATCTAGGAATATGGAATCGATCTGAGAACCCCTGTCGACAGTACTCATTACTTCATGGGAATAAAGAGCTCTGTTGCACAAGAACGATATTTTCTGAATCCGTGTTGGTTATGTATCAATAAGTCATTTTCTTCAAGGTGATTCATAATGTTCGCGTACAGCATATGCTCCAGAATCCTACTGCAAATTGAGGTCAGTGAATGGGTCTGTAATTCAATGGGTTACTCCTAATTCCTTTCTTGAATATTGGTATCACCTAGCTACTTTCCAGTCTTTAGGAACAGAGCGGTTGTATATGGTTGCTAAGAAAGGCGCTATTGTGTCTGCATACTCTGAAAGGAACCTGATTAGTATACCATCTGGACCGGAAGACTTGGCCCTGCGGTTCTAGGCGCTTCAGTTTGGAACCGCGAGACCGCTACGGTCGCAGGTTCGAATACTGCCTCGGGTATGGATGTGTGTGATGTCCTTAGGTTAGGTAGGTTTAACTAGTTATAAGTTCTAGGGGACTAATGACCTCAGAAGTTGAGTCCCATAGTGCTCAGAGCCATTTTGAACCAGAACACTTGCTTTTCTTAAGTGATTTGAGTTGTTTCGCAACATCTAAGATATCTACCGTCAACATGCTCGATTCATTACTTCAGAAGTCTTCGAGCCACTCACATATCTGGGAACCTATTCTGTACTCTCGTTCCTTCTGTAACAGTCTGTTGTGAGGTACCGTGTCAACTGTTTTTCGGAAATCTAGAAATGTGGGATCATCCCGCTGTCCTTCACCCATAGTTTGCAGTATATAATGTGAGAAGAGGGCAAGTTGAGTTCCACACGAGCGATGCTTTCGTAAACTGTGCTGATTAGTGGACATACACTTTTCGGCCTCCAGAAAATTTATTATTTTCGAACTCAGAATATGTTCTAGAATTCTGCAGCCAACCGATGTTAAGGATACTGCTCTGTAATTTTGTGGGTCCGTTCTTTTGTTGCTTTCATATGCATGAGTCAGTCACCTGCGCATTTTCCAGTCGCCTGGGTCTCGCCTATGGGACAGAGAATCACGGTAAAGGCAAGCTAAGGAAAGGGCATTTGGAAATTTGTGGGAAGGACTACGGGACCAAACTGCTGCGGTCATCGGTCCCTAGGCTCACACACTACTTAATCCAACTTAAACTAACTTACGCTCAGGACAACACACACAGTCTTGCCCGAGGGAGGTCTCGAACCTCTTACGGGGGGATTCGCGGGAGCTGTGACAAGACGTCCTAAACCGCACGGCTACCCCGTGCGGTAAGGAAGGGGCCAATGCCGTAGAGTATTCTTCGTAAACAGGAATTGGGATTCCCTCTGAGGCTCGCGAGTTATTTATTTTCAACTCTTTCAATTGTCTCTCTACGCCAGGGGTGCTTATTTCGACGTCGTCCATAAGGGACTCTGTGCGATGGTCTAACGACGGTATGTTTGCACGATTCTCCTGCGTCAACTGTTTCTCAAATGCGGAATTTAAAACTTTCGGTTTTATTTTGCTATCTTTAATCCCCGCACCATATTGTTTAACGAGTGACGTAATGAAGGCCTTAGACCCGCTTGTCGACTTTACATACGACCAGAATTTTCTTCGGTTCTCACCCAGATCTTTTCCTAAGGTATGACGGTGGTAGATGTTTGACGCTGTTTTCTTACATTCTCGTTTTTTGTTCCTTATGGGTCAGTTTAAAAAAAAAACGGTCGCGTAACACTACATACTTAACGTAAGTCACAATTTTAACAAAAGCTGTGTACACCTTAGAGACGCCTTCTCCCCACGTAACGGCACGAGGATGCGATGGCGCTCAGCGGCGTTTAATTCAGAAATCAGCGTGTGACCTGGGGCTGCGTTGTGTGGAGGCAGCAGCGAATTCACTTGTCAGCGTACACGAGGTCGTATGTTGACGCTAAATGGTAATTCTGGAGCAGGAAAAACGGGCCTCCGCTGCTGTCGGCTTGATATGTTATTGTCTGCTGTAGCTTTGCCAATAATACTTGATCGCGTGACAGATGACGCATCTGTTGCTCTGAATATTCAAGCAAATCGCCTCAGCTGAAATCCGCACTCTGATGCTATTTATGCAAAATTAGCCAGCGCGTACATCAGTTTCCGCTGTCCGCTTAATTACTCAATTACGTTGCGCTCCTAGAGCGCTAGAGATCTGGTTTCACGGCGATTCACTCCAAATTCCTATTCAAAAACAGAAATAAACACTGTCCAAACAGGCTTTGAAGGTCCAACGGTAATGACCGGCTACCGTGTCTTCCAGAGTCCTAAGGGGTCACCGGATGAGGATACGGAAGGGCATGTGGTCAGCACACCGCTCTGCCAGCCGTTGTTAGTTTTCGTGAACGATGCCGGTCATCGTATTAACGGACGACAAATAAAATTAGAAATCTCATCCATAATTTCGTAGCATTCTCGACAAATTAATGAGAAAATATCAGTTAATTTAGAACTATTATTTGACACAAAATTGCAGTCACAATAACTGCATTTTCCAGTCAAATAACACTCAGGTTAAGTTACGCTCTTTTTGTTGCAACTAAACTTCAATTTCCAATTAAATTGACAGTAACACGAGGCGCAACTAGTTGGTATTTCTGACAAGACATTTTCATATATATTTACATATGAGTGTTCATCTAGGAACAATAAACTGCAGCGCTGTAGCATCTGAAGTCAGGTTAGTGAAAAAATAAATGTGACCAAATGAAAAAACTCAGAATCAAATCTCAGAAAACATAGTAGGGGGGAAATTCATATTTAGGATGTATTGCAAACAAGAATATTTAAAAAATGTAAACATACTATAGGAATCTCAAACCGCATAGAACATCTAATTATAAAAATAAACAAAAGACATTTTTTAGAATCTGTTCGAGTATATGCATTAGTATGCTAACATTCTGATGAGATAGAAGACCTTTACGCAGAATTACAGAACCCAGTAAGCGACCGTGTTTCTCACAAGAAGACGATAATTGGGGAGTTTAATACAAAGGAGTACAGATACTAAGGCATGAATATTCAATTAAGAACTTCGGGTAATGACGTCGAGAATGGTAGAGGTCGTACACCACAATTTACAAAGAAGTACCTGCTACATTTTCCAGGAGAAATCAAACAGAAAATGGTCTCAACAGAACTAAAACGAAATGACTACATTTTAACAAACAATAAATATTCTGCTGAAAAACACCTCGTAGCGACTGATTAAATAATACAAATATAAAACAGCGACTAATACACAAAAATGTGTCATTTTTGTTTAAATGTAATTATTTTATATTAAGGTATTCGTTATACATAGAAAAACTGGGATATTCAGATCTATAGTTCCTAGTCATTGTTCTGTTCGTCCTAGGAACGAATAATATCCTACAGACCAGGGAAATAGCGTCTCTTCTTTACCGTTTATCTCTGCTATGGTGGAGATTATGTGTGAGTGACGAAAAGAGCAGGATAAAAGACAGGTCGCACTTGTTGCCGGGCGCGATCTGATATCTGGTGATAAATAAGAATTTTTGCAACGAATATCGCGTGCTGAAATATTTTTATTTCCCCAGTGACCGGTTTCGACAGAGTCTAGCTTTCATCATCGAATCGTCTGCAAATAGTATTACTGCACAAAAATCGCACAACCATAACAAGTTGTTTTATAAATGGAGTAGGCTCTTGTTATGGTTACGTGATTGATGCACAGTACTACTATTTTCAGAAGATCCGAAGATGACAGCTAGAATCTGTCTAAACTGGTGATTGAGGAAATAAAAATATTTCAATACGCCATCTTGGCTGCAAAAATTATTTATCAGAAAGCACGTCCCCGGAGGAGACACTTTCAATGAGGTGTCCGAATGTCTGTGGAGGAACTGCAACCCATTCATTCTCGACAACCGAAATCAGAATAGGTAAGTATGTCGGTCAGGGGAGTCTGGAGCGAAATCAAAATTTTAACTCGTCCAAAATTTTTCCATTTGGCTCAAGTCATGACTCTAGGCAAGAGAGTCCACTTCAACAATTTTGTTGCGCACAAACCATTGCCTCATAGATGCTGGTTTTTCGCAGGTTGCTTTATCATGTTCACGCAGTCACCAACACAGAAATGTTCCATAACTGTGGGCAGTGGACAATGCTGTAAAGTGTCTTCACATCCTTCCGCAATTAGTTCTCTCTAAAGAGCAAAAAGGGAGTAATCCATATGATGAAAATCACCCACCGTAACAGAATCTCCCCCGAACTTCACTGTTGGCACTAAAAATGACGGTGGGTAGCGTTCTCCATGCATTCGAGAAAGCCAATCCCCTCCATCCGATTCCCACAGTGTATAGAGTAATACGTCATAGAAAACTCACTAGTTTCCAGTCATCCTCTCTCCAAAGGGGTTAGGTTGGGTTGTTTCTTGGGGGAAGAGACCAAACAGCGAGGTCAGCGGTCTCATCGGATTAGGGAAGGACGGGGGAGGAAGTCGGTCGTGACCTTTCAAATGTGCCATCCCGGAATTTGCCTGGAGCTATTTAGGGAAATCACGGAAAACATAAATCAGGATGGCCGGAGGCGGGCCACTCCCCTGTGGCATCGCTCTTCAGACCACCTCAAGCGTCGCTTAGCACTGAGCACAGAAGTGTGTGACTTACGACGAGCCGATCCATCTTTGTCGGCCATTCTCTTTAACTCCTTGTACACTATCATTGTGATAACTGTATGAAGTACACAGTCACATCACCATCAATCGACCTGGACAGCTTTAGAACGGTTGAGATGTTCCTGGTGGATCTGTTATTCAGGAAGCATTCGATGACCATACCACGTGCAGAGACGTTGACACTGACTTCTCCTGACCGCATTCTGCTGTTACCGCTTCTCTATTAACAACACGGCACTCCACGCCTCCTTTTACGCCTGAGGTTTCACTTCTCGTCACATCTGGTGGTCAATTCCGCATTACATAATGGCGTCCGGATGCTATGGATAAACCGACTGATGTGGTGAATAGCTTTTTAGAGATTTCCCTAAACCGCTTCAGGCAAATTCCGGGATGATTCCTGTGAAAGAGCACAGCTGATTTTCTTCCTCATCCTTGAAACGATCGTGTATGTCCGAAAGAACAGACACCATTTTGATCCTGCAGCCATTATGAATGAAGACACAAAGGAATTAAGGACATTCAGCTGCTCGTGGGCATGTACAGGGTGTTTCAAAAATGACCGGTATATTTGAAACGGCAATAAAAACTAAACGAGCAGCGATAGAAATACACCGTTTGTTGCAATATGCTTGGGACAACAGTACATTTTCAGGCAGACAAACTTTCGAAATTACAGTAGTTACAATTTTCAACAACAGATGGCGCTGCGGTCTGGGAAACTCTATAGTACGATATTTTCCACATACCCACCATGCGTAGCAATAATATGGCGTAGTCTCTGAATGAAATTACCCGAAACCTTTGACAACGTGTCTGGCGGAATGGCTTCACATGCAGATGAGATGTACTGCTTCAGCTGTTCAATTGTTTCTGTATTCTGTCGGTACACCTGGTCTTTCAAGTGTCCCCACAGAAAGAAGTCACAGGGGTTCATGTCTGGCGAATAGGGAGGCCAATCCACGCCGCCTCCTGTATGTTTCGGATAGCCCAAAGCAATCACACGATCATCGAAATATTCATTCAGGAAATTAAAGACGTCGGCCGTGCGATGTGGCCGGGCACCATCTTGCATAAACCACGAGGTGTTCGCAGTGTCGTCTAAGGCAGTTTGTACCGCCACAAATTCACGAAGAATGTCCGGATAGCGTGATGCAGTAATCGTTTCGGATCTGAAAAATGGGCCAATGATTCCTTTGGAAGAAATGGCGGCCCAGACCAGTACTTTTTGAGGATGCAGGGACGATGGGACTGCAACATG
This sequence comes from Schistocerca americana, assembly GCF_021461395.2. Lineage (NCBI taxonomy): Eukaryota > Metazoa > Arthropoda > Insecta > Orthoptera > Acrididae > Schistocerca > Schistocerca americana. The sequence goes on from NC_060124.1 coordinate 22,049,832, forward strand.
GGGCTTTTCGGTTCCCCATATGCGCCAGTTCTGTTTATTGACGAAGCCGTCCAAGTAAAAATAAGCTTCGTCAGTAAACCAAATGCTGCCCACATGCATATCGCCGTCATCAATCCTGTGCACTATATCGTTAGCGAATGTCTCTCGTGCAGCAATGGTAGCGGCGCTGAGGGGTTGCCGTGTTTGAATTTTGTACGGATAGAGGTGTAAACTCTGGCGCATGAGACGATACGTGGACGTTCGCGTCATTTGGACCGCAGCTGCAACACGGCGAACGGAAACCCGAGGCCGCTGTTGGATCACCTGCTGCACTAGCTGCGCGTTGCCCTCTGTGGTTGCCGTACGCGGTCGCCCTACCTTTCCAGCACGTTCATCCGTCACGTTCCCAGTCCGTTGATATTTTTCAAACAGATCCTTTATTGTATCGCTTTTCGGTCCTTTGGTTACATTAAACCTCCGTTGAAAACTTCGTCTTGTTGCAACAACACTGTGTTCTAGGCGGTGGAACTCCAATACCAGAAAAATCCTCTGTTCTAAGGAATAAACCATGTTGTCTACAGCACACTTGCACGTTATGAACAGCACACGCTTACAGCAGAAAGACGACGTACAGAATGGCGCACCCACAGACTGCGTTGTCTTCTATATCTTTCACATCACTTGCAGCGCCATCTGTTGTTGAAAATTGTAACTACTGTAATTTCGAAAGTTTGTCCGCCTGAAAATGTACTGTTGTCCCAAGCATATTGCAACAAACGGTGTATTTCTATCGCTGCTCGTGTAGTTTTTATTGCCGTTTCAAATATACCGGTCATTTTTGAAACACCCTGTATTTACATTAATGGGGAAAATTGAAAATTTGCATCGGACCGGCATTCGAACCTGGGGCTCCTGCTTACTGTTCAGACGCCATCCGGACGCAGTGCTCATCGCAGTTGTACAGACTACCCTAGCACGCCTTCCAACATACCTAAATTCTCAACTTACGCCACACACTACTGCCGTAGCGCCCCTGCCGATTATCCTCATTACTCGCGGTGTTTGGCCTGTTTCCGAAAGAGTCCAAGCGTGGTGTACATCTGTTCTGAAGTGATCACTGCCCAGCTTAGCCCTTCGGACATGTGCGAAAAACGGACACCACGTATTTATACATAATTAAGGTGATGACGGCCAATGATCCCTTCAGTAGAAATGCACACCACGCTCGAACTCTTAGGGTATCGACAAAACGCTGCGGGTAATGAGGTTAATGGCCAGCGGCATTTCGTCAGTGGAGTGTGAATAAGATGAGAATTCGGGTCTGACGGGACGCATGTTAGGATGCTCCTGTTGCGGGACTAGTTATGTTTACATAATTGCAGCGTAAAAACACACCGTAACTCATACGACTCCTTTAGAAAGTTAAACAACAGAACAGCATAAAAACAAATGAGGAAACATAAGTCAGAGACTGCACCAGAGATGTTGTTGTTGTTGTGGTCTTCGGTCCTGATACTGGTTTGATGCAGCTCTCCATGCTACTCTATCCTGTGCAAGCTTCTTCATCTCCCAGTACCTACTGCAACCTACATCCTTCTGAATCTGCTTGGTGTATTCATCTGTTGGTCTCCCTCTACGATTTTTACCCTCCACGCTGCCCTCCAATACTAAATTGGTGATCCCTTAATCCCTTGATTTCCATAATATTGTCCTCAAAATATGTCCTACCAACCGAGCCCTTCTTCTGGTCGAGTTGTGCCACAAACTTCTCTTCTCCCCAATCCTATTCAATACCTCCTCATTAGTTACGTGATCTACCCACCTTATCTTCAGCATTCTTCTGTAGCACCACATTTCGAAAGCTTCTATTCTCATCTTGTCCAAACTATTTATCGTCCATGTTTCACTTCCATACATGGCTACACTCCATACAAATACTCTCAGAAATGACTTCCTGACACTTAAATCTATACTCGATGTTAACAAATTTCTCTTCTTCAGAAACGCTTTCCTTGCCATTGCCAGTCTACATTTTATATCCTCTCTACTTCGACCGTCATCAGTTATTTTGCTCCCCAAATAGCAAAACTCCTTTACTACTTTAAGCGTCTCATTTCCTAATCTAATTCACTCAGCATCACCCGACTTAATTCGACTACATTCCATTATCCTCGTTTTGCTTTTGTTGACGTTCATCTTATATCCTCCTTTCAAGACACTGTCCATTCCATTCAACTGCTCTTCCAAGTCCTTTGCTGTCTCTGACAGAATTACAATGTCATCGGCGAACCACAAAGTTTTATTTCCTCTCCATGAATTTTAATATCTACTCCGAATTTTTCTTTTGTTTCCTTCACTGCTTGCTCAATATACAGATTGAACAACATCGGGGAGAGGCTACAACCCTGTCTTACTCCGTTCCCAACCACTGCTTCCGTTTCATGTCCCTCGACTCTTATAACTGCCATCTGGTTTCTGTACAAATTGTAAATAGCCTTTCGCTCGCTGTATTTTACCCCTGCCACCTTTAGAATTTGAAAGAGAGTATTTCAGTTAACATTGTCAAAAGCTTTCTCTAAGTCTACAAATGATCGAAACGTAGGTTTGCCTTTCCTTAATCTTTTTTCTAAGACAAGTCGTAAGGTCAGTATTGCCTCACGTGTTCCAGTGTTTCTACGGAATCCAAACTGATCTTCCCCGAGGTTAGCTTCTACTAGTTTTTCCATTCGTCTGTAAAGAATTCGTGTTAGTATTTTGCAGCTGTGACTTATTAACGCCAGAGATAACGGTTACAAATTGCAATCACCCACACACAGCATTACACTGTACGTAACACTGCACTTCACCACTCCCCCCTTAGTGTCAACGGTCCTCTCTGTCGAAACGGACATGTCGTCCGGATCGGGTTACAACGGGTTGTGCACAGGCTGTTGATGGTGCGTTAGAGGTAGCGACTCCGATGCGGGTATATAAATACCGACAAGTAGGCAAGGGATTTGTATCTTTCCGACGTGCGTGCTGTAAATGTGGAAAGTGAGTCATGGCGATGTTATTACCAAAAGCATCCAAACAGGACCAGCGTGCTGTTATGCTTTCCTTGACCTTTCGAAGGACAAACCGTGGTAGATATCCATGGGAGAATGTGAATATGTATCGGGCACATGTCTGTCGAAAACCACGTCTGTGTGACAAACGATGCTGCTTCATGATAAGGCATGTCCCCGTATCGCGACTGTCGTAACGCGGAAATTACGCCAACTCTCTTGTGAGACACTCAAGTACTCGCCCTATAGTCCTGATCTCTCCCCAAGCGATCATCATACCTTCGGTCCCTGAAATAGGCCTTGAAGGGTCAACAATTTCTACTAGATATGCAGCAGGCAGTTACGGAATTGTTCACGCAGCAGGACACAATTTTTTTTTTTCTTTCCAAACGGGCATCTTCAACCTGGTGCATCGGTGAGATGTTTGCCTCAATGCTCACGGCCATTTTGCTTGATTGCATATCGCGAATGGAAATTTTTTACCGCATCATATACGGGGTGATGGCTGCCCCTATTCTGGGCTTCACGCGACCTGTAACACCTTCAAGTACCATACTTAAGATTTTCATATTCTCTCCCTCACTATAGGATGTTTTTGTACGAAATTTAATGCAGCTAAATTTTTTACTGAGATAGTTTTTCGCTAGAGGCTGTAGTTTCCGAATTATTCAAGAAAACCATAAAAAAGTGACCTTCAAACGCATTTTTCTTGAATAACTCGAAAACGGTGGCCTCCAGCGCAGTAATATATTTAACTACGTTAAATTTCCTACTGAAAGGGCCAATTAGTTTCTTCGGTAGGAGTAATAGTTTCCGCGTAGCAAGCCAGAAAATGTGCTAATGTCACACGTGGTTTTTGACGGCGTTGTAGGATGCATAAAACCTGTCGGTAGGGGCAGCTGTATATACTGATAACTGCGCAAAGCTGGTGTGGGTCACTAGTTATTCATAAACTGAGCTTGTGTTCTGTTAATGTAATATAAAAGTGTGAAGTGTTATAGTTTGTGAAAAACTTGTTAAAAAACATGATTGTGACGAAAATTTGTACTTAGAATTTCCAACCCTTGCAGTTCCGTTTGTCGACATTAATGTTAAAACAACAGCATGGTTCCCTTTCAATATATCAGGATTCAAAGCAAGGAAAAAATAGAGACAGAGCTCAAGCAGTGGTACGAGTTAGAAGATGAGGGTGAGTAGTGGATAGAGAGAGAGAGAGGTGAGTCGGGTAGAATTCGGTGGGAGAGAGCGAAGGGGAGGAACATTGTGATCAGAGCCACCCCTGGCCGCGGGAGCAGCTAATCGCAATATTGATACAATCCACGGGGCAAAGGGGGGTGCGGCCAGGCGGCCAGCGGAGTACTGGGACGGCAGGGGGAGGGGGGACAAAAATTGGAAGTGATTATTAAATTTTAATAAAAGTTTCTTGGCCCTCCCTTCTCTCTGCAGTTATAAGACTTTGTGAATAGCTAGTTAATTATACAAACGGTTATTAATTAGCAATTTAAATTCTTGCGTTAATTTTCTTGCAACTCTTTCTTCCCTTATTTTCCTCTGCCAGATTCTCCGGAGAAATTGCTTTGAATTCGAACATAAAGTAAGCATTACGTCCCAAAGATGCTTCCCGGAGGCTAAATCAGAACTCAATTTGTGAAAGTAGTTCACAGGCGGCGGCGAGAAAGAAGTGATTCCGAATGTTCGCCGCTGATTTCTGTCAAAGAACTCCGGAGGGGCGGGCTTTATTAGGCGCCTCCCGGAGCAGATTGCTCTGGCAGAGGGCTTCTTTTGTCGTGGTGTAATGGCTGAGGTCGCGTACAAGAGCCCCGTCTGTCGATATCCGGCCGTACTCGCCGGAAGCGGAGAATGCGCTACGTCTGTGAGCGGCAGCGAATTCTCTACAGAGTAAGGATTAATACAGTACGAATTTCTTGTTTTAATTAGAGTAGTCACTCGAACGAAGGTAATTTTAAATACAATCCGTCATAACGCAAAATTAAATTATTAATATTATTTGTAGCATCATTTGTACACTATACAGGGTATTCCTTTTATAAATTCAACTGCCGTGTTCTTGCTACAGTACATATGTACATATTCTAAAGGCCAACGCCTTGTCGATGCAGCGACTCTCATCTGTCACTGGCTGTCCGTTTCGGTTCCAAGTAATTGCCACATTCTATCTTCTTCTCGATGTCATCTCCCATTCTTTCCCAGCTCTTTCCCATCAAAAAACGTTAATCATTGTGGAACATGGCAATGCTTCATAATTTCTAAACAGGTATGGGAATTGGATATACAGCGTAAACACATCCCTCCCGTTCTCCCTGCCCCTCCCCTGCTTCCCCTTCTATCCGTCCACCTCCTGCTCCTCCTCCACCTCCACATCCCTCCCTCTGTACATCTGCTCCTCCCCCTCTATCTGTCAGTTTCCCCCCTCTCTGTCTTCTTACCCCTCTCTATGATCTTAAGCCTTATTTATTGGTATTATAAATGAAATCTTGATTGCAAATTGAAGACGCTTAAAATGAACGGGATCACTGGCATACGCGTATGAGACACACCCCTTCTGCTGTTGGATCTGTATGGAAAAGTAACAGGTATTGACTTTGCTGGTCCATTATATGTCAGACAAGGACGTATTACGAAGAAAGCGTATATTGCTCTATTCACATGCGCAACAACACGAGTCGTACACTTGGAACTATGCTCAGATATGTCAACTGACAGATTTCTTCAAGCCCCACAAAGGTTTGTCGGAAGACGAGGAGTGCCCAGCACAATTTACACTGATAATGCAACTACCTTCCACGGCACGCACCTAGAGCTGAAGGAGCTCTGGCAGGCTCTCATGGCAAGCAAGACGCACAAGTACCGCGCCCAGCAAGCCATCACTTGGAAATTCATCGCCCCACTCGCGCCTTGGTGGGGAGGATTCTGGGAACGGATGGTGGGATCTGTCAAACGCTGCCTGAGAAAAGTTTTAGGACAGTCACAGTTGGACGAAGAAGGTTTCAACACAATCCTGGTCAGCATAGAAGCAACACTAAACTCTAAACCAATTACGCAAGGGGGAGAGGAATCTGAGCCACTGACGCCCGCACATTTCCTTGTAGGTGATCGACTCGCAACACTACTGGTCCAGAATCAGCAGGTAGAAAGGACTTGTCCAAGGAATTTCAACGGCTGCAGAAGATGGTAGAACACTTCTGGAACAGGTGGAAGAAAGAATATCTGATCCTGCTCAAAAACTTCCATGAAACTCATCAACCAAGGCCACGTTCAGGAAGACACCAGCTGGGTGATGTCGTTCTTCTACAAGAGGATGTTCGTCCACGACACATGTGGAGGAAGGCGCGGAAAGAAGATCTTCATGAAGGAAGAGATGGGAAAATACGAACTGTAACCTTACGAACTTCAGAAGGATCCATAATCTCACGTCCCGTTCAACTGGTGATTCCTCTAGAAATTGACCAGGGTGGGGAGGGTGTTGCAGGTTGATATTTGTAATTATAGACACTCTGGAAATATTGATTATCCTTGAATTAATGTTTTATATTCCAGGATGTACGTTCGTTGGAGAGAAATAAATTAATGTTGTATTGGAATCACGGTGTTGTGTGTCCGTAATAGAAAGTAACTTCTATAACAGTACTTCTAATAGTTTTAATCTGTGAATGGGAAGGATTACAAAGTTTTGGACGATTCAGATTTCGCAGTAGTAGTCCAATCAAAAGCCAGTAAGACATAGATACAACTTTCTGTTTCCGTACAACCGACGGCCGAGAAGAATACAAAACAGCACCTTGTTGAGTATACAGGTTTTGTTTGAAAATATTCATTGAAGAGCCAAAGAAACTGGTACGAGTGCCTAATTTCGTGTAGGGCCCCTCGGTCACGCAGAAGTGCCGCAACACGACGTGGCGTGGACTCGATATCTGAAGTACAGCTTGTGGGAACTGACACCATGAATCCTGCAGGGCATTCCATAAATACGTAGGAGTACGAGGGAGTGGAGATCTCTTCTGAACAGCACGTTGCAAGGTATCTCAGATATGGTCAATAACTTCCGTGTCTGGAGAGTTTGGTTGCCAGGGGAACTGTTTAAGCTGAGAAGAATATTCCTGGAGCCACTCTGTTGCAATTCTGGACGTATGGGGTGTCGCATTGTCCTGCTGGAATTGCCCAAGTCCGTCGTAATGCAGAGCAGACATGAATGGATGAAGGTGATCAGGTATTTTTCTCTTTTTCATTTCCTTCAACAGTCTTCTCCCTTCGTTGATTTCCCTCAAGACTTGCAGACTGATTTTTATTTCCGTCTAGCTGGTTCTTGTCAATCTTCACCGTATACACATTTCAGCAACAAAAAGTCGATTCCTTTCCAATTTACCCAGAATACAGATTTCACTTCTATAGAGCGGTGTACTCCATACAAATGATTTTTCAAAGGTTTTCTGACATCTTTATTCATATATTTGCTAGTTAAAATGTTTTTCTTAGTCATAAATGCCAGTTTTCACAAATGCGGTCATTAATTTCCATTATGCATCTATTATTTTCTGTGATTATACTACCAAGATAGCGAAATTGTTCTACCTCATCATTTCTGAAGTCATTAACTTTTTTATTGGCTTCAGTTTCTTTTCTGTACTTGCATTGGTTCACTCTTAATTTCTATAGTTTAAGAGTGTCTGAATGGACTTGCAACATCTATTCATTTCTTTTGTCGGAGTCCGCAACTACCACGATCTCATCAGCAAATCTAGTACACGTAACCTTCTACTATTGGCTTTTATTCGATTTGTCTTCTCCTTCAGCATATGAATTGCTTTTTCAATGCACTTGTTAAATAAATGTGGGGATAGGGTACACGAATAATTCCTTTTTTAAACTTGCCTTCTTCGTCGACGTTAGTGATACTTATTTACTTATTGTTGTGTTTTGGTTATGATACAGTTGATTTATCATTCTTCTATCAATCCAGTCAAGTCATACTTTCATAGTTCTAAAGAGTAGCTTCCAGTCCTCAATATAATACGTATTTACGTTACAGAGCCATTTCGTCTTCCTCACTGTCACCAGTATATACACTTGTCGAAATTCGTAGAACGGGCGTGGACGAATCGTTAGCAAAACTAACATATTGAGAAATAAAATTCTTGCTGTGACATATTCTGTTCTTTTCCAATATTCTACTCCGTTTCCCTTTAGAATTACACAAGGACCCTACAGCGAAAAAAAAAATGCTTTGTATGGTCTTTGCCTTTATAGCTTTCCGATTTCATAAAATCGGAAAAAAATTTCGTGCTTCAACCACTCCACTGCATGCAATTTAAATTGACGTCATAATTTCTATCGTGTGCTTTTAACACTGCCACACAACGAGTGGAATGGCTCAGTACAGGGGCCATGATCGGAAAGAAAAATAGCGCACACATTTTCCTTTAGATGGGATAGCAATCAAATGCCAACGTCGAAATTTCGAACGAGACCCAGAAGGCGGTTAACACCAGCGCCCAGGATGAGGTGTTCTTTGACTTCCGGTTTGTGTTCCACTCTGTTCCGCACTGTCGCGTAATGCATAAAATACTTGTGTACGGAATATCAAATCAGATTTGTGGATGATTTGAAGAATTCCTTGCAAACAGAAAACAGCACGTCGATTTTCACAAAGAAAAATCATCAGACGTAAAAGTACCCCAGAGAGCTCTTAAAAAGACTATTACTGTTCACAATATACACAAGGCTTAACGGGTATAAGTGTAGGTATTTTTGTAAGTGGTTCGTTGATATGTGCACACATAGTTGCGTTGGTTGTGTTTTCCCTGTGTTGAACAGTCTTCCCATAAACACGTCACGTAATTTACTACTTGGTGTTTTCCATACGGTCGTAATCACATAACTAAGTCGACTATGCCTGTCAGTATAGACTACCCGTTTTGCGTCCATGTATCACACGTCAACATCTGATCTGCTACCACGGCGAAAATAACCGTTAACTGCTTGCTCTAGCTCTTGCCACGTGTACTTGGAGGTACCAACCAGCCTAAAAACATACTACTCTAATAGCGACACTCATTAGACTGCAAATGAAGTAAATACTGAGATAATGTTCTTCTGTACACCGTCCTAAATCACCTACAGAAATATCAGCATTTATATGCGTTATACCTTGTAAGTATAAACGACCTAGTACACACATAACAAAAAGTTTTGCATCACCTCGGTTCCGAGAGTTCCGGAACCTGTACAGAAAATTGGAATACGAATCAACATAAACATCATTTCCGCTCTTTTTATTGCTCATGAAAACCACACATTGCTTGTTGTACCACCATACAGCGAGACCTTCAGAGGTAGTGGTCCAGATTGCTGTACACACCGGTACCTTTAGTACCCAGTAGCACTTCCTCTTGCATTGATGCATGCCTGTATTCGTCTTGGTATACTATACGCAAGTTTACAAGGCACTGTCGGTCCAGATTGTCCCACTCCACAACGGCGATTCGGTGTAGATCCCTCGTAGTGGTTGGAGGGTCATGTCGTCCATAAACAGCCTTTTCAATCTATCCCATGCATATTCGATATGGTTCGTGTCTGGAGAACATGCTGGCCACTCTAGTGCGATGTCGTTATCTTGAAGGAAGTCACTCACAAGATGTGCACGATGGAGGCGCGAATTGTCGTCCATGAAGACGAATGTCTCGCCAATATTCTGCCGATATGGTTGCACCATCGCTCGGAGGATGGCATTCACGTATCGTACAGCCGTTACGGCGCCTTCCATGACGTCGGGAGAGAGGCTGCTCGTCAATCAGCCAATTGCCTACAGTTTGAGTCGTAACTTGAGGTGCTGTGGCTGCACGAAAAGCACTATTCAACAAGATGACGTTAATGTCAGGGTTCCTACGATCAATAATACGTAGGTAGCGATCATCCACCGCGGTAGTAGTCCTTGGGCGGCCTGAGCGAGGCATGTCATCGACAGTTCCTGTCCCTCTGTATCTCCTCCACGCCCGAACAACATCGCTTTGCTTCACTCCGAGACGCCTGGACGCTTCCCTTGTTGACAGCCCTTCCTGGCACAAAGTAACAATGCGGACGCGATCGAGCCGCGGTACTGACCGTCTAGGCATGGTTGAACTACAGACAACACGAGCCGTGTACCTCCTTCTTGGTGGAATGACTGGAACTGATCGACTGTCGGACTCTTTCTGTCTAATAGGCACTGCTCATGCATGGTTGTTTACGTCTTTGGGTGGATTTAGTGACATCTCTGAACAGTCAAGGGGCTGTGTCTGTGATACAGTACCCACAGTCAACATCTATCTTCAGGGGTATTGGGAACCGGGGTGATGCAAAACTCTTTTTGATGTGTGTCTATAACGTCAGAAACTATGTCAGGCTGTTCGCGAATGATGTTGTACATAGAGAAACTGCAGTTCTACAAAACTTTTGCCAAATGTAGGAAGATCTGTACGGAAATTATGTTTGGTGCAGGGGTTGACCGTTGACGTTCAACATAAACAAATACAACATACCACGCATAAATAGGCAGAAAGCCGTATTATTTATAATCACATTATTGTAGAACTGTCACTGAAAGTAGTCGCATCCAGTAAATATGTGGGAGTAAGCAAGTGAGCGATTTAAAGTGGAATCATCACATGAAACTAATGGTGGTGGTGGTGGTGGTGGTTAGTGTTTAACGTCCCGTCGACAACGAGGTCATTAGAGACGGAGCGCAAGCTCGGGTTAGGGAAGGATTGGGAAGGAAATCGGCCGTACCCTTTCAAAGGAACCATCCCGGCATTTGCCTGAAACGATTTAGGGAAATCACAGAAAACCTAAATCAGGATAGCTGGAGACGGGATTGAACCGTCGTCCTCCCGAATGCGAGTCCAGTGTGCTAACCACTGCGCCACCTCGCTCGGTCATGAAACTAATGCCAGACTGCAAGGATCCTCAGGAAGTGTAGGCCACCTATGGGGAAAGTAGTTTACGAAACCCTCGGTCGACCGATATTTGTATATCGCTGGTCAGTCGGCGACCATTACCAAACAAGTTTGATGGAGGAAATAGAGAAGATCCAAAGAGGAGCAGTGCGTTTCGCCGCGGGTTCCTTAGTAAATGGAAAAGCATCGTGAAGATTGTCATTATGTCAAGTGCCAGTCGCTGCTAGAAATGCATTGTGGACCACGATGCGGTTTACTACTGAAATTCCAAAAGTGCGCTTTCTTTGCTTCTTCCGAGAGATATTTCGCGAAAAGAAGATTAGAGAAATTAGAGATTGCTCAGAGGCTTTGAACAATCGATCTTGCCGTGTATAATTCGAGCCTGGAACAGATTATTGGGTGCTTACATTTCGCAACATATCATATGATAGCTTGCGAAGTTTAGAAAAGACGCACAGTAGTAGTTTTGAGACTGTATCTCTACGCTGATTGTTGGTACAAATACGGACATACAAAGTCACCCAGTAATTTGTAATCGCCATTTACTTCATAACTGTAGGACTTGCAGTGAAGAAAGGTATTATATGTCGTGTACGTCCGTGAATGCGACTGACTCTTCAGGTTTTCGGAGGTTGTATCTCCTTCCACTAATTATTCTTGAACAAAGCATTAATTTCAGTAAGTGAATAGAAAGCGTTCCAGTAAACTCAGAAATAAAGAGGTATCTAGTGTTTCTGAAGATGTGTGTGAATGTGTACCGTACCTGCAGCGGGGGATCGAGCGCTGACCGCGGCGGCCTGGCGGCACGTGTTCGTAGCCCCGCGCTCTGGTTCACTGACGCCGCCGGCAGAATGCGCTGTCGGCGCCCCACTGGCTTTGTTTGTTCGTCAAAATTAGTTTTGTAATTGTTGTTTATCGTTATGCATTTAATTTGCAGTTTTAGAAAGATGCAGGTGGCAGGGGACATTATTGTTTTAATTGTAGCTATTTTTGTTTATCACTAATTAAAAATTGACACTTTGTGTGCTGATTGATTGATGTGCCCCTACATGTGTACTGTGTAAATATTGGGCGTCGGAAAGTTATTTGGTCGAAACCGCTGCAGACAATTAATGAGGCATCCTTGATTACTGCAAGTGATGCATTTCGGTCCACAATAAACGTATTGTGTAAAAAATGAGTGTTTGCGTTTGTAATAACATGCCCATTAAAAACAGCATATTTTTAAAACAGGCGTGGCTTTTGCGGGCTGGATGCAACTTCCCCGCGTATCTCAAAGATTATGTGGGGAATATATTCTTACTTGCCGACTTTGCTCGACTGCACAGCATTAAATTATCGCAAAACTCAACAAAACGTGTGGTGTCTGATGACTGTAAGTGACTTCCACAGTAGCTCTCATTTAGTTCAGCTGAGATGTAGTTTATAGTAACAGACGCTGAATAGAAAATAGTAAATGTGAGCGTCTTCCTTTAGCGCCTATCGTAACTATGTAGATAATCCACAAGCCACTGCATGGCATATACTAGGGAAATCCGTTCCGCTATTTACCATAACTTCTTTGCTTTTCTCGAGAATATATCACGGAATAAAGCAACGTATTTATGCTGCCATTCGTCTCATGACCTTTCTCATTTTTTCCCCATAGCCCATTCGCGATATATACAATGTAAGTATAGGACTGATTTGGTACTCTGAGATAAGTAAAGAATATTCTCAAGTTTTGCGACGGTATTTTGCTACTGCAAGAACGTCATTTTGTCATCAATTATTCCTGCGTAAGATCCGTGTGCAACGATGTAATCCTCTTGGTCTGACTGCACTGGCCGATCACTTAGCGGTAAAGCTATGAATTTCTTTGATACACTCTGGCGAGAAAAATCTTTGACAGACTAGAGTTTCCTGTTTTCATATACAACGACTCTCCTGGAATTCATCCAAAATCTCAATTTTCCTACTTTTAAAATATTTGAATTATGGCAATGTAACTCATTATATCATTCTAGTGAGCTAGGTTAGGAAACGAGATACTTTAAGTAGTGGACTAGATTTTCTATTTGGGCATCGAAATAACTGATGATTGCCGAAGTAGAGAGTGTAAACTGGCAATTACAAGAAAAGCGTTTCGGAAGAAGAGAAAATTTTTAACGTCTTATGTGGCTTTCAAGTGATACTAAGTCTTTTCTCAAAGTATTTGAGTGGGGTGTAGGCATGTATGGAAGTAAAACATGAACAATAAACGGTTTAGACAAGAAGAGAATAGAACTTTTGAAACTTGGCGCTACGGAAGAATGCTGAAGAGTAGATGGGTGGATCACGTAACTAATCAGGAGATACTGACTGGAAATGAAGAGCAAAGAAATTTGTGGCACAACCTGATTAGAAGGAGGGATCAGTTCATAGGACACTTTCTGAGAGCTCAAGGGATCACCGATTTGGTTTGGAGGGAAGTGTGGAGAGGTAAATATAGTAGAGGGAAACCAAAAGATAAATACAGTAAGCACATACAGAAGGATGTAGGTTGCAGTAGTGGTTCGAAGATGAAGAAGCTTGCACAGGATAGAGAAGCATGGAGAGCAGCATCAAACCAGTTTTCAGATTGAGGGCCACAACACTAAACAACAGTGAGCTACTTTGCATTGATTTGAGTTCTTCAATGACGCTGCACATAAAATCGATCATATATTTTCTTATAATGCTTTGGCTTGTATTTATCCCCAACTCAGACAAGATAACTTCCTTTTAATTCAGTCCTATTTTCTGATCAGTTACTCAACTAATATTTATCTGGAATATATTGATTGTCATGCATCTGACACATAATATGATGGTTATTTGATTTCTTGACTTATTCACTGTTTCGAAAAGCAAGAATCTTCTTGAATAAAATTTCATTTCATTTCATTCTAGAAACCTCCCCCAGGCTGTGGCTAAGCCATGTCTCCGCAATATCCTTTCTTTCAGGAGTACTAGTTCTGCAAGGTGCGCAGAAGAGCTTCTGTAAAGTTTGGAAGGTAGGAGACGAGGTACTGGCAGAAGTAAAGCTATGAGGACGGGGCGTGAGTCGTGCTTGGGTAGCTCAATTGGTTTTGCCGGCACGGTAGCTCAGCGTGTTCGGTCAGAGGGTTAGCTCCCTCTGTAATTAAAAAAAAACTGAGTTAGTAGATCAACAACGAACTTAAACAGATGTCTTGCGACGTCCGCCCCGAGCAGATGCAACGAACAAAATCAAACACTTGCCCGCGAGAGACAAAGGTGCCGAGTTCGAGTCTCGATCCGGCACACAGTTTTAATCTGCCAGGAACTTCTTATGTATCGACACGGCAAATTTTGTGAGAAATAGCATTCATCGTCGTCCTGAATTGAGCATTTGTATGTTTCTCTTAACCACTCCTACAAACGACAGTACAGCGGGATCAAGAGACCATTTTCATGCTTCTGCGATGAAGCGTCTTGAGATAGTAACAGGACGAAAACTACAAAATGAGTTGGCTCGGAATTTTTTAGGATTTAAGGCAACGCTTTTGTCCGTACTAAAACAGATTTCTCACCACCATAACACTGACGTTGGATTATTTTCCTGAAATGTGCCATTATTTTCGGGTATCTGCGTAGAAACAGACTTTTTCATCTTGAATATTAACATCGCTTGTCGAACTTCCGTGAAAGGATAAAATAGTGTTTTGGACTGGCACTTAGATCAGGGCACTTGCTTCAAATGGAAGAGTACTGTCTCGCGAATTAATCTGCTAATATCAGCCGTGCAAATGACTTTAGTAGGAACCTTATCTGGTACTGCATCAGCAACGTAAAAGCTACACTGGTAAGAGAAAGGATCCTATGACGTTGTTGGGTAGGAGAGAGAGGTGCACCCGCCTTATCGGAAAGGGCTTTATTCCTCCACTCACAGTGACCACCTTCCTTGTGTCTTAAGTGTATCTGTTGAGTGTAGGTGACTGTGATGTGTGTGTGTGTGTTTGATTGGGTATCTTAACGGCACTGCACCACGTTCCCTTCGTGAACAAATATGTGAAAATTGATTCTGCCACCAGTAATCGAACGGCTGCCTCCCAGCTGAAAGCCATTGCTCAGGCGTCCTACAGCGACCTCGGCTACTGAGGCGGATAGCTAAACCACTAAGAGCTGATGCTGAGTAGGCGAGCTGAACAGAGAATTCTCCCAGTGCACGAGTTGATCAGTGTGTGTCGCGGGATAGCCTAACAAAAAGGCGCCAGTGGCAGTTTCTAAGCTTTCAATTGATGGGTTCGCTCGTTATTTAAATACTTATTTGTGTACTGTGTGTGTAATTTTTGACGTTGTATCTACATTTTTATGTCTCTTCGTTATTGATCTGATGATGCTGATGCGGAAACACATCGTAAGGAAGCTAAACAAAAAAAAAAAAAAAATTGTATGCAAATGAAAAATTGACCGCTTTATGTTCAGTACTTCGAATTTTTGGTAACATTTAGTGATATGTTTTTTGTTCTTATTGTCGTCGTCATTGTTGTTCTGTACTTGAGGCCATAGATCGGTTTGATGCAGGTCTCCATGCTAGTGTGTCCTATGCAAGCATCTTCATTTCTGCATAGTTACTGGAACCTACATCCATTTTAACCTGCTTGCTGTAGTCGAGCACTGATCTTCCTGCACAATTGTTGCATGTTACATTCCCCTCCATTACCAAACTGGCGATTATTTTGTTGCCTCAAGATGTGTCCTCAACGGATCCAGTTCTTTGGTGCAGTTGTGTTACAAATTTCACTTTTCCCCAATTCGATTCAGTAACTCCTCATTTGCTATTCGGTCTACTAAAATTCAGCATTCTTCTGCAGCATTACGTTTCAATAGCTTCTATCTTATTGTCTAAATTGTCTATCCTCTATGTTTCACTTCTCTACAAGACTTTGCTCCAAACACTTTAGGAAAAGACCTCCCAGCACTTAGATTTGTATCCGATGTCCACAAATATGTCTCTTCCAGAAATAGTTTTCTTGCTGTTGCCGATCCGCATTTCACATCCTCTCTACTTTGACCTAGTGAGTTATTTTCCTGTCCAAGAAGCAAAGCTCGTCGAATACGTAAGGACGATAGTAGAGAAGGCTAATGGCCGACTTCGGCTTATTGGGAGAACTGTGCATAGAGCAACACTGCAACCCATTACTGAGTACTGTTCGAATTTTTGGGATCGTCACCGTGTCGGATTAAAGGAAGATATCGAAGCAATTCACAGGCGGGCTGCTAAATTTGTTACCTGTAGATTCGATCGACAAACAGGTTCAGTTTACGGAGATGTTTCGGGAAGGCGATGATGATGATGATGTTTGGCTCGTGGGGCGCTCAACTGTGTGGTCATCGGCGCCCGTATACGCTGCACGCCACAGTTTATACTTGAGGCTCTAACTACTCCTCTGAGTGCACTTCAGTACAAGGCAGGCACGGATCCAGGATTGGGATCGTGGCGGGGGGGGGGGGGGGGGGGGCTGCTCACGGTTTCATACTACCTCACTTCCCGTTTTCCCCATAAATTAAATGTATCACAGTTGCCTAGAATTTAATAAAAAATACAAGAAACTAATTTTATTGTGCACTGGGAAAAGAAGTAAGAGAGTGGCGAAAGGAGTCAGCTAGACAGGGACTGCCAAATGGTATCTCTCTGGGGCACAAGAGTAATGGGCTCAGTATTGATTGCCTGGAATTTGCTGACGATCTGGTACTTCTAATTCAATAGAAACTTCCATGAACCAGCTCAATGTTATAGTACACAAAGGTAGGCCTAAATCGGCCATTTGGAAAAACATAATGCATCACGAACATCAAGGATGGTCCTTTCACACTGCACCTGGAGCGCGGAGAAATCGAGGAAACCCAGTCTTCCCGAAAGAAAAGCGTTATCCATTCGACTAAACAAACTGGAATCACTACACCAAATGACCAAAAGTACCTATAACGAAAAGTGTCTCTCCTATAATACAAAAAGGAAGCACTACAAGACAGTCATCCCCCCTGAAGTAGTGATAGGAACAATTGAAATAAAACATCTCATTCATTTCGTTGTTGGAAAACAACCGACGTATTCGGTTGTAGTCTTCCGTATCGGCTGAATTATTCACTCATTCTGTTGAGTGAAACCACTCTGTGGGAGCATCCGGATGAAAACAGTCAACGCAGTTCGCGCATTCAGTTCTGAGTGGAAATATTCACTCGCTTTGTCATTGTTAAATCATTATTATTGCCTGCACTCTGTTATCGCTTGTAAGTGTCATTCAAATATTTGCTTTTTATTAAGAACCAATAAGGCGCTTTTAGTTAAGTTTGTTGTCCATTTTTATGAATAACAGCTAACTGCCAAAAGGTTCAGTGGCGTGGGAACGAAGAAATCACACGACTGGCTAAAAAATTATCCTCAAGATAAATTCAGTGCTACCTACAGTATCTGCAACGGTTATTCATATTACGAAACTACAGTAATTAAAGAAAGTCGTAGACAAAGAATGATGGCAAATATTTCTCGCAAAAAATGCTTCTGACAAATGACAGTATATGCTTTAAAAGCAAGTGATTAAGTCGCGAAACAATGCAAAAATGTATCTTTTATGCTTTCTGTTGAAGTCATCTCAGCATTTACCGAAATAGAATTACAACCGCAAGATTCAATTGGTGGCAAACAGCAGGAATCAGAGGGGCTATTGAAGTTGTATTTGTGTTAAACTGAAGAGGCTATCCTTTGTAAAGCTTGAATTAGCTGAACAATAAATAAATATTTTTAGTTCGTACTGTGTATCTCAACGGCTGTAGAGATTTCTTTCTCACGTTACATGATTCTGATTCTTTCAGTTAAATACTTAAAGTTCATTTCGATTGATTACTGATACACACATATATTCGTAACCGTGACTCGCTATCTCCACTTGACCTAAAAGTGTGTTTTCGAATAGTAGCTTCGATTGCTTTACAATAATTCTTTTTTATGTTCATACTGCGTATAAAAATTTCGGAAGCCCCGCTTTTCAGCATGGCCTCGTAGCTAAAGTCCTTCTTGTCAATCTCTTTTACGATTTACTACTGAAAAGTACATATATTCGAAACTGCGTATAGCAGTCCCCAACTGTTCTGTTTAGCTGAAGTGTATTTGCCGATGCTAGCCAAGATGTATTTACGATGAATAATTTTTTGGTTCGTACTGTGTGTGGCCCATTACAGCGTCTTATAAACTGCTCATACGATAGTTTCCTTTCCATGAAATGCTTCTGTTATTTATGAGTGATAATGGTAATAGTAATTCGAACTATTTTTCCTTGATGTAATAAATTCCCGAAATCATCGAACTTTAAATTCTCAATCGGCACTTAACATGCTGTACATGATTTCGAGTATAAGTCAAAGGCACGTCAAATGATCCTCTGTTTTATGTCATAATTTTAGACAAATGACTTCACAAGACACTTTGCCACTTTTGAATTTTTGTTTCTTCTAATTTTGTTCAGACAGTATGAAATGTAATATACAGGGTACAGAGAAACGATTTGACCCAAAGTGTAAGGCAGAAAGATAGCATCAAACGAAGGAATTTATCGGAACTAAGAGTCGCAGATGAATATTGAAGGCGCAATGTTAACGTGAAAACGTCGAACAGTTTGAATATTTGCTACGACATACTAATGTTGATCAAGTTGTAGCATTCTGTGTACAAGAGCATACTCACTTTTCATTTACTTTGATCCTTTGATGAGATACTGAAACATGAAACATGGACATGTGATTGTTTTAGTTTCTAAAGAAGTAATGTTTGGTACGTCAGCTAAGTACGATACACGTGTATGTGATGCTTTAAGTTTTTCTTTCCCTTTTCATCGTGACGATTGACTAGTCCAGCAATTTTGTTTGCGTATACATTTTTCTGTGAATTACATTCCGTTTTGTATAAAGACATCCGTATATCAGATTTCAAATGCGCCCCTGTAGCGCTGAAAATATACAGTTGCGACCCCTAGTTCCGACACTCAGATTCCTTTGTTTGATTCTGTCTTTCTGTCCGACACTTGCGGTCGAACTGTTTTTCTGCACCTTGTATTTAAATATCCATAGGCATTCTACTGTTATTAGGAGATGAAGAGAAACAGAGAAGATTCAATTTAGCCGTGATTTGATATTTTTTGACACTTTATTTACACAGCTGCTGTAAAATGTTACAGTTTTCCATCAAATCACTAAGTTTTTCGTAATAATCCCGATTAATTTGAAGCAATTAAACTACGTTTTTTCCTCTCAAAACTTCAAGCTGGCCGATTTGATACTCCAGCTGTCCGTTTCCCATTCATCGTTTATCTATGAAAATCACGAGAAGGATTTCTAGGGAACCTTTGTTGTCTCTCCGCTCAAACATTTAACCAAAAAATATCGTTGTAACAGCCGTTTATATTGTATGTTGCATGTTCGCTACGCCATAGTCGAAGCTGACGTAGTATCGCAATTTCCTCTTTATCAAAATGTTTTTATTTTTTTTATTTTTAGGTTCTAAATTATTGGCTTAAATGTGGTTCTTAGCTGACCTGTATCGAAAGAAGGAGGAGAAAAACAGAACAAAATTGCCTCAAAAATTCAATACACGTGTCAGCGGATGGGGTCAAGTAAGGAGAGCGAGTAGCTGTGAACGAGACAGGTATAGGAGGACAGGCGGCGGGCAGCGGAGCGAAGTGGCACGGCGGCGAGCGAGCGGGGGCGCAGCCCCGTAGCCAGGCAACCGGCCATTACGGTACGCTAGCTGGCTGGCGCCAGCGAACGCATATTAAAATCGCCGGCGCCGGCCAGCGCGCAGCCCTTTTGATGTCGCGGCCGGGCTTTTTGCGCGCTTGCGCCAGTAATTGTGATTCCCGGCGGATCTGGGCCGGCAATGCCCTTATCCCGCGCCCCGACCGCCGCCTCTGTGTTCCAGCGGGGCGGAAAAATCGCCGCTGTGTGAAAACACGACTGTGACAGCGCGGAGCAGGTAATTTGTGCCGCCCTGTCGTTAGGCACCGCTAACCGGCGACTCTGGTTAATAAGCACGGGTCTTAGCAGCCCTGTCCGGGCGCCCGGCACGTGGCCGGAATTAAACTCTTGAGTTCACCTCTCCTATTTGCATCTCTGTCGCTGTTACTGCACTGTCCGCGACAAAGTGAGAGATGTTACAATATTATGTCGCCTTTGTTTTTGTCTTTGCTTACGTGTTGCCCTTCTGCCGCGTGTCTTTTATATTGTAATAACGGACGGTAGGCCGCTTCTCTCCATTCAGGTCCAACATGTTTACGCGCTTACCGAGAGGACTGGTCTAATGAGGTCTCGATTTGTGCTTTATTTGAGCAAATAATTGGCCATAGTTCAGGCACAGAACGAAATGGACCAGTGATTCTCATACACTGAATTATGACGACGACCTTCTATCGGTATGAAACCGTTCAGGCACACGCACAATATACAGGGTGATTCAAAAAGAATACCACAACTTTAGGAATTTAAAACTCTGCAACTACAAAAGGCAGAGCTAAGCACTATCTGTCGGCGAATTAAGGAAGCTATAAAGTTTCATTTTGTTGTACATTTGTTCGCTTGAGGCGCTGTTGACTAGGCGTCAGCGTCAGTTGATGCTAAGATGGCGACCGCTCAACAGAAAGCTTTTTGTGTTATTGAGTACGGCAGAAGTGAATCGACGACAGTTGTTCAGCGTGCATTTCGAACGAAGTATGGTGTTAAACCTCCTGATAGGTGGTGTATTAAACGTTGGTATAAATAGTTTACAGAGAATGGGTGTTTGTGCAAAGGGAAAAGTTCTGGACGGCCGAGAACGAGTGATGAAAATGTAGCACGCATCCAGCAAGCATTTGTTCGCAGCCCAGGAAAATCGACTCGCAGAGCTAGCAGAGAGCTGCAAATTCCACAGTCAACTGTATGGAGAGTCCTACGAAAAAGGTTAGTTATGAAACCTGAACGTCAACTACCCGAGGCGATGGATCGGCCGCCAGGCAGCCCGTGACATCACTGGCCTCCAAGAAGCCCTGATCTTACCCCCTGCGATTTTTTCTTATGGGGGTATGTTAAGGATATGGTGTTTCGGCCACCTCTCCCAGCCACCATTGATGATTTGAAACGAGAGATAACAGCAGCTATCCAGACTGTTACGCCTGATATGCTACAGAGAGTGTGGAACGAGTTGGAGTATCGGGTTGATATTGCTCGTGTGTCTGGAGGGGGCGATATTGAACATCTCTGAACTTGTTTTTGAGTGAAAAAAAACCTTTTTAAATACTCTTTGTAATGATGTATAACAGAAGGTTATATTATGTTTCTTTCATTAAATACACATTTTTAAAGTTGTGGTATTCTTTTTGAATCACCCTGTATATAAGTATCAGTGAGCGCGCTGTCCCTGTGTAGAATGGGGATGACACATGGTCTGTCTGAGTCTGACCGCGGGCAGATTGTGTTCCTCAGGCCACTCCATCAGACTGCTGGCCTCGTGACGTGGCGCATTATCTTGCTGAAAAATGCCCCTACCGTCGGGAAATATGATCGTCATGAAATATGTACGTGGTCTGCAGCCAGTGTACGACATTCCTTCGTCGTCATCGTTCCCTGCACGAGCTCCACTGGACCCATAGTTGCCCACTTGAATGTTCCCCAGCGCATAATGTAGCCGCTGCCAGCTTGGCCCGGAGACTCGGTACGAGCAGTTTGGAAACTGCACGACTTGCCGGCTGTTCGAGGAGAGCTGTGGCGAGTGTCTTCAAGACGTGGCGAAACCAAGGTGAAACGACCTCTAGACGTCGTGGGGTTGGGTGGCCACCCATTATTACAGATGTCAGATGTAGTAGACTGCGCAGACTAATAAAACAGAGAACTGTGGCGGGACTAACACCACACTTTACTGTTGGGCAGAGTACAAGTGTGTCTGAACACACAGTGCACCGAACATTCCCAATGATGGGCCTCCACAGCCGACGACCCAATCATATGCCAATGTTAACACCACGACATTGACATCTACAACTGAAACGGGCACGTGGCCATCGGCACTGGACTTTGGGGCAGTGACAGAGCGTTGCCTGGTCTGATGGATCCCGGTACTTTCTTCTTCATGCCGATGGTCGAAAGCGAAACTGTCGTCTTCCAGAGGAAGAGCTGCTTGACACCTGTACTACAGGACGGAGACAAGCTAGCAGCGGCTCCATTACGCGCTGGGGAACATTCAAGTGGGCAACCATGGGTCCAGTGGAGCTCGTGTAAGGAACGATGACGACCAAGGAGTATCGTACACTGGTTGCAGACCACGTACATCTTTCATGACGATCATATTTCCCGACGGTAGTGGCATTTTTCAACAAGATAATGCGCCAGGGGTGTGATGGAGTGGTTCGAGGAACACAGTGGTGATTTCCAATTGACGTGCTGTCCCGTCAACTCGCTAGATCTTAACCCGATCGAACACAATTGGGATGTGATTGAACGTGGCGTCAGACTTTATCGGAATTAGGTGATTTGTGTGGGCAGCTCTCTCCAGCGACCTACCAAGGCCTCATTGCTTCCAGGTCACGATGCGACGCCGCTGTCATCCGTGCCAAAGGTGGACATACTGGCTATTAGGTAGGCAGTCGTAGTGTTCTGACCGATCAATGCACGTACATGTACATTGTCTGTTCAAAAGTGTCTGGACGTCCCTATGTAACGAGGAAATATCCAGTAGGTGTGGCAAGAGGCGGACTTACCGGCACAGAAGGAGCGATGGGGGCAGGGGGGGTGGGGGGAGGGCGTATTGTCTCTATAGAGAAGAAACAACAGAACGAGTGTGTCTGGAGAGCTGAGTGACTTGAATGTGGACTACGCACTGGTCGGTAACAAATTCATCCCGGCCTTTTCAATCAATCTGAAGCTGCCCAAGTCGACTGCTGGTGGTGTGGCTGCGAAGTGAAAAGCGAAGGAACTACAACTGACAGACCTCATCTACTGAAGGGACCATCAAGTATTGCGGAGAATGGTTGGAAAAAATCGAATTCATTCAGCGGAAGGAATCACTCGTGAGTCCTACAGTGTTACGAGCATTCCGTGTACCACAATGACTGTGCGTAGAGAGTTAAGGAGAATGAGGAGCAGCTCCCCGTTAGCCACGGATTTCTGTAGTTAACGCTCAGCAACGACGCTGGACAGTGGATGACTAAAAAAATGAGTGATTTGTGGCGATAAATCATATTGTGGCAATCCACCTGCCATCATGTATACTGCCAACAGTGAATTCAAATGGCTCTGAGCACTATGGGACTTAACTTCTGAGGTCATCAGTCCCCTAGGACTTAGAACTAGTTAAACCTAACTAACCTAAGGACATCACAAACATCCATGCCCGAGGCAGGATTCGAACCTGCGACCGTAGCGGCCTTGCGGTTCCAGACTGCAGCGCCTTTAACCGCACGGCCAACAGTGAATTACCGTGGAGGTGGTGTTATGGAAAGAGAGTGTGTTTCGTGGTTAGGGTGTGGCCCTCTTGTGGGACAATATTAACACATTTTATAACATTGTGTACAGCATGCAGTAGAAGGACAGTTCGGAGACGATGACAGTATCAGCATGAGAATGCACCCTGTTGGAAGTAGAATCTGTGGGGCAACGCTTTGCGGACAATACTGTGTCTGAAATGGATTGGCCTGCCAACAGTCCCACCCTGAACCCAATGGAACACCTTTAGTATGAACGTCGACTTCGTTGCAGACCGTAACGTCCTATATCACTTCCTCCACTGGTTTCCGCTCTTGAGAAGGAATGGGCTGCTATTCCTCCGCAGACATACAGGCACTTCTTTGAAGATTTGAGCCGTCGTAAGGGCGGAAACACTCGATATTAATGTGACTAAAAGATATCCGGATACTTTTCTAAGGTGCTGCAGTCATGGACTGTGCGGCTCGTCCCGGCGGAGGTTCGAGTCCTCCCTCGGGCATGGGTGTGTGTGTTTGTCTTTAGGATAATTTACGTTAAGTAGTGTGTAAGCTTAGGGACTGATGACCTTAGCAGTTAAGTCCCATAAGATTTCACACGCAGTTGAACATTTGATACTTTTCATCAGATTATGTATAATTTTCTTAACGTAGTTGTTGTGGTCTTCAGTCCAAAGAACAGTTTGATGGAGCTCTCGACGCTGGCACCGAGCGGGGTGGCGGATTGGTTAGCACACTGGACTCGCATTCGGGAGGACGACGGTTCAAACCCGAATCCGGCCATCCTGATTTATGTTTGCCGTGATTTCCATAAGTTGTTTCAGGCAAAAGGAAGGATGGTTCCTTTGAAAGGGCACGCCAATTTCCTTTCTAGGCGCTTCAGTCCGGAACCACGCGGTTGCTAAGGTCGCAGGTTCGAATCCTGCCTCGGGCACGGATGTGTGTGATGTCCTTAGGTTAGTTAGGTTTAAGTAGTTCTAAGTCTAGGGGACTGATGACCTCAGATGTTAAGTCCCATAATGCTCAGAGCCATTTGAACCATTGGAACGCCTATTCAAATTCATGACCCAGAATTCTCCGCGACGTTGTTGGTCGGTTCACCATTAACGCGAAGAAGACTTCCTGTATGCTTAACACCGAAGATAACTAAGTTGCTTGTACTGAATGCTACATACAGAATTACATCTATGCAGTAACGCTGCGGCAAACGAGTACGTGAAAATGATAGATCTGTAACACAGCAAATGAAATACCGAAAGATGCAATGTAATAGCCAACATTCAAATTATAATTTTTTTGATATCTTGTAGCCTTTTTCAAGGCAATATCCATTCGATGAAACTCTTCTTGCAAGACCTTTCCTGTCTCTGACAGAATTTCGCTGTCGTTAACAAACTTCAGAGTATTTATTTCTGCTCTCTGTATCTAAATGTCCTTTCTAAATTTCTCCTTGGTGTCTTTCACAGATTGCTCAATGTACAGACTGAATAACATCGGAGATAGGCTACGATACTATCTCACTGTTTACCTTTAAAGTTCTTCGACTCTCATAAATGCGGTCTGCTTTCTGTACAAGTTGTAGATAATTTTTCGCTCCTCGTATTTTATACCTATTACCTTCAGAACTTCAGAACATTGTCATGAACCTTCGATAAACCTGAAAATGCTGTACGAATATCTTTGCGTATGATCAGACTACTAAGATGGAATTTACGGTCAACATGGTCTTATGTGTTCATACATTTCTCCGGATCTCTGGCTGATATTTTCCTTGATATCGGTTTCTTCTAATTTATCCACTGTTCTGTATATAATTAGTATCAATATTTTGCAATCATGACTTTTTAAACTGATGGTTCAGTAGTTCATGTCTGCCTTCTTTAGAGTGGGAAACATTACATTCTTCTTGAAGTTTAAGGGTATTTCAGATATCTGATATTTCTAGCACACAACGTTCAATAGTTTCCTCTGTGATAGCTCTCTCTAGGGTCCCTCATTAATTTTGGGGGAATAACGTCTACTTCAGTGACGTCTCTAATCATGCTCTGCAAATAATTAGTCGCAGGGGTCAGTAACAGAATGAAACGGACGTGTGGTTCTTGTACATAAATGTATAACGTTTTGAACTCAGCAAAGTCACAAATACACAGAAGTTTGGAATTGAAACCAATTCAGAATTACAAGCAAGAAAATATATTACACGGAAATAGACTCTCTTGTCTAGATTTCGCAATTTTTTATATTACACTACATAGGTTTCGGATTATATGCATACAGAGTCACTGTTTCAAGGCTGTTATTTTAGTGCGTTCGTAACATGGAGATGTAATAGAACAAAGAATGCGCAACAAAGAAATCAGATTCTATGAAACACTGATGATGTAGTATCTAATAGTTACAGGTTAAAAGTAGAATCGTTCAGTACACAAAACTGACTACGGGTTAAATAAATGACGCTTTAAGTATAAAATTCCTCAAAACACAAAACGGATAACAGTAGTATATACAACACAACGTGGTGATAACGCAGACAATTTAAGGAAGGCTTTTTTGAAACAAATTATATGACAGAAGAACATGGAGTGGATGGGGAAGAGATGATCCAGAGTTTCCTTTGGTATCCTGGCAGTATCCAGAAGTGAGCAAATTACGTTTGGTCGCTCAATAGAAGTTCTCGGCGGATCTTCTCGTGTTTTTGAGTCTTAATATTTCAACACCTGAAATTATGTGTCCTCCCTGCCCTGGGTCAAGTTTTTGGTGGTCTACCAAGTAATTACGATTTGTTTCTAAAGAAGGCTTCTTTCGGCGAATTGCAGAATCTGTAGCGTTCGTTTTCTCTGTCGCAGAGAGATGTCTCTGTTTTTCCTGTAATGCTAATAGCACGCGTAATATCACGCACAAAAAAAAAAGGGATGGAAGATTAGTGTGGTGCCTGACGACTTCAGAGAACTATAGGATATTCTTTTGTTTACAGGTTTGAATTCTTTAATCGATTCTGCTACTTTGGTACGTATCACGAAATCAGTGCCGAATTCATATTTATCTACAAGTCCACCATAAAGTAGTACGTATCCATATTTTCTGTGAGTTCCCTCACCCAGCCATCTTATATCTGGTTCTGCCACTAAGTTCAGTTTTTATCCCTTTATTTCTGGCACCATAGTCTGGATGGTTCCTGGTCTGTAAAGTTTTAAAAAATCCAAGATCCAAAATTAAAATTTCCAAATCGTAGGCTTTTTTCCTTCGCACTTTTTGTCTTCTATTGTATCCATCCGCGTCCGAGTCAAGGTTGTGCTCTGTAACAAAGAGCTTTTTACGGGATTGAGTTGTTAGCTCAGTGCCCCACTCTCCTCCTACATCCGGGCTTGGGACCGGCTGTGGCTGTTGTAGAGCAACTGACCCAAGGCGGAGAACGTAGACAACTACAGGAATTCCAAGCTGACTTTTCGACCAAACCGATCGAACATAGATCACATTTCTCCCTGAAACGATTTCAAAAACACTGGGAATACGATAATCTATAGTCTGTTCGTGAATTCTGGACTTGCATACGATAGCATCCACTGGAATAGATTATACAATGCACTGTGCGTCTTCTGAGTCCTTGAGAAGCTAGTGGGAAAAGGTCTTAGACAGTGGGATGCTCTCTCATGTGTTCTGTTCGATGTCATCTTAGAGAAAGTATTAAGGGAATGTAGACAACACAAATGTGTTGGAGCACATTACAGTTGTCTCGCATATGCAGATAATATAGTACTGCTAAGTGAATCAAATCATGAGATCAAAGAAATGTACCAAAAAATCGGCAGCTACGTACAGGAGGTTAGGCTAAAGACGAATCAAAACGAAACGGAGTTCATGCAGTTAGGAAGATGACAAGAGCTGCAAGAATTTCTTGAGACAGATGGCGTAAGCTTCAAGAGAGTTCACAAGTTCAAATATTTGTGATCTTGGGTTACTAGCTTTCTCTACCTCGTGATGACTGGGTGTTGTGTGATGTCCTTAGGTTAGTTAGGTTTAAGTAGTTCTAAGTTCTAGGGGACTGATGATCATACATGTTAAGTTCCATAGTGCTCAGAGCCATTTGAACCATTTTTGGTTTACTAGCAACAATTGCAAAGAAATGGACATCAAGGACACAGTAGCAGTGGGAATGAAATGTATGTATTCCCTCAAGGAGATGCGCAGGTAAAAAATCAGTGCCAGCGAATACTAAGATGAGAATATATAACACAGTGGTATTGGCAGCAGTCGTTAACGGTTCAGAAACCTGGAGCAGGAGTCAATGAGAGAAGGAAAAGCTATTAATATTTGAAAGAAGAGTAGTGAGGAAATTATGGAGACGGATCGTAGAAAAAGAGAATGGAGAAGGAGGAAGACTGAGTAAATTTATTTCTTGATGTCTTGATGCAACAACTAGCACTACTACAGAGGCCGAAGAGCAATGAAGACACCTGAGAAAACAGAAAGGAATGGTGGCAGTTCGTGGAAGCAGCGTGTGTTCTGTAGGACCTGTAACCACTAGTAATGTATTTAAAAACACTGTAATAAGCCAAATCAGTAGGACCACTGCCTACCGCGACGTCGGAAGCCACCTAGTGGCTTTGCAGGCAAGTGACGCGGCTACAAAAGTATGTAAACGGGGCAAAAACAGACGCCCTCTTAGCGAAGATATAGCCTGCAGATGATGAAATCGATTGAGAGAAGCGTGCCTGACAAAGGGTGGATTATTATTACTCAGAGCCTGTGAACGAGTATGGAGAAGTTGGTCGATTGTTCACGTGTTACTGTCGTCAGCGTCTATGGAAAAAGGTAGAAAGAAGAACAGTGAAACTACCACTAGGCGCTAAATTGTTGGACGCCCACGACTCTTCACAGAACGTGGGGTTCGGAGGCTTGTCTGTCCTATAAAGTAGGATCTACGGTAATCTGTGGCCTCTCTGCCGAATGAGCACAATGCTTGTGCACAAGCAAGTGTTTCGGAGCACACCGTTCACCGTACATTGTTGAACATGGTGCTCCGCAGCAGACGTCCCGTACGTGTTCACATGTTGAGCCAACAACATCGTCACGACTGTTGTGAGCACGGGATCATTGAGATTCGACCGTCAATCAGTGAAACGTGTCGGCTCTTCTAGTGAATCACATTTTTCCTACCCTAGTTCGACGGTCGTCTTCATAAACGCCGTCAGTGCAGTGCGCCACGACCGCAGGCTGGTGTTACGCTATGGGAGACATTCTTCTGCGCTTGTATGGGACCTGTGGTGGTAATCGAAGACACGCTGATAACTACGAACCTCCTGCATCCCTTCGTACTTGATGTCTTCTCCGACGGCGACGTCATCTTTCAGTAGTATAATTGTCAGTGTCTCGAAGTGGGAACAGTGCTACAGTGGTTTGAGGAACATTCTAGTGAACTCACGTTGATGTCGCAGCGACCAGATTTACCGGATGCAAATCTTATGAAACCCATCTGGGTCGCTATCGGACTCCATCACTGCGTGTGCAAATCAGCGGCACGTCATTCACGCGAATTACATAACCTGCGCGTCGACATCTGACGCCACATACCTTCACAAACCGACCAACAAACTGTCGGATCCGTAATACGCAGAATCAGTGGTGTATTTCGATCTGAAGACGGCCAAACAAGCTATTAACCTATAGTTAGATATAGATGTACATATAAATTAGGCGCTACATGGCTGGACGTCCACGACTCTTCACAGAACATGGAGAACGTGGGGCGATGTATATATACGAGGGTTGGAACTTTAATAGAGGCAGCTATTTATTTTCAGGTCTTACAAAATAGATACGTGTTTTAAAGTTTTACTGACCTTCAAAGTAGTCACCAGCATTGTGTATAACCCGTTGCCAGCGATGTGGAAGTCGTAGGATACTCTTAGCAGTGCCAGTCGTGTTGACAGTTCGAGCGGCGCGGTCTATTGCCCAACAAATTTGTAGCAGTTCTGAAGCGAATGCCGTCAAGTGTTTCCGTCAGTTTAGAAATCGAATTGAACTTACGAGGGCTTGAGTCAGGGGAGTGCAGTAAGTGGTGTTGCACATAGCAGCCCCATCAGTCAAACAAATCAGTAACAGTTTGCACTGTACGTGCTTGAGCATTGTCCTGCAAAATGATGGTCAGATCCTGCAGAAAGTGTCATCAGTTCTCTCTCTAAGCTGGTCGTAGGTTGTGTTCCGAAAATGAACAGCATAGAGACAGAAGTGATGCGCGTACAGTGCAATCTGTTACTGGTTTGTTTGACTGATGGGGCTGCTAAGTGCAACCCCACTGACTACACTCCCCTGACTTACGCCTTCGTAAGTTCAACTCGATTTGTAAACCGAAGGAAACGCTTCACGGCATTCGCTTCAGAACTGCTACAAATTTGTTGGGCAACAGACCGCGCCGCTCGAACTGTCAACCCAACTAGCACTGCTAAGAGTATCCTACGTGTCCCACATCGCTGGCAATGGGCTATACACAATGCTGGTGACTGCTTTGAAGGTCAGTAAAACTTTGAAACACATATCTATTTTGTACGAGCTGTGAATAAATAGCTGCCTCTATTTAAGTTCCAACCCTCGTATATACTCTTCATTGCTGTAGGGGTCGTATCTTGTTCTAGACGAAAACATTTCTTTAATCAAACAAAAGTATATATATATATATATATATATATATATATATATATATATATATATATATATATATATATATAGGTGAAAAATCGCAGGAAGTTTCGTGTTCGGCTTTC
This sequence comes from Schistocerca americana, assembly GCF_021461395.2. NCBI lineage: Eukaryota > Metazoa > Arthropoda > Insecta > Orthoptera > Acrididae > Schistocerca > Schistocerca americana. The sequence goes on from NC_060124.1 coordinate 22,080,026, forward strand.
TTGTCGACCACTGGGGTAAAAAATACAGCCTCTTCACTGCACTAGGACCTTATCTTCCTCTAGGTGAAAATATCTCTTTAATATATATATATACTTTTTTCATTAAAGAGATATTTTCACCTAGAGAAAGAGAAGGTCCTAGTGCAGTGAAGAGAATGAGGAATATATATATATATATATATATATATATATATATATATATATATATATATACTTTTTTCATTAAAGAGATATTTTCACCTAGAGGAAGAGAAGGTCCTAGTGCAATGAAGAGAATGAGGATATATATTCATTAAAGAGATATTTTCAGCTAGAGGAAGAGAAGGTCCTAGTGCAGTGAAGAGAATATATATATATACTTTTTTCATTAAAGAGATATTTTCACCTAGAAGAAGAGAAGGTCCTAGTGCAGTGAAGAGGATGTATTTGTCACCTCAGTGGTCGACAGCAGGGACAGAGGAAAGCCGAACACGAGACTGGCTGCGATTAGGCGCTGAGCTTCAGAAACATCGTCGGCGTTGCGATAACTGTTTCGGACGTTAAGGGTGCGAGTCATCGTTCTGCACCAGTCGCGGACTTCAAAGGGCGACGAGAACAAGCAGCGGGTGCGGCTGCCTGGAACGAGGGGTGCGGAAGATGAGCGCCGAGCTGCGGATTCCGGGCGGTCGTGGGGGTGGGGCCGGCTAATGAGGGGGCGGCGTCCGCCCCCGCACAAAACGGCCTGGCCGGCGATCACGCGCCGCTGCTGATTGGCTGCTGCGGGGGTGGCAGCAGAGGGGTACGAGGCCCACTCACCGCGCGGCCTTCCGGGGCCACGGCGGCCCGCCATGTCGCCGTCTCTCACACGTCACTCGTCCTCTTTTTGAGGCGACCCTGCCGGTGCAACTTAACCTCATCCAGAGAGGAGACATCAAATAATTTATCGGCACAGATTTAGAAAGCATCGCTCGCGCGAATTGCGACTCACCTTTCCCATAGATCTTGCGAATCATTCCTAGGTTTATGGAAAGCGTTCGACACTTATAAATACTGTAGACTAACAAAAGTCCGAGCACACCGAACACACTCCTGAGCCAAACGATTATTACAGCCCATCGCGAGATTGAATGCCACGTGGTGGCGTTGACGCAGGTGCCCAAAGTATACAGGATAGAAAACACTCACATCTTCCTCTGTTTTTGGGGAGACAGAGGGTGGATCTAACTTGTTTGAAGCGGCTATCACAGTAGCACTTGCAAGCTGCGTTCTCACTTATTTGCTGGATGTATTCCAGTCTCTGTCTCCCTTTACAGTTTTTACCCTCTACAGCTCTCTCTACTACCATGGAAGCTCCTCCCTGACGGCTTAATACATGTTCTATAATCTTGTCGCTTTTTCACGACCGTATTTTCCATATATTCCTTTCCTCCCCGATTCTGTGCAGAATATCCTTACCTTATCAGTCCATCTAATTTTCAATATTCATCTATAGCTTCGATTCTCTTCTGTTGTGGCTTTGCCGCAGTCCATGTCTCACTGCCATACAATGCTGTGCTCCAAACGTACTCTCAGAAATGTCTTCCTAAACTTAAGGCCTATGTTTGATACTAGTAGACTTCTCTTGGCCAAGAACACTCTTCTTTGCCAGTGGCTTTAAGTCCTCCTTGCTCCGGCCTAGATTGCAGAATTCCGTAACGTGGTCTACTTCGTGATCATCAGTTCTGATGTTAATTTCTCGCTGTTCTCATTTCTCGTACTTCTCGCTGCATTCGTCTTTCTTCGATTCACTCTCAGTCCAGATTCTGTTCTCATTAGACTGTTCATTCCATTCCACAGGTTCCGTAATTCTTCTTCACTTTCACCGACGACAGTAATGTCATCAGCGAATCATATTATTTACATCCCACGCTCTGAATTTTAATCCCACTCTGGAACCTTTCTTTTATTTCAGTCATTGTTTTTTTTTTAATGTATAGTTTGAACAGTAGAGCCAAACACTACGTCCCTCCAAGCACTTTATTTTTGGTCTTCCCTCTATCGTTCCCTCTTGGTTCACGTACATATAGTATAATACCCGTCTTTCTCTATAGCTGACCTCTATTTTTCTCAAAATTTCGAACATCTTTCACCGTTTTACATTGTCGAGCGCTTTTCCAGATTCATAAATCCTATGAACGTCTTTTGATTTTTCTCCAGTCTTGCTTCCATTACCAACCACAACGTCAGAAGTGCCCCTCTGATGCCTTTACCTTTCCCAAAGACAAACTCATAATTATTTAACAATTCTCCATTTGCTTTTCCATTCTTGTGTATATTATTCTTGTCAGAAACTTGGTTGCATGAAGTGATTGTGCTATATTTCTCGCACTTGTAGGCTCTTTAAATCTTCGTAATTGCGTGGATTTTTTTTTTTTGTGAAATTTCGATGGTATAACTATCTCTTGCATTCTACACACAATATAAACAGTCTTTTTCTTGCCACTTCTCCCAAGGATTTTACAAATTCTGGTAGAATTTTATCCATCTCTTCTGCCTTATTTGATTTTAAGTCTTCCAGAGCTCTTTAAACTCTGATTTTAGTACTGGATGCCCTTTCGCTTCCCTATCGAATCCTGGTTCTTCTTTTAACACGTCATCAGGCATGTGCTCCCCCTCATAGAGGCGTACCGTGTACTCTTCCCACCGACCCGCTCTTTCCTCTGCATTTAACAGTGTAAGTCCCGTTGTACTCTTAATGGTACAGCCCTTGCTTTTAATTTCACCGAAGGTTATTTTGACGTTTGTATGTGATGTGTCCTTCCTATAATAGTTTCTTTTTCGATTTCTTTACATTTTTCTTGCAGCCATTTTGCCTTAGCTTCGCTGAAAGTTCTATTTGCTTCATTTCTCAGTGACTTGTGTTTCTGTATTCCTGAGTTTCGCTGAACAGGGACGTAATATTCGTTAACACGAGAAGAAAAGTTCTGAAACCAATACCTGTTGAGATAGGGGCCAACCTGTCGTGTTATTCCCATCTCTGTGTTACACAGATGTAGATGATGATGATGATACACTCCTGGAAATTGAAATAAGAACACCGTGAATTCATTGTCCCAGGAAGGGGAAACTTTATTGACACATTCCTGGGGTCAGATACATCACATGATCACACTGACAGAACCACAGGTACATAGACACAGGCAACAGAGCATGCACAATGTCGGCACTAGTACAGTGTATATCCACCTTTCGCAGCAATGCAGGCTGCTATTCTCCCATGGAGATGATCGTAGAGATGCTGGATGTAGTCCTGTGGAACGGCTTGCCATGCCATTTCCACCTGGTGCCTCAGTTGGACCAGCGTTCGTGCTGGACGTGCAGACCGCGTGAGACGACGCTTCATCCAGTCCCAAACATGCTCAATGGGGGACAGATCCGGAGATCTTGCTGGCCAGGGTAGTTGACTTACACCTTCTAGAGCACGTTGGGTGGCACGGGATACATGCGGACGTGCACTGTCCTGTTGGAACAGCAAGTTCCCTTGCCGGTCTAGGAATGGTAGAACGATGGGTTCGATGACGGTTTGGATGTACCGTGCACTATTCAGTGTCCCCTCGACGATCACCAGTGGTGTACGGCCAGTGTAGGAGATCGCTCCCCACACCGTGATGCCGGGTGTTGGCCCTGTGTGCCTCGGTCGTATGCAGTCCTGATTGTGGCGCTCACCTGCACGGCGCCAAACACGTATACGACCATTATTGGCACCAAGGCAGAAGCGACACTCATCGCTGAAGACGACACGTCTCCATTCGTCCCTCCATTCACGCCTGTCGCGACACCACTGGAGGCGGGCTGCACGATGTTGGGGCGTTAGCGGAAGACGGCCTAACGGTGTGCGGGACCGTAGCCCAGCTTCATGGAGACGGTTGCGAATGGTCCTCGCCGATACCCCAGGAGCAACAGTGTCCCTAATTTGCTGGGAAGTGGCGGTGCGGTCCCCTACGGCACTGCGTAGGATCCTACGGTCTTGGCGTGCATCCGTGCGTCGCTGCGGTCCGGTCCCAAGTCGACGGGCACGTGCACCTTCCGCCGACCACTGGCGACAACATCGATGTACTGTGGAGACCTCACGCCCCACGTGTTGAGCAATTCGGCGGTACGTCCACCCGGCCTCCCGCATGCCCACTATACGCCCTCGCTCAAAGTCCGTCAACTGCACATACGGTTCACGTCCACGCTGTCGCGGCATGCTACCAGAGTTAAAGACTGCGATGGAGCTCCGTATGCCACGGCAAACTGGCTGACACTGACGGCGGCGGTGCACAAATGCTGCGCAGCTAGCGCCATTCGACGGCCAACACCGCGGTTCCTGGTGTGTCCGCTGTGCCGTGCGTGTGATCATTGCTTGTACAGCCCTCTCGCAGTGTCCGGACCAAGTATGGTGGGTCTGACACACCGGTGTCAATGTGTTCTTTTTTCCATTTCCAGGAGTGTATTTGGTTTGTGGGGCGCTCAACTTCACAGTTATCGGCACCCGTACACATTCTCAATATTTTCACTGTGCAGTCTCGTCACTTTCCCGAAATATGATGATATGGGGGCCACACAAATGCCCAGTCCCCGGGAGGGAAAAATCTCCGACCCAGCCGGGAACAGAATGCGGGACCGCGTGATTCATAGGCAGCAACGCTAGCCACTAAATAACTTTTTTTTTTAGTCAAGTTGGTATATTACAATATAATAGCACGTATTAGAAAACTTTCAGTAGTGCAAAACATACATATAAATAGTATCGTGGCCAAAACATAGCTAATTACAGTATAAATATTCAATCATTAACATATTATTCATTTTGTCTGCATGACAATTATAGCCGTCTCATGGCACGCAAAGGCTTCGGGGTCTTCCTTGCGTTGACCGTCGCCCAGGTGAAGATTCAATACGGTGAAAAAGAATCTCGCGTGAAGAACAATCGTTAGCTTGTGTCTCAGTTGTCCATCCAAGCTACAGTTCTAAAAATGTTTCCTCAAGGGTCGGATTCGAACTGGCGACCTATTGATTTATGCTTAAGAGCCTCTATAGTTCACAATCCATCTAAATTCGTCAAATTAGAGTTTTATTTTTCTAAGTACTTTGTCATTTTCGTTTGTAATTTCTTGCAGTGTCACTTGACCAGGGTGCGAGGAATGACGTTTCAGGGCTCTGCTGACGCCTTCACGGCCACCGTACCGATCTCGGGGCCCACGAAGTCTCCACCGTACCTCGCCCTTAGCAGCTATCCCCTACTTGTTGCCATAACCCTACACGCGCCACAGCAATAAATTGAACAGTTACATGTTCGTTATCCTACATCCGACTTTTGGAAATGGATGTTTAGCATATTTCCAAATTGTAGTTTATGATGTTTTAACGAGAGTGTGCGAAAATACTCTTTTTCGATATACGTTTGGAACTCCACTAGGGTGTTATCTCCTTTCAAATGGTTCAAATGGCTCTGAGCACTATGCGACTTAACTTCTGAGGTCATCAGTCGCCTAGAACTTAGAACTACTTAAACCTAACTAACCTAAGGACATCACACACATCCATGCCCGAGGCAGGTTCAAAATGGCTCTGAGCACTATGGGACTCAACTGCTGTGGTCATCAGTCCCCTAGAACTTAGAACTACTTAAACCAAACTAACCTAAGGCCATCACACACATCCATGTCCGAGGCTGGATTCGAACCTGCGACCGTAGCAGTCGGACGGTTCCGGACTGCGCGCCTAGAACCGCGAGACCACCGCGGCCGGCCCGAGGCAGGATTCGAACCTGCGACCGTATCGGTAGCGCAGTTCCAGACTGTAGCGCCTAGAACCGCACGCCCACTCTAGCCGGCTGTTATCTCCTTTCTTGTCAATAATGTAATTGACATAATTCCCGAAAATCCACATTATGGCGTTGTTTTTCATGTAGCGATAAGCTACCTGATCTAGGACCAACAAGTCGGAGAATTCTACATATTCACTATCAGTTCGTTTTAGCTAAACAGCGACCACATGTAAATCTGTGTGAGAGCGTGTCCACAGTAGGCATTTTTGATATAGATATGTGTCGTGTAAGCCAATAGCATTAAGTCTCTGGTTTGTACTTATCACATTATTGACGACTCTGTACCAGTAGTCCTTCACTTCACTTGATAAAACATTTGTGGCGAGATTTTTCCAGACTGTCTTCCAATTCGTGTCTGGATATTTCTGTTGAATTTTATTCGGTTTCATATTCTGCATTTTTATTTCAACGATCGGGCGGTTGTCTGCGTCTGACTGATTTCTTCGCTTGATTCTGATATAGCTGAGTTCGATGTAAAATTGTCGTACATGTTTTGATTAAGGATTGATCGATGCGACATTCGTCGGCGGATCGAGACTCTGGGGTCCTGTCGCTTTCAGCAGTGCAGCAGTGATAGTGTTTTCAATGCACTCTAAATTTCTCTTTAACTACAAAGCTGTTGCTTTTTTATTTTAAATATGTATTAGACCTAGGCCTTCTTCACCCATCTTTAGTGTTAAAGCACTAGATGCGACGCGGAGTAGATGCCCTTGCCATATATAACCACAGTCCGTCCCTGGTAGCTGAGTGGTCAGCGCGACGGAATGTCATACCTAACGGCCCGGGTTCGATTCCCGGCTGGGTTGGAGATTTTCTGCGCTCAGGGACTGGGTGTTGTGTTGTCCTTATTGTCATCGTTTCATCCCCATCGACACTCAAGTCGCCGAAGTGGCGTCAACTCGAGAGACTTGCACCAGGCAACAGGGCTACCCGACGGGAGGCCCTAGCCACACAGCATTTTTTATCACCACATACTTCAGTCATTATCGACTTCGCAATCCCTTTGGGAATTGGCAAATATCGTCCTAAATAAAGCGCTATTGCCAGAAAAGTTATATTAACAAGGTGAACCTTCTGTAAGGCGCCCACGTCTCTGCATCTGTTTTCTCTTGTGGAAGAGGATGCCTATGGATGTATGTTGCACCGCGTTTTTTGCCCATTCTAGTTTCATCTGTGAAAATCTTCTTAACTTTAGCATGGAACTTTTGGTCTCAGTGATCACTGCTCCTGAGAGTACTGGTCAAAGGCAGTTTTCAAAACACTTATATCTTCTCTGCTCCTGAGTAACACACCTAAGTCGTCAGCATAGGCTTTGTAACTTTTGCAGTGCCCATAACGGTGATGGCTTCGAAGTCACTGTGAAACTTGCTTAACAATGATCTAACGCTGCCACAAACAACAACATCGATAGCGGGCTTCCTTGTGAAACACCTCTTTGAATGTCTATTTGTTTTGTGCTCTGGCCATTTATAACTATTTTCGTCGAAATGTCTCTCACCATATTCCATGTTACTTGCAGGAATCTGTTTGAAAAACCCATTTTAAACAATGTCTTGAATAGGTATTTATGACTCACATCGTCAAACGGTTTTACGAAATCTATAAATACTACGGCTCCTTTAAGTTGAAATGGCGATAATATCTCTATATTCACTTACGGTTGCAATAATACTGCGGCCTGGTAGGCAGGTTTGGTCTCTACTTATTACGCGCTTCAGAACATTCGTTACACGTGATTTGATGGCACGGGCTACCAGCTTGTAGTCTGTACTCAGCAGGAGTATTGGGCGTGATTTATTGATATCTTTGGTACCCTTCCATTTATGAATAAGGATTGTAAGACTTTCTTTAATATCTCGGGGAATTGTCTCTTCATTTAATACTTCATTTACAGTACCTGTAAATTTTCCACCGTTTGTATGCCAGAATTTTCTATAAAATTCAACAGGCAAACCGTCGGAACCAGGTGTTTTCTTCGAAGCCATAGCAATGTCCAATAGATATTGACTTGCGGAGCTTGTCACAAGGTCCGTGTTTTCTTTTTGTGAGACGCTCTCATTGATCCCTCGAAGCAGTTCGTCTACAGAGTGCTCATTGTAAGCAGTCTCACTGCATAGTTCGGAGAAGATACGGTACACCCCACTGATTACGTCATTTTGTTCTTCCAGCAACGCATTGCCTCCAAAGATAATTTTGTCAATGAAGGACTTCCGCTTATTCCGAGCCTCAACGGGTGATAAACGAGGCACTCTCTTCTTGAAGCATCGTTCTGGGCTTGGATCGTATTGTTACGCCTTCGAGTTGTTTTCGTTTTAAAGCCAGCAGATTCGCTCGCTTTGATCTCTATAATTTCCATGTACTGCTCATGGAATCCGAAGGCTGATCGTAGAGCTCCCTGAGACAGGTGTAGTAAAATTCTATCGTGTTTTTTTGTTAATTGGGCGCTCTCTTTCCCTTGCTTAATCACTGCAGATCTTAAGTTCTTCTTTGCACACGATGTCCACCAGGCAATATCAGAGTTGTACCTAGGACGGGCTCTGAGACACATACCCCAGATGATTGGTATGCATTCTTCTAACTCGTTGTCGTCGAGTATACTCGCATTCAGCTTCCAATAACTACGCCACAACTATGTTTTCTGCTTGCTCAGTTTAATACAGCATTTCACTACACAGTGATCTGTGAAACTGACTTGGGGTGAGCTGTGCGTCTTTTCTTCTTATGTTTCAAAGTCGATTCGGAATCGTCAGAAAAGGCATATTCAGTTTCTGCGCTTGGTGCTGTGTCCCTGAGAGGTTTCTTTAAATTTGGGTCACTAGGTTTGACAATGAGTGCAGTAACGACACTTTCCATACTCGTAGATGTACGTGCCTCCTGTCTGTATTCCGGCAGAGGCAGCTGAGTTACGGTTTGCACTACGGATAGGATGGGTGTCGCATCTGTGACAGGTGTCTCTACTGGCATCGAGTAGTCAGCTTATGGCAGTCTTCTGTTGGTGGATGACAGGTGCCGTCCGGTCTACTGGCTGTGTCTGCTCCACGAGAGGGCTGTCTCGCGCGAGGGTTGTTCGAGTTGCGGCTACGACAGCAGCTAATTACGTCAACGGAATGGCTGAGTGGGCCGCCGCGTCGTCGCCGGGCGGTAGCTGGGCCACGCGGCGGCGAGGGCACTCGGCGCGTACGTGATTCGGAAATAGCAAATTGCGCACGTTCTTGGCTGCCCCTCGTACGTGACCAGTGCTCTATAGCCAGACACAGTAATGAATGACGGGATGTGTTTCACCAAATCAGTTTTCACCTGGCGAACGCCGTTCAACACACGCAATGAAAACCGTTACCCCACCTCTCCTCAGTGACTGATATACACGCCCATATCATATAACGAGTCTCGTTTCAAATTATATCGATCGGATGGACGTGTACGGGTATGGCGACAACCTCATGAATCCATGGAGCCTGCGTGTCAGCAGGGGATTGTTCAAGCTGATGGAGGCTCTGTAATGGTGTGGAGCGTGTACAGTTGGGTTTATACGGGACCCTTGATACGACACTGACAGCTGATACGTAAGTAAGCATCCATTCTGATCACCTGCATCCATTCATGTCCAATGTGCATCCCAACGGACTTGGGCAATTTCAACAGGACAATGCGACACCACACACGTCCAGAATTGTTACAGAGTGGCTTCAGGAACACTATTCTGTGTCTAAACACTTCCGCTGACCACCAAACTCCCCAGACATGAACATTATTGAGCATGTCTGGGATGCCCTGCAATGTGCTGTTCAGAAGGGATCCCCACGCTCTCGTACTCTTACAAATTTATGGACAGCCCTGCAGGATTCACCGAGTCAATTCCTTTCAGCACCGCTTCAGACATTAGTCGAGTCCATGCCACGTCGTGTTGCGCTGCTTCTACGTGCTCGCGGGGGCCCTACACAGTATTAGGCAGGTCTACTAGTTTCTTTGGCTCTTCATTTTATATCGATCTTTCTTGTAAAGATATCGATATATCAATATTTGCTTTCAACAGCCCTACTGCTCATTGTCGGTGAGTTGGACATACACACTGTCTTTATATATATATATATATATATATATATATATATATATATATATATATATAGCCAGAAACCCAGAGAATATTTCCGCACCTCCTTGACTGTACCATCGACCATGAAACGTTGCGGTGAGGTAGTGTCGCACGATCCGCAGAAAACGAGTGAGACTCCGTCTTGTATAAACCGTAGTCGTCTGTCTCCAAGGTTCTTCAATAGCGCTGGTAATTCATCGCGCAAAAATCAGTGATACGCAGCACCTTTTATTCTTGTAAAGTGTGTGGCCCTATCAGTCCCTCGCCGACAATTCGTGGCCAGACGTGGATACTAAAGCGATCCTGAGGCCTCATCATGACTGCTCGAGTATTTGCATCTACCTACGAGTGGGTATAGAGCTAATTTACTGTGCCTTCTCTTGTGAATCCTGCCTCATCTGTAAATTAAATTACAAACTATGAACTGTAGATTTTCGGTCCATATCTCAGCAGATAATTGTTTCCAGACATATACACTGATGAGCCAAAACATTATGACCAGTGCCCACTGCGAGGTTGGGTGTCGCTTGGTCGCTTTGGAGGAAAAATGTCTAAGCGGATCAAAGACGGAAGGGGAATCGTTCCAACGACGACACGGGTTGCAAATGGGGAAATGTACTGACAAGCGACTTTCACAAAAGTGATATTATTGTTATCCAGAGGCTGTGAATGAGTATGTCGAAAACGGCGTAGCTCGTCGAATGATCAGATGCTCTGTAGTGAGCGTCTATGGAAAGTGGTAGAACGACAGTGAAACTACCACCGGGCGGTAAGTGGTTGGACGTCCACGACTAGTGCGTGGGATTTCCTGCTCTGTAAAGCAGAATAGGTGACAATCTATGGCATATGTGTCGAAAGAGCGCAACGGTGGTGCACGCGTAAGTGTTTCGGGGCACACCGTTCATCGCACATGGGGCTCCGCAACAGATCACCCCTACATGTTAGCCCAGCGACATCGCCATTTACGATTACAGCTGTCACGGGAGTCGAGATTGGACCGTGTGTCGATGGAGACGTGTCGCCTACTCGGATGAATCGCGTTTTTGGTACACCAGGTCGGTGGCTCTGTCTCCACAAACGCCGTCATCCACGTGAACGGCATTTAGAAATGTGCACCGCGCTACGGAGGGTGGTGGGAGCAGTACTACATTCTGGGACCTGCGGCAGTGATCGAAGAGACGCCGACAGCTGTGCACCACCTGCACTCCTCCATGCTTGATGTTTTCCCCTCCGGCGATGTCGTCTTCTAGCAGGATAACTGTCTACGTCTCAAAGCCAGAACCGTGCTACAGTGGTTTGAGGAGCATGATAGTGTTCTCAGGTCGATGTCTTGGTCACGAAATTCACTTGATATGAATTTGATGGAACCCATTTGGATCGCTATTAGGCTCCATCATCGCAATCACAAATCAGCGGGCCGCGCGGGATTAGCCGAATGGTCTAGGGCGCTGCAGTCATGGACTGTGCGGCTGGTCCCGGCGGAGGTTCGAGTCCTCCCTCAGGCATGGGTGTGTGTGGTTGTCCTTAGGATAATTTAGGTTAACTAGCGTGTAAGCTTAGGGACTGATGACCTTAGCAGTTAATACCCATAAGATTTCAAACACATTTGAACAAATCAGCGGCCCGCTGTTTAAGGAAATAACATGCGAGGATATCTCGTGCGACAAACCCCAACAAACCTACTAAAAATGTAAATGTCGTGTGACTAGGGCCTCCCGTTGGGTAGACCGTTCGTCGGGTGCAAGTCTTTCGATTTATTTTTTTTTTTTTTCGGTAATGTTCGTTGCGTTTGGTCTGGGCAGACGTCATAGGACATCCGTTCAAGGTGATCGTTGATCCCTTTACCCAGTTTTTTTTTTTTTAATTACAGAGGGCCCGCGCCTCTCTGACCGAACACGCTGAGCTACCGTGCCGACCGATTTGACGCCATTTCGGTGACTTCCGCGTCGATGGGGATGAAAATGATGATGATTATGACAACACAACACCCAGTCCCTGAGCGGAGAAAAATCTCCGACACAGCCGGGAACAGAACCCCGGCCCTTAGGATTGACATTCTGTGGCGCTGACCACTCAGCTACCCGGGGCGGACAACACACCTACTAATGAACTGTCGAATCCATGATAGGCAGAATCGGTGACCTATCGCGTTCCAAAGATGGAACAACAGCTTATTAAGCAGGTGGTCATGATGTTTTGACTTGGCAGTGTAATTATAGGAACTTTCATTGCTATTTTGACCAACACTGCCTCCGGTAGTGGTACGCAAGCGATACTCTTTTTTAAACATCCTATACAAGCGGAGCAGAGACGAATGCGGAGGTGTCTTTTGCGTGTGTGGCATCAGTCTTCTGACTTTGTGTGGCTCACCACTAATTCCTTTCTGGCTTCAATCTCTTCATCTCAGAGTAGCACTTTCACCCTACATCGTCAACTATTTATTGGATGTATTCCAATCTCTGTCTTGTTCTACAGTGTTTACCCTCTACAGAAATCCCTAGTGCCATGGAGGTTCTCTCCTGATGTCCTACGACGTCTCCTAACAAATGGCTCTGAGTCCTATGGGACTTAACATCTGAGGTCATCAGTCCCCTAGAACTTAGAACTACTTAAACCTAACATAAGGACACCACACACATCCATGCCCGAGGCAGGATTCGAACCTGTGACCGAAGCGGTCGCGCGGTTCCAGACTGTAGCGCCTAGAACCGCTCGGCCACTCCGGCCGGCAGAGGCAGCAACTCCAGCCACTAGAAAGCGAGCTGGGGACAAAATCTCCGATGAAACCCTTTAAGGTTAAATATTTTCAACATTCCGCGGCCCTCTCAGCACCTATATAAATATTAATTTTAATTTCAATAATGAACAGCTTCAGTTGCAACCGTTTAGCTAGAATTTACCTATGTTTCAGACAGGATAATCCAACCTTCTTCAGAATAACAGTAACTACCGTTTGTCCATAGTGGACATCGCCAAGTTAAAACTACAAATCCATAAATTATCGTCAGACAAAACTTATCTGAAACTTTTGAATACATTATGGAAGTGGCTATTAAAAACAGGCTTGATCACGATTTATTTATCAAGGTGACCGTTTCGACCACTACTGTGGTCATCTTCAGACCTACAAGTTGTATACAAAGCTTTAATTAGTGGGCTACATACATTAAAGAAAATGGACAAAGTTATAAAGATATAAAACGATGAATTACCATTGAGTAGGAACCTCTTTCTGTTGGAGAATCACTACTGCAAAAACCAGTGCACGTCTTATTACAATTATCTGAGACTGCCTCGGCCTCACTTCGCGACCGCGATGCGGCAGCCATGAGTGCTGTTCAGGAATTCCAATACAGCACTCGTGGCTGCCGTATCGCGGTCGCAAAGTGGGGCCGAGGCAGTCTCAGATAAGTTTTTACAGTCTGACGATAATTTATGGATTTGTAGTTATAGCTTGACGATGCCCTCTAGGAACAAACGGTAGTTACTGTTATTCTGAAGGAGGTTGGGTTATCCCGACTGAAACCTAGGTAAATTCTTGGTAAACGGTGAAAGTGAGGCTGTTGATTATTGAAATTAAAATTAACCTTTAAGATTACTCTGTTATTTTACTTTAAGTTTTTATGTGAAGCCTGTACTGTTATAATTACTGCTGGCTCTATGGTGAATGTTGGCTAAAGACAAAACAAATAAATAAGTAAAAAACAAAGGGCAATAGCTGGATGACCCCCTGTAGCCTCCGCTATCGTCGTACGGTAGGCGGCAGCCGCCTCTCGGTAAACAGAGTAATAAGCTCTGGGCGAGGAGCGAAAGACGGCAGGCGGGAGGCGGTGTCCGCTAAGTTGTTGACCCTGCGCAGCGCCGCCTCCGCTTCCACCTCCGCCTCTGCCGCCCCTGGGCGCGGCAGCGGACAAAAGGCGCGCGCGGTAGCCATGCATATTAATGGCCCCGGAGCCGGGCCAGCGCCTATTATCATTATTACCGCCATTATTCCGGAAGCGGCGCCGGCACGCGGGGGCGGGGGGCGGAGCGCGGGGGCGGAGGGCCGGCGCGCGCCATATCATCCGCTCGGGCAAAAGCGCGCTCATTTGCCGGCAATTATCACGCAAATGTCGCGCGCCCGCTCCGCTCCCTGCGCTCTTCTGGCGGGCGCCGCAAATTGGGCGCCAGATGATCCCGTGATTTACTCGTTAACTGCGCGCGTCAGCCGCAGACCCGGCCACTTGACTCCAGCTTGCCGCCGCCTTTTGTGCTCGCCTGCAGCCGCCGGCGCTGCCACTGACACCCACTCGGCGCCTGATCGCCGCTTTCTGCGTTCCCCGATCGCAGCTGCACCAGTCGGCAGATCAGCTAGCGCTTCACAGCTGGCTACGACCGCTGCGACCCACTTGCGGTCGGTATCTTTACATAATAAGCGAACACTACAAATACCGTACAAAATAGTATTAGTCGCATCTATTGTCTGGCAGAACTTACAGAATACGAGAACAATACGAATACCAGACGAAATAATATGAGTAGCATCTAATGTTTTTCAGAACTGCGTTAGCACCAATGCAGCGTAAATCCTCCTCTTCAGGGCCGAGGTATACAGGGTGTAAATGTTTACTCCGTACCAGATCTGGTATTACTTCTTAAGTAATAGAACCCAGTAAGTTGTCCTCGATGCTGAGTGTTCATCGGAGGTGAGGACATCATCTCGAGTGCCCCAGGGAAGTGTGGTAGGTCCACTGTTGTTTTCTATCTACATAAATGATCGTTTGGATAGGGTGGATAGCAATGTGCGGCTGTTTGCTGATGATGCTGTGGTATACGGGAAGGTGTCTTCGTTGAGTGACTGTAGGAGGATACAAGATGACTTGGACAGGATTTGTGTTTGGTGTAAAGAATGGCAGCTAACTCTAAATATAGATAAATGTAAATTAATGCAGATGAATAGCAAAATGAATCTTGTAATGTTTGACTACTCCATTAGTAGTGTAGCGCTTGACACAGTCACGTCGATTAAATATTTGGGCGTAACAATGCAGAGATATGTGAAGTGGGACAAGCATGTAATGTCATTTGTGGGGAAGGCGGATAGTCGTCTTTGGTTCATTGGTAGAATTTTGGGAAGATGTGGTTCATCTGTAAAGGAGACCGCTTATAAAACACTAATACGACCTATTCTTGAGTACTGCTCGAGCGTTTGGGATCCCTATCAGGTCGGATTGAGGGAGGACATAGAAGCAATTCAGAGGCGGGCTGATAGATTTGTTACTGGTTGGTTTGATCATCACGCGAGTGTTACGGAAATGCTTCAGGAACTCGAGTGGGAGTCTCTAGAGGAAAGGAGGCGTTCTTTTCGTGAATCGCTGCTGAGGAAATTTAGAGAACCAGCATTTGAGGCTGACTGCAGCACAATTTTACTGCCGCCAACTTACATTTCGCGGAAAGACCACAAAGATAAGAGAGATTAGGGCTCGTACAGAGGCATATAGGCAGCCATTTTTCCCTCGTTCTGTTTGGGAGTGCAACAGGGAGGGAATATGCTAGTTGTGGTACGAGGTACCCTCCGCCACGCACCATATGGTGGATTCGGAGTATGTATGTAGATGTAGATGTCGATGTAGTCTGAGTCGCATCTAAT
Source organism: Schistocerca americana (assembly GCF_021461395.2). Classification (NCBI taxonomy): domain Eukaryota; kingdom Metazoa; phylum Arthropoda; class Insecta; order Orthoptera; family Acrididae; genus Schistocerca; species Schistocerca americana. Next base: position 22,095,578 of record NC_060124.1, read on the forward strand.
GTCTTGCAGAACTGCGTTAGCACCAGTGCAGCGTAAATCCTCCTCATGAGGGTCGAGGTATATAGGGTGTAAATGTTTACACCGCACCAGATCTGATGTAAAGAAAGTCGACACAAACAGTTTGGTACGTGGTATCTGCGGTCTGTCAAACTGGAGAAAAATATCCTTGCCCGATGGCCAGTAAGTTATGTTCGTTATTGAAAGTACGATACCGCCTATCATGTTGGGAGCCTGACCTGTGTCAAACATGAATGTTATTTATGTTATATTGCTTGTGATGAAATGTGGTGAAATGTGTACCATTTTCCATTATAAATATACCACTCCTCCTCTACTACGTACGGACTGTGTTTCATGTCATCCGTCATCTCACGTGATTATTCCCGTCCAACAATCTCTCTGTTCCTCAGAAACTGTCAAGCAGAGTATTCCGTCCGGCTGCTACAGTCATTCTTCGCGTTATATTCCTCGCTGAGCGGCAGCGGCAGTAACGGCCAGTGGCGCAGACAGGCGGGCTGCCCACACACTGCAGCGTCGATACCGCCGTCCTGACTCGGCGGTAGTGACGCAGACGCCGACGAGACCTGCTATTGTTGCGGTGCCGAGCAAGGCCAACCAGTAGCGCCACCTGTCTTAGTTGCAGGCCGCAGCGATGCCGTTGCCCGGGTTCGACCCGAGGACCGACGACTGGAGAGCAAGGGCGGGCGGGTTCGCGGTGTTGACTGCCCTGGCTGGGCACGCTGGCAGAGGTCCTTCCTTCGCGGCCCGGTGGCGGCAGAGTTACGGCGACGACGTCCATTGACGCAGACATACTGTCGAGCTGGTCCAACGATGATGAGCTGGTACGGCTGTAGTTAAATACTACACCGCCCCCCCCCCCCCACCCCACCCCCCTGCTGATTCCACGATAACAGTGGTGTTCCTCGATCACGGCGAACCTTCTGGAGCGCGTCGATATCCGAAACGTGTGGCATAACCGGCAGTCGGTCAGCGAAGCTGCGTAGATTACGTGACGTGGGGATATTGCCTGATTCCGACGCTAGTGATCTGACGACACAGAAGATGACCACGCAGTTAAATAACAGCATCTGCTCCCTGGCTGTGGCCTCATTGAAGTTCTGGACTCTCACTTCTGCTTCAAGTTCCCCTATATATTTTTTTCCACATTATAATTGCTTCATAAAATACACATATTGGAAAAGTCAATACGGCGATTTTCAGCCTTATGGTGGTATTTGTTGTGTCTAGACAAGACAGCCTAGACACAATGAGAGGAAGCCGAAAGGCACGCGCTAAGCCAAAGCAGGGTGCGTGAGGTCTGAAACAGGATACGTAATGAATGCTATAAAGAAAAGTACGTAGCTTCTGGAATACTTAACTTTAATGCATCCTTTTGGTACATCTGGAGATTGTGGCGATACAAGTGAGACTCTTTAGATACAAGCTATGTAAGGCTAATGGCGCCTTGCTAGGTCGTAGCCACTGACTCAGCTGAAGGCTATTCTAACTATCTGCTCGGCAAAGGAGCGAGGCTTCGTCAGTGTAGTCGCTAGCTACGTCGTCCGTACAACTGGGGCGAGTGCTAGTCCGTATCTCGAGACCTGCCTTGTGGTGGCGCTCGGTCTGCGATCCCTGACAGTGGCGACATGCGAGTCCGACATGTACTAATGGACCGCGGCCGATTTAAAGCTACCACCAGCAAGTGTGGTGTCTGGCGGTGACACCACAGTATTTGCTCCCAGTTCTCAGTTTTAGCAGTCCAATATCACATAAATATTTATGAAGACTATTCAGAAAGTAAGGGACGATCAGTCGCGAAATGGAAACCACAGCGAAAATCAAAACTGATTGATTTGCAACAACCTTCCAGCTATCTCTAAATTGTCAGCGCTCAGATTTAAGACCCCTGTCCTAGCGTTCTACCAACTTTACAGTACCCTAACCATAGAAGGCAGTCTCCTGTGCTTTCCGTAAATTTTCTACGCTGGATTACAGCCCGTTGTCCGTGCCAAGATGTTCTCTTCGTAACCAGCAGTCTATTTGAGCAGAGATGAAAATCAGGCGGACCCAAGTTCGGACTGAGATCAAAGCCTTCCCAGGGGAAACGCTGCAGGAGCTTCCTCATAGACGCTGCAAAATTATCAAAAAATGGTTCAGATGGCTCTGATTACTATGGGACTTAACATCTGAGGTCATCAGTCCCCTAAGAACTACTTAAACCTAACTAACCTAAGGACATCACACACATCCATGCCAGAGGCAGGATTAGAACCTGCGACCGTAGCGCTCGCGCGGTTCCAGACTGGTGCTCCTAGAACCGCTCGGCCACACCGGCCGGCGACTATCATGAAGAAGGGAATCCAAGACACTTGCGTTATGTACGGCTGTATGCCATCAGGCGGAATCTCACGTCAGGAACCCATACTTGACGGAAGACACTATTTTCTAGGCATTTCTACACGCTCACCGTGCGCTCAGAACCGAGAAGAGCGATGTGGCGCTATCCGCTGGCATACTAGAGACGCTGCCCAACACATCTATGCAAAGCTTCTATGGATTTTCACCGTGGTTCCCACTTCGAGACCGACCGTTCCTTAATTCCCTGACAGTACTCGTATTTTTCCCCTCAATTACCCCCTCATTGCAATTTAGATTTCTCGTGTCATCGTGTTTGAGCCACTTGCTGAGCTGCTACTTATAATAGAGAAGATTAGTCAGGCTCCTGGTTCTCTCGTAAGTAAGAAGACAGCTAGAATGGCCTAAATGTTAACGTCCTGGATTCTAATCTGACACCTGGTCCGAATAATGGACGTTAAGAAACAAAATGTTTTAACGAGTAACTTCAAATGGTTCAAATGGCTCTGAGCACTATGGGACATAACTACTGTGGTCATCAGTCCCCTAGAACTTAGAACTACTGAAACCTAACTAACCTAAGGACATCACACACATCCATGCCCGAGGCAGGATTCGAACCTGCGACCGTAGCAGTTGCGCGGTTAACGAGTAACTTATTATGTCTATAAGAACGAACACACATTTCGGAATTTTGTACTGGTAATCAAAGAATGCATTCCTTCCAGAAAAGTAGATACTTTATTAGATTTAATCAAAGAATGCATTCCTTCCAGAAAAGTAGATACTTTCTTAGATTCATGTTTGAAATGAACAAGTTAATTGAGACAATAACTTCTCTTCGTCATCTGAAAGTTGAATACGTATTCATCGCTTTACTGGAGTGCATCTGAGTAAAAGGACAACACCGTTTCCTGTAGAATAAATACAGCCATGCTTAAATTTGATCCAAGCGTTTCTAGCGTCCATTTTTCCTGCGCGATACCGTGTTTACGTTAGCTGTCGCAAATGAAACGTCTGTATTAGCACTTTTCTTGGAATCGATTGCTTGAATGTTACCGAATTGTTAGAGAAAACAAAACTTTTTGTTTCTAGCAACAACTACGCATCTGATACCACTACCAGCACCTCTGCGCAACCTAGACCAGAAATAACTGTTTTTTTTTCTCTCATGCGGTATCAGTTAGCGTAAAATAAATTTACGTCGGGCTATGCTTTACGCGTAGTAATCACATCGGTAATGTTAGATAACTGTTCGAATATCCCGCACTGTGATCAATTAGACAAGCAGGACTGCAGACGGAATGTTAGGTCACGGACGGTAAAGTTATTTTAGAGGTAGGCTGCCTCCACTAGGTACATTGTTCGGTCGAAGCTAGAAGTTCATGCAAAAGTGGTCGCCTCTGGTTTTCGAAATGAAAGATAATTTTAAAGAATCAGCAAAACAGTCATCAGCCTGTCAAGATTTAGTACATTTAATAGAATATGCCACGCTAAGGTTAAATCCCAAAATATTGATTTTTTTTGTACGTAGACCGTAGTACACTTCGGCTGCTTGAAGAAGATATTACTTTTATTCAACCTCGCCGTTGTCAGATTTTTGCTATTGAGTTACTAACCAAAGGAGGTAGAAGGCCGAGTTATCTTTCCATAGTCAATTTCATTGTGAGGAATGTTTGCACAATAGACTATATTAACAAAGTTCAACAACTGATTTGATAATCAGCTACAGCTTTACGAATCACTAATTCTTCCATTTTTACCTCCCTCACTGCTCCAAACATGATATCTGGAGCAACTTCCACTCTTTTGATCTTTTCTATAGTGCCTCAATATTTTTACGTGCAACAAGTGAAAGTCTACACAAATTCTGCTGGGAAAGGTTTTCGCACATGACGACCATTCCCAAAACTTTTGCGACAATCAACTCCGAACAGACATTTCGGACAAAAAGCGATATCGAAAATTAGACCTTGAACTTAACGTCAATGTTGGTACGGACTAATATTGTGCAACTGTTATACAATAGTAAATATTGGGAATTTAAATTTCAGTGAATACAGAGTAAATAGTGAGAGTTAATTATATCAATATATCAACAGTCACAGCCCTAAAAACGTAACAACACCACTTAAATATAGCAATCTGTGGCCAGAAGCTAGAAACTCGGTACACCCTGCCCAGAATATGTTGTCGCCCTGCTATTCTTCCATGAATCATATTATTCACGATACACGTCTTGATGTGGAACCTATCAACAGAACCAGCATAGAATATATATTTACATATAAAAAAGATAAAAAATATTTGTTTAAAAGTTTATCCGTTTAAGGGAGTAATTATTTCTATTTCAGAATTGCTCTATAGTATAGAAGGAGTTGTTATGGAGAAAAATCTTTAATCCACAGTTGAAATCACTTCACCTATCCGTCAGATATTTTATTTCCTTGGGTATATTTACAGCTGCACTCGCTCTCTTCCCTTGATACATAACAACACAAATTCAACACTCCACTGTGCATGTACTTATAACAGTCACACACACGGTACAAATATGTCCCTGGCACTTCATAGCAGACCAGAGGAAGGCAACAGCAAATCGCATCCACTAGGACCTTGTCACGAGCAGCGATGTAGGATTTCTGCATCTGCATCCGTGCGCTCGTTTTCTGAATGTGAGACTATATAGGCTTTTGACTAGATGTTATTTCTTGTTGGTGTACAAGGGTAATAGGGGTGGGACTTTTTTGACAGTACAAAACTGGATGAGCTGTATCTTTTTTTCTTGTCTATTTATGCCAGCCCATTTGTGCAAAAGTAGTAAGAAATTGTCACAAAAAAGTATTTATTTTCTCTGTCAGTGGTTCTTTGCTTGATTTCACAAAAATGCTCATATCTTCTGCAAATAGGACAACAATACTGGCCATTAGAGTTGCTACACCAAGAAGAAATGCAGATGATAAACGGGTATTCATTGCACAAATATATTATACTAGAACTGACATGTAATTACATTTTCACGCAATTTGGGTGCATAGATCCTGAGAAATCAGTACCCGGAACAACCACCTCTGGCCGTAATAACGACCTTGATACGCCTGGGCATTGAGTCAAACAGAGCTGGATGGCGTGTGCAGGTACAGCTGCCCATGCAGCTTCAACACGATACCACAGTTCATCAAGAGTAGTGACTGGCGTATTGTGACGAGCCAGTTGCTCGGCCACCATTGACCAGACGTTTTCAGTTGGTGAGAGATCTGGAGAATGTGCTGGCCAGGCCAGCAGTCGAATATTTTCTGTATCCAGAAAGGTCCGTACAGGACCTGCAACATGCGGTCGTGCATTATCCTGCTGAAATGTAGGGTTTCACGGGGATCGAATGAAGGATAGAGCCACGGGTCGTAACACATCTGAAATGTAACGTCCACTGTTCAAAGTGCCATCAATGCCAACAAGAGGTGACCGAGACGTGTAACCAATGGCACCCCATACCATCAAGCCGGGCGATACGCCGGTATGGCGATGACGAATAGACGCTTCCAACGTGCGTTCACCGCGATGTCGCCAAACAAGGATGCGACCAACATGATGCTGTAAACAGAACCTGGATTCACCCGAAAAAACGACGTTTTGCCATTCGTGCACCCAGGTTCGTCGTTGAGTACACCATCGCAGGCTCTCCTGTCTGTGATGCAGCGTCAAGGGTAACCGCAGCCATGGTCTCCGAGCTGATAGTCCATGCTTCTGCAAACGTCGTCGAACTGTTCGTGCAGATGGTTGTTGTCTTGCAAACGTTCCCATCTGTGACGCAGGGATCGAGACGTGGCTGCCCGATCCGTTACAGCCATGCGGATAAGATGCCTCATCTCGACTGCTAGTGATACGAGGCCGTTGGGATCCAGCACGGCGTTCCGTATTACCCTCCAGAACCCACCGATTCCATATTCTGCTAACAGTCATTGGATCTCGACCAACGCGAGCAGCAAAGTCGCGATACGATAAACCGCAATCGCGATAGGCTACAATCCGACCTTTATCAAAGTCGGAAACGTGATGGTACGCATTTTCTTCTTTACACGAGGCATCACAACAACGTTTCACCAGGCAAGGCTGGGCAACTGCTGTTTGTGTATGAGAAATCGGTTGGAAACTTTCCTCATGTCAGCACGTTGTAGGTGTCGCCACCGGCGCCAACCTTGTGTGAATGCTCTGAAAAGCTAATGATTTGCATATCACAGCATCTTCTTCCTGTCGGTTAAATTTCGCGTCTGTAGCGCGTCATCTTTGTGGTGTAGCAATTTTAATGGCCAGCAGTGTATTTCTACTTCCTATCTCACGTAAAATGCCAGATCATTAGTGTCATGGATGAACAGTAACGGAGCAACGATCGAACCCTGTCGGATTACCACTGTGACATCTCCCTATGCTTTTGTTTGAGTGCAGACCGATGGGAAGTAGCAGCGCTTGACGGTTGAGACTTATAACGACGTGTGACAACCTGCTCCAGTCTCTCGTACAGAGGGACGGAAACGGTGAGGGCTGCAAATATTGCTCTGTAGTCACGCTGAAGTTCTTTGCTAATAGACGGGACTCCTGTTCCCAGGTAGTATAGAAGTGGCTGCTGGCCTGGACAAATGAAGCAGAAGGTCGTCAGGCCAAACCACGAACGGCATCTAGAGCAGATTCTGCCGGCTGCAGACTTGTATTATCTGTGGCAAACGAGTCATCCCGAAATCTTTCAAACACCAGAGGAAGTGTAAATGCGATATCCACATCCAACATTCCACCACTTCACTAATAGCTAGAAAGTACGAAAGACAGGTGTTCAGCACTATCCACAGCATTAACTGCCGTTATTTCCTTGCAGATTATGAAAATCCTCGGGCAACTGCCCCTAGGATGGCGGCGAGTTTTAAGGCCTGCACGCAACATGACTACTGCAATTTAGAACCTCGTTGCGATGTTAATTCCGCCCCTTTGTTTATGTTCTGACGCGGACGCTTAATGCTCGGCGCGCGCTCGACAAAGGAGACCCCTTGTCTGACGCTCATTTCTTTCTTTTTTGCGCTTATGTATAGAAAATATTATGAAATTGTAACTCCCGTAATTTTTTACGCTCAAGTTTTGATAACGAATTCGAACGGACGACGCGTCGCTCTTTCGCTTCGCCGCGGCGGAACGCACACGACCGCACCCTCCTTTTTTTTCTCTTTTTTTTTTTTCACCGCGCGTATTTTTTTCCACCGAGCGGGGGACGTGGCTATTGGCGCAAGTTTTGATTGCAGACACGGCCCGGCCCGGCCCGGCCCGGTCTGCACAGCACAGCCACTAAGAGCGGGCTGCGGCGCACTCATGCAAGTTTAATTAACGATTTTAATGAGCGGCCTGGGAAGAATAACAAGACCGCGGCTCTCGCCGACCGCGCCGAACGCCTCCCACCTGTTAATATTTTTATTGAGGTCCAGACCCCCTTTTTTTACTATTGTTTTCGCCATCAGCGAGCAGTAAAATGATTTTTCGCCTCTTTCCACTGCCCATCATGTCAAACTTCCCCGTACTCACCGACATCTGTTCGAAACAGCAATCGTGCTGCCTGTGAGGTGTATGTGATGCAGTTCTCTCTCTCTCTCAACCTCCATGTGTGTGTGTGTGTGTGTGTGTGTGTGTGTGTGTGTGTGTGTGTGTGTGTATGCAACTTCTCGCCCAGTGCCACGTTGTTTATAAACTGTAAATGTAATCATGGAAATAGTAAATACATGTAATCAGGGTACCTCATTATCATTGTAATAAAAAAAACACAGTGCAGCCTGCAAAATAAACAGTGGAAAAGCGGTTATTTTGTTGCATGTGAAGGGGGAGTGCCGCGGTGCACTGCGTTTGTTTCTGATTCATTAACGCCAGTGGCTCTACCCATCCAGCCACTTCCGTTTTTTTTATTTGAAATTAATTCATTTTATTTATTTTTATTTTTTTTTTTTTCCCCGCAGGGCGTAGCGCGCATGCTGCGGTCCAAATTGTCGAGAAGGTAATGAGTTAAAACAGAGGTTCACAGCAGTCGAATGTTCATTCTGAGAATAACGTGTGAGAAATAACAGCGAAAAAAAAATGTAAAGCTGCCTAAAATACTCTGCTCAAAACAATAACGTGAGCGAACGAGATATTTCAGGTTATGTGAAGATAAGCTTTTAATCTACTTTTATGCCGTACATGTGAGGCTGTGATTCTCGCAGATGGTACTTTGGTTAGACTCGCTTTACTGCCAAGTTTATTAGCTTCGTGGGAGTATGCTAGCGAGAACAACAGAAGAGCCACGTAAACGAAAAATATTGCCCCGATTCCGAAAACCGAAATTAACGGGTGCGAGAGTGGTATGTCAAAGCACGTTACCCTCCACGATGTCGTCCAATGATGTTTGCAACTGAAGTTTAAGCTACAATCTGTTGGAAGTGTCGTGTGGCTACAATGAAGAGATTGCAGGGTAGCCATTATTGTATACACGTGTGGACCTCTTCGTCCGAGGTAAATCGATGACCACCGATGTCTTCGTTGGAAATCGCTTGGGGAGAGATCGGAATTACATGGGAGATGTGTAAGGGTTTTCGAATGCAACCTCAACAGTTTAGTCAAATGGTTCAAATTGCTCTAAGCACTATTGGACTTAACATCTGAGGTCATTAGTCCCCTAGACTTAGAACTACTTAAATCTAACTAACCTAAGAACATCACACACATCCATGATCGAGGCAGGATTCGAACCTGCGACCGTAGCAACAGCGCGGTTCCGGACTGAAGCGCCTAGAACCCCTCGGCCACAGAGGCCGTCGCAGTTTAGTCGAAACCATAGGCAGGTCAGGTTTGGGAAAGTCATGATGCGTTTTTCCTTGACTGAAAGCGCCCGCTGCTCATCGAATTTCTGGAACATGGGACCATAATTAAGGCATAGCGGTACATGGACACTTTGCAGGAATTGAACCGCTGCATCAAGTCCAAACGTCCAGAAATATCGACGGAGGCACCATTTTGTTGGAGGGTGATGCTCGCACACATGTTTCGACTGCACTGCGGAAGTTTCGTTAGGTAACCCTTACATATGCTCTCCCCTTGCGATTTCCACATCTTTGGAGCCCTGAAGAAAGACATTCGTAGCCGTCGATTTGTTTCAGAAGAAGAGGTGCTTACCTGGGTACAATCATGGTTCCGTAGGCATTCGCAAACATTTTTCCATGAAGACATTCACCGTCTTGTCTCACAGCGGAATAAATGTTCTAACTGTTTGGTGTTTTTTTTGAAATAATAAACAGCTTACTTACTTTTGTTCCATGTGCCTTGTTTTCATTTTTGACTGCTCCTTATAGAATCCGATATAATAACTTTTATTTGCTAGAAGATTTTCAGTCGAATATTCCGTACGCAGTGGGCGACGGCGTGGAACTGTATTCAAACCTTTTCGGTAGCTTAGAAACACATCAGTCTGCCTCATATTGCACAGAGTGTTTTAAAATGATTAAAAGAGTGCATCTGTTAAACATACACGGATAACCGCGCATCACAGTAATCGGCTTCCGGGATTCTGTGAGGCGGCGATCCCGATCGAATCCTCCCGTCGATTAACCACGAGGGTCGATATGCCATATAGCCTAGATGTGGTTTTTACGCGATTTTTCACATCCGATTAGGCGAATACTGGGCTCGTAACTACGTCCTGCCTCAGTCTGACGACTGGCAAACATTTCGGAAACGTCCACACACTCTCGCATGGGATAGCAATGACATTAGACGCAGAGAGGTGAGGTAAGCAAATTCCATCTTTGGCGGAAAGGGAGGGGGAGGGTTCGATAATGGGGGGAGTGTCGACAGGAAGGGTATTCGGCCACTCTCTACCACGAACATTGCCAAATATAGATCGACACGGCAACTCTGTGAAGACAAATGATAAGGGCGGGAAAAAAATACAGGCTACATCTCTTTAAAAAAGAATACCTTGACGGCTGATGTATACAGCGGACACAACAGTTATGGGATTCCAGAATGAGTGTGCGCTGATATGAAACATCCTGGCAGATTAAAACTGTGCCGGGCCGAGACTCGAACTCGGGACCTTTGCCTTCCGCGGGCAAGTGCTCTACCAACTGAGTTCGAGTCTCGGTCCGGCACACAGTTTTAATCTGCCAGGATGTTTCATATCAGCGCACACTCCGCTGCAGAGTGAAAATCTCATTCTGGAAACATCCCCCCGGCTGTGGCTATGCCATGTCTCCGCAATATCCTTTCTTCCAGGAGTGCTAGTTCTGCAAGGTTAGGAGAAGAGCTTCTGTGAAGTTTAGAAGGTAGGAGACGAGGTACTGGCAGAATTGAAGCTGTGAGGACTGGTCGTGAGTCGTGTTTGGGTAGCTCAGTCGGTAGAGCACTTGCCCGTGAAAGGCAAAGGTCCTGAGTTCGAGTCTCGGTCGGGCACACAGTTTTAATCTGCCAGGAAGTTTCATATCAGCGCACACTCCGCTGCAGAGTGAAAATCTCATTCTGGAAACATCCCCCCGGCTGTGGCTAAGCCATGTCTCCGCAATATCCTTTCTTCCAGGAGTGCTAGTTCTGCAAGGTTCGGAGAAGAGCTTCTGTGAAGTTTAGAAGGTAGGAGACGAGGTACTGGCAGAATTGAAGCTGTGAGGACTGGTCTTGAGTCGTGTTTGGGTAGCTCAGTCGGTAGAGCACTTGCCCGTGAAAGGCAAAGGTCCCGAGTTCGAGTCTCGGTCCGGCACACAGTTTTAATCTGCCAGGAAGTTTCAGTCTTGGGACAGCTCGTGTCGGCACTTGTTTTGTCCGGCATGGTGCAGTTCGCGACGTGACATGAACTCAAGACGGCACTGGAAGCCCCATGCACACATATCGAGTCATGCTGCCCCCATAGCTGTCCACAACTGTGAAACTGTTGTCGATGCAGGATTTTGTGCCCCAACTGACCTCTCGTTTATGTCCAATAAATGTTCGATGGGATTCATTTCGGGCGATCTGGGTGGCTAAATCGTTCGTTCGATTTATCCAGAATGTTCTTCAAACCAATCGCGAACAATTGTAGCCCGGTGACACGGCGCATTGTCATCCATAAAAATTCAATCTTTATTTGGGAACATGGTTGCAGATGGTCTGCAAGAAACCGAGCATAACGATTTCAGTCAATGATCGTTTCAGTTGGACCAGAGGAATCCAGTCCATTCCACGTAAACACAACCCACACCCACCAGATTGCACAGTACCTCGATCACAACTTGACTCCATAGCTTCGTGGGATCTGCCCCACACTCGAACCCTGCCATCACTTCTTACCAACTGGAACCGAGACTCATCTGACCAGGCTACGGATCTCTAGTCGTCTATAGTCCAACTGAAATGGTCAAGAGCCGAGGAGAGGCACTGTCGTGCTAATAGCAAAGGTAGTCCCGTCGGTATGTGCTGTCATAGCCGATAAACGTCAACTTTCGCCGCACTGTCCTAATGGATGCGTTGTCGTACGTCCCACGTTGATTTCTGCGGTTATTTCACACAGTGTTGCTTGTCTGTTAGCACTAACAATTCTACGCAAACATCGGTGCTCTCGGTCGTTAAGTGGAGAGAATCGGTCGTCGCGTCGTTCGTGGTGAAAGGCAATGCCTGATGTCTGGTATTCTCAACACACTCTTCGCACTGTGGATGTCGAAATATTGAATTCCCTAACGATTTCCGAAATGGAATCATTAATTAAATATTTTATCGTTCCAGCGATAGCACAATAAATTCCTCGCCCTACATGTAGACAAAGACAAATGAAAAACATAGATGCCCCAATAATTTTATCTTGGAACTCCTCCATATGGTCCGTGTTTGCATAGAAAAACAACAATATCAGAAATTGAGTCCACCTTGATGAAAAACACCTTGTTATTCGTTTATTTCTTTATTTTCCCAAGCTAGTTTCGGCGACAAATGTCACCATAATCAGTGTTTTTCTTATCTAAAACATGCAGAAAATAGCATCGTTATACGAACACAGTGGCACATTATTACATTTTTACTACGCGCTTTTTGAAATATAGTCTTCTTTGGATACTTGCATACTACCTTATTTATTGTATGTTACAACATGTTTTTGAGAATTATTGTCGCTGTTTGCGACATATTTTCTGTGCGCTTTTTTTGTTGCCGTTTTTTACTCAGCGAACATGTCATCTGCAACTGTGTGAGCGGCTGATAGTAAACAAAATACTAAAACGTGAACTTCGTATGTCAGCAATATACACTTGGGGTTGCGGTAGTGTTGTGGAATTCAGTTATTTTGTGTGTACTGCGCTGTTACTTAGCTATTCGTGTACTCACGAATGCCCATTTTGCATGTTCCCATGCGTCTAGCTCCTACTACTATTCCGCTTTCAGAGTCCGTCATCTCCCGTCGTGAGGCCGTAATCACGTAGAAAGCTTTTCCACATGACATTCCTGAACACAAGTGAAAGCTCCACCAACGCACTGTCCTTTTTTACCTCGTGCACACGATACTAACGCCATCTGTATACGGCGTCTGCACATCGCTATCCCATGACTTTTGTCACCTTAGAGTAAGTTTCCGTGTTATATATGGTTGCTGGTAGCGGTTTCCTTGGTGCAGCTAGATGCCTCGCTCTTTCTTTATCCAATGTATGTTGAGTCGAATCGGCGATAATACAGCAACAAAAGGCATTTTGCGTACAGCAGGTTCATCCATTTCTTATGCAACTGATCATCCAACAAAAATATCCGGACTCAGTGCATCGAGCTTTTACTGATCCTGGATTCTCATTTTGGTAATACATCTTGAGCCAGAGACTACGTTAACAGCTTTCTGTTCTTTACTATTCAGGTTGACTGTGTGATGATGTGAGAAAGAGTGGTACAGAGAACATGTGATTTTACCTAGCTTCTGGGATGTCTGGGTAATACATATTTTCTCACAAGGTATTTGTACGACTGCTGACACCATAATGTTTCCGCCATAAACAAACAGACTACATCAACAACCAGAGACCGACCTGAGGTGTCCAGTCAGGACTGGTACAGGGTGTTTCAAAAATGACCGGTATATTTGAAACGGCAATAAAAACTAAACGAGCAGCGATAGAAATACACCGTTTGTTGCAATATGCTTGGGACAACAGTACATTTTCAGGCATACAAACTTTCGAAATTACAGTAGTTACAATTTTCAACAACAGACGGCGCTGCGGTCTGGGAAACTCTATAGTACGATATTTTCCACATATCCACCATGCGTAGCAATAATATGGCGTAGTCTCTGAATGAAATTACCCGAAACCTTTGACAACGTGTCTGGCGGAATGGCTTCACATGCAGATGAGATGTACTGCTTCAGCTGCTCCATTGTTTCTGGATTCTGGCGGTACACCTGGTCTTTCAAGTGTCCCCACAGAAAGAAGTCACAGGGGTTCATGTCTGGCGAATAGGGAGGCCAATCCACGTCGCCTCCTGTATGTTTCGGATAGCCCAAAGCAATCACACGATCATCAAAATATTCATTCAGGAAATTAAAGACGTCGGCCGTGCGATGTGGCCGGGCACCATCTTGCATAAACCACGAGGTGTTCGCAGTGTCGTCTAAGGCAGTTTGTACCGCCACAAATTCACGAAGAATGTCCAGATAGCGTGATGCAGTAATCGTTTCGGATCTGAAAAATGGGCCAATGATTCCTTTGGAAGAAATGGCGGCCCAGACCAGTACTTTTTGAGGATGCAGGGACGATGGGACTGCAACACGGGGCTTTTCGGTTCCCCATATGCGCCAGTTCTGTTTATTGACGAAGCCGTCCAGGTAAAAATAAGCTTCGTAAGTAAACCAAATGCTGCCCACATGCATATCGCCGTCATCAATCCTGTGCACTATATCGTTAGCGAATGTCTCTCGTGCAGCAATGGTAGCGGCGCTGAGGGGTTGCCGCGTTTGAATTTTGTACGGATAGAGGTGTAAACTCTGGCGCATGAGACGATACGTGAACGTTGGCGTCATTTGGACCGCAGCTACAACACGGCGAACGGAAACCCAAGGCCGCTGTCGGATCACCTGCTGCACTAGCGGCGCGTTGCCCTCTGTGGTTGCCGTACGCGGCCGCCCTACCTTTCCAGCATGTTCATCCGTCACGTTCCCAGTCCGTTGAAATTTTTCAAACAGATCCTTTATTGTATCGCTTTTCGGTCCTTTGGTTACATTAAACCTCCGTTGAAAACTTCGTCCTGTTGCAACAACACTGTGTTCTAGGCGGTGGAATTCCAACACCAGAAAAATCCTCTGTTCTAAGGAATAAACCATGTTGTCTACAGCACACTTGCAAGTTGTGAACAGCACACGCTTACAGCAGAAAGACGACGTACAGAATGGCGCACCCACAGACTGCGTTGTCTTCTATATCTTTCACATCACTTGCAGCGCCATCTGTTGTTGAAAATTGTAACTACTGTAATTTCGAAAGTTTGTCTGCCTGAAAATGTACTGTTGTCCCATGCATATTGCAACAAACGGTGTATTTCTATCGCTGCTCGTTTAGTTTTTATTGCCGTTTCAAATATACCGGTCATTTTTGAAACACCCTGTATATGCTGGTTGTAATTTTCGCATTATCGCTAAATGCTTCAGTAGTGTGCCGTTTCAAATTTGAATGGGTTCGACGCACATTATATAAAATATACATGAGAGTGAGATGCCACAATACAAATACTTCACTTGACTAACTGAGCTTTATAGCAAGTGTATCATTTTCCCCATATCCTAATTTCAAAAATTTCAAAGGCAGTGCATTTTTTTTAAAAAAAAGAAAAAAGATCTTCTGAGTTAAAACTTCACCTCCTCTGTGCAATTTTCTCTAGTAATTCACTTACGATTTTCGGTGTGATTTTCAGCATTATTGCAAAATGTGGGTGACGATCCGCCATGTCTTGGTGAAATTGTTGTGACCAACTAACTGTGCACCATCGACAATTACAAAAAAGTGATGCAGACGAATGACTGTAGACAATACAAATTTTTGTAATTTAAAGATTTTTTATATTCACATTTCTAGTTATAAATATTCTTTAGATGATTATAATTATGAAATGAACTACAAATTTCTTATTTAATTTTAATATAATATTATATGACTGCTTTTCATATCAAGTACGAATATGGCCGTATTATTTACGAATTTTATTTAAAACAATATGAAAATTATCAATTTAAATGATCAGTTCCAAATGACGCACACAATGTAGAAACTTTTTTAAAAAGAGCTTTTGGGAAACGTGCAGAATTGATAAAACTGTAACTTTACCTCACGTCTCCGTCCGAACAGGCCTTGGAAGGCCCAACGGTACCGACCGGCCGCCGTGTCATCCTCAGCCCACGGGGGTCACTGGATGCGGATATGGAGGGGACATGTGATCAGCACACCGCTCTCCCGGCCGTATGTCAGTTTACGCGACCGGAGCCGCTACTTCTCAATCAAGTAGCTCCTCAGTTTGTCTCACAAGGGCTGAGTGCACACCGCTTGCCAACAGCGCTCGGCAGACCGAATGATCATCCATCGAAGTGCTAGCCCAGCCCGACAGCGCTTAACTTCGGTGATCTGACGGGAACCGGTGTTACCACGGCGGCAAGGCCGCTGCCATTTTACCTCCAACTCTATAGAAAAAAATCTACGTACTACCAAAACTATGTACCCACAAACTGTTACCGAACTTAAACTCGTATGCTAACCTCTGACTAAGCAGAACCTAATTTTAACTGGACTGTAACTGACCTGATTGAGACTTGTCTTTAAAGTCACAACGTAAGTAAAACGGTTATCTGGCCCTAGTCAAAATATCCACCTACCTCGAGTATTAAGAACATTGTTGCAGATCTCTCGTAAGCACGGGCAACATCGCAAGGCACATGCACGTTACCGAGTGCGTTCGCCCTTCCGCCTCTCAGGGGTATAACTGATACTAAAAAGATGCTTGACAGTGCCAGCAAACATTTTGTCTCTAGTAAAAGTTGGTTCCTATGACGTGATCTACATGGCTTGTCCAGAAAGTAAGTTCCGATCAGTCGCGAAATGAAAACTACATTGAAAATCAGAAATGTTTTATTTGCGGCAGATGACTCCACCTTCCAGCTACGTCTCTACACAGTCACAGCTCCAGCTAGGACATCTGTCGCACCGTTATACCAACTTTCCAATCTAACAACCCTACCACAACAAAGGTCAAAAATTAATAATGATTGTAGTGTTGCTCACGCTGCTAAATACTGCATTTTAGGCCAACAACAAAGTTATATTATGTGGCAGGTGTCATTAGAGCACAGTTAATAAAGTCATTTCTTGAAATAATGAATAAACAAGGCACTCATTTTTTCGTGTTTCCCACGCTGGTCTCGTTGTGAACTCATGGCTCAATCGTCAAAAATCTAGGTATTGATGATTCCAAGTTCGGATGCAAAGAGGCCTAGGTGTTATTCTGCGATATTCAAAAGTTTTATAGATGTGTTTCATAAACCTTTCTTGAAGATTAAACTTTTGCAAGTTAGGACAATGGTGATGTAAAAAAGGTTTCAAATGGCTCTGAGCAATATGGGACTTAAATTCTGGGGTCATCAGTCCCCTAGAACTTAGAACTACTTAAACCTAACTAACCTAAGGACATGACACACATCCATGCCCTAGCCAGGATTCGAACCGGCGACCGTAGCGGTGGCGCGGTTCCAGACTGTAGCGCCTAGAACCGATCGGCCACTCCGTCCGGCCGGTGATGTAAAAAAGTAATCAGCACTCCGAATTTAAGTTACACTTCTTTTTTATTACTTTTGTTGCAATATCACGTAACTCGTTCCAAAACATCACTTCACAATATAAAACATACTTGAAAATATCTTTCTCACTGTTAAAGTTCACATTTCATAAACTGACTACAATTTGCGCCGTTTTAACATGACGACCAAAGCTTGGCTCTCTAATAACCGCTTACGCACCCAAAAATCAGAGTTATAAGTACGTCAATGATTATAGTGACAAAAGAAAGAATACGCATAAGAATTATATCATTGCAATATATACATATCGATGTACCGAAGCACCTCTACATTAATGAAATCAAATCTGAATGTTGTCACAGAAATATGTTAACTATTTTACAGAAACACAGTAGAATATTGCTGGTATCGAGAGGTTGAGGTGAGGTGCCGTAATGGTTACGTAATTCAAGTACCATTACACCAATACCCTCGTCATAGAAGGCAGCCGCCTGTGCTTCCCGCCAATTCTCTACGCTCGTCTATAGCTCGTTGTCTGAGCGAAAATGTTGTCTTCATAGCCAGTGGTTAATGTGAGTAGAGATGAAACACAGAGGGAGTCTGTATTGCGGGTGATCAAACACTTCCCATCGAAAACGCTGCAGGAGGACTTTTATCGTCCCTGCAGATTGTGACCGAGAATTGTCACGAAGTGGGAACCGTATGACAGTTCTGTAATGTGGGCTGCATAACATCAGGCGAAATCTCTCACCAGGTCCTCATACACTCCTGGAAATGGAAAAAAGAACACATTGACACCGGTGTGTCAGACCCACCATAATTGCTCCGGACACTGCAAGAGGGCTGTACAAGCAATGATCACACGCACGGCACAGCGGACACACCAGGAACCGCGGTGTTGGCCGTCGAATGGCGCTAGCTGCGCAGCATTTGTGCACCGCCGCCGTCAGTGTCAGCCAGTTTGCCGTGGCATACGGAGCTCCATCGCAGTCTTTAACACTAGTAGCATGCCGCGACAGCGTGGACGTGAACCGTATGTGCAGTTGACGGACTTTGAGCGAGGGCGTATAGTGGGCATGCGGGAGGCCGGGTGGACGTACCGCCGAATTGCTCAACACGTGGGATGTGAGGTCTCCACAGTACATCGATGTTGTCGCCAGTGGTCGGCGGAACGTGCACGTGCCCGTCGACCTGGGACCGGACCGCAGCGACGCACGGATGCACGCCAAGACCGTAGGATCCTACGCAGTGCCGTAGGGGACCGCACCGCCACTTCCCAGCAAATTAGGGACACTGTTGCTCCTGGGGTATCGGCGAGGACCATTCGCAACCGTCTCCATGAAGCTGGGCTACGGTCCCGCACACCGTTAGGCCGTCTTCCGCTCACGCCCCAACATCGTGCAGCCCGCCTCCAGTGGTGTCGCGACAGGCGTGAATGGAGGGACGAATGGAGACGTGTCGTCTTCAGCGATGAGAGTCGCTTCTGCCTTGGTGCCAATGATGGTCGTATGCGTGTTTGGCGCCGTGCAGGTGAGCGCCACAATCGGGACTGCATACGACCGAGGCACACAGGGCCAACACCCGGCATCATGGTGTGGGGAGCGATCTCCTACACTGGCCGTACACCACTGGTGATCGTCGAGGGGACACTGAATAGTACACGGTACATCCAAACCGTCATCGAACCCAACGTTCTACCATTCCTAGACCGGCAAGGGAACTTGCTGTTCCAACAGGACAATGCACGTCCGCATGTATCCCGTGCCAACCAACGTGCTCTAGAAGGTGTAAGTCAACTACCCTGGCCAGCAGGATCTCCGGATCTGTCCCCCACTGAGCATGTTTGGGACTGGATGAAGCGTCGTCTCACGCGGTCTGCACGTCCAGCACGAACGCTGGTCCAACTGAGGCGCCAGGTGGAAATGGCATGGCAAGCCGTTCCACAGGACTACATCCAGCATCTCTACGATCGTCTCCATGGGAGAATAGCAGCCTGCATTGCTGCGAAAGGTGGATATACACTGTACTAGTGCCGACATTGTGCATGCTCTGTTGGCTGTGTCTATGTGCCTGTGGTTCTGTCAGTGTGATCATGTGATGTATCTGACCCCAGGAATGTGTCAATAAAGTTTCCCCTTCCTGGGACAATGAAATTCACGGTGTTCTTATTTCAATTTCCAGGAGTGTACTTGACGGGAGCCATTATTTTATACACATCTTTAAGTGCTCACCAAGCGCTCAGAACTGAAAAGAGCGAAGGACAGGGATACTAGATACACAGTCGAACACATATGTGCAAAGCTTTATTAGATTTTCACAGTGTTTTCTATTTCTTGACCAATCGGAGCTTACTTTCCGAATATCCCTCGTATCACCCCTCGACCTTTGATGAACTGTGTATGAACATTCAGGAGTGTGACGCATAACTTTCAGTCTAAGCATTTTGTACTCGTATGATAACGTCAGTATCTGTGTGTGTGTCAACAGGTGTGGTTCAAGAACCGGCGCGCCAAGTGGCGCAAGCAGAAACGCGAGGAGCAGGAGCGGCTGCGCAAGCTGCAGGAGGAGAGGGCTGCCGCCGCCGCAGCCGCCTCCCAGCAGCAGCCGCCGCCCCCGCCGCCCCCAGCTGGCGCCGGCTCGCCGCCCCCGCAGCACCCGCGCCTGCACCCGGCGCTGCTGGTCGCCCCCAGGCACCATCACCTGCACGACGCCGACGAGGACGGCTCCGACCTGGAGGTGGCGTAGGCGACGGGGCAGCTTCCGACCGAGAACCGAACCCGGGACCGTATTATTGTCTACGGACCTCAGTTTGTGCAGGACGGTGACGGCAACGCCTCGGAACTGGAGCTTTGTGTACCGTCGCCATCTCTGACAGCTCCTGTACAATCTGATAATGACGTCTCTGACAGGGTTAGTCTATTCTGATTCTGTGTCATCACAGTCTTGAAGACGACGTTGACCGTCGAAACACAGTGAAACGTGTGGAATAACTCCTGAAATCGTAACAAACGTTATTCAGTGATTCAAATCTGCACTTCAGTCTCACTTCTTGCAAGATTGTCGCTACGCTCAACGGCTACAGTACTTGAGATATGAGGTTGCCATTTATGAGGACGGTTGACGCCTTTCAAGTACAAATCCAGCTACTTCGTCTGCCTCATTCCAGTACGCGGCACTGCAGGCTGCATCTAGTCAACGTATTCACTCAGCGGCCGTGCCAGTGAAACTGTACAGGCCTCATTGGTCTCCTGGAAAGACTGTTAAATCACACCTTCAGCTTCGTAGGCGAATTTTGTACCAACGCCGTTCCCAAGTTACCACTAGCTCCAACTTACCGAATGTTGAACGAAACTGTGGATTCATCAAATTCCAATAGTCTTGGTGCACGTTTTCTGTACAGCTAAGCCTACTACGATTTGCACTTAGGAGCCATATCATATTCCTCACTTGTTCGCACGAAAGGAAACCTCCAAATCCATATTGACTGAATTCCTCAAATTACGTAAATTGGCATGCTTTCGGCTAATGTGTGAAACAGTCATATTTAGGTTTTTTATAAGCTGTTCTACCTCTTCAGCCACAGAATAAAGTTACCATCAACGTCCTTCAGTGTGGAAGAAATCGATATCGTAGAACAAATATATGTATGACACCCATCCATTCTCTACGTCGTTCATTTGCCTAAGCTTCATATAGGTAATGTGTCCATCTATAAGACGACTTACCAGCATTAGCATATTATAGGCTTTAAACAATATGTATATGGTATCCAATAAAACGCAGCAGATCGTGCGAACTCAACACGGCAGGAAATTGTGGTGTTTCGACACTTTGTCGCTAGTAAAATGTCCGGTTAGTGAATTCCGTGGCACGATCTCATTACTGGGCCAAAATCAGTTAATCGAAAGAAATGACTGCTGTACCAAAGACCAGAAACAGAGCACAAAATTACGGCTGGTTTAATGAAAGTCTCCGGGAACGTAAGAAGCTTACTTGAACCCCATGTTACGAAATATTTGTAGGCGAGTTTAACTTCACTGCTACCACCAAACATTTTTTTTCTTTCTCTTCATGCGACATGCTTCGAAACTTGTTGATAAATAAACAAAGTCTTAAGTCCAAGGACATTAATACGCCACTATTAACTCCATCTGCGTTATAACAGTTTAAGGTACCTTAGCAAAGTAAATAACTCTCTAAATTTGATATTTCTGACTGCCTGTAGAAATATACTTCTTTTCACGTCCTGTTCAATATCAAAGTTCCAAAAAGAAAATTTTAGGTTTTATGTCTGTTTAAGTTTACCCCAAATTTCGATGAATTACAAGGAAGAGAACATAATGCACATGGGGGACTAATGTAAAGTTCAACAGTTTATAAAACACTGCTGTTTTCAAATCCATCGCATTTTTCGATGCACTAAGGAAATGCGTTTAGTTCACTTTTTATTTATATCAGCACTTGAGAGCTTTACTCTGTACGTAGTGCTTGTAAGTAATGATTTTTCACTGTCCATCTTTTCATATCACATTACCTCGAACGTTCGTTTTTTCGTCTCATGTTTCATGAAAGCACTGTTGGCTATACGTATTTACGTATTCCAGCGGTTTGTTTCGCTTTTTAAATCATTTTTCACGACTTGATACTCTTTCAGTTCGTAGGAACTCACCGGATCTCGTAGTGTTGCTGAGCTTTTAACATAAGAGAAAGTTTTCTGTCACCATTCACAAACAGTCAATGAAGCATACGACTCGGATTAGTTCACCGAACATGATAACTATGATACGGAAACTACCACACTGACATATCAGGCACGATGGAGGAATGAAGTAAGTTGGTTTATGGATAAATGGCAAGGGCTTTTGTGAGTATATCCCATTTTTGGATCTGAAATGAGCATCACATCAATGGTGAAAGGGAGGTGCTACATATGTTTAAAAAATACTGGTCTGAATGCTTCGCTAGGATCCTCATTGTGTAATCAAGCAAGTGTTTTATGATAGTGAAATATGAATTTTGCTTGTTGCACGTTTGCATGAAATAAGCGAACTGCTAAAGAAGATTCGTTATCGGAGAGCTGCAGTCAACAGACTTGACTATCTGTTTCTTCGAAAAAAGACGTATGAATTTTTCTGTGAACATTTCGTCACAGTTACTGGACGAGACCTTGTGCAATACTCTTCGCCATTTCCAGTTATATTGTTCTTAGGAAAATGAGTTATTGTAATTCGTAGCTTCTTCTTCTCGGATAATGTCTGAACACTTAATGACATTTTAAATTACTTTAGAAACTAAAAACAGAGGCATAGCTATGTAACCCCCGTCAACGGCAAGTGAGACTGCTATGGAAGGGTTGTGACTTAAAATATCCTCAGTCAGTTGTGTGTGGCTGTAAACTGTTTCCATGTTTATCGTTTATTCGTATGGAAGTAAATGGTGAAGTGCTCGACGTATGAAATTTATGTGTTGTAATTTAATCAGTATTATCAATGAAATGTATAATTTGTTACAATAAAATACCGTTGTTTGCTGCATACGAGTTTTATTCCAACCAACCTTACTAGATGAGCAGTCATGCCCTTTTCTCGATTATTAATATTTATTTTTTGCTATTGGGAACACTTATAAGTACAATATGTGTAATAACACAGTAAGACAAATTAGGTATAAAACAATATATAACATATAGCTAACAAGCACGCTAAAACAATTTTACAAACTGCAGTAAGTTAGACGATTTTAGTCCAGCATCAGACCATGAAGCGTGCGTTTACTGGTCAACAGCTTATACTGAGCATGTCAAGTGTAGGAGTGGTTGTGGGAGATGCGCTGTAGTTTAGATTTCTCCGATGTCATATTTATTGTCTTTTTTCTGCCGCTTCATAAAAAGTGTAAGAGAACGTCAGTGAAGAATTACTGACCACCTAGTTATGGTCAGTATTTTCAAAAAATTTGGAGAACTTCATGTACAATAGGGTTTATACGTACTTAGTACAGGAAAACGTACTCAACAGCAAACAGTTTGGATTTCTAAAAGGACACTCAATTGAAGAAATTATATTTACCTTGACAGATAATTACTAGAATCGATACATCAAAAATAGTTCCCGTTTAAAATATTTTGTGACTTCGCAAAGGCTTCTGTCTGTGTGACCAAGGATATGACAGAAAGCAATGTGATCTTTTCCAAGCCAATCACAAGAATAGTATTTCCAGGATACAGAAATGTGTTGTAAGAAGTATATGTGATGTTAGTTCAAGAAAGCCCTGCAGAGACCCATTCAGAAAGCTGGGTTTACCTATTGTACAATACATATATTCGTTAATGCCCTTTACCATTATCAATATTCCTCTTTTCACAAAAAATAGTGGAAAGCCTGAATATAGCTCAAGGATCAAAAACAACCTCTACGAAGACCTCAGGAGGTTAATATTAGTGCAGACAGGAGTCAGACATACGGGTACCCATGTATTCAACAACCTATTAGACTACATTAAATGTCATGTAGATAATGTAGTGTTTAAGGGTCAATTAAAGTACTTTCTCTCCACTGAAGAATATCCTCTCACAAACTCTTAAATTGGATGTCTAATAAGAATTAGCACTTTAATAGAGTACTGTAGTATAATTTCACTCCACGCCCTTAAATTAAGTTGAAAAGAGACTACTCCCCGTGGAATGCATGGAATACAACTAATGTAATACAATAAGTTGGAAGAAATCCCGCTTTATTAAGTTCTTGTGATGTACATTCGCCTAGCGTCGATTCTTTATACCACACCTCTCAGACAGCTCTTTACAAAGACTGCTCATATACGATAAAAGTACTCAGTCTAGTTGACTTTTCAGAATACTTCGCATTCATATGGTCTTACACACGCCTAACAACATATATTAATAATACCATTACCAATATTTATAACTGTAATAAATTTTTTTTCTCACATTAATGACAGGAAACAAGCTTAATTTCTTCGACGATTTTCCGGTGATGGTAACATAAATACAACGTAATTCTGTCTATTGAAACTAATAATGATAATAATAACAATAATAATAATAATAATAGTAGTAGTAAGAAGAAGAAGACGGCCTACGTAAGAATTCACGACATCTACGCCAAAAAATATCTCTCCATACATACAGACGCCTGTCACTGCAACACAGAAATCGAAACAGCTAAACTCACACGTTCCATATAAAATGTGACACGAAAATCAACCTGAAGGAGAAACGCAATATTATGAGAAAAATTGTCGTCCCAAACAGAAAGGAACAAGTCTACGGAATAAAATCCCTTAAACATAAAAATTACCCAATATCGTGGCAGCCATCTTAAAAAGAAGATTCAAATTATATGGACACATTTACAGACTCCCAGAAACAAGATTTACCAACGAAATTTTAACATACACGAACGGCTGGAAGATATGCGCTGATAAAATAAGTCAAAACACATCTAGAAAGAACCCAGAAAAAATTGTCTCGAATTTCACTCAGAAAAAAAATTGACGGTAGTGCAGTAGGAGAACGAAACTGAGAAGGAAACAGGTACTAACTGGACTATAGAAGGGAAAAACATCGAGGTAAAAAATCAGTACAGCACCAAAATTGCTGAGATTGAATCGTAAAGCTTTGTGTGATCCATTAAGATATAGTCGCACTTAATAATATTAATAATAATAATAAAGGCACGTATTTCAGATCCAGTCTAAAAACTTACTAGAAACTGAGCATAAGCGATTGTTCGGAGATAAAATTATAATGACAGATCCCACCTAATCAGCTGATCGGCCTGATACGTTGTATGGGTTTAAACTTTGCCTAAATAACGGCTCAGATATTTCAAATTCCGAGAAACACCTTACCAAAAATCAAATGTAGAAAATACACTGCCAGGTGATAAAAGTGAAGTAACCAGAAGATGTGGTCTGGTATCAATGTAGCTTTGTACACCTACACATGACTGGCGTGTATATTATTCGTTAAAGTTGCAGTACTCTCTGACAAGTAGAATGCATTACTACTGTTCGTCTTTAGCGTTGTTTCCACCCCTGGTAGGCTATATAAGGGGCGTGTCTAATAACCAGTTTGAAGGACTCGGAGATGCCGCAGGAGGCGACTACGCGTTTAGCGGGGGCTGTGTGGCGTGGACTTCAGTCTCAAAGAGTGCTGGTTGAACACAGGAAGAACGTAGATCTAGGAACTATCGGTATAACAGTTGAAAATTGCCGTAGCTGCGTTAAGGAAGTAGCAGAGCTCCAAGCGCTAATAGAAAGCACTGATCCTCAAATCGTTATAGGCACTGAAAGCTGGTTAAAGCCGGAGATAAGTTCAGCCGAAATTTTTGCGAAGGACCTAATGGCTTTCAGAAAGGATGAGCTAAACACAGTTGACGGTGGCGTGTTTGTTGCTGTTATAAGTAGTTTATCATGAAGCGAAATTGAAGTAGATAGATCCCGAGAGTTAGTATAGGTCGAGGTCATTCTTGGCAACCGGAATAAAATAATGATTGGACCCTTTCGCCGACCTGCCAACTAGGATGATACAGCCGACTCGTACAATTATAGTTGGTAATGACTTCAATTTACCCTCGACATGTTGCAAAAATGCATGTTTAAATCCGGAGGTACGCATATAATGCACTACTGGCCATTAAAATTGCTACACCAAGAAGAAATGCAGATGATAAACGCGTATTCAGTGGACAAATATATTATACTAGAACTGACGTGTCATGACATTTTCACGCAGTTTGGGTGCATAGATCCTGCGAAATCAGTACCCAGAACAACCACCTCTGGCCGTAATAACGGCGTTGATACGTCGAGGCATTGAGTCAAACAGAGCTTGGATGGCGTGTATAGGTACAGCTGCACATGCAGCTTCAACACGATACCACAGTTCATCAAGAGTAGTGACTGGCGTATTGTGACGAGCCAGTTGCTCGGCCACCATTGACCAGACGTTTTCAATTGGTGAGAGATCTGGAGAATGTGCTGGCCAGGGCAGCAGACGTACATTTTCTGTATCCAGAAAGGCCCGTACAGGACCTGCAACATGCGGTCGTGCATTATCCTGCTGAAATGTAGGGTTTCAAAGGGATCGAATGAAGGGTAGAGCCACGGGTCGTGAAAGTGCCGTCAATGCGAACAAGAGGTGACCGAGACGTGTAACCAATGGCACCCCATCCCATCACACCGGGTGATACGCCAGTATGGCAATGACGAATAAACGCTTCCAATGTGCGTTCACCGCGATGTCGCCAAACACGGATGCGACCATCATGATGCTGGAAACAGAACCTGGATTCACCCGAAAAGATGACGTTTTGCCATTCGTGCACCCAGGTTCGTCGTTGAGTACACCATCGCAGGAGCTCCTGTCTGTGATGCAGCGTCAAGGGTAACCGCAGCCATGGTCTCCGAGCTGTGATAGTCCATGCTGTTGCAAACGTCGTCGAACTGTTCGTGCAGATGGTTGTTGTCTTGCAAAAGTCCTCATCTGTTGACTCAGGGATCGAGACGTGGCTGCACGATCCGTTACAGCCATGCGGATAAGATGCCTGTCATCTCGACCGCTAGTGATACGAGGCCGTTGGGATCCAGCACGGCGTTCCGTATTACCCTCCTGAACCCACCGATTCCATATTCTGCTAACAGTCATTGGATCTCGACCAACGTGAACAGCAATGTCGCGATACGAAAAACCGCAATCGCGATAGGCTACAATCAGACCTTTATCAAAGTCGGAAACGTGATGGTACGCATTTCTCCTCCTTACACGAGGCATCACAACAACGTTTCACCAGGCAACGCCGGTCAACTGCTGTTTGTGTATGAGTAATCGGTTGGGACTTTTCTCATGTCAGCACGTTGTAGGTGTCACCACCGGCGCCAACCTTGTGTGAATGCTCTGAAAAGTTAATCATTTGCATATCACAGCATCTTCTTCCTGTCGGTTAAATTTGGCGTCTGTAGCACGTCATCTTCATGGTGTAGCAATTTTAATGGCCAGCAGTGTATCATCCGAGATTGTGCTAAACGCATTCTCGGCTTATATTTCGAGCAATTAGTTCATTAGCCCTATCGAATAATACATCTACATCTACATCTACATTTATCTCCGCAAGCCACCCAACGGTGTGTGGCGGAGGGCACTTTACGTGCCACTGTCATTACCTCCCTTTCCTGTTCCAGTCGCGTATGGTTCGAGGGAAGAACGACGGCCGGAAAGCCTCCGTGCGCGCTCGAATCTCTCTAATTTTACATTCTTGATCTCCTCGGGAGGTATAAGTAGGAGGAAGCAATATATTCGATACCTCATCCAGAAACGCACCCTCTCGAAACCTGGACAGCACGCTACACCGCGATGCAGAGCGCCTCTCGTGCAGAGTCTGCCACTTGAGTTTGCTAAACATCTCCGTAACGCTATCACGCTTACCACATAACCCTCTGACGAAACGCGCCTCTCTTCTTTGGATCTTATCTCTGTCAACCCGACCTGGTACGAATCCCACACTAATGTGCAATTCTCAAATATAGAACGAACGAATGTTTTGTAAGCCACCTCCTTTGTTGATGGACTACATTTTCTAAGGACTCTCCCAATGAATCTCAACCTGGCACCCGCCTTACCAACAATTAATTTTATATGATCATTCCACTTCAAATCGTTCCGCACGCATAGTCCCAGATATTTTACGGAAGTAACTGCTACCAGTGTTTGTTCCGCTATCATATAATCATACAATAAAGGATCCTTCTTTCTATGTATTCGCAATACATTACATTTGTCTATGTTAAGGGTCAATTGCCACTCCCTGCACCAAGTGCCTATCCGCTGCAGATCTTCCTGCATTTCGCTGCAATTTTCTAATGCTGCAACTTCTCTGTATACTACAGCATCATCCACGAAAAGCCGAATGGAACTTCCGACACCATCTACTAGGTCATTTATATATATTGTGAAAAGCAATGGTCCCATAACACTCCCCTGTGGCACGCCAGAGGTTACTTTAACGTCTGTAGACGTCTCTCCATTGATAACAACATGCTGTGTTCTGTTTGCTAAAAACTCTTCAATCCAGCCACACAGCTGGTCTGATATTCCGTAGGCTTTTACTTTGTTTATCAGGCGACAGTGCGGGGACTGTATCGAACGCCTTCCGGAGGTCAAGGAAAATGGCATCTACCTGGGAGCCTGTATCTAATATTTTTTGGGTCTCATGAACAAATAATCACACGATCGCTGTTTCCGGAATCCATGTTGATTCCTACAGAGTAGATCCTGGGTTTCCAGAAATGACATGATATGGGAGCAAAAACATGTTCTAAAATTCTACAACAGGTCGATATCAGAGATATAGGCCTATAAACGGTTCTGTAAACACAATTGACCTCTTAGCAACAAATGACCCTGAGACAATAACGACCATCAAAACAGATACAGCGATTAGTGAACACAGCGAGACTGAATACCATAACTTCCAAAATAAACGAAAAATATGCCTATTCAGAAAAAAAAATCGCTTGACCCGCTCGCGAGAGACAATCTCCACTCCTTTCCAAATTAACAATGTAAGTGTACACCAGATGTGGCTTCAATTCAACGAATTTGTATCGACAGCAATTGAGATATTTATACCAAATAAGTTAACAAACTTCGGAGCTATCCCCCTTGATACACAAAACGGGTCAGAACACTGTTGCAGAAACAACGAAAAAAGCATGCCAAAATCAAACAAACGCAAAATCTGCAATATTGGCGATCTTTTATAGAAGCGCGGACCTAAATGCGAGATGCTTACAGTAGTTTTCACAGCTAAATTTTGCCTCGAAACCTGGCAGAAAATAAGAAGAGATTCTGGCCATATGAAAAGTACACTAGCGGCAGGATACAATCAATGCCTTTGGTGTGCGATAACAATGGAAATACTATTGATGACAGTGCTTCTAAAGCAGAGTTACTAAACGCAACCTTCCTTCACGAAAGAGCACGAAGTAAATATTCCATAATTAGAATCAAGAACAACTGCCAACAGGATTAACTTAGAAGCAGGCATCCTCCGAGCAGTGAAGCAACTTAAACGACTTTATAAAAGCAAGTCATACGGGATAGACTGTATACGAGCTAAGTTCCTTTCAGAATACGCTGATGCAACAGCGCCATACTTAACAATCATTTACGACCACTCGCTCGACGAAATACCCGTAACCAGAGACTAGAAAGTTGAACAGAACACACCAATATTCAAGAAAAGCAGTCGCAATATTCCACTAAATTACAGGTCCATATCATTAAAGTCGATACGCAGCAGGATTTTTGAACATGTATTGTGTTCGAACGTTATGAAGTACATCGAAGAGAACTGTCTATTGATACACAGTTAATACGGATTTAGAAAGCATCGTTATTGTGAAACACAACTAGCTCTTCTCTCGATGGAATGATGGGAACGGTGTCTGAGTTTAATGTCCTCATCACAATACTGTGTTCGCAATCACAAGGAGTAAAGCTCAGATTATGCCACGTACAATCCGGATTTAGGTTTACAGCGTTTTCCTTCGAAAACCTGAAGCGAATACTTACATGGATCCTTCGAGAAACTACAGATGACATCCCGCCCCATGCAGTCTTGTACTCTGCCACTAATGGCTTCGCATCCAGACGGTAAGTTCTAACCTAAGTCACTATTCCTCACGCTACACTTGGGAGATGCTCAGGGTGTAAACAAGGACTTTGGCAAACACTCTGGCGACCAGGGATTGTTTCCTTATCGGGCACATTATAGAGATGAAAATTTCTCTGAACTTAAGGATTCGAACCGGCTACGTACTTATGATTGTAGAACAGACTCGTTCCGTATCACAGCGAGAGGTTGCAATTATGATTCACGGAAGATAAAGATAGCTCACAGTCAGGCTCGAGTTCCACATAAGGACGTTCACCACTGGTACCGAACATGCTCAGGATTTGAGGGGTAGATCACGTAAGTAATGAGGAGGTACTGAATAGTATTGTGGACATCCAGAAACAACAACAATTTACTCTCTTGAAGCGTACAGTATATGCCTATAAACATGGTATGAAAGTACTAGATAATTTAAAAAAATTGCCCATTTTCTTTATTTTTCGGCTAAGTATAAGTATACACAGAAAAGAAGGAAAGGAAGGAATGAAATAAAAAAATTATAAAAAATAATATACAAATAATTCCGTTTTTTACTACCAATAAGCCTTAAACGATTATAAACTCGAGTACAGCTGTCCTCCAGTTATGTATTGGCAACAACAACATAAGTCCAGTTTAAGAATACTAGATCACTTTTTTTCTTACCGATTCTGCTGTCTACACCACGCCCAACAGTTCATAGTGTCTGACAGAATTAGAATCTCTACTTCCTGTAATGGTTATCATCAATCCTTTTTCACATACAAAGTATTCCGATACTAAAGCACACTTCGATTATACAAAAAAATAATATTGTATGAAAATACGTATAATATTATTTATAATGAGATGTATTTCGTAGACTACTTACTCTTATACTATCTACAGCAACAAGAAATAAAATGATATTGCTACAGACAAATTGCCGGCCGGTGTGGCCGAGCGGTTCTAGGCGCTTCAGTCCGGAACCTCGCGACTGCTACGGTCGCAGGTTCGAATCCTGCCTCGGGCATGGATGTGTGTGATGTTCTTAGGTTAGTTAGGTTTAAGTAGTTCTAAGTTCTAGGGGACTGATGACCTCAGATGTTGAGTCCCATAGTGCTCAGAGCCATTTTTGAGCTACAGACAAATTAAAGAACTTAAGAATTACATAGGAAAGAAATGTTTGTAGTAGCAATAAACCAAACAGCGATGACATATCGAAACATATTTACAAAGGGCTGGAAGCTTCCAAATAGTATTCACTATTTATTAAGATCACAATAATTACATTTCCATGAGAAATCCTACAAAAAATTGTAATGTCAGTTTCCCATTGTGCCCTGAACCTGAGAAATTTCATATTTGGCTGGTGATGTGTAGCGATTATGTCTAGCCAATGTCGATGTCCAATATCGTTGTTTTACGTATGTTGCAATAGAACACATTCTGGTGTACCATTCTGATTCTCTGCTGCCTATTTTATACAGATTGACGTGTTACATTTCAGATCCTGTTATAAACTGAATCATGTCACTATTTGATATATGCATCCCAGTTACATTCATTCACAATACAACAACCATGCTTTTAATATCATTTATGACAGGATGACAAGCACTGAGTGGCAAAAATGAAGGAATCTTGACACGACAAAGCTAGTTAACGCAAATTTTCTGTTGTGAAATGATACTCCGTTAATGGAACTAGGAATAAACACAATAAACTATGTGCATCCTACATTTTAGCAGCTATCGGGTCAACACGTCGGCATTGCTGTGAATGTTTGAATGCCAGAAACTTTTACGCAGTGTAATGCAGACACGAAAACAGACCTGTTGAAATTAAGTTAATGAAATCAAACACTGTTTTCTGTTTTAAATTGTAAGTTGACAGCCTCTACTAACACATGCTCCACCTTGTCATAGCAATCAACTGTCTATTTTCTGTTACGTAACTCACACATAAACATCTTAGCATATGGAAATGGGATAATTAGTTCTAATTGCTGAATTACTCATTAAAGGAAATTTTGCTTTATTCACATATATTTTAACAATTGGCACTATCAATAACACATGCTTTATCTTACATCAAACCTGATAAACCAAAGCTAATTGCAATATGATGATGCTGAACGCAGCATTTGTTTAGCATCTCATATAACATAGACATAATTATTACGCAGCTGCATAGTCATTGTTTCGAAACAGTACCGAGCACTGTTTTTATTGAACTGTAGAAAGTTGGGAAAATTATCAATCGAAATATGTAAGATTTGTCTGATGCTACCAATGATGCTCATGTACAGAAAATTTTTTCTGATGACTTATTTTCACAAAGAATATTTTTGTCTTGAGAACAGTGCTACACCTAGAAGTAAATGCGAGTGGGAATTTTTCATTCAACTCACGCTTTGTGAATAACCCAGACAAGTTCTCGAATGTGACACAGCAGTCACCATTTTGGCTAGACAATTTACTGTCGATTTTCATCGAGTTATTAAAAGGAAATGTGTCATTTGTACACATCTATTTCTTTACGTAACTGTTAATTTTATTTCTGTGCATAATTAAATCGATATAATTGAAATCGCAGCTGTGTGGATCGCACATTTACATCCTGAACAGTTTTGCAAATAACAATTACCGTTTATTTCTAATATGCAGTCTATTTGTCAGTTCATCACTCACAATGGATATCAATTACGGACATCGAATGTCGGCGACCTTATTACTCCTATCCTTTTGCTATTCGTCAGTTGAAAAGGACTTTAATCGAACATTATTCGCAATTTGGCAACCATTGATCTGCCTCATCAACTCATTATTACCTTTCTTCAATTAGCAGCAGAGAGCTCTGTGTATGGCAGCTGTATATGCAGGACAAATTCCCAGAATTAGCAATAATCTACTAATAGTATGATGCCAATGTTTCAGCTAACCTTGGAAGCACACGTAATTGCATACCTCTGACGTTAGGTATGCTTTAACATGCCCATAGCACAACTGTAAGGATGATGTTCTTGCTAAGAACACAACAGTATCAGTGAATGGCACTGATTCACTTCTGGCAGTGGTTGTATATATGTGACAGCTTTTGGAACCATTTTCAGACGCGACGTCGAAACGAGACACAAAATTAAGTATCGACTCGCCTGATTATATTGAACAGAACGTCATCCTCATTTTAGGGTAACATTTGCAGTAAGGAACAATTTACCTTTTAGTAGTAAATAAGTTGTCTCAGACATCTGACTATTTTTGACTCGATCGTGGCGTACAGGATCACATTACCTACATAGGAGTTCGTTCATAACGTAGTGCCAAGCTTCCTACAAAGGGTAGGGCAAGGCACTGCTAAAAGGAATAATTTTTATCTTCAATGTAAAGTACTATGAAAGTAAATCAGTAATGATGGCATCCACAGATAATGAGTCAATGAATACAGCTGCTGTGCAACTAACGATGTTAAAAGGCAAACGTAAATCGCTACTGTAGTGGCTACACTTACTGCCTTTTTTAAATATATATACAGCGATTTTATTTCCCAGATTTCAACTCCGAAAGAAAATACATAGGTCGTATTACCACCATTTACCTAATGTTTTCCCGCAGTGAGATCTATACACACGTAGCCGGATGTTTCCGCATTCTTACTTGTCTTAAATACAACTACTCATATTAATACAGTTTACAAAAGAAAAATGTACTTTTCTTCCCTTGGAATACGACAGCTAGACTGCAGTGATACATATCTCAGTAAAACAGTAACTCAGTAATAAAGTAACTGTAAGAAAACTAAATACAGTCTGTAAGCATGTTACATGACAAGCAAATGCATTAAATATAAGAAACCCATAGTAACACATCCAACGCACAGTTCGTCCATAGAACTTTCCAACTGTTGAAACATAGTAGCTGCAGAACTAGAACACAAAAAAATCTGAGCCGACATAACGAGACACAAAATCAGTTTGAAAGATGTGCTCGATACATACGGTTTGAGTAATTTGGCACATCATTTCAACAGCAGACATGTCAAACAATGGCATAATACGATGGTACAAATGCAACGATGAGATAACACTGTAACTTTATAATTCATGTGTTTTTCGATTTTATGGACATCTGACACGATAAGTTGACAAAAAAATTGACACTGATTGTTAGTACCAACGGAAAGCAATAAATATCAGTGATATGCCACAGTTCTGAAAGCCAAACTATCTGTTGCTGTGGGTTCAATAGCGCTCTAGGATACGCAAAACACAGGTTGGAATTGAAGACTTTCCTATATTTTGCTTTTACCAAAAGGTACCGTAAACTTCTTTCGAGTGAATATCATAGGGATCAAATGATTAAGATTTTGGTCTTATGCAGCTGAGGAAAAAAATGCTTAATGTACATGTTCCTAAACGTTGCCTCTGTTTACTGCAGGAGAAAGGAAGTAGTTTATTGGAGTTATTGCATAAAAAATTCACTTAAGGCCAATAGGAACGGACTATCGCTAAATAGAAAGTATCAACTTGAAAACGGAAACTGAGCGGACAAATACGGTGGATGGCATTTGATCACTGGAGTCAATTCAGAACAAGAATATAGAAGAGAATGCGTAACAGAATTCAACAAACTGGATATTTACAATGGAAATACAGTGCAATGTATAAACTACATCTCTGTTTATCCATACTAATGGAGAAAGGGGAACTACTATTACGTTACATCCCATTCATCAAGTACATTTCCTTTTTCTACGACATATACAAGCTGTAAGTAATGTTACGATCTTCATTTCGTGGAGTGCTATTATTTGGTAACAACATTACTAGCATTGAATATAAATACGCGCTTATTTTAGTCCTGATATGAATACGAGTCGTAAAACAAGTACTTAAAATGATCTACAGATATTTTTGTACTGGATATTAATTATATATTAATGATATACAGGGTGTTTCAAAAATGACCGGTATATTTGAAACGGCAATAAAAACTAAACGAGCAGCGATAGAAATACACGGTTTGTTGCAATATGCTTGGGACAACAGTACATTTTCAGGCAGACAAACTTTCGAAATTACAGTAGTTACAATTTTCAACAACAGATGGCGCTGCGGTCTGGGAAACTCTATAGTACGATATTTTCCACATATCCACCATGCGTAGCAATAATATGGCGTAGTCTCTGAATGAAATTACCCGAAACCTTTGACAACGTGTCTGGCGGAATGGCTTCACATGCAGATGAGATGTACTGCTTCAGCTGTTCAATTGTTTCTGGATTCTGGCGGTACACCTGGTCTTTCAAGTGTTCCCACAGAAAGAAGTCACAGGGGTTCATGTCTGGCGAATAGGGAGGCCAATCCACGCCGCCTCCTGTATGTTTCGGATAGCCCAAAGCAATCACACGATCATCGAAATATTCATTCAGGAAATTAAAGACGTCGGCCGTGCGATGTGGCCGGGCACCATCTTGCATAAATCACGAGGTGTTCGCAGTCTCGTCTAAGGCAGTTTGTACCGCCACAAATTCACGAAGAATGTCCAGATAGCGTGATGCAG
Source organism: Schistocerca americana (assembly GCF_021461395.2). Classification (NCBI taxonomy): domain Eukaryota; kingdom Metazoa; phylum Arthropoda; class Insecta; order Orthoptera; family Acrididae; genus Schistocerca; species Schistocerca americana. The sequence goes on from NC_060124.1 coordinate 22,130,932, forward strand.
TAATCGTTTCGGATCTGAAAAATAGGCCAATGATTCCTTTGGAAGAAATGGCGGCCCAGACCAGTACTTTTTGAGGATGCAGGGACGATGGGACTGCAACATGGGGCTTTTCGGTTCCCCATATGCGCCAGTTCTGTTTATTGACGAAGCCGTCCAGGTAAAAATAAGCTTCGTCAGTAAACCAAATGCTGCCCACATGCATATCGCCGTCATCAATCCTGTGCACTATATCGTTAGCGAATGTCTCTCGTGCAGCAATGGTAGCGGCGCTGAGTGGTTGCTGCGTTTGAATTTTGTACGGATAGAGGTGTAAACTCGGGCGCATGAGACGATACGTGGACGTTGGCGTCATTTGGACCGCAGCTGCAACACGGCGAACGGAAACCCGAGGCCGCTGTTGGATCACCTGCTGCACTAGCTGCGCGTTGCCCTCTGTGGTTGCCGTACGCGGTCGCCCTACCTTTCCAGCACGTTCATCCGTCACGTTCCCAGTCCGTTGAAATTTTTGAAACAGATCCTTTATTGTATCGCTTTTCGGTCCTTTGGTTACATCAAACCTCCGTTGAAAACTTCGTCTTGTTGCAACAACACTGTGTTCTAGGCAGTGGAATTCCAACACCAGAAAAATCCTCTTTTCTAAGGAATAAACCATGTTGTCTACAGCACACTTGCACGTTGTGAACAGCACACGCTTACAGCAGAAAGACGACGTACAGAATGGCGCACCCACAGACTGCGTTGTCTTCTATATCTTTCACATCACTTGCAGCGCCATCTGTTGTTGAAAATTGTAACTACTGCAATTTCGAAAGTTTGTCTGCCTGAAAATGTACTGTTGTCCCAAGCGTATTGCAACAAACGGTGTATTTCTATCGCTGCTCGTTTAGTTTTTATTGCCGTTTCAAATATACCGGTCATTTTTGAAACACCCTGTAGATTTACAATATTGAAGGACTGAAAAAATATAAAAAATTTCACGTGGCAGCATTATGCTAACAACAGAACATTTATTACATAACTAACAAACCGGCGTAGCTTTGCACGGGCAGCTTTAAGTGTCTACGGCCCGACTACTTGTCTGACATAGTGATAAGTTTGTTTACAGGCCGCTCCGTAGAGTTAAGCATGAAAATCACAGTACAACGTGAAGTAGCTGAATATCATCACTTCCACATAATCTGAATGACTTAACAACCAGCACACACCAGGAAAGTCCTCGGAGGCTCGAATGTTATCTGCTGCATACATAGAGTACAAATATCTATGAGGCGAGCATTGGGGAGCGAGAATTCTGTGCGCAGCATCTGCTGTAGTTCAAATCACGTGATTTTGGGACGGCGCATTTTAGCCCGTATAGCTTTTAGCGTATTTTGAGTGTTATTACATCACTGCTACAGATAGCTCACCTCCAGAAGGGCCGTGAAACTTTGTATAGGAGTTTTACAGACATGTTAACAAACTGAAATTCTTTTAAAGATGTGAAGAGCAATGGTCCTGTGCTTTTTCATAACAGTATCACAGCTCGGATTCTACTGCATTTACGTTTTTTCAGTGACAGAATAAGAGGTGACAGACAGCAATACTTATTTTAGATTTTCTGTTGAACTTATTCATATTACCAGGTCACTGTTCTAATTAATAACGTTGCAAATATACTGCAGACGGCAGCGAAGTGTCACGAAAAAACAACGCGTTTGGAACTATGAAATAGTTACAGTAAACACGGCAAGTGGTTCGCACCACCCGCTTGTCCTTACCATTAACAATGTTTCTTTATTTACCCTTCTGATTTTTATAGACAAGTATATGTCTATAACATTTTTTCGCCATCTCGTCAGCGAAGTAAAACCACTCACTATGTACAAAAAAATAGAAAATACGACTTCAGTGCTCGAATTGTGGAGTAATAAAAGCAGTGACAGCCAACAATATATTTTGCGTTTTCTGTTGCACTGATTCATACTGTCGAATCTGTTCTAATTAATTACGTTCATCGACAGTGAATAGGAAACTGTCTCACATAGAATTACTTACACACGCACAAGAGTTTGACAATCTGCATAAACTGTAGGAAATTATTCAGACTGTCACGTACAATTTTTTCTGTATGTGAACATAGAACCGATATGTACACACTGGCTGGCGTTTACTCGAATACACTTGCAAATTTATCTAGCACTTGTGTCGTAAACACATGGCCATAAAATAGCAGAAATTACCTCTACAATACGAGACTTTATATTACCGTGTCTCGATATTTTTCAACATGTAAAGTGCCTCGTATCAATATGACATTTACAAATATACATTTGTTGTACATACTTCTCTTCGAATCCGTAGAAACGACAGGACAGTACTGCTCCACAGCTGTTACTAAAATGTGCAGAAACGTACATTAAGCAAGGCGAGTAGTGCAGTATCCACGTTTCGCTGTTACCGCAAATTGTTGACAAGCAGCGTCATCCCAGAATTACGACACCAGCCCGGAGTGATGTTAACGACATGCGCAGTGCGCTTTGCTCACTCCATAGACTTGCCCCCCTTCTAACAGCCGTGTACCGCAAGTCTCTAGAGGAACGGAGGGTTCCAAATGATTGGAAAAGAGCACAGGTAGTCCCAGTCTTCAAGAAGGGTCGTCGAGCAGTTGCGCAAAACTATAGACCTATATCTCTGACTTCGATCTGTTCTAGAATTTTAGAACATGTTTTTTGCTCGAGTATCATGTCGTTTTTGGAAACCCAGAATCTACTATGTAGGAATCAACATGGATTCCGGAAACAGCAATCGTGTGAGACCCAACTCGCTTTATTTGTTCATGAGACCCAGAAAATATTAGATACAGGCTTTCCAGGTAGATGCCACTTTCCTTGACTTCCGGAAGGCGTTCGATACAGTTCCGCACTGTCGCCCGATAAACAAAGTAAGAGCCTACGGAATATCAGACCAGCTGTGTGGCTTGAATGAAGAGTTTTTAGCAAACAGAACACAGCATGTTGTTGTCAATGGAGAGACGTCTACAGGTGTTAAAGTAACCTCTGGCGTGCCACAGGGGAGTGTTATGGGACCATCGCTTTTCACAATATATATAAATGACCTAGTAGATAGTGTCGGAAGATCCATGCGGCTTTTCGCGGATGATGCTGTAGTATACAGAGAAGTTGCAGCATTAGAAAATTGTAGCGAAATGCAGGAAGATCTGCAGCGGATAGGCACTTGGTGCAGGGAGTGGCAACTGTCCCTTAACATAGACAAATGTAATGTATTGCGAATACATAGAAAGAAGGATCCTTTATTGTATGATTATATGATAGCGGAACAAACACTGGTAGCAGTTACTTCTGTAAAATATCTGGGAGTATGCGTGCGGAACGACTTGAAGTGGAATGATCATATAAAATTAATTGTTGGTAAGGCGGGTACCAGGTTGAGATTCATTGGGAGAGTGCTTAGAAAATGTAGTCCATCAACAAAGGAGGTGGCTTACAAAACTCTCGTTCGACCTATACTTGAGTATTGCTCATCAGTGTGGGATCCGTACCAGATCGGTCTGACGGAGGAGATAGAGAAGATCCAAAGAAGAGCGGCGCGTTTCGTCACAGGGTTATTTGGTAACCGTGATAGCGTTACGGAGATGTTTAATAAACTCAAGTGGCAGACTCTGCAAGAGAGGCGCTCTGCATCGCGGTGTAGATTGCTCGCCAGGTTTCGAGAGGGTGCGTTTCTGGATGAGGTATCGAATATATTGCTTCCCCCTACTTATACCTCCCGAGGAGATCACGAATGTAAAATTAGAGAGATTAGAGCGCGCACGGAGGCTTTCAGACAGTCGTTCTTCCCGCGAACCATACGCGACTGGAACAGGAAAGGGAGGTAATGACAGTGGCACGTAAAGTGCCCTCCGCCACACACCTTTGGGTGGCTTGCGGAGTATAAATGTAGATGTAGATGTGGACTCTGTAGTTCTATATTTAAATGACCTTTGGAGTTGCATCTCGTGGCAGTGGTGGGAACAGCGAGCTACTGCACCACTTGGCTTTTCCGACTCCAGAGCCAGTTTGGCACGAACTACAGCCAGTTGCCAGCTGCCCGACTGCAGTACCAGTAAGGCATTGCCCGAGCGATCGCAACTGGTTTAAACGTAGGCTACAGCCATCCTCTGCGTGACTTCCCCGGCGTTTCCATTTACACGCTTTAAGTATTAACTCTATACCAAAAAAATCTGTTCACAGTTCAATATCCGATATGCCTTGCGCCGTAGATCATTTAGGAAGTCAGCAGTAACTCAGGCAGTCCACGCTTTGTAGTCGGGTGGTTCAGGGTTTTTATGTGCCGTACAGTACAAGATGCCGAAAGTTCCTGCGGCTTTTGTCTCTATAGTTATTTCATACCGCTCACCCCAGTGGGCGGGGGAAGGGAGGTTGTCAACAGTGCAATACTCTGCTCTTCAGGTAAGAACTATCTTAAAAATATAATAAAGATGACAGAAAAAATACGATTACTGTTTTCCGTTCTTAAGTTAAAAAGATTAACGATGGAGAGTTGAAGGAACGAAAAAATATACGATTTAAAAAAACAATTGCAACGTTGTGATGATGTTCTACGAAAAAGCACTGGAGCATTGTGCTTCCACTTAAAATCTGAAGGACCTGCACTGGGTGAGAAGCAGTTATGGCAGGAGAGAATGTGTTCCATAAGAGCGAGGGGTGTGGGTAGAAAGAGTATTTTGTTAGGTAGAAAAACTATGGAGATTAGAGGTACGAACTGAGGCGGACAGAAGGACTACGAATGGTGGCTGAGGTTATTTTATTTTGTACTCTCATGTTATCGCCAGTCTGATTAAAATATTTGCCTTTATATCGACTTAAATACAAGTAAAGAAGAACAAATTACATCTTTGTGCAAAGTAGGCCCATGTCATATCTTTCTGTCTAGATATTTGTTACAAGCAACAGTTGTAAAGCGCATGCTGGATGCTGGAAAAGTCTCGCTATGAGAGTGTAAATTAATATAGTTTTTGTGGAAGTGTGTGTAGTGATATAACTACTGGACATCAAAATGGAGGCAGACAGATGGACACTAACCGAAAAAGCCGCCTATACTGTCGCAGTAAGTAAAAAACTAAATTTACATCCATATCGACAGATAAGCTATAGTCATGGCAACTTGAAGAGATAGTAGAGGATCCATGTGGGAGAAGGTAAACGGATGTTGAAAAAGAGAAGGAGTGCATGGCGTTCGAAGATATGGAAGAACTAAGAACTTATAGAATTTGCCCAAGCCTTCTAGTTGGATACTGTCCCATGTATGTTTCTTAAAGGTAGTTGTCATTTGGTACACACAGCCTAACTAACAAACTCACTTATATGCACCAGAATCTCAGCCATGTTTATATCAGCCAGTATAGACAACCATAATAAGTGAAATGGGAGTGAACCATTGGGTAAAATGAATATAAAGGGACGAAAGGATGGTCTTAAAATGTGGAGAACAGAGTTTTAAAAGACAGTCAAATCATTGAGCATTTGGATAGCAGAGGATGGGTCAGATCTGGGTTTTGGAGGTGTAGAGACTAGTGAAGGGGTGTAATCCCCAAGTCCAGCCAGTAGTAGTTTCAGTCTATTATAGGCTTTCTGTGGGATAGTTAATAGATGAGGTTTTCACATTAGTTGCTGATCTAGTCCCAAATACTGTAGTGTGTTATTTAACTGAATAGGATGGTCGTAGACAGTAACATAGAAGGTGGTTCATCGTACAATTATTGCCTGGGTATTGGAGTGATTGGTTACACCAGGATGTAAACAGACTGAGGTAGATTTGGAGGGATTGTTGTGATTTCTGTGGTATATGACAGCAGTCGAGGAAAACGGTGTTATCAACATCTTCCTGTGGCATATAGTAAGTCTTGTATGCACCCAAACTGTGCGCTTTGTGTTTGAGACTGACACACAGGAGTACTATGTGACTCGGCAAATTGTGACCATAAAAATTGTCGTCTATACAAGTGGAGACAGGATTGATATTTTACAGGAGTAGTGATTGACAACCTACATGTGCACTGTATTTCGAGATGAAAACTACACTGACAGTGGCAGAAGCGCTTTACGGGAGCAGGAGATAGCCACCCCACTGCAGAGCCAGGCCGGGGGAAGCTACCCCTATTAGGAGACTAGATCTAAGGATTTCTGGCATTCACTGCTAGGTGGCAATAGCATCGTTTTCACACTGGTGGGGGACTTTAATTCATCATAGTTAAGCCTATTTGCGTGAAATATTAATAAATTTTACACACAAATCTTGCTATGAGTCGTTCTATCTATCACTGAAAACCATATCAAAATCATTACAATAGTTCCTGAGATTAGCCCAAACATACAGACAGAAACCAATGGGGGCGGGGGAGGGGGGAGCAACGGACTTCAGGTTATATATGTGTCGACAGAGGAAGAGGAAGAAGAAAAAAATGCAGTGGAGGAGTATAAGATACTTAACAAACACTCAAGTTGCCCAAGCCTTCTAGTTGGATACTGACCCATGTATGTTTCTTAAAGGTAGTTGTCATTTGGTATACACAGCCTAAAGACAAACTCACTTATATGCACCAGAATCTCAGCCATGTTTATATCAGCCAGTATAGACAACCATAATAAGTGAAATGGGAGTGAACCATTGGGTAAAATGAATATAAAGGGACGAAAGGATGGTCTTAAAATGTGGAGAAAAGAGTTTTAAAAACATAATTGGAAAGTTAAGGCCAATGAGAAGAGTCTAAGTACAAAATGTGTACAAACCACAGGGTCCAGAAAAAGATTTATTACATATCTGAACATCAGAAACATGAATAAAGGATGAGGATGTGTTCAGACTATATGGCTTATTTATATTGAAATAATGTCGAATTTATCATCGTGGAGTATTCGCGCCTTAACTTCTGTAGTTTCATGAAGTTCTGATGGGTGGCGGCATTATTCCTAGCTTTCGAAATAGCGTCTGTACGGAGGTGCGTTCCAAGCAGAGCGCTGTCATTGAGTTCTTTCCATGGAAAACCGGAGCAGCGCAGATATTCATAGGCGCTTCCAGAATGTCTATTGATATCTGGCAGGAAACAAAAGCATGGTTAGTCGTTGGGCAAGGTGTCTATCGTCATCGTAGCAGGAGCGCGCAAACTTGTTTGATCTTCTGCGTGCCACGTGAACGCACACATCTGTGACTCTTGCAATATAGGAACGTGTGGACACTCTCATTCGAGGTGATCGACGGATCACACTCAAGCACACCACTGTTGGTAGTGCTGGTACACTCGTCCACCTGTTGGGGTCCTCAAAGTTACGTGCCCTTTGTGTTCCTCGCCGTCTAACAGAAGACGATTAAGAGCGACAAAGAACCATTCTGCGGAATTGCTTGCGCTTTACGATGCTGATCGTGACAATTATTTGTGGAACATCGTCACAGGCGGTGAAACATGGGTTCATTACTTCCAGCTGGAAACAAAACAGCAATACATGGAACGGCCCCACATCACCCTTCCTTCGAAGAAGTTCAAACTCGCACCAGCAGCCAGTAACGTCATAGCGATGATCTTCTGGGACTCTGAGAAGGTTATTCTGTTTCATGTTCTTCGTCATGGTGCAACTTTAAAGTGTATTGTGCTACCATCACGAAACTGAAGAAACGACTTTCATCGTTTTCGTCGCCACAGAAATGCAAACGAACTTCTCCTTCTCAAGGACAACGGGAGGCCTCACACAAGTCTGCACATCCTAGAGGAACTCACAATACTCCATTGGACTGTTCTCCCGCATCCATGCCCCTCATACACATAATAGCATGACGGAAATTTATATGTCTCTGCAGTCAAACATTATATTAATGAAATATAGAAGGAAGAGAGAGGAAATGGAAGACATGGAAAGCTATGATCATAGAAAACCAAAATATAAACAGTGAACTACTCACATTACAGTATGCAAGCAGAGAACAATAACAATCCTCCTACTGACCTGGCAGTGAACTTCAAATACGGGAAAATATGGCGCGAGAATCTGTATTGCTGCTTTCCGAAATACAAGTATTAGATTACAATATTTTTCATGTATAGTTTATGGGAGGTCCTCGTATTTTAGTGGTAATGTGGGGGCCTGGATACGTTTCTGCGTATTATATTCAAGAAATCTTAATCAAAAGTTGAGATTAAGTTCTCTTAGCTTGGGTTTACAGCCATGAAAAAATCTTTAAATGACGTTGTGGGCAGCTTTGACTTCTGAAATGTGCTAAAGCGCAGTTATCTCCATTTCATAATAGCCACACAATAAAAATTGGAATTGTGAGTTGTACAAATAAATGACGACAATTAAAAGACGACAATGGTGCTATTTACAAGAATCTATAATCCCAAAAAGAACTGTACTTTTACATCTACTAAAATTTAATTTCTATTGTTTATTATTTATGCATATTCGTCATTCGAGATTATCCTTCCAAACGTGACTTTCAAACAAATTAAGTTTACGAAACTAACAAAATACCTTTTTGTATCGGTTGAAAAATAAATATTAAACAGAGGAAGTACACACTGGATGAATGTAGTCAAAACTGTTAATCATCTTTACGATTTTGAATAATGAAATGAAATTTAAGTTCAGTATTTATTTATTAGTTTTTCGAAACGTTGTTCAGTTCATTAGTTAAAATGAACACATAAATTCGTGCCAGCATTACTTTAATCATTACATTTCACAACTCTTCTGTCAGATGCCCATCATCAAGTTCATGTACTGTCAGACGAATCTGGAACAGAGGAAAAAGGAAACCGGCAGCAGAAACTTTATTTTGCATAGGGACACACTTATTATCAGACTGAATATGTAATTAGCATTCCATGAGCGTTTAGCGTTTCTGTGAGCCAACATAACACTTACAATGAAGGAACATTTCTCAAAAAAAATTTTCTTGAAGTTCTAATCTAAAATTCCTTTCCTCCTCCAACCTCTTGTTGTATACTGGCAGTGCACTATAAAGTATGATGCGAATGTGGCTGACATGTCCAGGTTGTTCTTGCTTGAGTATAGAGGGATCTACTGTTGAATGTGCTATACCTAATCACAGTCACTGTAGTTTGTAGAAGTTCAGCTCTGATCAACACCTCACATTTGTATATTCATAGAAAAGTTGATGTAATTTTGTATGTGATGGATAATGAAATACAACTTTTATTAAAATGATTTGAACTTCCTCTTCTTTTCAATTTTAAGTTGTTGAACACACAACTTCCTTTTTTGAAGTTTTTCTTCTCCTACACTTATATATCAGGAATGGTACACTTGTCATTAGAGGTGCCTCTTCTATGGCACAATTATTACAAAATACTACATATATTCTTATTGTGTCACTATGGATAACTAGATAATCATACAGTTGATCATGGAGAGTCCTCAGGAAAATCATAACATTAAAACCTGTACATTTCTAATGAGAAGACACTTCATTATTCTCCTTGAATGATGTAAACAAATGATTTTCAGTTACAACAGATGAGCAGAGATTGGTTTTACATGTGTCACAGCCATATAGTGCATGAATAGTTTGCTGCATGTAGCCTGCTACATTAGCTAACGCCTGGTGATCTTCTACAGTTTCACTCACATCATTTGAGTGAGAATTCAGAATTAGCTGGGACATATCAGTGTTATTACAATCATTTAAATCAGTTTTATTTAAATGTTCAGTACTATCATTATTTGTAAAAAGTGGTACAAATTGTCCAGTGGAGTGTAATCAACATTATCACAATTATTTACTCATTGTTTTGAAAGGCAAAGTCACATGATTTATCAGGTATAATAAATTTTAGCAGACAACAGTGTAATAGAATAATCCTCCCACTCCAAGAAAAATTTGAAAGTAAATAGTATACCAGTCACATGCTTTCACCATTGACTGTACTAGATGCCTCTGTAATAGCAGAGTTTATTAATAAAGTAGTGATCAGTATCAGTACTGCAGAAATACATTCATACTATACCATACAGTCCCATGTACGAATGTGCAGTTCTATGTAGAATATTTTTGCTGCATGCAAATAAATGGCACAATACCAACTGATTCTTTCACTAAGATTTCAATGTGCACTCAGTTTTTTCTATTCAGTTTCCTCTGTGTTATAGGAGGAGTTATTATGAAGAAGCATCTTTAATGCACATTAGAAAATACTTCTGTATGTCAGACATTTTATTCCATGGGTAGAGTGTCACAGAGTCTTAGAGCTGCATATTTCATCTCTTCTGTGCCAAAATTAGATAAATAAAAGGTTAATATAGATCATGTCTTGTGAACAATGTTTCTAAAATGCGCTGTAAAATCGTCAGCGAAATAATACAATCTTTGGAAGGCATGCTGGTGTTGAGAGAGTCAGTTCCTGTTCAGATGATGGTCATATTTGAAACATACAACTAACACAAAATTTGAATTTAATTCACAAGTACAGTTTGCAATTATTGACTATGAAACATCATTTTTATACATTAACAAATAATAATTTGGGATGTAAAGTGAAGAAAAGGACTCATCAAGGACCTGATTCAAAATGTTAACTAAAGGTATAAAAACATAAGATTATTAGCATATTATTATGTCACCATGTATGAAACTAAAGATAATTTTCAAAGAGTTATACATTGTAGATGAAAAGTCCCGAATCATTACTTTGAGCGGGAACATACAATAAGGTTCTTGTATACTATACAACTTAACACACTTCATCGTTCAAAATTTTGGGATGTAATGTAAGCTATGAAAGAGGCAGTCATCACTGATAAAATATATAGATTCCACGCCATGCACAGATAAACAAGAAAAACCTCAATTATTGATAATGTGAAATTTCACAGAGAAATGATTATAGGAAATAAGTGGAAGAAACAAAACCAGAAGCTAAAGAAACTGTCGAAAATAAACCCACACAATAGGATCAATGGGCACCAGCATACAAATATACAATCAATGAGAAAGTTGTTGATTTAATGGTTGTAAAATTATCAAAACAGGTAGAACACCTGTTGGAACAGTTTTGAGGATAAAAACAAAGCACACACAGAACAACAGAAAACACACTTGTAGAAACTCGAAGAAATGAAGGATTCAGGAAACCAATACAGTGCCTAATCAGCGACCTGCTACCAGAATAAATCAGGCATACTCTTAGAATGAAGAGAAACACCATCAGTATCAATGGTAACAAGACGAAAACGGAGGAGAAAACATCGAAAAACATTTACAACAAAATGCAGACATACAATGCAGTCATCATAAGAGCAGACGAGGAGAGTACATTGATCAACCTGTATGAAAGGAATTATACACTGAAGTTCATTACTGAGAACAAAAAACCAAGACTCAAAAATGACTCATGAGAAATTTCAGGGCTACAGCAACACACTATTTAGCTATGTACATACATACTTCTTTATTTACAAACCCACTACTCATATATAAACAAAAGATGCTTAGAAAACACCAATGGCCTAATTTAAAATACTCAAATATATGAATATATTCAACACAGCCACAGTTTTCTCATTTGACATCACACAATTGTACACCTACACAGCTACTGAAGAAGAAATCAAAGAACATCTCTACCTTCATCCATACTCTGCAAATAACTGTGAAGAGCATGGCAGAGGGCACTTCCCAATTTTACCAGTTATTAGGGCTTCTTCCTGTTGTGTTTACATATGCGGCATAGGGAAAAACGCTGTCTAAGTGCCTTTGTGTGCTCTATAATTAACCTTACCTTGTCCTTGTGATCTCTACAGGGTCGATACCTACCAGGTTGTAGTATACTACTAGATTTGTCTTTTAAAACTGGTTCTTCAAACTTTATAAGGAGGCATTCTTGGGATATCTTGCGTCTATCTTCTACTGTCTGCCAGTTTTGTTTCTTCAGCACCTTTGTGACAGTGTCCCACAGGTCAAACAAACCTGTGGCGATTCATTCCGACCTTCTCTGTGAAAGTTCAATACAACATGTTAGTCCTATTTGCCATAGGTTTCACACAATTGAGCAATGTTCTAGGACAGATGGCACGAGCGTTTTATTACTGAAAGACACTTAATATGGCAAAACATATACCAGAAAGACAGAGTCAATAAATCTCAACTGTTTGGAAAGTAATTACAAAGCAAAATTACTTCATGTTTAAGGACGAATTTTACATCTGACTGGAAGGTCTCCACATGAGATCACCTACAAGTGGTATAATGGTCAACATCTTCCTCAACTGTCTTGAGAACTTTGCCTCTGAGGAAAAAATATAACCTAAACATTGCAAAGCAGTATACTGGTACCACTGTGTTGATTACGTGATTTGCTAGGCAAATAAAACATATAACATAATACTACAGCTACACAGAGATATCAATACTGTCCATCCAAACATCCATTTCACACTTGAAACTGAAACAGATACACTTCCTAGACATCACAGTGGAAAATAAAAACCACCAACAACAATTCTCAATGTACAGAAAAACCACTACAACAGGTCTACTCACCCCACAGCATACAAACAAGCCAGCCTCAGATATCATCTACACAGAATGAACAGAAATCCAATGAATAAATACAGCTACATACAAAAACTAAACATAACCAGATTGCCCAAAAAATGGCTATGAAGTGAACTCAGCAATCTGAACAACAAAATAAAAATATAGCTGACACGTAACACACATATACAGCACCACATAGTTATAAAGCTGATACAGGAGAGAACGACACACAAGGTACACAAGATGAGGAAACTAAAAACAACAGAGATGCACGGTATGTACCTACATTCGACAACAAAATATCCCATGATATAGGAAAATGTATGAGAAAACAAGGAATACATGTGGCACACAGAAAAAAGTACACTAACACCCAACGGAAACTCAGATAGGTTCAGCAAAGCTTGTGTACCTCAAAATTGCAAAAATGTGAATCAGTATATGTGGAATAGACAGAATAACATACTGTGAATATTTAAGAACGGTGGAAAGCGATAGCACACACTCTACATATGCAAACCACTTCACTGAAAACACTTATGGCACGGAAACTGACCTCCAGATCCTAAAGCGCAGCAGTATAAGAAATCTCAACAGTTTTGAAAGTAAACACGAGACGAAACTACTTCATGTTTAAGGACGAATTTTACATCCACATTCACAAAGCCATGACACAGGGCAAAAAACATCTGACTGACCAAACAGTACTCTGCAACACAACGTTATTCTACACATGAAGTGAACTGCAACACAACGTTATTCAACACACTAAGTGAACCCTACATGAACGGTAAAACTGTTATAACCAGTCGCACTCTCATCCCTTCGACAGTAATGTCATACGTCGTTATTTTAGTGGATGTTTTGCACCCTACTGCTACAATACAAGCTGTTCATGGAGTATAGGACGCAGTGAGAATTGAAGCTTAGAATCTTTCTGTTGTTACTCCTCGTAAATGGTGTTATCTGTGAAAATTAAAACTTATTAGTATCATGTTTAGATCTGTTAATATGTATCATATTTATGAACACAAGATAAAACGTTGTCGGCTTAGCAGAAATACAAAATTTTGTTTCTGTAATGCAAAAACATAACAAGTATCATCTTCATTTGTACGTATTTTTAAAGTAGTTCTATCACTCCCATTTCGTTCCAATGGCTAAATTTTCAACTATATTGGTTTGCGGTTCTTTGCTGGGACTGTTCAGTGCTAACAGGAATTCAGCCAAAGCAAGTGAAAGCTTCTATGCCATCTGCATTTACATTTTCAGTAATACGGAATGGGCTGTTGTATCTATTGTCGCTACGCTAAATTTTGAACAAGGGCTATAACAATCACCACATAAATGATCTCGAGCAATAAGATCAGCCGTGAGGAGCAGGAAAAGAGCCATGCTTTCATTCATTTCTGTGGCTCCATGTCAGGCAAGGTAAGCAGCGCGCTGAAAAGACACAAAATGAAATCGATCTTCAACCTGAGATATGTAGTGTATGCTATCGCACTGACAACACTAATTTCTTACTGTTAGGGTTACAAAATCAAATCCACAGATTAAGAAAAGATATTATAGAGGAATATATGATTAATGTGTGCTCTGTTGCATATTGATTGATTCAAGCCACATCTCACTACGACCTTTGTATCTGTAGACATTAGTATTTTAAAAGGACATGTAGCTAATGGTAGCTCCACCTCAGCTGCACAGTAAGCTTTTTAATCATTCATCTTTTGTTGGCTATCTCAAAATATGACCAGTTGCCTATACTGAAATATTGGTAGCGCAGGTGAACAAACCTTATCCCGTGTTGTAACGTCATCTCTCACCCTGCTGATGGTAACCAGCACGATCCTTATACCCGGGCGTGAGCTTTCTCGTTGTTGTATTAAATCGTCGTTTATGCCGTTGTGGTCGTGACTGTGTGGACCTGTACGTTTATCATCTTGGAGAATGTAGTGTGTCTTATCGCCAAGCTTATTCAGAACTGTCCACTAACTTGCCGTTTCGTTTTCCAAGTCCCATGTAACAGAAGCAGTATTATTGTGAACTCATATGGGTTGCTAGTGGGTTAAATGTAGAAGTATTTCTGGTCAGTAGGAAATAGCGTATAGTTTGAGAGTGGTTCTGGTCAATTGGGAATAAGTCTCTGTTATAACTCGCCTGTTATTCCCCTGTTTACGGTAGAATGGAATACTGCTGTGTAATCAATACATGTGTAAATTTGAACAGAATTCTGCACAGAAGCGTTTTCAAAAGGCAATACTGCCAAGGAACAGCTGGAGTATGGCTCGTCCTTTTAGAGCGAGATCCTTTTAGAGCGAGAAAAGGAGAGTTACGACGGTCCGTCTACTCCAGCCATTGGCAGATATAATCGACACCTGGTCGCAAACTACACTCCTGGAAATTGAAATAAGAACACCGTGAATTCATTGTCCCAGGAAGGGGAAACTTTATTGACACATTCCTGGGGTCAGATACATCACATGATCACACTGACAGAACCACAGGCACATAGACACAGGCAACAGAGCATGCACAATGTCGGCACTAGTACAGTGTATATCCACCTTTCGCAGCAATGCAGGCTGCTATTCTCCCATGGAAACGATCGTAGAGATGCTGGATGTAGTCCTGTGGAACGGCTTGCCATGCCATTTCCACCTGGCGCCTCAGTTGCACCAGCGTTCGTGCTGGACGTGCAGACCGCGTGAGACGACGCTTCATCCAGTCCCAAACATGCTCAATGGGGGACAGATCCGGAGATCTTGCTGGCCAGGGCAGTTGACGTACACCTTCTAGAGCACATTGGGTGGCACGGGATACGTACGGACGTGCATTGTCCTGTTGGAACAGCAAGTTCCCTTGCCGGTCTAGGAATGGTAGAACGATGGGTTCGATGACGGTTTGGATGTACCGTGCACTATTCAGTGTCCCCTCGACGATCACCAGTGGTGTACGGCCAGTGTAGGAGATCGCTCCCCACACCATGATGCCGGGTGTTGGCCCTGTGTGCCTCGGTCGTATGCAGTCCTGATTGTGGCGCTCACCTGCACGGCGCCAAACACGCATACGACCATCATTGGCACCAAGGCAGAAGCGACTCTCACCGCTGAAGACGACACGTCTCCATTCGTCCCTCCATTCACGCCTGTCGCGACACCACTGGAGGCGGGCTGCACGATGTTGGGGCATGAGCGGAAGACGGCCTAACGGTGTGCGGGACCGTAGCCCAGCTTCACGGAGACGGTTGCGAATGGTCCTCGCCGATACCCCAGGAGCAACAGTGTCCCTAATTTGCTGGGAAGTGGCGGTGCGGTCACCTACAGCACTGCGTAGGATCCTACGGTCTTGGCGTGCATCCGTGGGCCGCTGTGGTCCGGTCCCAGGTCGACGGGCACGTGCACCTTCCGCCGACCACTGGCGACAACATCGATGTACTGTGGAGACCTCACGCCCCACGTGTTGAGCAATTCGGCGGTACGTCCACCCGGCCTCCCGCATGCCCACTATACGCCCTCGCTCAAAGTCCGTCAGCTGCACATACGGTTCACGTCCACGCTGTCGCGGCATGCTACCAGTGTTAAAGACTGCGATGGAGCTCCGTATGCCACGGCAAACTGGCTGACACTGACGGCGGCGGTGTACAAATGCTGCGCAGCTAGCGCCATTCGACGGCCAACACCGCGGTTCCTGGTGTGTCCGCTGTGCCGTGCGTGTGATCATTGCTTGTACAGCCCTCTCGCAGTGTCCGGAGCAAGTATGGTGGGTCTGACACACCGTGTCAATGTGTTCTTTTTTCCATTTCCAGGAGTGTATGTTGACAGAGTGTTTACGACCAGCTCTTGGAAACTTTGAGTACCACCGTCACCCGGCGGCATGGCTGTTTTCTGTGTCACTCTGAATGCACGACAACACTTGTGGTCTATACTTACCGTATAGTCATGCTGCCAGCACGGGTTCGAAATCGTATTACTAATACGGACAGGATAAAGGTAGAAGTTGGCAGTATCGAAGGTTCCAATCCTGGTATGTTCTCTACTCGAGTATAGTATGGAGATGAAACTGTTGCAGAATCCCTTAGTGTTGGATCAGTAACTCAAGTTAAAACCGGACCAGTTGTACTCCAGCTGAGCAATTCCGCACCTAGCAGCCCGGATGATACTTGCATAATGGCAGAATCAGTGGAGGAGCAGTTGTTCCCAGATGCCAGCCCCGATGGGCAGAAGATTTTGTTATTGTCAGTTGAGACGTTAAGGAACTTTAAGTTCTAATTGCAAAACAACGACGCCAACTTAAGTTGGGTTGGGTTGTTTCTGGGGAAGGAGACCAGGCAGCGAGATCATCGGTCTCATCGGAGTAGCGAAGGACGGGGAAGGAAGTCGGCCGTGCCCTTTGAAAGGAACCATCCCGGCATTTGCCTGGAGCGATTTAGTGAAATCACGGAAAACTAAATCAGGATGGCCGGACGCGGGATTGAACCGTCGTCCTCCCGAATGCGAGTCCAGTGTCTACCCACAGCGTCACCTCGCAAGGTACACCAACCTAAGTATCAGTTTAAACATGAAGTTGGATAAGGTAAATCTCATTGTAAAAACTGAGATCGGTGAGGTCAGTTCCAGTGCAAAAACACAGATTACAAATGTAACAACAGAGAGATAATATCCAAACATATGTTTAGATGGTAATCTCAAAGTTGAAATCAGAAGTAAAGCAAGACACAAAACACCAACTTGGCCAACAGAGAGAAACAAACGGATGAGAGCGCTAATTCGCAGTTGCAAATCATTGTTTCGGAGATAGACTCAGAACACAGTGCTGCGTGCAAAATCTGTGAAATACGCGCAAAGAAACACGCGTTGCAGGCCAAGAAAAGTTTGTAACCCAATGAAAACATCTTTCACTTTTTCACGGAATAGGTAGAGCTAAAGCAAGCCGTACGCGAGGAGACTGTGTGGAAGGACTTGTGTAACATAAGTGATATGCAAGATCAACGTACAAATTTTAGTAATCATGTAACAATACCATATCGCACAAAGAATGCCGAACGAATAGTGCGCTAGTTGTTTCAACAGGAACAGCTAAGTATAATAACGTTTTTGATGCGAAATTTGTCATAGGTGACCTGGAAATTGTGAATTTGTGCGAAATCTTAGTACACCATTCGCCTGTTACGTCAGTGGAAATGTCCCTCATGGGTGGTTAAACTTGAGTATACTCATCAAAAAAACTTGAGCTTACTTCCAATTTACCCACCAATAGTCACTCTGGACGTTCATTTTGTGTTTACGTAGGAAGGAGGTTGTGAACATAATGCGAACTTGTTCGTCGTTGCCACTCTGCCTCTTCGGGGGAAGTGCAATCACGGCTTGTAAACAAACCCAGTACACCAGGCGTGAGTTCTTATGAGTGTGCAGCTGTCCGTGTGTCTTGCAGGGGAGCACGGTGCGTCGTAACAGACTCTCCATGGCAGACCATATCAGAATCATCACACTGACGGGACAAAACATGAGACTAGTTGAAGTTGCGGATATCTTTCACGTTAATCAAAGTGTTGTCTCGAGACGGTGGAAAAAGTTCCGTGAAACGTATTCAATAGCGGATCGACATCGCGAACTACAGCAGCTCATGACTGGTATTAACAATATCTGCACGGAGACCCCCTGCAAAGAGAGGGACTGCTCTGCGCCGTAAGCTTCGAGAAGCTAGGTGTTACCGTAATACTCAGACTGTGCGCAACAGACTGCACGCTGGGGGACTCTACAGTCGAAGACAAGACTCCATTGCTCCGTCCACATCACAGGGGTGCTCATGTAAGATGAGGCAGGGCACATGAAGATTGGACACGAGACCAATGGATCAAAACGCTGTTCACAGACGAAGTGCATCCTGGCGACAACTCTGTTCACATATGGAGGCGAACAGGCGAAAGCAATCACCACTCATTGACTGTGGAACGTCACCAACAATCCGGTGGCTCAGTCGTATTCTAGGCAGGTATCATGTATAGCCGCCGCACACCGCACGTTCCAATGGAAGGCAACATGACTGCTGCAGTACGTGGAAACAACATTCTTAGACCCATAGTCAGTGGTTCTGCAGAGACTGTAGGGCAAGAGGTCAGTCTACAGGATGATAACGCCCCACATCATCGTGAGTGTCCGTACCTGACAGGACGTGGGATCCGGAGAATGGATCCGTCAGCACGCTCACCAGGTTTGAATTGCATATAGTATGTATGGAGCTTGCGATTTCTTGTCGTCAACATCCTCCATTAACGATTGCAGCTCTCAGGAATTCTGCCATTGAGGAGTGGATAATATGTCTCAAGAGGCCAGCAGTGAGTTGGCACTGAGCATGCCCTGTCGCATTCAAGAGTGCCTGAGGGTTCGTGGAGGACCTAAACATTATTGAACAGTGCACTGAACACAGATTTTTATGTTTTTTGATGTGGAACACTGCAACTTTTTTGTTTTTTTTTTCAAATAATGTTCCTTTTTCATATCATGAAAGGTTCAAAGAGAACATATAGTGTAGTTTCCTTCTACATAATATTCTATATTATCAAAAAATAGAGTCTCAGACGTCTATCTCATTTCAAGATACGAGAACCAGTTACATGCTCAACCTTTTTTTGAGAGGTGTGTAAATCCAGTTTTATAGTCCGTGAGACGAGTGATTGGTAGTGACAGTTCCGGCGGGCAGACGGCGCTGTTGCCGAACGTGGCTCACAGCACGCGGCGCCCTGTCTGCTACACGCATTCTCTAGCAGCAGAAATAAAAGCGAGACAAAATACAAGTCGCATTGGTACGCGTGAATTTATTTAAAGTTGATGCTCGAAATATATTAACTCGAAAGCTGATAAGAGCTATTTAGTACAAGTATCTAAGATGCTGAAACATAATAAAGCTATTTGTAAAACTTCACAACTGAAATGAAAACTATTTTCGCAAGTTGTTGAACATTAGCAGTTTTGATTTCCATTGTTAAGTATTAGCATTATTAATTTGTTCTACTACAAGCTACAGAATAATTGGTCAGTGCATTAAGAGTTATAATCTGAAGAAAGTACTCACAATATGATGATCTGGTTGTAGATCGATAGCAAACTCCCTCCTTACATTCCTGAATACGTTGTAGTTACTGTAATGGAAAAACACCACTCACATCACTGTCAGAATCTGATTTGACATTGTCTTCCTCAGCACTACTCGAACTATCACTGCTCTCTCCCAGATGTATAATTAAATTTTCGATGCATTCTTCCACAACCCCTTCGGTTTTGGCCGCCTCTCTGATGGCACTTGCAGTGCTGTTTACAATTTTAGCCCAAGTCTCGCTTGTCACTTTATTGATAGCTGCTGGAAGGAGAGTTTCCACTTCAGAGATCGTGAATCTTTTATTGTTTGCAGCAATGTAATTTTTTATCTGCGCCCACACTCCTTCAATTGCATTGAAGTGACAGTGGTATGGAGGAAGCCGAACGATTTCGTGTCCGTGCCTTTTAGCAATCTCGTCAATTACATATGTTGGAAATTGGGGTTTCTTTTGTGCCACAATTTCGAGCAGTTCCGCCTTCCTTAAATCTTCACTGAAATCTACTTTTCGCCGTTTCAACCACTGAATGATATCGTCTTTTTTTGTTGCCAAGGTTGGTGCCTTATCGTGAACAACGGAATGATAAGGCGCATTGTCCATAACAATCACTGATGGACTTGTCAGATTCGTCATAAGCGATGTCTCGAACCATTCTTGAAATACTACACTGTTCATTTCTTCATGGTAATCTCCCGTCTTTTTTGACCGAAACATTTTCAAGCAGTTTGGCACAAAACCTTTCGATGTTCCTGCATGTAAGACAATAATACGCCCTCCTTTGCCAACAGGCACTGCCATTGTCCCCTCGGGCGTTCCATCATTCCAGCCTCTATGTAAAGAATGGCTGGCATTGACCCAAGTTTCATCTAACCACACTATACTTTCGAATTCCACACCCATGATCCTGCGCAGAAATCTGCACCGCCATGCAACTACATCTGTCCTTTCCATTAATATTTTGCGTCCGTTAAACAGTGAATAGCTGAAGCCTATGTCTTTCAACACTGTACGCAATGAAAATTTGCTCCCTTTAAAAAGATCGTCTTTCTGAAGCGACACCTGTAATTTAGATAGAGTGGGATGTTCCCTTCTCTTATAATAGCTGTATATATGACGACGAATAGCGTCTTTCTGAAAATCGTCCAAAGCTGTCACCTGCTTATTTCTCGGTCCCTTCTTTCCTGGTGTGTGCAGCTTTGTTGTGCCACTCTCGTCACAATCTACACTATACTGTTCTTTCCCTATCTTTACAACAGTGTTCTTACTTATTTTCAATGCTGCTGCAGTTCTCTTCACAACCTGAACGACAGGAATTAAGGGCCCACCTTTGTCCTTTTGTTTCTCAAAGTAATCCCTCACAGAGCACACGAATTCACGGGCCTGGGTGTGTAGCACACTTTTCTTCCTCCGTTTCACTTCTTGTGTTGGGCTGGTACTACCCGCCGCACTAGACATTGTTTACAACGAAACATAAACAAAGAAACACTAAAAACAACAAAACCGAAATAAACTGCGAATTCAACTTCAGACAAACGACGAACGACCGCACCGCCTGCCTGCACGCGAGACACTGGTAAGTTTCATAAGCACGCGCGACCGGGTTTCAGAGCGGCAACGTAGCCCTTGCTACCCGCTCAAAGTCAGGCCGTCATTGGCTGCCTGCCTGCGGTCGCTAGGCAGCGGAAAGACGCTACCGAGCTGTCAATACCAAAGACTCGTCTCCCAGACTATAGTGTTCTTGTGAAATTAAATTGACTGAGCAGCCGTTAGAGTCAGGGTGGAATAGAGAATGGTTCATGCACACACATCTAAGGAGAAAAAGAAGATGGATGTAAGAATCTAGAAAGTGTGACATTCGTTAAACCAAAATGTTTCATTACGAAGAGTCGAAAGTCTAAGGTATAAAGAGTTTACTTTGATGGTCGGTTTTCAAATCAAATGGCTCTGAGCACTATGGGACTCAACTGCTGAGGTTATTAGTCCCCTAGAACTTAGAACTAGTTAAACCTAACTAACCTAAGGACATCACAAACATCCATGCCCGAGGCAGGATTCGAACCTGCGACCGTAGCGGTCTTGCGGTTCCAGACTGCAGCGCCTTTAACCGCACGGCCACTTCGGCCGGCGATGGTCGGTTTTGTTAGAAGATGGAGTCGGAATATGTTTCGAAGGTTTCCACGGTTCTGGCGAACAGAACTACGAAGGTATCATGGCAAAGCAGTCGAGCAAATGGATTGTGTCCAGGTCGCAACAGACGATTGTCACGAGAAACTAGGGGGCCACCAGCCCACAATTGGGCATACATCGTACACTGGGGCGACAAAAGTCATGTGTACGCCCATATACAGATGGTGGTAGTATCGCGTACACAAGGTATAAAAGGGCAGTGAAATGGCAGAGCTGTCATTTGTACTCAGCTGAGTCTTGTGAAGAGGTTCCAGAAGTGATTCTGGGAGCATCACGGGAATTAGCAGATTTTGAACGCGGAGTAGTAATTGAAGTTAGACGCATGGAACATGTCGTTCCTAAATTCGTTAAGGAAGTCAATATTCAGAGACAGTGTCAAGAGTGCGCAGAGAATATCAGATTTCAGGCATTACCGATCACCAAGGACAACGCAGTGGTCGAAGGTATTCACTCAACGACCGAGAGCAACGGCGTGTCTAAGTAGTGACCGATCCATCGGCAGTCATTCCACGTGAAAACGCCCAGGGAATAGTTGGCCCAAAGCTCGTGGAAATGGAACCACCACTTTTCGTGACTGGAGGCCCATGAGGAAACGATTTGTTCTATCGTCTGGGTGTTTGTCACAAGTTCGGTGAAGTGCATATCTAACATCTGTGAAAAGTAAATTAAAATATTGATTGCGAACGTAATGTGTGTGTCTCTGTGTAAAGGATATACTCTGACCAAATAGGATGGTTGCTTTGAAAATAAAAACTTTGTAGCACTATGTGTACTTTAACATTCACGCCCAGTTTTTATATTCATTCGTGTAGAAGATCTTGTGAATTCGTATCAGTGATTTTGAAACACCTTGTATTCACGATGGGACATCAGGCAAGGATATTCTCTAAACCACTGAAGAAGTTATGAAGGTTTTATATGCAGCAGATATTAAATCGAATGGAGAAGAGTCAAGCGAAAGAGACGTAAAGAGACAGACATGGAGGACCTTAAATCACAGCGAGTTGGAAAGGGGATAGGGAGCGATCTAGGCGAAAGGGGAAAATCCTATCAGGAGCTAATCTAGAACGGCCGCGGGGAAGCCCCGCAGAAACGGCGCCATAATTACGCGCGGCGCCGCTCGTTTGTTTTCACAGGGGCTTCCCCGATCTGGGGCTCCCCCCAGATGTGCAGCACCGGCCGCAGAACACGTCAAGACATCTGCGACTCTCCCAACTGCGCTGCAGAAATCAGCAGGAGCGAGGTGCATTCTGCCTTTCGAATACGTTGCTGTGAGACTCAGAGATTCGTCCGAGGCCTTCTAGTGTTTAAAAAGATTTCAACGTCAACCCAGCTTTCAGAAATATAGTGGTACGGTATCCAAAATTTAAAGAAAAAAAGTTACTTTCGCGTGATGTGTCACTGCCGTGTAATTTGGACCACACATGGAAAGAAATGATACAGTACAGCACAGAAGGTAACCGAAAGAAATATACACTCATGCTCATAAATTAAGGATAATGCTGATAAATGATGAAACAACTCTCTGGTGGGCGGTTTGCGGATTTAAATCACCTCGGGGTATGTTCATGCAGTGAATTTCACCTGCGGTCGTCGCACGGTGGCGCTGGCAGCAGTCCACATATGCAGAAGTGTGTTGGTGCATGTCAGAGTACGGTGCAGCGAGTAAGTGCGCAGACGTTTTCAGACTTGCTAATGGTGACTGTGTGTTGAAAATGGCTCAAAGACGCTATGAGGGGTAGAATACTAGAGCGACTGGAGGCTAGTCAAACACAGCAGGTCGTAGCACGGGCCCTCCGTGTGCCACAAAGTGTGATCTCATGATTATGGCAACGATTTCAGCAGACAGGAAAGGTGTCCAAGCGCTACAGTACGGGACGTCCACAGTGTACAACACCACAAGAAGGCCGATATCTCACCATCAGTGCCCGCAGACGACCACTGAGTACTGCAGGTAGCCTTGCTCGGGACCTTAGCGCAGCCACTGGAGCAGTTGTCTCCAGACACACAGTCTACAGACGACTGAACACATATGGTGTATTCGCCTGGAGACCTCCAACGTTCATTCCACTGACCCCTGGTCACAGGAGAGCCCGTAAAGCCTGGTGTCAAGAACACAGTACATGGTCATTGGAACAGTGGTCCCATGTTATGTTCACGGACGAGTCCAGGTATAGTCTGAATAGTGATTCTCGCCGGGTTTCCATCTGTCGTGAACCAGGAACCAGATACCAACCCCTTAATGTCCTTGAAATGGACCTGTATGGAGGTCGTGGGTTGATGGTGT
Source organism: Schistocerca americana (assembly GCF_021461395.2). NCBI lineage: Eukaryota > Metazoa > Arthropoda > Insecta > Orthoptera > Acrididae > Schistocerca > Schistocerca americana. Next base: position 22,155,048 of record NC_060124.1, read on the forward strand.
GGGGTGGAATTATGATTGGTGCACGTACACCACTGCACGTCTTTGACAGAGGCACTGTAACAGATCAGGTGCATCGGGACGTCATTTTGCACCAGTATGTCCGCCTTTTCAGGGGTGCAGTGGGTCCCACCTTCCTCCTGATGGATGATAACGTACGGCACCACCGAGCTGCCATCGTGAAGGAGTATCTTGAAAGAAGATAGCAGGCGAATGGAGTGGCCTGCCTGTTCTCCAGACCTAAACCCAATCGAGCACGTCTGGGATGCACGTCTTCAAACCCCTAGGAGACTTCAGGAACTCCGACAGGCACTGGTTCAAGAATGGGAGGCTATACTCCAGCAGCTGATCGACCACCTGACCCAGAGTATGCCAACCCGTTGTGCGGCCTGTGTACGTGTGTATGGTGATCATATCCCACATTCATGTCGGGGTACATGCGCAGGAAACAGTGGCGTTTTGTAGCACATGTGTTTCGGGACGGTTTTCTCAACTTATCACCAATACCGTGGACTTGCAGATCTGTGTCGTGTGTGTCCCCTATGTGCCCATGCTATTAGCGCCAGTTTTGTTTAGTGCTACGTTGTGTGGCACCACATTCTGCAATTAACCTCAATTTATGAGCATGAGTTTACAATGAAACGAAAGGAAATGAAACTTTCTTTAATAGACAACAATTATACTGAATTCATTCAGACGTTACAAAAGGCGGGACATGGTTCTTCTCAATATGGTGTGTGATCACCGTGAGTGGCAATTCCTGCTCTGCATCGCGATCCCGTGCTGGCTACCAGGCAGGTAAGTAATTCTTGTTGTAGGGCGTTCCATTCCTCCACCAGCGCGGGTGGCAATTGCTGGATGGTCTTTGGTGCATGTGACTTCCCCCAACACATGCCGCACGTGCTGGAACTGATTTAAGTCGGGGGTAACGGGCGGGTCGGCTCTTTCGCCGAATATTTTCTCGTTCCAAAAGCTCCTCCAACTGTGCTGTTCAAAGCGATAGTGCATTATCATCCATAAAAATGAAGTTAGGCCCGACTGAACCCTTGAAAAGATGCACACTGGGAGGGTCACAAGATAACGCTGACCGTTGAGTGGTTTTGAGTCACCAGTCTTATGACTGGTTTGATGCTGCCCGCTACGAATTCCTTTCTTCTTTTGACACCATTCCATCTTTCGGCTAATGGTACAGCAACCTCTTAACATGATCAAGCAAGAATATGCAGTCTCGGTTCAAATGGCTCTGAGGACTATGGGACTTAACATCTGAGGTCATCAGTCCCCTAGAACTTAGAACTACTTAAACCTAACTAACCTAAGGACATCACACACATCCATGCCTGAGGCAGGATTCGAACTTGCGACCGTAGCGGTCGCGCGGTTTCAGACTGAAGCGCCTAGAACCACTCGGCCACAGCGGCCGGCCGTGTGTCGGTTGCAAAATGGTTTTTTATTTATTTAATTTGTGGCGCTTCTCACTGTAGCAGGAGCATGGTAAGAGATCTGGGGGAGGGAGGGGGGACAAGTTTCCTCAGTACAAATTTACGAGCCAGGAATCAGCTGTAAAGCTACATTGTCAGTTAAATAAAGCAACTGGGAAAATCCGACCCGAATTGTGAAAAGGACATAACCAAAGACAAACTCACGGGGTTAAACCACTCGAGGACCACTGGCAAGTGTACAGAAAGACCCGCAATCACCAAAAGTGGCACCTCATCCAATAAAATTTGCAGGACCCATCCGACGGGTAAAAGCACTCTGCCGGCCGCGGTGGCCGTGCGGTTCTAGGCGCTCCAGTTCGGAGCCGCGCTGCTGCTACGGTCGCAGGATCGAATCCTGCCTCGGGTATGGATGTGTGTGATGTCCTTAGGTTAGTTAGGTTTAAGTAGTTCTAAGTTCTAGGCGACTGATGACCACAGCAGTTGAGTCCCATAGTGCTCAGAGCCATTTGAACCATTTAAAAGCACTCTTGGACCACTGGCAAGACTACAGAACGTCCCGCAGTGAACAAAAATAGCACGTCATCCAATAAAATATATGGGACACAACTATCACGGAAATAAGGAACTTCCTGGCAGATTGAAACTGTGTGACGAACCGAAAATCGAAATCGGGACCCTTGCCTTTCGCGGGCAAGTGCTCTACCATCTGAGCTACCCAATCACGACCTACCTCGTCTCCTACCTTCCAGACTTTACAGAAGCTCTCCTGCGAACCTTGCAGAACTAGCACTCCTGAAAGAAAGGATGTTGCTGGGACTTAGCTGCAGCCTGGGGGAGGTTTCCAGAATGAGATATTCACTCTGCAGTGGAGTGTGTGCTGATATAAAACTTCCTGGCAGATTAAAACTGTGTGCCCGACCAGACTCGAACTCGGGACCTTTGCCTTTCGCGGGCAAGTGCTCTGTGCTGTGAGGACGCGGCGTGACTCGTGCTTGGGTAGCTCAGGTTGCCCGCGAAAGGCGAAGTTCCCGAGTTCGAGTCTCGGTCCGGACACAGTTTCAATGTGCCAGGAAGTTTCATATCAGCGCACACTCCGCTGCAGAGTGAATATCTCATTCTGGACTATGGAAATAGATAAGAATAAATTTCAAGGTGAAGAGCGGTAAGCGGAACAAACATAAGAAACCACGTAAATACGGGTGGAGATAAAGCAGCAAATATTGAGGGCTAAGAGACCTTCGCTGACAGAATGTGTGAGTAATATAAGAAATAAAATCGTACAAGAGTCATGAGTTGCCTGTGCTTACGTGTACTCGCTCTTAACACAACGCAGGACGTGTTTACAACACGGATTAGGTGTATAAAGCATTCTTGTGGCACAAGATTACGACTCCTACTACTCAGCTATGAATGAAAGTGACCGATCCCGTACTAGGTGGAGCCGCCAGAAGCCTTCGAAGTCTTTCCCCTTTTCGAGATCGGGATACGTAAAATTAAGTTTCTTGTGTGTAACGCTCACTATCCAGGGAGGTCCCTTATAGCACAGATCAATGAGCATCTTTTCAAAAAAAAGTGAAACCTTAAAAAAAATATTCTCCCTTCGCGCAACATTTTAAAACTTCTCCCCCATTGCACACCATTCATAAATGATCTCGATATTTTGCATGTTCTACAAAAAGGCAAGAAGATGAACATGTTCGAAGAATTTGAGATTTCGAAAAGAGTTTATTTTAAGAGCCCAGGCCCGCTCAACGAATATCTAACCTTTTACAACCTGGATTACATTTTAGATAAACGTCTGTGCACACGGGGTTTATACATTGATATTGTTTAGTTGTGCTTCCTTGTTTTTATCTTATATAGTGAATCTAACTTTATATATATGAAGATGGTATCTGTTCTTTCGGACATGTCCGAAAGAAGAGTTACCATCCATATATATATATATATATATATATATATATATATATATACCATCTTCTTCTGTGCGGATACACAAACAGTGCCCAAACTCTTACAGGAATCGATAACAAGCCGCGAGTAGTGAGTATAATGGGCAAGAGCACTAGGAATATAGTGCGGGACAATAAGTTGAGAATGTGGGTCTCACGGAAGGCGTGTCACAGATATGTCCCCGCAGTCGCATCATCCTCTGTTTCGCCATGTAAGCAAGAGATCCCGGGTTCGAGTCCCTGTCGGGGCACACATTTTCAACTGTCCCAGTTGACTTATATCAACGCCTGTATGCAGCTAGGGGTATTTATTTCATTGTAATTTCATTCTAACTTTATCATCACTCTGAAAACACACTCTCTGTTTTCCCGTCTGGCGGCGCCACCATATACGTTGCCGGTCACTTTGACTCATAGCTTATCTGTAAAAGTCTGCCATGATGACACTTTACACACCTGGCCTGTGTTGTAAACATGTCCTGCCTTGTGTTAAGAGCGAGTATACGTAAACACAGGTAACGTGGGACTCTTGTATGGTTTTATTCCTTATACACTCCTGGAAATTGAAATAAGAACACCGTGAATTCATTGTCCCAGGAAGGGGAAACTTTATTGACACATTCCTGGGGTCAGATACATCACATGATCACACTGACAGAACCACAGGCACATAGATACAGGCAACAGAGCATGCACAATGTCGGCACTAGTACAGTGTATATCCACCTTTCGCAGCAATGCAGGCTGCTATTCTCCCATGGAGACGATCGTAGAGATGCTGGATGTAGTCCTGTGGAACGGCTTGCCATGCCATTTCCACCTGGCGCCTCAGTTGCACCAGCGTTCGTGCTGGAGATGCAGACCGCGTGAGACGACGCTTCATCCAGTCCCAAACATGCTCAATGGGGGACAGATCCGGAGATCTTGCTGGCCAGGGTAGTTGACTAACACCTTCTAGAGCACGTTGGGTGGCACGGGATACATGCGGACGTGCATTGTCCTGTTGGAACAGCAAGTTCCCTTGCCGGTCTAGGAATGGTAGAACGATGGGTTCGATGACGGTTTGGATGTACCGTGCACTATTCAGTGTCCCCTCGACGATCACCAGTGGTGTACGGCCAGTGTAGGAGATCGCTCCCCACACCATGATGCCGGGTGTTGGCCCTGTGTGCCTCGGTCGTATGCAGTCCTGATTGTGGCGCTCACCTGCACGGCGCCAAACACGCATACGACCATCATTGGCACCAAGGCAGAAGCGACTCTCATCGCTGAAGACGACACGTCTCCATTCGTCCCTCCATTCACGCCTGTCGCGACACCACTGGAGGCGGGCTGCACGATGTTGGGGCGTGAGCGGAAGACGGCCAAACGGTGTGCGGGACCGTAGCCCAGCTTCATGGAGGCGGTTGCGAATGGTCCTCGCCGATACCCCAGGAGCAACAGTGTCCCTAATTTGCTGGGAAGTGGCGGTGCGGTCCCCTACGGCACTGCGTAGGATCCTACGGTCTTGGCGTGCATCCGTGCGTCGCTGCGGTCCGGTCCCAGGTCGACGGGCACGTGCACCTTCCGCCGACCACTGGCGACAACATCGATGTACTGTGGAGACCTCACGCCCCACGTGTTGAGCAATTCGGCGGTACGTCCACCCGGCCTCCCGCATGCCCACTATACGCCCTCGCTCAAAGTCCGTCAACTGCACATACGGTTCACGTCCACGCTGTCGCGGCATGCTACCAGTGTTAAAGACTGCGATGGAGCTCCGTATGCCACGGCAAACTGGCTGACACTGACGGCGGCGGTGCACAAATGCTGCGCAGCTAGCGCCATTCGACGGCCAACACCGCGGTTCCTGGTGTGTCCGCTGTGCCGTGCGTGTGATCATTGCTTGTACAGCCCTCTCGCAGTGTCCGGAGCAAGTACGGTGGGTCTGACACACCGGTGTCAATGTGTTCTTCTTTCCATTTCCAGGAGTGTATTACTCACATACTCTGTGAGCCAAGGTCTCACAGCCGTCAATATTTGTCCCCTGATTTATGTGGTTTCTTTTGTTTTTTCCGCATACTGCTCACCACCTTCAAACATATTCATATTTATTTCAAATGCTTCGGTTCGCTTCTGTTCCAGGTTACCCACAGTCTATGTTTCGCTACTATTCAATACTATGCTCCAAACGTATACTTTCAGAATTTTTTTTTTCAGGTTGAGACTTAATGTTCGATACTTGCAGACTTCTCTTGGCCAGGAATCCTCATTTTTTCAGTGCTAGTCTGCGTTTTATGTCCTTGCTCCCTCCGTAAAGGGTTATTTTGCTGCCTAGGTAGCACAACTCATTAACTACATCCACTTGGTGATCCCCAGTTCTGATGTTAAGTTTCTCGCTGTTCTCATTTCTGCTACTCCTCGTTACTTTGCTCTTTCTTCGATTTCCTCTCTAGCCATATTTCGTACTCAGCAGACTTTTCATTTCATTCAAAACATTCTGTATTTCCTTCTGTCACCTTGAATTTTAATCCCACTCTCGAAACTTTCTTTTAATCACGTCATTACTCCTTCTATGCATAGGTTGAACAGTAGGGGCGAAAGACTACATCCCTGTCTTACAGCCTTTTTAATCCGAGCACTTCGTTTTTGGTTTTCCAGCCACTGTTCCCTCTTGGTTGTTGTACATATTGTATATTATCCATCTTTCCTTGTAGCTTACCCATACTTTTCTCAGAAGTTCGAACAACTTGCACAATTTCACACTGTCAAACGCTTTTTCCAGGTCAACAAATCCTTTGAAGGTGTCTTGATTTTTCTTCAGTCTTGCTTCCACTATCAATCTCAACCTCAGAACTGACATTAAGTTTCCTAAAGCCGAACAGTTCGTCATCTGAAAGGTCATCAATTTCCTTTCCCATTCTTCTGTATACTATGCTCGTCAGCAACTTGGATGTATGAGCTGTTAAGCTGATTGTTCAATAATTTTCGCACTTGTCGGTTTTTGCTATATTTGGAATTGTGTGAGCCATATTTTTCCGACAGTCTGATGGTATATCGCCAGTTTCACACATTTTACACACCAATGTGAATAATCGTTTTGTTGCGCCTTCCTCCAGTGATTTTACAAATTCTGGTGGAATGGTATCTATCCCATGTGCCTTACGTGATCTTAAGCCGTCCAACGCACTGTTAAATTCTGACTCTAATACTGGATCACCAGTCTCTTCCCTGTCGACTCCTGTTTCTTCTTCTATCACGTCATCAAACAAGTTCCCTCTCAACAGCGATCTGCAGTGTATTCTTTCCACCTATCCAATCTCTTCTCTGCATTTAACAGTGGAATTCCCATTGCACTCTTAATGTTACCATCCTTGCTTTTAATTTCACCGAAGGTTGTTTCGATTTTGCCATATGCAGAGGCAGTCCTTCTGACAATAATTTCTTTTTCGCTTTATTCAAGCTTTTCACGCAGGCATTTCGTCTCAGCTTCCGCACATTTCCTGTCTATCTGATTCATAAATGACTTGTATTCCTGTGTTCCTTCTTTCGTCGATCAACTGAAGTATTTCTTCTGTTACTTATGGTTTCTTCGTAGTTACCATCCTTGTACCCATATTTTCCTTTCCAACTTCTATGTCTGCTTTTTAGAGATGTCCTTTCGTCTTCAACTCAACTGCCTACTGTGCTAGCATTATCGCTGCATCTATCCCTTCAGAGGAGTTCAAGTGTATCTCTTCATTCCTTAGTGCTTTCGTATCCCACATCTTTTCGTGCTGATTCTTTCTGACTGGTCTAAAACGTCAGCCTATCCTTCGGTTAGTGTACCGGGAACAAGTATTTGGCGGTCACGAGACCCATGCAACATTATGCTTCCTACACTATAAATCTAGACCACTGAAACTATCACCTTCGACAGTGTTCCTCATACGGTGGAATGTGCAATGCACTCAGGAACATTGAGCACCTGATGGCAGATGACTCTTGCATGTACAATGGCTCTGCATATATACTGCACGCGTCGCCAATGGAGACATATACCAGTCTGGAGATGTCTATCTACAAGTGAAAGCAGTTACCAGAAAAGTAAGCACCATTTGCGATCTAGACTCATTGTCTTTTGTTAAATTTCATACAACGTCGATGTTGTTCCAGTTATGAGTTCAAAAATTGTTATGGTATGACAGTATTTTCTATGTATGGTCCAAGTCTCATTGAATTATGTTACTTGGCAGTGACATATCATATGTCACTTACTTTCATCCTCGAGTTTTTCTCGCCAGTATATTACATATGGTATACGAATGGATGGTTTCTCGGCAGTATGTGTTCATTATGTTCCCTCGAGCTTTCAGCTGCGTCGAGTGATTAAAAACCCATGAGGATTTTTGTCTTTTGCTCCTCGTCACTGTCATGTCAGGACTCTCATGTGATTACTGTACTTAACTAGCCGTGCTACCGCCTGTGACGTCACTGGCGCTCGCTCAAATACCATACTCACACAAGATACCTATTACATTGAAAGCGTTTATGCTTATTAAGAGCAATTTGGATGCGATACTTTGTATCAACAACGTTCTGTGCCTTTGACAATGAGGAAATGCCAAAATGCGTACGGAAGAAGTAAGTATTTAGTTGTTTCATTATAAGCCCTGTAGTCTATAAGAATGTTTTGTAAGGGGCGATTCCCATGAGGGTACATAAGTACCCACATGTAGGCAAGGGATTAGTGTGGCATTCATGTTTTTATGACACGCATGCTGTAAACGCGGAAACATGGACTACGGTAATGTTATTACCAAATGCGTCCGAAAAGGACCGAAGTGCAGTTATTCTTTTCTTGGCTGCCGAAGGACGAACTCCAGTAGACATTCATCGGAGAAGGACGAATGCGCATGCGGCCGTATATCTGTCGAAAACCATCGTTGTGGAATGGTATGCCAAGTTCCGTTCAGGTTGAGATTCGACATAAGATGCCAGTCCGTGTGAGAGGCCAGCGTCATCCATTACGGACGAAGTGGGTGGTTGATGATACGTTTAGGATGGACCGGCGCATACCGATTTGTACGCTAGCGAAGGATCTCGACATCCGCTTCGATAGTGTGCAACACATTATCTGGCAGCAGTTAGGCTACCAAAAGGTCTGCAGCCAGCGGATACCCCACCCGCTGAACGCTGAACAAAAAGCTAGCCGGATGGTTGTTTGTCTGAATCATCCGATGCGTTTCAGTATTGAAGGCATCACGTTCCTTGAGAATCGGAGTCGTAAGAGTCGACGATGCTGTGGTGTTATCATCCATCGTCCCCCCGGTTCAAGGAGTTCAAGAGCCAGTCATCTGCTGGAAAGGTCCTTTGATTATTGGGGACCATTGCTTATTGATTTCAAGCGACCTTGCGTCTCCATTATTCGGGAACGGTACTGTACAAAGCTAGAGAAATTACGGCGGCCAGTCCAGAAAACTGCTACAAGGGCAGCTGCTGATTCACGCCAACGCACATCCCCGTGATGCAAATGTCGTAAGGCAGAAATCACGCCAACTGAAGTGGGAGGCACTCAAACAGCCGCCGTATGGTCCTCACCTCTCCGCATGCGATTATCACGCCATCGGTCCTCTCAAAAATGCCATGAAGGGTCGACGATTACATCGGACTGGGATGTGCAGCAGGCTGTTATGGACTTCTGCACGCAGCAGGGCACAGTGTTTTACAGAACGGGTAACCTCATCCTCGTGCTTCGGTGGGATGATTGCCTCAATGCTCACGGCCATTTTGCCTGATTAGCTTACTGATTATGGACTGTACGGCCTTCAAACGGAAACTTTTGATCGCTACTTATAACTGCAAGACCGTCGTACCCGCTTCAACCTGCTGATGGCCGGGGCCCAAACCGCTTAGCTACATTGTGGGTGTTTCAGAAATTTTGCTGTCGGAAAAGCGATCGAGACTTTCTGACTAAAGCCTCAACAAAGAGGCCGTCTGCAGCAAAGTGTAGCTTAGGATCCGGCCTTTGGAAAGTTGAAGGGAAAGGTGGTCTTCATACAATCATAAGAAACTGTCTGTAAAATCCTTTTTTTTTTTTTTTTTTGGATGTTGGTGAACTCGTACATGACATTGGCTTCATTGTCGATTATGTCGTCAAAGCATTGACCAATCATGTGAATTTCTGCACTTTGTCGCTTTGCGATAGGCTCTTGTCGATAACACCAAGCCTAGTCATCCGCGATGACATTTTTCTTTTTTTTTTTGTTTTTTTTTTTTTGTTTTCAGAAAAGAACTTCTGCAATTTTCATGTCAATCACGTTGCAGCGGGAGTCCACGCTTAGTTGTTTTTGTTCGGGAGTCAGTATGCGCAGGACAAATTTTGAATAAACTTTTCTTTTCTTCGAAAGATTCTGGAGAATATTTTGAAACGTCCCCTTAGAAAAATTATACATGACTGTGCTTAAGCTGACACACAATATTTTTAGCGCAACGCAATCTGACTTTCAAAAATCCCTACAAAAGAATGGCCCTGACTAACATTAACCTATACGTTTCACAAATCACTTACCTCACAAAAATCTTGGTTACTCGAACTACTGCAATACAGCAAGCGCCACTACTGCCAGCTAAATAAAATATTCAAAATACGCAAGGCACTAACTACTGATAGGCATAGTTAGCAAATGAAAGATTTTGATAGAGAACAAACAATGTATTTACCTTAATAGTGTTCAAAAGTCATAATATATATAGCAGTTCATGACATCCAGTCTTACAAATTTCAAAACTCAGCCATTTCTCTCCCCACATCCACCACTGCTGGCGGCTCACCTCCAACTGCGCAACGCTACGCGCTGTTCACATCTAGCTGCCGCTGCCCAACACTACAATGGCAGACAACAATGCAAACTAGCCACGGACTGCACACAACACAGCCAGTGATTTTCATACAGAGCGCTACGTAACGTTGCCAATAAGAAAACATAAACAGCTTACTTACAGTTTTGAACAGTTTCTTTAAAGTTCTTGCTCCACCGCAATTTTTGACACAACAACGTTTGTACAGTATGGCCACATATTCACTACTTAACACTCCCTGATTACAGCTGAGTGGTCCGATGCATATCTATGATTAAAAGCGGTTATTTCAAATTGTCACCGTAGTCACTGCCCTGACGTCGCTTATAAGCCACGAACAAAGTCAGTCTCAAAATTTTCTGGATCTGTAGCTCGTGACAGCGCTACATTGTAAGAGTATCCCACGCCTCGCCATGTTCCTCTGCATAAACAAGAGAGTACTGCCACCCTGGCTAGGTCTTCACTTCGCTTTATTGGGTAATACAATGTTGTTTTAAATCTTCAGTCTTCTGTGGTCGGTGTCAATTTTATTAACATAGGATAGTTTTACATCATCTTTAAAAATTCTTAAAATACACTACTAGAGTAAACCGACGTGTTGGCTGTGTTGCAACGGCTTTCTGCAGGACAGAGACTAACTAGAGCCGCCAGAGAAGAACTCTGGAGATATGAGGACAGTGTGCTTCTCCAGGCAGATAAGGTCAGCGCCACAGTTGTAATGGATACTACGCACCATGAATCGAAAATGTCCAGTGTGGCAAGTGATCCCACCTACAAAGAATTTAGAAGTAATCTAGCTGATGATGAAAACGTGAGCCTTATCCCGAGACTAGAGTATGGATCATGAAAGAGCCAGTGGTCTCATCACTAATATTCAAGTACCATCAAGAACTTATGGATCACGGTACCTAAGATCCGCAAAGAAAACTGCCCCTTCAGATCTATTGTTAACAGGATCGATTCATCTGTCTACAAATTGAGGAAGTACCTAGCCAGAAACTACGTCTCCTGGTAGAACACACAGAATCGTGTGTGAAGGCTTTGACTCGCATCGTTCAACTTACCCAGGATCAAGATGTACAGCATTGAGATATTTCGGTCAGTCGGTCAGTTTTGACATACTCTCTGCACCAAGTAACAATAGTAGAGAAGAAATACCGCTGTATGTGGCCTAGTGTGATCATGTTTATCTTCAACCTATTTCATCTGGTGTGGTAAATATTATCGACAAGTGAGCGTAGTGGCAATGGTATTCCCCACCCCCACTCCGCTCCAAGAATCTGAGAAAACTGCGTTTTAACTCCACGACGTTTCGCCCCTGACGTTCATGACATAATCCCAGGTATCATCCGGCTCAGAAATGTTACGTCCTACACACGCTGACTGCTAGAGTCCATCGCATCAATGAGAAAAGGAATACCAGACAAGGATTGAAAGAGGTGCCAACACCTACTGACACAACAGATACGATCAAGAAGAGCTACCAAGTTCAGTAGGAAGCCAGACGCAAGAAATGAAATAAAACAAGAGATTCTAGTGATGTGTTTACCTTATGTCAGGGGTGTCACTTATAAAGCGGGTCTGGTAATTCGCTGCAGAATCATTAAACCAGTTTTTCGGAGTGTGCGCTGGATCCATGATTTGGTAGGGTCCATTAAAGATGCAGCAAAAGCCTTCAATGCCACAGGTGTTTGTGAAATACCGCGCTTGTGTGTGTGTGTGTGTGTGTGTGTGTGTGTGTGTGTGTGTGTGTGTGTGTTGTGGCATCTACATTGAGGATAAGGGAAGGTCTATTAGCATCCACATAGCAGAACATGAGTGCAATGTTCGATTGGGCAGCACAACAGATCAACTCTAGAGGAGCACCATTGCGATCCTGTACAGACTATTAAGTTTCTAGAAGCACAGATACTTGCAAGACAGACGTAGACGTGGGCACAAAAGAGACAATCGAAATCCTAAGCAAGGAAGTCGGCTACAGACTCCTCCCTTTAATCACTTCTTTTCACTAAAATAAAGTGCTACTTTAAATGAGTATGTTTATGTGGCCACTTGTTATTACGAAAGACAATGGATTTTCTAGGTCTTAATTTAGTCTATAAGGACTAAAATAATTAATAACTTTAAGGAAAATAGTCCATCAGCCTGAGGAACACCAAAAAGAGAGCGAATCTGATAACACAAGTATGTCCCAATACAAGGAGTGTTACATCTAATTTTGATGACCAAGTGGTGAATCTGACTGACAAAAATTTCTCCAATGATAAAGTTGATATAGTAGAAAAAGTTTTAAAGTAAAACTTATGTCCCGAAGCAAATGGTAAAAATATAAAAAGTTTAATTGCCAGTATAAAGCTAGCAACAGATTATTTTATGTCTGCTAAAGCAGCGAAGTTTGTAAAGCAACATATTCAAGAAGATAAAGGGCAATATACATGTAATAGACATGAGTATTTCTTGAAAAAATCATAAATGGTAACTTGCTGAGGAACAAGCTTTAGTCTTCAAGCAGAGAAAGGTAATTTCACTGACATCATGTAAAATCATCAATATATTAGCCAAATATAAAATTTTTTGAAAAAAGAGACAGCATTGGTCGTATATTTTTTACTATTGCAAAATCGATTTTCTGTCACTGAGTGACCATCTTCAGTGCTAGAAGTTAAAAATTTTTTTCACATTACGATCAGAGAGTACAACATAGAAAATCACAATTACATCTGCATATGAACATAACACTTGTTAGAAACAAACCTATATTGTATAACTTAAATTGGGATGCACTGTTGTGCAGGTAAACAGCGACCTCAGTCTATGTGATTGCCATAAGCTTAGTGACAACAGTGTATCCCAATTTAAGTTATACAATATAGGTTTGTTTCTAACAAGTGTTATGTTCATATGCAGATGTAATTGTGATTTTCTATGTTGTACTCTCTGATCGCAATGTGAAAAAAATTTTTAACTTCTAGCACTGAAGATGGTCACTCAGTGACAGGAAATCGATTTTGCAATAGTAAAAAATATGCGACCAATGCTGTCTCTTTTTTCAAGTATACCTGTTATCTGGTCGTAGTGCACAAGACAACATGGAGTCTCCAATCAATAAATATAAAATTTTTTGATGCAAATCACATTTCATAGTTACATTGTGATTCCACTGAACCCTTTCGGAAAAACATAAACGAAAGCATATGTGATATGCAATTCTTACCCAAAGAGTTTCAAAAAGAAGTTTGTCTGGTTAAGAGCCCTAAACACCCTAGGCTTAGGTCCCAACCTAAATTCATAAATTACGTACACCATTCAGACAAACTGTGAATTAGATTGACAGTCAAGATTGGTTACACAGCCAAAACCTTAATCACATTATCACCAAAAATTGTGTCTTTTAGCAGAAATACATGATTAGAAAGGCAAATGACTTGGTCTGTCATTTAAAAGACATTAAATTCCCAGATAATGCTACAATTTATAGATCTGATGCGATCAACTTATACACAAAAATTTCTATCAGTGAATCAACTGAGCTGGTTAAAAAAAATGTACACAACATATAAAATGAGCCTCCTAGAAATAGTGGAACTAATTGAGCTCCTGAGCCTGATACTTCCCCAGGTGTCTGTTATTTCAGTCAGTGGTTTGTAATGTCCTTTGTCTTAATTGGATTTGGTTCTCACATGTGTCTACTGTTATATGCCCCTAACAAGTGTCTCACCAGTCGATAAAGAATTTCCTTCCACACATTTGTACCTTTTTGTGTTTTAAGTTGTTAAACCCATACACTAGGTCATATATATTTTTCAGTGCTCTCATTTTGCAGCTATATGCTAACCTATAACACATTCTATTTTTGCCCCTTTCTTGTAAAGTCGTCATTTATTAAAAAGTTTTTCAGGGTCTTCTTATTACTTACTTTGTTCCTCCAATTACACATAGGTTATAACACTGTGGATTGTATTTTCAATTTAAACTTGTGACATGAATAGATTAAGGACAATGGATTATGAACATTGGATTGTAATATACCTATCTCCTTGTGTTATATCATCATGTTACATATCTTATTATTACTTTTTCTATTCTTGTCATTACATCAGTGCATGTCATAGAACTGGTACACTATTATTGTGTCTGATGACTTCATATTTTTTATGGAATAATATACTTCACGTTTTCATAATATTATTATGTATTAACAGTATTTCTGACGATAATCAGTGCCATTGGGAAAAAATAAATAAATACTGTGACATTAATAATACGTTACATTTTCGCCTTGTATATTGTATTATGGTGTAACTGTTTTATTATATGATACTGCTCATTTCAATGTGTTAACTTCTGTGTTTCTATCATTGGTAAGTAATTTCTTTGGTTATGTATCTCTCACAGCTGTTTTGGCCATGCCTGGAATTTTAGCATCCAGTTATTTCTCTGTCATTGGGTTTCACATTTGAAAATTTAGTTTTTCTGGGCGTACACTATGAAGTTGATTTTACTCGAAATGTTACATGTAAAATTAAGCATGATGTGTGAAGTCGTTACTATTTTCTTTTGTAAACATCATAAAATGATTAGTTGGTTGCATGTGGCCATGCTGTTCGTTGTTTCTACAGTAATTTTCTTTGCTCTATATTGAAACAGTTACTGGGGAGATGGTCGACGACCGAAACGGGTTGTAATAAATGAGAAATGCAACACAGCACTGTATTATATAAAATATATGGCTGATGTTGACAGCCGCCAGAAAAATATAATTTTCAATTTTGTTTCTTTCAGTAATTTCTGATTACAATACGGAAGTAAATATTTTTCTTTTTTCCTTAGCAATTAATCAGTCCCTTTCTGCCTGTTTCTATCCAGCTTTTTGTTTCTCCCACGTAAATATTTATGCTCTGACTTGGTAATGCCTATTTAACTCTCCTGATAACGCAGCGATGATGACTATTTTATAGTTGAAATCTTGGACTGCAATAAATTATGGATTCTGCGACTGGCTGCTGTCCTTTACATTTGTGCTTTACCGGTGCTACCAGTGGACTCTAAATCGTCTCGGATTTGTAGTCGATAGTGGGTACAGTCTTCTTGTGAATGTTCTTCGTAGGCTGTCAGAAATCATCCATTTCCCTTAAAAATAGTTTTACGTTCATAGAATTCGTTGACATTTCGAGGCTTAGTTTTTGTGCTGCCTTACTCTCTGAAAGTGATCAGGCAAAATTGGAAACTTACGTATGTAAAAATATAAACTGAAACTAAACAGAAAAGCCTTTTTTGGTCTGGGGAGGAGGGGGGCGGCGGCTTTCAAGACTCCAAAAAACATACCACCACGCCCATCATTACTTTTCTCTAAGAGTTAGCTGAGAAGTTTGAAAATTGATGTACGTCAACATATAAACAATTTTACTGAAAATATATTTTTGTTGGGTAGTTGGATTCCAATCCGAAAGAAAGCAGGTGTTGACAGATGTGTAAATTACCGAACTATCAGTTTAATAAGTCACAGCTGCAAAATACTAACGCGAATTCTTTACAGACGAATGGAAAAACTGGTAGAAGCCGACCTCGGCGAAGATCAGTTTGGATTCTGTAGAAATGTTGGAACACGTGGGGCAATACTGACCTTACGACTTACCTTAGAAGAAAGATTCTAGCATTTGTAGGCTTAGAGAAAGCTTTTGACAATGTTGAATGGAATACTCTCTTTCAAATTCTAAAGGTGGCAGGGGTAAAATACAGGGAGCGAAAGGCTATTTACAATTTGTACAGAAACCAGATGGCAGTTTTGAGAGTCGAGGGGTATGAAAGGGAAGCAGTGGTTGGGAAGGGAGTGAGACAGGGTTGTAGCCTCTCCCCGATGTTATTCAATCTGTATATTGAGCAATCAGTAAAGGAAACAAAAGAAAAATTCGGAGTAGGTATTAAAATCCATGAAGAAGAAATAAAAACTTTAAGGTTCGCCGATGACACTGTAATTCTGTCAGACAGCAAAGTACTTGGAAGAGCAGATGAACGGAATGGACAATGTCGTGAAAGGAGGATATAAGATGAACATCAGCAAAAGCAAAACGAGAATAATGGAATGTAGCCAAATTAAATCGGGTGATGCTGAGGGAAATAGATTATGAAATGAGACACTTAAAGTAGTAAAAGAGTTTTGCTATTTGGGGAGCAAAATAACTGATGATGGTCGAAGTAGAGAGGATATAAAATGTAGACTGGCAATGGCAAGGAAAGCGTTTCTGAAGAAGAGAAATTTGTTAACATCGAGTATAGATTTAAGTGTCAGGAAGTCATTTCTGAAAGTATTTGTATGGAGTGTAGCCATGTATGGAAGTTAAACATGGACGATAAATAGTTTGGACAAAAAGAGTATAGAAGCTTTCGAAATGTGGTGCTACAGAAGAATGCTGAAGATTAGATGGGTAGATCACATAACTAATGAGGAGGTACTGTATAGAATTGGGGAGAAGAGGAGTATGTGGCACAACTTGTCTAGAAGAAGGGACCGGTTGGTAGGACATGTTCTGAGGCATCAAGGGATCACCAGTTTAGTATTGGAGGGCAGCGTGGAGGGTAAAAATCGTAGAGGGAGACCAAGAGATGAATACACCAAGCAGATTCAGAAGGATGTAGGTTGCAGTAAGTACTGGGAGATGAAGAAGCTTGCACAGGATCGAGTAGCATGGAGAGCTGCATCAAACCAGTCTCAGGACTGAAGGCCACAACAACAACAACTACAGTTGGCGTCACGACCTTCATCACCCCGCTTTTTGTGATCCGCGTCTGTGTACTACACTCTTCATCCACGTCTATTCATCAACTACTACACTAACTCCACACACTGTCCACACGCTATCTGTTGACTTCATGACAACCGTACTTGGTTATTAAGCTTTGTACTGATGCGCGGCCACAGAAAACCGATAGCGCAGTCGCGGCGTTGCGTGTTCGTCATTTGCCGTGCGACCACCACTCGCCCGCCGCTCTGTTAACATCAGAGAGGGGAGCTGGCCGCACGGAACGCACCCCCGCACGCACACGTCTGAGGCACGCCTGAGCCCCAGCGCGGGAAGACCCTGCCCGGCGCCAGCGGCAAGGATTCCTACCGTGTCACCGCTGCGGCGCCCGCCAATTAAGTTAATCTAGCGTAATCCTCACAAAGGTGCGCCACTCAATAATGCAATTAGTTCCCCGGCTGAACTAATGGGCACAAACAGTTTCCGGGCGGGCAGCGTTGCACTAATTGCCGTTAAGGTATCATCGGGTTTCCAGCCTGTTTACACGCCACTTGATGACAATCAGCCAATTATGCCTGTGCGCTCCCACAGCGCTGCCCGCACGGAAATTGTTATGAATGCCGCGTAATCACGGTTTAATTAGATCTCGCGTCTCTTCTTTCTCGCCTAGTGTCAACAGAGCTGCGCTACGTGAAAGATGCCACTGTTACGTGAATGCGGACGTAAAACTCTTTCGACTCCTCCCTTACATTAGCGTCCACTTGCAGACGTTGTACGTTGTTCTTGCAGTCTTCTGTCCTAACACTTGCGTGCTTCAGCTCTCCACGTTAATCTATCATCATCTCTGAAAAACTACCAAAACCTACAGTCACCCAAAAGCCCGTTAACATTTGAAAATTCTTCACGGAATAATGAAGGTAAAGAGGTAAAAATTGGCACGCCTGCTTGAAATGACATGGTGTTTCATTGAAAGCAATAAAAGTGCACAAAATGACCAAAAGATAAGCTTCATATGATACAAAAGCAATAGTTACCACAACTATTTATTTTCAGCAAAGCCGATATTCTTGATGTGTCGACAGAAGTGCCGACACAGTGTGGTTTGAGGGGACCGCAATGCACGCTATAAGCTCACGAAGGATGGTGTGAGGTCTGAAACAGGATACTTAATGAATGCTATAAAGAAAAGTACGTAGCTGCTGGAATACTTAACTTTAATCCATCCTTGTTGTACATCGCTATTGACGATACAAGTGAGACTCTGTAGATTCAGGCAATAAACTACTAATGGCGCCTTGCTAGGTCGTAGCCATTGACTTAGCTGAAGGCTATTCTAACTATCTGCTCAGCAAATGAGCGAGGCTTCGTCAGTGTGCATCGCTAGCTACGTCGTCTGTACAAATGGGGCGAGTGCTAGTCCGTCTCTTGAGACCTGCCGTGTGGTGGCGCTCGGTCTGCGATCACTAACAGTGGCGACACGCGGGTCCGACATGTACTAATGGACCGCGGCCGATTTAAAGCTACCACCTAGCAAGTGTGGTGTCTGGCGGCGACACCACAATTCTTTATAACAAATGCTGAACAAGTCGGCAGTCATTCATCAACAATACAGATAGGCAAGGGGCATTATTATAAATAGCACTGTACAGCGTATCAATAGGTATTGTGAGAAATTTCGTCGGATGTTGTCTTTTAGTTTGTGACAAAATAAAACACTTACAGCCGTCCTTAAGATTTTATTTTATTTTGTTGCAACCCGTTTCAACACTTCAGTGAGTCATCTTCAGGTTGTTGTTGATGCGGTACGGGCATCAACAACGGGCATCAACAACAGTCTGAAGATGACGCACTGAAGCGTTGAAACTGGTTGCAACAAAATAACATAAAAACATAAGGACGGCTGTCACAGTAGTGAATAGCCGTCGTCTCAGAGACCTCCTGGCAAAAGGATGGACATACAAAAACTTGTCTTTTAGCGTCCCTAATGAGGTCGGGCGATGGCGGTAGACTTGCTACTTCAGTTAACCTCACAACCAGTAACAATACCGATTGTGGTCTGGGGTCCAAGCATGACGTACGTAGCGGCTCAGTACATGATCCTTACCAAACGATGTGCGCAAGACATCTTTCACACGTGAAGCAATGTGGGGTGGAGCGCTATCTTGCATTAAGGTCGTACCTTCCAGCAGGTGTTCATCAGCCAGGCTACGGGTGGTCTGGTTATTTCTCTCAGTACAGCTCATTTTACAAACTATTCACATGCAGCGTCGCTGACGTGCTGCTGCCCAGCGCCTTGGGTTGGGCAGTTTTTGCGCTCATTTTTGCTCTCAGTAAAACCCCACATCGATTCAGGTATAAGTGACAATTTTTGCATTTGTACCTACATTATTCCTTGAATTAGTGTATTTTCAAATGTTGATGCTGTTCTGGATCATCCTGTACATTAATTTGAATCTGTTTATTGTATTCAAGCATAAAAAAACACAAAACATTTGAATATAATACTCACTTCCATGATCATTTGTGAGGTGATTGTCAAAGCATGTCAATACATCACAGTGAACTGGAATTGCTAGTATTTACAGAATTAACACACTGTCAAAATGAAACATAGTTATTCACTTTTAACAAATTTATCACATACGGAATAGCTAATAATGACTTTTATGACCAAGTGCTGTCAAAACTGAAGTCTAACATATGTTTTTACTTAAGCAGGTCTGACAGTCCCTGTTAAGACATTAGTCTATTGAGTAGAAGGAGTTGCCTACCAAAAAGTCTTTATTCCTGTCTAACCTATGCTTTTCCTGAAACAAAGTTTTCAATGGTTGCTGCCAAGTTATCGAAAACCTATATTGTTGAATATTGGACCCTTTTTCTGGACCAAGGTAAATGATTTTAGGCCTTTATATGGATTGTTCTTACTCCTAGTATTGATACCATGTATTGAGCTATTGGCTGGAAAAAGAGAAATTATTTGGAACGAATTTCATTAAGGAATAAATTTATTGAGAAGCAGTGGTTAGAATACCCGGTTCCTTGAACAGGTTTCTATATGATATTCTTGAATTTTCACCACAAGTGAGTCTTATTACACGCTTTTTCGCTCCAAAAACCTATGCTCGGTTTGACGAGCTACCCCAAAATATAATCCCATATGATATAATATAAGTAAAGTATGCAATTTTTTTTATTTATATCTCCTACATCTGTCATTATTCACTCTGCAAATATTTGTTTAGACACTTCAGCAATTTTATGGTATGCCCTTCCGACTGAATTTATTATCCAACTGTATTCCCAAAAATTTAACACGGGTCAAAATCTTCTTTTCTCTTGTTGGAACTGTTTATCGTCCACGTTTCACGTACATACAAGACTATACTCCAGACAAACGTCTTCAGAAAAGTATTCCCCACACTTAAACGTAAATTAGACATAAACACACTTCCTTTTTTTTCAGAAGTACTTACCTTGTCATACTTTCTTTTATATTCATAGAACTTCCATCCCGTAAGCTAGCCATCCGGTTCAACCGCTCTTCAATGTCATTTTCGTACATGGGAGAACTACAATGTCATCAGAAGTTTTCATTTATTTTCCCCGAACTCTTGATATTAATACCGCTGCTCTTCTTTTCTCCAGGAGTCGCTTCAATTTTCCTATATGTAATATCTAACTTTCCCCTACTGATGCACGCTCGCACAGCCTTGCATTTGTCCTCTAGCCATACCCACTTAGCTGTTTTCTACGTTCTGCTTCATTTCCTCAACTTCAATACGTCTGTCAATTATTTCTTTTTTTAATCAAGTTTCCGACATTTGACTGTAAATTACAGTCATTATTTTGAATTTATAGCCATTCTCAATTGCAAATAACACTGAAAATTAATAGAACGTACAACTCACACAGTGCAGGGTATAAAAAGTAGCAAAAATTCATTACATAATTTAACAATATTATTTACATGTCACAAAGTATCAGACGTGCCTAAATAATGTCACCGAAGACATAACATATCTTCGGTCTTCTAAATCAGTCGACGGACTACAGTATATCCTGTAATGCGACGATTGTGTTGTAAGACCGGATGTATGTTATTTTGACGATGACATGTCATTTAGGCATGTCGAACACTATGTGACGTCTAATGATCTTAAATTGCGTAATGATCTTTTGTTCACATATTATGCCCTACACTGTGTTATCTGTATGTTCTATTAGTTTTCAGTTCAACATGCCCTTGAAAATCATGATTGTAAAATAAACGAATAATACTTTACAGTCAAATGGCCGAAATTTCTTTCAGAAATTTCTATATGGCTGTGGTACCTCACGAAGGTGAAATCATTTTCTGTCGGTTAAATTTGGTGTCTCGTGTGTTATTATTTCTACTGGGCGTAGTCATTATGTCTCATTGATCTTTCACTATTTAACTTAAAGAAAAGAAAAAGTTTCAGTATTTAGAAGTTAAGCTTGTCTTTGTTTATTCAATAGTAAATAAATATTGTTAAGTAATTTAATGAAATATGCTCTTGCCTGAGTTAAGGAAATTCCAATTTTTACCTTCACTGTTAATGACTAAATAGTGTACTCACGCTGAAGGCCAAATAAATGAACGAATAAGATTATTTGTTGTTCTTTCAATTTATCCAGTCACACGTATCGCTTAAATTTTCATCTCCCTTAAATTTCGATAAAGCTTTTGAGAATATTGACTGGAATACACTCTTTGGAAGGTAGAAGGACAGTGGCGTGATTATGGTACGGTAGCCTGAGAGCTATTTCTGCGGGGTTGTAGTATTACGACAAGCGAACAAATAGAGACAAAACAAATGAAAACAGCAAGAGGGAGGACAATGTAGAAGAGGGTGGTGGCAGTAATAGTAGTAGTAGCAGTAGTAGTAGTGGTAGAAGGAGATGAAGAAGAAGAAGAAGAAGAAGAAGAAGAAGAAGATGATGATGAAGATGATGATGATGGCGGTGATCATGGTGGTGGTGATGAACGCAATGAATGGGAAGGGGGATGCAAATGGCCTCCCTCTCTCTTCTAAGGAGATGTTCGTTTCTTGTTACCGTCTACTCGATGGACCCCTCTCGTTAGCCCAAGGTACTAACGAACGTAAGTTTCAACAGTATATTGTGAATTTGTTATTTTGCTTGATACGGTTTTAGATTGTTCGCCAATGAAGCACTGAAAAAGAAATCGTGTAAATATTGCGTACAATGAGACTTTGGAATAAGTCTTTTCCCTTGTTCCCCCTGCATCATATGAACAAGATCAACTGAAATGTGTGTTGATCTTAACATGAGAATAAACAGGTAAAGCAACGATGAGGATTGTAGAGGTATGGGGGGAGGTGAAAAACTGAAGTTTGTTTTCTACATCAGTTACACTGTAGAAATTATAAAATCCAGAGAGTGAAAGATTATTATCTATAATTTGCACAGAAATCAGACTGCAGATGTGGAAATGAGAATCTGAAATTAGTAGAAGAGCTTTGATGTTTGGACAGCAGAATAACTATCAACGGCATACGTGTTTAGGATATAAAATGAAGACTGGAAATAGCAAGGAAAGGTTTCCTGAATAAGAGAAATGTAATAAAATTAAATATAAATTTCATTATTAGGAATTGTCTTCTGAAATTATTTCTTTATACTGAAGTGAAGACATCAGAAGCTGGTGAAACGCGGTGCTACAGAATGCCGAAGGCTAGTTGCTAATGAAGAGGTACAACATCGAATTTTGCTTGAGAAAACGACGGAAAAGACAGGTTGGACACGAGTCGTAGAATAATAGTTACTTCGATTACGGCTGTAAGTATGGGAGAAGGGGAAGAATTTTCACGTTTCTCAGCCAAGAGTGATCTTCGATAAAGAGATATATTGGTCCAAAATTTAAAGTTGAAATAATTATCAAAATACTTTTAAGAATGTACAAACGGATGGAATTCAGAAAGTTTGACCCCTTCATCGTAACCAAATGAAACTTTCGGTCTGTTTCAGTGTGGGTATCGTTGCAGTTCTTGTTGCTATTGTTGCCCTTATCAAAACATCAAAACAGCTTTCGGTGAATCCAAAATCAAAGGCGTTCGATTAGAAGTACGAGAGGAAATCTGCTATGCTGAAGAGAGTACATAAATATAAAGAGTGGATTGAAGGTCTCTATGAGAGGAGGAAATGTCAATGTGTTAGATAAAACAAGGGATTCGATATGGATGATATGGGGCACCGAGTAATATACAGTTCAATAGAGCTTTGGAAGATTTCCGGTCAAATAAGGTGGAAGACGTAGATAACTTCTGTTCGAAGTTTCGAATGTCATAGGGGAAAGACTCTACCATCTGGTGAGCAAGATGTATGAGACAGGCGAAATACCCACAGACTTCAAGAAGAATATAATAATTCCAATCCCAAAGAAAGCAGGTGTTGACAGATGTGAAAATTACCGAACTATCAGTTTAATAAGTCACAGCTGCAAAATACTAACGCGAATTCATTACAGACGAATGGAAAAACTGGTAGAAGCGGACCTCGGGGAAGATCAGTTTGGATTCCGTAGAAATGTTGGAACACGTGAGGCAATACTAACCTTACGACTTATCTTAGAAGAAAGATTAAGAAAAGGCAAACCTACGTTTCTAGCATTTGTAGACTTAGAGAAAGCTTTTGACAACGTTAACTGGAATACTCTCTTTCAAATTCTGAAGGTGGCAGGGGTAAAATACCGGGAGCGAAAGGCTATTTACAATTTGTACAGAAACCAGATGGCAGTTATAAGAGTCGAGGGGCATGAAAGGGAAGCAGTGGTTGGAAAAGGAGTGAGACAGGGTTGTAGCCTCTCCCCGATGTTATTCAATCTGTATATTGAGCAAGCAGTAAAGGAAATAAAAGAAAAATTCGGAGTAGGTATTAAAATTCATGGGGAAGAAGTAAAAACTTTGAGGTTCGCCGATGACATTGTAATTCTGTCAGAGACAGCAAAGGACTTGGAAGAGCAGTTGAACGGAATGGACAGTGTCTTGAAAAGAGGATATAAGAAGAACATCAACAAAAGCAAAACGAGGATAATGGAATGTAGTCACATTAAATCGGGTGATGCTGAGGGGATTAGATTAGGAAATGAGACACTTAAAGTAGTAAAGGAGTTTTGCTATTTAGGGAGTAAAATAACTGATGATGGTCGAAGTAGAGAGGATATAAAATTTAGAATGGCAATGGCAAGGAAATCGTTTCTGAAGAAGAGAAATTTGTTAACATCGAGTATAGATTTAAGTGTCAGGAAGTCGTTTCTGAAAGTATTTGTATGGAGTGTAGCCATGTATGGAAGTGAAACATGGACGATAACCAGTTTGGACAAGAAGAGAATAGAAGCTTTCGAAATGTGGTGCTACAGAATAATGCTGAAGATAAGGTGGGTAGATCACGTAACTAATGAGGAGGTATTGAGTAGAATTTGGGAGAAGAGGAGCTTGAGGCACAACTTGACTAGAAGAAGGTATCGGTTGGTAGGACATGTTCTGAGACATCGAGGGATCGCCAATTTAGTATTGGAGGGCAACGTGGAGGGTAAAAATCGAAGAGGGAGACCAAGAGATGAATACATTAAGCAGATTCAGAAGGATGTAGGTTGCAGTAGGTACTGGGAGATGAAGAAGCTTGCACAGGATAGAGTAGCATGGAGAGCTGCGTCAAACCAATCTCAGGACTGAAGACCACAACAACAACAAGGGGAAAGTGACAACTACACGACTATTCAAGGTGGTCGTCGAATCTATGAGTCGAGAGACATTGTGTCAAACTTTCAGAAAAATATCTTTCACAAAATGCCAAAGATAAAAAAGGCGGATAACTGCGAGAACAGTCACACATTTGGTTTAACAGTTCACATTCAAGTTATCAACAACAAAAAAAGAAAAGAAAAAGAAGAATAAAAAACTGAGGATATGTTAGATGATATTAAGCTTGGTTTTACGAGAGGTAAACGCACCAGAGACTGTTCTGAGGATGAGCTGTATAATGGCTCAAGAAGCGCTAGAATAATTTATAGCCGGCCGAAGTGGCCGTGCGGTTAAAGGCGCTGCAGTCTGGAACCGCAAGACCGCTACGGTCGCAGGTTCGAATCCTGCCTCGGGCATGGATGTTTGTGATGTCCTTAGGTTAATTAGGTTTAACTAGTTCTAAGTTCTAGGGGACTAATGACCTCAGCAGTTGAGTCCCATAGTGCTCAGAGCCATTTGAACCATTTGCCAATAATTTATAGGACATAACAACCCACAAAAATCGTACGACAATGTAACGTCATGTTCTAAATCCTCAGGAAAGTAAGTACACGCCGTAGAGAAGAAAGGGTAGATAAACAAAGTGTGCAAGAACCAAGAGGTAAAAATATGAATGGAAGATTAAGAACAGAGTGCTCACATTTGAAATTGTGTGATAGAGTATAACACAGGGATGCAGTCTTTCGACCCTACTGTTGAATCTATAAATCGAAGCAGTAACTACGGAAATGAAAGAAAGAAGTGGAATTAAAATTCAGGGTGCAAGGGTACCACTGACAATGTTCGTTGATTACACTGCTGCCCTCAATGTAATGAAGAATTACTGGAGCTGTGGAATGAACTAAACAACAAGAGAACAAGATACTGATTGAGAGTAAACCCTAAGAAAAAAGAAAGTAATGAAGAGTGGCAGAAATAAGGTAATTGATGAACTTGACATCAAAATTCAGGATCACGAAGTGAAGGACTTGTACTACCTTGGAAGAAAAATAATACATGACGGATGAAGCGATGACACACAAAATGCGCTCTATCACAGGAAAGGAAAGCGTTCACGATGAACAGACACCTACTAGTATCAAATATCGGCAGCAATTTGAGAACTACATTTCTAGGAATGTACGTAAAGAAGAAAATCGAAAGCGTTTGAGATGTGGTGTTGCAGAAGACTGTTCAATGTTAGGTAGACCGGTAATCTGGCAGGACATATGTTAAGATAGCAAGGAATAACTTCCGTGGTATTTGTGGGAGCTGTAGAGAGTAAAACTTGTAAGGGAAGAAAGGGATTGGAATGTATCCAACAAATAACTGATGAATTTAGGTATAAGTGCTATTCTGACGCCGAGATGTTGGCAGAAAAGCTAACGACACAAAGGAAAAACATATATATTCTTTCAGGAAGTATCTAGTCCACAGACATTCTATGTGTATTTATTTCTTGAATCACAACTTCTTGTAAGTCGAAGCCTCATTATCCGATGCTCATGCTCGCTGAAATTACGCAAATAAATAAGATGTGGATGCAGAAGAGTTATTTCCTGAAATGTTATCAGTTATGCAACCACAACAATTTTCCCTAGGAAAAATATTTACTGTCTTAGGATATAGTCATATCGTCCATCACTTTAGCAGGGGTACATTCAGAATAAGACTACGAACGTAGAAAGTATATGAAACTGGCCTACCCAAAGAAAGCAGGTGTTGACAAATGAGAAAATTACCGAACAATCAGTTTAATAAGCCACAGCTGCAAAATACTAACACGAATTCTTTACAGACGAATGGAAAAACTACTAGAAGCTGACCTCGGGGAAGATCAGTTTGGATTCCGTAGAAATACTGGAACACGTGAGGCAATACTGACCTTACGACTTATCTTAGAAGAAAGATTAAGGAAAGGCTGACCTACGTTTCTAGCATTTGTAGACTTAGAGAAAGCTTTTGACAATGTTGAATGGAATACTCTCTTTCAAATTCTAAAGGTGGCAGGGGTAAAATACCGGGAGCGAAAGGCTATTTACAATTTGTACAGAAACCAGATGGCAGTTATAAGAGTCGAGGGACATGAAAGGGAAGCAGTGCTTGGGAAGGGAGTAAGACAGGGTTGTAGTCTCTCCCCGATGTTATTCAATCTGTGTATTGAGCAAGCAGTAAAGGAAACAAAAGAAAAATTCAGAGTAGGTATTAAAATCCATGGAGAAGAAATAAAAACTTTGAGGTTCGCCGATGACACTGTAATTCTGTCAGAGACAGCAAAGGACAGAAGAAGGGATCGGTTGGTAGGACATGTTCTGAGGCATCAAGGGATCACCAATTTAGTATTGGAGGGCAGCGTGGAGGGTAAAAATCGTAGAGGGAGACCAAGAGATGAATACACTAAGCAGATTCAGAAGGATGTAGGTTGCGGTAGGTACTGGGAGATGATGAAGCTTGCACAGGATAGAGTAGCATGGAGAGCTGCATCAAACCAGTCTCAGGACTGAAGACCACAACAACAACAACAACAATTATTTCTGTTGTGGTTTACACTCCAATGACTGGTTAGATGCAACTCTCCACGCTAATCTATCTCGTGAAAGCCTCTTCATCTCCGAAACACAGTTGCAACTTACGACCATTTTAGCTTGCTTACTGTATTCATTCCTTTGGCTCTCTCACCAATTTTTATACTCCAGACTTTCCTCCAATACCAAACGGACAATTCGTTGATGCCTCAGAATGTGTCCTATCAACATTTCCCTTCTTTAGTCAAGTCGAACTATAAATTCCTTTTCTCTCCACTTCGATTGATTACTTCCTCATTATGTACACGATCTACCCATTTTATCTTCAGCATTATTTTGTCGCATCACATAGCTGCAGTGTTTCCAAATGCAGGTTAAAAACGTTTCTTCTTACAGATCCCATCTATACCTTAGAAGAATTCTTGAATAGAAATTACTAGTCATTTTTACAGAAAAAGCTGTAAATGGTCAGAGTGTTTCCATGAAAATATTTTTTCGTAGTTTTTTAAAATATATCTGTATGTGTTCTGTGTTTCTTCTGCGGACACGTTCCACGTCATAAGGTTTATCGTGAATGTGATCTATGGAACAGGTAACTAATTGACCAACTGTATATCTCGACTATTGTGTATAAAAAACGTTATTTGAGGCACATACATTTCCAACTAAAATTGATTAGTCCAGCAAAGGAGCAGCTATAAGATATCGAGGATTAAAAAAATCGACTGTATTACTACCATTACATTCGCATGTTTTTTGTTGTTTTTTGTACTTTCTCTAAGCACTTTTCACTGTCTGAAGTAATGGTGCACTACAGGCAGTTAAACGAACAAAAAAAGCGTTTACCTCTGTTCAATAATGTAGCATTAAACACGAAGCGAAATGAAACAATGATCATATGTGTTGGCTTAGTTATGCGCCAGCTGCACTTGAGTGTTTCAACCATCCGCAGACAAGCAGGAAAACCAATATGTCAAGCATTTAAATGCACATCATTTCACAGCAGTATTGGTTAGGTATTTGTACAAGCTAAAACAGTGCAGTTCTTTCTCGCATGATTTACCTGTGGACAACTCTCAAATTTCAAGATAATTTGCCGTATATCTCCCTCCAGTAGGAGTTCTGTTAACGCACCTCCCTTATGGCATCAAAAAAGTGCAGTGGAAACCGCGACAATGAGACATCATATCAATTAAAACTTCCGAAAATAATAATACGTCCTATGCCACACGAAAACAGAAGAGGCAAATATGGCCGGAAGAGCCACGTGAAGCCAATCAGGCTCTTCAGACGGCAGTAAGCGGAAAGGAAAAGGCTACTCTCTCCTAATCCGTCCTCACACGAGACGGGAAGGAGTTCGTTGACGTGGAGTTGGTCGAGGTCTGTAAAGTCACAACGAGGCAACTGAAGCCCATATTCGCTGGTTTTTAAGTATAATTAATGTCCGACGTATATAAGCTGGCCGGCGGTCAGAGCCTTCAGCACGTCTTGAACATCAAAGGCATACATTTACACAACAGTTCTACATCTACATCTTCATTTATACTCCGCAAGCCACCCAACGGTGTGTGGCGGAGGGCACTTTACGTGCCACTGTCATTACCTCCCTTTCCTGTTCCAGTCGCGTATGGTTCGCGGGAAGAACGACTGCCGGAAAGCCTCCGTGCGCGCTCGAATCTCTCTAATTTTACATTCGTGATCTCCTCGGGAGTTATAAGTAGGGGGAAGCAATATATTCGATACCTCATCCAGAAACGCACCCTCTCGAAACCTGGCGAGCAAGCTACACCGCGATGCAGAGCGCCTCTCTTGCAGACTCTGCCACTTGAGTTTATTAAACATCTCCGTAACGCTATCACGGTTACCAAATAACCCTGTCACGAAACGCGCCGCTCTTCTTTGGATCTTCTCTATCTCCTCCGTCAACCCGATCTGGTACGGATCCCACACTGATGAGCAATACTCAAGTATAGGTCGAACGAGTGTTTTGTAAGCCACCTCCTTTGTTGATGGACTACATTTCCTAAGGACTCTCCCAATGAATCTCAACCTGGTACCCGCCTTACCAACAATTAATTTTATATGATCATTCCACTTCAAATCGTTCCGCGCGCATGCTCCCAGATATTTTACAGTAGTAACTGCTACCAGTGTTTGTTCCGCTATCACATAATCATACAATAAAGGATCCTTCTTTCTATGTATTCGCAATACATTACATTTGTCTATGTTAAGGGTCAGTTGTCACTCCCTGCACCAAGTGCCTATCCGCTGCAGATCTTCCTGCATTTCGCTACAATTTTCTTATGCTGCAACTTCTCTGTATACTACAGCATCATCCGCGAAAAGCCGCATGGAACTTCCGACACTATCTACTAGGTCATTTATATATATTGTGAAAAGCAATGGTCCCATAACACTCCCCTGTGGCACGCCAGAGGTTACTTTAACGTCTGTAGACGTCTCTCCATTGATAACAACATGCTGTGTTCTGTTTGCTAAAAACTCTTCAGTCCAGCCACACAGCTGGTCTGATATTCTGTAGGCTCTTACTTTGTTTGTTTGTTGACTGTAGTGTAGTGGATGGAGGTGGGGATTTGTGAACTTACACGTAATTAGCTCGCTATCGGCAAATATTTCTTATTTACCATCACGTGTCCTGAGAGATTCTGGAAATTTCTTATCAATTTAGTGGAAATATTTATGTAATATTGGATGTTATATATATATATAGATATATATATATATATATATATATATATGTGTGTGTGTGTGTGTGTGTGTGTGTGTGTGTGTCAAAGCGCTCTTTCTTCGTAATGAGAGTGTCAGATATTGTGAACAAGCCACGAAACGTGGGGCAACGCGACGCAAGCAAGATTCCTTTCTATATCATTACTGGATTCGATCGCAACTTAGTATTTATTCGCCTAGAAAACTTCTGCTGTTTCGGATACATATTTGCTTGATACATAATGTGTACGGCTTTATGTACACACACATGGGACTGCATCCAGATGTACTTTGATAACTCGGGTGGGAACGATTCAGCCGTCTTATAATGATATTCTAACATGTCCACAACACTCACCCCAGCATGGCTGAATTGTTGTCAGCCGGAACATCACTGGAAGTTGTCGACGTCATATGGCTGCAATCTCGAAACCGCATGGAATACTCATTACACCGGGAAAACTTCAAGAATCACTCGTCTTAGGATGAAATACAAGTGTGGCGATAGGAAAGTCAGCCGGTCACAAAGGTGAAATTAAGTAAATTTTCTACGTCGTTAACAACAGTGAGCTCCATCCGAAATGATAAGCGTAGAGAAATGGAAAGACTGAACCATCACAATACCAAGAGAAAGGGGGGGGTATACTTCATGATCACCTTTTAAAAATATTGTCATTTAGTCAGTTACTTTACATTTTAAATTGAACCTTTTAAAAATATTGTCATTTAGTCAGTTACTTTACATTTTAAATTGAAAACACTATTTGCTGCTTTTTAATGAAATAAATTTTTTAATTTTTTAGTTACACTTAACCCAAAAATTTAAGTTTTAGTGGTAGCTGTCATTTTCCCCAGCGAATGTCATAGTCAATACTTTCAGGTTCATAACCTTACTTACACATCAATATCTCTTTAAAAATGATATTGTAAGTAAAAGTCAACAACAATTAACGAATTTTGCTTTTTTACGATGGACATAAAGTACCCCCCCTTGCTCCCATTCTCCGTCGGCAATAAACATCACTAAAAGTGCGTTAGTATTGCTAGCAGTTTGCTAAAAAGATATATTCTGGTTCCGGACGATAGTTACACATCTGTATCCCTTTAAAAATTATGTTGTTAATATATGTCCGCAACAATAAGGGAGTATTGTTTAGGGTGGGCATAAATTAACACCTTCCTCTTGATAATGTGCTCTAAAGAAAATGCACTGGTATTACTAGTGTTAAGGATTGCATAAATTACCACCTTCCCCATGACAATGTGCTCTAAGAAAAATGCAGTGGTATTACTAGGTTTAAAGACATATTAGCAATCACGAAAAGTTTAGGCAAGAAGGTCGCGATATATAACATACCGTCACGCCAAGCAGGAGGTGCAGATCCTAAAGTTTAAAGATGTGTGAATTACATGAACATGTTGTGATTTACAAACGAAGTGTGAGAAACTGTATATTGCGACGTCACACTGACATACATGCGGTATTCGAAACCAACTGTCTGAAAGTTAAAAAAATTCTAAGTATAGTTGAAAATGAACAGTAGAAGAATTTACGGTGTGCAAACGAATCCTTCCGTTTCCACCCTGTCCAATTTAAGAGCGTACAAAACAATCCGAACTCTGGTACGTTCATACAGCAATATTTATGGAAAACCTTTTGCGAGACATTTAATCAAACAAGAGAAGTCTCATTTCTTCCTTCCTTTTCTTTTACGGAGCAAAAAGGAAATTTTTAGGAACAGGATTTCATACCGCGGGACGAGGACACGGGCTGACATTTTTCGGAACGCAATCCGTGCGATACAAAAACAACGCGAAGGAAAAATATACTTGCGATTCGCCGAGTCATATTAAAATATTTTTCCGTCCGTAGTCCTTTTAATTACGGACAGCGGTGACGACCGGCAAAAAACAGACGCTGTCGCAATATTGTGACTGGCGCGCCGCCATACGGCTGACGGGAAATCGCGCGCCACGCGCATACAAAACAAAAAAAAAATGAAAAAATGAACAAAAAAAAAGGGTCTGCGCCACCGCGAAAGGGAAACATTTATAAAAACAGTTGTTTACTCAATATAGTGTTTCCTCGCGAACCTAAATTACATTTTTTTATTTATTTTTCGCTGGCGCCACCAATGTGCGTATGTCCATCTGTGTACCTCTGTACACGCACCTGAATTCACGTACCCGTGCTCGTGTGTTTGTGAATATGTTTCGGCCGGACCGGACGAGTGTATTTTTTTCACCCGCCATTTGCGACCAACGGGATGAAAACAATTTTCCATTGGGACGGCGATAAACTAGAGTGGTATTATAATTGTTTACTTTCTGTAATTTTATCAAAACAACAGCAGGAGCCAAAGTGATACGGAAAAAGGGCTGTCCAGAGGCAACGACGATTCACCCGTTTGCCGCGTTGGTCTCGGCGCTGATGTCTCGCCGCGTACGTTAGTTTAATCGTCCGCCGCCGCCGGCGCCACCGCCAAATCTGAATTACTCGCCACTCTTCGCTGCCGCCCGTCGACTGTTCTCTCACACTCTCACCCTTCCCTCTATATATATCTCTCTCTCGCTTCTCTCTCCCTCTCCTTCGTCTCCCTAACTCCCCGCTCTGCACCCTCGCCGTTGCTATCCCACGGAGCAGCTCGGCGCTGTTCGCCTGATTTTTTTTTCCCGAACCTCTTTTTCTACTTTTTTTTTCGCTCCAGTTTATACCGAACAGCACAAACAATTGAGGCAACGAGGAAACCCTTCATCACACAGGCGTGTTCGTGTATTTTCTGAAATTGTTCTCTGCTTATCCCACAATCCATTCATAACCGTTTCCTTTTTTTAATTTTTTTTCACCTTAACCCCTGTTCGCTAGAGTGCATGTTTGTTTCGTTTTTTATACCTCCTTAATTAATGCGGAATTGTAAAATTATATCCCTAACTTTTAAACACGGTTCCCCCATCGGTTCAAACACCCAGTTAGAAATCTGAGTATGAGTTTATGCGGAAAAAAAAGAATAAGAACGGAAAAATTAAAGCAATCCACATGAGGCCCTTAAAAGCATTTCTCCCCACCTACTGTTTACACTCTCCTTTGCGTTTGCCGCGTTTTTTCTCGTTCCAGAGCTTGATTAAAAACCCTTCAACACATAGGGACATTGATGCATAAGGCTTCTGAGCCATTTTCTGTTTTTTAAATCCTGATCCCTGAAATTTAAGTTTATCGTGTAATACTATTGCAGCTTATTTAATTACTGCTCGACCACTAAGGGAATATCGACCTTTCTATGAACCATGTAAAAATCTAATTTATCAACTTCAGACTATAGAAGAGTAAGGCAGTTTGCGACGTTAAAGCTAAATATGTTCATTTGCACTCTCCCGTACTATGTAAATATCTGCAGAGATCTTCAGAGGTGGCCGGAGTGGCCGTGCGGTTCTAGGCGCTACAGTCTGGAGCCGAGCGACCGCTACGGTCGCAGGTTCGAATCCTACCTCAAGCATGGATGTGTGTGATGTCCTTAGGTTAGTTAGGTTTAAGTAGTTTAAGTCTAGTGACTGATGACCTCAGAAGTTAAGTGCTCAGAGCCATTTGAACCAGATCTTCAGACATTCAATATTCACGCAGAAGTGGCTCCAGGGGTAAGTGAAGATAAACCTAAACATACTGGTAAATGGTACTTCGCAGCTTGCGTGATTTTCAGGAACAACATCTTTATTATCCGATCGCTTCCTGGGTAACCCCTTAATCACGGAAAATTTTGAAAAACATGCACGGTACACATGTATTTTAAGGACTTTGTGCACACCGCGACGCTGTTGAAGGCTTACCAATGAAGATCGCTCGAATCAGGATCATTCATGAGTTTTCCGGAGATAAAATTACAGATTTAGTGAACTACTTCATAACGCTGAATTTTGTGGTGAAACTGGTCCCTTCTGAATATGAGACGTTGACGAAGACAACAATTTATGGAGTTCCAACAGTGCAGTCCCGCCAACATAAAAACTTTCTCTGGCAGTTGGTACAGTATGGCTGTATGTCGTGAATATCTGCAAGTTCAAATTATTTGAGAAAATATGTGGTAAGAATTTTCTATGTTCACTTTCAGAAACTGTTGTAAGCTTAAGTTATTGATTTTCTCCTTTGTCTATACAGCCTATTGAGCTGTGTGGCTCGATCAGCGATATTCCCGCCGCCGATCTGGGTCATCTATCCGGTGGTGTGCGCAGAGAGTGCTGTGGCGCCGATCGCGCCGATCGCGGAGCGAGGTGTAAGCTCCAGCAAGTAGCGAGGATTTTTTTTGTTTTCGGACGCCTGAAAGTAACGTCGTTTGGGAGGTCTGGCGGACAGTACAGGCGTCGTGCGAGCCAGCAGGAAGAGCACATCTAATAGGGGCTGTTTACTCGGGTGACGGCGACGTAGGAAATATCGCCGGCGTGGAAGCAGTCATGTTACTGGGAAGCCGTTGGTGTATTTCGCTTCCTGTATGTCTCCTGGCACCGGGATCTGCCGCGGCTGGCTTCGTCGAACAAGCAAGAGGGTGAGGGCCTTGCTTGTGCTGCAAGTTGTGGCCGCAATCGACTACTGGGTTCAGTGCTGTTGACTTCATTTTCTTGGCCGGCTGTTGCTACTCCTACTGAGTCTGTCCTCGAATGTGTTAATTTCAGCTTACTTAGTACTCAAGGTCCTAGTGAGAGCTGTATGTGATGTGACGATTAACATTTACTAGGGCCTAGGTTGCTGATACACTATGTTGTAGATTGCTACTGTCAGTGTTAACGGCCATTGAAAATGGTTTGGTTTGTCCTTGTCTAAGTGCCGCCTGGTTATTGTGCTTATATCACACGACTGAGTTAAGCTGGCCAGTTGCTATAGATATACATGGATAAAATTTTCCCTGGATATATTTTGTTGCGAACTGCAATGATATTACTGTTAAGTTTCTATCTGAAGTGATAGTTTGTCTGAGAGACCCGTATCTAATTCTAAATGAGTTGTTGTTGTTGTCTTCAGTCCTGAAACTGGTTTGATGCAGCTCTCCATGCTAGTCTATCCTGTGCAAACTTCTTCATCTCCCAGTACTTACTGCAACCTACATCCTTCTGAATCTGCTTAGTGTATTCATCTCTTGGTCTCCCTCTACGATTTTTACTCTCCACGCTGTCCTCCAATGCTAAATTTGTGATCCCTTGATGTCTCAGAACATGTCCTATCAACCGGTCCCTTCTTCTACTTACTCCATCCACCTTTCTGCTTTCCCTTCTTTGCTGACCTCTTGATATTCATACAAGTGGCTCTCTTTTCTCCAAAGGTCTCTTTAATTTTCCTGTAGGCAGTATCTATCTTACCCCTAGTGAGATAAGCCTCTACATCCTTACATTTGTCCCCTAGCCATCCCTGCTTAGCCATTTTGCACTTCCTGTCGACCTCATTTTTGGGACGTTTGTATTCTTTTTTGCCTGTTTCACTTACTGCGTTTTTATATTTTCTCCTTTCATCAGTTAAATTCAATATTTCTTCTGTTACCCAAGGATTTCTACTAGCCCTCGACTCTTTTACCTACTTCATCCTCTGCTGCCTTCACTACTTCATCCCTCAGAGCTACCCATTCTTCTTCTACTGTATTTCTTTCCCCCATTCCTGTCAATTGTTCCCTTATGATCTACCTGAAACTCTGTACAATCTGTGGTTTAGTCAGTTTATCCAGGTCCCATCTCCTTAAATTCCCACCTTTTTGCAGTTTCTTCAGTTTTAATCTACAGTTCATAACCAATAGATTGTGGTCAGAGTCCACATCTGCCCCTGTAAATGTCTTACAATTTAAAACCTGGTTCCTAAATCTCTGTCTTACCATTATATAATCTATCTGATACCTTCTAGTATCTCCAGGATTCTTCCATGTATACAACCTTATTTTATGATTCTTGAACCAAGTGTTAGCTATGATTAAGTTGTGCTCTGTGCAAAATTCTACCACACGGCTTCCTCTTTCATTTCTCTCCCCCAATCCATATTCACCCACTATGTTTCCTTCTCTCCCGTTTCCTACTCTCGAATTCCAGTCAGCCATGACTATTAAATTTTCGTCTCTCTTCACTATCTGAATAATTTCTTTTATCTCATCATACATTTCATCAATTTCTTCATCATCTGCAGAGCTAGTTGGCATATAAAGTTGTACTACTGTAGTAGGCATGGGCTTCGTGTCTATCTTGGCTACAATAATTGTTTAAATAGATTGAAACTGATTGTATTAATGAAAATACAAGAATTCCTTCAATGACAGTATTTGGATATGGTAATTAATTCTGATTTAATCACAAATTTAAATGTGGCTATTTGATGTAAGTCGCCTTGTGTTTTGCGTCGGGGGGAAGACGGCGGCAGTCTCGATATACCGTTAGCCTTCACTCTAGTTATTGCAGTTTATTTCGTTTTATCGGGACTTTGGCTGCTTGTCTTGGGTAGCGGGTGCTGGGTACTGGGTTGCGTCCTGCTTGTGCTGTTGTGTATTTTCCGCCCCCTTTGCCCGCGCGTGCCGGCTGGCCGTGTATCAAGTCCGCTCTCGGCTTGATGTATAGTTGGCCTTACGCACATAATAGATTTGTACTGCTTAGCTGATGTTCATTAATAGGTTGATGTGCTGTAATGAATTACTGTTTCAAGTTACATACAACAGATGTCAATCTGTTGTAGATACCCACTAGTTCTGAGATTTTTTTGTGCCTTTTCGTTACCGTTGCTTGCTCCCGTTTGGGGGTCAATGCCGAGCCTGTATTTGAAACATCTGAATGGGCGAGCGTCCGCTTCTGGGCGTAGTTTGTTGAATCCACGAGGTTGCTTGGTCACATGAAATTTTATATTTTATATCCTACATTATAAGGTGTCTGCCATTTAAGTTACGTGGTTGTGTGCCATCCTATCTGATTTGTTGTTGCATGTACTCTGAATTACTTCGTTAAATATTAGTTCAAAAATGGTTCAAATGGCTCTGAGCACTATGGGACTCAACTGCTGTGGTCATAAGTCCCCTAGAACTTAGAACTACTTAAACCTAACTAACCTAAGGACATCACACACATCCATGCTCGAGGCAGGATTCGAACCTGAGACCGTAGCAGTCCCGCGGTTCCGGACTGCAGTGCCTAGAACCGCACGACTACCGCGGCCGGCTAACTATTAGTAAATTGTTGTTCAGGTTGATCATAGTTTTAGAGTAATTTTAACTCATTTCACTAAATGTGTAGTAGGCCATAAGTACCGTGGTTTATGAATGTTTAAATTCTGAAGTAACCTGCTCTCACCTAAATGGTAATTTTAAAGATGTGTTGGTTTTATTTGTTATTTGTCTCGTTTAAATGTGCCAAATAAAAGTTCAGTGCAACTGCCGATGGTGATTGCCTGATATGTCACTTGGTTCATTTCTACCACCCCACAGCCTATTGTGCTGAGCTTGTATCGTTGTGTAAAAGTTGAATTCCATGCTGACACATGACTAGCTTAAAGAGACACAACTACCTGTGTGTTGAACTCTAATCTCCGAGTATTGAACTTCGGCGTGCCTGCAGGTTCTTGTCATATACATAGTCTGCTAGAAACTTCCGGCCAGATTAAAACTGTGTGCCCGACCGAGACTCGAACTTGGGACCTTTGCCTTTCGCGGGCAAGTGCTCTACCAACTGAGTTACCGAAGCACGACTCACGCCCGGTACCCACAGCTTTACTTCTGCCAGTATCTCGTCTCCTACCTTCCAAACTTTACAGAAGTTCTCCTGCGAACCTTGAAGAACTAGCACTCCTGAAAGAAAGGATATAGCGGAGACATGGCTTAGCCACAGCCTGGGGGATGTTTCCAGAATGAGATTTTCACTCTGCAGCAGAGTGTGCGCTGATATGAAACTTCCTGGCAGATTAAAACTGTGTGCCCGACCGAGACTCGAACTCGGGACCTTTGCCTTTCGCGGGCAAGTGCTCTACCAACTGAGCTACCGAAGCACGACTCACGCCCGGTACCTACAGCTGTACTTCTGCCAGTACCTCGTCTCCTACCTTTCAAACTTTACAGAAGCTCTCCTGCGAAACTTGCAGAACTAGCACTCCTGAAAGAAAGGATATAACGGAGACATGGCTCAGCCACAGCCTGGGGGATGTTTCCAGAATGAGATTTTCACTCTGCAGCGGAGTGTGCGCTGATATGAAACTTCCTGGGAGATTAAAACTGTGTGCCCGAACGAGACTCGAACTCGGGACCTTTGTCTTTCGCGGGCAAGTGCTCTACCAACTGAGTTACCGAAGCACGACTCACGCCCGCTACCCACAGCTTTACTTCTGCCAGTACCTCGTCTCCTACCTTCCAAACCTTACAGAAGTTCTCCTGCGAACCTTGCAGAACTAGCACTCCTGAAAGAAAGGAGGCTGCTACCTTGTAGTTATGCTAAAAATTTTCCACGTGATAAAGAATTCTTTACTTGCTTCTGGCTTTGAACTTTATATCAACATGCGATGTAATAGACTGATGTGGGAGAAGAATCGAAAAGTATTTACATATTGCGTTCTCGTGATATTTCGTGGTAGCGAAATTATGTACGAAACGAAGTATGAGCACCTTTGGTCGGCACGCTGGAACGGCATGCAGACAGTATAGAGATCACTGCAATCAACACAATCGGTGAACTGTTGGTTTCTGCTCTAGCAGCTACAGCTGAAATTGATATTTTCTGACATTAATATGCGACTCGATTACTTTCCAGGCCATCGGACTCTTTCCCTAACCTCAATATACAGTTCATAGCTCTTTCCAATCCTTGAAACATCGAAATATGTGTCTATTGTTGATGATGATTTATGGCGGAGGGCGCTAAACGGCAAGGCCATCAGTGCCTGACTTTCTTAATTCACGTCGTCGAAGTATTAGCTTGGTGCGTAAGGTCGTAAGGTTTTACCATAAATTTAAGAAACACAACAGATAAACACAAGACACATTAGTCAACAATAATACACTACTGGCCATTAAAATTGCTACACCAAGAAGAAATGCAGATGATAAACGGGTATTCATTGGACAAACATATTATACTGGAACTGACATGTGATTACATTTTCACACAATTTGGGTGCATAGATCCTGAGAAATCAGTACCCATAACAACCACGTCTGGCTGTAATATCGGCCTTGATACGCCCGGGCATTGGGTCAAACAGAGCTTGGATGGCGTGTACAGGTACAGCTGCTCATGCAACTTCAACACCATACCACAGTTCATCAAGAGTAGTGACTGGCGTATTGTGACGAGCCAGTTGCTCGGCCACCATTGACCAGACGTTATCAATTGTTGAGAGATCTGGAGAATGCGCTGGCCAGGGCAGCGTTCGAATATTTTCTGTATCCAGAAAGGCCCGTACAGGACCTGCAACATGCTATCGTGCATTATCCTGCTGAAATGTAGGGTTTCGTAGCGATCGAATGAAGGGTAGAGCGACGGGTCGTAACACAAATGTAACGTCCACTGTTCAAAGTGCCGTCAATACTAACAAGAGGTGACCGAGACGTGTAACCAATGGCACCCCATACCATCACGCCGGGTGATACGACAGTATGGCGATGACGAATACACGCTTCCAATGTTCGTTCACCACGATGTCGCCAAACACGGATGCGACCATCATGATGCTGGAAACAGAACCTGGATTCAGCCGAGAAAATGACGTTTTGCCATTCGTGCGCCCAGGTTCGTCGTTGAGTATACCATCGCAGGCGCCCCTGTCAGTGATGCAGCGCAAGGGTAACCGCAACATGGTCTCCGAGCTGATAGTCCATCCTGCTGCTAACGTCGTCGAACTGTTCGTGCAGATGGTTGTTGTCTTGCCAACGTCCCCATCTGCTGACTCAGGGATCGAGACTTGGATGCACGGTCCGTTACAGCCATGCGGATAAGATGCCTGTCATATCGACTGCTAGTGATACGAGGCCGTTGGGATCGAACACCAGTAACGATACATGATAGGCTTGGTCGGCGTTGTTCACGAGCCAACTCATGACGAGCAAGCAGAGATGCACAAATGGCAACCCGCTGATTTTTATGATTTTGCCATAGAGCACACGGTACCCATACACTCGACTTTTTAGTCTTTCCCCATTGCATGCAAATGTCGCACTATGGTGGGATGATTGGAGTTCACCTACATCTGCCAGTTCTCGAGAACACTGACTTGGATGATTCGGGATTAAAGCGTGTAAACAACGTTCATCAAACCCCGAAAGTCTTCCTGAAAGTGAAGAGTCTCTGATATGAAAACGAACCTCCTTAAAACGAGAAAACGAGTTTCTTGGCGTGCTCTTTCCAGTGGGATTATCGCCATACACGGCGCAAATGTTTCTAGCTGCGTGCACTACTTTCGCCCCTCGGCTGAATTCAAACAGAAGAATAGGTCGCGAATGTTCCGATTTCTCCACATAGCTCAGTAATTTCTGTCTTCCACAACTTCACTCACTATCTCCAAATGACAATATGTAAATAACAACAGTGAACTACAAATAAAATATGACAGTCGATATATAAATCCGTAGCAACCGAACTACCAACATGAAAAACTAAAACGCTACGAACTTATCCACCGACCTAATATTATAAATCCAAAGATGTACTTCTGACTTTTAACACGCTTCAGAATTACTTTTTGATATACATCTAACTAGTTCACTATAATACTATAACAGGCACAAGTGAGATACGTTTTCTTTTGACCGCCTCAATAGCTGAGTGGTCAGCGCGACGGAATGTCATGCTAAGGGGCCCGGGTTCGATCTTTTGCTGGGCTGGAGATTTTTCTCCACTCAGGGACTGTGTGTTGTTGTCTTATCAATCATCATCTCATCCCCATCGACGCGCAAGTTACTGAAGTGGCGTCAACCCAAAAGACTTCCACCAGGCGAACGGTCTACCTGACGGGAAGCCCTAGCCACACGACATATCATTTCATTTCATCCTCCTCTTGCGTGTGTATTATGGTATAAATTATTCAGTGAATGTAAGTTACTTTATATAAAAATAGTCGACCTTGGTTCATTTCCACCAACGATGTACAAAGGTTAATCACGTAACAAAGAGTCTATAGTCATTCCATGAAAACGTTAAAATGAACCTCATTCGAGAGTGGCCGTAAACAGAATGAGTACGTGTTGAAAGACATACATGACACCGAATATTCAATTATTTATTTCATTACCAGAACATAATCGCCGCAGGGGATGCAGTATAACATCTGGCTTCTGGTTGCGGTATATGGCCGTCGACCATCTGAGTACTGTATCCGGCTATGGATTAAACTCACGCCGCGCGATATATAACCACAGTCCAACACAATCACAACATGCTTGCTCATTTTTGTCATACGGTGAGACAGCAGCGCTCGTAGCGGACAGAGACCTACACTTCTGAATACGATATCGCATGAGTGCGAATACTATTGTTTATACCGATTTGTGATATAGTTTTTACAATAGGGAATGTACGTAGTGCCATAAAAATCGGCAATAATTAAGTCACATCATATTTGTCTTTAGTTTCCTAAGGACGCTAGGAGGTAAGAAACGGTACAATACAGGGAAGTTTATTTACGATTCTCTTGTGACCTACAGAATATTTAATGAAGAATGTAGTTTTTTTTCAAACAACAAAAAAGGCTAGTAAACAGCAGAAGACCTGACCTGCAAAAATGGGTAATATATCTCCTCAAAAACATGAAATTTTTTTCATTAACTTCCATTTGAATCAGTGAAAGTGGAACGCAGGAAACGTCTTTGGAATGTAATACCTTCACTATTTAACGTAACAAATGAGCCACAAAAGCTGCAGCTGAAGGGAAAATCACACAGAAACAACAATACAAAATCACAAACAGTAAAACTGTTTCGCAACACAAGAAACCAACTCAACGGTTGTTGGTGCACCTGAACCACAAACGGTAAGAATTTTCAGCCCATTCGCTTTTGAAGCAAATGTAATTAAATTTACAAAAATATTCTGTATTAGACATTCGTGTAAAGCGTAAAAATGTGCGAATCATTTCACCCCATACACAAATTTTCGATGTCAACGGAGCTACCTATCATAATAAGAACGGACAACAGAAATATATGCTTCCCATGCATGAAATAAGTGTGTATATTCTTTTGATTTCAGCATAGTAAGCTGCAGTTATACGAATATTCTAAAGTATTTCTTCGCGCAGGCTATGTCACTGTCAGCGATATTCGGCTGTTTATACGCTTATTTCATTAGCATTCATGTCTCTTTATCATTTACTAATACCTGAAAGCAGTAATATAATATCTGTTTCGTTAATTAAGTAGAAAAATAATTAAAAACAAACATTAATCTTACGGCTGTCTTTCTCGCCGCTAGGGATGCTAATCGCGTCCCAACTGTCAAACAGCAGCAATTTTCACATCAGTGAGTGTCGCGACCATATACACTTTATAACCTTAAGTACTGGCCAGAGGCCGGCCGCTGTGAACGAGCGGTTGTAGGCGCTTCAGTCTGGAACCGCGCGACCACTACGGTCGCAGGTTCGAATCCTGCCTCGGGCATGGATGCGTGTGATGTCCGTAGGTTAGTTAGGTTTAGGTAGTTCTAAGTTCTAGGGGACTGATTACCTCAGATGTTAAGTCCTATAGTGCTCAGACCCATTTGAACCATTTTGAAGTATTGGCCAGATCTCCGAGGTGTACATGTAACAAGTAATACAAGGAAAACACTTGTAGTTTGCACTAAATAAATAGATTATTGTAAAAAGCTCGGTGGATTAATTAGATACAGTAACAGACATCGTGTGTCGAAGTTCTCTGTGTATGTGCTTCTGTGTCACTACAATTTTCATCATAGACAATCGGCAATCATTGGTTTTAAAATAGGCTTGATTGCACTGATTTCTAAAATGATGCGCTTCGGTACAACACGATTCATGCGCATGTCTATGGATGCTCTAAGAGAATCTGTACTATTGTATCAACACGTGCCGGTGGTGTTTATCTCAAAATCATGTGTATTACTGCATGTTGACGAGCCACCATTTAGCGTTCTTTTCAAATATTTCAAAATATAAATATTACACCAACTTATCATGTGCTTGTAACGGTGTTAGTCCGATTTATGCTGACCACGTTTAGTTCCTAAGCACGATGGTCAAATTTGTAGATAAGTCACGAACTATCTATAGCTGAATAAATTGTCATCACAACAATTCGACTAGGCAGTTACGTAAACCGTAATATTTAGTTTTTGTTTTAAAACAGACTGCGGGAAAGAAAATGCTGATGCTGAAAAATGCGCTGCTCCATTTCCTTCCACGCAGTCAGTTTTAACAGATATAATTTTAAACAAATGTTGTTTACATAAAAATGTGCTGTTTTTTCTTTTCCTCGCCGTCGGTTTCACAAAAAATCGGAAAGTTGTATTTATGTCTCATGGGTTTATGATTACAATACTACTACGGAGATTGAGTCGTCCGAACCTTTGTAATGCTACTCGTTCGCAGATTGAAACTATGCGTAATACTGCATTGAAGCTACTACCGTCACAGGTCCACCAGCTGGAGAGGTCTCTCCCATGGCGTGTAGACCAATGGTCCCAACCGATTTAACCAGTAATTTTAAGCGACTTCAATTACAAATCAAGGCTCAGAGTCGGAGAGAGAGGAGAAGAATGGACAGAAAAAGAGAAAGAGAGAGAGAGAGAGAGGGAGAGAGAGAGAGAGAGAGAGGGCGAGGAAGGATGAAATAATGGACAGAGAGAG
This sequence comes from Schistocerca americana, assembly GCF_021461395.2. Taxonomy (NCBI): domain Eukaryota; kingdom Metazoa; phylum Arthropoda; class Insecta; order Orthoptera; family Acrididae; genus Schistocerca; species Schistocerca americana. The sequence continues at coordinate 22,198,805 of NC_060124.1, forward strand.
GTGAAGGAGGAGATGAAGAGTAGGGAAGTGAGGCACAGAGAGGGGGCAGAAGGAGAAGGTGGATGAGGAGTGGTGGATAGACAGAGCGGGAGTGGAGGAGTTTAGGATGCATATCCAATTCGCTTGTTTCGCAATTGCGAAGCACTGCTGACTTCGCTTTTTTTTTTTTTTTTTTTTTTTTTTTTTCATCAGTCTACTGACTGGTTTGATGCGGCCAGCCACGAATTCCTTTCCTGTGCTAACCTCTTCATCTCAGAGTAGCACTTGCAACCTACGTCCTCAATTATTTACTTGACGTATTCCAATCTCTGTCTTCCTCTACAGTTTTTGCCCTCTACAGCTCCCTCTAGTATCATGGAAGTCATTCCCTCATGTCTTAACAGATGTCCTATCATCCTGTCCCTTCTCCTTATCAGTGTTTTCCACATATTCCTTTCCTCTCCGATTCTGCGTAGAACCTCCTCATTCCTTACCTTATCAGTCCACCTAATTTTCAACATTCGTCTATAGCACCACATCTCAAATGCTTCGATTCTCTTCTGTTCCGGTTTTCCCACAGTCCATGTTACACTACCATACAATGCTGTACTCCAGACGTACATCCTCAGAAATTTCTTCCTCAAATTAAGGCCGGTATTTGATATTAGTAGACTTCTCTTGGCCACAAATGCCTTTTTTGCCATAGCGAGTCTGCTTTTGATGTCCTCCTTGCTCCGTCCGTCATTGGTTATTTTACGGCCTAGGTAGCAGAATTCCTTAACTTCATTGACTTCGTGACCATCAATCCTGATATTAAGTTTCTCGCTGTTCTCATTTCTACTACTTCTCATTACCTTCGTCTTTCTCCGATTTACTCTCAAACCATACTGTGTACTCATTAGACTGTTCATTCCGTTCAGCAGATCATTTAATTCTTCTTCACTTTCACTCAGGATAGCAATGTCATCAGCGAATCGTATCATTGATATCCTTTCACCTTGTATTTTAATTCCACTCCTGAACCTTTCTTTTATTTGCATCATTGCTTCGCTAGTACATAATATTATCATACTAGATTGTCATCAAACGGCAAATGTACCAGAAAGTACCTGATAGCATGTGTTACAGGAGTAACCTGTCCATCCATCAGCACCATTTACGTGCTATGTCTCAGGATAAAATAGTGATTTGGTAGAATCCACGTTATTAATCTATGCCACCCTCAACGATACAAGTGGGCATACTTCAATTTATAGCATATTAAGACTGCCACTAAGCTAGCAGGAAGAAGAAACGGAACAGAGCGTTTAAAAGCAAGTAGCTGTAGTGAATGGGTACGGAAGCAGGGACGTGGTGGAAATTTCTAAAAAGATAAAGAAGCAGCTACATAAAATATGTGGACATCACGACGCAGCTAAGAATCACAAAAACAAATAATACGTGGCCGTGACTTAACAATGGAAAGTCTTCCGACAAAATCGAGAGATGTTTTCGTAAAGTAAGAACTGAAATCGGTTTTCGTACAAATAACGTGTTAAAATTACTGCTTTGCTATAAGATCTGTAATAGTAGGAATAAGTTTCAGGACTGAGGTGTGGACAGGATCAAACGCAATAACTGCGCTGAAAATACATCGACAAATGGGGAGAAACTTCGAGAACAGATTCAGGGAGCACACAAATTGTCAGATCAAAACAGCGTTTGGGACACATTCGCTAACATTAAAGCACTCAGTCACGAATATTGGCTCTGAGCACTATGGGACTTAACATCTATGGTCATCAGTCCCCTAGAACTTAGAACTACTTAAACCTAACTAACCTAAGGACAGCACACAACACCCAGCCATCACGAGGCAGAGAAAATCCCTGACCCCTCCGGGAATCGAACCCGGGAACCCGGGCGTGGGAAGCGAGAACGCTACCGCACGACTACGAGATGCGGGCTCACGAATATTGATCAACGGCAATAATGTAACGCCTTGGAGGAACTCGAAATTTGCACTTACAAAATGCAAGGCCCGATTCTAATTGTGGATGAGCAGAAAGCCTATTTTAACAGTTATGACGATTTACAAAGGTGATGATTGTTCCGTTGGATGTCCACAGCAATAGAGGAGAGAGTGTGTGCGTTATGGCAGCGGCATCATGTGAAATCTGTCAACACCTTCAACACTGTTGTGTCTGCTCTGATGGTGTTCGTGAACTGGTGATTTTCTAGAAATTTTTAAAGAATAATTACACAATATGCAACCATATTAGGAGTACACATCTATCATCATTTTAAACCAAGTACGTTATAGATTAGGAAACATGCTAGATTGTACATATTTTCGCCTCAGTACTGTTGTTAACATTGCCAAGAAACATGAAAAAATTACTCCCAGAGGATGTTTTACATTTGCTGACAAAGATTTCTACTAGAAATAAACCAAAAAAATCTTCCAAATGCATATAATTTCATTTTTCGTGACAAAAACGTTTACTGTACATGTAATTTATCCATAGTTCACTTCCAAACGGTAGTGTTGAAAACATTACACTCTTTGTATCACCATCTGCATTCATTCCTTATCTGCTTGCGAGTGTCTTTCTTTCCTTTGTCAGAGAAAACTTAACAGTAGCGCGTCGCGTTTACTTTGTTGGAAGTGGGTGGTACCTTTCCTGGAAAGTGGCGACCAAAGTTTCTGTCTGGGCTAGCGGAAAGTGTTGGTTCCTATGATCGAATGTCTCCTCCTGCCGCTACCAAGTCCATGATAACCTCTTTTATAAATTCAGTCACGGACATTGCTATCCTGAGTGAAAGTGAAGAAGAATCAAATGATCTGCTGAACGGAATGAACAGTCTGATGAGTACACACTATGGTTTGAGAGTAAATCGGAGAAAGACGAAGGTAATGAGAAGTAGTAGAAATGAGAACAGCGAGAAACTTAACATCATGATTGATGGTCACGAAGTCAATGAAGTTAAGGAATTCTGCTACCTAGGCAGTAAAATAACCAATGACGGACGGAGCAAGGAGGACATCAAAAGCAGACTCGCTATGGCAAAAAAGGCATTTGTGGCCAAGAGAAGTCTATTAATATCAAATACCGGCCTTAATTTGAGGAAGAAATTTCTGAGGATGTACGTCTGGAGTGCAGTATTGTATGGTAGTGAAACGTGGACTGTGGGAAAACCGGAACAGAAGAGAATCGAAGCATTTGAGATGTGGTGCTATAGACGAATGTTGAAAATTAGGTGGACTGATAAGGTAAGGAATGAGGAGGTTCTACGCAGAATCGGAGAGGAAAGGACTATGTGGAAAACACTGATAAGGAGAAGGGACAGGATGATAGGACATCTGCTAAGACATGAGGGAATGACTTCCATGGTACTAGAGGGAGCTGTAGAGGGCAAAAACTGTAGAGGAAGAGAGAGATTGGAATACGTCAAGCAAATAATTGAGGACGTAGGTTGCAAGTGCTACTCTGAGATGAAGAGGTTAGCACAGGAAAGGAATTCGTGGCGGGCCGCATCAAACCAGTCAGTAGACTGATGACCAAAAAAAAAAAAAAAAAAAAAAAAAAAAAAAACGGATATACTTGCCTTAGTGACATACTTGTGCAAAATAAAAGCATTCAGAGAAGACGTTACAAAAACTCGAAAGAAGTATCCACTTTGTAAGGTGGCAGCTTGAATAAATATTAATTTTGTACCTTACATGAGATTGTATGTGTCGTAACAAGTAGATGCATATGTCGCCTTACATACTTCGGTGAATATGTCACCCGACATACTTCGGTGATAATGAGCAAATTTGCCTATCAAAATGTACAATAGGTAATGACAAAAGGGAAAACGCTCGATTCGATGGTATTAACACACTGAACCCAAATCCTGCATGTCAATGAGCAAAAGATGATGAAAGCTGCTGGAAGAAACGCTTAAGTTTGGGGACAGACTCAAGTTGGGCCCTCATGGCCCAAATACAATGAAAGGCTTCTCACAGGGGTCGGTGACGCATAGCTAGAGAAACAACGAACGCGCTGCCTGCGACAGAGAAATTCTGTAGAAAACTGCGTTGGGGAATTTCCAGGTGGATACAAACAGGCCTGAGACGCAGTTAAAAGAGAGATGCAGTTACTGAAGACGTGAAAGGTACGTGGTACTCTTGGGATGTACGGGTGTATCTTTTAGGAGTCAGGAGTGGACACAAAATGTCCGATTGGCTAAAATAAATTTGGAAGAAGTGGCGATATTTCGACGAAGTTTAATGGTAGGCCCTTTGCGATTGGCGGGGGTAGCTTCCACGAAATGAAAGGAAAGCTCCCATTGGTCTGAAAAGACCATGACGCGAAGCATGAAAGGACACATGTGAGGGACAGTTTGCTACGAAAGACAGAATAGAGAAAATGGGGACTCTCCTCTGAAGCAGCATCAAGTAGTGTAGAACAGGGCGCACCACGCTCCGTACGACGTCAAAAGTGTAGTTCTGTGTGAACGCTGCGTTAACTTTGGCTGACATTCAGCTAGAAATTAGCTGAAGAGTCATTGAGCTCTGATAGCGGGGAAACGAAACAGCCACGTAGTTAATTGTTCATGCGAGAAATGAGAGGGCATTGAAGTACACGCGCTGCTCCATCTATGCACGTGTATATCACCACATTTTCCAGACTAGGGATGAGTGCATATTTTCTAGCCTAACGAGAAAAATAGGACAGTTTCAGCTGATAAAATCAGTCAAGATTTTGATTAGCTTCTTATAGGATTTTCTGAGGGCGACAGCAGCCATGCAGCTGACAACTCGACTCAGCTAAAGGTAAATGCCGCTGGTAGAGGCGCAAAATTGTTGGATCACCAGCTTGCAACTACTGTGAACATGAACAACCTTGCGTAATTTTTTGCACTTCTTGTCACGAAAACTAACCATCCTCCGTAGACTTGATTGTCATTCTAAATAGTACCAAACTTAGAACCGGAATCCGGTGATTTGACGTGATATTGGTCGTCTCAGGCAGTGCTTCACTGTCTAGATGTAAGAAAAATCTTGTAGAGAGTCTTCTATCTAAATTTGATATTGTTGTGTCCAGTGTTATTTCTGCTAATCAGGATGTAATACGTCATCTCATGTCCTTAAATTGTCATGTCAGAGTCTATGTAAACCAGTGTACTTCTTTTGACAACAATACAGAAATCAAACAAATTTTGTACAGCTGAACACCGATGTGTTCTGTCATGGAATAAGGGTCCACTCCTAACTCCATTGATGTCTGACGAATGAGAAAAGGAGTTGGGTGTCAGAAAATGGTGACCCTGCCAGGATGGCAATTGGTCTGCCATTATGGCAATTAGTCAAATTAGATAGAGTAACTAAAAATTGGTATTAAGAAATTTGTATGTGTGTCTGCATAGTGGTAGATTACTGTAAATTTGTGATCCACAGAGCAGAAAAGATTGTATTAACGAGTGAAGAAAAATGTTTGTGTTTTGATTAAAAGTAGCTTCTGTATGACCTTTCTGGCGCGCGCTGAGTTATTCACAGCGTTGTTGGGTTGTTCTGAGTTCCCACAAACTGTAAACGGCGTTGATAATGATGTGTTAATGACACAAGAAACTTTCTATGAAATTTTGGAGACGTGTCATGTCGTATAACTTCATGTTGACTAGAGCTCAGGCACGCGCAAATCGTGAAAGACAGAGGTCAGTTAGACGGTCTGAGATGGCGGACGGACGTAGATCATCGCATATAGGACAAACTGAAGATCTTGATAGAAAATGACGTACAACAAAACGTATCGAATGCGAGTCGCGAAACCAAAGTGATAATGCAGAGGAATAATGGTGGCAGTTTCGCAATCGGTATCTCAGGCTGAGACCGCACAAAACCGATGACGGATCTAGTGATTCAGAAGCAGAATCAGAGGACGTGGAGCTCTGGTTCGTTGAACCAAATGTTGTAATTCTGAATCAAACGGGACAGTTTCCTATCGAAAGAATTTGTGTAAGTGCGTCAGCAACATGCACAGAAGTCGGTGAGATGTCACATGAAAGATGCGAACGACAAAATTTACAACAAACGATGACAGATGACGATTGCGAAGCGTCTGATAGTGTGTTCGCAATGTTGAAGCAACTCACTTTTGTTGTCAAGCAAACAAGTTAGCAGATTTAAAAACAGAAACAAATGTAGGGTTGGTGGCTTTAGAAACCGAAACGGCGAATTTAAAAACTGAATCGAATGGAGGGTTAGCGAGCACAAATGCTACTTTAAATGATTTCAAAATTGAAACCTATGATGGGTTCGATAAAGTTCACAAAGATCAGCAAAAGATGCGAACGGAGGTTAATGAACAGTATACTGAAATACGGAAAGAAGCGAGGGACTAGCGCGAACTAATTCAATCGCTTATGGCTGATCAGAAAAAAGATGCGTACTGACTTTGACCAGGTGCAGGATACAGTGTCTGATATCAACAACAGAGTTGATAATTTAGCACGTATGGCGTCTGGTAAGTCCGCAGCTCGTGGTCGTGCGGTAGCGTTCTCGCTTCCCGCGCCCGGGTTCCCGGGTTCGATTCCCGGCGGGGTCAGGGAGTTTCTCTGCCTCGTGATGACTGGGTGTTGTGTGATGCCCTTAGGTTAGTTAGGTTTAAGTAGTTCTAGGTGACTGATGACCATAGATGTTAACTCCCATAGTGCTCAGAGCCATCTGCATTTTTTGCTTCTGGAAAGGCGCAACAAATCGTGGATGAACTCAACGTCAGAAAACGTGTCACGCGAGCCGCGTTAAAAAGATTCGATACACGCATTGTAAATATCGAAAGTAAGCAGCACTATGAACAGCTTCCTACAGAACTGAAGAAGTGTACTGAGAACCGTACAGAAAGCACTAGTGAGGCAACGGAATTGGTAGTATCATCTGACATAGTGGTGGAAAAAAGTCCAGATGTAACCAATCTCGTTATGCAATGTTCTGTGTCAGTAGCGGAAACGCAAAAGAAGTCATGAGATTCCACTTGTATGTCGACAAGATGTTGCGTCAGCATTTTCCGGTCCGAAACAGAAAAATGGAATAAGTACAATTGAGACAAGTGAGCGAAACAGGTAATGTGGATTCACAGCAGACAATAGTGCGACAATTGGTAACTGCGTGCGTACCAACAGAGCGGCAGCAGACCCTCCGAACGTACGGGAATGACGGGATAACAGAGCAGTTTACTGTAGTAAGTCTTTCCTTGAACATTTTTCCGCCGATGCATTTCAATTCACGAGTTACAGTACAGCAGGCCATATACCACAGGTCGATATGAAGCAAGTATAAAGACAAAATACTGATCCTGTAACGGGAAATTTAAACGTATCTTTCAGTCCGATAGACGAGGAACGGTACGGTCTAGATAACTGCACATCGTTGCGCAGGTGTGATGATAGATGGGACTCAAATATGTTATCTCAGGATCCAAATGTGGAACTACGAACAAAGGAAAACGATGCAATTGAAACAACGGAAAATGTTGCGAAAACACAAATGCCATATGGTGCAATACAGAAAATTGATAATGATCCTTTTTAGACAGAAAATTCCGACGTACGCTGGTCCAATTTGGGGATACGCAGCTCCAAACCGTCTGCGCCGCCTGCAGGTCATACAAAAGAAGGTGCTACGTGAGCAATGCTCCACGATACACACGCACCGCGGACGCTCACAGAGAATTTCGCGAGACTCTCGTGGGAGTGTTCTAAAAAGTTGCCACACGACTGTACTGGAACTCGAGGCACTCGAACAATCATAAACCTGGAAACTACGATCATAGCAATAGGCGTAAACGTAATTGCCCAAAAACTCTCTACGCTAGGGCCAGTTAATCATCTATGGCTTGTACAAGCCCGCAGACAAATCAGATACTGATGATCTTCTGGATTACAGCAAAACTGACTCGCTATCCCAGGTGACTGCACCCAGCCGACCATCCGGCAACGCAAGGAAACCGTATTGCACACTAAACACAAACAAAGCCCTTCACTGTGCGATCAATTTATGACCAATCGACCACTCAAATGACAGCCGTGGCTGGCCCGGGAGACATCGTAGGTGCCCAGCCTGACCAGTGCCTCTCATCGGTTTGCATTGATACTCTTTATGACGAATATAAACTATGACTCAGTTTGGATTCCGTAGAAATGTTGGAACACTTGAGGCAATACTGACCTTACGACTTATCTTAGAAGGAAGATTAAGGAAAGGCAAACCTACGTTTCTAGCATTTGTTGACTTAGAGAAAGCTTTTGACAATGTTGACCGGAATACTCTCTTTCAAATTCTAAAGGTGGCAGGGGTAAAATACAGGGAGCGAAAGGCTATTTACAATTTGTACAGGAACCAGATGGCAGTTATAAGAGTCGAGGGGCATGAAAGGGAAGCAGTGGTTCGGAAGGGAGTGAGACAGGGTTGTAGCCTCTCCCCGATGTTATTCAATCTGTATATTGAGCAAGCAGTAAAGGAAACAAAAGAAAAATTTGGAGTAGGTATTAAAATCCAGGGAGAAGATATAAAAACTTTGAGGTTCGCCGATGACATTGTAATTCTGTCAGAGACAGCAAAGGACTTGGAAGACCAGTTGAACGGAATGGACAGTGTCTTGAAAGGAGGATATAAGATGAACATCAACAAAAGCAAAACGAGGATAATGGAATGTAGTCGAATTAAGTCGGGTGATGCTGAGGGAATTAGATTAGGAAATGAGGCACTTAAAGTAGTAAAGGAGTTTTGCTATTTGGGGAGCAAAATAACTGATGATGGTCGAAGTAGAGAGGATATAACATGTAGACTGGCAATGGCAAGGAAAGCGTTTCTGAAGAAGAGAAATTTGTTAACATCGAGTATAGATTTAAGTGTCAGGAGGTCGTTTCTCGAAGTATTTGTATGGAGTGTAGCCATGTATGGAAGTGAAACAAGGACAATAAATAGCTTTTGAAATGTGTTGCTACAGAAGAATGCTGAAGATTAGGTGGGTAGATCACGTAACTAATGAGGAGGTATTGAATAGGTGGGGAGAAGAGAAGTTTGTGGCACAACTTGACTAGAAGAAGGGATCGGTTGGTAGGACATGTCCTGAGGCATCAAGGGATCACAAATTTAGCATTGGAGGGCAGTGTGGAGGGTAAAAATCGTAGAGGGAGACCAAGAGATGAGTACACTAAGCAGATTCAAAAGGATGTAGGTTGCAGTAGGTACTGGGAGATGAAGGAGCTTGCACAGGATAGATTAGCATGGAGAGCTGCATCAAACCAGTCTCAGGACTGAAGACCACGACAACAACAACATAAACTATGACAATGGCACCGAGCGTTGCACGATACCCAAAATGTAACCCCAACCTTACAGTTGCATGTCGCAGATAGCAGGAAAATCGCTACAGCTCTTACTACCCGTCTTGACTATCGTAGATACGTTTTCCCTTTGCACATGCAATGGAACTTTTTCCTTTCTGTGCTTAAACCTGTTGCCTTTCGCTCGCTTTTCGACCACTTCTATCCACTAGATGAGTCCATATTAGTGGGTAATACTACCCAGACGCACAAACGATATGACGGAACCACATCTCGTGATTTCCTCGTCTGAAATTAAAAACGCAGAGGTCACAGAAGATCTTTTGTGATGGTTATCACTTGAGTGTGAGCATGGAGAAGTTCCACCCTTTTAAAAAAAATTTAAACAAAGCCACCGGTGTCTTGTGAGATTCACGCCTTCTCGCTGTGTCCTGCGGCGGCCTGGTCGTGCCACGTTTGAACCAGAGCGGGGCGCGATGTTGAGCACGCTGACCTCGGTCGCTATATCGACGTCACCGACACGTGTAGCACGAAAAAACAACGATGACACTAGGAGTAGATGGAGACCTAATGGCAGACAAGACCGCTGTACTGAATCCAAGCTGTAGGTTGTTGTATTTACGAGAGTATATGTTACGTGCATCTCTCAATTTTATTGCGAAGTACAAAAAAGCGCAAAGTGTATGTGTAGAGCATGAAATATGTGAAGGAGATGTTCCGTAAACATTGTATCACCAGCCGTAACCTCACCACATTATGCCACACGTTAATGGTAATATTAGGAAAAAGGTATAATTATTGGTAACTTATCAGTATTATAATCCAGAATAAATTTTCACTCTGCAGCGGAGTGTGCGCTGATCGCTGATATAAAGCTTTCTGGCAGACTGTAGCTGTGTGCGGAACCTAGACTCGAACTCATGACCTTTGCCTTTCAGGGGCAAGTACTCTACCAACTGAGCTACCCAAGCACGGCTAACGACCAACCTTACTTCCGCTAGCATCTCATCTCCTATCTTGCAAACTTCACAGGACCGCTCCTGCGAACCTTGCAAGACTTTCACTCCTGGAATAAAGGGTATTGCAGACATATGGTTTAGCCACACAATCTTAGGAAATATTGATAATAGTAATGATCTTTTAAGAACTGTTTAATTTCATGACAGTAACACAAATAACCATTTGGTATTTACCCACAGTTTGAGAACTAGTGACGGCCGTTGTGGCGGTTCTAGGCGCTTCAGTCCGGAGCCGCGCTGCTGCTACGGTCGCAGGTTCGAATCCTGCCTTGGGCATGGATGTGTGTGATGTCCCTAGGTTAGTTAGGTTTAAGTAGTTCTAAGTCCAGGGGACTGATGACCTCAGATGTTACGTCCCATAGTGCTCAGAGCCATTTGAACCATTTCAGAACTAGTGGTCTAGGACCATTAGCACTGAAAAGTGGCGAACACTCGTGAAATTCACCTGCCAATGAGAGAAATGAAAAGGTAGACGCTGAGCTTTAGCCTCAGGCGAAAGAACAGGACGAGGTCCTCAGAAGTAGAAGGGTCACAGACGCCGTTGAAAGGGTTACTATAGAGAAATGGCAATGACTGGGTGCAAAGCCGGGCAAGACCTCAACAGATGGTTTCCGGGAGGCCTCGCTGCGACACAGAAGAAACAGGGTGAATCCGGCAGAGGCCTGCGTGCGGTATAAATTTCGCACTCCTTGTGGTTTCGGTAAACACAGACTGAGAGTGTCCGTAACGGCATTGGGGCTGCTCAGCGCACTCCAGGCCCCTATAACAAAAGTGTTTACGTTTCGATAAAGGACATTTTACATAAGCTCCGTGGGACTAGCTGAGCTAAATACCTTCAAAACCTTTTTCAGCTTCATGATTTGTTGGTAGTCTATGCTAAATAGCCAAATATTTCCAAATGTTTGAGTAGCCGTGGTGACAGTAGGTTATGCCGAGCGTGTTTTGTTTCTATTGCTGCCATCTTGGCTCTGAAGGTCATGAATTTATAAGGTGCGGCGTCTCTCCCCTATGGATCGGGATACATGCCACAATAAAATTCCGTAAATATGCCGCACATTTTTTCGTTAAGGATACTTTCCGCAGATATGAAATAACAATTTTAATAAATAAGTGAAAACACTTCTCTTTTGTTTGTATTTTCGTTAAAACGACTTAGCATGCACAATTTTTCAAAATCCAACGACTCTTGTGAGGCACAGAAGAATCAAACAAAAGTATCCCTCGATATGTGTAAGGAGTGCGGAGAATTGCACCTGAAAACATAATAAAAAGATTGGTTACGTTGCGCAACTTCTAAGTTTTGGTTTCACGGAGAATGCTCAGTTTTTGATATGTTTTTCTTTGTCGATTGTGGGCTGGAAAATAGAAAGAAAACCAAATGAACTAAGTTTGCAAATCTTACTTTTGGTTTTTATTTACTATTTTGCGAGAGTTTATTAAGTGCATTAACTAAAGATACATGGATTATATGTCTTAGTTTTAATTTTTCAACTATCAGAAAGTAAACTAGTTACCTAACCAGTGAACTACTTGGATATATAAGATACTTAAAAAACTGTTGTTAGCACTTCATACTTTTCTCTTCATACCATTGCCATAAATGTGTACATTTGAATAATCATTTTTAAATAGGATTAAATGTTCATTAGAAGAAGCAAGGCAGTTAATGGAAGAGGCCTTACCCACACCATTTGATACAATTGAAATTCCACCCACCTCTCCTTCTGAAATTAGGAAGATAATAAACTCTCTCAAGAATAAAAGCTCACATGGAATTGATGGCATTTCCAGCAGGGTAATAAAGCTTGTTCCCAAGAAATAAGTGGGATTCTCAGCCACATATGTAATAGCTCTCTGAAGCAGGGCATTTTCCCAGATAGACTGAAGTATGCCATTGTTAAACCACTGCATAAAAAAGGGGATACGACTGATGTCAACAACTACCGCCCAATCTCTCTTCTGACTGTCTTATCCAAAATCCTTGAAAAAGTAATGTAATGTAGCTTCACACCTTTGTAAAAATAAAGTTTTAACAAATTGTCAGTTTGGTTTCCAGAAGGGTTTCTCAATGGAAAATGCTATATAAATTTTCACTAATGAAATATTAAATGCTCTGAGTAACCGGAAGTCACCCGTTGGGATTTTTTGTGATCTATCAAAGGCTTTTGATTGTGTAAATCATGGAATACGTCTAGATAAGCTCATGTACTGTGGTATGAATGGGACAGTGCTCAAATGATTTAAATCATACCTAACTGGAAGAGTGCAGAAAGTTGAAATAAACAGTTCACATAATAAGCAAAAAACTGGTGATTTCTCAAACTGTAGAACAATCAAGAATGGGGTGCTGCAAGGTTCAGTCTTGGGTCCTCTGCTGTTCTTAATATACATTAATGACTTGCCATTCTATATTCACGAAGATGCAAAGCTGGTACTTTTTGCCGATGGACAAGAGTTAACTGGTGAAATTGTAAACGATGTTTTTCAGAAAATCATTAAGTGGTTCTCTGGAAATGGGCTCTCATTAAACTTTGACAAAACACAGTATATACAGTTCCACACAGTAAATGGAATGACCCCATTTATAAATATAGACTTCGATCAGAAATCGGTAGCTAAGGTAGAATATTCAAAATTTCTAGGTGTATGCATTGATGAGTGGTTGAACTGGAAAAAAACACACTGAGGATCTGCTGAAACATTTGAGTTAAGCTACTTATGCTATTAGGGTCATTGCAAATTTTGGCGATATACATCTGAGTAAATTAGCTTACCACGCCTGTTTTCATTCTCTGCTTTCGTATTGCATCATATTCTGGGGTAACTCATCATTGAGTAAAAGAGTGTTCATTGCACAAAAGCGTGTAATCAGAGTAATTGCTGGAGCTCATCCTAGATCATCCTGCAGACTCTTATTTAAAGAGCTAGAAATCCGCACTGTAGCCTCACAATATACATATTCACTTATGAAATTTGTTATTAACAATCCGAACGAATTCAAAAGTAATAGCGTACATGGGTACAACACTAGGAGAAAGGATGATCATCACTACTCAAGGCTAAATCTAACTTTGGCTCAGAAGGGGATAAATTATGCTGACACAAAAGTCTTTGGTCACTTACCCAATAGCATCAAAAGTCTGACAGATAGCCATATAGGATTTAAAAGGAAATTAAAAGAATTTCTTAATGGCAACTCCTTCTACTCATTAGATGAATTTTTGGATATAGTAAGTGGGTAATTTCTCAACCCCACAAAAAATAAAATTAAATTAAATTGAATTTAAAAAAAGTAAAAATATTCAGTGTCATGTAATATTTTGTTAACGTAATATCTTGTATAGACATTTTTATTAACCTGACATGTTCCACATCATTACGAAGTGTCGTATTCATGATCTATGGAACAAGTGCTAATCTAATCTAATGTACAGGTCTTGACTTAAGAGACAGGATAGTTCTGCGGTGTTTTTACCATGCGGCTTATCACCCGTAGCTTAAGGGATGAATGCCCCAATGTAAAAACGCTTTAGTGGTCAAACATTACGTTGGAAAAAGTCAAAAGGAGGAGGAGATTAGTGTTTAACGTCCCGTCGACAACAAGGTCATTAGAGGCTTAGCACAAGCTCGGATTAGGGGAGGAATTCGGTCGTGCCCTTTCAAAGGAACTGTCCCGGAATATGTCTGGAGCGATTTAGGAAAACCACGGAAAACTAAATCTTGGTGGCCGGATACGGGTTTGCATCGTCGTCATCTCAAATGCGAGACCACTGCGCTAACCATTGCGCCACCTCGCTCAGTCTTATTAATGGCAAACAGTGCTTACATCACACTGACATAATTGCAGTGGCATACAATAGTGTTGCTTATGTACAGCCCGAGAGTGAGAAGAGATCCGTGTTCGAGTCCTAGTTCAGCATAGAGCTTACCACAAATAGTCGGTAGTGTATTATCTTTACACCTCTGTTAACTGGAAAGTGACAGCTTCCTTTCTTCTTTGTTTAAAGCATGAGGATAACTCCGTACCGATTTTAGTGATTTAAACGTTCCCTATAAATTATGATTACCGGACAGAGTATTTCCTGTCAGCGTTGACCAAACATTCGCCGCACAATAAGGGAAAATACGACGGATACAAATTTGGTCGCAGTACCGCGCAGTTGACTCGCGCTGCATGATATCGGAACACCAATATTTGAGCGTTGTTTCAGCGTTTTGCATTCAGTGTGTGCAGATCGGATAGAGGGTCGACAAAAGTGCATCAAAAATGGCTGTTACCCAAATACCTTCCCCAAAACGAAACACGTTATTAGAGAATGCCTAAATTTCTGCCACGTATGGAAAAGGCGTCCGGGTGTAATGGTCTACACAAACGATACATTAAGTGATAACAGACTCATAGCAGGAGCTCGGTCATTCTTGGGATTGTTTTTGTGTAGTATTACGCACTCTTTTGTTTGGAATATTCATCTGTACAACAAGCTACGTACTCTCCCCACAATACCGCAGGGTGGGTTTGGATTCCAAACGTAAATGTGCAGCCAATAAAGAAAAGGTTTTATTTCTGCCGACCACACTCCGATCAACACAGAGCATTCTAAAATGTTATCTAAGACTTTGACATTTACATTGTTTCAAAAAATCTCAAACCGATATACAGAGTGGACGTAAAGTATTCGCACAATTATCAATATATATTTTACAAAACTACATAAGTTACAGATTTCTGGTTTTTGGCAAATGAAGGAAGAAATCATGAACTTTGCATCCCTTCGTTGCAAGCAGAAGCTAAGCGGAGAGCACTATAATCGCTGTTAATGTAAAATAGCATCAGGTAAGGAGAACGCGCAGCGTGTTGTATGGTATCACGGGACAAAATCTTCAGCTATCATGCAGCGAAATTTTCGAAGATAAAACTAGAGAGAAGCGCCTGACAGAAGTACTGTTGCGTTATACATGAAATTTAAGCAGACTGGCGTTTGTTGATCTTCCGCAAACAGGACGGCCTTCGGTCAGTCAACAAAGTGTCGGATCTGTGCAACAAGCCTTCTTATGGAGCCGTTCCACATCGACTCGATGCGCTTTTCGTAAATTAGCAATTTCTAGTACCGCAGTGCGAAGAATTCTGCACAAAAGGTTCCACCTGCATATATATAAAGTCTAGATAAGACATGCACTCCAACTAGGTGATGGAATGGTGTTAATAAGAATGAAACGCCTTACTAAACCCGCAGGACAGAATAGGTAGTTTAAATTGTGGAAAGGGACCAAAATAAGGGGCTGACAGTTACACTCGAACATACAACTATACTATTTGATCAAACATTACAAGAGCGCAAAAAAACTTTGATTTTTGGGGCTTAATTACCGGCTGAAAGCCACTTTAATTTAAAAACGGCTAAAGGCCAATGACTTAAAACGCAAGCATTATCAGAAATTAAAAGGCAAGCCTTATCTTACAACAGTTCTTTACTTAGGTCGAAGGTCCAAAGAATGTGAGATTTTTAGAGCAAACAAGTTAAATTCAAATCGGCTGAAGAAAAACAGGATTAAAATTTTTAAAATGCCGAAAACCTTACGTGAAACAGTTCTTTCAACTAGGCTGAAGGCCTTAAGAGCAAAACAACTCACTCAAAATCAGCTGAAGGCCAAACACTTAAAATTCAACAACGTTAAAACCTTTAAAATGCGAAAGATCTTACGTGAAACAGTCCTTTAAATTAGGCTGAAGGCCTAAAGAATCTTACGCCTTAAGGGTAAAACGACCTTAATTTTAAAAAAATCGGCTAGAAGCCATACAAGTACAAACAACGAAAAAACAATACAACCAAGGGCGCTCAGATGTTCGAGGGTCGGCCTTGAATTCAAACACTAACGTTCGCTTAGGTGAGACAGGCAGTCGGGCAAACCATTCACGATCCGACGACAAACCAACCGACCGACAGTCAACGGACCCATCGACAAGATAACTTCCACTTCACCTGACCAGGGTACAACAGGGAGTTCAACGGAACAACGTAGAAGATATTGGCACCCACAACCAAACATACATGGAGCTGTCAAACCACACACCGTGCTGGGCAGCCTTCGGTGTCGACTCAGAATTATCATCAATCACCCGATGTGCAGTTGGTCAATAGCGCAACGCACGTTCAATCTGTCTATCGCTATAACCATTTTGACGAAATGTAACTTCAAGATGGGACAGCTCAGCTGGCAAAGTCTCAGCGTCAGAAATGACATGTGCCCTGTGTACCAAGATACGAAGTATCCCTTCACGCTCATAGCCAACACGTCAAGAAAGGGGAGGCAACCATCCTCTTCCACCTCCATCCGCTACGGTCGCAGGTTCGAATCCTGCCTCGGGTATGGATGTGTGTGATGTCCTTAGGTTGGTTAGGTTTAAGTAGGGGACTGATGACCTCAGAAGTTAAGTCCCATAGTGCTCGGAGCCATTTTGAACTACCTCCATCGTAAAACGAATGTTCGGGTGGATCGAGTTCAGATGTTCTAGGAAGGCATTCAAATTCTCCCCACCATGAGGCCAAACAACAAAGGTATAGTCAACATATCTAAAGAAACAGGCGGGTTTCAATGGCGCCGACTCCAATACACGTTCCTCGAAGTCTTCCATAAACAAATTTGAGATCACAGGAGACAATGGACCACCCATCGCAACTCCATCTGTCCGCTCGTAATACTGGTCATTGAATAAAAAGTAAGTGGATGTCAACACATACCGAAAGAGATTAGTTAATTCAGCACCAAACCTATCCTCAGTTAACCGCAACGAATCACAGAGGAACACGTGTAAAGAGAGAGACCACATCGAAACTCACTAAAATATCAGAGTCATTCAACCGCAGTCCCTTCAAACGACGTAAAAAAAATCTGCCGAGTTCCTTATATGATGTTCACGCCAACCTTATTGTGGACTCAACAGAGAAGCAAGATGCTTGGCTACACGATATGTAGGAGCACCGATGTTACTCACTGTAGGACGGAAAGGAACCCCTTCCTTGTGAAGCTTCGGAAGGCCATATAACCTAGGGGGGGACAGCACTATAGGTGTTAGAACTCTTGATAGTGTCCTGAGACAAACCACTTTTCCTCAGGAGGAACATCGAGGTATAACATCAGATTCCGCGCGGTGAAAAAGTTCAAACTTTGCCAAATGCCGGGCAGTAACGGAATTGTATTCCCAGTTAGTTTGAGTCCATGAGGCACCGACAAACCAATCCCAAGTGAAATCAGACAATTCCGATGCAACCATTAAATGAAAACGATACAACTCTTTAGAAACAGAATCCAAACTTCGACAATTAAAACGAATCCTTTCCCGAACAAGAGTCAAGCCAGCACGTTGCTTGGCGGCAGGAGAATTAATTTGGTGCACAACCATGACAAATGGTGGGACATGATTTTCATCACGTCATCTCAATAAAAACGACAAAGCACATTGCAGTCTAACTCGCAGTTACGAAGTTTATCCAACTTAACGTAAACACCGATGCATTTCCTCCCTGTAGAGGTAAACAAGGTACCTAGGTACGAAGGACCCCTTCAGGCTGAGCCTGAACTTGCATTGGAGTCGGCGCCTTTGGAACCCGCCTGTTTCTTTAGATATGTTGACGGTACCTTTGTTGTTTGGCCTCATGGTAAGGAGAATTTGAACGCCTTTTTAGAACATCTGAACTCGATCCACCCGAACATTCCTTTTATGATGGAGGTGGAATAGGATGGTTGCCTACCTTTTCTTGACGTGTTGGTTAGGAGGAATGATGATGGATCATTGGGACATGCAGTCTATAGGAAACGTATTCACGCCGACTTGTACTTACAGGCTAATAGTTGTCACCATACAAGTTGGTTCAGCATGAAGGGATATTTCGTATCTTGGTACACAGGGCACATGTCGTTTCTGACGCTGAGACTTTGCCGTCTGAGCTGTCCCATCTTGAAGTTACATTTCGTCAAAATGATTATAGTGATAGACAGATTGAACGTGCGTTGCGCTATCGACCAACTGTACATCGGGTGTTTGATGATAATTCTGAGTCGACACCTAAGGCTACTGCCTCTTTGCCTTACGTAGCAAACACTTCCAACAAGATCAGTCGTATTTTACGGAAATACGATGTGAAATGTGTTTTCCGACCTCCATCTAAAATTAGAGCACTTTTGAGTTCCGTTAAGGATGATCTAGGACTGCGTAAGGCGGGTGTACTCGTATATCGTATTCCTTGTAGCTGCGGCATGGCATATATTGGTCAAACTATCAGGACTGTGGAGGACCGATATACTGAGCATAAACGGCACACACGATTACAGCAGCCAAGTAGATCTGCTATTGCCGAACATTGCTTGGATACTGGTCACCCCATGTTATATCATAACACCGAGATATTGGCATGCACGTCCAGCTGTTGCGACAGTGTTATTAAGGAGGCAGTTGAGATTAAATTAGCGAGCAACCTCGTTTATAGGGATGGAGGTTTCTGTTTAAACTCTGTTTGGAATCCGGTTCTCTCCCTTGTCAAAAAACAGAGGGACAGAGTCAACGCTACCTCACATGAGAGTTCGTAGTCTCACTATCGATAGCTCTGACTTTGGTCATCTTTGGTGGCACTAGTGTTCGGTGTGTGTGTGTGTGTGTGTGTGTGTGTGTGTGTGTGTGTGTGTGTGTCCGAGAACCGAGGTTTTAAATTTGCATGTACGCCGCCTGTCCTTTGCAGTTTGCCTTGAAAATGGCGGGGTGTTCTCCCGCCGAAATATCGGCGGTCGCTGGAAGTGTTACCTGGCTGAATTCCCGGATCTTACTTGAAAGTTGTATGCGCCAGGAGAAACTCAGGTCTCACAATAACGAAGATTATAAGCGTAGACGAAATAACTAATGAGGAGGCACTGGAGTTGAATAGGAGAAAAGAGAAATGTATCTCGCAAGCTGACTAAAAGAAGGAATCGGCTGGTATCACACATTTTTAGATATCAAGTAATTGTCAATTTGTTAGTGGAGGAATTGGGGGAGGAGGACGGCGGGAGAAAAAATTATAGGGGTATATCAAGGTTTGATTACAGAAAGTAGGTTTTAATGCATCTAGAACGCAGGATTTCGTAGAGATGAAGTGGCTTGCACAGGTTATAAAAGGATAGGGAACAGCATCAAACCAGACTGAATACCACGACGGCAGCAACTTCTTTGTTTCCATTTTAAGAGTTTTCTTCGCGCCCGACGTGTGCCAATCTAGAACCTGCTGGAAGCTTTCAGTAGCAAGTTAGGAAGTAAGCATCTCGTCCTCGGAAGGCTGAATTAGTTCCTTGCATAGGTCTGTTTATTTACATCGCAGCGAGAGACGGTCACACCTTTTCAAAGGGAAAGCAAAATGGACTTGGGAGCTAACTACATAACAGTAGCACAAACTTCCTCTTCTTGCAGCTTGTATGTTGTACGTTAACCGGGGACCTAGAAACGACGGAGAGGCTCCGTCCCCGCCGCAGCCGCAGTGGTGCACAACCCGACGACGACTACCGCAGTCTACTTCAGCCCTCCGCCGCCCCACACCGAACCCAGGGTTATTGTGCGGTTCAACCCCCTGTGGAACCCCCAGAGAACGTCTCACACCAGACGAGAGTAACCCCTATGTTTGCGCGGTGGGGTAATGGCGGTGTACGCTTACGTGGAGAACCTGTTTGCGCAGCAATCGCCGACATAGTGCAGCTGAGGCGGAATAAGGTGAACCAGACCGCATTCGCCGAGGCAGATGGAAAACCGCCTAAAAACCATCCACAGACCGGCCGGCTGACCGGACCTCGGCGCAAGTCCGCCGGGAGCGTTCGTGCCGGGGACCAGGCGCTGCTTCCCACTCCGGGAAGCCGTGCGTTAGAGCGCTCGGCTAACCGGCGGGCTTTCTTGCAGCTTAGTTGGTCATACTCCAAATTTGATCAGAGTGACGTCCGTGGCGGAACACGTAGTCTTCTCGAATGACACCGCTCGTGGGAGAGACATACCGAGTTGCCTGCACGCGATATCTTGTAAACATGTTTTAAGAGGGGCAGTAAATATTTTGTGAGGTGATGATATAAACTATTTCGTATACAACATTGCATATAAAATTTGTGCAATTTTATCGGTTGCAGATGCAGTTAGTTACAGGGGCAAGTCTTCATTCCTCGTATTGGTAATCCACTTTCACTCGTGATGGGATCATCTGCACACGTAACTCACATCCGGATTCAACTAAAACCTCATCCCTTTGTAGAGACACATTTTCAAGAACGCTTGAAACGTCCCCTTTTTTGAAGAATTATACAAGACTGTGCTTTAACTGACACACAATATTTTTTAGCGCAACGCAATCTGACTTTCAATAATCCCTACAAAAGAATGGCCCTGTCTAATATTAACCTATACGTTTCACAAATCACTTATCTCACAAAAATCTTCGTTACTCGAACTACTGCAATACAGCGAGCGCCACTACTGCCAGCTAAATAAAAGATTCAAACTAAGGAAGGCACTAACTACTGATAGGCATAGTTAGCAAATGAAAGATTTTAATAGAGAACAAACACTGTATTTACCTTAATAGTCATACTATATATAGCAGTTCATGACAGTCTTACAAATTTCAAAACTCCGCCATCTCTCTCCCCACATCCATTACTGCTGGCGGCTCACCTCCAACTGCGCAACGCTACGCGCTGTTAACATCCAGCTGCCGCTGCCCAACACTACAATGGCAGACAACAATGCAAACTAGCCACAGACTGCACACAGCACATCCAGTGATTTTCATACAGAGCGCTACGTGGCGTTACCAATAAGAAAACATAAACAGCCTACTTACATAGCCCCCATGCTCCCCACAAAAAAATTTACAAATTGTTTTGGGCAGTGGCCAATAACGATTTGATAAAATTTTTCATAATTGCAATAACAAAGATATCAAATGCACACACTTATTGATACAATGTTGGTCAAAAGCTAAAATTTTCTCACAGTCCATAAAGACAGTCCTGATCATTCATCACAGTAAAACTGCCGTTTCTTTTCTCAAAGTCTGAGCAGTAAAAGACAATGCACACGGAAGTAGTGGATTTCCATGCAGTCTTGAAGAAGTAGTGTTGTCCTTCCAACGGAAAGACAGTGCTGACTCTTGACATGCTGACAGGTAATTGGCCACAACAGAGCAAACCCACAGCAGAGTCATTCGAAGTTTTGAAGAATATTGGTAGGTAGGTCATCACAGAGTAGACCCACTGTAGTCCTGGTAGAGATTACGGTATTGGTGGGCCATCAGAGGTGCAGACCCACTGCAGTCCTTGTAGAAATAATGGTACTGGTGAGTCAGCAAAGACGCAGACCCACCGCGTGCGTTGCGCTAAAAAATATTGTGTGTCAGTTAAAGCACAGTCTTGTATAATTCTTCAAAAAAGGGGACGTTTCACGCTTCACTGTAAAAGTGCAGCTCGTTGGGTCTGTTGTGTTACCGCATCGTGTTACGGGGCCCTATTAGCTACACATTCTTGGAAAAGAGGTTCCAGCATTACTGAAAGACATGAAATGTATTCAAGCTGTGTAATGGAACGACGACGAAGGAATACTGCGTCGCACTTCTTGCCAACACAGGCACTGCAGTTTTGTATTTATTGGCGGATACAGGACCTGCGACTTACAAATAAAAAATGTCTCCCACGCACGGGAATATCATTAATGGGATGTGCGAGTACAGGAATGACACATCTACGACGATATACAGGGTGAGTTACCTAACGTTACCGCTGGATATATTTCGTAAACCACATCAAATACTGACGAACCGATTCCACAGACCGAATGTGAGGAGAGGGGCTAGTGTAATTGTTTAATACAAACCATACAAAAATGCACGGAAGTATGTTTTTTAACACAAACCTACGTTTTTCTAAATGGAACCCCGTTAGTTTTGCTAGCACATCTGAACATATACACAAATACGTAATCAGTGCCGTTTGTTGCATTGTAAAATGTTAATTACATCCGGAGATATTGTAACCTAAAGTTGACGCTTGAAACCTCCGACGTTCAGTTGCGTGTTGTAACAAACACGGGCCACGGTCGGCGAGCAGCATCTGCAGGGACATGTTTACGATGACGACCGTGTTTACGGGTGTGGCTGTAGTGCACTGTTGTGGTTTGGTCTAGCTGTCGCAGTGTCCGCATGTAGCGCTTGCTGCTATTGTTATTCTGCATTCGTCTCCGCATGCAGACCAACTGTAGTACACTGTGTTACCAGACGTCTGTGATAGTGTAGAGTTGTAGGAACTGTGACCATGGTGTATTCGAACTCTGAAAAGGCGGAGATGATACTCATCTATGGCGAGTGTCGACGAAATGCAGCTGAAGCCTGCAGGGTGTATGCAGAACGGTACCCGGACAGAGAGCATCCAACGTACCGCACATTGCAAAACATCTACCGCCAACTGTATGCAACAAGTATGGTCGTAGCACGCAAACGGGTCCGTAACAGGCCCGTTACAGGAGAAGCGGGTGCAGTTGGTGTGTTAGCTGCTGTTGCCATGAACCCACACATGAGTACACGGGACATTGCGAGAGCCGGTGGACTGAGTCAAAGTAGTGTCATGCGCATACTGCATCGTCACCGCTTTCACCCGTTTCATGTGTCGCTACATCAGCAATTACATGGTGATGACTTTAATCATCGAGTGCAATTCTGTGAATGGGCATTAACAGAGAATGCGTTGCAGTTCTACCTGTTTACCGATGAAGCGGGTTTCACAAACCACGGGGCAGTGAATCTACGGAACATGCGCCGGCCGAAGTGGCCGTGCGGTTAAAGGCGCTGCAGTCTGGAACCGCAAGACCGCTACGGTCGCAGGTTCGAATCCTGCCTCGGGCATGGATGTTTGTGATGTCCTTAGGTTAGTTAGGTTTAACTAGTTCTAAGTTCTAGGGGACTAATGACCTCAGCAGTTGAGTCCCATAGTGCTCAGAGCCATTTGAACCATTTTTACGGAACATGCATTACTGGTCCGTGGACAATCCTCGCTGGCTCAGACAGGTAGAGCGACAGCGACCGTGGACTGCAAATGTATGGTGCGGAATCATTGGCGACCACCTCATTGGTCCTCACTTCATTGCAGGGGCCCAAACAGCTGCAACATACATCGCGTTTCTGCAGAATGATCTGCCAACGCTGCTCGAAAAGACCAATAAAAAGGTGTTAGCATGTGGACGTAATGTGCTGTTCCAGTCTCTTCTGTACCTAAGGTCCATCACCGTTCCCTTTGGATCCCTACGTAATTCGGTGCTCTCCGATACACACGGTCGAACAGCGGAGGAGTGGTACTCAAGCGTCAACTTTAGGTTACAATATCTCCGGATGTAATTAACATTTTACAGTGCAACAAACGGCACTGATTACGTATTTGTCTATATGTTCAGATGTGCTAACAAAACTAACGGGGTTCCATTTAAAAAAACGTAGGTTTGTGTTAAAAAACATACTTCCGTGCATTTTTTTATGGTTTGTATTAACCAATTACACTAGCCCCTCTCCTCACGTTCGGTCTGTGGAATCGATTCGTCAGTATTTGATGTGGTTTACGAAATACAGGGTGTTTCAAAAATGACCGGTATATTTGGAACGGCAATAAAAACTAAACGAGCAGCGATAGAAATACACCGTTTGTTGCAATATGCTTGGGACAACAGTACATTTTCAGGCGGACAAACTTTCGAAATTACAGTAGTTACAATTTTCAACAACAGATGGCGCTGCAAGTGATGTGAAAGATATAGAAGACAACGCAGTCTGTGGGTGCGCCATTCTGTACGTCGTCTTTCTGCTGTAAGCGTGTGCTGTTCACAACGTGCAAGTGTGCTGTAGACAACATGGTTTATTCCTTAGAACAGAAGATTTTTCTGGTGTTGGAATTCCACCGCCTAGAACACAGTGTTGTTGCAACAAGACGAAGTTTTCAACGGAGGTTTAATGTAACCAAAGGACCGAAAAGCGATACAATAAAGGGTCTGTTTGAAAAATTTCAACGGACTGGGAACGTGAAGGATGAACGTGCTGGAAAGGTAGGGCGACCGCGTACGGCAACCACAGAGGGCAACGCGCAGCTAGTGCAGCAGGTGATCCAACAGTGGCCTCGGGTTTCGGTTCGCCGTGTTGCAGCTGCGGTCCAAATGACGCCAACGTCCACGTATCGTCTCATGCGCCAGAGTTTACACCTCTATCCATACAAAATTCAAACGCGGCAACCCCTCAGCGCCGCTACCATTGCTGCACGAGAGACATTCGCTAACGATATAGTGCACAGGATTGATGACGGCGATATGCATGTGGGCAGCATTTGGTTTACTGACAAAGCTTATTTTTACCTGGACGGCTTCGTCAATAAACAGAACTGGCGCATATGGGGAACCGAAAAGCCCCATGTTGCAGTCCCATCGTCCCTGCATCCTCAAAAAGTACTGGTCTGGGCCGCCATTTCTTCCAAAGGAATCATTGGCCCATTTTTCAGATCCGAAACGATTACTGCATCACGCTATCTGGACATTCTTCGTGAATTTGTGGCGGTAGAAACTGCCTTAGACGACACTGCGAACACCTCGTGGTTTATGCAAGATGGTGCCCGGCCACATCGCACGGCCGACGTCTTTAATTTCCTGAATGAATATTTCGATGATCGTGTGATTGCTTTGGGCTATCCGAAACAGACAGGAGGCGGCGCAGATTGGCCTCCCTATTCGCCAGACATGAACCCCTGTGGCGACACTTGGAAGACCAGGTGAACCGCCAGAATCCAGAAACAATTGAACAGCTGAAGCAGTACATCTCATCTGCATGTGAAGCCATTCCGCCAGACACGTTGTCAAAGGTTTCGGGTAATTTCATTCAGAGACTGCGCCATATTATTGCTACGCATGGTGGATATGTGGAAAATATCGTACTATAGAGTTTCCCAGACCGCAGCGCCATCTGTTGTTGAAAATTGTAACTACTGTAATTTCGAAAGTTTGTCTGCCTGAAAATGTACTGTTGTCCCAAGCATATTGCAACAAACGGTGTATTTCTATCGCTGCTCGTTTAGTTTTTATTGCCGTTTCAAATATACCGGTCATTTTTGAAACACCCTGTATATCCAGCGGTAATGTTAGGTGACTCACCGTGTATAGAAGTCTGGGTCTCGCCATGAATCGTGCATGGATAGCCAAAGTGTTTAAAACTACTCGCATTGGCTAGGTTTGTCCCCTGCGTCTGACTATAATCCAACGTCCTCTGGCCCTCTGTCATCTGTTTGGCTAACCTTTGATATCGCAATCTGGCGGGATTTTATGTAATGGCTTTGGAGGCATGTCCCCTGATTTGAGATGATGGTGTTATTGGTGGTTATAAGGATTTGTGATGGTGATGGAATATACTAGTGATGATGGTGGTGATGGTGTTTATTGTCCAAACTGACGATGCTTGGTGATGGTGGGCGTCCTGTGATGGGGGTGGTCTTCTACTCCAAGGGAGTTTGAGATTATATTGGGTGTTGTGACTTGACTGAAAGAATGGGATTGATTTTTGTTGCATGATGTGATAATGCGGAGGATGTCCTGTCATGTTCTTGACCTCTTCATTACTGCGTCGGCGATTAGTCTAAGTACTTTGTTTCGTACTACCTCGACTTTCTTTAAATTAGTATCACCCACCATGCTCCATCTTCAGAGCCGTAAAGTAGAGTTGGAAAAATAATTGTTTTTCAGATACGAACTTTGGCTTGTTGCCTTAGCCCTCTGACTTTTAGTAATGGATACAGCAGGATTAATTTACCAATGCTTTCGTTGGAAGTTTTCCAGATATGTGGTCTGAAGATGAACAGCTTGTTTATGTTTTCTTATGGGCAACGTTACGTAGCGCTCTGTATGAAAATCACTGGCTGTGCTGTGTGCAGTCTGTGGCTAGTTTGTATTGTTGTCTGCCATTGTAGTGTTGGGCAGTTGGATGTTAACAGCGCGTAGCGCTGTGCAGTTGGAGGTGAGCCGCCAGCAGTGGTGGATATGGGGAAAGAAATGGCGGAGTTTTTAAATTTGTAAGAGTGGATGTCATGAACTGCTATATATATTATGACTTTTGATGATATTAAGGTAAATACATTGTTTGTTCTCTATTAAGATCTTTCATTTGCTAACTATCCCTATCAGTAGTTAGTGCCTTCCGTAGTTTGAATCTTTTATTTAGCTGGCAGTAGTGGCCCTGCTGCATTGCCTCGTTCCTTAGTTTAGCATATGAGCTCAGTAGATTTAGGTTAGCTTAAGAGGGGGTAGACTATATAAGATAATGAGTTGCGATGAATTGGAAGAAATGCATTGAGAATTTATACGAAAAAAGTACAGAAAGCAGGTACAGGTAGGATTTTCTTGGAAATAAATGATGAGGTAATATAATGGAAAATAAATAATGAGGTAAGAAATATGTGAACATATAAATACAGAAAGCATGCTTGGATAGGATTTTTTTGGTGGAAACAAATGTTGAAATAAGAGGGACAATCTATGGAATGAAGTTTTGGGTTGGACTGCAGTACCAAATGTTACACTGAAAACAAACCCTGTCCTTTCCTTTTGTGTTATCCCACTATATGTTTATGTACCCTTGTGTATTTGTCTTTTTCCTGTCTTTATGTGTTTAGCTAATAAGATTTATGTTGTAGAATTTTTCAAACACTATGTTATTTTCTTTGTAAAGGTGTTTAGACATTATTTATTCTGTTTTGTTTTAATGCTCATGTGTGAAGTTGTTTCAAAAGTTATTCTGATCTTTTATGTATGTACTTATGTCATAATTCCTGTAACACTGATGTATATGTAAATTTCTATTCTTTTGTAAAGCCTGTACTACTACAAATTTATCTGTATTGTTATGTTCTTTAATAATGTATTTTGTACCTTTGTTATTGTATTCTCATGTTATAAAATTGTAATTGACACCAGTTCATCAAATTAAGTAACTAGTAAGTTCCATTTCCTGCACACATTTCTGTTGGTCATAATATATGGACAATATGTGAGAAGTAGGGACTGTTAGTGTTTGCACGTGTGTTAATAATTCAGCAAGGGACTGGATAACAGCATTGCTGTTTCTAAGGACAATTCCAAAAACTTTGTGAGTGCACAAGTGGTGGTTATGGACTTGCTATATTATCCACAAGACTCTTCAATGGTGATTGTGCACCTGCACAGTCACAACAGATGGCTGCTGGCCATCTCTACAAGGACTACAGTGGGTCTGCATCTTTGATGACCCACCAATACCATTATTTCTACAAGGAATACAGTGGGTTTACACCTTTGCTGACTCACCAATACCATTATTTCTACAAGGACTGCAGTGGGTCTGCACCTCTGGTGGCCCACCAATACCACAATCTCTACCAGGACTACAGTGGGTCTGTTCTGTGATGACCTACCTACCAGTATTCTTCAAAACTTCGACTGACTCTGCTGTGGGTTTGCTCTGTTGTGGCCCATTACCCGTCTGCATGTCGAGAGTCAGCACTGTCTTTCCGTTGGAAGGACAACACTACTTCTTCAAGACTGCATGGAAATCCACTACTTCCGTGTGCATTTTCTTTTACTGCTCAGACTTTGAGCAAAATACTGCAATTTTACTGTGATGAATGATCAGGACTGTCTTTATGGACTGTGAGAAAAGTTTAGCTTTTGACCAACATTGTATCAGTAAGTGTGTGCATTTGATATATTTGTTATTGTAATTATGAAAAATTTTGTCAAATCATTATTGGCCACTGCCCAAAACAATTTGTAAAATTTTTTGTGGGGAGCATGGGGGCTATGTAAGTAGGCTGTTTATGTTTTATTATGGGCAACGTTACGTAGCGCTCTGTATGAAAATCACTGGCTGTGCTGTGTGCAGTCTGTGGCTAGTTTGTATTGTTGTCTGCCATTGTAGTGTTGGGCAGTTGGATGTTAACAGCGCGTAGCGCTGTGCAGTTGGAGGTGAGCCGCCAGCAGTGGTGGATGTGGGGAAAGAAATGGCGGAGTTTTGAAATTTGTAAGACTGGATGTCATGAACTGTTATATATATTATGACTTTTGATGATATTAAGGTAAATACATTGTTTGTTCTCTATTAAGATCTTTCATTTACTAACTATCCCTATCAGTAGTTAGTGCCTTCCGTAGTTTGAATGTTTTATTTAGCTGTCAGTAGTGGCGCTCGCTGTATTGCAGTAGTTCGAGTAACGAAGATTTTTGGGAGGTAAGCGATTTGTGAAACGTATAGGTTAATGTTAGTCTGGGCCATTTTTTTGTAGGGATTTTTGAAAGTCAGATTGTGTTGCGCTAAAAATATTGTGTGTCAGTTTAAGCACAGTCATGTTTAATTCTCCTAAGGGGACGTTTCAAGCTTATCGATTTTTAGTTCTAGGTACGTGATACTCCTCTCCAGGGCAGTTCGTGAGCCCTGATCGTAATGTTCCTGATAGGTGAATTCGTTTTGTTGGTGAAGAAGATTGACTTTTTCGGGTTTTATTTTCATTTTCTATCTGTTGAAGCACTTCGTGATACTGTCCATTAGGCACTGAAGTTTCGGCACTATTCTATTTGTGTTCCTAACACTGGCGCTTTATCGTCAGCGTAAGGGCTGATTGTCCCACCGGCTCCTCTGGCTTGATGTAAAGCGGGATATCGGTTTGCGAGTCCCGCCACAGCACAAATTTTCGTTGTCACAATTCCATTAACTGTTGGAGATGGTTCATATTCACAACTGCGTATACATTTCATGTCTTTCATAGTACCTGTGTGCCTTTGAACATACATGCATGCTCCAAGGAAGATTGCATCGTACTTCCAGACAACATGACCACTGCAATTTCGTGTTACTGGAAGAGGAATCC
This sequence comes from Schistocerca americana, assembly GCF_021461395.2. Lineage (NCBI taxonomy): Eukaryota > Metazoa > Arthropoda > Insecta > Orthoptera > Acrididae > Schistocerca > Schistocerca americana. The sequence goes on from NC_060124.1 coordinate 22,228,030, forward strand.
TTTAGGTATAAAGATAGGTACGTGCTACCAGTATGACGACGCCACTCTGCATCATCCAAACCTAAAATTCCCTGGAAGACGGATGGACAGATATGATCATGTTTCTTGGCAAGCTAACACCTTCAGATTTTGCCTGTGGGGACAGTTGAAAGGCGATGTCTGTAAAGAAAATGTAAACACAAGAGACGAATTGATTGATCAGATTATAGCACTGCTACATTCATAAAAGAACACCAAAATGGCCTCAGAAGAGCTACACGTGGTCTCAAGTAAATTCGAAGGTGTACTGAAGTGAAAGGTGGAATTTACACTACTGGCCATTAAAATTGCTACAATAAGAATAACGCAGATAATAAACGGGTATTTATTGGACAAATATATTATACTAGAACTGACATGTGATTACATTTTCACGCAGTTTGGGTGCACAGATCCTGAGAAATCAGTACCCAGAGTAAGCACCTCTGGCCGCAATAACGACCTTGATACGGCTGCGCATTGAGTCAAACAGGGCTTGAATGGCATGTACTGGTACAACTGCCCATGCAGCTTCAACACGATACCACAGTTCATCACGAGTAGTGACTGGCGTATTATGACGAGCCAGTTGCTCGGCCACCATTGACCAGACGTTTTCAGTTGTTGAGAGATCTGGGGAATGCATTGGCCAGGGCAGCAGTCGAACATTTTCTGCATCCGGAAAGGCCCGTACAGGACTTATAACATGCGGTCGTGCATTATCCTGCTGAAATGTATGGTTTCGCAGGGATCGAATGAAGGGTAGAGTCACGGGTCGTTACACATCTGAAATGTAACGGCCACTGTACAAAGTGCCGTCAATGCCAACAAGAGGTGACCGAGACGTGTAACCAATGGCACCCCATACCATCAAGCCGGGCGATACGCCAGTATGGCGATGACGAACACAAGCATCCAATGTGCGTTCACCGCGATGTCGTCAAACACGGATGTAACCATCATGAAGCTGTAAACAGAACCTGGATACATGCGAAAAAAATTACGTTTTGCCATTCGTGCACCCAGGTTCGTCGTTGAGTACACCAGCGCAGGCGCTCCTGTCTGTGATACAGCGTCAAGGGTCACCGCAACCATGGTCTCTGAGCTGATAGTCCATGCTGCTGCAAACGTCGTCCAACTGTTCGTGCAGATGGTTGTTGTCTTGCAAACGTCCCCATGTGTTGACTCAGGAATAGAGACGTGGCTGTACGATCCGTTACAGCCGTGCGGATAAGATGCCTTTCATCTCGACTGCTAGTGATACGAGGCCGTTGGGATCCAGCACGGCGTTCCGTATTACCCTCCTGAACCCACCGATTCCATATTCTGCTAACAGTCATTGGATCTCGACCAGCGCGAGCAGCAGTGTCGCGATATGATAGACCTCGATCGCGATAGGCTGCAATCTGACCTTTATGAAAGTCGGAAACGTGATGGTACGCATTTCTCCTCCTTACACGAGACAATACAACAACGTTTCACCAGGCAACGCCGGTCAACTGCTGTTTGTGTATGAGGAATCGGTTGGAAACTTTGCACGTTGTAGGTATCGCCACCGGCGCCACCCTTGTGTGAATGCTCTGAAAAGCTAATCATTTGCATATCACAACATCTTCTTCCAGTCGTTTAAATTTCGCGTCTGTAGCACGTCATCTTTGTGGCGTAGCAATTTTAATGGCTAGTAGTGTATGAACATCGACTTTGAACTTAATTGTTTACGTATCCCTAGCTCCTTTGGTGAGTATTGGTTTGGTTTACATTGTAACTGCTGTATCTTTGTTACTAATAAAATCTTGACGAGTGTTATATGGAATGTTTTATTCGAATTAGTCTACACTTCCATCTTGCACATCTCCTCTTGAAACCACCGTATATCCAGTTTACGAGAATAGCGTATTTACCAAAATAGTATTGCGTTGCACGTCACACAGTCAGAATCGCATGTAACCAAGTTTTAAACTTTCACGTATCGGCTTGAAGGTCTACCTTGCTGTTATTTGCAAAGATATTGTGTTTGACAGGGACTTTCTCTCTCTCTCTGTTTCTCTCTCTAACATTTCATCCTCTATTGAACAATCGTATATTAACGTAATGGCATAACTCCACAAACCAAATTCGCACCATCACTAAAGCACTTGAAGTGGCTATGCAAGAGAAGTAGTATATTTATTTATTGTATTTGGTGACTTTAAAATCACGCTTAAATTTAATTGTGTGGTCCAAATGAAAAAAATTAACTGATTTTTACTTCCTAGAATATTAAGTGGGAATGAAAATATAACAGTATGATAATTAGCCTCGGCGTATTTATGCTTTACAGAGACTCACAAGTTTATTGTGGACCCACACGACACTCGAAGAATACACCTCTTAACATCATATTCAGGCTGTGGTGGTCAAATCCTGGCTCTCAGCGTAAGCTGAAAAGTAAAATCTTAAAACTAATTTTGCTCTCTGCTGCGGCTCATTGCTGTGAAAAAAAGTTTGTTACATGTTAAAGCGGGCGATCTCTGCGCTTCCGCTATGATTTCGCTTTTTAGATTGACGCGTAATGGCATCCGTTGAAGCAGCGGCCGCTGTTATTGTGGAGCTGTAAGCGTCTTATGAAAAATTAAACCAATGCAAGGAACATGACAGAGGGCTCACTGTACATAGAAATAACTCAAATAGAAACTTTAACGTACAATATTAACAAGGTTAACAGCCTAAAAGCTTACATTAATTCCGTGCAGCAAGTTGTCTGCTTCTTAACGCCAGAAACAAGCGAAGAAAGAGAAGAACAATCTGGGAGCGTTCTTCTCCCTTATTAACATCGTAGAGATTATCACATTTTAAGAGTTTACTCCTTGATACTAAAATTAAAATTTAATATTTGCAATAAAACATGCATGTGCAGTCGGTGAAACATATAAGGTTCGTTTACAGTTATTTCGTCGTATAATATTTCTCGTTCCAAGATTTTTTGTTTTAAATGTCTTTACGACACAATCGTCGCTGGGACGACACACACTGAAGTAATACACGTAGATTTTGAGTATAAGGACATTGATAGTTATTTTTTATGTAGGTTGTTTCATTTGTTATTCTATTTTTGTGTTTTGCAAGTTTAATGGAATAATTATGTTGGTATAAAACAGAAAGAAAATGTAAGTGTTCGCTGCAGCATTTTGTTGCTAAGCTATACAGGACAAAGTTTTTGAACTACACAAATAAAACGCCTAAATTTCTCCATAGTGTACTGAGGAAAGCAGCTATTTTTTCCTTTATTGGATTTCAATTCAGCATCGTAATATGATGCTCTACAGTCTACAGAAAAGTTAAAAAACGTAATGAGAAGATAAACAAACAAGAAAAACAGGCGATAAAATGGTGACATTGTACAAACCTGTAAAATGGTGGAAAGGTGTGGAATTTAAAATATAAAAACACTGCGGTGACAATGCGGATGAAGATACACAAGAAGGAGACAGGCACAATTAAAAAACACCGCGACAGTCTGGTTTCCATTCGCACAATATAAGAAACACAACTAGTGACAGTATGGTGGCTGATCACAAAACTGACAGGGGACGCACAACACTGGACATTCACCTATAACAGCACTATGCAGGTGACACGACGGCAGATGGGGGGGGGGGGGGGCGACCCGGACCTATTATAAGTAGGCTGTTTAGGTTTTCTTATTGGCAACGCCACGTAGCGCTCTGTGTGAGAATCACTGGCTGTGCTGTGTGCAATCTGTGGCTGGTTTGCATTGTTGTCTGCCATTGTAGTGTTGGGCAGCTGGGCTGTGAACAGCGCGTAGCGTTGTGCAGTTGGAGGTGAGCCGCCAGCAGTGGTGGATGTGGGGAGAGAGATGGCGGAGTTTTGTAATTTGTCATGAACTGCTATATATATTATGACTTTTGATGATATTAAGGTAAATACAGTGTTTGTTCTCTATTAAAATCTTTCATTTGCTAACTATGCCTATCAGTAGTTAGTGCCTTCAGTAGTTAGAATCTTTTATTTAGCTGGCAGCAGTGGCGCTTGCTTTTTTGCAGTAGCTCGAGTAACCAAGATTTTTGTGAGGTAAGTGATTTGTGAAACGCGTAGGTTAATGTTAGTCAGGGCCATTCTTTTGTAGGGATTTTTGAAAGTCAGATTGCGTTGCGCTAAAAAAATATTGTGTGTCAGTTTAAGCACAGTCATGTATAAATTTTTCTAAGGGGACGTTTCACTATGATGAGGAAAAGGGGGGAGGAGAGTAAAGGAAAGAAGGGGGGAGCCAATGGAGGGAAGGGACATAGAAAAGGATGGGATGCAAGAAGGAGTGGAAAGGCAGGAGAGGGGAGAGCAAAAGGACTCAGGGGAGAGAAGGGAGGCAGAGAGAGGGTAGGCAGGGAAAAAACAGGATGAAATGGGGGGAGAAGAGGGAGCCCGGGGAAAGGAAGGGAGGGGGAGGTGAGGATCAGAGTTGATAGGAGGAATAAATGGAGGTAAAGAGGGCATCATCCATGAGGGGGAGTCGATGGAAGCCACCTTGGGAAAAGAGATGGAGGCTGTAGAGGGGGAAGGTAGGGGGGACACAACGGTGAAGGCATAGGAGAGGGTCGGGGTTGGAGAGGAGAGGAGCAACCAGAGGATGAGGGGGATCAAGGTGGCTGGAGGTGTAGAGGACGCTTACTGTTCGAGGAAAAGGACCAGATGGGGGAAAGGAATCAGGTTGTGGAGGATCCGCATGGGGGATGGGAGGTGTACACGGAAGGCGAGGTGGAGTACATGGCGCTCGAAGATCTGGATGGACTTATAGAAATTGGGAGGGGGGGGGGGAGGAAAGCAGCTTTTTTTTCCTTTATTGAGTCTCGATTCCCCCCCTCGCCCCCCCCCCCCCCCGAAGGGAGCGGACTGGCAGCAGCTTAGTACACTGCTCTTCAGCCTACAGAATTTGTTTTAAAAAGATGAAGGTAATAAATAATAAAAGCAGGCAATAAAATCGGTGACTTCGATGGTACAATGGAGGAAAATCGTGGATCTTAAAACATAAAACAGAGGGTTGATGATGCTAATAAAATACATATGAAGCAGACAGGTAAACTAATAGACAGACAATTAAGAAACACGGTGACAGTCTGGTTTCTGTTCACAAGAGATATAAAATTCACACCCAGTGACAGCATGATTTCCGTTCGCAACACTTTGGAAAGATGAACAATACTGAACATTCACTTGAACACTGCACTGAGAAGTTGACACAAATATGACATACCACAGCCAAGGGCAGACAGGGGGAAACCTGGACAGAGGATGGGAAAGAAAAAGGGGAGGAAGGATACGAAAAACGAAGTGGGGGGGGGGGGCAAAGGAGCTGATGGAGGATGAGGACCCATAAGAGGGGGCGGGGGACTGGGCATACGCGACAGGGAGTGGGGAAAGGTGGAGGAGGGGAATACAAAAGGATTCGGTGGGAGGGGGGGATAAGGGAGGCAGAAAGGCAGGGAGAAAAACAGGATGTGAGGGGGGGGGGGAAGAGGGAGCCTGGAGAAAGGACAGAGGAAAGGAGGGGGGATGTGGATCAGAGTTGATAGGAGGGATAAATGGAGGGAGAGAGGGCATCATCCGGGAGGGGGGGTTGACGGAAGCCACCTTGGGAAAGGAGATGTAGGGTGTAGAGATGGAGAGTAGGGGGGTCACAACGGTGAAGACGTGGCAGGGGGCGGGTGTTGGAGAGGAGAGGACCAACCAGGGAGTGAGCGGATCCAGGCGGCGGGAGGTGTAGAGTATGCGGATATGTTCGAGCAATAGGAGCAGATGGGGGAAAGGAATCAGGTCGTAGAGGATCCGCGTGGGGGACGAGAGGCGTATACGGACGTCGAAGTGGAGTGCATGGCGCTCGAGGATCTGGAGGGACGTATAGAATTTGGGGGGAGGGGGGAGGAAAGCTGCACCCAACTACGCTTATCTATCTGTACATATTGTAATTTGAAGTCCCCCAGCCGCATTTTCCTATCTTCTTTGAAGGCTAATTTCATAAACCACTCTATGCGGTTTTTATCAATAGACAAACTGATACTCGAGGTAGGTTTTTGTGTATAATTCATAGCTATAGTAACGAAGAGTGTATAACATACATACTGTTACCTGTTCCACATATAACTGGCGCTTGGAGTGACATCTCATGGCAATAATGAGAGCTAGGAGCTGGTCAGCTACAGAGGATGCAGCATCTGGTGGGAAGAGCAATAAACACCCGCTGCGATTCCAGAGAGCAGCAAAGCTTGACCACTGTCGAGGATGTCGATACGTACTTTCTTCTTCTATACGTATTACAAAGTCGCCCACCGCGTTTTTCCGCCTGTGTGTCAGGGCTAATCTTAGGAAGTACTGTACGGACTTTCCCACAGCTGATTGATTCAAGAGGAAGATTTCTGGATATAGTTAATTACCAATACGCCAGGAAAGTCGTCTAGCTGCGAATACTTGGGTTATCCAGGTGAAGTTAGGGCTGGTCGTTGATATACTTTTAAATCTAGGCTGAGTAAACATTCACTTTCTAGCGACGGTAACAGGTGTAACAGGTGAGAAGAGTAATCGACACGATCAGTGCCTTTACTAGTTAACAACAAAACTGCTTGTTGAGTTATAGCGTCTGGCAAATCATACTTCGTTAGCCTCCAATTTTTCGATACTGGATACTGATGTTACAGTCAGGGCCGAAAATGAGAATTTCCAACCATGCTTTTTTCGGTCCTCGCATGAAGCTAATGTTAGCACTGACATTGCAGTGGACCGTAAGTAACTGCAGGCTATTTAAAATTTCCGAATGCGCATGTGACAATGCTCCAGCTAATGGCTCGCAGGTTGCCAGTGTTAGGATTCATGACCGTCGGCAGAACGCAGCGTCCAGAGCGGCGCGTGGGCGCCGTCGACAGCTGCTGCTCTCTCGCCAGCGACTGTAAATATCGCCGGCCGAGCTGGTTAAACAGCGTTATGCAAATGCCGTAAACGATAACAGACGCGCCGGCCGCCGCCGCCGCCGACGACCAAGTATCGGCGCGCTTAAAATATTCCGCTCGATTTAATTAAGGAGAAATTAGATTCGGAATTTTTAAGAGGGCGCAGCAGCGGCGGGGTGAAGCCGCCGGCCGCGGGCTGCTGATCGCCAAACCGGCGGCGCGTTTCGCTTCTGCGCGATTGGTCAGCCGCGGGAGGCGGGGTGGGGAGATCGACTGGGGCATCGACAGCGGCGAATGAGTACAGCTGCGGCTGCGGCGGCGGCGGCGGACGGAGCGGGCTCCGGATCCGAAAGGGAATCAATTCGATTCGAATTCCGGGCGGGCCGGTTAGCGGTTTATTCAGGCCGCTTAAAACAAACAGAGCGCCGGCGTAACCCGCTTGACTCGCGCACAATAACACGATCCAGTATTCGGGTTTTAATTACCGACCGGGGCGCCGCGACGGCGGGCGGCTGGACTAGACGCTCCCCCCACCTCCGCCAGTCACAGGGCGCCGGCGCTCTGGCAGTGCCATGGCGTCATGGGGCTGCGGCGACGCCACCAAACGGACGGCGGTGCAGTAATTACCACCCAGCAGCGTCCCCACAATGGCAAATAATCAGCTGTCTGGCCGCCACCGGAATTTTGAAACTGCAGAGGAGCGACGAAATATTCGAACACGCTTGCCACAGTCAGTTCAAAAGTTGCGACTTACCCGCAGCAAAAATATCCTAGCGATTCGAGCATATACTTATACAGGGTGTTACAAAAAGGTACGGCCAAACTTTCAGGAAACATTCCTCACACACAAAGAAAGAAAATATGTTATGTGGACATGTGACCGGAAACGCTTAGTTTCCATGTTAGAGCTCATTTTATTACTTCTCTTCAAATCACATTAATCATGGAATGGAAACACACAGCAACAGAACGTACCAGCGTGACTTCAAACACTTTGTTACAGGGAATGTTCAAAATGTCCTCCGTTAGCGAGGATACATGCATCCTCCCTCCGTCGCATGGAATCCCTGATGCGCTGATGCAGCCCTGGAGAATGGCGTATTGTATCACAGCCGTGCACAATACGAGCACGAGGAGTCTCTACATTTGGTACCGGGGTTGCGTAGACAAGAGCTTTCAAATGCCCCCATAAATGAAAGTCAAGAGGGTTGAGGTCAGGAGAGCGTGAAGGCCGCGGAATTGGTCCGCCTCTACCAATCCATCGGTCACCGAATTTGTTGTTGAGAAGCGTACGAACACTTCGACTGAAACGTCCAGGAGCTCCATCGTGCGTGAACCACATGTTGTGTCGTACTTGTAAAGGCACATGTTCTAGCAGCACAGGTAGAGTATCCCGTAAGAAATCACGATAACGTGCTCCATTGAGCGTAGGTGGAAGAACATGGGGCCCAATCAAGACATCACCAACAATGCCTGCCCAAACGTTCACAGAAAATCTGTGTTGATCATGTGATTGCACAATTGCTTGCGGATTCTCGTCAGCCCACACATGTTGATTGTGAAAATTTACAAATTGATCGCGTTGGAATGAAGCCTCATCCGTAAAGAGAACATTTGCACTGAAATGAGGATTGACACATTGTTGGATGAACCATTCGCAGAAGTGTACCCGTGGAGGCCAATCGGCTGCTGATAGTGCCTGCACACGCTGTACATGGTACGAAAACAACTGGTTCTCCCGTAGCACTCTTCATACAGTAACGTGGTCAACGTTACCTTGTACAGCAGCAACTTCTCTGATGCTGATATTAGGGTTATCGTCAACTGCACCAAGAATTGCCTCGTCCATTGCAGGTGTCCTCGTCGTTCTAGGTCTTCCCCAGTCGCGAGTCATAGGCTGGAATGTTCCGTGCTCCCTAAGACGCCAATCAGTTGCTTCGAACGTCTTCCTGTCGGTACACCATCGTTCTGGAAATCTGTCTCGATACAAACGTATCGCGCCACGACTATTGCCCCGTGCTAATCCATACATCTTAGGGATTTTCTCTGGCTCGTGATGACTGGGTGTTGTGTGATGTCCTTAGGTTAGTTAGGTTTCAATAGTTCTAAGTTCTAGGGGACTGATGACCATGGATGTTAAGTCCCATAGTGCTCAGAGCCATTTGAACCATTTGAACCAATCCATACATCAAATGGGCATCTGCCAACTCCGCATTTGTAAACATTGCACTGACTGCAAAACCACGTTCGTGATGAACTCTAACCTGTTGATGCTACGTACTGATGTGCTTGATACTAGTACTGTAGAGCAATGAGTCGCATGTCAACACAAGCACCGAAGTCAACATTACCTTCCTTCAATTGGGCCAACTGGCGGTGAATCGAGGAAGTACAGTACATACTGACGAAACTAAAATGAACTCTAACATGGAAATTAAGCGTTTCCGGACACAAGTCCACATAACATCTTTTCCTTATTTGTGTGTGAGGAATGTTTCCTGAAAGTTTGGCCGTACCTTTTTGTAACACCCTGTATACAGGGTCTGTAGTAGTTAATGGCGCAAACACATACAGTTGAAAGCACACAATACTGGAAGCAAACGAAGTTTAATAATGTTTGGCTCTAAAATGCCTAGCTGAAGAGCTATGGGAACGTCTTTATCTTCGAGACTGTGAAACATATATCTTCTACTGAAAGCTTTTTGTTTTTCTTATTTCGAGAGGACACACAACATGAAAAAAAATCTGATACACATAGGCTCCAAAATGCGTAGCTTAAGGGCTATACACATTTGTTCAGTAGAAATGTGTTTCATAATATACATGATGAACAAGTGCTCAGAGTGCCCTGTATATTATTCACATTACGTATTACAAAAATTTGTAATACGTCAGGTTATTAATTTCTTTTCGTAATAGCCATGTTCAATCATAATAAGATAAAAAGGCAATAAGTCACACAAAATACGCCAAACTTGCGTCCGAAGGCATCAGAAATTAAATTAAAAGTTGGATGTCCCAGGACTAATGGTCAATATTCACGGATATGACAGGGTCGTTCATTTGAAGCAAAAAGCTTCAGGCGGACATATGTCCAACATCTAACGGTTTCCGAGACAGAACACATTTAATATACGCTGTTAGTTATGGAACTGATGGCTTTATACACAAATGGTTTGAATCATACTTAACTAATATAATGTAAAAAGTTGTACTGAATAATTCAAACTTTGTTGTAGAAAATTTCAATGGTGGAGGAGAAGTCGTAAAGGGATTCTCACAGGGTTCAATTTTGCGTCAATTCTTATTCCTATGACAGAAAGACATCCTGGGCAAATATGTTGAAAGCAACGAGGTAGGTTGGGCTAGCATAAAATGTCAAAGAGGTCGACGGTAAGACACACACATGGCCGCCAATAGTTCCAAAATAAATGTGCATTAAATATTTTCTATAACGATCAGAAAGCATTCGGCTTAGGGCGTATGTGCAAATGAAACTCTTTGCTTCAACTGAGCGCTTCTGTTATGTCCCTGAGTGTTGACCATACGTCCTGGGACACCCTGTTTAAGTGAGGTAGTTCGTTAATCATATTAAGTTGGAATATATAAAACGATAGGGTCCCAAGAATGAGCCAAATCACCTTCGTCATGTACGTTTAAAACTGTAAGTGCCATAGGCACGGTCGTAATACATATGCGTTGCTTCAGTAAGAGTTATGCAAAAAGTAATTACGCTTGCGTCGCACTCTAAACTTAGCACTTACGAGTGCAGTAGTCTCATACTAAGAAAGCCAGAGATACAGAACGTTTTACGTGTTACATTTACGCGTTTAAAACTCTCATACTTTCGGCGTAAAATTTACACATATATCAATTTTACTATTTGTATGTCCGAGATCAAGGTGTATTTAAAATTTAATGACGATTTCAGCGAGAAATGGACACGAGCTTCAAACGGTTGAATTTGGAAATTTGTGGAAAGGTCTTATGGGAACAAACTGCTGAGGTCATCGGTCCCTAAGCTTACACACTACTTAATCTAACTTAAACTAATTTACGTAAGGAGGACACACACACCCATGCCCGAGGGACGGCTCCAACCTCCAACAACGGGGGAAGTCGCGCGGACCGTGACAAGACGCGTGAGACCGCTCGGCTACCCCGCGCGGCTTCAGACTGTTAAGAGCTATTAAGCCCATTAAGCCTATTAAAATCTTTCTCAGCGCGGATACGCTGTAGCTTTGCTTTTGTAGGCCAATTTGAGGGTGTTTCCGCCTTAAAGGGCCATGCTCCTGAAAATGACCAAAAATTTGAAAAAAAATTTCTTGGTCTGTAGAAAAGAGCACTTCATGCTGATTTCAAAAATGTATAGTTTATGGACATTATCATTTTCTGTTCACTCTAAAATTGAGGTTGAACGTAATGTTGCACAGGGGCCACGCCCATCTTTCAGTTTGAAGGGCGTTGGAATACGTGATGCATTATTTTGTTCTTCCGTTTTTTCTGTCGTTAGTTATGGATCGTTAACACAGGTGTATTCTAGAATGCACTGAATCCCGGAACCAAAGTACAGGCATGTCAAGAAGGCTATGGTTCGAATGTAAACAAAGATCTGAGAATATGTGATTTCGGAATTTCAAAAGTGTGTACTTTCGTAGTTGTTGTGTGTTGTTTTGTTTCTGTGTGTGTATTTCCTGTGCGACAAATGCCGAGGCTTAAGAAATTTAGCCCCAAACGGAAGTTTCGCGGCAACCAGTTCCAAACACAACCGAATAATACACATCGGTTGCTTCAAAAGTCGCCTGCGGAAGTTGTCTACTGGCAGTGCTTCTAGACCAACTTTCGCTTTCTGAATGTAATAAGAACAAGCCTAGTAGTATTGTGAGCAGCAATAACGACGCAAATGTTATTGTGAACCTAAATATGCTGTCAAGATTTCTGAAGAGTGCTGTGAAATGTAAGTACTGCAATTGTGAAGATAGTATTGACGTTTCTGAGGACATTACAGCTAGAAATTCTCTTTCAAGTCGGTTAGTGATTGCTTCTACCTCTTGTAAAATGCACAGTGACTTTTTCTGTAGTGATGGATTTGCCTCCACTTCCACTGAGGTTTGACAGATACAATAAATTAATACATAATGCTTTATGTGGTGTAAGTTAACATTCAATGAAAAGAGCAACAGAAGAAGCAGTAGCCTTGTCTGAGAATACAGACATTGTAGGCGTATTTGATACAGACATTGTAGGAGTATTTGATACTTCTCTGAATGGAGTTTTAACTGCCACATTTATTGAAACTGGTAAGATACTAGATTGTGAATGTCTAACAAAGTATTGCCAGAGTTGTTCAAGTAAATTTACTGGCACCCATGTTTGTGTAAAGAACTTTGATGGCCCAGGTGAAAACATAGAAACGAAAGGAGTTCTAAACATTTTTAGAAGATCAAAGATCAGTCGTGGTGTAAGGTATCTAGGCTACCTTGGGGATGGAGACTGTAAAGGACACACTATTGTTGTTAATGACAGACCATATGGGGACACACTGATAGAAAAGCTTGAATCTGTTGGGCATGTACAAAAAATAATTGGACTTCGGCTGAGAAAATTATGTAAAGACATCAGTGAAAAAAACTGTCAGACGGAAAACACATACGCGGTCCATGTCGTCTTACAAAAAGTGAAATTGATTCTTTGACTCAATGTTATGGACTAGCAGTAAGGAGAAATGTAGGAGATTTTGAGAACATGAGAGAAGCTTTTTGGGTAACGTGGTTTCACGGAGTGTTAAAAGACGAAACCCCACAGCATGGTTTGTGTCCAAAAGGGGACGATTCGTGGTGTGAGTACTGGTTGAGGAATGCTACAGGCGTACAATATACCCAGAAGCATTCCTTACCATTTGCTGTAAAGGAGGCAATTGGGGCTATATATAGGGATCTGGCAAATAGAACTCTACTTAGGAAATGTATGCACGGTCTCTCTCAGAATGCAAATGAAATCTTCAACAGCTGTATATGGGAGATAACACCCAAATCTGTATTTGTTGGGCTGACAGTGCTGAAGATTGGTGTAACGGATACAATAATAACATTCAATGATGGTGCAATTTCAAGGGCCAATGTTATGAAGAAATTGAACATATGGCTTCAGCTCTAACTGCTATTGATAAGCCGCGGGTAACGGAAGCAGAGACAGCTGCAGAATCTGTTGTCAAGGAGTCAAGGATGAAGAAAATAATGAAGAGAAAGAGTATGGAGGATAAGAAAACAGGAGTATGTTCTAAACGAGCAAAGTGGTAAGTTAATAAATCTGTAAATCTTCTTTTGGTTCAAATGGCTCAAATGGCTCTAAGCTCGATGGGACTTAACATCTGAGGTCATCAGTCCCATAGACTTAAAACTACTTAAACCTGACTAACCTAAGGACATCACGCACATCCATGCCAGAGGCATGATTCGAACCTGCGACCATAGCAGCAGCGCGGATCCGGAATGAAGCGCCTAGAACCGCTCGGTCACAACGTCCTTCTAAATCTTCTTTTACGATTTATCGAAAACTTGAATTTTCATCATTCAGGTACTCTTTTCTCGTAAATGACTGAAGTTACAAAAATTCGTACAGATGTTTAGAATGACTTCCTCTATCTCCCTTGCCTACTATTTCCTGATGATGTCTGTGATATTTGAGCTACCTTTTTAAATATTTTTGTTGAAGTAAAATAAATTGTCTTTTTCACAGATCAGCATCAGGGAAGGAAATTGGAGGCATAAAACTCTCATGTGAATGTTGTCTGTACTCTGACTTTTCCAAGCTGTGCAGTCAATGGTTCCAAAGAAAATGGTACCGCAGTGCAATAGTATTCCGTTTTTTATACTGTTATAAATATTGTTGTCAGTACCAAAATATAATACATATCTCAATGACTTTTTGGTAAATGCTTTGACTAATCACCCTAATTGTGTGTAAGAATTTTGAGCTATCTCTCATAGATCAGCTGCACTATGAGGGTGAAGATAACACTAAAAACGCAGCCCGTTCAGGGGCGAGTACCCTTAACAAAACACAAGCGTCGCATATTAAATTCTTAGTCTCGGTTTCCCCCTGCTACTAAAGTACGTTGCAAACAGATATCGTTTACACACTTTACCTCTATACGTTGCGTAGATGTTGTAAGTAAGTCAGAAAAGAAACCCTAGAGACGAACTGATTATAATAAAATGTGCTACGTTAACTAGCGCACTTAACTATTTTGTGAATGTATTTATTAAATGAATAACCGAGCGAGGTGGTGTAGAGGTCAGCGCACTAGACTCGCATTCGGGAGGACGACGGTTCAAATCCCCGTTCGGCCATCCCGATTTAGGTTTTCCGGAATTTCCGGAATTTCCCTAAGTCGCTTAAGGCAAAAGCCGGAATTGTTCCTTTGAAAGGACACGGCCGCTTTCCTTCCCCATCCTTAAAAACACAGGGCAAGTGTGAGTAGAAGGGTTCCGTACAAACTTAATGGTAGGATTACGGGTAGTATTGGTAGCATTGGTAGGGAAATAAACACAAATTTATGTGATAGCAACTGGGAATCGATGACTTCCCTTTGTTTTTGTTCTGCACACAGTTAGAACCCCACATCGTTCAGTGTTAGACTGTTGTATACTTCGTAACCTTGCAAAATATAAATTGCATCTTATATGTAAGAAAAATTAGCTGATCGTGTAAGTTCTGGGCTTTTATGTAACCATGGTAATTGCTTTCGATGCGAGTACAGTTTACAAGCACAAACAAAGAATCAGTATGATTATTGTTTTATTTTGTGTTCAATGGAACGTTCTTCATCATGATCAAATGCAAGTTTCCTGTTATTATTGATAACTGCGAATGTTGTTCGCAAGTAACAGAAATATGTTTTACATAAGCTCGACGAAGTGTTGAAGTGATGTTTGATATGTTTTTGTTTTGAGGTTTTTTAAATTTTAGCCTTTCCTAAGGAAACTGCGTTTTCTAGCAACACACGAGAAGTCTGTACTTTCTTTCTTTTTACAGCAGCATCCCTCGATTTCAAGTAATGAATTAACAGTTTTCGAGTAAGACCTGAATTAAACACTGAAAATTTCAATTTTACGGTAAATACCGTTTATTTTTAAGTAACAGACAGGGAGATAACTATGTAGAACAAAAATGTTCTGTATGTTATGTGGCCCTTTATATACCCTGACCCAGTTTCCAGATGGTTCATAGCTTCCGGTTTCTAGGGAAACCTAGTAAGATATTTATCGCATATACAAACAGAGAGATCGAAATGAGGCAACGCCCAATAAGTATGCAACCCACATAATGTACAGGTAACGCGGTTACAGTCTTAAAACAACTACGAAAACTAGTGTAGTCAACCAAACGTAAATACTTTTTGCATTAAACTTACAAAGGAATTTTTTGCCTACGTTACCCTCAAGCAGAAAGCTTAAATTACCAATGTTAACGAAATAATAAATTCCAAAAATATGAAAGACTGACGTTGGTAGGGTGAGGGCGAGAGTGTATTCAAAATAAGATGCAACTTTTGTAGGCCAATTTGAGGCTGTTTCCTGGCTTGATAGACTAGAGTGTCCTGTATCACACTGCATGTCTTTAGTTCCCCTATACCACTTTGGTACGGTGTAAACAGCTGCCGTTTACACTCTGTAGACAGCGCTTGCCCCTATCTCTGCCGTGCTAAGGTTTGAAACCAGCATATACGCGTGATGGAGGGCAAAAGCTGAGTTTCTGTCACTACGCACTGCGTGGAGTCGACACTTATAGTTTCTCTCCTTTATAGCTAAAATCAAGCACTGATTTTAACAACTGAACGATTTGTTGTTTCGTATCACAAATAAAGTATACTAGTACAGTGAAACTAACTTCTCCGAAATTTCCAATATTAATGCTATAGCCATCCTATTTACTTTTGACCAGGTGAAAGGGTAACAAACAGTTCGAAACACTTTATTGATGGTTCTTTCTCTTTACAAATGACAGATTAGAGTTCTTCACTGCATTGCCTGTTTTTTTTTCCATTGAGAGCCATTTAGTTCAAGGCTTCCACAAGACTAAAAGACGAAATACCAGTTTGGCATACAGCTTTAGTTTTCTGGCGATTCGTCAACAAAACGTGTGAAATGTTTTATTTGGCTTTTGTAAGAAATTATACCTATTTTTATCCAAAATGATAGATTTTTACACAAAATAAGCGTTTATGTTTTATGACTTTTGTTTAATCCAGTACAGCTACTGAAACAATATCAGGTATATTAGGAAGCGTTGATTAAAGAGAAAACTCTTGCAGTGTGTTGGAAATTCATTGCATTATGGATCTTTGGAACAACGTACTTTTACGAGATGGAATACACACAGAGATTCCCTGATGATGTTAGTAACTGTCAGGGATGGTACAGAACGTAATTTTACCAATTTGGGGTAAGAGACCCTGGTCCGCGAAAGACCGAATCTAAAATTATAAGCGAAAATCGCTCAGATACCTATGACAATGGAATACGTGTACAGGTACTATTGTTGGTGATATTCTGTGTTAGGAAACTTCCAGACGTGATTGTACGGAACATAACAAGAAAAAAATTCCTCGTAAGCATGGGCTCTAATACGCATACGTTAAGTGTTATGAGCACTTATCCATTTACGGTACTGTGAAACACACCTCTCCTATTGAATATGGGCTCTAAAATGCAAACCTCAAAAGCTATGAGCACCTGTTCAGTAGAAGATATGTGTTTCACAGTAGCGAAGATGGACAAGTGTTCATAGCTCTTAAGGTATTTATTTTAGTGCATGTGTGTGCTAGATATTTTTTCCTTGTTTTGGTCGTTACTACAACCTCTGAAAGTTGCGTACCCTATTATCTCGGAAACAACGGTATCAGTATATGAATCTCACTGTCAGAAGTATCAGAACGATTCTCTACCAGGGTCTCTTAGATCATTTGACGCGGTTACCCCTCTCCGTCAGCCCTTAAAGTTGTAACATCGTCACGGAATCACTCTGTAGAGTATCATTCATAATATTTACACACAAATAAATAGTCTCAAATAAAAGTCCAATTGCGTCTGCTTTGTGATGATATAACTCCTTAACTTCAACTACAAATTTGCTGACTTATATCGAGAAGTGTGTTCATAATTTTTCTATGTATACATCTTCATCTGTGGAACCAAACGCTCCACATAATTTCACACTTGTAATAAATAAATCTTTACGGGAAATACAACAATTATGACAAAGACACACTGAACGGTATTACAGAAGTCACCTACAAGTGGCAACCGCCACCAAGTCAGCTGATTAACATGTTCGTTTCAGTACAATGACGACATGGGCGGCCTGTATCATTTATGTTCTGGAGGCTCCGCACAGGCGTGATCGACTGCGTTTTCCTTTCTTTACCGTGTTCTACGCCAAATTAGGCGAACACGAAGATATTCACGAAATTACCTGTATTGTATAAGTAGTATAAAAGATGCAGTGGTGAAGGGACATCACACGATTGTAACGTTATAAAATACTTTCTTGATAACGTCTGATATTGAAAAGGAATCGGTAACACTATTACCTGTAAGTGGAATGGCTATGGAGAGTCAGGACCAGTTCGACCGACCTTAAACCCTCGCACTTGCACATGTGCAAAAACATATCAACCATCTGAATTTTGTACGTGTTAAAAACTATCCCACCTATCTGAATTCTGCTTGAATTGGCACCATGTTCAAAAATATGTGAACGATGCGGATTTTGACCGTGCTCAAAAGCATCTGAATGATCTGATTTTACGCCCTGTTAAAAAGCATCTGAATGATATAAATTTTGAATTAATTGGTGCCACATTCAAAAGTATGGAGTGATCTGAATTTTGTACTATGTTCAGACGTATCTAAATGATCTGAATTTTTTGTAAACTTATGTCATATTCAAAAGTACTAGAACATTCTGAATTTTGTATAAATTTGCATTATGTTCAAAAGTATTCAAACACTGTAAATTCGTGCCATGCCCAAGCAGATGCTGCATATGAAGCAAGGAAGGGATATTACAGTTTGAAGTCCCATGATTGTCAAAAGGTAACTGTGGAAGACGGATGTGAAGAGAGCAGCAGATTCCTTCGTTAGAAGCTTTTTCAAATTGGGCTTGTCTGACCTTACACATCTCTCTCTCTCTCTCTCTCTCTCTCTCTCACACACACACACACACACACACACACACACACACACACACACACACACACACACATACGATGCATAGTGTCTGCAATTTAACCTGAAAGTGTGCCTGTGGACCTTTGAGGCCACTTTGACCGATATTTAACCCTTGCGCTGGTACATGTGCAAAAATATACAAATGATGAGAACACTGTGTCTTGTCAAAAAGTATCTTGCAGATCGTAATGAAACGTCCCCTTTCAACAATTTATACAAGACTGTGCTTAAACTGACACACAATGTTTTTAGCGCAACGCAATCTGACTTTCAAAAATCCCTACAAAAGAATGGCCCTGACTAACATTAACCTATACGTTTCACAAATCACTTACCTCACAAAAATCTTGGTTATTCGAGCTACTGCAATACAGCGAGCACCACTACTGCCAGCTAAATAAAAGATTCAAACTACTGAAGGCACTAACTACTGATAGGGATAGTTAGCAAATGAAAGATATTAATAGAGAACAAACAATGTATTTACCTTGATATCATCATATATAAATATAGCAGTTCATGACAAATTTCAAAACTCCGCCATCTCTCTCCCCACATCCATTACTGCTGGCGGCTCACCTCCAACTGCGCAACGCTACGCGCTGTTCACAGCCAGCTGCCTAACACTACAATGGCGAGTATTACAACAATGCAAAGCAGCCACAGACTACACACAGCACAGCCAGTGATTTTCATACAGAGGTGGCGTTACCAATAAAAAAACCTAAACAGCCTACTTACATAGCCCCCATGCTCCCCACAAAAAATTTTACAAATTGTTTTGGGCAGTGCCCAATAATGATTTAATAAAATTTTTCATAATTACAATAACAAAGATATCAAATGCACACACTTATTGATACAATGTTGGTCAAAAGCTAAAATTTTCTCACAGTCCATAAAGACAGTCCTGATTGTTCATCACGGTAAAATGGTAGTGTTTTTCTCAAAGTCTGAGCAGTAGAAGAAAATGCACACGGAAGTAGTGGATTTCCATGCAGTCTTGAAGAAGTAGCGTTGTCCTTCCAACGGAAAGACAGTGCTGACTCTTGACATGCAGACAGATAATGGGCCACAACAGAGCAAACCCACAGCAGAGTCATTCGAAGTTTTGAAGAATATTGGTAGGTAGGTCATCACAGAGCAGACCCACTGTAGTCCTGGTAGAGAGTATGGTATTGGTGGGCCACCAGAGGTGCAGACCCACTGCAGTCCTTGTAGAAAGTGTGGACAGGCCCACTGTAGTCCTGGTAGAGATGACCAGCAGCCACCTGTTGTGACTGTGCAGGTGCACAATCACCAGTGAAGAGTCTTGCAGTTAATATAGCAAGTCCATAACCACCACTTGTGCACTCACAAAGTTTTTTGGAATCGACCTTAGAACGATCAATGTTGTTATCCAGTCCCTTGCTGAATCATTAACACACGTGCAAACACAATCAGTCCCTACTTCTCACATATTGTCCATATACTATGACCAACAGAAACGTGTGCAGTGAAATGTAACTAACAAGTTAATAATATCATGAACTGGTGACAATTACAATTTTATAACATAAGAATACAATAACAAAGGTACAAAATACATCATTAAAAACATAACAATACAGATAACATTTGTAGTACAGGCTTTACAAAAGAATCGAAATAACATATCCATCAGAGTTCCAGGAATTGTGACATAAGTATATACATAAAATAATGAGAATAGTTTTCGAAACATTAATTTCACACATGAACATTGAAACAGAACAGAATTGTAAACAACTTTACAAAGAAAATAACATATTATTAATGCAACTTATATTTGAGGATAACAGTATTCCTCCTCATAGTGAATATAGCTTAGTACCAGAAAAATTCTACAACATAAATCGTATTAGCTAAACACATAAAGACAGGAAAAACACAAATACACAAGAGTACACACACATATGACGGAATAATACAAAAGGAAAGGACAGGGTTTGTTTTACTGCAGTATTTTGCATGGAGATCTCCCTTTGTTCATCATTATTCCCAAAAGTACTATCTATACCTGCTTTCTGTACTTTTTTCGTTTAACTTCTCAATGCATTTCTTCCAATTCATCGCAACTCATTCTCTTATATAGTCTACCCCCTCTTAAGCTAACTTAAATCTACTGAGCTCAGATGCTAAACTAAGGGACGAGGCAATGCAGCAGCACAAAACAAGTAACACAAACAGCAAGGACAAAAAAAATCAAATTTGCAAAGCAAGCTACAGTAAATCTAAATTACCAAGCAATTCAACATTACAACTAATATGAGGCAATGCACAGCAAACAAGAAAAATAAATCTGGCTTAGCAGAGTAACACAAATTAAAATTCAGTAGCACTATGCCTGGCAAACAGCAGCTTATATCTAAACATGACATAACTCAAGCAGAAAAAATAATACACTAAAGATAACAATGCAGATAAGGGAAATGTATAATCACATCTTAATATCTATGTAAATTAAGTGGTGCACCACAAATTATTCTACAAAAGAAATTACCAAGTACTTGAAAAGAAAATTATAGATGCAGTTACTGTTATTAGTCCCTTCTTATTGTTCTCTCCATTCCAAGAGCTCCTTTTTCGGAGAATGTGGATCAGAAAATAATTATTTAATAAATCTGTTGACAGAAAGTGTTCACATTAGCAGATGCATTTAAGTTTATTTTATAAAACCAATGCTGCAACACAGCTGGAAACCAGATATTAAACAAAATGAGCAATCTCTTAACTACAAAGACAATAGATGTAAAATGTTTCTAATCATTTCATTAGGCATTTTAGTAAATATCACAAATTACGAGCTCCACAGTATGCTTTCAACAAGGAAATGTCAATAGCGAGGACAATGGCCTCCCCTTTCTTTTTTTCTACCTGTGCTTCTGATGAAGCACTCACTAATGACTTGTTCTCCCGGCGTCTGACACAGCTGCGTGCCCACGACGCATTACGTGCAGGTGGTCACTTAACTTTCTTACGGAAATATTTACGACAGCAGTTTTCGCTACAGTGATAGTCTCATATAAAAAAATTCACAGGTCGAGAATTTACATTGCAAATATGTAGAAACAAAATCCTATGAATATAACAGTGTCCAAAAAATTTTCGCCGGCATTGTGATACATTCACGCATTTACACACATTTCATAACTCTTAAAGTACGATTCTTGGTTTCCAACATCCTGTTTCACAAGTCAAGAGTCCCTACTTCTATTCATTATTCATATACATATAAACACGTAATCACATTCCTCATATATGGTAACATAATACACATCGTCGTCATAAAAATAACATAATAACACCTCATTCAAATCTCAAAAAGGTCGTAGCTTTCTGCAATAATTTCAAACCATAAAAAATATTCTCTGCTCATTTCAATAGTGTCATCTGCCTCAAACGTACTTTAAAAATCATGATCTCATACCAAATACATCACTGAAAGCTCTCATAGTATCACAATGGTTCCGAAAAATGTGAGCATTTCTCAAACTACAGACAAAATACAATTTCGTAAGTGTGAAGTTATCCAACTGCGTAATTACGTAAACATCTGTCACTGATGTAGTAAAAACGTTTGTCTGTCTCAGTTAAATGATCAGATAGCTGTGTAATTATGTGTTGGAGAAATATGGTACCGATGTGTAAAGTTGTATAAGCAAATACCATATTAGCTAGGGTTCCTTGTGGTTGCCACACACATGGTACACAAAGTAAGCATGTACCCCCCTGAGGATTAATGTAATTATACCCTCAGGTGTTACAGATTACAGCAATGGAATGAAATGTATCATGGAAAACTTTCTTTGTAATTCAAAAATCTTTAAAAATAAATGTTTTAAGTACAAAATTAATCACTGAAATGCGTGTCCTGTAGCGCTAAAGGTGCATCTTGTTGTAAGATAATCTCTGTGGAAGTATCGTAGTTATTTTCCTCCGAAAGCTAAGTTCTGCAGAAGCCAATGTACTTACCTCATGATAATCAAAAGTGAAATGCTTGGCGTAGAGATATCTTAGTAATTACGCTTATTGTTGTGATGATGAAAGTACTGTGCTGTAACGTATTGTTGTGCTATGGAAAAGGCTGACTCCTTGTAGCTATACCACAAAAGTTACTAATAAAACATGTTTTGCTTTCCAGAAGAATTCAGAAAAACTGTGCGGATATAAAACAGATACACCGCAAAAGCAACATTGCAAATTGTCACTCATTAGTAGCGTCGTGATACAATCGTGTAGCTGTCACATAAACTAACCACTGTCATCTGATATCTCACAGAAAGTACTTTAAATCCAGAACGTATTTTCAAGTAAACCAAAATATTGCATTAGAATCTCATTAGCAGTACCAGATATAATGTTATTTTTGTCGGAGCCAGCCGGCGCACGTGTATGCCTGCGGTGCGAGTCGTTGTCTGTCTCTTTGTTGCCGCGCGTCGTTACTGGGATTAGGAGGCCTAACTTCCACAAATTCGCCTTGCCGAGAGGGCCCAGCTCTGTTTAAATCCCGCCAGTTGTGATGCAATTCAGGTCTGTCGTTACGATCACATCGTCTGTCGTCATGTCGGTAGTTCCTGTAGTTTCTTTCTTGTCGGTTAAGTGGTGGAGAATTTCTCCCTGAATCGTAACTGCGCGCTGGACCGTTGCGTCTAAAGTTATTCTGTCTCCCTTGATAATAATTATTTTGGTTCCCAAATTGTATGTTTCTTTGATTGTCTCTGTGATAGTCACTACTGCGGAGAGGTGATCTTTCCCTGTAATTATTACTACTCTGCCAACGGTTGTAATACGGGTGGTGTCTGTTTCGGTCACGATTTGTGTTGTGAGAATAGCCTTGTCGCATCCAGTTATTATTTCTTTCATCGCGGAATTGCGACTGATGTGATCTGCAATTGTTGTGGTCCTGCGTTCCGCGATTGTCAGTGTCACTTTCCAGTTCTTGTAACAGTCCCTGAAAAGCTTCAATGTCGTCTTTGCAACGTCCTGCCAAAATAATATGTCGTAAATGTTCAGGTAATTTGATTAAGCAAATGCGGATGAGTTCTGAGGGGCTGTATGGGTTTGACAGGTACTGATTCTTGTGCAACATGTCTTCAAAATATTTCACAAGACTGGAGAATTCAGATTGTTCGAAATGTTTCATCATTATGATGCCATGTTTTACTCGGTCTTGTGTAGCTTGAGACCAATATGCTGAGAGGAAGGCATGGTAAAATTCTCCTTCACTGTGACAATCGTGAATGACCGATCGCATTCTTACAGCTGGTTCATTCTCTAAATAGCCACACATAAATTCTAATCTGTGCTCCAATGACCAGTTGGGAGGAAAACAATGAGAGAATTGATGGAGCCACGCTTGTGGATGAATGTCGTTGCCGGAATTCTTAAATGTTTTGAATTTACGTTTAGTAATGAACAGCTTATAGTCAAAATCATCATGTCGGCGAGTCGCATGTCGGTCATTGTTACGTCGTGTCGGCTGTTCAATCTCAAAATTCGGTGCACATTGCCAATTTCTGTCATAATTTCCGAAATGCGTTGTGTTATTATTTTGTGGCTGTTCCGTATTTCTATGTCCCTCTTCCCGTATTGGGGCGCGAGTGTCCTCTGAAATACGTAATTCTTGTACTACTTGTGCCAACTGATCTTGCACTTCCCGGATTTCTCTTTTGTACTGTGTATTGATTTGATTTTGATTTTGTTTGAATTTTCTAATTTCTACATACTCTACATCTACATCTACATCTACATCTATACTCGGCGAGCCACCTTACGGTGTGTGGCGGAGGGTACTTATTGTACCACTATCTGATCCCCCCTTCCCTGTTCCATTCACGAATTGTGCGTGGGAAGAACGACTGCTTGTAAGTCTCCGCATTTGCTCTAATTTCTCGGATCTTTTCGTTGTGATCATTACGCGAGATATATGTGGGCGGTAGTAATATGTTGCCCATCTCTTCCCGGAATGTGCTCTCTCGTAATTTCGATAATAAACCTCTCCGTATTGCGTAACGCCTTTCTTGAAGTGTCCGCCACTGGAGCTTGTTCAGCATCTCCGTAATGCTCTCGCGCTGACTAAATGTCCCCATGACGAATCGCGCTGCTTTTCGCTGGATCATGTCTATCTCTTCTATTAATCCAACCTGGTAAGGGTCCCATACTGATGAGCAATACTCAAGAATCGGACGAACAAGCGTTTTGTAAGCTACTTCTTTCGTCGATGAGTCACGTTTTCTTAGAATTCTTCCTATGAATCTCAACCTGGCGCCTGCTTTTCCCACTATTTGTTTTATGTGATCATTCCACTTCAGATCGCTCCGGATAGTAACTCCTAAGTATTTTACGGTCATTACCGCTTCCAATGATTTACCACCTATGGCATAATCGTACTGGAATGGATTTCTGCCCCTATGTATGCGCATTATATTACATTTATCTACGTTTAGGGAAAGCTGCCAGCTGTCGCACCATGCATTAATCCTCTGCAGGTCCTCCTGGAGTACGTACGAGTCTTCTGATGTTGCTACTTTCTTGTAGACAACCGTGTCGCCTGCAAATAGCCTCACGGAGCTACCGATGTTGTCAACTAAGTCATTTATGTATATTGTAAACAATAAAGGTCCTATCACGGTTCCCTGCGGTACTCCCGAAATTACCTCTACATCTGCAGATTTTGAACCGTTAAGAATGACATGTTGTGTTCTTTCTTCTAGGAAATCCTGAATCCAATCACAAACCTGGTCCGATATTCCGTAAGCTCGTATTTTTTTCACTAAACGTAAGTGCGGAACCGTATCAAATGCCTTCCTGAAGTCCAGGAATACGGCATCAATCTGCTCGCCAGTGTCTACGGCACTGTGAATTTCTTGGGCAAATAGGGCGAGCTGAGTTTCACATGATCTCTGTTTGCGGAATCCATGTTGGTTATGATGAAGGAGATTATCTAAGAACGTCATAATACGAGAACACAAAACATGTTCCATTATTCTACAACAGATTGACGTAAGCGAAATAGGCCTATAATTATTCGCATCTGATTTATGACCCTTCTTGAAAATGGGAACGACCTGCGCTTTCTTCCAGTCGCTAGGTACTTTACGTTCTTCCAGCGATCTACGATAAATTGCTGATAGAAAGGGGGCAAGTTCTTTAGCATAATCACTGTAGTGTCAGTGAAGGCTACAGGTGTTGTGTCATTCAGATCATCATCTACCTTTGTAGATAAGTTAGTGAACTGATCTGAAAGTTCGGCTACTTTCTCCAATAGTGAACACATTTCCTCAGTGTGTCTTTCTGAACCAAGTTTCAGAGTGTCCATTTGTGTTGAAATCGAATCTACTGTGTCCTTTAAGTTTTCCTGAGTTTTTGCAAGTTGCGTAACCGAATCGGTAGATGCAATTGAGTCAATTTTAGCCCACAAGGTCTCATGATTTTCATGAACAATGGTTTGCAGTTCTTTTATGGCTGCTTCGTGATTCTGTAATGCATTTTCATGCCACGAAAAAATAGGTTGAAAATGCTCACAAATTTGTGTTTTTACGTCATTACAGACTTTTTGACATTTCGATTCAATGTTATGTAACTCAGTAGTTAAATCTTCACGTGTTTGTTCAAGCGTGGTGTGAAGATTTTGTTCCATTGCGTCTAACTGTTGCTGTGTTTGTCTCTGGTGTTGTTCCATTGTGTCTAACTTTTGAAGCTTTTGCTGTGTTTGTCTCTGATTTTGTTCCACTGTGTCTAACTTTTGAAGCTTTTGCTGTGTTTGTCTCTGATTTTGTTCCATTGTGTCTAACTTTAGAAGATTCTGTTCTATTGTGTCTAACTTTTGTAGCCTTTGTCCCATTTGTTGCATTAACTGTAATAACAGTGCACTGGTGTCTGAAACATGATCCTCAGTGCTATTCGGCAACACGTTTGAACCGGCAATATTCGCAGTTTGAATAGCAGAAAATGTGTCTTGACTTATTTGAGAAAAGGGTGAGGACGCAAAACCTGAATCTACAGTATTTGCAAGATTGTGTCCTGTCATTTCGGATTCCTGAGGCGAGCTGTTGCCGACCGATCGATCGATAATGCTTCCCTCTTCACTAATTGTTTCACTGTCCACGCCATTGTTTGCCGCCCGCTCCATTTCCCTATGCACAATTACCAAATTACTACTTTGAACATTAGTTAATTCATTACTCGGTGGCGCTAACACACTGCTTTCTTCACTGTCATTTCTCAGTTTACTTTGGAGCCTAGTATTACGTTTTTCACACGCCATTATTGTCACAATATTTCACACGACAACACAGAAAAGCACAATTTTAAGAGCAAAAATAAGAGAACACATTAACATAGCACTGAAAATAATATCTAGTTAATTGCAGCTACGAAATACTTGGTGCAAATCTACATGCATGCCACAACTGTTTTACTGTGCAACAATGAAAAACCACAACTACCAAGGAGATTCTCTTTACAATTACGCAATAGCAATAAACAAAATCTACACTAATTACACAAACTACAAGAAAAAATCAGAAGATTCCAGTGAGGTATCCTAGGCTAAGGGTCGACATATGAAACGTCCCCTTTCAACAATTTATACAAGACTGTGCTTAAACTGACACACAATGTTTTTAGCGCAACGCAGTCTGACTTTCAAAAATCCCTACAAAAGAATGGCCCTGACTAACATTAACCTATACGTTTCACAAATCACTTACCTCACAAAAATCTTCGTTACTCGAGCTACTGCAATACAGCGAGCACCACTACTGCCAGCTAAATAAAAGATTCAAACTACTGAAGGCACTAACTACTGATAGGGATAGTTAGCAAATGAAAGATATTAATAGAGAACAAACAATGTATTTACCTTGATATCATCATATATAAATATAGCAGTTCATGACAAATTTCAAAACTTCGCCATCTCCCTCCCCACATCCACCACTGCTGGCGGCTCACCTCCAACTGCGCAACGAAATAAGTGTCCAAGGAATAGAAAAGCAACTGGAATCACTCAATAGTGGAAAGTCCACTGGACCTGACGGGATACCAATTCGATTCTACACAGAGTACGCGAAAGAACTTGCCCCCCTTCTAACGGCCGTGTACCGCAAGTCTCTAGAGGAACGGAGGGTTCCAAATGATTGGAAAAGAGCACAGATAGTCCCAGTCTTCAAGAAGGGTCGTCGAGCAGATGCGCAAAACTATAGACCTATATCTCTTACGTCGATCTCTTGTAGAATTTTAGAACATGTTTTTGCTCGCGTATCATGTCATTTCTGGAAACCCAGAATCTACTATGTAGGAATCAACATGGATTCCGGAAACAGCGATCGTGTGAGACCCAACTCGCCTTATTTGTTCATGAGACCCAGAAAATATTAGATACAGGCTCCCAGGTAGATGCTATTTTTCTTGACTTCCGGAAGGCGTTCGATACAGTTCCGCACTGTCGCCTGATAAACAAAGTAAGAGCCTACGGAATATCAGACCAGCTGTGTGGCTGGATTGAAGAGTTTTTAGCAAACAGAACACAGCATGTTGTTATCAATGGAGAGACGTCTACAGACGTTAAAGTAACCTCTGGCGTGCCACAGGGGAGTGTTATGGGACCATTGCTTTTCACATTATATATAAATGACTTAGTAGATAGTGTCGGAAGTTCCATGCGGCTTTTCGCGGATGATGCTGTAGTATACAGAGAAGTTGCTGCATTAGAAAATTGTAGCGAAATACAGGAAGATCTGCAGCGGATAGGCACTTGGTGCAGGGAGTGGCAACTGACCCTTAACATGGACAAATGTAATGTATTGCGAATACATAGAAAGAAGGATCCTTTATTGTATGATTATATGATAGCGGAACAAACACTGGTAGCAGTTACTTCTGTAAAATATCTGGGAGTATGCGTACGGAACGATTTGAAGTGGAATGATCATATAAAACTAATTGTTGGTAAGGCGGGTACCAGGTTGAGATTCATTGGGAGAGGGCTTAGAAAATGTAGTCCATCAACAAAGGAGGTGGCTTACAAAACACTCGTTCGACCTATACTTGAGTATTGCTCATCAGTGTGGGATCCGTACCAGGTCGGGTTGACGGAGGAGATAGAGAAGATCCAAAGAAGAGCGGCGCGTTTCGTCACTGGGTTATTTGGTAACCGTGATAGCGTTACGGAGATGTTTAATAAACTCAAGTGGCAGACTCTGCAAGAGAGGCGCTCTGCATCGCGGTGTAGCTTGCTCGCCAGGTTTCGAGAGGGCGCGTTTCTGGATGAGGTATCGAATATATTGCTTCCCCCTACTTATACTTCCCGAGGAGATCACGAATGTAAAATTAGAGAGATTAGAGCGCGCACGGAGGCTTTCAGACAGTCATTCTTCCCGCGAACCATACGCGACTGGAACAGGAAAGGGAGGTAATGACAGTGGCACGTAAAGTGCCCTCCGCCACACACCGTTGGGTGGCTTGCGGAGTATCAATGTAGATGTAGATGTAGAACGCTACGCGCTGTTCACATCCAGCTGCCTAACACTACAATGGTGAGTATTACAACAATGCAAAGCAGCCACAGACTGCACACAGCACAGCCAGTGATTTTCATACAGAGGTGGCGTTACCAATAAAAAAACCTAAACAGCCTACTTACAGTAATACTGAGTAAATTGGCATCATGTTCAAAAGTACTTCCTCTGAAAGCTATTATATGATATAATCTAAACAATGCATGTAACATACGGAATATTCGCTTATGCAGGTTTAAACAGGACATAATAACTAAAGATCACAAGAAAAGACAATGAGATATGTAGCTCGTGATACATTAAGATTCTGAGTACATAAACACACCCAGGTTGCTTATCATAATATTCATATACATTTACAATTTGCAGTTGTGAACGAAAATTTATTCTTTGTACCAAAATAAAATTATTTACAAATTATGTAAGATTTTAAATATAAAACATATGTGGCACTACTTTCATAACGTTATGGTTCTACCACATTACAAAAAAGTAGCCAGGTCTTTCATATTGGCTGTACTGCTGTAATCTACAGGTTAAGCAGCACTTGATGACAAGCTTACTATGAACCTTGTCCCACGCATTAAAGGACCAAAACTAGTTAGATATCAAAGTCAAAAACCAGTATAGTGACCCTTAGCCTAGAGTATTGATTTTATCTTTCAGTACAAAACGTTTATCATCTACTTCTGATATTACTAACTGAAGCTAACATACAGTGGGAGCTACGTGACACTTAGATGAAATATATATTGAACAGTAATAACACACATTTGTGTAGGTAGGAAACAAGATCTCCTACGATATCTAACAATCCACGGTCAACCACTTTTTCAATGTCACCCCAACATTATAGCAATTCAATTGTAGGGTATTAACATTATCTTGCAGAACAAAACGTTTGCAATATTCTGCTGATAATGCTAACTTACATCGCATAGTGTCAGCTACATAATACTCCCTCGCTCATTCATCGCCATTTTACAACAAAATTGTATAAAATTACCCTATACATGTTACAGGAAAATTATAACAAATTCCCCCGTACATCTTACAGCAAAATTGTTAAAAACTACCCATAAATCACCATTGTTACACAAAAAGTAGCAAACTGCTCCATACAGCCTTATGTTACAGCGCAATTACAATAAATTCCCCTCTACATGACCATTGTTGCATGAAATTGTAAAAGATTGTCCTGTACATTGTCATGTTACAACAAAAGTGTTAAAATTATGCCACTTACTTCATTTTACAGCAAACATATAACACGTTCTATATGTTATGAATGTATTGTAGATACTGGTGGGGCAATGACAGTAACCATTACCATGATCATAGTCACTGCAGTTATCCCAAATTCAGTGTGGATACTACTGTAGGGTAATGTTGGTCAGCTAGCGTGGTGACTGCTATTACGACAGCTACTATTGTTGGCGATGACAGTCAGTTAACAAGGTGACTACTATTACCCTGAATGACATTGCGGGGGAAGGGAGGCAAAGATGGTCAGTTGATAAGTTGGTGGCCATTAGCTCAAATATTATTTGGTTGCTCAAAGATGGACATTTTGTGAGTAAGACCACTGAGATAATAAATTTTCTTAATATAATTATTAGATTAGGAAATGAGACACTTAAAGTAGTAAAGGAGTTTTGCTATTTGGGGAGCAAAATAACTGATGATGGTCGAAGTAGAGAGGATATAAAATGTAGACTGGCAATGGCAAGGAAAGCGTTTCTGAAGAAGAGAAATTTGTTAACATCCAGTATTGATTTAAGTGTCAGGAAGTCATTTCTGAAAGTATTCGTATGGAGTGTAGCCATGTATGGAAGTGAAACATGGACGATAAATAGTTTGGACAAGAAGAGAATAGAAGCTTTCGAAATGTGGTGCTACAGAAGAATGCTGAAGATTAGATGGGTAGATCACATAACTAATGAGGAAGTATTGAATAGGATTGGGGAGAAGAGAAGTTTGTGGCACAACTTGACCAGAAGAAGGGATCGGTTGGTAGGACATGTTCTGAGGCATCAAGGGATCACCAATTTAGTATTGGAGGGCAGCGTGGAGGGAAAAAATCGTAGAGGGAGACCAAGAGATGAATACACCAAGCAGATTCAGAAGGATGTAGGTTGCAGTAGGTACTGGGAGATGAAGAAGCTTGCACAGGATAGAGTAGCACGGAGAGCTGCATCAAACTAGTCTCAGGACTGAAGACCACAACAACAACAACTTATTACTTCAGATTGGCTACATCTGTCATCAGACACTTGCAGTTAAGATTAAAGGAACATAAAGAGTGACAGGAACTTGTTACACGACATCAAACTACAAAGGACGAAAAATTTAAAGTTCAAAAAAACGTTTTAAACGTTTGATCACCAAAAAACTTGGAAAAGTTAAAAAATATATTTTAAAAGTCGGCTCACTCAAAAGCTTGTTAGCTGTTAAACAAAGTTCAGTGTCAGTAGTAAGAATTTATGCCTAATCAGGGCACCACCTAGCTGCTTGGCTCAAAAAATTCCACAAACATGTAAGTTACAGCCGAAAGTTGGTGCTACTACCTCCGTTGCCTTCAAATTTTATTTTGCTTTATTTCTTTTTTTTTGTCCTTTATACTTACAAGAAGACAGTCAATATGTAAATTATAATTATTCAAAGTCAAAATACTTAAGTGATGTAAATGAATGTAACTGCATACCCATAAAACTCGCTTTTCAGGTGGTGTCAGTTAGTCTATGTGCAGTTCATCTAAACTTAACAACTGAACCTGCGAGACAATAATATCTTACAACTGCATGAAATTTGCTACTGAATACATTTCGCATTAGGTGCTTCAACACTAAAGAGTCAAAGAAGCTGGTTCACACGCTTAATATCGTGTAGGGCCCCCGCGAGCACGCAGAAGCGCCGCAACACGATGTGGCACCAGCCCGACTAATGTCTGAACTAGTGCTGGAGGGAACTGACACCAGGAATCCTGCAGGGCTGTCCGTAAATCCGCAAGAGTACGAGGGGGTGGATATCTTCTCTGAACAGCACGTTGCAAGGCATCCACGATATGCTCAATAATGTTCATGTCTGGGGAGTTTAGTGGCCAGCGGAAGTATTTAAACGCAGAAGAGTGATCCTGGAGAAACTCTGTAGCAATTCTGGATGTTTGAGGCGTTGCATTGTCCTGCTGGAATTGCCGAAGTCCGTCGGAATGCACAATGGACGTGAATGGACGCAGGTGATCAGACAGGATGCTTAAGCACGTGTCACCCATCAGAGTCGTATCTAGACGTATCAGGGGTCCCATATCACTCCAACTGCTCATTCCCCATACCATTACAGAGCCTCCACAAGCTTAAACAGGCCCCTCCTGACATGCAGGTTTCATGGATTCATGAGGTTGTCTCCATATATATATATATATATATATATATATATATATATATGCGTGCCTTTATTCTAGGTTTATATATATATATATATATATATATATATATATATATATACATCGTGTGAGGCAGCTAAGTCATAACAACCCTCGTATCTCCCCAACCGCAATAGATACAAAGATGCCGTTTGGACAGTGGATTGCAGGGACAGGGGCAACTTGAATACATCACATTTCATGTTTGTTCTATTTTTTATTACATGTATATGAGGCCATCTTCAATTTTTTTAAATAGAACCCTATGTTAAATTTTAGCATAACATGATGGGCTTAAAAAGATGGTTTCAGGTATGTTGATGTGGTCTTCAGTCCTGAGACTGGTTTGATGCAGCTCTCCATGCTACTCTATCGTTTGCAAGCTTCTTCATCTCCCAGGCGAATAGTTTTTGAGACACAGATATCTTCCCGTATCGTATTGGGCCTTCCAAGCGGCGTTGTCCAATGCGACCTTTCCTGTTGACCACTGAGGAACTTAACAGGGAAGGCGTTGTTGTCCTGCTTCTCGATAACGCCGCAAGGTGACGCACGAGGTAGCTGGAGAGAAGGGTATAAACGTGCTGCTGGGGTAATGAGACATCGCATTTTCGTCACAGTTTCTTGGAGCAGACATGTACACCAACGAAGAAATGTTAGATATGCTTCTAGTGTATGGTGAAAGCAGAAGAAATGCTCTTAGAGCAATAAAGCGGTATGGAGAGCTGTATTCTGATCGTGAGCGCCCTACGCACCAGCTTCTTGCTCGTATTTGCAAGAAACTACTTGAATCGGGATCATGGAACTCCATACACAGGACAAAGCAGAAAACTGCAACTGTCGAGGTATGTGAAGAGGGCGTTCTAGCGTTGGCGCATAATGACCCTACTGTTTCGACCCGATGTATCGCCTCGGAATGTGGTATAAGTCAGAGAAGTGTTCTACGCATATTGCACCGGCATAGATTTCACCCATTTCACCTCTCATTACATCAAGAACTCTCCGGTGTGTATGTGTGGATTTCTAACGGCGCCAGGAATTTTACCGATTTGCTCTGCAGCGCCTACAAGATGATGCAACGTTTTTTCAACGGGTGCTTTTTACTGGTGAAGCGACATTCACCAACCACGGTAATGTGAATTTGCATAATATGCAGTACTGGTTAGTAGAGAACCCTCACTGGCTTCGACAGGTACAGCATTAGCAGTGGAGTGTTAACATGTGGCGCGGTATCGTAGGAAATGTCATTGTGGGGCTGTACGTCATTCCGGGTATACTAAATGGCAATAACTGTGCACAGTTCTTTGAAACGTTCTGCTCATTTTGCTGGAAGATGTACCACTAACGACGCTTCAGTGCACATGGTTCCAACATGACGGCTGTCGTGCTCACTCTTCCCGTGTGGCCGCGCGGGATTGGCCGAGCGGTCTCGGCGCTGCAGTCATGGACTGTGTGGCTGGTCCCGGCGGAGGTTCGAGTCCTCCCTCGGCCATGGGTGTGTGTGTTTGTCCTTAGAATAATGTAGGTTAAGTAGTGTGTAAGCTTACGGACTGATGACCTTAGCAGATAAGTCCCATAAGATTTCACACACATTTGAACATTTTTTTCTTCCCGTGTGGCTGCAGAGCTGTTGAATGAAAAGTTCCCGTGTTGTTGGACAGGACGACGTGCTGAAGTGAAGTGGTCAGCCCGGTCTCCAGATTTGACCCCTCTTGATTTTTTTTTCTGTGGCGAGCAATCAAACATGAAGTGTATGCTCAAATACCAACTACGTCGGAAGATATGAAACAACGTATCATCGAAGCGTACGCTGATATCTCACGTGACACCCTCGCAGCCGTTCAAAAATCATTCGAACGGCGACTACAGATGTGCATTGCAGCAGAGGGGAAGCATTTTGAGCACATGCTTCAGCAAAGTTTTGTATCATGTACACTATGTAGTTTGCATATTTGTGTGCATCTGCTTCGTAGTGTGATCAATAGTAAATATTAAAAACAAACACATACGAAATAATTGTGACCAATTAGGGCCTCCCCATTTACATTTGTATTTCTGTTACTTAAAATGTATTAACATCTTGCAGTATTTTAATACTATATGTTGTCTACTATTTTGGTATCACAGCTGTCAAATAACTGAATAATATTTGCGTGACATCATCAGTTAATTTTTGCGCAACATATCGCAGTATGTATTACTATTGTCGGGTAAATGGACGTGTTTGTGTAAGGACGGGCTCACGACGTATACCATGTACTCTACCCAACAGGAAAGGTCGCATTGGACAACGCCGCTTGGAAGGCCGAATACGATACGGGAAGATATCTGTGTCTCAAAAACTATTCTCCTAAATATTGTGATATACACATATTTGAAACCGTCTTTTTAAGCCCATCATGTTAAGCTAAAATTTAACATAGGGTTCCATTAAAAAAAAACAAAGATGGCCTCATATCTCTATAATAAAAATAGCACAAACACGAAATGTGATGTATTCAAGTAGCCCCTGTCCCTGCAATTCACTGTCCAAACGGCGTCATTGTATCTAGTTCGGTTGGAGAGATACTAGGGGTGTTATGACTTAGCTGCTTCACCGCAGGATATACCCTTATTCTTCACTGGGAAAATTTAAGTTTAAAATCGTGCTACTTAAAGGAAAATCTTCTCTTTTTTAAGGGCATCCTACAGCTTCCGAGCAGCCTGCATATCTGCCATTCATCTTAAAGTGTGTGGTAAACAGACAGCATTCTTGTTTCAGTCCTTTAGGTGTCCTGATGGCCTCTCTATAAATTTCTTTCCCCACTTTAACGACACACTCTGTTGACTTCTAGAGATTAACTACACTTCTTACATACATTTTTGGCAATTCCACTGACTACAGCACGTCGAACAATAGCTTTAATTCTACTGTGGCATATGCTTTCCCAGCATGTATGAAGACCAAATGACTACTTGGATTTCTTTCAAGTCCTCCATGGTCTGTTGTAGGATAAAGGTGTTACCCACAGATGACTTGCCTCTTCTAAAGCCAATTTGTTCTCCCAGTTCACTCTCAGTCTTCTCCATTTCTATTCTTAGAATCCTCCCGTACTGTCTGGTAATCGAACTTGTGACTTACACACTTTCTTGCTTCCTTCTTTATTATAGGACTTAGATATGCTAAGTTCCATTCTTCTGGAATTACTTCCTTATACTACATTTATTTATTAGATATTCATATAAAATGCTTGGGCCATACATCCTTAAAATTACTGACATATTCCCAGGCCCTGCTGATTTACACATTTTCATTTCTGTAGCCACCTTCTGTACCTGTTTTGTAGTTATTTTCTCTACCTCTTTATCATCCTGTTTCTCCGTCATCTCCCACTTTATTGTATTCTGTCCTTTCTTCTGTTAGCAGGTCTTTAAAATGCTTCTCTAATTCAGCCAGACTGATAATCGCAATTTTTCTCTTTCTTTTGCTTTTTTCCTCAGCTCTGCAGCCATCTTACCAAGCTGCCGCCATTTTCGTGCCGCCCCTCCCCTCCCCCCATGCTTCAGTCGGTGTCGTCGCATTTATCTTCCCAATTTCCTTTTTTTTCTTTTACAGACGTCCTTTTTTTGCTTCTCTGTTCAATCTAATACAGAAGGTGCTGCCATTGAGTCCTGTTCTGAATCAACTATTACGCAACATCTTTTTTTGGACTGCATTTTTCTTCAGTGTTTTGAATCCAACGTTATGTGTACCACTTCCCTCCTTCTTGCTGCCCAGTGCTTCAATTGCTGCTTCATCTGTGGATTTTTAATGCCTTGGTGCAGGCGCTCCGTCGTTCCTTCTTCTAGGGGCCTCAGTTTGTTTAACAAACGTAATTTATTAAGAAATTTTACTGACTTCTGTGACAAACTATCTAAGCTGTCTTTCACAGTTTCCACTGCCTTGATGGGAATATTTTCCTCTTTAATTTATCTTTGGGCCTTAGATGTTACTATCATCTTTGGACCTAATAGTTGGCGTCGGAGACACATTCTGCTCCTGTAGACTCTAATATCATTTGTTTTTGTGTTGGATCTTTTATTTTGAGTGATACAGTTGAAACGTCAACTTTGAACAATTTATACAAGACTGTGCTTAAACTGACATACAATATTTTTAGCGCAACGCAATCTGACTTTCAAAAATCCCTGCAAAAGAATGGCCCTGAGTAACATTAAACTATACCTTTCAAAAATCACTTACCTCACAAAAATCTTCATTACTCGAACTACTGCAGTACAGCGAGCGCCACTACTGCCAGCTAAATAAAAGATTCAAACTACGGAAGGCACTAACTACTGATAGGGATAGTTAGCAAATGAAAGATATTAATAGAGAACAAACAATGTATTTACCTTGATAGTCATAATATATATATATATACATATATATAGCAGTTCATGACAAATTACAAAACTCCGCCATCTCTCTCCCCACATCCATCACTGCTGGCGGCTCACCTCCAACTGCACAACGCTACGCGCTGTTCACATCCAGCTGCCTAACACTACAATGGCGGACAACAATGCAAACTAGACACAGACTGCACACAGCACAGCCAGTGATTTTTGTACAGCGGTGGCGTTACGAATAAAAAAACCTAAACAGCCTACTTACATAGCCCCCATGCTCCCCACAAAAAATTTTACAAATTGTTTTGGGCAGTGGCCAATAATGATTTGATAAAATTTTTCATAATTACAATAACAAAGATATCAAATGCACACACTTATTGATACAATGTTGGTCAAAAGCTAAAATCTTCTCCCAGTCCATAAAGACAGTCCAGATTGTTCATCACAGTAAAATTCCAGTGTTTTTCTCAAAGTCTGAGCAGTAAAATAAAATGAACTTGGAAGTAGTGGATTTCCATGCAGACTTGAAGAAGTAGTGTTGTCCTTCCAATGGAAAGACAGTGCTGACTCTTGACATGCAGACAGGTATTGGTCCACAGCAGAGCAAACCCACAGCAGAGTCAGACGACGTTTTGAAGAATATTGGTAGTTAGGTCACCACAGAGCAGACCCACTGTAGTTCTGGTAGAGATTACGGCACTGGTGGGCCACCAGAGGCGCAGACCCACTGCAGTCCTTGTAGAAATAATGGTACTGGTGAGTCAGCAAAGGTGTAGACCCACTGTAGTCCTTGTAGAAATGGCCAGCAGCCATCTGTTGCGACTGTGCAGGTGCACAATCACCATTGAAGAGTCTTGCGGAGAATAGAGCAAGTCCATAAATCACCACTTGTGCACTCACAAAGTTTCTGGAATTGTCCTTAGAACCAGCAATGCTGCTACCCAGTCCCCTGCTGAATCATTAACACACGTGCAAACACTATCAGTCCCTACTTCTCACACATTGTCCATATACTATGACCAACAGAAACGTGTGGAGTGAAATGTAACTTACAAGTTAATAATATGATGAACTGGTGACAATTACAATTTTATAACATAAGAATACAATTTCAAAGGTACAAAATACATCATTAAAGAACATAACAATACAGATAACATTTGTAGTAACACAGGCTTTACAAAAGAATAGAAATAAACATACACATCAGTGTTACAGGAATTATGACATAAGTACATACATAAAAGATCAGAATAACTTTCGAAACACCAACTTCACACATGAACATTAATACAGAACAGAATAAATAATGTATAAACATCTTTACAAAGAAAATAACATAGTATTTGAAAAATTCTACAACATAAATCTCATTAGCTAAATAGATAAAGACAGGAAAAAGACAAATACACAAGGGTACACAAACATATAGCGGAATAATACAAAAGGAAAGGACAGGGTTTGTTGTACTGCAGTATTTTGCAAACAAAACTTTCTTTACTTCTTGGAGATCTCCCTTCATTCATCATTATTCCCTAAAAGTCCTATCTATACCTGCTTTCTGTATTCTATTCATATTTCTTTCAAAGTAATTATTTCTCAGTGTACAATACTCATTTTGGCCCAAATCTTTTTCATATAACTTCTCAATGCATTCTTTCCTTATTGTCCATAGTCAGTTTCTTATATAGTCTACCCCCTCTTAAGCTAACTTAAATCTACTGAGCTCAGATGCTAAACTAAGGGACGAGGCAATGCAGCAGCACAAAACAATTAACGCAAACAGCAATGAAAAAAAAATGGAAATTTGCAAAGCAAGTTACAGTAAATCTAAATTACCAAGCAATTCAACATTACAACTAATATGAGGCAATGCACAGCAAACAAGAAAAATAAATCTTGCTTAGCAGAGTAACACAAATTGAAATTCAGTAGCACTATGCCTGGCAACCAACAACAGAAAATGAAATAACTTATACGTAAACATGACAAAGCTCAAGCAGAAAAAATAGTACACTAAAAATGGCCATGTCTAATACCTATATCACATCTTAATACTAGAGTGATGCATCACAATTTATTCTACAAAAGAAATTACCAAGTACTTGAAAAGAAAATTATGAATGCAGTTCCTGTGAAGGTAAATGTCTTTTTGTGCTCCCTCATTTTTTTTTGAAAAAAATTATTATTTACTCGATCTGTAGACAGAAAATATTTATATTAGTACATCTATAAAATTTTATTTTAACCAATGCTGCAGTGCAGCTAGAAACTAGATATTAAACACAATGAGCAATTATGTACAAAGTAAAGCATAAGAACATCATTCAGTAGTCATGAGGCATTTCATAAGTTAGTAGAAAAATCTCTTAACTAGAGAGACAGTAGTCATAATCAGGTGTATAGACATAAAAATATTTCTCGTCATTTCATTAGGCATTTCAGTAAATATCATAAATTAAGAGTTCCACAGTGTAATCATATGTTATCAAGTTCGACCGTGTCGTTTTTGCGATGCTTTCTACAAAGGAATGTCGATAGCGAGGGTAATGGCCTCCCCTTTCTTTTTCTACCACCTAATAGCTTTTTCTCAAGGCGGCTGGCACACCTGGCCGTTCACGACGCATTACGTGCAGGTGGTCACTTAACTTTCTTACCGAAATATTTACGACACCAGTTTCCGCTACAGTGACAGTCTCATATAAAAAAATTCACATGTTAAGAATTTGCGTTACAAATCTGTAGAAACAAAATCCTGTAAATATAACAGAGTCCAAAAAATTTTCGCCAGCATTGTGATACATTCACGCATTTACACACATTTCATAACTCTTAAAGTACGATTCTTGGTTTCCAACATCCTTCTCCACAAATCAGAGTCCCTAACCACTACTCATTATTCCTTACCTTATTACACATATACATATTCGTCGACACGTCAGTCTTGCGACGACACTTCAATATTTCATTGTAATAAATACATAACATAATCAAATTCCTCATATACGGCAGCATCATCTTATTGATCATAAACATACCTCAACAGCATAATACACATCGTCGTCGTAATAATATCATAACATCTCAGTCAATTCTCAAAACCGTCGTAGCTTCCTCCAATAATTTCAAAACCTAAAAAAAATTCTCTGCTCATTTCAAGAGTGTCATCTACCTCAAACGTACTTTAAAATCATGCTCCCTTACCAAAGACATCATTCAAAGCTCTCATAGTACCACAATGGTTCTGAAAAAATATGAACAGTTCACAAAGTACAGACAAAAATACAATTTCATAAGTGTGAAGTTACCCAACTGTGTAATTGCGTAAACATCTATCACCGATGTAGTAAAGAAAAATGTTTATCTCTCAGTTAAATGATCAGATAGCTGTGTAATTTGTGTGTTAGAGAAATATGGTACCGATGTGTAAAGTTGTATAAGCAAATACCATATTAGCTAGGGCTCCTTGTGCTTGCCAAACACATGGTACACAAAGTAGGCGTGTACCCCCCTGAGGATAAATGTAATTATATCCTCAAGTGTTACAGATTACAGCAATGGAATGAAATGTATCACGGAAAACTTTCTTTGTAATTCAAAAATCTTGAAAAATAAATGGTTTAAGTACAAAATTGATAACTCAAATGCGTGTCCTGTAGCGCTAAATGTGCGTCTTGCTGTAAGATAATTCTGTGGAATTGTCGTAGTTATCGTCCTCTGTAAGCAAAGTTCTGCTGAAGTCAATGTACTTACCTCATCATAAACGAAAGTGAAATGCTTTGCGTATGGATATCGTAGTTATTACGTACTTTACCGTGATCAAGAAAGTACTATAATGTAACGTATTGTTGTGCTACGAAAAAGGCTGTCTCATTGTAGCTATACCACAAAAGTTACTACTAAAACATGTTTTACTTTCCAGAATAATACAGAAAAACTGCGCAGAAATAAAACAGAAACACTGCAAAAGCAACATTGTATATTGTCACTCATTAGTAGCGTCGTGATAAAATCGTGTAGCTGTCACATAAACTAACCACTGTGTCATCTGGTATCTCACAGAAAGTACTTTAAATCCAGAATATATTTTCAAGTAAACCAAAATGTTGCATTAAAATCTCATTAGCAGTACTGGTAAATGTTCTAAGTATGTGAGCCTTATAGTCGTTACGTAATCGTGCAACTAACAAGCAAGAATGTACAAATAACAACATTGTGTCGTCTGTTCACTATAACATTGCATTCGTAATTTCTGTTTAAATAAGTTCTCTTGGTTCTTGATTGGATATTTAACTTCAAACATTGTTGCATGGTAACAGTTTCTAAGTCTGACAATGCATACTAGAAATGTGAAGTGAAAAGTTTTATGGCAAAGACAAAGTTAAAAAGCAGATTATCTTTCAATAAATGGTTTTACATGTGAAATGTGGTGTAAACCTTTACTCTTCCTAGTACGCAGAGTTTCAACTTCAACGCAATTATCATGTGGTATACGTCGGATTCTGTATGGTCCATTGTAAACTAGAAAGAATTTGTGACTTACGTGTTTCTTCTTATGTGACAATGAATGAGCTTTAATGAGAACTTTCTGACCAATATACAATTTCTTTGCATTTGCTTTACCGTGTAGTTTTCTCCTTTTGTCTGCTGCAGATTTTATATTTTTAAGAGCCAAATCAATTATGTCTTTGTGTCGAAGTTTACGTGTATTCGGGAAAGGTACAAGCTCTCTGATTCTGTTCGGTGGTTCTTCATTCTTCAGTACAAGAGTATGTGGTAAAGCAGTGGAATCATGAGGCATTTCATTCAGCACGTTTTGAAATAAGTGTAAATATCTGTCCCAATGCTGATGCTTTCATAATCCGTTCGGAGGGGTTACAATGTGGTGAGTACAATGAAATAAAAACAGGTTTGATTTTATGGTTGCGAAGCATGCGTGACCAAACAGCAGATCTGAATTGCGGTCCGTTATCTGAAATGACTTTACTAACGTGTCCAACTTCTCGTAAGAAATTTTTAACAAAGGCGTTGGATACAGACCGTCCAGTGGCTTTACGTAACGGTGTTAAAGATACAAATTTTGAAGTAAGTTCAACAGCGACTAGAACGTACGAAAATCCATTAGATGTTCTGACAAGCGGTCCCAACAGATCAACAGCAGCAAATTCTTTTAATTTAGAAGGAATAATAGGAAACAGCGGAGCACAATGGGAGATAGTAGATGGTTTCGCCTTTTGACAAAGTTTACAAATAGACAAGACTCTTCGAATTCTCTTTTCCATATTGTTAAAATAACAAGTCGTTCGAAGAATATGATAACATTTTCGTGGGCCAAAATGTGCATAGCTGAAATGAATATACCAAATGAGCTTATTAACAAAATCATCTGGAATGCAAAGTACCCATAGCTTGTCATCAACAGTGCAGCGTTTGAAGAGTATGTTGTTTCTAACCAGGTAATAATGCCGAATCTGAGTGTGTGTCTTTTCATGCCATTTACTTTTGATGTCTTTCCAAATCGGATCTTTATCTTGTTCATGAGCAATGTCCTTTAAAGATGTGGTGATGAAGTTTTCAAAGGCGACTTTCTGAATGTAAAGAATACTGAAATTTTTCTCGAGGTTGCCTTCTGTGTTACTTTTCTCAAGCCCAGCCGGTGCGCGTGACAGTGCGTCCGCAACAATGCTCTCCTTACCGGGAATGTAGACTATTGTGAAGCGGAATTCTTGCAGAAACAATGCCCAACGTTTTCACCTGTCATGATTTAATTTTGAAGACATAATAAATTGTAATGCACGATGATCACTGTATACTTTTACGTGCTTACCAGAAAGAAAGAAACGGAATTTGTTAAATGCCCAAACGATAGCTAAAGCTTCTAATTCAGTAACGGAATAATTTTTTTCAGATTTTGTTAGCACTCGGCTAGCAAAAGCAATGGTTTTCTGAACGGTAGTGTCATTTTGTATGGCTTCTTGAAATAAATGGACACCAAGACCGACTTTAGAAGAATCCGTGCTAAGGCAGAAATCTTGTGACAGATCTGGATGAGCTAGTATTGGCGCGTTAAGTAGCGATTCTTTCAAAGAATTGAATTCCAACTGTGCTTGTTCGTCCCAGTTCCAAATAGTATTTTTTCCAGTGAGAGAACAAAGTTTTGGTGTAACAAGAATTTGCATGTTCAGAAAACGACGGTAAAAATTTACGAGACCTAGAAAACTGCGGGCTTGTCTTTTTGTGGATGGAACTGGAATGGCTCTGATTGCTTCTAACTTTTCAGGATCCGGCTGAATGCCTTCAGAAGAAATAATATGTCCCAAAAACTTCACCTTTGTCCTACCGAATTCAGACTTTTCCAAGTTAACTGTAATTCCAGATTCTACAAAAATACGTAACAAACTGTTGAGGATGCGATTATGTTGTTCCCATGAAGCTTCTGCTATTAGAATATCGTCTACATATAAGGTGACGCGTTTTTTTAAGAACTCAGGTAATATGGAATTTAGCCCGCGAATGAATGCTGCCGAAGAAATGTTCAAACCAAAAGG
Source organism: Schistocerca americana (assembly GCF_021461395.2). Lineage (NCBI taxonomy): Eukaryota > Metazoa > Arthropoda > Insecta > Orthoptera > Acrididae > Schistocerca > Schistocerca americana. The sequence continues at coordinate 22,271,098 of NC_060124.1, forward strand.
AAGTTTCCGAAACTGATAACAAACGCAGAAACAAAGGAAAGCTGTGTATTTTCTACATTCTGGATGAAGTTCGATCTGATAAAAGCTGGATCTGAGATCAATGGAAGACAACACTTTTACACCATTAAAATTTTGAAGAAGTTCTTCCATCGTCTGCGGCCTGTCTGTTTCAGGAATAATGATAGTATTGGTTTGTCTCGAATCTAAGACAAGCCTGATCGATCCATTTTTCTTCTCAACAACATGTAACGGATTGTTGTATGAGCTTACTGCAGGCTCAATAATGCCCTCGTCAAGCATAGATTGTATTTCTGTTCTAACACGGTCCCTATAATGTGCTAGAATTACGTATGGTCTAACACAAAATTTAGTATGCTCACGAACACTAAATTGGTATTGAAATCCCTTGATTGTTCCTGTTTTGTGAGTAAAAACTGTGGAATGTGCTTGTAAAATCTCAAAAAGGTCCTGCCTATCAGTGTCATTACAATTCTCAATTGTTTGAATTTTATTCTGAATTAACTTATTAGTGTCAAATGCGCCGTCGATATCATCCCTGTCAGTACTTGCAGAATGATTGTTAGTGTCAAGTTCCGTCGAAAATTCCGAACTGTTGTCTAACAGGAGGTAAAGCCGATTAATTTCTTCGTCATGGTTTGAGAGCCAATCTTCAAATTTCAAAGCTACTGACTTACCTTCTTTTTCTAAAGTTATTTCAGCATCGTGAAAGTTTAAGATTGCTTTGTATTCATTCAAAAAGTCTACTCCCAGTATAATTTCCGTCGACAATAATGGAACAATAAGAAAGTTCATAGAGAAGCTGTGGCTTTGACAAAAGAATTCTAGGTTGGTTTGTTGGCGTACATCTACACTTTTTCCAAAGATTGCACCTTGTAATTTAATCTTACGTAACGGAAGTGTGGGGCAATCGTTCGATTTGTTGCATTTCCTAAAGGCTGTTTCACTGATTACTGAAATGGGACTGCCAGAGTCAAGTACTGCCGTAAATTTTACGTCATTTACTGTAATGTGAATCACAGGATATGCAATGTTGTTATGTTTTACGTCGTGTTCTTGGAGTAAGATGTCCCTAATGTCTTCCATATTTACGTAGTTACTAGCTACGGCAGCTGCGTCGTCAGTTTCATACGTACGTTTTGTGGCTGCCACCGGTATGAGTCATTGCCTATTGTCTCTTTGTTGGCGCGCGTCGTTATTGGGATTTGGAGACCTAACTTCTACAAATTCACCTCCTCGAGAGGGCCCTGCTCTGTTTGAATCCCGCCAGTTCTGATGCAATTCAGGTCTGTCGTTACGATCATATCGTCTGTCGTCATGTCGGTAGATGCCATAGTTTCTTTCTTGTCGGTCACCTGGTGCAGAATTTCTCCCTGAATCGTAACTGCGCGCTGGACCGTTGCGTCTTAAGTTATTCTGTCTCCCTTGATAATAATTATTTTGGTTCCCAAATTGTCTGTTTCTCTGATTGTTTCTGTGATAGTCACTACCGCGGAGAGGTGATCTTTCCCTGTAATTATTACTACTCTGCCAACGGTTGTCATACGGGTGGTGTCTGTTTTGGTCACGATTGTGTTGTGAGAATAGCCTTGTCGTGTCCAGTTATTATTTCTGTCATCGCAGAATTGTGACGGATGTGACCTGTAATTGTTGTGCTCCTGTTTCCGCATTCCGCGAATGTCAGTGTCAATTTCCAGTTCTTGTAAGAGCCCCTGAAAAGCTTCAATGTCGTCTTTGCAACGTCCTGCCAAAATAATATGCCGTAAATGTTCAGGTAATTTGATTAAGCAAATGCGGATGAGTTCTGAGGGGCAGTATGGGTTTGACAGGTACTGATTCTTGTGCAACATGTCTTCAAAATATTTCATAAGACTGGAAAATTCAGATTGTTCAAAGTGTTTCATCATCATTATGCTATGTTTTACTCGGTCTTGTGTAGCTTGAGACCAATATGCTGAGAGGAAGGCATGGTAAAATTCTCCTTCACTGTGGCAATCGTGAATGACCAATCGCATTCTTACAGCTGGTTCATTCTCTAAGTAGCCACACATAAATTCTAATCTGTGTTCTAACGACCAGTTGGGAGGAAAACAATGAGAGAATTGATGGAGCCATGCTTGTGGATGAATGTCGTTGCCAGAATTCTTAAATGTTTTAAATTTACGTGTAGTAATGAACAGCTTATAGTCAAAATCATCATGTTGGCGAGTTGCACATCGCTCATTGTTACTTCGCTTCAGCGGTTCCATCTCAAAAGCCAATGTGCCTTGCCAATTTCTTTCATAATTTCCGAAGTGTCCAGTGTTATTATTTTGTGGCTGTTCCATATTTCTGTGTCCCCATCCCGTATTGGGGCGCGAGTGTCCTCTGAAATACGTAATTCTTGTATTACCTGTGTCAGCTGATCTTGTACTTCCCGGATTTCTCTTTGGTGTTGCGTATTAATTTGATTCAGATTTTGTTTCAGTTTCCTAATTTGTTCGCACTCTTCTGTCTCATTGAAGACTACCGGTTTTGTGTCATTCAGATTATCATCTACCTTCGTAGATAAATTAGTGAATTGATCCGAAAGTTCGGCTACTTTCTCCGATAGTGTACTTATTTCCTCAGTGTGTTTTTCTGAACCAAGTTTCAGAGTGTCCATTCGTGTTGAAATCGTATCTACTGTGTCCTTTAAGTTTTCTTGAGTTTTTGCAAGTTGCGTAACCGAATCGGTAGATGCAACTGAGTCAAATTTAGCTTGCAAGGTCTCATGATTTTCATGAACAATAGTTTGCAGTTCTTTTATGGCTGCTTCATGATTCTGTAATGCATTTTCATGCCGCGAAAAAATAGGTTGAAAATGCTCACAAATTTGAGTTTTTACGTCATTACAGACTTTTTGACATTTCGATTCAATGTTATGTAACTCAGTAGTTAAATCTTCACGTGTTTGTTCAAGAGTTTGTTCCAATGAGTCTAACTTTTGAAGCTGTTGCTGTGTTTGTCTCTGATTTTGTTCCATCGTGTCTAACTTTTGAAGATTTTGTTCCATTGTGTCTAACTGTTGCTGTGTTTGTCTCTGATTTTGTTTCATTTGCTGCATTAATTGCAATAATAATGTGTTAGTGTCTGGAATCGGTTCCTCTATGCTTTTCGGCACTGCATTTGCACCGGCAACATTTACATTTTGCCAAGCGGAAAATGTGTCTTGACTCGTTTGAGAAAACGGTGAGGACGCAAAACCTCAATCTAAAGTATTTGCAAAATTGTGCCCTGTCATTTCGGATTCCTGAGGCGAGCTGTTGCCGAGCGATCGATCGATAATGCTTCCCTGTTCACTACCTGTTTCACTGTCTACGCCATTGTTTGCAGCCCGCTCCATTTCCCTATGCACAGTTGCCAAATTACTACTTTGAACGTCTGTTAATTCATTACACAGTGGTGCTGGCAAGCTACGCTCGTCGTCACTATTATTTCTCAGTTTACTTTGGCGCCTAGTGTTACATTTTTCACACGCCATTATTGTCACAATATTTCACACGATAACACAGAAAAGCACAATTTGAAGAGCAAAAATAAGAGAACACATTAACATAGCACTGAAAATAATATGTAGTTAATTGCAAGCGCAGCTGTGAAATACTTGGTGCAAATCTACATGCATGCCACAACTGTTTTACTGTACAACAATGAAAGACTGCAACTACAAAGGAGATTCTCTCTACAATTACGCGCTAGCAATAAACAAAAGCTACACTAATTACACAAACTACAAGAAAAAAATCAGAAGATTCCAGTGAGGTATCCTCGGCTAAGGGTCGACATATGAAACGTCCCCTTCGAACAATTTATACAAGACTGTGCTTAAACTGACATACAATATTTTTAGCGCAACGCAATCTGACTTTCAAAAATCCCTGCAAAAAGAATGGCCCTGAGTAACATTAAACTATACCTTTCAGAAATCACTTACCTCACAAAAATCTTTATTACTCGAACTACTGCAGTACAGCGAGCGCCACTACTGCCAGCTAAATAAAAGATTCAAACTACGGAAGGCACTAACTACTGATAGGGATAGTTAGCAAATGAAAGATATTAATAGAGAACAAACAATGTATTTACCTTGATAGTCATAATATATATATACATATATATAGCAGTTCATGACAAATTACAAAACTCCGCCATCTCTCTCCCCACATCCACCACTGCTGGCGGCTCACCTCCAACTGCACAACGCTACGCGCTGTTCACATCCAGCTGCCTAACACTACAATGGCGGACAACAATGCAAACTAGACACAGACTGCACACAGCACAGCCAGTGATTTTTGTACAGAGGTGGCGTTACGAATAAAAAAACCTAAACAGCCTACTTACACAGTCTGTCACAGACGTTATATTTCTGGAAGGATTCTCCCATGAATACTTGTGGATCTGCTTGCAAGTAAAGAAACCATTTCATATCTTCAAGGCAAAGTCTCACACATACCAGCTAACATTTCTTCAGCGTCATTTAGTGTGTCATCTACATATCCTCCCACTACAGCACCATCGGTGGTTACTCCTAATTTTCCAGTAAAATTTCTCATTAAAATTATTTATTTGCGGGTGCTTATGCTTTCTAGCACACACATTAATTTTTAATTATAGTTGACTGTCTATGCTGATGTAGTAACTGCATTTGGTACAGTACAGTGTCCTTCAGACAAGCATGAGTGTCGAAAGGAACAGACAGTGCCTTTGACTATTTGCAGCTGTGAAAGTCATGTAATGGATTCGTGTATTGTGAGTATGTATTAACGTCAGTCCAGGTCCCGGTCTGGTACAAATTTTCATTTGTCACAAGCAGATGACATTAATGTGTGTTCACAATATGTGAATACAATTCAAGTGTTTCACAGCTGCAAATCGCCAAAGACAGTGTCTGTTCAGACAAGCATGGATATCTGAAGGACATTGTATTGGCTAAATGCAGTGACTGTATCATCACGGACATTGTCACCATTAATGACATAATCGCACCTGCAAGGCTAAAGTAACGATTAAAATGATAACAAAGGTCTTCCTGTGCTTAGTTTCACGAAAGTCGCGCATCTGGATTGTGATTGTGTGAAATGTGGAGGTTTGGAACGGCACTGGGTGCGTACTGTCATTGCCAAAGTGGCCTTACACGCTTCGGTGGTACACATACTAAAATCGCAACAATACAGAGAAGATTAGCATAGCCCCCGACCAAGAATTTAAAAAAAATTGACTAACGCGACAGCTCATGACAAGTGGGAAATCCGGGTTCGAGTCCCGCTTGGGAACAGATTTTCATTCGTCACTAGCAGATGAGGCTAGAATGTATTCACAATATGTGAATCCATTTCGTGGCTTAATTTTTCATAAAACTCCTCTCTGACTTTGCTGTCACGTCAATTGTAGCCTCGACGATGATAACTTAGTAACCACATTTTGAGATTTCTAAAGTCATTATCCTCTCATCAGTTTCCTCCCAGCACCTGACATACACACATCAAAAACAGTTTTGCATCACCCCGGTTGCCAGAACTCCTGAAGATAGATGTTGACTGTGGATATTGTATCACAGACACAGCCCCTTTGATTGTTCAGAGATGTTACTAAAAACCGCCCGAAGATATAAACATCCATGCTTGAGCAGCGCCTGTTAGACGACGGGGATCCGACAGCCGATCAGTTCCAGCCATTCCACCAGGAAGGAGGTACATGGCTTGTGTTGTCTGTAGTTCAACCATGCCTATACAGTCAATATCGCGGTTCGATCGAGTCCGCATTGTTGCTTTGTGCCAGGAAGGGCTCTCAACAAGGGAAGTGTCCAGGCGTCTTTGAATGAACCAAAGCGATGTTGTTCGGACATGGAGGAGATACAGAGCCAGGAACTGTCGATGGCATGCCCCCCTCAGGCCGCCCAAGGACTACTACTGCAGTGGATAACCGATACCTACGGATTATGGCTCGGAGGAACCCTGGCAGCAACGACACCATGTTCAATAACGCTTTTCGTGCAGCCACATTACGTCTTGCTACGACTCAAACAGTGCGCAATAGGCTGCATGATGCGCAGCTTCACTCCCGACGTCCATGGCGAGGTCCGTCTTCGCAACCACGACACCATGCAGCGCGCTACAGATGGGCCTAACATCATGCCGAATGGACCGCTCAGGATTGGTATCAACCTCTCTTCACCGATGTGTCGCATATGCCTTCAACCAGACAATCGTCGGAGATGTGTTTGGAGGCAACCCGGTCAGATTGAACGCCTTAGACACACTGTCCAGCGAGTGCAGCAGGGTGGAGATATACGGGGCCGGCGTAGCCGCTGGTGGTCATGGAAGGTGCCGCAACCGCTGTACGATACGTGAGTGCCATCCATCGACCGGTAGTGCAACCACTTTTTTTTTTTTTTTGTCATCAGTCTACTGACTGGTTTGATGCGGTCCGCCACAAATTCCTTTCCTGTGCTAACCTCTTCATCTCAGAGTAGCACTTGCAACCTACGTCCTCAATTATTTGCTTGACGTATTCCAATCTCTGTCTTCCTCTAAAGTTTTTGCCCTCTACAGCTCCCTCTAGTACATTGGAAGTCATTCCCTCATGTCTTAGCAGATGTCCTATCATCCTGTCCCTTCTCCTTATCAGTGTTTTCCACATATTCCTTTCCTCTCCGATTCTGCGTAGAACCTTCTCATTCCTTACCTTATCAGTCCACCTAATTTTCAACATTCGTCTATAGCACCACATCTCAAATGCTTCGATTCTCTTCTGTTCCGGTTTTCCCACAGTCCATGTTTCACTACCATACAATGCTGTACTCCAAACGGACATCCTCAGAAATTTCCTCCTCAAATTAAGGCCGGTATTTGATATTAGTAGACTTCTCTTGGCCAGAAATGCCTTTTTTGCCATAGCGAGTCTGCTTTTGATGTCCTCCTTGCTCCGTCCGTCATTGGTTATTTTACTGCCTAGGTAGCAGAATTCCTTAACTTCATTGACTTCGTGACCATCAATCCTGATGGACCACATCGGCAGCATATTGGCGAGGCATTCGTCTTCATGGACGACAATTCGCGCCCCCATCGTGCACATCTTGTGAATGACTTCCTTCAGGATAACGACATCGCTCGACTAGAATGGCCAGCATGTTCTCCAAACCTGAACCCTATCGCACATGCCTGGGATAGAGTGAAAACAGCTGTTAATGGACGACGTGACCCATCAACCACTCTAAAAGATCTACGCCGAATCGCCGTTGAAGAATGGGACAACCTGGACCAATAGTACCTTGATGAACTTGTGGATAGTATGCCACGACGAATACAGGCATACGTCAGTGCAAGAGGACGTGCTACTGACTATTAGAGGTACCAGTGTGTACAGAAGTCTGGACCACCACCTCTCAAGGTCTCGCTATATGGTGGTACAACATGCGATGTGTGGTTTTCATGAGCAATAAAAAGGGCGGAAATGATGTTTATTCCAATTTTCTGCACAGGTTCCGGAACTCTCGTGACCGAGGTGATGCAAAACTTTTTTTTATGTGTGTGTTTCCTGTGCTTCTTATGAACGGCCATAGAAATCCCTTTCTTGGCTCTTTCCTCCATTTCAGCTCCACTATAAAAATGATTGTGATCTGCAGTATTGTAGGTCTAAAAATGGCGAGTAAAAAATGATGAATAAAAAATGGTGTGGTGGCCGCTATGCTCATTGATTGGTTTATTTATGTACGTAAACAATTACCGATTTTTCCCCAATTGTTCACTGGATATTTTCCTCACACAAGACTAAATCCATGTAACACACACCACTCAGTTTCCAGTCAAAGGTTTTCCACTGTTTTGTGTTGCCGTTTGTCACGAGCAGTGGTATCCAAGATGGAAGTCTCATGCTTTTCCGCGCATCTGTCTTGTGATACGGAGCGAGACGGTGGAGTTGGTTATGAATCTGTGTGTTGTCAATGGTGCCTCTTTGTCGCTCAGACGACATCCAATAGATCTCCGCTGCAGGGAGGGCGACGGCCTGGTCGCAGGGGAGGGGAGAGGACGGCTACGCTTATTTCAAAGGGCGTCAGATCGACACGGGCAGCCCTTTCAACGCGGAGACCATTTCGAGGGACACGAATACAATTTTCCGCTCCTCCAAAGGAGAGGTCTCTATTTAGGAGACGCTATTCGTATTTGCATTGCATAACATCTGTATTGGCAATCGAACGGAGCGGGTTTCGCTGATAGAAAGCCCTCGCAAGATTTAAAATTACACGTAGGGGAGAGATGGGCGTGGAGGTGGGGTATGGGGCGGAGTAACAAAATAGAATACATCACGGAACGAGTCACAAATGTATCGTAACTCTACACCGCAAACCAGAGAACGAAAAAAGACGCACGTGAAATTCTTACTATTTGCTGATTTTAGAACCGTTGCTGCCAAAAAGCAACGTGCAGTCTACTACAGCTCGACATTTAGAAATACTAGGAAACAGAATTTTCTAGATGGAACCACTCGTCACTTGGTCCATCTCATATGTCGTTCATTACGCACTGCCTGGTAAAGAAAAGTGAAGAGTACTGACGATATGATCGGATATCGTACACGTACACGCAATCAATGAGTCTATAAATATTAGAGATTGAATTTCCTATGATAGGTAGATAGGGTACCAGAGTAAATTAGCGTCTTTCGTATTTAGTTTTGATACCAGGCCTGGTGTTGTATATAAGGGGGCGTGAAAAGTGTCAGACATTGAATTATCACTGTGAAGGACACGTAGGTTGTACTTATTTTACACGTATTATTACGTATGACCAAATTGAGAAGTAAATCTGCGTGGTAATGGAACGAGTCAGTGTATGTAATTAAGATCAGAGAAGTTAACCTATGTAAACAAAAATTTTATGCTGTTCGTTTGTAAATCCATCAGTTGAGAATGACCGCACCGATTTCGCTAATTTTTTTTTTTAAGTTGATAATAGTACGAATACGATTTTAGGGGAAAAAATTGAAAAACTTGCCGGAAAATTGGAATAGGAAGGAAGTCTGAAATTTCTTTTTATTATGGGACTTTTATTATCAATTCAAGAGCATAACTCACGATTGGAACTATGTATATGCCCGATTCTTTGCGTAATTCTTTTTTTTCCTTTTGTCATTACAGTCCTGGAAAAGTTTTCAGAAAAAAAATTAGAGACAGTTACAAAGGAAAGTCAGAAAATTCGAGATGGTTCAAATGGCTCAGAGCACTATGAGACTTAACATCTGAGGCCATCAGTACCCTAGAACTTAGAACTAGTTAAACCTAACTAACCTATGGACATCACACACACTCATGCCCCAGGCAGGATTCGAACCTACGACCGTAGTGGTCGCGCGGTTCTAGACTGAAGCGCCTAGAACCGCTCGGTAACACCGACCAGCAGAAAATTCGAACAATTTGAAAAAATCAAAGCTTTTGTATGCACTCTCGATCATAACAGACGATAGGAACGAAATATTTCGTTGATTCTTTTTTGAGTGGTTTGTTAGGCTCGCGGGATGAAAGTAAGGCAGCTGAATGATTTCAATGTTCGCGCCAGACAACAAAGCAAAAAATGTAGTGCATCATGAAGCATTGCAATGAACGAAATCATGATGACACAGTACACCATTCAAATCAAAGCATTGTTTACTTGAACATTTATCTTGTAATCGTAATCGAGTTGTAAATAAAACATCTTGAGATTCATTGTGATTTCAAATTTAATGAAAGAAAATAAATTATTTTGTTGGCATGAAATTCCGACTTAATCCAAGTGAGACTTGAGGTTTGCAATGAAACTTCCAAGTCAACAGTTCTAGACACATCACACATTTCCAGCATTTCAGCGTTGTAATGTGAGTACAATTCATCTCGCATGTAAAATTTCCCAGTGGCGTACTTCTGAATACTCCTCCTCAAATTGAGTATCCGTGGTCACAATCGTTAACAGATGCAATAATAACTCAAAAATTCGTGTTTTCCTGATTTTGACTTTGTTCATGCATTTTCAATAGCTTTTCACATATTCAGAAAACATCGCAAACAAATTTATTGAAATTTGGACAGGACAACAAAAGTGTCGAATCAGCTAGAAATAAGTAAAATTTTTTTCAGAAACGCCCCTACAGAGTAGAAGGACCGGACCGAGCCATGAGCCCGAGGATAACAGCTAAGATCTTTCGTCACTGTATTAGATTACTGACCCGACGAAAGATTTTTTTTCATCAGTCCTCTGACACGTTTGATGCGTCCAGCCACGGATTCCTCTCCTGTAGTAGCCTCTTCATCTCAGAGTAGCACTTGAAACCTACGAACTCTGTTATTTGCTGGATGTATTCCAACCTCTGTCTTCCTCTGCAGCTTTTGCCCTGTACAGCTCCCTTCTAGTACCATGGGAGTCATTCCAACATGTTTTAACGGGTCTCTTACCATCCTGTCCCTTCTCCTTATCAGCATTTTCCACATATTATTTTCCTCCCCGACTGTGCACAGAACCTCCTCTTTCCCTACCTTATCAGTCCAGCTGATTTTCAACATTCGTCTGTAGCACCAAATCTCATATGCTTCGACTCCCTTGTGTTCCGGTTTTCCCACAGTACATGTTTCACTACCATACAATGCTGTACTCCAGATGTACATTCTCAGAAACTTCTTCCTCACATTAAGGCCGATGTTTCATATTGGTAGACTTCTCTTGGTCAGGAATGCCCTTTTTGCCATAGCTAGTCTGCTTTTGACGTCCTTCTTGCTCCGTTCGTCATTGGTTATTTTATTGCCTAGGTAGCAGAATTTCTTAACTTCATCTACTTCGAGACCATCAATCCTGATGTTAAGTTTCTCGCTGTTCTCATTTCTACTACTTCTCATAACTTTCGTCTTACTCCGATTTACTCCCAATCCATACTCTGTTCTCATTAGACTGTTCATTCCGTTCAGCATATCATTGTAATTCTTCTTCACTTTCATTCAGGATAGCAATGTCATCAGCGAATCGTGTCACTAATATCTTTTCACCTTGTATTTTAATTCCACTCCTGAACCTTTCTTGTATTTCCATCATTGCTTCCTCGATGTACACATTGAACAGTTGGGGCGAAAGACTACATCCTTCTCTTACACTCTTTTTAATACGAGCACTTTGTTCTTGGTCGTCCACTCTTATTATTCCCTCTTGGCTCTTGTACATATTGTATATGAGCCGTAACTCCCTATAGCTTACCCCTACGTTTTTCGGAATTTCGAACATCGTGCAAACTTGTTTTGATTTTTATTTAATCTTGCTTCCATTATTAACTGCAACGTCAGAATTGCCTCTCTAGTGCCTTTACCTTTACCTTTTCGAACATCGTGCAAACTTGTTTTGATTTTTATTTAATCTTGCTTCCATTATTAACTGCAACGTCAGAATTGCCTCTCTAGTGCCTTTACCTTTTCTAAAGCCAAAGTGACCGTCATCTAGCGCATCCTCACTTATCTTTTCCCTTCTTCTGTATATTATTCTTGTAAGCAACTTGGATGCATGAGCCGTTAAGCTGAATGTGCGGTAATTCTCGCACTTGTCAACTCTTGCCGTATTCGGAATTGTGTGGATGATGCTTTACTGAAAGGAAGATGGTATGTCGCCAGACTCAAACACTCTACACACCAATGTGAATAGTCGTTTTGTTGCCACTTCCCCAAATGATTTTAGAAATTCTGATGGTATGTTATCTATCCCTTCTGCCTTATTTGATCTTATGTCCTCCAAAGCTCTTTTAAATTCTGATTCTAATACTGGATCCCCTGTCTCTTCTAAATCGGCTCCTGTTTCTTCGTCTACAGCATCAGACAAATCTTCCCCCATAGAGGCTTTCCATCTATTCTTTCTACCTATCATTTCTTTTTCGATGTCTTCAAATTTTTCCTGCTTTCATTTTGTCTTAGCATCCCTTAACTTCCTATCTATTTCATTCCTTTACAGTTTCCCTGAAAATTTTTGTACTTCCTCCTTTCATCGATCAATTGAAGTATTTCTTCTGTTGTCCGTGGTTTCTTTGCAGTTACCTTCTTTGTACGTATGTTTTCCTTTCCAATTCTGTGATGCCCCTTTTTAGAGATGTACATTCCTCTTCAACTGCACTGCCTACTGAGCTATTCCGTATTGCTCTATCTGTAGCCTTAGAGAACTTCAACCATATCTCGTCATTCCTTAGTGCTTGCGTATCCCACTGCTTTGCGTATTGATTCTTCCTGACTAATGTCTTAAACTTTAGCCTACTCTTCATCACTACTATATTGTGATCTGAGTCTATGTCTGCTCCTGGGTACGCCTTACAATCCAGTATCTGATTTCGGAAAATAATAAACACAAACACGTCGTAAGTGATAAAACGGATAACATCTGCCAATTTAACAACGCCGAAAAATTCAGTAGAGAAACACCAGGATTGTGTTTCATGAATGAAAAAATTCGATTACCACTATTGGAATCACCTCCGCAGGAATTTGTACGTTACATGACCGGAGAAACTCCAGAATCAAAACACTTTCTTCAAAATATAAAAACGTACAACGTCTGCTTCCAACTGACTTTTTTCGGTTTTACTTCGATCAACACTAACAGAGATGAAGTCGATTATGCTTTTTTCCATCCAATAACAAATCTATCACAACATTAGGTCATTACTACCACTACCCAACGAAGACCATAAATTTCTGCAAGTATATTTCATCGGAGATGAAGAAACAGAAACAGAAACTGATCAACGATGAACAAATATCAGTGGACTGAGACGGGAAGTAATTCGAGATGTATGGAGGATCTTACACGAATCCAATCAGCTGTTTCACATATTCAAAACAGCACTAGATCAAATGATTTCTGATGACTAAAGTTATAATTTGAGTTGACAAAAGACCACATGGAGAACACAAATGTCGATGTAATGCATCTCAGAGAGACGAAGTCGCCATCGTAACTGTGGACAATCAAAACGCAAGCCGTGACGTAATTGTACAACGAAGAATCTCTTCAACGCACTGCGGAGATACACCGTTCTTGGGTTACCCTCCAATGTCCTTTAAAATTTCTGTCGGTGAGTACGGGTGTCATTTTAATGCGAAACAAATCCAACCCGAAACAGGCGTAGAAACAAACAAAAAGATCACTTCCAAGGAATTTTGTGCTTACCACTTAATGATCAGAGACGATTAAACATACAATCACATTCTCAACACTCGCCTTTGGTTCCAACGATTCCTTGTATATAGGTATGCAAAAATATAAGCGGAACGGATACTTTGTATAAGGCCGAATCAGAAGAAAGTACTCACGGAAGAATACATCCATCTTCGAGACGCAATCATCAATAATGGAAACATTGATGACATTCGAATAATGGTAATCTTACCTTCATAATACATAGGAAGTCCGAGACACATGCACGAATACACTCAAGATGCTATGAGCTACATAAGAAAATATGGACACCTGACCTCTTCATAACATTCACATGCAACTCGTCGTGGCCAGAAATCAAAAAACAATAACGTAATAGACCAGGTTTACCGACAAAAACAAATGAATTTATGTAGTCATCACAAAAACCACATCTCTGGAACCGTTAGATGCTGGATGTACCCAATCGAATGCCAAAAACGAGGACTGCCTCACTCACACAATCTCATATGGCTACACGACAGAATTCATACCATGGATGTCGACAAAATCATCCAAGCTGAATTTCCCAGTCCACAAAAACATCCGGGACTGAACGACGTAGTAGTGAAAAACATGATTCAGGGACCTTGCGGGGCATTAAACCCCAATTCTCCGTGTGTGAGTGATCGAAAATGTACAAAAAAAAAAAAAAAAATAATAATAATACCCAAAACCATACGTGGACGACACACAAACCAGAGTTGATGGCTATCCCAAACACAGAAGACGATCATCCATAAACGGCGGCTTCACAGCAAAAATATGAATACGAGGCAGCGACGAATCAATGGACAGTGTTATATGAGGGTTGTTTTTTAAGTAAGGGCCGTTCGCGCGTATAGTCACCACTTGCCGGCATCCTTCCCGTTCACACTGATGCAAGTTGCAGCTCTGTAGCTGACGTGTACGCATCGCTGTGCTACTTTATAATGTTTACGATTATTGAATCGCCCGCCGCGTGTGAGATACGGTCAGTGATACGTTTTTTGACCGCGAGAAGCCTACCAGCTGCAGAAATTCATCGTCAGTTAACAGAAATTTATGGCTTGAATGCAATGAGCGAAGGTAAAGTGCGTCAATGGGTTAGAGAGTTTAAAAATGGCCGTCAAAACGTCCATGACGAAGAACGCTCAGGCCGGCCCTCTGTGATCACTGATGATTTGGTGGCTGCAGTCGAAACAAAGATTCGTGAGGACAGAAGATTCATAATTTCCACAATTTCTTTGGAATTTCCACAAGTTTCAAGATCGGTTTTGTACAAAATTGTGTCTGAAAACCTAAACTTTAAGAAACTGTGTTCTCGGTGGGTACCCAGACTCCTCCCAGAGGACCACAAAGGGAAGAGATTTGCCACTTCATTGGACTTTTTGATTCGTTACGAGGAAGAAGGGGATGACATGTTGAGTCAAATTGTCACTGGGGATGAAACATGGGTATCCCATATCACTCCCGAAAGCAAGCGACAATCGATGGAATGGCGATACACAACCTCACCCGTCAAGGTCAAAGCCAAACAGACGCTGTCAAAGCGCAAGATTATGGCAACTGTGTTCTGGGACCGGCGCGGTGTTTTGCTAGTGGACTTTATGCCACGAGGAACGACAATCAACTCAGAGGCCTACTGTGCAACTCCAAAGAAGCTCCGCAGAGCAATTCAAAACGAAAGGCGCGGCATGCTGACAAAAGGAGTTTTGCTCCTGCACGATAACGCTAGGCCTCACACCTCTCAAAAGACTCGGGATTTGATTGATTCTTTTGGCTGGGCAGTTTTGGACCATGCACCATACAGCCCCGACCTTGCTCCTAGCGATTTTCACCTTTTCCGGTACCTGAAACACGGTCTTGGCGTGCAGCGCTTCAATGACGACGATGAAGTGAAAGCGGCCGTGAACTCTTGGCTGTCGGAGCAGGCGGCCGAATTCTTTGAAGAGGGAATTAAAAACTTAGTTGTACGGTATGACAAGTGCTTAAATAAACAAGGCAACTATGTAGAAAAATAGGTAAAAATGTGTAGAATCAGAAAATAAAAGTTTTTTTTACAAAAGTATTTGTATCTTTTTTAAAAAATAAAAAGGGCCCTTACTTAAAAAAACAACCCTCGTATAACACACTACTTACCAAAACGTTCCAAGCACACATAACCGTAGAATACTGCAATTCAGTGAAATACGTCAAATATGTAAGTATGTGAACAAAGGCAGTGAGATGGTAGTATTTCAAACAGTCAAAGACAGCGAACAACAAAAGAGAAACGACGAAATCCTCACGTACCAAATTTGAAGGTACGTCAACAGTAATAAAGCAGCGTGGCATATTTTCTGTTTTCCCATACACGAACTCGAACCAACCGCGCAACGTCTAGCAGTTCATTTGATGAATGGTCAGAGAATTTACTTCACGAAAGACACCGCCAGAAAAACTGCAAGCGAACTACCTCAGAACACAACATTAACAGCTGTTTACCAACTGCGTCAAACGGATCCATTCGCGAAAACATCACTATATGTCGACGTCCCTACTTATTATGTGTGGGGCACAACAAGCAAAATCTTTCTAAGACAGAACAAGCAAATCCAGTAAAACATCGTCCAGAATCTTGTAGACCGCCGCTTTAGGCAGAATATACACTGTACGTCCAAAAATTGCTAAATGTTTCCATCTCCGGATATTGATACACGAAATAAAAGGAAAAACAAGATCACGGATCTTAAGATTGTTGACGGTTACCTGTGCGAGACGTACAGAGAAGTATGCCAACCCTTAGGACTACTGGAGAACGACAACCACTGGGAATTAAATCGAGGAAAACGTGCTGTTTTCGCAACTTTTTGTTTAATGCGTCCAGTGCTTCACAGAGAGGAGAGAACACAGCATTTACAGTTGTTAAGCCACTTCTAAAACCAAATTGTAGGTTTTACATCAAATTACGAGAATTGAAATGATCAGTTACCCTTAAATGTATAGCTTTCTCAATAACTTTTGCAAACGCTATGGCATAGAAACACTGAGTACTGTAGTCGTTCAGCTAACTGACCATTCCTCAAGGGCCAATTACAAAATTGACAAAATACTGAGTTAACACACAGAACACAATGCTTCAGTATCCTGCTAGATACTCGTCATATCCATGATAGCCCTTTGTCATCAGAGATTTAATTATTGACTCAGTCTCCCACTTGTCAGTTCCACGAAGGTGTATTTCAGACAGAAGTCTTGGAAAGCCATTTTTGTAAGAGACTTATATCATTCCCTGTAGATACTAACTTACTAGTTAATTCGCCTACTACATTCAGAAAGTGACTCTTAAATGTTGGATATATGTCTGATTTATCAGTAACAAGAACATTTTTGCTACGTATTCACTTCACACGGTCATCGTGCTGTTGGCCAGACACTCCCTCCACGACTGACCACATGGTTTTAATTTTTCCTGAGAACTAGCTATTCTGTTTCTATACTACATTTTTTTTGCCTTCCTAATATTTTTAAGCATCATACCAGTACTGTTTGTAATTGGGTATTACAGCTCGACTGTGACTATTTCTAACGTTTTGATGTACTCGTAGTTCCGTCTTTGTTCTACATGATGTCATTACCCCCATCAGATAGCCACTCAGGATGCCTGAGGGCTCGTACCTTGTTACAATGGAAATCAACTTCGAAAGATAATGAGAAATGTTGTAAGTAGGCTGTTTAGGTTTTTATATTGGTAACGCCACGTAGTGCTCTGTATGAAAATCACTGGCTGTGCTGTGTGCAGTCTGTGGCTGGTTTGCATTGTTGTCTGCCATTGTAGTGTTGGGCTGTTGGATGTGAACAGCGCGTAGCGTTGCGCAGTTGGAGGTGAGCCGCCAGCAGTGGTGGATGTGGGGAGTGAGATGGCGGAGTTTTGGACATAGACAGTAAATTTGTATGACTGGATGCCATGAACTGATATATATATATATATATATATATATATATATATATATATATATATATATATACTCCTGGAAATGGAAAAAAGAACACATTGACACCGGTGTGTCAGACCCACCATACTTGCTCCGGACACTGCGAGAGGGCTGTACAAGCAATGATCACACGCACGGCACAGCGGACACACCACGAACCGCGGTGTTGGCCGTCGAATGGCGCTAGCTGCGCAGCATTTGTGCGCCGCCGCCGTCAGTGTCAGCCAGTTTGCCGTGGCATACGGAGCTCCATTGCAGTCTTTAACACTGGTAGCATGCCGCGACAGCGTGGACGTGAACCGTATATGCAGTTGACGGACTTTGAGCGAGGGCGTATAGTGGGCATGCGGGAGGCCGGGTGGACGTACCGCCGAATTGCTCAACACGTGGGGCGTGAGGTCTCCACAGTACATCGATGTTGTCGCCAGTGGTCGGCGGAAGGTGCACGTGCCCGTCGACCTGGGACCGGACCGCAGCGACGCACGGATGCACGCCAAGACCGTAGGATCCTACGCAGTGCCGTAGGGGACCGCACCGCCACTTCCCAGCAAATTAGGGACACTGTTGCTCCTGGGGTATCGGCGAGGACCATTCGCAACCGTCTCCATGAAGCTGGGCTACGGTCCCGCACACCGTTAGGCCGTCTTCCGCTCACGCCCCAACATCGTGCAGCCCGCCTCCAGTGGTGTCGCGACAGGCGTGAATGGAGGGACGAATGGAGACGTGTCGTCTTCAGCGATGAGAGTCGCTTCTGCCTTGGTGCCAATGATGGTCGTATGCGTGTTTGGCGCCGTGCAGGTGAGCGCCACAATCAGGACTGCATACGACCGAGGCACACAGGGCCAACACCCGACATCATGGTGTGGGGAGCAATCTCCTACACTGGCCGTACACCACTGGTGATCGTCGAGGGGACACTGAATAGTGCACGGTACATCCAAACCGTCATCGAACCCATCGTTCTACCATTCCTAGACCGACAAGGGAACTTGCTGTTCCAACAGGACAATGCACGTCCGCATGTATCCCGTGCCACCCAACGTGCTCTAGAAGGTGTAAGTCAACTACCCTGGCCAGCAAGATCTCCGGATCTGTCCCCCATTGAGCATGTTTGGGACTGGATGAAGCGTCGTCTCACGCGGTCTGCACGTCCAGCACGAACGCTGGTCCAACTGAGGCGCCAGGTGGAAATGGCATGGCAAGCCGTTCCACAGGACTACATCCAGCATCTCTACGATCGTCTCCATGGGAGAATAGCAGTCTGCATTGCCGCGAAAGGTGGATATACACTGTACTAGTGCCGACATTGTGCATGCTCTGTTGCCTGTGTCTATGTGCCTGTGGTTCTGTCAGTGTGATCATGTGATGTATCTGACCCCAGGAATGTGTCAATAAAGTTTCCCGTTCCTGGGACAATGAATTCACGGTGTTCTTATTTCAATTTCCAGGAGTGTATATAATGACTTTTGAACACTATTGAGGTAAATACATTGTTTGTTCTCTATCAAAATCTTTCATTTGCTAACTATGCCTATCAGTAGTTAGTGCCTTCCATAGTTTGAATCTTTTATTTAGCTGGCATTGCTGCATTGCAGTAGTTCGAGTAACGAAGATTTTTGTGAGGTAAGTGATTTGTGAAAGGTATAGGTTAATGTTAGTCAGGGCCATTCTTTTGTAGGGATTATTGAAAGTCAGATTGCGTTGCGCTAAAAAAAATATTGTGTGTCAGTTTAAGCACAGTCATGTATAATTTTTCTAAGGGGACGTTTCAATGTGGCGCGGAAAACATTATGTTTATCGGTTATTATCAATACCGTAAACATCCTGTCGCTCATGTTCTTTAATGAGGTTTAAAAATGTCTCTGTTGCCGCTGGATTAACATTTTAAATAGTTTGTGATTATATTTAATGTGTGAGTGTCCATAAATTCCTTAAGTGCTAAAATTTATCCATCATCGTCTGAAAGGCATTTTACCCTCTTATTAACGGAATGCCCCTATAGCATTAAAAAATGAATGAAAATATCTGTGGTAGTACTACTGTTTCCTTGGGCTCTGGTTGGAAAGAACACGGTCTTACCAGATGCTATGAATTTAAGAGATCTTCCAACATTCTTTTCCGTGCACAGTCACTCATGAAATTAATTTTGAAGTCACCACATGCAACAAATTTTTGGTACTTTCTGTAAAGCGAACCAAGAATTCTCTCTAGGTTTAAGACAAGTGTCTTGAAATTAGAATTAGGGGATCTACACATAACTGCAACTAAAAGTTCAATTTCACTAAATTCGCAACAGTCAACAATCTGACCAGTACAGTGCTTTGATACGTCAATAGACTCAAATGGAAAACCATTTTTCACGTACACGCCCACCTTCCACTTTGCCAAGAGCTCCTTCAAGAATAGCTTGCTGGTCTGTAACCCAGCAAACTTAATTGTTACATTGCTCAAGTGGTCTTCTGGTATACCAATAATGTCAGTCAACCTCTACAAACAGTTCACAAACTTTTTCTCTACTATCGCTTATATGTTAATTAAATATGCTAATTCTTTCATTACTCAGGTACTTGACCTTTCCTGAAGGTAGTTCCTTTCTTAAAAAGACTTCTCTTAAGCAGGGATACCTATCAGCCGACCTCAGTCTAAAAAAGGTACAGCTTTAACACTACTTACTACTGGAATTTTTCCGTGTAATTTACCCGTGAGTGGCGCCACGAGTAGTCCCCCCCCCCCCTTTACCCCTTCCCACCTCCCTCCTCTCTCCCTCCTCCCCCTCCCCCCTCCCCACTACATATCACCTGTAAGTTTGGCCAAAATCCCCTTTTCATACACACAGAGGCATAGGCCGTCCCTAGTGAAACCCGAGCTATCGGTAGACTCAACTGGAACCGCTAAAACGTGAGCCACACCCTTTGTCATTAGTGCTTTCTGTAGTCCCATGTTAATACACCTAACAGCTGTATTAAGATGTAGCTGATTAAGGGGTTGAAACAGGGTGCTCATCACTGAAGACAATTCTACTGCAGTCAACGAGATTAGAGGCTGAAGATGTGTCTGAAGACCTCCTGGACACGGATGCGATATCTACATCTACATCTACGTGATTACTCTGCTATTCACAATAAAGTGCCCGGCAGAGGGTTCAGTGAACCACCTTCAAGCTGTCTCTCTACCGTTCCACTCTCGAACAGCACGCGGGAAAAACGAGCACTTAAATTTTTCTGTGCGAGTCCCGATTTCTCTTATTTTATCGTGATGATCATTTCTCCCTATGTAGGTGGGTGCCAACAGAATGTTTTCGCAATCGGAGGAGAAAACTGGTGATTGAAATTTCATGAGAAGATTCCGTCGCAACGAAAAACACCTTTGTTTTAATGATTGCCACTCCAATTCATGCATCATGCCTGTGACACTATCTCCCCTATTTCGCGATAATACAAAATGAGCTGCCCTTCTTTGTACTTTTTCGATGTCATTCGTCAGTCCCACATGATGCAGATCCCGCACCGCACAGCAATACTCCAGAATAGGGCGGACAAGCGTGGTGTAAGTACTATCTTTAGTAGACCTATTGCAGCTGCTAAGTGCTCTGCCAATTAATCGCAGTCTTTGGTTTGCTCTACCCACAATATTATCTACGCGATCGTTCCAATTTAGGTAATTTGTAATTGTAATCCCTAAGTATTTAGTTGAATTTACAGCCTTCAGATTTGTGTGACTTATCTCGTAATCGAAATTTAGCTGATTTCTTTTAGTACTCATGTGAATAACTTTACACTTTTCCTTGTTCAGGGTCAATTGCCAGTTATCGCACCATACAGATATCTTATTTTGCAAGTCCTTTTGATCATCTGATGGCTTTACAAGACGGTAAATGAGAGTATCATCTGCAAACAATCTAAGACGGCTTCAGATTGCCTCCTATGTCGTTAATATAGATCGGGAACGATAGAAGGCCTATAACACTTCCTTGGGGAACGCCGGCTATTACTTCTGTTTTACTCGATGACTCTCCGTCTATTATTACGAACTGTGACCTTTCTGACAGGAAATCACGAATCCAGTCGCGCAACTGAGGCGTCACTCCGTAGGCACGCAGTTTGGTTAGAAGACGCTTGTGAGGGACGGTGTCGAAAGCCTTCCGGAAATCTAAAAATATGGAATCAATTTGACATCCCCTGTCGATAGCACTTATTACTTCATGAGTATAAAGAGCTAGTTGTGTTTCACAAAAACTTTATTTTCTGAAACCGTGCTGACTATGTGTTAATACACTCCTGGAAATTGAAATAAGAACACCGTGAATTCATTGTCCCAGGAAGGGGAAACTTTATTGACACATTCCTGGGGTCAGATACATCACATGATCACACTGACAGAACCATAGGCACATAGACACAGGCAACAGAGCATGCACAATGTCGGCACTAGTACAGTCTATATCCACCTTTCGCAGCAGTGCAGGCTGCTATTCTCCCATGGAGACGATCGTAGAGATGCTGGATGTAGTCCTGTGGAACGGCTTGCCATGCCATTTCCACCTGGCGCCTCAGTTGGACCAGCGTTCGTGCTGGACGTGCAGACCGCGTGAGACGACGCTTCATCCAGTCCCAAACATGCTCAATGGGGGACAGATCCGGAGATCTTGCTGGCCAGGGTAGTTGACTTACACCTTCTAGAGCACGTTGGGTGGCACGGGATACATGCGGACGTGCATTGTCCTATTGGAACAGCAAGTTCCCTTGCCGGTCTAGGAATGGTAGAACTATGGGTTCGATGACGGTTTGGATGTACCGTGCACTATTCAGTGTCTCCTCGACGATCACCAGTGGTGTACGGCCAGTGTAGGAGATCGCTCCTCACACCATGATGCCGGGTGTTGGCCCTGTGTGCCTCGGTCGTATGCAGTCCTGATTGTGGCGCTCACCTGCACGGCGCCAAACACGCATACGACCATCATTGGCACCAAGGCAGAAGCGACTCTCATCGCTGAAGACGACACGTCTCCATTCGTCCCTCCATTCACGCCTGTCGCGACACCACTGGAGGCGGGCTGCACGATGTTGGGGCGTGAGCGGAAGACGGCCTAACGGTGTGCGGGACCGTAGCCCAGCTTCATGGAGACGGTTGCGAATGGTCCTTGCCGATACCCCAGGAACAACAGTGTCCCTAATTTGCTGGGAAGTGGCGGTGCGGTCCCCTACGGCACTGCGTAGGATCCTACGGTCTTGGCGTGCATCCGTGCGTCGCTGCGGTCCGGTCCCAGGTCGACGGGCACGTGCACCTTCCGCCGACCACTGGCGACAACATCGATGTACTGTGGAGATCTCACGCCCCACGTGTTGAGCAATTCGGCGGTACGTCCACCCGGCCTCCCGCATGCCCACTATGCGCCCTCGCTCAAAGTCCGTCAACTGCACATACGGTTCACGTCCACGCTGTTGCGGCATGCTACCAGTGTTAAAGACTGCGATGGAGCTCCGTATGCCACGGCAAACTGGCTGACACTGACGGCGGCGGTGCACAAATGCTGCGCAGCTAGCGCCATTCGACGGCCAACACCGCGGTTCCTGGTGTGTCCGCTGTGCCGTGCGTGTGATCATTGCTTGTACAGCCCTCTCGCAGTGTCCGGAGCAAGTATGGTGGGTCTGACACACCGGTGTCAATGTGTTCTTTTTTCCATTTCCAGGAGTGTAAATCAACTTGACTTGTCTTCGTGCGTGCCAAACCCTACATTGGTCTATAGAGTCACCAGGTCTCTCATCAACTGAGAATGTCTGGAGCATTATGGTCAGGTCTCTCCAACCAGCACGGGATTTTGGTGATCTAAGGTGCCAATTGGACAGAACTTGGCACGGTATCCCTCAGGAGGACATCCAACAACTCTATCAATCAATGGTAATCCGAATAACTGCTTGCGCAAGGGCCAGAGGTGGACTAAAGCGTTACTGATTTGCTTAGTTTATCCTGCCTTGGGTATGGATGTTTGTGATGTCCTTAAGTGAGTTAGGTTTAAGTAGTTCTAAGTCTAGGGGAGTGATGACCACAGATGTTAAGTCCCATAGTGCTTAGAGCCATTTGAACCATTTTTGCCCAGTTTGTGGAGCACTTTCTCTTGAATAAATCATCCATGTTTTTCTGAAATTATAATCACTTGAAACTTCCTGGCAGATTAAAACTGTGTGCCCGACCGAGACTCGAACTCGGGACCTTTGCCTTTCGCCGGCAAGTGCTCTACCAACTGAGCTACCGAAGCACGACTCACGCCCGGTACTCACAGCTTTACTTCTGCCAGTACCTCGTCTCCTACCTTCCAAACTTTACAGAAGCTCTCTGCAAGGTTCGCAGAAGAGCTTCTGTAAAGTTTGGAAGGTAGG
Source organism: Schistocerca americana (assembly GCF_021461395.2). NCBI lineage: Eukaryota > Metazoa > Arthropoda > Insecta > Orthoptera > Acrididae > Schistocerca > Schistocerca americana. The sequence continues at coordinate 22,294,666 of NC_060124.1, forward strand.
AGACGAGGTACTGGCAGAGGTAAAGCTGTGAGTACCGGGCGTGAGTCGTGCTTCGGTAGCTCAGTTGGACGCCGGCACGGTAGCTCAGCGTGTTCGGTCAGACGGTTAGCAGCCCTCTGTAATAAAAAAACTGAGCTAATCGATCAACAACGAACTTCAACGGATGTCTCACGACGTCCGCCCCGAGCAGATGCAACGAACAAAAATGAGACTCAAAAAAAAAAAAAAAAAAAAAAAAAAAAAAGTTGGTAGAGCACTTGCCCGCGAAAGGCAAAGGTCCCGAGTTCGAGTCTCGGTCAGGCACACAGTTTTAATCTGCCAGGAAGTTTCATATCAGCGCACACTCCGCTGCAGAGTGAATATCTCATTCTTATAATCACTTGTTTGTCTGTACATGTACATGACACATAACATTTACAGATTTCCGTCCTATTTGGATAATTTCTTTGTAGTACGTCGCTTTTTTTTCTAAGAGTGTTTTATAAATTATCAATTAAAATAAACAGTCAAGATCGCAATAATAATTTATTTAGGAATGATAACCGGTTTCGTCCCTAATACTGGCAGTCTTCAGGTTTAATGCAACATACCGTGCGTCGTAATTAAACTTTCCCCGTTTAACACATTATAACGCGGAAACTAATTGCCGTACGAGTACCAAACTCGGTAGTATTAATATCAAAGATATTGGGAGGAGCAATAATGCACAGTCAGTTCAACTGAAACACTTTTAATGTGCTGCTACGGTACATCATACCATACGGCTACAAAAGAGGCTCAATATGGCGCCCATCAGTCTGAAAGCGCAGGAATGCATTGTGCACAGCAGAACGAATTATGTCCATAGGTATGCTGGCTACCTCTCTTGATGAGCTGCGCTTCAGACCAACACAAATGTGAATATTCCTCTGGTAAACCCTGTCCTTCAAGTAGCTTCACAACCAGAAATCACAAGGAGTGAGATCAGCTGATCTTATCGGCCAAGGATTTGGAAACTATCGGCTTATGATTCGATTGTTTCCAAATGAGTTTCGGAGAAGCAGGTAAACTTCACGAGCGATGTGCGGTGGGGCCACATCTTGCATAAAAAGTGTTGAATTCAATGGGTCTCTCTTCTGTAGGTCGGGTATGGCATGCTGGCGAAACGTATCGCAGTAAAGCTAGCCAGTCGCACTGCACGTCTTTGGTCCTTGAGCGGCAACCCGTTCAAAAAAGAACGGACCAATGATGAAAGCAGCCGTCAAGCTACACCATATGGTGACACGTTCGCCATACAGAGGAACTTCATGCACAGTGACTGGAGATGAAGATCCCCGTATTCAGAAATTCTGTGCGTTCACCTCCCCCGTCAGAGGAAAATTAGCTTCGACTGTCCATAGGATGGTCCAGGGCCAGCCCTCGTCAACTTCTAACCTTGAGAGAAAGTGGAGAGCAAAGTCAACACGTCTTTGTGTGTCCTGTGGTGCAAGCTGCTGTACGATATGGATCTTGTACGGACACCATTTGAGAATGGTTCGAAGCACCTTCCGTACAGTGGACCACCAGATGTTCAACAGTCATCACACAGGACGCGCACAGCCTGACGATCGGGAATTGCGTGCAGCGGTAGCAACAGCGATTTCATCAACCACCTGTGGTGCAACCGGCTGTCGGCCTCTTTCCCGGGCGACGCCCAGTTCTCCAGTTGAAGCTCCGCGCAGCAGGTGGAGAAAGAGGGGCCTTCCGTTATCCTTTCAGCCGGCGATACTCTCGAAGTGCAGCTGTAGCATTATTGCTGTTTTGATAATAGAGCTTCACTAGTAATGCCCTCATCCTTTTGTCCAAGCTCATGTCGACACTTCGACAAAAGCACTGCGACAGGTCAGGTTTGTGAGACTATGGGTCATAATGACGGATAACGGCACCTGGTGGCCATAGTTACAACTGGACGGTGGCGCTGCGACACATGGAAATCATGCACCCCATAATATGTACAGTAATACTACCAAGTTTGGTACTTGTACGGTAATTACTTTCCGTGTTATAATGTGTTAAATAGGGAAAGTTTAATTATAACCACTCGGTTCGCTGCGAAGCACGTAACCGTCGCGTGAAATTTCGGCTGCAACCACGTGGTGCGTTAGAGCTGAAGACGGTCAGCATAACGGGCGAAGAAGGTTATCATTTTTAAATCAATAATTGTTACGATCTTGACTATTCTAATACTCGAGAAGACTTTGTGAGTTACTCTCTGCTAGAAGTTACAGGGGGTTCAGGTTGTCTGCTCATAGGTTACGAATTACCCCCTGCAAGGTACAAACATCTGAAGCGCGTAATCTGCGTGAGGTACCGTGATATTAACTGGGCGAGGTATTAACGTGTAATGCGTCTTACTTGGAGCAAGCTGCCGGCAAGTTCTGGCTGCAGGTAGCGGGCCGCCACCTGCCAGGAGTTAACCGCCAGCCAACTTCTCCAGACGAGGTCGCCGACCTCAGGCAAACTTCGACAACTGCAGCACTGCTAGCATACCGGACCCTCTGTGACCGCAGCACCCTCTGCCCAGCAAGTGTTTGCCCCCGGCGCTCCACTCTGTACACGCATCGTGGCCATGTACAATGAAATCCGCCTCGAAACCCTCCGCTCAGCTGTACTGGAACTAAAGACAATCGCAGAGGTTGAAAATACCGTTTGAGTTGTAAGATGGTTTATTTTCACACGACCGGTTTCGGACCGTTATAAGCCCATCCTCAGGTGACGTAGCTGTGTTGAGCGCTCATAGGCAGCACACCGCCCATGGTACACGCGGCGCTCGGGGACCACAGCACAGCTACGACACCCGAGGATGGGCTTACAATAGTCCGAAACCGGTCGTGTGAAAATAAAGAATTTACAACTGAAGCGGTATCATCAACCTCTGCCATAATGCTCAGTTGCGGATGTTTCGCCAACAGGATTGTTTGTAAAGACAATCGACTAACACCTTCATCGTTTACCTGGAGAATTACGATCAAGACCATGGGTGGAAACTTAACAGACCAAAATAGTCTTTCGCAGGGAACTCCAACAGGCACGGATTCGTGCTTCCGTTCAGGAGGGGAGTGTGGGTGGCGATCATACTTTCTAACTCTCTCTTCTTTATTCTGTGAGGTTTCGGAATTGCTGCCAGATCTTGCCACAATATTTCGGCTGGAAACCGTCCAGCCATCATCAGGTAAGTGTAGCGGACACTCAACTGAAGATGGCCGAACGGTTTCCAGCCGAAATATTGTGGCAAGAAGTCAACACGATCCGGCTGCATTCCCGAAACCTCATAGAACATTCAGTAGGCCAGGAAAACTTCAAGAATCTCTCTTCCTTTTCTTTTTTTTTATGTTTTGACTCATCAGTCTTCTGACTCTTTTAGTGCGACCCGCCACGAATTCCTCTCCTGTGCCAACGATTTCATCTCAGACTAGCACTTGCAACCTACGTCCTCAGGTATTTGCTAGAGGTATTCCAGTCTCTGTTTTTCTCTACATTTTGCACTCTCTACGCTTTCCTCCAATACCATGAAAGTTACTCCGTGATATCGTAACAGATGTGGTCCCATCCTGTTCCTTCTTCTTGTCGGTGTTTCCCGTGTATTCCTTTCCTCGTCGGTTTTCCGGAGAACCTCCTCTTTGCTTACCTTATCAGTCCACCCACTTTTCAACAGCCTTGTGTAGCATCACATCTCAAATGCTTCGATTCTCCCACAGTCCATGTTTACTACTATACAATGCTGTGCTGCAAACGCACATTCGGAGAAGCTTCTTCCTCAAACTAAAGCCTACGTTTGAAACTAGTAGACTGCTTTTGGCCAAGATCGCTCTTCTTGCCACTGCTTTTTATGCCTTGCTTGCTCCGTCCGTCATGGGTTATTTTACTGTCTAGGTAGTAAAATTCCTTAAGTTCATCTACTTTGTGATCATCAATCCTGATATTAAGTTTCCCGCTGTTCTCATTTCTGCTACGTATCGTCTTTCTCCGATTTACTCTCAATCGATATTCTGAGCTCATTACTCTTCATTCCACTTAGTACATCCTGTAATTCTTCCTCACTTTCACTGAGGATAGCAAAATCATCAGTGAATCTTATCATTGATATCCTCTCACCTTGAATTTTAATTCTGCTCTTAATGGTTTCTTTTATTTCTGTCATTTCTCTTTCCACGTATACATTGAGCGGTAGGGCTGGAAGATTACATCCCCGCCTTACGCCCTTTTTAATCCGAGTACTTCATTCTTGGTCTTCCACTTTCATTGTTGCCTCTTAGCTCTGTTACATGTCGTATATTACCAGTCTTCTCCTATAACTTATCTGTATTTGTGTGAGAATACCGAAAATCTTGCACCATTTAACACTGTCGAGTGGTTTTCCTAGGCCGACAAATGCCATGAACTTGTCTTCATTTCTCTTTAGTCTTGCGTCCATTGTGAACCACAACGTCAGAATTGCTTCTGTGGTGACGTCACCTTTCTTAAAGCCTATCTATCCTCATTTAATGCCTCCTTAACTACCTTTTCCGTTCTTCTGTACAACATACTTGTCAGTAACTTGAGTGCGCCAACCTGTTAAGCTGAGTTCGCGATAATTCTAGCACTTGACCACTCTTGCAGCCTTCGGAACTGTGAGGATGATGTTTCTTCTGAAAGTCAGATAGTACACTACTTGCTACACCAAGAAGAAATGCAGATGATAAACGAGTATTCATTGGACAAATATATTATACTAGAACTGGCATGTGATAACATTTTCACGCAGTTTGGGTGCATAGATCCTGAGAAATCAGTATCCAGAAAAAACACCTCTGGCCGTAATAACGGCCTTGATACGCCTGGGCATTGGGTCAAACAGAGCTTGGATGGCGTGTACAGGTACAGCTGCCCATGCAGCTTCAACATGATGCCAAAGTTCATCAAGAGTAGTGACTGGCGTATTGTGACGAGCCAGTTGCTCGGCCACCATTGACCAGACGTTTTCAATTGGTGAGAGATCTGGAGAATGTGCTGACCAGGGCAGCAGCCGAACATTTTCTGTACCCAGAAAGGCCCGTACAGGACTTGCAACATGCGGTCGTGGATTATCCTGCTGAAATGTAGGGTTTTGCAGGGATCGAATGAAGGGTAGAGCGACGGGTCGCAACACAAATGTAACGTCCACTGTTCAAAGTGCCGTCAGTGCAAACAAGAGGTGACCGAGACGTGTAACCAATGGCACCCCATACCAGCACGCCGGGTGATACGCCAGTATGGCGACGACGAATACACGCTCCAATGTGCGTTCACCGCGATGTCGCCAAACACGGATGCGACCATTATGATGCAGTAAATAGAACGTGGATTCATCCGACGAAATGACGTTTTGCCATTCGTGCACCCAGGTTCGTCGTTGAGTACACCATCGCAGGCGTTCCTGTCTGTGATGCAGCGTCAACCACAGCCATAGTCTCCGAGCTGATAGTCCATGCTGCTGGAAACGTCGTGGAACTGTTCGTGCAGATGGTTGTTGTCTTGCAATCGTCCCCATCTGTTGACTCAGGGATCGAGACGTGGCTGCACGATCCGTTACAGCCATGCGGATAAGATGCCTTTCATCTCGACTGCTAGTGATACGAGGCCGTTGGGGGCGTTCCGTATTACCCTCCTGAACCCACCAATTCCATATTCTGCTAACAGTCATTGGATCTCGACCAACGCGAGCAGCAATGTCGCGATACGATAAACCACAATAGCGATAGGCTACAATCCTACCTTCATCAAAGTCGGAAACGTGATGGTATGCATTTCTCCTCCTTACACGAGGCATCAAAACAACGTTTCACCAGGCAACGCCGGTCAACTGCTGTTTGTGTATTAGAAATGGGTTGGAAACTTTCCTCATGTCACCACGTTGTAGGTGTCGCCACCGGCGCCAACCTTGTCTGTATGCTCTGAAAAGCTAATCATTTGCATATCACAGCATCTTCTTCCGGTCGGTTAAATTGCGCGTTGCCCTCTGTGGTTGCCGTACGCGGTCGCCCTACCTTTCCAGCACGTTCATCCGTCACGTTCCCAGTCCGTTGAAATTTTTCAAACAGATCCTTTATTGTATCGCTTTTCGGTCCTTTCGTTACATAAAACCTTCGCTGAAAACTTCGTCTTGTTGCAACAACACTGTGTTGTCTACAGCACACTTGCACGTTGTGAACAGCACACGCTTACAGCAGAAAGACGACGTACAGAATGGCGCACCCACAGACTGCGTTGTCTTCTATATCTTTCACATCACTTGCAGCGCCATCTGTTGTTGAAAATTGTAACTACTGTAATTTCGAAAGTTTGTCCGCCTGAAAATGTACTGTTGTCCCAAGCATATTGCAACAAACGGTGTATTTCTATCGCTGCTCGTTTAGTTTTTATTGCCGTTTCAAATATACCGGTCATTTTTGAAACACCCTGTAGGTATACATGGTAAGGACGGAACCGGTGAGCCGGCCGGTGTGGCCGTGCGGTTAAAGGCGCTTCAGTCTGGAACCGCGTGACCGCTACGGTCGCAGGTTCGAATCCTGCCTCGGGCATGGATGTGTGTGATGTCCTTAGGTTAGTTAGGTTTAATTAGTTCTAAGTTCTAGGCGACTGATGACCTCAGAAGTTAAGTCGCATAGTGCTCAGAGCCATTTGAACCATTTGGAACCGGTGAGGTGTAAGAATGTGATGCACACTGGTTTTAGGAATGCCAGTCTCGTATTCAAGCTGTCGTGTGCTCACATGTGGATTCATGCAGCAGAAGCGAGAATAGTGACTTCGGCAGCTTCGTCTGTGCGAGTGCTATGACGATTGCGTTATCGGTGGTTGAAACTTCCCGCAACAAGACGAGGGAACATCCGTCGGAAAGGTGGGTTCTTGTCAGGATATCGCTCTCTGTACAGTTCCGCTGCCTGCGTAGCATTCCGCCTGCCTTCGACAACAATAAAAGAAACGTTATGTCGATTCAGTTTGTAGGGAGGACAGCCATTAATGTATGCCTGCTCTACACAACGTAATTTAAAAGGACTAAACTAGTGTACTAAATGTCCGCGAACATAAGAAAACAGTATTGCCATTTGATACCTTCACTTTTCCCAGCGAATTGAATCTTCAAATAACTTACGGGTTTGCTGCCGGGTGACGTCGTCGACCACCTCCGATATTTCAACAGGAGCACACCCTGCCATTCTCAAGGCACAACTGCAAGGAGGAAGCAATGTGCAAGGGAATTTAGTACCTCGGTTCACAGAGGAGAAACAAGGAAGATACCACACACAGAACAAGTAACCGCAGAATCAACACACAACCAAAGATAACCAACCATCATAAATATCGATAGTGACTATTAATCGACAGGTGAGGTAGCACTAATTCTGTCCCTCTGTTTTTTGATGAGAGACAGAGCCCGATTCCAAGCAGCATTTAAGCAAAATCCACCATCTCTGTTTATAAGGTTGCTTGATAGTTTGATTTCAACAGCTTCCTTGGTAACAGTATCCCAATAGCTGGACGTGCAAGCCAGAATCTCCGTATTCTTTACATATTTTCTGCTTCACTGTTTATACTGTTTTGTCGCAAAATAAAATCTTGCAAAAATTCCGTTTGTTGCTACAACGTGAGTGATGGAAGACAAAAATGTTCTTCGTTTTTTCCAACTTAACGGGTTTTCGCACACACTCCGACAACTGATTAACGTGCTCAGTATGGGGTGTGATCACTTCTCGCAGCAACGCAGGCCTGACAACGACGGGACGTGCAGTGAGTCATGCCATCAGTCTCATGTCGAGGCGGTAAAGCGCATTCTTCCTGCAGAGCTGCTCGCAAGTGTTGTGCAGTGGTTGGTGAATGCTGACGTGATGCAACCCGTCTCCGCAGTGCATCCCAGACACGCTCTATAAGACTAAAATCGGAAGAGCGAGTAGGTCACGCCGTGCGTGCAATACCTTCCGTTTCCAAGGAAACATATACCACCCGCTCTCTATGAGGCCCATCAATACAAAGTCTGGGCCCACAGCACCTTGCGACAACCACACATGAGATCCCAAGATCTTCTCACGATACGTGACAGCAATTAAACCTTGCCGATTCACTCGCACAATTTCATGAAGAGCTGTTCGAGTGGTCAACACAATCCCTGCGCACACATTTAGGAATCCTCCTCGACGACACTGGACTCGCATTCGGGAGGACGACGGTTCAATCCCGCGTCCGGCCATCCTGATTTAGGTTTTCCGTGATTTTCCTAAATCATCTACATCTACATCCATACTCCGCAAGCCACCTGACGGTGTGTGGCGGAGGGTACCTTGAGTACCTCTATCGGTTCTCCCTTCTATTCCAGTCTCGTATTGTTCGTGGAAAGAAGGATTGTCGGTATGCCTCTGTGTGGGCTCTAATCTCTCTGATTTTATCCTCATGGTCTCTTCGCGAGATATACGTAGGAGGGAGTAATATACTGCTTGACTCTTCGGTGAAGGTATGTTCTCGAAACTTTGACAAAAGCCCGTACCGAGCTACTGAGCGTCTCTCCTGCAGAGTCTTCCACTGGAGTTTATCTATCATCTCCGTAACGCTTTCGCGATTACTAAATGATCCTGTAACGAAGCGCGCTGCTCTCCGTTGGCTATTCTCTATCTCTTCTATCAACCCTATCTGGTACGGATCCCACACTGCTGAGCAGTATTCAAGCAGTGGGCGAACAAGCGTACTGTAACCTACTTCCTTTGTTTTCGGATTGCATTTCTTTAGGATTCTTCCAATGAATCTCAGTCTGGCATCTGCTTTACCGACGATCAACTTTATATGATCATTCCATTTTAAATCACTCCTAATGCGTACTCCCAGATAATTTATGGTATTAACTGCTTCCAGTTGCTGACCTGCTATATTGTAGCTAAATGATAAGGGATCTTTCTTTCTGTGTATTCGCAGCACATTACACTTGTCTACATTGAGATTCAATTGCCATTCCCTGCACCATGCGTCAATTCGCTGCAGATCCTCCTGCATTTCAGTACAATTTTCCATTGTTACAACCTCTCGATACACCACAGCATCATCCGCAAAAAGCCTCAGTGAACTTCCGATGTCATCCACAAGGTCATTTATGTATATTGTGAATAGCAACGGTCCTATGACACTCCCCTGCGGCACACCTGAAATCGCTCTTACTTCGGAAGACTTCTCTCCATTGAGAATGACATGCTGCGTCCTGTTATCTAGGAACTCCTCAATCCAATCACACAATTGGTCTGATAGTCCATATGCTCTTACTTTGTTCATTAAACGACTGTGGGGAACTGTATCGAACGCCTTGCGGAAGTCAAGAAACACGGCATCTACCTGTGAACCCGTGTCTGTAGCCCTCCAGGCAAATTCCAGGATGGTTCCTCTGAAAGAGCACGGCCGACTTCCTTCCCTAAACCGATGAGACCGATGACCACGCTGTCTGGTCTCCTTCCCCAAACAACCAACCAACCAACCACCTCGACGTCGGTCTCTTTCCACAATTTTTGGTCCCGAAATCGTATTCCAAGTTTCCTCCAGAGGCGAATCCGTCGAGAACCACTCTCCATATCAAATAGGGACTCATCCGTGAGATGAACATTGGACCACTGTTCGAGCGTCCAGACGACACGTCGACAACTCCTCTCTAAACGTTTCATTCTGTGAAGAAGACCACTCTGCCGAAGCCTTCTGTGTACAGTTTGCCTCCTGCGGATGCTGTGAGGTCCGATGCCAGTTGCCGTGCGGTAGTAAAGCGGTGCCGTTGTACTCTTACAGCCAAATAACGGCCTTCTCTTTCTGATGTCACACGAAGCTAGCCCTGCAGTTACATTTTCGGTCTGTATAAACTGTCGCCACTTCCCAGATACAACAGAGCGATTGGGCCACATCAGTTTGCGACTGTCCTGTTTCCAATCCTGCTACGCCCCTCCAACGCAGTGAGTCTGGCAGGCGTCTTCTCCGTGCCATACGGCACCGCCTGTGACAGCGTTCACAGCTATTGTGGAATACCGCCCGTTTGATGGGTGCCTTGACGTCATTACTGGCGTGGTTTTCCGTTGACCAGAATGCCACCTTCCGTAGAGAACACCATCGTAAGGACATCTGTTGACAGTTTGTATGATTATTTCGTGAAGTAGACATAGGAAGGGAAATATTTGCTTTAATTTTGGACACCAGTGTAGTTGCGTGTTGTGACTTGGCGAGACAGCCAAGCCACTACGAGGTAGCCGAAAGGCACGCGTTTAAGCTCACGCAGGCTGGCGTGAGGTCTGGAACGGGTAAAGTAATTGAGACTAGCAAATAAAGTACGTAGCTGCTGGAATACTTAACTTTAATCCATAATTGGTGAACATCGGTCTGACGGTACATGCATCACAAGATAAATAGCAAATGATAATGGCGCCTTGCTAGGTCGTAGCAAATGACGTAGCTGAAGGCTATGCTAACTATCGTCTCGGCAAATGAGAGCGTAATTTGTCAGTGAACCATCGCTAGCAAAGTCGGCTGTACAACTGGGGCGAGTGCTAGGAAGTCTCTCTAGACCTGCCGTGTGGCGGCGCTCGGTCTGCAATCACCGACAGTGGCCACACGCGGGTCCGACGTATACTAGCGGACCGCGGCCGATTTAAAGGCTACCACCTAGCAAGTGTGGTGTCTGGCGGTGACACCACAGTTGCGTACAGCAGGAACACCTGCAGAGGACCGACGCTTGGTGTAGCGAGTGGCAATTGCCGCTCAACATAAACAGTTGCTCATGAATAAGCAGAAAGAACCATTGTTGTATGATTACACGATTGCAGAGCAATCACTGGAAGCAGTTACTTCCATAAAAAGTCTATGAGTATGAGTGCGGAGCGAATTAAATTGGAACGACCACACAAAACAAATCGCAGGGAAGGCAGAACGCCAGACTGAAATTCATTGGAAGAATTCTCAGAAAATGTAGTCTGTCAACAAAGGAGGAGACTTAGAAAATCTAATTCCAGCAATATCTGAATACTGCTTGTCAGTGTGGGATCCGTGCCAGATAGAACTGATGGAAGAGATAGAGAAGATACAAAGGACAGCAGACGTTTCGTTAATGTTCATTTAGTAAGTACGAATCTGTCACAAAAATGTTCAACCATCTCTAGTGGCATACGCTGCGAGAGAAGTGTTCTCCATCACGGCATTGTTTACTGTTCAAGTTCCGAGAGCGTACTGTAATGCGTTACATGCATTCGTTTTCACTTATTTAGGCCAAGTATTACCCACATTTATTCGATCAGGAATGCTCAGTAGCTGCGATGCTACACGTACATCTCACAATTATGCGTCAGTAAGGAGCATTAATGATATCATAGGAGGCAATGTTGTGCAACCTTAGTAGGGACAAGATCCGACTATTCGGGAGAGGATGTTACAATCTGAGACAGCGTTCCGAGACAAACTTCTGTCACAGTGTTCGCAAACGTGAGATCAGATCTGCCTAGCAAAGCGATCTGAACGCCCATTGCCTGAAAGTATATATATATATATATATATATATATATATATATATATAGTGACGAGTGAAGTGTCCTTTGTGGTGTCACCGCCAGACACTACACTTGCTAGGTGGTAGCCTTTAAATCGGCCGCGGTCCGTTAGTATACGTCGGACCCGCGTGTCGCCACTGTCAGTGATTGCAGACCGAGCGCCGCCACACGGCAGGTCTAGAGAGACTTTCTAGCACTCGCCCCAGTTGTACAGCCGACTTTGCTAGCGAAGCTACACTGACCAATACGCTCTCATTTGCCGAGACGATAGTTAGCATAGCCTTCAGCTACGTCATTTGCTACGACCTAGCAAGGCGCCATTATCATTTGCTATTTATCTTGTGATGCATGTACCGTCAGACCGATGTTCACCAATTATGGATTAAAGTTAAGTATTCCAGAAGCTACGTACTATTTTTGCTAGTTCATTTCCGTGTCCTGTTCCAGACCTCACGCCAGCCTGCATGAGCTTAAACGCATGCCTTTCGGCTCCCGTCCTCGTGGATTGGCTGTCTTGCCAGTCCACAAAATCCTTATTGGGTAAGGGAGAAAGGTGAGGCCTCTCTTGTCCTTCGGGAAGACAGGGCGAGTTAGAAGCGAGACGCCACTCAAAACGCACAATCGAGAAACCGGGGGCGGCTCCAAAAGAACGATCGCGAGTAAATATTCTACTGTCAAACAGGAGATAAAGTGAAGGTTAGTTATCAGTGAACGCCACGTGTCGTCGGCAGTGTATATCACGATTATGGAAAGTTAGAAATGTGTTAATGTGTTGTAAAGGGTTGAATATAACGGTGTAGCCAAGAGCCACCATATTGGAGATTCCATGACATGTTTCAAACTATTCTTTGTTAAAACGAGTATAGTACAAAACATTGTTGATATCTACCAACTGGCATCCCGAAACACCCCCACTGCAGCAGGATCACAAATCTACATTGAACCCGGCGCCTGAGCGCTACTATTGTGCGACGAGGGACTACCGAAGCAGCAAGACACCAGGATAGTGATACAGAAACCAGAGAAGTAAGGCAGAGTCGCTTCCTTCTCGCTACAGTGCCACAGAGGGCATTGTAGTACGTTCAATAAATATCTTACTTCGCCCTACTTCGCGAAAAGACATTGTAGACAGAATCAGAGTCCACACAGAGGCTTGCCGGCAATCGTTCTTCCCACGAACCACTCACCCCTGGAACAGGAAATTGGGGAAGTGACAGTGGTGCTCAAAGTACCCTCCGCCATACACCTTCAGGTGGCTTCCGATGTACGGCTGTAGATGTAGATGTTCTTAAGATTGCATTTCAGGCGCGCGTTTTGCAATGGCGTGCTGGCCGCGGTGGTCTAGCGGTTCTAGGCGCGCAGTCCGGAACCGCGCGACTGCTACGGTCGCAGGTTCGAATCCTGCCTCGGGCATGGATGTGTGTGACGTTCTTTGTTAGGTTTAAGTAGTTCTAAGTTCTAGGGGACTGATGACCACAGATGTTAAGTCCCATAGTGCTCAGAACCATTTGAACCTTTTTTTTTTTTTTTTTTTTTTGCAATGGCGTAAACATTATGTGAAGACTCTGTAAATGTTCACTTGTAATTCGCTCCTGCTACAGTTACATCGTCCAGATAATAACTGCGACGAGCCGGAACGTTACGCTTCAGTTGTTCTACATAGAGTTGCAAAATAGCGAGGGCACTGGAGATTCCAAATGGTAAACGTTATCGGTACATGCCGAATGGCGTGTTCAAAACTGCCGGGTAGACTAAAGTCACAAGAAAACCACTTTTTTTTTGTCCTTTTGCGTTGCTGATGAGATGAAACCTAAAAAATAAGTAACAGTTTTAGTCTTCCGTAATGGGTCTTGCTACGTCTTTCAGCTAGTGTTCCCAGCGGCTATACCGTCAACGGTTTCATAGGTGATAGAAAAGTGAACGCCTGATATTCAGACGTGGAACTGACTTCATATCTGTCACACGTATTGATGTCGTCTATCTCACTCGGTTATACAATTCGATGCCCTTTCGCTGTGGGTGTATATGCAGTTCGCGTCATAGCCGTTGGCTGTTGCGCTTGCCACAGAACGTTATTTCCAATGCAGAACATGTCACTTCTGAAAATAGCTGGTTGATATAGTCAGGAATTTTGCATATTTGCATTTCTTTGCTCGGATGTATACTGCGCTGCGTTGCTTATAGTGCGACAGCGACATTCACTCGCAGCGGACTGTTTCGTTTCTGTTTAACTGCTTCAAGTGCAGTAACGGCACATACACACACGAGTGTGTGTGTATGTGTGTGTGTGTGTGTGTGTGTGTGTGTGTGTGTGTGTGTGAGGGTGGGTATGTACGCGGGCACGTATGTGCCATTACTTTACTCACAAATAGAACCATACAATTTTCAGTTTTGGTAGTTTATGAGCCTTAAATTTCAACAGTGATACTCATATTTTCAACTTCATTTCGTGACAGACCGCTTATGCCAAATCCAACTTCGAAACTTTGAGAGTAATTCTTCATGAATACATTAGAGGTATGCATAGGGCCGTTGTCTTTCAGTGCATTCGAAATAACAGCGAACCAGTTACAAAACATAGGTTTATTAAACCCTGACCATAGTTTCGGCGGTTTTAAAACCGTCTTCGTAAGAAGATGTAGGACGCAAAATCACATTGTCTATAGTCAAAGTGGGAGTCACTCACTCTGTCTAGTACTTGATGATTAAGTGGATTTAAGTGGATGGCATGTAAACAATGTGATTTTACGCCCTTCTGAAGAAGACGGTTTTAAAACCATCGAACACCATGGTCAAGGTTTAATAAACCTGCATTTTGCGACTGGTTGTCTGTTATTTCGAATGTACAGCTGCTGTAGTTCAAAAAAAGATTCAAATGGCTCTGAGCACTATGGGACTTAACACCTGAGGTCATCAGTCCCCTAGAACTTAGAACTACTTAATCCTAACTAACCTAAGGACATCACACATATCCATGCCCGAGGCAGGATTCGAACCTGCGACCGTAGCAGTATCGCGGTTCCAGACTGTAGCGCCTAGAACCGCTCGGCCACTCCGGCCGGCTGCTATAGTTCAGCCACATTCAAAATCTTGCCGTTTCCTTTAGTACCGTTACCAAAAGTAACATGACGTAATTGTCACTCGCGGTTGCAATATTTACACACAGCTGTTAATGTTAGGAATGGGGTTGTATAGATCCTGTTCTGTTGGTAAGCTAAGATTTGGTTTGAGAGACTTATTTTATACGTCACGGTGAGTGATGGGAATTGGTTACACTTGACGCAAACAACACAAGCAACGTAGCTTTAACACAAATTTGTTCAACTTCATTCGCGAGTAATGTCAAAAATATATACACGAAAGTGATGAAATGCATTCATTAAGATGATCAAAAATGAACTTCACGATTAAACAGAGCGCTATGGATGATACCAAAACTAAATAAGCATTTCTAAAATTTGTTGATTACTTCTCTTCTTTCAGGAACCTTAGTCAATGAGACGTTCGGGTTACTTTTATTGGTACCCAACTGCTTTTTCTGAATTGTTCTGATTACTTGGCTGTTTTAGGTCTTTACCTTTCATTGTTATGCTAATAGAATATTATTGATTAATAACTAAAAATTTCTTTTTTGAGCAGTTCTTTATAATAATTCGAAATTTGCAGATAGTTTCTTTTGCTGGATTTAATCATATGAGGG
Source organism: Schistocerca americana (assembly GCF_021461395.2). Lineage (NCBI taxonomy): Eukaryota > Metazoa > Arthropoda > Insecta > Orthoptera > Acrididae > Schistocerca > Schistocerca americana. Next base: position 22,309,897 of record NC_060124.1, read on the forward strand.
TATAATTTCTATCATTACATTAAAAAAGGTATCACCCACGTACACTTTAATAATGTGAGGAGATGTATTTAGTGCATATAAAACAAGTTCTGCTTCCTTTTTCGCTGTAAAACAAAGCTTCTACGAAGAAGTATTGAATAGTTTATAATCGATCCTGTTTGGATCTCATAAATTTTGTACGTATCCCGAAAGACACATTTTAAAATTCAGTGACGAGTAAGCAGGACCAAGGTCAAGTGCTCCTGTGACCCCACGGCACCGCCAACCACAGCTACTCTGGTTTGAGAGGGGAATGGCGCTCTGATTTCTTCAATTAGAGTAGGTTCTGGCTGTATGCGAGTGATGGACTTACACCTGTACAGCCTGGTGAACGGCGGACGGACGGCCGCTGTGGCCGAGAGGTTCTAGGCGCTTCAGTCCCGAACCGCGCTGCTGCTACGGTCGCAGGTTCGAATCCTGCCTCGGGCATGGACGTGTGTGATGTCCTTAGGTTAGTTAGGCTTAAGTATTTCTAAGTCTAGGGGACTGATGACCTCAGATGTGAAGTCCCACGGTGTTCAGAGCCATTTTTTGAACGGCGGCCTATTCGGACGTGCATTCGCCCACGATACACAGGTCCCAACCCAGGCTTCGTTGCGTGCAGGGCCATCAGTTCCATCTCGTGGTGACATTTGGTGCTCTTGCAGGGCGAAGTAACGGTGCTCAGTACATCACATAAGTTGTTAGCCGCGTGCCACTGCCATTTCTTCGACATGATTTCCAGCAAGACAATGCACGTCCACATACGGTTGTAGCGACTCGCCGTGCTCTTCGTGCTGTACAGTAACTGCCCTGGACAGCAAGTTCATTAAGCCACTCACCGACTGAACACGCATAGGACATAGTGAAGCGGGAACTTTCTTCTCCAGAGCCTGCAAGAAACATTGCAATAGGTGCAAGGAGCTTGGGACAGTCTACTACAGGATTCCATTGGGCACTTTAGGATCGTTTTCGCGCAGGTGTACAAGCCTGCGTCGCCGTCAGGGTGTTCTACACTGTGTGTTGGTGGGGTCTCAAGTGCGTTTCATTTGGTCTGAATTTATCATGTGCCTGTACAATGACGTACTACATGTCACATCACTTGTCAGTCAAATGGCTTTTCCTTGAAGGTGTTGCAGCTTTTTTCTTCGGTGTATAATGTCTAATTTAGACATCTACATCTATACTCTGTAAACCACCATGAGGTGCATGCCAGAAGGTAAGTCCCAGTTATTAGGGTTTCAAATTGGTTCAAATGGCTCTAAGCACTGTGGCACTTAACACCTGAGGTCATGAGTCCCCTAGACTTAGAACTACTTAAACCCAACTAACTTAAGGACATCACACACACATCCATGCCAGAGGCAGCATTCGAACCTGCGACCGTAGCAGCAGCGTGGTTCCGGACTGAATCGCCTAGAACCTTTCGGCCACAGCGGCCGGCTATTAGGGTTTCTTCCTGTTCCAGTCACGTATGGGAAGGATGACTGTTTAAATGATTCTGTGCGTGCAGTAATTATTCTAATCTTATCTTCATGATTCCTATGTAAGCGATAGGCAGGGGGTTGTAGTTTATTCTTAGAGTAATCATTTAAAGCCAGTTCATGAAACTTTGTTAATAGACTTTCTCGGAACAGTTTACGTGTAACTTCAAGTCTTCCAGTTCTGTTCCTTCAGTATCTCTGTGCACTCTCCCACGGATTAAACAAATTTCTGACCATTCACGATACCCTTCTCGGTATCCATCCAATATACCCTGTTAGTTCTATTTGGTACGGGTCCCGCACACTTGAGCAATATTTTAGATCCGGTCGCAGGAGTGATTTGCAAGTAATCTCCTTTGTAGACTGACTGCACTTCCTCAGTATACTCCAATCATTCATTTCCGTGTCCGGTCAGCATTTACCGAAGATAGCAGCTGCGATAGCTTTGTCATTTCCTTCATAAACATCTTGTGTTGTGCACGGGTTGTCCAGGAGGGGCATACAAGTAAGTGGCTTGGATCATCTTCAGCCCCGCTGTCGCAAGAGGTGTCTGCGCTCGCTGGAAGGATTCCCCGTTTCTTCAGGTTGGTCTTGCATCGGGGGCACCCACTCTTAGGCGGTTGAGGGACCTCCATGTAGGGTATTGTTGGTTTGCGCTAGGAGCTAGTTCTTCTTTTGGTGATATATCTACGGGCAGTGACCTCTTCCATGTTGCAAGACGAATTGCCGCTGATGCTCCCTCCAGTGGCAGTGTTAGGCGGGTGACGGAGCCCCTTAGGGTAATAGCGGAAAGGTCGGGGAAGAAGGCCAGTGTTCACTCTGTCTGCTTGCCGGGGGGTCTCATCCGAGATGTGGAGGAGACCCTTCCAGCGGCGATAGAGAGCACTGGGTGCACCCGACTGCAAATTGTTGCTCATGTCGGCACCAATGACTCCTGCCGTCTGGGTTCAGAGGTCATCCTCAGTTCGTACAGGCGGTTGGCGGAATTGGTGAAGGCGGAAAGCATCGCTCGCGGGGTGGAATCACAGCTAACTATTTGTTGTATCGTTCCCAGAACCGATCGCGATCCTCTGATTTGGAGCCGAGTGGAAGGCTTAAACCAGAGGCTCAGACGATTCTGCGGAGATCTGGGGTGCAAATTCCCGACCTCCGCTATCGGGTGGAGAAATGAATAGGTCAGGCGTGCACTACACGCCGGAAGCGGCTACAAGGGTAGCGGAGTACGTGTGAAGTGCACATGGGAGTTTTTTAGGTTAGAGAATTCCCTCCCTAGGCCCGACAAGAAGCCTCCTGACACGCGGCAAGGTAGGAGTAGGCAAAATGCAACAGGGAATAACAATATTAATGTGCTAATAGTATACTGCAGGAGCGTCTATAGAAACTGCTCTCATTAATAAACGGTCATAACGCCCATATAGTACTAGGGACAGAAAGTTGGCTGAAACCAGACGTAAACAGTAATGAAATCCTAAACTCAGGTTGGAATGTATATCGCAGAGACAGGCTGGACAGTGAAGGGGGAGGCGTGTTTATAGCGATAAGAAGTGCAATAGTATCGAAGGAAATTGACGGAGATCCGAAATGTGAAATGATTTGGGTGAAGATCACGGTTAAAGCAGGCTCAGACATCGTCACTGGATGTCTCTATAGGCCGCCTGGCTCAGCAGCTGTTGTGGCTGAGCACCTGAAGGATAATTTGGAGAATATTTCGAGTAGATTTCCCCACCATGTTATAGTTCTGGGTGGAGATTTTAATTTGCCGGATATAGACTGGGAGACTCAAACGTTCATAACGGGTGGCAGGGACAAAGAATCCAGTGAAATTTTTTTAAGTGCTTTATCTGAAAACTACCTTGAGCAGTTAAACAGAGAACCGACTCGTGGCGATAACATATTAGACCTTCTGGTGACAAACAGACCCGAACTATTCGAAACAGTTAACGCAGAACAGGGAATCAGCGATCTTAAAGCGGTTACGGCATCGATGATTTCAGCCGTAAATAGAAATATTAAAAAGGGTAGGAAGATCTTTCTGTTTATCAAAAGTGACAAAAAGCAGATTTCAGAGTACCTGATGCCTCAACACAAAAGTTTTGTCTCAAGTACAGATAGTGTTGAGGATCAGTGGACAAAGTTCAAAACCATCGTGCATTATGCGTTAGATGAGTATGTGCCAAGCAAGATCGTATGAGATGGAAAAGAGCCACCATGATACAACAACCGAGCTAGAAAACTGCTGCGGAAGCAAAGGGAACTTCACAGCAAACATAAACATAGCCAAAGCCTTGCAGACAAACAAAAATTACGCGAAGCGAAATGTAGTGTGAGGAGGGCTATGCGAGAGGCGTTCAATGAATTCGAAATTAAAGTTCTATGTACTGACTTGGCAGAAAATCCTAAGAAATTTTGGTCTTATGTCAAAGCGGTAGGTGGATCAAAACAAAATGTCCAGACACTCTGTGACCAAAATGGTACTGAAACAGAGGATGACAGACTAAAGGCCGAAATACTAAATGTCTTTTTCCAAAGTTGTTTCACTGAGGAAGACTGCACTGTAGTTCCTTCTCTAGATTGTCGCACAGATGACAAAATGGTAGATATCGAAATAGACGACAGAGGGATAGAGAAACAATTAAAATCGCTCAAAAGAGGAAAGGCCTCTGGGCCTGATGGGATATCAGTTCTATTTTACACAGAGTACGCGAAGGAACTTGCCCCCCTTCTTGCAGCGGTGTACCGTAGGTCTCTAGAAAAGCGTAGCGTTCCAAAGGATTGGAAAAGGGCACAGATCATCCCCGTTTTCAAGAAGGGACGTCGAACACATGTGCAGAACTATAGACCTATATCTCTAACGTCGATCAGTTGTAGGATTTTGGAACGCGTATTATGTTCGAGTATAATGTCTTTTCTGGAGACTAGAAATCTACTCTGTAGGAATCAGCATGGGTTTCGAAAAAGACGGCCATGTGAAACCCAGCTCGCGCTATTCGTCCACGAGAGTCAGAGGGCCATAGACACGGGTTCACAAGTAGATGCCGTGTTTCTTGACTTCCGCAAGGCGTTCGATACAGTTCCCCACAGTCGTTTAATGAACGAAGTAAGAGCATATGGACTATCAGACCAATTGTGTGATTGGATTGAGGAGTTCCTAGATAACAGGACGCAGCATGTCATTCTCAATGAAGTCTTCCGAAGTAAGAGTGATTTCAGGTGTGCCGCAGGGGAGTGTCATAGGACCGTTGCTATTCACAATATACATAAATGACCTGGTGGATGACATCGGAAGTTCACTGAGGCTTTTTGCAGATGATGCTGTGGTGTATCGAGAGGTTGTAACAATGGAAAATTGTACTGAAATGCAGGAGGATCTGCAGTGAAGAATTGACGCATGGTGCAGGGAATGGCAATTGAATCTCAATGTAGACAAGTGTAATGTGTTGCGAATACATAGAAAGATAGATCCCTTATCATTTAGCTACAAAATAGCAGGTCAGCAACTGGAAACAGTTGATTCCATAAATTATCTGGGAGTACGCATTAGGTGTGATTTAAAATGGAATGATCATATAAAGTTGATCGTCGGTAAAGCAGATGCCAGACTGAGATTCATTGGAAGAATCCTAAGGAAATGCAATCCGAAAACAAAGGAAGTAGGCTACAGCACGCTTGTTCGCCCATTGCTTGAATACTGCTCAGCAGTGTGGGATCCGTACCAGATAGGGTTGATAGAAGAGATAGAGAAGATCCAAAGGAGAGCAGCGCGCTTCGTTACAGGATCATTTAGTAATCGCGAAAGCGTTACGGAGATGATAGATAAACTCCAGTGGAAGACTCTGCAGGAGAGACGCTCAGTAGCTCGGTACGGGCTTTTGTTAAAGTTTCGAGAACTTACTTTCACCTAAGAGACAAGCAGTATATTGCTCCCTCCAACGTATATCTCGCGAAGAGACCATGAGGATAAAATCAGAGAGATTAGAGCCCACACAGAGGCATACCGACAATCCTTCTTTCCACGAACAATACGAGACTGGAATAGAAGGGAGAAACGACAGAGGTACTCAAGGTACCATCCGCCACACACCGTCAGGTGGCTTGCGGAGTATGGATGTAGATGTAGATGTAGATGTAGATGTAGTGGCGCAGTCCTAGCAAGGAAACTCTTGCGGGATTTAAGGCGGGATCTTGTTGCCTGATGACCATACAGGGGATGGTCGGCGTTCATTCTCCGGCTTTGTTCTGATGGTACTATTCCAACAATCTGATAGAGTTTCTACACTGATGTTGGCTTCAAGCATCCTGAGATGATCCTTGCAGTACCGTTGACCGCAATATCGACTTGCTTAGCATGAGCTGAAGCGTTCCACACAGGAGCACCATACTAAGCCCATGATACACAAAGCGCAAGTGCAGAAGTGCTTAGGAGGTGCGGTTTGGCTCCCCAGCTGCTGCCAATCAGCTTCTTAAGTATATCATTGCGAGCAATGACTTTTTGTTTCACGTTTAGACTTTGTTGCCTGTACGTTAGAGCCCTGTCCAGTGTGACAGACTGGTGTTGGGCAATGTTTCAGTTGCTCTCCTCGCCATGTGATGTCCAGCTTTTGCTGTGCTTCCCTGTTTCCCAAGTGGAAGGCGCTCACTTGAGTTTTACTGGGATTGGGCTTCAGGTGGTTGGCGTCATAGTACTTGGAGAGTTCATCCATTGCTAGAGACAGTTTTCCGTCTACTTCTTTAAAGGCTGACCCCTGAACAGCTACTGCTGTGCCATGGGCATCGATGAAAAGCCTAGTACTTGCTGGTGTTGGCTGATTATTTGTGTGGATATTGTACAGTGCTGGAGCAAGCACACTGTCTTGGGGGAGCCCGTTCTTCTGCGTTCGCCATCTGCTCCTCTTACCCTGTAGTGAAACTTGGAATCTTCTGTTCTGAAGGAAGGTGCTAATAAGGGATGTTAGTTGTTAGTCATTAGTAAGTTCATAGACTTTATTTGACAGTTTCCTATGATTCAAAGTGTCGTATGCAGCTGTTAGATCAACAAAAGCGACTCCAGTAATCTCACCACGCTCAAAACCGTCCTCGATTTGTTGGGTTACATTTAAGAACTGACCACAGCATGATTTGCCAGCACGAAAGCCTGCTTTACTTCGAGGGTGGCACTGATTCGGTTAAGTGCCAGCCGTTCTAATATCATCCAGGTGTGTCGTGAAAGGGAGATAGGTCGAAAATTTTTTGGGTCGTTTGGTTCCTTCCCAGGGTTAAGTATTGCAGTGACACGAGACTTCCGCCACATTTTGGGGATGTGTAGCTTGGTGACACATGTGATCATTAGGCTTAGTAGCCACTCTATCGCTTTACAGCCGAAGTTCTTTATCTGTTTAACTCTAAGGTCGTCGACACCTGCAGCCTTATGCACTTTCAAACTGGAGGTGGCAGCTTCGAGTTCAGTCATGGAAAAGGGATCCCTGAGAAAACAATGCTCTGTTTCTGGGTCGCGCTGAAGAGCTTCTTTGGGCGTCTTTCTTTTATTTTGCCGTTATGTAGGAGCTGGGTTGCCACTTTATCAGGAGTCACACTCGAAAAATTGTGATTTTACAGGGTCTACTAATAAACCTAAGTCTACCACATGCTTTGTCCGCGACTGAAACTAAGTGATCACTCCACTTCATGTCCCTATAAAGTGTAAAATTAGGCGCGGGCCAGTGTGGCCGAGCGGTTCTAGGCCCTTCAATCTGGATCCGCGCTGCTGCTACGGTCACAGGTTCGAATCCTGCCTCGGGCATGGATGCGTGTGATGTCCTTAGGTTAGTTAGGTTTAAGTAGTTCTAAGCTAGGGGACTGATGACCTCAGATGTTAAGTCCCATAGTGCTCAGAACCATTTTTGTAAAAATTGGCCGTTTCCAACAGTGACCGACTGATATTATAGTCTTAGGATACTATGTAATTTCGTTTTGTGAAGTGCAAAATTTTACACTTATGAACATTTTTTACAAATTACCAATATCTGCATCACGAAGAAATCTTATCAAGATCTGACCTAATATTTACGCAGCTTCTTATAGTACTTCATTATAGACAACTGTACCATCTGCAAAAAGCCCAGTCTTAGTATTAATATTGTCTGCAAGGTCACAATATAAACCGCAAGGGTCCCAACACACTTCCCTGGAGCACACGCGAAGTTACTTCTCCATCTGACGATGACTCTCCATCCAAGATAACATGCTGTGTCCTCCCTACCAAAAAGTCCTCAATCTAGTCACAAATTTCACCTGATACCCCATATGATCGTACTTTTGGCAGTAATCGTACGTTCGGTACTGAGTCAAATGCTCTCCGGAAATCAAGAAATACTGCATGTACCTGGTTGCCTTGATCAAAGGCTTTCAGTATGTCCTGTGAGAAAAGTGCGAGTTGGGTTTCACATGATCCATGCTTTCTAAATCCATGCTGGTTGGCACTGAGAAGGTCATTCTGTTCAAGGTACCCCACTGTGATTGACCTCAGAATCTAAGCTAAGATTCTACAATAAATCGATGTCAAGGATATTTGACGGTATTTTGTGGATCACTTCTACTACCCTCATTGTAGATGGGTGTGACCTGCGCCTTTTTATAAGCACTGGGCACCCTTTTTTGTTCGAGCGATCTACGATAGATTATAGTTGGAAGAGGGGCTAGCTCAGCCGCAGATTCAGTATATATTCTGAAGGTATTTCATCAGGCCCTGGAGCTACATTCTGTTTTAACGATTTCATATTATCGAGAAACATTAGACAGCCTTCTGTGATGGTACGCTTTATACCGTATTCAAATTCTACATCGTTAGTACCCATTTCTTGTTTACCTGTCACTCCTGCCGTCTCACCCAGCACCAGGTCGAACAGAATCGGTGATAATATTTACGGAATATTCCTTCGGTTCTTGGGGGAACACACACATATTAATAACTTGAATACAAAGTATTAATGTTCCACAATAATATTTATTAGTTCGTTATGAACCGGCTTTCGGCTTCTTAGCCATCGTCCGATAATTTAATTCTAAACAAATAGTTCACACAACTCTAACGAGAGTTCATAGCTGTACAAAGATATGTGTATTTTATGACTATATCGATACAAAACACAAGCATCGTGTAATTTCGAAAAGTGAACCTGAACAAATAAGCTTATGTTAAAGTATATTCCTATATGCAAACTCTGTGAATGTATAAGCCAAAAATGTTCTACAGGCCACTATGTCATATGGACAAACTGGTGAATGTGACGAACACACCGAATAAATGGAGGGGAGAAAGAAGTCTATGAAATGCGGGTATTGGACAGTTATAACAATCTTATTAGCTAATGGCGAGAGAAATAATAACTGGCTGTTACTTTAATAAGGGTGAGTCGCGGAACTGTGTCTGGCCACTAAGGACCGGGTAACGATCCTTTGACTGGCGTTTATTAATCGCCAGAATTTCTAGTAATGTTAGTTTCCTACCTTTAGTTCCTTTATGGAGAACATCACATTTCACATCATATGCATGACATTCTTTCAGAGAATGTTCAGCAAATGTGGAATCTTTCTTTTTCAGTCTCCGACTCCCTTGATACTCAGACTAGCGGTTATAAGACTACCTGACTGGAATCTTATCTTTACTGTTCAAGAGAAGGTGGGCAACAGTATTCTTAGAGTAAAAAGCTGGAGGAGATTTGTTGGATTTTGATTTCCTGGTAAGAATCTTTGAAGTTCCATCCACATGTAGTTGGAGGCCATGTGTTATCACTGTTGTTTTGTGCTTTCTGATGTGCATAAAGGAGAGCTGTTGTCGTGTCTCTGTTCTCTTTGCTGAGTGTTCGTCAATTAGCGTAGGACTACAACCATTGCTATACGCTATTTCTTTAATTATTTTCAAATCATTTTCAAAATCTGGTTTGGTTTCTGGTATAGATTGTAGGCGGTGCAGCCTGTTTGCGTGTTATGGGATGCTGGGAATTTGCCAGTATAACTGTGTCTCCTGAGGTTACTTTCCCGTATATCTTAAATAAATGCTGGTGCTTACTAATGTCAATGGGGAGGTTTAAAAAGTTGATAGTCTCTTCCCAACTCCATTATAAATGTGATTTTACTGTGGTGTGATAGCTTATTCCCCTGCTCGATCGTTCGATTACACGGAAGATAGGCTCTTCGCTGTCGCCTCTGGTTGAGATCTGTTTCTCGGCGATCAGTGGCCGGGACATTGACATCTGAAACAGCGAGCCTAACACAGTGTTGAAAACGAGAGAGAAGATCCGGAAAATAAGTACTTGTTTCTACTACGCGGCACAACTTTCTTTTATATCCAGGATGTAGACAATTTATCATCTATTTTAGCTTAATCCTAGTTTAGCATTACAGTTTCTCATGGATAAGCCCGAAAGAATTCTGAGCATTAAACGTAGCAACTGTAGCATAACGTAACAGTCAGTTGGGTTAACTTTGTACCACTTCGTTCCAGTTTTTTAAGACATTAGATACAACAAATTACACATCATAAAAGACAGTGTACCACTTTACATCTATAGTTACTGAATGTTTGGGAAAGTGAAAATGTACACTGACCGTGCCTTATCAGAGTACAATTTAAATTTTAACGCTGGTAGAAAGTTAGATTGTCATTTAGGGTAACTGCACACCAGTCTTAAAAACAGTATTTTCCGTATGTAAATCATTCTGGGTAAACTTAGATAATACCAGAATCAAATGCGGTGTTCAAAAGAAGTAAAAACAGATGTGTTAATTCAGTATTGTATGTTTTACCTTGAAGCATGAAGATATTTGTGTCGACCTAGCATTATTCAACTTCAACCACTGTCACACTCAATCCAATTAAAGGATAATCAGAAGCCTAACACTTACAGGAATGTGCAAAGATGACTGAAATACTAACTACAAATCACAGAGGTAATAAAACTGTTACTTTTGGTACAAAATAAAGTAAGCAAATGGAGCAGCAGCCATATGAAACAAAAGTAGTAGGTGTTACAAAGATACTGTGACTGGTTAAAAGTTACCCTGATGGACTGTAGCCACTTGAAACTTTACGGACTAAAGAGCAGCATTGAGCGAGCAGCTACGCCTGCTTAGTCCAAGAGGGGGCGGTAAGTGAGAGCGCCGTCACGGCAGTGTACTGAGTTCTGCGCTAAAACGCGTACAGAAAAACCCGCCCCAACCAAACGGAAATCGTCTTCCACCCCCCCCCCCCCCCCTTGTTTTGGCACAGCTTCATTCAGCAAGCGCCAAAGTGTCGCTGTTAAAAATCCGAGAGCGTAGGTTCCTAGAAGTGTCAGCCAATATATTACTGTCTGCAACGCATATCTCGCCAGAAGACTGCGGAGGTAAAACTTGGGAGTTCTAATGCTGTTCATCTTAAGGACCGGAGGTAACAATTGTGAAGATAATTGTTATAATCAATTTAGCGTACAACTACGAATGTAAGGAACGTAAAACTCAGCGACGCGTTTCGCGAGTCAAAGCTCCCATCATCTGGCTGTCTGTTTTACCCTTACATCAAACTGCACTTAAAATAGCACACAGCCGGTCGGAGTGGCCGAGCGGTTCTAGGCGCTACAGTCTGGAACCGCGCGACCGCTGCGGTCGCAGGTTCGAATCCTGCTTCGGGCATGGATGTGTGTGATGTCCTTAGGTTAGTTAGATTTAAGTAGTTCTATGTTCTAGGGGACTTATGACCTCAGCAGTTGAGTCCTATAGTGCTCAGAGCCATTTGAACCATTTGAAAAAGCACACAGTCATAAAATAAAAACAAATTTATCCGGAAGTAAAGTCCTCGTCTTACTTTAAAAACGGCTGGACGTACTTGAAGAACTTGAAATAGCAATTCACCGATATAGACCAGATAATGCTAGCCTACTCCTACTTAATGCAAAAACGGGCGTCAGTGTAATGCTTTCTTCAACGGTTTTTTACTTCTTTTTTTAACATTTGTAAATGTTAGCAGTTTGGCTAGATAACCACTGATATGTTATCTCTTCGGGTCTCTCGTAACATCTCTGTGACGCGACTGAGCGCATGTTTGGTCAGTGCAGTACGTTTGGAACCGTGCGCGTGTTTACTGAACTAGCGGGTGCATGGGACGACAGGTGGTGGCATTTGAAACTGTCGTAACTGATGCTACGGTAAGACCGCGCCGACCGGAATTGCACTGCAGCAGAGTGACGCGTCACGACGCGAGCAAGTATATTTGTATGAAATCTATGGAACACAAGTTTGCCCCGATAGCTGAGTGGTTTGCCGGCAAGGCAGCTCAGCGTGTTCGGTCAGAGGGTTAGTTGCCCTCTGTGATAAAAAAATAAACTGACTTAATGGGTCAACGACGAACGTAAATTGATGTCTTACGACGTCCGCCCCAAACTGATGCAACGAACGAAAAACGAACAAAATGAGATTTTTTTTAAAAAAGTGGTCAGCGTGCCGGATTGCCGTCCTGCGGACCCGGATTCGATTCCCGGATGGGTCGGGGATTTTCTCCGCTCAGGGACAGGGTGTTGTGTTGTCTTCATAGTCATTTAATCCCCATCCGGCGCGCAGGTCGCCCAATGTGGCGTCGAATGTAATAAGACCTGCACCAAGGTGGCCGGATCTGCCCCGTAAGGGGCCTTCCGGCCAATGACGCCAAACGCTCATTTCCATTTTTGTGGGACAGAACGCGCTACGTGACAGAGGAACTCGCGGTGCATCACTGCGAGGCAAAGTCGACCAACTGGCCGACTGTGACGCGGCGTCGCGTATTGTCGCTGTTGCTAGTGCGCTACAGAAAGTCTCGTGGCACTGCATATCATTCAGACAGTACCTCTTTCAAGTGCGAAACGAAAGTTTGTTTACCAAAATGGTGTTACACGAGGAAAAGTTAATTGCTTGTATAAGTGGATATGAGTTATGTGACCTTCAAAATGACCAACATACACAGTGTTTCCGTAGGAGTGTGCAAAAATTTAACAGGACATAGAGGATGCTCCACTGAACAATCTGAGATAGGGAATCTGGAGTCGGAGAAGCCAGCTTAACGAGATGTGGAAGTAAACGTGTACACCGCTTTGTCTAGCATTACTGCTTTCCAGCTTATTTGCAGCTGACATGCGTACAGGTTTACGTGTGCTGTGCTCTTTATTTATATGCACATTCTTTATTCCCTGCAAGGAAATAAAGAGGACGAGTCTGATTACTAAGTCATGATGCAGGTTTTGTTTACTTTACTTGTCTGTAAGGTGGCTCTGTTGCATTGTATTTACATTGTCCCATGACAGAACGTGCTATGAATCAACGGCAGACCCATTCATTACTCAGTGTTATTCAGAAACACAGAGTAAAATACAATGAAGCAGTCCCAGTACAGTATTTCGTGGTGGCTGGATTGGAAGGGAAGGTCCTATTCCATGGCTTGCAAGGTCATCTGACCTGATTATTTCCTACGGGGATATATAGAGTGTAGGTGGTAGGGAGAGAGGGGGGAAGTGGATATGGAGATGGAATTAGTTGCCGTAATAGTAACTGTCAGCGATGCGATTTGAACCACACCGCTGATATTTGCAAGGTGCGTCAGAATCCCGTTGACGTATGTCGTACTTGCATTGAGGTTGTCGGCCGCCGTTTCAACAGATTTTGTAAGATACAGTACAAATGGTACGTTCATTGTGTGAATGATGGTATTTTCAGTTAAGTGCAACTAATGTAAATAAATAAGTACACAGTTATGTGCTTTAATTCCTATTACCTTATTAATCTGGCTTCTCCGACCCCATGTTCTCTATCTGAAATTGTCCAGTGGAGCAACCTCTGTGTCTTGTTATATTCTTGCACGTTCTTCAGGAAACACCCTGTATATATAGGACCAGAAAAAGCAAATTTTGGAAAGAAATTGCCAAAGAAATTGGAGTAAACATAACGTACGATTACCTACAAATAACACTTTTGTTTATTTTGTGAAACTGAAGATTAGGTCATCGTTTTTTACTATCTGTACCTAGTCACGCTTTTTTGTGGCTCTATCTGCTTAAATGGAAAAGAAAGAAAAGAGAATGCACACGCTTGTAATACGTATGGGAATTGTGTATATACCTAATCTCCTTTTCTACCTTGTCTCTGTCCATCTTCCCCTTACCCTTTCTCTGTCCATCTCCTCCTCCTTCCACCTCTCTCTTCTTCATCTCCTCCCCCTCTCTCTGTCCAGCTTCCCCTTCCCTGCTCTGTTTCCTCTCCCCCTCTCTCGGCCCGCCACCCGTCTCTCGCTCACCCTTTCTCTGTTCATCTTATCTCCTCATCCCTCCCCCCGTCCCTCTTCACCTCATCCTTCTCCCCCCTCTCTTTGTGCAGGTGGAGCTGGACTCGCATTCAGTTCAAACCCACATCCGGACATCCTGATTTACGTTTTCGGTGATTTCCCTAAAATCGCCTCAGGCGAATGCTGGGATGGTTCCTTCGAAAGGGCACAGCCGACTTCCTTCCCCATCCTTCCCTAATCCGATTGGACCGATGACCTCGCTGCTTGGTCTCTTCCCCCAAATCAACCAACCAACCCTCTCTCTGTCCACCTCCTCCTTCTCTTTTTCTATGTGCATTCCCCGCTCCCCTCTGTCCATCTCCTCGTCCCTCCTCTCTCTGACCCTCAGCCTTGTTTATTGTTATTGCAAAATGTCTAAACATTTATTACAATAATGCGTAAAAATTTGAAGTAAATTGGAAAAATACATTTCGAGATTTTTTGTAACAATGTTTTCCCTTTACATGTTGCATATATATTTATATATCATATGTATTAAAAATATAAATCTATTAAAGAATTAGGTGCCTAAAAACACGCCTATACTACAATTCAACGGTGTGCGGAACTTTCAAAGCAATCGGTCATGAATTTTCGGAGATTAACAATATTGAACAAATGAATGTATACATTTATATTTATATAGATGACTACATGCTTATTATTACATTTTTATTACTTATTTTATCTTTGACGACATCCATTGTTTGCCATGTCGTTTTGCCAGACCAAACTACTCGCGGGGAACTGAAATAATCCCATACCTGGATAGCATTATTCACAAAATTGCCTTCTATATGAAGAGGGTATCGATATTGTATCTCTTCAGTCTCTTCATTGTCAAACAACACTGTACTGAGTCTGAGAACATAGTGCAAGACAAAAGTGGCAAGAATCACGCTCTCTATATGTTCCAGACTGAAACAGATCTTGCGTCAGTAAATCCCAAATTTTTGCCACAATGTAACAAAAGCATTTTCTGTAACTCTTCCGACTCTGTTATGTCTGTAACCGTCTACTTTTTTCGATTGGTCATCAAACTGTGATCGAGGATAAGGTCTCACCAAATAGGTTATTAAAGGAAAATCTTCGTCTCCGAGAATCACGTGAGGCAGTCGAACCCTCGTGCCCGGTAATTCTTTTGGGCCTCGGATATTCAAGATATTTGTGTCCAGTTTTGTTGCTGAATCTGACCGTGAAAAGATCCTCGCATCGCTATTCTTACCCAGATCACCAACGCTGGCATACGTATATTTATAGTCTTCTGCCTCACACAACAAAGACATTATTATCATATCGATGTCACATACGCCCATTTTGCTTCGAGGTTTCCGAACGACTTAGGTACAAAACTTGAAAAGTATTGTTCTGCTGCTGCAGTTCAAATGCGATATATTAAATAGAGTCGCACCGTGCTGCACGGCTATGCTGCAGTCTAGTTCCACTAACAAGGGAAACTCCCAGTTGCGACCCCTCCTACCCCCCCCCCCCCCCACCCCCACGGGTTTAGTGATAAGATGGCCCAGTGAACAGCCCGTCAACAACTGAACACAGATCAAGCATGAAAACAGGAAAAAGGCGTACAAAATTGTGGAAAAAGAAGCAAAATCGGAACAGTGAACAGTCCAAGCCCAAGAAAATCCTGATCATGCCGTTGTAATAGTGGGTGACTCCAACTTTTCAAGTTTAAATTGGGAGTGTTATTCCATCCAAACTGGTGCCAGAGACAGCTAATCATGTGGCATTCTTCTGGGTGTCTTGTCCGAAAATTACCTTGAACAGATAGTTAGAGAACCAACTCGTGAGGGTAACATCTTAGACCTCCTGGCAACAAACATACCTGAACTTATCGAATCAGTTAACGTAGAGGAAGGTATCAGTGATCATAAGGCTGTGGCAGCATCTATGACAACGGGCCCTACAAGGCATGTTAAGAAAGGTAGGAAGATATATTTGCTCAGCAAGGGTGACAGGATACAAATTTCAGAATATCTCAGCAGTCAGCATCAAATATTCGGTGATGAGGACAAAGATGTGGACAACAAATGGAAAAAATTCAAATGCGTTGTTCAATATGCCCTAGACAAGTATGTCGGGAGTAAGGTTATAAGGGATGGGAAAGATCCACCGTGGTTTAATAGCCGTTTTAGAGAAGCGCTACGCAAACAAAGAGCACTTTTTCTCAGATTCAAGAAAAGTAAAAACCTAGCCGACAAACAAAGCTGAACGAAGCGAAAATGAGAGTAAGGAGAGCAATGAGAGAAGCGTTCAACGATTTCTAAAGTAAGACGTTGTCAACCGACCTAAGTAAAAACCTTAGAGATTTTGGTCGTTTGTAAAATCAGTAAGTGGGTCAAAATCGTCTATTTATTCTCTCAGCGACCACACCGGCACCGAAACGGAAGATAATAAAGGCCGAAATATTGAATTTGGTCTTCCAAAGTTGTTTCACGACGGAAGATCGTAACGCCGTCCCTCCTTTCAATCGTCGTGCGAACGTCGAAATGGCGGATATTGAGATAACCTATCGCGGAATTGAAAAGCAGCTACACTCGCTTAGTAGTGGAAAGGTTTAAGGACCAGATTAGATACCTCTAACATTCTATAAAGATTATGCGAAAGAACTTGCTCCCTTTCTATCAGTAATTTATCGTAGATCGCTTGAGGAACGAAAGGTACGTAACGACTGGAAAAAAGTGCAGGTCATTCCCGTTTTTAAGAAAGGCCGTAAAACAGATCCACACAATTACAGCCGGCCGGTGTGGCAGAGCGGTTCTAGGCGCTTCAGTCTGGAACCGCGCGACCGCTACGGCCGCAGGTTCGAATCCTGCCTCGGGCATGGATGTGTGTGATGTCCTTAGGTTAGTTAGGTTTCAGTAGTTCTAGGGGACTGATGACCTCAGTTGTTAAGTCCCATAGTGCACACAGCCATTTGAACCATTTGAACCACACATTTATAGACCTATATCGTGGACGCCAATCTAATGTAGAATTATGGAACATGTTTTATGCTCAAGAATTATGACGTTTTTGGAAACTGAACAGCTTCTCCATAAAAATCAACATGGATTCCGCAAACAGAGATCCTGCGAAACTCAGCTCGCTTCACTCCTTGAGATCCACAGAGCAGTAGACAACGGTGCTCAATATAATGCCGTGTTGCTTGGTTTCAGTGAGGCATTTGACACCGCCCCGCACTGCCGTGTAAGGAAAGAATACGAGCCTACGGAGTATCGGAGCAGGCCTGCGATTGCATTCAAGACTTTCTTGCAGATAGAACTCAACACGTCGCTCTTAAGGGAACTAAATCGTCAGATGTAAAGGTAATATCCGGATTGCCACAGGGAATTGTGATAGGACCGTTACTGTTCACAATATTTACAAATGATCTTGTAGAAAACGTCGGATGCTCTTTAACGCTAGTCGTAGATGATGCAGTTGTTTATATCAAAGTAGCAACGCCAGAAGATAATAAGAATTTGCAGAACGACATTCAGAGAATTGATGAATGGCGCAGACTCTGGCAGTTGATCCTGAACGTAAATAAATTTAACATACCGCCCATTCAAAGGGAAAGAAATCTACACTATTGTTGACAAACAGCTGGAGACAGCGTCTGCCCTAACATATCTAGGCGTAACTATCCAGAGCGACGTTAAGTGAAATAACCATGTAAAACAGATAGTGGGA
This sequence comes from Schistocerca americana, assembly GCF_021461395.2. Taxonomy (NCBI): domain Eukaryota; kingdom Metazoa; phylum Arthropoda; class Insecta; order Orthoptera; family Acrididae; genus Schistocerca; species Schistocerca americana. The sequence continues at coordinate 22,327,387 of NC_060124.1, forward strand.
AAAATCAGACACAAGACTCAGATTTATCGGAAGAATCTTGAGGAAATGCAACTCATCCATGATAGAAGTGGCTTATAAGGCAATTGCTCGCCAGATTCTTGAGTATTGTTCATCTATATGGGATCCCTGTCAGGTAGGACTGATAGAGGAGATAGAGAAGATCCAACGAAGAGCGGCGCGTTTCGTCACGAGATCGTTTAGGTGGCGAGAGAGCGTTACGGAGATGCTAAACAAACTTCACTGGCAGACGTTACAAGAGGGACGTTGTCCATCACGGAGAGATTTACTACTGAAATTTCGGGACAGCACTTTTCAGGAGGAGTCAGACAACATTTGCTTCCCCCCACATACATGTAACGTATTGACCACGAGGAGAAAATACGAGAAATTAGAGCCAATATAGAGGCTTACCAACAATCATTCTTCCCACTCACTGTTCGCGAGTGGAACAGGTTTGGAGGGATCAGATAGTGGTACCGAAAGTACCCTCTGCCACACACCATTAGTTGGCTTACGGAGTATGATGTAGATGAGATAGAGGAAATTTGAATAGCTCCGGCTTCGTGGTTATGTTGTCACGGTATTGGTCTACAAAGGGGGAGATCCGTGTTCAACTCTCCCTCGTGCCCAATTTTATTTTATTTAATTTTATTTTATTTATTTATTTTTTTTCACGAAATTATGAACTGTCCGCCCGGTCACTGACGAGTCTGTTCGCTGTATTTAAATTTTTGTCCGTGTCGTGGTGTAGTGTCTGTTTGCAACATTGTGGTCTAAGTAAGTGAACTCCAGACCTACGTACCTTCTATTTGTTCTACACAAGTACCACATATTACGATTGTTACGTTCCGTTTAGAAAGTTTTCACTCTTTAATTCCTTTGCTGTAACCTAGTTCACACCCGTTTGTTTGTTGTGTCCATTTCTGTGAGAGGTCAATGCGGCATCTCGCCTGCTCTCACTAATCGTCACATTCACGGGTAATATATTCTTACCATATGAGTCATATTCTGTAACCAGTGTGTAGTATGACAGTTGCCAAGACTACAGAAGGAGAACAGACACAGCAGTCACCTGAAGTAAAGTTCACAATTTTGTGAAAAAAGGGGCACCTGGGAGATTTGAACACGAATATTGCGTTTTGCAGTCCAACACTGTGACCACACAACCACGACGCCATGATTATTGCAATTCACTCGATGTTGCACATTTTGAGCTTGGGCGGTTCATTGTTTCTATATTTTGTTCTTTTTCCACAATTCAGTACACCTCTTTCCTGTTTACATGCTTGATTTGTGTTCAGTTTCTGAGGGGCTATCAACTGGGCCATTTTACCATTAAATCTGACGGGGTTGCGATGTGGATCTTCTCTTGTCAATACGGTCTTACCTTTACCGCTACCTGATAGGAACGCTTTTGTGGACAGGCGGTATAATGGCTAAGTCGAACAGAGAATCTGGTGTTGCCGGTTTTAAAGTAAGACGCGGACTTTGTCCGAATAATTTAATTTGTTTTTATTTTATGACGCTGTGTGCTTTCTAAGTGCCTGTTTATGTAGAGTTAACACAGACAGCAAGAAGGTGGAAGCTTGACTCCGGAAACGCGCTGTTGAGGATTACGTTCCTAGCATTAGTGGTTGTATGTTAAATTAATTATAACGAAAATTGCAGAGTGTCGAGCTCACACTGAGACCTAAGCCGTCCTCACGTGGGACGTGCTTCTCATCTTGAAGCAGGCCAGACTTGGCTACCACTGTGGTTGGTGCACGCTCGGAAACGTGCTCCTCATAGCGGATTGCGAGCACAGCGCGCTCCAGTGGCAGTCTCGGCTGTATCTGTCGAGCAGGCCACACAGTTTATTTACGAAAATGGACGCGCGTAGAGTAGCGACGTTCGTCTATTAAAAAACATATTTGCTAGCCATGTTGTCCTGTCCGTAGTAAGACTTCGTAGTAAACTTCGATGTCAATGAATGAGATATAAGGCAAAAAGAAAAGTTCGTGTTTTTTCAATAAAGGCATCAGCTTTTATTACCAATATTGCAATACAAATTTACAATATTTTTCCATATACGATAAATATCATTTCATCATTCACTGCTTCTATCCAGTAGCAGAATTTTTATAACAAAATAAAAGTCAATTGCACAAGGAATTGCAAAATACGCCGCGCCTGAACGAAGAGCGCTCTTATCTATTCAGAGCAACGAATATTGCATAACACACTACTGTTAAAATAATCAGAAAGTTCCACACGCCTCTATACATTGAACTACATTTAACACTTTACTTTCAGTCTATGTGTTTAATCTTACGATACCCTCAGGGCTTTAACCATTGACACTTTCTTAATTGACATTCAGTTAGAACAAATCTTAACCAAAAGCCACCACTTTTTACAAATTTTAAATGCACTGGTGCTTCGAAACGGCTTACCTTCACAGCACAGAGGTTATAATACGAAAAGTTTTAGCAAACGATATGTCGTTTTCCGAAACAACAGTATGAGATTGTGGGTCCGCCTTAATGCAAAACATTTATTTATTTCCCCAAATTAGTTTCAGCGACAAATATCGTCATCATCAGTGAGTTCTTTCATTCTATTTCATGCTGAAATAGCATACTTATAAAACGTTATTATATGTGCACTGTTTTGTTCCAAATATTTTTTCTATGAATAATTTCATAATACCCTATTTACCATACATCACAGCATGACTTTACGATTGTTGCCGCTGTTTCCGGCATGTTTTCTCCGTTTGTTCTTTTTCTTGTCGTTCTTCTCGGCATACATCAATCATGTCATCTGCAACTGTCTGAAAGGCTGCTAGCAAATAAATACAAAAACATGAATTTATGCATGTCAGAGTTGCACAGATGAGATTGCGGTGTGCTGTGGATACAGTTGTGGTGTGCTAAGTTGTTACGTACTTTGTCATGCACTCACGTTCGTTGGGCGGCTTGCAACTACTTACAGACGCAGAAAAACGACTTTCCCACCATGTTCATGATCCAAAACGTTACGCCGTCTTGCTGTCCGCGTGTGTCGCAAGAAACGTATTGCATTTTGCGAGAAAGTCATGATTGTAGCTGGAGTTCCGACGACTTCTGTCCCTTATCCCGCGCCCGCGTTCCCGGGTTCGATTCCCGGCGGGGCCTGGGATTTTCTCTGCCTCGTGATGACTGGGTGTAGTGTGATGTGCTTACGTTAGTTAGGTTTAAGTTGTTCTAAGTTCTAGTGGACTGATGACCATAGATGTTAAGTCCCATAGTGCTCAGAGCCATTTGAACCATTTCTGTCCCTTATTTATGTATCTATGCGTGAATTGGGGGGGGGGGGGTGATTTTGTGTGTGTGGGTGTGCGTGCTTGCGTAGGCGCGTGCGTGTGTGTGTTTAGCTGTTTTGTATTCCGTGTCAGTTCTCTTACAGCGGTAAGGAGTGTGTTGTTGCAAAGTGTGGTGATTTCGTTACGTTATTTCCATCCACTATAGCCTTTTGTATGTAATAATTTCGTTGCATTGTTAGTTTTCGCTATAAACCGTTGCTGTATTTCAGGATGTGTAGAGCACTTTCGATATTACTGCGGTTGTGATTTTTGTTCATTAGGTGTTCTGAGAAAGTGGAATGTGTACTGTCACTCTTTAGAGCTCTCATGTATTCTGTGTAGCTTGTTCGGAAATTTCTGCTTGTTTGTTCTAAGTATTAGGCCTGACAGAGTTATATGCGAGTTGGTGTATTCCAGCATTGCTGAATTTGTCGATTGTTCTTTTGTCTGGTCTTAGCCTATGTTCAGATGGTTCAAATGGCTCTAAGCACTAAGGGACTAAACATCTGAGGTCATCAGTCCCCTAGAACTTAGAACTACTTAAACCTAACTAACCTAAGGACATCACATACATCCATGCCCGAGGCAGGATTCGAACCTGCGACCGTAGCAGTCGCGCGGTTTCGGACTGAGCGCCTTAACCGCGAGACCACCGCGGCCGGCCCAGCCAGCACAATGGCTGCGTGTAGTGAGTTAAAAAGAGCGGGCCGCGGTGGTCGAGCGCTCCTCATGAGCCACACTTTCCTTTAGTCAGTACTAGGGGAGGCTTGAGATGGTACAAATAGTGACGCTGTTGGGTAGTGGATGACTGGAAACGAGTGACATAATGACCGGCTATATCCTGAGGCAGTCGGACACAAGGGTTTGAGTTTGGCAAATGCTTGGAGTACGTTAATTACTTTCATGTATACGTAGTAGTAGTAGTAGTAGTAGTAGTAGTAGAGGGTTTTTTTTGGGCGCACGACAGCAAGGTCTTCAGCGCCCGTTCAGGAACATAGGGAGACGGGTGTCAAGAAAAATCCCAGAACAGAAATATAAAACGGAACATAAAACACGGGTAACAATCGTTGAAAAATATGTGCTCATCCACACCGAAGCGTGGGATGAAGCAGGGTGTCAACAGTAAAACATGGACAACACAGGAAGAAAATGATAGAGGGAGCTAAAACAATGTAGCAGAGGGAAGTGGCTGGCTGACCACAAGGAAAAAAGGGGAGGAGTCAGCCACTCTGCAATACACTAAAACCTCCAGCCTAAAAGTTTAGGCCAGAGTCCAGACACGTCACAAAACTTAAAAACACTAGACACACACGTCTCATCATTAGCTAAAACAGAAGGCAGATCCCCATCAACTTGTGCTTCTGCCCGTGCATCACGGTATAAAATGCAGTCTGTTAAAATGTGCCGGACAGAGATGTGCACACCACAAGCATCACAAAACGGAGGATCCTCCCGCCGTAATACAAAGCTATGTGTGAGAGGACAGTGCCCGATCCGAAGACGTGTGAGGGCCACCTCTTCCCGCCTGAGCAGCCGGCAGGAGGAACGCCACGGCCGAGTGGTTGACTTTACCGACCGCAGTTTATTGGCCTTCACCGCCAGCCATTCGTCCTCCCACATCTCCATGCACTTCCTGTGGAGTGCAGCGAGGACGGACTGCAAGGGGATAGGACACTGGACCACATCCTGCTCTCTGCAGGCCTCCTTGGCAGCCCGATCAGCCTGTTCATTGCCCCAGATGCCGACATGACCAGGCACCCAGCAGAAGGATACCTCTTTACCCCGCCGTTGGAGCAAGTACAGTTGGTCATATATCAGCTGGACCATCTCCTCAGTCGGGTATAGGTTGTGCAGTGATTGTAAGGCACTAAGAGAATCGGAGCAGAGAAGAAATCGATCGCCCCGAACACGATGCATCAGCTCCAGTGCCTTCAGGATCGCGTGGAGCTCCGCTGCGAAAACGGTATATTCAGCAGGGAGGCGAATCCGGGTAACATGATCAGGGAACACCACAGAACAGCCAAGGAAATTCTCCTGTTTGGAGCCATCAGTGTAAACGACAGTGAAACCGTGATGCACATCTAAAATGTTGAAAAACAGTGACTGGAATGTAAAATCTGGCGTGCCATCCTTCTTAAAACGAGTCAAATCTAAAATAAGTTTGGGTCTCCGGAGGAGCCAAGGTGGAGATCTGCTCCAACCGCGACGTAAAACACGAAGACCAGCCATAGACATCGCAGCGAGGCAATCCTGTGCGCGAATCCCATAGGGCTGCGTCGCACGTTACCGGTTATGAAATAACCGTGCCAGAGGAGGCTGAGCAACGGTATGGTATGCAGGTGTGTGTGGTGTGGACAAAGTTTTATACGCCTGGCGTACCGTAAGTAGCCGTCGCCGCATATGAAGTGGCGGTTCACCTGCCTCTGCACAGAGGCTTGGTATGGGGCTAGTTCGGAATGCCCCAGTGGCCAACCGAAGCCCTTCATGGTGGACAACGTCCAAAATCTTTAAGTAAGAAGACCTCGCAGACCCATACACCGTGCACCCATAATCGAGCCGAGACCGCACAAACGCCCTGTAAAACTGGAGCAGACAAGTCCTGTCAGCTCCCCATGTACTGTGGCTAAGACATTTTAAAATACTTAAAGCCTGAAGCGACCGCCGTGTCATCAATGTAGTACGGAGCAGGTGATTGTAAGTTATGACGATGGTTTTCGTGCATAGGGTGTGGTCCCCTTTTGTGCTTAAGGAACCGCTAAAGATGGAAGGATATGAACATGGTGTTTGATGAAATTTTGGGGTTTCATACGGTCGTCGTCAACTATACTTAACGATATTTCAACTGGGCATCTGCCAGGTGAGCTCGAGAAGATTCACGAGGACGTCCTCCGTTCTAAAAATAACTGATAAACCAAAACGCTATGACCACTGTCCACCGCGCCGTCGGATGCAGCCTGGTTACGTTGCGGGTACGTGAGTGTCAAGTATGTAAACGGAGCACAAACGAACAGGGGATCGCCCTTAGAGAAACTATCGGCTGCAAATGGGGAAATCCATTGAGATAAGCGACTTTGACAAAGGCTAGATTATTATTATTCAGAGCCTGCGAACGAGTATCTCGAAAACGGCGAAGCTGGTTGAATGTTCACGCGCTATTGTCGCGAGCATCTACTGAAAGAAATAGGACAGTGAAACCAACTCTAGGTGCTAAATGCTTGGACCTCCATGACGCATCACAGAACATCGGAGGCTTGTCTGTCCTGTAAAGTAGGACAGATGGTGATCTGTGGCGTCTCTACCGAAAGAGCACAATGCTGGTGCCCGAGTAAGTGTTTCGGAGCACACAGTTCATCATATATTGTTGAACATGGTGGAGCTCCGCAAACAGACCACCCCTACGCGCTCACATGTTGAGCCAACGACATCGTCAGTTACGACTGAAGTGGGCACGGGACCATCGGGATTCGACCGTCGATCAATGAAAATCAGTTGGTATGGTGTCACCGCCAGACACCACACTTGCTAGGTGGTAGCCTTTAAATCGGCCGCGGTCCATTAGTATACGTCGGACCCGCGTGTCGCCACTGTCAGTGATTGCAGACCGAGCGCCACCACACGGCAGGTCTAGAGAGACGTACTAGCACTCGCCCCAGGTGTACAGCCGACGTTGCGAGCAATGGTTCACTGACAAATACGCTCTCATTTGCCGAGACGATAGTTAGCATAGCCTTCAGCTACGTCATTTGCTACGACCTAGCAAGGCGCCATAGCATTTGATATTTATCTTGAAGCATGTACAATCAAGAGCGATGTTCTACAATTATGGATTAAAGTTAAGTATTACAGCAACTGCGCCCATTTTTCTAAGTTCTCATTTCCTTGTAATGTTCCAGACCTCACGCCAGCTTGCGTGAGCTTAAACGCGTGCCTTTCGGCTTCCTGCCAATTCACACCAGTTGGTTCTTCGGGTGAATCACATTTTTGCTCGTCTGCACAGAGGCCGTCATCGAGGTGAATGGCGGCTCGAAACGTGCAGGTTCGTGGGAGCAGTGCTATGGGAGACGTCTCCTGCGCTTGCATGGGACCTGTGGTAATAATCGAAGACACGCTGACAGCTGCGATGTCTTCTCCGACGGTGATGTCATATTTCGGCAATATGACGGTCCGTGTCTCGGAACAGTAGTTTGAGGAGCATTACAGAGAACTCACGTTGATGCCTCGGCGACCAGATTGCCTGATGTAAGTCCTATAGAACCCATCTCGGCTGCTATCGGGCGCCCGCCGCGGTGGTCTCGCGGTTCTAGGCGCGCAGTCCGGAACCGTGCGATTGCTACGGTCGCAGGTTCGAATTCTGCCTCGGGCGTGGATGTGCGTGATGTCCTTAGGTTTAAGTAGTTCTAAGTTCTAGGGGACTGATGACCATAGATGTTAAGTCCCATAGTGCTCAGAGCCATTTGAACAATTTTTTGCTATCGGGCACCATCACCGCGTCCACAAATCAGCGACCCGTTATTTACGAGAATTATATGACCTGTGGCATCTAATGCCTCATACCTCCACAAACCTACCACAGATTGAATACGCAGTATCATTGACGTATTCCATTTCAAAGACCGACAAGCAAGATATTAAGAAGCTGGTCATAATGTTTTGGCTCATCAGAGTATATAGCGAGGTGTGAGTAATCCACCCAGACTTCAAAACCAAGTTGAGAGACAGACCACACTACCTGTCGGCAGCACCCTCGCTGGTGGAACCGTGGAACTCGACTGTCCTCGGCACTGCCACTCGAAGCAGACGTCGGCGCACTCTGTCGTCTTGAATTCATGGAGATTAAAGGATTGCGCGCATTATCCAGCTGGCAGCCAATGTCACGATTCATTACACACACATCAAAAAAAGTTTTACATCACCTCGGTCACGAATGTTCCGGAACCTGTACAGAAAATTGGAATAGAGATCAACATAAGCATCATTTCCACCCTTTTTAATGCTCACGAAAACCGCACATTGTATGTTTTACCACCATACAGCGACACCTTCCGAGGTGGTGGTCCAGATTTCTGTACACACCGGTACCTCTAATACTCAGCAGCACGTCCTCTTACATTGGTGTATGCCTGTATTCGTCGTGGCATACTATCCACAAGTTCATCAAGTCACTATTGGTCCAGATTGTCCCACTTTGCAACAGCAATTCGGTGTATGTCCCTCACAGTGGTTCGTGGGTCACGTCGTCCATAAACAGCCCTTTTCAATCCATCCAAGGCATGTTCGATAGGGTTCAGGCCATCCTAGCCGAGCGATGTCGTTATCCTGAAAGAAGTCCTTCACAAGATGTGCACGATGGGGGTTCGAATTGTCGTCCGTGAAGACGAATGCCTCGCCAATATGCTGCCGATATGGTTGCACTATCGGCCGGAGGATGACATTCACGTATCGCACAGCCATTACGGCGCCTTCCATGACCACCAGCGACGTACGTCGACCCACGTAATGCCTCCCCAAAACGGTAGGGAACCTCCACCTTGATGCACTCCCTGGACAGTCCAGCCTGACCGAGTTGCCTCCAAACACGTCTTTGACGATTGTCTGGTTGAAAGCATCATCGGCGAAGAGAACGTGATGCCAGTCCTGAACGGTCCATTCCGCATGTTGTTGGGCCCATCTGTACCGAGCTGTATGATGTCGTTGTTGCAAAGATAGACCTCGCCATGGACGTCGGGAGTGAAGTTCCTCATCGTGCAGCCTTTTGCGCACAGTTTTAGCACGAAAAACATTATTTTCAACATGGTGGCGTTGCTGTCAGGGTTCCTCTGACCCATAATCCGTAGGTAGCGGTCATCAACTGCAGTAATAGCCCTTGGCCGGTCTGAGCGAGGCATGTCATGGACAGTTCTTGTCTCTCTGTATCTCCTCCATGTCCGAACAATATCGCTTTGGTTCACTCCGAGACGCCTGGACACTTTGGCACAGAGTAACAATGCGGACGCGATCGAACCGCGGTATTGACCGTCTAGGCATGGTTGAACTACAGACTACACGAGCCGTGTACAGTCGTGGACAGAACTAGCGAGACCCCTCACCTTTTCGCTATGCTGATCTGCACGGCTTTAAAGTCTGCTGCACAGCATAACAGGCAAGGCGACGAAGTGCTACCAACATACTACGCACAGGCGTGAAATTGACAAACTATTTGAACTTTTTTAGATTGTTTTCAATAATTTGTAAGACTATATTAATGCTGATTAGTGTGTTAAACACAACACGTAAATACAAGACAGAAATGAAAGAAGAAACGCTAATTGATACGAACTGTGCCAATGAAAATGAATTTCAACTTATCGAGATAACATAACTGTTTTAGTAAGACAAAGAACCCCAGATCGTTACGAATTAGCAGAATATTATCCGCATTTGGCCGCGCAAAAGTGTGCAAATTTAGCAATGCGTGAAGATTCATAACGAAATTCATTTAAAAATCATTCAGTGTCACACTTAAGTCAATTCCATTATTGACAGAAGCGGAAAAAGTGGGCAGTAACATGTATGAAATTCTACAAGTGTGTCATATTGAAATGCACATGGCGCCAGTACAGAATAAAGGTAGCGATAAAAGGTATTGGGGGCGCGAGAATTTATCAAAATTGATTTACTTATATTCTACCTGCCTCCATCGAGATTAGAACCGAAAACAAACCAGACCTTCCTTTCACTACGCTAGTAGACAACCTAGGCAAACAGCCCTCTATTATTACCCCAGACATGAATAAGCCAGCAATTTCGCAATGAAAATGGCAAAATGATCTGCAGCTTCTGTTGCATAGAGCTTTCTGGACTCATTCTACCTTTATGTCATCGCTTATGTGACAATCATTCGGGATGTTTATCGAAATAACAAAATACTGTTATTAGCGAGTGAATTTAGTAGGATCATTCTGCACCACCCCAGGAAATAAACGGCTACATAGCTGCCAAACGTATTCTACACTGTTTCGAATTCTCCACTAGACTCGGCACAGCCAGGAAACGTTCATTAGCCGAAGTGTTTCGTAAGCTAGCTAGCAGTGGGAATGTTCGCACTTCTAAAACGCGGTGGCATTAATACTGGGATGTGAATTACCACGTGTATAGGCAAATGGATTCTATTTGCATTCCTGTAACCGTGATTTGGATCTAAAGCGTAGCTACGATTAATATGTTGATGTATCGACTGCAACTAGAATATTTCGAATAAAGAGTAGGGGTTGTTATTTATGCGGCCCTAATCTTTACTAATTGTCGTAGCTGTTTTCGTTGTTGGGATTTCGTCACCTGAACCGGTAAAAACGGAACCTTACTGCTCTCACTTTCTTGACCGTCTATCGGTCTACTCAACCCTTAAAAGCCGTTTACCTCGAGAACGCGTAGACATAATAAGCGGAAATGTACCGCACTTCTTGCGGTAACCGGTCCCTTGGTGGTGTAAAAAAAGTTAGCTGCTATGTCAAAGCAATCTAAAGATACGGCCGTTTATGTAAAGAAAATTTACGTGAAATTTCAAAAAATGGCTCCAAGAACTATGCGACCAAACTGCTGAGGTCATCAGCTCCTAGACCTAGAAGTACTTCAGCCTACCTAACCTAACACACATCCATGCCCAGGGAAGGATTCGAACTGACGGCTCAAGCAGCCGTGCGATCCGCGATATGACGCCGTTGAAAGCACGGCTAACCCGCGCCGGCAAGCTGTTAATATCATCTGATGTTGCTAAAAAGTTATTTACTTCTGATGAATGATTTTCTGCGCAGTTCATTTAAGATATAATAATTAAAATATATTTGATATTACGGAAGACGAAGGACGCCTAATTCATTTCCCTCTCTTTATTTATGAAGTTAGATTCGCAATCTGAGCATACGTATTATCCATAAGCACCCTTTAGCGCCACGCAGATATGTGAATGCAACACATTGGCGTACACTTGAGATATTTCGTTTCCCATGAAGTGAAGTGGTGGCAGACGATGCTGTGGCGTCTTCGAAGCGCGAGCTTCGTCAGTGCAAGATGTCTCAGCACAGCTGAGCGAACGTTTTCTTCCTGCTGCTAGTCTAATGGACAATGACAATACTGTAGAATACTTTTGACAACTATGTGACCATCGATTTACGTTCGTGAGTGATTCATAATTATGTTAGTAAATTCACTCGATATTTTTATCTCCTTTAAATTTCATTTGCTATATGATTCGCATTGAAGACGTAGTATGTTATTTGGTCCAGGAAGCACGTTCCAACAGAAATTGTGCTTACGTTGACATTTATGTTGCGAATTAGTCGTCTTATCCATCACATGGATAACGAGGATGCTCCGTTTTGCTACAGTTGTTTCATAGCTTACAAGGGAACCTCCCCATCCCACCCCCCTCACATTTAGTTATAAGTTGACACAGTGGATAGGCCTTGAAAAACTCAATACAGATCAATCGAGAAAACAGGAAGAAGTTGTGTGGAACTATTAAAAAATAAGCAAAATATACAAACTGAGTAGTCCATGCGCAAGATAGGCAACATCAAGGAGAGTGTAAGGAGCGCCGTGGTCGCGTGTTTAAAGTGAGCAGCTGCGGAACGAGAGGTCCTTGGTTCAAGTCCATCGAGTGAATGGTTAATTTTTTTATTTTCAGACAATCCTCACCACACGCACTGTTTATCAACAAATGGAGGAAATAATCATACAAATGTTCGACAATCGTTCAATCCCTTAACGAACTTTCGATTTCTTACAGTTCGGAAAATATTCATTGACCTTGTTATTGAAGTCGCGAGCTATATTTGCTGGATTCGTATTGCCCACGGAATGCATCTCACGTATTTAATGCACTCTCGTCCAAAGTAGCGAACAGTCAACTGCCAGCCAGGGAGCCTCGTTAGCAGGAATGCTCGGTCTTCCGTGCGCTGTAGTCGACTGACGTCGTGTGTTTCCACGTTTCTTTAGGTGTAGCGTCCCCATACTACGGTGCAGTTACCTCGCATCGGACGGACGGACGGACAGATAATAATTGTCTGAAAATAAAAAATTAAACTTTTCACTCGAGGGAAGACTTGAACCAAGAACCTCTCATTCCGCAGCTGCTCACGCTAACCTCGGGATCACGTCGCTCCTGAACTCACACTATCCTCGATGTTGCCTATCTTGCGCATGGACTACTCCGTTTGTATATTTTGCTTATTTTTTTCATAGTTCCACACAACTTCTTCCTGTTTTCTCGATTGATCTCTGTTCAGTTTTTCAAGGCCTATCCACTGTGCCAACTCATAACTAAATCTGAGGGGGGTGCGATGGTGAGGATCCCTTGTTAGTGGTATTGTGTGTTGGTGTCGTTGCCAGTTTACATACTGTGCATGTAACACACAATAAATGCGTTGGATGCCTCCTGTGATCAGTTTACTTGAAAAACGTTTGTTGCCATCGTAATTTATGTAACTGGCTCTTCGACTTCCAATTTGACAATTTGTGAAAAATTGTTTACCTTGCTAGTCCTAGTTTCAAACATTGTCTGACAGAAAACGTAGGCATGAAGGAATCAGTAAAAGCAATTATTCGCTATTATAGCAAACTTTTGAATCCTCTGGACACTTGAATTCTCTATATTGATTCTAAGAGTTTTGTTATTTCTCTTGTTATTTACTGTCTCAATGTCATCCGCGAGAGTAAAATTAAAGGCAGTTGGATTAGGTTCCTGATCTATAAACTATGATTTCATATTCTGCGCTGCTAAATAAATTTTGAAGGTTATATTCTTTACGTAAAACAGAGTATCGGTTTCAGTCGTAGGATTGGCGATAAATTTCAGAAATACAATTACAGAATAGTGGCATATCGATTATGGCTTCTCACCATCAACAATAGTTGTTACCCATAGTTTCGTATTTGCTATTTGACCGTCGTTACCCTTTAGAGACCAATCTGATCTTTCCACAATGCCATTTTTGACTTGCTTCTTAATATGTCCTATAACTACAGATTTGTTGAAAACATTAACTGTTAAATACGCTATTCCACAAATTAAAAACTTCCAGTTGAAACGTCCCCTTTGAACAATTATACATGACTGTGCTTAAACTGACACACAATATTTTGTTAGCGCAACGCAATCTGACTTTCAAAATTCCCTACAAAAGAATGGCCCTGACTAACATTAAACTATACCTTTCACAAATCACTTACCTCACAAAAATCTTCGCTGCTCAAGCTACTGCAATACAGCGAGCGCCACTACTGCCAGCTAAATAAAAGATTCAAACTATGGAAGGCACTAACTACTGATAGGGATAGTTAGCAAATGAAAGATATTAATAGAGAACAAACAATGTATTTACCTTGATATCATCATATATAAATATAGCAGTTCATGACAAATTTCAAAACTCCGCCATCTCTCTCCCCACATCCACCACTGCTGGCGGCTCACCTCCAACTGCGCAACGCTACGCGCTACGCTACGCGCTGTTCACATCCAGCTGCCGCTGCCCAACACTACAATGGCAGACAACAATGCAAACTAGACACAGACTGCACACAGCACAGCCAGTGATTTTCATACAGAGGTGGCGTTACCAATAAAAAACCTAAACAGCCTACTTACATAGCCCCCATGCTCCCCACAAAAAATTTTACAAATTGTGTTGGACAGTGGCCAATACAGATTTGAAGAAATTTTTCATAATTACAATAACAAAGATATCAAATGCACACACTTATTGATACAATGTTGGTCAAAAGCAAAAATTTTCTCGCAGTCCATAAAGATAGTCCTGATCGTTGAATTGCAGTGTTTTTTTCAAAGTATGAGCAGTAAAAGAAAATGCACACAGAAGTAGTGGATTTCCATGCAGTCTTGAAGAAGTAGTGTTGTCCTTCCAACGGAAAGACAGTGCTGACTCTTGACATGCATACAGGTAATGGGCCACAACAGAGCAAACCCACAGCAGAGCCAGTCGAAATTTTGAAGAGTATTGGTAGTTAGGTCATCACAGAGCAGACCCACTGTAGTCCTGGTAGAAATTACGGTACTGGTGGGCCACCAGAGGTGCAGACCCACTGCAGTCCTTGTAGCAATTGGTGGGCCATCAAAGATGCAGACCCACTGTAGTCCTGGTAGAGACAGCCAGCAGCCATCTGTTGCAAATGTGCAGGTGCACAATCACCATCGAAGAGTCTTGCGGACAATATAGCAAGTCCATAAACCACCACTTGTGCACTCACAAAGTTTCTGGAATTGTCCTTAGATCCAGCAATGCTGTTATCCAGTCCCTTGCTGAATCATTAACACACGTGCAAACACTATCAGTCCCTACTTCTCACATATTGTCCATGTACTATGACCAACAGAAACGTGTGCAGTGAAATGTTACTTAATTTGAAGAACTGGTAACAATTACAATTTGGTAACATAAAAATACAATAACAAAGGTACATGATACATCATTAAAAACATAACAATACAGATAACATTTGTAGTAATACAGGCTTTACAAAAGAATCGAAATAACATATACATCAGTGTTACAGGAATTATAAGTACCTACATAAAGATCAGAATAGCTTTGGAAACAACAACTTCACACATGAGCATTAAAACAAAACAGAATAAATAATGTCTAAACATCTTTACAAAGTAAATAACATAGTATTAGAAAAATTCTACAACATAGCTCTCATCAGCTAAACACATAAAGACAGGAAAAACACAAATACACAAGAGTACGCAAACATATAGTGGGATAACACCAATAGGAGAGGACAGGGTTCGTTTTCAGTGTAACATTTTGTACTGCAGTCCAACCCAAAACTTCATATATCTTTTCTCTTATTTCATCCTTTGTTTCCACCAAAAAAATTCTATCTAAGCATGCTTTCTGTATTTTGTTCACATCCTCTGTCAATAATAGTTTTTCTCCACTGTACAGTATCCTATTTCTTTTGCCAGACCATTTTCTGATAGCTTCTCAATGCATTTCTTATAAATTTATAATAGTTAGTTTCTTATATAGTCTCCTCTTAAGCTAACTTAAATCTACTGAGCTCAGATACTAAACTAAGGAACGAGGCAATGCAGCAGCACATAACAAATTAACACAAACACCAATGCAAAAAAAATGGAAAATTGCAAAGCAAGCTACAGTAAATATAAATTACCAAGCAATGCAACATTACAACTAATATGAGCCAATGTACAGTAGCAAGAAAAATAAGTCAGTAGTAAAATTAGCTTAACAGAGTAACACAATTTAAAATTCAGTAGCACTATGCCTGGCAAACAGCAGCAGCAAATATAAAAAATATAAAAAATATAAAACTTATATCTATACATGACAAAGCTCAAGCAGAAAAGATATTACAGTAAAAACAACAATGCAGATAAGGGAAATGTATATTCACATCTTAATATCTATGTAATTAAAGTGGTGCACCACAAGAAGTTATTCTACCAAAAAGTTACCAATTATTTGAAAAGAAAATTATGAATGCAGTTCCTGTGAAGGTAAATGTCATTTTGTGCTCCCTCATTTTTTTAAAAAAATTATTATTTACTCGATCTGTAGACAGAAAATATTTATATTAGTACATCTATAAAATTTTATTTTAACCAATGCTGCAGTGCAGCTAGAAACTAGATATCAAATGAAATAAGCAACTATGTACAAAGCAAAGCATAAGAACATCGTTCAATAGTCATGTGGCATTTCATAAGTAGTAAAAAAATCTCTCATCTAGAAAGACAGTAGTCATAGGTGTGTAGACAAACTATTTCTTGTCATTTCATTAGGCATTTCAGTAAATATCAGAAAGTACGATATGTTTCCAAGTAATCAGCGTGTCGGATTTGCGATGCTTTCTCTAAAGGAATGACAATGGCCAGGATAATGGCCTCCCTTTTTTTTTCCTGTGCTCTGAAAGGCTAATGGCTTTTTTTTTTTTTTTTTTTTTTTTAGATAACGAACAATGTATTTACCTTGATATCATCATATATAAATATAGCAGTTCATGACAAATTTCAAAACTCCGCCATCTCTCTCCCCACATCCACCACTGCTGGCGGCTCACCTCCAACTGCGCAACGCTACGCGCTGTTCACATCCAGCTGCCGCTGCCCAACACTACAATGGCAGACAACAATGCAAACTAGACACAGACTGCACACAGCACAGCCAGTGATTTTCATACAGAGGTGGCGTTACCAATAAAAAACCTAAACAGCCTACTTACACAGTTATTCTTCATATCTTGAAACTTACTACCGTTCACTTCCACTGAAGAAAATATACATAACAATAAAATGAAATCAAAGATCAGAATGTCAAAGCATAGTGTGAATGGTTAAAATGAAATGAACTAAAAATCATCTTCTTGTCTAAAACACGTTACTGTTCCAGAGAACTTCCGCACCTCTCAAAATTTTTTACACCTCTGATGTTAGGCACATGTGGACAAATAGTGGGTCTCATGGTGCAGCACTGTTTAGCCGTCACAAAATAAAGCCTCAAAAATCAGTAAATAAAACTATTCTTCTACTGTTGCTCCGAATCGCATATACCAACCGCCCTCTGCTGCGACAACGACTCAAAGTCTATTGGGTATTTGATTTTTCTCTGCTTTTTCGGGCCTCCTTACGTCTCCGTCTAGCCCAACCTTTGTTCTCCAATTACGCCTTCATCGGCGAGCTTCTCCTCAATATTTTTCATTTGTGCTGAATTGTTTTGTACCCAAATTGCATATACACGTGTGTCATGTATTTTTTAGAGACTGCATGAATATATAAGGTGAGTATTTCTTCTCTTAGCAAATTAAATATTACATATCTTGCTGTGAATTAATTTGTTTGTCTGTCCACATTCCACTTACTGCGTTTCCTTAAAATTATATAAAATATACGTCTGTAAAAAAAGAAAAAAACTTTAAGCATGTGTTGCAGCTGATTGGTGAAGGCCTGAAAAAAAATACGTCTCTACTGATGCTGCTTAGTATCGCGTATAGCCTCCTTCGGCTTCCACAGCAACTCGAAGTCTATTGGGCATTGAGCCCACAACTCGAGCCACATAACTAGGAGATTCAAGTAACTCATTCCAAGCGTCATGAATCACATGAGAAAGCTGTCGGCGAGTCGACGGTGACTGCCCCTTTTCTCGTATTACTCTGACCATTTCTGTCCAAATATTCTCAATGGGATTCATGTCAGCTCCTTTTGGGTGGACATTCCATTACAGTAATATTACTATGGTCGTCGAACCACCTCTTAACCACACGTGCCATATGAATAGGCGAGCGATCTTGTTGGAACATAATCTGATCATCGCCAAATCTTGCTGTCACAGAAGGCAACATCACGTTCTCCATAATTGATACGTAATTGCGGGTATCGAATCTTCCTTGCACTTTCCACAGGAGCCCACACTCTTCGGCCGATATACATGACCATACCGTGACCGACTCCCTGCCACTCCTTCGGCAACTGTAAATATATTTTCGATTATACCTAGCACCTTTAGGCCGGTAAACAAGTACTTTTTCGGATGATGTCGTAGAGAAAACTTTTTCGTCCGTGAAAATCACTCACCTCCAAAACTGGAGAGGTTTGTCAACATTTTCAGCAGCAAAAGCAAGGCGGTCTTCTCTGTGGGAAACAGTCAATGTCTCTTTCACAGCAGCGCTTTTTGCTCTCAGTCCACCTTCCCTTAGACGACGAGTGACGGTCTTACTGCTAACATTGAGGCCCAAAGTCTGCTGAATTTGTCGTGCGTTGACAAATGGGTGGTTCTCACTGAAACGGCGTATCTGCTGACCCTGAGCTGCTGTTGTTTTGCGGCGACGGCCATGAGGCCTCCCACTCAGGTTACCACTCTCTTCCTTTCGTCCGATCCACCTGGCTACCGTCGACTTGTGAAGACCCATAGTTCTTGCTATATAGCCATTTGAAGATCCCTCTGCATGGAGTGCTATTATAGCGCCCTTGTCTGCCTCAGCCAGATGGGCCATTTAGCGTTGACTGAGTGATTCGTCGCGGTTAATATCTGCTGCTGAAACAGCGCTAGTAGAAAACAGACTGCCTCCTCCACGACTGCGGCCACAACGCAGTGGCCGAGTATGTGGTAACACGGAAATCGATGGCATAAACGAGAGATCGCAGGCCCGTACCTGTGTCATTACATAGTGGAGCAACTCATAATCTGCAATTTTTCTCAGAAAGGACTGGTCCACTCTTGTCATGTCTTATCCTGATAAATATTACATGAAATTAAATGCTTACGTTTTGCATATGCGGCAGGCCTAACGCAAGAAACATTTCTGAAATATCTGAGGCAACCTGAAGAACGCTTCGTGAACTTTAGCTGTAGAATGTTGCCTTATAAGAAGGAAAACCTGTTTATCCCCGCTCGCCGTGTTTCCAAGTGGCGCAGTTTACTCTGAGGCATACATAGTTCTCGCCGGGCGTAAGAAAAAAATGGCTCTGAGCACTATTCGACTTCCCAGCGGGAAACTGAGTCTCCCAAGAAAACCCCATGGCTTCGCTCAGCTCAAAATGTTCAGGAGTTTCAAGTTCCCCGATCGGATCTCCGGGGGAAACCAGGTTGAGAGGAGCTTCCCGAAGAGTAAGATGGTGCAAAGTGAAGCACTGCATAGGAACATAGAATGTAAGATCCATGTATCAAGGAAAACTAGACATAGTGAAAAGAGAAATGGAGAAAATTAACATCGACATATTGGGAATAAGTGAAATGAGGTGGACTGGCATGGGAGAATTTGCTTCGGATGGCCATATGGTGTATTATTCTGGGCACGATAACAACAGAAGTAATGGAGTAGCCTTCATAGTTAGTGATAAAGTGAGAAAAGCTGTGATGGGATGCAAATATAAAAATGATAGAATGATGTCCATCAGACTTCAAGGTCAGCCCCTCAACATCACAGTAATTCAAGTTTATGCACCAACAACCGATGCTGAAAAGGAAATTATTGACCAGTTCTATGGAGATTTACAAGAATTACTACTGTCAACACCAAAAAAGGATATCGTCTTCATAGTTGGAGATTGGAATGCAAAAGTGGGAAACCAAGCTGTAGAAGGTATAACAGGGAAATATGGTCTTGGTACAACAAATGAAGCTGGACAGAGACTCCTAGAATTCTGCCAAGAAAATTCATTGATAATTACTAATACACTGTTTCAACTACCAAAACGACGCCTATATACCTGGATTTCGCCAGATCGCCAACACCGGAACCAAATTGATTACATACTTTGTAATCAGAGGTGGAAGAGCGCGGTTCAGTCAGCTACAACAAGACCTGGGGGGAACCAAATTGATTACATACTTTGTAATCAGAGGTGGAAGAGCGCGGTTCAGTCAGCTACAACAAGACCTGGGGCTGACTGCGGATCAGATCATGAGCTCCTGATTGCAAAATTTCGGCTGAAACTTCAGAATGTAGCAAAAAGTATCCCAACTTGCAGATACGACCTTAACTCTATACCCTCCGACTATGCTGTAGAGGTACAAAACAGATTTAATGTATTACAGCTGGAGGACAAAAGCTCGCAAGAGATGTGGACAGAAGTAGCTAATACTGTCAAGGAGGCCGCAGAGAAACACATTCCCAAGAAAAGGAACAGTAAGAAGGCTAGATGGCTATCAGTTGAGGCACTGCAAGTTGCAGAAGAACGAAGGAAAGCAAAAATCAAGGGAGATAGATCAGCTATGTTTGAATTAAATAAAGATTTTCAGAAATTAGCTAGAAGAGATAAAAATATATTCTTTAATGAACAGTGCAAGGAAGTTGAAGATAGTAACGTAATGGGGAAGACAAGAGATCTTTATAAGAAAATGAGAGAAATTAAAGGAAAATTCCAGGCAAAAATTGGAATGATAAAAGATAGAAACGGGAAAGATCTGAGCGAAGGAGAGGATGTTAAGGAAAGATGGGCAGAATATGTAGAAGACCTATACAAGAAAGAACTGCATCATGACAGGGCTCCTACTGCTGATGTTAATGTTAATTTAGAACTAGAGCCAGATATTTTGGAGAGCGAAATCCAGTGGGCCCTTGAAAATATGGCTGATAACAAAACTAGTGGACATGATGAAATACCAGCAGAATTGTTTAAAGTCACTGGAAAGGATGCAGTGAAAGTGCTGCACTCAATATGTCAAAAAATATGGACCACGCAGCAGTGGCCAGAAGACTGGAAAAGGTCAGTATTCATCCCCATTCCAAAGAAGAAAAGTTCTAAAGAATGCTCAGATTACCGAACAATCGCACTTATTTCACATGCTAGCAAAGTTATGTTGAAAATCTTACAAAATAGACTTCGCCAATATCTAGATCGAGAGCTGCCAGAAGAACAAGCTGGATTTAGGAAAGGAAGAGGAACTAGAGATCAAATTGCTAACATTCGGTGGATTATGGAAAAAGCGAGAGAATTCCAGAAAGATGTGTACCTCTGCCAAAGCCTTTGACTGCGTCGATCACAACAAATTATGGAACGTACTGAAAAACATGGGTGTACCAGATCACCTCATTCATCTGATACGGAGTTTATACCTTGACCAAGAAGCCACGGTGAGAACTATGTATGGAACAACGAAATGGATAAAGATTCAGAAAGGGGTCCGGCAAGGCTGCATACTGTCACCGTACTTATTCAATCTGTATGCAGAACATGTCATGAGGAATGCGAGGCTAGATGAAGGAGAAACAGGAATTAAAATAGCTGGAATAAATGTAAACAACCTCAGGTACGCGGATGATACGATCCTGTTGGCAGAAAGTGAAGAAGAATTGAGAACACTCTTACTGAAGGTGAAAGACGAAAGTGAAAAGGCCGGTCTTATGCTGAATGTGAAGAAAACGAAAATTATGGCAACTACACCTACCAATTCGTGAGATATAGCAGGAGAAACCATGGAGGTAGTGACCACATTCAGTTATCTCGGTTCCCAGATCTCTGCTGATGGCGACTGCAGCCATGAAATCCGGAGACGCCTGTTGCTCGGTAGACAGGCGATGTCAAACCTTGACAAGGTTATAAGGTCCAGAGATATAACACTAGCAACAAAGATCCGTATTGTGAGGGCTATGGTCTTTCAAGATGTGACGTATGGATGTGAGACCTGGACCATTAGAAAGGCTGAACGGCAAAGAATTGACTCCTTCGAGTTGTGGTGTTGGAGGAAACTTCTTAGAGTTCCATGGACTGCAAAGAGAACCAACAGATCAATATTGGAGCAAATTAAACCAGATTTCTCCCTGGAAGGTCTAATGTTAAAACAAAAGCTGACCTACTTTGGACACACAATGCGAAGGCATGCCTCGCTGGAAAAAACATTAATGCTAGGGAAGATTGAAGGAACTAGAAGAAGAGGACGTCAGGGGATGAGATGGATCGATGGCATCACAGAAGCAGTGTGTTCCAACCTGGAAGGTCTACGGGAGAAAGTGCAAGACAGTAAAAAGTGGCGTGATTTGGTTCATGGGGTCACGAAGAGTCGGAACCGACTAAACGAATAGAGAGAGAGAGAGAGAGACTATGCGACTTAACTTCTGAGGTCATCAGTCGCCTAGAATTTAGAACTAATTAAACCTAACTAACCTAAGGACATTACACACATCCATGCCCGAAGCAAGATTCGAAACTGCGACCGTAGCGGTTGCTCGGTTTCAGACTGTAGCGCCTAGAACCGCACGGCCACTCCGGCCGGCGGGGCGTAAGAAGCGACTCGACTAACGAGGGGAACTCGCCAGGTGCCGTAGGCTGATTGTCGGGAAACTTTGCTCAGTGAAGGCGAGGACAAAATAAGCGAACATGTGTTTCGACTTATCTGCAGACACTCGACCGTTTCCGGGAAAACGACGGTCAAAGTTATCAACGCGCTGTTGCTATAGTGTAGATACCTTCTGCAGCCGAGAACGCAATTGAAGCGGTGGCTCGGTGGCTACCGTCGTTCCTTCTTAACTTTGATTCCCGTGTTCGAGACCATATTGGTTTTTTTATTATTATTTTTTCCTGCCTATCTATCAGAATTATCTACGAATGTTTTTTTTTCTAATTTATGTTGAAATAATGTTGTCGTTATTCGTCAATTAACTTTATGTGTAATTAATGAATTAAAAAAATAATAAACGAATGAGACAAGCTGATCTAAAATCATCTGGTCTGCCTCACGTATCGTTCTATCCAAATGGTTTACAAATGTTAATCTACATTCGGATCCGATGATGGCACATTTAGTGCGTTGAAACCGGTTATCCAGTAAACAGTATTTAAGCGATCTTGGCTTCTGAATTATTTCTACAACAGAGTGATCGCCCCACTACGCACTATGTGTTCCCTTTTTAACTTCTTTCTTTACACAGTAAATTAACTGACGAATAACGACATAAATTGGAATAAACATTCGTAGATAATTCAGAGAGTGAGGGGGGGGGGGGGGGGGGGGAGGAAAAACCGGGTTTCGAACTCGCAGCGCAAAGTTCCCAAGTTGCTATGGTAGCCGCAGAGCCACCGCTTCAGTTGAATCCTTACCCGCTAAGAGGTATCTACACTATAGCAACAGCGCATTGAAAACTTTGACCATCCTTGTCTCAGAAGCGGTAGAGCGTAAGCAGATAAGCCGAGACACGTGTTCGCTTATTTTGTCCCCTCTTTCACTGAGCGAAGTTTCAGCAAGATCGGGGTATGACACATCGCGTGTTCCCTCGTAAGTGGCGTGCGTTGCGATTCAGTAGACAGAATGCGTCCACTTTCCTCGACTACTCATTGACATGTTTGGAAACTTTCTTTCTTGTAATGGCACTTTGCATTATGAGGGCTGGTTTTCCTGATAACGATCTACTAATGGACTTTGCTCCTAATTTACTTTACTGTGTAGTAGACCTACTGCAAATACTTGAACCGGAAATGTTTGTTTATTTGGATACTCCGCTTCTTAGTTGCTATATTTCACTATAATATTTTCCTTTGTTTCAAAACGGCAAGTTTAGATGACCTCTGCAACCTGGTAACATCAGTAACAATTTAAAACTTTGAAACAGTTACGTGTGGTGTACGAGGAGTGTACTATGTTGGATGAGGAATACATTAAACACGAAAGCTGCGTCCTATAACAATAATTAACTTTCGGTTACATGACAAAACACAAGTCGAAGCACTGTCAGTTAATCTCAGTACCCAGTAAAACTTAAACTGGAACGATCAAACACATACTTTTGTGGGGAAAGCAAACGAAAGACTGCGTTTTATTGGTCGCACACTAAGAACAGGCCAACTGAAACACTGCCTACACTACGTTTGTCCGTCCACTGCTATGATATCCTTGACAGACGTGATTTGCTGTGCACTCAAAAACGTCCAAGGAACGGTAGCACGATTTGTAATGACACGAAACAGGGGAGAGAGAGTCCCAGATTTGATAATCGAGTTGGGGTAACATTCATGAAAACAAAAGCGTTTTTCGTTGCCGCGAGATCTTTTCACGAAATTTCATTCACCAACATCTGTTCTGAATGCCAAAACACTATTTCCTCGGGAACTTACAAAGGAAGAAACCATAGTAATAATGTAATTCAAGGCTCGTTAGAAAAGATTTAAGTGGTCCTTTTTCCCGCACACTGTTAATGAGTGGGACGGTACAGAAATTAGTCCGAACCTTTTGCCAGGCACGTAAGTCTGGATTGTAAAGAAATTCTGTAGATGTAGTCATGTAGATGTAACAACGAAATTATGTTGTAATTGCGACATGTGAGTTACATTTGATTTGAACATCGAAGTTGTTTGCTGTTTATTTACTTTTTGTTCATTATTTTCAGTCATATACAAACACCTAGGCGCGTTAAATTGATACTGAAATAAAGTGTCATGCATGGACCAATAACAATAAATTCTTACCTGCTTGTTATGGCACTGCAGTACCTGCCAGCGTCTTCAGAAGTGGATATCGCATACGACGTTCCTAGGGTGTTTATAAATGGATATTGCAGACGACTTCGAACAAAGTTTGAATGTAGCTTCGTAAAACTTCCGTGATCAAACAATTTGAGTTGCTGTCGAATACAGTTTATCCTCACTAGACAGTATATATTGTCATTATATATGAGGTGCATAGGGTTTCGCCGGGGGCGGTGGCCGAGCGGTTCCAGGCGCTTCAGTCACGAACCGCACGGCTGCTTCAGTCGCAGGTTGCAATCCTACCTCGGGCATAGATGTCTGAGATGTCCTTAGGCTAGCTAGGTTTAAGTAGTTCTAGTTCTAGGGGACTGATAACCTAAGCAGTTTGGTCGCATAGTTCTTGAAGCCATTTTTTGACCTTTCGCGTAAATTTTCTTTACATAAACGGCCGTATCTTTAGATTGCGTTGACATAGCAGCTAACGTTTTTTACACCACCAAGAGACCGGTTACCGCAAGAAGTGCGATACATTTCCGCTTATTATGTCTACCCGTTCTCGAGGTAAACGGCTTTCAAGGGTTGGGTAGACCGATAGACGGTCAAGAAAGTGAGACTAGTAGGGTTCCGTTTTTACCGGTTTAGGTGACGAAATCCTAGCAACGAAAACAGCTACGACAGTTAGTGAAGATGAGGGCCGCATAAATAACACCCCCTACTCTTTATTCGAAATATTCTAGTTGCAGTCGATACATCAGCATATTAATCGTAGCTACGCTTTAGATCCAAATCACGTTTACAGGAATGCAAATAGAATCCATTTGCCTATACACGTGGTAATTCACATCCCAGTATTAATGCCACCGCGTTTTAGAAGTTCGAACATTCCCATTGCTAGCTAGCTTAAGAAACACTTCGGCTAATGAACGTTTCCTGGTTGTGCCGAGTCGAGTGGAGAATTCGAAACAGTGTAGAATACGTTTGGCAGCTATGAAGCCGTTTACTTCCTGGGGTGGTGCAGAATTATCCTACTAAATTTACTCGCTAATAACAGTATTTTATTATTTCGATAAACATCCCGAATGATTGTCACATAAGCGGTTACATAAAGGTAGAAAATTCATGTTTATGAGTCCAGAAAGCTCTATGCAACAGAAGCTGCAGATCATTTTGCCATTTTCATTGCGAAATTGCCGGCTTATTCATGTCTGGGGTAATAATAGAGGGCTGTTTGACTGGGTTGTCTGCTAGCGTAGTGAAAGGAAGGTCTGGTTTGTTTTCGGTTCCAATCTCGATGGAGGCAGGTAGAATATAAGTAAAGCAATTTTGAGAAATTCTCGCGCCCCCAATACCTTTTATCGCTACCTTTATTCTGTACTGGCGCCCTGTGCATGTCAATATGACACACTTCTAGAATTTCGTACATGTTACTGCCTTCTTTTTCCGCTTCTGTCAATAATGGAATTCAATAATGGAATTATCAGTGTGACACTGAATGATTTTTAACTGAATTTCGTTATGAATCTTCACGCATTGCTAAATTTGCACACTTTCATGGTAGGTTGGCAACGGTAATCCAGTATGACTGGTCTGAACGTTGACACAGTCCGTTTCGCGGCCGAATGCGGATAATATTTTGCTAATTCGTAACGATCTGGGGTTCTTTGTCTTACTAAAACAGTTATGTTATCTCGATAAGTTGAAATTCATTTTTATTGGCACAGTTCGTACCAATTAGCGTTTAATCTTTCATTTCTGTCTTATATTTACGTGTAGTCTTACAAATTATTGAATACAATCTAAAAAAAAGTTCAGATAGTTTGTCAATTTCACGCCTGTGCATAGTATGTTGGTAGCACTTCGTCGCCTTGCCTGTTATGCTGTGTAGCAGACTTTAAAGCCGTGCGGATCAGCATAACGAAAAGGCGAGGGGTCTTGCTCGTTTTGTCCTCCATCCTGGTGGAATGAATGGAACTGCTCAGCTGGTTTTTTTTTTTTTTTCATTTATTGAATTTCAATTCCCCCCGAAGGGGGCGGACTGGCAGCAGCTTAGTATGCCGCTCTTCAGCCGACAGATTTTGTGACAAAGATCAAGAGAACAAATAATAAAAAACAGGCGATAAAATCGGAGACTTAGAGAGTAACAAGGCGAAAAGAAATCGTGGAACTTAAAACAACAACACAGGGATGATGACGCTAATAAAAATACATACGAAGCAGACAGGGAAAACAATAGACAATTAAAAAAAACACGGCGACAGTCTGGATTCTGTTCGCAAAGGACATAAAATTCACACCTAGCGACAGCATGGTTTCTGTTCGCAACACGAGAAAGACAAACAACACTGAATAGTCACTGGACCACTGCACTAAAAAGTTGGCAAATGTGACACCACAGTCGAGAGCAGGTGGGGGGAAACTGGACAGAAGATGGGAAAACAAAAAAGGGGGGAAAGGAGAGTAAAAGCGAAGGGGGGAGCCGGGAAGGGAGCTGAAGGAGGATGAGGACCCATAAGAGGGGTGGGGGGCAGACGCGACAGGGAGTGGGGTAGGCAGAGGAGGGGAATACAAAAGGACTGGGGGGGGGGGGGAGAAGGGAGGTAGGGAGAGGTTTAGTGGGGAGAAAAACAGGACGGTAGGGGGGGGGGGGGCTCAGCTGGCGGACCCTCTCCGTCTTATAGGCGCTGCCCATGCATGGTTGTTTACATCTTTGGGCGGGATTAGTGACATCTGTGGACAGTCAAAGGAACTGTGTCTGTGATACAATACCCACAGTCAACGTCTATCTTCAGGAGTTCTGGGAACCGGGGTGATGAAAAACTTTTTTTGATGTGTGTATTTCCCACAATGACGCCAACAGCCTAGCCGCAGTGATAACAATGGTTCCCGTCAGATCACCGAAGTTAAGCGCTATCGGGCTGGGCTAGCACATGCATGGGTGACCACCTGGTTGGCAAGCGGTTTGCACTCAACCCTTGTGAGGCAAAATGAGGAGCTACTTGATGGAGAAGTAGCGGCTCCGGTCTCGTAAACTGACGTACGGCGGTGTTCCTGTGCCCAAATTTGTTGTTGAATGTCTGGTGGAGATGCAACATTTGGCACAGTTGCAAAAGGCGAGTGCAGTGTTGATATTCGGTGCAGCGTTCTTCCACGTTACGCCTGGTCTGCGCTATGTAAGTCATACCGCATTAGCACGCTATTTCGTACATTTCAGGCTTGTGGAATCAGAAAATATTTTTCACTGATCCCAGCATGTCCGCATTCACAGTGGGTGGAAAACTGGTTTTTCCTGAAAATTACGGAGGGTTGTTGCTGTTTTAAATGAAATATTGCCGATAAGGGGAAGAAAAACTAGAGATTTTGCAGGCATCCTCTCCTCAGTATCCAGTCCTGACCGCCGTGCGTGTCACCCCAGCCTCTAGGAGTTGCTGGAAGCGGGTGAGGGGGGGGGGGGGGGGGGGCGTGGTCAGCACACCGCTCTCCCGACCACTGAGAAGTAGCAGCTCCGGTCACGAAAACTGACAGTCAGGTAGCTCCTCAATTGGCCTTACGAGTCTCCGCAGCCCCAGACGGACGATGCAACTGCAAAATTCGGCAAATCGACTTTATTGCCTCTGTCTTCTGACAAATAGGGAGAGCGTACAGTGAAACATCCTCAGAACTGCTGTTGTACACAGTGCCGCTAGAGGGCAGTAGCGTCTTGGTGGAAATATCGTTTGTTGTGAGTTATCTTCGAAAGAACGTCTTCGTAATTGTCAGTTGCGTTTTTCAGTATGGCAAATGATGTACCGTATTCAGTGCAACAACGACGCAGGTGTTGAATACTGCAGATTGAGAATCATTTCAGATGAAATCCTAGGACGATAACGACGTAAGTGTACATTGTGTCATTGGTTTCCCGATGAGAGAATTAACTTCTGCATCATAAGCGTACTTAGCGTCATTGTTTTCTCAACGTTTAAGGGGAGGTTTACTATCTTTTGGTTCAAAAAATCGATTTTTTTACTTGTATTTTTGGATCCACAAAAGTACTTAGAATCCACCTCTGAAACGGTTTTCCCGAATACGGAACGGAAATGTTTGTTATTCGCGGATGAACAAAAAATGCACCTGCCTGAAATCGACCTTTTTTCACGCACCATTTTTTTCAGAGGACGAGTTATTGTAGCGGTACTTGGGAGGAAACACACAAAATTCAAATGAAAGTTTGAACGCGTGGGTTTGGAAGTTAGCCCCGAACCATCTGCATTCTGGTGCGAAGATTGTGGAGACTGCGACTTTCCTGGCAGTGAGCAGCTTCAGCGAAGGGTATTCAGCAATTCTGAAGACCATGACAACGATGGACGTCATCCTGGAACTCTATTCGACGCAGTTCGCCAAGCATCCACCGGATTCAAGAGGCCGAATACCGTTTGTCACCGGCCGTACGAGCGGCTCTGGAGCAGCGCAGGATGGCCCAGATCGAGCAGAGCGCCATGCGGAAGAGGAAGGACTAGTTTATGGGCCCGCAACAGCAGGTTGAACGTAAGTTGCATAATATTGCATTTATATGTAGTCAAAACTTCAAAGCGTTTTTCTCGAATGCCTTTTTTTTTTTTTATCGCGCGGTATGGTAACTTCAAATCTACTGAACCGATTGGCATGATTCTTTGTTTCCGACGAAGCTAACTAAATTGTCTAGAAGTTGCAACACTTTGATTCCGATCCATCAACTATAAATATTTTTACTTGGCCGACGAAGTCGAAAAATCGATCAAAAAACCCATTTTTCTTCAAATGGCCGCCATTTTGTTTCCTATGGCCCAAATAACTTAAGGGAGGTACAACTCCTAAAGAATCTGATATACTTCGCTGACGTCAACTCAATTTTGATTTCAGACGAGCCGGCTGACCTGTGATATACCACTCGTGGACGTCTGCATCGAAATTTTGTTTCGTTCCGACGGCACTTCCACCTTTCCTCTTCGACATTCCGGTCAAAAAAATTCCAGTTTGCAGAGGAAATATCAATAAACATACTGACAAAATTCAACATTGATATCTATAACACATCCAGAGAAAAAAAATTCTCAAAGAACATGCTTTTTTCGGGCCAAAGATAGTAAACCTCTCCTTAAATAACTTTTGTCATAACTCATAATTGTACTAAGCATCATTGTTGATGTGAGTAAAGTGGCTTGAATATATTTAAGTCAGTATCATTTCTGTTTTATAAGATTAAAAATGAGCGACCGAGCAAAGAAGATTTTGCGCCTTGCTCTTGAAGGTATAATGGAGAATAAGAAAAAGACAGCGAAGTAAACTGTTCCTCGATAAGTGAAACACAAACACGGGTCAGTAGTGCAGAGGATCAGCCGTCAATCCCACAATGATAAATAACTAGGTAAACAAGTAAAGCAAGGCGGAGTCACTGGCATTGGCATCAAAACGTAAGTGCAGCGTGACACAAATGACAGAGGATTCAAATGTGTGTGAGACTGAAAGAACAAGTGCGACAAAATCAGTTTTGCAAGGACTGCCAGTAACTTCCCCTTTCCCGAGCAGCAGATCCGAAAGCAGTTCAGATTTGTTCTCTGGTTCAAGTGACTAAGTGAAAGATCATTCACCCATAAAGAAAAATCTCCCATTAAAAACTTAAAAAAGAACGCTGAATGTTAGCAACTGGGACAGAGTAAAAGCTAAAATTGCAGAACAGCAGGAAAAGTTATATATCGCGAACGGGTAAAATTGTCAAGGTTCGAAAAAATTGATGCTGCGTGTACTGATAAATGTATTCTCTCTCGTACAAAGAAACTATCAGAAGAGGACAGATGTCAGCTGTTCACAAATTACTGGGCGCTGGAATCGTTATATAGACAACAGGGTTTTCTGAATTCATACACTGAAATGCTAGTACTCAAATATCGCCTCATTACTGCGCGAGAACTAGAAAACCGAACTGATGAAAGATGAGCAGAAGACTCGTGTGTGAAAACGTTTTTGATGAATACTTAGGGAATAACCGGAAGAGAAATCCGTATTGTTATGGAAGTGAAAATGACTGGGACTGGAGTGGTACCCGTCGACAAAAGTGCGCAACATGAAAAACATCGTAAGACGTATCCAGAAATCTTGCAGTCAGTTAGGAATCACGTAAACTCAATACTTTGTATTGAGAGTCACTGCGTGAGGAGTAACACAACAATAGATTTCGTTTAGGTGACTTATTCATCATAGAAATTGAAAGGGTACAGTACCGCCCGACATTCAAAATAGGTACAACATACTTCATTATTTTTGTCAGAACAACACATTTTTTTTGTAAAATAACTCAATTTCAATTAATACAGCGAAGCCGGATACCAGTGTGGGAAAGAATGACAATTTATTTATTTAATTGATCACATGTGCACTCCCACAAAGTAAATCCCTACATCCAGTTTGGTGAGATCTGTGAAATGAATGAATGTATGGTCGTCTGCTAATCGCAGATAGTGAATGTGAATATATGATCATCTTTGAGACGATCCTTTGGCCACCTTTGGTGGGACCAAAGAGATGAAATTTACCTGAGCTTTGAGCGCCTGAAATGTGGCTGACCAATACAGTAGCATGGTCTTCCCCCACCTCGACAGAAGTACGAGATGACCTGGAGAACGGCCATGTTTCAGCACTCTGCCGCTGGATCTTGTGCTGTTAAGACCTGTTTTAGTTGTGCTCCGTAATGACGAAAGAGTGGAGACATGGTATGCATGTGGAATATTTAAGAGTAGTTTGAAATAATAATTTCTCTATTTCAGGAACTTTTGTGGGGAAAATTAAATGTCAGGCAGGTAATAAAAAATGGCTCTGAGCACTATGGGACTCAACTGCTGTGGTCATAAGTCCCCTAGAACTTAGAACTACTTAAACCTAACTAACCTAAGGACAGCACACAACACCCAGCCATCACGAGGCAGAGAAAATCCCTGACCCCGCTGGGAATCGAACCCGGGAACCCGGGCGTGGGAAGCGAGAACGCTACCGTACGACCACGAGATGCGGGCGGCAGGTAATATTAATGGGATTGTAGTAATCTTTGGAAGTGACCAACGGTCACAATGAAACCACGTGTAGCAATAAGTTGAAATACTTCCATCTGCTTAAGTTAAGCTGAATTACTAGCGTGTGTACAATAAGTTGAAATATTTAAGAAATAGTGTGTGTACCATAAGTTGAAATATTTAAGAAATGGCGTGTGCAGGACTTGAAATTAGAGACGAGTACTCCCACGTGGTGGGTACTGTGTGAGTCTCAAACTGTGTATGAGACAAAAGATAAAGAGAAGTACTCGTCCATGGTATCAGTTGAGGACTATCGTGTGTGATGAATACGTTCTTAATATTACTTTGCGTGATATGATTCCGTGTGACGCTAGATTCAAACTCTGTGAGAGAAGCAAGGTGAGTCGGCCGTCTATCCAGCAACGCCACTTGGCTTGCATTGCACAGGAAGACGTCCAAATATCTCCAGAGTTCATAGTAGGAAAGTAGAATTACAAAGTGGGGCAGTGTCGTGTGAAACTGAGATAAATACTAATTGAAGTGGGAAAGCTGAAAGTGATAGTGTTGTGACTATTTAGTGTTTTGTATTTCATATTGTAGTGTGATGTATGTCATATAATTTGGGTATGTGTGGTTTGCATGGGAGAGTAGCAAGGTAGTTTCAAAAGATTAGTGGGTTATGCTTGTTCCTTCTGTATCGCTCGATCTGGAGGAAAGTTTCGTGATGATGATTGTGAGAGTCGAAGTGTGAGATATAATAAAAGATCCACCATCCTATCCAGAAGGTGCACTGTAGCATTAAATAATTACGAGACCATAATATAGAGATTCACCAATGTAAAACCATGCCCACTGGGCGGAATTTCTCATGTGTAATTGTTGTAGGTTATAGAATTTGTGTGCTTAGGTTATAGAATTTATCGGAATAAATAAGATAGTGAAAAGAAAAAGATTGGTGGACTTTTCCTTCGAATTGTATGTTGTCATGATGTTCCGAATTTATAATGTGTGCGCCATTCATATTCAGTGCGGTGGCCACGTGTTGATAAAAGCCGTTAAATAAAAGACAAAAAGAAAATGTGGTATTGCCAGTGCGCAGTGAACAGTCAGAGTTCTGTAAATCACTGATAGTCAGATGCGTGTTTCCGTTGCGTATTAATCATATAGGAGGATAACTTGTAACTTAAGTGTGAGTACTAGAGTTCATGTGACTCGATAAATAAGAATGAATCCACTCGCTTGGCAGACCACTCATCTTGCAGGCCTGACTGCTTGATGCCACAGTATGAGCAAGGCATGTGGGTGCCTCTCAAAATGCACAAGAGATTATTCTTCAGAGCCACACCCCATTAACCTGCCATCTGGAAAATACGGTGGAAAGTGCGTATATCGAATACAGAATTTAATATCTTTTTTTGTGCCAAAGAAGAATCAGCGCGACCAGTTTATATATCCGATCAATACATATCACTCATCCTAAATGCAAAAAAGATGGGAAGTCCTCTACATCTTAGAAAAATGGGTTTACAGTTTTCAAAGACATCAAAGCTTTTAATGACGAAATGGGTCCTCACGTGGCCAAAGACGTCGCTGGGAATATTTTCAAAGTGTCTGAAATGAAATTATTTCTCTGTGTGAAGGGAAGTGACGTGTTTCAATTCTTATGACTGGTTTGATGCGGCCCGCCACGAATTCCTCTCCTAAGCCAACCGCTTCATCTCAGAGCAGCACTTGCAACCCATATCCACAATTTTATGCTGGTTTATTCTAGTCTCTGCCTTTCTATACCGTTTTTACCCTCTATAGCTCCCTTTAGTACCAAGGAAGTTACTCCCTAATATCTTATCACATAGCCTACCATTAAGTCCCTACTTCTTGTCAGTGTTTTCCACATATTCGTTTCCTCTCCCATTCTGCCCAGAACGTCCTCATTCCTTACCTTAACAATCCACCCAATTTTCAACATTCGTCCGTAGCACCACGTCTCAAATTGTTAGATTTTCTTCTGTTCTGGGTTTCCCACAGTCCATGTTTCACTACCATGCAATGCTATGCTCCAAATGCACATTCTAAGAAATTTCTTCCTCAAATTGAAGCCTAGGTTTACTTCTAGTAGACTTCTTTGGGCCAGAAATGCACTTTCTCGCAGAGCTAATCTGCTTTTGATACCCTCCTTGCTCCATCCGCCATGGGGTATTTTTCCGCCTAGTTAACACAACACCTCAACTTCGTCCACTTCGTGACCATTAATCCTAATGTTCAGTTTCTCGCTGTTCTTATTTCTGCTTCTC
This sequence comes from Schistocerca americana, assembly GCF_021461395.2. Taxonomy (NCBI): domain Eukaryota; kingdom Metazoa; phylum Arthropoda; class Insecta; order Orthoptera; family Acrididae; genus Schistocerca; species Schistocerca americana. Next base: position 22,360,942 of record NC_060124.1, read on the forward strand.
ATTACTTCCGATTTACTTCGATTTATTCTCAGTCCATATTCTGCACTCAGTAGCAAACCTTGTAATTCATTAACATTTTACTCAGGATAGCAGTGTCTTCATCGAATCTTATCACTGATATCATTTCACCTTCAATTTTAATTCCTCTCTTGAACCTTCCTTTTATTTCATCATTGCCTCTTCGATGTATAGACTGAACAGTAGAGGTCAAAGACGACGTCCCTGTTTTACAACCTTCTGAATCTGAGCACTTCGTTCTTGATCGTCCACTCTTATTATTCCCTCTTCGCTCTTGTACAGGTTCCAGATTTCCCGCCTCGCCCTATATCTTACCCCTATTTTTCTCAGAATTTCGAACATCTTGCACCATCTGACATCGAACGATTTTTCCAGGTCGACACACCTATGAAGATGTCTAGATTTTTGTTTAGTCTTGCTTCCATTATTAACCGCAACGTTGGAATTGCCTCTCTGGTGCCTTTAGATTCCCTAAAGCCGAACTGATCGTCATCTAGAGCATCCTCAATTTTCTTTTCCATTCTTTTGTATATTATTCTTGCAAGCAACTTCGATGCATGAGCTGTTAAGCTGATTGTGCGATAATTCTCGCACTTGTCAGCTCTTGCCGTCTTCAGAATTGTGTGGATGATATTATTCCGAAAGTCAGATGGTATGTCGCCAGACTCAAACATTCTACATACCAGCGCGAATAGTCCTTTGTTGCTACTTTCCCCAGTGATGTTACAAATTCTGATGGAATGTTATCTATACCTTCTGCCTTATTTGATGATAAGTCTTCCAATGCTCTTTTAATTTCAGATTCTAATACTGGATCTCTTACCTCTTCCCTATCGACTCCTGTTTCTTCTTCAGTCACATTAGTCAAGTCTGTCACCTCACTGAGGCCTTTAATGTACTCTTTCCACCTACCCGCTCTCACCTGTGCATTTAACAGTGGAATTTCCATTGCATACCCAATGTTATCACCCTTGCTTTTAATGTCACAGTAGGTTGTTTTGACTTTTATTTACGCTGAGTCAGTTCTTCTAACAAACATTTCTTTTTCGATTTCTTCACCTTTTTTTTATTCAGCCACTTCGCACAACCTATTTATTTCAGTCCTAATCTACTTGTATTTCTGTATTCCTGAATTTCCTTGAACATTTTTGCACTTCCTTCTTTCATCGATCAACTGACATATTTTTTCTGTTACCCGTACTTTCTTCAAACAAAGTTACCTTCTTTGCACCAATGTTTTTCTTTGCAACTTCTGTGATTGCCCTTTTTAGAGATGTCAATTCATCTTCAACTGAACTGCCAGCTGAGCTTTTCCTTATCGATCTATAGTCTCAGAGAACTTCAAGTGTACTTCATGATTCCTTAATATTTCCGTATCCCACTTGTTTGCGTTTTGATTCTTCCAGAGTAGCCTCTTAAACTTCAGATTACTCTTCATCACTAATATATTGTGATCTGAGTCTATATCTGCTCCTGGGTGACTTGCAATCGATTATCAGTATAATAATAACTGAGATGGGTCTGAATGGGGGCAAATTGAGTTTAAAGGTAAGAAGAGGGAATGTAGACGAGGAAAACAGGCAATATAGATGAAAATAACTTAGATATTAAAGCTGCTTATTCTACAAAAATGTCTCCTCAGAAAAAATTCGATATTTAAATAATTAGGTTGACAGCAACATTACTCCTAAAATTTAGAAGAATTTCTATGATTCTCTTTCCACATAAATGTAATTTATTGCTTCTTATGTCATTTTTGTCGAAGTTCTTTCTTTCACTCCGTCTATTATTTTACATCATTCATAAGACACAAATAATAAAAGTGATAATAGAACAATGAAACCTTTCAAATAACTTCCGGGAATACAGCCAGGCAACACTTTCAGCGACCGCCGATATTTCGGCGGGAGAACACCCCGCCATTTTCAAGGCAAACTGCAGTGGACAGGCGGCTTACATGCAAATTTAAAACCTCTGTTCTCGGACAGAAGCAGGAAAGATAACACACACACACACTGAACACTAGTGCCACCAAAGATGACCAAAGTCAGAGCTATCGATAGTGAGACTACGAACTCTCATGTGAGGTAGCATTGACTCTGTCCCTCTGTTTTTTGACAAGGGAGAGAACCGGATTCCAAACAGTTTAAACAAAAACCTCTTTCCCTGTTAACGAGGTTGCTCGCTAATTTAATCTCAACTGCCTCCCTAATGACACTGTCCCAATAGCTGGACGTGCATGCCAATATCTCGGTGTTATTATATAACATGGGGTGACCAGTATCCAAGCAATGTTCGGCAATAGCAGATCTACTTGGCTGCTGTAATCGTATGTGCCGTTTATGCTCAGTATATCGGTCCTCCACGGTCCTGATAGTTTGACCACAATATGCCATGCTGCACATACAGGGAATGCGATATACACCCGCCTTGTGCAAGCAGAAATCATCCTTAACAGAACTCAGAAGCGCTCTAATTTTAGATGGAGGCCGGAAAACACATTTCACATCGTATTTCCGTAAAATACGACTGATCTTGTTGGACGTATTTCCTACGTAAGGCAAAAAGGCAGTAGACTTAGGTGTTGACTCAGAATTATCATCAATCACCCGATGTACAGTTGGTCGATAGCGCAACGCACGTTCAATCTGTCTATCACTATAACGATTTTGACGAAATGTAACTTCAAGATGGGACAGCTCAGCTGGCAAAGTCTCAGCGTCAGAAACGACATGTGCCCTGTGTACCAAGATACGAAGTATCCCTTCACGCTGAGCCGGATGGTGACAACTATTAGCTTGTAAGTACAAGTCGGTGTGAGTACGTTTCCTGTAGACTGCATGTCCCAATGATCCATCATCCTTCCTCCTAACCAACACGTCAAGAAAGGGAAGGCAACCATCCTCTTCCACCCCCATCGTAAAACTAATGTTCGGGTGGATCGAGTTCAGATGTTCTAGAAAGGCATTCAAATTCTCCCTGCCATGAGGCCAAAGAACAAAGGTATCGTCAACATATCTAAAGAAGCAGGCGGGTTTCAAAGGCGCCGACTCCACTGCACGTTCCTCGAAGTCTTCCATAAACAATAGTTCGTAGAGGGTGATTGACTGTGTCGGAGCTACAATGCATACTGTCATATGGGGGAATGGTTTGTAGAGAATAACGTACCTGATATGGATTGGCCTGCCCAGAGCCCTGACACGAACCCTATGGAGCATTTCTGGAGAGAGTTAGAAAGTTGACTTCGCTGCAGACCCCAACTTCAACACTGTCTTTGGTTTCGGCTCTTGAGGAACAATGGGCTGCCATTCCTTCACAGATGTTTGGACTCCCCAGGTGTCCATACAGAGTTCAAGCTGTCATAAATGTGAAAAATGATGGAAACTGAAGAAATGAGTTAGAATATGTGCCATGGATGGATATTGAACTCTGGTCTCCTTGCTTCCATTACTCCACCACAGCAGTATAACACAACCCATTGCCGAAGCTGTGAAGTTCATGTTAGGGAGAGCATTGGACTAGGGTAGTCACTGCAGCGGTATTGGCTATGGTGCTGTGGTCGTGTAATGGCTAGCCCACCCGACTCGTAACCAAGGAGAGTTGGGTTCAAGACCTGGGCAAATTTTAATTCATTTCTTCAGCTTCCATCATTATCGTAGATAAAGATGGGACCCGAATGTCTCGAGGAGAATTTAATTATATCAGATCTACAAATACGAAGAATGGACAAACCCCATATTAATGTCCAGTAACGGGTGTCTGGATTGTTTCGACCATTTCGTGCAGACTTACACGTAGACGCGTGGGTGCAGGGTCGGGAGCAGCGACGACTCGAGCTGTCACGGCCGCGCCGTGGGCGTCCGGGATTAGCGTCGGTGGCTGTCGCGGCTGACATCGGGCAAACACTCGAGCCGCTGGGGGTGTGTTTGCTCGCCGCATAGCTGGCCGTCACCGCGGCCGCTGCCGCTGCCGCTGCCGCCGCCGCCGCGTCCTCGCGCCACCCGCCCCGGGCAGAAGCCACAGGCCACGGGCCGGCCGCCCACCGCTAAATCGGAATCGGCGCCGGATTTGATAGTAATGTTGTTATTCAATCTGCGAGCGTAAACAAACAGCGCCGGCGAAACAACTGGTGGTAATCTGGCGCGTCGCCAACTGTTCAAACAGCGCGCCGCCTGTTTTCTCTGCAAACAGCCGCGCGTGGCCTCCGCCTCGTCTCGTCTGTCACATGCGTGGCGTGCCACCAGAGCGCACAGGTTTTCTGCGGACTCGCAATGTCGTGGCGGGCCAGTGCGCGCGCGTCATGACGGCCACGCTGTCCGTCAAAACGCGCTGCGCGTACTGGCTACTGGCTCTCCCGTAGCGCGTTAACGCGACTGCCAATGTCAACACAGTCTGCAGCGCTCGTAGGCCGTGTCGTCGTGTAAACGACTTCTGTTCACACTTTTCGGGACCTTCGGACTGGCCCTTTTCGAATGGATGCCTTTTATAACAATCTATGTTCAGGCCACCGACTACTGGTTTTTTTCACTTGAGTCAGGACTATACATACACATGATCCACGAATTTACAATTTCAGATAAGGAAATAGGAATTCACAGCTTGCATCATAATTAATGGCGTAAACGCGTACAGTTGAAAGTGCTGTGTCGTTCGGACAAGACGCAACCAGGGCAAAACCACCATATGCGCAAAGATGCCAGTGCCATAGAGATTCGTCACTTGCGCGATTTCCACCAGCGCCACGGGTGGCGACTTCGCCTCGACCAGTTACCAGCCGAGTACAATCCACCAATGATGGGACGACAACGGACAGAGGCCTACTCGGAAGAGAGAAGAGCAGCTCTCGCCCACTTGATTACAGAACATCGTCCAGGGCTGACTTAGCCAGGCAACGTCATTTAGTGAACTCTTAGAAGTGAACAGGCAGTTATTGTAAGGTGCATTTGCTGTGTACTGTGAAGTCTGCCTACGATTTTTTGCACTTAACCATTGAGGGCCTTTTTCGTGCTACATTACAAGCATTCTTGCAGACTTCCTTATTCAACTAGTCACATAGATAAGTAAACCTTTTTAACTCGTTTACTTCACTTTGTTACTAATTTGTTGGAGTGTTGTACAACCTTCTTCTTTCTAACCTGTTACCTGACCCTGGGGCATAGCTGTGAAATAGCGACATGGTGAAACTGTCTTAGCAATGTACTGCACCAGAAGCCTTTTCATGAACTCACACACAGGACTTACTGCAACAACAGTGCCAACTTGGCCTCCCCACCAGTAGTGACGAGGCCTTTATAAAACTGGCGACGAGGGTTTACAAAAGAAAGTACATGATACCAGAAGCAGTTAGGTCTTAGCAAATGAGGCCTCTAAAAATGGATATCTTAAGAGCTATCAGGACTTCATCTTCGATACTGTGAAACATATTTCTTCTACTGGAAGCTCTTTGTTCTCCACATTTTGAGAGGTACTAGTATGGACCAAAACAAGAAAGAAATGTCAATCAACATGGGCTCTAAAGAACATATCCCAAGTGTTACTAATACTTGTTCATCTTCGTTACCATAAACCATGGTTACTTGGACCCAGTTCTTATATATTCATCATTCATCTTCTTGGAAACTATAATTAGAAAATATGGATACTGGTAACTGTATTGTTCTTGATCACGATTTATATACTTTTTATTTGTGACAGTTATTACCTGTTTTACATTTCAGGATTTCAAAAAAATAAAAAAAATTGGGCTCTAATAGTCCTCAGGTTGGCTTACATGCACTCATATTCTATTTTCCTACGCAAATTAATTATAAACGTGTGTTGGTTTCAAGTATGATGCAGTATCTTGAAATAATACCTAGACGTGCATTTGAAAAATAATTTTATTCGGGAAATTCTTTTAACAGCATAATAAAATAATGAAAAAGTGGATGTGTGCAACAAATTATAGAATGTTAACCAACTCTAAACGTCGTCTTTGATTGATGGATTAGAAAATAAAACCCTTTTGAAACGTTTTGGAGGGTTGATCTTCTCCTTAATATCGCACCATTTATAATGTAGAACATCTTTTTGTTCAGGCCACTTCCAGAATTTTTTGTTTTCTGCATGCACTAGATGACTTCACACTATGGCAGTAGATTCAATATTCTTCCATAAACGATTGCAAAGTTGCCTTCCTGCAATGTCTATTCAAGACTACTCTCTTTTGAAACACTGTCTTCTTTTTTCTTCCCACTTTTCACACTGCCAATTCTAGCTTGTTCATCTACAAGCCTACTGGTATACAGCAATCAAGGTCCCTCGGGTGACACGTTTCACCCTCACTGTTAAACAAACTAAAATCACTTTCTCATGACCAATGGAAGCTGAAGTCATCAGCTTCTTCTGTTGTTAACCCAATGTCGACTTCTTCTGATCATTTCTTTTTTTTCTTGGTTTTCTTCTCCCTATTTTCTGCTTCATTGATGCTATCAGCACAAATGCTTTTTCCAGGTGGAACTTGCAGTATTCTCTTTTTAGTTAATCAAGTCCTGACAAAGTCATGTCACTTACCTTCAAGATGTACATGAATGAATTATTTCCTCTTAAGAAAGACCTTTAAGTAATTCCCACCTGTCAAGAGGACACTACCCAGTTTTAAAAAAATCCTGCATGTAAATTACTTGACATTCAAGATTCGTTCTCTACCACCACCATTTACAGCAAAAATGGAAACTGGTCATTCAGGAGTGTTGGTACTCTTTTACCAGTATCACATTGTTTCCATCTGGTAAGAGCAGACCTCCATTTGGGCTTAAGTAGTCTAAAGTAGCTGGAGGCTGCATCAGGTTGCTGCAGTTTGGAGGTCAACACACAAATTTTAAGTTGTTAACTTCCCACAATTCACAATTTCTGTCCACATGCTCCAAAGATACCTTGTAAATTACATGCAGCAACACTCCCACAAAACATGACTGACAAATTAGTTTTCATACATTTTAATACCATCTCTGGACATTTAAAGCCTCTACAACAATTAATCTTTTGTCTTTCAGGGTCATTCGACATAGCAGTTTCATTGTAACTACAGATGTATTGTGGGGGAGGGGGAACCTTCACCTGAGAGACTTAAATGAGCCACATATTCATAAACTACTTTGCCGTCAAGAAAAGCTCTAATTCTTCTTCTAACGTGACTAATTTTTTATAAACTCATTAGGTTATCTTTTTCTTTGTGTACTAATTTATAAGGAAAAAATTTTAATTACTTAAAAAATTATTTAAAAATGGAAAATATGAATTCGGCAGAATTAATTTATAACATAAAAATATATGATATTTTATAAATGAGTTTTTTAATTTAAAAATTCGCAAGCATGATTCTATGAAATTCTCTGAGGAATTCACATACTGAGTTCAAGAATGTGAATCTCATTATTTTTATCTTTTTTCATTCCTATCTATATTAGTTCAGTATTTCCATTTTCAAAATAATTAATATCATATCCATTAATTACTTGATGATATCTGTCTAAAATATTATAAATTCATTATTGAGTTCTAAACAACTGTTGTCACCAAATCTACTATTTAAATATTCACAGCTAGTAATATTATATAAAAAATTAATTCAAGCAACTAATTTCCGAACAAATTAGAATTGTCTACAATCCTGACCTTTTTAATAAATGGCTGCATTTATATATGTAGAAAAATATTTCAGAATTTGATAAAGAAATAACATCACACTTATTTTAAAATAATTAATACATTTCCCAAATGACTGTTACAGTTTTACCACTTATAAGTTTGTTATATTCATCAGTAATATTTCTTTCTAAATCATGAATTCATATATTATAAATTGCTACAAACATAGGATGTATTGGTTCATAAATTGTAGGAAAACCAGGTTTTAAATTAGAATCAAAAGAAGCAATAATATTATTTTCTTGATGGAAATCATTATCTTTCTGTACAATCATTCCATCACCTAAAGTAAAATTTGTATTTATTGACTCAAAATATATAATAATTGCAAAATTATTATAAACATTTTTTGTTACCTTCAATAGTTTGACCACAGTCCAAAATTTTCCAATATTATCTTTTATGTCCACACATAATTTAACATCACTCTCAATGATAACTTTATTTAAAATTTTATATTCTTTAATGTGAATAATTTGTTTCTTGTATGAATAAATTTTTCTAAACTTGTTTAACTATCTTGGCCAATAGGATTTATTATAATTTCTCAACACAATATAATTTAATTTCTTTTAAGTAATATATCGAGTTAATCAACTCCTGCAACATTTTTATAGCTATCTCTTATAGGAACAGATAATCTTTATTTTAAGAAATGTTGAATTACTTTTAAATTGAAATAGGGGACCCATGATAAGATACTGAATTACATTTCATGTGCAATAAGAGGACCAAGTGGAAAATGGAAAACAACATGAACAATCAACAATCATAGTTTATCTCCTGGATAGTTAAACTATGATAAAATTAATCATTTATACATTTAATCTAAAAGTTTGGATCAGCCTAAATATTCAGAATTTATAAACCCAGACAAAAATAAGCATAATAAAAAAATTGATACTTTTGTTGTAATGTGGATGTAATTATACCATAAGATGAATGTGAAGATAATTCAGATCTTTTTTATCATTTGATTCTAGAAAATCAAAATATAGTTCAAGATTTTTTTTACTAATGGAAGGCATAAAAGAATAGATCGTTTTAATTTTGCTCAAAATATTCAAATATAACAAAACAATTAAAGATAATTATAAATTTTTAAAATATTTTTAGACAAGATGATACAAATTCAAATCATATTTATCATGAATTTTTCAGCAGCATTTAAAAACATCATCATTTTATAGAAATGTATACTAACTAGTAAACCTAACTAAGGGAATTATTGGTATTGATCAAAATATATTTAATCACAAAAACAAAAGAAAAAAAATGTTAAAGTTTTTTAAAGAACATAAACATTGACCATGATGGTTAAACATAAAACATTAAAAAATAAATCATTAATGTTTTCAGCCTTATTAAATGTCAAAAAATGTGATGCAGAGGTTGTTAAGCAGCTAGACACAATGGAAAGACAATGAAAAAATTAAGAGAGGAGTATAAAAAAGGGAAATACAGTTGTGAGCAGAATATGAAAATATAGAAAAAGATCAACCACTTATTGACGTTATTGAAAATCCATTGAAGGAAATAGAACAACATTATTTAGACAAACTTAATGATGCACCAAGAATTAAACTATATGAAACGGATTATTCTTTAAGAGAATCAGAAATAAAGGATTTATTAGTTAATTATGTAGAAGAGGTTAAAGATAGACAAACATTAAAAGATGATAAAAAGGTACATATAAGTGAAATAATGCCAGAATATAACTACAGTGAAGATCTAGTTTTTTGGATTAAGACCTTTTGGTGTTATTTATTGGTAAATTACCAGTAAAATTTAATTCTTATTAATAAATAGTTGGTGGTTCAAATGGTTCAAACGTTTCAAATGGCTCTGAGCACCATGGGCCTTAACATCTTATGTCACCAGTCCCCTAGAACTTAGAACTACTGAAACCTAACTAATCTAAAGACCCTGCACACATTCATGCCTGAGGCAGGATTCGAACCTGCGACCATAGCAGTCCCATGGTTACGGAGTGATGTGCCTAGAACCGCACAGCCACAGTGGCCGGCAATAGTTGGTGGTAAAAAATACTAAGGAATAAATGGTTTAAGAATCTTTTAGTTAAAGACAAATTACTGTGGATGAAATTTAAACAATTTGATGGTGTTGATTTATCAAATTGAGTGCATATAATATAATTCAGGGGCATTATGCTTTGATATTAGTCTTAATAAAATAAAATCAAATAAAGGTAATAAATATAAATATTTCATAAAACAATTCATCAATGTTTATTTTTCAAAAAATTTTCAGTGGGTTTAGATTCTTAGCCAAGTTTAGATGAAAAATTGGTCAGGGTTTTTAAAAATATTACAGATAAAATTGAATATATTTGGATGAATTATAGCTGTGAATTAATCGTTACATTAACAGTAATTCATAGAGTAGAATTACCTAGAAATCAAAAGTAATAAAACAAAAATTTGTAATAACAACAATGGTAGGAAATAAATTTAATGGTTTTATTATTAATATACAAAAATGTATCTTATTTAATTAGATTTTTGAATAACTTACCTCACACATTTTGAACTCAGAAAAATATGGAATAAGATTAATTAATACTTTAAGTAACAAATCCACTTTTGAATGGCAGCTTCGTGGTTATAATTATTGCAAAGCATGGATAAAAGTAGAAAAAAGTTTAGCTTGAGATGACAAAGAAATAAATTTGTTAATTGAAGCTTGTAAGAAGCTTGATATTGCATATAGAGATGACAAATAACTTCAGTCAATTGTGAAAGATAGAATGTATATGAAATTTCTGTATTTTGCGAAATTATAAGGAACAGCAGGTAGAGGGATAATGCATGGAAAACTATAATAATGATAATATTTGGGGATTATAATTTCTTAAATATAATCAATCAAATCTACGAAATTTTAATCTAAGTAAATGAAGAACTTCACATCTAATTAGTAATTTGCCACTGAGTGGTAAAACTAAACCTAAAGCAGTTAATATTAATCTTTATAATGAACAGTTAAATAGTACTGATAATTAATTTTGTAACTGATACACAAAAGGAATAATTAGATAAAAATGTTGGTCAAAATTTACTTATAATGTTAGGTATTCCAATTGTCAAAAACGTTATTGAAAAAACCATAAAAAATAGAAAAAAACAGGTTCTGGATTAGCAAAATATGAAGAGGGATTTTTACCATTATTATTGGTGCATTATCACATTTAGCTGCTGCTAACACAGTGACTACTCCAGCAATAAAAACAGTAACAGATATAAAACACAGATAGAGAAATCAAACAACATGAAAAACGTAATTTTTCAATGGAAAAAAAGGAACATCAGGAAAAAATTCATAAATAATAAAAATAATATGTTTTTATCAAATTTATATGTAGAAATTCTTACTAAGAAATTAAAAATTAAACATTTGAGATACATTTTTTGGTTGAAGAGATACTTGATGAAGAAAAGAAACTGAATGGCATTAATTAGATGATACAGATATTTCTGAATTTGTTATTATAAAACAAAATATACAATTTTTTTACTCATTTGGTGAGAAAACTACAAAAGAATTAATTAATTATTTGAGAAAAAATAATTATTATTACAAAGTCGAAAGTTACAGGATTATAATGAAATCCTATATGGTTATTTTTGTACACTTGTGTTAAAATTATTTTCAGGTAATTATGAAACACCAAGGACTTAAATTTAGTAAATGGACAATTCTAGAAAAAGAAAAAAATAATATATGGAGAATTAGAAAAAAATCAATACACAAATTAAGAAACTTTAATTAGGAGAAACGAAATCAAGTATTAACAAAAAAGAAGTAGTGAAAATAAAAAATGAAATAGATGTAAAACCAGAAAATTTAGTTAATGAAATTCAGAAAGAATTATGTAAAATTTTTCAAGTGAGTAAGAATTTTATTGCTTTTAAACTAGATGATTAGTAGAAGTGGGTGATCCAGTCAGTAGCTATGATACAGTTACCAACTTGTATTAAGAAAAAAATATTTATTAATCTTGTTACTTAAGTTGAATATAAAAGTTTATGACAGTACTATAGAAGATTATTTTGAAAGAGAAATAATGTCAATTCAACATCTAATTATGCTTTAGATCAATTTAAACACTTACAAAATGAGGCCATAAAATAAATGCATTTTCATTTATAACTGAAAATGAATAACAAACATAATTTTTAGCTTGTGTTTCCCTTTAAAAGAGTTATTTTTACTGGCAAATATGTAAATTATTAATTTATAAATTAATAATTTTGCTATTTTGTTAAGTGTGTTTGATTATCCTAACAGAATAACTAATGCTAACCAGTCAATAAAAATATTGCGTGAATACAGTTTTCTATCTGTAAAATTAAAAGGTAAACTTAAAGCTGTTCTAGTAAATCTGAAAATAATTTTACTTGGTGAAATTTAGTGTCATATAAATTAATACTGGTTATCACATTTCAGACAATCATATTTGTTGTTTGAAATGTAAAAATGTACTGACACACATAATCAAAATAGAACAACACGAAATGGTAGACAAATAATTGAAGGAATTTGTTCAATTTGTAAAACAAAAACATAATTTTGTTAATGCTAATATTTATAAACAAATAATTAATGAATTACATAAAGCTATGAGAAAAAGTTATAAAACTAGAAACATGTTTTCTTTTGAAACAGCAAGCAGGTGTAGTAGAAATGGGTTCTACAAATTTAAAAAGAATTTAAAAAGTAAATATAGGCTATAAATATTTATTAACTATAATAATTTTTTCTAAATTTTTTTAGGCTTTTCAAAATGAAGATAAACCTAGTAAAAATATTTCTGAAACTTTTGAAAAAATTTAATACAAAAGTCTCCTTTATTTACAAACAAATAATGACAAATAAGTTTGCAATAAAGATTTTCAAGAATGTGTGAAAATTATAGAATCAGAGATTATTCAACTTTATCAGAATTAAAAGCATCTGTCGTTCTATAATTAAATACCACATTAAAAGAAAACAGCATTGAAAAAGTTTTACTTCCAAGGAAATCATAAATGATTTAATTTCTAAATTAATTTTATTACAAACTGAATATGCAACAAATCCTGAAAATACCTGAGCCAAAATTTGAAATATGTGATAACAAAATAAGGAAATTAAAATAATTTTTTGAAAAGACTACACAGCTAATTGTTTAATGGAAATTTTTCATATTGAAAGTGTTATTTATTCTAATCCAATCACATACAAGTTAAGAGCTTTAGATAGAGAAGAAGTGAATCGTTATGAACAAGAACTACATAAAGTACAAAGATGTAGTAAGTCTTTCTGAAAAACTTATAAAAAGGAAATAAGATAAAGTTTTTATTAAATGGCTTCCTTTTGCTAATTTTCATATTAGTTGAGTATCAAAAAATAATGTTATAATATAATTTGGAATACTATCAGTTTTATTCTTTTACAGTGAATGGGATTTGAATATCCTTATGTTATTGTTGTGGTCTTCAGTCCTGAGACTGGTTTGATGCAGCTCTCCACGCTACTCTACCCTGTGCAATGTACATCCTTCTGAATCTGTTTAGTGTATTCATCTCTTGGTCTCCCTCTACGATTTTTGCCCTCCACGCTGCCCTCCAATGTTAAATTTGTGATCCCTTGATGCCTAAGAACATGTCCTACCAACTGGTCCTTCTTCTTGTTAAGTTGAGCCACCAACTCCTCTTCTCCCCAATTCTATCCAGGACCTCCTCATTAGTTATGTGACCCACCCATCTAATCTTCAGCATTCTTCAGTAGCACCACATTTCGAAACCTTCTATTTTCTTCTTGTCTAAACTATTTGTCATCCATGTTTCACATCCGTACATGGCTACACTGTATACAAATACTTTCAGAAACGACTTCCTGACACTTAAATCTATATTCGATGTTAACAAATTTCTCTTCTTCAGAAACGCTTTCCTTGCCATTGCCAGTCTACATTTTATATCCTCTCTACTTCGAACATCATCAGTTATATTGCTCCCTAAATAACAAAACTCCTTTGCTACTTTAAGTGTCTCATTTCCTAATCTAATTCCCTCAGAATCACCTGACTTAATTCGACTGCATTCCATTATCCTCATTTGCTTTTGTTGATGTTCATCTTATATCCTCCTTTCAAGACACTGTCCATTCCGTTCAGCTGCTCTTCCAGGTCCTTTCCTGTCTCTGACACAATTACAATGTCATCAGTGAACCTCAAAGTTTTTTATTTCTTCTCCATGGATTTTAGTAAATACTCCGAATTTATCTTTTGTTTCCTTTATTGCTTGCTCAATATACACATTGAATAACATCAAGGAACGGCTACAAACCTGTCTCACTCCCTTCCCAACTGCTGCTTCCCTTTCATGCCCCTCAACTCTTATAACTGCCATCTGGTTTCTGTACAAATTGTAAATAGCCTTTCGCTCCCTGTATTTTATCCCTGCCACCTGTAGAATTTGAAAGAGAATATTCCAGCCAACATTGTCAAAAGCTTTCTCTAAATCTACAAATGCTACAAACGTAGGTTTGCCTTTCCTTAATCTTTCTTCTAAGATAAGTCGTAAGGTCAGTATTGCCTCACGTGTTCCAATATTTATACAGAATCCAAACTGATTCTCTGTGAGGTTGGCTGCTACCAGTTTTTCCATTCGTCTGTAAGGAATTCGCGTTAGTATTTTGCAGCCGTGACTTATTAAACTGATAGTTCGGTAATTTTCACATCTGTCAACACCTGCTTTCTTTGGGATTGGAATTATTATATTCCTCTCGAAGTTTAAAGGTATTTCGCCTGTCTCATACATCTTGCTCACCAGATAGTAGAGTTTTGTCAGGACTGGCTTTCCCAAGGCCATCAGTAGTTCCAATGGAATGTTGTCTACTCCCGGGGCCTTGTTCCGATTCAGGTCTTTCAGTGCTCCGTCAAACTCTTCATGCAGGATCGTATCTCCCATTTCATCTTCATCTACATTCTCTTCCATCTCCATAATGTTGTCCTCAAGTACATAGACCTTGTATAGACCCTCTATATACTCCTTCTACCTTTCTGCTTTCCCTTCTTTGCTTAGGTTTCCATCTGAGCTCTTGATATTCATAAAAGTGGTTCTCTTTTCTCCAAAGGTATCTTTAATTTTCCTGTAGGCAATATCTATCTTACACCTAGTGAGATAAGCCTCTACATCCTTACATTTGTCCTCTAGCCACACCTGCTTAGCCATTTTGCACTTCTTGTTGATCTCATTTTTGAGACGTTTGTATTTCTTTTTGCCTGCTTTATTTACTGCATTCTTATATTTTCTCCTTTCATCAATTAAATTCAATATTTCTTCTGTTACCCAAGGATTTCTACTAGCCCTCGACTCTTTTACCTACTTGATCCTCTGCTGCCTTCACTACTTCATCCCTCAGAGCTACCCATTCTTCTTCTACTGAATTTCTTTCCCCATTCCTGTCAATTGTTCCCTTATGCTCTCCCTGAAACTCTCTACAACCTCTGGTTCTTTCAGTTTATCCAGGTCACATCTCCTTAAATGCCCACCTTCTTGCAGTTTCTTCAGTTTTAATCTACAGGTCAGAACCTATAGATTGTGGTCAGAGTCCACATCTGCTCCTGGAAATGTCTTACAATTTAAAATGTGGTTCCTAAATCTCTGTCTTACCATTATATATGTAAGTAAGCTGTTTATGTTTTCTCTATGTAAGTAGGCTGTTTATGTTTTCTTATTGGCAACGTTACGTAGCGCTCAATATGAAAATCACTGGCTGTGCTGTGTGCAGTCTGTGGCTGCTTTGCATTGTTGTAATACTCGCCATTGTAGTGTTAGGCAGCTGGCTGTGAACAGCGCGTAGCGTTGCGCAGTTGGAGGTGAGCCGCCAGCAGTGGTGGATGTGGGGAGAGAGATGGCAGAGATTTGTAATTTGTCATGAACTGCTATATTTATATATGATGATATCAAGGTAAATACATTGTTTGTTCTCTATTAATATCTTTCATTTGCTAACTATCCCTATCAGTAGTTAGTGCCTTCCATAGTTTGAATCTTTTATTTAGCTGGCAGTAGTGGCGCTCGCTGTATTGCAGTAGCTTGAGCAGCGAAGATTTTTGTGAGGTAAGTGATTTGTGAAAGGTATAGTTTAATGTTAGTCAGGGCCATTCTTTTGCAGGGATCTTTGATAGTCAGATTGCGTTGCGCTAAAAATATTGTGTGTCAGTAAAAGCACAGTCCAGTATAATTGTTCAAAGGGGACGTTTCATATGGCGACCCTGCCTGATGTATATGTCTATTTCTATTCTTTTGTAAAGCCTGTACTACAAATGTATTCTATATTGTTATGTTTTTAATGACGTATTTTGTACCTTTGTTATTGTATTCTTATGTTATAAAATTGTAATTGTCACCAGTTCATGATATTATTAACTTGTTAGTTACATTTCAATGCACACGTTTCTGTTGGTCATAGTATATGGACAATATGTGAGAAGTAGGGACTGATAGTGTTTGCACGTGTGTTGGTAATTCAGCAAGGGACTGGATAACAGCATTGCTGGTTCTAAGGACAATTAAAAGAAAAACTTTCTGAGTGCACAAGTGGTGGTTTATGGACTTGCTATATTCTCTGCAAGAATCTTCGATGGTGATTGTGCACCTGCACAGTCGCAACGGATGGCTGCTGGCCGTCTATACCAGGACTACAGTGGGTCTGCACCTCTGGTGGCCCACCAATACCATTATCTCTACAAGGACTACAGTGGGTCTGCACCTCTGGTGGCCCACCAATACCGTAATCTCTACCAGGACTACAGTGGGTCTGTTCTGTGATGACCTACCTACCAATATTCTTCCAAACTACGACTGACTCTGCTGTGGGTTTGCTCTGTTGTGGCCCATTACCTGTATGCATGTCAAGAGTCAGCACTGTCTTTCCGTTGGGAGGACAACACTGCTTCTTCAAGACTCCATGGAAATCCACTACTTCCGTGTGCATTTTCTTTTACTGCTCAGACTTTGAGAAAAACACTGCTATTCTCCTGTTATGTACGATTAGGACTGTCTTTATGGACTGTGAGACAATTTTAGCTTTTGACCAACATTGTATCAATAAGTGTGTGCATTTGATTTCTTTGTTATTGTAATTATGAAAAATTTTATCAAATCATTATTGGCCACTGCCCAAAAAAAAAATTTGTAAAATTTTTTGTGGGGAGCATGGGGGCTATGTAAGTAAGCTGTTTATGTTTTCTCTATGTAAGTAAGCTGTTTATGTTTTCTCTATGTAAGTAAGCTGTTTATGTTTTCTCTATGTAAGTAGGCTGTTTATGTTTTCTTATTGGCAACGTTACGTAGCGCTCAATATGAAAATCACTGGCTGTGCTGTGTGCAGTCTGTGGCTGCTTTGCATTGTTGTAATACTCGCCATTGTAGTGTTAGGCAGCTGGCTGTGAACAGCGCGTAGCGTTGCGCAGTTGGAGGTGAGCCGCCAGCAGTGGTGGATGTGGGGAGAGAGATGGCGGAGATTTGTAATTTGTCATGAACTGCTATATTTATATATGATGATATCAAGGTAAATACATTGTTTGTTCTCTATTAATATCTTTCATTTGCTAACTATCCCTATCAGTAGTTAGTGCCTTCCATAGTTTGAATCTTTTATTTAGCTGGCAGTAGTGGCGCTCGCTGTATTGCAGTAGCTTGAGCAGCGAAGATTTTTGTGAGGTAAGTGATTTGTGAAAGGTATAGTTTAATGTTAGTCAGGGCCATTCTTTTGCAGGGATCTTTGATAGTCAGATTGCGTTGCGCTAAAAATATTGTGTGTCAGTAAAAGCACAGTCCAGTATAATTGTTCAAAGGG
This sequence comes from Schistocerca americana, assembly GCF_021461395.2. Classification (NCBI taxonomy): domain Eukaryota; kingdom Metazoa; phylum Arthropoda; class Insecta; order Orthoptera; family Acrididae; genus Schistocerca; species Schistocerca americana. Next base: position 22,378,522 of record NC_060124.1, read on the forward strand.
GACGTTTCATATACTCTATCTGATACCTTCTAGTATCTCCAGGCTTCTTCCATGTATACAACCTTCTTTAATGATTCTTGAACCAAGTGTTAGCTATTATTAAGTTATGCTCTGTGCAAAATTCTATCAGGCGGCTTCATCTTTCATTCCTTAATCCCATACCATATTCACCTACTGTGTTTCCTTCTCTCCCTTTCCCTACTCTCGAATTCCAGTCACCCATGACTATAATATTTTCGTCTCCCTTCGCTACCTGAGTAATTTCTTTTATCTCATCATACATTTCATCAATTTCTTCATCATTTGCAGAGCTAGTTGGCATATAAACTTGTACTACTGTAGTGGGCATAGGCTTCGTGTCTATCTTGGTCACAACAATGTGTTCACTATGCTGTTTGTAGTAGCTTACCCACATTCCTATTTTTTTATTCATTATTAAACCTACTCCTGCATTAACCCTATTTGATTTTGTATTTATAACCCTGTATTCACCTGACCCAAGAGGAGACCATCATCATTTAACCATACAGTATAGCTGCATGCCCTTGGGAAAAATTACGGCTGTAGTTTCCCCTTGCTTTCAGCCGTTCGCAGTACCAACACAGCAAGGCCGTTTTGGCTAGTGTTAGAAGGCCAGATCAGTTAATCATCCAAACTGTTGCCCCTGCAACTACTGTAAAGGCTGCTACCCAGCTTCAGGAACTACACGTTTGTCTGGCCTCTCAACAGAAAACCCTCCATTGTGGTTGCACCTATGGTACGGCCATCTGTATCACTGAGGCACACAAGCCGCTCCACCAACAGCAAGGACCATGGTTCGTAGGAGAGGGGGGGGGGGGAATGAGATGGATTCAACAGCAACCAGTCTTCCCAAACACTCACCCATCCAAGTACTAACCAGGCCGGATGTTGCTTAACTTTGGTGATCGGACGAGAGCCAGTGTTTTCAACATGGTATGGTGGTTGGCATATTCCTAATAAAGATGTAGAAATTAATACAAAAATTGGTTATCATTGGGTTCATCCTAATCAGGCAGAATTATATATGAATTTTAAGGTCGTTCAAGCTGATTGTTCAGATTATCCTGATTATGACAGAAAATCTAGTAAAAACGTTAAATGATAATTATGTAGAAAACTTATTCGATTTTGTAACTGAAAAAAGGGAATAATTCTTAACAGGTATAGAACATCCTTTTATTTATTCATCCGTTTTATTAAATTTAGCTTCATCTCTTTCTGATAAAATTTGTTTCAAAGGACATATATTTAATAATAGGAAAATGAAAAGTAAAGAAAGTTATGTACTTCATCCATTCGAAATATGTGGTTGATTTTTTAATGATTATAAAGAAGTAACAAGTTTGTTTGTGTGGCCACCTCTGCAGTGAGCATAGAAATACTTTTTTTGAAAATAAAGCTGCCTTTTCTTGATGCAGCTTGTAAATACTGTAAGTTCATTACTTTTTATGTTGTTAAAATCACAGTGTCTGAAGAAACAGTTATAGTGAGTGGAAGAAGAGTATTACACCACAAATAAGAAGTATAAACATGCTGAACATTGTGAAAAAGTGTGGAATACAAAATTGTGCTGATGTGTCGGTAATAAAGGGGTAGTGGGAACTCCAGAGCAGATGAGAGGAAATGCAGATCACAGCAAACCATAAGTAATTACTTATTTACATAAAAATGACGACATAAACTGTTAGATAATTAAAAGTTACAAAATGGTATTGTTGTTGAGCTTACTGATGATGCCTTAGAGCAAGAGAAAGGCAAAAATAAATTATGTTGCAGCAAGAGAAGGTGATATTATTTTCACAACAAGTATTATAAAGAAATAATTTGGGAAATAGATATAACTGATATTTTTACTTTTAGTTCCAGTTCATATGATGCTTTTCTTACATTGTCTAATAAAAGAGTGCTGAAATTGAAATAAAAAATACATTTCCAAATGAAGGAGAAATTGTTATTGAAAATATGAAAATTAGGTACCTATTATTAAATATGATGCTCATTAAGAACTTGAACTGGAAGAGAGTGAGATTAAAATATCAATATCTTTCATTGAATCACAAACTAAAGAAATCATAGAATTAAATAATAAAATTAAAATGGAATTTGTTATAACAAATCATTATAATTCAGTGTAGTTTGATATGTCATATATTATTTTTGTTGTTTTTGAAACCAAAGAAAAAAATGATCAACTAGTTGATCCTTCATTATTTGATAATATTAAATTGCAGAATATTTATGTGAAAATTGGAAGGAATGAAATTTTTCCTGAATAAATGTGGTATTTAGATCCTTCAAATTATGTTTTAAAAGCATTTGATTCATTTTGTCACTTTTATCGCATATCACAATTAAGAGGAAATATTAATATATATATGAATACATTCATTATGAATCATCCTATTTATGTTACAAATATGACTCAAAGAAAAATATTATGGCAATGAAAACAACAACTATGACATTATATGCTAGTATCAATGACAAAATTTCTAATGATACTTCAGCTTATATAACTGTTTATGGAAAAAAGAGTTTAACTTGTGACATTCAAAGTAGAATATTAACAGAAAATTTTTAATTTTCATATCTTTCAATCACAAGCACTCTCTTTATTTATAAAAATAGTAAAAATTTTCATTCTATATGAATTTCATCTACAAATACTTTTTCAAATTTCGAGATAAATTTTAATTTTTATACACATAATACAAAATTTTTATATTCAGTTTGACTTATGTATCTAATTTTCCAATCTACTTAAACTTTAAATTCTCTTATAATATATTCTGATAGTTTTTGATATTTCGAAATACAACAATAATTTTCTTTATCTTTAAATACTTCAATAACTATTTTTGATCGTTTGTGCTAAATTACTATGTGTTGTACCATGATACAATTTTGCAGTCGCATTTAATGGTATATGTGGATACCGTCCGCAAGAAGTAATAAGTGACAATGTCATGCCTTATGCAGTTGTTCTGTACAAACAGAGAAGATCTCGTTAGATGTGAACTTTTCTCCTTTCATCATTTTATGGGGGATGTCCGCGAGAAACAGTTCCGTGAAGGTTTGAAAATAAATGTAAAGTTTGTTGCAAGTCGTTAATTGCTCTTTGTCTTAAATACTGAAATAATACACCTTTGAGGGGTACTTGTGTCTTACCTCCAAAGCATTTCTTTCCATATAGTAAGTGATGTGTCTACCAAGTTTGACTGAAGTCGATCCAGTACTTGAACAACAGATTTTGAACATACACACATTTTTATAAAATACATACATTCCAGTTATGGATGACAACATTTTTTTAAGCTTCAGGTTAATGTCCATAATGTCCATCTTCTGATTTGAGTGCTGTGTTGGCATATTTAAAAATGGGACATCCATAATAATAAACCAAACAAACATCGGCGTATCTAAATCTAAAATCTACATCTACATTCCGCAAATCACCTTATGGTGTGTGGTCAAGGGCACTTAGTGTAACAGTGTCACTTCCCCACTTTTGCTGTTCCTGTCGCATACAGCTCTCGGGAAGAACGACTGCTGTTAAACATCTCCATGGGCTCGAATCTCATTTTATCTTCATGATCTTTTCTTCCAAAACAGTATGTTCTCGGAACTTTAACAGTAAAGCACAGCATGATGCAGAACACTTCTCTTGCAGCGTCTCCCGCTGCACTTGGCTAAGCATCTTTGTGACGTTTTACGCTTGCTAAATGAATCTGTAACGAAACGCCTGATCTTCTGATCTTCTCACTTCCTCTATCAATCACATGTGGTATGAATACCATACTGGCGAGCAACATTCAAGTACTGGTCGAACATGTATTTTGTAAGCTACGCCTTTTGTTGGCGCACTATACTTACTGAGAATTCTTCCAGTGAATCTCAGTGTGGCATCTACCTTATCTGCGATTAATTTTTGCTGTCAGTACACTTCAAATCATTCCGCGAACTGCTTCCTGCAATCGTGTAATCATGCAACAAATGCTCTACGTGCCCATTTATGTGCAATACGTTACGCGTTTGTTTATGTTGATGGTCGACTGCCAATCACTGTAAGAATCGATCCTCTCCGGTGTCCTTCATTTCGCTACAAATTTCTAGAGTCACGATTTCTCTGTATACAACGGCATCAAGCGCGATAGGCTTCATTGAACTTCGGACGTTACCTACGAAGTCGCCAAATTTGAGTGGAAGGTGTGTTGAGAAACAAAATGAGATGGTAACTCGTCTCCGGAAACGTCGTCCAATGTCGCTGTAGAGCGCTGAAGTTACGGTATTCGGCACCTGTACAAGTATGTATATGCAGGGTGATTCCGTGATGTTAGAAAGCTATAGGAATAATGGGGAAGAATAAATGTATCAATTTGAGGTAAAGGACACTGATGCAGAACGACCGAGTCGAAAGTTGTAAGTGAAGATCGTTCTGATGCCTCAGACAGTCTAATACATGCTAAGACTGTAGCGTAGACAACTTTCGAAGGTGGTAGTATGGACCAAAACAAGGAGAGAATGTCCAGTAACCATTAGCTCTAAAATGCATACCTTAGGAGCTATGAGCATTTGTTCATCTTTACTACTGTAAACGCATCTCCTCTACTGAATAAGTGCTCATACGTCTTCAGGTGTGCATATTAGAGCCCATGTTTACTAGACATGTTTCCCTTGTTTTGGTCCATACTATTACCTCTGAAAGTTGCCTACCCTACAGTCTTTGCAACAACGATACCGGCACACTGTCAGATGTATAAGAACGATTTTTGCTTATAACTTTCAACTGTTTCTTTTTCCAGAATAATAGGGTCCCTTAACTCGAATTGATACATTTATCCTCCTGCATTATCCCTGAAAGTTTGTAACATTATCGCGGAATCACACTGTATACATACATACATATAAAGGCGCTGGTGCCTTTAACGTCGTTGGCTGACGTTCCCGGACACGGGTCCCTTCCTCATTTTGTTCCTCAAGAAACCATCTACGTCCGCTCGAAGTTCGTCGGTGTAATTTTGAAACAGCCTGTACAAGATGGAAAGTAACCGTCCTTTAACACTCCTCTGTGGCGCGTCCGATGTTACTTTTACGTCTGGAGACTTCTCCCCATTCAGAATGACATTCTGTGTTCTGTTTGCTAGAAACCAATCACACATTTGGTCTCATATTCCTTACATTCGTATTGTACTCACTACGCGGTAGGGGGATCTCTGTCAGACGACCTCTGGAAGTCAAAGAAAACGGTATCTGCTTCTGAGCCTATATCTGCTGCATTATAGGTCTCGTGGACGAAGAAAGTCATTTGGGTTTCACAAGACTGTTGTTTTCGGGACCCGAGTTGGGGGAGTTTTTTTCGTCTCCAGGAATGTTGTAAAATTTTAGCATAAAACATGTTCAAAATTCTATAAGAGACCGGCGTCGTAGATATAGGCCTAAAATTCTGTGCGTCTATTCGATAGCCCAAAGTGAAAACCGGAATGACCTCCACTTTTTTCCAATCATTAGGAACATTTCGCTCCTACAGAGACTTAAGGTAAACTGCTGCAGGTTCTTTCACATGACAAACTCTATATACACTGAAGAGCCAAGAAACTGGTACACTTCCCTAATATCGTGTAGGGCCCCCGCGAGCACGCAGAAGAGCCGCAACACGACGTGGCATGGACTCAACTAATGTGTGAAGTAGACCTGGATGGAGTTGCCGCTATGAATCGTGCAGGGCCGTCCATAAATCCGTAAGAGTGCGAGAGGCTGGAAAGCTCTTCTGAACAGCACGTTGCAAGGCATCCCAGATATGCTCAATAATGTTCATGTCTGGGGAGTTTGATAGCCAGCGGAAGTGTTTAAACGTAGAAGAGGGTTCCTGGAGCCACTCTGTAGCAATTCTGGACGTGTGGGGTGTCGCTTTATACTGCATGAATTGCCCAAGTCCTTGAGAAAGCACAATGGACATGATACTTACGTACGTGTCACTAGTCAAAGTCGTATGTAGACGTATCAGAGATCCTATATGACTCCAACTGCACACGCCCCACACCATTACAGAGCCTCCACCAGCTTGAACAATTTCTTGCTGACATGCAGGGTCCATGGATACATGTGCTTATCTCCATACCCGTACACGTCCATCTGCTACATACAATTTGAAACTAGACTCGTCCGACAAGGCACCATGTTTCGAGCCATCAACAGTCCAAAGTCGGTGTTGTCAGGTCCAGGCGAGGCATAAAGCTTTGTGTCGTGCAGGGTACACGAGTGGTCCTCCGGCTCCGAAAGCCTATATCGATGACGTTTCGTTGAGTGGTTCGCACGCCGACACTTGTTGATGACCCATCATTGAAATGTGCAGCAATTTGCGGAAGGCTTGCACTTCTGTCACATTGAACGGTTCTCTTCAGTCGTCGTTGGTTCCGTACTTGCAAGATCTTTTTCGGGCCGCAGCGATGTGGGTTATTTGATGCTTTACCGGGTTCCTGATATTCACGGTCCACACGTGAAGAGGTCGTACGGGGGAAATCCGCACTTCATCGCTACGTCGGAAGTGCTGTGTCCCATGGTTCGTGCGCCGACTGTAACACCACGTCCAAACTCACTTAAGGGGCTCCGGAAAGGCTCAAAATCATGAAAAGCTCAATTTTTACTTTTTTGCGTTTTCTGAATCTGCAGACTATTACCTTTTAATAGATATATAATTTATTCAATTCCGAATACTACAACTATTTTTAAATTTTTTTTGAAATGTGTTCCACATGGGCGTGACCCACTGTGGCGCTGTTAAACTGCTGTCAAATGGTGTTATTATTAACGACCGTGTTCATCAGGTACATTTTAGTGATGTGAGATAAAGTATGTGTTGTGGCTAACCTGTGATGGTTCAATATATATCGCTGGTGTGATTGTCGATTGTTTCATGTTTGTTTACTCTGTCGTTATCTCGAAAATATTCGTAATTAATTCTGTTTCTTGAGTCTCTGTTTTGTTGAAGTATAATAATGAGTAAAAGTAAAGTTATTAGAAATCCTCTGAAGGCTTTTAAGAAAAGGAGAAATGTTGGAAAGCCAAAGGTATGTGTTATTACTGTAAACAATAAAGACGATAACCAAGTGAGTGAACCTAACCTCTCAAGTACACCTGCCCACAGCAGTCAAAGTGGGAAAGAAAATACTTCACAGAAGAAGCCTGGTGCAATGAGTGAAAACTATGAATGTTTTATGGGCGAATCGGATGTGAATGAAATATTTGATATGTCGGTTCTCAAAGGAATTTTTTCAAACTGTGTAAGATGTATTCATTGTAGTGAAGTTGGTCTGGAACTCTCCATAATAAAGCACGTAGGACTTGCTAGTGAAATACAACTGAAATGTGATAAGTGTTCATACATGACCACCTTTTGGAACAGTGTTGCAGTAACTGCAACTGAAGAAAATGGTAGCAAAATCTACGAACACAACAACGAGCGATGCTTGCTTTAGACAAGGAACGCCTTCGAGCTGCAGACAGGGCTGTAAAGAGTCTAGAAATACAAGCAAGAGCAAACAGGAGGAGGAACAAAGGAAGCTGGAGGAGGAGTTTACAGAGGATGAAGATAATCCATCCTATGGACCTTGAATGCACTAAAAAGTTAATCCAATCTTTGTCGCTCGATTCCCAAAACTTTTATTTTCTCATACTAATTACATGTTTTGTAAGGATCTTCCAAACATATTTGTTTCAAACTTTCAGTAAATGTTACACAGTACCTTCTGCATAATTTAACAAAGCCTTTTTCCAAAAAACTGTATATTTTTGAAAATATAAACAAAAAATTGCAAAAAAATGTTGTGAATTTTCATTACAATTGAAAAAAATCATCTTTAATAACTGAACTAAAATTTTGTAAAATCCCTGTGTTAAGTTGTAGCCCATATTCCAATAAATAATCTGTAAAAAGTTCAACTTCCTACCTCAAATACTTTGTGAGGAAAGATGTAATTTATAAGCGTTATTTTAACATTGCAAGTATAGGGCGTTCCGGAGCCCCTTAAGTCTTGATAACCTACCATTGTAGCATCAGTAACCGATCTAACAACTGCGCCAGACACTTGTTGTCTTATATAGGCGTTGTCGACCGCAGCGCCGTATTCTGCTTGTTTACACATAACTGTATTTGAATGTTCACGCTTATACCAGTTTCTTTGGCGCCTCAATGTGGAATCGAATTGGCATGTGGTCAGTTTGAGCTGACATTCCTCTGCTGAGCGATTTCAGTTATTTTCCTATCCCATGACCACCTACATCGGTCTTTGTCATTTTGGCGTTCGTGCGCTACTGTGCGTCATACTCTGCGGAACAGTTTTGGAAAAAGACGTTTAGTGTTTCGGCCATTTCGGTGTCATCCTCTGTTTCAGTGCCACTATAGTCACAGATTTTTGGACAGATGGCTTCGATCCGTTTACTGATTTAACACAAGAACAAAACTCACTAGCGTTTTCTGTCAAGTACGAATTAAGTACCATACGCACAATTTTAATACAGAGCACATCTGTTACAAATGAGTATGTGGAACTTAAATTTTGTATCTACGACGATGCTAGTTCGGCTCATTACTGTCACTGTACAAGTGTCCCGTATGTCGACGTCACAGTGATGGCAAATTGTCTGACTCAGGTATGACGATGATCACTACTTACTAGAATTCGTAACCGGAAATGGAAAGAAATTATGATCCATAACTCATTAAAAATATGGTTTTGGACTCATGTTCATTTGGACATTTGTACCGTTTTGGTGTCAGGAACCCATCCTTACGTTTATGGATACCAGTTCCTAAACTCCCTGCATCATGCCGCTTGTGCGGCAAAGGACATGCAGTAGAAATACATCAGGACAGATCTCGTGACAGCGATAAATAAATAAGACTAGATGAAATACTGAAATGACCTTTCATTATCATGATTGCTGAAATGCTATCAAAATGGATACATATACACTCCTGGAAATGGAAAAAAGAACACATTGACACCGGTGTGTCAGACCCACCATACTTGCTCCGGACACTGCGAGAGGGCTGTACAAGCAATGATCACACGCACGGCACAGCGGACACACCAGGAACCGCGGTGTTGGCCGTCGAATGGCGCTAGCTGCGCAGCATTTGTGCACCGCCGCCGTCAGTGTCAGCCAGTTTGCCGTGGCATACGGAGCTCCATCGCAGTCTTTAACACTGGTAGCATGCCGCGACAGCGTGGACGTGAACCGTATGTGCAGTTGACGGACTTTGAGCGAGGGCGTATAGTGGGCATGCGGGAGGCCGGGTGGACGTACCGCCGAATTACTCAACACGTGGGGCGTGAGGTCTCCACAGTACGTCGATGTTGTCGCCAGTGGTCGGCGGAAGGTGCACGTGCCCGTCGACCTGGGACCGGACCGCAGCGACGCACGGATGCACGCCAAGACCGTAGGATCCTACGCAGTGCCGTAGGGGACCGCACCGCCACTTCCCAGCAAATTAGGGACACTGTTGCTCCTGGGGTATCGGCGAGGACCATTCGCAACCGTCTCCATGAAGCTGGGTTACGGTCCCGCACACCGTTAGGCCGTCTTCCGCTGACGCCCCAACATCGCGCAGCCCGCCTCCAGTGGCGTCGCGACAGGCGTGAATGGAGGGACGAATGGAGACGTGTCGTCTTCAGCGATGAGAGTCGCTTCTGCCTTGGTGCCAATGATGGTCGTATGCGTGTTTGGCGCCGTGCAGGTGAGCGCCACAATCAGGACTGCATACGACCGAGGCACACAGGGCCAACACCCGGCATCATGGTGTGGGGAGCGATCTCCTACACTGGCCGTACACCACTGGTGATCGTCGAGGGGACACTGAATAGTGCACGGTACATCCAAACCGTCATCGAACCCATCGTTCTACCATTCCTAGACCGGCAAGGGAACTTGCTGTTCCAACAGGACAATGCACGTCCGCATGTATCCCGTGCCACCCAACGCGCTCTAGAGGGTGTAAGTCAACTACCCTGGCCAGCAAGATCTCCGGATCTGTCCCCCATTGAGCATGTTTGGGACTGGATGAAGCGTCGTCTCACGCGGTCTGCACGTCCAGCACGAACGCTGGTCCAACTGAGGCGCCAGGTGGAAATGGCATGGCAAGCCGTTCCACAGGACTACATCCAGCATCTCTCTACGATCGTCTCCATGGGAGAATAGCAGCCTGCATTGCTGCGAAAGGTGGATATACACTGTACTAGTGCCGACATTGTGCATGCTCTGTTGCCTGTGTCTATGTGCCTGTGGTTCTGTCAGTGTGATCATGTGATGTATCTGACCCCAGGAATGTGTCAATAAAGTTTCCCCTTCCTGGGACAATGAATTCACTGTGTTCTTATTTCAATTTCCAGGAGTATACCTTCAAAAGTATTCCTACTGTTGAACAGAATGTCAGACTCGACGAGGACCATCTTTTTTCTGTTAATCAGACTATTGTGCCTTTCTAGACAAATTACCGCCTATAATACTGACACTGGTTGCAAAGATACGAGTACATAGCGCAAGCTACCGCACAGAAAACTGTATTATTATTTAAGATCATCCCAAATGAATACGAAATACTCTGTAACGAACTATTGAACAGACAGAAAACATTAATGGAGGACTCTAAGCTTCGTCCTTTTCAAGCGTTCAGGTCTCTGACATCTGCACACTAGAAGGTAAACACAAACATATGGTGTATTTTTGTCGATTTAGTTGTAGGGACACATTTCCAGGTGTTCTTAGCTACGACGCAGCATTGACCGTGCTGCAGATTGGCACAGTGCTGTTTCCGAGTGCAGAGTATAATATAATAATAGTGTAATATTATTCTCACATTTCTAGTCAAAATAGCACACTCGTATTTATTTATCGTAGAAGAGATGACGGGTGGCGAGGGTTTTACACCTCGGGGACAAATGTATTTTCTGCACTTTAACCCAGCTTTGAGTACAATAACACAGACAGTAACCAAACAGTTATTCTGCTAGTCTCTTTTGGTAGATAACCTCACCGTTTGAAAACGACGACGCGAAAACAAACCCTTGTTTTCATTTCCGAGACATTCGATCGTCTATATGGGTACGCACTAAAAATATTGTCAGACGATACAGCGGTTACTTCTCAAAACATTCTGAAGCAGAAATTATAAAGCTCTTTCTGCTGATTTAAGGGGGTTACGTCACGGTTGTGTTTCCCGGAAATAATCGTGGGTGCTGTTTCGCTTCTACACACCTCATTCCAATGAAGAACGTCTCGATGCTTTTTGCTGCGACATTCGTGGATTTACTTCCGACTTTTCTTCTTTTCAGTAAACAACAACGAAACCCATTTCGAAACTTTTCTCAAAAAGATAACCGAATTGTCGACATCAAACTGAATTTTTCACATTAATTTCTATTAAATCACGTGTTAATTTCTGTTCATACTAAACTAAAATACAACTGCTCGTGCAGAAATTAAAAATCAGTTTTAATTTCTCACTCTTATTTCATCCCACTCAACAGAAATACTTATCATGGAACTAATTGTGTCTACTAGTTGCATACATTACAAATTTACATTTCTTACACTTTGTGGCTATAGCATGTACAGTTTCACACCACACTCACTCTTGAGGGATTCAGCAACCGGTTTTCCTTCCAGTCATCATCCTCCTGCCCCTTTCCCCTTCTCCATTCACCTCCCTTTATTGAGACTCTCCCACCTCTCCTTTTCCCTCTCCCTTCCCGAAACTATTTCTGTTCTCATTCTTCTTCTCGGCCACCCCTCTATGTCTCTCTGACATTGTCTACTCCACTTCCTTGACCTGACACTCTTCATCCCCTTTTTGTACTCTACCTCTCCCATGCTTACTTACCTGTCTCATTCTTTACTATCTTCTCCTTCAGAATTCTGAGATCTAATGCAATAAGAACAAATGTTTCTTGGTGTAAGGAATACATGTTTTACCCAAATCATGCTTCTTCAGACGATTGTCTTTATAGGTATTCCTGACCCTTTAGGTATGGTGTGAACTCTGAAATTGCACGTGTGTAGTATTGCATCTACTTAGTAAAGATTTCGGATTAAATTTAAACGATGTTAATACTAAGAGAAGCAATGTGGTTTGCTGGTTTGCTAAATTTTGGTTAGGATTAAATAAGAGAAAGCCCAATAGAAGTGAAATTAAATCGATACTTAGGAAGAGTGACTGTTTAATAGGCCAGACGCTAGGATGACATTAGAAGTAGCTTGTCGTACCGAAGAAAGACTTGTTTCCTCCAATAAAAGAGATACACTGATATCAACTATTAATATAGAAGATATTTGTGACAGTGTACGTGGGGAAAACAGCAATGTGTGTAACAGCAGCCTGGGTCGTAGGAAAAATAAATGAGTGTTTGAAGTGTAGTGCTACGAAAGTGCACCAAAATTATGGTGGACAGCTGAAGGACGAATACAAGAGTTATGAATAAACACAAGAGAAAAGTTCTATGATAAATATGTATTTATCAAAAGAAGTGACATCATCTGCGACTTGCAGCAATGCGCTTTATTACTGTAAGAGGAAAAGTAGGGAAGAAAAGAACGATACTAGATGGAAAAAATTAAAAATTCATGACTGAAAAAGAAACGGAACGTAGGAAAACAGGTATATAATACTTGAAGTTAGTAGAAATGTGATAACACAGCTAGGCAAACCAAGAATCATTCCTTATTCTTTCTAAAATCCCATAGTTTCTGCATCTCCTTCACAATGCGGTTTTCTAACGTTATCAAACTATTAAAAAAGATTGATTTTTCATGAAAAATTAATTCAGTTTGGCCATATAACCAAAACACAGCAAATCACATTAAATGCCTGGTAGAGGGTTCACCGAACCACCTTCACAATAATTCTCTATTATTCCAATCTCGTACGGAAGTAACGAACACCTATATCTTTCCGTTCGAGCTCTGATTTACTTTATTTGATTATTATGATCGTTTCTCCCTATGTAGGTCCACGTCAACAAAATATTTTCGTATTCGGAGGAGAAAGTTGGTGATTGAAACTTCATGAAAAGATTCCTACGCAACGAAAAACGCCTTTCTTTTAATGATGTCGACCCCAAATCCTGTATCATTTCAATGACACTCTCACCCCTATTTCGCTATGGTAGAAAACGTGCTGCCTTTCTTGGAACTTTCTCGAAGTAATCCTTCAATTCTATCTGGAAAATGATCCCAAACCACGCAGCAGTATTCTAAAGAGGACGGACAAGTATAGTATAGGCAGTTTCTTTAGGAGCTCTGTCAAATGGCAGTCTTTGGTTAGCCCTCCTCGCAACATTTGCTGTGTTCCTTGCAATTTAAGTTTTTCGTAATTGTAATTCCAACTATTTTCTCGAATTTACGACCTTTAGATTAGACTGATCTATCATGTAACCGAAGTTTAATAGATACCTTTCAGCACTCATGTGGATAACTTCACACTTTTCGTTATTTAGGGTCAATAGCCAACTTTTGCACCATACAGGTATCTTTTCTAAATCGTTTTGCAATTTGTTTTGATCTTCTGGTGACTTTACTAGTCGATAAACGACAGCATCGTCTGCAAACAAACTAAGACGGCTGCTCAGATTGTCTCCTAATTCGTTTATATACATAAGGAACAGCGAAGGGTCTATAACACTACCTTGGGGAAAGCCAGAAATCACTTCTGTTTAACTCGATGACTTTTCGTCAATTACTACGTACTGTGACCTCTCTCATCGAAAATCATGAATCCAATCTCATAACGGAGACGACATTCCATAAACACGTAATTTCACTACAAGGCGCTTGTGTGGCCCAGTGACAAGGCCTTCTGGAAATCAATTTGAAATCCCCTGTCAACAGCCGTCAACACTTCCTGTGGATAAAACGCTACTTGTGGTTCACAAGAACGATGTTTTCTAAATTCGTGTTGACTGCGTGTCAGTAGACCTTTCTCTTCAAGGCAATTCATGATGTTCGCACACAATGTATGTTCCAAAATATATGAATAATGAAAAACTTGTTGTAATCATAGCCTATACTTAGATATGTGATAGACAGATTTTGGCTTCTTATTTCTTAATAATCCGACATATTTTTGTTACAATGTTTCAGTTATTTTTTGCAGGCGCAAGACGAAGTTACAAATGTTGTCACAGCCATAGTTACAGCGGCAACCAGTAATAAGTCTGCGAATCCGTATCTACACAAGTGAGCCACGTGGATGCAGCCGCTTGCGCCGGCTGGCTCAGAGAAAAATGACATAGACGCTAACCTTAAGAAGAATTCCAGTATTGTTTAACGACGTACACCACATGATAATTGCGTTGAAGTTGAAAGTCTGTGTACTAGGAAGAGTAAAAGTGTACACCACATTTCACATGTAAAACCGTTTATTGAAAGATAATCTGCTTTTTAACTTTGTCATTACCATAAAACTTTTCACTTTACATTACTAGTATGCTTGTCAGACTTAGAATCTGTTAACATGCAACAATGTTTGAAGTTAAATATCCAGTCAAGAACCAAGAGAAGTTATTGAAACAGAAATTACGAATGCATTGTTATTGTGAACAGACGACACAGTGTTATTGTGTGTGTACATTCTTGCTTGTTAGTTGCACGATTAGATAACGACTATAAGGCTCACATACTTAGAACATTTACCAGTACTGCTAATGAGATTTTAATGCAACATTTTGGTTTACTTGAAAATATATTCTGGATTTTAAGTACTTTCAGTGAGATACCAGATGGCACAGTGGTTAGTTTATGTGACAGCTACACGATTTTATCACGACGCTACTAATGAGTGACAATTTACAATGTTGCTTTTGCAGTGTTTCTGTTTTATATCTGCACAGTTTTCTGTTTTATTCTGGAAAGTAAAACAGGTTTTAGTAGTAACTTTTGTGGTATAGCTACAATGAGACTGCCTTTTCCGTAGCACAACAATACGTTACAGCACAGTACTTTCCTCATCACGGCAATAAGTGTAATAACTAAGACATTTATACGCAAAGCTTTTCACTTTTGTGTATTATGAGGTAAGTACATTGACTTCTGCAGAACTTAGCTTTCGGAGGACGATAACTACGACACTTCCACACAGATTATGTTGCAACAAGACGCACATTTAGCGCTACAGTACACGTATTTGAGTGATTAATTTTGTACTTGAAACATTTATTTTTAAAGATTTTTGAATTACAAAGAAAGTTTTCCGTGATACATTTCATTCCATTGCTGTAATCTGTAACACCTGAGGGTATAATTACATTAATCCTCAGGGGGGTACACGCTTACTTTATGTACCATGTGTGTGGCAACCACAAGGAACCCTAGCTAATATGGTATTTGCTTATACAACTTTACACATCGGTACCATATTTCTCTAACACACAAATTACACAGCTATCTAAACTTTTTTTTTATTACATCAGTGACACATGTTTACGCAATTAATAATAACTTCACACTTATGAAATTGTATTTTGTCTGTACTTTGTGAAATGCTCATATTTTTTCGGAACCATTGTGATACTATGAGAGCTTTGAATGATATATTTGGTAAGGGAGCATGATTTTAAAGTACGTTTGAGGTAGATGACATTATTGAAATGAGCAGAGAATATTTTTTTAGGGTTTGATATTATTGCAGAAAGCTACGACGTTTTTGAGATTTGACTGAGGTGTTATGATGTTATTATTACGACGACGATGTGTATTATGTTGTTGAGGAATGTTTATTATGCTACGTATTTCTCATGATGAAATATTGAAGAAGTGTCGACGAATATGTATATGTATAATGAGGTAAGGAATAATGAGTAGTGTTTAGGGACTCTGATTTGTGGAAAAGGTTGTTGGAAACCAAGAATCGTACTTTAAGAGTTATGAAATGTGCGTAAATGCATGACTGTATCACAATGCTGACGAATATTTTATTTGGACACTTATATTTATAGGATTTTCTTTCTACAGATTTGCAACACAAATTCTTGACCTGTGAAATATTTTTATGTGAGACTGTCACGGTAGCGGAAACTGCTGTCGTAAATATTTCCGTAAGAAAGTTAAGTGACCACCTGCACGTAATGCGTCGCGGGCACCCACCTGGGCGACAGCCGCCCGAAAAAAAAGCCATTAGCCTTTCAGCGGCACAGGTAGAAAAAAAGAAAGGGGAGGCCATTGTCCTCGCTATTAACATTTCCTTGTTGAAAGCATACTGTGGAGGTCGTAATTTATGATATTTACTGAAATGCCTAATGAAACGATGAGAAACATTTCATGGCTATTGTCTTGCTAGTTGAGAAAAATGCCATATGGCTTGCTTTATGTATTTATTTACACATTTTGTTTAATATTAAGTTTCTAGCTGCACTGCAGCATTGGTTAAAATAAAATTTAATGTATGTACTAATATAGTTATTTTATGCCTACAGATCCAGTCAATAAGAAATTTATGATCTACTTCCAAGAAAACGAGGGCACATAAATATACATTTCCTTTCACAGGAATTGCATAAATAATTTCTTTACGATTTGGTAACTTATCTGCTAGTGTAAGTTCATGTGATGCATCACGCTAGTGTTAAGATGTGACATAGGTATTAGACATGGCCATTTTAGTGTAATATTTTTTCTGCTTGAGCTATGTCATGTTTAGGTATAAGTTGCTGCTGTTTGCCAGGCATAGTGTTATTGAATTTGACTTTGTATTATTCTGTTAAGCCAGTTTTACTAATGATTTATTTTTATTGTTTGCTGCACATTGCCTTATATTAGTTGTAATATTGCAATTGCTTTGCCAATTTGAATTTTTGTCATTGATGTTTGTGTTAATTGTTTCGTGCTGCTACATTGCCTTGTCCCTTGGTATATATATCTGAGCTCAGTAGATTTAAGTTAGCTTAAGAGGGGGTAGCCTCTAAGAGAATGAGTTGCGATGAATTGGAAGAAATGCATTGAGAAGTTATACAAAAAAAGTACAGAAAACAAGTTTAGGTAGGGTTTTCTTGGAAATAAATGTTGAGGTACGAAATGTGTGAACATATAAATACAGAAAGCATACTTAGATAGAATTTTTTTGGTGGAAACAAAGGATGAAATAAGAGGAAAGATATATGAAGTTTTGGATTGGACTGCAGTACCAAATGTTACACTGAAAACGAATCCTGTCCTTTCCTATTGGTGTTATCCCACTATATGTTTGTGTACCCTTGTGTATTTGTTTTCTTCCTGTCTCTGTGTAGTTTCATAGGATTTTTTCTTCTTCTAATACTAAGCTACATTCACTATGATGAGGAATACTGTTATCCTCAAATATAATTGGCATTAATAATATGTTATTTACCTTGTAAATATGCTTAGACATTATTTATTCTGTTTTGTTTTAATGCTCATGTGTAAAGTTGATGTTCCAAAAGTTATTCTGATCTTTTATGTATCTACTTATCTCATAATTCCTGTAACACTGATGTATATGTTTATTTCTATTCTTTTGTAAAGCCTGTGTTACTACAATTGTTATCTATATTGCTATGTTCTTTAATGATGTATTTTGTACCTTTGTAATTGTATTCTTATGTTATAAAATTGTAATTGTCACCAGTTCATGATATTATTAACTTGTTAGTTACATTTCACTGCACACATTTCTGTTGGTCATAGTATATGGACAATATGTGAGAAGTTGGGACTGTTAGTGTTTGCACGTGTGTTACTAATTCAGCAAGGGACTGGATAACAGCATTGCTGGTTCTAAGGACAATTCCAAAAACTTTGTGAATGCACAAGTGGTGGTTATGGACTTGCTATATTATTCGCAAGACTCTTCGATGGTGATTGTGCACCTGCACAGTCGCAACAGATCGCAACAGATGGCTGCTGGCCATCTCTACAAGGACTACAGTGGGTCTGCATCTTTGATGACCCACCAATACCATCATCTCTACAAGGACTACAGTGGGTCTGCATCTTTGATGACCCACCATGCCATTATTTCTACAAGGACTGCAGTAGGTCTGCACCTCTGGTGGCCCACCAATACCACAACCTCTACCAGGACTCCAGTGGGTCTGCTCTGTGATGACCTACCTACCAATATTCTTCAAAACTTCGAAAGACTCTGCTGTGGGTTTGCTCCATTGTGGCCCATTACCAGTCAGCATGTCAAGAGTCAGCACTGTCTTTCCGTTGGAAGGACAACACTACTTCTTCAAGACGGCATGGAAATCCACTACTTCCGTGTGCATTGTCTTTTACTGCTTAGACTTTGAGAAAAGAAATGGCAGTTTCACTGTGATGAATGATCAGGACTGTCTTTATAGACTGTGAGAAAATTTTAGCTTTTGACCAACATTGTATCAATAAGTGTGTGCATTTGATTTCTTTGTTATTGTAATTATGAAAAATTTTATCAAATCATTAATGGCCACTGCCCAAAAAAAAATTTGTAAAATTTTTTGTGGGGCGCATGGGGGCTATGTAAGTAGGCTGTTTATGTTTTCTCTATGTAAGTAGGCTGTTTATGTTTTCTTATTGGCAACGTTACGTAGCGCTCTATATGAAAATCACTGGCTGTGCTGTGTGCAGTCTGTGGCTAGTTTGCATTGTTGTCTGCCATTGTAGTGTTGGGCAGCGGCAGCTGGATGTTAACAGCGCGTAGCGTTGCGCAGTTGGAGGTGAGCCGCCAGCAGTGGTGGATGTGGGGAGAGAGATGGCGGAGTTTTGAAATTTGTCATGAACTGCTATATTTATATATGATGATATCAAGGTAAATACATTGTTTGTTCTCTATTTATATCTTTCATTTGCTAACTATCCCTATCAGTAGTTAGTGCCTTCCATAGTTTGAATCTTTTATTTAGCTGGCAGTAGTGGCGCTCGCTATATTGCAGTAGCTTGAGCAGCGAAGATTTTTGTGAGGTAAGTGATTTCTGAAAGGTATAGTTTAATGTTACTCAGGGCCATTCTTTTGCAGGGATTTTTGAAAGTGAGATTGCGTTGCGCTAAAAATATTGTGTGTCAGTTTAAGCACAGTCATGTACAATTGTTTAAAGGGGACGTTTCAGTCTATGCACATGATATGCAACATCTTGGAGAATATAAGCTTATGAGCCCCGTGGTCCCTTGGTTAGCGTGCGCAACTGCAGTGCAAGAAGTCCTTTGTGAAAAATTTTAATTTTTTATTTTCAGACAATCATTATCTGTCCGTTCGTTCATTGACGTCTCTGTTCACTGTAATAATTTTAGTGCCTGTGTTTTGCGACCGCACCGCTAAACCGTGCGATTAGTAGACGAAAGGACGTGCCTATCCAATGGGAACCGAAAAAGTATGATCGCAAGGTCATAGGTCAACCGATTCCTCCACAGGAAAACACGTCTGATATATTCTATACGACACTGGTGACGGCATATGTTGTCGACCCACCTAACTTGTACACTTGGCGAATGGGTAAAAAGATTCTTCTACCTTGCAAGATTTAGGTTTTCTTGTGGATGTGATAATCACTCCCAAAAAAGTGATCGCATCGGACAGACGGACGGGCAGATAATAATTGTCTGAAAATAAAAAATTAAAATTTTCACTCGAGGGACGACTTGAACGAAGGACCTCTCGTACTGCAGCTGCTCACGCTAACCACGGGACCACGGCGCTCGTGAGCTCAAGCTGTCCTTGATGTGGCATATGATGTGCATAGACTACTCAGTTTGTATATTTTGCTTATTTTTTTCATACTTCCACACAACTTCTTCCTGTTTTCTCGATTGATCTGTGTTCAGTTTTTCAAGGCCTATCCACTGTGCCAACTTATAACTACATCTGAGGGGGGTGCGATGGGGAGGTTCCCTTGAAAGCAGCTTTCGTCGAACAATTAATTAATAACATGACATATGATATTATTTAAGTTTCGGAGCGGAAAGGACGTCCGCAAGGCCCTACGGAATAAAAAAAAAAGAGGGGAGGGAATTATAAACCTCGCTATAGATCCCATGCATCTACTAATTATGTACGTCAGTGAACTGTAGCTTATTGATACAATTTGTACAATGCAGTTCTTTTCCTATCTGTGCCCTACATTACCTAATAATCAAAAGGACTCTGAGCAAGTGTGGTAGCAGAAATTATCCCGACGTTTCTACTTCCGTTGCCACGTGTTCTAATTCTAAGTGTGACACACTTACCTGTACAGTTCAAATTCATATTTCATATTTTTCCTATCGCAACTTAAAGCACTGGAGTATGGATGGGGTACACTTCAAGGATGAACACGTGTGGAGGTATGGAAAACGAAAGATTCATTAAACAAAGACCGGGGAGGAGGATAACAAACTCGTGAGATCTCAACTACACTGCGTAATATACTGCTCAATATTCACGTGCAAAATAACGTAGTTCACGTACAAGTATAATTCTAGGGACCATATGCTTTTTCGTAAATTACTATAATTATTATTAATCCCTGAGATATTGTCTTACGAGTGGAAGGGTATTGAGATAAGTCACTTGAAACCTTGGCTGAAGGAATGAAAAAAGATCTAACATTCCCCAAGCAGGTACGACTGCAGAATATATCGTGGACAGAAATCTGATACCCCATGATCAGAAATAACATGTAATTTATAAACACTGAAACGCGGTGTAAGAGTAGAAAGCCAGTTACAGGCTCTCCAGCATTCAGAACGCAGTTGGATGAATATGCTCATTTCACTATCGCAAGACAAAGCTCCTATATATACTACGAGGTAAATCGATGCATCCAATCATCGCGGCAACAGGAAGGAAGAATGCTCTTGAGTGTGGGCCACGATGCCTCCCAAAACGAATAAAGTTCCTATGGACGGCTCCAGTCAAACCCCTCACGACCCACCGAGATATACCTTGAAGTTTTACATCCAGTTCTGGTCACAGACAGTTAGGTGACTGCAACTGTTTGAGGCTGACAAGTGGCTGCTACAGCAAATACTAAAACGCAACATGAAAAGGTGCGTCACTCCTTTCAACGTGCATATATTGAGGGGTATGGAACAAGAGGGAGCACTTTCCCCCCCTCCCCCTAAGTAAACTGGAATATGAAGTTTTTATTCATCGCGTCTCATATACCCCAGAAGCGGTTACATGTGCTCCCACTACATCTTCCGTCAGCAAATTGTAGCATTACGTGGCTGATCGCAGTTAGATGATGCTACGGCTTTAGCAATTGCTGTACGTATTTTCTTTCCGTGGCAACGTTAAGAGCCTCGTCGCCTTCCCACCCCCTTCCACTATGGGATAAATTTCAGCGGACGTCCATGTTTCTATTGAGTAACGGTGCGTGTGAAAGTAAGTTAGTCCTATTCGGAACCAGCCCGATAGCCATTCATTCAAACTTTTTAGGCATAATAAACGGGGTGATTAACGAAAAAATGAGTGAGAAAATTTTATTACGGAATACAAGTGATGACGACGGCTCTACGTAGGCATTTTGCGGCAAAATTTCGCTTTAATGTTTACCCGGTTATTTTCTAAAGGAAATTCTTTTCAACACTGCTGCTAGTCCTATACTGTCATACATTCACCTTCAGTTAGTCATAGTCTTCTCATCACGGTCTTCCTCTCCGTTCCTACATGTATTCCTCCCTTCAGTTTCTGAACGACTGGCAAATATGTGTTGTGTTCAAGCTATCAGCCAATATTGTTTGACAAATGTCAAATGCTTCACAAAAATCCTACCCTCTCTATTAGTATCACTGTATCTTATCAACAAAAAAAAAACTCTCTCAGACGCATTAATCACCTCAGCAGATTGCTATAGAAAGGAGGTTCTATAAAGGCAGTCCAGATTTACTAAAACGACAGTTTTGTACATGTATTAGAGATCTGTATAGAGGCACATCGGAAATTTCTACGTATACAGACTTTTAAAAATTCAGGCTGCTATAAATACGGACTGGAAATTTCTAGAAAGATTTCAAGTATGTATAAACTTAAATACTATAAAATTAGGTAGGAAATTTCTGAAGAAAGAGTGATTTATATAACGGAAGGTTCCTGAAAAGCGAACAGGCAATCATATGATGCCAGGTTGCAACAAAGGCAGCTCGATATATATATATAAAGCAGGCAAGCTGTAAGTAGCTAAAAGGCAGGTTTCTGTAACGCCAAGTCAGTTTAGTGGCTGCTTTCCGTAAAGGCAGGTGTAATTAGTTTGCTAGTTAGTTACGTGTTCCACATATCATTTGAATTATTCTTTTGTCGAGATAATGTTCAACGAGCCAGTTTAAAGCGTATTCACACATGTTTAGTGGGAAAAATAAGAAACACTTGTTTTAGTCCTACCTGTGCAACTGAACTTTATTTTTACATTTTTAATATAGACTATCAATTTTTAAACAGAAATTCGTCCTTGGAATACGATTTGTCCAAGAGAAATGATTTAAGGTTAGATTTAAAACTTGCTTTGCTATCTATCAGACTCCTTATGTTATTCGGCAACTGATCGAAAATTTTTGTTGCTACATACTGAACTCCTTTCTGAGCCATTGGCAGATTTAATGACGGACAATAAAGTTTATTTTTTCCACTAGTGTCGTAGGTTTAAGACATTACTATTCTTTTAAAATTGATTATTTACTCTGACTTTCATTAGCGAGTATATGTATTGTGATGGTGCAGGTAAAATACCATGAAAAGGCATCTACATGACGACCGCAGGCAAATATCACACATTATCCTTACTGATCGCTTTCGTGAAATATTTTCTTTATAGGTAATGAGTTACCCAGACAATTATTCTGTAAGACAGTGTTGGGTGGAATTATACAAAATATGACAGGAGGTTGATTCTTTTATTTTCAGGACTAGTAATTATACAAAGAACAAAAGTAGCTGAAATTAACTCTCTGATAAGCTCAGTATTATGCTTCTTCCAGTGGAACTTTTCATCGATGTGTACGCCCAACAATGTGGAACATTCTACCCTATTTAACGACTCCTGTTCGTATGGTCTTTCAGTTCTTGTTATGACGCTATTTGTTGTGAATAACTGAATTTAGCGTGTTTTCTCTAAATTAAGGGAGAAACATGTAATGATTGAAAAGCATCTCTTGTGTTGTTTTCTCCCTAATTTGATTTTTTATAACTCTAGTATCGTCTGCAAAAAGTAGCAATTCTGCTTGTTGAATGTTAAGTGGAAGGTTGGAAGGTCTTTCACATATGTAAGGAATAAGAGTGAACCAAAAATTAAATCTTGTAGGACTTTGTGATTTCTCGCCAGTCACTAAAATTTTGTACATTCTCTATATTGTCTGAATTATTCAGCACAACTTTCTGCATTCTGTTTGCTAAGCATGATTCAAGCCAAACGTTCGTAAAGCCATCAGCTCCATAAAACTTAAGTTTTCGAAGAGAATAACATGATCTACACAATCAAGCGCCTTGGAAACACCACAAAAAACCAGCTGACGATATTTTATTATTTAAGGCTTGTAATATTTGGTAGGTTAATGAATAAATGGCAATCTCGTTCGAGCGACCTTTCTAGATTCCTGAACTGTGATATCCCAAATAAATTGTTTCTGCTTTAATGTGACAGTATTCTTGAGTACATTGCTTTTAGCACGTTTTGGAATATGATGTTAGTAAGGAAACTGGACGATAATTATTTAGATCTTTCTTGTCAGCTACCTTATAAAGCGGTTTAACAAGTGTATATTTTAAATCTGCCTGGGAAAATTCCTTCTGTCACTGATGCATTGCATATATCACTGAGGACGTTACTTACTAAGTTCGAACAAGTTTTCAGAGTTCTGCTTGAAATTCCATCAACACCATAAGAGCTTCCGTTTTCTAGCACTTTTGTAATTCTATTGGTTTCAGTGTAGGCTGTTGGTGCAACTCGAATTTTCATAAAGACAGAGAGCCAACCAGAAACTGCTGTAAAATAGTGCTGTTCTTACTTCGGATGGTAGTTTGAATTTACAGCAACAACCGTAACAGTTACATTGAACATGCATGTCTCAGAGCAATGTTTGTTAGTAATTGATACACTTTCCACAGAATTCTTATCTCTTAGGAAGGAAACTGAAGTAGTGAACAATACTAAAGTTCTGTCTGCTCTATCGTAACTTCACAGCTAAGTTAAAGTGCGCAAGTTAAGACTTTCTTTTATTTTTGAAAGTAAGTGAAAGGTTTGGACGAAACGACCTGTTTCACAGACAAAACTATATGAATGTTGTAACTGATCAATCATTTGCAAAATAAGGAACGAACCAGTGTTCATCTCATTGTTTCTGATTTGAAGGGGTCAGTCACCGTGTAGCGTGTGACAGAAATTACAACCATTGTACCTGAGAAACGTCTGCCTACACTTATCATCAGAAAGGGCAGAGTGAGTTCCCCTGAAGGAGGAGAATAAGAAAAGTAAAGTCGTCGCAGTTGTAGTAGAAGCAGGAGGAGTAGGGGGAAGGACGAGAGCACATCTCAGGGACCTCAAAAACCAATGCTAAATTCTAAGTCCCACTCAAGTACTCTCATATTCGTTTCGCAGGATAATTCTACTGGAAAACGTTTAGAAGTCAAAGAAAAGATTATTTTATAGGATTTCATTCACTGCAAAAAAAGTTATTTTAAGTGCATTATCAAGAAAGGGAACAATGTAAGCAGTATATTTCTTACCTAACAATATCAGTCTTTAATTCATGTTTTCAACATTAGCAGTACTGGTTTTGAAGAAAGGAACACAGTCTTGTTATCGACAAGACATGAAATACAATTAGTTTTTCACTTGACCTGTTGCTGTGAAATGTCATGTGTAGTCCAAACATGGAAGCTTCACACTGTTTTAAAGTTCGTTAGCCGTAGCACCATGAGACAAAACAGCGTCACGAGGGGAAATCGAAACCACTCTCTCTGATCAATAAAGCGTCTATAAATATACAAGACAAGCGAGTGCAATCCTCTTTCGCTTCTCTGAATTTTTAAGTAACTGAGCATTGAGTCTGGCCACTGTGCAACAAAGAAAACCCGGCCACAATGATGTCAATAGTTTTGAAAATAAATACGTTCTATTTATTATTTGTGGGTCGCCTAATCAAGGAAAACTTGTGTTGTTCATTAACACACAGTCATCAAGGATTTAAAAAACATCTTCCTTGTGAGAGACAACTAGCTCTTTAGACACACGAAGTGTTGAGTGGTATTGACAAGGGGTCTCAAACTGATTCCGTATTTCTAGGATTCCAGAAGTCTATTGACATTATACCATACAAGTGGCTTGCAGTGAAACTGCGTGTTTATGAAGTATCGTCTCAGTTACGCAAATGGATTCGTGATTTCCTGTCAGAGAGGCCACAGTTCACAGTAACTGACGGAAAGTCATCGAGAAGAACAGAAGTGATTTCTGGCTTTCGCCAGTGAAGTGTTATAGGCCCTTTGCTATTCTTTGTCCGTATAAACGATTTAGGAGACAATCTCAGCAGCCGTCTTAGATTGTTTGCAGATGATGCTGTCGTTTATCGTTTAGTTAAGTCATCAGAAGAGCAAAACAAATTGCGATACGATTTAGAAAAGATATCTATACGCTGCGAAAAATGGCTATTGACCCTAAATAACAAACAGTGTGTGAGGTCATCCACATAAGTGCTCAAAGAAATTCGTTAAACCGCGGTTACACTATAAATCAGGCCGTAATTTGAACTAAATACCTAGGAATTGCATTTACGAACAACTTTAATTGGAAAGAGTACATAGAAAATGTTTTGGGGAAGGCAAACCTAAGTCTGCAGAACACTTCGAAAATGTGACAGATCTACTAAGGAAACTGCCTACTCTACGCTTGTCCGTCCTCTTTTAGAATACTGCTGCACCGTGTGGGATCTTTACCAGACAACATTAACGGAGTACATTGAGAAAATTCAAAGAAGAGCAGCACTTTTTATGCTATCGCGAAATAGGGGAGAGAATGTCACTGACACGACACTGGATTTCACGTGAACATCATTAAAAGAAAGACGTTTTTCGTTGCGGCGGAATCTTCTCACGAAATTCCAATCACCAACTGGCTCCTGTGAAAGCGAAAATATTTTGTTGACGCCGATATACATAGGGAGAAACGATCATCACGATAAAATAAGGGAAATCTGAGCGCGGATGGAAAGACATAGGTGTTGGTTTTTCGGCGGGGTTTTCGATATTGGAATAATACAGAATCATTGTAAAGGTGGTTCGATGAACCTTCTTCCAGACACTTAAATGTGATTTGCAGAATATCAGTCACAATACAGATGATGTCGCCAATGTGACGAATGTGAATATAGCGTATTTTACGAAGAAAAAAAAACGGGGAACGCTGCAGGAACTTATCACTGTTGGTGTACAAAACACACGTTAACGAAAACGAGGTTTTTACTCCTCTAGAGCAGTGCCTCCACGATTGGTCAGGCTCTTCGTGCCAACCACAATGGTTGTTAGTTAGCTAGTTGATTAGGTTCTGATACGTTCGTATCGACTGGACCATTCAAATGGACTTGTAGTTGAAACTTCCTGGCAGATTAAAACTGTGTGCTCAACCGAGACTCGAACTCGGGACCTTTTGCCTTTCGCGGGCAAGTGCTCTACCATCTGAGCTACCGACGCACGACTCACAGACCGGTACTCACAGCTTTAATTCTGCCAGGTTCGCAGGAGAGCTTCTGTAAAGTTTGGAAGGCAGGAGACGAGATACTGGCAGAAGTAAAGCTGTCAGTAGCGGCCGTGAGTCGTGCGTCGGTAGCTCAGATGGCAGAGCACTTGCCCGCGAAAGGCAAAGGTCCCGAGTTCGAGTCTCGGTTGGGCACACAGTTTTAATCTGCCAGGAAGTTTCATAGCGCACACTCCGCTGCAGAGTGAAAATCTCATTCTGGAAACGTCCCCCAGGCTGTGGCTAAGCCATGTCTCCATAGTATCCTTTCTTTTCAGGAGTGCTAGTTCTGCTAGGTTCGCAGGAGAGCTTCTGTAGAGTTTGGAAGGTAGGAGACGAGATACTGGCAGAAGTAAAGCTGTGAGTACCGGTCGTGAGTCGTGCGTCGGTAGCTCAGATGGTAGAGCACTTGCCCGCGAAAGGCAAAGGTCACGGGTTCGAGTCTCGGTTGAGCACACAGTTTTAATCTGCCAGGAAGTTTCATATCAGCGCACACTCCGCTGCAGAGTGAAAATCTCATTCTGGGGACTTGTAGTTGTTGCGATGCAGCTGAAGTGAAGTCAACAACTCGGCCGTGGCGTACCTCCCGTCGGCTGCTCAGGCGGGAAGAAGTGACCCTCACGCGTCTTCAGATTGGCCACTGTCCTCTCACACATAGTTTTCTAATACGGCGGGAGGATCCCCCGATTTGTGATACTCGTGGTGTGCACATCTCTGTCCGGCACATTTTAACAGACTGCATTTTATACCGTGATGCAAGGGCAGAAGCACAAGTTGATGGGGATCTGTCCTGTGTTTTAGCTAATGGTGAGACGTGTGTGTCTAGGGTTTTAAAGTTTTGTGACGTGTCTGGACTCTGGCTTAAACTTTTAGGCTGGAGGTCTAGGTGTATTGCTGAGTAACTGGCTCCTCCCTTTTCTCCTTGCGGTCAGCCATCCACTTCCATCTGCTATATTGTTTTAGCTCCCTCTATACCACTTTCTTCCTGGGTTGTCCATGTTTCACTGCTGGCGGCATGCTGCGTCCCACGCTTCGGTGTGGGTAGGCACATATTTTTCCAAGCTAGTTTCCTGTGTCTTATGTTCTGTTTTACCTTATTGTTCTGAGTCTTTTCTTGACACCCATCTCAATCTGTTACTGAGCGGGCGCTGAAGACCTTGCCGTCGTGCGCCCTTAGAACCCTCTCCATCTTCATCACACAAGTGAGAGGTCTTACTCGTTCCGAGCATGGTAAAAGCCCTGTGCCCGTGCGCTTGAACAGTGAGCTGCGGACCGCCAACGTGACAGGTTCCCTGCGAGGCGGTGTGACGGAATCACGTGCGGTGGACGCGGCCGCCCCTCGGCAGTCGGTATTCGGCAGTTGTTTTGATGCACCGGAGTGCGGCGGGAGCCGACCATGACTGGGAATGCACCGCGAGTGTTTGAGTTGTTACTGTGTTCTACTTCATCCGCTACATAAACTGCGCGTTAAAATTTGGTTTGCTCGTTGCCTTGAGAAGTGTGGCGGGTGGTGTCTTTCAAGCTCCAGTGTGGACTAACGTTTCTTTCTGCTATCTGTTGTAGAAGCCGGGAGGTTTCTGTGTAAGCAACGAAAAGTCCTGGTTGTGGTGCTTGCTTAACGTTCTGCATCTACTTCTGCATACATACTCCGCAAGCCACCGTATGATGCGTGGCTGAGGGTATCCTGTACCACTACTTCCCATTTCTTTTCCTGTTCCACTCGCAAACAGAGCAAGGGAAAAACGACTGCCTACAGGGCTATTACAAATGATTGAAGCGATTTCATAAATTCTCTGTAGCTCCATTCATTGACATACGGTCACGACACACTACAGATACGTAGAAAAACTCATAAAGTTTTGTTCGGCTGAAGCCGCACTTCAGGTTTCTGCCGCCAGAGCGCTCGAGAGCGCAGTGAGACAAAATGGCGACAGGAGCAGAAAAAGCGTATGTCGTGCTTGAAATGCACTCACATCAGTCAGTCATAACAGTGCAACGACACTTCAGGACGAAGTTCAACAAAGATCCACCAACTGCTAACTCCATTCGGCGATGGTGTGCGCAGGTTAAAGCTTCTGGATGCCTCTGTAAGGGGAAATCAACGGGTCGGCCTGCAGTGAGCGAAGAAACGATTGAACGCGTACGGGCAAGTTTCACGCGTAGCCCGCGGAAGTCGACGAATAAAGCAAGCAGGGAGCTAAACATACCACAGCCGACAGTTTGGAAAATCTTACGGAAAAGGCTAAAGCAGAAGCCTTACTGTTTACAATTGTTACAAGCCCTGACACCCGATGACAAAGTCAAACGCTTTGAATTTGCGGCACGGTTGCAACAGCTCATGGAAGAGGATGCGTTCAGTGCGAAACTTGTTTTCAGCGATGAAACAACATTTTTTCTTAATGGTGAAGTGAACAGACACAATGTGCGAATCTGGACGGTAGAAAATCCTCACGCATTCGTGCAGCAAATTCTCAATTCACCAAAAGTTAACGTGTTTTGTGCAATCTCACGGTTTAAAGTTTACGGCCCCTTTTTCTTCTGCGAAAAAAACGTTACAGGACACGTGTATCTGGACATGCTGGAAAATTGGCTCATGCCACAACTGGAGACCGACAGCGCCGACTTCATCTTTCAACACGATGGTGCTCCACCGCACTTCCATCATGATGTTTGGCATTTCTTAAACAGGAGATTGGAAAACCGATGGATCGGTCGTGGTGGAGATCATGATCATCAATTCGTGTCATGGCCTCCACGCTCTCCTGACTTAACCCAATGCGATTTCTTTCTGTGGGGTTATGTGAAAGATTCAGTGTTTAAATCTCCTCTACCAAGAAACGTGCCAGAACTGCGAGCTCGCATCAACGATGCTTTCGAACTCATTGATGGGGACATGCTGCGCCGAGTGTGGGAGGAACTTGATTATCGGCTTGATGTCTGCCGAATCACTAAAGGGGCACATATCGAACATTTGTGAATGTCTAAAAAAACTTTTTGCGTTTTTGTATGTGTGTGCAAAGCATTGTGAAAATATCTCAAATAATAAAGTTATTGTAGAGCTGTGAAATCGCTTCAATCATTTGTAATAACCCTGTATATGCCTCCATATGAACCCTACTTTGTCTAATCTTATCTTCGTGGTCCTTACACGCAATGTATGTTGGCGACAGTAGAATTATTTGGCAGTCAACTTCAAATGCCGATTCTCTAAATTTTCTCAATAGTGTTTCTCGAAAAGAACGTCGCCGTCCCTCCAGGGATTCCCATTTGAGTTCTCGAAGCATCTCCGTAACATGTCTTGTTTGAATCCACTGGTAACAAATCTAGTAGCCCGCCTCTGAATTGCTTCGATTTTCTCCTTCAGTCCAACTTGGTACGGATCCTAAACATTCGAGCAGTACTCAAGAATAGGTCGCACCAGCGTCCTATATGCCATCTCCTTTCAGGTGAACCACTCTTTCCTAAAATTCTGTCAATAAACTGAATTCGACAATTCGCCTTCCCTACCACACTTCTCACATGCTCGTCCCACCTCATATCGTTTTGCAACGTTACGCCCAGATACTTAAACGACACGACTGTGTTAAGCAGGACACTAGTAGTACAAACATTACGGGTTTCTTCTTCCTACTCATCCGCATTAACTTACATTTTTTCACATTTAGAGCTAGCTGCCATTCAAATCAAACCAACTGGAAATTTTGTCTAAGTCGTCCTGTATATTCCCATGTTATGAGCTTATGGCTTGTGTTTACCGACAGCCGGTTTCTTTGCTGACAGCAACGGCATGGTTAGTTTAATATTGATTCCCAAGTGCTGAAAGGTAGCTGTCGGCTAAAGGTATTATGAATGATCAGTATGCTTGTTTCATCATTTCCAGGAGTATCATCATTCCACAACCGCAATACCAGATCGGATACGTCTAGCATCTTGGCTGTACCTTTACATAACACGAAATCTTTCTCCGTGTCATTCTCCATCTCAGCCATACGACTATGGAACGCGCTCCCCTGTGATCTGCGTCTTATCCAGAACCACTCAACATTCAAGAGGGAACTCAAGACTCACATATTAGGGACGGTATAGCCACCATTGTTGTGCCCCTCTCATCTTTTTCTTTCTCCTCTCCATCATAGCTTCGAATTTTACCATTCTATTTCTCTTCCTCTAACCTATCTACCTCTTCTATATCTCTTTCACCCCATTCCATCGTCTTATGTCTCTGCTTGAAGAGAATAACTCACAAGCTGCAAGAATATAACGAGAAAATTCCCAACTAGCAATAGGACTGACATTCATAAAAGAAAAATATGTTTACTTTCATATACATGGTCATTATTATTATTATTATTATTCTTGATTGTTATAATTATGTTTTGATTGTTATAATTATCATTGTACTACTTTTATAATCTCTATTTTTTTCTTTAATATTAATACTGTATAACATGTTATATGTCCTTAATGTTCTGTAGAAACTGAAATTTGTTGAACCTGAGTATGCCTGGTTAGGTGTAAGAGAGGGCCTGAAGGCCCTAATCTTGCCAGGTAAAATAAATGCATAAATAAATAAATAAATAGAGTTGTGAGTTACTCTCTTGAATGGTAAGTACATAAAGCTC
The DNA here is from genome assembly GCF_021461395.2 of Schistocerca americana. Taxonomy (NCBI): domain Eukaryota; kingdom Metazoa; phylum Arthropoda; class Insecta; order Orthoptera; family Acrididae; genus Schistocerca; species Schistocerca americana. The sequence continues at coordinate 22,409,846 of NC_060124.1, forward strand.
AGACGTAAGTGGTCAAATTTTAAAAGGAGCAAACAGCTGATTCTCATTAATGACAAAAACTCAAGGTGTCAATTTAGGTGTTAAATTTTAAGGGAAGCGACAGTTGTAGTGTTGCTCAGTGTAGTTGTTGATTTGACTTACGTACGAAAAAGCGCTTGAGGAAAATTGGCCTATTAACCTGTAGTAAGTCGTTTACCGCCTGTACAAAAAAAAAGTATGTTACAATTAAAAGGGTTAGCTTCCAGGTAATTTTGAAAAGTTACTAAATTTCAGATTTAAATTTTATGTCGTTAATTGCAAAGGACTAGTGTTCGTGTACATGCAATTTTGGTGTAAAAATTTTACATGTTGTAATAAAATTGTCTTTAAATGTCCTACGCTTTTCTGAGGGGGCTAGTGCCCATGTTTAGTAGTCCACAGATTTTGCTCAGTTAAATTATAGATTTTAAAAGTGCTACTGTATGGCGTTGTGCAACCATTATAGCGCGTACTTATTATCTAGTCGCGTGCACTAATGAAAGTTCGTTTTGCCTTCTTTGAAGGTAATCACCACAGCGGGTGACTACTTCGTAAATGTGAAGTTGTACCCATTGGCTTCAGTCGAGATGTTATTGTGTGTTGTTTTCTTTTTTAATATGTGTGGCTAGTGCATCGAAGTAATTAAGAAATTCTTGCCAGTTTTGCGAAGAACTTTATATGTCCTTAGTGCTACTAGTCAGTAATCTTAATGGTTTTTATTTATTTCGGTAAGACGGTTCATGATGTGGATTCACGATATAAGTAATCCTGTTGAAGGCTCTAAGTACCAGTGTATGTTCCTTAAATGATTTTAGTAAATGGTTTGTGATCCTATTGTCTCGTGTCTTTCCACTCAAGGCTCACTGTATCCAAGCTATTCCGCTCTAAAGGTTTTGAAAGGGTCGTTAGTTCAAAAGTAATTCCATTTGTCTTCACCAATCCCGAACCCCTCCCCCTTCGTATCATATTCCATATACCATTTGAACGATTCTTTTATCGAAATGATGTGGAGTGAGTCAGTTTGCACGATATCAATATATGATTAGTTTTAGTATTAATGAACAAATTATTATTTTAGTGCTACTCATGCAACTATAGTACAAACAAGTTTTTTCTTTGTCAATGGAACAGAAGAAGTTGCCCAGAAGAAATGATTTAACTTTTTTCTACCTGTCAGACATTTCACTATATTGGGCAAATGATCAAAGATTTTTGTTTCTGTACATGTAATTCCTTTCTGAGTCTATAGCAGCTGTATTAATGGGCAATGGAGATCATTTTTCCTTCTAGTGTTGTGGCTACGGACATCAGTCTTCTTCTCAAATTGCGATGGATTACTTGTGACGCATTTCATTAGTTAATATAGGTACCCTGATGGCGAAGTTAAAACGCCTACTCCTTCAACAGGTACCTACAGGGTGTTTCAAAAATGACCGGTATATTTGAAACGGCAATAAAAACTAAACGAGCAGCGATAGAAATACACCGTTTGTTGCAATATGCTTGGGACAACAGTACATTTTCAGGCAGACAAACTTTCGAAATTACAGTAGTTACAATTTTCAACAACAGATGGCGCTGCGGTCTGGGAAACTCTATAGTACGATATTTTCCACATATCCACCATGCGTAGCAATAATATGGCGTAGTCTCTGAATGAAATTACCCGAAACCTTTGACAACGTGTCTGGCGGAATGGCTTCACATGCAGATGAGATGTACTGCTTCAGCTGTTCAATTGTTTCTGGATTCTGGCGGTACACCTGGTCTTTCAAGTGTCCCCACAGAAAGAAGTCACAGGGGTTCATGTCTGGCGAATAGGGAGGCCAATCCACACCGCCTCCTGTATGTTTCGGATAGCCCAAAGCAATCACACGATCATCGAAATATTCATTCAGGAAATTAAAGACGTCGGCCGTGCGATGTGGCCGGGCACCATCTTGCATAAACCACGAGGTGTTCGCAGTGTCGTCTAAGGCAGTTTGTACCGCCACAAATTCACGAAGAATGTCCAGATAGCGTGATGCAGTAATCGTTTCGGATCTGAAAAATGGGCCAATGATTCCTTTGGAAGAAATGGCGGCCCAGACCAGTACTTTTTGAGGATGCAGGGACGATGGGACTGCAACATGGGGCTTTTCGGTTCCCCATATGCGCCAGTTCTGTTTATTGACGAAGCCGTCCAGGTCAAAATAAGCTTCGTCAGTAAACCAAATGCTGCCCACATGCATATCGCCGTCATCAATCCTGTGCACTATATCGTTAGCGAATGTCTCTTGTGCAGCAATGGTACCGGCGCTGAGGGGTTGCCGCGTTTGAATTTTGTACGGATAGAGGTGTAAACTCTGGCGCATGAGACGATACGTGGACGTTGGCGTCATTTGGACCGCAGCTGCAACACGGCGAACGGAAACCCGAGGCCGCTGTCGGATCACCTGCTGCACTAGCTGCGCGTTGCCCTCTGTGGTTGCCGTACGCGGTCGCCCTACCTTCCAGCACGTTCATCCGTCACGTTCCCAGTCCGTTGAAATTTTTCAAACAGATCCTTTATTGTATCGCTTTTCGGTCCTTTGGTTACATTAAACCTCCGTTGAAAACTTCGTCTTGTTGCAACAACACTGTGTTCTAGGCGGTGGAATTTCAACACCAGAAAAATCCTCTGTTCTAAGGAATAAACCATGTTGTCTACAGCACACTTGCACGTTGTGAACAGCACACGCTTACAGCAGAAAGACGACGTACAGAATGGCGCACCCACAGACTGCGTTGTCTTCTATATCTTTCACATCACTTGCAGCACCTGACTGAACTTATGCCTGCGAGAGTAGAAGCTGTCATCAAAGCTTAGGATGGGCCTACACCATATTGAATTCCAGAATTACCGATGGAGCGTGCGACGAACTTGTAAGTCACTTGCAGCCAGGTGTCCGGATACTTTTGATCACTTAGTGCATATAAATCTAGTAGAAAGCGTCGGATGCTCTCTAAGGCTGTTCGTAGATGACGCGGTTATCAATTACGGAATAACAACGCCAGAAGATAGTAACGATTTGCAGAATGACCTCCAGAGAATTGATGAATTGTGCAGGCTCTGGAAGATGACCCTGAACGTAAATAAATGTAACATATTGCGCATACATAGGATAAGAAAGCCACTAGTTTCCTCGTTTACTTACACTATTGATGACAAACCGCTGGAAACAGTAACTGCCGTAAAATATCTAGGATTAACTGTCCAGAGCGACCTTAAGTGGAATGACTGCATAAAACAAATAGCGGGAAAAACAGATGCCAGACCCCAATTCATAAGAAGAATATTATGGAAAAGTAACTCGTCCCTGAAGGAAGCGGCTTATAAGGCGGTTGTTCGACCGATTCTTGAGTATTGTTCATCTGTCTGGGATCCCTACCAGATAGGACTGATAGAAGAGATAGAGAAGATTCAACGAAGAGTGGCTGGCAGACGTTACGAGAGAGCACTTACCGGGAAGAGTCGGACAATTAATTACTCCCCCCCCCCCCCCCCCCCACTCTCCCCCTGCACATACACCTTACGTAATGAGCATGAGAAGGAAATTCAAGAAATTAGAGCCAATATAGATGCTTAACGATGACCATTCTTCCCAAGCGTTATTCGCATGTGGAACAGGGTTGGAGGGTTCAGTTAGTGGTACAAAAAGTACCTTCCGCCACACGCCTTTAGGTGGCTTGGGTAGTATAATGCAGGTGTCTTATTTTTAGTATTTATTATATATTCTTATTTTTATGACATATTCTACATCCTTGGTGATCTCCTCATTATGGATCTATTGTTTAAAAGTACAGGTTGTATGAAGAAGAATCATACGATTTTTTTTAAAAAAATCATAACTATTATGTTATTTGAGATACGTGCATGAGCAACGTACTGTTGGAAAAAGCAAACTCTCTAGTTTTACACGGTTCCCGCTAGGTTGCAGCACTGTGCGCCCACTTCAGTTGTAGTAAAAATGCTGTCGGGACAACAGAAAGCGTTTTGTGTCCTACATTTTGCCCTGTGCGGGTCAGTAGTAACTTTTCAGCGTGACTTCCGTGCTAGCTATGGTGTGGATCCTCCTACAGCACAAAGCATTAGACGATTGCATGAACAATTCCGAGAAACAAGTTGTCTGTGTAAAGGCAAATCGCCTGGCCGTTCACGATTGTCTGACACAGACATCGAACGCATCCGCCGTAGCTTCACAAGGAGTCTGCAGGAATCTCTTCGCCGAGCAGATCAACACCTCAACATGCCCCCTATGTTCATCTGGCGTATGTTGCGTCGACGTTTACACAGCAAATCATAAATATTCAGCTACTGCAAGGTCTTCTTGAAGGTGACAAACTACAACGTGTGGAGTTCTGTAATTTCATTCTTGGCAAGATGGAGGATGACAGAATTTTTACACGTTTAGTGTTTAGTGACGAGGTAACATTCCATTTCAATGGAAAAGAACGGTCAAATGTGAGAATATGGAGTACAGAACAAACACATGAAGTTGTGCAACATGAGAGCGACTCTCTGAAATTTAATGTGTTTTGTGCAGTTTCTCGAGAAAAGGCGTATGGTTCATTTTTCTTTGCCGAGAACACTGTTACAGGAAGCACATATCTCGATATGCTTGAGAACTTTCTTTTTCGACAATTGGAGACTGGTTCGAACGACTTCATTTACCAGCAGGATGGATCAGCGCCACTGGAAGTTCGGGAATTTTTAAATCAAAATATTACTGAACGACGGATCGGTCACACAGGCCCATATGATACAGCCTTATTTTACTCCAAGGTCACCGGACCTGACTGCGTGTGATTATTTCTTGTGGGGGTTGTAACACCATAGCTCTACTGCTCTACTGATTTATTTTGCCTTTTGTTTTATTTAATGTTATATCGTTGAGTTTCTGTAAATGTTGTTGGATTGAATCGAAAATACAAAATTGTATACTCCTTTCTTTGCAGAAACTTTGATGTCTTTTAGAGTATAGGAAGTGTAATCTACAAGCAAATTATATGTTTTGTCTTCCTCATATAATCTCTTTGGTTATCTTTAAAATTAAATAATTTTATGTAAATAATTTTGTGTAGAACTACCAATATATACAAATGTTCTGTTTTATTTAAAATGTGTGTTTGCTGTTATGTAAACTGCTGACCTTCACTTAGGGTTCTTAGTTAGGTCATATGAAAAAGATGTTGTGGTTCCCCTCGCGAACGGAACTGTGTAGCGCGCGCATATCGTGGTTGGCATAGGTAGAAAAGGTGGAATTAAGAGTCAGTCGGGAACGAGCTACTAAACTGTCAACTGCTCATGTAAAAGTTGTGTATTGGTTTCGAGAGAGGCTTTTCCTGGCGCTTTCCAATGCCTCGGATGGATAGATAAAAAGCTGGAACTATTCTGAAATTGGTATTTATCATCGCCACCAAGAAATGACAGAGTCCAGCAATTCTAGTTGAAAACCCACCTACCAACATGCAATCGCCGCCACATTGCGCAATCACTGTAATGGAACACTGTAGTAATGAACAGTGAAGGATCAGCTTATTCGATGTGTTAGTGTGCTCAAATATAAGATAATTTATAACTGAATTTATCTACCTACCTTGATTTTTTTTCTTTATTATAACAACTCTCAGGTTCCTCTCCGTTTGAACTAAAGTGATTACCGAGTGTTCTAACTGAAAGAACATTAAAGCGCAGTGTTTTGCTAATTAATGCCTCTTGAACATAGTAAACAGAAAGTTAAAGTTAATGTGGCAAGAGAGTGAGTTAAAGTTAATGATGCTTGCTGAAAACAAATTTCCTATTAAAACTGCTTATTAATATGTTGTTGCCAACTTCAAAATTAAAAGTTCTTAAGACTGAGGCTAATAAAGTTCTGCTTAGTAAATGATCCCATTACTGCCTGTTGTAAATCGCAGAAGGTGAGTCAGTATCTTACAAATATGTTAATTTTGTGTCTCACTGTAGTAAGAGTGGAAAACTGCAGTTGTGGAAAGTTATGTACTCATGCTTGCTAAGCACTTGTTTCTTTTGTGTATTGAAAGTGCATATTAATAGTGTAATAGTATCCACAGGTTAACCTTTATGCTCATGATAAATAACAGTTAATAGAAAGACCACTATTTATGAAAACAATTATTTCTTTATCCAATAGACAGTGAGAAGTAATCTGTTAGTGAATTCCATTTAACTTTCATTGTAAATAGGAAAGTATTCAATTGGAGAGAGGCTTAACCTGTGATCAGCTCATAATTTTGCAGTGAACTACATTTACAATTTTACGTCAGCTAGGAAAATGTGTGAAAAGTAATACTGAACCTATGTCCAATCTATGATCCTACAGTGAATATTAATAGTAATGTTATAAAGACCATTCAGACTGAATAAGCCCTGAAAGTAATAGTGTGTATTGTTATCTGTTATATTTATGCAAATAGTTTGTTCCGCTCTGTCAGCTTCTAATCTTACCGTGAACATATGCAGGTGTCAGAGTTCATTGCACTCGCGTGTGGCAAAATATAGGTTGTGTTTGTCCGTTAAAGTTACTCATACCTAATTTCTTAAACAAGAATGTTAATCATTCTCTTGCCTAATTAGGCTGGCGACCGATTTCTTTATTCTTTAAATAGTGTAGCTAGGTAAAATATTATTTGTTACTGTTTGAATATTTGCGTAATTCTGGCTTTCACTTCCGATAAGCCACCTCCGCTATGTACAACACGGTCAACATAACAAAATTCCTCTCAGAGGGTAACACTGCTCTGTTTCTTCATACAATAATTACTTGAATAAGAATAATTTCATTATACGAATTGCCTTCAGCGTTGAGGTTATGGTATAGTAGTAGCAGACGGGAAAGTTATAGGGTCTACAAAAGACTGTTTATGTGACTCCGTTACCAACAAATGAATGAACTGAGAAATCGCATAACAACGGCTGTGAAATTTGTAAGTCAAGACATGCTCGTTGCGGTTTGGGAACAGCATTGACATATGCCGTGCATCCCAAGGCGGGCATACTGAAGTATGAAAAGGTATGAAAAAAAGCTTTACGAGTTTCCCGTTCATCAAAAAACATTATTCATTGTATATGTTTTTAGTTTCAGAATTATAGACGTCCCAAAACTGATGATTCTTTTTGATACACCCTGTGTATCTCGTCTGTCCCTACTCCGGTATTATGCTCCAGCGTGTTGGCTGTCGCTGCAGGTGACGTGCGGTGACGTGGCGGTCGGTGATTGGGAGGCAGCGTGCGGCGTTAATAGTTGGCCGGCCCGCCTCTCAAATTCCATTATGCGGCCGCACCGGCGGCGCGCATGAATACTTGAGAGGCGAGGGGCGGGCTTTGTTCGGCGGCCGTGTCTGGGCAGGCAGCGCCAAATGTCAAGTGGCGGCACAATCAGCTTCTGAGCTCAGCCCGGCCGGCCTGCTTAGAGCCTTCATCTGCATACTGGCGGGGTCGTCCCGGCCGCGCACACAGCCGCCGGCGGCCGCTCGCTGCGCACCTGTTTAACGTGGCGGACCTTCATTAGCTATTGAGTGGCCCAGCGACGGCGTCAGCGACCGCCCGGGTACCCCGGGGGAGACACGCGCGCCGAGGTCAATCCGGCCGGCGAACGGGTGGAGGGCGGTCAGCAAGGAGGTGGCGAGAGGGCTGCTTCGTCAGCCTGCACTTCCAAAAACTGGTCATGTTCACTATTGCCGACATACAGGGGGTAGGCAAAATAATGTTAACAGTGGTAGTAAATAGCGAAAGGCTATTTACAATTTGTACAGAAACCAGATGGCAGTTATAAGAGTCGAGGGGCACGAAAGGGAAGCAGTGGTTGGGAAGGGTGTGAGACGGGGCTGTAGCCTCTCCCCGATGTTATTCAATCTGTATATTGAGCAAGCAGTAAAGGAAACAAAAGAAAAGTTCGGAGTAGGTATTAAAATCCATGGAGAAGAAGTAAGAACTTTGAGGTTCGCCGATGACGTATTTCTGTCAGAGACAGCAAAGGACTTAGAAGAGCAGTTGAACGGAATGGACAGTGTCTCGAAAGTTGGATATAAGATGAACATCAACAAAAGCAAAACGAGGATAATGGAATGTAGTCGAATTAAGTCGGGTGATGCTGAGGGAATTAGTTTAGGAAATGAGACACTTAAAGTAGTAAAGGATTTTTGCTATTTGGGGAGCAAAATAACTGATGATGGTCGAAGTAGAGAGGATATAAAATGTAGACTGGCAGTGGCAAGGAAAGCGTTTCTGAAGAAGAGAAATTTGTTAACATCGAGTGTAGATGTAAGTGTCAGGAAGTCGTTTCTGAAAGTATTTGTATGGAATGTGGCCATGTATGGATGTGAAACATGGACGATAAATAGTCTGGACAAGAAGAGAATAGAAGCTTTCGAAATGAGGTGTTACAGAAGAATGCTGAAAATTAGACGGGTAGATCACATAACCAATGAGGAGGTATTGAATGGAATTGGGGAGGAGTTTGTGGCACAACTTGACAAGGAGAAGGGACCGGTTGGTAGGACATGTTCTGAGGCATCAAGGGATCACCAATTTAGTATTGGAGGGCAGGTGGAGGGTAAAAATCGTAGAGGGAGACCAAGAGATGAATACACTAAACAGACTCAGAAGGATGTGGGTTGCAGTAAGTACTGGGAGATGAAGAAGCTTGCACAGTATAGAGTAGCGTGGAGAGCTGCATCAAAATCGGTCTCAGGAGTGAAGACCACAACAACAACAACATGTTTGACGGTCAGACACGCAGGTAAGACACGTATCGCGCTGGACTGTGCGTGTTCAGTACGGACTAGGCACCGGTGCAGGGTGTCTACGAGCAGCGTACACTTCGCATTTGCAGTCAGAGGCCGAGGTCGACGTGCAATGGAAGTCCCAAAGAGGGCAGATTGTGGGGGTCGATTAGCTGGAGCATCTGTAACCAAGACAGCCCACTTATTGAATGTTCCAGGAGCAACTGTTTCATCAGTCATGACAGCCTACACAAAACATGGAAAGACATCATCGTGTAAACGTAATAGCGCGCGCAAATCAGAACTAAATGACAGAGATCGTCGTACGCTAACAAGAATTATGTCAAAACAACACAAAACTATAGACTGCCGCCGGCTGGTGTGGCCGTACTGTTCTAGACGCTTCAGTCTGGAACCGCGTGTCCGCTACGTTCGCAGGTTCGAATCCTGCCTCGGGCATGCATGTGTGTGATGTCCTTAGGTTAGTTAGGTTTAAGTAGTTCTAAGTTCTACGGGACTGATGACCACATATGTTAAGTTCCATAGTGCTCAGAGCCATTTGAACCATTTTTTTCATAGACTGCAGGGCGCAATAGCCATCTTCGAGACCCTGTATCTATCGACACTGTCAGCCGAGAACTCCATAAAGCGAATATTCGTGGTCGAGCAGCTATACCTAAACCATTAGTGACGGCAACCAACGCAAAGAAGCGTAAAACATGGTGTCAGGAGCATAAATCCTGGACGGCTGATCAGTAGAAACACGTCATATGGTCCGGCAAGTCGACGGTTTCGTTATTTCCAACATCGAGCGTCTGGAGAACGGAAAGAAGTCTACAGTCATGATTGCTTGATTCCCACGATTAAACAAGGAGTTGGAAGTGTGATGATGTGGGCAGCCATATCATGGTATTCAGCTGGTCGCGTCATTACTGTCAAAGTGCCGTGTTACAGGCAGCGATTATGTCAACATTTTAGGTGATCAGGTGCACTCCATGATTCAAATGTTGTTCCCCAATAATGATGCCATATTTCGGGACGATAATGCACGCATTCATACAGCCAGGGCAGTACAATTGTAGTATAAGGAGCATGCAACTGAACTGCAGAGTGTCCCTGAACATTATCGAATCCTTGTGGGCGGCATTGGAGCGCAGGCTGCAGAGCAGATTTCCGTCTCCATCGTCACTACATGAGTTAGAAGAGATTCCGATTCAAAGAGCGACATAACATTCCACTGGAGACTGTACATATTATGTCAGTATTCCAAGGAGAATCGCAGCTGTATTACGGGAAAATGGGGGTCCAACCCCTTATTAATAAACCATTCCCAGTGAGTACAGGTGTCCACAATATTTTTCCTATCCCCTGTACACTGAGGTGAAAAAAGTAACGGGATAACGATATGCGCATATACATATGGCGGTAGTGCGGCGCACACAAAGTATAAGGGCATTGCATTGTCGGAGCTGTCATTTGTACTCAGATGTTACATTTTAAAAAAAATCCGGAGTGATTACGAACGCGGAATGGCACTTGGAGCTACACGCCACGAACATTCCATTTCAGAAATCGTTTGGGAATCCAATATTCCGCCGGCCGCGATGGCCGAGCGGTTCTAGGCGCTTCAGTCCGGAACCGCGCGACTGCTACGGTCGCAGGCTCGAATCCCGCCTCGCGCATTGATGTGTGTTATGTCCTTAGGTTAGTTAGGTTTAAGTAGTTCTAAGTTCTAGGGGACTGACGACCTCCGATGTTAAGTCCCACAGTGCTCAGAGCCATTTGAACCATTTTTGAACCAATCCAATATTCCGGGATCCTCAGTCTCAAAAGTGTGCCGAGAATACCAAATTTCCGGCATTACCTCTCACCACGGACAACGAAGTAGCCGATGGCCTTCACTTAACGGTCGAAGGCAGCGGTGTTTGCGTAGTCAGTCATAACATACGGGCAACACTACGTGAAATAATCGCAGACATCAATGTGGAACGTTCGATGAAAGTAAGTCAATGCCACGAAATTTGGCGTTAATGGGCTATGGCAGGGGGCGACAGGCGCGAATGCCTTTGCTAACAGCACAACATCGCCAGCAACACCTCTGCTGCGCCCGAGACCGCATCGGTTGGACCCTAGACGACTGGAAAATCATGGCAGTGTCAGATGAGTGTCGATTTCTGTTGGCATGCGCTGAGTGTGCGACAGACCACACGAGGCCATGGGCTCAAGTTGTCGACAAACCATTGTGAAAGCTGGACGTGCCTCCATAATGGTGTGGGCTGTGTTTAGGTGGAATGGAGTGGGTCTACTGGTTCAAGTGAACCGATCATTGAGGGGAAATGGTTTTCTTCGGCTACTTGGAGACCATTTGCAGCCATCCATTTTTTGGATGACAGTGCAGTGTGTCAAGCGGGCACAATCGCTCGCGATTCGTTTGAAGAATATTCTGGACATTTCTAGCGAATGATTTATCCACCCAGATCGTCCGACATAAAACCCATCGGATATTTATGAGACATAATCCAGAGGTCAGTTTGTGCACAAAATCCTGCACCGGCAGCACTTTCGCAGTTACAGAAGGCTATAGAGTTAGCATGAGTCAGTATTACTGCAGGGGAGCTCAAACGACTTTTTGAGTCCATTCAACGTCGAGTTACTGCCCTATGCCTGTCAAAAGAAGATCCGACGTGATTTCAGGATGTATCCCATGACTTCTGTAACCTCAGTGTATTCGTCTAGTCCGAAACGGCAGCTTTCCTGATATTTAAGATAATTCTCGTTTATTGTTCCGTCTCTGTTGCACATTTTTAATTAGATTACATGTTGTGATCATCCAGGACCAACTTCGGATCTAACAAGGGAACCTCCCCATCGCACCCCCCTCAGATTTAGTTTTAAGTTGGCACAGTGGATAGGCCTTGAAAAACCGAACACAGATCAATAGAGGAAACAGGAAGAAGTTGTGTGGAACTATAAAAAAATAAGCAAAATATACAAACTGAGTAGTCGATGCGGAAGATAGGCAACATCAAGGACATTCCGAGATAAGGAGCGCCGTGGTCCCGCGGTTAGCGTGAGCAGCTGCGGAACGAGAGGTCCTTGGTTCAAGTCTCCCCACATTCGAAAAATTTTTCTTTATTTTAGCAAAGTTATGATCTATCCCTTCGTTCATTGACGTCTCTGTTCACTGTTTAGTGTCTGTGTTGTTCGACCGCACCGCAAAACCGTGCGACTAGTAGACGAAAGGACGTGCCTCTCTAATGGGAACCGAAATCTTTTGATCGCAAGGTCATAGGTCAACCGATTCCTCCACAGGAAAACACGTCTGATATATTCTATACGACACTGGTGACGGCATGTGCGTCACATGACAGGAATATGTTGTCGACCCACCTAACTTGTACACTTGGCGAATGGGTAAAAAGATTCTTCTACCTTGCCCGATTTAGGTTTTCTTGTGGAAGTGATAATAACTCCCAAAAAAGTGATGAAAACATAAGAGTTTGTCACATAAACTGCAACAAATGAATCCAAAAGTCTCACACTCGCACACTTTTCCCTGTGCTCTGTCAAAACATATGTTTTTTACGTTTTCAAATTTTTCCGTGTGTAGACCGTCAAATCCTGCATATGTCCAAGCAAATCTGGTCCTGGAATTTTGGAGGGCGAAGTTGATTATGTGTGAGTGCCTGAACTTTGATAATTGTCTGAAAATAAAAAATTAAACTTTTTGCTCGAAGGAAGACTTGAACCAGGAACCCCTCGTTCCGCAGCTGCTCACGCTAACCACGGGACCACAGCGCCCCTTGGCTCCCGTTCTCCTTGATGTTGCGTATGTTGCGCATGGACAACTCAGTTTGTATATTTTACTTATTTTTTCATAGTTCCACACAACTTCTTCCTGTTTTCTCAATTGATCTGTGTTCAGTTTTTCAAGGCCTATCCACTGTGCCAACTTATAACTAAATCTGAGGGGGGTGCGATGGGGAGGCTCCCTTGTAAGAACGCAACTACTTAAACCTGTGATGATCCTGAGCGACCGAAACATGTGATCTAATTAAAACTGTGCAGCTGATACGAAACAATAAATGAGAATTATCTTAAATAGCGATGTACTTTTCTTAGAAGACAGGCTGGAGAAAGATAAATCTACGTTTATAGCAACTGATAATGTAATAGAAGGAGAAATTGTAGTTAATATAGAAGAGAGAGGGGATCCAGTTTCAGACATAATTTAAAATCGTTCTGGGGGACTTGAAATCAAAAAGACAGAAGGGAGAGATAACATTCCCGTGCTGCGGCTCGCGTTGGTGCTGTTGTAGGTTTTCGTCCTCTGTTGGAGGCCAGGCTGCATCGTTCAGTTGACATAGTTGAAGTTGTTTGTATTCATCTTGTTTTGACTGGCGCCCCTTGGTTTCGCAAGCGTTGCTTGTCTGCTAGTGGCAGCAGCGGCGTTATCGATATGTAGTAACTCGTGTGAATGAGCAGTTCGGTTGGGGACTCCGGAGGAGCCAAGACGGCAGTGCAAGTTCACGCCGGGACCGCTGCCAGCACGCATGCACTGCCCAATGGAAGGGCTGTGGTCGCGAGGGTACACGACCTAGTCGTCAACCGGATCCAACAAGCTTTAAGTTGAGTGGATTTTAATCCTAGCAATGAAACCTCCACCATTGTGAGATCTCGCAATTCTCCAGTGACTTGGATTCGTGTTGCTGCTCGTAGTGTCGCCGAGACGAAGAGCAGCGAGTGGAGTGCTTGGGGAAGACGGATCTAATTAGATCTCCTCGACTTCTTGTTACTAATTGCTGCTTTCTATGTGTTACTATTTGTTAAGTTCAACCAGCGGTATTTTTCCTGCCTGCTGGCCGCTAACGCCCCAGTTACCTGACCTGGGGGTTAGTGTATGCACCGGCAGTGTACGTTTCTTCGCCTTGCCGCTGCTGTCCTGTGAGGCGTGTAGTTTTGACAGTTTCCTTGATTTGTAGGTCGGTTGGTGTTTCTTCTACTCTGGTAGCAGTGGTTCCTTTCTCCTTTCGGACGCTCAAACACAGCATTCTGAGGACATAGTGCTGACCGCCGGTTCCGGCTTTGGCGTGGTGTTCCATCATTGCATTGGTTATCGAACATTAGGTAGCTTCAGCAGATTATCATTAGTCATTCGTCAGACTGCTACTAGTCTGAGTTACCATCTTGTGAAGTGAATACAACTCTTGGCTGCCTTTCTCATCGCTCACGAAAGTGCTTTTGGTCTGACCTACTCAGAGGTCGGTTCCTGGAGCACTGTCTGTGACTAGCCCCTGTGTTTCATTATTGTGTTATTATTTTATTATTGTATTACCAGGTTACCATCATTTTTCTACATCTACATCTACATTTATACTCCACAAGCCACCCAGCGGTGTGTGGCGGAGGGACTTTACGTGCCACTGTCATTACCTCCCTTTCCTGTTCCAGTCGCGTATGGTTCGCGGGAAGATCGACTGTCTGAAAGCCTCCGTGCGCGCTCTAATCTCTCTAAGTTTACATTCATGATCTCCTCGGGAGGTATAAGTAGGGGGAAGCAATATATTCAATACCTCATCCAGAAACGCACCCTCTCGAAACCTGGCGAGCAAGCTACACCGCGATGCAGAGCGCCTCTCTTGCAGAGTCTGCCACTTGAGTTTGTTAAACATCTCCGTAACGCTATCACGGTTACCAGATAACCCTGTGACGAAACGCGCCGCTCTTCTTTGGATCTTCTCTATCTCCTCCGTCAACCCGATCTGGTACGGATCCCACACTGATGAGCAAAACTCAAATATAGGTAGAACGAGTGTTTTGTAAGCCACCTCCTTTGTTGATGGACTACATTTTCTAAGGACTCTCCCAATGAATCTCAACCTGGTACCCGCCTTACCAACAATTAATTTTATATGATCATTCCACTTCAAATCGTTCCACACGCATACTCCCAGATATTTTACAGAAGTAACTGCTACCAGTGTTTGTTCCGCTATCATATAATCATACAATAAAAGATCCTTCTTTCTATGTATTCGGAATACATTACATTTGTCTATGTTAAGGGTCAGTTGCCACTCCCTGCACAAAGTGCCTATCCGCTGCAGATCTTCCTGCATTTCGCTACAATTTTCTAATGCTGCAACTTCTCTGTATACTACAGCATCATCCGCGAAAAGCCGCATGGGACTTCCGACACTATCTACTAGGTCATTTATATATATTGTGAAAAGCAATGGTCCTATAACACTCCCCTGTGGCACGCCAGAGGTTACTTTAACGTCTGTAGACGTCTCTCCATTGATAACAACATGCTGTGTTCTGTTTGCTAAAAGCTCTTCAATCCAGCCACACAGCTGGTCTGATATTCCGCAGGCTCTTACTTTGTTTATCAGGCGACAGTGCGGAACTGTATCGAACGCCTTCCGGAAGTCAAGAAAAATAGCATCTACCTGGGAGCCTGTATCTAATATTTTCTGGGTCTCATGAACAAATCAAGCGAGTTGGGTCTCACACGATCGCTGTTTCCGGAATCCATGTTGATTCCTACATAGTAGATTCTGGGTTTCGAAAAACGACATGATACTCGAGCAAAAAACATGTCCTAAAATTCTACAACAGATCGACGTCAGAGATATAGGTCTATAGTTTTGCGCATCTGCTCGACGACCCTTCTTGAAGACTGGGACTACCTGTGCTCTTTTCCAATCATTTGGAACCCTCCGTTCCTCTAGAGACTTGCGGTACACGGCTGTTAGAAGAGGGGCAAGTTCTTTCGCGTACTCTGTGTAGAATCGAATTGGTATCCCGTCAGGTCCAGTGGACTTTCCCCTGTTGAGTGATTCCAGTTGCTTTTCTATTCCTTGGACACTTATTTCGATGTCAGCCATTTTATCGTTTGTGCGAGGATTAAGAGAAGGAACTGCAGTGCGGTCTTCCTCTGTGAAACAGCTTTGGAAAAAGGTGTTTAGTATTTCAGCTTTACGCGTGTCATCCTCTGTTTCAATGCCATCATCATCCCGGAGTGTCTGGATATGCTGTTTCGAGCCACTTACTGATTTAACGTAAGACCAGAACTTCCTAGGATTTTCTGTCAAGTCGGTACATAGAATTTTACTTTCGAATTCACTGAACGCTTCACGCATAGCCCTCCTTACGCTAACTTTGACATCGTTTAGCTTCTGTTTGTCTGAGAGGTTTTGGCTGCGTTTAAACTTGGAGTGAAGCTCTCTTTGCTTTCGCAGTAGTTTCCTAACTTTGTTGTTGAACCAACAATTTATTTTCTCACTTATTTGATTATCAGTTGCGTGTCGTTTTGAATTAACCTAGTTATTTTATTTGCTGTTTTATTATATGTTCCTAAATTTTTTAATATAATTGCCATTTTTGGCGTTACAGCAAGTTTAAACTTTTGTGCTCCCAAGTTTACTATCATTTTGTCTCACCTGTTTAGTGATTAGTTGCCTGTCTTTTAAATCAACTTTTGCTATTACCTTGCTGTTTGGCAGTATGTTTGTTAATTTTTTTTTAATAATTGCCATTCTTGGCGTTAAAGGCCTTCAGCCGTGACTGTCGCTACTTGTCTTAAAATTCTAATGTAGCAATTGTATTTTAGCAGTTAACCTTTTCGACCTTGGTGATTTGATTTCAGTATTTTAATAATTGTAGTCTGTAAGTTGCAACAACTTAAACAATTCTTAATTTATTGCCATTAAGATCTTCAGCCGTGAGTATCGTTACTTACTTAAAGCCGGCCAGTGTGGCCGAGCGGTTCTAGGCGCTACAGTCTGGAACCGCGCGACCGCTGCGGTCGCAGGTTCGCATCCTGTCTCGGGCATGGGTGTGTGTGATGTCGTTAGGTTAGTTAAGTTTAAGTAGTTCTAAGTTCTAGAGGACTCATGACCTCAGAAGTCCCATAGTGCTCAGAGTCATTTATCAGAATCTCGAGAAAACATCATCCACACATCCCGAGTTCGAGTCTCGGTCCAGCACACAGTTTTAATTTGCTAGGAAGTTTCATCATCCACACAGTTTCAAGGATAGCAAGGACATATAAGTGCGAGAACTATCGCACAGTTTAACACGCATCCACGTAGGTGACAAGAATAATATACAGAAGAATGGAAAAGACAATTGAGGATTTGTTAGATGACGATCAGCTTGGGTTTAGGAAAGATAAAGGCACCAGAGAGGCAGTTCTGACGTTGCGCGTAATAGTGGAAGCTTGACTGATGAAAAATCAAGACATACTCGTATTCATAGGATTAGTTGACATGGAAAAATCGTCCGAAAATGTAAACTGGTACAAGATGTTTGAAATTCTGAGAAAAGCTTAGGTAAGCTACAGGGAAAGGCAAGTAATATGTAATATCTACATAAACCAAGAGGCAATAATAAGAGTGGGAGACCAAGAATGAAGTGCTCGGATTAGAAACGATGTAAGACAGGGATGTAGTTTTTGGTGCCTGTTGTTGAACCTATACATCTAAAACCAATAACAGAAATCAAAGAAAGATTCAAGAGTGGGATTAAAATTCTGGGTGAAAGGATATCATTAAAATGACATTCGCCGGAGGTGAAGAAGAGTTATAGAATCTACTGAATGGGCTGAGCAGTTTAATGAGTAAGACATATGGACTGAGAGTAAGCAGAAGGAAGACAAAAGTATTGAGACGTAGCAGCAATGGGAATAGCGAGAACCTTAAAACCAAAATTTGTGATCCGGAAGTAGATGGAGTTAAGGAATTCTGATACATTGAAGGAAAATAACGCATGAGGGATGAATAATCAAGGAGGACATTAAAAGCAGGTTAGCACATGCAAAGGTGTTCCTGGCCAAAAGATGTATACTACTATCAAACATAGGTCTTAATTTGGGGAAGAAATTCCCGAGAATGCACTTTCGGAGTACAGTGAATCATGAAATGTAGGAAAACGGTAACAGAAGATAATCAAAGCGTTCGAGATATGATGTTACAGAAGAAAGTTGAAAATTGTCTGGACCGTTAAGGAATGAGGAGTTTCTAAGAAGAAAAAGACGAGCAAAAGAACATATGAAATAAATGACAAGAAGGAGGATGATAGGATATGTTGTCAGACATGTGCCCAGACTTCCATGCTATTAGAGGGATTTGTGAAGGGTAAAAACTGTAGAGAAAGTCATAGATAACAACATGTCCATCAAATAACTGAGGACGTTGCGTGCAAGAGCTCCTCTGAAATGAAGTTGGCACAGGTGAGGGTACACAAACCAAACGCCAGTTATAAGAGTCGAGGATCATGAAAAGGAAGCAGTGGTTGTTATTCAGTCTGTACTCTGAGCAAGCAGCAAAGGAAACGAAAGAAAAATTTCTATCAGAAATTAAAGTTCATTGAAAAGAAGTTAAAGCTTTGAGGTTTTTCACTGACATTGTAATTCTGACAGGTATAAAATTAAATGGGAAAGCAGCTGAAAAGAATGGACAGTGTAAGATGAACATCAGCAAAATCAAGACAAGGATTTTGAAATTTAATCGACTGAATCAAGCTAGGCTGAGGGATTTTGAGCAGGAAACGGGACACTAAGAACAGTAGATGATTTTCGCTACTTGACCAGCAAAGTAACAGTTGATGGCCGAAGTACAGAGGATATAAGTAAAATGTAGACTGGCAATTGCCAAAAAAGTGTTTCTGAAGAAGGGAAATTTGTTAACATCGAATATAAGTTTAAGCATCAGGTAGACTTTTCTGAAGGCATTTGGAACGTAGGCTTTTACGGAGGCGAAACGTGAAAGATAAGCAGATCAGGCAAGAGGAGAATAGAAGTTTTAGAAATGTCGTGCTACAGAAGAATGTTGAAGATTAGATGCATAGATATGGTAACTAATGAGGAGCTTTCGACTAAACATGAGGAGAAAGTAAACTTGAAGAACAACTTGACCAAAAGAAGGGACCACTTATCAGAAAGCATTCTCAGACATACTCTGCTATAATTTTCAGGTAACTTATTTACTTTATTGGCACATTTAATGTCCTTTCTCCCTGTTTTATATACATAATGATTTGTTTTTGTTTAGTTTTAGGTCATATGCTGGCTGCAGAGTCGATATCTGTTAACAACTAACAAAATATCATGTGACCAAGACACTAACTTTTGTAAACTAGTAAGATTTGTTTTGGTGATGAGCTGAGAATTACTTTGGGGATTAAAACATATGGGGCTGGAGCCGAAAACTCAAAATGTTACGAGAAGTGTAGAAATGTCGGACACATTCTGAGACAGCTGGTAATCGCAAATTTTTCATTGGAGGGAACTGGAAGAGGAGGGTGAGGAAAGAGTAGAGAGGGACGAAGAAATGAAGTTCAAATGGATGCTGGTTGCAGCAGTTGTTCTGAGATGAAGAGGCCCGTAAAGAAAAGAGTAGTGTGGAGAACTGCATCAAGCCAGTCTTGGGAATGAAAACCACAAAAGAACAACAATTTAGTGGTAGCAAGAGGTAGGCTGGACGCATATGTTGCCAAAGTTGTTTCGACTGCGCTGCAGAAGTTTCTTTGGAGAGTCCTCACGTGTTCTCCATGGATTCCCGATCTCTCTCCTCGTGATTTCAATATTTTTGGAGCCCTGAAGAGAGACATTCGTGACCGTTGATTTGCTCCGGAATAAGAGGTCACTCCTCGGTACAATCGTCGTTTCGTAGGCAATCGCAAATATTTTCCCATGAAGACATTGACCGTCTTGTCTCACGTGTATTTGTACACTACTGGCCGTTAAAATTCTTACACCAAGAAGAAATGCAGATGATAAATGGGTATTCATTGGACAAATATATAATACTAGAACTGGCATGTGATCACATTTTCACGCAATTTGGGTACATAGATCATGAGAAATCAATACCCAGAACAACCACCTCTGGTCGTAATAACGGCCTTGATACGTCTGGGCATTGCGTCAAACAGAGCTTGGATATCATGTACAGGTACAGCTGCCCACGCGGCTTCAACACGATACCACAGTTCATCAAGAGTAGTGACTGGCGTATTGGCGTATTGTCACGAGTCAGTTGCTCGGCCACCATTGACCAGACGTTTTCAATTGGTGAGAGATCTGGAGAATATGCTGGCCAGGGCAGCAGTAGAACATTTTCTGTATCCAGAATGGCCCGTACAGGACCTGCAACACGCGGTCGTGCATTATCCTGCTGAAATGTAGCGTTTCGCAGGGATCGAATGAAGGGTAGAGCCACGGGTCGTAACACATCTGAAATGTAACGTCCACTGTTCAAAGTTCCGTCAATGCGAACAAGAGGTGACCGAGACGTGTAACCAATGGCACCCCATACCATCACGCCGGGTGATACGCCAGTATGGCGATGACGAATACACGCTTCCAATGTGCGTTCACCGCGATGTCGTCAAACACGGATGCGACCATCATGATGCTATAAACAGAACCTGGATTCATCCGAAAAAATGACGTTTTGCCATTCGTGCACCCAGGTTCGTCGTTCAGTACACCATCGTAGGGATCAAGACGTGGCTGCACGATCCGTTACATCCATGCGCATAAGATGCCTGTCATCTCGACTGCTAGTGATACGAGGCCGCTGGGATCCAGCACGACGTTCCGTATTACCCTCCTGAATCTACCGATTCCATATTGTGCTAACAGTCATTGGATCTCGACCAACGCGAGCAGCAATGTCGCGATACAATAAACCGCAATCGCGATAGGCTATAATCCGACCTTTATCAAAATCGGAAACGTGATGGTATGCATTTCTCCTCCATACACGAGGCATCACAACAACGTTTCAGCAAGCAACGCCGGTCAACTGCTGTTTGTGTATGAGAAATCGGTTGGAAACTTTCCTCATGTCAGCACGTTGTAGGTGTCGCCACCGGCGCCACCCTTGTGTGAATGCTCTGAAAAGCTAATCATTTGCAAATCACAGCATCTTCTTCCTGTCGGTTAAATTTCGCGTCTGTAGCACGTCATCTTCGTGGTGTAGCAGTTTTAATGGCCAATAGTGTAGTTATGACATTTACTTTTGAAACAATAAACATGTACTTACTTTTTAGGTTTCCGTTCCTCTGTCGGTAAAAGCCGTTATAGGCTCACTTTGTTGCTTGTCTTTTTGCCTGTCCAAGTATACAAAACCCTTCCCCTCAGGAAGGGATAGACGTATCAAGCTGAAATTTATGTCACATTTTATGGCCTACGGTCTCTCGGCGATGTAAAAGGGGGAAACTTCTAAGTCAATGCAATCAAAAGATACGGCCATTTGCGTCACTCGCAAATTCACTCATCAAATCCTTCAGGGTAGTTCCCGTAGACCTAGAATCATGAAATTTGCCAAGAAGCAAGGTCTCACACTACAACCAAAAAAATCTGAAAATTATTGATATGTGATTATATCATACGAAAAATATTTTTTTTCATTTGTTATCAGACCGTCTGTTAAGACCTCTTTTTCTCATGAAGGGGTAGACGTACCAAGTTTAAATTTATGTCACGTATTAAGGTGTATGGTCCCTTGGCGGAATAATAAACGTTAGCTTCCAGGTTAATGCAATCAAACGATGAGACCATCTATGTCACATATTTCGCATACTCAATCAAATTCATTACCTTGTAGTAGCGTCATAATCGTAATGGGGATTGATTTTCGACCAGGGTAAACAAGTTAAATGATTCAAGTATCATGAAAAAACAAAACGTAAAAAATTTTGAATGTTTTGTATTATTATGTATGTGACTTTTCTTGCCATCGAAGAAACAATTTCGTTTTGAGTTAGAAGACTTGGGAACTCTATAGAGGCATATGGTTCTTCCATTATGTTTTTCAGTACTTAATTGAAACTTAATTCACTGACCCCTGTTTCAGTCCGTTAAGCTGTTACTGTCGCAATTAAAGACAGGAAAGATAGCATGATGTTAATGTTAACGAGAAATAAATTATATTTTCAGAAATACTACACAAAAACCTGCTCTCTCCTTTTAGACTTTTCGGCATCTTCTTCGTATCTTATTCATTGCCTACGTAGACAAGCTTCTCTCAACATGACAATCCGTTTTTGTTTAGTTTAAGACCAGATTCTGTTAAAATATTGTAGTAAAAATTAGAAAAAGTTTTTGGAAGAGTCTTTCTAGAGAGAAGGCACGTTATTAATTATTTTTTTCTTCTCAAAGGAGCTTCAGTTACATACAACTGCATGGTCTCGCGACGATATGACTGAATAATATCATCTCGCACTTTCAACCACGTCAGCTGGTTACTTTTTGAAACTACTCGCACTTGACGTGGCTCCAGTGCCGAGAAGATCTCACTCCCCATGAATTTCAGTTATCAATTATTTTCCTCTTTAAATCAATAACCATTATGTATGGCTGGTGCGTCTTGCAGAGGTATGATTGAATAAATCTTTTAGGACTTCCAGCGGCGCCAAGTGTTGTGTAAATGTGTCACTGTCAAATGTGACCGTAAGGCCGAGAAGATTTTATTCAGTCTCAGTTATACACTTTAAATAAACGACGCAACACAAAGAAATTATTTTAATGGGACAGTAATTGGTGCACGTGATGTACATGTACAGACAAACAAATGACGATAGTTTCAAAAAAAAATTGGTGATTTGTTCAACAGGAAGAGATTCAAAAATTGAGCAAGTCAATAACGGGTTGGTCCACTTCTGGCCTTTATGCAAGCAGTTACTCGGCTTGGCACAGATTCGTACAGTTGTACGAGGTGCGGCTAGAAAAAAACCGGACTGATGGTGGAAAAAACATTTATTTACAATTATTTACAATTTCATGTTATCTCCTTCAATGTACTCTCCTCCTCGGTCTCTACACCGCTCCATACGAATTTTCCACTGTTCATAGCAATGCTGCAGGTCATTTTCGGTAAGTCCATACATTACTTCCGTCGCTTTTTCTTTTACTGCTTCAACAGTCTCAAATCTAGTTCCTTTCAAAGCTGACTTGACTTTAGGGAAAAGAAAAAAGTCATAGGGGGCCAAATCAGGTGAGTAGGGTGGATGATCTAAGATGGGAATGTTGTGTTTTGCCAAAAACGTCTTCACTGACAACGCACTATGAGCTGGGGCATTGTCTTGGTGAGGGATCCATGACTTTTTTCTCCACAAATCGTTCCGTTTTCTCCGTACTCGCTCACGTAGGGTAGCCAGGACGCTAATGTAGTAATGCTGATTCACTGTTTGTCCCTCTGGTACCCAATCAATGTGCACAATCTCTTTGATGTCAAAAAAAACAATCATCATTGCCTTGAATTTCGATTTTGACATTCGTGCTTTTTTTTGTCGCGGAGAACCAGGAGTTTTCCAATGCATCGATTGGCGTTTAGTTTCGGGATCGTAAGTAAAAAACCACGATTCATCGCAAGTAATAACATTTTGTGAGAAGGTGGGATCACTTTCAATGTTTTCCAGGATGTCAGAACAAATCATTCTTCGGCGTTCCTTCTGTTCAATTGTGAGACACTTTGGAACCATTTTTGAACACACTTTGTTCATGTTGAAACTTTCATGAAGAATCTGCGTAACACTTTCCTTGTCAACTCCTGTTAACTCAGACACTGCTCTGATTGTTAAAAGGCGATGTTGTCGAACAAGTTTACCGATTTTTTAAATGTTTGCATCAGTTTTTGCTGACAATGGTCTGCCAGTGCGAGTGTCATCACTGGTGTCTTCGCGGCCATCTTTAAATCGTTTAAACCACTCAAACACTTGTGTTCGCGATAAACAATCATCGCCGTACACTTGTTGTAACATTACAAACGTTTCACTTGCAGATTTTCCTAGTTTGAAACAAAATTTGATGTTAACACGCTGTTCTTTCTGTGCACTCAACATTTTCCGACGCACATACAAAACGTCAACTACTTAAAACAGACGCCACGGGCAGACTGAGTGCAGGAGGCAGATGAAACTCGAGCAGTAGGCGGAGCGAGAGTCACGTGACAGGCCACGCGACTTTCAGCCTTATTGCATTCGTTTTATTGTTTCACCAGTACTAGTCCGGTTTTTTTCTAGCCACACCTCGTATGTCCTCATGAGGGATATGGCGTCAGATTCTATCCAATTGATCCAATAAATCGTCAAAATCTGGAAGTCAATGGAGGATCCTACCCATAACGCTCCAAACGTTCTCAGCTGGGGAGAGATCCGGCGATCTCGCTGACCAAAGTGGGACGTGCCAGTAAAAACTCTCGGTGTGTGCGTTCGGGCGTTATCTTGCTGAAATGTAAACCCGGGATGGCTTGTCATGAAAGATAACAAAACGGGGCGTAGAATATCGTCGACGTATGGCAGGGCTGTAAGGATGCCGCTTATGACAACCAAAAGAGTCCTTCTACGACACGAAATGGCACCCCAGATCACCATTCCCGCTTATCGGGCCCTATGGCGGGTGACAATCAGGTTGGTATTCGACGCTGTCCAGGGCGTCTCCAGACATGCCCGGAACCTCACTGATTGAAGTGTAATTCTATTCAGCGATGAGTCTCACTTCGAACTGAGCCCCAATGATCAGTGGAGACGTATTAGGAGCATTATGGGCAGGATCCTCCAAACATCTCCTGATTTTTGGTGGTCTAACGCGCCAACGAGACATAATTTGGCACAACATGCCTCAAGACATCCAGCAACTCTGTCAATCAATGCCAAGCCGGATAAATGTTTACATAACGCCCAGAGGTGGACCAACGCGTTACTGACTTGCTCAATTTGTGAAGCTCTTTCTCTTGAATGAATCATTACATTTTTCTGAAATGGTATTCATTTGTTTGTCAGCACATGTACATCACATATACCGATTTACGCCCCGTTCGGATAATTCCTTCGTGGTACGTCTTTGTTTTTTTTTTTTTTCTTAGAACGTATTTTCTGGAAATCTTGAAGGCCTTGAATTTCAGTTTATGGTGGTTCATTATGCATGTTCGCCATCCGTTGTGGCCGAGCGGTTCTAGGCCCTTCAGTCCGGAACCATGCTGCTGCTACGGTCGCAGGATCGAATCCTGCCTCGGGTATGGATGTGTGTGATGTCCTTAGGTCAGTTAGGTTTAAGTAGTTGTAAGTCTAGGGGACTGATGACCTCAGATGTTATGTCCCATAGTGCTTAGAACCATTTGAACCATTTTTATGTACTGTTCACAGCCACGAGGATCAGACAGTTATTTAGAATCTTCTCTCACGTTAATTTTATTCAAGAAAATTATATTAGCACTAATAAATTAACTTCTGATCATCCTTTCACTTTTGGTGACCAGTACCAATTTTTTGTAGAAATAATTATAAGATTTGGTGTCGTTTGTATTCGTAGATCACAATTTATTGCTCGATTTCTTCACACAAACATGTTTCATCACACCTAGGTCTTCGTCAGTGGACTCTACCTTTCATTACATATCTCAATTCTTTTTAAGTACTTGAACCATTACAACGGTGATGGAAGATTAAGCTTCAGCGTTGTTCCTGTTGCGACTGTAATTCTTTCTGCTTAAATTAGTTTTTTAAGGCATTACTTTTTTTCCCTTGATAGCTATGCCTACTCCAGCAATATGGTGGTTAGGATGATATGCGAAATGAAATAAAACCACTTTTGAGAATTTTTTTACTTATGAAATTCTCCAAGCTGTTATGCTGTGGTTCCGAGAAATTTCTTGAGAAACTCAGCATTTGTCCTCATTTGTAGAAAATATGTTCAGGAAGGGTGGTGCTTTCGAATGTAGTGCAGGTACCCGCCATGGACCGTTAGTGAGTGCCGCGTACCTCGGCGCAGAATACTGGCGCCACTGTTTTGTTTAACTGTCCCGAGCCGGTCCGAAAATGATGGGGCTCTGTGACATCTAGTCATTCGTTAAAAGGGGGTGTAAAGCAGGATCCCTCTTTTCCATCGCACCAAATATTAGTATTGTTGTTAACACTGGTTCAGCAAGCGTTCCAGTGGAGTACATACCGGGCTGTGTCGCAGTAGGAGGGTCAACTGTCGCCAGACGCCGTCGCCAGAGATCGCCCGATATCATCGGCCGACAGTTTCGTCACAGTCCGTCCGATCTCCTTCACAAGTTTTTGTCGGGATCAAGCAGGTTAGTATCTATCCTAAAGGAGCCTGCAAACGTTTAATATTCATTGACAATACCAGTTTGCCAGATCTTCAATATGCTGAAGCTATCTCCACACCACAAGTAGTATTATGAATATCGTCAGCTGGCAACGCAATTTTACAAGGTTAAGATGTCGACCGGACAGTCATTTTTAGCTAAACTGGTAAACTACAGAAAACCCTCTCGCCCTAAATAATACTGTCAATATCGTCAGCTGCTAACGCGGTTTTACAAGGTTTAAGATGTCCTACAGGAATCAGGTCCGACAATAGCTGAAAAAAGAAACGACTCATCGTATCTCAATTTATTGACTAAACAGTAACTACAGATTTCATGAACTATTTTCGGACGAGCCCTGCATCTTACAACAAATTATTAATTTTGATATGACATAAAATAGAGAAGCAAAATGCATTAACGGGAGTGTCAACTGCAGTCGACGAGAGGTTAAATGTCTGAGAGTTCCGGCGACAGGCACGTCTTTCAGTGCTTGAAGTTTGTAATATTATTGGTATTACCATCCTATGAAAGCTTTGAGTACCCTTGAAAAGGCATTCACCTATCTGTATATTAAATGATCAACTTATAAGATGAGACATATTCTTTGAAAGGCATTTGTTTTGTATAATTTACATAACTGTAAAAATGCGCATCTAGCGCGGACGCTAATACATCGATTGCGTAGTCAAAGAAACATTTTAACAGAAGCTGAACTGTCGTTCCGCTTCGATCTAAATAAAAGATGTCAGTAAAAAAAAAAAGAAAAAAAAACTTTTGTAGATCATCAGATTTTAATTACTGTTGCTTGTAATGTGAAAACGTAAAGGAGGTCGACTTTAAGTTAAAAAAAAGTGAGCGGTCTTGCTAGCGTGCAGACAACATTATTAATTAATAAAATTAAAGTAATTTATGTTCGAAACTGTAAATCAGCAAGCTATTGTTATCGGAGGTGTTGAACAGTGCAAGAATTGTCTTTAACGAAAGGAGAAAAGTAATGACTGTAATTTGTGACAAAAACGTGAACCAAGGAGACTGCACAGGACAGGCTGAAATCTGATCGCACCATACTGTTAGAAAAGTACTTATGTAAGTTACATTGTTTATAAATAAGCCCTAATTTGCTAGTGAGAATTGTTTGAATATATTTAGTGTTTACCAGACTTCTTATTCTGTTCTTTTCCTTTATACTTTTTTATCCTCCATGCCATATTATTTTTATAAATGTCAAACAGCCTTTACTACAGCAGAGAATACTGCGGCATCCTGGTCGTAGACAGAAGGCCGCCCCTTGTCTTCTATACAACTCATAGCTGCCCCATTTATTAATGATTTCATTTGCAAATGCATTTTTTTTACTATTCATTGTTAAAGGTCCCTTAGGTAATTATAAAATTCATACTGATTACGTAAAGAAATCCGCGTTGTTCTCTTCCAAGTAATAGAAGTCTTTGCGTAATCAGAAACTAGCCTCCTTCTGACAACGATCAGGAGCCGACCAGAAGACGGACGTCTTCGACCGCTTTCGTGTCTCCTGTGGCAAAGCTGTACCAAACTGGGAACACGACATTCTAGTGTGAAATACAGATTTAAATTGAAAGAATTGAGATATATTTAATAGTAATAATTTTTTTATCATACTAGAAGTTCAGTGCTGTAATATCAGAAAACACAATTAGCAAAACTGTTATTGAAACCGACGAGGTAATTATATCCGCCCTGCAATGATACATGTAGCTAATTAACGTAAAATTTTTAACGCCTTACGATAATGTGGCAAGGCTGACGTATTTGGAGTCACTTCACATATACATGGTGAGCATTACTATGGTTTCAAATTAATAAAGAAAGTCTTAAATACAATGACTACCACTGTGTACTCCTATTAGAATTGTCTTGTGTTAAGACTGCTCGAAAGATTGATTGTGAGGGATGTTATTCTGAAAGACAAACTGAAAACAGAAACATGTGGCCGAGTATGTCTGTCAACATCTGAGTGACGAATATTGTCAAATCTTAACGCCATTCGGTCGATACTTATTGGCAAAACTGAGAATATTTTTGGCGCCATCAATACTGCTCGTCAGTATTTTTAGTATTAACAGTGCGTCGATATACGGCCTCAGATGGTCAATTTATTGACGGTGTGACAATTTTATTCAAGTTTGAGAGCCCATTACGAAAAAGGTTAGATTTTAACCTCCTTGAGCGGTATGGAAACCACGACCCTCTGTGCTTGGAGACGAGTAATTTATTGAGGATTTTGCTGTTAAAAAGTCGTAGAGTGAATGTGAACGAACTGTATTTATCTCGATCGTCGCGACTACTGCACACTGTTTCCTCAGTTATCGGAATACTCAGGCAAACTTTACGAATATATGAGGTGCAGAGAGTAGCGTTCTATTACATATTCAAGATAATTCGTGGCGACGTTGAAAGACAGGATTACAAATACGTTGCGCAGCTTCAAATAGGTTCAGCAAAACAGACATACGTCAGTTAAACTTTAATGACTGTCATCAGTGTACATGTGAAAGACAAACACAAATTTTAGAATGAGATAGTTGGAACATCTAAAACACTGAAAAGTGGAAAGACATACACCACATTTACGTACCACCTCAAATAACAGTATCCTTGTGGCATAACAACGCAAGTAAAATGTAATGATAATTTGTAGACAGCTAAGGACCACCTATCACAACAGAGAAATAATCAGTTAAGAATAAGATACGCCACGCTTCCCACTTGAATTAATTATTTTTGAGGTTATAATTTACGCCTAAAATTTGCAATGAAGGCTTTGCCCACTTCTCGTTTCCAGTAAAGCTGTGATTTCTCCATGGATTAAATACTGTCTACCGAAACTGATATTTTTCTTCCCCAGAGTGCCACAAACCCCTTCTTCCTTGGGCCAGTTTCTCACAGCCCATATTTCGTGTGCGAGAACGTCGGCCGATATGACCAAAGAAAACAAACTGATCTGTATGTAGCCGATTGTCGTCCAATGGCTGTAAGTTCGGACGATAAGGTCATCAGCATGGTCAGCATGGTGAGCGCGCAGGCAGTGGAGTAATGATTTGAAAAGATCGACCGCCTTCGGGTAATGTGGGTCGTCGGCGGAATCCACCGGTGTCGGTCCCACTGTGGCTGTAGCCTTAAATAAGTGGCTCTTTTGTGGCAAGTGTTGCTATAGTTCAAAGAGCCAGAACCGCTATCGATTTCGTTGGTGTGGCCGCATGGTAGAAAGTGGCAGTCCATCGGGCTAGACAATCGAAAATCCTCTCGAATAGAATTCAGGTCGTTTTGTTTGGCCACGCAAGTCCGCCCGGGAGTGAATAACAGTTGTTACTCTGTAATCATATGTGTGTATGTATTTTGCCGGCCGCGGTGGTCTCGCGGTTCTAGGCGCGCAGTCCGGAGCCGTGAGACTGTTACGGTCGCAGGTTCGAATCCTGCCTCGGGCATGGATGTGTGTGATGTCCTTAGGTTAGTTAGGTTTAAGTAGTTCTAAGTTCTAGGGGACTGATAACCACAGCAGTTGAGTCCCATAGTGCTCAGAGCCATTTGAACCATTTTTTTGTGTATGTATTTGGGGCTGTGTAGCGGCTTTCATTTTAGTGAAACGTTTGACAATCGTGAACAACAAGAAAACATTATCTGTATCTCGGTACTGGACTGCCTGTAGAGATAACGTGGATCCCATCAGATACAAAATATTATTAACACCGATACAGAAATAAGCTTAAAGATTCATTAATTAAAACTACCGGGCTAAGAGGCCACGGTCGAACAGTAGAGATTTTTCTTCCTCACGTTTCGTTGCCAACTGCAGGCAACATCTTCCGAGGTGACCCAACGACTGGCTGCTGGGCTGTGGAGGTCCTGTTTATGTAGAGCGCGCAGAGGGCGCCATCGTTCGTCACGTGCTGACGGCACTGAAATTATCTCTGACTGACGTCATCAAAGGTAATCGATCATCACAAAGTCGATTGGCATATCTTTTCTAACTTTAAGCCTTCTTCTTTCCTCTTAAAATTATTGTGGTGTTTATAAACGTCTATGGCTTCTCTGTACACACGTGGATAATAATGTGATGTCTTAGATATCATGTTCGTTTCACTACATTTTATTTCATGATCACCGTCTTGAAACATTTATTCTGCTACAGCCGATTTGTCGGTGTGTCCCAGACGGTAACTCCTTTTGTGTTCGATTACACGGATATCAACACTTCTTTTCGTTGTTCCATGTAAACCTTCCCGCAACTACATGGAATTTTCTACACCTCAGGAGTTGCAAAAGAGTGTCGTGCATCTTTTGCCGATCTTAAACATTCACTTGGTGAATCTAAAGATTGTTCCAACTCGAAACTTGGCCAGAAGTTTCCCAATACAGTCGGTAATATTGCAGATAAATGGAAGAAAATCTTCCACAGCCGATGGTTGTTTGTTTAAGATCGGCGAAAGCTGCACGACACCTTTTCGCAACACCTAGGGGTGTAGAAAATTCCGTGTAGTAGTTGACAGTGTCAATGAAATTCACCAACAGACTTGTAACTTGATGGCATCAAGTCTTCCAATGAAGTACTAGTACAGGATGTTCAAAAAGTCTCTCCGCAGTGCCGTTTGATTCTTAGCCGCGCGTGCCGTATGATCAGACGAATTAAATTGTCCATTCAACAACAGGGAGCTCACTTTCAACATTTAATGTGAAAATTTGTAAGTAAAAATGAATATTCAATACATTAATAACTTGTATTTCACTGAGTTTCATTTCGGTATACTCACTGCGGCATACGGCACGCGCGGCTAACAATCATACGGCTCTGCGGAGAGACTTTTTGAACACCCCGTATAACGATTGAATTCACGACATCCAGTGATTTATGGCCGTATATCACACTTTAGTTCGTTTGGAGAGATGCATATGGGGCCTGAAGATGGCCACGACCCTCTCTGCTGAAACTGGTAGCCTTCAAAATAAAATAAAATAACATCTTAAGTTGCACGGATGTTGGTGAATTTCATTGACATTGACAATTACTTAACCATCCGATGTCCCCTGTCCACATTGGACCAACAGAGATTCCGTGTAGTTGTGGAAATGTTTGTATTGGGACAACGAAAAGAAGTGTTAACAACCCTCTAAGCGAACATAAAAGAAACTGGCGTCTGGGACACACCGACAAATCGGCTGTAGCGGAACATGTGATCATGAAATAGAATTTAGTGAAACGAGCGTGGTGGGACATCGCATTATTATGCACGTATGTTCAGAGACGCCATAGAGATTGATGAACACCACAATAATAATAATAAGAGGAAAGAAGAAGGCTTAAAGATATGCCGGTCGACTTTTTACCAACAATGTGACAATCGAGTACCTTTGATCGAGACTAATGACGTTAGTCAGAGATAATTTCAGTGTCGACAGCACGTGACGAGTGGTGGCGCCCTCTATGTTCTCTATATAAACGGGACCTCTACGGCCTAGCAGCCAGTGGTTGGCTCACCTCGGAAGATGTTGCCTGCAGTTGGTAACGAAACGACAGGAAGAAAAATCTCTACTGTTCCACCACGTCCTCTTAGCCCGAAGTTTTAATTAATGAAGACGCCAGCCGAGAAAGCCTAAACGTTATAATGAGGTTACAGTTCCATGTTATTCTGCCCTGAGGTTATCATTATCGACATCTTAGAGACTCTCCGATCGTCCATCTCTTCGATCTGGCGTGCTCAAGGTGACAGAAACTGGATGTATCATCTAGTAGCACGTTCTAGCAGCTGCTTTCGCAGTCGGAGGTTCGTGTCCTCCCTCGGGTATGGATGTGTGAGTCGTCCTTAGCGTAAGTTAGTTAGAATAAGTAGTGTGCAAGCTTAGGGACCGATGACCTCAACAGTTACGTCCCATAAGACCTTACCACAAATTTCCAATTCACGGAATTCCAAGTGGTGTAAACACTGATTCATTCCAATGGGGCAGAAATGTCTGATTTATGTTTCTTTACTGCGACGGTTCAAGTGTTATTACCTCCATTCACTGAAACTGCAGTAACAGGAATGTAGGATAGTACAGAGGGTGGACAAAAATTTGGAAATACCACAAGCGATGCAAGCTTGAACCTAAACGCAAATTGCTAGCTAATAAGCCTGCAAGCCGCGCTGTTATATTTGACCACGAACGGAACTTTTCAGTATCCTCGGTATGTTGCAAGTGTCAGTTATGGCCAGTACAGTGTTCTGCGGACCTGTGAAAATGCGTGTCAAATCTAAGGGAATCCGAACGCAGACATATTGTTGGTGATCGTATGATGGTGCTTCCGTAACTAAGGTAACCGATGTGTTTAGTGTTTGAAGAGGCACCGTGTCGAAGATTCATTGCGCATACAGGGAAAGCAAAAACATCATCCGCTAAGTTATAACGTAGGCAAAAGTGCGTATTGAGTGATGGTGACGAACGCTCATTGATGAGGATTATGACGAAAAACGAAATGATGCCCCCCTCGAACGTCACTGCAGAGCTGAATGTCACATTCACGAATCCTTTCAGCACCAAAATAACACGAAAGGAGTGCCAGAAGCAGTGACCTGCACGGCGAGCAGGAATCTCAAAACCACTCACCAGTGATGCAAATCCCCGTAACTGGAAAACTTGGTGAAGAAGCCATAAAACCATTGTGGGACAATGGAAGACTGTCGTTTGGTCGAGTGAGTTCTGTTACACAGTGTTTCCAACTTCGAGCCGAGTTTGCGTCCCAAGAGTGAACCTGGTGGGAGTTCGGTGCTGTTTTGGGCAGCCAGTTTGTCGTACTTCCTGGGCGCCTTTGTTTGCAACGTAGCTTGACTGACAAGCATTATGTGAGTGACCATTTTGGCTGATCACGTCCACCCCACGATGCATTGTTTCTTCCGCAATGGTGAAGATGTTTTCTGAGACGGGAGGATCCCTGTCCACGTTGCTCGCATCGTCCAGGACTGTTTTTGCGAGGCCGAGGACGAAATAACAAATTTTCTCTGACCATTGGAGTCGCCAGCTCCCAGTACTACTGAACCTTTTGCTGGTCTACTTTGGACAGACGAGCGCGTAATCATTATCTACCTCCATCATCGCTACCTGAGGTTGTCACTATTTTGTAGAAAGAACGGTATAGCATTCGAACGGTATAATATCCCCTCCGAAACAATACAGCACCTGTATTTGTCCGATCCGAGACGATTGGAAGGTGTTTTGAATGCTAACGGTTCTCCTATCCCGTATTAGGCGTGGTCGTGTT
Source organism: Schistocerca americana (assembly GCF_021461395.2). NCBI lineage: Eukaryota > Metazoa > Arthropoda > Insecta > Orthoptera > Acrididae > Schistocerca > Schistocerca americana. The sequence goes on from NC_060124.1 coordinate 22,443,002, forward strand.
TGTTTTGGTGTTTTCATACTTTTGCCCCTCTCCTGCGTATGTCAGCTTGAATAATTTAATATGATGTAAGAAACATAAAACTACAAAACAGTTAGAAAATGCGTTTGCGGCTCATGTCATACAAATAAGTGGGCATCACAAAGAACGTTGTTATTACTGGCTGTAAACATCGAAGATGACTATTTTCCTGCCATATTTTATGGTAAGAAAAATGTACCTCTTTGCTAAGCAATATAGTGGTACCGCTGTTTCTCCTTGCGTGTTTGCTGTGTAGCCGACAGTAAAGCTCCTCTAATCGGCAAAAGGAAAAGGGGAAAGCCTCCAGAATTCTGTCCCCGACTGCACCATTAACATTCCACCAAAATACTAAAAATTGTAAAACATGGCAGTCACAGTTTGATGATGGCGCAGCTGTACACCACAAATTCCTATGCTGTCGGTCATCAGTCTTGAGAAATATCCACAGGCTGAATTAGTCCAGCGCTTCCAGGTGCTATGAATTGCAATGTCACATTCCTTTCAAGAGGGAGAGTCTGCTTTATAGGAGTTTGATTTTTATACTTAGACTAACAATCAAATGAAAGCAAGTTATTTTAACCAGGTATTGGCCAGAAGCACTGCTCATACCGTAGTTGTAGTTCTCTTAGCTCCACTTTCCCACTCTTGCTTGCTGTGATTTAAATATTCCCTGCTGCCCTTGCAAGACCACACACACGAGAAAGAATCGTAAGTGGCAGATCTTCTCCAACTTGTCACAGTACAATAAGTAACGAGATTAACAGGCGATATAATCGTACACGAATGCGTTAAGGCGTCAATTGGTCTTGATTTAAATCTCTTGGTACCTCTAATTTCTAGGGTTCCTTTCATATGCATATCCTCTTCAGATCCCGATTAGTCGGTGTTGGAAACAAATTCCTTACTGAACGATGGGATAAGCTCGTTTATATTATCTACAAATTTTTGAGCCGATTCCGCAGTTTGATTTGCATCGTCAAGTTGACACTTTTGTTTGAAATTTCACTATCTTACGTCTTCGAATTCTGTAGCAGCGTCGAAGCAACGCAACCATCCACTGTGTCCCTTGACGTCACTATAGTCCATGTCGCGCAATTTGATGTGCATGACGTAGCAGGTCACTGTCAATCATATACTGTAAACTATATCAAGCATCCTTGAAACGCGGAAACATCGGTTTTTGTAACAAGTGCGCCTCGCCCTGCCTTTAATATCACAGTTTTTCTTATGCACTACACGCTCATACTGCTGCGGAACTATTCGAAATCTGTCCATTTTTTGTTTTCTATTCTGTGGATGATTTCCATGTACATAATTATGTTTAGTAGCCGCTCTTTGGAGAATATTTGTCCTTCACTAGGTTTCACTGGAGAAAGGATTTGTGGCACCCTGCCTGACAAGGGTGATGAGATACATGGCTCGAGATCTGTGTCAATATCATATTAACTTGTTCAGTGGTGGTGTCTTGGTGGGGAGCGCAACCTACAGTTCTCCGCACGTCAGCTTTAGCTTTATGTTTCTCCACTGCGGAGTACTCGGCACCCGTTTGGCAAAATTCCACCCACGCTGAACAAGTGAATATAGCACTGAATGAGACTGGACGCATCGTGACAGGATGCCTCCGCCCAACTCCCACAAAGCAGCTGTACCACCTCATGGGCATAGCCCGCCAGACATGAGAAGAAGGACTGCCGCAGAAATCGAGAAACATAAACAGGAGACAGATCCCAGGCATCCAATGTTCGGATACAATCTTCAACCTCGCCGACTTAAATCAAGGAAGAGTTTCCTACGAACTACTGAAGCAACTCTTTTATCGCCTAGAGCGCGACGAGAAGAGCTGTGGTACAATGTGGACCCAGGAAGACCAGGGAATAGCCCCAGGGAAGAACCCACAGCTGGCTCTGAACTCCCATATACGACCTGGAAAGCCCTGAATAGACTACGAACAGGCGTATCAAGATGCAGAGCAAACTTGGAAAAATGGGGCTACATCGGTGCAGACGAGCCCTGCGAGTGTGGAGAACAGCGAGACCCACAACACCTACTGGTCTGCAGGAAACTAAACAACCCGTGTTCGACTCAAGACCTATTTGAAGCAAATGACAAGGCTATTCAAGCTGCAGTGCATTGGGCTTCACGTGGGATATGAAAATCGCTCTGTTTCGCATCCTTAGCGCTTATCATTATATGTTACATACTTTTCTATATTATTGTAGTTAATTTACCTTATAACCATGTATTATTGCTTCTCTTGCATTGTAATATAATTTTTTTTTTTTTATTTTTTTTTTTTTTTGTAAAATGGTGATGTCTTGGATACGATAAATAAATAAATAAACTTGTTCAGTGCGTGTCGTCATCATTGCACGTTTATCAGCCAAAACATTATGACCTGTGTGTCCAGGCGATTGCAGGGTCACCTGGCGAGGAATGACTGCTAGTCAGACATACGCACACTGCACTGTAGTATGAGTGTGCTTGCTATCCGTGTGTAGGATAGGGAAGGCGCGCGATCTGTCTGAGCATTTCGGAAACTGTACGACTTGTCGGGTGTTCGAGGAATGCTGTGATGAGCGTCGTCAACGCGTAGCGAAACCAAAGTGAGGATACGTCCAAACATCGTAGTGTTGGGCGTGCATCACTCATTCATTAGAGACGTCCAATGTCGCAGGCTAGGCAGACTGGTAAAACAGGACAGGCGGCGAAGTGTGGCAGAACTAATATCACACTGTAGTCCTGGGCAGACGACAAGCGTGTACGAACACACAGTGCACCGAACACTCTCTAACGATGAGCCTCCGCAGCCGACAACATACGCACGTGCGTAACACCACGACGTCGGCAACAAAGACTGAAATGGGAGGGATAACTTCTCCATCATGCCGATGGGGGGATGAATCCTTCGTCTTCCAGGGGAACAGCTACTTGACACCTGTACTGACGGAGACAAGCCGGCGGTGACTCCATTATGCTCTGGGTAGCATTCAGGTGGGCGTACATGGATCCAGTGGGGCTCATATAAGGTACGACGAAGGGCAAGGAGTATCGTACACTGGCTGCAGACCCTTCGTGACGATCATGTTCCCTGACGGCAGTGACATTTTTCAACAAGATAATGCGCCATAACCGTATCACAAGTCCAGCAGTGTGATGGAATGGTTCGAGGAACACAGTGGCGCGTTCCAATTGATGTGCTGCCGCCAACTCGTCAGATCTGAACGAACACGTCTGGGATGTGGTTGAACGTGGCGTCAGAGCTCATCGCCCCCCCCCCCCCCCAAAATCCCTGGAATTCACGGGAATTAGGTGACTCGTGTGCGCAGATAAGGTTTCAACTCCCTACCGCGATGTACCAATGCCACATTGCTTCAACATCACGCCGCGTCGCCACTGTTATCAGTTCCAAAGGCGGACGTGCCGGCTATTAGGTAGGTGTTCGTAATGTTGTGGCTGATCAGTGGGCTCCTCATACACACTGTCCGCGCTGTCGAGCGAATACGACACCACACACTGCACTGACTCTTCTTGCAGAAACATTAATGTTTCATTTGCCACTTCTTTCGCACTCTGCGAAATTTCTGACGAAATGTCAATTTCTACAACTATTTTTGGAGATATAATATAATGTTTGCGCTGTTTATCTTTGCCAGCGCTCTACTTTGTATCAACAGCACTAGCACTGTACGAGGGCCGTTTGAAAAGTCCGTGCAAAGTCTGAGAGATGGCACCAGCGACGCGTGTCGAGGTCGTGTTTAGTTAGTAGCATCTTTGGAAAGAACGCACACCAAGCTTCAGCCATATTGGTCTATTTCGTTGTGTTTGACATTCGTGTGAATCAAAGAAGTCGAGTGATTGTCAAAAAATGGACGAAAAAGAATTTCGTGTGGTGATTAAACATTACTTTATGAAAGGCAAAACGCCTCAGGAGACTAAAGAGAAGCTTGATAAACATTACGGTGACTCTGCACCTTCGATTAGATCAGTTTATAAATGGTTTCAAAATTTTCGGTGTGGCCATATGGGCACAAGTGATGCTGAACGTTCTGGACGTGGAAGTTAAGACTCCAGAAATCATTGATAAAATCCATGGTAGAATAGTTAAGGTGCGTGAGATTGCTAGTGCTGTGGGCATCTCGAATGAACGGGTGCATAACATTTTGCATAAACATTTGGACTTGAGAAAGCTAGCCGCAAGATGGGTTCCGCGATTTCTCACGCTTGACCAAAAACGGAATCGCGTGAAGTGTTGCAAGGATGGTTTTAAGCTGTTCAGGAAGAATACGCAGGACTTTAAGCGTCGTTTCGTCACTGTGGATTAAACATGGATACATTACTATACTCCTGAGACCAAACAACAATCTAAACAATGGGTTACCAAGGGAGAACCTGCACCAAAAAAGGCGAAGACCGTTCCTTCCGCCAGAAAGGTTATGGCGACTGTCTTTTTGGATTCGCAAGGGATAATCCTATCTGGAAAAGGGTAAAACTGTTAGAGGTGCATATTATTTATCGTTATTGGACCCTTTGAAAACTGAGCTGCAAGAGAAACCCCGGCGATTGGACAGCAAAAAAAGTCCTTTTCCATCACGACAATGCACCAGCACACACCTCAGCAGTTGTGGTCGCAAAATAAATGGAAATAGGATTCCAACTCGTTTCACATCCCCCCTGTTCTCCAGACTTGGCTCCCTCGGACTACTATTTGTTCCCCAATTTGAAGAAATGACTGGCGGGACAAAGATTCTATTCAAACGAGGAGGTGATTGCAGCAACCAATAGCTATTTTGCAGACTTGGACAATTCCTATTATTCGGAAGGGATCAACAAATTAGAACAGCGTTGAACGAAGTGTATAAGTCTAAAAGGACACTATGTCGAAAAATGAAAAAGATTTACCCCAAACACGTAAGTACACTACTGACCATTAAAATAGCTACATCAAGAAGAAACGCAGATGATAAACCGGTATTCATTGGACAAATATATTGTATTAGAACTGACATGTGATAACATTTTCACGCAATTTGGGTGCATAGATCCTAAGAAATCAGTACTCAGAACAACCAGCCGGCCGAAGTGGCCGTGCGGTTAAAGGCGCTGCAGTCTGGAACCGCAAGACCGCTACGGTCGCAGGTTCGAATCCTGCCTCTGGCATGGATGTTTGTGATGTCCTTAGATTAGTTAGGTTTAACTAGTTCTAAGTTCTAGGGGACTAATGACCTCAGCAGTTGAGTCCCATAGTGCTCAGAGCCATTTGAACCATTTGAACAACCATCTCTGGCCGTAATAACAGCCTTGATACGCCTGGGCATTGAGTCAAACAGAGCTTGGACGGCGTGTACAAACAGGTACAGCTGCCCATGCAGCTTCAAACACGATACCACAGTTCATCAAGAGTAGTGACTGGCGTATTGTGACGAGCCAGTTGCTCGGCCACCATTGACCAGACGTTTTCAATTGGTGAGAGATCTGGAGATTGTGCTGGCCAGGGCAGCAGTCGAACATTTTCTGTATCCAGAAAGGCCCGTACAGGACCTGCAACATGCGGTCGTGCATTACCATGCTGAAATGTAGGGTTTCGCAGGGATCGCGGAAAGGGTAGAGCCATGGGTCGTAACACATCTGAAATGTAACGTCCACTGTTCAAAGTGCCGTCAATGCGAACAAGAGGTGACCGAGACGTGTAACCAACGGCACCCCATACCATCACGCCGGGTGATATGCCAGTATGGCGATGACGAACGCACGCTTCTAATATGCGTTCGCCACGATGACGACAAACACGGATGCGACCATCATGATGCTGTAAACAGAACCTGGATTCATCCGAAACAATGACGTTTTGCCATTCGTGCGCCCAGGTTCGTCGTTAAGTACACCATCGAAGGCACTCCTGTCTGTGATGCAGCATCTAGGGTAACCGCAGCCATGGTCTCCGAGCTGGTAGTCCATGCTGCTGCAAACGTCGTCGAACTGTTCGTGCAGATAGTTGTTGTCTTGCATACGTCCCCATCTGTTGACTCAGGGATCGAGACGTGGCTGCACGATCCGTTACAGCCATGCGGATAAGAGGTCTGTCATCTCGACTGCTAGTGATACGAGGCCGTTGGGATCCAGCACGGCGTTCCGTATTACCCTCCTGAACCCACCGATTCCATATTCTGCTAACAGTCATTGGATCTCGACCAACGCGAGCAGTAATGTCGCGGTTCGATAAACCGCAATCGCGATAGGCTACAATCCGACCTTTTATCAAAGTTGGAAACCTGATGGTACGCATTTCTCTTCCTTAAGCGAGGCCTCACAACAACGTTTCACCAGGCAACACCGGTCAACTGCTGTTTGTGTGTGAGAATTCGGTTGGAAACTTTCCTCATATTAGCACGTTTTAAATGTCGCCACCGGCGCCAACCTCGTGTGAATGCTCTGAAAACCTAATCATTTGCATATCACAGCATATTCTTCCTGTCTGTTAAATTTCTCGTCTGTAGCACGTCATCTTCGTGGTGTAGCAATTTTAATGGTCAGTAGTGTAGTTTTTATTTTTGCACGGACTTTTCAAACGCCGCTCGTAGTACTGTTACGAGCTAATCGCCGACTGAAAAGTTCAACAACGCTTCGTAGCCTCTCGCTATTAGCTGCCAATATTGAGGTTGCATGGTAGACAGCATGTGGGCCGCCGAATGCCATTAACGTCATTGGCCTTCTGCGACGTCTCACTGAAGTGGTTCCTTGTGAAATAGCATCTTAAGACGGAGATGTATGTTTTGTGGTCGGTAGGCTGTTTGTAAAGCGTGTGTGCGGATGGTCACCGAGGGGAAGATCGGAGGGGGCTGCGTAAATGTCGCAACATAAAACCGTTTAGTACACATTTGTTTAAGGCGACGTAACGGACGTTCAATTATCGGCTTGTATGGGGGTGTTACGTTTCGGCGGCACTAAGCAAATGCGGAGCGCGCGTCGCTCGCCAGTCCGCGTGTGCGGTGTTTGACGTCTGACCGCTTGGGCAGCCCACGAGAGTCCAGAAGTGGCGCGCGGCCACAGGGGGAGGCCACCGGCTACCGGCAGCAGGCCTCTGTTTGCGGAGCCGCGGGCGCTAATGTGGCCATTAGGCCAGCGGGGCGACCCAATTAGTTTTTGCGGCTGGCGCCTCCGCCTCCCCGCCATCTGTCCGCCGTCCGCACAGATGTACGGCCCGGCGCAGCTGTCTTTGCTCGGGCGCACGCACTGCGCTCTGCGCCCACTCGCCGCAGCGCCACGAAGCTTCGGACGGCGGCTGACTGAGCAGAAAGCAGACGCCCAAGTAGGGCGACTGGCGGCAGAGGCAAACTTCTACATCCGCCTCCCCCGCCACCGACCCCACTTGCCGACGTCACCCCACCGCTGCTTTTGTTCAATCCTCTTTGCTGTTTGCCCTCAGTGCTGTATTAGGATGCAGAGGTCGCTGACTCAGCATGTAGGAAAGTCAAAACAACCTTCCGCGGAATTAAAAGCAAGGGTGGTAGCATTAAGAGTGAAATGAAAATGCCATTGTTAAACGCAGAGACGCGACAGAATAGGTGGAAACTGTACACTGAAAGTCTCTATGAGGGCGAAGACTTGTTTGATGACGCGATAGATGAAAGACTAGGAGTCGATGTAGAAGACATAGAGGTTCCAGTATTAGAATTTAAAAGGGCTTTGGACAACTTAGAGCCGGCCGCGGTGGTCTCGCGGTTCTAGGCGCTCAGTCCGGAGCCGCGTGACTGCTACGGTCGCAGGTTCGAATCCTTCCTCGGGCATGGATGTGTGTGATGTCCTTAGGTTAGTTAGGTTTAAGTAGTTCTAAGTTCTAGGCGACTGATGACCTCAGAAGTTAAGTCGCATAGTGCTCAGAGGCATTTGGACCATTTGGATAACTTAAGATCTAATAATGCAATAGAGATGAATAACAGTCCATCAAAATTTCTAAAACCATTTGAGGAAGTGCCAATGAAACTTTAAATGTGAACATTTTAGGTTATGCTTTACCGTGACTGTTATTGACATTAAATGAAACAACAAGTTTGCTGTTACCAGTGACTGTTTATTTCTCTCCATGACGCGTTTCAAACGTTCACACCTCCTTCATCAGGTGAATTTACATTCGTTAGTATGACATTTGTGTATGTGCGTGTTGTGTTACAGTTTTGTTTTTTAGCAACTTTGTAAGTAGGCTGTATAGGTTTTTCTGTTGGTAACGCCACGTAGCGCTCTGTATGAAAATCACCGACTGTGCTGTGTGCAGTCTACGGCTGATTTGCGTTGTTGGAATATTGCTATTGTAGTGTTGAGCAGTTGGATGTGAACAGCGCGTAGCGTTGCGCAGTTGGAGGTGAGCCGCCAGCAGTGGTGGATGTGGGGAGAGAGATGGCAGAGTTTTGAGAGCGGATGATCTGGACGTGTGTCCATCAGAGACAGTAAATTTGTAAAACTGGATGTCATGAATAATGACTTTTGAACACTATTAAGGTAAATACATTGTTTGTTCTCTATCAAAATCTTTCATTTGCTAAGTACGCCTATCAGTAGTTAGTGCCTTCAGTAGTTAGAATCTTTTATTTATCTGACAGTATTGGCGCTCGCTGTATTGCAGTAGTTCGAGTAACGAAGATTTTTGTGAGGCAAGTGATTCATGAAAGGTATAGGTTATTGTTAGTCAAGGCCATTCTTTTGTAGGGATTTTTGAAAGTCAGATTGCGTTGTGCTAAAAATATTGTGTGTCAGTTTATTGATGATCTGAATAAGTAAAGAGAGAAATGTCTGAGTACGTTCAGTTTTGCTCAGATGTTTGAAAATCAAATAACGTAAGGGGTTTATCAGCACAGTAATTCATAAATTTTTCTGAGGGGACGTTTCAACTTGTGGCACTGCCTGGTGGATAAACAAAACACCAGGCAGTGCCACAAGTTCCTCCAAAAAATCGTAACACAACACACACGCAGATGTCATATTAACAAATGTGAATCCACCTGATGATGGAGGTTTAAATCTTTGAAACGCGCCGTGGAGATAAATAAACAGTGACTGGTAACAGTAAACTTGTTGTTTCATTTAATACCAATCAAACTATTCACGTCGATGTGTGCAACGTACGAGACTCGTAATAAACCGTCAAACTTTCGGAAAAATATCATCTACATACTTCAAAGATTTAAGAGCCTACAAGTGCGACAGTTCTCGCACCATCAGCTTAACAGCTCATGCAACCAAGTTGCTGACAAGAATAACCTACAGAAAAATTGAAAAGAAAATTGAGGATGTGTTAGATGACGGTCCGTTCAGCTTTAATAAAGGGAAAGGCTCTAGAGAGCCTATTCTAACGTTGCGGCTGATAATGAAAGCAAAACTGAAGAAAAATTAAGACACGCTCAAAGGATTCGACGACCTGGGGAAATGTTTTGACAATGTAAAATGGTGAAAGATGTTCGAATTTCTGAGAAAAATAGGACAACAAAAACAACCAATTTTTGACAAAATAATTTAATTGGATTGATGAAAAACCTACTCACCAAGCGGCGCCAGAAAGTACACACGTATAAAAGAGGCTTGTAATTTGGCAAGCTTTCTGAGCAAGCTTTCGGAGTTCCTTCTTCAATCAGAGCGGGTTGAAGGGTAAGGAAGAGGGGTGAAGGAAAAGGAGAGACCTGGGAAAAGGAGTAGATTTCGGGGAAGTCACTTAGAACCGTTGGTCATAAGAGACTTACCGCACCTTCTCATCCCGTGCGGTAAGTCTCCCCTGACCAGCGGTTCTAAGTGACTTCCCCGAAATCTACTCCTTTTCCTAGACTTCTCCTTTTTCTTCACCCCTCTTCCTTACCCTTCAACCCTTCTCCCCGAAGAAGGAACCACTGGCTCTGAAAGCTTGCCTAATTACAACCATTTTTTATGAGTGTGTTCTGCCGCTGCTCGGTGAGAAAAACAGGGGTGAGATATAGGGAAAGACGAGTGATATACAAGTGCCAAGAGGAAACAATAAGAGCCAAGAGGAAGCAGTGAGAGAGGAAAACCAAGAACGAAGGGTTCGGATTAAAAACATCGTAAGACAGGGATGTAGTCTTCCACCCGTACTATTCAATCTACATATCGAAGGAGCAATGGCGCAAATAAAGGGAAGGTTCAAGGGCGCGATTAAAATTCAACGTGAAAGTATATCGATAGTAAGATTCGCTGATGACATTGCTATCCTCAGCGAAAGTGAAGAGGAATTAAAAGATTTGCTGAATGGAATAAGCAGTCAAATGAGTACACACTATGGTTGTTGTGGTCTTCACTCCGAAGACTGATTTGCTGCAGCTCTCCATGTTATTCTATTCTATGCAAGCCTCATCATCTTCGAATAACAACTGCAACCTCCATCTTTCTGAAGCTGTTTTCTGTGTTCATCTCTTGGTCTCCCTCTACGATTTTTACCCCCCCCCCCCCCCCCACACACACACACACTTCCCTCCAACACTAAATTGGTGGTTCCTTGATATCAAAGAATGTGTCCTATAAAGCGATCCCTTGTTTTGATCAAATTGGGCCACAAATTTCTTGTCTCCCCAATTCCATTCAGTACTTCCTCATTAGTTATGTGATCGAACCATCTAATTTTCAGCATTATTCTGTGGCACCACATCTCGAAAGCTTCTATTCTCTTTTTATCTATTTGTCTCCCATGTTTCGCTTCGGTACATGGTTACACTCCAGGCAAATACCTTCATAAAAGACTCCCTAACTCTTAAATCTATATTCGAGGTTAACAAATTTGTATTCTTAAGAAAGAATTTTTTGCCATCGCCAGCTTACATTTTACATCCTCTCCATTTCGGCCATCATTTATTTTGCTGCCCAAATAGCAAACCAGATCTACCACTTTAAGTCTGTCGTTTACTTATCTGATTCCCTTAGCATCACCTGATTTAATTCTCCTACATTCCATTAACCTTGTTTTGCTTTTGTTGATGTTCATCTTATATCTTCACATCAAGACACTGTCCATTCCGTTCAACCACTCTTCAACGTCCATTGCTGTTTCTGACAGGGTTACGATATCGATGGCAAAGCTCAGTTTTTATTTCTTCTTCCTGAACTTTAATACATACTCCAGACTTTTCTTTGTTTTTTTTTACGCCTTGTTCAACGTACAGATTGAATAACATTGGGGATAGGCTACAACCCTGTCTCACTCCCTTCCCAACCGCTGCTTCCCTTTCATACCCCTCGGCTTTTATAACTGCCGTCTGATTTCTGCACAAGTTTTAAAAAGCCTTTCGCTCCCTGTATTTTACCCCTGATACCTTCAGAATTTGAAAGAGAATATTCCAGTCAACATTGTCAGAAGTTTTCTCAAAGTCTAGGAAAGCTAGAAACGTAGGTTGCCCTTCCTTAACCCATCTTCTAAAATAAGTCAGTATTCCTCACGCGTTCCAACATTTCTACGGAATCCAAACTTATCTTTTGCGGAGCCGGCTTCTACCAGTTTTTCCATTCGTCTGTAAAGAATTCGTGTTAGTGTTTTGTATCCTTGACTTATCAAACAGATAATTTGGTAATTGTCAAGCCTGTCAGCACCTGCTTTCTTAGGAATTACTACATTCTTCTAGAAATCTGAGGGTATTTCGCCTATCTCATACATCTTGTAGACCAGGTGGAAGAGTTTTGTCACTTCTGGCTCTCCTAAAGCTATCAGTAGTTCTGACGGAATACCGTCTATTCCTGAAGCCTTGTTTCGCCTAAGATCTTTGTCAAATTCCTCTCACAGTATCATGTCTCCCATCTCATCTTCATCTACTTCCACTTCTCTCTCTACAATATTGCTTTCAAGTTCACCACCCTTGTATTTCCCCTTTGTAAACTCCTTACACCTTCCAGATTTCCCTTCTTTGCTTAGGACTGCTTTATCATCTGAGCGCTTGATATTCATACACCTGCTTCTCTTTATCCCAAAGGCCTCTTTAGTTTATTGAAATACACTTCTAAATCCTTACTTTGGCCTCTAGCTATTCCTGCTTAGCAGTTTTGCACTTCCCGTCACTCTCGATTTTTAGACGTTTGTATTTCGTTTCACCTGCTTCGTCTACTGCATTTTTAAATTTTCTCCTTTCATCAGTTAAATTCAATATCTCTTGTGTCATCCAAGGATTTCTACTAGGTCTTGTGTTTTTATGTAATTGATCCTCTGCTGCCTTCACTATTTCATCTCTTAAAGCTACCCAGCCGTCTTCTACTGTATTCATTTCCCACGTTCTAGTCAACCGTTGCCTAATCCTCCGTCTGAAATTCTCAACAACCTCTGGTTCTTTCAACCTAGCCAGGTCCCACCTCATTAATTTCCTATTTCTTCAGTTATAATCTATAGTTCATAACCAATAAATTGTGATCAGAGTCCACATCTGCGTCTGGATACGTCTTACAATTTAAAATCTGGTTCCTAAATATCAGTCTAACTATCATACACACATCAAAAAAAGTTTTGCATCACCTAGGTTACGAGAGTTCCGGAATCTGTACAGAAAATTGTAGTAGAGATCAACATAAACATCATTCCTGCCCTTTATGTTGCTCATGAAAACCACTCATTGCGTGTTGTACCATAATACAGCGAGACCTTCAGAAGTGGAGGTCCAGATTGCTCTAATACCCAGTAGCTCGTCCTCTTGCATTGAAGTATGCCTGTACTTATCGTGGCATACTATCCACAAGTTCATCGAGGTACTGTTAGTCCAGATTGTCCCACTCCTCAAAGACGATTCGGCGTAGATCCCTCGGAGTGGTTTATGGGTCAAGTCGTCCATCAACAGCCCTTTTCAATCTATCCTAGGCATGTTCGATGAGGTTCATGTCTGGAGTACATGCTGCCCTCTCTCGTCGAGCGATGTCGTTATCCTGAAGAAAGTCATTCACAAGATGTGCACGATGGGGTCGCGAATTGTCGTCCATGAAGACGAATGCCTTGCCACTATTGGTCGGAGGACAGCAATCACGTATGGTACAGCCGTTCGGCGCCTTCCATGACCACCAGCGGCGTACTTCGGCTCCACATAATGCCACCTCAAAACAGCAGGGAACCTCCACCTTGCTGCACTCGCTGGACTGTATGTCTGAGGCGTTCAGCCTGACCGGGTTGAAAAGAACGTGATGCATATTGTTGGGCCCATCTGTAACGCGCCGCATGGTGTCGTGGTTGCAAAGATGGACCTCGCAATGGACGTCGGGAGTGAAGTTGAACATCATGCAACCTATTGCGCAAAGTTTTAGTCGTCCTGTGGCTGCACAAAAAGCATTAATCAACATGGTGGCATTGCTGTCAGGGTTACTCCGAGCCATAATCCGTAGGTAGCGGTCATCCACTGCAGTAATAGCCCCTTGGGCGGCATGAGCGAGGCATGTCATCGACAGCTCCTGTCTCTCTGTAACTCCTACATGTCCGAACAAGATCGCTTTCGTTCACTCCAAGACGCGTGGACACTCCCCTTGTTCATAGCCCACCCTTGCACAAAGTAACAATGCGGACGGGATCGAACTGCGTACTGACCGTGTAGTTGAACTAGAGAAAACACGGGCCATGTACCTCCTTCCGGGGGAATGACTGGAACTGATCGGCTGTCGGACCCCCCTCCGTCTAATAGGCGCTGCTCATGCATGGTTGTTTACATCTTTGGTGGGTTTAGTGACATCTCTGAACAGTCAAAGTGACAGTCTGTGATACAATATCTGTAGTAAACGTCTGTCTTCAGCAGTTCTGGGAACCGGGGTGATGCAAAACTTTTTTCGATGTGTGCATAATCAGTCTGAAACCTATCGGTGTCCCCAGGTCTCTTTCTCGTATTCGAACCGCTTCAGTCCGGAACCGCGCGACCGCTACGGTCGCAGGTTCGAATCCTACCTCGCGCACGGATGTGTGTGATGTCCTTAGGTTAGTTAGGTTTAAGTAGTTCTAAGTTCTAGGTGACTGATGACTTCAGATGTTAAGTCCCATAGTGCTCAGAGCCATTTGAACCATTTTGAACCATCATCACACATTTCTTCTATCTCTTCATCATCTGCGGAGCTGGTTGGCATATAAACTTGTACTATTGTGTTAGGCGTGTTCTTCGTGTTCATACTAGCATTCTTATTTTCGTATTCATTATTAAATTCACTCCTGCATTACCCCTATTTGACTTTGTATTTATAACCCAGTATTCACCTGACCAGAAGCCCTGCTCCTGCTGCCACCGAACTTCACTAACTTCCACTATATCTAACTTGAATCTATCCATTATCCTCTTTAAATTTTCGAACCTGCCTGCCCGCTTAAAGGATTCCACTCTCCAATTCGTAGTGTGCCAGTTTTGTTTCTCCTGATGGCCACATCCTCCTGAGAAGTCCTGGCCCTGAGATGCGAACAGTTTTACCTTCGGAGTACTTCACCCAAGAGGACGCCATCATCATTTAACCACAGTATAGCTGTAATTTCCCCTTGCTTTCAGCCGTTCGCAGTACCAGCGCAGCAATGCCGTTTCGGTTGATGCCACAATGCCAGATCAGTCATCCATTCGACTGTTACTGTTGACGCTACTGAAAAGGCTGCTGCTGCTCTTCGGGAATCATACGTTAGTCTGGCCCCTCAACATATGATACTGCTATCTGTACCACTGAGGCACGGAAGCCATCCTACCGACGGCAAGGTCCATAGATCAGGGGTGAGAGAGTGTGGGGGGCGGAGGGCATATTGACTGAGAGTAAATCGAAGAAAGATGACAGTAATGAGAAGTAGCAGAAATGAGAACAGGGAGAAAGTTAACTCAGTATCTCTGATCACGAAGTAGATGAAGTTAAGGAAATCTGCTACCTAGGCCGCGCAAGGGGGGACATAAAAAAGCAATCTAGCACTAGTAAAAGGGCATTCCTGCCAAAGGAAAGTCTACTAGTATCAAACATTGGCCTCCAATTCAGGAAGAAATTTCTGACAATGTACGTTCGGTGCACAGCATTTTATGGTAGTGAAACATGGACTATGGGAAAATTTGAAAAGAATAGTATCCAAGCATTTGAGATGTGGTGCTCCAGCATAATGCTGACAATTAGGTGGGCCGATAAGGTAAAGGACGAGGAGGTTCTCCGGAGAATCGGCAAAGAAAGGTACATATGGAAAACACTGACAAGAAGAAGGGACAGAATGGTAGGGCATGTGTTAAGGCATCACGGAATAACTTCCATGATACTAGAGAGAGCTGTGGAGGGTAGAAACTGTAGAGGATTTCGTGGCAGGGAGCATTAAACCAGCTGAAAACCAATGACTCAGAAAAAAAAAGAAGGCTGATATTGTGTTTCCGGTCATGACGCGACTGTCAGTATTTTATAACTTATGAGAGGCATCCACATGCCTTGCTCATACTGTGGCATCAAGCAGTCAGGCCTGCAAGATGAGTGGTCTGCCAAGCGAGTGGATTCATTCTTATTTGTCGAGTAACATGAACTCTCGTATTGACAATTAAGTCACTAATCAACCTCCTGTATGAATAATACGCAACGGAAACGAAACCTGACTATCAGTAATTTACAGAACTCTGACTGTTCACTACGCACTGGCAATACCACATTTTCTTTTTTTTTTTTTATTTAACGGCTTTTATCAACACGTGGCCATCGCACTGAATATGAGTGGCGCACACATTATAAATTCTGGATATCATGACAACATACAATTCGAAGGAAAAGGCCACCAATCTTTTTCTTTTCACTATCTTATTTATTCCGATAAATTCTATAACCTAAACACACAAATTCTATAACCTACAACAATAACACATGAGAAATTCCGCCCAGTGGGCATGGCTTAACATTGGTGATTCTCTACCTTATGGTCTCATAATTATTTAACGCTACAGTGCACTTTCTGGATAGGATGGTGGATCTTTTATTATTTCTCACACTTCGACTCTCACAATCATCATCACGAAACTTTCCTCCAGACCGAGCAGTACAAAAGGAACATGCATAACCCACTAATCTTTTGAAACTACCTCGCTACTCTCCCATGCAAACCACACATACCCAAATTACATGACATACACCACACTACAATATGAAATGCTACACAGGGAATAGTCACAACATTATCACTTTCAGCTTTCCCACTTCAATTAATATTTATCCCAGTTTCACACGACACTGCCCCACTTCGTCATTCTACTTTCCTACTATGAACTCTGGAGATATATGCACGTCTTCCTGTGCAATGCAAGCCAAGTGGCGTTGCCGGATAGACGGCCGACTCACCTTGCGTCTCTCTCAGAGTTTGAATCTATCGTCACACGGAATCATATCACGCAAAGTAATATTAAGAACGTATTCATCACACACGCGAGTCCTCAACTGATACCATGGACGAGTACTTCTCTTTATCTTTTGTCTCATACACTGTTTGAGACACACACAGTACTCACCACGTGGAAGTACTCGTCTCTAATTTCAAGTCCTGCACACGCCATTTCTTAAATATTCAACTTATGGTACACACGCTATTTCTTAAATATTTCAACTTATTGTACACACGCTAGTAGTTCAGCTTAACTTAAGCACACGGAAGTATTTCAACTTATTGCTACACGTGGTTTCATTGTGACCGTTGGTCACTTCCGAAAATTACTACGATCCCATTAATATTACCTGCCTGACATTTAATTCTCCCAACAAAAGTTCCTGAAATAGAGAAATTATTATTTCAAACTACTCTTAAATATTCCACATGCATACGGAGAACAACTAAGACAGGTCTCAACAGCACAAGGTCCAGCGGCAGAGTGCTGAAACATGGCCGTTCTTGAGGTCCTCTCGCACCTCTGCTGAAGTGGGGGAGCACCTTGCTACCGTATTGGTCAGCCACATTTCAGGCGCTCAAAGCTCAGGTAAATTTCATCTCTTTGGTCCCACCAAAGGTGGCCAAAGGATCGTCTCAAAGATGATCATATATTCACATTCACTATCTGCAATTAGCAGACTACCATACATTCATTCATTTCACAGATCTCACCAAACTGGATGTAGGGATTTATTTTGTGGGAGTGCACATGTGATCAACTAATAAATGTGTTGTGGCGCCACGCCACTCGGAAGTAGCCGAAAGGCACGCGCTAAGCTCACGCAGATGGGCGTGAGGTCTGAAACAGGATACGTAATGAATGCTATAAAGAAAAGTACGTAGCTCCTGGAATACTTAACTTTAATCCGTCCTTGTGGTACATCGCTCTTGACGATACAAGTGAGACTCTTTAGATACAAGCTATGTAAGGCTAATGGCGCCTTGCTAGGTTGTAGCCATTGACTTAGCTGAAGGCTATTCTAACTATCTGCTCCGCAAATGAGCGAGGCTTCGTCAGTGTGCATCGCTAGCTACGTCGTCCGTACAACTGGGGCGAGTGCTAGTGGTGGCGCCTGCCGAGTGGTGGCGCTCGGTCTGCGATCACTGACAGTGGCGACACGCGGGTCCGACATGTACTAATGGACCGCGGCCGATTTAAAGCTACCATCTAGCAAGTGTGGTGTCTGGCGGTGACACCACAAAATGAATTGTCATTCTTTCCCACACTGGTATCTGTCTTCGCTGTATTAATTGAAATTGAGTTATTTTACAAAAAAAAAGTGTTGTTCTGACAAAAATAATAAAGTATGTTGTACCTATTTTCAATGTCGGGCGGTACTGTACCCTTTCACTTAGTAGTTTAGATTTATGCAAAAATGTGACCGTGGGCATCGGACTATCCAACGCCGTGATATAGCTAAATTTTAAATACGCAGAAAAATACTGTTCCTTGCGCATGCACGAGTAGTTACAATTCTGAAACCAGTAATAAATAAAATTCGACAGCATTTGAGTGGTGGCGAAAGTCTCGAAACGATATTGCTTATGTCGCTTTGGATTACACATTAACTTACAGTCGTAATACACATAAAATTATTCACACTGCCACACATTCAGTTAAACTACTAGTTATGAATTATGAAAGATAATTACTTGTACAAGGAATAGTGTGCAGGTTTTGATTCTATCACTACGAATCCTATGCAGAATGTAATACCTACATAATTAAATGTACGAAATAAGCCGACACAGAAGTAGGTTAAGAGAAACGGGCACATACGTGATAATAAATCGTCAAAAACAATAAAACTCTTTGCCAAGAAAGAAGAAACCAGTTCCACAATTGTTGCTTATTTTGAGTCAAAAACACAAGATCTTCAACACATTCGCTTTTGAAGCAAAATTAATTACGTTCACAAATTTTTTCGTGTTTCATAAACTCGCCTGAAGTGTAAGAATTGGCAAATCATTAGATTCCATAAAAAAACGTATAAGTGTCAAGAACAGTGCCTTTTTACAAACAACAGACCACAACAGAAATATAGGCTTCACATGCGTGACATAAATGTTTGTATTCACTTGCTTTCAGCGGAGTAAGCTGCAAACGTAAACGTATACGAAAGTAGTTTTTCATGAATAAGGTATAGAAGCAAAGCAAGGGTAATGGAATATAGTCGAATTAAATCAGGAGATGCTAACGGAATCAGATTAGGAAACGAGAGACGTAAAGTAGACGATGGGATGTGCTATGTGGACAGCAAAATAAACGATGATGGCCGAAGTAGGGAGGATATAAAATGTAGACTGGTAATGGTAAGAAACGCATTTCAGAAGAAGAAAAATTTGCTGACACTGAATATAGATTTAAGTGCTAGGAAGTCTTTTAGGAAGGTGTAGCCATGCATGGAAGTGAAACGCGGACGAAGAACAATTTAGACAGAAAGAGAACAGAATCTTTCGAAATGTGGTGCCACAGAATAATGCTGAAGATGGGTAGAGCATTTAGCTAATGAGAAAATACAGATTAGAACTGGGAAGACAAGAAATTTCTGTCACAACTTGACCAAACGAAGGGATAGGATATGTACTGAGACATCAAGAATCGCCAATTTAGTACTGGAGCGACGTGTGGGCAATAGAAATAATAAAGGGAGACCAAGAGATGAATACAGTAAGCAGATTCAAAAAGATGCAGGTTGCAGTAGTTATTCAGAGATGAATAGGCTTGCACTGGGCAGAGTAACATGGAGAGCTGCATCACGCCCGTCTTCGACCTGAAGACCACAACAACAAGTTGTAGGTTACGTCGTTCAATCAGTATGATTCGGCTAGTTTTACATGTAATTCACGATAACTGAGCGGTCTAAGGCGCTGCAGTCATGGACTGTGCGGCTGGTCCCGGCGGAGGTTCGAGTCCTCCCTCGGGCATGAGTGTGTGTGTTTGTCCTTAGGATAATTTAGGTTAAATAGTGTGAAAGCTTAGGGACTGATCACCTTAGCAGTTAAGTCCCATAAGATTTCACAAACACGATAATGTATATCTCCTGGTGCTTTACTAACGCATGGAATGCACAATTATGATAACTATTTGTTTAATTAAGTAGGAAATAATTAATAGCGAACATTATCCTTATGACGCATGTGAATGACTGCTTTCTTACCGCTTGGAGCGCTAGTCCCGCTCCAGCTGTCAAACGGAAACATGTTTCACACCAGAGAGTTTTGTGACTGTGTGTATTACACTGTGTCATTATCATCTAACTCATAAAAAAGAAAACTCAACTCTACTTTCTTTTTAGTATTGATATATTTAAAATGTAAGAACAGTACCTACAGTTTATTTTTAAGGTCTTAGAGGAAGGCGTCTGTCACTCGAAAGTAAGGTTGGTAGAAATTTCTGAGATGTGATTTTCGAAATCCGTTCGTGTTGTTCGTTGTGTGTTTATTTTAGTGATTTTGCAGTCTGAAAACAGAAAAAAAGGAAACGCATCTCAAAGTGATGTGTGGAAGCATTTGACATCCAACGAATTCTGCTCAAAGAAGTAGGTTGAAAGCAGAACATGCCAACAAATTAATTTTGTAAGTTCTTTAGAGAATAAAGTTTGGAACTGATAGTTTTTTCATTTATGCTGGTGTTATCTGTGTTTTGAGTGATTTTGGTTATCTATTTTTCTGTCTATTTTTACGTGCACAGAGTACAACTTCCTATTATTTTTTCCTAAGTTTTCTCTATTGTAAAATTAGATTTATTTTTCTTTAATTTTTTATTAATTCATGTAACCCACTTACTATATTTTAAAGTAACACGTGCACTCGTAAGTTTTAATTCGAAATTTAAAACTAACTTTTTGGCAACGATAATCGAAATACTGATATTTATCATTCTAGGGGAAAGATACCTGTATTGGACCAAGTCTTTATTACGTATCTAATTGAAATATGCTGCACATTTTCATCAGGTTATATTACACTTGAAGAAACACTTAGCATAAATGGGTAACACTTAAAATTTAGTAATGTGTAAATGGTCCGAATTAGGAAACCGGTTGGTTAATTTGGACTTTCAGTTATTTAAATTGAACCAGATGGTTAAACAGTGAGTTCAAATGGCTCTGAGCACTATGGGACTTAACATCTGAGGTCATCAGTCCCCTAGAACTTAGAACTACTTAAACCTAACTAACCTAAGGACATCACACACATCCATGCCCGAGGCAGGATTCGAACCTGCGACCGTAGCAGTCGCGCGGTTCCGGGCTGAAGCGCCTAAACAGTGAGTAAAATGTAAACAAGAACAGTAGTGTTTTAAATAAAACTTAAGTTCAACATACTTATTAAACAAACATATTATTTAGCTATTTGGCTACACTATACAAAACAAAGAGTTTTGAAATATTAATCAAGACGTTTATATTAGAAAATTACTGAAATAATTTTCATTCTCGTAGCTATAATCGTTGCAGATCAAAACAAATAAAAAGCTAAGAAACTTGCTGCGCAGAAAAATATAAAAAAAACTTGACACACTGAAATATACTAACAATTTCTAATAACTGGTATTAACAATGTCAAGTGACATTGAAGTCTAATTGCAGCCTGAATAGAAATATTTCTTACTGCTGGGCTTCACATTGGTACATCGTGTATGAAACTGTAATTTACAGTCCATACAATGTATCATGTCGTCTTGTTACACAAAACACAGAACCAGCACGAATTTCCAACAGTGCCGTTTGTCTTCTGTTCCCTGGGGAATAAAGCTATCTTAGCAGCTTTAGTTACTTTGCTTGACCTTTCGTTTGCTCTGATTGTTGCTTGTAAGGGCTGCTAGCGATTACAGTGGTATTCTATGCTTTTCCTCTACCCCACATGGCAGTCTTGATGTATAAATTTGGAAGGCGTGACGCCTTGTTCACAATGTTCTTGAATTTCTTTGTGGCTGTCGTACACCCACACTCGCCATCATTTGAAATGTCTTCTCAAGAAAGTTCCTCTTCAATGTTCGTAGAACTGAGTTTCTCTAGAAAATTATCATTTTGCAAGCAATCAACTGGTGAAAGTTGATGATCTGACAACATATTCCTATTCACAGGCCAAATTCCTGCTGAGCGGAAGGCACTCTCCGCTATTCCAACTGTCGCTGCTCGGCCATAGGCTTCATTCAACAGTCCACATACCTGAAATTGTGTTATAGTTTTTAATATGTTTTCATATAACCACTTGTGCTGGGCTTGAATGAAGTAGGTCTGAAGACGTGCAAAAAACGAAACATCGAATGGTTCCAGTCTGAGGGTAGCGAGCCCATGTAGTTACAGCATGCGATAGCCTAATACCCTTATCACGAGCGTACTCAACAGCCTCTAGATTTCTGCTGTATGTTGTGTGACCATCAAGTAGCAGGAGCACAGGCGAATCCTTGCTACAGTTCATATTGAAGTGTTTGATTCACAACACAAACAACTCGGAATTCGTGTAGCCAGTGTCTGAGATGTAAACTACACTTCCCGGTGGGGCTCAAATGGCACTAAGCACTATGGGACTTAACACTTGAGGCCATCTGTCCCCTAGAACTTAGAACTACTTAAACCTAACTAACCTAAGGACATCACACACATCCATGCCCGAGGCAGGATTCGAACCTGCTAACGTAGCAGCAGCGCGGTTCCCGACTGAAGCGCCTAGAACCGCTCGGCCACAACATCCGGATCCCGGTGGGGCACCGATTAGAAGTTCTTGGTGCGTCCTCCTACGCTTGAATACAATTACAGGTGGAATAAAGTACCCGGTAGCAGTGACAGCACAAACAACTCTGGTGATAAGTTCTCGCTCGTTGCTTGTGACAGACAGCACTTGACGCTAGCCTTTTAACGCGATGACTTTCTGTTGCCTTTTTGGAAAATTGTAAATCAGAGTTCGTCGACGTTAAATGTTCTTTTATCTATAATTCATTCTCATCGACTGTTTTCTCAAGAAGATCGAAGAACTGATTCACATTCTCTCTGTTAAACCCATTTGCTCTGGCCATTGATATTGCTTCTGGATGACGGACGGAAAGCTGTGGATTTCATTTCATAAATGAATAAATCACTATTACACGATGTTTTCTTTTTTATGTTGAAAGAACGAGGTAGTTCACATTTCTCTGCTATATCGGATGCAAGTTTACGAGCATCTTTGGTAGTAAATCCAAAAACTTCTCTTCAAACAAAAGGAGGTGATCCGCGAGAACTTTTTCTATCTCAACCATAAAAGTTGATTGTCTCCCGCATAACTTAATTTCATGTGAAGGCGTGTTTTTTTATGTCTCTTTACCGTAGCTTTCGGTACTCCGTATGCACGAGCAAACTCTTTTTTCCATAGTCTGTACGCTGACACCGTGAACTTCAGCTCATCTTCTATCCATTTCCCACACATTCCCCTTTTTCTTTTTGCCATCTTGAAAACCTAAAAATCTTACCTGTACCTACTATTTATTGTAACGGTTTTGCCATTTTTTAAATCTAAAAAATTACCCGTGCTTATGTAATTACTTATTTTTAAAATGCACTTAAATATTATTTGTTATGAGTGTCTCCTAAATCGGACCGGTTCAAATCAGGAAACAGCCATTGTTCCAACTTCGGCAACTGGACCCCATATAAGTAGAGATGCCGCTACAAGAATACACAAAATTAAACTCTTGTTTTGCGATGTTTAATTATTAAAAAATGTAACTGTATTGCAGTTAAATTTACTTACTTACTCGTACCGTATAGAAAAGCTTATGATCTGCAGCACAACACTTGCAGCAAGAACGAAGAGAGTACAATAATGGGAACTGTTCTTGCTCCAATGGCTATTGTCGACTGCCCACTGTACCACGTGACCTCGACAACATTTCTCACCAGTAGAGCCAACTTAAAAGTTTAAGTTACCAACACACAGTGAAATACGAAGGTGTGCCAACTTAGACAACGTCCCA
This sequence comes from Schistocerca americana, assembly GCF_021461395.2. NCBI lineage: Eukaryota > Metazoa > Arthropoda > Insecta > Orthoptera > Acrididae > Schistocerca > Schistocerca americana. Next base: position 22,466,332 of record NC_060124.1, read on the forward strand.
ATTTCGGTAACTCTCCCCTATTGCTCTTCGGCTTCATTTATCAGGGCAATATTCGATTATATCGAATATCGACATTTACCTTTCGATGTCCCTTCTCTAGTCTATAACTGAATCGGCTATTCATTTTACTCTTTATTTTTATTTTCTTACTACTGTTCTCCTGATGATTAACTTCTGTGGCAAAACAGCATTCAAAACACACATACAAACATTCATATTCACAACATCGACCCACGCAGAATTTTCAGAAGTTCTGTACAATTCTTATAGTACAAATGATGTGCTACACGTTGAAAATATGATTGAGTTTATCGCTGATACAATGAACATACACGCAACGACATGAACGCCGATTTCATCGATTATGTACCGTCACGCTTATATGCACTTTCTTTTGCCACTTCTAGAGATGGAGCAGGCTGTTTAGGACTCGGTCCATTGAAGGGCCGCGGTTCTGTTTAGCCAAGTCAGATGAGCTGATAGTGGGCCACATGTGGGATCCCAATTGGGTATAAACAGAAGAGCCTTACAACCAAGGGAAAGCTCTCTAAACTCCTTGGTCGGAATGGGGGGACTGGAACCATATTGACGAATTTCTTTTTTCATTTATATTTCTTTTAAATCATTCATTCCATCTCTGAATGAGATAGTGGGCTGTAGGACAGCATGGCCCTTTTCAGAAAATACTTGTAGTTTTTGTTGTTGTGACACCATTTATTTAGGATAGTTGGGCGCTTATTTAATTTTGTGGGATTTTTAATTGCATATAGACGGATAGTTGAGAGGAAGACGTTGTTCATTAAGTTTCCTTCAGTCCGAGTTCTTGGCTTTGCTTTACGGCCAGGGGAAAGACCTCTCGCTCGAAAAAACCCCAGCTAGGAGTGGTTAGCTGTTGGTCGGCTTATATAGCTTCTTATTATCTCAGTTGCCCTGATAATGCTATATTGTGGTCTTGGAAATTTGTTGATTTAGGAAATTTCCATCTAATTCTGTAGAAGATGAAAATCTAGTCGATGTAGAGAATATTATCTTCTTCTGTAGGAGCTGAATGAAGTACTTTTGCTCAGCAAGTTACTCTTTCTATATTAAGTTGCTACATTATCCAAAATCCTTGTAAGTCTTCTTGATTTCGTTTTCCAGAGGAAACTTTTGGAACAAATTTGATACTGTTTCCAGATCAATGTTGGGAGGGTATGTATGTTTGAATTTCGGAAAATTAAACGTTGTAGGATCGTGTTGCAAGAGTGATTTTGTAAGCCTGTTGTTACGTAGTCTGTTGAGCCCGTATCTGGTGATTTGTTGTTTTATTCTGTCTAGCATGTTCTTGGTTTTAAACGTTTCGTTCAGGGAATTTGTTAGGAAGTCATAGTGCAGATCTCCAGCTGTTCGAAGCATCCTCCGATCAGCAGACAGAATTTGTTTCGTTTGGCTGGATGACATACATAATTCACGCTTAAAATCCACATTCGAGAATGGGTCCGACGAATATTTTGTATGAACAAGAAGGGTAAATGGTTGCCCCTCGTGTTCGGTCTTTCATGATATGTATTAAGTTAAGTCGGCCTTCAGCTTGTTTCATCCTTTCAGTCGTTTTTTCTGCAAGTTTAAGCGTTCATCTAGCTGTTTGATGTTTGGTTGAGGAGTAATGTCTTGTTCCCAAAGCCGAATGTTGAGTTTGTGGGGCTCTTGAAGCTGGCGACTAGTAAGATTTCTATGTCTGAACAGGATAAGCTGACTTTTGCATTTACTGAGCCAAGCTTCAAGCTTCTTGATATACACTCCTGGAAATTGAAATAAGAACACCGTGAATTCATTGGCCCAGGAAGGGGAAACTTTATTGACACATTCCTGGGGTCAGATACATCACATGATCACACTGACAGAACCACAGGCACATAGACACAGGCAACAGAGCATGCACAATGTCGGCACTAGTACAGTGTATATCCACCTTTCGCAGCAATGCAGGCTGCTATTCTCCCATGGAGACGATCGTAGAGATGCTGGATGTAGTCCTGTGGAACGGCTTGCCATGCCATTTCCACCTGGCGCCTCAGTTGGACCAGCGTTCGTGCTGGACGTGCAGACCGCGCGAGACGACGCTTCATCCAGTCCCAAACATGCTCAATGGGGGACATATCCGGAGATCTTGCTGGCCAGGGTAGTTGACTTACACCTTCTAGAGCACGTTGGGTGGCACGGGATACATGCGGACGTGCATTGTCCTGTTGGAACAGCAAGTTCCCTTGCCGGTCTAGGAATGGTAGAACGATGGGTTCGATGACGGTTTGGATGTACCGTGCACTATTCAGTGTCCCCTCGACGATCACCAGTGGTGTACGGCCAGTGTAGGAGATCGCTCCCCACACCATGATGCCGGGTGTTGGCCCTGTGTGCCTCGGTCGTATGCAGTCCTGATTGTGGCGCTAACCTGCACGGCGCCAAACACGCATACGACCATCATTGGCACCAAGGCAGAAGCGACTCTCATCGCTGAAGACGACACGTCTCCATTCGTCCCTCCATTCACGCCTGTCGCGACACCACTGGAGGCGGGCTGCACGATGTTGGGGCGTGAGCGGAAGACGGCCTAACGGTGTGCGGGACCGTAGCCCAGCTTCATGGAGACGGTTGCGAATGGTCCTCGCCGATACCCCAGGAGCAACAGTGTCCCTAATTTGCTGGGAAGTGGCGGTGCGGTCCCCTAAGGCACTGCGTAGGATCCTACGGTCTTGGCGTGCATCCGTGCGTCGCTGCGGTCCGGTCCCAGGTCGACGGGCACGTGCACCTTCCGCCGACCACTGGCGACAACATCGATGTACTGTGGAGACCTCACGCCCCACGTGTTGAGCAATTCGGCGGTACGTCCACCCGGCCTCCCGCATGCCCACTATACGCTCTCGCTCACAGTCCGTCAACTGCACATACGGTTCACGTCCACGCTGTCGCGGCATGCTACAAGTGTTAAAGACTGCGATGGAGCTCCGTATGCCACGGCAAACTGGCTGACACTGACGGCAGCGGTGCACAAATGCTGCGCAGCTAGCGCCATTCGAAGGCCAACACCGCGGTTCCTGGTGTGTCCGCTGTGCCGTGCGTGTGATCATTGCTTGTACAGCCCTCTCGCAGTGTCCGGAGCAAGTATGATGGGTCTGACACACCGGTGTCGATGTGTTCTTTTTTCCATTTCCAGGAGTGTAGCTGTTGGCTTGTTCAAAACTGATAAGGTTGCGGGTGGATGTATGAGACCAACAAGCGGTATCATCCGCGTAGAGAGCTACTTCACTCCGCCACCTAGGTCTTGCGATGATACATGAGTAGATGGCGGCGCCCTGAGGAACTTCCGCTTTGGGTGTGAAGTTGGACGATTTTTGCTCCCCAATTCGTGCTTGTACTTTTCTATTTCCAACGAGGTTACGTATTACCTGTACTATTTCAGATGGGAAGTGGTACTTTTACATTTTTTGAAGAAGTTCGATAAGCCATACCTTATTGAAGGCGCCTTCTATGGCCAAAAAGAGGACAGCAGTCACATCTACTAAGTTTCAGGCTTCTTCTGCTCTATTAGTTAGTCTTAAAATGGATAACCAGAACTGTGATTGTTTCTGAAACAAGCTTGCTCAAATGGTATAATGTTGATGTCTCCTGCAAACTGCTGTTGTCTGTTTTTAATTATTGTTTTCGAATTATCGGAAATAATTTGATAGGTTAGGGTTGTTCTTGGTTTCATCGGGTTTCGGAATCATTTTACACTGAAGCGCGAAAGAAACTGGTACAGGCATGCGTATTCAAATTCAGAGATATGCAAACAGGCAGAATACGGCGTTGCGGTAGTGCAACGCCTATATAACACAACACGTGTATGGCGCAGTTGTTAGACCGGTTACTGCTGCTACAAAGGCAGGTAATCAACATTTAAGTGAGTTTGAACGTGGTGTTAAAGTCGGCGCACGACCGATGGGACACAGCATCTCTGAGGTAGCGATGAAGTGGGGATTTTCCCTACGACCATTTCATGAATATACCGTGAATATCAGGTCTCCGGTAAAACATCAAATCTCCGACATCGCTGCTGCCGGAAAAAGATCCTGCAAGAACAGGACTAACGATGACTAAAGAGAATCGTTCAGTGTGGCAGAAGTGCAAATTACTGCAGATTTCATTGATGGGCCATCAGCAAGAGTCAGCGTACGAGCCATTCAGCGGAACATCATCTATATGGGCTTTCGGAGCCGAAGGCCCACTCGTGCACACTTGATGACTGCACGACATGAAGCTTTAGCCTCGCCTGGGCCAGTCATCACCGACATTGGACTGTTGATGACTGGAAACATGTTGCCTGGTCGGACGAGTCTAATTTCAAATTGTATCTAGCGGATGGACGTGTACGAGTACGGAGACAACCTCATGACTCCATGGACCCTGGATGTCAGCAGGTGACTGTTCAAGCTGGTGGAGGCTCTGTATTGATGTGGGGCGTGTGCAGTTGGAGTGATATTCGATCCGTGGTACTTCTAGATACGACTTTGACAGGTGACACGTATGTAAAGAGCCTGTCTGATCACCTGCATCCATTCACGTCTATTGTGCATTCCGACGGACTTGCGCAATTCCAGCAGAAGAATGCGACAACCCACACGTCCAGAACTGCTACAGAGTGGCTCCAGTAACACTTCTCTGAGTTTAAACACTTCCGCTGCCCACCAAACGCCCCAGACATGAACATTATTGAGCACATCTGAGATGCCTTGCAAAGTGCTATTCAGAAGAGATCTCCACCCCCCCGTACTCTTACTAATTTAAGGACAGCCCTGCATGATTCATGGTGTCAATTCCCTGCAGCACTGCGTCAGACATTAGTCGAGTCCATTCCACGTCGTGTTGCGGCACTTATGCGTGTTCGCTGGGGCCCTACACGATGTTAGGCAGGTGTACCAGATCCTTTGGCTCTTCAGTGTAACATGCGCATGTTTCCATAAGGATACTACATTTTTTTCTGAGTTAAGGCTGCAGTAAATAGAGATAGAAGTAGATTCAGATGAAATCGTCCAATGCCGTCATTTCCAGCAGCTGTATTTTTGCCGCTTTATATAGCTAGGCTATCTCATATGCTATTTCTTTCAATGGTGGCTGATTGGCTGGTGTGGTATTTTTATATAATGATGAATGAAGTTCCCTAGTAATAACTTCCTCGTGGATATCGTCAAATTTGGGGTCCTCTGCGTGGTCGTGGATTTTTTCGAGTAAATCGAGGAGTATTTCAGCCTTTTCCCTTTCGCCCGCTGTGATGTGGTCATTGATTCTTCGGTGTCGGTTTTTGTCCATGATTCTCTTGAATTTATTGCAAAAGAGAGTTGGGTTAAGTGGGTCAAGTCCTTGTGACTCACATCTCCATCTATCTGCTCTGAGTTGACGAACCTCTGATCTAACTCGACTATTTAAACGGTTCCAGTCAGTTCTAGCCCTATAGTTAGACTGTCTATTAATATGCCTATATAATCTCCTTCTTTCTATAATTAGATTGAGAATGTGAATCAGAAGTCTATTCTTACGTTCTGTAACAGCTTTCTTGGGTGCATTGTTAATGATAGCAGATTCTATCGTTTGGACGATTTGCTCGTTACGGTTGTCGAGGTCTTCTGTAGTTTTAATGGCTGTCGTGCTTGGCCTTTAGTTTAAAAATTCTGTTCTGAAGTACTGTGTATTAAAGTTTTTGGAATTGATGTAAGTTTTCCTACTGTAACTGTCGTTTTTGACATGGATGATAGTCGTTTTTATGATGATAGGGAGGTGGTCGCTGCAGATGCTTTCACCTATTTCCACTTTACTGCAGTGACTAGCGATTTGCGGTATGCAAATAATTTGATTAATTACTAAGGTTCCAGCGTGCTGTTAAAGTAGATGAATTGTTTGACAGGCGGATGAGATTGCCGTTTACATGGTTGCTGGGACAAGTGTAGAGTTGTATTCAAAGAGATCTATTTGTAGGTTCTCAATGTGAGGTACATAAACAGTTGCGGAGAAGGTAGATTGCCTATACTTTCCTACTATTTTAGGACAATAGCTTAGTTCGGGTTTAGTTTTTCTGGTAAATCAAGTCTTATCGCGGTCAGTTGTTTTGTATGAAAGCTGCCGACTCTTCTTTGTGAACATCCTCCTCTTCCTGTTTTCGATTTGTCCAACATGTGGCATTCATAACAGAGAAGTCTTATGTCTTTGCCGAAGCATTTGGTTTCGGCTATTCCAATAATCGTAATGTTTTGTCCCCGAACCATTTTTTCTAGAAGCTCTTTCCTAGCACAGTAATCATTTGCGTTGACAGAGCATGTAACTGCTGTATCTTGTCTGGACGTGAACGTGAAAAAATTACTAAACTTGTAGACTACAGCAATAGGTTATAGACTACGGCTGATGAATCTGATGGCTTGCTGATATAGATGTGTCTGTTGTTTCAGGCGTGCGTAATTTCCGTATTCTGCCGAGATATCGTCCTGGGAGCCGTTTTTATTGTTTGAGTAAAGTGGGACGTCCGTTCCTGAAGGACGTTGAATAGTGCAAAGGTGGATGCACGCAAAAACTTTTCAGTTTGTGAGCAACCGTGCGTAGGGTAAGCTGGTTCATCAATACACTAGATTTTATCAGTTCTGTCTGCGAAGGTGACTTGCTTTGGCGCTTCAGAACAAATTAGATTGGTAGCGAGGTGAGCACTAATGCAACTGCTGCATTTAGATGTTATATTGAATCAAGTTTACAGTTGAAAATCATATGTTATCCGCCCTTCCATCGTTATTAAAACGGACTGAAAAAAAATTACATTTTCACAGTACACCACAAAAATTTCTTTCTCGCAGTCGATTTTAATAAAACATTTGTATATTAACGGAATATTCAATTTGTATTGCGATGAAGATAAACATTGTAGTAGCTAGACCAGAAAATCTTAATTGTGTGTAACATTACTTATTCAAGCCTGAATCGGCCAGTGGCCATTAACTTGTAGATCGCTATGAATTGACTTAATACAAAACTAGTGCATGAACACAGTTCACGCAATGGGGCCCAACTGCAACCAGTGTGGCATTACGCCACCCCAGGTGAATAAGGAGAGCCGCCCCCCCCCCCCCCCCCCCCGAGCACATTGTAATAACCAGAACAGAAAATCCTAATGCTCTACAACATTTTTTAGTTAGGTATGAACCGGCCTTCGGCCACTCACCATTAGATCGCCATGAACCGGCTTACAGAAAGCTAATGCTGAATACACAGTCCGCACAATGGGGCCCATTTGCCACTAGTGTGGCATTACGCTACTTGAGGTGGATAAGGAGAATCGCTATCCTCTGTTTCCCCCTTCTCCTGAGCACATTGTCAATCAGTGAAGGACCATATCAATTTCTGTATGCTATTCCTTTAATTGATTTTGAAATTCTGGTCTGGCTTGGGCTACAGTCAGTAGGCAGTGCACTGTGGAATGGAAGGCTGCATATTTATGTGTTATGGGGTGCTGGGAACTGGTGGTATCGATGTGTCTTTTGAGGTTAATTTTCTCTATGTCTTAAATATATGCTGTTTGTTACTGATGTCAATGGTGAGCTCTAAAGAGTTGATATGAGTCTCCTCCCAACTCCATAGTAAACTTGATTTTACTGTAGCGGGAAGTCAAGTGTCGAAAATATGTATTTAATTGTCTGGTGGTACCTGTCCACAAGCACAGAACTTTATCCACATACTTAGACCAATATTGTATTTTAGAACTTACGGGCTCTTCATCTAAAAATGTTTGCTCAAAATTATCCATAAACATTTCGGCTAATATGGGACTCAGTGGAGACCCCATCGCTAACCCATCTGACCGTACAAATACTGTTGGAAGTGGAAATAATTCTACTTTAAGCTTGTATCACTTGCCTTCTACACTGGATTTTTATGTAGCCATTCAGTTAAAATTTCCGTTGCCTCTGCAACAGGAATATTAGAAAACAGGCTGCTAACATCAAATCAGACTAGTTTTGCACTAGATGGAATGGGTACATCTTTTAGTTGTTTCACTAATACAAGTAAATTAGGTTTTCCAAACTCGGTAGAAATTTAGTTTTTGTTGTAATTAGTTAATCTAGCTCTTTTTCTAATTTATGACAAGGTGCTGAAACTGAAGACACTATATGTCTTATTGGAACACCTTCTTTGTGAAGTTTAGATAACCCATGTAACCCCTGGGTGCTATTGGATTCATGTTTGTGGGGTATTTGGCATAACTATAAGTAAATACGGATTTGCAGATTTTAATAACTTGCTTCACTTCCATAGCGAATTTCATTGTGGGACCTTTAGGTAACTCAGGCAACACTATAGTAACATATTTTCCATATATTATGCCTTATAAAGCAATACTAAACTGTTCCCTTGTCATCCTTGTTGGCAGTCACATCTCGAGAAGATAGCCTTTTCTTTAATGTGCACAACACTCCTTGTCCCCTACAACTAGCGTTGAACGTATCTATATTTTCAGTTCATCAGCTATCGAATGTTTCGCAGACAATTCGTCTGAAAAAGAATATTCAAGATCAACTTTCAGTACGTCTAGCTGTTCTTCGAAAATGTTGGATTTCGGAGCATATTTAATTGCCTTATTAAAAATTTTGAATTCTTCAGAAGAAAAATTTAAATTTGATAGTTTAATGAGACGTGCTGCAAACTGTTGACTTAGTGGTTATTGGGGCTCGTTTCAGTTGGGACAACCGTTCGATTTTAGCTTTCTGCCGGAGGTGCCTTTACTCACTTCTGGAACATTTCTGTTTTATACACTCACATAGTTTTTATATTTTAGTATACTGTAGTTCAAATGGCTCTGAGCACTATGCGACTCAACTGCTGAGGTCATCAGTAAGTATACTGTAGTGTAAGATTTATTTGTTCAGTGTCTCTTTAGGTGCTACACCATTCTTGTGTTTTGTATCGATATAGTCATAAAATGTAACATATCTTTGTACAGCATTCTTTGTACAACTATGAATTCGTACTGAAGTTGTGTGGGCTATCTGCTCAGCATTAAGTTAGCTGACGATGGCCTAAGAAGCCGAAAGCCGGTTCATAAAGAACTAATAAATATTATTGTGGAACATTAAAACGTTGTATTCAAGCTATTATTAAAACTTGTATATACTTGTCTGTCCGCATGTTTATTGGAATATAATGCACTAGGTTTAAGGGTAATGCACAAGGCTTAAGTAAATCTTTCAGAGGCTTTTCGAGTTTTGGAAAGGTTTCCCTAAATCTACAAGAATACTTGCATATACTCTTAAGTTAAAACGTGTACCACGAAAGAAAATTTCGGTAAAATACACTACTGGTCATTAAAATTGCTACAACAAGATGAAATACAGATGATAAACGGGTATTCATTGGACAAATATATTATACTAGAACTGACACGTGATTACATTTTCATGAAATTTGGGTCCATAGATCATGAGAAATCAGTACCCAGAACAACCACCTCTGGCCGTAATAACGGCCTTCATACGCCTGGGCATTGAGTCAAACAGAGCTTGGATGGCGTGTACAGGTACAATGTAACACTATCGTTTTCTGTAACACACTTGCGTAACTTAACTTTCTCAGATCCCTACGTATTATCCACCGTCAAGTGGCATTAAAGTGAGCATCTGCCAAAAGCCTGAATAACCACCTTTTGCACTGCAGACTACTGCGTGACATGCAGGAAAGGAGTCACTGAGGTTCTGAAAGGAAGCAACAGGGATGTGGAGGCATGCCCATTCCAGTACTGTGTCCAGCTGCGCTGGGTTTCTTGGTTGAGGATCCATGGAGCGAACAGCCCGATCGAGGTAGTCCTACTAATTCTGGATTATATGAAGCTGGTATCGGTACAGCTATCATTGGCGAACTTGCAGCCCTCGAAGTATGAAAGTGTAGTGAAATCTAGACCATTCGCTGCTTACAGGCGTTGATAAATATCAACGGAGAAAGTTGAAAAATGTGTGCCCTGACCGGGACTCGAACCCGGCCAATGATCGTCTTCAGTGAGGATTCACTCAAATTGGCCGAACTCTTACGGGAATCGGTAGTGTGTGAGCAGAAAGTTGGAAAGTGTGGGTCCCACGGGGAGCGTGCCAGAGATAAGCCCTGCAGTCGCAGTATCATCAGTGCACTCGGTGATCAGTTGGACTGAGCGTCTGCTATGTAAGCAGGAGGTCCCGGCTTCTAGTCCCCGTCGGGGCACATACACTCCTGGAAATGGAAAAAAGAACACATTGACACCGGTGTGTCAGACCCACCATACTTGCTCCGGACACTGCGAGAGGGCTGTACAAGCAATGATCACACGCACGGCACAGCGGACACACCAGGAACCGCGGTGTTGGCCGTCGAATGGCGCTAGCTGCGCAGCATTTGTGCACCGCCGCCGTCAGTGTCAGCCAGTTTGCCGTGGCATACGGAGCTCCATCGCAGTCTTTAACACTGGTAGCATGCCGCGACAGCGTGGACGTGAACCGTATGTGCAGTTGACGGACTTTGAGCGAGGGCGTATAGTGGGCATGCGGGAGGCCGGGTGGACGTACCGCCGAATTGCTCAACACGTGGGGCGTGAGGTCTCCACAGTACATCGATGTTGTCGCCAGTGGTCGGCGGAAGGTGCACGTGCCCGTCGACCTGGGACCGGACCGCAGCGACGCACGGATGCACGCCAAGACCGTAGGATCCTACGCAGTGCCGTAGGGGACCGCACCGCCACTTCCCAGCAAATTAGGGACACTGTTGCTCCTGGGGTATCGGCGAGGACCATTCGCAACCGTCTCCATGAAGCTGGGTTACGGTCCCGCACACCGTTAGGCCGTCTTCCGCTCACGCCCCAACATCGTGCAGCCCGCCTCCAGTGGTGTCGCGACAGGCGTGAATGGAGGGACGAATGGAGACGTGTCGTCTTCAGCGATGAGAGTCGCTTCTGCCTTGGTGCCAATGATGGTCGTATGCGTGTTTGGCGCCGTGCAGGTGAGCGCCACAATCAGGACTGCATACGACCGAGGCACACAGGGCCAACACCCGGCATCATGGTGTGGGGAGCGATCTCCTACACTGGCCGTACACCACTGGTGATCGTCGAGGGGACACTCAATAGTGCACGGTACATCCAAACAGTCATCGAACCCATCGTTCTACCATTCCTAGACCGGCAAGGGAACTTGCTGTTCCAACAGGACAATGCACGTCCGCATGTATCCCGTGCCACCCAACGTGCTCTAGAAGGTGTAAGTCAACTACCCTGGCCAGCAAGATCTCCGGATCTGTCCCCCATTGAGCATGTTTGGGACTGGATGAAGCGTCGTCTCACGCGGTCTGCACGTGCAGCACGAACGCTGGTCCAACTGAGGCGCCAGGTGGAAATGGCATGGCAAGCCGTTCCACAGGACTACATCCAGCATCTCTACGATCGTCTCCATGGGAGAATAGCAGCCTGCATTGCTGCGAAAGGTGGATATACACTGTACTAGTGCCGACATTGTGCATGCTCTGTTGCCTGTGTCAATGTGCCTGTGGTTCTGTCAGTGTGATCATGTGATGTATCTGACCCCAGGAATGTGTCAATAAAGTTTCCCCTTCCTGGGCCAATGAATTCACGGTGTTCTTATTTCAATTTCCAGGAGTATATTTTTCAACTATCCCCGTTGATATTTATCAACGCCTGTAAGCAGCGAAAGGTCTAGATTTCACTACAACTTCATAATTCTCGATTAGATTTTGGAGGAGAGGGGAGAATGGTAATCTCACACTGGTGCTATTTTAACTATGCACGTACACTGCGAGCTGTGGATATTCCACTGGTAACAAGCCATTGTGTCGAGGAAAGACAAAGAAATACCTGCTGAGGTGGACATGGACGGGGGCGTCGTGTGGCTAGGGCCTCCCGTCGGGTAGACCGTTCGCCTGGTGCAGGTCTTTTGATTTGACGCCACTTTGGCGTCTTGTGCGTCGATGGAGACGAAATGATGATGATTAGGACAACACGACACCCAGTCCCTGAGCAGAGAAAATCTCCGACTCAGCCGGGAATCGAACCTGGGCCCTTAGGATTGACAGTCTGTCGCGCTGACCACTCAGCTACAGGGGGTAGGCGGGTGGAGATGGTCCCCAGAGTCATATGTGTACTTCATCCATTGTGCCTTCCAGAACGACGAGATCATCCAGGGAATGCCACGAAAACGTTTCCCAAGCCACAATGCTTCCTCCTCTGCCCTGGACCCTTACGACATTCACAATCATGATTTACGTTCCATGGGCCATCTGTCCCATGGAACGTAAATCATGATTCAAATAGTAAGGCTAGCTGTCGCCACACAGTGCACGACCAGCTGCGGTATTGGCGTGCAAATTCCAGCCTTCATCGCCGATGAATAGCAGGCAGGATGGCTCATGAACCAGGCGCCTGCTGTGGACCCCAATGTGCAGCAAAGTTCACTGAATAGCCGTTAAGGAGACAGTGTTGGTAGTCCCTTGACTCATCTCAGCGCTCAGTTGCTTAACAGTTACCGGCCGCTGTGACCGAGCGATTCTAGGCGCTTCAGTCTGGAACCGCGCGACCGCTACGGTCGCACGTTCAAATCCTGCCTCGGGCATGGATGTGCGTGACGTCCTTAGGTTAGTTAGGTTTAAGTAGTTCTAAGTTCTAGGGGACTGATGACCTCAGACGTTAAGTCCCATAAGTGCTCAGAGTCATTTGAACCATTTGAACGGTAATAACGGCCTTGATACGCCTGGGCACTGAGTCAAACAGAGCTTGGATGCCCATGCAGCTTCAACGCGATACCACAGTTCATCAAGAGTAGTGACTGACGTATTGTGACGAGCCAGTTGCTCGGCCACCATTGACCAGACGTTTTCAGTTGGTGAGAATTCTGGAGAATGTGCTGGCCACGGCAGCAGTCGAACATTTTCTGTATCCAGAAAGGCCCGTACAAGACCTGCAACACGCGGTCGTGCATTATCCAGCTGAAATGTAGGGTTTCGCAGGGATCGAATAAAGGGTAGAGCCACGGGCCGTAACACATCTGAAATTTTACGTCCACTGTTGAAAGTGCCGTCAATGCGAACAAGAGGTGACCGAGATGTGTAACCAATGGCAACCCATACCATCACGCTGGGTAATACGCCAGTACAGCGATGACGAATACACGCTTTCAATGTGTGTTCAGCCAAACACGAATGTGACCGCCGTGATGCTGTAAACAGAATCTGGATTCATCCGAAAAAATTACGTTCTGCCATTCGCGCACCCAGGTTCGTCCTTGAGTACACCATCGCAGGCGCTCCTGTCTGTGATGCAGCGTCAAGGGTCTCCGAGTTGATAGTTCATGCTGCTGCAAACGTCGTCGAACTGTTCGTGCAGATGGTTGTTGTTTTGCAAACGTCCCCCTCTGTTGACTCAGGGATCGAGACGTGGCTGCACGATCCGTTACAGCCATGCGAATAAGATGCCTGTCATCTCGACTGCTAGTGATACGAGGCCGTTGGGATCCAGCACGGCGTTCCGTATTACCCTCCTGAACCCACCGATTCCATATTCTGCTAAGAGTCATTGGATCTCGACCAACGCGAGAAGAAGCGTCGCGATACGATAAACCGCAGTCGCGATAGGCTACAATCCGACCTTTATCAGAGTCGGAAACGTGATGGTATGCATTTCTCCTCCTTACACGAGGCATCACAACAACGTTTCACCAGGCAACGTCGGTCAACTGCTGTTTGTGTATGAGAAATAGGTTAGAAACTTTCCTCATGTCAGCACGTTGCAGGTGTCGCCACCGACGCCAACCTTGTGTGAATGCTCTGAAAAACTAATCATCTTCTTCTACATCTAACATCTACATCTACATTTATACTCCACAAGCCACCCAACGATGTGTGGCGGAGGGCACTTTACGTGCCACTGTCATTATCTCCCTTTCCTGTTCCAGTCGCGTATGGTTCGCGGGAAGAACGACTGTCTGAAAGCCTCCGTGCGCGCTCTAATCTCTCTAATTTTACATTCGTGATCTCCTCGGGAGGTATAAGTAGGGGGAAGCAATATATTTGATACATCATCCAGAAACGCACCCTCTCGAAACCTGGCGAGCAAGCTACACCGCGATGCAGAGCGCCTCTCTTGCAGAGTCTGCCACTTGGGTTTGCTAAACATCTCCGTAACGCTATCACGGTTACCAAACAACCCTGTGACGAAACGCGCCGCTCTTCTTTGGATCTTCTCTATCTCCTCCGTCAACCCGATCTGGTACGGATCCCACACTGATGAACAATACTTCTTCTTCCTGTCGGTTAAATTTCGCGTTTGTAGAACGTCATCTTCGTGGTGTAACAATTTTAGTGGCCAGTAGTGTAGGATGATTTATACAGGAGAAAGTCAATAACGCATTGGTCCGCCTCTGGCCCTTATGCAAACAGGGATTCGGCTAGACATTGATTTATGGAGTTGCTGGATGTGCTATTGAGGGATTTTGTGCCAAATTCTGTCCAACTGGGGCATTAGATGGTCAAAATCCAGAGATTGTTGGAGGGCCCTGCCCGGAACACTCCAAACGTTCTCAATTGGCAAGAGATCCGGCGACGTAGCTGGCCAATGCAGGTTTTAGGAAACACGAAGAAAGACAACGGAAACTCTCATAGTGCGCGGGCGGACATTATCTTGCTGAAATATAGTTCCAGGATGGCTTGCCATCTAAAGAACAGGAAGTAAACAATGATAACTATTGATTGCCATATTTATGCTTGAAGATTTCCTTTCATGATTCCATTTTCGACATCTGTCGGACACCCAATGTCTAGCGTCTTTAACCAGAAATCAAAACGTCCTGGGTACGGGTTCGAATCTTGCCACTGCTTACATTTTGAATAGAAACAACAGCAATGGCAACTGAAGACTTTAGGCGTAAGAAGTCACCCCCATTCTGCCAACGGCCTTGTTAAAGTGAGCGAAGGAGTGGACAGATGTTAAGGGCATTATGTTAAGATCACAGTCAGGTCCTTGGGGTGTGAAACTACCCCTAAGACAGAACAAACAACAATGAGCAACAGCATGACGATGCAGAAGGCAGTGGAAATTACAGCCTTAAAGCGACATAATGTGCATCGATAGGACGTGTGGCATATAACTGAAAAAGTTCATGATGATCTCTTCTTGTCACAAGATTCCAGGCTAGTCCCCCAATTTGGATCTCCGAGAGTGGACTGTCAAGGGGAGATGACAATGTGAAAAAGTTCCAATAACCGACAAGAGGTTAACATTCTACGAGTCGAGGCGTGCAGTGTCAGAACTTTGAACATGGTAGATAATCTATAAAATCCGGAAGGGAAACGCAGAGGCTCAATCTAGATATAGTGGGGGACAGTCAAGTAAAATGTAAAGAAGACAATGGTTTCTGGTCAGACGAGTATTGGATAATATCAATGCAGAGGAAAATGGTACAACGGCAGAATAGGAAGGAAGGGCAGAGGACGAGTTGCCGTGAACAATTCAGTGATAGGGCTGTTCTTGTCAGAATCGACAGCAAACCAACACCGACAGCAATGGTTCAGGTATTCATTCCCACGTTGCAAGCAGAGACTGAAGAGACAGAGGATATTAAACGGGCAATTTATTATATAAAGGAAGACAAAACTGTAATTGTCATGGGTGACTGGAATGTGATTGTAGGGGAGGAAATAGAAGAAAGGGTTACGGGTGAATATTGGCTTGATAGCATAACTGAGAGAGGAGAAAGACGAATTGAATTTTGCAATAAATTTCAGCTAGCAATAGCGAATATTCTGCCCACGAATCAACAGACGGAGAGGTATACTTAGAAAAAGCCGAAAAATAAGGGATGATTGCGGTTAGATTATATGATTTTCAGAGAGAGATTCTGAAATCAGATATTGCACAGTAAGGTGTACGCAGAAGCAGATATAGACTCAGATCACAATTTAGCAATGATGAAGAGTAGGTTGAAGTTTAAGCGGCTAGTCAGCAAGAAACAAAGAAATGGGATATGGAAATACTAAGTATTGAAGAGATAAGCTTGTGGTTCTTTGAGGCTATAGATACTGTCATAATGAACAGCGCAATAGTCAGTTGAGTTGAAGATGAATAGACATTGAAAGGAGTCTACGGGGGTACAATGATTTGTGGCTCCCAAATATTATAATGATACTAATGCAAACTAAAATGGAACTATTATATTATAAATTATGTATGTCTCTGACGGGCTCTATAAAGCAGATCACCGAATGTGCACGACCGCAGAGCCAAAGATGACTGCTTCTGGTCTGCGCTTGGCGCGCGGCAGTCCCGGGTGTCTGTCTGTGAGCAAGAACGGAGTGAGCAGTTTTTGTGGTGTGTTCTGTAAAGCCACCAAGTGTAAGATTATAATGTAGGAATTACGAGTACATGTATTATTGGAAATATAAATGTGGAAGCAGAAGTCTTCTCGAAAGCAAGGTAAAGAGGTTAAATATTTATGACTTTCGTTTCGCCAGCGCGTTGGCGTAAATGAGTTGGTAACATGAGCTCTATGTTGAGTAACCGTAGAAGGTACGTAAACAGATATGATGTGGGGGCTAGCTAGATATTTCCCTTTTGTAATGTTTCTAAGATTTGTTACCACAGATAAACCTAATTTGATTAATTGTCTTTATGCTTTCTTAACGAGGATAGATAATACTTACTGTATAAATCTCATTGTTCGTGACTTAGTTAGCAAAAAGGATATCATTTTTCTGTTTAATGTAATTTCAATTGTCAGATGTTTTGGGAAGCCAAACTTAATTTCGAATACAATTTCACTGTCGAAAAAGTCAGTGTTAGTAATTCACCCAAATCACTACCACCTCCCTGTCCAGGTTTTTCGAAGACATTGAATTTTTCTTCAATGTTTTCATTTATCAGCCAAAAGAATTTCGTATACATTTCAAAGTATTACGTCCAGCATTGCACACCGTTGAGAGTGTAGATAGTATACTTGATTATTTTTCATGAGATACCAGAATATATCGCAATACACCGTTGCTGCTTTAGAGGAAAGACAATTTTATTTATTTGTTATGTGCACAGTTATTAGTTTTGAGCAGGGCCAAAGAATTCAGTACCTAAGGGGCTTAATATATTTTGCATTGACTGCATTTCTTTATTGGTATTGGGAGTTACATTGCCTAATCAATTCGTATAATGTTTTTGCTAACAGTAAGACAAGAGTAAGCACACCACTTGCAGTTACAACACGCTACAGGATAACTCCAGTTTTGTATGCATTCCCAGCTCAGGCATTCATTCAATGGATTCCAAACAAATTTAAAAAGAACCTTACAACATCTCTAAAAAGGGTAATCACTGAAGCTGGAAAGAAAGAATGTGTAACAGAAGAAATACTTCAATTGATGAAAGAAGGAAGTACAAAAATGTTCAAGGAAATTCACGAATACGGATATACCAGTGCACGTCACTTAGGAACTAAATAAATAGGAAGTGTAGGAAGACTAAGGCGAAACGGCTGTTTAAAATATGTGAAGAAATCGAAAAAGAAATGAATTTTGGAAGGACTGACTCAGCAAACAGAACAGTAAGAATAACCTTCAGTGACAATTAAAGCAAGAGCGGTAACGTCAAGGTTGCAATGAGAATTCAACCGTTAAATGCAGACGTGAGAGCGGAAACATGTAAATAAAACATTGAAGGCCTCTTTAAGGGGGAGAATTTATCTCATGACGTGTAGAAGAAGAAACAGGTGTTGACTGGGTAGAGATCGGGGATTCAGCATTAGAATCAGAATTTAAAAGAGTAATTGACGACTTAAGGTCAAATACAGCAGAAGGGGTAGATAACATCACTTCGGAATTTTAAAATGATTGGAGGAAGTTACAATAAAACGACTATTCACGTTGATGTGTAGAATGTATGAGTCTGGGGATGTACCATCTGACTTTCGGAAAAACATCATCCACACAATTCTGAAGACAGCAGGAGCCGACAAGTGCGAGAACCATCGCACAATCAGCTTAACAGATCATGCATCCAAGTTGCTCACAAGAATAATACACAGAATAATGTAACAGAAAACTGAGGATCTGTAAGGTGACGATCAGTTTGGAAAATGTGGAGGCATCAGAGGAGAAGTTCTGATGTTGATAATGGAAGCAAGACTAAAGAAACATCAAGATACGTTCATTTGGCGACCTGGAAAAAGCGTTTGACAGTGTCAAATGGTGAAAGATGTTCGCAATTCTGACACAAATAGCGATAATCTATAGGGAAAGACGAATAATATACAATAGGTGAATATGCGCAGAAACCAAGAGGGAACACAAAGACTGGACGACCGAGAACGAGCTGCTAGGATTAAAAATGGGGTAAGACAAGGATACAGTCTTTCGCTCCTATGGTTCAATCTATACGTCGAAGATGATGGAAACAAAAGATAGGTTCAAGAACGGAATAAATTAAAAGTGGAAGGACGTCAATGATTAGATTCGCTGATGACATTGTTACCCTGAGTGAAAGTGAAGAATTCCAGGATATGCTGAATGGTATGAACAGACACTCTAACGAGTACAGGATATGGATCAAGAGTAAATCGAAGAAAGACAAAAGCAACGACACGTGGCAGAAATTAGAACAGCGGAAAACTTAATATCAGAATTGGAGATCATAAAGTAGACGAAGTTAACGAATTCTCCTACCGAGACAGCAAAACGACCCTTGATGGAATGGGCAAGGAAGACATAAAAAGTAAACTACCACTGACAAAAAGGGCATTCCTGGCCAAGAGAAATCTTCTGGTATTGAACAGGCCATAATTTGAGGAACTAATATGGGAAAATGTACGTTTGGAGAGAACATTATATGGTTGTGAAACACGGTCTGTGAGTAAACCGGAACAGAACGGAAAACGAGGCATCTGAGACGTGGTGTTACAGAAGAATGTTGAGCACTGGGTGGACCAACAAGATGAGGAGGTTCTCCACAGAAATGGCGAGGAAAGGAATGAATGGAAAACGCTGAAAAGAAGAAAGGACAGGACGACAGGACATGTGTTAACACTTCCGGAAACAACTTCTATGGGTCCAGAGGGAGCTGTAGGGGGTAAAAACTATACAGGAAGTCAGAGGTTGAAATATATGCAGCAGGTATTTGAGGACTTAGGTTGCAATTGCTACTCTGAGATGAAGGGATTGGCACCGGAGAGAAATTCGTGGTGAGCTGCATCAAACCAGCCAGACGACTAATGACTCGTAAACTTCTCTTGGCGACGAATGCGCTCTTTACCTGTTCTGTTCTGCTTCTTTTGTCCTCTCCACCGCCGATCTAGCTATTCATCGGAGTTCTAACCACTCGCTTCTATATAAGATGGTGGATTTCCAGCCCATGCTATACAGACTCCTTAATGTCCCAATGCTACTTGAGGCGTATGATAAGGAATTTCCTTCATATGCCCTGGTCAACGGATATGACCTGAATTTAATGACCGGTATTGATGAGCATACTTTGCAAAAATCCAGGTCTGGCACTCGACTGGAGTGGAAGGGGGGTGGGGATGGAATTATATTACGTTACTGGGAGAATGGGTGCAGAGGCTCCCATAGGTTTCTGTATTACCGTAAAATTTCGGTAAAAGTTGATAAGCATCTCCGGGCAAAAATATAAGACCTGCTTTCTTCATCCGTGGCAAACTTGGTGAGAAAGAGAGACAAAGATAGCAGACACTTTGTCAAAAATGCTAGATCACAAGGGTTTATTGTATTCGGTGTGATGAGTGTCTTATTCGTTACGTAGGGTGGACTGGGCGTAGGCTCCTCGTGAGGTTCAGAAATCAAGCAAATTTGAGTCCATGGTCTGCCTTAAGTACCCTTTTTCGTGAGTATGGCCACTCTGTGGTTAGTATGCCCAAAAATTTAAGAATTTTATGTAGGAGGAAAAAGACTAACACTGTTATTTTAGAAGAGGTGGATATTATGCGTAGTACGAAATTGCATCCGCAACTCACGTTGAACCACCAGGTCGACTACGACATGGTCGCTATTCATCTGGCTGTATTGCGAAAGCCTATTGTTTCCTTTAATCTGCTTTATTACAGTTTGTTTGTCTCGCTTGTTTAGCCTTAGACGTTGTTTGGTTTTGTAATATATTTTCCTTACTGTGTTTCTGTAGTGGCATCTCTGCTCTTGCGTCTGAGTCTATCCTCTAGACTTTCCATAAGTGATATCTGCTTGCTTTGTTATCCGTATTTTGTCAAAATCTAGCCCTGTCTTTCATACAGTGCTCAGAGTACAGGCGACATGGTTTTGGTATCTCCCGTCCCATGTCGTGGTGTCTTTTGCACCAGCGACTCATGAGCCGCACAGTTTACTTTACCGTCTCGAAGGCGCGTGCAGTGCGACCGGTGGCTGCTGCAGCTAGCCTGAGTCACTCTGCGTTGCCAGCAAGCCTTCTGCTTCCTACCTCGACTGTATGCTGCTTTCGGTCCAGTGTCTTAGTTTCGCTCTTTGGTTGTAGGCCCGGTCCGTGTTACATGCCATAGGACGTATTCCGTTGCCCATTTTTTTATCACTGACTATTCGGGCTACGGACATTATGATTTTAATTGTACTGTTGGGCCTTCTCTAGTCTCCACCATGTTGTCTGTCATGTTTTAATTTCCATAAGTACACTTGTATTCCCATAATTAAGTGCTTATGGCTCTGGTATAATTTTGATGCATAGGGGTTCACTGACTATCATTGTCCATTTCCTGTTGTTCACATACGCACCTGGTGATACTGCTATACCTTAATAAAATTCGTTCAAGAGGCAACTGTTCGCGGCGTTCTTATTATAAAATCTAATGACATTTGTTTTTGTGATCTAGATGAGAATACCTTCTGGCGATAGAAATTTATATGATTAGAGCATAAAACTCAAAACGTTGCAACAAGAGCGTAGAAATATCGTCCTCAGAGACCAGTTTTCCCTTCTTTTGATCTAGCAACAATTTTGATTAAAAACCGTCATATAAGTTTCACGGAATTTCAGGGTAACTGTAAAATGTAGGCTACACATTTTTTAGTTTTTTTTTCTGGTTTCCTTTTGCCTCTCGCTTTTTTGTACATAAAACGATATCATGATGACAAAGATATGGTAAACAGCGACAGTAAAAAATAAGTTGATAAATTGATGACCACTGCCATGATGAGAAAAGAAAACGTAAATATTGAGATTACTCAAATAATGAATAAACGGTAAATGTTGAGTATTTCGTGACAGGTATGAGAGTCTGGGCGTTTGTTGCAGTGGACGACTAGGGAGGCCGAAGGAGAAGGGAAGTGATTCAGTGATGACGAGAGGAGAGAGTGAGGGAGAGAAAGAGGGCCAGACATGGAGAGATGCGGGAATGAGACGCCAGGCTGGAGGGGGGGGCGGGGGGCGGGGGGGGGGGGGAGGGGGGAAGAGTCGCCACTTTGCAGAAGCGGATGGTAACCGGAGATCCCCGAGAAACACAAACTGGTTAGTGTGAAGGACCGCCTGCCGCAAACACCGCCTAGCAGCTGACACGCCACTTGGGAAATTCCCTCCGACACCTCTCGTCGTAAATGCTTACACAAGGCGACACGACTTTCCTCTAATTCCTCCCCTCCCACCGTAGTAACTTTTTGTTGACTAAAAGAAACTGCCAAAAGCAATAAAAATGTATTCCCATAAGAAGCACGTGTTTGCTAACGCCGATGCTTCCAATAGAAAGTCGTTGACACAGCACCAACTAAGCAGCACACGGCTTCCGCCTTACGACGGATACTTAATTCAGTGGCGATTACTTCTGTCACCTGCTGCGAAAGTTTACTTCGAAACCACTCACGCAATCTGACGGGCTCTTCGCTAAGGACGTTTCCCGCATCCAGCAGTAAGTTAACTACACATTCGGGAGATTAAGGAATATGGGTGAAGAGAATTCAACGGACATTGCTCTGCTGCTCATAAAGTGTAACACAATACGTTATTCTTAAACAGAGAGAAATCTTCACCGGAAAAGTAACTTCGGATATGCCCCAAAGAAGTGATACAGGTTTTTCACTTCTTGCATAGTATATACACTCCGGGAAATGGAAAAAAGAACACATTGACACCGGTGTGTCAGACCCACCATACTTGCTCCGGACACTGCGAGAGGGCTGTACAAGCAATGATCACACGCACGGCACAGCGGACACACCAGGAACCGCGGTGTTGGCCATCGAATGGCGCTAGCTGCGCAGCATTTGTGCACCGCCGCCGTCAGTGTCAGCCAGTTTGCCGTGGCATACGGAGCTCCATCGCAGTCTTTAACACTGGTAGCATGCCGCGACAGCGTGGACGTGAACCGTATGTGCAGTTGACGGACTTTGAGCGAGGGCGTATAGTGGGCATGCGGGAGGCCGGGTGGACGTACCGCCGAATTGCTCAACACGTGGGGCGTGAGGTCTCCACAGTACATCGATGTTGTCGCCAGTGGTCGGCGGAAGGTGCACGTGCCCGTCGACCTGGGACCGGACCGCAGCGACGCACGGATGCACGCCAAGACCGTAGGATCCTACGCAGTGCCGTAGGGGACCGCACCGCCACTTCCCAGCAAATTAGGGACACTGTTGCTCCTGGGGTATCGGCGAGGACCATTCGCAACCGTCTCCATGAAGCTAGGCTACGGTCCCGCACACCGTTAGGCCGTCTTCCGCTCACGCCCCAACATCGTGCAGCCCGCCTCCAGTGGTGTCGCGACAGGCGTGAATGGAGGGACGAATGAAGACGTGTCGTCTTCAGCGATGAGAGTCGCTTCTGCCTTGGTGCCAATGATGGTCGTATGCGTGTTTGGCGCCGTGCAGGTGAGCGCCACAATCAGGACTGCATACGACCGAGGCACACAGGGCCAACACCCGGCATCATGGTGTGGGGAGCGATCTCCTACACTGGCCGTACACCACTGGTGATCGTCGAGGGGACACTGAATAGTGCACGGTACATCCAAACCGTCATCGAACCCATCGTTCTACCATTCCTAGACCGGCAAGGGAACTTGCTGTTCCAACAGGACAATGCACGTCCGCATGTATCCCGTGCCACCCAACGTGCTCTAGAAGGTGTAAGTCAACTACCCTGGCCAGCAAGATCTCCGGATCTGTCCCCCATTGAGCATGTTTGGGACTGGATGAAGCGTCGTCTCACGCGGTCTGCACGTCCAGCACGAATGCTGGTCCAGCTGAGGCGCCAGGTGGAAATGGCATGGCAAGCCGTTCCACAGGACTACATCCAGCATCTCTACGATCGTCTCCATGGGAGAATAGCAGCCTGCATTGCTGCGAAAGGTGGATGATATACACTGTACTAGTGCCGACATTGTGCATGCTCTGTTGTGTGTCTATGTGCCTGTGGTTCTGTCAGTGTGATCATGTGATGTATCTGACCCCAGGAATGTGTCAATAAAGTTTCCCCTTCCTGGGACAATGAATTCACGATGTTCTTATTTCAATTTCCAGGAGTGTAAATGACCTAGTGAAGGACGTTGGAAGTACAATGAGGATTTTCGCGAATGATGCTGTTTTACACAGTGAAGTTATAATACAAGAAAATTGTAGCGAAATGTAGCAAGTAAAAATTTTTTTGTTTGCTTATAGACACAATCACATGCTTATGACACAGTCATAACCGGTTTCGGCCGTACAATGACCATCTTCTGATGCTAAAGGCGGCATACACTGTTCAGTGTATGCCGCCTTTGGCATCTGAAGAAGATCATTGTATGGTCGAAACCGGTTATGACTGTGTCATAAACATGTGACTATGTCTATAAATAAACAAAAAAAAATTTTTACAAAAGAATCAATCACAAACTCCATAGACAAAATGTCGTTTTTTTCCAAAATGTAGGAAGACCTGCAGAGGATTCACGCTAGATGTAGGGATTGCTAGCTGACCCTTAACACAAACAAATGTAGCGTTTTGAGCATAAATAGGCAGAAAGGCCAATTGTATACTTAGACAACTCAAAAACAGTCACTGGAAGCAGTCACGCCAATATAGAGGGTGCTTGCTTTAGCTTCAGACAGTATCTCGAAAATGACGCATCGTATGAAAAATATGATCTGGGTGAAAAGTTAATATCCGAAAAGGGGACAGATGCCTATGCTACAACTGGCCACCTCCTAACCACCTCTCCTGTTGGGGAGAGGCTAATTTTGCATTTTCAAATGAGAACTTCTCGTTTTTATTGCTCATTCGGATTATACACTAAAAAATAAACACGATTTAGTCAAACCATTCTTTCCCATTCGTGGTACATGGGGGGTGCAATGCGCCTGTTTTTGCAATTAAGAACTTTTCATTCGATTCCACATTTCATTTACGACGTAATTGTAGACCTTTGTATTCGAACGGTTACGTTTATTTCCGAAATTTATTCTAGTGCTGCAAATTTGACTGTACAGTACTATACGGTTAGCCATCAGGAACCGTGTTAAGCAATACCCAGAAACAATAACTTGGATGTTATGGTGGTAAGTTCCTATGGGACCAAACTGCTGAGGTCATCGGCCCCTAAGCTTACGCACTACTTAATCTAACTTACGCTAAGGACAACACACATACACCCATGCCCGAGGGAGGACTAGAACTTCCGACGGAGGGAACCGCGCAAACTGTGTCAAGGCGCCCTAGACCGCGCGGCTACCCCACTCGGCTAACGTGGATGTAATAGCTTTTTGCTACCATGGGGATGCTTGAAATCGGTGAGTCCTCATGCCTCTCACCATTGAGGTGCTTTATTTCAGTGAGTGTGTGAGTGCTTACACTATATATGTGTATCCATGGCAGGTGCGCCTGTCTCTATCGCTTCGTGGACACTTTACGTTATTACGAGGTGCATTCAAGTTCTAAGGCCTCCGATTTTTTTCTTATTAACTACTCCCCCGAAATCGATGAAACTGGCGTTACTTCTCGACGTAATCGCCCTGCAGACGTACACATTTTTCACAACGCTGACGCCATGATTCCATGGCAGCGGCGAAGGCTTCTTTAGGAGTCTGTTTTGACCACTGGAAAATCGCTGAGGCAATAGCAGCACGGCTGAATGTGCGGGCACGGAGAGTGTCTTTCATTGTTGGAAACAGCCAAAAGTCACTAGGAGCCAGGTCAGGTGAGAAGCGAGCATGAGGAATCACTTCAAAGTTGTTATCACGAAGAAACTGTTGCGTAACGTTAGCTCGATGTGCGGGTGCGTTGTCTTGGTGAAACAGCACACGCGCAGCCCTTCCCGGACGTTTTTGTTGCAGTGCAGGAAGGAATTTGTTCTTCAAAACATTTTCGTAGGATGCACCTGTTACCGTAGTGCCCTTTGGAACGCACTGGGTAAGGATTATGCCCTCGCTGTCCCAGAACATGGACACCATCATTTTTTCAGCACTGGCAGTTACCCGAAATTTTTTTGGTGGCGGTGAATCTGTGTGCTTCCATTGAGCTGACTGGCGCTTTGTATCTGGATTTAAAAATGGCATCCACGTCTCATCCATTGTCACAACCGACGAAAAGAAAGTCCCATTCATGCTGTCATTGCGCGTCAACATTGCTCGGCAACATGCCACACGGGCAGCCGTGTGGTCGTCCGTCAGCATTCTTGGCACCCACCTGGATGACACTTTTCGCATTTTCAGGTCGTCATGCAGGATTGTGTGCACAGAACCCACAGAAATGCCAACTCTGGAGGCGATCTGTTCAACAGTCATTCGGCGATCCCCCAAAACAATTCTCTCCACTTTCTCGATCATGTCATCAGACTGGCTTGTGCGAGCCCGAGGTTTTTTCGGTTTGTTGTCACACGATGTTCTGCCTTCATTAAACTGTCACACCCACGAACGCACTTTCGACACATCCATAACTCCATCACCACATGTCTCCTTCAACTGTCAATGAATTTCAATTGGTTTCACACCACACAAATTCAGAAAACGAATGATTGCACGCTGTTCAAGTAAGGAAAACGTCGCCATTTTAAGTATTTAAAACAGTTCTCATTCTCGCCGCTGGCGGTAAAATTCCATCTGCCGTACAGTGCTGCCATCTCTGGGACGTATTGACAATGAACGCGGCCTCATTTCAAAACAATGCGCATGTTTCTATCTCTTTCCAGTCCAGAGAAAAAAATCGGAGGCCTTAGAACTTGAATGCACCTCGTACAGTGGTTGAGATTTGCATTCCGCCGGCAGCCGCATAGCGGCCAGCGTGATAGTTCAGGCGGTTCAAAGGAAACACACACCGAAACCAGTCACCCTGACGGCGGACTTCGAGGGCGGTTTGTGGACTCAGCACAATCAACCCCGTAGGGAACAGAAAACCACGTTACCATACAAGTAGCTTATGAAAATGTCTAGCCATATTATTTGTACTTTACAATCACATTTCCGACGCTTAAGGAACGTTTGAAAATCACAGTCAACCTTTAGAACGCCAAGTCTTACATTTACGCCGAAAATAAAATGTAGAATCAAATGCGATGGTCATTAATTACAAAAACAGGCATTCTTGACATTTTTCGATAACAGTACCATCTGTCAAGAATTGGAAACAACGGTTTGACTAAACCGTGCGTATTTTTTGTAGTAGAATCCGAATATGCAATAAAAATGGGAGGGTCTCATCTGAAAACACAAAGTTGACCCCGCCCACGCAGAAGGCGTGGTTAGGAGTTGGCCAGCAGTAACACAGGCAGGTGTCTCCTTTACTAATATTAACGTTTGTCCTAGAACAACATTTCATCTAGAAAAATTTTTTCATACGATGCGTTGTTACAAAAATTAACATTTCACCTACAACAATTTTTTCGTACGATACCTCGCTACTAATATTAACATTTCACCTACGACAATGTTTCTGTACGATGCGTTGTTTTTGACATTTTTAGTTCTCTCAAGTTAAAACAAACACCCTGTATAGGAGTATACCTACAGAGCGATTTAAACTGAAACGGGCACATAAAACATATATCAGAAGATGAAATGGTAGAGAGTATATATGAGGTTATTGTATGGGGAATTCAGTATATTGAACGGGTAATTCGCTGCCCAAAGAGAGATGAAAAACTAATAATCAACAGGAATTGAACGTGGTTGTAATGGAAGGAAGAGGAGAATTAGGGAAGAATATGGCTTTGATAGTTGGAATGAGAGGGGAGACAGCGTAACTGAATTCTGAGATAAATTTCAGCTAGTAATAGCGAATAAACTGTAGAAGAATCACAAAGGGAGGATGTATACTTGGATAAGGGCCAGAAACGGGAAGACTCCAGCTCGATTACATCATAATAAGACTGAGATTGGGTAATCAGATAATGGATCGTAAGGCGCACTCAAAAACAAATATACACACAGATAACAATTTAGTAACAATGGGATACAGACAAAAGTTTAAGATAATCATCCGAAAGAATTGAGTGTGGAAACAAGTGTGACACCGAAGTGCTGAGGAAAGATGAGGTGCGCTCAACGTTCTCTAAGCGGGTACCGCTATAACGAATACCATGTTATTGGCATTTCATTCGAAGACGAGTGAACACCATTAAAAAGGGTAATCACAGAATTTGGATAGGCATATGAATGCAGCTATGTATGTCACTTAGGAATGAAATAATTGGAAAATGCAGCAAGCCAATGTGAAATGGCTGCAAGAAGAATGTGAAGAACTCGAAAACTAAATGGTCGTCGAATGGACTGATCCAGCATAAAGAAAGGTCGAACCCCACCGGTGATATTAAAATCAATGCCGGCAACGTTAAGTGTGCAACAGAAACACTACTGTTAAGACCATGTGAGAGGGCAGGTAAGTGGAAGAGTGCGCTGTAGGCCCCTACGAGGGGGAGAAGTTTTCTGATAGCGTTATAAAAGAAGAAATCGACTTCGAAGACATGGGGCATCCCATAATGCAGCTAGACGTGCGATAATGTGATGGGCAAGGAATAAATAACATTCCTTCAGGATTTCTAAAATCATTGGGGGAACTGTCAATCAAGCGGCTATTCACGTTGGTGTGTAGAATTTATCACAATGGAGATCATTATACCACCGGAAAATATCATCTACACAATTTCGAAAACAGCAAGAGCAGGTAAGTGCGTCAAGTGTCGCTCGTCAGCATAACGCCGCATGCATCCAGGCTGCTGACAAGACTACCAAACAGAAGAATGGAAAAGAAATATGAGGGCCTGTTACATGATGACGAGTTTGACTTTAGGACAGGTAAATGCACCAATAGGCAGTCCTGACGTTGCGCCTGAGAACAAAAGCAAAACTTAAGAAAAATCAAGAAACGTACATAAGACATGTAGACCCAGAAAAAAGTGTTCGACAATGTAAATGGTGTAAAAGTTCGACATTCTGATAAAAATATTAGTAATCTATATGCAGAGACGGGTAATACACAATGTGTAGATAGAAAAGAAGGAACAATTAGACTGAAAGACCAAGACAGGAGCGCTCGTGTTGAGAAAGGTGTAGGACAGGGATGTAATCTTTCCTCTGTTCTACTCAACTGAAGGAGCAGTGACGGAAATAAAAGAAAGTTTCAAGAGCAGGATTAAAACTCATTGTGAAACGACAGTAATGATAACATTCACTGACGACGTTGGTATCCTCAATGGACGTGGTTTTCATCTTTGGAATCAGTGTTTTGTCCCAGAAAATGGGCTTATAGCGCGCAGCGTAGGTAGAACAGTAATTGTAAAGTTTGTGAAACAAGGCAAAAAAATAGTTAACATCTTATACAATGTTTCACCAAGAAACCATAGTCGAATCAATTAAAATTTGTAACAATCCCAGGGATCACTTATATTCCCATAGTTAATTTTATCGTCTTCATAACAAGAGACGAAACATTTTATCGTCGGGCTTTACATTTTAGTTTGTACAGTGGTGAATTTCTGCCTGCCTGCCTGCGGCAGCTCGTATGATCACTAAAACAGACTGTCAAGGGCAAGAAATTTTAGAACAATTTAAAGGTACAGATTTTATACATCCGTAGACTGCAATGATCCTGTAAATGTAGAGAAAACCACGTTACGTAAATGAATTTCACTGGAATCTGAGAGTTTTGCATTTACATTGAAATTATCCAGTACGTTTTAACGACGTGGCGTGTTCTTCGCTTTATTTCCAGCTCTGTCTAATAGGCTTCTTCAGTGACAGTCCGGTGTCGTTAATATCGCGATTTCGAAAGAAAAAGAGCGTGGAGAGTTTTGTATTTGAGCCGCACACATTTTGCGAATTCCATTTGTAAAATACAGTCATTTGTTGCTCTACACAGGTTTCAGCTTCCCGACGCAAACGTATTCTGTCGTCTACATTGGCACAACTCTCGTAATGACAGGTGCTGATGGAAAATGCCTGAAACTTCGACTTCATATAACCACGCAGCAAAATGTTCCAGTGGGTTTAAGGCAGGTGAACGTGGTGGTCAGGTAATTTTTCCACTTTCAGCCACCCGCTTACTAGTGTAATAAGAAAATATGTATTAGTAACTTCCTTTTATCTCCGTCAATGATCACAAATCTTTTGGTCCATGGACTACAGGTTTCGTTCAGCAATGACCGGGCCTGCAGCAAAACATGGGAAATGAAATACAGCTAGTGGACAGATTACATCTTAAAACAAAATCTGCCGAAACACAAAATTATATCTTTCATGTATGTGAAAACACGCGCTGGGTTGTGCAGAAAGGCAGACGGGCATGAGACAAACAGTTTTGTTTCGATATACCATCAGGTATATGACAGAACTCTACCATTTGGTGAGCAAGATGTATGAGACAGGCGAAATACCCTCAGACTTCAAGAAGAATATAATAATTCCAATCCCAAAGAAAGGAGGTGTTGACAGATGTAAAAAATTACCGAACTATCAGTTTAATAAGTCACAGCTCCAAAATACTAACGCGAATTCTTTACAGACGAATGGAAAAACTGGTAGAAGCGGACCTCGACGAAGATCAGTTTGGATTCCGTAGAAATGTTGGAACACGTAAGGCAATACTAACCTTACGACTTATCTTAGAAGAAAGATTAAGAAAAGGCAAACCTACGTTTCTAGCATTTGTAGACTTAGAGAAAGCTTTTGACAATGTTAACTGGAATACTCTGTTTCAAATTCTGAAGGTGGCAGGTATAAAATACAGGGAGCGAAAGGCTATTTACAATTTGTATAGAAATCAGATGGCAGTTATAAGAGTCGAGGGGCATGAAAGCGAAGCAGTGGTTGGGAAAGGAGTGAGACAGGGTTGTAGCCTCTCCCCGATGTTATTCAATCTGTATATTGAGCAAGCAGTAAAGGACACAAAAGAAAAATTCGGAGTAGGTATTAAAATTCATGGAGAAGAAGTAAAAACTTTGAGGTTCGCCGATGACATTGTAATTCTGTCAGAGACAGCAAAGGACTTGGAAGAGCAGTTGAGCGGAATGGACAGTGTCTTGAAAGGAGGATATAAGATGAACATCAACAAAAGCAAAACGATGATAATGGAATGTAGTCAAATTAAATCGGCTGATGCTGAGGGAATTAGATTAGGAAATGAGGCACTTAAAGTAGTAAAGAAGTTTTGCTATTTAGGGAGTAAAATAACTGATGATGGTCGAAGTAGAGAGGATATAAAAAGTAGACTGGCAATGGAAAGGAAATCGTTTCTGAAGAAGAGAAATTTGTTAACATCGAGTATAGATTTAAGTGTCAGGAAGTCGTTTCTGAAAGTATTTGTATGGAGTGTAGCCATGTATGGAAGTGAAACATGGACGATAACTAGTTTGGACAAGAAGAGAATAGAAGCTTTCGAAATGTGGTGCTACAGAAGAATGCTGAAGATTAGATGGGTAGATCACATAACTAATGAGGAGGTATTGAATAGGATTGGGGAGAAGAGAAGTTTGTGGCACAACTTGACTAGAAGAAGGGATCGGTTGGTAGGACATGTTCTGAGGCATCAAGGGATCACCAGTTTAGTATTGGAGGGCAGCGTGGAGGGTAAAAATCGTAGAGGGAGACCGAGAGATGAATACACTAAACAGATTCAGAAAGATGTAGGTTGCAGTAGGTACTGGGAGATGAAAAGCTTTCACAGGATAGAGTAGCATAGAGAGCTGCATCAAACCAGTCTCAGGACTGAAGACCACAACAACAACAAACAACATACCATCAGGTAGTAACCACACCGTCACAGATTATGCCAGCGACTCTGAGAGAGTTGATGAGTGAGTGATATTTTGGCTGAGAAGTGTTAGTAAAAATCTTGATACAAATGATGTTCAACCCTTATTTGGCCCGGTCCTTCCACTCCCAGGCAACCTTATGCCAGTAGTGCGCACCACAATGTAGGCCTGTACTTACCCATTCCGAGACGGCGGGGAGCTGTTTTGAGTTCGAATGGGAATCCTACAACGCATTGGGCATGGTAATGTGTTGCTTTTTCCGTCTTTCCATACTTTTGTCCAACCTCTGTACGTGGTGTTCGCTGGAATTAATCTTCTATGCAACGCTTAAAAGAGTTAGACGTTTTAATTGCACCCTCATTACATATTCGCTACTTAAATTCATCGCAAATAATCCATCTGAGAAGAATCGTAAGACACTAGGACAAAAAAATGATCTTTATTTCTCATTATTAAAGCTGTCAGACGAGCAGGAAGGAGTTGAATATGTGACTTCTAAAGGTTCTGATCATATGCCGAATAATATAAAACAGCTTGATGGTTAAGCATATTTTGAATCGAACCTAAAATCTTGTGCTTTGAACAACTCCATATATTCCATGGGCGAATTTTTATTTAAAATCTAGTTTTGAGTGTAACTGCATGAATATGACTGGATAACAGTATGTTCGTTAATACTGCATTTTTGACGTGTTGGGTAAAGGCATCTCTTCCCTCCTCTTTGACAATATCTGCAACACTGCTTGTCTACTTAATGGAGAGGTTTGCATTGTTCAGTGTGGCGAGTTGCAACAAACATCAAACCACTCTTCAGATCGAAGACAACTGATACGAGGATATGCTCCTACTAAATAACATATATAAAATTTTTGCAATCATATTTTCACGTTACTCAGTTCAGTAGTAAAAAAAGGAATATCCGTGAACTTAATAACAAGTACACCGTTCGGCTAACTGAACTGATTAATAACCTTTGTCTCAAAACATCAGTGATATTATTAAATATTAAATAACTTTAACTAGCTGTACTAATTAATCACCATTGCTCAGAACTGTAAATGAAGTATACTTCTGTGTTGAATAACAAGGCGACTGGCATCTTGGAATGGTAATAACAAACGGACAGGGTAACAAGTAACGGACTACTGTAACAGACAGGAAGCAAAAGAGTTCACAACAGCATTTAGACATTTAAAACATCAGTTTAAACACAAAACAGATAGACCCTTCAAAAGCACGTGAGTTGCACTAACATACTTGATTAAAACTTTGAATCATTTAAAACTATAGCAGAGAATAAACAAAGATAGTTTGCTCAAGTATTGCGAACTATTTTCTGTGCCGGCACTCCCGTAATCAAGATGCTTCGAAACCAACATACAATAATTATGTTAAAATAGGACTCCAGAGCTGAGATAACCAACCGATATCATGCGACTCGGAGGAATTTCAGAATAAATAACACCGATGAACACAAATAGGTAATGTCCACGGTAGCTAACATCAGTAAGTTAACGCTCAATGCCAACTCCGATGAGACCCGAAAGGACAATTTTTAACATAAAGTTCTCACGAAAACAATTTCCGTCTGTGACCATCATGAAATACCGATTTCGTAGACATCGGTGTCCTGTGCCAATGTTAATGCTCACTTCCTTTTCAAGGCGCTTCTCGTGGTTAACACGTACTCGCTAATCAAACAAAGATACAGTGATACAAACACACACACACACACACACACACACACACACACACACACACACACATATATATATATACACACTCGATTCAGGGCACTCGCACGAGTCAAAATCAGTGGCTTGTGCCTTCTTTCTCAGGATCTTCCTTGCTACTAATAGCACATGGGCTACTGTCTCCGAACTTTACTGTTGGCACTACACACGTTGGAAGACAACGTTCACCGGGCATTCACCATAACCACACCCCGCCATCTGATCGCCACATTGGGTACCCTGATTCCTCGCTCCACACAACGTTTTTCCACTGTTCAATCGTCCAAGCGAGGCGTCGTTCGGCATTTACCAGCGTGGTGTGCGGCTTTATGAGCAGCCGCTCGCCCATGAAATCCAAGTTTTCTCACCTCCTGCCTAACTGTGTCAGATGTCATGGTCTCCTGACCTTGTCATGGTCTCCTGACCTTCATTGCTTACACATTGCGCCCTCACAATCATATTCCGCACATCAAGACGCTTCATTCGAACCCAATCTCGATAAGATAAAGTCAATGTTGTATGAATTCATGTAAACGATATGCAAATAACAAGTAAATCGCGAGTGTGCACTGAGATTGAAATACTCGAGGCTGGTGTACACACACACACACACACACACACACACACACACACACACACACACACACATTCAAGACACGAGGGTCACAAAAGCTTTTAGTTCAGGAGAGGCAAACCGCATGCAAGGAGGCCGGTCCCTTCAGAGGATGAGTCAATCTATCTACGTTGGCTGGCGACCACCCGTAGAGCAGCAACGTTTGTCCGAGTGAAAGGGAGAACGACCCCGTGTTCAGCTTAAAAGCAAATTCCGCTACAAAGTGTGGGAGCGCCCAGCCTATGCATTCTTTACAAACATACCACGCAGTTTCAGAGGTTTTCGCAGAGAGACAGCAAACGCCAAAAGCCGATGCTACAGATTTCCTGATTGGTCGCCTTAAACGAAACGTCATTCTCCCGTTTTAGAAGAGCAATGCTGATTGGCAGACGATATTCCTGACGCCTTGAGCTGAAGGAGTAATGGAAGAGACTGAAAGATATACCGCTTCACATCTGGCATGGAGAGGGGCCGTTCTGTTGTCGCTCTTGGAGCGAGAACACGTAACGAGAGCGTGTGCACTCGTACGTGTACTCAAAGAGCGAGGAACAAGTCCCTCCTCAGTACTTCACTGGGAGAGCACCTCTGTCGAGAGCGAATCGAAGTGTGACTCTATATTGAGTCCTTACGATTAAGCGTTGTTCACTGTGTTGGCCGCCACACTTATTGTGCGGTGTGAACGGACAGAGTTATAGTTAAATGCCTGTGAGCGAATTTTTGAGTGGCATCATGGTGGACTGGTTATCTGACCGGTGTACCACGCCAATAGTTAGACTAGGGACGAATAGGAGTCCTTGACTTCATCAAGGTGTAGGGAGAGTTTGATTGGCGAAGGTCAATTCAGATAGAACGAAAGTTATCTTATTTGTCAGCAGCGAGCGGCGCAGACAGCAGTCATCACAGCTTACGATACGGTGCGCTACAGCTCTTGCGAGCCCCGTATATCCTCCACAACAGTATACTTCACTGCATTTCACACGCGACAGCCTCGACCATACCTAGCAACATTCTAACGGATAATTATTCAAGTTGAGTAGGTGCGGCTCTCAGCCATTCTGACAAGTCAATAACAATCTTAAACTTTGTATAGAAATTTCTTTAGCGAATCCTATCCTTAAGAGGTAACTTCACATTCCGAAAAGAACCCGTAAATAACTTGTTCAGTTCATAACTAAAAGTGCCATTGTGATTCCTCAGAATTTTTGCAAAATAAATAATAATTTTCGTTAGTTTCATGTTTTTATTACACTAATTAGCACTACTCCAGTACCCATGTATCCAACTAGTTACGTAAGAAATGTTGTGAATTTTTGTATCATTTCCTTGAAGCGGACGACTCCAGAAGATATTTATTGATGAAAGTTTTTCAGACATTTCTCTTTGGAACGTTAAGAGCGTCTGTCTGACTTCTGTAGTAGTGTGGAGATGGAAATTGCATCTTGCAGGAGCCACAGGGTAAAGGGTACATCTCAGATTAATCTGTTGTGCAGAATGACAGAATAGCACCCACGTCGCTCACAACTGTCATATACCTGCAGTGGATCCTGATGCAGTTTGTAATTTCTATGTGATGGTCTGAATAGATGTCTGCCTAATACACCTTACAACCAACTGTCGGCCGCCTCTGTACGCATTTGTGCTGTATGTGTCCCTTCACGTTTCCACTTCACTATCACATGTTTAGCAGTGTGGAAATCTCGCGTACAGACGTATGACACAAGCGACACCCAATCACCTGAACACATTCGAAGTCCGTGAGTTGCGCGCAGCGCCCCATTCTGCTCTCTCACGATGTCTAACGACAGCTGAGGTCGCTGATATGGAGTACCTGGCAGTAGGTGGCAGCACAATGCACCTAATATGAAATACGTATGTTTTTGGGGGGTG
Organism: Schistocerca americana; assembly: GCF_021461395.2. NCBI lineage: Eukaryota > Metazoa > Arthropoda > Insecta > Orthoptera > Acrididae > Schistocerca > Schistocerca americana. Next base: position 22,501,785 of record NC_060124.1, read on the forward strand.
TCCGGATACTTTTGATCACAAAGTGTATTCTTTTCTCACCTGCTCGGCATGTCAATAATCTTTCGTAAATTTCTAGGAGGTTTTCTGATTCTGTTGTGGCTTATTCAAGGTGTAACTAAATTCCGTTTACAGACTTCGAGGACTTGTTTTGGGGACCAAGACGGTTAAGATGAGCATAGGAACTCAAGTCCTGGAATTACCATGTTCCCACTACGCGAAAAATAACAGAGTATATGTTTCTCTCTGACTCGTGCTGCTTGCCCTTTGGGTCCACTTACCAGTAGGACTCGACGTGATGACCATCCATGTACCTCTGTACCATGTTCCAGTACATACAACCATCAGTCCCTGGTCCTCCAGCATCTGCCACAGCCAAAATAAACCCCGCCAGCAAGTCTTTATTATAAAAACGGCGTAATGAATGATTGACTATACTAGTAGAGGTTGGAACGCCAGTGGAAATGGAAACGGCTGGCGGAACTGAAGCCCTGGGTGGAAGGCCCACTCAGGGTGTTGGTCCTGCTTAAACACAGGAAATAGCAAGACGGACGTCGTAGCACCTAAGCGCTGGTACACAATAGAGTCACGACCGGCCTGTGTTGTAGCCGAACCGGAAGGATTATACTTCGAAAACGCTGAAAATCTTGGCCGCAGGTGAGAGGAACGAAGAAGCGGCACCTCTGAACCACGCAGGCTGGGTTATTTCCGAGGATTTTTACTCAGAAGCATACCATTGTAGGAGCATAGGTTTTTCCTTGCAAACTTTCCGCGCTGGACGACAAAAGACTAAAATATGATTGGTCGGCGATCGGAAGAATCTGTAGAGAGGGAGAATATTCCGTGGTTTCGGGAATATGATTCGTTTTCGGATTTACGATGGTGGGGAGCCAAGCCCTGCTGGGAAGCCAGCGCTGGAGAGACGTGGTCTTCCGTTTTGAGGTCCCGTATGTGACGGTCGCTCAGTATCAGCTTCTTGTTGGTACGGCCGGACTTGCTGTCTTTGCTCTCACGAGATTTTATAATTAGAACGGTTAGGCACTGTACTATTGTGAACTTATACGATTCTGGACTTCGCCTCCGGGTTGGAAGTCGTCGTTGAGTACACAGCATTCAGTGATTGAGAGCACTTCTTCTGCCTATGGGATTCCAAGGTAGCAGTCTACTGGGTTCAAGTCAGGAGAATGTGCAGGCCGAGGAATCGAGCCACCACGAACTATCCTCTCTCAGCCAAATCCTTGATCCACATAATCTGGGATCAGACGTGAAAAATAAGGTGGTCTACCGTAGTCCAGGGACCATCTGTTTTGTGCGCACACGCAATACCACATCTTCCAAGAATCCATGCAGTACAGCAGCAAGGAATCGCAAGTGCGCGGCACCTGAGATATGGTAGAAGAAGGCATAGCACAGACACACGTCCGTACCAAGTGCTCAGACCGTATCGTTCTTGAAACCAATAGGGGCGGGAAGCGCGCAGGTTTTCATCAGCCCACGCATGATCGTTGTGGGAACTGAGAACAGCTTCTCTGGTGAACTTGGGTTCATTAGTGGAAAGGCTCTGCCGTGAGAAGCCTGGTTCGTCCACACAACGGTGCAAAAGCCACCTGCAGAAGTGGGATCATGACGCAAAATCTTGTGAGCATCGCCTGCACCTTGTGGGGGAGGTAAGGGTGTAATTGATGCTCACGCAGAACATGCCACACAGTTTGGTGATCCACATTCAATCTAGCTGCTATGTTTCTGGTACTCGTCGTTGCGTCCTCTTCCACTGCACTGAGTAGGCCTCTTCAAACTCGGGTATGCGGGGCCGCCGTGGAGCACCACTATCGGACCAGCTGGTGGTGACTGGACCCGGCTCCGAGGGCCGCTGGTATGCGGCAGCAAAGAGGGAGTACGAAAGTGTCTGTCAGTGTTTAAAGCGCTCTGCGTACAACTGTCGAGCAGCCGTCCCACTGTTCCGAGTACGGTAACATTAGATCGGCGCATTCCGCAAACGTCTACTTCACCATGGTCAAAAGAAGCCACCAACTGATAAACCAATGACTTAATCTGACGCGTTTGGGGTAGAGCCCATCATCAGACAGTCTGCAAGCCAGCAATGCACAGCATATAGCAGAAAATGTAACTATACAAAGAATATACAAGACTATGAAACTACAAGTATTGTCAAAATTAAACAGCTGAAATACACACTATGAACGCCTTGGTTGTAAAATATGTACATACAGTACGCACAAGCAAAGCTGTCAAGGCAGACCGACTAGCCATTGTACAATACCCAGGAAGACAATTTAAGTCGCCAGAGGACGGTGATGAACACAAAAGTAGCGCCATTCACAAGAAATATAGAATACAAAATTAAATATTTACAAAAGTTGTGAATAATAAAATAAACGAAGAATAAAAGTTTACAATTATATAAAAAAAACCATCGACATAGATTTAAGTGTCAGGAAGTCGTTTCTGAAAGTATTTGTATGGAGTGTAGCCATGTATGGAAGTGAAACATGGACGATAAATACACTCCTGGAAATGGAAAAAAGAACACATTGACACCGGTGTGTCAGACCCACCATACTTGCTCCGGACACTGCGAGAGGGCTGTACAAGCAATGATCACACGCACGGCACAGCGGACACACCAGGAACCGCGGTGTTGGCCGTCGAATGGCGCTAGCTGCGCAGCATTTGTGCACCGCCGCCGTCAGTGTCAGCCAGTTTGCCGTGGCATACGGAGCTCCATCGCAGTCTTTAACACTGGTAGCATGCCGCGACAGCGTGGACGTGAACCGTATGTGCAGTTGACGGACTTTGAGCGAGGGCATATAGTGGGCATGCGGGAGGCCGGGTGGACGTACCGCCGAATTGCTCAACACGTGGGGCGTGAGGTCTCCACAGTACATCGATGTTGTCGCCAGTGGTCGGCGGAAGGTACACGTGCCCGTCGACCTGGGACCGGATCGCAGCGACGCACGGATGCACGCCAAGACCGTAGGATCCTACGCAGTGCCGTAGGGGACCGCACCGCCACTTCCCAGCAAATTAGGGACACTGTTGCTCCTGGGGTATCGGCGAGGACCATTCGCAACCGTCTCCATGAAGCTGGGCTACGGTCCCGCACACCGTTAGGCCGTCTTCCGCTCAAGCCCCAACATCGTGCAGCCCGCCTCCAGTGGTGTCGCGACAGGCGTGAATGGAGGGACGAATGGAGACGTGTCGTCTTCAGCGATGAGAGTCGCTTCTGCCTTGGTGCCAATGATGGTCGTATGCGTGTTTGGCGCCGTGCAGGTGAGCGCCACAATCAGGACTGCATACGACCGAGGCACACAGGGCCAACACCCGGCATCATGGTGTGGGGAGCGATCTCCTACACTGGCCGTACACCACTGGTGATCGTCGAGGGGACACTGAATAGTGCACGGTACATCCAAACCGTCATCGAACCCATCGTTCTACCATTCCTAGACCGGCAAGGGAACTTGCTGTTCCAACAGGACAATGCACGTCCGCATGTATCCCGTGCCACACAACGTGCTCTAGAAGGTGTAAGTCAACTACCCTGGCCAGCAAGATCTCCGGATCTGTCCCCCATTGAGCATGTTTGGGACTGGATGAAGCGTCGTCTCACGCGGTCTGCACGTCCAGCACGAATGCTGGTCCAGCTGAGGCGCCAGGTGGAAATGGCATGGCAAGCCGTTCCACAGGACTACATCCAGCATCTCTACGATCGTCTCCATGGGAGAATAGCAGCCTGCATTGCTGCGAAAGGTGGATATACACTGTACTAGTGCCGTCATTGTGCATGCTCTGTTGCCTGTGTCTATGTGCTTGTGGTTCTGTCAGTGTGATCATGTGATGTATCTGACCCCAGGAATGTGTCAATAAAGTTTCCCCTTCCTGGGACAATGAATTCACGGTGTTCTTATTTCAATTTCCAGGAGTGTATTTGGGTCATTGTGTATCGCTTTCTTATGCAACGGTCTTATACAACGTATTTCCCATTCCGATGGAACATCTTCTCCATTTAATACTCTTTCATACACCCTTCACCAGCTCTGGGTATATTGATCTATATCCTGATGCTTCCTTCATCTTCCAGCTCCTCACAGCCTTCTGAAGAACTTTTATATCTACTGCTATAACTCCTTCTGTTGCATCCTCACCTAATGTTTATGAGAAAATTCAGGCCGATTTTCGGGAATACGTTGTCCATTGACCATGGCTAATATTATTGTGATGTAACTTGTCACTACTTGGCACTCGCATTGACTTGATTGTTCTCCATACCTCAGTACTACGAGCCCCAACAACCAACCTCTCTACATACTTTTTCTTCCCACGCCTTGTTTCTTCTCTTTTTAGTGTCCAATATCTGTCTCTGCTTTGTCTTTTATTCACATCCAGGAACGTTAAATAAGCTCTTTTTTACCTGCCAATCATGTCTTGGATTTCTGCATCTCACCAAACTGGTTTCACCTTCTTCTCATATTCTCCAAGGCCTTGTTTTGGTGCTTCATGTATGGCCTTCTTTACATGCTCTTCTACTGCTCCATCTGCGCTCTCCAATCTGTTGGTGTAATTACTTAGCACTACCCATAAACTATCCAAGTCATGATCTCAGGCTGGTCATCGTGTTGCAATCTCTTCCGTCCGCCACTACCCCTGAAAGTGTATTACATTACACTAGATGATGGTCACTTCCACAATGTGCCCCTCTTTTAACTCCGACATTCTGAATTTTTAAAATGTCCACCATTTCCGAAATTTCTATGATCTTTACTCTTTACAGTCTCTTATCCCCTGTCCATGGATTGGGCTTGAAGCAATTATATACTCCTTCGCGTCCTTTCGTTTCATTACAACTCAGCTGCAAGTCGGTAAACGGAATTTCACTTTCGCTTCACGCACACTACAAGGAATATTAATTAATATTAAATGTAAGATTCTCGTATACAGTGAGTAAATCATCTATATCTACGTGATTACTCTGCAATTCACAATTACGTGCCTGGCATGGGGTTCATCGAACTGTCTTCAAGCTATTTCTCTATCGTTCCACTCTCGATCAACGCTCGGGAAGAATGAGCCCTTAAATCTTTCTGTGTGAGCTCTGATTTCTCGTGTTTTGTTATGATGATTTCTTGCTATGTAGGTGAGTCTCAACAAAATATTTTCGCAATCGGAGGGAAAGTTAGTGAAATAAATTTCACGATATAATCCTACTGTAACGAAAAACGCCTTTGTTTTAATGATTGTCACACCAAATAAGGTATCATGTTCGTGGCACTTCTTCCCCTATTTCGCGATAATACAAAAAGATCTGCCCTTCTTCGAACTTTTGTATTGTGCTCCGTCAGTCCCATCTGATTCGGATCCTACACCGCACAGGAATGCTCCAGAGGAGGGTGGACAAGGGTGGTGTAAGCACTTTCTAATTGTTCTGCCAATAAATAGCATTCTTTGGTTTGCTTTTGTCACAACATTACCTATGTGATCGTTACAATTCAAGTTATTCGTAATTGTAATCCCTAAGTATTTAGTTGAATTTACAGCCTTTAAACTTGTGTGATTTATCGCGTATCCGAAATTTAAAGGGTTTTCGTTAGTACTCACATGGATGACTTCATACTTTTCATACCATGCAGATATTTTTTCTAAATCATTTTGCAATTGGTTTTGATCATCCGATGACTTTACAAGACGGTAAATGACAGCACTATCTGCAAACAATCTAAGAACGCTGCTCAAATTGTTTCCTAAGACGTTTATGTACATCAGGAACAGCAGAGGGCGTATAACACTTCTTTGGGGAACGCCAGATGTTACATACGTTTTAATCGTTGAGTTTCCGTCTGGTACTACGAACTGTAACTTTTCTGACAGGAAATCATGAATCCGTTCGTACAACTGAGGCGATACTCCATAGGCGCACAATTTGATTAGAAGTCGCTTGTAAGGAACGTTGTTAAAAGCCTTCTGGAAATCTGCTGCATTGGCATATCAGTACAGTTCTTCTAGCTCATGGCTCTGTCTGGACCTCCATTCAGTCGCGTTTGAGTTCAACATCGGACCGATGGTATCCCGCAGTATTTTTCTCTCAGATACAAAACTTTATGAAAGTCCTGCTTCGGATATTCCACGTCACACAGTCATATTGTATCACGGGTTAGATCAGGGTTTATGTAGATCAATGTAGAAACGTCTTGGGACACATCCGGATCGAAGCAGTTGTGTTAAGTTGGTTCCTGGCGCTGATCTCTTCTTCGTATGAGGAATTCTCCGCAAAAAGCGCTCCCAGTTACGTAAATTCGCGGACTCCTTTGCAGGACTGGTCACCCACCTGTAGTGAATCTAATTGTCCAATTGTCCAGTATCTTGACTTTGTCGACGAGCCACAGCGAAGTAATTCGCCGTGGCTTCGTTTATCATATTCGCATGTTTTCTGCTATCGTAACTACGAGGGCAGTTCAATAAGTAATGCAACAGATTTTTTTTCTCGGCCAATTTTAGTTGAAAAAACCGGAAATTTCTTGTGGAATATTTTCAAACATTCCCGCTTCGTCTCGTATAGTTTCATTGACTTCCGACAGGTGGCAGCGCTGTACGCAGCTGTTAAAATGGCGTCTGTAACGGATGTGTGTTGCAAACAACGGGCAGTAATCGAGTTTCTTTTGGCGGAAAACCAGGGCATCTCAGATATTCATAGGAGCTTGCAGAATGTCTACGGTGATCTGGCAGTGGACAAAAGCACGGTGAGTCGTTGGGCAAAGCGTGTGTCATCATCGCCGCAAGGTCAAGCAAGACTGTCTGATCTCCCGCGTGCGGGCCGGCCGTGCACAGCTGTGACTCCTGCAATGGCGGAGCGTGCGAACACACTCGTTCGAGATAATCGACGGATCACCATCAAACAACTCAGTGCTCAACTTGACATCTCTGTTGGTGGTGCTGTCACAATTGTTCACCAGTTGGGATATTCAAAGGTTTGTTTCCGCTGGGTCCCTCGTTGTCTAACCGAACACCATAAAGAGCAAAGGAGCACCATCTGTGCGGAATTGCTTGCTCGTCATGTGGCTGAGGGTGACAATTTCTTGTCAAAGATTGTTACAGGCGATGAAACATGGGTTCATCACTTCGAACCTGAAACAAAACGGCAATCAATGGAGTGGCGCCACACCCACTCCCCTACCAAGAAAAAGTTTAAAGCCATACCCTCAGCCGGTAAAGTCATGGTTACAGTCTTCTGGGACGCTGAAGGGGTTATTCTGTTCGATGTCCTTCCCCATGGTCAAACGATCAACTCTGAAGTGTGTTGTGCTACTCTTCAGAAATCGAAGAAACGACTTCAGCGTGTTCGTAGGCACAAAAATCTGAACGAACTTCTCCTTCTTCATTACAACGCAAGACCTCACACAAGTCTTCGCACCTGTGAGGAGCTCAAAAAACTTCAGTGGACTGTTCTTCCTCATGCACCCTACAGCCCCGATCTCGCACCGTCGGATTTCCATATGTTTGGCCCAATGAAGGACGCAATCCGTGGGAGGCACTACGCGGATGATGAAGAAGTTATTGATGCAGTACGACGTTGGCTCCGACATCGACCAGTGGAATGGTACCGTGCAGGCATACAGGCCCTCATTTCAAGGTGGCGTAAGGCCGTAGCATTGAATGGAGATTACGTTGAAAAATAGTGTTGTGTAGCTAAAAGATTGGGGAATAACCTGGTGTATTTCAATGCTGAATAAAACAACCCCTGTTTCAGAAAAAAATGTGTTGCATTACTTATTGAACTGCCCTCGTATTTCACCTTTACTGTACTGGGACAGAGATATACGAACGAGCTGCACGAGTAGTGGATAAGGCCCTTAACTCTGTGTTTAATTATATCTATGGTCCGCTTGGTCGCTAGTCAATACTGCAGCGCTATGCAATTCTTACTAGAGGCATAGTAGAGAACAGTTGAGTTTTAGAGAAGGAGATCTAATATTTGTGAATCTGGTGAATCTGGGAGAAATTACCTGGAATATTTTATTATGGAGATGAAAACTTGTTTTTACAGATTTTTCTTGTCTGTATGGATAGAGAAGATTTTTTGAGGAACATTTCACGAAATGTTTGTTTGTCGGAACTAATAATATTCATGATTAGTGTAAATTTGATCTCTCTGTTTTCATAATGTCACAAACAGCGCAATTGGTTTACATGTCTGTAATTTCTGTAGTGAGTGAATTTTGTAATTATTAGTCTTGTTATGTTGTACAATGTTTGAGCCGTGGTGCCAGTGGGTTAGTAGACTTCTCTGTCTGGCGCCACTGCTCAGGTCTAGTATCGACTATCCCTCTTGCGGCCCCATTGACAACACCTATGAGGAAGAGATGGTGTCTGTGGGTTGTGTCCTTAGAAGGTCTTTGCTTGCCGATTTGTAAACGGGGTTCACTGGACCGGGAGGAAGGCGCGAAGTTTGGGGATTGGCGGTAGCGTCGCGACGAGATGTGGTCACGAGGTCCGAGCGGCCGGAGCCACGATCCGCGCAAGTAGGGCCTGCGCAAAGCGAAGATACCGGAGTACTTCACCGGGGTCAGCGTCGGCTACAAGCAGCAGGCCGACATCACGGCAGTTGGTTGGCAACATTCGATCGGACGACCGCTCGTGGCCTGGCTGCCCTCTTCTGAGGGCTGATACAGAAGAGTAACATTCTGTAATCCTCGTGGTGATTTGTTTCACTGTGTACCTGCCCTCCTTATTATTTTCTGGTTTGTACCCGACCCTCAGAGTTTTACTCGGTCGGCTCTTTGGTCGTAAATATAGGCAGTAGTATTGTACTAAGACACTAGTTGTCGTTTGAAAATTTGTCCCGCTAGTATACTGCCTTGCCTTTCTGGTTTGTATCCGATCATTAGTGTTCTAACAAGGGAACCTCCCCATCGCACCCCCCTCAGATTTAGTTATGAGTTGGCACAGTGGATAGGCCTTGAAAAACCGAACACAGATCAATCGAGAAAACAGGAAGAAGTTGGGTGGGACTATGAAAAAATAAGCAAAATATACAAACTGAGTAGTCCATGCGTGAGACACGCAACATTAAGGAGAACGTAAGCTCACGAGCGCCGTGGTCCCGTGGTTAGCGTGAGCAGCTGCGGAACGGGAGGTCCTTGGTTCAAGTCTTCCCTCGAGTGAAAAGTTTAATTTTTTATTTTCGCAAAGTTATGATCAGTCGGTTCGCTCATTGAATTCTCTGTTCACTGTAATAAGTTTAGTGTGTGTGTTTTGCGACCGCACCGCAAATCCGTGCGATTAGTAGACGCAAGGACGTGCCTCTCCAATCGGAACCGAAAACATTTGATCGGAAGGTCATAGGTCAACCGATTCCTCCACAGGAAAACACGTCTGATATATTCTACACGACGACGGCATGGGCGTCACATGACACGAATATGTTGTCGACCCACCTAACTTGTACACTTGGCGAATGGGTAAAAACATTCTTCTACCTTGCCCGATTTAGGTTTTCTTGTGGATGTGATAATCGCTCCCAAAAAATGATGAAAACATAAGAGTTTGTCACATAAACTGTAACAGTTTCACAATCGCACAGTTTTCCCTGTGCTCTGTCAAAACATATGTTTTTAACGTTTTCAAATTTTTCCGTTTAGGTGTAGCGCCCCCATACTACGGCGCGGTTACCTCGTGTCGGACGGACGGACGGACAGATAATAATTGTCTGAAAATAAAAAATTAAAGTTTTAACTCTAGGGAAGGCTTGAACCGAGGACCTCTCGTTCCGCGGCTGCTCACGCTACCACGGGACCACGACGCTCCTGCGCTTACGCTCTCCTTGATGATGCTTATCTTGGGCGTTGACTACTCAGTTTGTATATTTTGCTTATTTTTTTCATAGTTCCACACAACTTCTTCCTGTTTTCTCGATTGATCTGTGTTCAGTTTTTCAAGGCCTATCCAATGGGCCAACTTATAACTAAATCTGAGAGGGGTGCGATGGGGAGGTTCCCTTGTAAGTAATCATCTCTTGGTCGTAAATACAGCCGAGAGAGTTTTACTAAGGCACAGGTTGCCGTTTAACACAAGAGGGACCTTATGTTTAGTTTTAGCTGTTAACCGATTCAGTTCTTTGATTGTAATTGCATTTCTCAGTCGTTACTTATAATCTGAACAATCTGTTGTACTAAGCTGTTCGTTGCTGTGTTTGAAAGACCGGGTCATTATTGGTGTATTTTAGCTGGATCTTGTGGTCCCGTCGAGTGACTTCTCTTGTAATAAGTGTTAACAAGTGATGCATTAAGACTTTCCTTCAGAGCGGTCTTAATAACTGACAATCACTTTAACTTCGAAAATATTAACAGCTGACTGTCACCAGGGCTTTAGTCAAAGCAAAACTGTCAGAAGGGACGGGTTGGTATCCAGTCGCACCTTGGTTGCCAATTGGAATTAAGAGGTTGGTTGCTTTGAAGTAAGCCATATCATTGTCAAACTGTTTGCTAATCTGTTTAACCTTTAAGCACAGGTGCGCATATTAACCCCGAACCTTTCGACATACAGTTTTCAAATTAAAAGTTAAGTCATGTGTTTTGAGTGATTGAATCACTCTTGTCATCAATGGTACTTATATAGTTTTCATGGTTGCAGAAGGGCAATTATAAGACAGACTGTGTCCAGCGCCGTAGTAAACACTGTTGTTTTACCCGATAACGGGTGGGCTGCAGGTCCACCCGTCTTGTAATCATTGTCATATTGTTTGCTATTTTGATTTCTTTTGCAAAAAAAGAACTAAAATTTATGGTTATATATTGTTAAATAAACAGGATGTGCCAATGTTCTCCAGCCAATTGACCATCCAGATTAACAGTTGGCACAATTATATACGTATGCGTTAAGGTATTGATGTTACTTGATCTTGATACAGCTCTGTTGGTGCCTCTAATTTCCAGGCTTCCTTTCGTCGTATGGCTCTGAAGCATCTTACTGTATCTGCAGCAGCAATTTGAGCAGCAAATGGCAACACACTCACACAACAAAATATTACAGATAGGTTACTTGGAGGACAGCTTTGCGGCCTTTCAAGGAAAGATGAAACGAGGTGTGGCCCTCAACTACGCACCCTCCGACTCAACGTTGCAATATTAAAAGTTTTGGCTGGTTTCGTTGTCTAAGGGCTGGGATACGTAGTTGCCGCATTACAGGCCAAATGCTGCTGAGTCTACAGTATACGGTAAGAATCCACACATGAATTGAGTGGTCGAAGGTTCCTATCACTCGGCAATTGCGAATTATGAATGTAACATTCAATTTATAAATGAAAGAATGCAATTAAATGAAATCTGCAGGTACTATCTTAACGACTTCAAATGATGAGTACGATAGCCTAAGTACTCTTGGGAATGCCGTATATTTCTGCAAAACACTTATTGGTGTCGATGGTCCAGCAATTAAATAAAAGTGGAATAACATCTACGTCTACATTTATACTCCGCAAGCCACCCAACGGTGTGTGGCGGAGGGACTTTACGTGCCACTGTCATTACCTCCCTTTCCTGTTCCACTCGCTTATGGTTCGCAGGAAGAACGACTGCCGGAAAGCCTCCGTGCGCGCTCGAATCTCTCTAATTTTACATTCGTGATCTCCTCGGGAGGTATAAGTAGGGGGAAGCAATATATTCGATACCTCATCCAGAAACGCACCCTGTCGAAACCTGGCGAGCAAGCTACACCGCGATGCAGAGCGCCTCTCTTGCAGAGTCTGCCACTCGAGTTTGCTAAACATCTCCGTAACGCTATCACGGTTACCAAATAACCCTGTGACGAAGCGCGCCGCTCTTCTTTGGATCTTCTCTATCTCATCTGTCAACCCGACCTGGTACAGATCCCACACTGATGAGCAATACTCAAGTATAGGTCGAACGAGTGTTTTGTAAGCCACCTCCTTTGTTGATGGACTACATTGTCTAAGGACTCTCCCAATGAATCTTGTAACACTCCCTTTGATCTACTTACTTATCCCGCTCGATCGGGATCTGATAGCAGCCCAAATACATAATAATTAATGTGACCGTATGCCTAATGGGGCTGGCAATCGGATTGGACTGCTACGGAGTTGTTACATTCCATTTTGTCCTTCGCAAATACTGTAATAATGTACTGTTTGGTGGCAAGAAGAACAACAAACACAGCTTCACTAAACAAAACCTATATTCTTATCAAAAACCACAAAGATAAGGAGACAGCCACTGCCTTCGTCAATACACTGTTAATAACGGCTAATCTCAGCACAGGCTTCCTCGCTATTCATAATCGTCACACGCAACATACAATCACTGTAATCCAACACTGTAATCCAAATAATGCCGGCGCGGTAGACGCGGAATCTCAATAACGGCACATAAATATCACTGAATCACTCTGTCAATTATACTTTCTCACTTTCCCGTATAATACTAACACAAAGGGGTTGAACCGCGGCGATGGCCAACTCCCTTTGTCGGTAATTTCTATCAATTGCTGGCTTCTGCTCAGCTCTGCCCGCCTCGCGGGAACCTACAACACGCACTGACTTGACTCAACTCTCGCTCTCGCGACCCGACACACTAATCGATAGTTGCCCTGTCGACCTGTGTGAGTGCAAACCTAGTAGTAAGGGCCTGCGGACCCCTTACAATCTCAATCTGGCACTCGCCTTATCAACAATTAATTTTATGTGATCATTCCACTTCAAATCGTTCCGCACGCACACTCCCAGATATTTTACAGAAGTGACTGCTACCAGTGTTTGTTCCGCTATCATATAATCATACAATAAAGGATCCTTCTTTCTATGTACTCGCAATACATTACATATATCTGTGTTAAGAGTCAATTGCCACTCCCTGTACCAAGTGCCTATCCGCTGCAGATCTTCCTGCATCTCGCTGCAATTTTCTAATGCTGTAACTTCTCTGTATAGTACTGCATCATCCGCGAAAAGCCGCATGGAACTTCCGACACTATCTACTTGGTTATTTATATATATTGTGAAAATCAATGGTCGCATAAAACTCCCCTGTGGTACGCCAGAGGTTACTTTAACGTGTGTAGACGTCTCTCCATTGAGAACAACATGCTGTGTTCTATTTGCTAAAAACTCCTCAATCGAGCCACACAGCTGGTCTGATATTTCGTAGGCTCTTACATTGTTTCTCAGGCGACAGTGTGGAACTGTATCGAACGCCTTCCGGAAGTCAAGGAAAATGGCATCTATCTGGGAACCTGTATCTAATATTTTCTGGGTCTCATGAACAAATAAAGCGAGTTTGGTCTCACACGATCGCTGTTTCCGGAATCCATGTTGATTCCTACAGAGAAGATTCTGGGTTTCCAGAAATGACATGATACGTGAGCAAAAAACATGTCCTAAAATTCTACAACAGATCGATGTCAGAGATATAGGCCTATAGTTTTGCGCATCTGCTCGACGACTCTTCTTGAAAACTGAGACTACCTGTGCTCAGGGAAACAATAGATTCCTATAGCACGTAATTAGTTATGAAGAACAGTACAGCTCGCGAGATATTCACTTCTAAACGCACACTACGTCTTCACTATAGAAGCCACGGAAACCTCACAAGTGCACAAGTCGGCACTCCAAAGTATTTCTACCTGCCGCGACCACGTGCAAACAGCTCCACACTCTCCGAGTCCCTCCCGCGACCGAGCGGCCGTCGCGCCGTCACGTCCAGCACTTGCCGTGTCCTGTGCGATTGTCTCTTGCGCCACACTCTCCCGAACCACCCTGTCCTCTCTCGAAACGATGCTCTTCCCCCGCTTCCATCCAGTGTCCCCATTCACGAGCGATGTGATTGGCTAGAGCGCTCGCGCCACGTCTTCAAGCTAACGCGCCCACACAAACGTAAGGAAACACATTCGAAATACTGGATTTACATTTAAATAACTTGAAATTAAATAAATATTCCTACGACTGGACCAAAAACACGCTCTAACACACGTTATTAGATACATAAATAAATCAAACATACTTCCTGGCAGATTAAAACTGTGTGCCCGACCGAGACTCGAACTCGGGACCTGTGCCTTTCGCGGGAAAGTGCTCTACCAAATAAGCTACCGAAGCACGACTCACGGCCGGTACCCACAGCTTTAGTTCTGCCAGTATCTCGTCTCCTACCTTCCAAACTTTACAGAAGTTCTCCTCGAACCTTGCAGAACTAGCACTCCTGAAAGAAAGGATATAGCGGAGACATGGCTTAGCCACAGCCTGGGGGATGTTTCCAGAATGAGATTTTCACTCTGCAGCGGAGCGTGCGCTGATATGAAACTTCCTGGCAGAAGTGAAGCTGTGAGTACCAGTCGTGAGTCGTGCTTCGGTAGCTCAGTTCGTAGAGCACTTGCCCGCGAAAGGCAAAGATCCCGAGTTCGAGTCTCGGTCGGGCACACAGTTTTAATCTGCCAGGAAGTTTCATATCAGCGCACACTCCGCTGCAGAGTGAAAATCTCATTCTGGAAACAACCCCCAGGCTGTGGCTAAGCCATGTCTCCGCTATATCCTTTCTTTCAGGAGTGCTAGTTCTGCAAAGTTCGCAGGAGAGCTTCTGTAAAGTTTGGAAGGTAGCAGACGAGATACGGGCAGAAGTAAAGCTGTGGGCACCGGGCCTGAGTCGTGCTTCGGTAGCTCAGTTGGTAGAGCACTTCCCCGCGAAAGGCAAAGGTCCCGAGTTCGAGTCTCGGTGGGGCACACAGTTTTAATCTGCCAGGAAGTTTCATATCAGCGCACACTCCGCTGCAGAGTGAAAATCTCATTCTGAAATCAAACATATATCAAAGAAATAGAACAAAAGGTAGGCCAGTAGGCTAATGTCTCTGTGCTTTCTAAAACACAGTAAATATTTAACCAATTTCATCATAAATAGTATATCTCGGATATAAACAAAGACATAGACGAATAAGTATATTTATAAGCATGCTGGTACCTTCTTTTCGTGTCACTGTGGAATACTTATGGCTTGACGCGATCGATAGTAATCGGCCACCTTGGCCTCCAATAACTCGTGTACTATTCAAGTTACACGCCTGTAATTAATATCAATTTAGGTTTACACTAATAGCTTTGTAAAGTCACGTCAATCGACGAAATCGGATGAAGCGTTTACATTTTCGAAATTCGTTGCTGGGTGTTACTTGTCTAATTTACAGTGAGATATTCAACTTTAAACTAATAAAGATATTGAAAATCTGATTACACCATCGGAATCGTCGTGCAAATAATAGTAATGTACATGTTTCTTTTTGAGGTATCATGATTCATCTGGCTACTATTAATCTCTATACCAACTGTGAAATGTCTGCCATTAAGGGTTCACAAAGTCAGCCATCTTTGGCCCTCCCGGCGCACAGCGTCACCAAGGAATTCCCAGCCATGTGCTCGATGGACCACGTGCTCTGGCCGTTGTGAGCCACCACGCAGATGCTAACGAACTCGGCCCTGCCGCGCGGCCCGAACGGTGGCCGCCAACTCTGAACTTACAAGGGGAGGCCGCCAATTGTGAAATTCAGATTCGATTCATACTGCGCATAACAAAAGCTCATGGCCAGAGGTGTAATGCGGCAAAGCACCAAGATGCACTTCTCAGCCGTTGTCGAGAAAATCGACAGTTAAAAGAAACCGTTGCGGTGAAATACTCTCTACGATTAATAGTTTTCTACAGCGTCGTGGCGCAGCGGTAAGCGCTGGGGTTCGTAATCCGAAGGTCGCTGGATCAAATCTCGCGCCATGCAATTTTTTTATTATTACTTTTTTGTAATTTTTATATATATATATATATATATATATATATATATATATATATATATGTGTGTGTGTGTGTGTATACTATTAATGAATTGCTTATGCATGTTAGTGAAGGCGGATCGCTCTCCAATTGTACCGCCTTCATTTTTCCGTTTTTTTTAACAGGGTGTACCAAAGCTCTCCCGTCCGCACTGATTTTCGACGATGTTATAAGTTGCGCTAGGGACCGCATCTACCTTCTTTCGAAGTTAGCAGGCAACTACGCTTTTATGCGGCGGCTCGTTTCGGCCCCATCAACATCTGTCCTTCAAGTGTAACGAGCGAGTAACGGAGTTTATATTTCATACCTGCCACAGCGAATTTGTGTTCGTGGGATCTCTTTTCTAATTCGAACGTTTGACTTACGCTATACGTATTCGTTTCGGAATATCGTTTCTACGTCTTCGGTTAACTATACGTGGTTAACATTATGAAGACAATTAATAACATTTGTGAAATACAACTTTGTTTGCGGAAAACATAATGATGTTCGAAGTCGCCAATTTTTCCACGACAAACGACTTTCAACAACTTATTATATGCACAATTGTTGCAACTGATTGCCGGGAATTTTATATATATATATATATATATATATATATATATATATATATAAGTGTGTGTGTGTGTGTGTGTGTGTGTGTGTGTGTGTGTGTGTGTGTGTATACACATTTGAATTACAAAAAACAAATACTAAAAAAAAGTTGAATGGTGCGATATTCGATCCGGCGACCTTCGTATTACAAACCCGAGCGCTTACCGCTGCGCCTCGACGCTGTAGAAAACTATTAATCGTAGAGAGTATTTCACGGCAACGGTTTCTTTTAACTGTCGATTTTTCTCGACAACGGCTGAGAAGTGCATCTTGGTGCTTTGCCGCATTACACCTCTGGCCATGAGCTTTTATTATGCGCAGTATGAATCGAATCTGAATTTCACAATTGGCGGCGTCCCTTTGTTAGAATATTGCCAGGGCGCCGCCTCTCGCCCCTTACCTCACAGCTACGGGCCATGGCGCCTGTAGCGAGCTCTCCACTGACTCCAAATCACCGCAGCTTGCGACCTCTGTGGTGTCAAACAAAACCTCATTGGAGGGCAGAGTGAAGGTCGGTTGTGTTTCCTGGTGAACGGTGGTTCCGCCTCGGTGCCAGTGACGGCCGCGTATTGATTAGAAGGACGCCAGTTGAGGGCATGAAACCAGTCTGACAGCGAGCTAGGTCTGGGGTGGCGTTTCGTATGACAGCAGCAGTACTCTCGTGGTTATCCCACGCACCATTACTGCACATTTGTTCGTCAGTCTGGCGATTCGACCTATTGTGTTCCCAGTCATTTCCTCTTCAGATCCTGATTGGTCGGAGTTGGAAACAAATTCCTTACTGAACGGTGGGGTAGGTTTATTTATCTCATCTACATTTTTTGGGACCAACTCCGCAGTTTGTCAAGTTTACGATTGCCTTGAAATTTTGTTATCTTACGTCTTCCAGTTGTATAGCAATATTTAAAGTTACGCGGCCACCCACTGCTTCCCTTGAAATCACTGTAAACTATGTCTCGCGCAATTTGATGTACATAACGAAGCATTTTACTAACATAACATCCTGTAAGTTGCATTGAGCATCCTTGAAAGGCGTATACAGCAGTTACTGTCCTCCCATGCAGATCCGCAGTTTTTCTTATGCACTACACAGTAATATTGCTGAGGACTTATTCTAAATCTGTTCGTAATTATTTTCTATTATTCTGCGAATGATCTTCCATGTATGTAGTTATGATTGGCACCCGCTCCTTGCTCAATAATTATCCTTTACTACGTTTCATTGAAGACTGGATTGGTAGCTCCCTGTCCGACAAGGATGATGAACCTCATGAATCGACGCCTGTTTCAATATCACTTTCACTTGTCAGACATATATCGCCATCATTGCTCTCCTCACGTACATTATCCACATACTCGAGCGTATACGACACCACACATTCCACTGACTCGTCTTAAAGAAACGCTAATATTTCGTCTGCCACTTCTTTCCCACGCTGCGGAATTCCTTGGGTTCCTTTTTTGACGAATTGTCAACTTTGAAAACTGTTGTTGTAGATACACTACTGGCCATTACAATTGCTACACCAAGCAGAAATGCCGGTGATAAACGGGTATTCATTGGAGAAAGATATTATACCAGAACTGACATGTGATTACATTTTCACGCAATTTGGGTGCATAGATCCTGAGAAATCAGTACCCGGAACAACCACCTCTGGCCGTAATAACGGCCTTGATACGCATGGGCATTGAGTCAAACAGAGCTTGGGCGGAGTGTACAGGTACAGCTGCCCATGTAGCTTCATCACGTTACCACTGTCCATCAAGAGTAGTGACTGGCGTATTGTGAGGGGCCAGTTGCTCGGCCACCATTCACCAGACGTTTTCAATTGATGAAAGATCTCGGGAATGTGCTGGCCAGCGCAGCAGTCGAACATTTTCTGTATCCAGAAAGGCCCGTACAGCACTTGCAACATCCGGTCGTGCATTATCCTGCTGAAATGTAGGGTTTCACAGGGATCGAATTAAGGATAGAGCCACGGGTCGTAACACGTCTGAAACGTAACGTCCACTGTTCAAAGTACTGTGAGTGAAAACAAGAGGTGACCGAGACGAGTAACCAATGGCACCCCATACCATCACGACGGGTGATACGCCAGTACGGCGATGACGAATACACACTTCGAATGTGCGTTCTCCGCGGTGTCGCCAAACACGGATGCGACCATCATGATGCTGTAAACAGAACCTGGATTCATACGAAAAAATGATATTTTCCCATTCGTGCACCCAGGTTCGTCGTTGAGTATACCATCGTATGCGCTCCTGTCTGTGACGCAGCGTCAAGGGTAACCGCAGCCACGGTCTCAGAGCTGATACTCCAAGCTGCTGCAAACGTCATCGAACTGTTCGTGCAGATAGTTGTTGTCTTGCAAACGTCCCCAACTGTTGACTCAGGGATCGAGACGTGGCTGCACGATCCGTTACAGCCATGCGGATAAGATGCCTGTCATCAAGACTGCTAGTGATACGAGGTCGTTGGGATGCAGCACGGCGTTCCGTATTACCCTCCTGAACCCACCGATTCCATATTCTGCTAACAGTCATTGGATCTCGACCAACGCGAGCAGCAATGTCGCGATACGATAAACGGCAATCGCGATAGGCTACAATCCGACCTTTATTCAAAGTCGGAAACGTGATAGTACGCATTTCTCCTCCTTACACGAGGCGTCACAACAACGTTTCACCAGGCAACGCCGGTCAACTGCTGTTTGTGTATGAGAAATCGGTTGGAAACTTTCCTCATGTCAGCACGTTGCAGGTGTCGCCACCGGCGCCAACCTTGTGTGAATGCTCTGAAAAGCTAATCATTTGCATATCACAGCATCTTCTTCCGGTCGGTTAAATTTCGCGTCTGTAGCACGTCATCTTCGCGGTGTAGCAATTTTAATGGCCAGTAGTGTACTTTGTTTATGGTTGCCATTGCTCTGCTTTGTATCGACACCACTAGCACTGTACCGCTGTTCCGAGTTACTCGTCGACGAAGCAGTTCATCTGCGATCCGTAGCCTCATCTACATCTACATCTACATTGATACTTCGCAAGCCACCCAACGGTGTGTGGCGGAGGGCACTTTACGTGCCACTGTCATTACCTCCCTTTCCTGTTCCAGTCGCGTATGGTTCGCGGGAAGAACGACTGTCTGAAAGCCTCCGTGCGCGCTCTAATCTCTCTAATTTTACATTCGTGATCTCCTCGGGAAGTATAAGTAGGGGGAAGCAATATATTCGATACCTCATCCAGAAACGCACCCTCTCGAAACCTGGCGAGCAAGCTACACCGCGATGCAGAGCGCCTCTCTTGCAGAGTCTGCCACTTGAGTTTATTAAACATCTCCGTAACGCTATCACGGTTACCAAACAACCCAGTGACGAAACGCGCCGCTCTTCTTTGGATCTTCTCTATCTCCTCCGTCAACCCGACCTGGTACGGATCCCACACTGATGAGCAATACTCAAGTATAGGTCGAACGAGTGTTTTGTAAGCCACCTCCTTTGTTGATGGACTACATTTTCTAAGCACTCTCCCAATGAATCTCAACCTGGTACCCGCCTTACCAACAATTAATTTTATATGATCATTCCACTTCAAATCGTTCCGTACGCATACTCCCAGATATTTTACAGAAGTAACTGCTACCAGTGTTTGTTCCGCTATCATATAATCATACAATAAAGGATCCTTCTTTCTATGTATTCGCAATACATTACATTTGTCTATGTTAAGGGTCAGTTGCCACTCCCTGCACCAAGTGCCTATCCGCTGCAGATCTTCCTGTATTTCGCTACAATTTTCTAATGCAGCAACTTCTCTGTATACTACAGCATCATCCGCGAAAAGCCGCATGGAACTTCCGACACTATCTACTAAGTCATTTATATATATTGTGAAAAGCAATGGTCCCATAACACTCCCCTGTGGCACGCCAGAGGTTACTTTAACGTCTGTAGACGTCTCTCCATTGATAACAACATGCTGTTCTGTTTGCTAAAAACTCTTCAATCCAGCCACACAGCTGGTCTGATATTCCGTAGGTTCTTACTTTGTTTATCAGGCGACAGTGCGGAACTGTATCGAACGCCTTCCGGAAGTCAAGAAAAATAGCATCTACCTGGGAGCCTGTATCTAATATTTTCTGGGTCTCATGAACAAATAAGGCGAGTTGGGTCTCACACGATCGCTGTTTCCGGAATCCATGTTGATTCCTACATAGTAGATTCTGGGTTTCCAGAAATGACATGATACGTGAGCAAAAAACATGTTCTAAAATTCTACAAGAGATCGACGTAAGAGATATAGGTCTATAGTTTTGCGCATCTGCTGGTCGACCCTTCTTGAAGACTGGGACTATCTGTGCTCTTTTCCAATCATTTGGAACCCTCCGTTCCTCTAGAGACTTGCAGTACACGGCTGTTAGAAGGGGGGCAAGTTCTTTCGCGTACTCTGTGTAGAATCGAATTGGTATCCCGTCAGGTCCAGTGGACTTTCCTCTATTGAGTGATTCCAGTTGCTTTTCTATTCCTTGGACACTTATTTCGATGTCAGCCATTTTTTCGTTTGTGCGAGGATTTAGAGAAGGAACTGCAGTGCGGTCTTCCTCTGTGAAACAGCTTTGGAAAAAGGTGTTTAGTATTTCAGCTTTACGCGTGTCATCCTCTGTTTCAATGCCATCATCATCCCGTAGTGTCTGGATATGCTGTTTCGAGCCACTTACTGATTTAACGTAAGACCAGAACTTCCTAGGATTTTCTGTCAAGTCGGTACATAGAATTTTACTTTCGAATTCAATGAACGCTTCACGCATAGCCCTCCTTACGCTAACTTTGACATCGTTTAGCTTCTGTTTGTCTGAGAGGTTTTGGCTGCGTTTAAACTTGGAGTGGAGCTCTGTTTGCTTTCGCAGTAGTTTCCTAACTTTGTTGTTGTACCACGGTGGGTTTTTCCCGTCCCTCACAGTTTTACTCGGCACGTACCTGTCTAAAACGCATTTTAAGATTGTCTTGAACTTTTTCCATAAACACTCAACATTGTCAGTGTCGGAACAGAAATTTTCGTTTTGATCTGTTAGGTAGTCTGAAATCTGCCTTCTATTACTCTTGCTAAACAGATAAACCTTCCTCCCTTTTTTTATATTCCTATTAACTTCCATATTCAGGGATGCTGCAACGGCCTTATGATCACTGATTCCCTGTTCTGTACCTACAGATTCGAAAAGTTCGGGTCTGTTTGTTATCAGTAGGTCCAATATGTTATCTCCACGAGTCGGTTCTCTGTTTAACTGCTCGAGGTAATTTTCGGATAGTGCACTCAGTATAATGTCACTCGATGCTCTGTCCCTACCACCCGTCCTAAACATCTGAGTGTCCCAGTCTATATCTGGTAAATTGAAATCTCCACCTAAGACTATAACATGCTGAGAAAATTTATGTGAAATGTATTCCAAATTTTCTCTCAGTTGTTCTGCCACTAATGCTGCTGAGTCGGGAGGTCGGTAAAAGGAGCCAATTATTAACCTAGTTCGGTTGTTTAGTGTAACCTCCACCCATAATAATTCACAGGAACTATCCACTTCTACTTCACTACAGGATAAACTACTACTAACAGCGATGAACACTCCACCACCGGTTGCATGCAATCGATCCTTTCTAAACACCGTCTGTACCTTTGTAAAAATTTCGGCAGAATTTGTCTCTGGCTTAAGCCAGCTTTCTGTACCTATAACGATTTCAGCTTCGGTGCTTTCTATCAGCGCTTGAAGTTCCGGTACTTTACCAACGCAGCTTCGACAGTTGACAATTACAATACCGATTGCTGCTTGGTCCCCGCATGTCCTGACTGTGCACACCAGTGAATACCGCTATTCCCACTGCATGTTGTCATATGCAGCTAGTATCGTGGTTACATGGTAGACAGTATGTGGGGCATCGAATGCCGTAACCATCATTAGGCTTCTGCGACCTCCCACTCGAGGGCCTCCTTGTTAGTGGACGTCCAGTTGTGGTACTGTCGTGCAAATTCCAGGCTTCATCGCCGATGAGCAGCAGGCAGGATGGGTGCCTACGCCGAGCGCCTGCTGCAGAATCCCACTTGCAGCAGCGTTCGCTGAACGCTCGTTGAGGAGACACTGATGGTAGTCTGTTGGTTCATCTGGACGGTCAGTTCCTCAACAGACGCCGTCCATCCGACTGTACGGATCTTCACAACAGTCGTCCACCCCTGTCATCTACGGATTGTGCTGCACCACTGTTGCTTCGGAGCCGGTTTTGCATAGCGCTCTTCTGTCATGCCGGCTGTATTTTAACTACGGCGGCACGCGAACAGTTTAGAAACTTAAACGTTTCGGAAATGCTTCGATCACTGGCCCAAAAGCCAATGGTCACGCCCTTTCGGACTACAGATAAATCGCTCCGTTTCTGCATTACAGCGACTACACTGTTTTCCGCCCGCCCCTCACCGATACACTTTATATATCCTGCTGTGCTTTTGGAACCTGCCGTTCGAATGGTTCAAATGGCTCTGAGCACTATGGGACTTAACATCTGAGGTCATCAGTCACCTAGAACTTAGAACTACTTAAACCTGACTAACCTGAGGACATCACACACATCCGTGCCCGAGGCAGGATTCGAATCTGCGACCGTAGCGGTCGCGCGGTTCCAGACTTTAGCGCACCTGCCGTCTGTGAGTAGTTATTTCACATTGACGTCGGACATAGGCGGTGGTTTCGTAGCGGTCTGTGCCGCAAGAGGAGGTTATTTATGCTTTAGACAGACGGTTGCATTAATGCGAGTGAATAGTGTATATAAATGCTGATAGCTGAATAGTAGCATGTTGTACCGTTGCCATCCGACCATCAGTAGTGAAGAAATATGTGGTGTCACCGCCAGACACCACACTTGCTAGGTGGTAGCCTTTAAAACGGCCGCGGTCCTTTTGTATACGTCGGACCCGCGTTCGCCACTATCAGTGATTGCAGACCGAGCGCCGCCACACGGCAGGTCTAGTCTAGAGAGACTCCCTAGCACTCGCTCCAATTGTACAGCCGACTTTGCTAGCAATGGTTCACTGCCTACATCCGCTCTCATTTGCAGAGACGACAGTTTAGCATAGCCTTCAGCTACGTCATTTGCTACGACCTAGCAAGGCGCCATATTCAGTTGCTATGTCTTCTGAACAGATAATATTGTGACTCATGTACCGTCAAGAGCGACGTTCATCGTTAATGGATTATAGTTAAGTATCAAACCAATTACGTCAGCTTTCTGAATTCTAATTCCTTGTCATGTTCCAGACCTCACGTCAGTATAGTCCTTCCCTCCTCACGCCAGCCTGCGTCAGCCAAAACGCGTGCATTTCGGCCTCCTCTCGTAACACGGTGTTGGCTCTTCTGCCAACCCAACAAAATAAAATAGAAACATGGAACAAACCGCAAAACTGTAAACTGCTTGTTCACTGCAACTGAGAGGATCGATTTTTACGAAACTTGTTGCAGCTTAAGAATACAGTCGAGCATACCTCTATCATGCCACGAATAATGGTTCTTTAGTAACGCAGAAGTCAAGTATTTGCTTAAGCTTTGACAAAATTGTGTATTCCTATATTTATTGAGAGTTGGCAAGATTTTTATGTACCTCTGGGATGGAGTCATATACCACTCTAGACAACGAGATGTAGGTTTCTCGTACGTTCCCAAAATTACGTAAGGCAAAGTTTGGGATGGTTCTTTTGAAAAGACCAGTTTCTTCATCTATCCTCGTCAGTTTCTGGACTGCGCTCCACTCCTACTGATCTCATCGCCGACGAGACGTTGAACTCAGATCCATTTTTTTTTTTTTTTTTTTTTTTTAGCAAGTGTCATACTCATGTGTTTCATTGTTTCTCATACTAACAATGCAGCGAAATTATATTCATCGAAACAAAATACAGAATTACACAGAAATACAAGATCTTCTATTTATACACATTGTAAAATGGAGACCCACCGTTGCGTTTTTATATCAGCGCCTGAAGCACTTTTCAGAAATTGCTGTAGGGATTTTGATACGGTTTTAACTAACAGACAATCTTTGTGCATATAATTTATCACCGCTTCGCCAGACAAGTCATCAGACAGTAGGTACCTGGTACTACTAGAGCAAAGCTGTGGCAGCTCGCTAGTTAAATGTAACTAAACGGGAAAATGTATTTCTGCTGAGGTGAAGCTCTATAACAGCACAGGAAAGTGATAGAAAAAGCTTGACATGGACTAGGCAAACAGTATGTGCCGTAGGAAATGTTAACGTTCACGAAATAACACGGCGCAAAATACAGTGTTTATATTAGCGAGAACGTTCTCTCTAGGTTTCGTATTCATAGGAACGAAAAGGAAACATCAAGGACGTTTTAAAACGGCATATTTACCGAAAAATTTATCTTTACTGTCATAGACTAAATTTATTTTGCTTCAGCTAACAATTGTACCATAAAGATTCAGCCGAATGGTGCTGCAAGGTAAACGTCTGCTACCTTACCAACCCTGGTATTGTGACCTTTCAAACACCCTCCGTTCAGTATAATTTATAAATTAGTTTGACTCTGGCTGCTGAACTCGGTGTGACGATCGGATTTGAAATAAAATCTTCGGCTCGAAAAATAGCTACTTGGGGCCGATTGCTAACCCGTGCAAAACAGTTCCGTCGTTGAATTAAGTTTATTTGCAGAGCTTGTTAACCCACCCTCACAGTTGCTCGCGTTAACCCACCGCATCCGTGATCCGGGGAGATGTGTCGACCCTGGATCGATTCCACTCGACGGATTAACACCGAAGACGGGTATTCCGGCCAGCCCTGGATGTGGTTTTTAGTTTCAGGCGCTTTCACACACCAGACTAGGTGTGGGACACCCAGCCAGAGTTACACGACTAACAAACATGTTCATGCTTTCACTTGGGATAATACTAGATCCAGACAGATAGGTTACATAGATAGAAAGAGCATCCAGCCATCCCATACCACTGACACTGCCAAATCCAGATTAATGCGCCGACCCAATGAATATACAGAATAAGGCGGGGAAAAATGCAAGAGTTGTACGCTTGTTAACTACATTCTTCAATAAATGTATACACGTGGAGTAAACTTAATAGATTTGTTTACTGTTTCAAATCAAAATCTTTCTTAAAAAACACAAGTCATTTTTGAGCTAGAAACAGCTGAGACAGCAACGTAAGCTGGGAGCCAACGCACAGAGTGCTTCATTAACACCGCACCCAATGGACACCCAAATATATTTCCTACACTTCTTATTTCTTTCTTCACCTGTAGATTTATTGGGAGACTTTTAGGAAAGGGTTGGTCATCTGTAAAAGAGACCGCGCGTAGGACACCAGTGAGACCCATTCTTGAATATCACTGAAGTATTTGGGATCCCAACCATGCCGGTTTAAAGGAATACACTAAAAGCAATACATAGGCGTGCTACTATAAATACTACCGGTAGGTTCGATCAACACGCGAATGAAATCTTCCGTTAACTGAAATGGAAATCCCTGGAGGCAAGTCGACGTTCTTTTCGCAAAAAACTATCGAGAAAATTTAGAGACCCGGCATCTGCAGCTGACAGCAGAACGATTCTACTACCACTGCGGTACATTTCACATAAGTAACGCGAAGACAAGAGAAATTAAGACCCTTACGTAGGGATACTGGCAATCTCCTTTTTTCCGTCGCTCCATTCGCGACTGGAACGGGAAAGAAAGTGAGTTATAGTGATAGAAGGTACCCTTCGCCATACACCATGTAGTGGGTCGCGGAGTATGCATCTAGAGGTACATCAAGATGAAAACGTTAGAACTGGCAATATAAAATACTACCCAAAATCATGTTCAATCACGCACGGACTTCTCTCGCAAACTTATTTAGACTATGTCGTCGTATACCGTCCAGAAGCTAAGAACATCAGCTTGTCTCTAATGTCTTCATTCAACCATCTTCCAGCACGAAGTGTTCACACCACCTCCCAGGACGAAGAATCTTCCAGTACGATACGTCCTTTTTCCTCTCCCAACGCCTCTCCTCCAGCGCATCCATCCTGTGTCGTCCCTCGCTACCAAAGTTATCAATCCTGTCACTAGCTCTCGCTTTTTACTGCCTCCCTTACAGACACGCCATCACTAGTAATGCATCTTAACGCAATATCAAGTATACAGCTCTCGACCCTACTGGGCATTTAGTAAATGACACTTTTTATGATGTGTGCTAAAACGCACGTCAGTTTGATATGATGCAGCGTGTAGATAACCATTTGTTTCTTATATGACTTTATATCAATAGTCTGAAACATCATTGTTTGTCGTTTCAGATGCAGGAAATTAAACCACAACTAATCCGTGAGTGGTGTTTGGAGCTTCAGTTATGATACCACAGACTTTTTTTTTTTTTTTTTTTTTTTTTTTTTTTTTTTTTTTTTTTTTTTTTTGCCTGTACCATTTCCCTACAATATTGGCTGGACATTTATATAAGAATTCTACATAGGCTTCATTTTACGTAATGTGTGTGGGATAAAGGCACTTAGGTTCCTAAATTTGCTTACTGTGGTGATTTTTTACATGTTATGCTGCATATGAGCAGAATTCCCGGCTCGCCGTTCGGAACTCGGTATCTCAAGCTCAGCTGTTTCTGTACGTCTTCAGTACACGGGTTTCCGTTGTCGTGTTATGACGTGCCAGTTTACCTGAGACGTCCAACGCCAGTCTTTTGTAGCCCAGCGCAGAACCCTATAGGAGGCAGCCCTGAGGTGTCCGCAGCCGGCCGTTTCTGTTTCCACTCATATTCCCGCAGGAGGCTGTCCCTAAGGCTCTCTTACATGTGAACCACCGTACACGTCACGCTATACTGCTTCCAGCTGGAGTGGGTTCTCGCAGCTAAGCGATAGATACTATCTCTTACCTTGCTCGAATTTCACGCACTCAGGTCGAACGTGTGTTCACTCTTGTAAACCCTTTCGCAGCCCAATTTTCCAAGTAGGAAGCTGGGAATTTATCCAGCGCTTAGATTTTAAAGCTGAGGAAACCTCTGCTTGCTTAAGTCTTCACTAACACTGAGTCGTACAAGGGTTGGACAAAAATATGGAAACACCGCGAGAAATGCTTGCTTCAACGTAAACGCAGATGCTAGGCAAGCTTACAGGCTGCACTGTTGCATTTGGCGGCAACTGTGCAGTGTCGTCAGCACGTTGCAAGTGTTGAGGCGTAACGCCGCATACCGATCCTGCCTTGGAGGCGGTTAAGTGGGAGACGTGTCTCAGAGATGGATGGTGACGCGAGACTGGACGCGCACGTAGTTTATGTATCAGCCGATAGAGGACAATATTGGATAGGGGGACTGTGATTTTAGTTTCGATTGTGCCCACTAGAGTGCACTAAAGTAATAGAATTTTTTTCATAAACTAATATTTTCATAAAGTGTTGTTATGTCTTTTGTGTACGTAAAATGTTATAAATGTGTTTTAGCAGTATGAATGATGCGTTAGTGTGGTTTAAGGTTAATATGTAGATAATTGTTTAACGAGTTATGTAGTAGGATTTAGTGTGGGAACATTTCGGAGAAATATGGATATGGACAAAGGGGATTTTTGTAGAATAGATTTGTAAAGTAAGTTTATGGTAAAGGGAAAGTTAATTCAGGTATAAATAACTTTATGTACAAACAAAACTTCAGCATATTAGATAATTACGTCGGTAAAAAGTGCAGTCGTTAGGTTTACTATTTTGCAATTGGTTTTTGGTGAAAAGCGCGGTTTGACGCGGGAGAATGTTGTTTTGCTATTGGCTGTTGGGTAAACTGACCAATGGTAAAGCAATATTCTTCGCGCGTCTTTCTCTGCTGGTAGAGAAGACTTAGAGTATTCTAGAGAAGAGTGGGAGCCTAGCCTAGCCATGAAACAGTTCAGACGTGTGTAGTAATAGTTCCAATGGAAATGATAAGCTGCCGGATCTAGCAGTGTTTCATACATCAAAAGTGTTGAAAGTGACGACATAATTATTCCGATGGGTGTGCAGAAATTTCGGAATTTTTAAGTGAATTTTGTGACGAGAAAAATATATTCCGCGTGGCGTATTGAGTAGGTCGGGGGCTAAAACCTGTGACTGCTTTTTGGTACCGACAGACTTAATATTTGGCGAGCATTATCAATGAAAAACAATCAGTATTTTTATAGCTATTACGTTTTCGGGAAATGCAACACGATAAACTTGCTAACGTCAGTGAAAGAGATTATGAGTGACTGTGTTAAGACTAGCACGGGCTTGGCAGTGATACTTGTTCACCTAAGTTTCAGAATATATTAATTGAGGATAAAATTTCCAACCTTTCATTGGTGTAAAAACTTTCTCACGAAACGTAGATTAGTGACTTAAATTGCAGCCTGGTTCACGTCGAAGTACAGTAGGTTTCACTCGGCTTTCCTACTGATGATCTGCTGAGACAATGTTCACAGGTAGGTGCAGGTTCGTCGTAAAGGGACGGAAGGAACCGCACCGCCGCAGCGTCCGTCATGGTTAGAACAGTGTTTTGTGTAGTTCTGAGTGCACTGTGTCGGAGCTAAGTGAGTTCGAAAGTGAACAAACTGTTCGTGTTCTTATGGTGGGCACTTCCATAAACAAGGTAACCGAAGTTTTTAGTGTATTAAGAGGCACCGTATCGAAGCTATGTACCGCTTACAGACAAAGTAGAAAAATGACATTCGCTAAGTCACAAAGCGGACGAAAGAGTGTCTTGGGTGAGCGTGACAGACGCGCATCGAAGAGGATTGTGACGAAAACTCTGTCATCTCCACAACAACGCGAAGAAAGCTCCAGATATATGGAATTGCAGGGTCAGCTCGAATTACAAAACCACTCATCACTGACACATCAGCAGAAAGCGTGGTGCCGAAACCGTAAAACCTGGACTATGGAGCAATAGAAGAATGTCGTTTGGTCGGATGCAACTTATTTCGCACTATTTCCAACTTCTGGGTGAATTCAGGTTCCAAGAGTGAAACATGGCTGGGTTTTGGTCATGATCTGGGCAGACATATCGTATTGTTCCATGAGCCTCGTGGTTACTCTACGAGGTCGCGCTACTGACTACTGCCAACAATTATACACCACTGGCCACTGCAATAGCTTCACCAAGAAGAAATGCAGACGATAAACGGGTATTCATTGGACAGATATATTATACTAGAACTGACATGTGATTACATTTTCACGCAATTTGGGTGCATAGATCCTGAGAAATCAGTACCCAGAACAACCACCACTGGCAGTAATAACGGCCTTGATACGTCTGGGCATTGAGTCAAACGGATGGCGTGTACAGGTACAGCTCCCCATGCAGCTTCAACACGATACCACAGTTCATCAAGAGTAGTGACTGGCGTATTGTGACGAGCCAGTTGTTCTGCCACCATTGACCAGACGTTTTCAGTTGGTGAGAGATCTGGAGAATGTGCTGGCCAGGGTAGCAGTCGAACATTTTCTGTATCCAGAATGGCCCGTACAGGACCTGCAACATGCGGTCGTGCTTGATGATGCTGAAATGTAGGGTTTCGCAGGGATCGAGTGAAGGATAGAGCCACGGGTCGTAACACATCTGAAATGTAACTTCCACTGTTCAAAGTGCCGTCAATGCGAACAAGAGGTGACCGAGACATGTAACCAATGGCACCCCATACCATCACACCGGGTGATACGCCAGTATGGCGATGACGAATACACGCTTCCAATGTGCGTTCACATCGATGTCGCCAAACACGGATGCGACCTTCATGATGCTGTAAACAGAACCTGGATTCATCCGAAAAAATCACGTTTTGCCATTCGTGCACCCAGGTTCGTCGTTGAGTACACCATCGCAGGCGCTCCTGTCTGTGACGCAGCGTCAAGGGTAACCGCAGCCATGGTCTCCAAGCTGATAGTCCATGCTGCTGCAAACGTTCTCGAACTGTTCGTGTAGATGGTTGTTATCCTGCAAATGTCCCCATCTGTTGACTCAGGGATCGAGACGTGGCTGCACGATCCGTTACAGCCATGCGGATAAGAGGCCTGTCATCTTTACTGCCTCATGCGAGGCATGAGCATGGCGTTCCGTATTACCCTAGTGAACCCACCGATTCCATATTCTGCTAACAGTCTTTGGATCTCGACCAACGCGAGCACCAATGTCGCGATACGATAAATCGCAATCGCGATAGGCTACAATCCGACCTTTATCAAAGTCGGAAACGTGATGGTACGCATTTCTCTTCCTTATACGAGGCATCACAACAACATTTCACCAGGCAACGCCGGTCAACTGCTGTTTGTGTATGAGAAATAGGCTGGAAACTTTCCCCATGTCAGCACGTTGTAGGTGTCGCCACCGGCAGCAACCTTGTGTGAATGCTCTGAAAAGCTAATCATTTGCATATCACAGCATCTTCTTCCTGTCGGTTAAATTTCGCGTCTGTACCACGTCATCTTCGTCGCGTAGCAATTTTAATGGCCAGTGGTGTATTAGCATTCTGGTTGATCAGCGCCATTCCGTGGTACAATATTTGTTCCTCAGTGGTGACGCTGTGTTCCAAGACGACAGGTCTGGTTTTTTGAGCACGAGGAATGAATTTTCGTATTTGCCCTGGCCACCACAATCTCTAGATTTCATTCTTATTGAACCTATGTGGTTTACTTTGGAGCGACGGGTGCATGGTCGCTAACCACCTCCATCGTCGATACTAGAAGTTGGCACTATTTTGCAGCAAGAATGGTATAAGAGTCCCTTGATAAGCATACATTTATCTATTTTTGCTCAGTCTCTTTAAGTGTCTCCGATAGGTTATCAGAAATTAAAGGAATTTGCTACATGTCATTGCTATATATCAATGTCCCACTGGTAAAGGGAAGTGTGATAATGGTTTGCAAGGTTCTTATAATTACAGTTTCCACCTGTTAACTGTACTGCCTTCAAGTTTCTTTGTTAATGCTCTGCTCCGTATTGTTTCGTCGAATTGTTTTACTCCTGCATATGGCGGACTGCTGTTGCGCCTTCCCGGGTAATTCGTGTCAAGGAACTGCACGCATGTATTGACGTTTGCCGCATAACAAACGGAGTCTGATTGAGTACTTGTAATGTGAGTTAAAAATATGGCGAGATGCTATGCCCACTGGTGTGTCTGGTTTCTGTATGTCTTCTAGTTTTTGCTCATTACTCTTCAAAAACACTGGAGCTAGTTATCAATAACTCTGATAACCCTGCATCTCCAATCACTCCCCTTGTTGGAAAAGTAACTGGTGGTAAATATTTTTATCATATTACTTCTGATGACGTCTTTAATTAAAATAACTGTACATTAATGTCTTTCACTGAGAAAGAAATTGTTAGTGAAAATATTACAACAATTTCAGGTGCACTGTCGGCATCTCACAGTACTCATAGTGAAGGATGCGCCATGTGACCCTCGGAAGAGCAGCGAAGAACAGAGAAGCCGAAAAAGGAAGCAGAAATTACTGGATTTTAGGATAATACTTGAAACACGTATGTATTCATTACCAGCGATGGCGAGGCATGACAGAATCTCTGACCAGAGAGTTATTTATCGTGGCTTGTCTGCGCTTGACCGCGCGAGTAGTCAGTTGCGTGTAGCGAGTCGGCAGGAACAGTTCCAGTGTGCGGCGAGTCGGCAGAGGTGGTACTCAGTCGACAGTAGTAGCGAGTGGACGGTTGTACTGAGCAGGCGTCGGCATGCGTCGGCGGCGTGTTCTTCTTGCGACTCCGGTCAGGATTGTGGTGGACGATGAGTATTGTTGTAGAAGGTAATGAAGCAGCATTGCGCACATCTAGTAATGTATGTTAATTGTAATTAATTTGTTCAAAAAATGCCCCAATAATAATTTTTTTATAAAGTAACTTTTTTAAAGAAGAACATTCATTTCAATTTAAAGAATATTTCCTATGCATTTCCTCCAAGAATCAAAATTTAATATACGCCAGCATTGCACGAGGCTGTGTCGATAGATAAGAGCAGATATAGATGCAGTTTTTATTGAGGTAAGAATTTTGCTTTTGTTATTCAGAATACAAGGCCGAAGGTCAGCGCTGCTGTCCTTATAAAATTTACCAGATATTATTATTTCTGCTGAGAGGTTCCATTCGGTTCATGGTTCATTATCTAATTAATATTATTGTGTGGTTTTTGGTCAATTTTCATTTATCAATTTTGTGGGGAGTTCACGCATGGTTCTATTTCACATTTTTTATTAAACATTATTTTGTTGGGAGGTTAAGCTTGGCTCCATTTCAAATGTTCATTTAATTAAAATCACCTGTGCGGAGCTTACATACTTTTAATTTTTTCTGTATTTTGCAAACAGGATGCGTATGTATTTTAGTAAAGCATGGCAATGATAGTTCTCAGTCGCAAAATGTTAATGTCGTATGATTTAAAGTGCTAGGCTGTTCGATCCGATTAGTCATTGACGCTACTCTTCAAGATTCGTTCATCTCTAATGTTAATTCTCACGAATACTCCGGGCTCAACATTCATAGATCGAGAGCAAACACTCGATCGCTATCTGACCTGTCTTTTTCTTTTTACTAATAAGTCTTTGGTTCTGCAATAGTTACTATCAAATATTACAACATAATATTCCTTAAAATTTCCTGTTTATTTTCACACCAACGGTTTTTAACATATATTTATTCAGTCAGCTGTGAACATATGATTCAGATTTCCGTTTTCGATTTCAGTTTCAGAAAGTACGACTGCCATTGCTATGATTTATTAACTGCAAGAACTTCACTCGCAGAGAGACAGTACGTTTTATGAGGGAAAGATTCCGTAAGTAGCACGAGAGCAGTGCATCACTTGACTGTAGACACAGCTTAGAAAGTAGTTTTAAAAGTAACTTGGAAATCTCAATCGAGGAAGTAGATCAAAACACATCAGTTGAAGCACCTAACTTCCCAAACAACAGCATGAATATAAATCAATTGAAACAGTGGCATAAAAAAATAGATAACTTCCCATAGACCTACTCTAGAGAACATTGCACTAGATTCATATTGTACCCATCAAATGCTATCGTTAGACTTGTGTGAATATGACACTCCAATTTTTATTCTATTAATATTACGGTAAATTTTTTTATGTTTCTAGTTTTGCTACCCTCATACGAACATGATTCACTCAATACGTAATTAACATAATTTACACACAATGAAAGGCGTATGTTGTTAAAAGCCTCTCATGCCGCATATTCGTGCGTGTGTCGACAGGCTGTTGCCTGTTTCGAATATTTGTAATCATTTATCCGTCTGATTGGGTAGGACATCTCTGTGTGAAAAGTGTGTGTTATGTTTTTGCAGGTCGTCCGAGCTTTGACAAGACTCAGCCAGTAGGCAAGCTTGGCGGCTGCATCGGTTATCAAGGGTATCTCTTCACTCTACGCTCATGCCTCAGCGTGTTGCAGTGATGTCGACTTGCCGATTCTACCTCGTAGTATAGCTGTTTGTCTTGTGATAATGAACTGACATATTCAGTGAACTTCTTGCAGGATTATGGTACTATGGTAAGATGTTTTCTGGCTGCACGCTTGCACTGCATCCACGTAATTGTACGTTGTGTGATTTTTAAATTATACGGAGATTTCAGAATAAATTTAGGCCTCACGTAATATTTCTAATGAGACTTATTCTGCAAGTCACCGCCAAGTCCGCATCTATTCACATCAGGCATCTATAACATCGATTCCGATCAGATCCTCCTGTCATAATGGTCAACTGACTGAATGAATCCCTTATTACGAACAATCTCAGATAATACCCACACTTCGGTTTCAACGTCGGCGCTTGACTGGCACCAGTGATAAGAGTGAAATCATATGACACAAAGCTCTATATTTCGTTTTACATGATTTTCTTAAGATGGACTATGTCCTAAATGCCAACGGCCTTGCCACAGTGGTAACATCGGTTATCGTCAGATCATCGAAGTTAAGCGCTGTCGAGCTGGGTTAGCACTTGGATGGGCGACCCTCCGGTCTGCCGAGCGCTGTTGGCAAACTTTGTGCACTCAGCTCTTGTGAGGCAAACTGAGGAGCTACTTGATTGAGAAGTAGCGGCTCCGGTTTCGGAAACTGACATACTGTCGGGAGAGCGGTGTGCTGACCACATGCTCCTCCATATCCGCATCCAGTGATGCCAGTGGGCTGAGGATGACACGGTGGCCGGTCGGAACCGTTGGACCTTCCCTGGCCTGTTCGGACGGAGTTTGTCCTAAACACGTAAATAAATAAAGGTTTAGCAGCAAGTGGATTGCTGTTATTAGGATCCAAAATGCGTTTCGTTCATACAGGGTGATACTGCTAAATGAGGAAAAACTGCGCGAAACAATCAATGGGAAGATAAAATACAGAAAAAAGTTGTATGGACATACGGCTGGAAATGTGTTCCAAAGGAAATACACCCACTTGAAAGTGGAGGTAAAGGATCTTTTGCAGTGTGGGTTTCACTGATTGAAACCACACGTGATATGCACAAGTGGGAATGTTCTGCCTGTACTAGTGTTTTAGCTCCACATGCAAGAGGCAGGCGCCCATTTTGGGATTGGTTCCCAAGTATGTGAGTGGCTCGAAGACTTCTTAGGTAATAGAACCCAGTACGTTGTCCTTGATGGTGAGTGTTCATCGGAGGTGAGGGTATCATCTGGAGTGCCCCAGGGAAATGTGGTAGGTCCGCTGTTGTTTTCTATCTACATAAATGATCTTTTGGATAGGGTGGATAGCAATGTGCGGCTGTTTGCTGATGGTGCTGTGGTGTACGGGAAGGTGTCGACATTGAGTGACTGTAGGAGGATACAAGATGACTTGGACAGGATTTGTGATTGGTGTAAAGAATGGCAGTTAACTCTAAATATAGATAAATGTAAATTAATGCAGATGAATAGGAAAAAGAATCCCGAAATGTTTCAATACTCCATTATTAGTGTAGCGCTTGACACAGTCAAATCGATTAAATATTTGGGCGTAACACTGCAGAGCGATATGAAGTGGGACAAGCATGTAATGGCAGTTGTGGGGAAGGCGGATAGCCGTCTTCGGTTCATTGGCAGAATTTTGGGAAGATGTGGTTCATCCGTAAAGGAGACCGCTTATAAAACACAAATACGACCTATTCTTGAGTACTGCTCGAGCGTTTGGGATCCCTATCAGGTCGGATTGAGGGAGGACATGGAAGCAATTAAGAGGCGGGCTGCTAGATTTGTTACTGGTAGGTTTGATCATCACGCGAGTGTTATAGAAATGCTTCAGGAACTCGGGTGGGAGTCTCTACAGGAAAGGAGGCGTTCTTTTCGTGAATCGCTACTGAGGAAATTTAGAGAACCAGCATTTGAGGCTGACTGCAGTACAATTTTACTGCCTCCAACTTATATTTCGCGGAAAGGCCACAAAGATAAGAGAGATTAGGGGTCGTACAGAGGCATATAGGCAGTCATTTTTTCCTCGTTCTGTTTGGGAGTGGAACAGGGAGAGAATATGCTAATTGTTGTACGAGGTACCCTCCGCCATGCACCGTATGGTGGATTGCGGAATATGTATGAAGATGTAGATGTAGATCTTACCAACTGTAGGGCTGAACATTTCTTGACTCGAGTTGGAGACTCCAACGTTTCCAGTGGTAAAAATTGGTAATGTGGCGATCAGTAACTGGGGTTCAGCAATCGTGCTTTGTTTACGAGATTTCCTCAACCTACGTGCCACGTCCACCGAGAACTAGGATCGTCGATGAAGCAAAGTGACCAGCCACTGCCGGAGAAGTCATCTTGGTAGCTAGCAGACCATCTGCCTCCCCTTAAGAGCAGTGGAAGCCGGGAAGCGGAGTGTAGTGAAGTGGGCGGTAAACGGATTATTTTTTGTAAGAGACACAGCAGAGTGGCAGGCAGAGCGGACGGGCGGGCGGAATCCGGCCCTCGTGTCGCCGCTCGGGCGAGTCAACAGCAGGCGCAGCGCAGGTGAGTCAACACGCGAGACGTGACACACGGTCAACAGCAGGCGGCGGACCGCGACCGGCCGGCCCCGAGACCGCCACGGGGACGCGCCCGTCTGCAGTCGGCTGCGACACGCCGCCACAGCGTATGGTCGCGCCAGCACTCCCGTGCACGCTGCAGGCCTGCAGGGTGTCCCACTTATCTTGTCCAGCAGAGCAGTAAAAAAACCGGACAAGCATGACCCGCGCCGCGACTGTTCCGAAGAAAATTATGTACACTACTAGCCATTAAAATTGCTACACCACGAAGATGACGTGCTACAGACGCGAGATTTAACCGACAGGAAGAAGATCCTCTGATATGCAAATGATTAGCTTTTCACAGCATTCACACAAGGTTGGCGCCGGTGGCGACACCTACAACGTGCTGACATGAGGAAAGTTTCCAACCGATTTCTCTTACACAAATAGTAGTTGACCGGCGTTGCCTGCTGAAACGTTGTTGTGATGCCTCGTGTAAGGAGGAGAAATGCGTACCATCACGTTTCCGACTTTGATAAAGGTCGGATTGTAGCCTATCGCGATTGCTGTTTACCGTATCGCGACATTGCTGCTCGCGTTGGTCGAGATCCACTGACTGTTAGCAGAATATGGAATCGGTGGGTTCAGGAGGGTAATACGGAACGCCGTGCTGGATCCCAACGGCCTCGTATCACTAGCAGCCTAGATGACAGGCAGCTTATCCGCATGGCTGTAACAGATGGTGCAGCCACGTCTCGATCCCTGAATTAACACATGGGGACGTTTGCAAGACAACAACCATCTGCGCGAACAGTTCGACGGCGTTTGCAGCAGCGTGGACTCTGAGCTCGGAGACCATAGCTACGGTTACCCTGACGCTGCATCACAGACAGGAGCGCCTGCGATGGTGTGCTCAACGACGAACCTGGTTGCAGGAATGGCAAAACGTGATGTTTTCTAGTCGCATCGGTGTTTGGCGACATCGCGCTGAACGCACATTGGAAGCGTCTATTCGTCATCGCCGTACTGGCGTAACACCCGGCGTGATGGTATGGGGTGCCATTGGTTACACGTCTCGGCCACCTCTTGTTCGCATTGACGGCACTTTCAACAGTCGACGTTACATTTCAGATGTGTTACGACCCGTGGCTCTACCCCTCATTCGATCCCTGCGAAACCCTACATTTCAGCAGGATAATACATGATCGCAAGTTGCAGGTCCTGTACGGGCCTTTCTGGATACAGAAAATGTTCGACTGCTGCCCTGGCCAGCACATTCTCCATATCTCTCACCAATTGAAAACGTCTGGTCAATGGTGGCCGAGCAACTGGCTCGTCACAATACGCCAGTCGCTACTCTCGATGAACTGTGGTATCGTGTTGAAGCTACATGGGCAGCTGTACCTGTACACGCCATCCAAGCTCTGTTTGACTCAATGCCCAGACGTATCAAGGCCTTTATTACAGCCAGAAGTGGTTGTTCTGGGTACTGATTTCTCAGGATCTATGCACCCAAATTGCGTGAAAATGTAATCGCATGTCAGTTCTAGTATAATATATATGTCCAATGAATACCCGTTTACCATCTTTATTCCTTCTTGGTGTAGCAGTTTTAATGGCCAGTAGTGTATATACAGGCTGAACGTTAATGAAACCGACAAACTGCAGAGACGGATTCTGACTGGAAATGGAGGAAGAGAGGCCTTATGAATATGTATCAGCAAATTCACCGTTGCCAACGGTAGATGACACTGACGAATGACAGTTCCTCTGAGCACATGTCGTGTGTTGCAGGCTTTGACATTGACGCAGCAGAATGGTCCGGTATTCATGCTGTGAACAAGCCGAGATGGTGTTTGTGTACAGCCAAGCAGATGGAAGCGGTCGAGAGGCAGCATGGGTGTACTAAAACAAGTACCCTCTCAGACACCGACCACGTCACACAACATTTCAAGCCCTTTTTGGACGTTTGGGCGATCGTGGTCCATTGCAGGCAGAAGTTCTAAGTAGTGGCAGACTGCGCGTACAAATCTGGAGGACTGGGTTCTACAGGATATTGAGACGAACTCTATTACAAGCTCCAGGTAAGTCGCCCGCCAACATACTGCAAGTCAGAGTACGATCATGTGCATCCTGTATGACAACCACTACTATTCTTGTCATCTGCAGCCGGTCGGAGTGGCTGAGCGGTTCTAGGCGCTACAGTCTGGAACCGCGCGACCGCTACGGTCGCAGGTTCGAATCCTGTCTCGGGCATGGATGTGTGTGATGTCCTTAGGTTAGTTAGGTTTAAGTAGTTGTAAGTTCTAGGAGACTGATGACCTCAGAAGTTAAGTCCCATGGTGGCCAGAGCCATTTGAACCATTTGTCATCTGCAGTCCCATGGAGACAACTTTGGACGTCTGTTGTGACGTGAATGCGATGCAGCCCTGTACTGTGTACCGATCCATTTCCGGATACATGTCCATAGCACCTTCGTTCCTCCATTTCCAGTCAGAAATCCGTACTTGCGGTTTGTCGGACTCATTAATGTCCACCTTCTACAGTTTATCTATACGTTTTATGAGTAAGTTTTCGAGTATCAAAATACCTGCATGTAGCTCTTCATCTACATCTACAAACATACTCCGCAAGCTACCGTATGGTACGCGGCCGAGGGTACCTTGTACGACTAGTCACTTCTTTTCCTGTTCCACTCGAAAACAGTGCGACGGGAAAACGACTTCCGATATGCCTCTGTAGGAGCCCTAATTTATCTCCGTGGTCCTTACGCGAAATGTGCGTTGGCCGCAGCAGAATCGTTCTGAAGTCAGCCTCAGTTGCTGGTTCTCTAAATTTTCTCGGTACTCCCTCCCGAAAAGAACATCGTCTTCTCTCCAGGGATTCAGATTTGAGTGCACGAAGCATCTCCGTAATGCTTGTTGATTCTCCGTAATATTCGCTTGTTGACCCAACCTGCCGGTAACAAATCTAGCAGCCAGCCTCTGAATTGTTTCGGTGTCTACCTTTAATCTGACTTGATGAGGACCCCAAACAGTCGAGCAGTACTCAAAAATGTGTCGCACCGGTATTTTATACGCCATCTCCTTTAGCGATGAACCACATTTTCTCCCAACAAACTGAAGTCGACAATTCGCCTCCCCTACTACGTTCTTGCGTGCTCTTTCCGTTTAATATGACTATGCAACGTTACGCCCAAATATTTAATCGGCAAGACTGTGTCAAGCAGTGCACTATTAATACTATTTTCGTAAAATTACGGGATTGTTTTTGTTACCCACCTGCATTTACCTACATTTCTCTGCAGAGCAATCTGTCGTTCCTCACAGCAACAAGATATTTTGTGTAAGTCATCTTGTATCCATCCGCAGTGACGTATCCACGACACATTCGCGTACACCACATCATAAGCAAACAATCGCCGAATCTCGGCATTACGTTTTGAGCGTATTGATTTTGTAACTAAATTTCTTACGCCGCCAAGGGGCTTA
The DNA here is from genome assembly GCF_021461395.2 of Schistocerca americana. Taxonomy (NCBI): domain Eukaryota; kingdom Metazoa; phylum Arthropoda; class Insecta; order Orthoptera; family Acrididae; genus Schistocerca; species Schistocerca americana. The sequence goes on from NC_060124.1 coordinate 22,541,709, forward strand.
GTCCTTCGTTGTTGTCGTTGTTGTGGTCTTCAGTCCTGACACTGGTTTGATGCAGCTCTCCATGCTACTCTATCCTGTGCAAGCTTTTTCATCTCCCAGTACCTACTGCAACCTACATCCTTCTGAATCTGCTTAGTGTATTCATCTCTTGGTCTCCCTCTACGATTTTTACCCTCCACGCTGCCCTCCAATACTAAATTGGTGATCCCTTGATGCCTCAGAACATGTCCTACCAAACGATCCCTTCTTCTGGTCAAGTTGTGCCACAAACTTCTCTTCTCCCCAATCCTATTCAATACTTCCTCATTAGTTATGTGATCTACCCATCTAATCTTCAGCATTCTTCTGTAGCACCACATTTCGAAAGCTTCTATTCTCTTCTTGTCCAAACTATTTATCGTCCATGTTTCACTTCCATACATGGCTACACTCCAAACGAATACTTTCAGAAATGACTTCCTGACACTTAAATCAATACTAGATGTTAACAAATTTCTCTTCTTCAGAAACGCTTTCCTTCCCATTGCCAGCCTACATTTTATATCCTCTCTACTTCGACCATCATCAGTTATTTTGCTCCCCAAATAGCAAAACTCCTTTACTACTTTAAGTGCCTCATTTCCTAATCTAATTCCCTCAGCATCACCCGACTTAATTAGACTACATTCCATTATCCTTGTTTTGCTTTTGTTGATGTTCATCTTATATCCTCCATTCAAGACACTGTCCATTCCATTCAACTGCTCTTCCAAGTCCTTTGCTGTCTCTGACAGAATTACAATGTCATCGGCGAACCTCAAAGTTTTTATTTCTTCTCCATGAATTTTAATACCTACTCCGAATTTTTCTTTTGTTTCCTTTACTGCTTGCTCAATATACAGATTGAACAACATCGGGGAGAGGCTACAACCCTGTCTTACTCCCTTCCCAACCACTGCTTCCCTTTCATGCCCCTCGACTCTTATAACTGCCATCTGGTTTCTGTACAAATTGTAAATAGCCTTTCGCTCCCTGTATTTTACCCCTGCCACCTTTAGAATTTGAAAGAGAGTATTCCAGTCAACATTGTCAAAAGCTTTCTCTAAGTCTACAAATGCTAGAAACGTAGGTTTGCCTTTCCTTAATTTTTCTTCTAAGATAAGTCGTAAGGTCAGTATTGCCTCACGTGTTCCAGTGTTTCTACGGAATCCAAACTGATCTTCCCCGAGGTTGGCTTCTACTAGTTTTTCCATTCGTCTGTAAAGAATTCGTGTTAGTATTTTGCAGCTGTGACTTATTAAACTGATAGTTCGGTAATTTTCACATCTGTCAACATCTGCTTTCTTTGGGATTGGAATTATTATATTCTTCTTGAAGTCTGAGGGTATTTCGCTTGTTTCATACATCTTGCTCACCAGATAGTAGAGTTTTGTCAGGACTGGCTCTCCCAAGGCCGTCAGTAGTTCCAATGGAATGTTGTCTACTCCGGGGGCCTTGTTTCGACTCAGGTCTTTCAGTGCTCTGTCAAACTCTTCACGCAGTATCATATCTCCCATTTCATCTTCATCTACATCCTCTTCCATTTCCATAATATTGTCAGCAAGTACATCGCCGTTGTACAGACCCTCTATATACTCCTTCCACCTTTCTGCTTTCCCTTCTTTGCTTAGAACTGGGTTTCCATCTGAGCTCTTGATATTCATACAAGTCGTTCTCTTATCTCTGAAGGTCTCTTTAATTTTTCTGTAGGCAGTATCTATCTTACCCCTAGTGAGATAGGCCTCTACATCCTTACATTTGTCCTCTAGCCATCCCTGCTTAGCCATTTTGCACTTCCTGTCGATCTCATTTTTGAGACGTTTGTATTCCTTTTTGTCTGCTTCATTTACTGCATTTTTATATTTTCTCCTTTCATCAATTAAATTCAATATTTCTTCTGTTACCCAAGGATTTCTACTAGCCCTCGTCTTTTTACCTACTTGATCCTCTGCTGCCTTCGCTACTTCATCCCTCAAAGCTACCCATTCTTCTTCTACTGTATTTATTTCCCCCATTCCTGTCAATTGTTCCCTTATGCTCTCCCTGAAACACTGTACAACCTCTGGTTCTTTCAGTTTATCCAGGTCCCATCTCCTTAAATTCTCACCTTTTTGCAGTTTCTTCAGTTTTAATCTACAGGTCATAACCAATAGATTGTGGTCAGAGTCCACATCTGCCCCTGGAAATGTCTTACAATTTAAAACCTGGTTCCTAAATCTCTGTCTTACCATTATGTAATCTATCTGATACCTTTTAGTATCTCCAGGGTTCTTCCATGTATACAACCTTCTTTCATGATTCTTAAACCAAGTGTTAGTTATGATTATGTTGTGCTCTGTGCAAAATTCTACCAGGCGGCTTCCTCTTTCATTTCTTAGCCCCAATCCATATTCACCTACTATGTTTCCTTCTCTCCCTTTTCCTACACTCGAATTCCAGTCACCCATGACTATTAAATTTTCGTCTCCCTTCACAATCTGAATAATTTCTCTTATTTCATCATACATTTCTTCAATTTCTTCGTCATCTGCAGAGCTAGTTGGCATATAAACTTGTACTACTGTAGTAGGTGTGGGCTTCGTATCTATCTTGGCCACAATAATGCGTTCACTATGCTGTTTGTAGTAGCTTACCCGCATTCCTATTTTCCTATTCATTATTAAACCTACTCCTGCATTACCCCTATTTGATTTTGTGTTTATAACCCTGTAGTCACCTGACCAGAAGTCTTGTTCCTCCTGCCACCGAACTTCACTAATTCCCACTATATCTAACTTCAACCCATCCATTTCCCTTTTTAAATTTTCTAATCTACCTGCCCGATTAAGGGATCTGACATTCCACGCTCCGATCCGTAGAACGCCAGTTTTCTTTCTCCTGATAACGACATCCTCTTGAGTAGTCCCCGCCCGGAGATCCGAATGGGGGACTATTTTACCTCCGGAATATTTTACCCAAGAGGACGCCATCATCATTTAATCATACAGTAAAACTGCATGCCCTCGGGAAAAATTACGGCTGTAGTTTCCCCTTGCTTTCAGTCGTTCGCAGTACCAGCACAGCAAGGCCGTTTTGGTTATAGTTACAAGGCCAGATCAGTCAATCATCCAGACTGTTGCCCTTGCAACTACTGAAAAGGCTGCTGCCCCTCTTCAGGAACCACACGTTTGTCTGGCCTCTCAACAGATACCCCTCCGTTGTGGTTGCACCTACGGTACGGCTATCTGTATCGCTGAGGCACGCAAGCCTCCCCACCAACGGCAAGGTCCATGGTTCCTTCGTAACTAGCACAAATTTCGGCTTGATAATGGTAAGACAGAGATTTAGGAACCAGGTTTTAAATTGTAAGACATTTCCAGGGGCAGATGTGGACTCTGACCACAATCTATTGGTTATGACCTGTAGATTAAAACTGAAGAAACTGCAAAAAGGTGGGAATTTAAGGAGATGGGACCTGGATAAACTAAAAGAACCAGAGGTTGTACAGAGATTCAGGGAGAGCATAAGGGAGCAATTGACAGGAATGGGGGAAATAAATACAGTAGAAGAAGAATGGGTAGCTTTGAGGGATGAAGTAGTGAAGGCAGCAGAGGATCAAGTAGGTAAAAAGACGAGGGCTAGTAGAAATCCTTGGGTAACAGAAGAAATATTGAATTTAATTGATGAAAGGAGAAAATATAAAAATGCAGTAAGTGAAACATGCAAAAAGGAATACAAACGTCTCAAAAATGAGATCGACAGGAAGTGCAAAATGGCTAAGCAGGGATGGCTAGAGGACAAATGTAAGGATGTAGAGGCCTATCTCACTAGGGGTAAGATAGATACTGCCTACAGGAAAATTAAAGAGACCTTTGGAGATAAGAGAACGACTTGTATGAATATCAAGAGCTCAGATGGAAACCCAGTTCTAAGCAAAGAAGGGAAAGCAGAAAGGTGGAAGGAGTATATAGAGGGTCTATACAAGGGCGATGTACTTGAGGACAATATTATGGAAATGGAAGAGGATGTAGATGAAGATGAAATGGGAGATATGATACTGCGTGAAGAGTTTGACAGAGCACTGAAAGACCTGAGTCGAAACAAAGCCCCCGGAGTAGACAATATTCCATTGGAACTACTGACGGCCGTGGGAGAGCCAGTCCTGACAAAACTCTACCATCTGGTGAGGAAGATGTATGAGACAGGCGAAATACCCTCAGACTTCAAGAAGAATATAATAATTCCAATCCCAAAGAAAGCAGGTGTTGACAGATGTGAAAATTACCGAACTATCAGCTTAATAAGTCACAGCTGCAAAGTACTAACACGAATTCTTTACAGACGAATGGAAAAAATAGTAGAAGCCAACCTCGGGGAAGATCAGTTTGGATTCCATAGAAACACTGGAACACGTGAGGCAGTACTGACCTTACGACTTATCTTAGAAGAAAGATTAAGGAAAGGCAAACCTACGTTTCTAGCATTTGTAGACTTAGAGAAATCTTTTGACAATGTTGACTGGAATACTCTCTTTCAAATTCTAAAGGTGGCAGGGGTAAAATACAGGGAGCGAAAGGCTATTTACAATTTGTACAGAAACCAGATGGCAGTTATAAGAGTCGAGGGGCATGAAAGGGAAGCAGTGGTTGGGAAGGGAGTAAGACAGGGTTGTAGCCTCTCCCCGATGTTGTTCAATCTGTATATTGAGCAAGCAGTAAAGGAAACAAAAGAAAAATTCGGAGTAGGTATTAAAATTCATGGAGAAGAAATAAAAACTTTGAGGTTCGCCGATGACATTGTAATTCTGTCAGAGACAGCAAAGGACTTGGAAGAGCAGTTGAATGGAATGGACAGTGTCTTGAAAGGAGGATATAAGATGAACATCAACAAAAGCGAAACAAGGATAATGGAATGTAGTCTAATTAAGTCGGGTGATGCTGAGGGAATTAGATTAGGAAATGAGGCACTTAAAGTAGTAAAGGAGTTTTGCTATTTGGGGAGCAAAATAACTGATGATGGTCGAAGTAGAAAGGATATAAAATGTAGGCTGGCAATGGGAAGGAAAGCGTTTCTGAAGAAGAGAAATTTGTTAACATCCAGTATTGATTTAAGAGTCAGGAAGTCATTTCTGAAAGTATTCGTATGGAGTGTAGCCATGTATGGAAGTGAAACATGGACGATAAATAGTTTGGACAAGAAGAGAATAGAAGCTTTCGAAATGTGGTGCTACAGAAGAATGCTGAAGATTAGATGGGTAGTATTGAATAGGATTAGATGGGTAGTATTGAATAGGATTGGGGAGAAGAGAAGTTTGTGGCACAACTTGACCAGAAGAAGGGATCGGTTGGTAGGACACGTTCTGAGGCATCAAGGGATCACCAATTTAGTATTGGAGGGCAGCGTGGAGGGTAAAAATCGTAGAGGGAGACCAAGAGATGAATACAATAAGCAGATTCAGAAGGATGTAGGTTGCAGTAGGTACTGGGAGATGAAAAAGCTTGCACAGGATAGAGTAGCATGGAGAGCTGCATCAAACCAGTCTCAGGACTGATGACCACATCAACAACAACAACAACAACCTCTAGCCGCCCCTGAGAAAAAGACGGTGTAGTACAAATGATACATCTGTATGTATTAGCACTTACATGCTTCTCTTTCTGTCACTAATGTTATATGTAGATATCCCAGCCTAATGTATATTACAGCTGTAGCCTGAGGTCTACGTTTTATGTTATTAGCAGTAGTTTCCCGTCAGTTGTAACCCGAGGTCTACGTTCTGTTACATGCATGTCTTATTCATCTGTGAGGGATGTATATTAACTAATATACTCTACTGGCCATTAACATTGCTACACCAAGAAGAAATGCAGATGATAAACGGGTATTCATTGGACAAATATATTATACTAGAACTGACATGTGATTACATTTTCACGCAGTTTGCGTGCATAGATCCTGAGAAATCAGTACCCAGAACAACCACTTCTGGCCGTAATATCGGCCTTGATACGCCTGGGCATTGAGTCAAACAGAGCTTGGATGGCGTGTACAGGTACAGCTTCCCATACAGCTTCAACACGATACCACAGTTCATCGAGAGTCGTGACTGGCGTATTGTAACGATCCAGTTGCTCGGCCACTATTGACTAGACGTTTTCAATTGGTGAGACATCTGGAGAATGTACTGGCCAGGGCAGCAGTCGAACATTTTCTGTATCCAGAAAGGCCAGTACAGGACCTGCAACAATGCGGTCGTGCATTATCCTGCTGAAATGTAGGGTTTCTCAGGGATCGAGTGAAGGGTAGAGCCACGGGTCGTAACATATCTGAAATGTAACGTCCACTGTTGAAAGTGCCGTCAATGCGAACAAGAGGTGACCGAGACGTGTAACCAATGGCACCCCATACCATCACGCCGGGTGATACGCCAGTATGGCGATAACGAATAGACGCTTCCAATGTGCGTTCACGGCGATGTCGCCAAACACGGATGCGACTATCAAAATTGTTCAAATGACTGTGAGCACTATGGGACTTAACATCTATGGTCATCAGTCCCCTAGAACTTAGAACTACTTAAACCTAACTAACCTAAGGACGTCACACAACACCCAGTCATCACGAGGCAAAGAAAATCCCTGACGGATGCGACTATCATGATGCTGTAAACAGAACCTGGATTCGTCCGAAAACGTCACGTTTTGCCATTCCTGCACCCAGGTTCGTCGTTGAGTACACTATCGCAGGCGCTCTTGTCTGTGACGCTGCGTCAAGGGTAACCGCAGCCATGGTCTCCGAGCTTATAGTCCATGCTGCTGCAAACGTCGTCGAACTGTTCGTGCAGATGGTTGTTGTCCTGCAAACGTCCCCATCTGGTGACTCAGGGATCGAGACGTGGCTGCACGATCCGTTACAGCCAAGCGGATAAGATGCCTGTCATCTCGACTGCTAGTGATACGAGGCCGTTGGGATCCAGCACGCCGTTCCGTATTACCCTCCTGAATCTACCGATTCCATATTCTGCTAACAGTCATTGGATCTCGACAAACGCGAGCAGCAATGTCGCGATACGGTAAACCGCAATCGCGATAGGCTACAATCGGACCTTTATCAATGTCGCAAACGTGACGCTACGCATTTCTCCTCCTTACATGAGGCATCACAACAACGTTTCACCAGGCAACGCCGGTCAACTGCTGTTTGTCTATGAGAAATCGGTTGGAAACTTTCCTCATGCCAGCACGTTGTAGGTGTCGCCATCGGCGCCAATCTTGTGTGAATGCTCTGAAAAGCTAATATTTTGCATATCACAGCATCTTCTTGCTATCGGTTAAATTTCGCGTCTGTAGCACGTTATCTTCGTGGTGTAGCAATTTTAATGGGCAGTAGTGTAGTTTCCTGACATCTTCTGTTCCTGCAGTTGTACATTAACTTTTTGTATGATACGTACAATAACTTCACCCCGCTAGTTTTGAGAACTCGATGCCTTTCATGATTTTACACAAAAACTCATTTTTTGTATCTGATATGTGAATTGACAAAAAATTCACTGTCATTACCTGTTTAGTTGCTGACTTCTCATTTCTTGTTGATAAAGATGACATTTTTATATTTTAATGAAATTTTATAACCGAGACATTTCTTCATTTAATGACAAGCTCAATTATCGCAATTTTTATTTACAAATGTAGTTTAACAACGCCTTTATTACAGCATCACACGGCTCTTAAAACAAGACATTATTTTCTTATGTACATTTTACTTGATACCTATGTTTTGTAAGCTAGCGACGTTTAGCCTTTGTTTTCCTTATCCTGCCCTAATATAACGAACATCGGTTATTGACAGTAATCACATGATAGCAACATTGAAATTACTCTTGTTAACTAGTGTTCTCTCTGACTTCACCAACGATGTTATTATAGATCTTGTTATGTTTTTACTCTGGGACTTTAGACTCTGGAGATTTGAGGTTTCGTAGAACTGAGATAGTAGTTTCCTGTTCACTGTCAGGAGTCTATGTGCAACTTGCCTAAGCTTTTCAAGATATTGTCATTACCTGGTATAGGAAAGTATCTTCTGTGAGAAATATGCATTTTTAAACCAACAGATGTTATAATTTTGTAAGTACTGTATATGATATGATGTACAACTCTTATAGTTAGATTATTTTTGTATATTACATATGTTTTCTATTTGATCAGTCTTCCAGCTGATGATAGTTGAAACAGCCGAAACCGGTCAAGAATAAATGTAATCACTACAGTCGACATAATCGTCTTGAGTTAGTCAGCAACTTTTTAGATAATTACGGTAATTCTCATTTACTCTTTTGGCTCAGTTCCGCATTATTCATTAGATTACGTTTTTCGATGACTCTGGATTATCTTCAGTTCTAGTACTCTAATATGTGGTTCTGTGTAGACAAGACGAGTTGCTGAAACTACTTAGATCTGAAGACGTTCCAAAGTGATCGAAACATGTAATCTAATTGAAAATTTGCAACTGAGACAGAAAAAGAAATGAGAGTTATCGTAATAAATATAATACATACAATGGATGGTAGACTGACTTGTTGGTGGATTGCAAAGATAAGGAAATACTGGGACGATGACCTATGGAAGACAAGTAGATTGGAAGGAGATATGTTCGTCGTCCATTGATCTACTGCTACCGTATATCACATTTACTTGCGTGCGTTAAGATAGTAAAATTGTTCTCTCTCTCTTGGTTCAAATGGCTCTGAGCACTATGGGACTTAACATGTGAGGTCATCAGTTCCCTAGACTTAGAAGTACTTAAACCTAACTAAAGTAAGGACATCACACACGTCTATGCAAGAGGCAGGATTCGAACCTGCGACCGTAGCAGCAGCGCGGTTCCGAACTGAAACGCCTAACGCCTAGAACCGCTCGGCGAAAATGGTCGTCTCTCTCTCTCTCTCTCTCTCTCTCTCTCACACACACACACACACACACACACACTCAACGATATGGGGTAACATCCCTAGATAGCATGGTATCAATTAGTAGGCAAACGTGCCTAAAGATCAAGATTGCTTCAGGATCGATCGCAAGCCTATAAAACAATAAACCCACTTGACTGAAGATAAAATTAAAATAAGAGAATAAATACGAGGGTCAGTCAAAAAGTAATGCCTCCTATTTTTTTTTCTACGTTTAATTGTCAGGAAATTTAAATGCAATTACATAGGTTGAAAACCACAACATTGAGGATCATTTTGTCATTTTTCAATGTAATCTCCGCCCATCTCTACAGTTTTGGTCCATCTTTGAACAAGGGCATGTATCCCAGCACGGTAAAAATCACAGATCTGCTTCCTAAGCCATTGACGCACGGATGTTTTGACGGCCTCCTCATCTTCAAAATGAATCCCACGATAAGCTTCTTTTAGTGGCCCGAACAGATGGAAGTCTGATGGTGCCAGGTCAGGGCTGTATGGGGGATGAGGCAAAACTTCCCATCCAATTTTGACAATCTCGTCAGAGGTGTGACGACTGGTGTGTGGTCTTGCATTGTCATGCAAAAGAAGAACATCTGCCATTGATTTTGTTGGGCGAACTCGCTGAAGACGTGCTTTAAGTTTGTTGAGGGTTGTGACGTATTGAACAGAATTTATTGTGCATCCCTGCTCCAAAAAATCAACCAGAATCACACCCTCTGTATCCCAGAAAACTGTTGCCATAACTTTCCCTGCCGATCGCACAGTTTTGAATTTTTTCTTCCTCGGCGAGCTTGTGTGACGCCACTCCATTGACTGCCTCTTTGATTCGGGTTCAAAAAAATGCACCCATGTTTCGTCCCCGGTCACAATTTTTTTCAGAAACTCATCTCCCTCCAAACGGAAGCGCTGCAAGTGTTGGGAGGCTATTGTTTTCCTTGCCTCTTTATTCTGATCGGTTAACATTCTTGGAACCCACCGTGCACAAACTTTTGAGTACCCCGATTGTTTAATAATCGTGATCACACTGTCTTTACTAAGAGAAATAATGCGACACACTTCATCTGCAGTCACCCGACGGTCACCACGAATGATGTCATCAACTTGCTGAATGTTGTGTGGAGTCACTGCACTCACCGGCCTGCCGCTCCGCTTTTCGTCAGTCAACGGTGTTTGCCCTTCAGCTTCCTTACAACGACGAACCCATCGTCTAACAGTGCTGACATCCACTGTCTCAACACCATACACCTTCTTCAGTCTTTCATGAATGCGTATGGGCGTTTCACCTTCTGCATTCAAGAATTCAATCACACAACGCTGTCTCAAACGAACATCGATGCCGGCCATCTTACAAACTTCTGCTGTGCTGCCACCTGTTGACACAGAAAGTTACTACTGCAGTGGATTGCAGAAGAAGGTTTGAGGAATGGCGCCAAATTCAAATTTTTCACTTAACTTAATTTCTTTAAGTAGAAAAAAAATGGGAGGCATTACTTTTTGACCGACCCTCGTAGTATTAATCTCCATAACATGCTGTCGACTGCATTGTTACCAGCTAGAAGCTACTGTGCACTCTGTGACACTGTCACCTTTGATTATTCGCCGGCGGCTAGGTAGCGTTTTTAGTTATTCATATTGTCAAGTCGTAATCAGAATCGATTCCTAATCGGAAGGCAGAGAGATAACAATCAAGCACAACACTTAAAATACGTTTTTTTTTTATAAGTTCCTATGGACCAAACTACTGAGGTCATCGGACCCTAGGCTTCCACACTACTTTACCTAACTTAAACTAACTTACGCTAAGGACAACACACCCACCCATGCCCTAGGGAGGACTCGAACCGCGCGAACCGTGACAAGGGGCCTTAGACCGTGAGGCTACCCCGAGCGGCGAAAAATATACGTTTATTACTGACACCAGCGTACAGCCAGAACAGAACTGACCTTCTGCGCGGACAGTGCAGCTATTTATAAAAACATCAAATATTCCTGAAAGTCGGTATCTAGCATACAAAGAACGAAAATTCCACAATATTAGAAACATTCACACAGACATGGCTAACATTATAAAATTGAAAAACTGCAGGGACGGATTCCTGAATGTAAATGGAGGAAAATAGATTCCATGAATATGTGTGCGGGAATGGACGGTGCGCGTGCAGCTACAGCAAATCGTTCCGGGACACAGAGCTGTATCGCATCGATGTCACAACAGATGTTAATAGTGCTCTCCATCGGATTGCAGGTGATAGGGATAGTAGGGATTGTCATGCAGGGTATTCATAATCGTACTTTGGCTTACAAAATGTTAGTGAGCCACTTCCCTGGAGCTTGTACTGGAGTTCGCCTCATTACCCTATAGAACGCCGTCCTCCAAAACTGGTTTACGCGCAGTCCACCGCCGCCCTACACGTACATCTCTCTGAAGAGCCCATGGTTCACAGAAACGCCTGAAAGAGGCTTGAAATGTGGTGAGGTGTGGTTGGTGTTGTGATGGTACTTGCTCTGATTTAGCCGCGCTGCTCTCGATCGTTTCCATCTGATTGGTCGTAAGCAAACACCATCTCGACTTGTTCCCTGCATGAATACCGGACCATTCTGCTGTTCGCAGTACCTTCCTGAATCACACAGCCTGCAACACGCAAGGAATACAGGGCACGTGGTCAGAAGAACTGTCATTCGTCAGCGCCGTCTACCGTGGCAACCATGCACTTCCAGACACAAGTTCATAGCCCACTTTCTCCTCCATTTCTAGTCAGGAATCCGTCCCTGTACTTTGTCCGTTTTATTAATGATCAGCCTGTACAAAATATTTCAAGGTCATTTCAGAAATGATAAACACTAGACATAACAACTAATTGCTGGCAGTCAGGTTTAACCCTTTGTTGCCTGACGGTACTTAAAAGTACCAGTAAGTTTTGACTCTCATTATTTTCTCGTGGTGCAGTTTCGTGATCTGAGAGCCCGTCGGTACGTAACAGTAACTCTGCTCTACTGTTTCATAGATGTTATTGTGCAATACATAGACCTCTCTGGCGGTGAGAGCTTGAAATTGTTTTTCGCGCGCTGCTGTGAAAACAGAAGATTGTATGTGCTTGTTTCAATGGTGTTACCTGAGTTTGTGTGCAATTTATTGAAACTTCCGTTGAGTTTTCCATTGTACGTTCTTACCTTCTTTGTTTTTTTATAATAGTTTGAAGCATTACGTTACAAGTGAATGAGATAAAGTGGAAAATATAAGGCGGACTTATTAGTACCGCCAGGTTGTGCGAACACTTTATTGTAGCAACAATGCGTTACCTCTCACTAGTTGTTCTGTTCACTTTTTCTCACACAGAAACAATTAGAACAAACAGGAAAGGTTTTCCAGTGAATTTACCTAAAGAAAAATGTCTAAACCGTGGGGAATCAAATCACAGAGAGTCATCTTTAGACCTAACAGTATTTCAGTGGAGGGAAAATAAAGTAGTGTATTTTGCGTCAAACTTCCATGGCACTGAACAGCGCGTAGTGACAAGAAAACAGAAAGATGGAACTAGTATGACTACACCACGACCGGTTATTGTATGTGATTACAATAAACACACGGGTGGTGTGGATCATGCAGACAGATTACGTTCAACTTATGGTCTTGACAGCCGATCAAAGAAATGGTGGCACCGTCTCTTCTGGGGAGCAATAGAAAATGCTTTTGTCAATGCTTACGTCATTTTCAGTGATCTACATGGGGCACTGCCACTGCTGGAATTCAGTAGTGCTGTGGCACTAGGGCTAATGAATGAACAGCAAGTGCCAAATCTCAAAAAGAGAAACTCTGGTAAAGATGAAATAACTCCCCCAAAGAGAAGGAAGGATAACTTTTCTGTTCCGAAGAATGTACATCTTGGCAACCGAGAAAACCATTTTGCAGTGTTCAGTTGTAAAAGAGGACGTTGCGAAATGTGTGCGAAAAATAAAATTCAATCGAGACCACATTCACAATGTAGTACATGTAAAGTGTATTTGTGCTCCAATGAGAAAAAGAACTGTTTCCTACAATTTCATGAGGTATCACTAACACGAAATATGTGATATGTATAGCTAAGTTACTATATATTGTGAAGTTGCTCTAGAATAAATTTATGCGAATTTAAAAAAAAAATTCAGAAATATCATATCATATATTTCTGTTAATTAATTTTCTAATGTAAAAATATTTAATGTTTATGTGGAATAAAGTACTAGTTATAAAAATTGGATCATTTTTCTGCGCATATTGTGATTCTGTCCACGGAGTCTGACGGTACTTCTGAGTATCAGGAGAGAAAAAAGTTATGAAAAATAAGATAAAATTTTACAAAAAATCCTACCGTCATTTGAGGCCACAATAACATAAACTCTGCAAAGAAAATGTTAAAAAGTAAATTTTTTCTTATGTCAGGAAACAAAGGTTTAAATGGCGAGCGGCAGGACTCCAGCTGGTGACGCTAAGCACTGCTCGACAATGCATGCGCTGGAGCTGACGTCAATATTCTTTATCGAATATTTATGTGCTCCAGCTGCTGGCATATTTATTCGTATTTGAAAGTGGTTATCTTTTCTGATAAGGCTCGGGATAACTCGTGACGTGCTTTAGTGTATTTCACGGCGATTTTACAATTATCCCTCTACTTGATAGACTTCCTCTCGTGTGTCTTGATTCAATTTCAATTTGCGGTACGTTTCGTTTCTAAAAGCATTTGGAGAGCGAATTGATAGACGATTCTTCTTCTTATAATGCCTGTATCAGTCACTATATTCCCTCTTGGTAAAGATTAAAGGTATTCGTATTTTTGTAAGGAATTGTTGTACACTGAATGTTTCTATTTATTTCGCGAACTTGACGAACCACATGACCAGTAACAGAGTCTGCACGTAATTGTTCTGTTCTATAGCTATTTGAAGAATATTGTTGCGGCGTTCAGTCTGAAGACTGGTTAAATGCAGCTATCCACCCTATTCTATCCTTTGCCTCTTCATATCCATCTAATATCTCTTTGAATCTGCTTAACGTAATCATCCTCTGGTCTCCACTTACAAACTTACAATTGTTACCTCCCTCCCCCTCCCCATCCAGACTTCCTTCCATTACGCAATTCAAAACACTTAATGCCACAAGATGTGTCCTACGGACCGATTCTTCCCTTTTGTCAGTATAGCAAATTCCTTTTTTCTTCAGTTCGATTCAATAGCCCCCCATTAATTACTCAATCTTCTCATTTAGTCTTCAGCGTTCTCCTGTAGGGCCAGACTTCAGATGCTTCTACTCTCTTCTTGTCTGAATTCCTAAGCGGCCACGTTTCACTTTCATATAAGGCTACGCTCCAGACTAATACCATCAATAAAGATTTCCAAATCAATTTATATTCGATATTAGCATATTCCTCGTTTTCGAAAATCATTTTCTTCCTGTTTCCTCTCTAGTTCACCCATTATTTGCTGCCCAAATAACAAACTCAGCTACTAGTTTTAGGCTATGGCCACAGCAAATGCGCTCCGCTTGGCGCAGTGTATCTCGCTATTGGCCTGGTGCCAAGCTCTTGGAGCCTGTGTATGCTCACCGGAGAATCGATGCCAGTCGCCATAGCCGTGTGGCTCACTCAAACTGCGGAAATGTCTCTTCTAATGCTGACTCAGAACAAGCTTTTGGCAGAAAATATGTCTTTGAAGCACGAGCAGTTGTGGAACTTACCGTCATGTTGGGTACATAGTATTGATTGTGCGAGAGTGCACGTTGTGAATGTAACATGTTCTACAAACAATTTGGAGGATTTCTAAACACATTTGTGAATGACTGCAGAATCGTGTGACATCCTTCTCTCAGCCGTAACTGAAAATCTACATAAACAAAATTCTAAGTATAGAGCAAGTATATCTTCTGAGGTGGAGACGGTGCTGATGATACTGCCACAAGTTCTTCGCACTTTGTTGAACAGTTACAATTTTTAGAAAAAACACTACAATTACCCTCCGAAGACAGAGATTTTAGTACTATAGAAAGTGAAAGCCAGTAGATAAGAGACAAAATGCTACGCTGTTTCAAGACGTTCAGTCTCTGGAGTTACCAGATATCCTCAGATAGTTAACACACATGAACCATAGAGGAAAATAAATGCATTTCTCTGTGTCTGCAAACAAAGGCGACCAGTTGTTGGACCTTGAGCGAAAAAAAAAATTAAATTCTGGAGCAAGACATCGACAGGAGCTAAAATGACAATCTTCTGTCTTTCAGAATTTGTTGCTATATATGGCTGAAATTCCATCTTTACAAAATCTTACAGTAACGTGGGTAATTCATTTTTATTTTTGTAAGTTATCGGTGTGCACGTTGCAGTGAGCGGAAGTTATGTCACTGTTAAACAATCTTTGGTCTTGTTGTGGCACAGTCTTTGCCTCTGTGTAGTCTGATACATTCTTAGTTGAAGTGTGGTAGGTTGAAACGTCCCCTTTGAACAATTATACATGACTGTCCTTAAACTGACACACAATATTTTGTTAGCGCAACGCAATCTGACTTTCAAAATTCCCTACAAAAGAATGGCCCTGACTAACATTAAACTATACCTTTCACAAATCACTTACCTCACAAAAATCTTCGCTGCTCAAGCTCCTGCAATACAGCGAGCGCCACTACTGCCAGCTAAATAAAAGATTCAAACTATGGAAGGCACTAACTACTGATAGGGATAGTTAGCAAATGAAAGATATTAATAGAGAACAAACAATGTATTTACCTTGATATCATCATATATAAATATAGCAGTTCATGACAAATTTCAAAACTCCGCCATCTCTCTCCCCACATCCACCACTGCTGGCGGCTCACCTCCAACTGCGCAACGCTACGCGCTGTTCACATCCAGCTGCCGCTGCCCAACACTACAATGGCGAGTATTACAACAATGCAAAGCAGCCACAGACTGCACACAGCACAGCCAGTGATTTTCATACAGAGGTGGCGTTACCAATAAAAAAACCTAAACAGCCTACTTACATAGCCCCCATGCTCCCCACAAAAAATTTTACAAATTGGATTGGGCAGTGGCCAATACAGATTTGAAAAAATTTTTCATAATTACAATAACAAAGAAATCAAATGCACACACTTATTGATACAATGTTGGTCAAAAGCTAAAAATTTCTCACAGTCCATAAAGACAGTCCAGATTGTTCATCACAGTAAAAATGCAGAGTTTTTCTCAAAGTCTGAGCAGTAAAAGAAAATGCACACAGAAGTAGTGGATTTCCATGCAGTCTTGAAGAAGTAGTGTTGTCCTTCCAACGGAAAGACAGTGCTGACTCTTGACATGCATACAGGTAATGGGCCACAACAGAGCAAACCCACAGCAGAGTCAGTCGAAATTTTGAAGAGTATTGGTAGGTAGGTCATCACAGAGCAGACCCACTGTAGTCCTGGTAGAGATTACGGTATTGGTGGGCCACCAGAGGTGCAGACCCACTGCAGTCCTTGTAGAAATAATGGTATTGATGGATCATCAAAGATGTAGACCCACTGTAGTCCTTATAGAGATAGCCAGCAGCCATCTGTTGTGACTGTGCAGGTGCACAATCACCATTGAAGAGTCTTGCGGATAATATAGCAAGTCCATAAACCACCACTTGTGCACTCACAAAGTTTTTGAAATTGCCCTTAGAACCAGCAATGCTGTTATCCAGTCCCTTGCTGAGTTATTAACACACGTGCAAACACTAACAGTCCCTACTTCTCACCTATTGTCCATATACTATGACCAACAGAAACGTGTGCAGTGAAATGTAACTAACAAGTTAATAATATCATGAACTGGTGACAATTACAATTTAATAACATAAGAATACAATTACAAAGGTACAAATACATCATTAAAGAACATAATAGTACAGATAACATTTGTAGTAATATGGGCTTTACAAAAGAATCGAAATAACATATACATCAGTGTTACAGGAATTATGACATGAGTACATACATAAAAGATCAAAGTAACCTTCGAAACATCAACTTCACACATGAGCATTAAACAGAACAGAATTAATAATATCTAACATCTTTACAAAGTAAATAACATATTATTAATGCCAATTATATTCGAGGATAACAGTATTCCTTATCATAGTGAATGTAGCTTAATATTAAAAGAAGAAAAAAATTCTATGAAATTACACAGAGACAGGAAGAAAACAAATACACAAGGGTACACAAACACATAGTGGGATAACACCAATAGGAAAGGACAGGGTTCGTTTTCAGTGTCACATGTGGTACTGCAGTCCAAACCAAATCTTCATATATCTTTCCTCTTATTTCATCCTCTGTTTCCACCAAAAAAAATTCTATCGAAGCATGCTCTCTGTATTTATATGTTCACACATTTCTTACCTCAACATTTATTTGCAAGAAAATCCTACCTAAACCTGTTTTCTCAATGCATTTCTTCCAATTCATCGCAACTCATTCTCTTAGAGGCTACCCCCTCTTAAGCTAACTTAGATCTACTGAGCTCAGATGCTAAACTAAGGGACGAGGCAATGCAGCAGCACAAAATAAGTAACACAAACAGCAATGACCAAAAAATTGGAAAATTGCAAAGCAAGCTACAGTAAATCTAAATTTCCAAGCAATGCAACATTACAACTAATATGAGCCAATGTGCAGCAACAAGAAAAATAAATGAGTAGTAAAATTGGCTTAGCAGAGTAACACAAAGTCAAATTCAGTAACACTACGCCTGGCAAACAGCAGTAACTTATACCTAAACATGACATATCTCAAGCAGAAAAAATATTACAGTAAAAACAACAATGCAGATAAGGGAAATGTATGTTCACATCTTAATATCTATGTAATTAAAGTGGTGCACCACAACAACTGATTGTAAAAAGAAATATTACCATGTACTTGAAAAGAAAATTATGTGTTACTGTTACTAGTTCCTTCTTATTGTTCTTTCCTTTCCAAGTGCTCCTTCTTTAAAGAATGTGGATCATAAAATAATTATTTAATAGATCTGTTGACAGAAAGTGTTCACATCAGCAAATGCATTTCATTTTATAAAAGCAATGCTGCAACACAGCTGAAAACCAGATATCAAATGAAATAAGCAACTATGAAAAGCAAAGCATAAAAATATCATTCAGTAGTCATGTGACATTTCATAAGTTAGTAGAAATTCTCTCAACTCTCATAGAAAGACGCTTGTCATAATCAGGTGTGCAGATGTAAAAATATTTCTTGTCATTTTATTAGGCATTTCAGTAAATATCATAAATTACGAGCTCCACAGTATGCTTTCAACAAGGAAATGTCAGTAGCACGGACAATGGCCTCCCCCTTTTTCTTTTCTACCTGTGCCGCTGAAAGGCTAATGGCTTTTTTTTTTTTTTTTTTTTCAGGCGGCTGTCGCCCAGGTGGGTGCCCGCGACGCATTACGTGCAGGTGGTCACTTAACTTTCTTACGGAAATATTTACGACAGCAGTTTCCGCTACAGTGACAGTCTCACATAAAAATATTTCACAGGTCAAGAATTAGCGTTGCAAATCTGTAGAAACAAAATCCTATAAATATAAGTGTCCAAAAAAATTTTCGCCGGCATTGTGATACATTCACGCATTTACACACATTTCACAACTCTTAAAGTACGATTCTTGGTTTCCAACATCCTTTTTCACAAGTCAAGAGTCCCTACCCACTATTCATTACTCCTTACCTTATTACACATATACGTATCCATCGACACTCGTCAATATTTCGTCATTATAAATATGAAGCATAATCAAATAACTCATATAGCCTCAGCCTATTAATCGTAAACATACCTTAGCAACATAATACACATCGTCGTCGTAAAAATAACATCATAACACCTCAGTCAAATCTCAAAATCGTCGTAGCTTCCTCCAATAATTAAAAAAATTCTCTGCTCATGTCAAAAGTGTCATCTGCCTCAAACGTACTTTAAAAATCATGAATCCATACCAAATGCATCATTCAAAGCTCTCATAGTATCACAATGATTCCGAAAAAATATGAGCATTTCACAAAGTACAGACAAAATACAATTTCATAAGTGTGAAGTTATCCAACTGTGCAATTGCGTAAACATGTGTCACTGATGTAATAAAAAAAGTTTATCTCTCAGTTAAATGATCAGATAGCTGCGTAATTTGTGTGTTAGAGAAATATGGTACCGATGTGTAAAGTTGTATAAGCAAATACCATATTAGCTAGGGTTCCTTGTGGTTGCCACACACATCGTACACAAAGTAAGCGTGTACTCCCCTGAGGATTAATGTAATTAACCCTCAGGTGTTACAGATTACAGCAATGGAATGAAATGTATCACGGAAAACTTTCTTTGTAATTCAAAAATCTTTAAAAATAAATGTTTTAAGTACAAAATTAATCACTCAAATACGTGTACTGTAGCGCTAAATGTGCGTCTTGTTGCAACATAATCTGTGTGGAAGTGTCGTAGTTATCGTCCTCCGAAAGCTAAGTTCTGCAGAAGTCAATGTACTTACCTCATAATACACAAAAGTGAAATGCTTTGCGTATAAATGTCTTAGTTATTACGCTTATTACCGTGATGAGGAAAGTACTGTGCTGTAACGTATTATCGTGCTACGGAAAAGGCAGTCTCATTGTAGCTATACCACAAAAGTTATTACTAAAACATGTTTTACTTTCCAGAAGAATTCAGAGAAACTGTGCAGATATAAAACAGAAACACTGCAAAAGCAACATTGTAAATTGTCACTCATTAGTAGCGTCGTGATGAAATCGTGTAGCTGTCACATAAACTAACCACTGTGTCGTCTGGTATCTCACAGAAAGTACATTAAACCCAGAATGTATTTCCAAGTAAACCAAAATGTTGCATTAAAATCTCATTAGCAGTACCAGTATGTGTCCTAAGTATGTAAGCCTGATAGTCGTTACGTAATCGTGCAACTAACAAGCAAGAATGTACAAATAACAACACTGTGTCGTCTGTTCATTATAACAATGCATTCGTAATTTCTGTTTAAATAAGTTCTCTTGGTTCTTGACTGGATATTTCACTTCAAACATTGTTACATGCTAACAGATTCTAAATCTGACAAAGCATACTAGAAATGTGAAGTGAAAAGTTTTATGGCAAATACAAAGTTAAAAAGCAGATTATCTTTCAATAAACGGTTTTACATGTGAAATGTGGTGTAAACCTTTACTCTTCCTAGTACGCAGAGTTTCAACTTCAACGCAATTATCATGTTGTATACATCGGTAAAGAATACTGGAATTTTTCACAGGGTTAGCGTCAATGTTATTTTTCTCTGAGCCAGCCGGCGCACGTGGGTGCCTGCGGCGCGAGTCATTGTCTGTCTCTTTGTTGGCGCGCGTTGTTATTGGGATTAGGAGACCTAACTTCTACAAATTCGCCTTGCCGAGAGGGCCCAGCTCTGTTAGAATCCCGCCAGTTCTGATGCAATTCAGGTCTGTCGTTACGATCATATCGTCTGTCGTCATGTCGGTAGATTCCATAGTTTCTTTCTTGTCGGTCACATGGTGGAGAATTTCTCCTTGAATCGTAACTGCGCGCTGATCCGTTGCGTCTAAAGTTATTCTGTCTCCCTTGATAGTATTTATTTTGGTTCCCATATTGTCTGTTTCTCTTATTGTCTCTGTGATAGTCATTACCACGGAGAGGTGATCTTTCCCTGTAGTTATTACTACTCTGCCAACGGTTGTCATACGGGTGGTGTCTGTTTTGGTCACGATTTGTGTTGTGATAATAGCCTTGTCGCGTCCAGTTATCATTTCTGTCGTCATGGAATTGTGACGGATGTGACCTGTAGTGATTGTTTTCCTGTTTTCGCATCCCGCGACGGTATGTGTCAATTTCCAGTTCTTGTAACAGTCCCTGAAATGCTTCAATGTCGTCTTTGCAACGTCCTGCTAAAATAATATGTCGTAAATGTTCAGGCAATTTGAGTAAGCAAATGCGGATGAGTTCTGAGGGGCTGTATGGGTTTGTCAGGTACTGATTCTTGTGCAACATGTCTTCAAAATATTTCACAAGACTGGAGAATTCAGATTGTTCGAAATGTTTCATCATTATGATGCCATGTTTTACGCGGTCTTGTGTGGCTTGAGACCAATATGCTGAGAGGAAGGCATGGTAAAATTCTCCTTCACTGTGGCAATCGTGAATGACCGATCGCATTCTTACAGCTGGTTCATTCTCTAAGTAGCCACACATAAATTCTAATCTGTGTTCTAACGACCAGTTGGGAGGAAAACAATGCGAGAATTGATGGAGCCATGCTTGTGGATGAATGTCGTTGCCAGAATTCTTAAATGTTTTGAATTTACATGTAGTAATGAACAGCTTATAGTCAAAATCATCATGTCGGCGAGTCGCATATCGGTCATTGTTAGGTCGTGTCGGCCGTTCCATCTCAAAATTCGGTGCACATTGCCAATTTCTTTCATAACTTCCGAAATACCCTGTGTTATTATTTTGTGGCTGTTCCGTATTTCTGTGTCCCTCTTCCCGTGTTGGGGCGCGAGTATCCTCTGAAATACGTAATTCTTGTATTACCTGTGTCAGCTGATCTTGTACTTCCCGGATTTCTCTTTGGTGTTGTGTATTGATTTGATTTTGATTCTGTTTGAATTTTCTAATTTGTTCATACTCTTCTGTGTCAGTGAAGGCTACAGGTCTTGTGTCATTCAGATCATCATCTACCTTTGTAGGTAAGTTAGTGACCTTATCCGAAAGTTCGGCTACTTTCTCCGATAGTGAACACATTTCCTCAGAGTGTTTTTCTGAACCAAGTTTCAGAGTGTCCATTTGTGTTGAAATCGTATCTACTGTGTCCTTTAAGTTTTCTTGAGTTTTTGCAAGTTGCGTAACCGAATCGGTAGATGCAACTGAGTCAATTTTAGCTTGCAAGGTGTTGTGATTTTCATGAACAATGGTTTGCAGTTCTTTTATGGCTGCTTCGTGATTCTGTAATACATTTTCATGCCGCGAAAAAATGGGTTGAAAAAGCTCACAAATTTGTGTTTTTATGTCATTACAGACTTTTTGACATTTCGATTCAATGTTATTTAACTCACTAGTTAAATCTTCACGTGTTTGTTCAAGTGTGGTGTCTAACTTTTGAAGATTTTGTCCCATTGCGTCTAACTGTTGCTGTGTTTGTCTCTGGTGTTGTTCCATTGTGTCTAACTTTTGAAGATTTTGTTCCACTGTGTCTAACTTTTGCTGTGTTTGTCTCTGATTTTGTTCCATTGTGTCTAACTTTTCAAGCTTTTGTCCCATTTGTTGCATTAATTGTAATAACAATGCACTGGTGTCTGAAACATGTTCTTCAGTGCTTTTCGGCAGTGAATTTGCACCGGCAACATTCACATTTTGACAAGCGGAAAATGTGTCTTGACTCATTTGAGAAAACGGTGAGAACCCAGAACCTGAGTCTGTAGTATTTGCAATATTGTGTTCTGTCATTCCCGATTCCTGAGGCGAGCTGTTGCCGACCAATCGATCGATAACGCTTCCCTGTTCACTACCTGTTTCACTGTCTACACCATTGTTTGCCGCCCGCTCCATTTCCCTATGCGCAATTACCAAATTACTACTTTGAACATTAGTTAATTCATTACCCAGTGGTGCTGGCAAGCTACGCTCGTCGTCACTATCATTTCTCAATTTACTTTGGAGCCTAGTGTTACGTTTTTCACACGCCATAATTGTCACAATATTTCACACGATAACACAGAAAGGCACAATTTGAAGTGCAAAAATAGGAGAACACATTAACATAGCACTGAAAATAATATCTAGTTAATTGCAAGCGTAGCTGCGAAATACTTGGTGCAAATCTATATGCATGCCACAACTGTTTTACTGTACAACAATGAAAGGCTACAACTACAAAGGGGATTCTCTCTACAATTACGCGCTAGCAATAAACAAAAGCTACACTAAATACACAAACTACAAGAAAAAATCAGAAGATTCCAGTGAGGTATCCTAGGCTAAGGGTCGACATATGAAACGTCCCCTTTGAACAATTATACATGACTGTCCTTAAACTGACACACAATATTTTGTTAGCACAACGCAATCTGACTTTCAAAATTCCCTACAAAAGAATGGCCCTGACTAACATTAAACTATACCTTTCACAAATCACTTACCTCACAAAAATCTTCGCTGCTCAAGCTACTGCAATACAGCGAGCGCCACTACTGCCAGCTAAATAAAAGATTCAAACTATGGAAGGCACTAACTACTGATAGGGATAGTTAGCAAATGAAAGATATTAATAGAGAACAAACAATGTATTTACCTTGATATCATCATATATAAATATAGCAGTTCATGACAAATTTCAAAACTCCGCCATCTCTCTCCCCACATCCACCACTGCTGGCGGCTCACCTCCAACTGCGCAACGCTACGCGCTGTTCACATCCAGCTGCCGCTGCCCAACACTACAATGGCGAGTATTACAACAATGCAAAGCAGCCACAGACTGCACACAGCACAGCCAGTGATTTTCATACAGAGGTGGCGTTACCAATAAAAAAAACCTAAACAGCCTACTTACAAGGTGATGGACCTATTCAGTAGTGTTTTGTTGACTTTTGATCGTATCTGTTAGATGGACAAAGATTTATTACAAAGCACAACAAGGATGAATATAATTTATACTGAAAGGCGAAAAGAATATGATTATTATTGTTATTATTATTATTATTATTATTAGAGAAGAAGTTTGAGGCAAGATTGCAGCACTGCACAACTAGTTTCTCGATATGATTATTGTCAGCTAGCTAATTTTGTTCGCTTCCTCAGAGCTGAGAGAAACACCACCCCACTTCCCTGAGTCATACATTAACATATCAACTGATTAACTGGTTTTCATAGAAATTCCCTGTTAACATAATATCATTTTTAAATCATTGTTCACTTTGTTAAGCGTAATACTGTTCAGACCAATGTTATATCTGAACATCACGCAAAGTTTTACTTTATCCTTTAGAATACATATTTAATTCTAAAGTAGTTTTATTGGAATATCATTTCATAGGAATAGTTACTCTCTGCATCCCACTATTAATAGAAACCGAGCGAGGTGGCGCAGTGGTTAGCACACTGGACTCGCATTCGGGAGGACGACGGTTCAATCCCGTCTCCAGCCATCCTGATTTAGGTTTTCCGTGACTTCCCTAAATCGTTTCAG
Source organism: Schistocerca americana (assembly GCF_021461395.2). Classification (NCBI taxonomy): domain Eukaryota; kingdom Metazoa; phylum Arthropoda; class Insecta; order Orthoptera; family Acrididae; genus Schistocerca; species Schistocerca americana. The sequence goes on from NC_060124.1 coordinate 22,565,927, forward strand.
GAAAATGCCGGGATGGTTCCTTTGAAAGGGCACGGCCGATTTCCTTCCCAATACTTCCCTAACCCGAGCTTGCGCTCCGTCTCTACTGACCACGTTGTCGACGGGACGTTAAACACTAACCACCACCACCACCATTAATAGAAGGTTTGTCATTACGCATTACCACATTCCACCGTATGGTATGCAACAGTGCGAATATAGTTTGTAAGTTTTATAAGAAAATAGAAATATAGCTTAGCTGCTGCCTGCCTGCAGTCTGCTGTTGTGCTTTCGAAAAATCTGGAACAATGTTGTCAAGACGCAAGGTAAGTGGAAATTTTTATTTGGGCCAGATAACTGTTTTACTTCAGTTGCGCATTTGATATAAAGAGAGGTTGTATTAAGACCAGTTACAGTTCAAATTAGGTTCTGTTTACTCAAAGGTTAGCATACGAGCTAAAGTTGAGTAACAGTTTGTGGGTACATAGTTTTGGTAATACGTAGACTTTTCATAGTGAGGGAGGTAAATTTGGGCTAAGTTTCATGCAGAAACGCATAGTGGGGAACTTACTACACTACGAAGCAAAATTCAAATTTTAATATTGAAGAACTTCAGTCGTTTCTAGACGCCCTTTCCCTTTCTTGAAAATTGCCGATATTTTTGGCTCGACATGCTTCGTAGAGAAGAAAAAAACGGAGTGACGTAATCAGCAGCGTTTATCACGTAGTATAATCTTCGAAGGACTAGGCGACACGCCAGGAAGAACTAACACTGGAAGTTCGTCCAGCGACGCGACAAGCGGCTAGTTTAGTCACCTAGTGCTTAGTGCGTACGGTCGCATAAGTTCACAGCTGTCTGTTTAGCAAGTTAACTCGTTTGGCTAGTCGCGATTACATAAGCGCCAACAAGCGCACGTTCGGTGTAACCGTAGCCTTAGAGCCTACGAAAGGTCAAAAGGAAATTGCACTATTTGACGTGTCATCAAGGTAGTCTGTTTCATCGTAGTATATTGTCGCAGTAGTCGTATTGTAAATAAGATGTTCTGAATGTGTGTTTGATGTTCTCAGTCTGTGTTGCTTATACGTGTCCTTTTGAACCCTATGTACCAATGCTGATGCGTGGCTGAAATTCAAATATCGAGCATGCCCAATTTTATAGCAGCGTCCACGAAAAGAAGAATCGAAAGCCATCTAAAAACTTAATTAATTGTTAAAAGTAATGGTATCGTTCTACATTTGTTTAGTAAATGGTTTCTAAGTGGTTTTATAAAAGATTAGAGTAGTCGTGGTTAAACTATTCTCGGGAAAGGGTCAACGTAGAAGAGAGTGACTGAGATGGGTATTTTGCAGTGTGGAATAAAGTAGGTCTGAGCCGTGGTAAAAATTGCTGTTTTGAAGAGTGCGCCGCAGCACGTACTGTGAAGCAGTCGCCCTCCGTTTCTGGCGGGAAAGGGGAAAGGTTGCCTGTTCACGTGCATTTAAGGGGCGCTATGAGCTTGCCATGGGTCAGTCTGGGTCAGTCTCTCGTCCCCAGCTTGCAAGTCTGTCTCTCGTCCGCATTTGTTAGGCAGGTAGTGTCAGTCTGTCGTTCGAAGTGCTAGTATGTCTGTCGTTCGGATCAACCTTTACAGCCCGCAAAATGAGAGTCTTTTCATTCCGTCAGTAAGAGAACTCAGCGAGTGGTCGCCCGGTCGGGGCTTAGTTCTTGCATCTGAGTTTGCGCGTTAGGCCGCCAGTCTGCCCGAGTTGCTCAGGCAATGGTCATTGGCGGTTGGATCGATCGATCGGTTCGTCGGTCGCGCACTGAGACACAAGATGACTTCTCCGTCTTGAATGTCGGTGTATGTGAGGTCGCCACGCGAATCCAGTGGGCTGCGCCGTATAGCGAGGGGTATGGCTTCGCGGTCGACACGAGAGCAACAGGAGTCAACCCATGACATCAGTCTGGCCGGTGCGAGCTGCGACGCTGTGAGACGGGAGATCGGCGCGCCTTCCTGCGTCCGTTGAAGCGGCTGGCAGCGGACGGTTCGGGAGAGCGTTTTGGCGGTGCTGCGCCAGGTCTTCTCGAGAAATCGCAGTTTATTAGAAGTTAAGTGATTGGTGATATGTTGTTTGATTTACTCTTGTTAAATTCTACTTGTTTTCTTGGTGAGATCACCAGCCGTTTTGCTTTGGGGTGGTCCCACCATTCTTCTCCGTTTGCCCACCCGCGGGAAGGTGGTTGTTTATAAATTGGGTGGTCCGTTTTTCCCTTGTGGAGTAGGGGAGGGTTAGAGAAACCTGCGGTTCAGGTTGTTCGGTAATCTCCCTATCAATCTACTGTACGTTAGTAGCTGCCTCTGTCATGTTTGTCGGATTTGGTGTGTTCACGAATTTATTGCTTGGAGTGTAAAGGCGTAATACCTGAAATATGTTTTGGTCTTTGAAAACTTTGATATTATTGCCTATGATCTTGAGAGGCGGTATCTGTGTACTGTAGAGCATCTTAACTATTGTTTGGCAAACCTTGTAGAATTTTATATAATATTGCATTTCACGGGCTTTTATTTAAATGATCATCTTTTGGTATATAAAGTTGCCACCCTTTCACTGTAAGACTTTTCTTGGAAGTTAAAATCAAGTTGCACCTTCGGTAGCAAGGTTAGTATTTTAATTGTTATTGTTTTGTACCATTTCCATCCCTCCTATGGGGAGTGCACAGTTTGTGTGCAGTGTAAATTGTTAAAACTCTTAGTTTAAAGTAATCTGGTGTGTTGCAGATTTGCACCAGTGTAGTCTTTCAGAGGCTGTTGTGAGCGGTTGTAACTACGGCCGTGTCAAAAGGGAGTGGCAAGGTTCTCTGCCTGAAAGCTCATACAGTCAAAACTTGTTTCTTTCTGCCTCTGAATTAATTGTAACTTTGATATTTATAGGGTGCTTTCTGATTATAATTTTAAATCTGTTTATTTTAAAAAAAGCTTTTAGGCACTATTAAAGTGAATAAAATTCCCATTTGTTAAAAGAAATTTGGTTATGATTTCATCAGTTACTCCCTGGCAACTACTTCAATGTTCACATAGTGTGATTAAATGTGTTAATGTTCTTAATGAATCGCTAGTAAATGAAATAAATTCTTAAGAATATGGTTCAAGGACCTCTTTTTCTGCACAAGTACTGACTGACTCTAAATAGTTGAAGGATACATGCATCTACATCTACATCTATACTCCGCGAGCCACCTTACAGTGGGAGTTTCCACAAGTGAATGCTTAGTAAATGATTAACGTAGTGATAATTACATGTAAGACACGAGAGTAATCTGGCTAGTTGATACTGAGGTCAGGTATTTATTAGAAGCGTGGGTTCTGAGGAGCAGACTGTGTGGAGACCAGATTCTGGTTAATGCATTGTGATTGTAAATGGGTATCACATGCCGATCCAAGTGGCTCTCTAACTTTGTATTAGTGTCCCAGTCTGTAAACCCACTTATTGTTGAGTGTTGCGATTTTTGTTTGGTGTAGGAATCTGGTACACTCTCACAGAATCGAGTGTTCGACATGGAGCGTTGTAGAATTATGCAGTCACACGGAGAACAGTGTGAAAAGAGTTGACTGGTTTTCACTTTGAGTAATAGATACTCAATTAGCTACGATTTTAGCAAACACCTGAAGAGGTTTATTTTTGATTCTATTGTTTAAATGTTATGACATGAAATGGTGGTGGCGCATATAGCTTTTGTTTATATTTTTTGTGAATGTTGGATGCTTTATTGTGGGTCACTATTTGCTGTCACTAGTTCACTATCATCGACCTCTTATATGTACAAGTCAGATGAAGCAAAGGTGTGTCAAACTAAAATAAAAAAGTTTCGACTCTTAATTTCGAAGAAAATTAGAATCGCCCTCATAACAGAAATAACAGCAAAAGAACTTTTTCCGTAAAGAAAGCAGTAGGTCTAATGGCTCATGCCAATGATGATGCTTCCACCTATATTTACATTCAGAAAAAAAAAAAAAAACAGAATACCTTGAACGACTGGAGATAGGAGATTCATATTCATAGGACATATACATTAGTATCTTCTGCAGAAATGATTAGCATTTCAGTCACATAGGTTCAGCACGTGTCCTGTTGCCTAGTAGGCACACAGTCGGCCATGGGCCCTGATTACTTGTTCCATGCATTATGGCATAAACACATATAATGAGCCAATGGTGTCCTGTGACATAGCCATCCATGCTGCAGTCATCTGGTTACAAAGTTTATCTGCAGTGGTTGGCATTGTTGTGTCACAGCATTGCAACTGTTTCTTCACAATATCCTACACATTTTCGATTGGTGATAAATCTGATGATCCGGCGAGCCAGGGCAACAGGTTGAAATCCTGTGACACCAAGAAGGCATGCGTTCATGTAGCAACATGTGGTCATGCATTTCCCTGCTGAAAAATAGCGTCTGGGACATTGTGCAGGAAGGATACGGCTACAGGTCGCAGGACGTCATTCATATAGGTCACACTAGTCACAGTGCCTTGGACATGCACCACCTGTAATTTGTAATTCTACCCAATAGCACCCCACTTCATAAGGCCTTGAGTTGGAGGTGTATGTCTTGTGTGGATGCAGTCATCGTGATGCAAATCCCCTGTCTGTGGCGAATCTAAATGCGACCAACATTTTCAAACAAACAGAACCTGGATTCGTGTGGAAACACTATATGATGACATCTCCGACCACAGTGATATCATTCCATACACCATTGCCATCTAGCATGGTTCCACACATTCGTCAAAGGTAGGCAGAGAAACAGACAACGCGCACATAACCCATGCTGTAATAAACAGTGACAGACAACAAACGGCGAAGACTGTTACCCCTGATAGTGTAAGACCTGTTACACAATTCCAATGTTGTGCCAGAGCCGAGGATGACACAGATCTGTCCTGCAATGCCATTCGAATGAGGTGTCGATCATCTTGGAGGGTGGTCCGTGTGGTGCGATTTAACCCATCTCGTCATATTCAGTGGCCTTCCATGAACCATTCTGCACACACATTACACTGCCGAAACACCATCCTACACAAGCAGCAATTTCCTGGATGGATGCATCACATTCTCTCACACAAATCCTGCGCCATTTCAAATTTGATAGTATGGTTTGCGCATAGGTCTGTGAGACATCCTGCATGTCTGCTCAAGTCACACTGATCTGTTAACTTCGGTTTATAGTGACGATAGCTGCAGGCACATTTGACCGGTAGGTGTTAATGGACCATGGTACCAATGTTGACCATCACTCTGCGGGCCAACATGTTTCAAATGCTAATAATTGCTGCAGAACATATTACATACATGTCTTGTGAATATGAACGTCCTATCTCTAGTTGTTCAAGGTGTTCTTTTTCGTCTGACAAGGAAACCTCCCCATCGCACCCCCCTCAGATTTAGTTATAAGTTGGCACAGTGGATAGGCCTTGAAAAAGTGAACACAGATCAATCGAGAAAACTGGAAGAAGTTGTGTGGAACTATGAAAAAAATAAACAAAATATACAAACTGAGTAGTCCATGCTCAAGATATGCAACATTAAGGAATTTATGGGTTTAGTTGCGCCGTGGTCTCGTGGTTAGCGTGAGCAGCTACGGAATGAAAGGTCCTCGGTTCAACCCATGAGTGAAATTTTTACCTTCTTCATTTTCGCAAAGTTATGATCTGTCCGTTCGTTCATTGACGTCTCTGTTCACTGTAATAAGTTTAGTGTCCGTATTTTGCGACCGCACCGCAAAACCGTGCGATTAGTAGACGAAAGGACGTGCGTCTCCAATGGGAACCGAAAACATTTGATCGCAAGGTCATAGGTCAACCAGTTCCTCCACAGGAAAACACCTCTGGTATATTTTATACGACACTGGTGATGGCATGTGCGTCACATGATACGAATATGTTGTCGACCCACCTAACTTGTACACTTGACGAATGGATGAAAAGATTCTTCTACCTTGCCCGATTTAGGTTTTCTTGTGGATGTGATAATCACTCCCAAAAAAGTGATGAAAATATAAGAGTTTGTCACATAAACTGCAACAAATAAATGCAACAGTTTCACAGTGGCACAGTTTTCCCTGCGCTCTGTCAAAACATATGTTTTTAACGTTTTCAAATTCTTCCGCGTGTAGACCGTCAAATCCTGCATATGTCCAAGCAAATCTGAAGATGAACTGGAATTTTGAAGAGCGAAGTTGATTATGTGTGAGTACCTGAACTTTGATAATTGTCTCAAAATAAAAAACTAAACTGCACATTTGAGGGAAGATTTGAACCATGGACCTTTCGTTCAGCAGCTGCTCACGCTAACCACAGGACCACGGCGCTAGTAAGCCAAGGATGTACTTGATATTGCTTATCTTGCGCATAGACTACTCAGTTTGTATATTTTCCTTATTTTTTTCATAGTTCCACACAACTTCTTCCTGTTTTCTCGATTGATCTGTGTTCAGTTTCTCAAGGTCTATCCAATGTGCCAGCTTATAACTAAATCTGAGGGGGGTGCGATGGGGAGGTTCCCTTGCGAGCATGAGAGTAATACACACTTCTGCATGTTGTAGTAAAGGAGCTAAATATAGTTTTCATTTCTGTGTATGAGGCTCAATAGCATTTCCTCAAAAAAACTGCACAACTTTTTGACTACTGAAACTGAGATAAAACGCACCAAAACGCATCGATAGTAAAAAAATGTAAAAAAACTTACCAAAATTGCGATTCCTTGCAGAAATTATGCAAACAACTCTGCTCAGGACACAGTCAGGTAAGACTGACTGCTGTGTCATCCATCAACAAACGGCATCATGTGGATGCAGTATGAGGGGTGGTAGCCAACACTATGCTTTCCCACTGATGTCAGGTTATCAGACCTGGTGCCGATACTGCCCAGTCAGGTAGTGTAGCTCTTCAGATGGCATCATGAGGCTGACTGCAACCTGTTCCAGTCCTCTCACCAAGGAAAAATCAGAGGCAGTAGTATCTAGATAACAACTCTGGCTCAAGACCACATTTTTTAATCATTTTAAGATTTAAAATTGAGATTTTAGTTTCAGTGTCCATTTTTTAAAAATCTATGTATCCAGAAACTAAATTTTCATTTAATTAATAAATAAATTTATTCAATTAAAATTTATATTCAAAAAACGAAATTAGAAAAAATTTTAAAATGTTTGCAATTTCAACAATATGAATCAAATGATCTTTATGTTGTCTTTTACCTCGATAAATAAATTTTAATCCCACAATTATTTCTAGCTTATCATCTTCTAAAAATATTTTACTATAACAATCTGGAAGAGTAATTTTATATTTGTTTAAGAGAATATTAGCTCATTTTATTTGCTTTTATTCATATAGAAAAAATTAGATTTTCAATTTTTTTTAAAAAATTGAAACATTTTGCAAAACAAATTTTATATTTCTAATATTTTCCAGTTATGCAATTAAAAATTTTCAATTGCAATTCTATTTTGTCAATCATAAGTTAAATTCATTTTACTATACATAATTATATATGCAACTGTATCATTAAAAACGAACATAATTTTCCATCGTTTTCTGAGTAGTTAAAATATCCATTCTGGTAGTCATATTTATGATACAAATAGGATAAGTTTAAATAAAAATGAATATATTTCCATATACATCGTTATTTAATTGTGTCATTCATTTAAAATCTCCAAAAGCATCCTCAACTTTTAAAAATCCATTTGGAGGATCAAGATCCCATAATTCTTGAGGAAAAACTTCACTTCTTTCATTTTTAATGTAAATATCTTCTAATTTAATGTGGTAAATAAAGAAGAATCATTAACTAACTATTTTTGATCAGCTTGGAAAACAACAAAAAAGTAAAGCAGTGGAGTTCAGCTAAATTATATTAATTAGTAATATCTAGTTCATAATTTCTTTTTTCATTTAATCCAGCAAATTCAATTGTTTGTAGTTCAAAGAAAGATATTGGAATTTTTGGATTTATCTATCTTTGGATTGTTTAGTCTTTCTTGTTCTAATTAAAGTGCGTATTCTCGTTCATATTTAACACTAGTAACACAAATTTCAATACCTTTTACAATAGTTTTACTTTCTTTGCAAGTGTACCATTATTATCAGTAGTAGTCCACCGAAATATCGAACCTTCTAGATCTTTTCTTGGACTCCAAGTAAAAATTACAATTAAATCTCCTTCACAAATAACTTCTATAAAAACTTTTAAAAAATGCACAAAACCATTCTAATGGATAAACTCCTTCATTCAGTTTGCTTTGAATTTTTCACTGGTAAGAATATGTCCTTCCATAGTTAAATCATTTGATAGACATGAAGTTAACTGAAAATGAGTAGATGAAGTATTTCTATATATATGTATATATATATATATATATATATATATTTACTTTTTCAGTTGTAGTAACATCAAACAATTTTAACACATAATTATCAGGTACTTTAATATTCAGTTTACCATCATATGCTGAAAATTCCATTCCATCTGTGTGACTAACATCAAAGGTCTAGTACAATTTAGAATAATTAGGATGAATCCACCCATCATCAATATTAATAGTAATTTCTATTTCCTTCTTGGGAACGTCTAAATTACTTTTCTTTTCTCATTAACTGAAGTTAGTAAAATTGATATCTCTCAATTTGGTTTATTATTTATTCAAAAAAATTATAAATTCATTTTGAAAATTATTACTACAAAAGCACCACTCAAGTCAATCAAATTATTAATTTCATCAATGGTAGTAACTTTTAAATTTAAAAAGTATAAACAATCTGAATATTTATAGGATAACCTGGTTTGTAAATTATTAGTCCTCCAAATTTAGCATTAGGTTTAAATGAAGAAATAATATTAGTTTCATTATGAAAATGATCATTATGTTTAACAAATATTTCATTTATTAATTCCAATGGAATAATTTTAGGATCATTACTTGGAATCCCTTTTTATTAGCTTCAGTAGTTTGATTACTAAATCTTAACCGTCACCAATAACATCTTGTTTATCTACAAATAAATTCATTTTTCTTTCAATAATAACACTATTTAAAATTTTATATTCCTTAATGTTTTTTTCGATAGAATATATTTTTCCAAATCTTTCGAACTAGATTTACCAATGAATTCCTATAATATCTTCATTCATATATAAATTATTATTTTCTGTATTAATATTTGATGCTAAAAAATATGTTGGAAGAGTTAATCTTTCTTGTCACAGATAGATTATTCCTCAGTTGAGATAGAAATGGTGTAAATAATTTACAAATTAGGAACCAAAAACCAGAATTCCTAAAAAAAATAGTAAACACAGTAAACTTTCACCAAATTCTATTTGAAGTTCAATAATAAAACAAAGTGGTTGTGGAAAAACAATACTAACAAATGGTAACAATATTCTAGCGCCAGAATGGTATATTGGAGTAAAATTAATCAGTTGTAGTTTTATTCTAAAACTTTAGATCAGCCAAGATAATGAGACATCATAAGAAAGATGTGAATAAGTTGAAGATAAAATTAGCAAAAAATTGCTACTTCCATTGTAAGTAAAAATGAAATTATTCCATTAGATGAATGTGATTATAGTTGTAGTTTTTCATGCCTTCATTCTCGAAAGTTAATATATAGCTAGAGAATATTTTAGTAGAGGTAGACATAAAGGAATATATTGTCTTATATGTAGCTCAATCTTATTCAAAAATACCAAAATAATTAGCTAGAGATTATTTTAAAATTTTGAATATTAACAGATAAGATGATATAACTTTATATCATATATATCATGAATTTCTTGAGGGAGAATTAAAATTTAATGGTTTAAAGAAATGTGTAAAAAATGTTGGAATTTAGCTGAAATTCGTTTTAATAGTGAGTCATTGAACAAATACGAAAATAAGTTAAAAATAGAAAAAGCAAAAGGCAAAGATGTTAAAAAATAAATATAAGTCAAAGAATATTATAAGTTTTTGGATTTCAACTTGTTGCTATTTTTAAATGTATTGGTGAACAAGCAGTTGAATTCAATAGTGATAAACTGAACATTTCTGAAAGAGAATAAGATTGTACTAATGGATTAATGAATCTATTAACTGAAAAATACACTACTTTCGATGATTTAGGTAAATATTTTAATCCTCTTCATTTACAAAGCTATGCCAGAAAAATGTTCGATTTAATTGCTGTATATTCTGATAATAATCCAAATAAAATTAAATAAACTAAAGGTAAGACATATAATATTGATAAAACATTGTTGAAGATTATTTTCCTAGTTTTTCAGAAAAAATCTTGATGTTTCATTTCAAATGCTGGTGAAGGTTGAGAAAAAAATATTCAGAATTCGGTTTGTAAATAGATTGAGAGATTAACAGTTACTTATGGTCAATAATTGCCTAGAAGTAAAAATTTATGTAATAAGACAGGAGGAATAACAAAAATGTTTACTAATAAATTTACTGATTTTATTATTAACAACTGTAAACGTATTTCATATTTTATTAGAATTTTGAAACATTTACGACATATATTTTGGGAAAGTGAATATGGGAAAGGCTTACCTAGTGATGCAGATAATGATTTACCATTTGAAACGAATTTGCCTTGTAATATTTGGTGGTAACCTGGAACCAAAGCATATAAAAGACTAGTTGCATGACCCAGGAATAGATGAAGTTTATGAAACATGAAAACAACATGACATCACTTGTCATTATCATAAAGATTTAGAATCTAGACATTGAGCTGTTACAAAACTTCAGCTACCTCCAAAAGAAAGACCGTTTTTCCAAACGATTAAGTTGGTAAAAAAATTAGGTTCAACTGCAGTTAGGGGAATAATGTATGGTAAACGAAAACTGATGACTTCGATTAAATTTTGATGAAAATGGCTGGGGTTATACAAAAATTCATTAAATTTTTAATCAACATATTATAAGCTAGATAACCATATTTAGCAGCTATTGGTTCACTCACTGGTGGTCTGCCAAAACTGCAAATGCTATTATGAACAAGAAAAAAGCTGATGAAAGGCAACAAGATCAAGAGAGATATTCTAGCAATGGAAAAGATGGGAAATGTATGTAGAAAAAATTAAAAATTTAATTGTCCTTTATCTAATTGTGAGACTTAAGGAATTACTTGTACAATCAAAACTTAAATAATAGTATTATGGTTAATTAATTACCTGATAAAAAAATGAGAATGTGGAATAACAAGTTTAGATACATCTAATCATATTCATACTCATTGGTTCTGTTATTATAAACATAAAAAATAATATTTGTTTTCGCTTCATTTCGTGGTAATACACCAAAACAGCTGGCAAATAGCTTAGAAAAAATTATTATTTCCAACATCAAAAAGGTACCAAATTTTGATGAAAGAATATGTGCTCATTAGGGGTTTATTTATTTAAAAAATTTAGAGTATGCATTACGAGGTAATGATACTTTAAATTTGTTAAATCGACATGTTTTGAATACCTTATATGCCCAACTCCATAACGATTTAAAGAAATTGAAGATTATAAATCATTAGACGCAAAATGCTAATAATAAAATCACTAAATTTATTAGTAAACATTTTTGTTATTCCTCCTATCTTATTACATAAATTTTTACTTCTAGGCAATTATTGACCATAGGTAACTCTTAATCTCTCAATCAATTTGCAAACCTAATTAGTTTCAAAATTTGATTTTCAAAAAAAGTCAGTTTTCAATCAAAAATTAGTAATATTTATTCAATACTTGATCTAATAATTCAGGAAAAACTAGCATAAGAATTTTAAAAAGTGAAACAATTACTACACTCATTTGAAACAAAATATTAAGATATTCAATTATCAGTCGACTTAAAAATAGATAATGCAATTAAAGAATTTCATGAAGAATTATATGCCATTTTTAATGCAACTAGAGGTTATTTTAATTTTAAAGGTGGCAGAACTATGACTGTAAAAGATCCAATTGATGTAAAAGATGCAGTGAACAAACATCATTATGTTAATAAGTCAAAGAATTTTGTTACTACATTTGAATAAATATAAGTATTTCAACAGAGTTGAATAATTATACAGTACATGCAAGTTAATCACCTCAATAAAACTAAACTAACTAATTGTTTTACAAAAAGGGCAAATAGAAAAAGGTGTTTTCAGAATATTTCTCAAAAACAGATTTAATTCCATATTTAAATGAGTATAATAGTCTTGTAGGAAAGCATCTGATAAACGAATAATTTAATCTACTTTTATGACTGGAGGAAAATAAAAAATGCACAATTTCAATGAATGTGGTCATATTCTTAAAAAGTTGCTGTTTTGGTAAAAATATAAACATAAATTAAATAATTAATGATTCTGATCTCTCAATGAGTGTTTATAAGAAACTTTCAAAGTAACTCCTGCGCGCAATCAATAAAAAATATTGTGCAAATCTAATTTCCTAACTGCATGACTAAAAGATTCTGTTAAAACTGTTCCTGTTGAAGTAAACTTCGTTATATATGGAGAATTAATTTTATTATTTTTATTCTATATAAATGGATAATCAAATCAATTGTTCAAAATGTAAAAAGTGTGCTGAAATTGACACCCCTCATAGAGCAACAACTAAAAGTGGAAAACCAAGAATTGAGGGTCTTTGCTCAATTTGTAAAATTAAAAAAAATGCAAATTTGTTAAAATTCTCCTACATAATAGATTAATTACTAATGAATAGAGTGTAAAAAACATAAACTAATGAAAAAAATTTAAAAGGAAAAATGTAATTTCATTGAGAATAAGTGATTTATTGCAAGCTCATTTAGTCAAAATGTATTTTGGAAAATTAATATGATTTGCAAAATTAAATATAGGAAATAAAAACTTATAAAATGTTATAGACGTTTTTCAAAATTTGCATGAACTATTCCACTTACAATACAAAGGTAAAAATTAGTTTATTCTTTTGAAAACATATTTGAGGCTCAAAAACCGAAAAAATTACATTCAGATAATTATGGTGAATTTTATAATTACGAATTTCAAAAATGAATGAAAAAATTGAATATTAATCATTATTCAACTTATAGTTAATTAAGAATAGCTCTTGTTCAAAGATTTAAAAGAAAATTAAAATATCACTATAAAAAATATGACTTACACAGACATTATAAATGGGTTCAAGTGGTTTCGAAATAGGTTGATGAAAATGGTAACACAACACTCAACAATAAATATGGGACCAAAAGATTTAGACAACAATATTAAAAATTTTGTGAAAACTGTTCATGTAACAAAACTGTATGATACTAATGCTAAGTATAAAATAGTTGATAAAGTAAGAATAAGTAAATTATAAGATATTTTTGAAAAGGGATATACAACAAATTAACCAAGAGTATTAATTGAAATTGAAGCTTTTATTCATACTAATCTTATCACTCTTAAATTGAAATACTTAAATGGCGATGAAATTAAAGGAATTTTTAAGAATAAGAGCTACTGAAAACGACTATTCCATCTGCTTATGAGATGAGGTATATGTTAATTAAGGATGTTCTGATAATTCACACAAAAGTTGGGTAAAAAGAGAACATGTAATTTTATAGCTTTTTTCCATTACTAAATATTGATGATTTTTCAGTATTGCAAAACTAGGCAGATTATAAAATTTTGATATTTTATGGCATTACTTAATGAAAATTTTTAATGTTTGGTATAGCATATATTATTCATTATGCTTATCGTTTTATTAAAGGAGATAGAGTATATTCTGATATTTAAATAAAGGTTAACAAAACGAATTTAACACAGAAAAATTTGTAAATTATAAATTTGATTTTATTTAATCTACTGATTTGAATGAATGTATATAAAAATCAGTATGATTGTCATTTATAAATTAATTACGAAAAAATAGTTGCAAATTTAGCTTTACTATCTAAGAAAAAATGTTAAGATTAATTAAATTGAAATACAAATGCCCTTCTGCAAAAATATCAAAAATATTGAAATAATTTCAATGAAAAACTATTGTCAACATATCTTAAATTCTTAGAATAAATTATTTGAATTAGGTACATAACTAATACTTAAAACTCTTCACAATTTGGAGGGCTATTTCAAATTTGATTTATTTGTTTTCCAGTATTTCTGAATTGTGTTCGAATAATACAAGTATCACAATTAACTTTATTTTCACGATATCTTATAATAACAACACCAAGTCTTAAATTTTCATCAAGTGTTCGAATTAAACACATGGAAATAAACGACCTATTTGTTCATTTATCTCACGTAAAAAATTTCTACAGTTCTATATTTCATTTGATTATTATATATTTATAGCTAATTTTAATTTGATGGTGTAAGTGATTTATTTACCTTCTATAAAGTTGTTTTACATTAATCTAAATTTTATATTCACTCTGATTGCGGCTTGATGGTAAAGTATCTTAGAAAATCTAATCATGAAAAACTTCTGGTAATGCAATTGTGGAGTTCATAATAACACAGTACAAACCTTCATTTATAAATGTTGTATCGGATTGTAAGTATATCTACGAGTTACAGATAATTTCTTTATATATTTCAACATATTTAGTTTTTAACATCATCATCTTAAGCTTTTCTACAGTTAGAAAATTCTAATATACCAAACATATTGTTTATTTGATGGACTAATTTTTCATTATTAATATTAACACTTAGCAATTTAGTTCTAAATTACTACTTTATATACAATAAAATTTTGCTTTTATTTTTTTATTCTAATAAAACTGTTCTTATATAATTTGGGAGTGAACGTATAATAATTTATCCATTGGGCAAACAACAAATACTAATTATTTTAGAAATAAAATTACAAATAAGAATACATCTACATAATTGGGTAGTATATACTATATAAAAAGGAAATTACAAATAAGAATACATCTACATAATTGGGTAGTATATAATATATAAAAAGGAAACAAAAAATATAGAAAAATTATATGAACATATAAAACAACTTCTTAACTAATGGAATAAAAAACAATCACTTGAGGATATTGCAAAAGAGGAGTTAAAAACTCTTCTAAACAACATCATAACCATGACTGTAATCAATCAAAATAAGGAAGTCAGCTTTCAATTATCTTAAACATAAAGGTACTATCACAAACTTGTATATTTTGTGGAAAAATATTTTGTAAATTATATGTGAAAAATCACAAAAATTACCATATCACAGAAAATATTTAAAATTAATTAATTTTTATTTTGTTATTTTTTTATTTAATCTTCTATGCATTGTTTAATTCTCATTGTTATCATTTAAAATTTCATTTGCCAAATTTGTAATGTTCTTATTGTAAAGTATTAATACTGTTTTGTAATATAATACATTTATCATTGTCAGAATGAACACCATAAGCTAGTAAATATTGAATATAATATGGGATAAAATTAGCACTCTGGAAATTAATATTACAATCTTCATGAGCACTACTGCCATACATTTCTGTTAAATGACTATGGTTTCTTGCTTTTTCTCCTTTAGTAAATACTTTTTCACAAATAAAACAAGTTTTTCAACTTTTTAAATTTATTTTATCCTCATTTGACATTACCATTGAAACATTTCGACTATATATTTTTTTATTTCTCTAGATTCTTGTTCTAAAGCTTCAACGAATTTTTCCCTGCATCTTTATCAATATAATTTCAGTATTCTTATAACAATCATTAGAATATTTTACATAATACCTAAATGAATATGAAACATGTTTTTGATAATTACTAATATTAGTTTTTTCTGGATTTGGTTCTCAACTGTTAACATCTGTTATAATTTGCTTGAATTTCAAAAGTTGTATCTAATGAATTATTATATTTTTCAAATTTAACTTTTTATCTCTTTTAGGCATATTTACTTCTACTTCGTTCTTTACAATTGTGTGAAGATAGACTAATTTTTCTACTGGAAAAATATCTTAAACACCTATCACAAGGATAAATTTTTCTATTTTGTTGACTTGGTTGTGACTTAATTAATTTAGATAGATTTTTATCCAAAAATTATACAGACTATTTTCTTCTCGAATTAAAAGGTGATTATCTTGTTTTTTATTGTTTGGTAAAGAATATATACAATAAAGTTTTCATCATAAGTGTGCAAATTAACTGAATTTTAGATGCCTTTTCAAATTTTGGAATATCTCTTAACTGGGCAGGAAAATCAATTTTCTCTTTTTCAAAAATTTAATCTAATTATTTATAATTGTTATCTCCTGCTACAATATCATTTTCTGAATATAAAGTTGTTTGGTTGAATAAGGATAACGTTTTTGAACTGTACATTTATTACAGCTTTCTTGTCTTGGTAAATCGATATAAGAAGATCATAAAATTGTTTTGTATCTATCAACATTTGATTCCAAGCTATGTGTATAAGATAAAGACCAACCAGATTTCCTTCTTTGCATTTTTCTGTTTCAGTTCAGAATTTATTTGTTCTTCTAAATCAGTTGTTCTTGACAAATCTCCATACTTTCTTTTAAAATTATATTCTTTTATTACCTCTTTATTTTTGAAATTATAATAAAATTGCGCAGTAACTTGATCTATCTTCTTTGTATTAAGATATTGTTAAATTTAGTGACTACTTTTTTAATTTGATTAAAAAATTCTTGTGATTTAACATTATTGTCATTATTAATATCACAACTTATTATTCTCTATATAAAAGCAGAAGCTTTTTTTAAATTCATATAAGTGATTTAAAATTATTGTCATCATCTATAAAATTGAAACTAGGTAAATTTTTTGTTTCATTTTTAAAATTGATCTACTAGTTTTTTGAAAATAATACTAATTATAGATACTATTAATTTCGTCGTCATGTCTATTGTAAGATGGATTAATTGTTGTTTATGAAGTGTGGAACAATTTTTTAAACTTTTTATTTTACAGATCTGATAAACTACTTTTACGTATTTTTAATTCCATTCAATACCTTTATTATTAATAGTGTTCTCAAATTTTATGATAAGATCAATTATCTGTTGATTGTTAAATTTAAAGCATTTTTCTTTTAAAGATTTTTAATATATATCGTATTTGTTATTATTAATATGGTCAACAGGATTTAGAATAAGACTGAGTAATTTTACTGTATTAAGTTTAGGGTAATTGCTCATTTTTTTAGTTTTACATGTTGTTCAAAATTCTTTTGTATTTTAATATCTTAATTCACTCTCTTCATTTCTTTCATATTGAAATAATCAATAAATTCCCATACATTTTTTCTAGTTACATTTCAATTAGCTTATTTTTATAACTAATTTCTAAGTTATTATAATTTAATCTGCACTTTTCTGTACAATAGTTTTCTAACTATGGAATACCTAAGTTTCACTGTATATTTTTCTTTTGCTTTTTATTTATATTGAAAAATATAGATTTTTAAAAATTGAGATGTTTACAATTCAAATGTAGCATTGAGCTTTTAATTAAAACATTTACAATTGAAATGTACCTTTGACTTTTTAATCAAAGCATTTACAATTGAAATGTGTATTTGAAAATTTCAATCGATGATATGAACAGATAAGGTTTCACAGTGCTTATTTATAAAAAGAAAAATTTATTGATTTCTAACTTTATAAATAAATGATAATTTGATTTGTAGATATAGATATACTTGATCTAAGAGAGGTAATTTATACAGAGAAGATGTATTCGATTTTTTGTTTTTAAATAAATGAAATTCTGAAAAACCCAGTTTTGGTGAGCTTATTTATTAACAAAAATATATTAACCTTTTTATTTTTTAAATAAACGAAAATTAAGGTTGCATATATATAAATTTTAAAATGGAGGAAATAGTGAAACTAAGATCTTGGTTTTATATCAGAGATTTTTATAAAATTATTCTCTTTGTTCCAGAATTGCCATCCAGGTACTACTCCTGGCAGCACCAGGCGTTGAATCCATGTTATCACTTGGGGATTGAGCTAAGCTGATGGTTCAGATTAGGGTACAGACAAGAAAATGTATGGCGTGAAACAATAGAATAATTGTTCAAGTTTATCCATTATGGATACTTAAGGACCAGTGACTATTTATTCAACAGAAATACAGGACGCAACCAGTCACTTTTCCAAAATAGTTGTTTATTCGATGAACCTATTTTCGAACCTTTTCAAGCTCCTATTCAGACAGTGAAATGGAGATTACATGATTTGGTGGACGAATATACTACCGGTTTCCTTGATAGGACCTTCCAGGATGGCTTGGGTATGTTCCTGTAGCTCAACATTGAGGAATACAGTGTAAGGTTGTTGCTTTATTTTGCTATGAAAGCGGTACTGATAGACAATAAAAGTGGGTTAAAAGCTGTGAGCTGTCTGGAAAAGTTAACCATGCATTACTGCACAACTGTTTCACCAGGTATCTAGTCTAGGTTTACCAAATTTCCAAACAGACTAACATTAATTATAATCTTTTAATAGTCATACAACAACCAGTACTATATATATAGAAAAGATAATTTAAATAAAAAGAAAGAAATCAGTTTATATTTGGAAATTTGTTTTAAGATTGATCATTGAAATTTCAGCATATTAAACTCGATTCATAACTAAGCTGGTGCCTTATTTAGGATTGTGAAAATGTGAGATTGTAATCTTATGGAACACATCAAATATGGACCCAAGATTGGGAGACTGCATACAACACTGCATTCATAAAATAACACACGAAGAACGTTGAAACATATGCTAGAGGAAAATAACCACAACCAACCGATTCAATTTTCACCAAAAAAAATTACGTTCGTAGCACAATCCTGTCCGTCATGTAATTACCACACACTGGTATACTAAATTCATACTAACTCTCTGTGATATCTTCCCAAAAAGAATAGCTGAGGGCTACTTTGATGATTACACCACATGCTTCATGTGGTCAACTTAGTTTACACAAAGCGTGTAACTCCACAATAATTTTGATAATGAAAATAAATTAGATCAAAAAGCAATTTACAAAAGAAAAACCTCGAACTGGTTACTAACGTCTTACTATTAACCTGATAGGTCAAACAGTTATATAAGCTCGTGGTATTGGTCTCGCAAAGTACACCCCACGTGGGTTGAACATAAAGAAAAGTTGCTATATTGAAAAATTTTGTCAAGACGAGACGTTATATTCACACAAGCATTCGCATTTAAGATTGATCTTAGTTAGAGTTACTGATCAACACGTGGTTCCACTTTACTCACAAAGTAGTGACAAAGCAACTGCCGGAAAATAATCTGAACTTCACACGAGAATTACACTGCACTGAAATTTAAGATAACATTAGATATTTTAGAGCTAAACCTGAAATAAAGGTGATTAAATTTTCAGTTAGGCTGAACTTAAGAAATCCATTGTCCTACAGACTTAGCAGACACGCTCTTAGCTGGAGATCTTACCACTTGAGACGCTCGCCACGGACTGACTGACTGGTCCCTTCCTGAGGGGTGGCTCACAAATACAAACGGAAGTGGCCAGAGGGGCAGCTTCCTATACCAACATGACAACGGACGGACAGGACCATACTAAGGATAGAAACCTCTTTGCTTTTAGAAAGCGTAGTTACCTGTTCCGACGTTGGTCCTACTGTTCTCTAGCAGACAGGCTTGTCTGCTACCCTCAAGCATGCAACTAGAAATACATTTGCTCATTCATCCTCTCACACAGAAGGGAAGGGGGATGACAGTATCTTATCATATACAGTATATAAAAGAAAGCGGAAGTAGGTTCCGTATGAGACTGTGTGACATGAATTACATATAAACTGTGTTTTAAAGTGTAGTAGTGTGACAGATTGTTCTTGTTTATGTGTAAAAGTAATACATTCCACTACGCAGTCTCTTCCCAGATAGTCAGAAACGCCACAGTAAATTTAGAAGAGGAATTTATGCCGTAAATGACAACAGATTTAAGAAATTAAACATGAAAGGAATCCAACAGAGACCTTTCATAGCCCGAACGCTCCGGGAAAAGACTGTTCAGGGAATTTTCTGGCCATGGTAGGACATTCCCAAGAAGGCTTCTCACACCCTACTTAACCAAAAGTGTAAAGAAAAGGCAAAAGGTCACCAGCTACTTGCTAAAACACATTAATTTCAACAAATCTTTAAAATCTACTAATTTCAAACAGAAAAAAAGAACACAATCTGTGACACCTATTTAAAAGATAGTGCATACCTAATTCGGTCAGCAAGTAAAAACAATGGTTCCTGTGTCATTAATATGAAAGCAATTTCTGGTTGTTACCCTTATGGAGTTCACCAGTATTTGCTCATTGCAAGAGCCAACTGATCACAGGAAAATTTATGACTGTTTATTAACAAGCAAAATTTACGGAAATAGCAAAGGTGCCACAGCAATTGAAAAAGAACATGAAATAACATCAGTATTATAAAGCAGAACACTACCTTGCACAATCCGCAAAAAAAAAGATAAGAGAAAAAACATGTTTTACAAAGTGGTTATCGCAAAAAAATACTATATTTTATAAAACTAATAATTTGTATAATTAAAATAACTTTGTGGCACTAATTTAATCACTCTACTATATTTCAGTTAGTTAGCAAACAATAACCACTGTGTCATTATACTGAAACTACAATTAATTATGTGATTGTTACCCTTATGGGGTTCCTCACTATAAATATGCCCCATGCAAAAGCTAATCGATAACAGTCCAGTGAGAATGAATAGCTATCTGATAAACGAAGCAATGCCACAGGAATGAATTTATGAAACAAAATATCGCAAATCTAATACATCACACAAGAACAAACATTGATCAATAAAACAGCTCTGAAAGTACCATAGTCAACATCTAAAAAAAAACACCAATGAGTAAAACACCTGCAAAATACAAGAGCCAAAGTCTAAAAAAAAAAAAACAATAAATAGAACACCTGCAAAATACAAGAGTCAGTCTAATAAAAGCCAATAAATCGAACCCCTGCAAAACACACGAGTCAAAGTTTCTGTGACAGAAACACACGTATATGCACTGGACTAAGAACCGTATAATCACTATTCACTGACACACTCAGTACTTCCACTGTTCCGAGGCACAATATAAGAGGCGGGGGAGGGGTTCGTCACCGCAGCTGTCAGTAGGGATTTTTGTCCATCTGTTGCGTGCAATCCCGCCGTCTCTGCCCCCTCATGAAGTTTCTCTTGGTGGCCCGTGTCACGTACATCTCGATTTGGTACCATGTTTGTGTTGTCAAATTCGTGCGGTATCCTCGATTGACACACCAGGTTGATATTCCTGGGCAAGGATGACACTTAATGGCTCTTCTTTGTGCCATTCTTAGCTACCAGAGAACATCGAACTATGATTTACCGTCGCTTGACAGTGGGCATCCGCCAGGAAATGTTGATAGGCGTCATTGAAGTCTGCCAGTTTCTCTGGACAGTATGTGTCAAAAGTTTCCACGCCCCTTGTGCTGTTCCATTCTTGAGTTATCCTCAATTGGCTCGCTGGTTTGATATTCCTGGGCAAGGATGACACTTAATGGCTCTTCTTTGTTCAACCCTTAGCGACCAGAGAACATCGAACCATTACCGTCGCTTGACAGTGGGCATCCATCAGGAAATGTTGATAGGCGTCATTGAAGTCTGCCAATTTCTCTGGACAGTACATATCAAAAAGGCTCCACGCCCCTTTCTCCCCTGTCTTCTGTCGTTTCACCGCGGCCGTCTCGTCACGGTTGTGTGCATGTGGTGCTTTGCCAGCAGATGGATTTCCGCGCGGTGGACCGCTCGCCCATCTCAGGTCATCGCCTCCAGGAAGGGTCGCACGGGGCGGCCGCCCATTAGCTCCACGTGCAAGGGAAAGTGTTTGCCGCGTACCCTTCTTTTGTTGTCGGCCGCGCTCCCGAAGTGGCCCGGTTGACAGCGTGTCCTAGTTTACAACTAGCCCTCCTCGTCGCTGCTCCCGCTGTCTCGTAAGAGTTTAGCCGGTTCGCTTTCACGCTCTCAACTGCATTCACAGAAATTGTTCATCATACTTATGTGATTACAAAATGTCATACATAATACCACTTCATATTGTCTTTCACAATTTTTAAGAACGAAAGTGAGACTTAATTTTTTTTTAAATAAAAAAAATTACATGAATCGACAATATAAAAATAAAAGTTAAATGACTTGACAATATAAAAAAATAAAAGTGAAATGACTTGACAGTATAAAAATAAAAATTAAATGAACTGACAATATAATATTTAAATCCACATCACTAATGTGGTTCACTTACGTTTTAATAAATCAAATGCTACTTATTAATTCACTAAAATGAATAGGATTATGCCTTGTGCAAGTATAGGTCAGGACAGTATAGGGTTCACATGTTATTTACACACACACATGCGCACCTGTTGTCTATTCTACAAACTAACTACCCATAAACATGCATTACTCAAAATTCTACTTCTATCCACTACTAGTTAATCCAACAAGCTACTTCAATGCTACTTCAACAAAGTGTTTACACCACTACAACATTGTTCTAATTTGTCCTCTTCCTGACGCTCGCCGCATGTGTCTTGTCACATAATAAATATGGAGAACTTTCCTTAAACATACACAGTAAAAAGAACAATGGTTATTTGCAAATCAAAACATTTATACCAGTTCACACACCTGATAAGAGACTCGCAATTATACATTTATCATACTTATATTTTCACACACAAAACAGTAAGAAAATTTCATCTAAAATTATGTTATCACAAGAGTTAAGATGACTCTGAGAAGGTAAATTTTTTTTTTTTACCCATTTTGCTCCAATTTCGTTCCTTCTTTATGTTACCTTTCGCTTCCAAATCAGTTATTTCGCCTGTGGTGGTTATTCTGGATTCATTTCTCATGAATGGCAAAATTGTGGTCTCCTCTATTCTGTAAAACAGTTTCATCTTAACATATTGAACTTACAACAGACGCAAAAGATCCGAATCCTTCTGT
The DNA here is from genome assembly GCF_021461395.2 of Schistocerca americana. Lineage (NCBI taxonomy): Eukaryota > Metazoa > Arthropoda > Insecta > Orthoptera > Acrididae > Schistocerca > Schistocerca americana. Next base: position 22,588,932 of record NC_060124.1, read on the forward strand.
AGTTTAAATGACAAATGTTTTGCTTCATCCTTATTATATTAAACAAAGCTTTCCTTCGGTCGCATAATCAAAATTATTTATTCTTCCTCTACCTTCAAGAGGGAAATTTCCTCAGTACAAATCATATAGGCTGCAATGCATCCCGCACCAGCGAAAACAGTAAGCTGTAATGCTCACAGCATCAGCAAAACACATAAACGTCTCTTTTCTAGGACAAGTATTAACGCAGAATAATTTTTTAGGCTCTGGCTCAACATCAATCAAGACTACGGAAAGGATCCATGTTTCTGTTCCATTCTCCATTTGCTGAAAAACTGCTCTTATTTGACTACCACAATAATATTTCAGGGCCACGTAAATTACACAAACCACAATTCTTCTTTCACCTTGAAGGGAAGCAATATACTGACCAAATCCACAGACAGCACTTTACATACTCAGCTATAAAGAACAAAAAAGACATATATCATCAATATTAACATATCATCGCATATTGGGAAGCCATTGGTTAAACAATAATATTATCACATCCTGTTTTCAAGATTCCTTTCTCAGAGTTCTCCTATCTTAAAATATTCATACAGCACGCATACTATAGTAAGAGATCCTCATTTATACTGACAGATATAGAATAGTAATAGATAGATAGTAGCACTGAAAGCAGAAAATCGGAAACAAGGCTACTAACAGCTGGGGACCTGGGTTTGCCAGACCCATAATACCCACAGATCGGATATTCCCCTGAGTTTTGCATTAATTCAACACAGATCTTGCTTCTCTCAGGAGCGACTCTTTTCAATTTACACAAAAAAAACATAAACAGCATTTCACTCGTTCACAAAGAAACCTTTTATCTTCACATTTGAACCAACCTAAATCCTAATTGCACAAGGAAAGAAAAAAAATTAAAAACATCATTTCAATCAATCTCATAGAAACATCTTTATCATTATTTTTACCAACATATTATTCAAAATGCATTTATCACAAATGTAAACTAATCAATTATTTCTCTTCACCGTCCTCTCTACTCCTCATTGCCCTTTCTACTCATTTGGCATGTCGCTCATTTGTTCCGATTGGGCGCCTTCTGGGCTGATCATTTGTCATTGCCGGTTTCGTTCATTTCCATTTGCTGGATTATGTCTAGGGTTGGCCGGCCGAATTTCAACATCATGAGGTGCTCCGCCTACAGTCCTATTCCCACCGTGTTCACCGTAGTATCGATTCTGGTTGCCGTAACTGTTGCGTTCACGATCCTGTCCACATCCTCGATCATTTCCGTTGTTCCACCTGTGTTCGCGACTGTTACCCCAGTTTCTGTACGGCCTGTCCCGACTATTGTTCCGTTCGCGTCGCGACGACCAGTCACGCCGTTGATTAGTACTACGGCCACGACTGCGGTCGCGCTGCTGTGCCCCGTAATAACTTTGTGCCTGATTAGACGGGCATTCTCCTGTATTGTATTCCAACTCTTGGAGAAGTGTCTTAAACGTTTCCACGTCCTCTTTGCATCGTCCCGCAAGAATGACGTGGCGCAAGTGCATCGGCAATTTGGTGATGCATATCCTAATTAGTTCCGCAGGCCCGTATGGGCCGTATAAAAATTGATCTGCCTGCAGCATGCGGTCGAATAGGCGTGCAGGGCTGCCGAAACCAGACTGGTTCAAATTTGGCAGCATAATTATGCCATGTTTGACCCTATCTTGTGCCGCTTCCGACCAATAGGCAGACAGAAAGGCTTGTCGAAACTCCCGAGTGGAGTTGCAGTGACGCACTGCCGACCTCATGCGAATCGCCGGTTCGCCTTCCAAATAGCCACACATATATTCTATCTTATGTGAACTTGCCCAGTCGGGGGGAAGACAAAACTCAAATTGCTCGAGCCATGCTCATGGATGTAATCCTTTTTGCGAATTTCGAAATATCTCAAACTTTCTTAACGTAAGGAAATGTTTGAAATCAAAGCCCCGCATTTCCTCCTGGCGAGGCCCTTGAATGTTTCTATTTTTCTCATGTCTGCCCCTCAAATTACATTCTTCCCTGTCGTCAAAATCACCCTCGTGGCCGGAGTCCCTCTCTGCACTGTTCGTACGGCTATTTTTAGTGCTATTGGCGAGTTCGGAATCACACGCCATGCGGTTTTCCAGATGCGCCATGTGTTCTTGTAATTCGCCTGTTACAGCTTTGTGCTGCCTGTTCACTTCGAACTGTCCCTTCTGAAATCTAAGAAGCGAACGCACTTCTTCGGTCTCTGCGGCCGCTACCGGTGTAGTATTGTTCTCGCTTTCCATCAGCTTCATTGTGCCTACAATGCCCGCTAATGCCGCAATCTTATCATGTATTTGTCTCTTGTCCTCCGCCCCAGTCTGCTTCAATTGTTCTACTTGCTGCTCCAGCGCGTGAATCGCTAGACTGTTGTCCGCTATTGTGTTGTTAACGGACGTGGGACAATGCGTTTCCGCCTCTTGGACCCTCGAGAGTACCTGCTGGTGTTCTATTTGGCATTCTTCTCTCAGCGCTTGGAAATTCCTAAGTAGCTGTTCTTCGCCCTCTTTCGATTCCGCAACGCGACTCCGCTTGCCCTGTTCTAAGGCTTGCAGACGATCATCGATTTGTTCAAATGTACGACCTAATTCTTTCATAATATCACTTTTTATTTCACTTGTCAGATTGTTTATTCTTTGTGAGATATCATCGGACACTCTCTGCATCGACTTGTCAACTTCATTTGTCTGCTGGATTAGTTTTTCGTCTATTTGTTCGCCTAGCTCTCGGATCGATTTTTCTGATTTCTGCGTCATTTGTTCGCCTATCTCGCGGATCGATTTTTCGGATGATTCTTTTTATTCTCGAAACGATTTTTCTGATTTCTGCGTCATTTGTTCGCCTAGCTCGCAGATCGATTTTTCGGATGATTCTTTTTGTTCTCGAAACGATTTTTCTGATTTCTGCGTCATTTGTTCGCCTAGCTCTTGGATCGATTTTTCAGATTTCTCTGCGTTTTCTTTATTTTGTTGCAATAAGGCTTTCATGAGTTCTGCCAAATCAATTTGGTTAGTTGGAGGCAAACTAATTTCTGGCTCTGATGTGAGCCCGTTCGTCCTGTTTTGCATTTCCTCTGAAGTATTCCCCATTGCATTTTCGGAACCGTCCGGCGTGTTAATATTCGAAATCAAATTATCCCCATGGTCCATGTTGCTTAAGTTGACAGACCACTTACTTTTAGCTTGGTTACGTGTATGTATTAGTGCAATTTATACCCGGTACGCGACACACTAATCAAAATAATTGTGTCCCCCAAAAATAACGACAGTCACACGAAAGATACACAACCTAGTACGCACTTTTTCACACGCAAAACAAATTTTTATCTTTGATCGAAACAGTGGAATTTACAAGCGAGGAAAAAAAACACACACACACATATAAAACACACAAATATAGAAAACAAAACAAGACAAACAACACAACGCCACTCAACAATGCCGTGAATCTTTTGAAAGTCTGCTCAGAAACAACGCAGAAGTTGTTTGAGCGCTGTAGGGAAAAAAAATTAAGATTATACAACGCTCGCAATCCAACGTTTCAGAGATTCCAGAGTCTAGCGGAATCACAGAACAGGGTCGCCTTGTGTAAGGTTGTTGCTTTATTTTGCTATGAAAGCGGTACTGATAGACAATAAAAGCGGGTTAAAAGCTGTGAGCTGTCTGGGGAAGTTAACCGTGCATTACTGAGCAACTATTTCACCAGGTATCTAGTCTAGGTTTACCAAATTCCCAAACAGACTAACATAATTATAATCTTTTAATAGTCATACAACAACCGGTAATATATATATAAATATATATATATAAAAGAGAATTTAAATAAAAAGAAAGAAATCAGTTTATATTTGGAAATTTATTTTAAGATTGATCATTGAAATTTCAGCATATTAAACTCGATTCATAACTAAGCTGGTGCCTTATTTAGGATTGTGAAAATGTGAGATTGTAATCTTATGGAACACATCAAATATGGACCCAAGATTGGGAGACTGCATACAACACTGCATTCATAAAATAACACACGAAGAACGTTGAAACATATGCAAGAGGAAATTAACCACAACCAACCGATTCAATTTTCACCCAAAGAAATTACGTTCGTAGCACAATCCTTTCCATCATGTAATTACCACACACTGGTATACTAAATTCATACTAACTCTCTGTGATATCTTCCCAAAAAGAATAGTTGAGGGCTACTTTGATGATTACACCACATGCTTCACGTGGTCAACTTGGTTTACACAAAGTGTATAACTCCACAATAATTTTGATAATGAAAATAAATTAGATCGAAAAGCAATTTAGAAAAGAAAAACCTCGAACTGGTTACTAACGTCTTATTATTAACCTGATGGGTCAAACAGTTATATAAGCACGTGGTACTGGTCTCGCAAAGTACACCCCATGTGGGTTGAACATAAAGAAAAGTTGCTATATTGAAAAATTTTGTCAAGACGAGACGTTATATTCACACAAGCATTCGCATTTAAGTTTGATCTTAGTTAGAGTTACTGATCAACACGTGGTTCCACTTTACTCACAAAGTAGTGACAAAGCAACTACCAGAAAATAATCTGAACTTCACATGAGAATTACACTGCGCTGAAATTTAAGATAACATTAGATATTTTAGAGCTAAACCTGAAATAAAGGTGATTAAATTTTCAGTTAGGCTGAACTTAAGAAATCCATTGTCCTATGGACTTAGCAGACATGCGCTTAGCTGGAGATCTTACCACTTCAGACGCTCGCCACGGACCGAATGACTGGTCCCTTCCTGAGGGGTGGCTCACAAATACAAACGGAAGTGGCCAGAGGGGCAGCTTCCTATACCAACATGACAACGGATGGACAGGATCATACTAAGGATAGAAGCCTCTTTGCTTTTAGAAAGCGTAGCTACCTGTTCCGACGTTGGCCCTACTGTTCTCTAGCAGACAGGCTTGTCTGCTACCCTCAAGCATGCAACTAGAAATACATTTGCTCATTCATCCTCTCACACAGAAGGGAAGGGGGATGACAGTATCTTATCATATACAGTATATAAAAGAAAGCGTATGTAGGTTCCGTATGAGACTGTGTGACATGAATTACATATAAACTGTGTTTTAAAGTGTAGTAGTGTGACAGATCGTTCTTGTTTATGTGTAAAAGTAACACGTTCCATTACTCAGTCTCCTCCCAGATAGAAACGCCACAGTAAATTTAGAAGAGGAATTTATGCCGTAAATGACAACAGATTTAAGAAATTAAACATGAAAGGAATCCAACAGAGACCTTTCAACAGTAGATTCATCAAGTAAATGGATATCGAACACTAGTATGGTACTAAGTGCATAGGTCGAGCAGGGCCTGAAGCTTAGCCTTAAGAATCACTTGACTCCAATTCTCCAGGTTTTTCTGTCAGGTGTCATCTCAGAAGAGAAATGTACAGCAACACGGTTGATACATATGAAGAATGGGCGCAGCAAATTGCACAGTATTCTCAAGATTTACAAGATGATAAGAGGATGTCTGAAAAAATTCGTAGCTCACTTTAGAGGTGAGAGCAGCATTACATCCAAATGTGAAGACAACACCTGGAACACTTTGTTTAACAGGTATGAGCATGCAGTAGATTTCGATGTGTAATGTGCTGAAGTAATATTTATTTCTTTTAAAGGTAGGCCATGCGGAAACTTGTGCCCAGTTGGATGGGGAATTTATATCGAAAGTTTACATTCGAAATAATTGTGTATTAACTAGAATAATATTTCGTACTGAAATCAGTAGTACCTCATAATAACACATTAACAGTTATAAATGGCTAGTTTGCAGCATTGTGTTTACTAGAATGGTTTGGCTTCTGCTTCTGTTATTGTATACTTACATTGGTGTCAGTTTCCAGTATGAATTATAATTCACCCTGTATATAATCCTTTGATAGTTAAAACTTAATTAGCATATATTTGAAAAGTAGAAGGCCAAAAACTGTCTTCATTTGTGATAAATAATACACCTTCACCACCAAAAAACTTTAAGCTGACCGATTTTGTTAATTGGTGTAGTGGGACACACATTGTCCCATGAACCTATCCAGACTCACGTTTTCATGTGAGCCTAAGATTTTCAGATTTCCATTTTTAACTTGAGAATGATTTTATCAGGATGTCATTTATGGAACAAAGTGTAACGAATCAGTACCAAAAGGCGTTTATTCCCTGATAATGAAAAACATGAAATGTTGCACACAAGTTTTCAATATAATATTTGCAAGATGATTTTGAAATACCACACAGCAATGTTTTCTACATTCTATGAACTTTTCTAGTGTATAAACGTCTCGCTACATTTGAGCGAAGCCGGCCGGGGTGGCCGAGCGCTTCTAGGCGCTACAGTCTGGAACCGCGCGACCGCTACGGTCGCAGGTTCGAATCCTGCCTCGAGCATGGATGTGTGTGATGTCCTTAGGTTAGTTAGGTTTAAGTAGTTCTAAGTTCTAGGGGACTGATGACCTGAGAAGTTAAGTCCCATAGTGCTCAGAGCTATTTGAACCATTTTTTGAACATATGAGCGATGTATGAACTAGCAGAATTGCTGTGGTGTGCAGTAATGTTTAAAAATAATATCTATAATGAATAAGAAAATGCTATAAGTTACTTCAGACATTCCTGAAATGGAGAACATGGTGATTTGATCTGATTTTCGAGAAACAAATGGAATGTTACCCTCTATAAACACACACTGGCCCCATTTGATCGCTCACAGCCTTCTATATATCCATTTTGTGGTCTGTAGTATTTTTCTCCAGGTTCTGAGAGCACCTCACTACATGCTAGCATTGGAAATATATGAGCTATAGATGTCTGAATGCTCAGAACTGCATATTTACTTTAGAGGGGCAGTAAGTACCCCATCAATCACGAAAGACATAACACTAATGCATCAGTTTTGTTCCTTTCAAACATGTTGCAGTGTAGAAGTGAAAAGTTACGTGTAACTGAAAGTTTTCTTTTTGATATTTTATGCCTTCTATTGCAATACTTTACTTCTTGCCATTCTCGACAGAAAGTTATTGGAAGACTGGCTGGGTGGAGTTACCCAGTGCCAACTGTTCTTTGGGGGACAGTGCAAATTGATCCCACTAATGAAAAGACAATATTATGGAAAACTTAGCACTGTGAGGAACAAGGCTAAGGAAAGAAAAACAAATATCCTGAACAGGTTCATTCTGGTGTCATTAGGATGCCCATTCTGAAGTTCATTCTGTGAATTCTTACAAAAGATTTTCTTTGGAGATCATGCTAAACCATTCACACATTGTATCACATACAGTATTCTGACTATGTCAGTCTGTTTTCTACTCGGTTTTCAGGCTTTGTGTGTGATAGCAGTATTCACCCCGATGTCTAGTGTCATTTTGTGACATCCTCAGCTTCCATTCCATGTCAAACAGTACTTATTTTGGTTCGTTGTTGGAACCATGCATATTTGAATCCATGTGCATTTGAATGCATTCCAGTGCCTGACCTACTCTTGCAAATACAGCGTGGAGACTGCCTTGCAATCTGTTTAATGCAGAGAAAAGTCCCTGCTTGATCATCTGAAGATCAATGTAATGCATATTGTCGTTTATCAAATACAATAAATGGAGACTGGTTTTTAACTGCACTATGCAGTTAAGTGAATTGAGGTTAGCTCGTGCTCCTAGTACATTGGGTGACAAACACATTATCTAATTAAAACAACAAAAAGATTGCAAATGTTCTTTGCTTAAATTGTTCAAAGTCAAACCAAAAGCATCACATTAAAATACAAGATTGGTAAATACATGATGTAACGAGCCTAAGTGTATACCAGTGTTCAAATCAACACAGCCCTCATGGCTAAATGAGTTAAATTACACTCATTGCAAATAAGTCCAAGTCGGATCCAGCTTAACTCATAATAAATAAAATTTCCTATAAAAAGTTCTTGCACAACGAAATCAGAGTCGTGCCCACTGCATATTTTTCGAAGTCGAGCTCAACTATTTCGGAATATCTCTAAGTATTGAGACTGTCACCTGGGAAAAACTAAATCCCAAAATCAGAGTGAGTATACCACCGACCAAATCAATATAGGTCCGGCCTGTACAACTTCGTCCAGAATAGTGTGAAAGAGAGAAGATGAAAGCCACCTTACACAAATTTGGAAACCAGAAATTCCTATCATCTACATCATTTACCAACTTCAATCAATCACACACTGTATTTTACAGCTCTTCATACAATAATGTTATTTTAAAATTGGATGCGCCATTAGATATGCACTCAAACATCGTTCCATACTCGATTCTACATAAAGCAGTTTGCCCAAACCTTCAAGATCTTTTTTTTCTGTCATCAGCCTTCTGACTGGTTTGATGCGACTGACCACGAATTCCTCTCCTGTGCCAACCTCTTCATGTCACAGCAGCACTTGAAACAACATCCTCTATTATTTGCTGACTGTATTCCCATCTCTGTCCTCCTTTACGGTTTTTACACTCTACAGCCCTATCTTTTAACCTTGAAGTTATTCTGTGATGTCTTAACAGATGTTAACCAAATGGAAATTTTTATTGTAGTGCTCAAATTCAGTTCATGCTCTCTATATCTTGATTATTTATTGTATGTGCATGTGTGGCATCTCTTTGTTACAGGAACTGGCGTTTTCTTTCCAGTACTGCAATAATACTATATGTAAGTCTAACCTTTTTTCAGTTAAGGACAGAATTGTCCCAAATAATAAATAATTAATAATAACAATTACTTCCATGAATCTTATAAATAATTGTTGTTGTTCATCTGCAGATACGCCTGCCTACATTTATTGCATTGCTGGTAGTGTGTCTTGGTTTCGAAGCTATTCTGCTTTTATCAAATGGTCATTTGAAATGTCTCTCATAAGTTAATCACTTAAGTAATGGAATATGCAACTAGCTCAGCCGATGCTTTTTAATCTGCACTACTAATTGATAGCACAATATCTTTAATACAATAAAATTTACGAAAGTTATAAATTATCTACTAAATGTTTAATATAAGAACCTTCTCAGCTCTGTAGCCTCTTTCACAGATTATCTTCACAGTATATCTACATGTCCACAGATTCGTTTTTTTGTACTCTTTAAAAGGGTGTACCGTGTTTTATTGTAATAATAATGTTTTGCACTAAAGGAGCGCAAATATGTACAAAGCCTTTCATCTCTTTATGACAGTCGTTTCGAGGACATGATATCACATACCAGTATCCAAGAGCCATGAGAAAGACAGCCCATGGCGAGTACGTCACACCACATGACACTGCAGATCTTACAAGTCCCATAAGCCGTCTCCAGCGGGGAGCGTGTAACTATTTTACACGAATTTAATAGTTCTTGGCCTTGTGTTTAAATGCAACAGCTCACGACAAAATTAAGACGTTTAGTGGGTGGGCACCTTTTCAAGTAAATATTGACTTCTCGTGGGCCATGAATGGAGCCGAGCATTTGTAAAATGTGGCAAAGAAGCCAACTTGTGAGATGTCACACATTCGTTGCAGGGCCTGTATTTCTCTCTGGGCCCGCCGGTATCGCACAAGTTTGCCAGTTCTACACGGCCCCAGCCATGCAGCTCCACAACCACCATGCCCTCCAGCCAGCCATCACTACTGCACTAGCCTCAGCGCCACAGTGGGTGCAATTCAGTCACCACTTTGAACAAAAACCATCACTTTGGCTTAGTTTATAGTACATCATGACGCAAGACCAACACGCTGCGCTTACTTAATACCAAGCATCCATACCCTTATGCACTGCAACACCATCATCATGAGAGATAAAATTCTTAATACCCTCCTACATCTGCAATTCCAGAGCTGTGTCTATACACAGTCATATGAATGTTGTGTCACCAACTACTTCTTCTGAAATTAAGAAAATTATACATTCTCTCAGATACAAAATCTCATCCAATTTGAATGGTGTTTTCAATAGAGTACAAAAAGTTCGTTCCAGCGTAATAAGCGCAGTCTTATCTGAAATATGAATGCATCACTGACTCAAGGCATTTTTCTAGTGAGACTGAAATACACCATTGTTGAACGCTTCTTTAGAAAACTTGTTAGGAGAGATATCAACAATGACCAACCTGTTTCACTGATGATATTATTTTCCATCATTTTTGAAAGGTGATACATTCTAGAATAATATGTCACCTTAGCAGCAATATTATCTTTAGCCAATCACAGTTTGGATTTCAGAAGTGTTGCTCTACTGAGAATGCTATTTACACATTCACTCATCAGATTTTACAAGCATTAAATCATAAAATAGAGACTGTCGATATTTCCTGCGGCCTCTCTAAGACATTTGACTATGTGAGTCGCAGTGTAGGATAATGTCATATCCAACCAAAAGAATGCAGAAAATTGTACTTAGTAATTAAAGTCCAGGGACATAATTCTGACAGGGGAGCTTCAATCTTACGTCCACTACTATTCCTCATATATTTAGACAGTCTTCTGTCTAGTGTTCAACAAGCACAATTAGTTCTTTTTGCAGATGACTCTATTGCTGTAATCAATCCAAGAATATTCACAGAAAGGGAAGAAATGGTAAAAAAAGTTCTTGAAAGTATTATTGACTGGTTTTGTGCGAATGATCTCACCCTCAATTTTAAAAAGATACAACATATTGGGGAGAAGAGAAATTTGTGGCACAACTTGACTAGAAGAAGGGATCGATTGGTAGGGCATTTTCTGAGGCATCAAGGGATCACCAATTTAGCATTGGAGGGCAGCGTGGAGGGTAAAAATCGTAGAGGGAGACCAAGAGATGAATACACCAAGCAGATTCAGAAGAATGTAGGCTGCAGTAGGTACTGGGAGATGAAGAAGCTTGCACAGGATAGAGTAGCTTGGAGAGCTGCATCAAACCAGTCTCAGGACTGAAGACCACAACAACAACAACGGCAACATATTCAGGTCCACACATCCAGTGGTACTACACCAGTGATACCTGTAACACACTATGAGGAAATAATAAATAGAGTGAAAACTTCTACACTCTTATGGGTTCATATTGATGAGAATTTAAATTGGAGAAAACACATTTTGGAACTTCTAATACAACTTAGTTTAGCCACATTTCCGCTTAGAATCATTGCAAATCCTGGGAAGAGACAAATCACTATGGCTACATATTTTATATATTTCCATTCAAAAATGTCATGTGGAACAATGTTCTGAGGTAACTCATTTTTAAGAAAGGAAGTCGTCTTTGCTCAAACACATGCTGTAAGAATAATATATGATGCTCACCCATGATCATTTTGTAGAAATATGTTGAGTTGAGCATTCTGACTACTGCTTCACAGTATATTTATTCCCTCATGAAGTTTCTTGTAAATAATCCATTACAGTTCAAAAGTAATAATTGCAATACCAGAAGAGAAAATGACATTCATTACTCTATTTTAAAGTTGTCTTTAGCACAAAAGTTTTTGATCTCTTACCCAGTGATATAAAAAGTCTCACAGACAGGAAAGAAAAATTTGATAACTGGTTGAGAAAGTTTCTTCTTGACAGTTCCTTCTATTAGGTAGAAGAATTTCTGCTACTGTATTATTGTGATGTGTAAAAGGTAGGAATTACTAACTCACATCAGCATATTAAAAAAAAACGCATTATTAATGCTCAGAATGTAACTGTATGTACAAATTAATTTGCGGGTGTTAATGTAAAATGATTCGTTCCACATCATTACGATCTATCGTTGCAAAATGATCCATGGAACGTCTAACTAACTAACTAAAGGGTCTTAAGAAATTTTAATTTATGAATTATGCATAATAATAAATGAAAATTTTGTTCCATCCTTTCCCTGTTTTAATACTAATTTCAGTTAGTAACCTATATGTTCACTACGTTTTATTTTAGAATGTATTCTTAACGTTTTGATTTATCTCTGTTTCTGCGATTTTCCTTCGACCTTTTTAAACTGTAGTTTCTACCACGTCCAATATCATGTCGTATCCGCCTTTCACGTTTGTCGTACCGTAATTTCTCAGACGAGGGAAGAACTCCACTGTATGAGACTGAGGTACCTGTGTGTGTTTGACCGCAAGGCTGGGAGATGTCAGAACGCGTCAGGGACAGAAACAGGCAGTCGCGGCTGAGGTGTGTGACGCCGCGGGCTGGCTTCAAAGGCGGGAGAGCCGCCCCCAGCAGTGCAGAGCCGAGCCGCGTAATTATGCCTCCTCCTGACGCGGGAGGCCTACGGCAAAGGACCCGCCCACACTCCCGGATTGCGACAGTAACAAGGTGAGCACGGGATCAACTGCGAGGAGGTGGTGCAGGGCAAAGGGAGAGTGGCACGCAGTCGTATCGCATCCTTTTCAGGGGACAGAACTCCTCAGCGGTATTAAAAAGGAGAAACAAACACATCCGTGGCCTGTTCCATCTTCTCGGTCCTGCCCCACGGCGTAGCTTTCACCACCTCAAAGAACGAGCGTTGTTCGACGAAATGAGCATTTTACAAAGCTCTACTCACACTACGGGCGCAGGTCACAGTGCAAGAATTCACGCCTTATTATCTAACGGCAGGATGGAATCTGACTTCTGCCTGCACAAGGCCACGAAGTTTGTTGTAAGTCAGAACAGTCTGATAGGGGGCTGTAGATAACTGGATGGGCATTCGTCTAGTATTTGGATGTCATGAACGTGTAAGAGCCTGCGTACTGATCGAAATTATATGTGCGCAGCATCATCAGAGATGCTGTTGTCGCCTGGAGGCCTGCTTGGGCCGTCTCTGCTTTACAAGACGCGCGGGAGATGATGCACAATTTTAATCGTGAGATGAGGATGCACAGTAGTCGTCATTGGTGGGTCATGTAGTACGGCATAGGCCGTGTGGTACGGCTGCAGTTATATCCTGAGAGAATGGGTCATGTTGATTTGCTGATTAATTATTTGAGATGAGGAGAAAGACTGAAGTGTTTTAAGAAGGATATTTTATTATAATTAGTTTGGTAAGTATTATAAGAGGATTTAATTTAAGTAATTGAATTTAGATATTTGCACTTTATTGTGCCAACTTGTAGGTGCGCTTTCTTGGTTCAGGCATCCAGAAACTCAAATATAGGAAAAGATAAACATCCATGCATAATTTTCAATTTTGATTTGGGGATAGGATTAACTACTGAATATTTAATGCCATTTTTACGAGCTGCATTTTTGAAAAGATCTTATTTGATGTACAAGACTACTTACGTTAGTCCACTCAAGAAATGTATTTTCATTTTGTATGTTAATCTTATAATTAAAATGTTTCCCTGAGACATTCAAGTCTCTTTTTATTGTCTACAACAATGATCGAAGCAGACGAAATGAGTTAAAATTCGAACCCGGGTCTTCGTACTTACTAAGGCAGAAATGCTAACCATTACACTACCGCATTACGTCGGTTAATGTTGCGGCACAAACTACATCAGGTGAGTGCCCGCCCCAACACAAACTTCAATTCATTTTTCCCTTACACACTGTCACTACTGCCAGGGCTCTCCGATAGTGGCAAGCACCCCAGCAATGGACATTATGGGATGTCCTTGTACCATTGGTGATCTTATAGATCTTATACATACATACATACATTAATCCTTGTTCCGTAGATCATGAATACGTCATTTCGTAATGATGTGGAACGTGTCACTTTAACATAAGTTTTCTTTACACAAAAATAATTAATTAATTATTTTTATAATTAAATGTTTCCTTGTTTAATTACAAGATCTATAAGATAACCAATGGTACAAGGACGTCCCATTATGTCCAATGCAGGGGTGCTTGCCAATATCGGAGAGCCCTGGCAGTAGTGACAATATGTAAGAGAAAAATGAATTGAAGTTTGTGTTGGGGAGGGCACTCAGCTTAGGTAGTTCATGCAGCAATGTTGACCATCGTACTGCGGTGGTGTAATGCTTAGCATTTCTGCGTCTGAAGGATTAAGACCCATGTTCGAGGCCTTGACACACCACAGATTTTAGTTCATTTCGACCGCTTTGATCATTACTGTGTGTTAATGTTTTTGAAGCAAAGAAAGAGACAATTTTTCAATATAGAGCTTTTCTAATCAGAAAAATAATTGTATTTGGTTTTATAAATTATCCCAAGCCTTTGTCCACGTCCAAAGTCCAAGCCAAAATATGAGTTATCATTTTTACTTATTCAGGTTTGTTATGAACCAAATATGCTTTGTCCCCTTATTGTTCCCATTGTGCAACAAGTAAGCCAAAATTAAATAATAAGGAAGGGAACATTGAGTTTTTCCAGGGCCAGATCACTAGCTTAAAAGCTTAATGATTCACTGTGTTGAATTCAGACAGTATTCTTGCCCTTACGAATGTTTAAGCTTCCAAGTTACTTTCTTGCAGTCAGAGTTTTGCAACATATTCTTTCAATTGAATTCTTACCTTCAAAGTTAACGAATTCCTATATCTTACCTCATTTATCTTTGTATCTATACTGCACTGAAAATGTCTGCAGAAGAGTGCAAATGTCGACCATATGTAATCTGTGTCTTATTCAGAAACAAATATTCATCCATTCAAACACGGTACTTACTGCGGAAAACACTAATGGACATTATACTGTATTCTGAGGGAATTAGCTCAGGAAACGAGACAGTTAAAGTAGTAGATAAGTTTTGATATTTGCACAGTAAAATAACTAACGTTGGCCAAAATAGATATGATATAGAATGTGGATGGGCAACGGCAAGAAAAGCGTTTCTGAAGGAGAGAAACTTGATAACATCGAATCCTTCGCCTTTATATCGACTTGAACTCTGCTGGGGACACTAGGAGAAAGGATGATCTTCACTATTCAAGGTTAAATCTAACTTTGGCTCAAAAGAGGATAAATTATGCTGCCACAATAGTCATTGGCCACTTACCTAATAGCATCAAAAGTCTGACAGATAGCCATATAGCATTTAAAAGGAAATTAAAAGAATTTCTGAATGGTAACTCCTTCCACTCATTAGATTGATTTTTGGATATAGTAAGTGGGTAATTTCGTCACCCCCACCAAAAAACAAAAAAAAAGTGTCATGTAATATTTTGTGTAATGTAATATCTTGTATGGACACCTTTTATTAACCTGACACGTTCCACATCATTACGAAGTGTCGTATTAATGACATTTCTATTTCCAATGAACAATTGAACAAGTACTAATCTAATCTAATCTCTAAAACTCATGAGTGATTCCTTGTACTGATTTCAAGCGATTTTTTACAACCACACTCCACATGTTCGATGGCGTCTGTCCGTCGGCACACGAGGTCTGCCTTGTCTTTATTTAGCTGTTGATGTTTCTTCCCATTCCCACTTCACATCTCCAACAGTCGACTGGGTAGCTTTAAAGGACATAAATGTCCCTGATGGATGTGTCACTCAGGTGACATCCAGCGGCTAGTCCACGTTCGAAGTCAATAGCTCACCTGACTGACCCATTCTACTGTTAGTGCTTCTCTACCCACAAAACAACACTCCACATCAGCTTTCATAGGGGCGGTTTTGCCTGACATGGCGTCGAGTTGTCTGTTACGGATCACACAGGGGTGTCCGATGCTATCAACGTTTCCCTCGTATATGTGCTCAGTGAATGCAATGGAATATAGGTAGAACGACGCTATTCCGAGCTACTCCCAGAGCGGTAGTAACTGTGTCGCATTATACAGGGTCGTTCAATAAGTAATGCCCCACATTTTAAAAAAAGCCATTAATATACATGGACGAATGCCCTTGTTGCTGCTTGTGGCGTAACCGGTTTATAATATTTCGTAACTTTAATTACTTATAAATGATATTTCAGGTAGATAAATAAAATATAAAACCAGTTACCTATTTTCAGCATAACAATTAGTTTGATCTCAAAAATGATTATCCCAGCTAATATTTGTCACTCTGCTAAAGAAATCTCCACTTGACGTGGTGTAGAAATATTGTCTGTAAAGTCGTGTGACTGGCACTAAATTACATATTATTTATCAGATTTTACACAACGGTTACTTAAGATGGCTGCATTTTTCTCTAGCAAAGGGAACATTTAGTCACAAAATACTACCCGCACACAACACTGACGTATGTCTCCTATTAAAATATTTCATGTAAATCGTCTGAAATAATTAGGCTTCATACATCAGCAAATAAGAAATTGATACAACATAACGTGCTGTGAACACTATTTTTAAAGATTCAATCGAAGTTGAATTCTGTCTTTTAAAGTAGATTCGGCACCACCGGTGCACAGTTATTTCCATTCATTTATTTCTCTTTGTTAAAATTCTCGATTCAAAGGTGCCGTGGAGATATTTTTGCTAAGATGGCGGCAGACAGACGATAGTCAATTTGTCTGTTGTTATTCTCGATTTATGTTATCAAGGTAATATATTTAGATAAATCTCTTTAAGCCTTTTATCTCTATTCTTCATCATTTAAAATCATTTTCAATAATAAATACCGACATATTTTTTATACCAGCTACTAGTAAACTCCGCTGTAAGTTACTAGCGCTAATGGCTGCGCTCCTAATTTCTGAGCTGAAAATTAACACTTAAAAAACATTAATTAGATTGGAATGTAATTGAAATAAATACAAATCCACGTCTAGACAATAGCGACTCTATTTTTCAAATAATAATTAACAATATATAGTTACAGGTTTTCTCTTTACAGACCTCACACGTCTCACGTCCCAACAGTTCATCCGTTAGAACAGGAAGAACAACTAAACCACAATTATCACAGGTAACAAAAAATATATAACTGTCGTTGTCTATGAATGTAATTCTTTGATAATAGTTTTAATTCACAAAGAAATTAAATTATTACAGTAATAATGAAATAATTATCATCATTTTTACACGATACAGTCTTTTTATACGTTGTTGTTGTTGTGGTCTTCAGTCCTGAGACTGGTTTGATGCAGCTCTCCATGCTACTCTATCCTGTGCAAGCTTTTTCATCTCCCAGTACCTACTGCAACCTACATCCTTCTGAATCTGCTTAGTGTATTCATCTCTTGGTCTCCCTCTACGATTTTTACCCTCCACGCTGCCCTCCAATACTAAATTGGTGATCCCTTGATGCCTCAGAACATGTCCTACCAACCGATCCCTTCTTCTGGTCAAGTTCTGCCACAAACTTCTCTTCTCCCCAATCCTATTCAATACTTCCTCATTAGTTATGTGATCTACCCATCTAATCTTCAGCATTCTTCTGTAGCACCACATTTCGAAAGCTTCTATTCTCTTCTTGTCCAAACTATTTATCGTCCATGTTTCACTTCCATACATGGCTACACTCCATACGAATACTTTCAGAAATGACTTCCTGACACTTAAATCGATACTGGATGTTAACAAATTTCTCTTCTTCAGAAACGCTTTCCTTGCCATTGCCAGCCTACATTTTATATCCTCTCTACTTCGACCATCATCAGTTATTTTGCTCCCCAAATAGCAAAACTCTTTTACTACTTTAAGTGCCTCATTTCCTAATCTAATTCCCTCAGCATCACCCGACTTAATTAGACTACATTCCATTATCCTTGTTTTGCTTTTGTTGATGTTCATCTTATATCCTCCTTTCAAGACACTGTCCATTCCATTCAACTGCTCTTCCAAGTCCTTTGCTGTCTCTGACAGAATTACAATGTCATCGGCGAACCTCAAAGTTTTTATTTCTTCTCCATGAATTTTAATACCTACTCCGAATTTTTCTTTTGTTTCCTTTACTGTTTGCTCAATATACAGATTGAACAACATCGGGGAGAGGCTACAACCCTGTCTTACTCCCTTCCCAACCACTGCTTCCCTTTCATGTCCCTCGACTCTTATAACTGCCATCTGGTTTCTGTACAAATTGTAAATAGCCTTTCGCTCCCTGTATTTTACCCCTGCCACCTTTAGAATTTGAAAGAGAGTATTCCAGACAACATTGTCAAAAGCTTTCTGTAAGTCTACAAATGCTAGAAACGTAGGTTTGCCTTTCCTTAATCTTTCTTCTAAGATAAGTCGTAAGGTCAGTATTGCCTCACGTGTTCCAGTGTTTCTACGGAATCCAAACTGATCTTCCCCGAGGTTGGCTTCTACTAGTTTTTCCATTCGTCTGTAAAGAATTCGTGTTAGTATTTTGCAGCTGTGACTTATTAAGCTGATAGTTCGGTAATTTTCACATCTGTCAACACCTGCTTTCTTTGGGATTGGAATTATTATATTCTTCTTGAAGTCTGAGGGTATTTCGCCTGTCTCATACATCTTGCTCACCAGATGGTAGAGTTTTGTCAGGACTGGCTCTCCCACGGCCGTCAGTAGTTCCAATCGAATATTGTCTACTCCGGGGGCCTTGTTTTGACTCAGGTCTTTCTGTGCTCTGTCAAACTCTTCACGCAGTATCATATCTCCCATTTCATCTTCATCTACATCCTCTTCCATTTCCATAATATTGTCCTCAAGTACATCGCCCTTGTATAGACCCTCTATATACTCCTTCCACCTTTCTGCTTTCCCTTCTTTGCTTAGAACTGGGTTTCCATCTGAGCTCTTGATATTCATACAAGTCGTTCTCTTATCTCCAAAGGTCTCTTTAATTTTCCTGTAGGCGGTATCTATCTTACCCCTAGTGAGACAGGCCTCTACATCCTTACATTTGTCCTCTAGCCATCCCTGCTTAGCCATTTTGCACTTCCTGTCGATCTCATTTTTGAGACGTTTGTATTCCTTTGTGCCTGTTTCACTTACTGCATTTTTATATTTTCTCTTTTCATCAATTAAATTCAATATTTCTTCTGTTACCCAAGGATTTCTACTAGCCCTCGTCTTTTTACCTACTTGATCCTCTGCTGCCTTCACTACTTCATCCCTCAAAGCTACCCATTCTTCTTCTACTGTATTTATTTCCCCCATTCCTGTCAATTGCTCCCTTATGCTCTCCCTGAATCTCTGTACAACCTCTGGTTCTTTTAGTTTATCCAGGTCCCATCTCCTTTAATTCCCACCTTTTTGCAGTTTCTTCAGTTTTAATCTACAGGTCATAACCAATAGATTGTGGTCAGAGTCCACATCTGCCCCTGGAAATGTCTTACAATTTAAAACCTGGTTCCTAAATCTCTGTCTTACCATTATATAATCTATCTGATACCTTTTAGTATCTCCAGGGTTCTTCCATGTATACAACCTTCTTTCATGATTCTGAAACCAAGTGTTAGTTATGATTATGTTGTGCTCTGTGCAAAATTCGACCAGGCGGCTTCCTCTTTCATTTCTGTCCCCCAATCCATATTCACCTACTATGTTTCCTTCTCTCCCATTTCCTACACTCGAATTCCAGTCACCCATGACTATTAAATTTTCGTCTCCCTTCACAATCTGAATAATTTCTTTTATTTCATCATACATTTCTTCAATTTCTTCGTCATCTGCAGAGCTAGTTGGCATATAAACTTGTACTACTGTAGTAGGCGTGGGCTTCGTATCTATCTTGGCCACAATAATGCGTTCACTATGCTGTTTGTAGTAGCTTACCCGCATTCCTATTTTCCTATTCATTATTAAACCTACTCCTGCATTACCCCTATTTGATTTTGTGTTTATAACCCTGTAGTCACCTGACCAGAAGTCTTGTTCCTCCTGCCACCGAACTTCACTAATTCCCACTATATCTAACTTCAACCTATCCATTTCCCTTTTTAAATTTTCTAACCTACCTGCCCGATTAAGGGATCTGACATTCCACGCTCCGATCCGTAGAACGCCAGTTTTCTTTCTCCTGATAACGACATCCTCTTGAGTAGTCCCCACCCGGAGATCCGAATGGGGGACTATTTTACCTCCGGAATATTTTACCCAAGAGGACGCCATCATCATGTAATCATACAGTAAAGCTGCATGCCCTCGGGAAAAATTACGGCTGTAGTTTCCCCTTGCTTTCAGCCGTTCGCAGTACCAGCACAGCAAGGCCGTTTTGGTTATTGTTACAAGGCCAGATCAGTCAATCATCCAGACTGTTGCCCTTGCAACTACTGAAAAGGCTGCTGCCCCTCTTCAGGAACCACACGTTTGTCTGGCCTCTCAACAGATACCCCTCCGTTGTGGATGCACCTACGGTACGGCTATCTGTATCGCTGAGGCACGCAAGCCTCCCCACCAACGGCGAGGTCCATGGTTCATGGGGGGGGGGGGGGGGGGTTTATACGTAGTATCGATAATATTGGTTGAAGTTTGTACACTTAGTTCATATTAACATCTCGTGGCTAGAACATATTGTAGTGGATATTACATTGCTCTTTGGGCTGAGGAAAAAAAAAAATTAGTTTGTATATTGCATTTATTTATCAGATCACCATATCCACATAGGTTCATTTTTCTCATGATGCAAATATTCGGATATAATATTGTTTAATACATGACACAATTAGTGTTGAGTATTTAAATGGCTTCAGTAACTGTATAGTCTGGGAAAAAGCGGCGGATACTTCCCGGATTAACTTATCTCCCCCCTCCCCATTTGGGTTAACTGGACTCGATAAACCGGGAATAAAACCGTCCAAGGGGATTCAAGAAAATACAGTTACCTACTCTTAATTATCATGGTTGACATGAAGACAACAAGTAATATGTTGAAAATGCTAATTATATACTTCGGTTCATTGCATCTGAGGTAGAAAATGTCTTTTATGGTGGTGTTTCATCAAGGTTAAAAGTTCAAATAACAATTCGCCGCCACCCCCCCCCCCCCCCCCCTGTCGAGCCACTGGGTCGCAGGCAGGTAGAGGCTGCTGCTGGAACGCCCCCGGCCGCGTGGGTGGAGCGTCGGCTGCATCCTGATCTGGATCTGCTGCTGTCTGGAAGTAGTTCTGCAGCAGGTCTTCCTTCCCTCTTTCCACGTCCCTCTCGTGCAAGATGGGTACATGAAATATCGAAACACGGGTATCAGTGACAAGATAATAATTATATTCATCCTGTGGAAGAAGTATTTTAGTCTCAATTTCACTTTCATTCACACGGAAGTCTGGAACCGCACGACCGCTGCGGTCGCAGGTTCGAATCCTGCTTCGGGCATGGATGTGTGTGATGTCCTTAGGTTAGTTAGGTTTAAGTAGTTCTAAGTTCTACGGGACTGATGACCTCATAAGTTAAGTCCCATAGTGATCAGAGCCATTTGAACCATTTCATCCACACGGATGGAAATAGTTTGTTTTTGGAGGATGTGCTGTATCTTTACACTGTTCATTTAAATGTAGTGATTCACAATTAGGTTTAATACAGAATGCACATACGCGACACTGCACCGTTATTCATACAGGTGTCCATCGTGTTTATTTCCTACGGTATGTAAACATTTCCGCGGAAGCGTTGTGTAGCCAGCGTTGCATTACATTGTTGCCGCGTGGCTGGCTGTACAGTCTGTCATATAATATTCGGCACGCGAAGACGACTTTTAACACTTTAACGTGAGGTCTTCGGTTCTAGCGCACTTGTAGTGGCGTAGTTTGGTATGGCTCTGAGCACCATGGGACTTAACTGCTGAGGTCATCAGTCCCCTAGAACTTACAACTACTTAAACCTAACCAACCTAAGGACATCACACACATCCATGCCCGAGGCAGTATTCGAACCTGCGACCGTAGCGGTCGCGCGGTTCCAGACTGAAGCGCCTAGAACCGCTCCGTGGTTTGGATTGTTTATTTGGAGGAGGGGACTAAACAGCGACGTCATCAATCCCACCGGATTAGGAAAGGATGAGGAAGGAAGTCAGCCATGCTGTTCCAAAGGAATCATCCCGGCATCACGGAAAACCTAAATCAGGATGGTGGGACGCGGGTTTGAACCGTCGTCCTCCCGAATGCGAGTCCAATGCGCTAACCACTGCACCAGTAATGACGTGTTTGTGTTAGTTGTTAATAGAACATTTGATGTTCCCCTTGAAGTTCTCTCATGTTTGCTTAATTACACCGAGGTATCTAACAACAGTGTATGGTTGTCGAGGCCTAATTCTACCTGTATATTATGACACGCATATTTTTATTGTATTTGTTTTTATAATACGATCATGCCATATGACTGGCTTCACTAATTGTGCATTAAGCGATATATTGAAAGTGCAGTATCCCCTGTTACGTTTTTTACTGTAGTTTTTAATGTTATATAAATTAAACTAAAATTATTATAACAAATTTAATATAACGTACTCTCATTTAGATTACTTATTGTATGTCTGTAGTATAACATGGTTTCTTTACAATTTATATCACACGACGTATTTTTGTTTCTACTACCACAGTGCCATCTGGTGGCTGGTTGTAGAGTCTTGAGAATCTCAGTCGTCAGTCTACTAATGTACGAAAGAGAGCCTCTATAATCAGTGCAATATGTGGGTTGCTTTATGTAATAGCTTTCTTATGCCTGAGTTACAGATATACTATTGTTCGCATGTTCATGAATTATCGTTCTGTGATAGGACGTGGTATAATATGCATTTGATCAAGATTTAGTGAACTGTACTGCAGAAGGCATTTTATATTCCACGATATAATCCATTTTCTTGTAAAAATGGATTACGCCCTTTACATCTGATCCCAGTGTGCTTGAATACTTTGCAGATCTGATGATGGCAATTCAGTTTGGTGAAACTGGTCATCACAATAAATGCTGAAACTTCCTGGCGGATTAAAACTGTGTGCCTTTGGCGGACAAGTGCTCTACCACCGAGCTACCCAAGCACGACTCACGCCCCGTCCTCACAGCTTCACTACTGCCAGTACCTCGTCTCCTACCTTCCAAACAATAAGTCTGCACAATAGCGATCTTGGCTGTTTGAAGTCTTACTTCTGTTTCTACATAAATATATGGCTGTCAACATTCTGCTGTATAATTATGTAACATGTTTTACGCCCACAAATTAAGATGTTTCTGGAGAAGGAAAATCACCTCTCTAAAAGTCAACTCTGATTCCGCAAACTGAGATCTGTCTGAGGGGCCCGGATTGCAGAAGGCAAAGCCACACAGGTTGATACAGTGTTTATCGGCTTCCAGAAGGCAAGTGCATACAGTTCCACACTGTCGTTTACTGAAAAAAATGGCGAGTTTACTGAGTATTGGACCACACTGAACTACAGACTGCTGATGTATAGAGCTGAACGCATTGTTCTTAACGGGATGAAAATGACACATCTAAAAATAATTTCACTAGCCCCACAAAGAAATATTTAAGAATCGGTGCAGTTTACAATGATCTTGTGGATAAAATCAGAATCTCCATGAGGCCATTCATATACGATCCTGTTTTCTGTAGGAAAGCGGTGTTACGACTCAATCCAGGGTCGTGTTGTTACCGGGAGGTCGGAAGACCTGTATCTCTGACGTCGATCTGTTGTAGAATTTTAGAACATGTTTTTTGCTCGAGTATCATGTCGTTTTTGGAAACGCAGAATCTACTATGTAGGAATCGACATGGATTCCGGAAACAGCGATCGTGTGAGACCCAACTCGCTTTATTTGTTTATGAGACCCAGAAAATATTAGATACAGGCTCCCAGGTAGATACCATTTTCCTTGACTTCCGGAAGGCGTTCGATACAGTTCCGCACTGTCGCCTGATAAACAAAGTAAGAGCCTACGGAATATCAGACCAGCTGTGTGGCTGGATTGAAAAGTTTTTAGCAAACAGAACACAGCATGTTGTTATCAATGGAGAGACATCTACAGACGTTAAAGTAACCTCTGGCGTGCCACAGGGGAGTGTTATGGGACCGTTGCTTTTCACAATATATATAAATGACCTAGTAGATAGTGTCGGAAGTTCCATGCGGCTTTTCGCGGATGATGCTGTAGTATACAGAGAAGTTGAAGCATTAGAAAATTGTAGCGAAATGCAGGAAGATCTGCAGCGGATAGGCACTTGGTGCAGGGAGTGGCAACTGACCCTTAACATAGACAAATGTAATGTATTGCGAATACATAGAAAGAAGGATCCTTTATTGTATGATTATATGATAGCGGAACAAACACTTGTAGCAGTTACTTCCGTAAAATATCTGGGAGTATGCGTGCGGAACGATTTGAAGTGGAATGATCATATAAAATTAAAGTGCGCGTCATTTATGTTGGCGCCGAGTTTAAGTTCGTTCTGCGCATCTGATGTCACAAAACACAGTCAGCCAATGAACAGAGAACGACGTTGCCACATCTCTACTGCAGTGCAGAGCATGGACGAGTGTCTTCAGTTTTAGAAATGTTTAGTCATAAATAAAGTAATAGAACAAAAGCAATGTCTTGATAGCAGACATTCTTTTATAGAAAGTTTGGAAAAAGCATTCTTTATACCAATTGCTTCATATTCTATTAATTAATTAAACCAAACAAGCAATAAGACTCCTAATTCAGGTGATAGCAAAGAAAGGTGTTTGTATCAATCTCACGAACCGCTTTTTCGCAATAAAGAACAGCGGTAATTATTTATTTCCTATTGTACTTCGACGAAGCGTGAGTAATTCATAGTCATACAAACAATGTTTGTCAGTATTTTGCGTGGTGTGCTATACTCTGCATGGCGTGAAGTAGCCAGACAAGGTGCTTTAGCGTAACGGTTGAGGTATTGGGCTGCTACGTGAAAGGTTGTGAGTTCAAACCTTACGCGGAGTTTAATATTTTCATTATTTAAAAACAATATCGAAGTGCCTTACTTTACGAATTATATTCGTTTGAATGCAATTTTTTGAAATTTCTAGTGCTTTGTCTCTTCATTAACCCTTTCGCTGCTGCAGACACGTGCTCCCGGCATTCCGTGCTGTGCGCGATTTTGTCATCACTGCACTTCTCGCCTGTGCCGACACATGGTGTTCCCACTGCTTTGACACACTTATCATTCGATTTCACAAAAACTATTTGGCCAAAAAATTTGATTTTTACACGTCTTCTTGACTGATAAATGACTTAATTTTGTTCCGATGTTCAACGCAGTTATTATGCAGCATTAAATGTAGTAAACCATTGCACGAAATTTTGAAGAGTTTGCAGAGGTAGAAGTCCATAGCGTGTACTTTCCGTATGGTCGATTTTAGTTGCCACAATGTTGAGAATGAAATGTGGACAAGACACCTAAATTTCATACAAACTTTACTGTATAACAATATCTCATTTAATTTAAGTACAACATAGGTGTCGTATGTAATACTGAGAGATATTCCGTCTTTCGCGACTGTAATAAAAGTATTATTTACACCGGACGCCTTTGGCTTTATTTTAAAGCACTTCAATCAAGGAAAGGTATGGCACATACACAATGGTACTCATGTTCTCTTTCTCGTTTTTGTTCCACAGTCGCAGTTTTACCAATGGTACTGAAATGTATTCCTCTTCTGCAACTGTAATAAGGGACTTATTTAGACCAGAGGCGTTTCTCTCTTTTGAAGCATCTTCAGTGGACAGTATTTTGTCTCCTCCATTGCCAAGTCACCTTTCGTAGTTTTGTGCTGCGGTAACACAATATTCAACGTTTGTGTTGGCAGATCAGTGTTTTAGCAAATAAATGATGATTGTGTGTGCCACACACAAAAAGTATATTTGACATAGCTGAGAGCACTTCACTGATAGCCGGCCGGTGTGGCCGTGCGGTTAAAGGCGCTTCAGTCTGGAACCGCGTGACCGCTACGGTCGCAGGTTCGAATCCTGCATCGGGCATGGATGTATGTGATGTCCTTAGGTTAGTTAGGTTTAATTAGTTCTAAGTTCTAGGCGACTGATGACCTCAGAAGTTAAGCCGCATAGTGCTCAGAGCCATTTGAACCATTTTTGAGCCACTTCACTGATAGACGGTATATTCAAGTCCTAATGTTTTTGTAAGTCCACAGTTTTGTTTAATGTATTTTGTCTACTTCCTTTTGATTTATTGAAGTGCTTTAAAATAAAGACAAACGTGCTCAGTGTAAATAAAACTTTTGTTACAGTCGCGAAAGACGGAATATTTCTCAATATTACATACGACACCTATGTCGTACTTAAATGAGCTATTATTACACAGTAAATTTTATATGAAATTTAAGTATCTTATCCACATTTCATTCTCAACATTGTGGCAACTAAAATCGACCATAAGGAAAGTATACTCTGTGGACTTTTACCTCTGCAAACTCTTCAAAATTTCGTGCAATGGTTTACTATATTTAATGCTGCATAATAGCTGCGTTGATCATCGAAACAAAATTAAGTCATTTATGGGGGGAAGGCATCAGTCAAGAAGATGTGTAAAAATCTAATTTTTGGGCCAAATAGTTTTTGTGGAATCGGTTGAAAAGAGTATCAAAGCAGTCAGAACACGATGTGTCTGCACAGGCGAGCAGTGCAGTGACAAAATCGCGCACAGCGCGGAATGCAGGGAGCACGTCTTTGTAGCAGCGAAAGGGTTAATGCGGCCGTGGTGGCTTTAATTCATGAACTGCGCACTCCCCCCTACACGTAGGCTTGCGAACTATGCTATACCATGGCGCTGCTTCTCTTGGCGCGTGCGTCGTGTGCAACTGGCAACGCAGCAATCTCCCGCGTCTGGGCGGGCATGCGCGAGCCGCCAAGATAAAAGAATTGAACTATAATTGTTGGTAAGGCGGGTACCAGGTTGAGATTCATTGTAGTCCATCAACAAAGGAGGTGGCTTACAAAACACTCGTTCGACCTATACTTGAGTATTGCTCATCAGTGTGGGATCCGTACCAGATCGGGTTGACGGAGGAGATAGAGAAGATCCAAAGAAGAGCGGCGCGTTTCGTCACAGGGTTATTTGGTAACCGTGATAGCGTTACGGAGATGTTTAACAAACTCAAGTGGCCCACTCTGCAAGAGAGGCGCTCTGCATCGCGGTGTAGCTTGCTCGCCAGGTTTCGAGAGGGTGCGTTTCTGGATGAGGTATCGAATATATTTCTTCCCCCTACTTATACCTCCCGAGGAGATCACGAATGTAAAATCAGAGAGATTAGAGCGCGCACGGAGGCTTTCAGACAGTCGTTCTTCCCGCGAACCATACGCGACTGGAACAGGAAAGGGAGGTAATGACAGTGGCACGTAAAGTGCCCTCCGCCACACACCGTTGGGTGGCTTGCGGAGTATAAATGTAGATGTAGATGCAGAAGAGCGGGATTGATTGATCCTACGGAGCGCCAGAGCGCTAATGAAACATCTTCAATTAACATCTATTGGCGAGACTTTCACAGTCACTGTGTCTTCTTCCCGGCGCTGCCTAGCAGCGACTATTCAGAGTCTGCGCTATTGAAAGCGCGAGGTGGCGGGACAGTGGCGGGTGGGGAACTTCCTGAGCGCGGGCTCTGGCGTTGTGTATATATACTAAGATGGTATCTGTTCTTTCGGACATCGGTGACCATGCAGCTCGTCCCGTAGGAGGGCGTCTCCGTAGCCCGGCGTGGCTGTGGACATCTGTTGGAGCCTCAGAGCTCTCGATGAGTGAAGCTGCGCTCCGACTCGTTCCCAGAATACTGCATGCCCCTGTAGTAAGTTGCCGAGATGCTGTGGAGGAGGAAGACTCGAGAGTAACAGGAAGCGTCTTCTAACCAAACTGTGTGCCTACGTAGTATCGCCTCAGTTGTGCGACTGGATTCGTGATTTCCTCTGAGAAAGGTCACAGTTCGTAGTAATAGACGGAAAGTCATCGAATAAAACAGAAATAATATACGTCGTGTCCCAAAGAAGTGTGATATGCCCTCTATTGTTCCTGATCTATATTAACGACATAGGAGACAATATGAGTAGCCGTCTGAGATTGTTTGCAGATGATGCTGTCATTACCGTCTCGTAAAGTTGTCAGATGATCAAAACGACTTGCAAAATGATTTAGATAAGATATCTGTATGGTGCGAAAAGTGGCAATTGACTCTGAATAAGGAAAAGTGTGAAGTTATTCAAATGAATACTAAAAGAAATCAGCTAAATTTCGATTACACGATAAGTCACACAGATCTTAAATTCAACTAAATACTTATGGATTACAATTACAAATAACCTAAATTGGAACGATCACATAGATAATATCGTGGGTAGAGCAAACCAAAGACTGCGTTTCATTGGCAGAACACTTAGAAAGTGCAACAGGTCTACTAAAGAGACTTCTTACACCACACTTGTCCGCCCTATTCTGGAATATTGCTGTGCGGTGTGGGATCCTCATCAGGTGGGACTGACGGATGACATCGAAAAAGTACAAAGAAGGGCAGCTTGTTTTGTATTATCGCGAAATAGGGGGGATAGTGTAACAGACGTGATACGTGAATTGGAGCGGCAATCATTAAAACAAAGGCGTTTCTCGTTGTGACGGGATCTTCTCATGAAATTTCAATCACCATTTTCCTCCTCCCATTGCGAAAACATTCTGTTGGCACCCACCTACATAGGGAGAAATGATCATCACGATAAAATAAGAGAAATCGGAACTCGCACAAAAAAATTTAAGTGCTCGTTCTTCCCGTGTGCCGTTCAAATGGTTTAAATGGCTCTGAGCACTATGGGACTTAACATCTATGGTCATCAGTCCCCTAGAACTTAGAACTACTTAAACCTAACTAACCTAAAGACAGCACAAAACACCCACCCATCAGGAGGCAGAGAAAATCCCTGACCCCGCCGGGAATCGAACCCGGGAACCCGGGCGTAGGAAGCGAGAACGCTACCGCACGACCACGAGCTGCGGACGTGCCGTTCGAGAATGGAACGGTAGAGAGACAGTTTGAAGGCGGTTCATTGAACCCTCTGCCTGGCACTTTATTGTGAATAGCAGAGTAATCACGTAGATGTAGGACAACCCAAGTGGCAGTCCCAGCATACACCCGGTAAGGTGGTGCTTGTACTGCCCCAGTAACGGCCACACAGGCACCCAGCGCCCAAATTGTGGAGCTCAAAGGAGAGCAGATCCCTTCTTTATCCACGGAAGATCGGCACGGCCCGTGTTCTTAGTCAGCCACTGCTCTGACTGGCAGGACTGCAGCTGGACGGCTCTGGACTTGGTGCAGAAAGTCGGCAGCAGCTTGTAGACACTTCGCGAATTCACCCGAGCAACCCGCATCTCAACGGAGTAGGTCTTCCACCAATATCTATAACGGGTATGGAATGACCTCACTTTGAGAATGGGGTCGAGGAGAGCGAAGTTTTTACAGCAGGCGATGATGCTAAACTGTGATTTAGTGTGTTTCAGTGCGCGATGCGCCAGCCTCACGGCAAACGGCGGACGAAGACTGGCTGGGGCGTTATGCAGGTGACACAGTTTTGCAACGAGCATCGGTATGCGTGTACGTGCGCAGCAGCCATCAGAACGCAGCATTAGCAGAATTACGCAGGCGCCGGCCGCGTGTGGCGCGGTTGCGTTAGCCAACTCGTCGAGAACCTTCTAATAAACACGCCGCCGCGTAACCGGCGGATTCAGCAGCGGTCTGCACTATTTAAGGGCATCAGAGGTGAGCGTCGGCATTCGGTTCGACCGATTGGGCGTTCGGTCGCTGTCACGTCGTCGTCGTCAGTGACGCTGTCCCCGAGGACCGGCCGGCAGGGGGCGTTGCGAGCTGCTGCACCGGCGACTCCCAGCATCGTCACCAGCCGCCGCGTCTGCATGGGGCGAGCTGGGCCGGGCCTCATGCCGCTAACCTCCTACCACCTGCGCAGCTGCTGACTGAACATGGCGTCGCGTTCCCCGGGCTGCGTGCATCAGTACGTCTCCACCACTACACGAGCAGTGAGGCTGAGCTACCGGAAAATGTATTGGCAGAACCAACAATAAAGACGAAGATTGCTAAAAGTAGCCACCTTCTTATACCCAGCCACACCTTACAATCCTGACCATGTCACCTGCTTCGGTCATCCTATTACAAGTGGTGTCAGTCAGGCAACCTGCACATCACACACTCCTGTTACAATCAGTGACAGTAGTGGTCTCCTCAAAATGGTTCAAATGGCTCTGAGCACTATGGGAGTCAACTGCTGAGGTCATTAGTCCCCTAGAACTTAGAACTAGTTAAACCTAACTAACCTAAGGACATCACAAACATCCATGCCCGAGGCAGGATTCGAACCTGCGACCGTAGCGGTCTTGCGGTTCCAGACTGCAGCGCCTTTAACCGCACGGCCACTTCGGCCGGCCAGTGGTCTTCTCCCTGGATTTGGAGGAAATTGTGGCTGGGTAATCGACGAGGGTATGTGGCACCTGAGAAGGGCAACAATGGATCAGCAACTCCTGCAACATGACAAGCATAGTCCGTCTTCCCTCCCTGTTGTTCTTTCTGGGCTCACTGTAGTCTTGATTCGATAGCTGGTAGTGATGGAGCAGTCTGTATCAGCCGAAGCGGCCATTCAGCAGCTACTTGAGCGAGTGTCAGAATTAGAGATAGAGCTTGCTCGGTCTAAATAAGCGAGCAAGGAATGGTTTCCTGTTAACACAGTAATTCTTGACACTAACGCTGCGTCTTTGGTCACCCCAAAAAACCTTACCATGGCTGCTAAATTGGGAAATTGGAGTGCAGAAACACTTTTGCATGTGGCTAAGCTGAAAGTAACTGGGGATACGAGAGCGTACGTTACATGCCATGAAGAATTAAGGGATGCTTGGACATTTGAAGTATTCAAAAAAGGGTTGCTGGAAAGATATCGGAGGAAAAATAGGTCTAGATATTATCGGGAACAATTGAATAGAATGTATAAAAGGAATGGGGAATCAATAGAAGCTTTTGTAGATCGAATTGGAAAAATTAATGTTAATACTTAAGAGCTAACGGATTCCGATAGGGTTAATGAAGCCATTCTTCAGGAAGCTGAGCAGAGGGCACTAGACGCGTTTTTGCAGGGAATACAACTCGAAACCTCCCGCAAGATTAGGATGGAATTCCCTAATACTCTTAATGAGGCAGCTGGAATCGCTGTGGCATTAGAGGACGTTGAAGCAGTAACAAAGACACGGGACAGGAAAGCAGTATTTAATGCAGAAATAAAATGTTTCAGATGTGGTCGGATGGTACACATTAGATGCGATTGCACGGAAGTGCAGTGCAGGAAGTGCAGACGTTGCGGTCATCGGGAGCGTAATTGCAATGGGTCGTGGCAGAAACATGATAGGAAACCGCAAGGTGGGCCTCACCCCCCCCCCCCCCCCCCCTCAGTTAAACGGGGCAGGGGACGGTGTGTCCACTGTGCAACACCCCTGGTAAGGATTAATGCTAGTGCAGAATCAGTGGCAGACTTTTTTCTGAACGGCTTGGTGAGGGGCAGACCGTGCAAATTTTTATTGGGTACCGGGTCTCAGGTATCCGTGGCGAGTAGAAGTGTACTCGGTAAAGTAGAATTAAAACCACCACGCTGGGCGTTAAGTGGCGTGGATGCGGGACAGGTGAAGTCACTTGGATAAACGGTGTTAAACTTCCGAGTGGAAATGAGGAACTTCCAGGTGAAGGTAGAAGTTCTTCCAATTGTTGGCAGCAGCTATGATGTCATACTCGGATAGGACTTCCTGGTTGCGCATCACACAAAAGTTAACCTGGAACGGCATACAGTAGAACTGGACGGAATACAATTTCGCCTAGGTTCTGCGGCCAAAACACCATTATTGTCGCAAGGAACCGCCCAGACGTCGGGTGGACCACCTAAACTGCGTACAAGGTCCCTTAGGGTTAACTCGCGGAATACTATACCGAAGGGTACAGGGAAAATAATCTGGGCAGATGTTGGAGCTAGCGTGCCAGTAAATTCGTTGTGTGTCGTTGAAGCTTTGTCTGAGAATGAGCCGCTGGATAAAATGAGGTGTTTCACGCGCCGTAGCGTGTCCTACGTGCGGGAGATAGAAGTAAAAATGTTGTGCCTGTCAGTGTTGATAATTTTGGCCTTGAAGGGGTGCAGTTAGCACAGGTTACCGTAATAGCGAATCTGGAGATAATAGGGGAAGATGAACTGGATAAGGATTTCGCGGCAGATTACACGATGCCGGGAGAGTCTGTCAGCTGGTCCGCACTGAGGGGTAAAGTAGCACATTTAGAAGGGCAAGACAGAGAAGTCATGGAGAACCTTTTGACAGGATATAAAGAGATATTTAATTCTCATGGTCCACTGACCGTCACACTGTTAGTTCAGCATTACATCCCCACTGGGAATGAAACACCGGTGTATAAACATCCGTATCGTGTTCTAAAACGTTTACAGCCTGTCATGGAAGAATTTATTAATCAACAGCTTAGGGATGGGATAATAGAAAACAGTAGTAGTCCCTGGTCCGCTCCTGTAGTAATAGTGGGTAAAAAATCACCTGATGGGGGAAAGGCAT
Source organism: Schistocerca americana (assembly GCF_021461395.2). NCBI lineage: Eukaryota > Metazoa > Arthropoda > Insecta > Orthoptera > Acrididae > Schistocerca > Schistocerca americana. The sequence goes on from NC_060124.1 coordinate 22,621,324, forward strand.
ATCGTTTTTGTTGTGATTATCGTTTCCTGAATCAAAAAACTGTATCGGATGCATGCCCAATGCCTAATATCACTGATACTCTGGATAATTTGGGTCAGTGTTGATAATTCGCGACTTTGGATCTTCGAAGCAGGTACCACCAGTTGGAGGTCGCCCTGGAAGACCGACCGAAGACAGCTTTTTCAACACCTACAGGTCATTTTCAGCATCGGCGAATGCCTTTCGGACTAAAAAATGCTCCAGCTACCTTCCAACGGTTACTAGATAGCGTGTTACGAGGGCTGAAACCTAATCAGTGTATGGTATATTTGGACGACATCATTGTTTCCAAAATGGTTCAAATGGCTCTGAGCACTATGGGACTTAACATCTGAGGGCATCAGTCTCCTAGAACTTAGAACTACTTAAACCTAACTAACCTAAGAACATCACACACATCCATGCCCGAGGCATGATTCGAACCTGCGACCGTAGCGATCGCGCGGTTCCAGACTGCAGCGCCTAGAACCGCCGGGCTACACCGGCCGGCTCATAATTGTTTTTTCAAAGGACGTACAAGAACATGTGCGCCGTTTGCGTGAAGTTTTCGATCGTCTGAAAGCAGCGCGGTTAGCTCTACATATGAAAAAATGTCATTTTTTGTTGCAAGAAGTCCGAAATCTAGGTCATATTAGGGTGTCCGCAGGAATCCAAAACTTGTAGAGGCGGTAATGAATTTTCCGACACCTACAAAAGTAAAAGAGTTGCAGTCTTATTTAGGTCTCGCCAATTTTTACAGGAGGTATATTCCAAAATTTGCGGAAAATGTAAGGCCCCTCACGCAGTTGTTGAAGAAGGAAGCAAAATTTCACTGGTCAGCAGAATGCGAAGAGGCTTTTCAAAAGTTAAAAAATTTGTTAACATCTAGTCCTGTCTTGGCTTTTCCAGATTTTAGTAAACTGTTTATATTATCTTGTGACTCTAGCAATTTTGCTTTGCGTATTGTATTATCTCAGGAAATAGATGGGCAGGAGCACCCGATAGCATATGCTTCCAGACAGCTAAACAATGCAGAAAAAAATTACTCAACAACCGAAAAGGAGTTATTGGCATTAATTTTCGGAATAACCTATTTCCGGTGTCATTTGTATGGACGACGTTTCAAGATGATTACTGACCATGCAGCACTTAAGTGGTTGTTAGGGCTTAAAGACCCAACGAGTAGATTAACTAAGTGGGCTTTGCGTCTTAGTGAGTACGATTTTGAAGTGATTCATCGAACAGGGAAATCGCAGGGAATCTCGGATGGGCTGAGTCGTAAAGTATGCGCCATGGGATGGACAGGAATAAATGAGAACGAATGGGTGGAGGCACAAACCGCCGACACGATTTACCTCGCAGCGACAGTTCGTCGTGGAAGACGGGATATTGTACCGTGAAACTAGGAACGCTCCACGCTTAGTCGTACGAGAAAAACTGCAAAGCGAAATTTTAAGGCAAGCAGACGAATCAATGTTTTCTAGTCATTCGGGTCGAAGAGCAACGAAAAGGAGGGTAGCACAGAGTTATTGGTGGCCAACGCGTAGGCAAGATGTCGATCAGTACGTAAAGAATTGCATTCCGTGTGCTCAATGGGCGGAATTGAGTCATCAGAAAATTGTGTTGCAACGACTACCGGAAGCGGATAGACCTCTCCAATTACTGGGCGTAGACGTCCTTAGGACCGTTTGTGCAAACACCAGCGGGTAATAGCTATGTTTTAACAATAATAGATCATTTCTCGCGCTATGTGTCTACGACAGATATTCCGGACCAGCAAGCGGAAACAGTGGCTCACGCCATGGTGCATCAATGGATATTGAAATTCGGAACACCTGAAACTATAATTACAAATCAAGGGTCAAACTTTATGTCCGATTTGATGAAATAGTTATGCAAGTTGTTACATGTAAAGAAATCGAGAACGACCGCGTTACACCCGCAGGCTAATAGTCGGACCGAGAGAGTTCATCGTACAATAGCTAAGATGTTAAGTTATTATGTAAATTCGCAACACAACATTTGGGATACCCTACTGGCGTTTGTAACCGCGGCGTATAACTCAAAAGTGCATGAAAGTACAGGATTGTCTCCGTATGAAGTACTGTTCGGTCGGAAGATGCCATCTCCGTTTGAATTGCTAAAGACCCCACATGGAACCGACATTTCGGCTATTAAGAATTTATCCACAAAGTTGAAAACAATCTGGTGGCAGGTGAAAAAAATGAACACCAAAGCGTTAGAGAGACAGGACAAAGTTCACAACAGAAAGGCGGCTTTACCCAAATATCATGTAGGACAATGGGTGATGATAACTAATCCGTATGTGCCAAAAGGCAAAACGAAAAAATTTGTATCCCATTATCAAGGTCCTTCACAGGTGATCGAGATGACATCGCCGGTGAATGTCAAATTACAGCTTCCAACTCGCCCTACTATTGTGCATGTGAGCCGAATCAGGCCTTTCAAGGGGAATTTTGAGGAATTTCCTTCATTGTCTGCAGTAACTTCTAGTGGAGAGAAAGATGAATCTAAGAAAAAGAATAAGAAAGGAGTAGATAAACAAGAGAACCAAGTTAATTGTGCAAGCGATCAGACATGCTATTATGCTCTTAGGCCACGCGTAAAAACGAAGAGCTAATGTGAGTTGTTTTTCTTTTGTTTCTCAGGAGGCGTGACTTTCTGGTAAGAACAGCACTTCCAGCGTCATGGGTTGCGCTGAAGAGGGAAGAGAGAAGGTGTGCACTATCTCTTAGCATAATTATTCTGTTTTGCTGTTGCAACTTAGCTGAAGCCTTGAAGTTACGTCCTATATTAAGTGGTGTTTTGTTCTCGCGACAAGGGGACGTAATTATGTCTAGACATCAATGGACCTTAAGGGTGGACTGTAATACTTGGGCGGTTGAAGGCGAAATCTGTAAATTAGAGGGTACATTTAATGAACTTCATTCCATGGTGGCTAATCAGTCAAGGTTTAATGACACACAGGGGGAATATCAGCTACTACGATCAGTTTTTGCACGCTTACAAGCTCAGTTGCGGCAAACTGCAGGGGTAATCCCGCACGTCCGTAGGAAAAGAGGATGGTTAGACGCAGGTGGCCGTATCCTAAAAATCCTAAAAACTGTTTTTGGGACCGCTGACGCGGAAAATATTAAAAGTATGAATGAAACGCTACAGCAGTTACAGGATAATGTGAATAGCAACCAGGGAATGCTAGATCTTCACACAACCCAATTAGAGAGTTTGGAGAAAGATGTAGTTAATAATACGCGCCAATTGCGAGCTTTGGCCGCGACCTTGATATCCCACATTAAGAACAGTCGGCTTCCAGCCGCTGATCCCCATCCCACATTAAGGCCACAGCCGACACAACCAATCACGACTGGGGTATAATCAAGTACCGGTTGGATAACATCGATTCACAGCTGATAATGGCTAAGCTGCTCCGTTTTCTTGCTGATAGTATTACGGAAGCACGCATAGAAGCCACGGAACTACAGGAGGCTTTGTTGCACGCAATGCGCGGTCACCCAACCCCGGTACTGTTACCTTCGGAACAACTTCAGGAAGGATTATGGAAAGTTCAATCGGAATTGCCCGCATCCTTGGAGCTACTGACGACATTAACAGACGAACACTTATCTCTGTACTACAAAATGGCCACTGTTACCAGTACGCGGACTGGTACCCTGCTGAGAATTCATATCATAATACCATTAACATCTAAGGATTGTCAATTTGGATGTTATGCCTTGCATAAATATCCAGTGAAGTGGGAAATTTTGGAGAAATTCGTACAATGAACCGTACGGGAAATACTGTTAGTGGCACGTAACAGACAAGCTCATGCATTCCTCACTGCACAAGACTCGCTGCGTTGTCGAACAGGTCCAGTTACCAAATGCCCCGCGAAATTGGTACACACTGCTCCCAAATCTTGTGAGTATTCTCTATTCCGCTCTGAAGAACAAGTCGCAGAGTGCCCTAAGCAAATTATAGCAGGCACAGTGCAGTTCTTTCAGCAAGTGGGACCACATTGGGTATTTTCAGTAATGGAAAACACAGTCGTTACTTGCGTTTGTTACGAGCAGGGTAAACAAGGGAGTACGCAAAGAATAGAATTGCAGAGGCAGGGACTGTTAATTAACGGCACACGGCGTGACATTTCAGGGCCAACTTTCCGTTTACTAGCCGTGATTACTGGAGCTACAATCATGAACGTAACACGCACATTGATCTATGTACCCGACCAACCGGTGCAATTCGCCATGAAAGAAAATCTCACTCTTTTGAATAGCACATTAGACCCGACTATGCTCACCTCTTTGGACCGGATGCTAGCGGTTCAGGATGGACGTATAACAATGGAACATCTTTCTCAATGAGTGCTTGAGTACCGTAATGGGCATAAGCTTACTAGTTATTGGATCATCAACCACTGCCACCTGTATTTTTATCTTTGTCGTAGGATTAGTGTACTATCGGCTCAAGAGGAAGGTAGCCCAAAGCCTGCCCCTTCCAACTTTTAAGATAAGGGTCCAGACAAAATCACTGAACAGTTGTGAGGCACTGCAGCAGAACACTTGAGTAACGTTTATGGACAAAGATTATACTGAGGATAGAAGTGAATGATCACAGTGTAAATAGTGAATCAATCGCATTTTGTGGTGTGAAGTGAACTTTAGTTGTTTTGACTTTTTGGTTGAATTTGGGGACGAATTCTATTCGTACGAGGGAGGAATTGTAGAGGACAAGGGATTATTTTTAGGAAATGCGGTGCGAAATTGTGATTTAGTGTGTTTCAGTGCGCGATGCGCCAGCCTCACGGCAAACGGCGGACGAAGACTGGCTGGGGCGTTATGCAGGTGACACAGTTTTGCAACGAGCATCGGTATCCGTGTACGTGCGCGGCAGCCATCAGAACGCAGCATTAGCAGAATTATGCAGGCGTGGGCAGTGTGTGGCGCGGTTGCGTTAGCCGACTCATCGAAACGCCGCGTAACCGGCGTATTCAGCAGCGGCCTGCACTATTTAAGGGCATCAGAGGTGAGCGTCGGTATTCGGTTCGACCGATTGGGCGTTCGGTCGCTGTCACGTCGTCGTCATCTGTGACACTGTCCCCGAGGACCGGCCAGCGGGGGGCGTTGCGAGCTGCTGCACCGGCGACTCCCAGCATCGTCACGAGCCGCCGCGTCTGCAGGGAGCGAGCTGGGCTGGGCCTCATGCTGCTAACCTCCGACTGCCTGCGCAGCTGCTGACCGAGTGCGGCGTCGCGTTCCCCGGGCTGCGTGCATCAACACGTCTCCACCACTACACGAGCAGTGGGGCTGAGCTACCGGAAAATGTATTGGGAGAACCAACAATAAAGACGAAGATTGCTAAAAACAGCCACCTTCTTCTACCCAGCCACGCCCTACAACCCCAGCCACATCACCCGCTCAGGTCATCCTGTCACAACTGTTTAAATGCTGAGAGTGTACGTTCCACGAAGAGTCAAGGTAACATATTACTTCCCCCTCCCCCCACCTCCCATGCGAAATGACCGCAGCAGGGAAAATCAGAAAAAAACTGAAACTCATAGGGAGGTTTACAGACAATCATTACTCCCTCCCACGCTCCATTTGCGAGTGAACAGGTTTAGGTAGTGGTGCCAAAAATACCCTTCACCACTCACCGCAAGCTGGCTTGCGGAGTGTAGTTGTAGATGAAGATGCTTGGATAAACAAAGCACAGGCGAAAGTTTTCGAGTGCAGTAGAATGGAGAATAGCGACTTGTTTAACAACAGAATTAGGAACAACATAATACAGAACGAAGTAAAAGAAATGTCTTATCAAAGAGGTAAAATTACTCAGGACGCTCTAAGAAAGGAAGATTGTCACAAGCGAAGATATCTTTATATATATCTGCACGCTCCGTGGCCGTTACCGTTGATGATAAAATCTTCAGAGTCGTTAGGCCACATCGTCAGGTATATTCATATCCCTTTTCAAACTTTTTCACTGCTCGACTTTTCGATTCCTCTGTTGGGATCTTCGTCAGAATTTCGCTGGGTCCCTTAGTGGGTGCACATTGTCGAAAGACAGTGTCGCGTTCTCTTATAAATGGATATTTTTTGCACATTCAGTGAGATGTGGAGCCACTGGATGGAGTCCTCCAGCTGGTATTGGTGGATGGTCGACATTCCGTAAATAATGAAAACATATAATGGATCAAGTTGCGAGCGCCTACTTTTTTGCAGTTTTTATCCCTGCTCGTGAACGAGTAGAAATCCAGACACAATATAAACAGAAAGTTAGGTTTCCTTGCGCTATTCTTTTCGACTCACTAGAACAATGAATGAATAATGAAATAGTGTTCCTGTACCGAAAAGCTCACTATTTCGACTGGAAAAGCAAGCAGCTGCAGACAAAAAGCTACTGTAGCTACATTATTCATGTGTGAACAAATGACGTTTAGCTGAACCCGGTCATTAATAATGATTTCCAGTTATTCAAGAAAACTCATTACAGGGATATGAATCGGTTTTATAGTGTGTGACGCATTATAATTTTATCTGGTGGTTTGAATTATTAAATCAGTACACAATCATTGATTTTCTTTCGCAACATCGAACCGCACACCGAAATGGATTTTTCTTCCCTGGATTAACTTTTGGATTATGTTAAAGTAAGATTTCTTTATGAATACTACCAGCAAACAGGACAAGTAGCCTATAAACAAACATGATTTTCTGCTTGGTTATTGGGTGGCACATTGTAAACAAATGTAGATAGAGGAAGGGAATACAAAATATTATTGTTGTTCTGCTGCCTCGGTTATTTCATGATAGTTGTCCATGTCTCTCGCTCTCCATGGCTGAGAGTTCACTTCTGTGATAACGGGTAGCCACGAAGACGGGAGTTAACAGCCAGCCCTGGGTGAGAGACGTAAACACAACAACCGAGGCGGCACAACAAGAATAATATTTTGGATACCCTCCTTCTGTCAATATTTGCATTCAGCATTTACCGAATGACGGCATTCCACTAGCAGCAGCCGGAAGTTTTTCAACCAGCAACTCCACTACTCAGTAAAAGCACGGAGAAATGGCCATTTATAAGTGAACGCGATACTGTCTTTGTACAGTGTTCAGTCACCCACGGGCAGCCGTGGATTCTTATAGCCGTGGAGCAGTGACTAAGTTTGAAAATTAATTCGGCGCGGTCTAACGTCTCAGAAGATTCTATCATCGAAGAAAGTTTTCTTCAGTGAAGTTAAAATCTGGATTATTAGGCCACGTCACATTTTCTCTAAAATAATCGACGTTTCGACCCCTCTGCTGGGATCTTCCTCAGGATCTTCCGGTGTCCACTACTGCTAGAACAGTGTCAGAGATCGGTGTCGCGTTCTCTTATAAAGGGGACTTTTCCCGCGTTCGTGCTGAAGAAGTGGCAGTATCGGTTAAAATTCTTATGGCCGCCATTGGTGGGCCATCGACATAGGCTAATATTCCCGCACTGTTGCAGAAGAAGGGACGTTATCAGCCGTCATCATTGGTTAGATGCGAAACGCACAGGGCAAAAGAGGGGTAATGTTTACCCAAAAGCGCGTCGTTTGTGTCGCTCGCACACTGCGGTCGCATATTCACCTGCTTGATGGTGGGGAGCCAGCATGCCGGAAGCCTATAGCAGTCCTTTCTATTGAAATTAGATGGATTCTTGGAAATGTCAACCGCTTCCGGACCTTTCCTCTATAAATGTTTGTTTCCTTAGCCAGCACACGAACTTTATTAGAATCGATGTCAGAGCTACAGTTCTCATGATGTTCCGCTACTGCCGATTTTACACTTGGCTTAGCTGCGTGTGCCGTTCGTGTTCCTTAATGCGTTCTGTAACAGTTCTTGCCGTTTTCCCTATATACAATTTGCCGCAGCCGCATGTCACATGATAGACGCCTACATCTTCCAGACAATTAGGTGCACCCATTTTTCGTCGGAAAATATCTTTTATTTTGAAACTTCCTGGCAGATTAAAACTGTGCGCCGGACCGAGACTCGAACTCGGGACCTTTGCCTTTCGCGGGCATGTGCTCTACGATCTGAGCTACCCAAGCACAACTCACGCCCCGTCCTCACAGCTTTACTTCTGCCAGTACCTCGCCTCCTACCTTCCAAACTTTACAGAAGCTCTCCTGCGAACCTTGCAGAACTAGCACTCCTGAAAGAAAGGATATTGCGGAGACATGGCTTAGCCACAGCCTGGGGGATGTTTCCAGAATGAGATTTTCACTCTGCAGCGGAGTGTGCGCTGATATGAAACTTCCTGGCAGAAGGTCCCGAGTTCGAGTCTCGGTCCGGCACACAGTTTTAATCTGCCAGGAAGTTTCATATCAGCGCACACTCCGATGCAGAGTGAAAATCTCATTCTGGAACTTTTATTTTGTTTTGACTAGAGAAAGATGTCTCAGTACCATCTTTCTTTAGAATTCTGCTTATGCGGTCAGTGACCCCAGAAACGAACGGTAACCTAAATGTGAGAAGGGGGTTCCTCGTCATTCTTACTAGCGAGATTAATATTTCGCCTAAAAGCCCTGTCGATTGAACAACTATCATAGCCACTTGCCATCAATGTCCTCTTTAAAAAATTCAACTCCGATTCCAAATTGTCTTCATCGCTGATACGGAAGGCACGAGAAGACAGTGTGTTGAGCAATGCCTGCTTCTGGGCTGGGTAGTGGTGCGAAGTGGCATCTACATACCTGTGTGTGTTAGTCGGCTTTCTATACACTGTGACCTAGTCTGTTATCAAATCTTCCATATACCGACACATCTAGGAACGGGAGACCGACCTCACTCGCAACCGCCAAGGTAAATTTGATTTTGGGTTGAATTCCATTTAAGAAATTGCGCAACGCATGAAGTTCTTCTTCGCTGTGTGGCCATATAACAAATGTATCTTTCACACAGTGGAGCCAACAAGAAGGCTTCAAAGGAGTACTGCTTAATGTCTATTGCTCAAAATGTTCCATAAAAATGTCAGTTGCAGCTGGCGAAATGGGTGAGCCCATAGCAAGGCCGTCAGCCTGTTCGTAGAATTTACCATTGCATTTTAAATAAATAGGCTCCCAGTGTAGATATAGATGTATAGGCTTTCTTGCATTACTGCTCACCCCACCTTCTATCCTTATCTGTACCCTTTCTTTTCGTTTCATATCTATGCCCTCGGAATAGGAGGACAAAATTATGCATGGTGTCACAAAATTGCTAAGTTGCAATCAACGATCTTCTTCGGCCTGGACATAAGATCCATTGTTATTAACCTCGTTGTTAAAGGTTTTAGTAACGTATTGTTAACTACGGTCAACACATATGAGGTGAACAAATTTAGGGTGAACGTCTTCAATTTACTCCCGATTTAACCCAAAAAATTCAGACTTCACTTAGAGAATCAACTGGAGCACTATATTCTGATGTAATTGTGACCTCATATATTTTCATTCTACATTCCATCCGAAATCCTAAAGCACTTTTTATGCCACTAGAGGGAGTGGTAAGATTGAGATCAGCTGTGAGTGGTTCATGCTCTTTGCTAACATAATTTTTATTTTATTTAATGTCCAATATGCTACTCCAGGCGGGTGCAAAATGAATGTGCGCAACGGAGAATAATAAACGATAAAATGAAGATTTGGCCCTGTCTGAACACCCCCTGAAGCAGATCTTAGGATCTCTTAATGCTCTTTAACATATAAATTCCACCCTAAACAGAAATGAATGATTAAGGGAACTAATTATACTAAATGATAAACGTTGTTGCTGCTTATACATTTATTGTATATTAAAAACAACCTTTATTACAAATGTTTGTACACTCCTGGAAATGGAAAAAAGAACACATTGACACCGGTGTGTCAGACCCACCATACTTGCTCCGGACTCTGCGAGAGGGCTGTACAAGCAATGATCACACGCACGGCACAGCGGACACACCAGGAACCGCGGTATTGGCCGTCGAATGGCGCTAGCTACGCAGCATTTGTGCACCGCCGCCGTCAGTGTCAGCCAGTTTGCCGTGGCATACGGAGCTCCATCGCAGTCTTTAACACTGGTAGCATGCCGCGACAGCGTGGACGTCAACCGTATGTGCAGTTGACGGACTTTGAGCGAGGGCGTATAGTGGGCATGCGGGAGGCCGGGTGGACGTACCGCCGAATTGCTCAACACGTGGGGCGTGAGGTCTCCACAGTACATCGATGTTGTCGCCAGTGGTCGGCGGAAGGTGCACGTGCCCGTCGACCTGGGACCGGACCGCAGCGACGCACGGATGCACGCCAAGACCGTAGGATTATACGCAGTGCCGTAGGGGACCGCACCGCCACTTCCCAGCAAATTAGGGACACTGTTGCTCCTGGGGTATCGGCGAGGACCATTCGCAACCGTCTCCATGAAGCTGGGCTACGGTCCCGCACACCGTTAGGCCGTCTTCCGCTCACGCCCCAACATCGTGCAGCCCGCCTCCAGTGGTGTCGCGACAGGCGTGAATGGAGGGACGAATGGAGACGTGTCGTCTTCAGCGATGAGAGTCGCTTCTGCCTTGGTGCCAATGATGGTCGTATGCGTGTTTGGCGCCGTGCAGGTGAGCGCCACAATCAGGACTGCATACGACCGAGGCACACAGGGCCAACACCCGGCATCATGGTGTGGGGAGCGATCTCCTACACTGGCCGTACACCACTGGTGATCGTCGAGGGGACACTGAATAGTGCACGGTACATCCAAACCGTCATCGAACCCATCGTTCTACCATTCCTAGACCGGCAAGGGAACTTGCTGTTCCAACAGGACAATGCACGTCCGCATGTATCCCGTGCCACTCAACGTGCTCTAGAAGGTGTAAGTCAACTACCCTGGCCAGCAAGATCTCCGGATCTGTCCCCCATTGAGCATGTTTGGGACTGGATGAAGCGTCGTCTCACGCGGTCTGCACGTCCAGCACGAACGCTGGTCCAACTGAGGCGCCAGGTGGAAATGGCATGGCAAGCCGTTCCACAGGACTACATCCAGCATCTCTACGATCGTCTCCATGGGAGAATAGCAGCCTGCATTGCTGCGAAAGGTGGATATACACTGTACTAGTGCCGACATTGTGCATGCGCTGTTGCCTGTGTCTATGTGCCTGTGGTTCTGTCAGTGTGATCATGTGATGTATCTGACCCCAGGAATGTGTCAATAAAGTTTCCCCTTCCTGGGACAATGAATTCACGGTGTTCTTATTTCAATTTCCAGGAGTGTATTGCCTAACTAATATTACTGATCAATTGAACAACTCTGCCCTTTTATTATGAGTGCGTGATCTAAAATAAATAACGCTAAATGACAGACATCATCTACGTACCAAACACAAGAAGACACTACTTTTAAAGATGATGTACAACGGAATACAACGTCAGTGGAAATAAATACTACGTGTTCACAGCCCCTAATAAGCCAAAGCAATTAGCAATATCACCGTATGTACTGCGACCGGTGCGCCGTCGGACTGGTGGTTTTCGTACACGTTTGCGACGATGGAAGAACTCCAGCCACAAAACAAACTCTTTCAAAGAGTAGGACGGCAGAAGGCGGTCCTGTGACTACTACACTCTAATACTGTCTTCTCCTTTCAGTGTTCTACAGACGAGAAACGCGAACTCCCAGCCACAAGGACGGAGCTCAGATAACGTCTCAGCGTAAGTATAGGCAGAAGTGCTCTCAATCACTGAATGCTGCGTGCTCAACGACGACTTCCAACCCGGAAGCGAAGCCCAGAATCGTGTAAGTTCATGACAGTACACTGCCTAACCGTTCTAACTATAAAATCTCTTGAGAGCAAAGACAGCAAGTCCGTCCATGCCAACAAGAACCCGATACTGAGCGTCCGTCACACACGGGAGCTCAAAACGGAAGACTTCGTCTCTCCAACACTGGCTTCACAGCAAGGCTTGGCCCCCCACCCTCGTAAGTCTGAAAACGAATCATATTTCCGAGACCACGGAATATTCTCCCTCTCTACAGATTCTTCCGAACGCTGACCCACCATATTTTAGTCTTTTGTCGTCCAGCGCGGAAAGCTTGTGAGGATAAACCTACACTCGCACAATGGTAGGCTTCTGAGTAAAAATCCTTGGAAATAACCCAGCCTGTGTGGTTTCCGAGGTGCCGCTTCTTCGTTCCTCTCACCTGCGTCCAAGATTTTCGTAGTTTCCGAAATATAATCCTTCCGGTTTGGCGACAAAACCAACCGTCGCGACTCTATTGTGCTCCAGCGCTTACGTGCTACGACGTCCGTCTAGCTACTTCCTGTGTTTAGGCAGGACCAACACCTGTGCGGGCCTTCCACCCATAGCTTGCGTTTCATCTCCACTGGCGTTCCAACCTCTATAGGCAATCATTCATTACGCCGTTTTTATAATAAAGACACTCCATCACCTTTCATGCAATAAGAGTTAACAATTATTTACAAGACGTATGTGACAATGTCAGTCTCCTTTATATATTCATATATACGATGTACAACCTATCACATGATACCTAATTGTGTTTGTGGATCACGGCAAAGTATGTGGATGAGTTCTTGTAAGGTGCGAAATTATAGACACCTTACAAATGAATACTTATTTTTTCATGAAAAGCACAGTTTAGAAACATAAAAGGCAATTACTTTTTCCAGACCAAAACTGTTAGAGAACGAGCAAACAAATCAACTTTGTAGCCATTCAACAAGGAGAATTTATTCAACACCAAAATGCTCATGTAACAGTGTGAAATTCCCCTAGTGAAAACACATGAAATATGTATGCTACTTCGTAAGAAAAAAAATGATTTAAGATACATACTGCAATACATCGGAACATGGTCACTTGCGGCAACTCGCCGTGGGTGGTTGAGGAGGAAGAGGGAGCCGGACACCCTGGGGCCAGCCCCCGAGGAGAGGACACTGCATTCATTCTGCAAGCACGCAGTGGGGAGCTGGACGAAGGAGGGACGTGTTACGAAGGGCCTGTGTGACAACGAAAAGCGTGCCAAGAACTGAGGGACACCTGCAGCCATTAGGACGGAATGCCAAGGATGTATGCGCGACAGCATCTGAGTCCTTCTGGCCTCGCGGCAGTCATTTTGCCTGCCTTAGAAAGCAGGGATGTGCCGACAATTCGAGCATCACACGGGTACAGGCAGGAGCGTACAGAAAAGCGCGGGGAATTGGCGCAGGGAGATGTTTTTTTTCAACAGTGATGACTTTCCTTATAAATCACGGACGCCGGCAGATTTTGAGACCTAGCCCAAACATGAGTCTGTCCAGGGCCCATGCAGAGAGAACGACTAGAAGGAAGTGGTGTGTAGCTCTCCCAACAGCCTCGGCATGCAGGAAAACATCTTAATATGGATGGCGAAGAGTTCTCGGGCCTCCAGCCGGGTGGCGGTGTCTTCAAACTGCGACGTTTCGACGAGTGACATACTCATCATCTTCTGGCGAAGTGCCGAGACTTTGCGGATGCCGGTCCCTTTATACCCGCGGTGTGCCCCCCACCACCTGGCCGCGGGAGGCTGGGTCCAGAGGAGCCGGCGGGCGGGGTGGAGGGGGAAGCGGGTGCGCCGTTCGTGTCTCCGTCAGAGCATTCTGATCGCGTCTCGTGAGCTGGACGGTTCTTGTTGCGTTCCTGGCGTATTGCGGCTAATGCTGGATTCCAGGCCGCGCTCAGTTGATAGCCTTCGTCCCCGTTCGCAAGACTTCTATTGATTCGGCAGCTCTTTCGTCTTCGGCGGTGGTCGGAAGACGGTATTTATGTTTGATTTACTTAATAGCCTCCCGATTTTGGCTGATGTGGGCCCCAAATATGGAAGAAAGGCGAGTCTCTTGTTAACAAGAGCTGCTGGGATCAGCTAAAGACCCACTCAAACTAAACACACCTGGTATATACAACATTGCTTGCGAATGTGGTGTGCAGTACATTGGTCAAACGCAGCGCTGCATCTCTAAAAGGTGCGAGGAACACATCAGGCATGTTCGACTTGCACAGATAGAGAAATCTGCTATAGCTGAACATAGCATCAAAGAAAACCACACCTTTGATTTCTAAAACACCAGGGTGCTGTGCCGAGCCGGGAGCTATTGGGATAGCGTCATTAAACAATCAATAGAAATACAGGTCCACGAGAATCTTGTGAACAGGGACGAAGGCTATCAACTGAGCGCGGCCTGGAACCCAGCATTAGCCGCAATACGCCAGGAACGCAACAAGAACCGTCCAGCTCACGAGACGCGATCAGAATGCCCTGACGAAGACACGAACGGCGCACCCGCTTCCCCCTCCACCTCGCTCGGCGGCTCCGCTGGACCCAGCCTCCCGCGGCCAGGTGGTGGGGGGCACACCGCAGGTATAAAGGGACCGGCATCCGCAATGTCTCGGCACTTCGCCCGAAGATAATGAGTATGTCACTCGTCGAAACGTCGCAGTTTGAAGACCGCCACCCGGCTGGAAGCCCGAGAACTCTTCGCCAGCTGTATATGCCAGGAAAGCATACATTCACATCTTAATATGGAATCACGAGAAAGATGCCAATTCACGAGGCACTCGCCAGCCCACGCCAGATAGGAAATTTCCACCCTGCATGGAGAGGCATGGCGATGAAACAGCGATCTGTCATTGGGCTATGCGAGGTGCCGGGGCAAGGAGTGTATTTAACACTAAATTCTAGAATCTACATATGTAAATAATGCTCTAAGCCCCCCCTATTCTAACTCCGACTTTTGCTGTTGCACATGGATTAAAAAATATACGCGAACTGACTGTAATCAACCCTGCAAGTGGAGTAGAAAAGAGTTTGGCACCTGCAATAATTTAATTTGATAAATAAGTTAAATAAAGGAAGGTTTCATTAACGTAGTGAGAAATGATGGGTTGCTCTACCGATTAACAGAATGAAAGTTCTGTCCAAAATAACAATATGATTTATTAAGACTAAACACAAAAAAATAAACAAAAACACATGAAACATTTATAATACATCGAATTGGCTCAAATTGGATACTCAAACAAACGCTGTGAAGGTGAAGTTGTCCCTAAACTACATTGTGATGTTTATGACGAAGTGGTATGTGGAGCCAATTCCTTGCCACTCAAATCTTAAGAGAGACACTCAGCTAACCCAACATTAATTGCTGCTACCCAAGACAGAACAAAGTTAGAAAAAGACGAACATGCGCGCTCTGCTGAGCTCTGATTATCACCTAGGAAAATCCCTGTCTGCTGGTGCTGCGGACATACATTACCAAACTGTCTTCTTAACTGCCAGAACACGATCTGGCGTACCGGAGGCGATGGCTGGTTGCTTCGACGTCCATGACCGAAAGGCGAGAGCCGACCACTTTTGAGCACCCGTACAGGCCGAACACAGAACATTCCTGCCCCCACGACAGTGGCCGTGGTTAAACGTTCCAATCAGCAACTCGAAAACCGGCGGAAAATTCCACTCCATTGCCGGAGCACTACCATTCCACCAATGGAAATTCTTGGCGCCAATTTCTGCGCTGATTTTGCTACGTCACGGGGCTATGCCCTGAGCAAGCCAATCACAGTTACTATTTTGCAGAAAGCGCGGGAATTTTCCCGCCACAACTGCCTGGGTACACAAGTCATTCCCACGCCTCGCTGGTAGCCCGCCAGAAAGTGTTTTCGCTAAGTTTCTGCGAAGTAACGGAACCTCTACCCCAGCCGCTACTTCAGGTCCTTGCTGGCGTGTCTCTTGACAGTGTCGGCGTCTGGAAAGCATTCACTCGACTCCCTCACACTCGTCGGCTTAACCCTCTCGAGATCCGCAGAGCCCGCCTGTCACCGGACCACCTGGGTGACGAGAGACGCTGCGTGGGAAGTCCAGGTGTGAAGGAATAGCAACTTTGCACCGCATGCAATTAGAGACGAAAATCGTAAGATAGAAATATGAGAGGGGGCTCATGCCACCTCTCAACCGCCACCCGGCTGGAAGCCCGAGAACTCTTCGCCAGCTGTATATGCCGGGAAAGCATATATTCACATATGGAATCGCGAGAAAGCTGCCAATTCACGAGGCACTCGCCACCCCACGCCAGATAGGAAATTTCCACCCCGCATGGAGAGGCATGGCGATGAAACGGCGATCTGTCATTGGGCTGCATTGAAAATTACGGCCGCCAATGACAACGCCGAAAGGAAGAATATTTCGAAGAGGAGTTGAGCTGAGAGGGGGAAAGAAGCGAGAAAGGAGTCGTGGAGGCATCGCGAAAGCGAGAGGACATGGGCGCTCCTCGACCCATCGCCAATATCCGCTTTCCGACACCGTGACAGCACAGCTTCGCCCACGCGGCCGACAACTGTCAGACAACACAAGGATCCTACCTGCGCCCCGCCGGAACGCCACGATTGCTGACGAGGGCAGCCGACTCGAGCAGCACAGCTCCGAGGCGACACGCAGTACCGACTCAGCGCCAGCAACCGACAGCAGTATACGAAGAACGATAATGAAGACTGGTAAGACGATTCGTTCCCTCCTCCTTCCCCTTAATAACCGAGTCGCTTCCACACCCAGTCAAATCAGCCCTGAGATTTGCAATTTTGTTTTGGTTTGTGTGAACAGCACGAAAATAAATACAGGGTTATTACAAATGATTGAAGCGATTTCACAGCTCTACAATAACTTTATTATTTGAGATATTTTCACAATGCTTTTCACACACATACAAAAACTCAAAAAGTTTTTTTTGGCATTCACAAATGTTCGATATGTGCCTCTTTAGTGATTCGGCAGACATCAAGCCGATAATCAAGTTCCTCCGACACTCGGCGCAGCATGTCCCCGTCAATGAGTTCGAAAGGATCGTCGATGTGAGCTCGCAGTTCTGGCACGTTTCTTGGTAGAGGAGGTTTAAACACTGAATCTTTCACATAACCCCACAGAAAGAAATCGCATGGGGTTAAGTCGGGAGAGCGTGGAGGCCATGACATGAATTGCTGATCATGATCTCCACCACGACCGATCCATCGGTTTTCCAATCTCCTGTTTAAGAAATGCATAACATCATGATGGAAGTGTGGTGGGGCACCATCCTGTTGAAAGATGAAGTCGGCGCTGTCAGTCTCCAGTTGTGGCATGCGCCAATTTTCCAGCATGTCCAGATACACGTGTCCTGTAACGTTTTTTTCGCAGAAGAAAAAGGGGCCGTAACCTTTAAACCGTGAGGCATCCAGAAGCTTTAAACTGCGCATACCATCGCCGAATGGAGTTAGCAGTTGGTGGATCTTTGTTGAACTTCGTCCTGAAGTGTCGTTGCACTGTTATGACTGACTGATGTGAGTGCATTTCAAGCACGACATACGCTTTCTCGGCTCCTGTCGCCATTTTGTCTCACTGCGCTCTCGAGCGCTCTGGCGGCAGAAACCTGAAGTGCGGCTTCAGCCGAACAAAACTTTATGAGTTTTTCTACGTATCTGTAGTGTGTCGTGACCATATGTCAATGAATGGAGCTACAGTGAATTTATGAAATCGCATCAATCATTTGTAATAGCCCTGTACATTTCTTTCATGGTTTGATCACCTAAGCAATCTTTTACTTGTGTTGTTTAAAGCTTTCCCGGCGTACTGATTGTTCCACAAAAACACGGGAGAACTGCCGGATATCAGTAACGCCCTGCCGCGATATTTCGGCGCAGAGAGTTCTGGCCATCTTCAGGTGATTACCACTGTAGTAGTACTGGCGAGTACGCGGAGAACTCTGCTATTTACAGCTGTACTGAGGTGACATTGTGCGTGAGCTGCTTCAGCGTGCGTGTTCATAACGGCTCCGTGCGCTGTGCGTCGCACCCTCCACGGTGAGAGCTTGGCGTGTAGATATCAGGTCGATTTTCATCTTTATGCAGATAACTACGTCGACTACGAAGTTCGACTGGAGCATCGACTTTTCCCCTCACGCGCTGCATCTTCGTCAGATGCGGAGCTGCAATAGATCACTTTCCGTGATACTTAAGATTTTGATGGGAGTCGCAAAATGGGAATGCAAGGTGCATATGAGTTCTGCTGGTTCCAGCATGCCGTCTGAACCACAAAGGATTCAGTCTCGTCTCATCCGCCTGGACTTCACGTTGATAGCAAGTAATAATTCAGACATTGTCTTGTGTGTATAACTGACGCTTTGAGCAGCACGTTTCGACACGCTTACAGCTGCACCCATTGCAGTTATTTTGATACGGATGAGTAGGTTCCGACTGTCATAAGTTCCGACAAAATCGCCACTATTTCTCGTTACTGTTCGCGAGCAAATTTCGCTTGTTAAAAGTAGGTCTTTGTTCACCCTCGTATTTGCTTCATAACACATGATTATCCGAGTCTATTTAAGTTTGTTGTCTCAGGAGACATAGTCAGCTCTTTCAGCTTCAAACGATGTCTTAGGTATTGGGAATTGTTAATTTTGTGTCGTGGTTCTAAGCTACTGCACTGAAGGGATTTTAGTCCATTTCGAATGTGTATTCACAGTTCCAGGGCTGAAGTGTAAAATTTCCTTTGCCATTTATATGAGATTTCACTTTGTCTATGGAAATTCATTATCTTACATCACTCTTCCTGAGCTATTAATTATATCACGTGTAACCGCATCCACATCAAAATTTCAAGGTACGAACAGTGTTCATGTTCCTGGCTGAACCCTTGTGGTTAGTTCGAGAAGAAGTGGTGGCTGTCACTGTTCACCTAAGAACTGTAAGAAGGAGAAAGGACATATCCAACAAAAGTGAAAATTCTCAGTAGACAAAGAACTCCGTAGAAAGTTTGAAACAAAAAGACTGAAACACTGAGTTTGCACATGAAACTTTTCTAGAGCTTTGCAATCATGTTTTGTCACAATACTGAATGGAAAACTACCGCGGCGTGTGACGTGTCAGGCAATTATTGTCCTTTATATGCACTGCACATAAGCCTTTTTTGCGTACTACATCTTTTACAATCACGGTACTTTAAAAATTGTAATAAATAAGCTAACTATCATAAGAAACTTTCATAAGATTATTTCACATGCTAAAATTTGGAAGTGTGCAAAACTAATAAGAATCTTCAGAAAAACATAGAGTTTCTCTTCTCATTTGTTGTCCTCCTCTTCTTTGTATGTTGTGGGCCATTTGAAAAGTGCATCATAAAACTCACTGTATCCAGCGGGTATATGTGTGCACGTTTTTGTCGATCCTTCATTTGTTTTATCATTATTGAAACACTACCAGTGATGTACGCTTTCTCGTTTGATCGAAATTACAGTCTAGATTTAAGAGAGAATGTTTACTTGGTTATTTCATCGATGTACTCCAAAGCAACACTCTTGCCTTTCACTTCTTTTTTGGTCAGTTTTCTGATTAGTTTGATGCGGCCCGCCACGAATTCCTGTCCTGTGCTAACCTCTCCATCTCAGAGTAGCACTTGCAACCTACGTCCTCAAGTATTTTTCAACGTTGTCTGTAGCACCGCATCTCTAATGCTTCGATTCTCTTCTGCCTCGGATTTCCCACAGTCCATGTTGCACTACCATACAATGCTGTGCTCCAGACGTACATTCTCAGAAATTTATTCCTCAAATTAAGGCCGGTATTTGATATTAGTAGACTTATCTTGGCCAGGAACGCCCTTTTGCCGCTGCCAGTCTGCTTTTGATGTCCTCCTTGCACCATGCGTCAGTGGTTATTTCACTGCCTAGGTAGCAGAATTTCCTAACTTCATCTACTTCGTGACCATCAATCTTGATGTTCAGTTTCTCGCTTTTCCCGTTTCTACTACTTCTCATTACCTTCGTCTTTCTTTGATTTACTCTCAGTCCATACTCTGTACTCATTAGACTGTTTATTCCGTTCAGCAGATCGTATAATTCTTCTTCACGTTCACTCAGGATAGCAATGTCATCAGCGAATCGTATCATTGATATCCTTTCACCTTGAATTTTAATTCCACTCCTCGACCTTTCTTTTTCTTTCTATCATTGCTTCCTCGATGTACAGATCGAACAGTAGGAGTGAAAGGCTACAGCCTTGTCTTACATCTTTTTTAATATGAGCACTTCGTTCTTGGTCGTCCAGTCTTATAATTCCATCTTGGCTGTTGTTGTATATTACCCTCTCTGCCTATAGATTACCCTACTTTTCTCTGAATTTCCAACATCTTACACCATTTTACATTGTCGAACGCTTTTTCCAGGTCGACAAATCCTATGAACGTGTCCTGATTTTTCTTTAGTCTCGCTTCCATTATTAACCGCAACGTCAGAATTGTCTCTGTCTTGCCTTTACCTTTCCTAAAGCCAAACTGATCGTCATCTAGCGCATCCTCAATTTTCTTTTCCATTCTTCTGTATCTTATTCCTGTAAGCAACTTGGATGCATGAGCTGTTAAGCTGATTGTGCGATAATTCTCGCACTTGTCGGCTCTTGCCATCTTCGGAATTGTGCGGATGATGCTTTTCCGAAAGTCAGATGGTATATCGCCAGACTCATATATTCTACACACCAACGTGAATAGTCGTTTTGTTGCCACTTCCCCCAATGATTTTAGAAATTCTGATGGAATGTTATCTATCCCTTCTGCCTTATTTGATATTAAGTCCTCCACAGGTCTTTTACATTCTCATTCTAATACTGGATCTCCTATCTCTTCTAAATCGACTCCTGTTTCTTCTTCTATCACATCGGACAATTCTTCCGACTCATAGAGGCTTTCAGTGTATTCTTTCCACCTATCCTCTATCTCCTCTGCATTTAGCAGTGGAATTCCAGTTGCACTCTTAATGTTATCACCCCTGCTTTTAATATCACCGAAGGTTATTTTGACTTTCCTGTCTGCTGAATCTGTCCTTCCGACAATCATTTCTTTTTCGATGTCTTCACATTTTTACTGCAGCCATTTCGTCTTAGCTTCCCTGCACTTCCTATTTATTTCATTCCTCAGAGACTTGTATTTCTGTATTCCTGAGTGTCCCGGAACATTTTTGTACTTCCTTCTTTCATCGATCACTTTAAGTATTTCATCTGTTACCCATGATTTCTTCGCAGTTACCGTCTTTGTTCCTACCCAACGTCTGCGATGCCCCTTTTCAGAGATGTCCATTCTTCTTCAACTGTAGTGCCTACTGAGCTATTCCTTATTGATGTATCTATAGCGTTAGAGAACTTCAAACGTATCTCGTCATTCCTTAGTAGTTCCGTATCCCACTTCTTTGCGTATTGATACTTCCTGACTAATGTCTTTAACTTCAGCCTACTCTTCATCACTACTATATTGGTATCTGAGTCTATATCTGCTCCTGAGTACGTCTCACAGTCCAGTATCTGATTTCGGAATCTCTGTCTGACCATGATGTAATCCAACAGAAATCTTCCCGTATCACCCGGTCTTGTCTAAGTATACCTCCTCCTCTTGTGATCCTTGTACAGAGTATTCGCTATTACTAACTGAAACCTGTTGCAGAACTGTGAACAACGATTCTGTATATTACTTTCAACCAAACGTGTGCGGGATGCATCTAGAAGGCCGTCATACATACTCTTTAGTTTTATAGATCATCTTTGGCCGATCGTGCACTTCTCAAAAAGTGTGTTCATGGAAAAACCCAAAATCCAAATGAGTTTCTAAATTCACTCATATGGAAACGATCCCTAAAAACACGTTTGCATCTGCTACAGTTGTCAGAGTTGCAACTTATGATGCAGTTATTGTAGTGATGGGAACGTCGGTAAGATGAAGGTATTAGAAAGAATGGGCTTCAAGATAGGAAATTTTACTCAAGACATCCTGAGAAAAATACACTCCTGGAAATGGAAAAAAGAACACATTGACAGCGGTGTGTCAGACACACCATACTTGCTCCGGACACTGCGAGAGGGCTGTACAAGCAATGATCACACGCACGGCACAGCGGACACACCGGGAACCACGGTGTTGGCCGTCGAATGGCGCTAACTGCGCAGCATTTGTGCACCGCCGCCGTCAGTGTCAGCCAGTTTGCCGTGGCATACGGAGCTCCATCGCAGTCTTTAACACTGGTAGCATGCCGCGACAGCGTGGACGTGAACCGTATGTGCAGTTGACGGACTTTGAGCGAGGGCGTATAGTGGGCATGCGGGAGGCCGGGTGGACGTACCGCCGAATTGCTCAACACGTGGGGCGTGAGGTCTCCACAGTAAATCGATGTTGTCGCCAGTGGTCGGCGGAAGGTGCACGTGCCCGTCGACCTGGGACCGGACCGCAGCGACGCACGGATGCACGCCAAGACCGTAGGATCCTACGCAGTGCCGTAGGGGACCGCACCGCCACTTCCCAGCAAATTAGGGACACTGTTGCTCCTGGGGTATCGGCGAGGACCACTCGCAACCGTCTCCATGAAGCTGGGCTACGGTCCCGCACACCGTTAGGCCGTCTTCCGTTCACGCCCCAACATCGTGCAGCCCGCCTCCAGTGGTGTCGCGACAGGCGTGAATGGAGGGACGAATGGAGACGTGTCGTCTTCAGCGATGAGAGTCGCTTCTGCCTTGGTGCCAATGATGGTCGTATGCGTGTTTGGCGCCGTGCAGGTGAGCGCCTCAATCAGGACTGCATACGACCGAGGCACACAGGGCCAACACCCGGCATCATGGTGTGGGGAGCGATCTCCTACACTGGTGATCGTCGAGGGGACACTGAATAGTGCACGGTACATCCAAACCGTCATCGAACCCATCGTTCTACCAATCCTAGACCGGCAAGGGAACTTGCTGTTCCAACAGGACAATGCACGTTCGCGTGTATCCCGTGCCACCCAACGTGCTCTAGAAGGTGTAAGTCAACTACCCTGGCCAGCAAGATCTCCGGATCTGTCCCCCATTGTGCATGTTTGGGACTGGATGAAGCGTCGTCTCACGCGGTCTGCACGTCCAGCACGAACGCTGGTCCAACTGAGGCGCCAGGTGGAAATGGCATGGCAAGCCGTTCCACAGGACTACATCCAGCATCTCTACGATCGTCTCCATGGGAGAATAGCAGCCTGCATTGCTGCGAAAGGTGGATATACACTGTACTAGTGCCGACATTGTGCACGCTCTGTTGCCTGTGTCTATGTGCCTGTGGTTCTGTCAGTGTGTCAGTAAAGTTTCCCCTTCCTGGGACAATGAATTCACGGTGTTCTTATTTCAATTTCCAGGAGTGTAGATTTACAGCGCATCTCTGCAGCTGGAAAGTCAGTTGAAGACCTGGTAAAGGAAAGAAGACAGACAACAAGAAACCAGAAGAGAAGCCTTGGAGGGAAAGACGACCCAGAGTACAAATGTGAAGAAGTGACATTAGGAAAAAAGTTAGGTTGAACTTTAAATTGCGTTTCCTGAAAAGTTTGTTTTGTTAAAGTTTATGTACCTTTTTCTCAGATTCTGTGAATGCTAGAATTATGAAATTTTGCGCACATATTTCTGTAAACCTATTAAACCTTGTCTCAAGAGCAGATTTTTACATTCTGATTGCAAGCTGAGATATGGGGCAAAGTGCTTGGAATTTTGCATGAATTTAAAATTGTACTTGTGGAATTATAATTTAAAAAATTATGAAAATTCTCTTATCTGACCTATTCGAAAAACCTCATGTGAGAAGCTGGCAACATATAAAGAGATGAAACAGAGAAATTTTTGTAGAAATCTCTTGAATACTTTCTGAGAAAAAGGAACATACTATTTTTTGAAAATAAAACTTCAAACTTCATTCCAAAAAAAGTTGAATATATATTATCAAAGGATTTTATATGTAAATGTGTTAGTTTCATGTAAAGCGTGGTACAAAATTTCATTACCATATTTCCAAAACTGTGGATTTGTTGAATTTTTTAAATAGTGTGTGTTTTTCATCAACGTCCCCCCTTAAATATGCGATTACCAGCATCATGTTTAGTAGTTTTTAGCCACTATCGCATGTACTAGCACCCTGTAGTTTGCAAAGCTTTTAGTGTCCTGTCCCACAGCATGTGACTATAATTTACAGACAACTGATGTTATTCTTTGTGCAGGAGTCTTTAGCATAATGTTATTATCAGTACCAGGTATGTGCATTCTGATTTTTTAACATCACTGCAGTTCTCTTTTCTTTTTAATATTGTAATTTCTATGCATATAACAGTTTAGGAGTTTGTTTCAGTTGTTCCTGTCCGTTCACAAGTGAAGCAGAGAGACTTATTTCTACTTTTAGGTGAACGGAGCGTCCTCTGTACAGTTACTATTTATTCCGAGTCCGCCTGCTACGAGTTTCGAGTGATACTGTGAATTTCTTCCAGCTGGATAACACCAGTTTTGTGAAATCGTCAGTTTTGAGTCGTATTGCTATTTTATGTACTCGACGTGTACCTCTTTGCATACAGATGTGTAATTAAGAGCTATCATTACTTCAGTTTCACTTCAAAAATGAATAAAGTACACTAACCTAACCTCTCTCTCCAGCAACTGGACGGAGCCTGACAGTTTCCCCATCCCATTTCCAAGGAGCATTGTTGGTGGTGCTAGCGGTGGTGGTGGTTGGGAGGGATGAGTGACGTCATAGGACAGTGTGAGGGATGGGGGAGTTAGGTTAGCGGAAGTACCCCAAATGCCATATTTCCTTCCAAAATTTACAGTAATTTCGAAAGATTGGAGGGGGTGGGAGACGTTATAGGAGTGGGAAAGGGATGGGGTGAGTTGGGTTACTGGAAGTACCGCAATAGCCCTGTTTCCCGCCAAAATATCACACCATTTCGAGGGGGTGGAAAGGGGTGGATGATGTCATGGGAGGGCTTGGGGGGACGGCCACCACTTTCAATAAGCTATTTGTCAACGTAACGGCTTTGTTCCACTACCTACATACGGCAAAATTTGAAGCCAAACTGCGAAGAGGAGAGATGGAAATTATGGCAACACTTGTTGACATCTGTAATGAAATCAGCTGTGAAAATGAACCACCAAACTAATACCGAAAACTTTAAACCAAGCTGTGTGCTGGATTACAAATCTATTGTTGCAATGAACAAAACGACATACTACTTGGCTTGCCGGAATGTGTTCGCCAAACGCTGAAATGGTACAGAAAACTCTTTCTTCACTCCTTCGACAGGTGCGTGGTAAATGCCCACGCTATGTACAAGGTTCGTAATGGAAAGAATTCTTAATTCGTCGAATTTCATGTAGCCTCTTTAGTGAGATTTTAGAAACATTCCACGAATAAAAGACAGCATAGGGAACTTGTCGATCAGACGAAGGAAATCCATTGCGCCTTTGAGAGAGGCACTTCTCAAGCACGGATCTGTAAGGAGATATAGCATAAGCGGCAAAAAAAAAAAAAAAAAAAAAAAAAAAAAAAAAAAAAAAAAAAAAAAAAAAGAATCATGGAGCTTGTCGATCAGACGAAAGAAATCCATTACGCCTTCGAGAGAGACACTTTCAAGCACGGGGCTGTAAGGAGATATATCATAAGCGGCAAAAAAGAAAAAAAGAAAAAAAAAGATAAGGAATCATATCAATGCTGTAAAGAATGTGACGTAAGACTCTGTACGGTGCTTGGTTTCGAAATACGGGGCAAATCACTTAAAACGTGCACTGCATATATTTTGATAATAGAAGCCGCCATTAATATGCACATTTCACAGACGGGATTGGTAGCGACTAACTTATGCAGCCCATACATGAAATGGTATGATGTGTTTCCAATGTGTATTTATTTTAGAAAGGTACAAATATTTCAGTAGAACAATGCCTACTGAGAGTGCTATAATGAAAGTAGACTAAATTAGAACGTCAGTGGTGTTGGTTGCAGCAGTATAGTGCAAGTAGTTTACGAGATATCGTAGTTTCAACTCTGAACAACGACAGTTGTTTGTTTCATGTTGTAGTACAAACGAATGAGAATTTCACGCGTGTGCTCCTTGGCAACCGGAATAAAATAGTAGTTACATCCTTTCACCGACCTCCTAACTCAAATGATACAATTGCTGAAAGGTCCAAAGATAATTTGACTTTAATTTCAAACACGTATCCGACTCATACAATTATAGAAGGCCTAATCGAGAAGTAAAGTCCGATAGGTCGCAAAATAGAAACTACTGTGAAATTCAAAAATGTTTTATTTGCAACGGTTAGCTACATCTTCCAGCTACTTCTCTACATAGTCGCCTCTCCGATTTAGACATCTGTCGTAGCATTCTACCAACTTTCCAATATCCTCGCCCTAGAAGCAAGCTGGCTGTGCTTCCTCCCAATTCTTTACGCTGGTCTTCAGCTTGTTGTCTGTGCCAGAACGTTGTCTTCACTCAGGGACAGTCAATTACAGACTCTATTGTGGCTGATCAAACACTTCCCATTGAAAACGCTGCAGGAGTATCTTCATTGCCCCGTCAGAGTGCGGCCGAGAATTTTCATGCAGAAGCAAATGTATGACAGTTATGTTATGTGGTCTGCATGACATCAGGCGAAATCTCACACCAGGCCCTCGTACTTGGCAGGAGACACTATTGTTCTAGGCGTCTTTACGTGTTCACTGTGCGCTCAGATCTGAAAAGAGTATCGTGACACGATGGACGGGCATACTAGAGGCACTGCCCAACATATCTGTGCAAAGATTCATCGGATTTTCATTGTGGTTTCCATTTCGCACCCCGTCGCACCTTACAATTAGACCTCGTAGTTAGTAGTGTCTTCAATTTATTCTCTATATGTTGGCGAAAATACTTGTTTAAATCTGGAGGTACGCTTAAAACATCATCTGAAATTGTGCTAAACGTATTCTCTGAAAATTATTTCGATGAGTTAGTTCTTGAGCTCACGCGAATGGTAAACGGTTGTGAAAACACACTTGACCTCTTAGCAACAAATAATCCTGAGTTAATAACAAGCATCAAAAAAGATACAGGGATAATTGAACAGAGGGTTGCCGTAGCGAGACTGAATACTGTAGCCCCCAAGTTCTCCAAAAATAAACGAAAAATATTCCCATTCAAAAAAGAAGATAAAAGTTCACTTGACGCCTTCCTGAGAGACAGTCTCAACTCCTTCCAAATTAAGAACTTAAGTGTAGACCAGATGTGGCTTGAACTCAAAGAAATAGTATCGGCAGCAGTTGGAGATTTATACCGAATAAATTAACAAATGATGGAGCTGATCCCTCTTGGTACACAAACCGGGTTAGAACACTGTTGCAGAAACAAAGAAAAAAGCACGGCAAATTGAAACGCAAAATCTCCAGATTAGCATATTTTACAGAAGCTCGAAATTTAGAGCGGACTTCAGTGCGATATGCTTCTAATAGTGCATGCTAGCGGCAAGACACAATCAATGCTTCTCTGCGCGGCAGCAATGGAAATGCTATCGACAACCGTGCTGCCAAAGCAGAGTTACATAAGACAGCCTTCCGACATTCCTTCACCAAAGAAGACGAAGTAAGTATTCCAGAATGCTAATCAAGAACAGCTGCCAACATGAGTAACTTAGAAGTATATATCCACGGAGGAATGAAGCAACTTGATAAAAAGCAAGTCTTCTGGTCTAGACTCCATACTATTTAGGCTCCTTTCAGAGTATGCTGATGCAATAGCTCCATACTTAACAATCACATACAACCACTCGCTCGACGAAAGATCCGTACCCAAAGACTGGAAAATTACACAGGTCAGACCAGTTTTCAAAAAAGACAATTGAAGTAAAACTCTAATTACAGGCCCATTGAAATCCTGTAGGATTTTGGAACATATATTGTGTTCCAACATTACAAATTACCTCGAAGAAACGGTCTGTTGACACACAGTCGACACGGATTTAGAAAATATCGTTCTTGTGACACACAACTTGCTCTTCACACATACGAAGTGTTGAGTGATATTGACAAGGGATTTATAATTGATTCCGAATTTCTATATTTCCAGAAGGCTTTTGACACTGTACCACACAAGCGGCTTGTGAAATTGCGTGCTTATGGAATATCGTCTCAGTTATGTGAAATGGATTCGTGATTTCCTGTCAGAGAGGTCACAGTTCGTAGTAAGTTACGGGAAGTCATTGGTAAAATAAGCGATTACTAGTGTTCCCCAAGCGTTGTAGTGTTGTAGGCCCTCTGCTGTTCCTAGTCTAAAACGATTTAAAAAAGATATCTGTGTGGTGCGAAAATTGACAATTGATCCTAAACAATGAAAAGCACGATATCATCGAAATGGGTGGTAAAAGTAATCCGTTAAATTTCGGTTACACGATAAGTCGATGTAATCTACAGCCCGCAAATTCAATTAAATACCTAGGAATTACCATTACGAATAACTTAGATTGGAAAGAACGAATGTTGTTGGGGAAGCAAACCAAAGACTGCGTTTTATTGGCAGAACTGCCTACACTACGATTGTCTGTCTTCTTTTGGAGTACTGCTGCGCCATCTGGGATCCTTAACATATAGGATTAACGGATTACATGGAGAAAGCTCAAAGAAGTGGAGCATGTTCTGAATTACCGCAAATTAGTGAAGAGTGTGTCACTGACATGATACAGGGTTTGGGGTGGACATCATTAAAACAAAGACGTTTTCCATTGCTAGGGAATCTTCTCACGAAATTTCAATCACCAAATTTCCCCTCCGAATGCGAAAATATTTTTTTGAGACCGATCTAAATAGGGAGAAACGATCATCATCATAAAATAGGCGAAGTCAGAGCTCGCAAGGAAAGCTGTAGGTGTTCGTTTTTCCCGCGCGCTGTTCTAGATTGGAATAATAGAGAATTATTGTGATGGTGGTTCGATGAATCCTCTACCAGGCACTGGAGTGTGATTTGCGGAGTATCCATGGAGATGGAGATTTAGATGTAGAAGTGTCCGGAGTTGTCATGTTGTTAAATGGTACAAATACAAATAAAGGTGAGTGCAGTACCTCCGTGGAGTCTGCCAAGTAAAAAACCACTGGTACCCTCAAATCCTGCGCTCAAAATGGCCACCAGCAGTTTTCAGCTGCTATGCAGTGATTGCTGCACACTTTCTACCATTTCAGTGCAGGGTGTAATAATACACCGTTTCATATCATCTGTGATTGCATGAAGATGTTGAAGAGGTTGAGGACTATTGGGTATCTTTCGGTTTACTCGGCACACGAACGAACGGCCTACTTTCTACATTCACCATAAACCCTGAGCATGTCCGCTTTTGATGCGTTGGGAAATCTTCATGTACTTCCTGCTACGTCCTCTATCGTACAATAAATGACAGGATCGTCGCAATACAATCGCAGTATACACACAACACAATGTAAACAAACATAACACCGTCGCCTAGTATCGATAGGATGAAAGTCCGCCGCCAGTAGCTGAATGGTCAGCGCGAGGCTTGTCAATCCTCTAGGCCCGGGTTTGATTCCCGGCTGGGTCGGGGAATTTTCTCCGCCCAGGGACTGGGTGTTGTGCTGTCCTCATCATCATCCTATCATCCTCATCGACTGCAGGTCGCCGAAGTGGCGTCAAATTGAATGACCGGCACCCGGCGAACGGCCTGTCATGCGGGGGGCCCTAGCCATACGACAAAATAAATAAAATAAAGATAGGATGAAACAAACATCTGTCGGTGTTTACAATGTTCACAAAACGATAACTCGTAAATTACTGTCGCTAGCTTCCTGTAATAAATACCATGACATTCTCATTGACACTACTATTATGATTTTCCTGTGAACAGGCACTGCCCCATTAAAGATTTTGTAACTGCTATAAGAACTGCACTATCGTCGACGTCTCAAAATCTGTGTATTTGCTACAAATACGCGCCCTTGCCTACAGTTCAATTTTGTGGAAACTGCGTATCGATAGTGCCTTCAAAAAAATGTCCGAAATATTTTCCGCGCAAGTGTTGGGTGATTCCCCCTGTATGTAGCACCAGAAAAACTTTCAGAAATCTGCTTCTTTTTAATGTTACCTACACTCATGCTCGTAAATTAAGGATAATGCTGATACACGGTGAAACAACGCTCTGGTGGGCGGTTTGCGGGTTTAAATCACCTAGGGGTGTGACCATGCGGTGCATTTGACCTGCGGCCGTCGCACGGTGGCGCCGGCAGCAGTCCACCTACGCAGAGGTGTGTTGATGCATGTCAGAGTACGGTGCAGCGAGTAAGCGTGCAGACGTCTTCAGACGTGCTAATGGTGACTGTGTGTTGAAAATGGCTCAAAGAACGCATATTGATGACATTATGAGGGGTAGAATACTAGGGCGACTGGAGGCTGGTCAAACACAGCATGTCGTAGCACGGACCCTCCGTGTGCCACGAAGTGTGATCTCAAGATTGTGGCAACGATTCCAGCAGACAGGAAACGTGTCCAGGCGCTACAGTACGGGACGTCCACAGTGTACAACGCCACAAGAAGACCGATATCTCACCATCAGTGCCCGCAGACGGCCACGAAGTACTGCAGGTAGCCTTGCTCGGGACCTTACCGCAGTCACTGGAACACTTATCTCCAGATGTATAGTCTACAGACAACTGAACAGACATGGTTTATTCGACCGGAGACCTGCAAGGTGCATTCCACCGTCCCCTGGTCACAGTAGAGCCCGTAAAGCCTGGTGTCAAGAACACAATTCATGGTCATTGGAACAGTGGTCCCATGTTATGTTCACGGACGAGTCCAGGTATAGTCAAAACAGTTATTCTCTCCAGGTTTTCATCTGGCGTGAACAGGGAACCAGATACCAAGCTCTTAATGTCCTTCAAAGGGACCTGTATGGAAATCGTGGTTTGATGGTGTGGAGTGGGATTATGATTGGTGCACGTACACCCCTGCATGTCTTTGACAGAGGAACTGTAACAGGTCAGGTGTATCGGGACGTCATTTTGCACCAGTATGTCCGCCTTTTCAGGGGTGCAGTGGGTCCCACTTTCCTCCTGATGGATGATAACGCACGGCCCCACCGAGCTGCCATCGTGGAGGAGTACCATGAAACAGAAGATATCAGGCGAATGGAGTGGCCTGCCTGTTCTCCTGACCTAAACCCCATCGAGCACGTCTGGGATGCTCTCTGTCGACGTATCGCTGCATGTCTTCAAACCTCTACGACACTTCTGGAGCTCCGACAAGCACTGATGCAAGAATTGGAGACCACAGCAGCTGCTCGACCACCTGATCCAGAGTATGCCAACACGTTGTGCGGCCTGTGTACGTGTGCATGGTGATCATATCCCATATTAATGTCGGGGTACACGCATAGGAAACACTGGCGTTTTGTAGCACACTTGTTTCGGGACGGTCTTCTCAACTTATCACCAATACCGTGGACTTACAGATGTGAGTCGTGTGTGTTCCATATGTGCCTCTGCTATTAGCACCAGTATCGTGTAGTGCCACGTTGTGTTGTAACCTCCCCACCGAAAATTTTCAGAAATTTTATTTTAAATGCTAATGCACATTGTGCTAAGTGTAAGCTCCCCAGAGAAATTTTGAAACACAATAGTTGAATGTTAACAAGAATACAACCTAACGTAACCTCCCAGCAAATAAATTCAATGACAATGACAATTAAACAAAAATTAGCAATCTGACGCAAGTATAAGTTCCTCACAAAAAATGAAAGTCAATTCAGTGATAAGAAAATCTCAGTGATAATGATAACTCAATTAAACCGAAATGTCGATCTTAGGCCCTGTTCATTAATTAAACTAAAATTCTTACCTTAGTAAAGCTGCATCTGCTCTTATTTAGTTTTGCCATAGCTTGGAGGAAATTGATTGCAAAAATTTTGAATTTAATGGAAGCTTTTATTTAAGGAATATCAAGGGAATATTTCTTTCATTAAAGAATTCTTTGTTAAAAAATTGCTTTGAAAACCAAAATTATTATTGGGGCGATTGTTGCACAAATTAGTTACAGTTAATTTACATTATTAGCTGAGCGCATTTAAAAATAATATACCTCATCCTGAATCTTGACCAGAGTGCCATGTCGACGACCGCCGACTCCTCACACACAACTGCACTGGGCTGCTACTACCGACAGACTGCACTGCTCACAGACTGCCCACTGACTACTGCTCGCAACTGTACTGCACGACTACTACTGACAGAGAACCGCTCGCAACTCTCGCGCGGTCAAGCGCAGACTAGCCACGATAAATGGCTCTCTGGTCACAGACTCTGCAATGCCTCGCCATCGCCGCCACACAACATACGTGTTTCAGTGTGGCACCACATTCTGGAATTATCCTTAATTTATGAGCATGAGTGTAGTTTTATGAATTTCAGCAATATAGAATACGCGAAGTTCACCTTATTTAAAGAGCTTATTATCGAATAAATGCACAAGACACGATATTGCAATGCCTGTGTTATTCTGAATTACGATGCATGTGCGAAGGAACAGACTATGCGGAGACTGCAGCCGTTATGAAATACATTAAATGTATTCACAACTGTGAGTATGGACAACCATCAGCTTTAGGATGGAATGACGGATTTCCTGCTCATCGCGAGAAAGCTATCCGTGTACTACTCAGGGCGTGACCCAAACTTCCATATGTGTTCAGCCACGTGTCGTAAGCCTGTACTCGTACATCCATTATGTTTTTTTCCCGTACAGGGGAGAAATTTTACTTGAAAATCACTTGTCCGGTGTCGGCAGACAGATATGATATTAGAATGGCTGTGTTATTCTGAATTACGGTGCAAAGTTCCTTTGCACGTGCATGCAATACTGGCGCTGCAGTATCGCATTTATCCGTCGACAACGGGCAACCAACTTCCAAGTGAAATGTTTCCCCCGTACGGGAAGACACACAATGGAAGTACGAGTACAATTTTTCGACATGCGGTTGACGGAAATTCGGGCCTCGCCGTCAGCCGTGCACGGATAGCTAAATGGTAAGGCCTATCCCTCGCGATAAGCGGGATATCCGGCTTCGAGTCCCGGTCTAGCACATGTTTTCACTGTCGTCATTCCGTTCTGAAGCTGACTGCTGTTTGTATTTGCAGTTGCGAATAATTTAATGTGAATTCAAAAGAGCATGCCCCGATAAGGACTCAGCGCAGCAGTCGGCTCGGTGCTCAATACAACATCGCGACCATCATACTGCCGTATGGAGGGTCCCGGCTGCATATGGAAGTGCGCACTCAGCAGAGAAAGGGTTAAGGCTCAAGTTTGGTATCACTACACCTCTTTTGGCGAAGGACGCCCTATTTTCCTTTGCTAGTTATCTTAGTACATGCTTCTTGCTTCGTCTCTCATGCTTCATTTTTCTTAAAAGATAGCAGAAGTATCTCTCTTCACGTAATATGTGACGCCCGACTTCGCTGTTAAGTTTATCTCAGTTCTGCCACTCCCCATTAATTTCGTCTTTCTTTGGTTTACTCTCAAACCATACTCTATGCACAGAGGGCTGTTCATTCCGTTTAACCGGTCATGTAATTCTTTCTCACTATCACTAAGGATAGCCAGTTCATTTTCATTGATATCTCTTCAGCCTAAACTTTATCCCACTCCTCAATTTTTCTCTGTAAAGACACAAACTGGTAGCCAAGATCGCAGAAATTCTTTTTATTCCATGATTACCGGTTTCGGCGAAACTAAAGTCGCCATCATCGGATCTAGGGAGGACAGAAAACACTATAAAATTGGGCTTCGATTCCACTTATATGACATGTAGACATATAAATTTAGGTACATACCTTAGGACACATACAAAACATAGAAAACATTCAAAGTTTTAGAAACAAAAAAAGATACCTTAACTTATTGCTTAATGGTCAACTCGAATCAGCAGACCGTAATTTCTTTAGTACTTTTGACGGGTTCCTACAGAGCCCTTTGAAGCAACAGAGAAGCATGGGAACGCATTCAACTCTTTTATGAATATGGGGAGAATCTCCTATTTTAGGGCGATAGGCACGCCCCCCGCCCCCTCCTCTCCCCAACCGCTTTACGTTTTCTTGGTTCTGGTCCGGTGACCGCCGCGTACACCACAGAACAGGGTCTTTTACGAGTACATAAGTATACAGTCGACAGAAGGTTGTAAGTAGGCTGTTTAGTTGTTTATGTTGGTAACGCCACGTAGCGCTCTGTATGAAAATCACTGACTGTGCTGTGTGCAATCTGTGGCTGGTTTGCATTGTTGGAATATTTGCTATTGTAGTGTTGGGCAGCTGGATGTGAACAGCGCGTAGCGTTGCGAAGTTGGAGGTGAGCCGCCAGCAGTGGTGGATGTGGGGAGAGAGATGGCAGAATTTTGAGAGCGGACGATCTGGGCGTGTGTCCATCAGAAAGAGTAAATTTGTAATACTGCAAATCATGGACTGATATATCTACATATATGATGACTTTTGAATATTATTAAGGTAAGTACGTTGTTTGTTCTCTTCAAAATCTTTCATTTGCTAACTGTGCCTATCAGTAAGTTGGTGCCTTCAGTAGTTAGATTCTTTTATTTAGCTGGCAGTATTGGCGCTCGCTGTATTGCAGTAGTTCGTGTAACGAAGATTTTTGTGAGGTAAGTGATTCATGAAAGGTATAGGTTATTGTTAGTCAGGGCCATTCTTTTGTAGGGATTATTGAAAGTCAGATTGCGTTGCGCTAAAATTATTGTGTGTCAGTTTAGTGTTGATCAGAATAAGTAAAGAGAGAAATGTCTGAGTACGTTCAGTTCTGCTCAGCTGTTTGAAAATCAAATAACGTAAGAGGTTTATCAGCACAGTAATTCACAAATTTTTTTTCCTAAGGGGATTTTACAAGGTGGCATAACTTTTTGATATTGGTTTTGTTAGGTGATTGTGGTTCATTTACATGAGGCTGCTACATAGTCGTACTTCTTATATTTAGTGGTTCTGTTAAGACCAAAATCCATAGGCTCATAGGCAATGTGTATTTTATTGGTATGTTTTTTTAATATAAGACCAGACGGATATGCAGTTGTGTAACCCTGCAGTGTTTTTTAATTTATATATGACATTTGGTATGTTTTATATATGACCAGACAGATGTGTGCTTGTGTAACTCGGCGGTCTCGGAATTATGTACAAGCCCTAATGACGTAGTGTTGCCACACACGCAGACCCTGTTATCACGCGAGCTGTGACATTCATTGGCGCCTCTTCTGCTAGCGCCATCTCGCGAATCGGCCTGTAGTGTAAGAACAGAGCCGGAGATGCGGTAGTACCTAGCTTGCACTTGTGTGTGATGGAGACACTTAACATTTATAATGTCATCTCTCTTGGAGGCCTATGTGCTACGTATGACAATTTTGTAAGGCCTGCGTGCTATAGGCAACTATTAATACCACCATTGTTTGCCTTGATGTTGTAACTTGTATGTGTGCTAATGTATGTAACTAAATTTATATGAATACATATTATATAAGTGGAATCCAAGCCCACTTTTATAGTGTTTTCTGTCCTCCCTAGATCCGATGATGGCGGCTTTAGTTTCGCCGAAACCGATAATCATGGAATAAAAAGAATTCCTGCGATCTTGGCTACCAGTTTATTGTTTTACAATCATCTAGATCGCTCCCACATGAGCACAATGTGCTCCCTACAATCTTTCTCTGTTTTTGTCATTGCTCCTTCGATGCCTGTCCAACTATGCTACCACTTTGAGAATGTGGCAGATGATTTCGTAAAACGTCTTATCGATGTTGAAAGTCGGGTCTATTTCTCAGCCACGGTCCAACCGAGAAAGCTATGAGTGACAATTTTCACCATCATCTAAGCGCAAGAAATTCTGCATATTTGTGACGTCGCCATAATGGTTACGCCATTTCCAGACTTTGAAGGCACAATTTTAGAATATGATCCGCACGGTGGATGATCAGTCAACGGCACATCTTACTGTAATCTCCTTGACATCCACCTAGAGCCTTCAATCAAATAAAAACGCATCGGTCTGGTTAGTTTTTCAAGTACTGTTTGAATATAACAGGTGGCTGACAGCAGCCCACCGATAGCTTCCCTCTATATGCGTTTGCTTTAATTAAGAGTATGAGGACCAAATCGCACTGAAGTTAATAAACCACAAGTAAAATAACAAAAATAATCGCTTAAAGGGGGAGTATGAGGATAGACCCTAGCCGACCACCTGTTAAATTCGACTAGGGTGTCTCTAATTGAAGAGTGTGTCGTCCTCGCATTATCACGGGAAAAAAATTATATGAAAGCAAAGCAAAAGTGACGTTTTCATTTGATTGATGGCTTCAGGTAGGTGTCAAGGATATTACAATAAGGCAGGCTGTTGACTGTGCGTCCTCTGAGCGGATAATATTCCAAAATTAAACCTTAGTCGTCTCGAAACTTCGTAACCATTATTACAACATAAACGTGCTGAATTTCTTGAGCTTCGGTGAAGATGTTCATTGCTACCTCTCGCTTAGCTGGAAAACTGTAACCAGTACTCAATACTGATATGACGATGTTTTAGCAAATTATTTGCTTCAGTCTCATAAAGTCGTAGCATAGTCTGATAGTCTTTGACTAGACTCAGTACTGTTATGAAGATGTTTTTAAAAAATTATTTGCTTCAGTCCTTGAAAAAATGATCTTTCAGTTCAAGGATAAGTTGTTTTGTAGCCCATCTAATGGAGATTTCGTGTTGTTACATGACACTGCGATCGATGAATAACGCTCAGTTCCGCTCCAATTCAATCGAGTGTTAGCGGCCGATTCTGTCCTATCTCTCGAGATCGCGAGAAGTGCCATAGTGAAGTGTGTGACGGCGACCAGAGTTTATTGCACATGGCGCTACTAACTCTCCACCTTTAATGTTCATGTGCCATGTGCTAGTGTTGAATCGACCGATAGAATAATAAAACTCTATAACTGTGCTTTGACGAGCTTCTGTTTCCTGTTGCAGTATGATACTAGTCTTTAATAGATTTCTGTATAGTGGCCACTAATTTTGTGCGTTTTCTGACGTTATAGTATTCAAGATGTACACTGACGGAAAAAAGCGCAGTTCGTAGAAGGAGTTGTGCGACAAAGTTGGTAGGTGTGTTCCTATACCTCAATGGTGCTGTCTGTTCAAAGTGCGCGTCATTCGATTATGAGGATGAAAATAAGGTTTACTTTAAATACACGCTGTAACGATGGTGAGCGTTAGTTACCTTGGACGCCGTCAGTTTATGTTAATCAAGAATGCCTTTAATGTGACAAAGACGCCATTATCAAAACCTGCCTCAGTTTGAACGACGTCGTGTAATACGGCTACGAAAAGCTGGATGCTCCTTCTGCGATACTGCAGAAAGACTTGGCAGGAATGTAGCCACTACGGTGGCAACAGAGGTCACGAGAAAGTACAGTCATAAGGATATCGGGCTCTACCGAGAGGTAAGATCGTCGTGTTCGACATACGGCTCTGGCGCATCGTACCGCGTCTGCAGCAGCAAGCTGAGCAGCAGTTGGTATCACAATGGCACAACGAACTGTTACAAATCGATTACTTCAAGGACAGCTCGGAGTCAGACGCCCTGTAGCGCGCATTCCGCTGACCCCCAAACAATCACCACACGCGATTTCCGTGGTGTCAAGCTAGACCTCTTTGGGGGGCAGGGTGGAGGTCTGTTTCTCCTGATGAAAGCTGGCTCTCTCTCCGTGTCAGTTGGCTAGAAGGGGAAGAGTTGAGGGTCTGCAACCATCCTGTCTGCTTGCTAAACACACTGGACCTACACCTGGAGTTGTGGTCTGGGGTGCGATTTTGTACGACAGCAGGTGCAGTTTCGTGGCTACCCCACGCACTCTGAGTGCAGATTTGTACGTCAGTCTGGTGATTCGACCTGTTGTGCTTCCCTTCATGAACGGCATTCCTGGGGGTGTTTTCCAACAGGATAACGCTCACCCACATACCGCTGTCGTAACCCAACAAATTCTACAGAGTGTCGACATGTTGCCTTGGCCTGTTCGATCACCAGATGTGTCTCCAATCGAGCACATATGGGGCATCGTCCGACGACAACGCCAGCATCATCCGCAAACAGCATTAACCGGCCGTGTATTGACCTAACAAGTGCAGCAGGTGTGGTGTCACCGCCAGACACCGCGCTTGCTAGGTGGTAGCCTTTAAATCGGCCGCGGTCCGTTAGTATACGTCGGACCCGCGTGTCGCCACTATCAGTGATTGCAGACAGAGCGCCGCCACACGGCAGGTCTAGAGAGACTTCCTAGCACTCGCCCCGAGTTGTACAGCCGACTTTGCTAGCGATGGTTCACTGACTACATACGCTCTCATTTGCCGAGACGATAGTTAGCATAGCCTTCGGCTACGTCATTTGCTACGACCTAGCAAGGCGCCGTGTTCAGTTACTATTGATATTGTAAATAATGTACAGACAAGAGCTACGTTCAACATTAACGGATTAAAGTTAAGTATTCCACCAGTTACCTCCTTTTTTTCTGAAGTCTAAATTCCTTGTCCTGTTCCAGACCTCACGCCAGCCTGCGTGAGCTTAAACGCGTGCCTTTCGGCTTCCTCTATTAATACGGGTTGGCTCTCCTGGCAGCCCACAACAGCAGGCATGGCTCTCCATCCCACAAACAGACATTCGGCACCTGTATAACGCAATGCATGCTCGTTCGCGCGCTTGCAAACAACATTCTGTCAGTTACACCGATTATTAAGTATCAGCATTTCGTATTTTCAATGGCTTATCTCGTGCTTCCATTAACGTGTGATCTTACAATGTTAATCAATTATCTGTATTACATAGACAAATGTTTTCTCGAAATTTCATTACTCTACATTCATTATTTTTTGGTGCTGCGATTTTTTTCCGTCCGTGTAGTCGCTGGTAAAATAGATTAATAGGTGGTGGAGGTCTGTTCATTTTTATGGTAAAAGCTGGTTCTGTCTCGGTGCCAGCGACGGCGATGGCTTGGTTAGAAGAAGGTCAGTTGAGATCCTCCAACCAACCTGTCTGCGAGCTAGACACATTGAACCTACACATGGAGTGGATTACGCGGCGGCTTCCTCATTCATAGATCTCATGCGTTTCTTTGGTGGAAGTGAGTGTTAAGCGTCGTTTATAGTGAAGAAAGGTCTACCCTACAACCCACCCGGGAAGCCGCGTGTGTTAATGCGACCGCTTGCGAGACGAGAAGGTACGCTAGCCCCGGATCGAAATCGCCCGGTGGATTAACGACGAGTGGTCAGTGTCCCAGTCAACCTGGATTTGTGGCTTTTACGCGATTTCTCACGTACCACTAGGTGAAGGCTGGGCAGTTTCCCACGTTCCACCTCACATACACGCTAGACAAACAGATACTGTAACGCCATTCTACGCAGCAGTGCTGTTCGAGTTGACACTTCCCCTTTGTATGTAAAGAATGACAGTGCTGGAAAAACTCTTACGTTATTTGATTTTCAAACAGCTGAGCAAAACTGAACGTACTCAGACACTTCTCTCTTTACATATTCTGATCATCACTAAACTGACACACAATATTTTTAGCGCAACGCAATCTCACTTTCAATAATCACTACTAAAGAATAGCCCTGACTAACAATAACTTATACCTTTCATGAATCACTTACCCCACAAAAATCATCGTTACTAGAACTACTGCAATACAGCGAGCACCAGTACTGCCAGCTAAATACAAGATTCTAACTACTGAAGGCATTAATTACTGATAGGCATAGTTAGCAAATGAAAGATTTTGATAGAGAACAAACAATGTATTTACCTTAATAGTGTTCAAAAGTCATAATATATATATATATCAGTTCATGACATCCATCTTTACAAACTTCCTTTTTCTGACGGACACACGTCCAGATCGTCCGCTCATAGCAACCTCTCAAAACTCTGGCATCTCTCTCCCCAACATACACCACTGCTGGCGGCTCACCTCCAACTGCACAACTCCACGCGCTGTTCACATCTAACTCCCCAACACTACACTAGCGACTATTCCAACAATGAGCCCTATCAGCCACAGACTGCACACAGCGCGGCCAGCGATTTTCATACAGAGCACTACTTGGCGTTACCAACATAAAAACCTGAACACCCTACTTACAGAGTTTAGGGCAAATATCATGTGCGCTGAGGCGTGAATGAGTATTTGGACTGTACAAAGCCGCTGTGCCAGGGTACTGTATTGGTTAGTGCACCTGCCTAGGGAGTAGGAGACCCGAGTTCGAACCCCGGCCTTGGTACAAATTTTCACCATCGCTTCAGGCTCCATACAATAACTTGTATCACACGCTTTTGGACTCGCAAAGCTTTAGTTTGGCTTGATGAGGTACTCCAGAAAATGATCGCATATGACAATGAATTGGGCAACGGCCTTGCCGCGGTGGACACACCGGTTCCCGTGAGATCACCGAGGTTAAGCGCTGTCGGGTGTGGCCGGCACTTGGATGGGTGACCATCCAGCCGCCATGCGCCGTTGCCATTTTCCGGGGTGCACTCAGCCTCGTGATGCCAATTGAGGAGCTACACAACCGAATAGTAACGGCTTCGGTCAAGAATACCATCATAACGACCGGCAGAGCGGTGTGCTGACCCCACGCCCCTCCTATCCGCATCCACCTTTGAGGATGACACGGCGGTCGGATGGTCCCGGTAGGCCACTCGTGGCCTGAAGACGGAGTGCTTTTATGACAATGAATTGAAAGTAAGTGAAGAATGCTAGCTGTTTTATTGTTATATCTGAAAATATGAAAAGAGTACAGGACCTAATACTGCCTCTTGATACAACTCGCCTCCATCGTGAGTTTAGTGATGATGTTTGGTTCGCTCAACTGCGCGGTTATCAAATGCAAACTGAACTTATTATTTAAGTCGCAATCTCAAAAATGTAAGACTATCAATCTTTTCTATTTGTCTGTGGTGATATTGTAGGCATATTATGAATGGATGTCTTTTAGAAGTTCTTTATAAACGTCCATTAAAATTACGTTAACCAATGTATCCAACCTCTAATTAATGAGCTATTTAGTGCAATATTTGTAACATTTGCAAACAAAATAAACATGGCATATGGGAACGTTACTATTGAAAGGTCATTAACATACAAAAGAGATCATTAGGATTCTAAGGGGGAACCTTATCGGACACAACACGTAATTAGTTCCAAGTTGGGTGACGATTGATAATTTAATATATCCTCTAATATCTGTCATAATAAACGTAACAGGAGACCTGAAACTTGTCATGGACGCAAAAGATGCGACTATCATGTGCTCCTTAGACTTCAGCAAAGCCTTTGACACCGTCGACTTCGACATATTACTTGCCTAAATTTCTTGTGAAGTGCAATGGTTTCCCTCATACCTGACGTTTCTCCAGCAATGCGCCACGTCTAGCTCCATAAACCCACGTCCGCAGCTCGTGGTCTCGCAGTCGCGTTCTCGCTTCCCGAGCACGGGGTACCGGGTTCGATTCCCGGCGGGGTCAGGGATTTTCACCTGCCTCGAGATGACTGGGTGTTTGTGTTGTACTCGTCATTTCATCATCATTCATGAAAGTGGCGAGATTGGACTGAGCAATGGTTGGGAATTTGTACGGGCGCTGATAACCGCGCGTTAGAGCGCCCCACAAACCAAACATCATCATCCATAAACTCACGACGGAGAAGAGTTGTATCAGGCGGAAGTATTAGGTCCTGTATTCTTTTCAGTGTGCGTCAATGATGTGTCATGAGTTTTGTCTTGCTGCAAATACCATATATATGCTGCTGACATCCAGTTGTACCTAACTGTAAAACCAATAAACCTGACGATAATTGTCGAGAACCTCAATGCCGACCTGTGAGCACTATCACAAGGGGCGCAGGATATAGTGTTAAAGCTTAACCATTCAAAACCCAAGCGGCGCTGTTTGGTCACTCTACGGTCTTTAGCCCTACTATCTTTAATCCTAAATGGGATGAATATCGACCCCTCTTCCTCAGCAAAGAGTCTAGAAGTAATAATATATGAAAATCTAAACTGGACGGAGCACATATCTGTAATGTGTAACAAGGTATCAACATCACTTTGTGCCCCAAAAAAATAAAAACTCTTCCTTCTTGACCTGAAACAGAAACTTGTACAAACGCTTATACTTGCAATAACTGATTGCAGCGATGCTATGCTGCACTGCCTTTCTCAGGAAAGCTCAGGGCGCCTGGAATTGGTTATGAATGCCTGTGTTCGTTACACTGTGATGTTCCACTCTTTCACCACATTTCACCATCATATACACAGGTATCCTCGCTATGCTAACAAGTGCACAGATTTCCATACCCTCTGTCTTCTCTATGGTCTCATCAACATACGTTGTTCCTGATATCTTGTCTGAACAAGGTGGCAGAAACAAGCTGACGCGTCTGCTCACGGAACATTGGTAAAGTAATTGATAATTTGAATTTAAATAGAAACTGAAAGTAATCACTGTAAAGAAAAATGTTAAAATTAAATGGAGTAGTGAAGGTCGATGCATCTTTATCAGTGGTCAAACTGACTTCTAGAAAAGTGCTATAAAATTTAGGAAAGAGGTATTACGCCTTTCAATTCCACCACCAGTTTTCCAAGGCCGATATCTGTTATTTACGGGCGAAACGGAATCATAGCTTGGAGAATGTGGCCATATCATGTAAGGTTCCGCGCTCGCATTCACATTTGCAAAACGCTTCGTGATTATCGGAAATTAATCTCAGTGACGCTATAACAAGTTGCAAATGAATAAATGGCAGAATACTAATTGTTTTCAGTCATCGCGTCTCCAAGCCACGATCCGTTAAGGTCGTATTGGTCATTGGCTGTAACAATAAATCATTAAAACATTTTGTGTATCATATATCCACTAGGAGAACTGTTGAAATGAGAATTCATGACACGTAACTAATTTACATTAATTTAATTGTAGTTGGTACTAAAGCTAATACATGACACATCTCATTCGTCTACACAAAAGAAAGAGTAATTAATGATAAGCAAGGAACGCAGCTATAGTGGGTCCTATCATTATAAAGGCTAACAGACAAAAGAGAGAGAGAGGTCCGAGCAGGAATGCTCTTCACTTACTTTCTAACACAAAAAAACGTATTACAATCAGCCACAGGCAGACTGTTACTGTATCTTTGAAATATTATTTATGAAATAATAATTACATTTCATAAAATTAATTTACATAAGTTATTTATATTTTAAATTATTTACAGTGACTAAATAGATAAGTGCACATTTTTGTGTTTTCCGTCGTTTTTGCGACGTTAAACGTACGTGAAATTACGTCAGTCTGTCGATGTAATACGTCAACCAGTTCTCAAGAGAGCAAAATCCTTTCTGCACCACTCCGTCTTTCAGCCATTTTCTCGAAATCCTTCTCAGTAGTAGTAACTAGACCCTGGAATAATCTCCCGTATTATATGAGAGAACGGAATAACATTTAATGCTTCCGAGAACAGTTAATCACATACCTACTGAAGCAACAATAATAACTACCATTATCGCCGTATGCACTCGCTACTATTGTACATTCTTATTACCAACCAGATCTTCCTCATACTCCATGATTCCTAGCTGGTGCAGTCTCCTTAAATTTCCTTTCCACAGAGGTCGCTATATCAGAAAACATCTACTTTGTACACCTATAAATTCTTTATATGTTTGGCACTATCATTACTGTAGTTATTATAATAATTATTATTATTATTATCACTGACACGCCTCAATATGCTTCTAATACGAAGGAAAATCAGAAAATTTAAAATAATGGAACCCAAAACCAAATGATATAGTTTCCTTTGTGTCGTCAGTCTTCTGACTGGTTTGACGCGGCCCGCTGCGAATTCCTCTCCTGTGCCAACCTCTTCATATCAGAGTAGCAATTGCAACCTTCCTCCTCAGTTATTGCTGGATCTATTCCAATCTCTGTCTTCCTCTACAGTTTTTGCCCTCTACAGCTCCCTCTAGTACCAAACAAGTCATTCCCTCATGTCTTAACAGATGTCATATCACCCTTTCCCTTCTCCATTCAGTGTTTTCCACACATTCCTTTTCCTTTCCGATTTTGCGCAGAACCTCCTCATTCCTTACCTCATCAGTCCAACTAATTTTCAACATTCTCCTGCAGCAACACATCTCAAATGCTTCGATCCTCTTCTGTTCCGATTTTCCCACACTCCATGCTTCACTACCATACAATGCTGTACTGCAGACGTACACCCTCAGAAATTTCTTCCTCAAATTAAG
Source organism: Schistocerca americana (assembly GCF_021461395.2). Lineage (NCBI taxonomy): Eukaryota > Metazoa > Arthropoda > Insecta > Orthoptera > Acrididae > Schistocerca > Schistocerca americana. Next base: position 22,665,514 of record NC_060124.1, read on the forward strand.
GCCTATGTTTGATGCTAGTAGACTTCTCTTGGCCAGGAATGGCCGTTTTGCCAGTGCATCTGCTTGTGATGTCCTCCTCGCTCCGTCCGTCATTGATTATTTTACTGCCTAGGTAGCAGAATTCCTTAACTTCGTCTGCTTCGTGACCATCAATCCTGATGTTAAGTTGACCTCATTTCTACTACTTCTAATTACTTTCGTCTTTCTTCGATTTACTCTCAAATCATATTCTGTACTCAGCAGACTGTTCATTCCATTCAGAATATCATGTAATTCTTCTTAACTTACAATCAGCATGACAATGATATCAGCGAATCGTATCATTGATATCCTTCAATCCTGAATTTTAATTCCACTCCTGAAACTTTCTTTTATTTTCATCATTTACTTCTTCAATGTGCAGATTGAACAGTAGGGGCGAAAGACCACATCCCTGTCTTTCACCCTTTTTAACCCAAGTGCTACGTTCTTGGTCGTCTACTCTAATTATTCCCTCTTGGCTCTTGTACATATTGTATATTACCCTCTCTCCCTATAGCTTACCCCTATTTTCCTCTGAATTTCCAACATCCTGCACCATTTTACACTGCCGAACGCTTTTTCCAGCTCGATAAATCCTATGAACGTATCTCCATTTTTCTTCAGGCTTGCTTCCATTATCAACCCCAATGTCAGAATTACCCCTCTGGTGCCTTTCCTTACGCAAAACAGATCGTCATCTAGCAGATCCTCAGTTTCCTTTTCCATTCCTTCGTATGTTATTCATGTCAGCAACTTGGATGGATCAGCTGTTAAGCTGATTGTGCGATAATTAACGAACATTTCTGCTCTTGCAGTCTTTGGAATTGAGTTGATGATATTTTTCTGAATTTCATATGGTATGTCGCCAGACTCATACATTCTACACACCAACGTGAATAGTCCTTTTGTTGCCCCTTCCCCCAATGATTTTAGAAATTCTGATGGACTATTATCTAAGCCTTCTGCTTTATTTGATCTTAAGTCCTCCAAAACTTTCTTAAATTGTGTTTCTAATACTGGATCTCATATTTCTTGTAAATCGACTCCTGTTTCTTCTTCTATCACATCAGACAAATCTTCCTCCTCACCTTCAGTGTACTCTTTCCACCTAACCACTCTCTCCTCTGGAATTCCTGTTGAACTCTTAATGTTATCACCCTTCCTTTTAATGTCACCGAAGGCTATTTTGACTTTCCTGTATGTTGAGTCAGTCCTTCCGACAATCATTTCTTTTTCGATTTCTTCATATTTTTCATGCAGCCATTTCGTCTTAGCTCCCTCCACTTCATCTTTATTTCATTCGTCAGGGACTTGTATTTCTGTATTCCTGAATTTTGCTGAACATTTTTGTATTTACTTCTTTCATCCATCAACTGAAGGACTTCTTCTGGTACCCAGTTCGCAGCTACCTTCTTTGTACCTTTGTTTTTCATTCCAACTTCTGTGATTGTCCTTTTTAGTGATGTCCATTCCTCTTCAACTGCACTGTCTACTGAGCTATTCCTTATTGCTGTATCTATAGCCTCAGAGAACTTCAAGCGTGTCTCGTCATTCGTTAGTACTTCTGTATCCCACTTCTACCTACTTTTTATCATTACTACCTTATGATCTGAGTCTATATCTGTTTCTGGGCACGTCTTACAATCCAGTATCTGACAGCGGAATCTCTGTCTGACCTTAATTTAATGTAACTGAAGTCTTCCCATGTCACCCCTCACCTCTTCTTGTGATTCTTGAACAGAGTCTTCTCTATTACTAGCTGAAATTTATTACGCAACTCAATTAGTCTTTCTCCTCTCTCATTACTTGTCCCAAGCCCGTATCCTCCAGTAAGCTTTTCTTCTACTCGTTCTTCCACAACTGTATTCCAGTTCCGCGTGACTATAAGATTTTCTTCTCCCTTTGTATACTGTATTACCCTTCCAATATCCTGATATATTTTCTCTTTCTCTTCATCTTCACTTTGCGACGTACGGCATGTATACCTGAACTATCGTTGTCTGTGCTGGTTTGCTGTCGATTCTGACAAGAACAACCCTATCACTGAGATGTTCACTGTAACACACTCTTTGCTCTATCTTTCTATTCATAACGAATCCTACTCCAGTTATATCATTTCCTGCTGCTGTTGATATTACCCTATACTCATTTAACCAAAAATCCTTGTCTTCTTTCCATTTCACTTCAATGGCCACTACTATATCTAGCTTGAGCATTAGCATTTCCCTTTTCAGATTTTCTAGCTTCCCTACCACATTCAAGCTTCTGACATTCCACGCCCCGACTCGTAGAACGTTATTATCCTTTGGTTGATTATTCAGTCTTTTTCTCATGGTAACCCCGCCCCTCCCCTCCCCCCCCCCCCCCCTTGGCAGTCCCCTTCCGGAGATCCGAAATGGAGACCATTCCGGAATGTTTTGCCAATTGAGAGATCATCATGACACTTTTTCAGTTACAGACCACATGTCCTATGAATACACGGTATGTGTCTTTAATGCAGTGGTTTCCATTGCCTCCTGCATCCTCATGTCGTTGATCATCGCTGATTCTTCCTCCTTTAGGGGCAGTTACCCATCTCAAGGACAAGAGAGTGCCCTGAATCTCTGTCCGCTCCTCCGCCCTCTTTGACAAGGCCATTGGCAGAGTGAGGTCAAAGACGCTATTCTAGACCACGGGGTATAATTACCAATTTCTAAATTAAGAGCGCTGAAAGGCAAAGATTTAGGTATGACGAGATTTACCAAACATTCTTTACATCAGTGAGCATTTGAGAGTAAAATTACACATAGTTACTGATGTAGGCTTTAAATAACATCAACTCTTCAATGTTCGTGCGAAATAATGTATGTAAACTCACAGCAACACCCAACTAAACCCTAACTAGGCACATGCAGTGACGTTTAAATCAGTTTATAGAATGTTTTAAGAAAAGACTTGAGTAAAAACTGCAATAATAAATCTGAAGGTAAAACTTACGTAGACAACAACTGTAATAAGAAATACTGTTATATACACCACTGTAAGTCAATGTTTACAAAGTATTCTGAGGAACCTTCTGGCATTGCAAGCGTTTCTCACCGGGCGGTAGAGCCCGTGACACACCACAAAGTAGTCCAAATTAACTGGTTCTGAAACATACTCAAGAGTATTACTACAGACAAAATAAAATTAACATGCGCAATATAGCGTGGCAACAAGTAGCTGATTCTCACACTCAGGGGATTAGATTTATGGATGAGCTGCATCCCTGCCTTTAATACCGCTCTGTTTTACAATATAAGAAAGGAAAAGTGAAATAATCCTTGGTTGGTTGGTTGGTTGTTTTGGGGAAGGAGACCAGACAGCGAGGTCATCGGTCTCATCGGATTAGGGAAGGAAGTCGGCCGTGCCCTTTGAAAGGAACCATCCTGGCATTTGCCTGGAGCGATTTAGGGAAATCACGGAAAACCTAAATCAGGATGGCCGGAGGCGGGATTGAACCGTCGTCCTCCCGAATGCGAGTCCAGTGTCTAAACACTGCGCCACCTCGCTCGGTATAATCCTTGGTATCACGTCATATAACAGAGGGCTACCATAAATTGGTACAGTTTTGCCCCATTTGGAAGCAGTAGAAAATTTTTTGGTCGCAAGACCCGCGCCACCGGTCTAAAACAAACAATTTGATTAATACTTAGAGAGCCCAAGCTGGGCCAACTCCATAAGGCTGGCCGCAAGAACACAGACGGAGCGTTTAAAGTCACACAACACTTAGTGCTGTTCACAATGGCAGAATTTGCTGAATATAAGATGTCTTCATCAATTTGTCTCACCAAAGGGCCAACGCAATAAACAACAAGCATGTAATTAGAAGTAAGTTTTACCACTGGAGGCTGAAACTTCTAAAACAAATCAGTCTATTTAAACAGCAAGTTGATAATCAGCAGGTTTCAGCTACTCTCTCACGTACGCCCAATTAACGAGAATTACCCAAGTTAGTGCGTCTTTCAAGGCACTCTGCCAGCATAACGTATGATAATTGCAGTTACAACAGCTCTGCTAAATGTAAGCAACAACTTCAGGCTCCTCACTGGGTATTAATGGAGAGACGGAAACATGCAGCTTTCGGTCCCGTGGAAGCACGTACAGTAGAACTGTGGCACGGCGGTTGCAGCAGAGGTGCACAAATTCACCTTCCAGCCTGCCTGCCCGTGTCTCCGCTGCAAGCATTAAGGCAGCTCAGCCTGTCGCAGTGGAGCAAAAAAAAAAGTACAAGCGCACTGAAGCACAGCAGGGAGCACAAAAGGCCAACTTGGGTTTCCACATGCCCGGCAAGCTTCATGTGACCCGCTCAGCCTGCTGCGCCTGCCATCAGATTGCGCTATAAATCCAACGTGAGTACAGAATAGCCAGGTATATGTTAGCGTAGGGAGTTTCACTGTAACTCATTTATCATAACGTTGGGAGCAGCAAAATGAATAAACCAAACATATAGGCGATTGAAGAGAAATTAAGACTCTGGGAATGTATACCAGTCACGAAAAAGAAGCCAAGTCCAGCTGGAAAAATTTTCATGTGTTTATGAGGCAGATTCAAAAAATCGAATGGTGTCTCGCAGTGCAAACTGCATAAAAAATTACTTACGTTAACTTTCTTTTGGGAACCTCGAGTATTCTACGATACGTCTGTAAATCTGGCCATCAGTTTCTTCACTCCATAAATACACTCCTGGAAATGGAAAAAAGAACACATTGACACCGGTGTGTCAGACCCACCATACTTGCTCCGGACACTGCGAGAGGGCTGTACAAGCAATGATCACACGCACGGCACAGCGGACACACCAGGAACCGCGGTGTTGGCCGTCGAATGGCGCTAGCTGCGCAGCATTTGTGCACCGCCGCCGTCAGTGTCAGCCAGTTTGCCGTGGCATACGGAGCTCCATCGCAGTCTTTAACACTGGTAGCATGCCGCGACAGCGTGGACGTGAACCGTATGTGCAGTTGACGGACTTTGAACGAGGGCGTATAGTGGGCATGCGGGAGGCCGGGTGGACGTACCGCCGAATTGCTCAACACGTGGGGCGTGAGGTCTCCACAGTACATCGATGTTGTCGCCAGTGGTCGGCGGAGGGTGCACGTGCCCGTCGACCTGGGACCGGACCGCAGCGACGCACGGATGCACGCCAAGACCGTAGGATCCTACGCAGTGCCGTAGGGGACCGCACCGCCATTTCCCAGCAAATTAGGGACACTGTTGCTCCTGGGCTATCGGCGAGGACCATTCGCAACCGTCTCCATGAAGCTGGGCTACGGTCCCGCACACCGTTAGGCCGTCTTCCGCTCACGCCCCAACATCGTGCAGCCCGCCTCCAGTGGTGTCGCGACAGGCGTGAATGGAGGGACGAATGGAGACGTGTCGTCTTCAGCGATGAGAGTCGCTTCTGCCTTGGTGCCAATGATGGTCGAATGCGTGTTTGGCGCTGTGCAGGTGAGCACCACAATCAGGACTGCATACGACCGAGGCACACAGGGCCAACACCCGGCATCATGGTGTGGGGAGCGATCTCCTACACTGGCCGTACACCACTGGTGATCGTCGAGGGGACACTGAATAGTGCACGGTACATCCAAACCGTCATCGAACCCATCGTTCTACCATTCCTAGACCGGCAAGGGAACGTGCTGTTCCAACAGGACAATGCACGTCCGCATGTATCCCGTGCCACCCAACGTGCTCTAGAAGGTGTAAGTCAACTACCTTGGCCAGCAAGATCTCCGGATCTGTCCCCCATTGAGCATGTTTGGGACTGGATGAAGCGTCGTCTCACGCGGTCTGCACGTCCAGCACGAACGCTGGTCCAACTGAGGCGCCAGGTGGAAATGGCATGGCAAGCCGTTCCACAGGACTACATCCATCATCTCTACGATCGTCTCCATGGGAGAATAGCAGCCTGCATTGCTGCGAAAGGTGGATATACACTGTACTAGTGCCGACATTGTGCATGCTCTGTTGCCTGTGTCTATGTGCCTGTGGTTCTGTCAGTGTGATCATGTGATGTATCTGACCCCAGGAATGTGTCAATAAAGTTTCCCTTCCTGGGACAATGAATTCATGGTGTTCTTATTTCAATTTCCAGGAGTGTATTTTGAAAGACAACAACGAGTTACTGGATGATGAATGTGTGCAAATGTGTGCTAAGGACTTGAAGCCAGTGAATAGGCTTTCTAAGTTTAGGGCAAACATTGTTAGAAATAGGAAAAAAATATTGCTTAGTGGATATTAATAACCACATTATGGGGGTATGCAACGTAGTGCGAAGAATGTAAGTATGAAAGGAAAGCTTCTTTTTTTCATACATGTACTTTTTAGATTAACGTTACTTGAAAAACGAACTTCGTATCTGCTAAAACACAGATGTGGAATTTAGAACGAACCATTTTGGCTACTAAGGATGAATTCCGCGAACTCGCAATCACATCCTGGAAAAATGAATTAAAAGTGGTAAAAGTGGTGTCGTATTTGGCTGAAACACGCTAAGGTTACCGAAACAAGACTTCCGAAACCTTACTTTAGTTTACATTGCAGTGTAATAGGCATCATCAAGTTCTTAAGTGCAAAGGTTCAGAAATAAAATGGTTCAGATGGCTCTAAGCACTATAGGACCTAACATCTGAGGTCATCAGTCCCTTATAATTAGAACTACTTAAACCTAACTAACCTAAGGACATCACACACATCCATGCCCGAGGCAGGATTCGAACCTGCGACCGTAGCAGCAGCGCGGTTCTGGACTGAAGCGGCTACAACCACTCGGTCACAGCGGCCGGCTTACGTGCAAAGGATCTCGACTTTCAGAGATGGCTCTGCTTACTGCAGAATGCATGTATTAGAGATGACCAGATAGTAGCCCGAATAAAGAATAGGCAGAAGTAATCGAAAGGTATTGAAGTAGGAGAGAAAACCGTTCACATCCAGATAAATAAATAAGACCGAAATATGCCGAAAACGAAAAAAGGGACACATAAAATCCACCTTTTCTGGCCTACAGTGACTCAAAATGAGTGTACAACTCCTTGAGCCTCGTTTTTTGATACTCAGATAAAAAAGACTTTTCATCGACTTCCGAAACCTACTCATAACATTACAGCGAAAGCATACAGAACAAACTGCTGCGTAGAGTAGCACAGCGGGAAGATGGGCAGGCAAGTAAGACTCCTGTAGCCTCTTCTAATAATTTCCGGGTATGCATTCGGATCCCGTCGACATTCTGCCACGATATTTCGGCCCAGAGACGTCCGGCCATCATCAGGTGAGTACACAACTACTGAAGAGCCCAGGTGCAGTCGCGGTATTTATGCCGAATCTCGCGCATGCGAAATGTACTGGCATCCTACAGCGCATGCGTCAGGTGTTGACATGCGCAGCATAGCCGAGTTGTACGTGCTGCCCTCGGTGGTGAAAAAATCGCGACAACGGCTTTCAGCTGGATAAAAATTGGAATCCTGTTATTAACATTATACAATCACAGCGGAATCGACAGTGTCATTCGATACTCAATGACTAGATGAACCTTTTTTTTTTCACCACCGAGGGCAACACGTACAACTCGGCTATGCTGCGCATGTCAACACCTGACGCATGCGCTGTGGGATGCCAGTACATTTCGCATGCGCCAGATTCGGCATAAATACCGCGACTGCACCTGGGCTCTTCAGTAGTTGTGTACTCACCTGATGATGGCCGGACGTCTCTGGGCCGAAATATCGTGGCAGAATGTCGACGGGATCCAGCTGCATACCCGGAAATTATTAGAAGAAGAAATACGCCGGGAAAATTTCAGAAGTCACTCCTGTACCCTATTTGGTTTGGGCGTAGCATGGCTTGGATGGGAGTAGAGCAGTCTCGACGTTCTGCTGATAGCGAGTGGCCTACCAGAGGGGCCAGAGCTAGTGAGGTGTTCGCAACGCTGCCGCTGCGCGCTACGTTTCACCGGCCGTTGTGACCTCGTGAAGAAGTTCTGTGCTGTGGGCGCCGCGGGAAGCAAATTGTCGTGGGTTGTTCTCACAACGCCTGCGGATTGTCGTGTTCTGCGCCCCACAGGATGGGAGAGAAGTGCGCGCAGAGGAAACCTGCTGCTACGAAGGGTCCTTCAGTTGTGCAACTCACTGAGTCTGCGGACCGAGCAAGGAAGTCCCGAGAAGACGAGTCGCGGCCTGTCTCCCCTTTGTACGTCAAGTGCAAAGGCGGGTGGACAGCGCTGTTCGACATAATTACAAATTGCGCCAAGGACGAGGTGGTCTACGAGTCTGTCGACACAGACTCGCTGGTCTGCGTTCAGGCTCCAATCGTGGTTGACCACAGGGCGATCGAGGTCGCAGTGGCCGACCACACTGTCGACGCGCCGCCAGCGCGTGAGAAGGCACCTTCCGCTGGAAGGAAGAAGACGACCGAGGCACTCCTCAGGGGGTTACCTCGGCGCTGTGACGAGGCTGCGGTCCGGGAAGGGCTGTTGCGAGCCGGGTTTGGTAATGCAGCCGCAAGGTTGCACAACCGGACCTACAGGAAGAGGGCGCCGCTCTATGCCGTGACCGAGCGACATCCTCGACTTGCGGAAGTTGCTGGGCTTCCCGGTTATGACGGAAACTCTCCCGATCGCCACGGGCCCCCAGCCCCAGTGCTTCAGGTGCCAGGGCCAGGACCATGTCACGAAGTATTGCAGCAACGCGGCTCCGTGCGTCAAGTGCTTAGGCGAGCACAACAGCCGCGCCTGCGACCGCGGCGGCAACGTTCTGCCGGCTTGTGTCCGGTGTGGCGGCCCGCACGTCGCCAGCTGGCGCGGCTGCCCGGCTTTCTCGAGACGCAGCCGTGCCGAAGGCGGCGAAGCGGCCGCGGCCGCACCGACGCGGCGGAAGAAGAGAAGACGACGCCGGCAACGGCGTAGGGCGCAGACCAGCCCGGCCCAGCTGAGGGACAGCTCCACCTGCCAGAAGTGGGGACTGCCCGAGGTGGGCAGCCGGGATGCAGCTCGCGCCCCCGAGAAGAACCGTGGCCTCGAACTCGGCACCGCCGTGAAGGAGGCCACTGCAGCCCTCAAAGCCGTCATGGCGGCAGAGAGGGCTGCCTTCGCAGCCGCCTTGGCTGCAGAGAAGGAAGAGGCCTCGAGGCAACTGCGTGCAGTCTTCGCCCAACGCCTCCGTGCAGCAGAAGGGGTTCGAACCCCTGCAACCTCGCAGAAGGACGTTCGCGTGCCTGCCCCAGCGGCCGCCCCAGCAGCACCCCAGGTGAAGGGTGGAAAGAAGACAAACGCCGCCCCAGCGGTATCGGCGGCGACGGCGACGGCCGTGGGGGCGACCTCCGCAAGGGACCCAGAAGCCAAAGGGGCCGCCTTCATCGCGCAATCGCGAGCGTGCGGCCTGCATTTCTCCGGCGCTAAAGCGGCGCAGCTCACCGATCAAGCGCAGCTGTTCGAGGCTCACAAGGAGACGGCACGACCCTGGGGTCGTGGATTTGTCGGAAATTTTGTGTGGTGAAAGAGGACCCCTAACACCTCACGTGGTTAAAATATTAGGACGCACTACCCGGAAAATCCAGAGAAAAATCGATCCAAAGTTTCTTAGGTGCCGTATGAGTATAAAATGTTAGTCCATTGCCGAGCCGCCGTCTGGCCTACACGGTTAGTAGTCGGACCCTCACGCCAGAGGTCTCGGATTCGATTCCTCCTCTGGCACTTTTTTTTTTCTTCTGTTGCTTGCAAGATTGCAGCGCATTGTTACAGGAGAATCGTGATATTAATTCCCAGGAAGACTGTATAAAAATTCATTCTATAATTCACCATCAGTTATCGTCACCAATATTCCGAGACATGATTCAATATGCCCGGTTTGGCTCTAAATTATCAGAAACTCAAAACATTTTCGTAAATGTTAATGGGGCATATTTTTGTACAGATTTATTGCAAACGCCCTGTGATTGTAAAAAATCCGCTTTTATATGTTGCGCAAGATGTCGCAAAAATTATTGCTTTGTTTGTTTTTACGATAATTACCACTGCAGTTCTTCTTTATAATTATTATATCGTATAAAAATTGAATGTTTCCCAATCGAATTAGTTATTCTGATTAAAAACCCAATGTTTCTCCTCACATACTTCTACAATGAAAAATGTAAAACCCACCGCCATGAATTGTGTTGTTGGACAAAAAGAAAATAATTTTTATTCAATAATGTAACTAATTCGTTAAAGATAATGTAGGTTTGGGAAACTTTCTGAATAATTGTTGGACTAACAAAAGAAAATGAAACAGAAGAAAAAAAAGTGGCAGAGGAGGAATAGAACCCGAGACCTCTGGGGTAAGAGTCCGAGCCCTAAACATCTAGGCCAGACGGCGGCTCGGCAATAGACTAACATTTTATAGTCATAAGATAGGTGGAAAGAATACATTGAAAGCCTCTATGAGGGTGAAGATTTCCCTGATGTGATAGAGGAAGAAACAAGAGTCGATTTAGAATCGGAATTTAAAAGAGCTTTGGAGGACTTACGGTCAAATAATGCAGAAGGGATAGATAACATTCCATCAGAATTTCTAAAATCATTGGGGGAAGTGGCAACAAAACGACTATTCACGTTGGTGTGTAGAATGTATGAGTCTGGCGACATACCATCTGGCTTTCGGAAAAGCATCATCCACACAATTCCGAAGACGGCAAGAGCTGACAAGTGCGAGAATTATCGCACAATCAGTTTAACAGCTCATGCATCGAAGCTGCTTACAAGAATAGTATACAGAAGAATGGAAAAGAAAATTGAGAATGCGCTAGGTGAAGATCAGTTTGACTTTAGGAAAAGTAAAGGGACGAGAGAGGCAATTCTGACGTTACGGCTAATAATGGAAGCAAGGCTAAAGAAAAATCAAGACACTTTCATAGGATTTGTCGACCTGGAAAAAGCGTTCGACAATATAAAATGGTGCAAGCTGTTCGAGATTCTGAAAAAAGTAGGGGTAAGCTATTGGGAGAGACGGGTCATATACAATATGAACAACAACCAAGAGGGAATAATAAGAGTGGACGATCAAGAATGAAGTGCTCGTATTAAGAAGGGTGTAAGACAAGGCTGTAGCCTTTCGCCCCTACTCTTCAATCTGTACATCGAGGAAGTAATGATGGAAATAAAAGAAAGGTTCAGGAGTGGAATTAAAATACAAGGTGAAAGGATATCAATGATACGATTCGCTGATGGCATTGCTATCCTCAGTGAAAGTGAAGAAGAATTAAATGATCTGGTGAACGGAATGAACAGTCTAATGAGTACACAGTATGGTTTGAGAGTAAATCGGAGAAAGACGAAGGTAATGAGAAGTAGTAGAAATGAGAACAGCGAGAAACTTAACATCAGGATTGATGGTCACGAAGTCAATGAAGTTAAGGAATTCTGCTACCTAGGCAGTAAAATAGCCAATGACGGACGGAGCAAGGAGGACATCAAAAGCAGACTCGCTATGGCAAAAAAGGCATTTCTGGCCAAGAGAAGTCTACTAATATCAAATACCGGCCTTAATTTGAGGAAGAAATTTGTGAGGATGTACGTCTGGAGTACAGCATTGTATGGTGGTGAAACATGGACTGTGGGAAAACCGGAACAGAAGAGAATCGAAGCATTTGAGATGTGGTGCTATAGACGAATGTTGAAAAATTAGGTGGACTGATAAGGTAAGGAATGAGGAGGTTCTACGCAGAATCGGAGAGGAAAGGAATATGTGGAAAACACTGATAAGGAGAAGGGACAGGATGATAGGACATCTGCTAAGACATGAGGGAATGACTTCCATGGTACTAGAGGGAGCTGTAGAGGGCAAAAACTGTAGAGGAAGACGGAGATTGGAATACGTCAAGCAAATAATTGAGGACGTAGGTTGCAGGTGCTACTCTGAGATGAAGAGGTTAGCACAGGAAAGGAATTCGTGGCGGGCCGCATCAAACCAGTCAGTAGACTGAAGACAAAAAAAAAAAAAAAAGGCACCTAAGAAACTTTGGATCGATTTTTCTCGGGATTTTCCTAGTAGTGCGTCCTAATATTTTAACCACGTGAGGTGTTAGGGGTCCTCTTTCACCACACAAAATTTCGGACAAATCCCCGACCCCACGGTCGTGCCGTCTCCTTGTCAGATGGGGCAGATCTGCGCCGCCGTTCTGCACCAGCCTGATGAAGCTGTGCCAAGTCAGTGACGACACGGCGCAGCAGAGGGCGCAATGGCAACGCACGCATTGCCGCACTGATTTCCTTGTTACAGGGACGAGGCCACTGCAGCAGGCCCAGGGGAGTCCACACGAGCCCAGCTGCAGCAACCGGACTGAGCCAGCTGTAACGAACACGCAGCGACATAGGTAACTGAACCGTGATTTATTTTCAAAGAATATTCTTAAGAATGTATTTTATTTACTAGCGATTCATCAAGAACATTAACACATTTAATCACACTATGTAAGCATGGAAGTAGTTGCCAGGGAGTAACTGATGAAATCATAAGCAAATTCCTTTTAACAAATGGGAATTTTATTCACTTTAATTTAAAAGAAACAGATTTCATATTATAATCAGAAAGTAACCTCTAAATTTCAAGTTACAATTTATTCAGAAGCAGAAAGAAACAAGTTTTGACTGTATGAGCTTTCGGGTAGAGAACCTTGCCGCTCCCTTTTGACACGGCGGTAGTTACGACCGCTGACAACAGCCTCTGAAAGACTACACTGGTGCAAATCTGCAACACGCCAGATTACTTTAAGCAGACAAACTATGCACCCCCGTAGGAGGGATGGAAATGGTACAAAACACTAAAAATTAAAATATTAACTTTGCCACCAAAGGTGCAACTTGATTTCAACTTCTAAGAAAAGTCTTACGGTGAAAGGGTGGCAACTTTATATACTAAAATGATCATTTAAATAAAAGCCCATGAAATACAATCTTATATAAAATTCTACAAGGTTGGCCAAACATGTTAAGATGCTCTACAGTACACAGATACCGCCTCTCAAGATCATAGGCAAGATCAAAACATATTTCAGGAATTAGGCCGTTCACTCCAAACAATAAATTCGTTAACACACCAAATCCGACAAACATGACAGAGGCAGCTACTAACGTACAGTAGATTGATAGGGAGATTACTGAACAACCTAAACCGCAGGTTGCTCTAACCCGCCCCTACTCCACAAGGGAAAAACGGACCACCCAATTTATAAACAACCACCTTCCCGCTGGTGGGCAAACGGAGAAGAAAGGTGGGACCACCCCAAAGCAAAACGGGTGGTGCCCTCACCAAAAAAACAAGTAGCATTTAACAAGAGTAGACGTAACAACTTATCACCAATGACTTAACTTCTAATAAACTGCGATTTCTCGATAAGGCCTGGCACAGCATCCCCAAATCGCTCTCCTGAACCGTCCGTTGCCAGCCACTTCAACGGACGCAGGAAGGCGCACCAATCTCCCGTCTCACGGCGTCGCAGCTCGCACCGGCCAGACCGACGTCGTGGGTTGACTCCTTTTGCTCTCGTGTCGACCGCGAAGCCACTACCCCTCGCTAAGCGGCGCGGCCCACTGGACCCACGTGGCGACCTCACATGCGCCGACACTCAAGACGGACAAGTCATCTTGTGTACCAGTGCGCGACCGACCAACCGATCGATCCAACCGCCAATGACCATTGCCTGAACAAACTCGAGCAGACTGGCGGCCTAACGCGCAGACTCAGATGCAGGAACTAAACCCCGACCGGGCGACAACTCGCCGAGTTCTCCAACTGGCGGAGTGGAAAGACTCTCATTTTTCTGGCTTTAATGGTTGATCCTAACGAAAGACGTACTAGCACTCCGGATGACAGACACTAACTGCCTCAGAAATGCGGACGAGAGACAGACTAGCAAGCTGGGGACGAGAGACTGACCCAGACTGACCCCTGGCGAGCTCGTAGCGCCCTTTAAATGCACGTGAACAGGCAACCTTTCCCCTTTCCTACAAAAGGGAGACACCAAAGCTGCGATTGCCACAGCGGCGCCACCGCCAGAAACGGAGGGCGACTGCTTCACACTACGCGCTGCGGCGCGCTTTTCAAAACAGCAATTGTTACCACGGCTCAGTAACGATGCACGATACCGCACACTAACATTACCTCACCTTGCATGCACTGTCGCAACTAGCAAGCCGCTACTGCCCTTACGACCCGTCTTACTGTCGCAGAGGTTTTTTTCCCTTGGCGCTTGCCTTGGCACTTTTCTTCCTCTGCCCTTACAGCCGCTACCCTTCGATCGCTTTCGTCCACTTTCTATCTCCTGATGGACCATGTAAATGAGTAATCTTACCCAGACACATGGATAACATCACAGCCCGCATCCTGTGACTCCTGATTCAAAAACTAACACGTTATACGGAGGTGAGAGTAGAACTTTTGGTTTGGTCCCCACGTTAGTGTGGGCGTGGATGGGCCCCATCCTAAGTAAAGGCGGCTTGCCTGCCTCGCTAACAGGCAGTCATGGGCAGGTTAAAAGCGGAATGCAGCAGCAGTCGTTAGGCCATGGTGGAAAAGGCCCCTCTTCCGGTGACGCCACTAACTACGGTGGAGCGCGGCCCCACGCCCGTCTTGGAAAGCGCTGCAGCCAACACAGTACCGCCAGGTGCTCAGTACGTCCCACGAGCCTTCCAGCTAACCACAACCACCTCCTCGGCCAACTGTCTACGAGAGAGAAGGCTCGCCAGAGACCTTTGTCGAACTGTTATGGACGCCCTATAGGCAAAGATAAGTGCACACGAAAGCCTGGTGCAATAGGTCGATTCGCGACACGGATCAATCATTACACTAGTTAACAAATTTAAACTTTTTTTCTGCATCTGGTTTGTAAATGGGTGGATTTACCTAATTTCGGGGTGCTGAATACAAGTGGTAAATTCAGTTTTTCTCTATGACGTCACATTTCCTAGATAAACAGCAGAATAAAAAATGGCGATAGCGAAAAAGAACGTTTGAAATCAATACTATTTTGTATGTATATATGGGCATGATGCCAATAAAAGGTCCAAATTCGTTCAGAAGATATTTTCATCTTTAATCGTCTTTGCTTTTTGAAAAATGCGATGACTCAGCTCTTCTTTTGTTTGCCGTTTCATCACTCTCCCCAACAAGACCTCAGCAGTAGCCATCCATCATCGAAGGGTTTCAATGGCCCTGGTAACGTTGTTCCATAGTAATAATGTCTTGGTGAAAGCGTTCACCATTCTCATCGCTTACGGCTCCCAAATTTTCCGGGAAGAAATCGAGGTGAGAATGTAAAAAGTGAATTTTAAGCGACATTCTAGACCCCATGTTCTTATAGTTGTCCAACATATCATTCACAATGGTAACATAGTTTTGTCTTAACTATTACCCAAAAAGCCCTTCACAACTGCTTTAAAAGAAGACCAAGCAGCTAATTTGATATCTGTGAGTTTGGTATCAAAGGTTGTATCTTTCAGTAATTTTCTTATTTGTGGTCCAACAAATATACCCTCTTTCAGATTTGCCTCACTTAATTTGGGAAACTTTTCTTTTAAGTGATTGAAGGCCTCACCTTCTTTATCCAGAGCTTTTACAAAGTTCTTGATAAGGCCCAGCTTCATACGAAGGGGAGGCAAAATGCTTTTATCGGGCTCAACCAATTTGGCATTGTTCACATTTACGTTTCTAGGAACATCCTTGTAGGCCATTGCTTGACTGTATAGTGGTTCTTGGCGTCACGGCTGTCCCAAAGGCACAAAAAGCAGCAGTATTTCGTGAATCCAGCCTGGAAACCTGCAAGGAGTGCAACAACTTTTATATCACAGCATAGCTGTCATTCATGATCTTTGTATTTGATTGCCTCTAGCAGCAAAGTCATGGTTTCATAAGTTTCTTCCATGTCTACTGCGTAAGCCAAAGGTACCCATGGAAATGCATTGCCATTATGCAGTTGTACTGCTCTCAAGCTGGTTTTACTGGAGTCAATAAATAGTAGCCACTCCTGTGGATTATGTTGTACATCTAGCTGCATCATCAGACTATTGACATCTCTACATACACACATTAAATTCTGCGTATCGAAATATTGAGCGAAGGAAGCATCTCTTGATCTGAAAAAGGAAATTTTTGTCCCTATAGATAAAAGGTTCCGTTGTTACAGTCCCGACCCCAAGAGTTCAGCTTGCTGTTTCGAAAATTTTAGATCGCGAACCAAATCGTTCAATTCCTTTTGATTAAAGAGCTGAGGCGAAGTTTCATGATATTGAGGACAGTACTCTTCTATATGTTCAGAACTTTCTGATGCACTTGACATGGTGTCTGGTTCCTTGGCTTACAAGTTACAGACAGGCAACCTCTCATCATGGGGGACGGGCAAATGCACTGAAGACATATTTGGATACTTTATTTTATGTCTAGTATTGCTTGAACGTTCAGAAATATTTGTAAGACAGAGGTGACAGTCTGAATAATGGTCATCAGGCTCACACCACACCATCGGAACAGCGAATGGCGTGGCTCGGCGTTTACCTTTCAACCACTTGGTTAAGGTTGTAGTACCAATATAGAACTAACGTTTTAGTATCAATATACAATTTATATACCTTCTTAACCAAATCATTGATTGGTTTTCTTTGTGATTTTGGAGTGAATTTCCCACACACATAACAATAGTTGTCCGGATGGTTTAGACAGCAACGAGACTTACTAGTTATCATTTTTGTTAGTGTAAGGTTTAAACACAAAAAGTCTGCACTATCTTTTACACGAAACACTCACTGAGGATCTCTTTCACACCACTGGATTACCACACCAACCATTTACTGACGATTTGTATAGCTTCTAGTTTTCCTCTGCAAATCAAATACAATTAAACATCAAAACAGAAGAACAGCAAAAAGCGAAATACTGAATACGAAAAATAAAAGACCTTTAAAAACTCAAAAATGGTACGTGCTAGAACATTTTGAAAGGTATATTTGGATTCTACACACCAAAATACATACTAGTTGATGTATCACAGCACAGATGCAGAATGTCTGTTCACTAGTGTTATTAGTGGTAGCAGCAGCAGTAGAATTACTGCTAGTGATAACAGAGACCCTTAGAAGCCAAGGGGTACAAGTGATAAATTTTTAATTTTGGAGGTAAGTGTAGATTTCAGTAGTTAAAGCAGACACAAATCTGCGTGTCCAATAGATACAAGTAAGAAGCAGTCTGGTGCTGACATCTAGTGGCTGAAAAGAAAACTGCTAAGACAGTCTCATTTTTTCTTTGGTACCCTTGGCTACCAAGTGGTAGCAAACAGCTCTTTGTTTCCCTCGCTGATTCTTTAACAAAAGCTGCTTAATTTAAAATTATTATATTGGTTCTTCGTGATTTATTGTTATTATTTTATTTCCTACACAATTAGTTAATGTTACAGATGTTTACAAACTATAAAAACTAAGTGTTCATCTGTGGAAAAGTCCGAACTCTGTAAATAGTGTTATACAGAAAATAATTTATGACCTGTTAAAGATAATTACTATAGATTTGTGTCGAATATGGCCTTAAATCTGGATTTCCAGACACTTTGTACTGATACTTGTGTTACGTGTGGCAGGTTGCAGAATTTCTAGTTAATGGAGACCCAAAAATGTTCAGATAACGACTTCTGAAAAGAAATTACATTTGTCTCAGGCAGCTAGAGAATCAAAAAAACGAGGAAAAGCAAAAAACAATGTTTAAAATATTATAGTTCGCAAACAGCAATGTGTTTGACATACAGAAGACACTCCCAACACCTGTGCTTTCTTGCAGCAGAACACATCATGCAAAACAGATGTGGACCTACGATTTTTGTACACACGATTTAGCCTCTGGAGCTTCAACAATGGACATTTGGCATGAGAACCAAGCTGCTTGTAGATGCCAAGAAGTTGCTTCCCGTTTTTTGCACTATGTACGTAGATTGCCCACATCAGTTAAACACATCACAGCCTTTAGTGACAACACAGGGGGATCAACATAAAAGTAGATATATTGTAAAGTTCTGATACTACATTACCAATAATACACACACTGAAACTGTATATCGCAAATTCATGATTTTTGATTATTCCTATATGGAACGCGACCGACAATTTGGAATTATTGAGAAGGTTGCCAGGAAAAATTCTTCGGTTTCTGTACACGATGAGTGGACATTGCTCATTTCCAAGGCCAGCACGAAATTTAAGGTAGTCCAGATGACAGACAATGATTTCATCACACTAACTGGACTCATTGATTAACTCAAGGACTGAGTGAAAGGTTGGAGAAAAATGCAGTGATTGCGTTTTCAAAAGAAGTCACCCTTCACCTTGTTTTACAAAGAATCTCTCTCTGAAGAAATGGAAGAGTTTTAAATGTTAGTAACAAGAAAGCTCATCGTTGCGGCAGAAACATCAGTGTCTCCCTGCTCTAGAAATAAATAATGATAAACCTAAGTACAGAGACCTAATGACTCTATTTCCCTTTATGCCATCAGTACATGACGAATTTTACCAGGAACTTTCACACC
This sequence comes from Schistocerca americana, assembly GCF_021461395.2. NCBI lineage: Eukaryota > Metazoa > Arthropoda > Insecta > Orthoptera > Acrididae > Schistocerca > Schistocerca americana. Next base: position 22,684,087 of record NC_060124.1, read on the forward strand.
TTGAAGCTGCAAGAACACTGAAGCCAGTTAATCTGAATCATGAAGACTTTTATACTTATTCAGAAAATGAACATAGACAGGATGTTAGAAACAGACTTCGAGTAGAGTCATAGTCATGTTCAACCCAAGTGACAAGTTACTGCCTTCCATGAAGTGTTCTTATTAATGTCACTGTGATCCATGACTTTTAATTAGTAATAAAAAAAATACTAACTGGCAAAATTGAGCATTGTTTGTTCTAAATAAGGTGTGCAATAAAACTTCAAAAGCGTGCAAATAATTACCTTTTCCTTAATTTGTTCTGGAATTTTCTGGAGTATCTCAACTTTGAACGTCATTTACTCAAAACTAACATTTGTTACTTATACACCTTTACTTTTAAGGGTCTCAACTTTATTACTTCATAGCCAGTATTATTTACTTACATTCTCGCTATAGACGCTCAAATCATATTAATACTATTTGTTGTTTTAAAACTGGTATTTTTTAGAAAGTTACGATGTAAAAAAGCGCTACATGTTTGAAGCCCCGTTCCGATGTAGGGAAGGGCCAGACGGTCCTAATCAAATCATGTTAAACAAATAAATAAATAATACAAAACTTTGTCTTAGTGGCACCCTTTGTTTACTGTCAAAGAGATAATATTTGAACAAAGTCGTGACAATTCATGCTACACTATAGTTTTGTAATTTATGTAAAAGGATACAGTGATTTACACAGCCGAGTGCCTTTGATAGATCACTGAATACACCAGTAGCCTGCAATTTATTGTCTAAGGAATTAAATCCACTGTCGCTGTATATGTAAATAACGTCTGTATTTGTAAACAAACGGAACCAAACTAAAGTAACAAACAGACGCAGTGTTGGAATTGTCTGCTTTTCTCGCAGCCGTAGCTGTGCGAAAAATAAGGCCTCTGATAGCGCCGCCGGCTGCCAATGTCGCGCATGTGTTCTACGTGTTTGCGGGAAAATGTGCGTCGCTCACTTACCATCGCTTGTAAATAAATAACGAGCTAAAGGGAGAAAATGCCGGAATATGCCGTCTCGAAATCCTTCGGGCTTTTCTCATAATCAACAGGCGACGACCCTCTTTCCTCCTTTAAATGATAACAAGCACTTTCCGTTCAAAGCGGTTGTTGCGGTACTCTCTTTATTGCAAAGCGAGAAACAAAAAAATTGGAAAACAAAAGAAAGATAGGAAAGAGGAACAAACAAATTAGAGAGATACACAGACACAGGGGGGCGCAGAAAGCGCTGCGCAGAAAGCAACGTGTTTTCTCAGTTGTGCGCATGACGTCACGGTGGAAGCAGCTGTGTCAAACAGCACACAGTTCGAATTGTGTGTGATTGTTGTTGTTGTGTTCTTTTGTGTTTGAAGGAGTATTTTGATTTAGATCTTTCTTCTGAGGTACTCAGTCAACAGTGGAAACATTCGGAATTCGGGAGTGTTACGGTTTTTGCTGTAATTGATATTTGATTCGGAACTGAAATAGTTAGCGATAGTGGACAGCGGGATCAACGTTGTGTTCGCCAGCTCTGTAGTTAATGGTTCGTCCTGTGAAATTCTTATTGGAGAATCTGCAAGTGAGTGAGAAAATTAATTTTTACAATGCCAGGCTGTGCTGTTACGGGCTGTTCTTCCTACAACCGGAGCACAAAGGGAGCTGACGTAATGTATCACAGTTTACCGCGTAATGAAACATTACAAAAACTATGGTTGTCGAAATGTAGGAAAGACAGTGTAAATGTTACGCATGCACGAATATGCTCTCGCCATCTCGCAGAAATAGATTACTTAAGGGATTTACAGTTTGAATTGCTTAATTTGCCCCGAAAAAGAATGCTCAAGCCAGATGAAGTTCCTTCGTGCAATTTGCCGTGCAGTAGTGCGACTGTCAATGCGTCACCCGCAACAGAAGACAGATCCAAACGGTATAAGGAACGAGAACTACATAAGAGATCTATGGAAACTCTGGAAAAGCTGTCACCAAATAAGAAAAAAAAATGGTTCAAATGGCTCTGAGCACTATGGGACTCAACTTCTGAGGTCATTGGTCCCCTAGAACTTAGAACTAGTTAAACCTAACTAACCTAAGGACATCACAAACATCCATGCCCGAGGCAGGATTCGAACCTGCGACCATAGCGGTCTTGCGGTTCCAGACTGCAGCGCCTTTAACTGCACGGCCACTTCGGCCGGCCACCAAATAAGAAACATCATAATAAGAGCACATGTACAGATGAAAGTTTTTTTTTTTTTTCAGACACAGATAAAGTTACTTTGATGAATACTATAGCGGCATTAGAAAGAAGGAATGCTGTTCTTACAAACATGTGTGTGCAACTTCGAGCTCTTAAGTAAATTCATTTCAATGCGATTGAATGAATAGTTTCTGATTTATTTGAGCTAAGGTTTCGAATTTCAAGTGTGTGTCAGTGTGGTTGTGATCTGATATTTTACCGATGTGTAAGGCATAAGCTGCGAAAGAATATAACTCATCAGTTTTAACTATAGTATTTTAGCAAAAGAAAAGCAGTTTAGAAATCTCAGTTCTGCTATAAACAAAATCTTCCGCCAAAAACTTGACGTAAACGCGCATGCCGTGTCGTCTGCTTGTGAGCGCTTGCTTCCACACTGACGTCACTAGGCCAGCCAATGGCAGAGCAGAGCGCTTACTGCCCAACCTTATTATTTAGTAACCTTGCACAGACAGCAATAGGCCTACCGCAGAGTTCTTCGACGCAAAGAACCCGTCTGATAGGACAAAAAAGTACACGACACAATCAGGGCCGATGACCTGATTTCAGAATATTGAGAGCATCAACAGCTTGCCCTTAGGTTCGTACAGTTACCGGTGAGAAGAAATCGATAGTACAGGATGTTTCAAGAAGAGTAATCCGATTGCACATCGACTAGGTGAATGAAGACAGAATGTTGGCATAGGTCTAACTAAGGAACCACCCTATTGTGCGAGGTTATATCTTTTATACGAATGCATGCAAACAGTGAGGTGACAACAGCTTGGGGTGGCGATACAGACAATACACGTCGCGGTGGTATCACGTACACAAGGTATAAAAGGGCAGTGCTTTGGCGGATCTATCATCTGCACTGAGGTGAGTCACGTGAAAAGGTTTCCGACGTGATTATGGCCGCACGACGGGAAGTATCAGACTTTCAGCGCAGAATAGTAGTTTAAGTTAGATGCATGGCACGGTACATTTCGGATATCGTTAGGGAATTCAATATTCCGAGATCCACAGTGTCAAGAATGTGCCGGGAATACCAGATTTCATGCGTTACCTCTCACCACGGACGACGCAGTGAAAGGTGGCCTTCATTTAAAGACCGAGAGCAGCGGCATTTGCGTAGAGTTGTCAGTGTTAACAGGCAAGCGTGAAGTGTTTTTATGTTGGTAACGCCACGTAGCGCTCTATATGAAATTCACTGACTGTACTGTGTGAAGTCTGTGGCTGGTTGGCATTGTTGGAATGTTCGCTATTGTAGTGTTGGGCAGTTCGATGTGAACAGCGCGTAGCGTTGCGCAGTTGGAGGTGAGCCGCCAGCAGTGGTGGATGTGGGGAGAGAGATGGCAGAATTTTGAGAGCGGACGATCTGGACGTGTGTCCATCAGAAAGAGTAAATTTGTAGTACTGCATATCATGAACTGATATATTTATGATGAGTTTTGAATATTATTAAGGTAAATACATTGTTTGTTCTCTATCAAAATCTTTTATTTGCTAACTGTGCCTATCAGTAGTTAGTGCCTTCTGTAGTTTGAATCTTTCATTCAGCTGGCAGTAGTGGCGCACGCTGTATTGCAGTAGTTTGAGTGACGAAAATTTTTGTGAGGTAAGTGATTCATGAAAGGTATCGGTTATTGTTAGTCAGGGCCATTCTTTTGTGGGGATTATTGAAAGTCAGATTGCGTTCCGCCAAAAAACAAAATAATAAAAAAAATTAAATAAAATATTGTGTGTCAGTTTAGTGTCGATCAGAATAAGTAAGCCGGCCGAAGTGGCCGTGCGGTTCTAGGCGCTGCAGTCTGGAACCGCGAAACCGCTACGGTCGCAGGTTCGAATCCTGCCTCGGGCATGAATGTGTGTGATGTCCTTAGGTTGGTTAGGTTTAACTAGTTCTAAGTTCTAGGGGACTAATGACCTCAGAAGTTGAGTCCCATAGTGCTCAGAGCCATTTTTGAGAATAAGTAAAGAGAGAAATGTTTGAGTACGTTCAGTTCTGCTCAGCTGTTTGAAAATCAAATAACGTAAGAGGTTTACCAGCATAGTAATTGACAAATTTTCCCAAGTGGAGGTTTCATAGAAGTAAGCGCAGAAAACAGTGAGGTACGTACCACAAACGCATCCATTAGTAGAGTGCGGCGAAATGTTGCATTGTGGGCCATGGCAGCAGGTGAGCGACGTGAGTGCGTTTGCTAACAGCACGACATCGCCTGCAGAGCCTCTCCTGCGCTCGTTACCATATCGGATGGGCACTAGAAGACTGGAAAACGAGGCCCGGGCAGATGAGATCTGATTTCAGTTTTAAGAGCTGACGGTAAGGTTCTAGTGTGACGCAGACCCCCACGACGCCATGGACCGAAGGTGTCAACAAGGCACTGTGAAAGCTGGTGGTGGCTCCATAATTGTACGGGCTGTGTTTACATGGAATGGTGCAATTGAACTGATCATTGACTGGAAATGGTCATGTTCGGCTACCATTTGCCGCAAAATTTTTGTGAATGACCATACGCCATGTCACCGGGCCACAACTGTTCACGATTGGTTTGAAAAACGTTCTGGATAATTCGAACGAATGACTTGTCCACCCAGATCCCCGGACATGAATCCCATCGAACATTTATGGAACGTAATAATATTATTAGTTAAAGCTGTGTGTGTGTGCGTTATTTCGGAGGTAGTGGATTCAAACGTGAGCATAACGTCGGTGCTCTTATGGTGGGTGGCTTCCATGACTAAGATAGTCGAAGCATTTGGTGCTCTAAGAGACACCGACTCGAACATTTGTACAGGACGCAGGGAAAATGGAAAAACGTCATCCACAAGGTCACAACGCGGACGGAAGTGCACGTTAAGTGATTGTGGCGGACGGTCATTGAAGGGGATTGTGACGAAAAATAAGAGGACAACAGCTGTAAAAATCATTCCAGTACTGAATGCCGCACTCGCAAACCCTGTCAGCTCCAAAACAACACGAAGGGCGCTCCCCAAGCAGCGCATTTCAGGGTAAGCTAGAATTCCAAAGTCACTCGTCAGTGATGCAAATGCCCATAACAGGAAAAACCAGTATGGAGCAATGAAGAAAGTCATTTGGTCGGATGAGTCTTGTTTCACACTGTTTCCATCCTCTGGCCGAGTTTACGTCCCAAGAATGGAAGGTGACAGGGGTTCGGTGTTGATTTGGGCAGCTGTATCGTAGTATTCCGTGGGTCCCATGGCTACTCTGCAAGGTTTCAAAGATCGCATTACTACCTAGAATTATATGACCATTCTTTCTGATCAGGTCCATGTTAAGGTACAATGTTTGTTCCCCAGTTGTGACGGTGTGTTTCAAGACGACAGAACCCATATTCAAACGGCTCGCACCGCCCACGACGGTTTTGTGAACACGTGGATAAGTGAATGAATTGTCGCTACTATACCCCCCTCCCCTTATCATCATACTCACCACTCTCAATAGTATTAGACTTTGTGTTCTACTTTGAAGAGAAGATGCATGATCGCTTTCCACTTCCATGATCGTTACCTATACTAGCCAATCTTTGCAAGAAGAATGCGGTAAGATTCTTTTCAAAAACTTACAGGACCTGCATTTGTCCATTCCTAGACGAATGGAAACTGTTTTGAATACCAACGGCTTTCCTACGCCGTATTAGGCATGGTAATGTGCTGTGTTTTTGGTGTTCCCATATATTTGTACACCCTCTGTGTATCTGCTGGCAGGGATACCAATATGTTGTCATCATCTTGTTCTTTTCCTTCCCCCTCAGCATTGCAACATGGACTACACCACATGAGCACAATGGATATCTAGTCCCACAGTTCCAGTTAAGGCTACTCCAGTGCTAGAACACCTTTTATAATGTTACTTAAAATCCGTCTTGATTGCAAATTTTTTTTTTTATTATTCATATGACCGGTTTCGGTTCATTCAGAACCATCTTCAGATCTGTAAAAATAATTATACTAATTTACTATTTCACGAAAGCAAATCTTTTTCATCCTATGTAATCAACATCAAATGTACCAGAACGTACCTGATATTTCAGTTACAGGAGTAACCCGTCCAAATCCAGCAACTTTCACATGCTACGTCACATAAAATTGGTTGGCAGAGTGCACGTCATGCGTCACTAGCTTCATTGGATGTCACCAATCTGTACACAAACATTCCCGTAAAAGAAACGATTGAGATCATTAAGAACAATCTCCTCACTCATGGTAAATTGGCACTGGGGGAAGTGATTGAACTAGTGGAAATGTTGGAACAAGTCTTGTCGATCAATTACTTTACTTTCAATGGTAAAATTTATCAACAGAAAGACGGGCTGGCAATGGGGGACAGTTTAGCTGGGACGCTGGCTGACATTTTTGTAAATCACTTAGAAAACAAATTCTTTAATGAAAATCCTAATATCGCTGAGAAAATTGTATATTACAGGAGATATGTGGACGACTCCATTTTATTATACAAAGGAGATAAAAATGATATCGAAAACTTAGCACAAAAAATGAGCTCTCAACATCCTAAAATTAGATTCACCATGGAATTTGAAGAAAACAACCGTATAGATTACTTAGATTTAACACTAATAAAGAAAATTGGGAAGCATGAATTTAGCATATTCAGAAAACCTACGTGTACAGATCTAGTTATCAATGAGCGCTCTTGTCACCCACCGCGATACAAATGGGCATATTTTACTTCGATGGTATACAGGCTACTAAGATTGCCACTAAGCCAACACGAAGTAGAAAAGGAGTTAAGTATTTTAAAACAAGTGGCCGTAGCGAACGGATAAACGTGCAAGCAGGTGATGAATATTTATAGGAAGATAAAGAAGAGGCAAATGGAACAAACAGAAGGAAGTCAAGTAGCAGTTAAGAGGAACAACAAGAAAAAATATGTAGCTCTCACTTACAATGGAAGAATTGCAGACAAAATTGAAAGATGCTTTCGTAAATCAGACGTTAAAATAGGGTTCCGAACAAATAACACGTTAAAATTGAAGCTCCGGCATAGAATACGTAATAGTAGGAATAAATTTCAGGATTCAGGTGTATATAAAATCAAATGTAATGACTGCTGTAAACAATATATAGGGCAGACTGGTAGGAACTTTGAAACCAGATTCAGGGAGCACACCTACTCCCAAAACAAAACAGCTTTTGGGGCGCATATGGCTGCGACAAAGCACTCAGTCACGAATATTGAAAACAACTTAGACATCCCGCATAGAGCTCAGAAGGGACGGTTTCTTAACATCTTAGAAGAGATCAAAATATACACCCACAAAAATAAAGATCCGGATTTAATCCTCAACGAACAAAGCGAATTCAATCATAACGCCTATTTTAGCATTTATGACGACCTACTAAGATGACAACTGTTGCGTATGGAGATCCAGGCCGAGGGATGAGAGATGGTGCGCGGTGGAGAAGCCGGAAGACGCGTGCAACGCCTGGCGTCGTTGACAGGGCCCTCCTGTGCGGCCCTCTTGCCCGCGACGATGGACAGCAGACGACTGAGCGGACCGCGGCACAACACCAAAGTGGCGGGAACCACGGAAGCAGACCGTAGAAGAAAACAAGTTCACACCAGCACCATAGATATATAAATCGCCCTATGCCTTTTAGATCGTATAAAAATGATAATTTTACTGTTTTTTAATCCTGACAAGTACAGATTTTAGCTTTGACATCTACATATTTTAATTAAATATTTTTAATATAAAAAATATCTACTGAATACAGTATGTGCAAATGGAATGTAACAAATGTACCAGACGCCACCTGTCGGTAATAGTGTTATAATTAATATAAATGACGTGCACTCTGCCAACCAATTTTATGTGACGTAGCATGTGAAAGTTGCTGGATTTGGACAGGTTACTCCTGTAACTGAAATATCAGGTACGTTCTGGTACATTTGATGTTGATTAGATAGGATGAAAAAGATTTGCTTTCGTGAAATAGTAAATTAGTATAATTATTTTTACAGATCTGAAGATGGTTCTGAATGAACCGAAACCGGTCATACGAATAATAAAAAAATTGCAATCAAGACGGATTTTAAGTAACATTATAAAATCACTGATTGCTGTTATCCCATAAGACATTATGTCTGTTTTTGCAAAGAACACCTTTTACCTGCATTACATTCCACACGAAGGTCACTAAAAATATTGGCCGAAACGCTAATTTGTTTTACAGCAGTTGGCAGCCTTCATATAGCCCGCGTGTTACGGAGCTTTGCCAAGGGACTGGTCTGAGGTTTTGGACTTTGCAGCTGTTGTTTTAATGATTATAATAAATTTTTAATCTGGGATTTTGGACTGCCAGTACACGTTTGTTTTTAACATTAATTTCAAGATCATGGTTACTGAAAGGCGTCGTGTTTTCTTTCTTTCTTTTGCCAGTGCCTTTATCCCGCATTGTGCGCAGGGTCGGCAGGGTTAAGTACGGATTTGCCATGGTTAATTGGAAAGGGTGGCCGGATGCCCTTCCTGCAGCCACCCCATACCCCACGGGATGGTATTAGTGTACCCCAGCTGTCTGCGTCCAGCGCAAATCGTGAAATAGTGTGAATGTGTCTCAAATGTCTGCCAGTCGTGTAACTGAGGTGGAACGTGGGGACCAGACCGGTATTCACCAAGTAGGATGTGAAAAAACGCCTAAAAACCACATCCAGGCTGGCCGGCATACCGGCCGTCGTCGTCGTCGTTAAGGGGCTCCGGAAAGGGTCAAAATCATGAAAAGTTCAATTTTTACTTTTTTGCGTTTTCTGAATCTGCAGACTATTACCTTTTAATAGATATATAATTTATTCAATTCCGAAGACTACAACTATTTTTAATTTTTTTTTGAAATGTGTTCCACATGGGCATGACCCACTGTGGCTCAGTTGAACTGCTGTCAAATGGTGTTATTATTAACGTCCGTGTTCATCAGGTACATTTTAGTGATGTGAGATAAAGTATGTGTTGTGGCTAACCTGTGATGGTTCAATATATATCGCTGGTGTGATTGTCGATTGTTTCATGTTTATTTACTCTGTCGTTATCTCGAAAATATTCGTAATTAATTCTGTTTCTTGAGTCTCTGTTTTGTTGAAGTATAATAATGAGTAAAAGTAAAGTTATTAGAAATCCTCTGAAGGCTTTTAAGAAAAGGAGAAATGTTGGAAAGCCAAAGGTATGTGTTATTACTGCAAACAATAAAGACGATAACCAAGTGAGTGAACCTAACCTCTCAAGTACACCTGCCCATAGCAGTCAAAGTGGGAAAGAAAATACTTCACAGAAGAAGCTTGGTTCAATGAGTGAAAACTATGAATGTTTTATGGGCGAATCGGATGTGAATGAAATATTTGATATGTCGGTTCTCAAAGGAATTTTTTCAAACTGTGTAAGATGTATTCATTGTAGTGAAGTTGGTCTGGAACTCTCCATAATAAAGCACGTAGGACTTGCTAGTGAAATACAACTGAAATGTGATAAGTGTTCATACATGACCACCTTTTGGAGCAGTGTTGCAGTAACTGCAACTGAAGAAAATGGTAGCAAAATCTACGAACACAACAACGAGCGATGCTTGCTTTAGACAAGGAACGCCTTCGGGCTGCAGACAGGGCTGTAAAGAGTCTAGAAATACAAGCAAGAGTAAACAGGAGGAGGAACAAGAGGAAGCTGGAGGAGGAGTTTGCAGAGGATGAAGATAATCCATCCTATGGACCTGGAATGCACTAAAAAGTTAATCCAATCTTTGTCGCTCGATTCCCAAAACTTTTATTTTCTCATACTAATTACATGTTTTCTAAGGATCTTCCAAACATATTTGTTTCAAACTTTCCGTAAATGTTACACAGTACCTTCTGCATAATTTAACACAGCCTTTTTCCAAAAAAACTGTATATTTTTGAATATATAAAAAAATTGCAAAAAAATGTTGTGAATTTTCATTACAATTGAAAAAAAAATCATCTTTAATAACTGAACTAAAATTTTGTAAAATCCATGTGTTAAGTTGTAGCCCATATTCCAATAAATAATCTGTAAAAAGTTCAACTTCCTACCTCAAATACTTTGTGAGGAAAGATGTAATTTATAAGCGTTATTTTAACATTGCAAGTAAAGGGCGTTCCGGAGCCCCTTAATTCGCCGGGTGGATTCGATCCGGGGCCGGCGCGCCTACCCGAGTCCAGGAAGTAGCGCGTTAGCGCCCTCGGCTATCCAGGCGGGTGAAAGGCGTTGTGTTTAAGGTAACTAAAATAAAAGTTGCTATCAAGCCATTTTCGCATTTATCACGGAGTACGGCACCAAACAATACCTCGTTCAGAGAAAGATTGTGACACAAAAGAAAACACTGCTGACAGTTCTGTCACATCAGGATATGTGACGTCGAATGCGGGAAAATTAGTCACATAATTATTGTAGGTCAGAAATGCAACTTTGTGGAGTTACGGCCACAAAACGTCAAATAATAAGCGACGAAAGCACGGAAGTCAACAAGCCAAGAATTTTCTAGAGGATGAACAAATCATTTCTTCGAGGCTGTCAGCTTTGTAGTGACTTTACAATAAAACTTTCGAGCATTTACTGTGAAAACTTGTGTTTCATAAAGAAGATATTTAAATTTTTATATCTGTTTCACTTTTTTATGTCTACTTATTAGATAAATGTTCGTTCATGCTCTCCATACATTAGCGAGTAATGAAACGTGTGTCTCATAGCTTTCATTATTAAAGGTACTACACCTTGCGGAATCACATGTCGATTACCTTACTGCACCACAGCTTACTTCAGCCACGCAGTACAGTATCGACAGTCGACTGTCACACGTGACAATGAGAGAGACCTGATTGTTGTCTATCGACGCCGCTTCTCGCTGTGACACAAGGGCAGAAACAAACTGCTGAATCCCGTACAATATTCTGCAGGCTAATGTGGTTATGCGTGACCAAAGTAACTGTTTCATGTGGCGTAAATGTTGTATTTTGCGAGTGCAGACGTAAATAGATCGACGATACTGTTTGCTTTCAGCCGTCATGTATCATTTGGAAGCAGTGTTGTACTCACCGCAATAATTTTACACACATCATGAATAATTAAAAGACTGTACTTATATTTATGGGCGTATTCGACATACTACACTGTCGCCACAACTATCTAGGCGAAGACAACGTTAGAAGAAACCATCCAATATGCGCAGCTAAGTGACTTTAAAAACTTAGAACTGTCAGAAAGCTATCTCTCAGCAAAATTTACAAACAGTTCTTTTTCAGTTCTTAAATGTATTTCTGTTTTAAAGGTTTTACCGAATTATGAGTTTGCAATAAATGTGCTTTAGCAGCACATGAGCTCAAAATTAGCGAACTTTTTGTTGGTCCTGGTCTTGAATTTCCAGTTCCAGCCATTTTACACAAATTTATTTGAAAACATGTTAATTCAAAATTTAGAATCTCCAGTGACATTTTTTGCTGTTTGAGTTTTTCCCTTGATGTGGATGTTGCAGTAGACAAGAATCTCAAAACCACTGACAAGGAAACTGAATCAGCATACAAGATTATTTGGAAGAGGCTCAGCAGAACCACCTTCAGGTCTACCCGAGAACTTCAGAGAAAACTATTGTTTATCAGTAGTAATGTTTCCCAATCACACTGTCATTACAGGAATAGACTTAAATTATCCAACAATTCATTGGGAAAATAACAATTTTGTAAGTTGTGGGTGTGACAAGACATGGTGCAGAACATTACTAAATGCTTTCTTCAAAACTACCTAGAACAGGTAATTCTGAAATCCACTGATGATGTAAATACACCGATCAGCCAGAGCATTACGACCATCGACCTACTATCGATATAAACAAGTCCAGGCCATAGCAGCGTCACCTGGCAAGTAATGACTGCTGCACGGGCTCAAGCACAATGCAGGTAGTATCAGTGACCGTGCCCTCTGTGTTGTAAGGTGGCGCCGTCTCCTGACCTTCATTTCTTGCATATTCCGACCTCACCATCGTATTCTGTGTATCAAGACGTTTCATTCGATCCCAAACTCGATAGGGTAGAGTCAATTTCATATTTCCATTTAATCGATATGAAAATCTAATAAATAAATCGCAAGTACGCACCGAGATTAAAAAGTCGACGCTGGCGTTCACATACATTCAATACATGATGGCCACAGGAGATTTTGTTCGGCGGAGGCAACCAGCTCGCTGGAAAGGCCATAGGAGTGTGAGTTAGCACGCAGCTGCGCCGGCCGGCCGATTGCCCACGGACCAAAACAGTTTTTGCCAGAGAAAATGGATAATGGTCTGCGTGTTCACCTTAAAAGTAAAACCCGCCGTATTTTTTGGGAGAGACCCAGCATACGCATTTTTTGATGGACCTAGTGCGCAGTTGCAGAGTTATCACAGGTCGACAGAAAACGCCTAATGCAGATGATATATATATTTTCGGATTGGTCCGCTTAAACGGAGCGCCATTCTCCCGTCTGTAAGAGTAACGCTGATTGGTGGACTATTTCTGATGCAATGAGCCGGAGGAGTGAGGGAAAGTCAGCGGATGATATAACCTTTCGCTTTTTGCGTGGAGGGAAGTCGTTCCGGTGACGCTGTTGTAGCGAGAACACGTAGTGGGAGCCAGTGCGCTCGTGCGTGTACGCAGAGAGCGAGGAACAAAGTCACTACTCAGTACTGCACTGAGAGAGCACCTCTGTCGCTAGCGATCGGAGTGACTCTATACTGAGTCGCTCGCGATTAAGCGTTTGTTCACTGTGTTGGCCGCGACACTTAATGTGCGGTGTAAACACAGAGTATTAGTTAACGCCTCTGAGCGAACATTGAGTGGCATCGCAATGAACTGGTTATCTGAGCAGTGTACCACGCCAATAGTTAGACTAGGGGCAGATAGGAGTCCTTGACTTCATAAAGGCGTAGCGAGAGTTCGATTGGCGAAGGTCAATCTAAATCAAAAGAGATAGTTTTGTTATTTTTCAGCGGCGAACGACGAAGGCAGCAGTCGTCGCAGCTCACGGTATTGTGCACTACAGCGTAGGTAAGCCCCATCTTTCCTCCATTAAAAATAACACATTTCATTCACGTCATATATTACGTTTCTCAAGCGACAGCCTCAACCATACTTAGAAAAAATTCAATCTGATTATTATTCAAGTTGAGTAGGCGCGGCTCTCAGCCATTCTGCCGAGTAAATATTATTCTTAAAGAAAAGGGATAAAAGAGCTTTCCCACACTTTGTATATAAATGTCATTAACAGGATTGCTATACATTAGAGGTAATCTCCTATGCCGAAAAGAACCCGGAAATTTGAGTTGCTGTTTATAAATAAAAGTTTCACTTGATTTTCTTAAATTTTGCAATAAATAATATTTTCCGTTCATTTAATGTTTTTCTTAGACTAACTATCAATAGTCCAGTACCCAAGTTTCCCACTAGTTACGCATGAAAATAGAATATTTTTGTGTTTTTTCCTTACAGTGGACGACTCCAGAAGATATTTATTGCTGAAAGTTTTTCAGGCATTTCTTTTTGGTACGTTAGGAGCGTGTGTCTGACTTCAATAGTAGTGTGGGGTGGAAATTGATTCTTGCAGGAGCCAAAGGGTACATGTCAGATCAATCCGTTGTGCAACTCGTCAACGTAACACCCAGACACTGACAGCGTGTACAAGGGGGAAGGCGCGCCATCTGAGTTTGACCGAAGGCAGATCGTGATGGCTAGGATGGGTGGCGAACTGTGGTGCAACTAACATCAGACTTTAATGCTGTGTCCGAACACACAGTGCACCGAACATTCATAACGATGGGCTCTCCGCAGCCGTGCATGTGACAATCGATAACGACAAATACGACTGAAATGTGCACGTGACCATAGGCACTGGACGTTGGCGCATTGGCAGTGTGTTACATAGTTTGCTGAATCCCGATACCTGCTTCATCATGCGGATGGGAGGGCGCGAATCCATGTTCTTCCAAGGGAATAACTCCTTGACACTTCCACGGAGACAAGCTGTCGGCGGCTCCATTATGCTCTGGGGAACATTCACGTGGGCATCCATGGGTCCAGCCGAGCTCGAGGAAGCCACCATGACGGCCAAGGAGTAGCCCACACTGGTTTGCAGACCACGTACAGCCTTTCGTGACGATCATGTTACTCGACGGCAATGGCGTTTTTGAACAAGATACTGCGCCGCGTCACAAGGTGAGGAATGTGATGGAGTGGTTCGAAGAACAGAGTGACGAGTTCCAGTCGATGTGCTGGCCCCCATCTCGCCACATCTGACTCCGATCGAACACGTCTCGGATGTGATTGAGCGTGACGTCAGAACACATCACTCCCCGCCCCGGAATTTACGGGATCTAGGTACTCGTAACTTGTGTGTAGATACGATACTGCGTGAAGAGTTTGACAGAGCACTGAAAGACCTAAGTCGAAAGAAGACCCCGGGAGTAGACAAAATTCCATTAGAACTACCGGTAGCCTTGGGAGAGCCACTCCTGACAAAACTCTACCATCTGGTGAGCCAGGTGTATGAAACAGGCGAAATACCCTCAGACATCAAGAAGAATATAATAATTCCAGTCCCAAAGAAAGCAGGTGTTGACAGATGTGAAAATTACCGAACTATCAGTTTAATAAGTCACGACTGCAAGATACTAACGCGAATTTTTTTACAGACGAATGGAAAAACTGGTAGAAGCCGATCTCGGGGAACATCAGTTTGGATTCCGTAGAAATGTTGGAACACGTGAGGCAATACTGACCATACGACTTATCTTAGATTAAGGAAAGGTAAACCTACGTTTTTAGCATTTGTAGACTTAGAGAAAGCTTTTGACAATGTTGACTGGAATACTCTCTTTCAAATTGTGAAGGTGGCAGGGGAAAAATACAGGGAGCGAAAGGCTATTTACAATTTGTACAGAAATCAGATGGCAGTTATAAGAGTCGAGGGGCATGAAAGGGAAGCAGTGGTTGGGAAGGGAGTGAGACAGGGTTGCAGCCTATCCCCGATGTTATTCAATCAGTATATTTTGAGAAAGCAGTAAAGGAAATAAAAGAAAAATTCGAAGTAGGTATTCAAATCCATGGAGAAGAAATAAAAACTTTGAGTTTCGCCGATGACATTTTAATTCTGCCAGAGACAGCCAACGACGTGGAAGAGCAGTTGAACGGAATGGACAGTGTCTTGGAAGGAGGATGTAAGATGAACATCAACAAAAGCAAAACGAGGATAATGGAATGTAGTCGAATCAAGTCGGGTGATGGTGAGGGAATTAGATTAGGAAATGAGACACTTAAAGTAGTAAAGGAGTTTTGCTATTTGGGGAGCAAAAAAATGATGATGGTCGAAGTAGAGAGGATATAAAATGTAGAATGGCAATGGCAAGGAAAGTGTTTCTTAAGAAGAGAAATTTGTTAACATCGAGTATCGATTTAAGTGTCAGGAAGTCGTTACTGAAAGTATTTGTATGGAGTGTAGCAATGTATGGAAGTGAAACATGGACGATAAATAGTTTGGACAAGAAAAGAATAGAAGCTTTCGAAATGTGGTGCTACAGAAGAGTGCTGAAGATTAGATGGGTAGATCACATAACTAATGAGGAGGTATTGAATAGAATTGGGGAGAAGAGGAGTTTGTGGAACAACTTGAATAGGAGAAGGGATCGGTTGGTAGGACATATTCTGAGGCATCAAGGGATCACCAATTTAGTACTGGATGGCAGGGTGGAGGGTAAAAATCGTAGAGGGAGACAAAGAGATGAATACACTAAGCAGATTCAGAAGGATGTAGGTTGCAGTAGGTACTGGGAGATGGAGAAGCTTGCACAGGATAGAGTAGCATGGAGAGCTGCATCAAACCAGTCTCTGGACTGAAGACCACAACAACAACAATTTGTGTGTGCACATGTGTGTCCACTCCCTCCAGCGACCTATAAAGGCCTCACTGCTTCCATGGCACGACACGTCGTCGCTGTTATCCGTGGCAAAGGTGCACATACCGGCTATTAGATAGGTGGCCATAATGTTCTGGCTGAACACAGTGCATGTACGATGGGCTAATTTTCTTAAGAGTGCATGTGAGGGGCTTTAGTTTAAGAGCGCTTTGCTTGCATACAGCATTGATGTGCATTTTAGTATGTTTCAGTGTTTTCCACGGAGCCCGCTAAATCGAAGGTGAGTCTTACCTCGCCGTGCGATGGTGCCGGTTGATGTCCAGGGCACGTCATTTAGCTGCCTGGTTGCAGGGGGAGAGGCGCAATCTGTAAGCTAGTAGAGTTTTTCACTTCTCCCGCTTTCCGAATTTTTCTGAATGCTAATCAGTGAAGGAATGTACTCAGGGCCCTGAGTTGTTTGTAGTATTCCATTTAATGAAGCTAGCTTAATATTTTTATTGTAACAGAATACCCTTTGTATTTATTCATAAATGTTGTGTCGCCTAGGGCGAGAATTGTTTAAAGATTCTTGTTGCCTTATATCTGTTTGCCTGACCTTGCTACTAAGGTGGCTGAATTGGAGGCGCTGTTGTATTTCGGTCGATAATTTATGACTTTGTCAGCCTTAAATGTAAATACTAAACACGAAGACTTGCTTAACATTATTGTTACCAGGCTGTAGTTCAGTACACTGCATTGCCGCTCTCTATCGATCAGGTGAAGATGTGGCACTTGTATCTTAACTAATAAGATTTTTTGTATCTCAGGTGCGTCTCTCATATTTAAGTTCGGCTTGGGCTTTCTAGTCGCGGGAGCAGGCTCGGAACCCTTCGGAGCGTTAGTTCCATTCCGTCGTCATCCTAGTCTCCGCAAAGACAACATGCACATCGTAAATGCTACCCAGTGTTTGTAACGGTGGCATTGGGTTCTCAGTCTGTACGTAGAGATCGCCTCTCTCAATGTGTGGATCCCTTAGACATTTTTACCATCAAAAATTATTGTGTACACTTTTGGCCCTGGGGTTTTAAGATTTGATCTAACTGTTGAACGTCACCTGTTATAGTGTATCAGCGAAAGCTGTTCAGATGGCCAATTTCTTTAAAAGTAAAATTTACTACTGAATGTTTTTAAATTTTTTCTTGTGTAAGTTTGTGCCAGTTAATTATTCTCAGCCCCTCTTTGGGTTTTCGCTGATTAATTATTTGTTTGTTTTTAGGTTCAAAAATGGTTCAAATGGCTCTGAGCACTATGGCACTTAACGTCTGAGGTCATGAGTCGCCTAGAACTTAGAACTACTTAAACCTAACTAACCTAAGGACATCACACACGTCCATGCCCGAGGCAGGATTCGAACCTGCGACCGTAGCGGTCGCGAGGTTCCAGGCTTTAGCGATTAGAACCGCTCTGCCACACTGGCCGGCTTTTGTTTTTAGGAGCTCCACTTATTTCCTGAAGTAATATAATATAATAAAAATATAATAAAAGGTAATATAAATATTAAGTTACGTAAGCCCTGCCAGGCATTTCCAGTTGGCCTCTACCACAGATTCAGAAGACTACATCACAACATCCATAAAACCATGAAACACATAAAGTTCAACAATATTTGTCAATCCAATAACCTTGTACCTAACTACATCAATGTAAAGGTTAAAAACAATTCGTCTAGTGTGAAAAAAAACGAAAGGAACAGCTCAGAAAGTTTGGCTAAAATACGAAATCAAAGCTCTACACTCGAAAAAACAAACTTTATCTCGAAAACTATATAAAACACATGTCCAACTTGCAAATAACATTAACAATCCTGCTGTTTTTTCTGATCTGGTCAAAAGGTTGAAAGTTACACAGACAATGTCTTGAAAGAAATTAAAGAAAAACATAAGAAAGAGGTAACACAACTCATGAGAACAAGCACAACAAAGAAACATAAACAATAAACAACCGAAAAACACGCGCCAATTTTATCCACGTTTGATGAATCTCATGGACACACAATTAAACAATGAAGAAAAAGAGCTCTTAGAAAAAGGACTGAAATACAACGTGAATACAAAAGTAGATGAAGAATACATAAAAAACATCATAATACAATCAGAAGCCATTCTAAAGTGAGAGGAGAAAAGTGAAAACAGCAATGCAAACACTGGGCTAACAAGGGAATTAATAAAAAAGAAATACAAATAATCATTACAGATACGAAAGGGAGACTGACAAAAACAGTAAAAACACAAAATTCTAAACACTCAGAAAACTTGGAAAGCAACTCCAAAATGAAAACATCATTATCACTAAAGCAGACAAAGGAAATACAACAGTTCTTATGCCCAAACAGCAATACATTGACAAAACACAAGAGTTCATTTCACAAAATAATATTAAAAAATTGAAATCTGACCCAACAAACAGATTTCAGGCCAAGGTAAAGAATATGTTGAAAAATGCAGACTACACTCTGAATGACAGAGAAAAAGGTAAATTAATACAGAACAATCCTATAGCACCCACCCTCAGGTACCAACCAAGAATTCATAAACCATATATCCCAGTAAGACCCATTGTAAACTTCAAAAAAGCTCCCACTTACTAACTTGCAGGACACATGTTGAAATTACTAACAGAAACTTATAAAATAGAAGATGACAGAACTGTAAGGAACACCCACAGTTAATACAACTTATAAAACATATCAAAATCCTAGACAGAGCTATTCTACTCTCTTTTGACATAGAAAACATGTACTCTTACATTCCAATAGCAGAAACAATAAATATCATAGAACAATATCTGAAGGACAACAGCCAGCAACCAAATGAACACATCAAAGAAATACACAAGTTGCTGGAACTGATAACTGAACAGAACTACTTTCATTTCAATAATGAATACTATTTACAGGAAGATGGGTTACCAGTGGGATCCCCAGTATCAGGTGCCCTAGCAAACATTTTCATTAACCACGTAGAAAACTTAATTCTCGAAAACGTTATAAAAAAGAATTACAGCATACTTTATTGGGTCAGATACATGTATGACATCCTTTGTTTAATAGATGATCCTCAGGCAAAAATTGACCAGTTGCATACAGATATAAACACAATACACAGAAAGATAAGATTCACAATGAAAAAGAACAGAAAACCAAATAAACGTTTTAGATATAACCATTAAAAAAGAAAACAATCAGCATAGCTTTGAAATCTACCATAAACCTACTACAACTGACATAATCCTACATCAGACTTCTAATCACCCACACTCACAGAGCCAATCATCACTCAGATACATGCTTCGTAGACTCAATTCAGTACCACTCAGCACAGAAAATTACCAGAAAGAACTACACATCATCACACAAATAGCAATAAACAATGGATACAATAGGGATCTAGTCAGCAAATTAAAAAATTAAAAAACAAATACAGTCAGTGAGCACAGTACATAAGCACCCACAAACAACAGTACAACAAAACACTATACAAACAGGCACAAACAGTGACAAAACAACAATGACACAAAGAATACAGGAAAACAATAAAGAAGATTCAAGATGGTACACAATGACATACAAGCACGAACTCACAACATAAAATAACAAACATTTTCAAAAGACAAGGGTAAACATAGCATTCAAAACAGACAATTCAATCCAAAGGCACATTCCAAAAATAACAAAAGAATACAGATATCTACCATAAAGGAGGAATATACCAACTATAGTGCAACACATGTAATGGAAGGTATATAGGAAAAACCAGCAGAATATTTCACACCTGGTACAAAGAACATATCAGAGCATGGAAATATGGAATGAGCCACTCAACTTTTGCAGAACATTTGAGAGAAAATAACCATAAACTTACTATAACAGAAAATGATATGAAAATAATTAGAATAAATAATGAAAGACATTTCCTAACATTACGGGAAAATTATTATATATATATACAAAACAAAGGCTGAAAAGAAACAACTACTAAATGACCAAGCAAATATGACTAACAACTCACTGTTTACACTGATTGATCATATAATAGACAGAAATCCCAACAAATGATTACACTTCTGATTCCTCTCATAAGTATATACAGGAAAATATAACAATAATTATCATAATCATTGGTTGCCAGACGAGAAAAAGCAGTTTGCTTAGATGCAATGAATTAGAAGTTACTTTAAGTACTTTCCATTTCAAAAAAAAACGTTAAGGAACTGTTTTTAAATCTATAACCTAGATGTGAGTCCATAACCTATGTGTAAAAATGGACAAATCATGCAATATTTCAGGACATCCACTGGAGATGCCTTGTGAAAAAGGCGAATCGCGTCTGGTTGCATAAATAAAAATAAAAATTTCGATGTGCAGCATGCAAAAAAGGCATTTTCTTTGAAACAATTGCAATTTATATACAACTGCCGCGAAAATGGCCACTACAAGAAACGTGTAATATTGAGTGCTTAAGCAATTGTGGAAGTAAGTAATTTTCATGTTAATGCCCCGATAAAGGCAACAATTTCATGAGTACTATACTATTTACTGATTTTAACCTCTTTGGAGACATTTTGAAACATATTAGAAGATTGAAACTTCCTGGCAGATTAAAACTGTGTGCCCGACCGAGACTCGAACTCGGGACCTTTGCCTTTCGCGGGCAAGTGCTCTACCATCTGAGCTACCGAAGCACGACTCACGCCCGGTACTCACAGCTTTACTTCTGCCAGCTGTGAGTACCGGGCGTGAGTCGTGCTTCGGTAGCTCAGATGGTAGAGCACTTGCCCGCGAAAGGCAAAGGTCCCGAGTTCGAGTCTCGGTCGGGCACACAGTTTTAATCTGCCAGGAAGTTTCATATCAGCGCACACTCCGCTGCAGAGTGAAAATCTCATTCTGGATATTAGAAGATTATTTGCCTTGTTTCTTGTTAGTTTTTTGGCTTTAAATTTTTTCCTTGCAGTCAGATCTGGGTTGGTTAACAATTTTAGTGGGCGCTTTCAGTTTTCTTATTAACGAATTCTTCTTGTTAATTGCTGGCTCTTGTTATTTATGTAATAAAGATCTGTTTGTATTTTTATCAAGCGGTAAATGTTGTTGAAGAGAAAACCCATGAGGTACAGTCCTTCCATTTGGGTCCGTTCCCGGAAATCGTAAGGGCGCCAAGTTCCGCATCGGTCTGTACTGAAACTGGCATCACCGCCCATGAGACAGTGTAGTAACCACGATTACGTAAGTACAAAAGACAGCTAAAACGACAGGGAAGGTTTACACGTTCAGTAATCCATTAGGTTGGTGCACAACTCCGTAAAGTTTCTTCATAAGCTCCATAAACACAAGCTTAGTAAACAGAATCTTAATAAACACAACAGATACACATAACATAGTCATCAACAATATATTCTCCTTGACTATTTGCAACAGTCTCCCAACGCTGTGGTAGCTTTTCGTTCCGCGACTGCGGAAATCTCGTGGTTTTGAGACGAAAAACTCGTCGAACCATATTCGGAGCGCTTTTGCATCTGGAGAAGAAGTTGCTTGAACGTTGTTCGATAAAAAGTGGAAAATATGAAAATCGGCGGGCGCAAGATCCGGTGAATAAGGTGGGTGTGGAATGACTTCGCAACCTGACCCTTGTAAAGTGTTTTTTGTCAGCCTAGCAGAATGCGTGCGTGCGTTATCGTGGAGTAACATCACTTCATGCAGTCTTCGTGGTCGTTGTTCTTGGATTGCGTGTACAGGACCTCTAAGTTGTTGACAATAATGCCAGTGGTACGTGGCCCCTTTAATACGACCTTGCGCAATCCATACCAAAACTATTCTCAGGACGGGAAACGGGATGGCGAATCATGTTTGGTAGTCGTACTTTAATTTACACATACCTAATTTATTAACGTAAGGTTCCTGCAGGTCATTCCCCACAATCTTCACTGTAAGCAGCAGTTACTTAGTGCAAGTTCTTATTAAAGCAAAACAAATATAACCATAAAATGCATGTAAAAACAGACCAGAAACACCTAGCAAACACAGTATTGCCGTGGCTTCGCCACACGTAACAAAAGCTTACAACTAACAGTACAGCTCCTGTCAGAGTGGGCCAGTCATTTGTTGTTGTTGTCATTTAATTGCATTTAAATACTACACGGCCCAAGCAACACTTAAATCTCACGTCGTTAAACACAGTTCACTAGAAACATAGATATGTAACAGAAGCAAAAAAGATTGCCATGAGACAAACGCAGATTACATTTAGTTGCAGGTCTATCTCTATGTAACACAAAAAACATTTGTTTAAACATCAGAAAATCACAATCAAATTACAAAACTCGTTTTACCCGCGTTGGCGGAAGGAAAGATATGGTAATCTTTTTGTATGTGGTCGTCGCCCAAAGCAATCCAGCCGTGGCAGGGTTACGTAAACACAGCAGGACCTAGGCTGCGGGTTACACCTTACTCCCCGCCAAGGCGTTGCCGCTTACAAACACAGGACAATTGCAACTCTCTGAAACGCACAAAAAATACAGGGCTGAATCCTTGCATCAGACATACGTGCAGCAGTCTACAAAATGTTCCGTCCACAGCAATCACTGCACTTTAAATTGAAACCATTCAAGGACGGATCACCAATAATAATAATAATAATACTTAGGTGCAGTTTTCAGTCACTTAATACAGTAATAACTGAGACTTCACTGCGAAGCCAACATTTAAACACATCACACGGAGCTCATCCACATACTTTTCGATTAACGGCTGTGCAAGTTCCACAATCATCTAGCGAGTGAAACGCCTCTCAAAGCGTCGCTCAGCCACTTAAAACGGCCAACTTACTCGATGTTTGCACACAGCGTAACTCAGCGGCTCAAACAGCTTAACCACATTCCTTCAGGGACCTTTCCCTTGATAGAAATCACGAAACTTGGATCTCCGAGCCCCAAAACACAGACTTGTCGACCAATACAATTGCGCGGTATATCACGCTGATAGGGCACATCCGGTTGCAGTCGACACTCCCTTCTCCGGAGACGAAGGAATGGCTCTGAGCACTATGGGACTTAACATCTATGGTCATCACACCCAGCCATCACGAGGCAGAGAAACTCCCTGACCCCGCCGGGAATCGAACCCGGGAACCCGGGCGTGGGAAGCGAGAACGTTCTCCGGAGACGTCCCACGTCTCTCTATGGCCGACTTTTGAAGCCCGTCAACCCGGAAGTAAGCCGCACGACATGCAAAGATCTCATATACCCTCCACAATCTATCGCAATGATACAACGAACGTACCCGGTGCTGGTGCCAATCCACCACGGCTCAGTCAGCAATGATGGTTACACCCCGGGGAAGCAATTCGTGGTATACCGCATCGTTGCCGTTCCACCAGATGCATAATACTTTTGTAGATGTGCGCAAATCTTTTTAGGGAGAGTTGCTGCTTTGTTTGGGCTAAACCGTTCCCTTCTTTTCCTTATATTAGCATTAAGATACCATTCCTCGTTACCAGCAACGATACGGGATAGTTTCGGTCGGTGTCGTCCACGAGCCAATTGACGACGAGCAGGCAGAGATGCACTAACGACCATGCGCTGATTTTTGTGATTTTGGCTTAGAGCATGTGGTACCCATACACCTGATTTTTGAACCTTCCCTACTGCACGCAAATGTCGCACGATGGTGGAATGATCACACTTTATCATATTTGCTAGTTCTCGAGTACACTGACGTAAGTCATTGTGGATTAATGCGTTTAAACGATATTCATCAAACCCACAACATCTTTCTGAACATGGGAAGTTACTAACGTCAATACGATCCTCACTAAAACGAAAAAACCATCTTCTTGCCGTGCTCTGTGTGTTGTAACCTGTTGTAACCGCGACCGGAACGGTCGCAGGGTGGCCGAGAAAGTGCGGCGGGACCAAACGGAGAGCGGCCCGCGAACAAACAGACGAACGGAAAGGACGGACACGAAACAACGACGGACGATCGAGAGCGACCTTACGACGACAACACGCAAGAAGCAACGGAGTGACAGAGACAACAAAGCGAATCCAAGATGTCCACTAGTAATGAAAACAAAGAACGGTAAACACGCTGTCGTCGAGGCGATGCCGAGACTCACGCAGCGATTAGACTCACTGGCTGAGCTTTTTTTTCTCTTTATTGACTTTCAGTTCTCCCCCCCCCCCCCCCCCGAAGGGGCGGGCTGGCAGCAGCTTACTACGCTGCTCTACAGCCTACAGACTTTTTTTAAAAAAAAAAAGGAAGAAGAAAGAAACAAGAAAAAACAGGCGATAAAATGGTGATTTAAAGTGGAAAATGGCGTAAAAATGCGGAAAGTTAAAACAGAAAGCAAAATGGGTCAGTAATGTTGATAAAATACACAGGAATATGACAAGTAACATAGTAGACACACAATTAAAAAACATGGCGACAGTCCGGTTTCTGTTTGCAAGTGAGAAAAAGCACACCCAGCGACAGTATGAGGGCTGTTCCCTACACTTCCCAAAAGACACAACACGGAGCATGCACTGGAAAACACACTGTAAAACACTGCACGGAAAAGGCGGCACAAAGATGGCACTCCCGATCCAAGGCAGATGGGGGGGGGGGGAGGACCTGGAGTAGGGGGAAAAACAAGGAGGGAGGAGTGGAAAAAACGAAAAGGGTGGGGGGGAACCTAGGAGGGAGAGGACTAATAAATGGGGAGAAGGGCAGACGCGAGACGGAATGAGAGGAGGCAGAGGAGGGAAGGGGGCAAAGAGAGGGGAGGTGTGGAAGAAAGAGGATGGAGGGGGGGAGAGGGAGCCCGGGAAAAGGACAGAGGAAAGGAGGGGGAGTGAGGATCAGAGTTGATAGGAGGGATAAATGGAGGGAGAGAGGGCATCATCCGGGAGGGGGAGTTGACGGAAGCCACCTTGGGAAAGGAGATGGAGGGTGTAGAGGTGGAGGGTAGGGGGGACACAACAGTGAAGACGTGGCAGGGGGCGGGGCTGGCTGAGCGAGAGGCAGGCGCTTAAATATTCTAACGGGGGCGCCGCTATTGGCCGCTGCAACCAAGTGTTCCACTGTGGCGCCCTCACTCTAAATGCGGGCCAGGACAGCTTATGGCACGATGCTGCAGAGACCTCTAGGGGTCTTCGACGTCCATGGCACCTGCCGGGGGGATTCAAATTCCGCAGCGCGCGGTACAAGATTGTCCAAAAGAATTATCCCCGTACACGGAGCATATGTTTGTGGGTACCTCCGCTGCTGTCACCCCTCTACTGAACTCAAACAGAAGAAAATGTCGGATATGTTTCGATTTTCCTCGTCTTGTAGCGTCCACAGCTCCACTCACCACCTCCAAGTGACAAAATGACAATATGTAAACCAAAACAGGAGCAGCCAACTACAAATAAAAAGTGACAATCGATAAATAAACCCATAGCAACGGGACTACCAACATGAAAAACAAAAATGCGACGAACTTATTCACCAACCTTAAAAAAAATAGTTGTGTCACATCTCAAATAGGAACTCATATCGGTCCCTAAGCTTATGCACTACTTAATTTAAACTAACTTACACTAAGGACAACACACACAGCCATGCCCAAGGGAGGACTCGAACCTCCGACGGGGGGAACTACGCGATCCGTGACAAGGCGTCCCTGACTGCGCGGCTACCCCGCATGGCGAAAGGATTGTGGTTCAAGTTTAATGAAGTGTTGACCATGCACTGAACAGATAAGTTCATAACGGGAGAAGCCTTCTATATCTACATCTGGATCTACATACGTACTCCGCAAGCCACAGTACGGCGCTTGGCGGCCACACCTTGTACCGCTACTAGTTACTTCCTTTCTCGTTCCATTCGGAGACAGAGCGAGGGAAGAACAACTGTTTACGCGCCAGCCCAGTTTCTCTTTTCTCGTCTTCGTAGTCCTCACGCGAACTTAAAGTTCGCGTCAGCAGAATCGTTCTGCAATCAGTGAGCCGAGCGCGGCTCGCGGTCACGCCATTTATTGATCGTCATCTGGTTTTTGTGGTTCTGTCGCCTCGTTTTTCTTTTAATTCGATTTCCTTATATTTCACGAAGTTGCTGGTTTGCGTGCCCATGAGTGGCAGCATCAGCGTTCATCGATAAGGGCACTGTCGTACCATCTCTGGAACGACCGCTAAGTCTGGAACGGACCGCCAGTGAGGCGCGGACAACCAGTACTCGCCCGACCGCTGGTGACACACATGTACTGTCCGACGGAAGAAGACTTGAGCGGCGACGATCGTTAGTTGGTCGTTCGGTCGGTCGTCTCAACGAGGGCGACGTGTATTTGGTCTTCCGATCGCTTCTGGGCCGAAACCTTGCAGCCGCCTTCAATTGATCACCTTTTGGGACTTGGGTCGGTTACTTCCTTGTGCAGAGATGTCGACGGCGAATGGGTAAGTTTTCCCTCTGCATGGTTGGGTCCCAGCCAGTGTCTCCGGGACGTCGTCCGTCCGAAGTGAGTCGGGGACGAAGCAGTATGGGACGGAACGCCAGTGAGGCGCGGACAGCCAGAACTTGCCAACCGCTAGCC
The DNA here is from genome assembly GCF_021461395.2 of Schistocerca americana. Taxonomy (NCBI): domain Eukaryota; kingdom Metazoa; phylum Arthropoda; class Insecta; order Orthoptera; family Acrididae; genus Schistocerca; species Schistocerca americana. Next base: position 22,710,833 of record NC_060124.1, read on the forward strand.
ACGTACAGGGTGTTTCAAAAATGACCGGTATATTTGAAACGGCAATAAAAACTAAACGAGCAGCGATAGAAATACACCGTTTGTTGCAATATGCTTGGGACAACAGTACATTTTCAGGCGGACAAACTTTCGAAATTACAGTAGTTACAATTTTCAACAACAGATGGCGCTGCAAGTGATGTGAAAGATATAGAAGACAACGCAGTCTGTGGGTGCGCCATTCTGTACGTCGTCTTTCTGCTGTAAGCGTGTGCTGTTCACAACGTGCAAGTGTGCTGTGGAGAACATGGTTTATTCCTTAGAACAGAGGATTTTTCTGGTGTTGGAATTCCACCGCCTAGAACACAGTGTTGTTGCAACAAGATGAAGTTTTCAACGGAGGTTTAATGTAACCAAAGGACCGAAAAGCGATACAATAAAGGATCTGTTTGAAAAATTTCAACGGACTGGGAACGTGACGGATGAACGTGCTGGAAAGGTAGGAGGAACGCGTACGGCAACCACAGAGGGCAACGCGCAGCTAGTGCAGCAGGTGATCCAACAGCGGCCTCGGGTTTCCGTTCGCCGTGTTGCAGCTGCGGTCCAAATGACGCCAACGTCCACATATCATCTCATGTGCCAGAGTTTACACCTCTATCCGTACAAAATTCAAACACGGCAACCCCTCAGAGCCGCTACCATTGCTGCACGAGAGACATTCGCTAACGATATAGTGCACAGGATTGGTGACGGCGATATGCATGTGGGCAGCATTTGGTTTACTGACGAAGCTTATTTTTACCTGGACGGCTTCGTCAATAAACAGAACTGGCGCATATGGGGAACCGAAAAGCCCCATGTTGCAGTCCCATCGTCCCTGCATCCTCAAAAAGTACTGGTCTGGGCCGCCATTTCTTCCAAAGGAATCATTGGCCCATTTTTCAGATCCGAAACGATTACTGCATCTCGCTATCTGGACATTCTTCGTGAATTTGTGGCGGTACAAACTGCCTTAGACGACACTGAGAACACCTCGTGGTTTATGCAAGATGGTGCCCGGCCACATCGCACGGCCGACGTCTTTAATTTCCTGAATGAATGTTTCGATGATCGTGTGATTGCTTTGGGCTATCCGAAACATACAGGAGGCGGCGTGGATTGGCCTCCCTATTCGCCAGACATGAACCCCTGTGACTTCTTTCTGTGGGGACACTTGAAAGACCAGGTGTACCGCCAGAATCCAGAAACAATTGAACAGCTGAAGCAGTACATCTCATCTGCATGTGAAGCCATTCCGCCAGACACGTTGTCAAAGGTGTCGGGTAATTTCATTCAGAGACTACGCCATATTATTGCTACGCATGGTGGATATGTGGAAAATATCGTACTATAGAGTTTCCCAGACCGCAGCGCCATCTGTTGTTGACAATTGTAACTACTGTAATTTCGAAAGTTTCTGCCTGAAAATGTACTGTTGTCCCAAGCATATTGCAACAAACGGTGTATTTCTATCGCTGCTCGTTTAGTTTGTATTGCCGTTTCAAATATACCGGTCATTTTTGAAACACCCTGTACATGAACTGTCCGACGGAAGGAGATCGGAGCGGGAACGACAGCTGGTTGGTCGTTCGGTTGGTCGTCTCATTGGACGACGTGTGTTTCGTCTTTTGACCGTTTCTGGGCCTCGTCACATGGTCATCTTGCCGGACGTGGGTCGGTTCCTTCCTCGTGCAGAGATGTCGTTGCCGATGGCCAAGAGTTACCTCCGCATAGGTGATCCGAACCAGTGTGCCCGGGTCGCCGTGTCTCCGAGTTCAGAACGGACATCGATTTGCGACGGGTTGGAGCTGCAGTGAGCTCCGCACAGCCAAGACTGGCCCGACCGTTGCCGACTCTCATAACTTGAGTGGGGACGACCTTGGCTGGTCGTTCGGTCGGTCGTGTCATCGGACGACGTGTATTTGGTCGCCGATCGCTTATGGAAACTCTGTGTGTGTGTGTGTGTGTGTGTGTGTGTGTGTGTGTGTGTGTGTGTGTGGCTTGTCATTTCTCCTTGTTGTTCCACGGTGATTGGTTTTAGGATTGTCGGAGTCCTTGGTGCAAGTGTTTACGTAGAACTGTGTGTAGCTTCTGCGATTTCTGCTGAGCAGATGAATGCTGTCTGCGTACTGGAGTAGGCAGTCGGTCGGTTGCGACAGGGCAAGTTTTCCTCAGAATGTTGATGCTGTCCGGCACTGCGTGTAGTTCGATAGCTTTGGTGTTTTTCATTTTGTCTTTGAGTGGTTATTGTGCCTTGACTGTGTTTAGATGCCGATTATCAAGAGGCAGTGCTGCTTCGATCTTCGTCCTTGCTGATATTTTCGGTTGTCGTGCCGTTGGTGGGGTGGAAGGGAATTGATTAGGTTGTTGGTTGTTGGTTCGTCAACGTCCATAGGTCGTGCTGCCACCCGATTTTTTAATGTTACGCTTGGCTGCTTGTCTCACCTTAACTTTTGTTAGAGTTTCCTCCCGATGCCGACCCTTGGAGCACTTCTGAGCACCACTGTTCTGTTGTTTGTGATTTTCTTTTGTCGCAAGTACTGTTCCACGCTTTCAGCTGCGTATTAATTTGTCTGTTCTATGTTTAGTATATGGCCTTCAGCCGAACCTTATGTGAAGTGTATTAACATTAGGCCTTCGACCGTGTTTTATTTAAAATTCATGTTTACTCTGTATTTGGGCCTTCAGCCGCGTTTGTTTTAAAATTTGTGGCTTTCAGCCGTAATGTGTAAATTAATGTCTGTAAAGTTTCTCTTTAATTATCTTGCATTCTTAAAATGGTCTTTATCCATACTGTGTAAATGCTTATCTTAAGGTTTGTCTTTATTTATTTTGAATAATCGTTGGGGCCTTCAGCCGTCAAGACATTTGAAGTTTTCTTAAGTTGGTTTTCTGTTGTACTGTGTAAATGTTTGTGTTTAAAGGTTGCCTTTTATTATGTTGAAATGTTATTGGACTTTTAGCCGAGAAATTAATTCAACTTTAACATGGCTTTTAGCCGAAATTTGTAAATACTTGCCTTTTAAAGAATTTCCTTTGCTGACCTCAAATATTATTTGGGCCTTTAGCCGAGAAGATATTTTAAATTTTACTTAAAGTAAGGCCTTCAGCCGTTTGTCTAAATTCTTGTGCCGTAAAAGGAATCATTTAAACCTTATTATTGAGAAGTTACTTGGGCCCTCAGCCGTGAAATGATGCTTGTTGTTTTAAAAAAGAAGACTGTGTATTGTGTTTTCGAGGAATAAAGTTCTGTGTTCTTGTGTAACTAAAAACTCCGGATCTCAGTACTGCTCCTCGAAAAGAACGTCGTTTTCCTTGCAGGGATTCCCGTTTGAGTTCCTGAAGAATCTCCGTAACACTTCTATGTCACTCTAATCTACCGACAACAAATGTAGCAGCCCGCCTCTGAACTGCTTCGACGTCTTCCTTTAATCCGATCGTGTGGGAATACCAAACACTCGCACAGCAGTCAACAACGCGTCACACTAGTGTTGTATGTGCCGTCTCCTTTAAAGATGAACCACACTTTGCTAAAATTCTTCCAATACAACGAACTCGATCATTCGTCCTCCCTACTGCCGTCCGTGGATACTCGTTCCATTTGATATCACTTTGCAACGTCACGCCTAGATGTTTAATCTATGTGGCTGTGTCAAGCAGTACACTACTAATATAGTATTACAACATCATTGGATTAGTTCTCCTACTCTTCTGCACAACTTACATTTTTCTGCATCTAGCTGCCATTCATGACACGAATTAGAAATTTTGCATCCTGCTACAGTCACGCGACAACGACACAACAGCATCATCAGCAAACAGCCGCAGATTGCTGCTTTCCCTGTCCGTTAGGTATACGGAGAAGAAAGCGATCCTATCGTATTTCCTTATAGCACTTCTTGTCCCCGATGAACATACCTTCCGTGGTATACGCTCACCGTACGTAAACTTCGAGAGAAACGGTGACTACTGCATGATAGGTATAAAACAAAAAAATTGGACTATATGTGAATACTGAATGAAACGCGATTGGCTGCCAAGACATTAGTCGTGAGGGCTTCAGTGAGTACCGTATCACAATTTTCTCAAAGATCTCTCACGAAACCCAAAGAACTTTTGGTCATATGCAGAGCTGTCAGTGACACCAAGGTTAGTGTCCAGACAACTGAAATTCAGGGTAGCAAAGCAAAAGCATAAATGCTGAATTCCGAATTCAAATGTTCCTTTACAAAGGAAGCTGGAGCAGTATTCTTCCAATGTAATCCCCGTGCCTCTACGAAGATGAGTCATCAAGACGTAAGTGACGATGAGAAACACCCAAAACCGCTAACAATGCTCCAGGGTCCGATGAAATCCCTGACAGACTCTGTGCAGCTGAGTTAGCCCCCATTTTAAGCACAATACGCCGTAGATTCTTCAAACAAAAAATTGTGTGCATTAACTAAAAGAAAACATGTGTCACATTGAAACGTCCCCTTTGAACAATTATACATGACTGTGCTTAAACTGACACACAATATTTTGTTAGCGCAACGCAATCTGACTTTCAAAATTCCCTACAAAAGAATGGCCCTCACTAACATTAAACTATACCTTTCACAAATCACTTACCTCACAAAAATCTTCGCTGCTCAAGCTACTGCAATACAGCGAGCGCCACTACTGCCAGCTAAATAAAAGATTCAAACTATGGAAGGCACTAACTACTGATAGGGATAGTTAGCAAATGAAAGATATTAGTAGAGAACAAACAATGTATTTACCTTGATATCATCATATATAAATATAGCAGTTCATGACAAATTTCAAAGCTCCGCCATCTCTCTCCCCACATCCACCACTGCTGGCGGCTCACCTCCAACTGCGCAACGCTACACGCTGTTAACATCCAGTTGCCCCTCTACAATGGCAGACAACAATGCAAACTAATGTTCAAATTAGTAATTTGGTAATTGCGCATAGGGAAATGGAGCGGGCGGCAAACAATGGTGTAGACAGTGAAACAGGTAGTGAACAGGGAAGCGTTATCGATCGATTGGTCGGAAACAGCTCGCCTCAGGAATCGGGAATGACAGAACACAATATTGCAAATACTGCAGACTCAGGTTTTGGGTTCTCACCGTTTTCTCAAATGAGTCAAGACACATTTTCCGCTTGTCAAAATGTGAATGTTGCCGGTGCAACTTCACTGCCGAAAAGCACTGAGGAACATGTTTCAGACACCAGTGCATTGTTATTACAATTAATGCAACAAATGGGACAAAAGCTTGAAAAGTTAGAACATCAGTATCCAGAAACGGTAACGGAACCGATTCTCAAAACTATCGTGCCATGTCGTGGACATCCATCTGTTGTACAATCCAATAACATATCCTGAGGGGATGTTTCCAGAATGAGATTTTCACTCTGCAGCGAAGTGGGCGCTGATATGAAACTTCCTAGAAGATTAAAAACCGTGTGCCGGATCGAGACTCCAACTCGGGACCTTTGCCTTTCGTGGACAAGAGCTCTACCGTCTGAGCTACCCAAGCATGACTCACGACCCGTCCTCACAGCTTCACTTCTGCAGTACCTCGTCTCCTACCTTCCAAACTTTACAGAAGCTCTCCTGCGAACCTAGCAGAACTAGCATTCCTGAAAGAAAGGATCTGCCAGGAAGTTCCATATCAGCGCACACTCCGCTGCAGAGTGAAAATCTCATTCTGGAAACATCCCCCAGCCTGTGTCTCCGCAGTATCCTATCTATATGGAGTTCAGAATCTTTATGGTGCTAGTACACATTTTTTAGCCTCGACGTTTTACTTATATTTAAATACATGGTTTTTCTTCTTCTCTTCAGGTACCAGGCGAAGTTGCCCGTTACGGTACTCATCTTCGCTGGGGTCTTTCTCTATCTCTTCTTGACACTTACAATTTCTAGCCTTTAAAGGAAGTCTAGCACTCTCCATTCTTTGCAGGTTTTCCTTCCATTTTCTCCTACACTCTACAATATTGTCATTTAGACTGAAATATTTTTGTTCTTCTCTAAAATCTTCATTTCTTAGTCTGCCTGTCCTCTCGGGAATTTCATTTCTTGTGCCTGACTATGCTTTCCTCCTTTTTGCTAATTACACAGCACTCGCTTCCATAGAGTAGTGTGGTGATTGCAACTGTTTTGTAGAATCCAATTTGAGTACCTTTCCTGTTTATTGTTCCACATTTCCGGCTGAAATTACGGTTAATTTCTATGTATTTGCTGTAGTCATGTGTCACCTCACATCCTAGGTAACTGAAGTGGCTTCCTTGCTCTAAAATCTTCTGATCCACCACTAGTTTGGTTCTAATGTGTTATTTCCCATGGAGACCATAGTCTTAGATTTTCCTGCTGAGAGCCCCATGTCAAATTTCACACTTATTTGTTGCAGTAAATTCCTTTCTGAAGGGCCTCTCCTTTATCCACTAGGATCACTGCATCGTCAGCATACAGTAAATTATTTAAAATAGTCCTCCTGTCTGGGTATATACCTTTCTGAAATTATATTTTCCATATATGTATTATTTCACGTATGTAAATCTTAAACAAAGATGCGGAGAGACAGCAACCTTGTCGTACTCCTTTGTTATTTGGTACTTCACTAGTCACTTTTCAGATGACATCTAGAGTCATAGTCATGTTCTCATACAAACTCTTAATAGTAATTATTAGATGTTTCGAATATTCGCCATTCGTAATTTCCCTCCAAAGTTTCTGTCTGTTGACATCGTCAAAAGCTTTCCTAAAATCGATAAAAGCAAAGTGTGTTTCCTTTTTGTTTCCTTGAGGTTTTTGCATTATCTGCCGTAAAATAAAAGTTGCGGCTATCATAGAACGTCCTTTCCTAAAACTACACTCCTGGAAATGGAAAAAAGAACACATTGACACCGGTGTGTCAGACCCACCATACTTGCTCCGGACACTGCGAGAGGGCTGTACAAGCAATGATCACACGCACGGCACAGCGGACACACCAGGAACCGCGGTGTTGGCCGTCGAATGGCGCTAGCTGCGCAGCATTTGTGCACCGCCGCCGTCAGTGTCGGCCAGTTTGCCGTGGCATACGGAGCTCCATCGCAGTCTTTAACACTGGTAGCATGCCGCGACAGCGTGGACGTGAACCGTATGTGCAGTTGACGGACTTTGAGCGAGGACGTACAGTGGGCATGCGGGAGGCCGGGTGGACGTACCGCCGAATTGCTCAACACGTGGGGCGTGAGGTCTCCACAGTACATCGATGTTGTCGCCAGTGGTCGGCGGAAGGTGCACGTGCCCGTCGACCTGGGACCGGACCGCAGCGACGCACGGATGCACGCCAAGACCGTAGGATCCTACGCAGTGCCGTAGGGGACCGCACCGCATCTTCCCAGCAAATTAGGGACACTGTTGCTCCTGGGGTATCGGCGATGACCATTCGCAACCGTCTCCATGAAGCTGGGCTACGGTCCCGCACACCGTTAGGCCGTCTTCCGCTCACGCCCCAACATTGTGCAGCCCGCCTCCAGTGGTGTCGCGACAGGCGTGAATGGAGGGACGAATGGAGACGTGTCGTCTTCAGCGATGAGAGTCGCTTCTGCCTTGGTGCCAATGATGGTCGTATGCGTGTTTGGCGCCGTGCAGGTGAGCGCCACAATCAGGACTGCATACGACCGAGGCACACAGGGCCAACACCCGCCATCATGGTGTGGGGAGCGATCTCCTACACTGGCCGTACACCACTGGTGATCGTCGAGGGGACACTGAATAGTGCACGGTACATCCAAACCGTCATCGAACCCATCGTTCTACCATTCCTAGACCGGCAAGGGAACTTGCTGTTCCAACAGGACAATGCACGTCCGCATGTATCCCGTGCCACCCAACGTGCTCTAGAAGGTGTAAGTCAACTACCGTGGCCAGCAAGATCTCCGGATCTGTCCCCCATTGAGCATGTTTGGGACTGGATGAAGCGTCGTCTCACGCGGTCTGCACGTCCAGCACGAACGCTGGTCCAACTGAGGCGCCAGGTGGAAATGGCATGGCAAGCCGTTCCACAGGACTACAGCCAGCATCTCTACGATCGTCTCCATGGGAGAATAGCAGCCTGCATTGCTGCGAAAGGTGGATATACACTGTACTAGTGCCGACATTGTGCATGCTCTGTTGCCTGTGTCTATGTGCCTGTGTTCTGTCAGTGTGATCATGTGATGTATCTGACACCAGGAATGTGTCAATAAAGTTTCCCCTTCCTGGGACAATGAATTCACGGTGTTCTTATTTCAATTTCCAGGAGTGTATTTTGTTCCACATGCATGACTACTTCCGTTATGTTTTTCTAAGTCTTTTGTTTAGAATCTTATCATATATATATCTTGTTTGCTGAGTCCAGTAAACTTATTGGGGTGTAAGGCTTGTTCGCGTCCGTAGTAGGATACTGCACGTGCACCCTGGGTAACGCTAAATGAACTAGCACTAAAGGCAACCAGATAATCCTGTGCTGGATCTCCTGGTAAACACAGCATGAGTGATACCGACCAAATCAACGATGAAGAATTGACTAGAGCACTCGGACCGTGCCTCCGAGTCTGCCACCTAAACATTGAAGGCATAAGTAGGAGCAAATGTGAATTTCTCCAGAGAGTTCTCACTCAGAACAAAATCGACGTAGTCGCGATACAAGAGACTCATGCGGAACACATAGATCGGCTGGCCTCTAGAGGAAAAATCCCTGGATTCGAGATACTGGGAGCCACCTATCACCGCAATTACGGCGTGGCAACCTACATACGAAATAAGATAGAAAATGCTTCCCTGTGTAAGATATCTACAGACAACAACATACACAAAGTTGCTGTCAAAATTGGCGAGACCACTATAGTTAACATCTATAAGCCTCCCGGCTGTCCATGGCCTCCAGAAGTACTCCAAGAATATCCCCACCCTGCAATCTACGTAGGAGACTTTAATAGTCACCATGAGAACTGGAAGTACGCACGAAACGACCAGAACGGTGAATCCCTGATGAGCTGGAGTGAGGAGACTAACACCCACCTGATTTTCGACGCCAAAGACCGCGGAACATTTCGATCAGCAGCATGGAGACGAGATTATAACCCTGATTTATGTTTTGTCACTAAAAACAAAAACAACCAACCGCTAGCCGCAACTCGTGAAGTCCTGTCTGATTTCCCACATAGCCAGCATCGCCCTGTTATCTTAAAAGTCGGAATTAACATCCCAATCATAAAATCTTTTCCTCGCCCACGATGGAATTTCCAGAAGGCAGACTGGGCCACCTTTGCAGAAAACCTTGACAAGTGTCTAGGTTGGATACCCCCGACTAGGGACAACTATGACAGATTTGTGGGAGCAGTCATCGCCACGGCTAAGAGGAATGTACCCAGAGGCTACCGGAAAGAGTACATCCTTGGCTGGAATGAGAGATGCGAAGACCTGTACCAGGAATTTACCGAAACCAACAACCAAGAAACCGCGGACGAACTGTTGCACAGCTTAGACGCAGCTCGACGGGAAAAATGGATGGACACCATGGAGAATCTAGACTTCACTAAATCCAGTAGGCAAGCATGGACCCTACTCCATATCCTGGGAGGCAGTAAACGTAAAATAAAAGACACCCACCCAATAACCCCTAATAATGTGGCCGCACACATAGTTAGAACCTCAAGAGCGCCAAGGGACAGAACACACACCACGACCGTCAAACGTGAATTAAGATCCTTAAAACAAAGGGCATCGCCTACCTCCGAATTTTCCCAGTCTATCACAGCGGAAGAAGTTGCAGCAGCCTTGTCAAAAATCAAAAGTGGCAAGGCTCCCGGCTTCGATGGCATCCACCCGGAATTCCTACGTCACTGTGGAAAATATACTAGAACATGGCTCGCAAACTTCTTAACAGATATTTTAGAATTGGGTAATATCCCACACCAGCTTAAACGAGCAAAGATTATAGCGATACTAAAGCCAGGCAAACCTAATGACATGCCCCAAAACTACCGCCCTATCGCTCTGCTGAACTGTGTCTATAAGCTGTTGGAACGTATCATCTACAACAGAATAAGCGGAAAAATTCTTGAAGTGGTACCGATTGAACAGGCAGGTTTTCGACCCAACCGCAGTTGCACCGACCAGATCCTCTCCCTAGGAACTCATATAGAGGCGAGCTTTCAGAAAAAAGTCAAAACATCAGTAGCCTTTATTGACCTATCAGCCGCTTATGATACCGTTTGGCGACAAGGCCTGATATTTAAGTTGCTGCGGGTCATACCATGTAATAAGCTGGCCAACCTCATTGATAACATGCTCACAGATAGAAGTTTCAGAGTCATAATGGGCGACTTAAAAAGTGACCAAATGAAGCTCAACAATGGTTTACCACACGGCTCCGTTCTGGCGCCATTGATGTTTAACCTCTACATATCTGACTTACCTGAAACCACTTCCCAAAAATTCGGATATGCCGACGACTGGGCAATAGCTGCAAGAGGCAGATCAATGGAGGCAACGGAAAACACATTAACTGCGGATCTAACAAAGCTGGGAGATTACTTCCGAAGGTGGAGATTACGGCCAAACGCGACAAAAACGGAGGTGACATGCTTTCACCTCGACAATGCCCAAGCAAAAAGAAAGCTCAACGTTCATTTCGAAAACAGGCAGCTAAACCATAATAATTACCCCAGATATCTAGGCGTCACCTTTGACAGAACCCTAACATTCAAGGAACACCTACGTAATACAGCCGCAAAACTTAAAACTCGAAATAATATCATACAGAAGCTATGTGGGACCACATGGGGCTCTTCCGCGGCTGTACTGAGATCTTCGGCTCTGGGACTTGTCTACACAACAGCAGAATATGCCGCACCGGTATGGCTAAACAGTAAACACACAGGCTTGATCGATGCTCAACTAAACTACACAATGAGGATGATATCAGGAACAATAAAGCCAACGCCTTTACACTGGCTACCTATACTGAGCAACATTCCCCCACCGGACCTGCGCAGAGAGAACGCTCCGCGAGTACGGAAAAGTGCTGAACAACGAGAAACTGCCAATCCATAAGGATGTTCCTGCCCTGGAGATGAACAGATTGCGCTCAAGACACCCCTCTTTAAAAAAGGCAAAAAGTACGCATCCTCTCAACCCGGATTATGACAACCTCTGGAAAATGCGGTGGAGAGAATCTGTGCCCCAAAGCCTGCAGAATATGCCATGCATCAATGTCCAACCACCAGGATTCAATTTGCCAAGGAAAACTTGGACGATCCTGAATCGAATTCGGACAAATAACGGCAGATGTGCAGACAGCCTCCACAGGTGGGGTAAAATCACCACCCCGAGATGTGACTGCGGTGCGGACCGGCAGACGATTCGTCACATCGTGGAAGATTGCCCTCTGAGACGTTTTGCAGGAGACCCCAATGAGTTTCTGACCGCGACTGAAAGTGCAATAGACTATGTCACAAATCTGGATGTTTGTTTGTGAACTTTTGTTTGTTATATACACTATTTTAAAACACTTTTATATCTACAACTATATGTTACACACTGTGACTACTCTTTATTTCTGTGTCTTATGATTTTTATGTCTTTTCTATATGATGTGTTATATGCCATAAGCTAAATAAATAAAAAATAAGTAAACCTATTCCTCTGTAGTTGTTGCATAGGCTTCCACCTCCTTTTTTAAAAACTGATATCAGTCGGCCGGTGTGGCCGACCGGTTCTAGGCGCTTCAGTCTGGAACCGCGCGACCGCTACGGTCGCAGGTTCGAATCCTGCTTCGGGCATGGATGTGTGTGATGTCCTTAGGTTAGTTAGGTTTAAGTAGTTCTAAGTTCTACGGGACTGATGACCACAGATGTTAAGTCCCATAATGCCCAGAGCGATTTGAACCATTTAAAAAAACTGATATCACTCTAGCAATGTTGCAGTCTTTGAGGATACTCCAGCTTTCCAAACATTCGTTTAAGAGATGTAGTAATCGTAGATGCAGCATCATTCCTCCATCTTTTATCAGTTCAACATTAATACCATCTCTTCCTGTCGCCTTTGTGTTCTTAAGGGGACCACACTCTACCTATCTAACCCATGTTAATTTAGGCAAGTATTTGACCCATTTCTGAAAAAAACTATATGATGCAGGACCTTAATATTTTTACTGTATGTTACATTATGCTAATCGAGTCAACTGTCAGTTTTTTATTAACAAAAAATATTAAGTTATTTCTGCAGAAAATATTTTTGGTGGGCTTCCTAATGGGGGAATATTAACGAATGCTAAAACCTACTTTATCCGATTTTTATTAACAAAAAATATTAAGTTATTTCTGCAGAAAATATTTTTGGTGGGCTTCCTAATGGGGGAATATTAATGAATGTAGTACCAGAGGTGGCTTTTTATGTTATGCAGTGTCTCTGAAAATTTCATTCATTTATCTATGATATTTTCTGATATAATGGGGCATATGTACTGAAAATCTCAGTTTGCGGGAAATTGACTTTAAAGAAATAACTTTTGAAATTTGTTATTTACAGTTAATTAAAACTATCCTGTTGCATTTTATGGCCCTTCTTTAGCCTCTAGCAGGTCTTCCAGCTTCTTTTTCACCTTCCTGGATGTTTGTCTTGCTTTCTTGGCCATATTAGATGCAGACCTTTCTGCATCGGCTATCCTCATTTTATCGCAATGTTGCAGCCCAGTGATCATATTTTCACCAGGATTAATTCTCAGCTTTTTCAGTTCCCAACACTTTCCAATATTACCACAATTAAATGTAATAATTTGCATGCCTACAAATACAGTTTTAGGAATGCAGTTCCAAATATTGCTGTTGAAACATTCATTTGGGTTCTGTGTCTGCCCATGCAGACATTTCCTTAGAAGGTCAGGATGAGCCATGTCTCCGAAAATTGGTTTAATTGCTGTAATAACAGCAGCAGGAAGAGAATGATTCTCCAGTTGCCTGAGCCCTATTGTATTTGCACCACGAATTTTCTCCTGATGGACACAATCCATGACATGGCTTATCTTCAGTAGAGGACTTACGGAAGAATATGGCCCAAACATCTCTCTTCATTGCCTCGAAATTTTCGTTATTTCTCCTAATTGCCTGCCCATAGTATACCTGCAAGTTTTCTATTTCAGTTTTCGTTAACTGAACCTGTCCGGTGAACAATTTTCCATCTTCTAATTTTTTTTCCTCTCATATCAACAATTAGTTTTCTCAGCCTTGTTCCCAAACGTTTTTGAACACAGCCTACACACTCTGTTTTACTAATAACGGCATCTCCATATGGCTTAGAGTTGACAATGGGTGGGTTGACAGTGGGTAACAGAAAAGTGGGCGTGGCACATAAACATACATGGCAGGAAAATGCTTTTTAAATGCTCGAAAAAATTTTTTTTAGCAAATTCCTTTTCAGAGTACTTAAATAAAAACTTAATCTATCGAAATATGATGAAAACTGAAAATCGATTTTTTTCGACCTGAACCACGGTGTGGTCCCCTTAGTGATGCTAAAGCAGATCCTAATTCGTCAGACTGTATTTCATCTAAACCCTTCTCATCTACTGGTTCAATTTCAGTTTCTTGTGCTATACCATCACACCATAATCCTTTGTAATAATTTACATTGTTCTTATTCAACATGATTTATTTGCATATTCGCTTTTCTCTTCTGTTACAGTTTTCGAAACCTTATAGGCCGTCTGCTGTCTCGCGAGAACATCATTCTCCATATTGGAAATAAATGTGTCCCAGTGTTCTTGATGTGCTTTTCTTACTACACATTTAGCGATATTTCTTCTCTCCTTACAGTATTGTTTTTTTTTAATCTGAGGGGTTGTTTAGTTTCTTTATATATGCAGCCTGGTTTTCTTTAAAAGCTTTCATTGTATCTTCATTCCAGATTTTTAGGCCCTCTCTTTTTCTTATTTCTTTTTTACTGCTACACTATACACAAAGTTCTTTAGATTTGGAAATTCTTGTTTTATTTTACCATCAGTTTCAAAGTTGTCTAGCTCTTTATTTAAGCAGCTTTGTTAAAGATGTTTGACGCTGTCACCAAGCAAATATACTTTACAAATGCCTTGATCTTCTGCACCGGCTATTTCTTTTGTCATTTTCTTCCATTTCGCAAAGAGATCTATTTTGGAAATTACTATAAATGATCTGCTCCTATATCTTGGCCTCTATAAACTCTAGTATCCCTTACTTGACCCGCTAATTTATCATTTACCAAAATGTAGTCAATTATTGATCTAAGACTTCTACTGACTCAAGAATACTTACATATATCTCTTTTAATAGAAAGTGAGTTTATTATTTTTAAATTATTGTAAGTTGCAAACTCTCTTAGTATTTTTCCATTTTCAAACATACCGGTTCTCCAAAAGGCCCTATAATAGTCGTTACTGGAATATTTCCTATTCTGACATTGAAATCCCCCATCTTATTAATCTGATCAGTACGTAGTTCTTCATAGAAGGTTGTAGACTCATCCTTTTTACCTTTGTCTGGTGCGTATACACTTATAATGGTGACATTGCCCTTCTCGGCTTCTGTCCAACTGTGAATATTCTTCCACTTATGTACCGGGTGCGACAGAACCGACTAAGCAGTTTTAAGGATCAATAGAAAGTAAATCTGGATGCGTAGAGAAAAACGTTTTTATTTTCTAAATTAGTGCAATCTTTGATCTCTTTTCCTGTCTCTTCTTCAGGAATAATGCCACTACCTTTGCCTCCTCTTTCGTTTTGTTCGACTCCACTATGGAATATAATGTAATAGCCTACATATTTATTACGTCTCATTTTCATATTGCTTTCAGTTATAGCTACAGTATCGATATTCATGTGCTTAAGTATACTTGCTAGTTCTATCCCTTTTTGAGAAATTCATTTGACATTCTGGGTTGCTACTTTGATATATCCGTTGATCCATTTTCGTTTGTCCTTTTCATAACATAGTCTTTTACCTTTGAGACAGTCCTGTTTCCGAGGTTGCTTTGGGTACTAGAAGTAGTGTGTGTTTTCCGAGAATTGATTACCAGCCAATTGCTTAATCCTCTTTCTAGCACGACCGGGATTTTCTTTCGTGGATGTCTCCTCTAGCAGATACGCTCTGGTTATTTAAAGACGCCGGAAAACTCTCATTTCATTCTCTCCCGCTGACTGCATAGCGTACAGCCACTGTACGCCATATATTGAGCAGAGGTCACGTGACTCTGGTCTTCTCGGACGTGAAAGTCGGGTTTGCTGTCAGAGCTGGATTGAAGTTTCGATTCTGAACAGGTATCGGCAGACTCAGACTCTGGAATCATTTGCCAACCTTTTACACTTGGAGAAAGAAAGAAAAATGAAAAATACCCTCAGACCTCGAAATCTAATAACTTCGTGGACGAAAAAACAAAAAGGTTGGCAGATAAGGGAGAAAAAAAGAAATAGCACAAGCCTGGCACAAGTGAATGTAAGTAATATCAGACTTTGTTAAGGACCCACGTGGTTGCCATCCACATACTCCTATGAAGGGAAACTCCTAAGGGCCTACACGAATCTTATAAATTGATTAGTCTGGTATGGGTAACCATACAAGGGACGTTGCTTCCGCCAACATATCTCTGTAGATCATTAAGACACACAAATCTCCTCACCAACGTTAAGGTGATAGTCTGTGGGAAGGAAAATTCATTTTTATGTAAATAATTTTTGTTGTTATTTCTCACTGTAGCAGCTACTGTGACCTAGCGGGTTGAATACCAACTCTTGGCATACATTCAGTCCCATATAGGGACAAGGATTTTTCTTCGTTCCAGACCCTTCATGATGGCCCCAGGTACATTCAGCCTGCTATCAAATGACTACCGGGGATCTGCCCCGGGGATAAAGGGTAGGTCCACCACCCGCCCCCTCCTGGTTTAGCGGGGGACAAAGGCTGCACTCCACATGCATTCAGGTGAGTAGCCCGATCACGGGTTTACGAGACTTAGTTTTTTTCATTTGTTATTATATAAGTTTTTTTGGAGGACGTGTTCTTACATCTGTGTGTATTAGTAATTTTGTTAGTGAAGTTTACCTTCCTTTATTTTGTACCTAAAATACGCTCGAAGTGTTGCGTCCGTCATTAGTAGTCTAGACTCTGGTCAATCAGAACATCGGAAGTTAGTTCTCTGCCGTAGAAAGTTCGGGCAGCGTGCATAGTTTAAAAAATGTGTGTGAATTCCTAAGGCACCAAACTGCTGAGGTGAACGAACTTAAACAAATTTATGCTAAGAACAACACACACCCATGCCCGAGGGAGGATTCGAACGTTCGGCGGGATTAGCCGCACAATCCGTGACATGGCGCCTCGAACCACGAGGCCACTCCGCGAGGCGATAGCTTAAGAGGGATTCTTAGACAGTTGCGGAAATTTGAGATTACTGTCTGAGACCTTTCGTACTGCAGCTTCCTAACGTTGTAGAGGTACTTACTTGATCCTTCAGTTATTTTTAGACGTTATTTCGGTTCATGTGGATTTATATCGTGAGAATGTTTATATTTGTGCGTAATATATATTTTTCGGAGCTCGCTTCTTAATAGTGAAGATAATTTTCTACAATAATTGTGACAGACATAGGTTTCTGCACGTCTCAAATGATTCTCGTTACTTTGTTATTAATTTGATATAAATGTTTCCACTCGTTTTTGTAAACACGGCCGGAATTTAGTAAATTAGTAACATGCAGACTTACAGTGACTGAATTTTATAGATAGTATGGATCGTGACGAAACCTAGGATAGCCATAAGTCATTACAGTCACCGGAATTACGCATTTCCGATCTACGGTTATTTGGCAAGTTTTTCTTCCCTACTTTTCGATAAGTTCGTTATCAGGCTCTCCTCCTTTAACATCCTGTGCAGAAAGATGTGGCCACACGATGAGACATATTAGAATTACAGATTACTTTTAAAAATGTAACTAATCGGAACCTGGCGGTGACACAGTGTACATTATCTGGCCAAAAGCATCCGGACACCTATTAGCCGACATTAATATGGATACACCCACCCTTCGCATTTACGATGGCCTGAACTCTGTTGGGGACACTTTAAATTAGGTGCCTGAACGTCTGTGGAGGGATGGCAACCCATTCTTCCTCGGGAACCCAAACCAGAGAAGGTAGAGATGTAGGACGTGGCATATGGAGTGAAGTCGATTTCTAACCTACCCAAAAGATGTTCCATTGGCTTCATGTCGAGACTTTGGATAGGCCAGTCCATTTCAGCAATGTTGTTGTTCATAAACCATTGCCTCCCAGATGCTACTTTACGGAAGGGTGCATTGTCATGTCGATACAAAAGATAATTGTCTCCTAAATGTTCCTCTGCTGAACGCAGTACACTTGCGCTCTTAGCATTTTTTTAAGAGTAAGAAGGAGACAACATCATAACCACGAAAAACAACGCCATACCGTAACACAACCTTCTCCGTACTTCACTTCTGGCACTACACGTGACGGCATACGTATAATTTTCCTCGGCCATTTACCAATGCCAAACCCTTCTGTCTGACTGTCACTGGATATAGCGACATGGAGAGGTTTGTATGGGCGCACGACGGCTAGGTCTTCAGCGCCCGCTCAAAAATAGATTGAGACGGGTGTCAAGAAAATACCCAGAACATTAAGATAAAACAGAACTTAAAATACAGGTAACAGAGATTGAAAACTATGTACGTACCCACACCGAAGCATGGGACGAAGCATAGCGTCAACAGTAAAACACAGGAAAAAAGTGGTAGAAGGAGCTAAAACAATATAGCAGATGATAGTGGCTGGCTGGCCGCAAAGAAAAAACGGGAGAAGCAACACACTAAAACCTCCAGCCTAAAAGTTTAGGCCGAAGTCCAGACACATCGCAAAACTTTAAAACCGTTGTTACACTTGTCTCGTCATCAGCTAAAATAGAGGGCAGATCCCCACCAATTTTTGCTTCTGCCCTTGCAACTCGGTATAAAATGCATTTCGTTAAAATGTGGCGGAGAGATGTGCACACCACAAGCATCAAAAAACGGGGGATCCTCCCGCCGTAAGAGAAAGCTATGTGTGAGAGGACAGTGCCCAATCCGAAGACGCGTGAGGGTCACTTCATCCAGCCAGAGAAACCGGCATGACGTACGTCACGGCCGAGTTGTTGACTTCACCAATCGCAGCCTGTTGGCCGTCACCGCCAGCCATTCTTTCTCTCACAACTGCTTGCACTTCCTGTGGAGTGCAGAAATGACAGACTGCAAGGGAATGTGACACAGTGCCACATCCTGCTCTTTGCAGGCCTCATTGGTAGCCCGATCGGCCTTATCATTGCCCCATATTCCGAAATGACCTGGCACCCAACAGAATGACACCTGCTTACCCCGCCGTTGGTGCAAGTACAGTTGGTCATGTATCGGGTGGGCCAACTCCTCAGCTGGGAGTCATCACTCCAGATCACTCGTTTCCAGCCATCCACTGTCCAGCGTGGTCGCTCTTTGCACCACCTCTAGTGTCGCTTAGCACTGAGTACAGAAATGTGTGGCTTATGGGCAAGAAGAGCTCCTCGATCAATTTACCACATTCTTTTTAACTCCATACGCACAGTCATTGTGCTAGTTGAACTGCTGGTAGCACTTTGGTACTCACGACTGATTTCTTACGCTGATTTCATGCGATTTTTAACCACCACCCTCTGCAACTCTTGACGTCATTACATGACGTCTACATGGTATTCGTTTAGCTGTATTTGTTCCTATACGTTTACATTACACAATCAGAATTCCTGCTGCAATTACATTGTCAGCCCAGTGCTGCAAAAATGATTTACAGCCTTGACTCTATCTCTCACAAAGAAAGATTTGACGAATTTGCCACGCAGACAGTTGATAAATGTACCACATAAACAGTCGAATTGGGCAGCTTTAGAAGGGTCCGTAATGGATTTGTTTCTCAGGTGACAGCCAATAACTGGTTCATGTCCCAAGTCGCTGAGCTCCGCTGATCGACCCATCCTGCTGCAGGCGCTTCTCTACTGACAACTAGAATTTGAGCTCTACCAAAACTATGGTTCGGTAGTCTAGGTACAGTGCATAAATGACGTAAATGACATAGAAAATGCTAGGATTACCTGTGATACTGCTAGCATTGATAGGGAAACGACGTAAATGAATTTCTAAGAGAGAAACTGGGACTTGACGATTTCTCTATGTTTTTTTTCTGGTTGTTTTGCACGTAATTAGAACAGGACATTATTCAGTGTTAGTCCACTGTGTGTTGTATATCGTTACAGAATATAAATTGCGTTTTATAAGTAATAAAAATTAGTTAATCATGTAACCTCTGTGCCTTTATGTAATAAAAGCAAATAATTTGGATGCAAGTACAGTTCACATACACAAACATGAAAAACATATACAAATTATTGTTAACTAGCTGACCCGACAGACTTCGTCCTGTCAAAAAGATTTGTAATATGGCAGTTTTTTTGCCTACGTATTTAAAAAAATTCTCCTGAACAGAACCGTCACCCTGGTGATAGGGCGTTGTGAATAAAAAATAATTAAATAAAACATATATAAGGATTTAAAAGTAAGTAATCGCTTTATTGTTAATCATGTGAATCATAATTATTATTATTATCATTGTAGTGCTTTGTGGTATACGATGTTTTTTGTTTGATTACCTGGCGCATAGATAAACAAATCTGATGGTTTTCCAACACGGGAACAGGCAACATACAATTGACCATGTGAGAAACATGGGTTTTCTAGATTAATACCACAAACACTTAATGATTGCCCCTGGGACTTGTTTATAGTCATAGCAAAAGCAAGCCGCACTGGAAACTGTAGTCGTTTAAACTCAAATGGCACATCAGTCGGAATCATTGGGATGCGCGGTATGAGAACATCTTCTCCTTTATACTTTCCTTTGAGTATAGTTGCTTCTATCACATTGTTTAGTAATTTTTTTATCGCTAACCGTGTACCGTTGCAAAGACGCGGTTGGTTGATATTTCGCAACATTATAACCACCGATCCAACCTTTAATTGAAGATTGTGAGGTGGCAATCCTGGCAAATCCAGCGAGTTTAAAAATTCCGGTGGATAGTTGACTACATCATCTTGATTAGTAGCCGAATCAACTGATTTATATATCCTCAATTCGCCTGTAATTTGTTCTTGAATTTTGAAATTTAATTCATTTACATCTATGTTTTTTGCAGCCAGTATAGCTCGTTCGCTCAACCAATCATGGTTTCTGTAATTTTGAGAAACATCTGGAAACACCTTCTGAATAAGTTCATCTTTTGATCGAGTTAACTGACAAAAACTTTGAGGAAAGTTAATGCAGCCAGTCAACATGTCTATAGGAAATTTGCCATTACCAATGTCAATGAGTTGTTTAGAGAATATGTTTCCAGATTGGTCATTTCGCAACTCGACACGCATATTCTTGCTTAAATGAAGTACTTTGACATGTTTCCACAAATTGGAGGACTTTAGACATGCATTGAGTTCATCAGCTGGCGTTGATCGTGGAATCACTGGCAATGTTTGACGAAAATCTCCTGCTAATAAAATCATTGCACCACCAAATCGGTTATTATTGCTCCGTAGATCTTTTAAGGTTCTGTCTAAAGCCTCCAAAGATTTTTTATGTGCCATCGTGCATTCATCCCAAACAATCAATTTACATTGCTGCAAAACCTTTGCCATTGCAGAGTTCTTCGAAACGTTGCTGGTTGGAGTTTCATTGCTTTGCATATTTAATGGCAATTTTAGTGCTGAATGGGCTGTTCGACCACCTTCAAGCAAAGTTGCTGCGATTCCCGACGAAGCGAGTGCAAGTGCAATTTTATTTTGTGAGCGAATTGTTGCTAATATTAATGAAATCAAAAAAGTTTTTCCTGTACCACCAGGTGCATCTAAGAAGTAAATCCCTCCAGTTTCATCATTTGTTACTTTCATAAGAGTTTCAAATACATACTTCTGTTGTTCAGTTAACAGTGGAAGATTTGTTTGAATTAATTCTTTCAAAGCGTTGAGATCATACAGTTTTTCTCGATGCAACTCTTGGTTAAAAGCGTCATGCATTGGACGATTGGGCGCGGTCAGGCCTAATTGAATTAATAGTTTGTTTGACATTATCAAGCACATGTCCTCAATTGAAATCAATGCTTCATTGTAAATTTCTTCACTGATTTGTATATTTGGATTTCCCATTCTATTCCGTATTTGATACAAAATATCATCACACATATAATCTTTGTACTTGATCCACAAATCAATTGGGTTTGATGGGAAGCATGTAGATATGATTATAGAAAACAATGTTCGTATTTGATGAGTGTGTGATGATATTACAGCATCATTGAGAG
The DNA here is from genome assembly GCF_021461395.2 of Schistocerca americana. NCBI lineage: Eukaryota > Metazoa > Arthropoda > Insecta > Orthoptera > Acrididae > Schistocerca > Schistocerca americana. The sequence continues at coordinate 22,732,265 of NC_060124.1, forward strand.
TTTGCTCCCAATGAGCGTCATTTTCAAGCAATTGCAAACGTTGACAGGCTTCTCTGTAGGATCCACACAATTCACCATGAACAGTTCGTAACTGTTGGAATGATGTTGGGCCACGTACATTGACTAATAGCAGTCGTAAATAAAAACATTCATCATTGCTTGGATGTACTGAATAAATCTGGCCAATCGCATCGGTGGAATATACATCTGTATATCCTGGAACTGGTTTTCCTTGTTTCCGTCGTATAAATCTCCTTGAGGATTGATTCCAGGTATAATATTTTGGCATTTCAGAATATAGCAATGTTTGTGTGAAATGATCGTTTTGGCATGTCTCAAAAAAACTGGTTAATGTAGTAGATGGTGGCTGAGCAGCTCTTTGTACTGCGTTCTGTGCTGTAAAATACACTCTTTGTCCATTTTCTAAATGCACAGCTAAGTGAACAACAGAAGGGTGTCTCTCATGAATAGGAAAAGAAAATATTCGCCAAACTGCTTCATTACTACTGACATAGCGGCCCATTTGGTATTGGGTAACTTCATCATTGGAATTCTCTGCACCAATTCCAATCACAGCCATATCACTCCCTTTGGTTACATATTTGCAAATGTATTTAATAGATTTCACTGAATGGCAAGATTCAACGTTGATGTGTGCTTTGAATGTCTTTGATAAAATGGGTGAATATGGAACAATCCAACGATTATCTATTTCAATATCTTGTTGATTTAATTTGACAATTGTTGATTTTCCATTGTCTGCTGTCGATCTGCGACGATACAATGGATAACCGTCATTACCAGTAATTGTTTCCGATATTAATGTCCGTGGATATCGTTTTGAACATTTACCATCCATCATACACGGTGAATTTTGATTAAGAGTTCCACAGGGACCATGTATCATGTTTTTGATAACTACCTCATGCAATCCAGGATCTACTTGTACATTAGGGATTTCAGCTGATATCACTGCATCAACTTCATTTGGCCTTATCTTTTCAACCAACCAAATCAAAATGTGTGCATGTGGCAATCCTCGTTTCTGCCACTCCACAGAATACATCCAGCAGTGTGTCTCACCAAACACATTATGTTTTACGATGAAATCCATTAAAGATTTCAACTTTTGTCTAAAGACTCTGGCTGTAATATCATGATGATCAATGGGTGATTGCCCAGGGAATAACTCCTGCTTGATTTCTATCCATTGCGGATTGCATGTAAATGTGATGAACAAATCTGCTGTACCATAATGACGAACATACGACATGGCATCTTGAGCATATTCGTGCATATGCCGAGGGCTTCCGATGTATGTTGCTGGAAGAATAGTCATCCGACCGACATTCTGTGCATTTCCATCAGTATTAATCGCATCTCGAAGGTGAATATACTCTTCAGATCGGAGTTTGGTTTGATTCAACCTGATGAATGTTAATCTCTCCGTTTCAATTTTTACATACATGTCAACAACATATTTGTGATATAATCGCCGACATTTCAATATGTGATTTTCTTCATTTTCCCGAATCATTAGGCGGTATGAATAATAGTTCATTGAACTGACTTTTTTGTTGGTTTCAGAACCTGTAAATAGATTTTCTTTTAATAACATTCAAATATAAAATTAAAATACATAATATAATGACTGAGATATTATCGCCATAGCTAAATTAATATTTTAGTTACCTGTAATGGGATTTATCATTTTTATTGAGAAATCGTAGCCATCTTCACCTTGCCAAAATATAATGGGATATTGTAGTGCATCATATGAGCGGTGTGTTTCCTTTATACGTTGTAATTGATCATTCCAACGATGTAAAACAATATCACGGGATTCCAAGTTTTCTCCAACTACAACGATAGCAACTTCATCAATAGTTGGTGCATTAAAACGTCTTGTATGTTGACCTGCAGGTGTTTTATCAGCTCTGATTACAATTTTGTGATTATCGGATGGCATCAGATCCAGGGCAGTTTTAAACAATATAATCAATTGATTGTGTTGATGAAATAAAGTTTGTAATTGTTCTACAATAGACCTCTTTACTAAATTGTTATGTGCACAACGCAGATCAATTTCTTGTGGTGAATTGCCCATAAAATAAATTTGTAGGAATTTGTTGTCGCTATCTGACACTGGTAACAGTGAACCTGCTCTGTGATATATTTGCCCTTGTATCTGTAAATAAAATAAAATATGGTGTGGTATAAATTAATGGATTGTCAGTGATCAAACTTAAATAATATTTGATCTTAAAAAGTATATATTTAGTTTGAACTAATATCTATCAAATATAAAATATAATAAAAGTGTCACTGAAACTGGATCACCATATAATATGATGACTAAGTGATATATAAGTGATTAAGAAATTGAAGATTAGTGACACATCTTAACTTTTGTGACAGAAAATTTTGTTCGCTAAAATAATTATGAGTAACTGCTATAATACATACCTTGAAAGTTGGCATAAAATTTTCCCGAACTACATTTGTTGCCCCAAATGAAGTCATTTGAAAGCAATTGTTATATTGTTGGATATGTGTCAAAAAGTGTATAGAATCTGTTCCTATTCCTGAAACCAATGAGTACAATGGTTCTGGTGGTGGGTCCAATGGTATCAATTTCACTTTACCATTTGCGCAACACAATCCATTGGCTTCGTTTTTGTATTTTAATGCCTTACAGTGTGAGCAAACCGAGTTCATAGAACCAATAACAACACATTGGTAGTTACTGTAGTCAATTGACACATCGTAACTGAAAGCAGCTCGATTCAAACTTGCGCGATTATTAGTTGAATGTCGCGCTCGCGCTTCACGCGTTTGTGATATCCGAATTCTTTCACGTTCATTTCCGTCGTCACGTTCTTGTGCCGTACGATTAGATCGGTAATTAGCTTGGTTTGTAGCATTTCTGGTTCTTCTACCTAAATTGCTTCGTCTTATAGGAGGCATATCAAATATAAATTAGTTTTTCACTAATCACGAACTAAACAAACACTAACTAAGTAAACACTCTGCACAAAACACGAATTTGTTTCGTGTATCAGTTGACAAAAGCAAACTCAGTAGATTAGGTCACAGACAACTTTTTTTTTTTAAAATTTTATATGACTTGAAGTCAAATCCTTTTAAGCCGTACGAATTGTAACGCGATTTTTGTTTGACTGATGTAATGACGTGGAAACTGATGCATTTTATCTCGCGTGCCGAAACTAATACAAAAGAAACGCGAGTTTCGGAACGCGACATTAAACTTCTCCAACTATGTATTCTGTGCTCCAACGCACACACGCACATTGTTTTGATAGATATGATCTTTGACGTTAGGAACACACCTACATTGCTTAGACAACAGTGAGTGCTTGTAATTTAATATGAACTTTATACCATAGCAATAAAGCTCAAATTGACTACGTTTTAGTTACAAATCATTTGTATAGGAAAAAGAAAAGGGCTATTTTTAGGGTTTTTCCAGCAATAATTCTAATTTTTCTCGCCGTAAAAACCATCCTTGAACTTCAACGAACATTTTAAAAAAAGATTTGGCCAAATTGGTCGAGGCGTTGTTGAGTTATGCGCTTACCAACACATTTTGAGATTCATTTTAATATGAACTTTATACCATAGCAATAAAGCTCAAATTGACTACGTTTTAGTTACAAATCATTTGTATAGGAAAAAGAAAAGGGCTATTTTTAGGGTTTTTCCAGCAATAATTCTAATTTTTCTCGCCGTAAAAACCATCCTTGAACTTCAACGAACATTTTAAAAAAAGATTTGGCCAAATTGGTCGAGGCGTTGTTGAGGTATGCGCTTACCAACACATTTTGCGATTCATTTTTATATTATAGATTTGTTCTCAATACAGCGTACTTCACCGTGATCGAAGGCGAGATAGCTTCCTGTTGTTACCGATAAATGTGAAAGTTGTTTGTGAACAACATAACCATGTTTTACATAAGTTTCACGAAATATTGGAGCGATGTAACATATATATATATATATATATATATATATATATATATATATATATATATATATATTGTTGCGGTTTTTTTATTTTACCTTTTTTTGAAGAAATTGCGTTTTGTAGCGCTGTACGATAAATCAGTAATTGTTTTCCTTATTTTTACTACAAAATACCTCTGTTTCGCGTTACAAATCAATAACTTTCGAATAAAACCTGAATTAAACATTGACAATCTCAATTTCTCTGTAGGTACTGTTTATTTTTACGTATCAGACAGAATGATACGTAGGACAAAAATTTTCCGTCAGTTAAGCTGCGCTTTATACATCCTCACTCAGTTTCTAGACGGTTCGCCACCAGATTTATAGGGGAATCTAGTGAGACACTGTTCGCATAGGTAAGGTAAGGGATCGATATGAGATAACGCCCGTCAGGTATGCAACACACGTTAACATACACGTAACGCGAACATGATTTTAACTACCCAAAGCTACCGGGGAACCTACAGTAGTGTACGCTCACTGTATTTTACAACTCTACTGGCAACAGAACACTTCCCGCCTCCTTTTGTACTAGTGGGCTCCGCCTCTCATGCCATCTAGTGGTCAACTCATCATTGCATACTTGGTGGTTGTAATTAAATTTTCCCTATTTAACATATTATATCATGTAACTTAATTACCGTAATAATGTCAGGGACATGGGGAAGAGAAATAATGCAGAATCAATTCAATTGAAACACGTGCTGAAACATGTGCTGATACAGTGCATCATACCATTACATACTGGTACCATTACTGCTTCAAAAGGACTCACTATGACGCCCATCAGTGTCCAGAAGAGTCTGAAAACACAGGATAGCATTCTGCACAGCAGAACAAAGCGTACCCGTAGGTATTCTGGCTAGCTCTCTAGATATGCTGCTCTACAGATCAGCACATGTGTGAATGTTCCCCTGGTAAACCCTGTCCTTCAGGTAGCCCCACAACCAGAAATCAAAGGGAGTGAGATCAGCTGATGGTGCCGGCGAAGCATTTGGAAACTGTCGGCTGATAATTCGATCGTTTCCAAACGTGTTTCGGAGAAGCAGGTGAACTCCACGAGCGATGTGCGGTGGGGCTCCATCATGAATGAAAACTTTTGAGTTCAATGCGTCTCTCTCCTGTAGGGCGGGCTTGACATGCTGGCGAAGCATTTCACAGTAACGCTGGCCAGACACACTGCACGTCTTTGGTCCTTGAGCGCCAACCTGTTCTAAAAAGCATGGACCAATGATGAAAGTAGCCATGAGGCCATACCGTGCGGTGACATGTTCACCATACAGAGGAACTTCATGCATAGTTACTGGAGGTGAAGATAGCCACACTCGACAATTCTTGTGTTACACCTCACCCGTCAGAGAAAATGGTTCGAAGCACATTCCGTACAGTGGACCACGGGACGTTCAACTTGCGTGACCCAGAATGCGCACTGGCTGACGATCGGGAATTGCGCGCAGCGTGGTCTACCATAGCAACAGCGATTTCATCAACCGCCTGTGGTGCAACCAGCCGTCGGCGTCTTCCTGGAGCGGTGCTCAGATCTCCAGTTGATTCGAACTTCTTCATCATGCTCCACACAGCAGGTGGAGTGGGAGGACCCTTCCGTTATCCTTTCTGCCAGTGATATCCGAGATGCTTGCGTCAATGGACTCCAATAGCTGCATAATTTCTGAAGGCATCAAGCTTAGGGCCCACGTACACGAGCACTGGGAAGTCTGTAAATACACGACATAGTGGCTACAAATCCGTTCGTTTCTTCATCAACACATGCGCTCTAGCAAATTAGACTGAAACGTACAGGTATCTCACCTTACTTCCGCAACGTTACATCTTCGCTACAGTGGCAAGACGAGCGTGAAGCGCCGACTGTATAGTAGGTGATACATACGACTACCAACTCAAAATATTCTTTAGGATTGTGAAAAAAAAAACATAGCCTGACGCTATCATATTTGATACTTGGAGACGCTAGAGGCTACACAAAAGTGTGGCTAATATGGAGCTGCTCGACAGTTGTATCTCATCTTCTTAACTCCCTACGCACTTTGTGCTTGCGGAGTGCTGGTAGCACGCTGGGACGCACGAGCGAATCCTTCCACAGATGTCATGCGATTTTTTGAGCCCCCCTCCGTGATGCTGGGCGGTCCCTTTCGGTCAGTAGATGAGTCTGCCTTGTTGTGCTTCAGCTGTGGTTGTTTCTTCGCGTTCACACTTCATAGTCACATCACCACTAGTCGACTTGGGCAGCTGTAGAAAAGTTGAAATGTCTCTCATAGATTTGTTACTCAGGTGACGTACAGTGACTAGTCCACTTTCGAAGTCACTGAGCTTCCATGACCGGCGTCTTACTTTTTCTCTACTGACAACACAATACAGGGCTATTACAAATGATTGAAGCGATTTCATAAATTCACTGTAGCTCCATTCATTGACATATGGTCACGACACACTACAGATACGTAGAAAAACTCATAAAGTTTTGTTCGGCTGAAGCCGCACTTCAGGTTTCTGCCGCCAGAGCGCTCGAGAGCGCAGTGAGACAAAATGCCGACAGGAGCCGAGAAAGCGTATGTCGTGCTTGAAACGCACTCACATCAGTCAGTCATAACAGTGCAACGACACTTCAGGACGAAGTTCAACAAAGATCCACCAACTGCTAACTCCATTCGGCGATGGTATGCGCAGTTTAAAGCTTCTGGATGCCTCTGTAAGGGGAAATCAACGGGTCGGCCTGCAGTGAGCGAAGAAACGGTTGCACGCGTGCGGGCAAGTTTCACGCGTAGCCCGCGGAAGTCGACGAATAAAGCAAGCAGTCAGCTAAACGTACCACAGCCGACGGTCTGGAAAATCTTACGGAAAAGGCTAAAGCAGAAGCCCTACCATTTACAATTGCTACCAGCCCTGACACCCGATGACAAAGTCAAACGCTTTGAATTTTCGGCGCGGTTGCAACAGCTCATGGAAGAGGATGCGTTCAGTGCGAAACTTGTTTTCAGAGATGAAGCAACATTTTTTCTTAATGGTGAAGTGAACAGACACAATGTGCGAATCTGGGCGGTAGAGAATCCTCACGCATTCGTGCAGCAAATTCGCAATTCACCGAAAGTTAACGTGTTTTGTGCAATCTCACGGTTTAAAGCTTACGGTCCCTTTTTCTTCTGCGAAAAAAACGTTACAGGACACGTGTATCTGGACATGCTGGAAAATTGGCTCATGCCACAACTGGAGACCGACAGCGCCGACTTCATCTTTCAACAGGATGTTGCTCCACCGCACTTCCATCATGATGTTCGGCATTTCTTAAACAGGAGATTGGAAAACCGATGGATCGGTCGTGGTGGAGATCATGATCAGCAATTCATGTCATGGCCTCCACGCTCTCCCGACTTAGCCCCATGCAATTTCTTTCTGTGGGGATATGTGAAAGAATCAGTGTTTAAACCTCAACCAAGAAACGTGCCAGAACTGCGAGCTCGCATCAACGATGCTTTCGAACTCATTGATGGGGACATGCTGCGCCGAGTGTGGGAGGAACTTGATTATCGGCTTGATGTCTGCCGAATCACTAAAGGGGCACATATCGAACATTTGTGAATGCCTTAAAAAACTTTTTGAGTTTTTGTATGTGTGTGCAAAGCATTGTGAAAATATCTCAAATAATAAAGTTATTGTAGAGCTGTGAAATCGCTTCAATCATTTGTAATAACCTTGTACTCTCCTTTCATACCAGCGGATCCGCCTCTCGCGAAGTGTAGTGGTCGATTCTGCATTAGACAGGAGTGTCAGGACCAGATAGTTTATGTTCTGGTAAAGTGACAATTCGTATACTTAAGTTGGCAACGATAAAAACTGTAATCATTGCTAGCACCAAATGTCACTACGATTTAGATACAGGGACAATGGTGGCAAGAATTTAATACTGACGAAATCGTGTCGTAGCCTTTACCTCGGATTCGTGTCGAATGGCAGCGTACTGTATTTTTGTTAAGGCTCAAGCCAAAGAGTGCCCTCTGGTGCTCCGGATGGTGGAAATAACAAGCGCCATTTCTGGGAAACTCGCAATAGAGTTGAAACACAGATGAAATTCCACGCGTTCGCGACATTGCTCTCGTAGCAACCAGTTTTTCATAATGCTACATCTCACGGTAATACAGCTCTACCACGACGTACATAAAATCAGCTCGGCGTAATGTTGACAAATTAACGACGAGTGAAATATTTTCGCCAGCTTGGGGTTCCGCCGAACTCGGGGAATTATTTTCGTCGACGGGAAAGCGGCGCCGGCTTCGCTTGGCCTGAATGGGGCCGATAGCGGCGAACAAAGGGATGCCCAGTTTAGCGGAAGTTCTGTTCATTATTCAAATATTGAATTAATTACATTAATTATGAGTGCCTTTTGATGATACAGAGTGCGACCTGCGCTTTTTCCGAGACGCGTTTTGTCGCAGCGCGGCGAACGCCTGTGCCTCTCGCCGCCTCCTCCATTTATTTATTTTTGGTGTTTTCCCAGCAAATGTAATTGAGTTTAGGGGCTCTTCAGTTTAACGTGCGTATCTGAGAGCCCGGCGGCTCTCATTTCTTCCGCGGCGCGTTCTCTCTGCGTGAGGCAAGTTTCACGAGGAACACGTGATTCGAGACCGCTGCAACCCTACGTCAACCACGTGGCACTGGTGAAAGTTATTTTTAATTCACGTGAAGACCAGAAGCTGGTTATCTTAGTCTTTTTGAACCGCGAAAGGGCCGGTCGACCGTACACTATCTGATCAAATGTAGCGGTTGGTTGTATTTAAACTTTCCCTATTTAACACGTTATAACAGGAAAGTAATTATCGTACGAATACCAAACTTGGTAGCATGTGATGCATGACTTCCATGCGCCATAGCACCGCCAGCCAGTTCAGGCTATGGCCACCAGGTGCCATGATCAGTCATCGTGGTTCATAGTCTCGCACACCTGACCGATCGCAGAGCACTTTTTGACATAGACCGATGGCCGTAGCAGTCTGGTCCCTTCAATCCCACAAACCACTTGTTGACATAGCAACATGAGCGTGGACAAAAGGAGCAGGGCGTTACTGGCGAGGCTCTATTATCAAAACAACAGTAATGCTGCAACTGGAATTGGAGGATATCGCCGGCTGAAAGGATAACGAAAGGGTCCTCTTTCTCCACCTGCTGTGAGGAGCATGATGAAGAAGTTCGAATCAACTGGAGAACTGGGCGTCGCTCCTGAAAGAGGCCAACGACCGGTTGCGCCACAGGTGGTTGATGGTTGATGAAATCGCTGTTGCTATGGCAGGCAACGCTGTGCGCAGTTCCCGACTGGCACGCGGTGCGCGTTCTTGGTCAAGACAGTTGAACATCCCATGGTCCACTTGTAAGTAGGCTGTTTAGGTTTTCTTATTGGTAACGCCACGTAGCTCTCTGTATGAAAAATCACTGGCTGTGCTGTGTGCAGTTTGTGGCTAGTTTGCATTGTTGTCTGCCATTGTAGTGTTGGGCAGCTGGATGATAACAGCGCATAGTGTTGCGCAGTGGGAGGTGAGCCGCCAGCAGTGGTGGATGTGGGGAAGTGAGATGGCTGATTTTTTAGAGCGGATGATCTGGACGTGTGTCCATCAGAAACAGTACATTTGCAAGAATGGATGTCATGAACCTATCAGTAGTTAGTGCCTTCCATAGTTTGAATCTTTTATTTAGCTGGCAGTAGTGGCGCTCGCTGTATTGCAGTAGTTCGAGTAACGAAGATTTTTGTGAGGTAAGTGATTTGTGAAAGGTATAGGTTAATGTTAGTCAGGCCCATTCTTTTGTAGGGATTATTGAAAGTCAGATTGCGTTGTGCTAAAAAATATTGTGTGTCAGTTTAAGCACAGTCATTAATAATTTTTCTAAGGGGACGTTACATATGGCGACCCTACCAGGATACCTCACTGGAATCTTCTGATTTTTTCTTGTAGATTGTGTAATTAGTGTAGCTTTTGTTTATTGCTAGTGCATAATTGTAGAGAGAATCTCCTTTGTAGTTGCAGTCTTTCACTGTTGTACAGTAATACAGTTGTGGCATGCATGCAGATTTGCACCAAGTATTTTGCAGCTGCACTTGCAATTAACTAGATATTATTTTCAGTACTATGTTAATGTGTTCTCATATTTTTGCTCTTCAAATTGTGCTTTTCTGTGTTATCATGTGAAATATTGTGACAATACTGGCGTGTGAAAAACGTAACACTAGGCTCCAAAGTAAACTGAGAAATAATAGTGACGAGCATAGCTTATCAGCACCACTGTGTAAAGAATTAACAGACATTCGAAGTAGTAACTTGGTAATTGTGCATAGGGAAATGGAGCGGGCGGCAGATAATGGTGTAGACAATGAAACAAGTAGTGAACAGGGAAGTATTAACGATCGATCGGTCGGCAACAGCTCGCGACAGGAATCCGAAATGACAGAACACAATATCACAAATACTGTAGACTCAGGTTTTGGGTCCTCACCGTTTTCTCAAATGAGTCAAGACACATTTTCCGTTAGTCAAAATGTGAATGTTGCCATTGCAAATTCACTGCCGAAAAGTACTGAGGAACATGCTTCAGACACCAGTGCATTGTTATTACAATTAATGCAACAAATGGGACAAAAGCTTCAAAAGTTAGACACAATGGAACAAAATCAGAGACACACACAGCAAAAGCTTCAAAACTTAGACACAATGGAACAAAATCTTCAAAAGTTAGACACAATGGAACAAAATCTTCAAAAGTTAGACACAATGGAACAAAATCTTCGGAAGTTAGGCACCACGCTTGAACAAACACGTGAAGATTTAACTACTGAGTTACATAACATTGAATCGAAATGTCAAAAAGTCTGTAATGACGTAAAAACACAAATTTGTGAGCATTTTCAACCTATTTTTTCGCGGCATGAAATGCATTACAGAATCACGAAGCAGCCATAAAAGAACTGCAAACTATTGTTCATGAAAATCATGAGACCTTGCAAGCTAAAATTGACTCAGTTGCATCTACCAATTTGGTTACGCAACTTGCAAAAACTCTGGAAAACTTAAAGGACACAGTAGATACTCTGAAAATTGGATCAGAAAGACACATGGAGGAAATTAGTTCATTATCAGAGAAAGTAGTCGAACTTTCGGATCAGCTAAATAACTTATCTGCAAAAGTAAATGGTGATCTGAACGACACAAGACCTGTAGCCATCACTGACACGGAAGAGTATGAACAAATTAAGAAACTCAAACAAAATCAGAATAAAAGTAATACGCAACACAAAAGAGAAATCTGGGAAGTACAAGATCAGCTGACACAGGTAATACAAGAATTACGTATTTCAGAGCACACTCGCGCTCCAATACGGGAAGAGGGACATAGAAATACGGAACTGCCACAAAATAATAACATGGGGTACTTTGGAAATTATGCAAGAAATTGGCAAGGTACACCGAATTTTGAGATGGAACCGCCGAAACGAAGTAACAATGACCGATATGCAACTCGCCAACATGATGATTTTGACTATAAGCTGTTTATTACTACACGTAAATTCAAAACATTTAAGAATTCCGGCAACGACATTCATCCACAAGCGTGGCTTCATCAATTCTCTCATTGTTTTCCTCCCAACTGGTCATTAGAGCACAGATTAGAATTTATGTGTGGCTATTTAGAGAATGAACCAGCTGTAAGAATGCGATCGGTCATTCACGATTGCCACAGTGAAGGAGAATTTTATCATGCCTTCCTCTCAGCATATTGGTCTCAAGCTACACAACACCGAGTAAAACATAGCATCATAATGATGAAACATTTCGAACAATCTGAATTTTCCAGTCTAGTGAAATATTTTGAAGACATGTTGCACAAGAATCAGTATCTGTCAAACCCATACAGCCCCTCGGAACTCATCCGCATTTGCTTAATCTAATTGCCTGGACATTTACGACATATTATTTTGGCAGGACGTTGCAAAGACGACATTGAAGCTTTTCAGGGACTCTTACAAGTATTGGAAATCGACACTGACAATCACGGGATGAGAAAACAGAAACACAACAATTGCAGGTCACGTCCGTCACAATTCCGCGATGAAAGAAATAATAACTGGACACGACAAGGCTATTCTCACAACACAAATCGTGACCAAAACAGACACCACCCTTATGACAACCGTTGGCAGAATAATAGTTACAGAGAAAGATCGCACTTCCGTAGTAATGAATATCACAGAGACAATCAGAGAAACAGACAAAATGGGAACCAACATAATTATTATCATGGGAGACAGAATAGCTTTAGACGCAACGGTCCACCGCACAATACGATTCTGGGAGAAATTCTCCACCACATGGCCGACTAGAAAGAAACTATGGAATCTACCGACATGACGACAGACGATATAACCGTAACGACAGACCTGAATTGGATCAGAACTGGCGGAATTCAAACAGGACAGGGCCCTCTCGACAAGGTAAATTTGTAGAAGTGAGGTCTCCTAATCCCAATAACGACGCGCGCCAACAAAGAGACAGACAATGACTCGTACCGCAGGCAGCCACGTGCGCCGGCTGGCGCAGAGAGAAATAACATAGACGCTAACCTTGAGAAAAATTTGAGCATTCTTTACCGATGTACCATATCCCACATGATAATTCCGTTGAAGCTGGAGCTCTGCGTACTAGGAAGAGTAAAGGTTTATACCACATTTCACATGTAAAACCGTTTATTGAAAGATAATCTGCTTTTTAACTTTGTCTTTTCCATAAAACTTTTCACTTCACATTTCTAGTATGCTTTGTCAGACTTAAGAAACTGTTACAATGCAACAATGTTTGAAGTTAAATATCCAGTCAAGAACCAAGAGAACTTATTTAAACAGAAATTACGAATGCATTGTTATAGTGAACAGACGACACAGTGTTGTTATTTGTACATTCTTGCTTGTTAGTTGCACGATTACGTAACGACTATCAGGCTTACATACTTAGAACATATACTGCTAATGAGATTTTAATGCAACATTTTGGTTTACTTGAAAAGATACTGTTTATTTGAAGTACATTCGGTGAGATTAAAGATGACTTAGCATTTGGTTTCTTTGATAGCTACACGATTATATCATGATGCTACTAATATGTGACACAATTTACATTGTTGCTTTTGCGGCGTATCTGTTTTATATCTGCACAGTTTTTCTGAATTCTTCTGGAAAGTAAAACATGTTTTAATAGTAACTTTTGTGGTATAGCTACAATGAGACAGCCTTTTCCGTAGCACAACAATACGTTACGTTATAGTACTTTCTTGATCACGGTAAGGTACATAATAAGTATGATGTCTATTCGCAAAGAATTTCACTTTCGTTTATGATAAGTACATTGACTTCAGCAGAACTTTGCTTACAGAGGACGATAACTACGACACTCCCACAGAATTATCTTACAGCAAGACGCACGTTTAGCGCTACAGTATCCGTATTTGAGTGATTAATTTTGTATTTAAAACATTTATTTCTAAAGATATTTGAAGTACAATGATACAAAGGTTTTCCGTGATACATTTCATTCCATTGCTGTAATCTGTAACACCTGAGGGTATAATTACATTAATCCTCAGGGGGGTACACGCCTACTTTGTGTACCATGTGTGTGGCAAGCACAAGGAGCCCTAGCTAATATGGTATTTGCTTATACAACTTTACACATCAGTACCATATTTCTCTAACACATAAATTACACAGCTATCTGATCATTTAACTGAGAGAAACAAACTTTTTTTTTACTACATCAGTGACGGATGTTTACGCAATTACACAGCTGGATAACTTCACACTTATGAAATTGTATTTTGTGTGTATTGTGTGAACCCTTCATATTTTTCGGAACCATTGTGATACTATGAGAGCTTAGAATGATGTATTTGGTATGGGATCATGATTTTTAAAGTATGTTTGAGGTAGATGACACTATTGAAATGAGTAGAGAATTTTTTTTAGGTTTTGAAATTATTGGAGGAAGCTACAACGATTTTGAGAATTGACTAAGATGTTATGATATTATTATAACGACGATGTGTATTATGCTGTTGAGATATATTTATGATCAATAAGATGATGCTACCGTATATGAGGAATTTGATTATGCTATGTATTTCTTATGATGAAATATTGAAGAAGTGTCGATGAATATGTATATGTATAATAAGGTAAGGAATAATGAGTAGTGGTTATGGACTCTGGTTTGTGAAAAAGGTTGTTGGAAACCAAGAATCGTACTTTAAGAGTTATGAAATGTGTGTACATGCGTGAATGTATCACAATGCCGCCGAAAATTTTTTGGACACCGGTATATTCATAGGATTATGTTTCTACAGATTTGTAACGCAAATATTTCGCCTGTGAAATTTTATTTGTATCAAACTGTCACTGTAGCGGAAACTGATGTTGTAAATATTTCGGTAAGAAAGTTAAGTGACCTTCACGTAATGCGTCATGGACACCCAGCTGTGCCACCTGCCTGGAGAAAAAGCCATTAGGTGGAGAGAAAAAAAAGAGGCCATTATCCTCGCTATTGACATTTCTTTGTCGAAAGCATCACAAATACGACACGCTCAAACTTGAAAACATATGATTACACTGTGGAGCTCTTAATTTATGATATTTACTAAAATGCCTAATGAAATGATGAGAAACATTTTACATCCATTGTCTCTGCAGTTTAGAGATTGCTCATTTTGTTTAATATCTAGTTTCTAGCTGCACTTCAACATTGGTTAAAATAAAATTTTATAGATGTACTAATATCAATATTTTATGCCTACAGATCCAGTACATAATAACTTTATAATCTACTTCAAAAAAACGAAGGAGCACAAAAAGACATTGCATAAATAATTTTTTTAATGACTTGGTAACTTTCTTGCAGAGTAAGTTTTTGTGATGCATCACACTAGTGTTAAGATCTGACATAGGTATTAGACATGGCCATTTTTACTGTAATATTTTTTCTGCTTGAGCTTTGTCGTGTTTAGATATATGTTATAGCATTTGCTGCTGTTGTTTGCCAGGCATAGTTCTACTCAATTTTACCTTGTGCTAAGCCAGTTTTACTACTGATTTATTTTTATTGTTTGCTGCACATTTCCTTATATTAGTTGTAATATTGCAATTGCTCTGCTAATTTATTTTAGTGCTGCTTGCTTTGCCAATTTCCATTTTGTTTTGTCATTGCTGTTTGTGTTAATTGTTTTGTGTTGCTGCATTGCCTCGTCCCTTAGTTAAGCATCTGAGCTCAGTAGATTTAAGTTAGCTTAAGAGGGGGTAGACTATATAAGAGAATGAGTTGCGATGAATTGGAAGAAATGCATTGAGAAGTTATACGAAAAAAGTACAGAAAGCAGGTATAGATAGGACTTTTTGGGAATAATGATGAACGAAGGGAGATATCCAAGAAAAAAAAGTTTTTTTTGCAAAATACTGCAGTACCAAATGTTACACTGAAAACAAACCCTGTCCTTTCCCCCTGTTATTCTGCTATGTGTTTGTGTACTCTTGTATATTTGTGTTTTTCCTGTCTTTATGTGTTTAGCTGATGTTGTTATGTTGTAGAATTTTTCTAATACTATGTTATTTACTTTGTAAAGATGTTTAAACATTATTTGTTCTGTTTTGTTTTAATGCTTATGTGTGAAGTTGATATTTCAAAAGTTATTCTGATATGTTATGTATGTACTTATGTCATAATTCTTGTAACACTGATGTATATGTTTATTTCTATTCTTTTGTAAAGCCTGTACTACAAATGTTATCCCCGGGTTCCCGGGTTTGATTCCTGGCGGGGTCAGGGATTTTCTCTGCCTCGTGATTACTGGGTGTTGTGTGCTATCCTTAGGTTAGTTACGTTTAAGTAGTTCTAAGTTCTAGGGGACTGATGACCATAGATGTTAAGTCCCATAGTGCTCAGAGCCATTTACAAATGTTATCTGTATTGTTATGTTCTTTAATGATGTATTTTGTACCTTTGTAATTGTATTCTTATGTTATAAAATTGTAATTGACACCAGTTCATCATATTAT
The DNA here is from genome assembly GCF_021461395.2 of Schistocerca americana. Classification (NCBI taxonomy): domain Eukaryota; kingdom Metazoa; phylum Arthropoda; class Insecta; order Orthoptera; family Acrididae; genus Schistocerca; species Schistocerca americana. The sequence continues at coordinate 22,748,382 of NC_060124.1, forward strand.
TAACTTGTAAGTTCCATTTCACTGCACACGTTTCTGTTGGTCATAGTATATGGACAATATGTGAGAAGTAGGGACTGATAGTGTTTGCACGTGTGTTAATAATTCAGCAAGGGACTGGATAACAGCATTGCTGGTTCTAAGGACATTTCAAACAAATTTTTTGTGAGTGGACAAGTGGTGGTTTACGGACTTGCTATATTCTCCGCAAGACTCTTCGATGGTGATTGTGCACCTGCACAGTCGCAACAGATGGCTGCTGGCCGTCTCTACAAGGATTACAGTGGGTCTGCATCTTTGATGGCCCACCAGTACCATTATTTCTACAAGGACTACAGTGGGTCTGCACGTTTGATGGCCCACCAATACCATTATCTCTACAAGGACTACAGTGGGTCTGCATCTTTGATGGCCCACCAATACCGTAATCTCTACCAGGACTACAGTGGGTCTACTCTGTGATGACCTACCTACCAGTATTCTTCCAAACTTCGACTGACTCTGTGGTGGGTTTGCTCTGTTGTGGTCCATTATCTGTCAGCATGTCAAGACCCAGCACTGTCTTTCCGTTGGAAGGATAATACTACTTCTTCAAGACTGCATGGAAATCCACTACTTCCGTGTGCATTGTCTTTTACTGCTCAGACTTTGAGAGAACGAACTGCAGTTTTACTGTGATGAATGATAAGGACTTCCTTTATGGACTGTGAGAAAATTTTAGCTTTTGATCAACATTGTATTAATGAGTGTGTGCATTTGATATCTTTCTTACTGTAATTATGAAAATTTTTTTTCAAATCTGTATTGGCCAGTGCCCAAAGCAATTTGTAAAATTTTTTGTGGGGAGCATGGGGGCTATGTAAGTAGGCTGTTTAGGTTTTCTTATTGGTAACGCCACGTAGCGCTCTGTATGAAAAATCACTGGCTGTGCTGTGTGCAGTCTGTGGCTAGTTTGCATTGTTGTCTGCCACTGTAGTGTTGGGCAGCTGGATGTTAACAGCGCGTAGCGTTGCGCAGTGGGAGGTGAGCCGCCAGCAGTGGTGGATGTGGGGAAGTGAGATGGCTGATTTTTGAGAGCGGATGATCTGGACGTGTGTCCATCAGAAACAGTACATTTGCAAGAATGGATGTCATGAACCTGTCAGCAGTTAGTGCCTTTCGTAGTTTGAATCTTTTATTTAGCTGGCAGTAGTGGCGCTCGCTGTATTGGAGTAGTTCGAGTAACGAAGATTTTTGTGAGGTAAGTGATTTGTGAAAGGTATAGGTTAATGTTAGTCAGGGCCATTCTTTTGTAGAGATCATTGAAAGTCAGATTCCGTTGCGCTAAAAAATATTGTGTGTCAGTTTAAGCACAGTCATTAATAATTTTTCTAAGGGGACGTTACACACTGTACGAAGGGAAAGATAGGAAGCAAAGAACGTTAAACCAATAAGCCATTCCAGCAGCATGCAAAAGATCCAGGTTTCCAGTAGTTTACGCTATGCAAAAGATCTAGGTTACCAGCACTTTATGCTAGATATCTTATAGAATGCTAGGCTGTTCCAGTAATAAGTACGTAAAATGCAAGGATTGTGACGTTCTCCTGTGTTTCACATCGAAAAGGAATTGCTTTAAAACTTTCCACACAGTATCAAACAGCTTAGATAGTGGAAGCAAAAATCCTAAGTTTAGTAATCTTCATATACACTCCTGGAAATGGAAAAAAGAACACATTGACACCGGTGTGTCAGACCCACCATACTTGCTCCGGACACTGCGAGAGGGCTGTACAAGCAATGATCACACGCACGGCACAGCGGACACACCAGGAACCGCGGTGTTGGCCGTCGAATGGCGCTAGCTGCGCAGCATTTGTGCACCGCCGCCGTCAGTGTCAGCCAGTTTGCCGTGGCATACGGAGCTCCATCGCAGTCTTTAACACTGGTAGCATGCCGCGACAGCGTGGACGTGAACCGTATGTGCAGTTGACGGACTTTGAGCGAGGGCGTATAGTGGGCATGCGGGAGGCCGGGTGGACGTACCGCCGAATTGCTCAACACGTGGGGCGTGAGGTCTCCACAGTACATCGATGTTGTCGCCAGTGGTCGGCGGAAGGTGCACGTGCCCGTCGACCTGGCACCGGACCGCAGCGACGCACGGATGCACGCCAAGACCGTAGGATCCTACGCAGTGCCGTAGGGGACCGCACCGCCACTTCCCAGCAAATTAGGGACACTGTTGCTCCTGGGGTATCGGCGAGGACCATTCGCAACCGTCTCCATGAAGCTGGGCTACGGTCCCGCACACCGTTAGGCCGTCTTCCGCTCACGCCCCAACATCGTGCAGCCCGCCTCCAGTAGTGTCGCGACAGGCGTGAATGGAGGGACGAATGGAGACGTGTCGTCTTCAGCGATGAGAGTCGCTTCTGCCTTGGTGCCAATGATGGTCGTATGCGTGTTTGGCGCCGTGCAGGTGAGCGCCACAATCAGGACTGCATACGACCGCGGCACACAGGGCCAACACCCGGCATCATGGTGTGGGGAGCGATCTCCTACACTGGCCGTACACCACTGGTGATCGTCGAGGGGACACTGAATAGTGCACGGTACATCCAAACCGTCATCGAACCCATCGTTCTACCATTCCTAGACCGGCAAGGGAACTTGCTGTTCCAACAGGACAATGCACGTCCGCATGTATCCCGTGCCACCCAACGTGCTCTAGAAGGTGTAAGTCAACTACCCTGGCCAGCAAGATCTCCGGATCTGTCCCCCATTGAGCATGTTTGGGACTGGATGAAGCGTCGTCTCACGCGGTCTGCACGTCCAGCACGAACGTTGGTCCAACTGAGGCGCCAGGTGGAAATGGCATGGCAAGCCGTTCCACAGGACTACATCCAGCATCCCTACGATCGTCTCCATGGGAGAATAGCAGCCTGCATTGCTGCGAAAGGTGGATATACACTGTACTAGTGGCGACATTGTGCATGCTCTGTTGCTTGTGTCTATGTGCTTGTGGTTCTGTCAGTGTGATCATGTGATGTATCTGACCCCAGGAATGTGTCAATAAAGTTTCCCCTCCCTGGGACAATGAATTCACGGTGTTCTTATCTCAATTTCCAGGAGTGTATACGTCATCACGCATACAATTATAAACGGTGAGTCACTAACTATTTCCACCTAGAATAACTCCGAAAGTATTATAGTAGCTGAAAAGTTTGTTGCATGGGACAACAGAGGCCAAAATATGACAGTTTTTTGTTGCTAGGTGGCATCGCGTCAGAGATATTAAGGTCAACTTTGTTTTTTTTTTTTTGGATACTATAGTTTGGTACTTCTTTTCTGACAGCGGCTATCGAGATGAATCCAATGATCTGTAACAGCAGTAAGGTCTTTGAAGGTCAACGAAGGTCAAAAAGGTGGGATGAACGTCCATTTACAGAAGGTGTTCAAAATGTTGACCATCGGTATCAATGCAGTGCTGCAATCTTCTTATCATGGATTGAGTGGTATTCCTTATCACTTCGGCACTTACCTAGGCACATGCTCGGACAATTCCCTTTCTTATTTCGTGCAAATATTAAATATTCACGGAATATAACGTATCCATCTAACGTGCCATTGACATGTAAAAACCATTCGACGGTTTCGCTGTACAACACTAAGAGGAACGGTAAAACTAGTATCACAGAGTCAAGCGAATGTGAATTATGTATTCCTTCGAAGAACAAGTCGATATCAGATTACCTTCCATTAGCAAAGTGGATGCACAGCGACTGTGATATGTTTTATAAATTGTAGAGAGTAGCAATCAGCGTATGAATCAGCTGCACAACGATTGGGATTCACGATATCCAGTTTTATGGCGCTGTACGATAAGTTCGTTGATTCGAAAAAATCGTACGGCGCCTGAAGATGGCAAAATGAATTGGCGAAACTGGTTGCTGTCGAAATACGATATCTTAAAGTGTACGGCTTTTGATATAGTTTGTTGTTATGGTCTTCAGTCCTGAGACTGGTTTGATGCAGCTCTCCATGCTACTCTATCCTGTGCAAGCTTCTTCATCTCCCAGTACTTACTGCAACCTACATCCTTCTGAATCTCCTTGGTGATTCATCTCTTGGTCTCCCTCTACGATTTTTACCCTCCACGCTGCCCTCCAATACCAAATTGGTGATTCCTTCATGCCTCAGAATATGTCCTACCGACCGATCCCTTCTTCTAATCAAGTTGTGCCACAAACTTACCTTCTCACCAATTCTATTCAATACCTCCTCATTAGTTATGTGATCTACCCATCTAATCTTCAGCATTCTTCTGTAGCACCACTTTTCGAAAGCTTCTATTCTCTTCTTGTCTAAACTATTTATCGTCCATGTTTCACTTCCATACATGGCTACACTCCATACAAATACTTTCAGAAACGACTTCCTGACATTTAAATCTACACTTGATGTTAACAAATTTCTCTTCTTCAGAAACGCTTTCCTTGCCACTGCCAGTCTACACTTTATATCGTCTCTACTTCGAACATCATCAGTTATTTTGCTCCCCAAATAGCAAAACTCCTTTACTACTTTAAGTGTCTCATTTCCTAATCTAATTCCCTCAGCATCACCCGACTTAATTCGACTACATTCCATTATCCTCATTTTGCTTTTGTTGATGTTCATCTTATATCCTCCTTTCAAGACACTATCCATTCCGTTCAACTGCTCTTCCAAGTCCTTTGCTGTCTCTGACAGAATTACAATGTCCTCGGCGAACCTCAAAGTTTTTGTTTCTTCTCCTTGAATTTTAATACCTACTCCGAATTTTTCTTTTGTTTCCTTCACTGCTTGCTCAATATACAGATTGAATAACATCGGGGAGAGGCTAAAACCTTGTCTCACTCCCTTCCCAACCACTGCTTCCCTTTCGTGCCCCTCAACTTTTATAAGTGCCATTTGGTTTCTATACAAATTGTAAATAGCCTTTCGCTCCCTGTATTTTACCCCTGCCACCATCAGAATTTGAAAGAGAGTATTCCAGTCAACATTGTCAAAAGCTTTCTCTAAGTCTACAAATGCTAGAAACGTAGGTTTGCCTTTCCTTAATCTAGCTTCTAAGATAAGTCGTAGGGTCAGTATTGCCTCACGTGTTCCGATATTTCTACGGAATCCAAACTGATCTTCCCCGAGGTCGGCTTCTACTAGTTTTTCCATTCGTCTGTAAAGAATTCGCGTTAGTATTTTGCAGCTGTGACTTATTAAACCGATAGTTCGGTAATTTTCACATCTGTCAACACCTGTTTCCTTTGGGATTGGAATTATTATATTCTTCTTGAAGTCTGAGGGTATTTCGCCTGTCTCATACATCTTGCTCACCAGATGGTAGAGTTTTGTCAGGACTGGCTCTCCCAAGGCCGTCAGTAGTTCTAATGGAATGTTGTCTACTCCCGGGGCCTAGTTTCGACTTAGGTCTTTCAGTGCTCTGACAAACTCTTCACGCAGTATCGTATTTCCCCTTTCATCTTCATCTACATCCTCTTCCATTTCCATAATATTGTCCTCAAGTACATCGCCCTTGAACAGTCCGTCTATATCCTCCTTATTTCTTTCTGCCTTCCCTTCTTTGCTTAGCACTGGGTTTCCATCTGAGCTCTTGATATTCATACAAGTGGTTCTCTTTTCTCCAAAGGTCTCTTTAATTTTCCTGTAGGCAGTATCTATCTTACCCCTAGTGAGATAAGCCTCTACATCCTTACATTTATCCTCTAGCCATCCCTGCTTAGCCATTTTGCACTTCCTGTCGATCTCATTTTTGAGACGTTTGTATTCCTTTTCTGTCTGCTTTATTTACAGCATTTTTATATTTTCTCCTTTCATCAATTAAATTCAATATATCTTCTGTTACCCAAGGATTTCTACTAGTCCTCGTCTTTTTACCTACTTGATACTCTGCTGCCTTCACTACTTCATCTCTCAAAGCTACCCATTCTTCTTCTACTGTATTTCTTTCCCCCATTCCTGCCATTTTTTCCCTTACGCTCTCCCTGAATCTCTGCACGACCTCTGGTTTAGTCAGTTTATCCAGGTCCCATCTCCTTAAATTCCCATCTTTTTGCAGTTTCTTTAGTTTTAATCTACAGTTCATAACCAATAGACTGTGGTCAGAGTCCACATCTGCCCTTGGAAAAGTCTTACAATTTAAAACCCGGTTCCTAAATCTCTGTCTTACCATTATATAATCTATCTGAAATCTGACAGTATCTCCAGGCTTCTTCCATGTATACAACGTTCTTTTATGATTCTAGAACCAAGTGTTAGCTATGATTAAGTTGTGCTCTGTTCAAAATTCTACCAGGCGGCTTCCTCTTTCATTTCTTAGCCCCAATCCATATTCACATACTACGTTTCCTTCTCTCCCTTTTCCTACTACCGAATTCCAGTCACGCATGACTATTAAATTTTCGTCTCCCTTCACTATCTGAATAATTTCTTTTATTTCATCATACATTTCTTCAATTTCTTCGTCATCTGCAGAACTAGTTGCCATATAAACTTGTACTACTGTAGTAGGCGTGGGCTTCGTGTCATTCTTGGCCACAATAATGCGTTCACTATGCTGTTTGTAGTAGTTTACCCGCATTCCTATTTTTTATTCATTATTAAACCTACTCCTGCATTACCCCTATTTGACTTTGTATTTATAACTCTGTATTCGCCTGACCAAAAGTCTTGTTCCTCCTGCCATCGAACATCACTAATTCCTGCTATATCTAACTTTAACCTATCCATTTCCCATTTTAAATTTTCTAACCTACCTGCCCGATTAAGGGATCTGACATTCCACGCTCCGATCCGTAGAACGCCAGTTTTCTTTCTCCTGATAACGACGTCCTCTTGAGTTGTCCCCGCCCGGAGATCCGAATGGGGGACTATTTTACCTCCGGAATATTTTACCCAAGAGGACGCCATCATCATTAACCATACAGTAAAGCTGCATGCCCTCGGGAAAAATTACGGCTGTAGTTTCCCCTTGCTTTCAACCGTTCGCAGTACTAGCACAGCAAGGCCGTTTTGGTTAGTGTTACAAGGCCAGATCAGTCAATCATCTAGACTGTTGCCCTTGCAACTACTGAAAAGGCTGCTGCCCCTCTTCAGGAACCACGCATTTGTCTGGCCTCTCAACAGATACCCCTCCATTGTGGTTGCACCTACGGTACGTCTATCTGTATCGCTGAGGCACGCAAGCCTCCCCACCAACGGCATGGTACATGGTTAATGGGGGGGGGGGGAGGGGGTGATAAAGTTTATTGAATTGAAAAGAATGTACGAGCCGATGATCCCTGGCCGTAATAGGCCAACAGAGATTGGAAATGGAGACCATTTTTAGCCATTCATGGATTTCATGTTTCTTAACAACGATACAGTGTTTATGGGTGAGAATGGGCCATGTCACTGGGCCACAATTGTTTCCTATTGGCTTGAAGAGCATTCTGGAAAATTCGAGCGAATGATTTGGCCACCCAGGTCACCCCACATGAACCCCATGGAACATTTATGGTATATAATGGAGAGGTCAGTTCGTACATAAAATACTGCACAGGCAACTCTTTCCCAGTTATGGACGGCTATAGAGACAACATGGCTCAGTATTTCTGAAGGGGACTTCCATCGACTTGTTGAGTCCATGCTACGTGGAGTTGATGAACTACCCCGGGAAAAAGAAGGTTCGGCTCGACATTAGGTGTCCCACCACTTTTGTCAACTGAGTGACGGATGCGCAACAGTCGACCCCCGGGCAGCATGCAGCCTGTGATTGGTTTCAGTCCGGCCCGCAGAAGAAATTCTTGGGAGAGAGAGAAGGTGCTCGCATTGTACACAGTCCATGACGCATTTTGGGATATTCGCCGTTCTGTTATTCACATTTTCCAGTTTGGTTTCTGTATAATACTGCCAGTGTATGTTAAGTTCAAATTGTTTAGACTTTTAAACACTTTAATGTGAACAAAGAAATAACCCGTGCTTCTCCGATCAGCCATCAACAGTTTTTCTGGAGAATTATTTAATAAGTGCTTGTAATAGTATTTGTGGATATTTCAAAAACTGCAGTGAAAAGTCTGTAGCTAAAAATCGTCAAGTTACTTCTAATTGCCCGTCGAATGGGAGTGTCTATCTCATTGCCATATTTTGTTTTTGTGTTCTTCGTCTCATTAACGTTAGTAAATAATAATTGACCATTGTGGACGTGTTAGAACACTGCAACTGATGAAACTGGAGGTAAGTATAATCAATTCACTGCAGCCAGTTTATCTTTCCCTGATGGAAATGAACGTTTGGCGTCATTGGCCGGGAGGCCCCTTACGGGGCAGGTCCGGCCGCCTTGGTGCAGGTCGTATTACGTTCGACGCCACATTGGGCGACCTCCGTGCCGGATGGGGATGAAATGATGATGATGACAACATAACACCCAGTCCCTGAGCGGAGAAAATCTCCGACCCAGCCGGAAATCGAACCCGGGCCCGTACGACGGCAATCCGTCACGCTGACCACTCAGCTACCGAGGCGGACATCTTTCCATGATGACGTGTCAGAACGCTTGGCACACCATCTTCAGAAAGTAAACACCAGAGCTGAATTGATGCATCGGATCATGAATAGTGGTGCCGTCATAAAATAACACACAATAATACCAGAAGAGCTAAGCATGATGTTGTCAGAAGAATTCGAAAGCACACTGAAATGGGAGGTGGATTTAATGAAAATCAAATATAAGCTTAATCGCTTGCGATTATCCTTCATATACAGATAGAAAAGTGCGGCAAGTGACTCAAATTCATCATAGTTCAGCCAGTTTGGACGAAATGTTTATACATTATGAACACAAACCTTTCTCGTGATTCAGTCTCTCCGTTGATGAAAACCGTATCAAAATCCCAAAGTAGCACCAGACGTTAGCCTTCGCTTACAGTAAAATGTGGCTGCGGACTTTAATTTACTATAGTGAAGTTACCTTGCCCAAATTGTGTGTAATCAAAAGGAAATTGTACAGAAGGGATTGAAAAGGACGTAGCAGCATGATTCTGGATCTGCAGCAACCAGTTGGCGTTAAGACTGTGTCCAGTGAGAGTGTACAGGGATACAAAGAAACATTGCAAAACTATGTTTTATATAGTAAGATACCGTGAGCAATTTGTATATGAACAAAAGTAAATTGTGGAACAGAATCAACCACACAAGTCAGCGCAATTGTTAAGATAATGACCTCATATTTGGCAGGATGGGATTTGCTCTGCCCGACCATACTGATAGACGTTTTCCGTGGTTTTCCTAACTCATTTCAGAAAAACTTCCGGATGCTTCCTTCAGCAATGGCACGGCATATCATCTGTCTTATCCTCGTAAAAATATATACACTGACAAAAGAAACAATCGCAACATCAAGAAGGAGTTGTGCGACATAAACGAAAGTTGGTAGGAATGTTTTTGCATTTGAAAGATGATGTATGTTCAAATATCGCGTCAGTTGCATCAAAGTGGCGCTAGTAGCTCTACTACGTGAATGCAAATGTGGTCTGGTTTAAGCAAACGCTGTAATGGTCGTGAGCGTCAGCCATCTTTGAGATTGGACGTGGTGAGTTGATGATAGTCTAGAATGCCTTAAAAAACGTAAAAATGACGCTATTATCAAAACCTCGAGGTCGTGTAAATAGGACTACGAGAAGCTGGATGTCGCGACTGCTAACTACAGAAAGACGGATGGAATGTAGCCTCTGTACATGATTGCTGGCATTGGTGGTCACGAAAGTGTGCTGTCGGGGCTCCGGACAGCCACTCGCACTACCGCGAGGGAAGACCAACGTGTTCGGCGTATGACTCCCGGAGCATCGTACTGTATCTGCAGAAGAAGTCTGAGCAGCAGCTGAAACCACAATGACACAACGCATTGTTACCAATCGGTTACTTTAAGGATAGCTCCAAACCAGGCGCCCTGTAGCGTGCACTCCGCTGACCCCAAACCACTGCGACTTCAGTGGAGTCAAGCTCATTGGAGGGCAGCGTGGACGTCTATTGTGTCTTCTTATGAAAGCTGGTTCTGCCTCGGTGCCAGTGATGGCCGTGTCTTAGTTAGAGGGTCAGTTGAGAGCCTGCAGCCAAGTGCTAGACACACAGGACCTATATCTGGAGTCTGAGGTGCGGTTTCGTATGACAACAGGAGCACTCTCATAGTCATCCCACTCACCCTGACTACAAATTTGTATGTCAGTCTGGTGATTCGACCTGTTGTGCTGCCATTCATGAAAAGGGTTGTTTTCCAATAGGATAACAGACACCCACATGACGCAGTTATACCCCAAATGCTCTGCAAAGTGTCGACATGCTGCCCTGGCCTGCTCGATCACCAGACCTGTCTCTAATGAAGCACGTGCGGCCCATCATTGGACGACAACTCCAGCATCATCCACACACACCATGAACCGTCTGGGTATTGACCGGCGAAGTGAAAGAAGCATGGAACCGCGTCCTACAATCTGACATCCAACACCTGTACGGCACAACACATTCACGTTTGCATGCCTGCATTCAACTTTTGGTGGATACACCTGTTATTAATGTACCAGCATTTCACATTTGCAATGGTTTCTCTGGTGCCACATTGGCCCGTGATCTTGTAACGTTAATCATTTACACATGTAACCTAAACAAATGTTGTTGTTGTTGTGGTCTTCAGTCCTGAGACTGGTTTGATGCAGCTCTCCATGCTACTCTATCCCGTGCAAGCTTTTTCATCTCCCAGTACCTACTGCAACCTACATCCTTCTGAATCTGCTTAGTGTATTCATCTCTTGGTCTCCCTCTACGATTTTTACCCTCCACGCTGCCCTCCAATACTAAATTGGTGATCCCTTGATGCCTCAGAACATGTCCTACCAACCGATCCCTTCTTCTGGTCAAGTTGTGCCACAAACTTCTCTTCTCCCCAATCCTATTCAATACTTCCTCATTAGTTATGTGATCTACCCATCTAATCTTCAGCATTCTTCTGTAGCACCACATTTCGAAAGCTTCTATTCTCTTCTTGTCCAAACTACGAGGGGCGTTCAGAAAGTAAGCTCCGATCGGTCGCGAAATGGAAACGACTATGAAAATCCGATAAAGCTTTGCACAGATGTGTTGGGTAGTGTCTCTAGTATAACCCCAGTTAGCATCACGTCGCTCTTCTCATTTCTGAGCTCGCAGTGAGTGCGTAAAGATGTCTAGAAAATAGTGTCTGCCGCCAAGTACGAGGGCCTGGTGAGAAATTTCGCCTGAAGCTATGCAGCTAACATTACATAACTGTCGTGCTGTTTCGTCTTCTCGACAATTCTCAGCCGCATTCTGCAGGGGCAATGAAGATGCTCCTGCATCGTTTTTAAATGGAAATGTTAGATTACCCACAATACAGTCCGCAATTGTCTCCCCCTGAATCTCTGGTCACATGAACCGCTGTCTTTGAAGACAACATTTTGACACAGACAACGAGGTGTAGGCCAGCGTGGAGAATTGGCGGAAAGCACTGGCGGCTGCCATCTATGATGAGGCTATTGAAAAGTTGGTACAACGCTATGACAAAAGTCTAAGTCAGAACGGCGACTACGTAGAGAAGTAGCTGAAAGGTGTAGCTAATTGTTACAAGTAAAACATTTCTGATGTTCACTATGGTTTCAATTTGGCAATCAATCGGAGCTTACTTTCTGAACAGGCCTCGTATTTATCGTCCATGTTTCACTTCCATACATGGCTATACTCCATACGAATACTTTCAGAATGTATTTCCAAAATTTCATTACTCTGTTTTCTGGTGGTTTTTTTTTCACCACTGTATATTCTACTGTTCAATCTATCCATTGAAGAAGCAGTGAGAGAAGTAAAAGAGAGGTTCAACAGTGGGATTAAAATACGGGGTGAAAGGATATCAGTGATAAGAATCGCAGATGACATTGCCATCCTCAGCGAAAGTAAAAAAGAATTACAGGTGCTAGTGAATGCAATGAACAGTCTAACAAGCACAGTATATACGCTGTGGGCAAACCGAAGAAAGACGAATGCAATAAGGACTATCAGACATAAATTACCAATAAACTTAACATCGAAATTGGTGGCCACGAAGTAGACGAAACCAAGGATCCTGCTACGGTGGAAGCGAAAAAACACACGACGGACGAGGCAGGGATGACATAAAGCGTAGACTAGCACATGCGAAGAGGGCATTCGTTGTAAAAGAAGTCTACTAGTATCAAATATAGGCTTTAATTTAAGGGAGAAATTTCTAAGAAGATACGTTTGGAGCCCAGCATTGTATGGTAGTGAATGATGCACTGTGGAAAAACACGAAAAGAAGGGAATCGAAATGTCAGTGTGATGCTATAGAAGGGTGATGAAAATCAAATGGGCTGATAAGACAAAAAATGAAGATGTTTGCAGAATCGCCAAACACTTGTAAGAAAAGGTGAGGATGATAGGACATGTGTTTAGACGTCAAGGAATAACTTCTATGGTACCAGAAGGAGCTCTACAGGATTTAAACTCTGCGGGGAGACAGAGATTGAAATATATTCAACTCATAATTTAGGACGTATACTGATAAGCAAAATCAATACGATTGCTGTCTACCGCGACGTTGGAAGTCGGCTGGCGGCTTTGCGGGCACGTGACGTGGTAGCAAAAGTAGACACGGACGGGGGATCACCCTAGCGAGGGTATGGGCTGCAAATGGGAAAATCCATCGAGAGAAGCGACTTTGACATATGGCAGATTGTTAGTACGCAGAGCCTGTGAACTAGTATGTCGGAAACAGCGAAGCCTATCGAATGTTCACGTGCTACTGTCATTAGCATCTAACGGACAGAAGTAGGACATTAGTCGTTAAATGGCTGGACGTCTACGACTCTTCACAAAATGGGGGATTCGGAGGCTCTGTAATGCAGGAGAGATGGTGACCTGTGGCATATCTGCCGAAAGAGCAGAATGATGGAGCACGCACAAGTGCTTCGGAGCACACCGTTCATTGTACAGGGTGATTCAAAAAGAATACCACAACTTTAGGAATTTAAAACTCTGCAACGACAAAAGGCAGAGCTAAGCACTATCTGTCGGCGAATTAAGGGAGCTATAAAGTTTCATTTAGTTGTACATTTGTTCGCTTGAGGCGCTGTTGACTAGGCGTCAGCGTCAGTTGATGCTAAGATGGCGACCGCTCAACAGAAAGCTTTTTGTGTTATTGAGTACGGCAGAAGTGAATCGACGACAGTTGTTCAGCATGCATTTCGAACGAAGCATGGTGTTAAACCTCCTGATAGGTGGTGTATTAAACGTTGGTATAAACAGTTTACAGAGAATGGGTGTTTGTGCAAAGGGAAAAGTTCTGGATGGCCGAGAACGAGTGATGAAAACGTAGCACGCATCCAGCAAGCATTTGTTCGCAGCCCAGGAAAATCGACTCGCAGAGCTAGCAGAGAGTTGCAAATTCCACAATCAACTGTATGGAGAGTCCTGCGAAAAAGGTTAGTTATGAAACCTTATCGTCTGAAATTGGTTCAAGCACTCTCTGCAGCTGATAAGATTAAAAGAATCGATTTCTGTGATTTTATCCTTGCTCAAATAGAAACAGATGAATCTCTCGTTTCAAAGTTTGTGTTTAGTGATGAAGCAACTTTCCACACTAACGGGAAAATCAACCGTCACAATGTCTGTATACGGGGCACTGAGAATCCGCGGGAAACAACCCAGTATGAACGTGACTCGCCTAAGGTGAACGTTTTCTGTTCCATTTCAGCCAATAAAGTTTTTGGTCCCTTTTTCTTCGAAGGTGCTACTGTAACTGGACTACAGTATCTGGAGATGTTAGAGAATTGGCTGTTCCCTCAGCTCGAACAAGAAGCACAACAATTCATATTTCAGCAGGATGGAGCGCCACCACATTGTCACTTATCTGTCCGTAACTACCTGAATGTCAACTACCCGAGGCGATGGATCGGCAGCCAGGCAGCCCGTGACAGAGCACTTCATCACTGGCCTCCAAGAAGCCCTGATCTTACCCCCTGCGATTTTTTCTTATGGGGGTATGTTAAGGATATGGTGTTTCGGCCACCTCTCCCAGCCACCATTGATGATTTGAAACGAGAAATAACAGCAGCTATCCAAACTGTTATGCCTGATATGCTACAGAGAGTGTGGAACGAGTTGGAGTATCGGGTTGATATTGCTCGAGTGTCTGGAGGGGGCCATATTGAACATCTCTGAACTTGTTTTTGAGTGACAAAAAAAACCTTTTTAAATACTCTTTGTAATGATGTATAACAGAAGGTTATATTATGTTTCTTTCATTAAATACACATTTTTAAAGTTGTGGTATTCTTTTTGAATCACCCTGTACATTGTTGAACGTGGATCTCCGCAGCAGACCACCCCTACGTGTTCACATGTTGGCCCAACGACACCGTCAACTACGACTGCAGTGGGCAGGCTACCAAAGGGATTTCACCGTCGATCAATGGAAATGTCTCGGCTCTTTGGGTAAATCACAATGTTGCTTCATTGCGTCGATGGTTGTCTCCACAAACGCCTTCATCAAGATGATCAGTGGCTCGAAATGTGCAGTGCGCCGCGGACGGAGGCTTGTAGGAGCAGTGTTATGCTACGGGAGACATGCTTTGCGCTTGCATGGTACCTGTGGTAGTAATCGAAGAGCCGGCCGGAGTGGCCGTGCGGTTCTAGGCGCTACAGTCTGGAGCCGAGCGACCGCTACGGTCGCAGGTTCGAATCCTGCCTAGGGCATGGATGTGTGTGATGTCATTAGGTTAGTTAGGTTTAAGTAGTTCTAAGTTCTAGGCGACTGATGACCTCAGAAGTTAAGTCGCATAGTGCTCAGAACCATTTCTGAGTAATCGAAGACACGCTGACGGCTGCGGACCACTTGCATCCCTTCACGCTTGTTGTCTTCCTCGACGGCGATGTCATCTTTCAGCATTATAATTTTCCGTAGCTCAGAGCCAGAACCATGCACCATTGGTCTGAGGAGCATTATAGCGATCTCACGTTGATGTTTCGGCGATTAAATTTCCCTGATTTAAATCCTGTGGACCAGATCTGGGTCGCCATTGGGCGCCATCACTGAGTACGCAAATCGGCGGTCCGTCATTTATGGAAATTACATGACCTGTGCGCAAACAACTAATGCCATATACCTCCACAAATCTACCAAGAAACTGTCGGATACTTGATAAACAGAATCAGTGGTGTATTTCGTTCCAAAGACGGAGATACAAGCTACTTATTCAGAAGGTGGTCATAATGTTTTGGTTCATCAATGTACGGTGCAACTGCTACTCTGAAGATGCTGGTACAGGAGAGGATACGTAGCGGGCTGCTTGAAACCAGTCAGAAGACTGGTGAGCAAAAAAAGTTGCATTTCAGGTATTTATTTTCATTGTACAAGGGTTGCAACTTAAATAGCGGCAACTATTTATTCACAACCAGTACAAAAGAGTTACATGATTCCACCTGTTACTGTCCTTCAAAGTAGTCACCAGCGTTGCGTAGAACCCGTTGCTAGCGATATCGAAGGCGTAGTATACCGTTAGCAGAGCCTGTTCTGTTGATGGTGCGAATGGAGCGGTCTATAGCCTATCGAATCTCTGGAATAGTTCTGAAGCGAATGCCACATCACTGGCACAAAGCTGGTGACTACTTTGAACGACAGAAACAGGTGCAAACATGTAACTCTTTTGTATCGGTTGTGAATAAATAGTTTCCACTATTTAAGTTCCAACCCTCGTTTTATGATGACAAACCCTATATCATTGTGAGATGATACCTGTATGAACAAATAACTTAAGGGGCTCCGGAACGCCCTATACTTGCAATGTTTAAATAACGCTTATAAATTACATCTTTCCTCACAAAGTATTTGAGGTAGGAAGTTGAACTTTTTACAGATTATGTATTGTAATATGGGCTACAACTTAACACAGGGATTTTACAAAATTTTATTTCAGTTATTAAAGATGATTTTTTTTTCAATTGTAATGAAAATTCACAACATTTTTTTGCAATTTTTTATTTATATATTCAAAAATATACAGTTTTTTGGAAAAAGGCTGTGTTGAATTATGCAGAAGGTACTGTGTAACATTTACTGAAAGTTTGATACAAATATGTTTGGAAGATCCTTAGAAAACATGTAATTAGTATGAGAAAATAAAAGTTTTGGGAATCGAGCGACAAAGATTGGATTAACTTTTTAGTGCATTCCAGGTCCATAGGATGGATTATCTTTATCCTCTGCAAACTCCTCCTCCAGCTTCCTCTTGTTCCTCCTCCTGTTTACTCTTGCTTGTATTTCTAGACTCTTTACAGCCCTGTCTGCAGCCCGAAGGCGTTCCTTGTCTAAAGCAAGCATCGCTCGTTGTTGTGTTCGTAGATTTTGCTACCATTTTCTTCAGTTGCAGTTACTGCAACACTGTTCCAAAAGGTGGTCATGTATGAACACTTATCACATTTCAGTTGTATTCACTAGCAAGTCCTACGTGCTTTATTATGGAGAGTTCCAGACCAACTTCACTACAATGAATACATCTTACACAGTATGAAAAAATTCCTTTGAGAACCGACATATCAAATATTTCATTCACTTCCGATTCGCCCATAAAACATTCATAGTTTTCACTCATTGAACCAAGCTTCTTCTGTGAAGTATTTTCTTTCCCACTTTGACTGCTATGGGCAGGTGTACTTGAGAGGTTAGGTTCACTCACTTGGTTATCGTCTTTATTGTTTACAGTAATAACACATACCTTTGGCTTTCCAACATTTCTCCTTTTCTTAAAAGCCTTCAGAGGATTTCTGATAACTTTACTTTTACTCATTATTATACTTCAACAAAACAGAGACTCAAGAAACAGAATTAATTACGAATATTTTCGAGATAACGACAGAGTAAATAAACATGAAACAATCGACAATCACACCAGCGATATATATTGACCCATCACAGGTTAGCCACAACACATACTTTATCTCACATCACTAAAATGTACCTGATGAACACGGACGTTAATAATAACACCGTTTGGCAGCAGTTTAACAGCGCCACAGTGGGTCACGCCCATGTAGAACGCATTTCAAAAAAAATTTAAAAATAGTTGTAGTCTTCGGAATTGAATAAATTATATATCTATTAAAAGGTAATAGTCTGCAGATTCAGAAAACGCAAAAAAGTAAAAATTGAACTTCTCATGATTTTGAGCCTTTCCGGAGCCCCTTAATACCCTTCGTAGATGTGGAAAATTCATCCTTCTAAATGGCATCAAATAGAAACAGTATACTGGGCATTGGAAAGCGAGCTTTACAAATCAAACATGATTATTTCAGGAATGGGGAGAGGTAAAAGGGTGCGGCTTGCTGCGTGATGTTCGCAAAGGCCTATAAGGCCTATAGTTTCTTTTTTTTTTCATTTTCAGGTTTGTTAGTAACGAAAACGGATTCCGCCCAGCAGAAAGCACAGCGTGTGGTATGGTTGATAGGGACCGAATCTGATACCCAGGTAAGCAAGCGTAACTTCCGGACGCATTACAGAAACACTCCGCGATCTGTCCGACCATCAGATAGTGGTACAAATAGCTCAAGGGATCAGAAAGTGTCATCAAGAGGACGAGTTTTAGGCGTCCGAGAGCGAGTGATTCAGATGCAGAACTGGAGCAAGAGACATTTATCTGGGACACAACCAAATCGTTCTGTCAAGCATCTCGACAGTCGCATCTCTGTTTTGTTTTTATTTATCTGCTGCTGCCATTTACAAATGACCTGCCACCTAGATACTAACGCAGTTCGTATACTCACGACATCAAATTGTACTTATATAGTATGTGAAACTTACAGGGTGTTTCAAAAATGACTGGTATATTTGAAACGGCAATAAAAACTAAACGAGCAGCGATAGAAACACACCGTTTGTTGCAATATGCTTGGGACAACAGTACATTTTCAGGCGGACAAACTTTCGAAATTACAGTAGTTACAATTTTCAACAACAGATGGCGCTGCATGTGATGTGAAAGATATAGAAGACAACGCAGTCTGTAGGTGCGCCATTCTGTACGTCGTCTTTCTGCTGTAAGCGTGTGCTGTTCACAAAGTGCAAGTGTGCTGTAGACAACATGGTTTATTCCATAGAACCGAGGATTTTTCTGGTGTTGGAATTCCACCGCCTAGAACACAGTGTTCTTGCAACAAGACGAAGTTTTCAACGGAGGTTTAATGTAACCAAAGGACCGAAAAGCGATACAATAAAGGATCTGTTTGAAAAATTTCAACGGACTGGGAACGTGACGGATGAACGTACTGGAAAGGTAGGGCGACCGCGTACGGCAACCACAGAGGGCAACGCGCAGCTAGTGCAGCAGGTGATCCAACAGCGGCCTCGGGTTTCCGTTCGCCGTGTTGCAGCTGCGGTCCAAATGACGCCAACGTCCACGTATCGTCTCATGTGCCAGAGTTTACACCTCTATCCATACAAAATTCAAACACGGCAACCCCTCAGTGCCGCTACCATTGCTGCACGAGAGACATTCGCTAACGATATAGTGCACAGGATTGATGACGGCGATATGCGTGTGGGCAGCATTTGGTTTACTGACGAAGCTTATTTTTACCTGGACGGCTTCGTCAATAAACAGAACTGGCGCATATGGGGAACCGAAAAGCCCCATGTTGCAGTCCCATCGTCCCTGCATCCTCAAAAAGTACTGGTCTGGGCCGCCATTTCTTCCAAAGGAATCATTGGCCCATTTTTCAGATCCGAAACGATTACTGCATCACGCTATCTGGACATTCTTCGTGAATTTGTGGCGGTACAAACTGCCTTAGACGACACTGCGAACACCTCGTGGTTTATGCAAGATGGTGCCCGGCGACATCGCACGGCCGACGTCTTTAATTTCCTGAATGAACATTTCGATGATCGTGTGATTGCTTTGGGCTATCCGAAACATACAGGAGGCGGCGTGGATTGGCCTCCCTATTCGCCAGACATGAACCCCTGTGACTTCTTTCTGTGGGGACACTTGAAAGACCAGGTGTACCGCCAGAATCCAGAAACAATTGAACAGCTGAAGCAGTACATCTCATCTGCATGTGAAGCCATTCCGCCAGACACGTTGTCAAAGGTTTCGGGCAATTTCATTCAGAGACTACGCCATATTATTGCTACGCATGGTGGATATGTGGAAAATATCGTACTATAGAGTTTCCCAGACCGCAGCGCCATCTGTTGTTGAAAATTGTAACTACTGTAATTTCGAAAGTTTGTCCGCCTGAAAATGTACTGTTGTCCCAAGCATATTGCAACAAACGGTGTATTTCTATCGCTGCTCGTTTAGTTTTCATTGCCGTTTCAAAGATACTGGTCATTTTTGAAACACCCTGTATTTGATATTTATTATTTGAAACAATGATAAATAATATTGCAACTTTAAATACTTACGGGCTTAAAAGTAATTAAGACACGAAAAATATTAAAATTATTGGCCTATGAATAGAAGATAGGAGGAGCAGGAGTACGTTAGTGTTTAACGTCCCGTCGACAACGAGGTCATTAGAGACGGAACACGAACTCGGATTAGGGAAGGATGGAGAAGGAAAGCGGCAATGCCCTTTCTAATTAACCATCCTGGCATTTGCCTTGAGCAATTTAGGGAAAACACGGAAAACCTAAAACAGGATGGCCGGGCGCGGTTTGAACCGTCGTCCTCCCGAACGCGAGAGAAGATACAAATTTACGAGGATGGAAAGAGTTTATGACATATTATCACTTTATGACACATTATAAATTCGGTAAAAGTTTCTAAAATCGCAACTAGCACTAACAACTGAGCGCAGGTTGCTACAAAAGAGACTGAAGCTTCGTACATACAACCCAATTGCACTTCAACTGGTGACAAGCCAAAGCGCAAAGCATTTGCAATTGAAATCCTCAGTCGCAGCAACGAAGATCCAAGCTATCTGAAAAAGGTGATGCTCACGGACAAAGCTTGCTTTCATCTGTCCATGAAGGCAAACCGACATAATTTGAGGATCTGGGGCTCTGTGTGTGTGTGTGTGTGTGTGTGTGCGTGTGTGTGTGTGTGAATTCCTAAGGGACCAAATTGCTGAGATTATCGGTCCCTAGACTTACACACTACTTAAACTAACTTTTAACTTACGGTAAGGACAACACACAGACCCATTCCCGAGGGAGGACACGAACCTCCGGCGAGAGGGACTTCGCAGTCCGTGACATGGCGCCTCAAACCGCGCGGCCATTCCCCGCGGCCTGGGGTTCTGAGACCTCCACTTCAGCACGGAAATTGTGCTCGTCCAAAGCTAAATGTGTGATGTGGTCTCCTTCATAACCGAGTCGTGGGACTGTTCTTTGTTGAAGAACTGTAACCTGGCATGATGCTGCAGCAGGACAGCCTCTCCTCACCGGGCCTCGGTCGTTAGCAGCATTTGAAAAAGTTAACGCAGAACAGGGAATCAGCGATCATAAAGCGGTTACGGCATCATGATTTCAGCCGTAAATAGGAATATTAAAAAGGGTAGGAAGATTTTTCTGTTTAGAAAAAGTGACAAAAAGCAGATTTCAGAGTACCTGTTGGCTCAACACAAAAGTTTTGTCTCAAGTACAGATAGTGTTGAGGATCAGTGGACAAAGTTCAAAGCCGTCGTACATAATGCGTTAGATGAGTATGTGCCAAGCAAGATCGTAAGAGATGGAAAAGAGCCACCGTGGTACAACAACCGAGTTAGAAAACTGCTGCGGAAGCAAAGGGAACTTCACAGCAAACATAAACATAGCCAAAGCCTTGCAGACAAACAAAAATTGCGCGAAGCGAAATGTAGTGTGAGGAGGGCTATGCGAGAGGCGTTCAATGAATTCGAAAGTAAAGTTCTATGTACTGACTTGGCAGAAAATCCTAAGAAATTTTGGTCCTATGTCAAAGCGGTAGGTGAATCAAAACAAAATGTCCAGACACTCTGTGACCAAAATGGTACTGAAACAGAGGATGACAGACTAAAGGCCGAAATACTAAATGTCTTTTTCCAAAGTTGTTTCACAGAGGAAGATTGCACTGTAGTTCCTTCTCTAGATTGTCGCACAGATGACAAAATGGTAGATATCGAAATAGACGACAGAGGGATAGAGAAACAATTAAAATCGCTCAAAAGAGGAAAGGCCTCTGGACCTGATGGGATACCAGTTCAATTTTACACAGAGTACGCAAAGGAACTTGCCCCCCTTCTTGCAGCGGTGTACCGTAGGTCTCTAGAAGAGCGTAGCGTTCCAAAGGATTGGAAAAGGGCACAGGTCATCCCCGTTTTCAAGAAGGGACGTCGAGCAGATGTGCAGAACTATAGACCTATATCTCTAACGTCGATCAGTTGTAGAATTTTGGAACACGTATTGTGTTCGAGTATAATGACTTTTCTGGAGACTAGAAATCTACTCTGTAGGAATCAGCATGCGTTTCGAAAAAGACGGTCATGTGAAACCCAGCTCGCGCTATTCGTCCACGAGACTCAGAGGGCCATAGACACGGGTTCACAGGCAGATGCCGTGTTTCTTGACTTCCGCAAGGCGTTCGATACAGTTCCCCACAGTCGTTTAATGAACAAAGTAAGAGCATATGGACTATCACACCAATTGTGTGATTGGATTGAGGAGTTCCTAGATAACAGGACGCAGCATGTCATTCTCAATGGAGAGAAGTCTTCCGAAGTAAGAGTGATTTCAGGTGTGCCGCAGGGGAGTGTCATAGGACCGTTGCTATTCACAATATACATAAATGACCTTGTGGATGACAAAAAAATGGTTCAAATGGCTCTGAGCACTATGGGACTTAACATCTATGGTCATCAGTCCCCTAGAACTTAGAACTACTTAAACCTAACTAACCTAAGGACAGCACACAACACCCAGCCATCACGAGGCAGAGAAAATCCCTAACCCCGCCGGGAATCGAACCCGGGAACCCGGGCGTGGGAAGCGAGAACGCTACCGCACGACCACGAGATGCGGGCTTGTGGATGACATCGGAAGTTCACTGAGGCTTTTTGCAGATGCTGCTGTGGTGTATCGAGAGGTTGTAACAATGGAAAATTGTACTGAAATGCAGGAGGATCTGCAGCGAATTGACGCATGGTGCAGGGAATGGCAATTGATTCTCAATGTAGACAAGTGTAATGTGCTGCGAATACACAGAAAGATAGATCCTTTATCATTTAGCTACAAAATAGCAGGTCAGCAACTGGAAGCAGTTAATACCATAAATTATCTGGGAGTACGCATTAGGAGTGATTTAAAATGGAATGATCATATAATGTTGATCGTCGCTAAAGCAGATGCCAGACTGAGATTCATTGGAAGAATCCTAAGGAAATGCAATCCGAAAACAAAGGAAGTAGGTTACAGTACGCTTGTTCGCCCACTGCTTGAATACTGCTCAGCAGTGTGGGATCCGTACCAGATAGGGTTGATAGAAGATATAGAGAAGATCCAACGGAGAGCAGCGCGCTTCGTTACAGGATCATTTAGTAATCGCGAAAGCGTTACGGAGATGATAGATAAACTCCAGTGGAAGACTCTGCAGGAGAGACGCTCAGTAGCTCGGTACGGGCTTTTGTCAAAGTTTCGAGAACATACCTTCACCGAAGAGTCAAGCAGTATATTGCTCCCACCTACGTATATCTCGCGAAGAGACCATGAGGATAAACTCAGAGAGATTAGAGCCCACACAGAGGCATACCGACAATCCTTCTTTCCACGAACAATACGAGACTGGAATAGAAGGGAGAACCGATAGAGGTACGCAAGGTACCCTCCGCCACACACAGTCAGGTGGCTTGCGGAGTATGGATGTAGATGTAGATGTAGATTGCGGAAATTTCCATACCGTCAGTTTGGAAGAGGAGGATCCATTTCCGGGCCCGCAATGTCTCCAGAAATAACCTCGTTAGATTTTTTTGGGATTGAGGCAGGCACACTTTGTGAAGGAAGCTGTCTACCAGACCCCGGCGCGGGACCTGCAGGAACTGCGAGCTCGCATCAAAACAGCAACTGCCTGCGTTAATGAGGACATGTTAGGCCGGACATGTGAGGAAATAGAATACGTAGATATCCTACGTGCTACATCGGACTCTGTTAAGTGGCTGTTTAAGCTTTAGGTGTATGTGAACATTATGCCGCAAAATATATCTTCCTGCGGCGGACACCGTTGAGATAGGGGTAACAGGGGGGTCATGCTACGTTCCTTTCTGTGAAACGCCTTTCTTAAGGAAAAACGTTAACCATAGAGAGACTGAGCCGTGAGGAATAGCCAGTCAGCAGTGATACTGAGACGCCGTTTTTTGATGTGCTCCGTAAGACGTAACTACACTACTGGCCATTAAAATTGCTACACCAAGAAGAAATGCAGATGATAAACGGGTATTCATTGGGCAAATATATTATACTAGACCTGACATGTGATTAAATTTTCACTCAGTTTTGGTGCATAGATCCTGAGAAATCAGTACCCAGAAAAACGACGTCTGTCCGTAATAATGGCCTTGATACGCCTGGGCATTGAGTCAAACAGAGCTTGGATGGCGTGTACAGGTACAGCTGTCCATGCAGCCTCAACACGATACCATATTTCATCAAGAGTAGTGACTGGTGTATTGTGACGAGGCAGTTGCTCGTCCACCATTGACCAGACGTTTTCAATTGGTGAGAGATCTGGAGAATGTGCTGGCCAGGGCAGCAGTCGAACAGTTTCTGTATCGAGAAAGGCCCAAACAGGACCTGAAACATACGGTCGTGCATTATCTTGCTGAAATGTAGGGTTACGCAGGGATCGAATGAATGGTAGAGCCACTGGTCGTAACACATCTGAAATGTAACGTCCACTGTTCAAAGTGCCGTCAATGCGAACAAGAGGTGACCGAGACGTGTAACCAATGGCACTCCATACCATCACGCCGGGTGATGACGAATACACGCTTTCAATGTGCGTTCACCGCTATGTCTCCAAGCACGGATGCGACCATCATGATGCTTTAAAGGGAACCTGGATTCATCCGAAAAAATGACGTTTTGCCATTCGTGTACCCAGGTTCGTCGTTGAGTACACCATCGCAGGCGCTCCTGTCTGTGATGCAGCGTCAAGGGTAACCGCAGCCATGGTCTCCGAGCTGATAGTCCATGCTGCTGCAAACGTCGAACTGTTCGTGCAGATGGTTGTTGTCTTGCAAACGTCCCCATCTATTGACTCAGGGATCGAGACGTGGCTGCACGATCCTTTACAGCCATGCGGATAAGATGCCTGTCATCTCGACTGCTAGTGATACGAGGCCGTTGGGATCCAGCACGGCGCTCCGTATTACCCTTCTGAACCCACCGATTCCATATTCTGCTAACAGTCATTGGATCTAGACCAACGCGAGCAGCAATGTCGCGATACGACAAACCGCAATCGCGATAGGCTACAATCCGACCTTTCTCAAAGTCGGAAACGTGATGGTACGCGTTTTTCCTCCTTACACGGGGCATCACAACAACGTTTCAGCAGGCAACGCCGGTCAACTGCTGTTTGTGTATGAGAAATCGGTTGGAAACTTTCCTCATGTCAGCACGTTGTAGGTGTCACCACCGGCGCCAGCCTTGTGTGAATGCTCTGAAAAGCTAATCATTTGCATATCACAGCATCTTCTTCCTGTCGGTTAAATTTCGCATCTGTAGCACGTCAACTTCGTGGTGTAGGAATTTTAATGGCTAGTAGTGTAGTTGTGCTAACATAATATAAGAAGAATACGTTTATGATGTAAGAATTTAGAAGCATATATCCCTAGGGGAAAGACAACCTACAGGAAAATTAAGGCGGACTTTGGAGAAAAGAGAACAACATGTATGAATGTCAAGTTCACAGATGAAATACCAGTCCTAAGCAAAGAAGGGGAAGGTAAAAGGTGAAAGGAGTACATAGAAAGTCTATACAAGATGTACTTGAGGCCAGTATTACAGATATGGAAGAGGACATAGCAGAAGATGAGATAGAAGATATGATACTGCGAGCAAAATTTGACAGGGCACTGAAAGGCGTAAGTCGAAACAATGCCCCGGGAATAGATGATAATCCGCTAGAACTACTGGTAGTCTTAGGAGAGCCAGCCAAGATAAAACTCTTCCATTTGGTGAGCAAGTCGTATGAAACAGAATTCAAAAAGAATATAATGATTCTAATTCCAAAGAAAGTAGGTGCAGCAGCTGTTAATATTACAGAACTATTAGATTAATAAGTCATTGTTGCAAAATACTAACACGAATTCTTTACAGAAAAAGGAAAAACTGGTAGAAGCCGACCGCGGGGAAAGATCATTTGGGATACCGGAGAAACGCTGGAACACGCGAGGCAATACTGTCCCTACCATGGATCATAGAGAAAAGGCAAACCTACTTTTATAGCATTTGTAGACTTAAGGAAAGCTTTTGACGATGATGACTGGAATACTCTCTTTGAAATTCTGAAGGTAGTAGGGCTAAAATACAGGGAGCGAAATGCTATCTACAACTTGTACAGATACCAGACTGGGTGAGAGATATGAAAGGGAAGCAGTGGTTGAGAAGGGAGTAAGACAGGGTTGTAGCCTATCTCCTATGTTATTCAATCTGTACATTGAACAAGAAGTAAAGGAAATAAAAGAAAAATTTGGAATAGGAATTATAGCCCAGAGAGGAGAAAACCCCAGGGAGAATGGAGACCCAGAGAGAAGAAATAAAAACTTTGAGGTTTGCCGATGACACTGTAATTATGTACGAGACAGCACAGGACTTGGAAGAGCAGTTGAACGGAACAGTCAGGCTTTAGAAAGGAGGATATAAGATGAACACCAACAAAAGGAAAACAGTAATACTGAATGTAATCCAATTATGTTAGGTGATGCCGGGGGAATTACATTAGGGAACGAGACACTTAAAGTAGTAGGTGAGTGTTGCTATTTGGGCAGCAAAATAACTGATGAAGGTGGAAGTAGAGAGGACATGAAATTTCTGAAGAAATTTGTCGACTTAAAAGAATAGATTTGCCAGGAAGTCTTTTCTGAAAGTACTTGCATGGAGTGTAGCCACGTGCGGCAGTGAAACATGGACAATAAACAGTTTAGAGAACAAGAGAACAATCTTTTAAATATGGTCCTACCGAAGAATGCTGAATATTAGTGGGTAGATCACGTAACTAATGAGGAAGTACTGAACAGAATTTGAGAGCAAAGAAATTTGTGGCACAACCTGACTGGAAGAAGGGATTGGTTGGTAGGGCATAATCTGATGCGTCAAGGGATCACCAATTTAGTACTGGAGGGAAGCGTGGAGGGTTAAAATCGTAGAGGGAAACCAAGAGATGAATACAGTAAGCAGATTCAGAAAGATGTAGGTTTCAGTAGTTACTCGGAGATGAAGAGACCTGCACAGGATAGGATGGAGAGCTGCATAAAACCAGTCTTCGGACCGAAGACCACAACAAACAACGTTTATTAATTCTTCTACATGAAGAAATCATCTCTAGTAATTATTAATAGTGGTTGCAAGACTTCACAGGCTAAATTATGGTGATGCAACGATTGAACTACTGCTTCAATCAAGCGTAATAAGGAGGTCGAGTAGGATACCATTTTAACCAGAGACGTGACGAATTTGCAGAAGTGCTATTGACACTATTTCTTCAACTGCATTGCTCATAACAAAGACACATGTTGTAATTCTGGTGGATAAAATACAGCACATTATATAAAGGTTTGTCAGAAATAAAATGTTTAGTTAAAAAGCACCTTGTGCATATGACCATATCTGTGTACGTCTGTACAGTCTGTGTACCAAGTCAAACATAGATCGCTCCTTCTGATTTCTCAACATGATACTATTCAGTCATTTTATTTAAATCCCACATTAAGATTTATCAGTGCTGGGTGTAACAGGAGTAACAGTGACTGCAATGTTATAGTCAATTTAATGAGACAGCGTATTACAGATTTTTTATGGGTCGCACTGTCGTAGCGCTTGAGTAAAATTTACTTGAATAAGGACAAGTTCTTAACTTTTCAAGAGTATTTTAATTTTATTCAAATGACAAGTATTATCTCTACATGTTTTCTGAAAAGGTTAAAATTAATGAAAGAAAGTAGATAAATACATATTTAGTTTCGTTCTGTTTCTAAAATGAAAGTTTTAACTTCGTTAAAACACAACTTAAATAACTGCTCCAAGTTGAATGAACAGATTTAGCTTCCAAATTTCGTTCCTTCATAACTTGGCGACAGCATGTGGCGAATAGCAGGAGGAATTTCTCAAGATGAGTTTACTCACGGTTTCTGTTCCAGTTGGGAGTGCAGTCACCATGTTCGAGAAGAAAACAAACTACCAAACGATAATTCAAGGTAAACAGTGAAGTGCAGTGAATACGTTGTTGCTAAACACAACGATCGAACAGTCTGTGTACTAAACACTTCAGGTGAGTACAGTATTCACCTCAAGGTGGCCAGAAGACTCTGCGCCGAACTGTCGTGGCAGAAAGTTACAGACATCCGACAGTTCTCCCGAAATTTTCTGGAAAAATTCTACGGTTCTCTGTATAGCAATAGGTACAGTTTTGTCTGCTGCCATGGCCTGATAATTTGGAAGTTGCCTCATAACCAAAATCATCTTATAAAACATTTAATTATCACCTTCTCTCGATTCATTTAACATTGTCTCGTAAAACTGAAGCTTACAATCAGCATCGTCTTCTAGTAGCTCATTTATGAGACGAGGTATGTAATGCATGAGTTTGGGCTTACGTAAAATTGTTCGCACAGACGTTCTAGAAATATCCTGTACGAAAGATAGCCTATAGTTGACTTTCTACGGCTCTGGATAACCGATTGTAAAACTTTAAACTTAGTTTCATCCCTTGTTAATGGCCTACCTGATCCATGGCAAACCGGTGCAGCTCCATTTTTCTCAAAACATTTTGCTGAAATTTAGACAGCCTTCCTTGTAAGTGAAACAGTTTTGAAATTATTATTCGACTCGTTGATTATTAACTAGCTGACAAATCCGGCATTTTCCAGGTATTCATTTTCCCAATTTTCTATCAGAAACGAACTGTTTGTAATGAAGCGACGAAAAAATTTTAATTACGTGTATTCTTAAAAACACCTCTGAAGTTATGAACCAGTCGTACTAAGAAATATGTATAATGTACAACTGTACAAGTACATACCCAAATTAAGAAACATCATCCCGGACAGTTTCTTTAACTTGGGCGCAGCTGCTTCGTGTGGCTACAACGTGATTTTGTAAACTTCTCTATGGCAACGCCTCTTCATAGCTCTATAGGCGGCTATTGTTTTCGCCTGCTGGCGTTCGCGTTTCGCAGTTGAACGCTGTCAAAAGCGCTTCCAGGTGTCAAGGATTTTCTTACTTTGACTCGACTGTATGAGTCTCTTAGAAGAATAAATGTATTAAAATTTCATGCATGAAGCGACAATTTTTCACGCATCTCAGTGTTTATGACGTCATATCTCCTGATCTAGTATCATACAATGATATAATTTTGTAGTTACATTCCGTAGGTATGTGAATACTGACTGCAAAACGCGTTGCGAATAGAGTAAGTAGTAAAGAAGTAATAAATTTAAACGTCATGAACAGTGCGGCAGTTTTTCACCCGTCTCACTGTTTATGACGTCATATCTTCTTAAATGTGCGTGGTATCATGATATACTGCCGTACGTGCGTTTAGCAGGGTATGTTGATACTGTATGCGAAAGATTTTGCGAATACAATTAGTAGGACAGAAGTAATACATTTAAACGTCATGACTGAGGCGGCAGTTCTTCTCACGCATCTTATATGCTTTAGAAACGTGGTAAAAATGGGTATAATATACTTCTTGGCCTGCTCCGGTTTTCCTTTTAAGTCGTTAGTCTTTCGAATGACTTCTTCTCGGTGGGGTAACCCAGACTCGATATGCAGGGAGGGCCAAAAGTCACTACCCAACGTAACTCATTGAAAACATTAAAGCAATGTTATTTGTTTGTGGTAATTATAGACACAACACCAGAGTGCACTTTTATATTTTTCAGATAATTATTGATAGAAACATCAGAGTGCACTGCTAATAAATCAAACATCTCTGACATTCATCGTTGACTTATAGCGTCCCCAGTGCTATATTCCAAAAATACTTAAAAAACAGTATTTATAAAGAAGAGACAATTAAAAATTGAATAATATATTTTTATCATGTAGCCATAAAACAATAATTTCTCTGTCGAGAAATGCAAAGAAATGCAATGCAAAGAAATATAACAAGGTGATCTAAAGAGACGACAAGATACGCTATTTTGTTAATTTTTTAGTCGTCTTCACTTCCTCTCTTGTCCTGATTGTGTGTAGACGGACATCTTGCGAGTGCTGGCAAATGTAAGCATATTTGAATGAGTTAAGCAAATAATATATTCATTTAATATTATTGTGCACTTTTAATTTGTAAGAGGTGATCCCGATTTCATGTCCGCCTTCCTTGAATTAACCTGCATCAAAGTAATTTACAGTTCAACAATCGCAGCGCCCGATGCAGCCAACGACGCCATTACGTGGCGATATTAACTTATGAAAAATTAGCGGAAGCGGAAAACTCACCCGCTATTAACATAATATTAATTTGTCTCCACAGCCGCCTGACGTTGCAGAAAATACGTAGCTTTAAGATTATTATTTTCAGTACCATAGCCGAGAGCCAGAGCCAGGACTCCGACTACAATACAATGGTTAACGGAGGTAAGAAAAGAAAATACTCTCGCGCGTGTGTGGGCCGCAATTGTAATTATTAACTAAAGATCTTTTGCTTTAAAGTGAACTGATTAGCCGAGGAAATTAATATGAAAAGTTTATTCCAATGTTCAACTTGTATGCTCATGTTTTAAGATTCAGCGAGTCTAACATTCATTAACGTAACAAATAATTTGAGATTAATATTGTTAAAAAGGAGAACTTCAGGAAAGCATTTAATCGTAAATCAAAATTAAATGAAATATCATTTTTATTAAGGCCCACCACGTAAGTCGGCAACAATCAAAAAATAATAATAACAATAGTAATACAGGGTGATTCAAAAAGAATACCACAACTTTAAAAATGTGTATTTAATGAAAGAAACATAATATAACCTTCTGTTATACATCATTACAAAGAGTATTTAAAAAGGTTTTTTTTCACTCAAAAACAAGTTCAGAGATGTTCAATATGGCCCCCTCCAGACACTCGAGCAATATCAACCCGATACTCCAACTCGTTCCACACTCTCTGTAGCATATCAGGCGTAACAGTTTGGATAGCTGCTGTTATTTCTCGTTTCAAATCATCAATGGTGGCTGGGGAGGTGGCTTAACATACCCCCATAAGAAAAAATCGCAGGGGGTAAGATCAGGGCTTCTTGGAGGCCAGTGATGAAGTGCTCTGTCACGGGCTGCCTGGCGGCCGATCCATCGCCTCGGGTAGTTGACGTTCAGGTAGTTACGGACAGATAAGTGCCAATGTGGTGACGCTCCATCCTGCTGAAATATGAATTGTTGTGCTTCCTGTTCGAGCTGAGGGAACAGCCAATTCTCTAACATCTCCAGATACTGTAGTCCAGTTACAGTAGCACCTTCGAAGAAAAAGGGACCAAAAACTTTATTGGCTGAAATGGCACAGAAAACGTTCACCTTAGGCGAGTCACGTTCATACTTCGTTCGAAATGCACGCTGAACAACTGTCGTCGATTCACTTCTGCCGTACTCAATAACACAAAAAGCTTTCTGTTGAGCGGTCGCCATCTTAGCATCAACTGACGCTGACGCCTAGTCAACAGCGCCACAAGCGAACAAATGTACAACTAAATGAAACTTTATAGCTCCCTTAATTCGCCGACAGATAGTGCTTAGCTCTGCCTTTTGTCGTTGCAGAGTTTTAAATTCCTAAAGTTGTGGTATTCTTTTTGAATCTCCCTGTATATTAAATGACGACGGCCGACGGACGCGAGAGACTCTAACCTCTTATGAACAAGTTCTTTAACAAAGAAAGTACTTTTACTTTAAAAACGTGGTAAAAATATAGTGCTTTTGCTTTTTTACCACGTTTTTAAAGCAAAAGCATATATATCCATTTTAGCAGGTTTTAAAGCAAAAGCAATACCCATTTTTCGACGTTTTTAAAGCAAAAGCACTTTCTTTGTTAAAGAACTTGTTCATAAGAGGTTACAGTCAACGATGAATGTCAGAGATGTTTGATTTATTAGCAGTGCACTCTGGTGTTTCTATCAATAATTGTATGAAAAATATAAAAGTGCACTCTGGTGTGTGTATCTATATTTACCACAAACAAGTAACGTTGCCTCAATGTTTTGAATGAGTTACGTTGGGTACTGACTTTTGGCTCTCCTCGTATATCGAGGCTGGGTTACCGCACCCGGAAGAAGTCATCCGAAAGACTGACGACTTAAAAGGAAAACGGGAGCAGGCCAAGAAGTACTCACCTTTGCCTGGTAAGATGTTGTAGCTGTTGGGAAGGTGGCGGGTCGGTGTGAGTTACACGTGTCGGACCCCCGGGCCGGGACCACCGGCAGCTGCGGGCCGGCATTTCACGGCCGAGTGCGGCCCACCGGGGCGAGATGATCCGCCGGCGGCCGGCTTTCTTGTGCGGCGGGCGCGATTAGCGGGAATGGGGGCCGCCTCAGTTGGCGCTTTCTGCGGCGCCCTCGGCGGCTCCGCGAGGCGCGCCGCCGCCCCGGTGGCCGGCGGACCACACCTCGCTTTGTGGCCCCCGCCACTTCCTCCCTCTTTCAGCGCTGCTGGCGGAACCCGTGAGCCGCAATGACAGCTCCTCGAAGGTCACTTGTTCCGTGTCCCCCTGCGAAACACGACAGGGAGACACACGCTAAGCTCTAGTCCTCACAATGGGCCCAGTTAACCGACGAAGTTCCTTGAGGTATGCCAGAGCCAGCTGAAGCCACACGTAGATGATTAGGACCTATGTAGCTTGTAATTTGCGCTGAGGTAATAAGAGTCTTGGCATACCTCCTAATCTCACGTCTGACCTCCTTTTGCCCGCTATAGTGCAAACTCTACCATCTGGTGAGCAAGATGTATCAGACAGGCGAAATACCCGCAGACTTCAAGAAGAATATAATAATTCCAATATCAAAGAAAGCAGGTGTTGACAGATGTGAAAATTACCGAACTATCAGTTTAATAAGTCACAGCTGCAAAATACTAAGGCGAATTCTTTACAGACGAATGGAAAAAACTGGTAGAAGCGGACCTCGGGGAAGATCAGTTTGGATTCCGTAGAAATGTTGGAACACGTGAGGCAATACTAACCTTACGACTTATCTTAGAAGAAAGATTAAGAAAAGGCAAACCTACGTTTCTAGCATTTGTAGACTTAGAGAAAGCTTTTGACAATGTTAACTGGAATACTCTCTTTCAAATTCTGAAGGTGGCAGGGGTAAAATACAGGGAGCGAAAGGCTATTTACAATTTGTGCAGAAACCAGATGGCAGTTATAAGAGTCGAGGGGCACGAAAGGGAAGCAGTGGTTGGAAAAGGAGTGAGACAGGGTTGTAGCCTCTCCCCGATGTTATTCAATCTGTATATTGAGCAAGCAGTAAACGAAACAAAAGAAAAATTCGGAGTAGGTATTAAAATTCATGGAGAAGAAGTAAAAACTTTGAGGTTCGCCGATGACATTGTAATTCTGTCAGAGACAGCAAAGGACTTGGAAGAGCAGTTGAACGGAATGGACAGTGTCTTGAAAGGAGGATATAAGATGAACATCAACAAAAGCAAAACGAGGATAATGGAATGTAGTCAAATTAAATAGGGTGATGCTGAGGGGATTAGATTAGGAAATGAGACACTTAAAGTAGTAAAGGAGTTTTGCTATTTAGGGAGTAAAATAACTGATGATGGTCGAAGTAGAGAGGATATAAAATGTAGACTGGCAATGGCAAGGAAATCGTTTCTGAAGAAGAGAAATTTGTTAACATCGAGTATAGATCTAAGTGTCAGGAAGTCGTTTCTGAAAGTATTTGTATGGAGTGTAGCCACGTATGGAAGTGAAACATGGACGATAACCAGTTTGGACAAGAAGAGAATAGAGGCTTTCGAAATGTGGTGCTACAGAAGAATGCTGAAGATAAGGTGGGTAGATCACGTAACTAATGAGGAGGTATTGAATAGGATTGGGGAGAAGAGAAGTTTGTGGCACAACTTGACCAGAAGAAGGGACCGGTTGGTAGGACATGTTTTGAGGCATCAAGGGATCACAAATTTAGCATTGGAGGGCAGCGTGGAGGGCAAAAATCGTAGAGGGAGACCAAGAGATGAATACACTAAGCAGATTCAGAAGGATGTAGGTTGCAGTAGGTACTGGGAGATGAAGAAGCTTGCACAGGATAGAGTAGCATGGAGAGCTGCATCAAACCAGTCTCAGGACTGAAGACTACAACAACAACAGTGCAGCAACGTGACTTGGCCTGGACTCGAGAAGTCGCTGCAGGTCCCCTACAGAAGTATTGAGCCATGGTGCCTCTATAGCCGCCTGTAATTGCGAAAGTGTTGCCGGTGCATTATTTTGTGCACCAAATGACTTCTCGATTATGTTCCATAGTTGCTCGATGGGATTCACTTCGGGCGACCTGTGTGGCCAAGTCATTCGCTCGAATCGTCCAGAATGTTTGTGGGGCGGCGGGTGGATATCTATTGTTGTTATTCAATAAAAATGTTTTGTTTGTAGGAAAGATGCATTCCTTGCCGTTTTAACCATATGTGGGGTGGCGAGTGGACTTAATTGTTATATAAATGTTCCTATTATTTATGCTGTCTTTTGCTGTTCTCAACACTGGCTCTCTAACTACAATATTGGCAACCAGAAAGTGATTAGCAAAACGTGAAGCCTGTAGTTAGAATTCCTAGTGCCCACTTCATCTGAGAAATACACCTAGAGCTACAACTTAAAGCTCTGAGGAATTAGGAAATTGTCTGGGATTCATAATCAAAAACGATCGTGGAAAAAAAAAAAAACGTTCTCTATTTTCTGAAAGTCACAGATGAAAAAAAAAAAGAATCCACACAATCTGACTAACAGAGCAGTTCAGAGTCTAATGCGCTGATGCAACCATAACTGTCCAAATTAAATGTTTAAGTGAATGCTCGCCATAATTTGATGATAATGTTCATCTAACGCCACGCTAAATAATGGTTGAATGTCTGTCCCGCTGCGGCACGTGAAAATACGACATACGCAAACTGGAGATAGATAATTAAAGTCATCCCAGAATTAACACTTCACTCGAAAATGATTTCATGGTTACGCGTATCCCGAGTATCTTAATACGGCATCCGAGGCTGTTTATAGCAATGATACCGACGCGACGCGACTCCCGACACAGGTGGTGTGCTATTCAGCATCTGGAGAGAACTGGGGCCTTGCTTCCTCGCGCAGCGTTCTTATATATAAAGCCGCGGTGCGGACGGCTAAGGGAACGCCTGATCAAATCGGCTCTCCCGACTAGCCGCTGGGCTAGTAATGCACCACATTAAGTTACCGTATAAATCATAGCTTCTTTTGCTGATGGCAAATGAAGCTCTCAATTTAAATGTGCATTCAGCACACAGGTAAGTAATCATAATAAAAGTTTGACGTGGCTAAGTTAAATATTTTGGGCGAGAGAATTAATTTACTTATACTGCACGCAGTAGACGAGCTCTGAACTTGCCCTTTGGAGATACGCTATTGCTATAGTTTTATAGTTATTCAAATGAAACTTCTCACATCTTTATGGTTATAGCGGATCTCCATTCTGCTTAAATATAAACATCCTAGCCTCATTTATTAGCCTACTTAATCTATCTCGCTTCCTTAATTTTTAAGACAAAAACCAGAAAATTATGAATTTCAACTAAAATCTTAATTTGTGAGATCCAAAGTACTGTTTCTATTAAATCATTATGGAAAAGGAATCTAAATATACATTTTTAAGTCTCTAGCTCTTTTCTGTTGCGCCAATGATTTTTACATAAAAACGTCCAAATTTCGAAAATGGTTAAAGTTATCGAACTGATATTCAACACATATTAATTTAGTATTACTCCTGACATGCTAGAACCGTTTCAGGTTATTCACTTGATTTTTAAAGTATTGTGCAACATTTATGATGTCAGAGCTAGTTACAGCGGACTGGCTGGCACACAATGGAAAGACTGATGTGGATTTACTACGGCGTGAGTAGGCTGCTTCCCTACTTGTTCTCCAAACCAAATGTGAACGACTGTTGTCCGGTGACGTGGCGTTTTGTCATCCGTAAATATTCCATCACTGTTTGGGACACGAAATCGATGCCTGACTGCAAATGGTATCCAAATCGCCGAACACAACCATTTTCAGTCAATGATCTACCAAGTTACACTACAGGACCGAGTCCATTTCATGTAAACACAGTTCACACAATTAGGGAGCCACCGTCAGCCTGCACGGTGCGTCGAGGACAACCTGAGTCCAGGGCTTCATGAGGTTTACCTTCCACTCGAACCCTGCCATCAGCTCTTACCAACTGAAATCGAGATTCAGTTGACCAGACCACGGTTTTCCAGTCGTCTAAGTTCCAACCGATCTCGTCACGAGCCCTGGAGAGGCGTTGCAGGCGATGTCACCCTGCTAGAAAAGGCAATCGTAATTTCTAGGGCTATTTCACGCAGTGTTACATGCTGTTAGCGCTGACAACTCTACGCAAATGCCATTGCTCTCGGTCATTAAGTGAAGGCCGTCAGCTACTGCGTTGTCTGTAGTGAGGGGTAATGCCTGAAATTTGGTATCCTCGGCACACTCTTGGCACTGTGATTCTCGGAATATTTAATTCCCTTATTATCATTCCACATTAAAAGTTTGTTGTTTCTCGACGTGCAGCCTCTTCACATGACCCACCCGAGTACAACTGACAGCTCTGCTTTTTTTTTTTCCTCTTTATTGTGATTTCATTCCCCTACCCCATATGGGCAGGGGAGGGCTGTCAGCAGCACAATCCGCCGCTCTTCAGCCGAGTGACATGACAACTAAAACAAGAATAAAATAATACATACATAAGGAGGTAAAAAAAGGGGAACATAAAACAGAGTAAGGGGAGAAAATGGAGGTAAAAATACACTGACATGTAGACGTTCATTGGGGACAGTTAAAAAAGTCACCAGAAAGTTAAAAAAAAAACACAGCTGGCGATTCTTAAAACACAGAGAAGACACTGGATGCGCATGCACAGGTTAAAAGTTGGCCACAGTATTAAAAACACTCCGAAACAACACACTTAAAACCCACTTGGAGCACACACGACGAAGAATAAAACTACCAGGTGGGACCTGCCGAGGGAAAGGTGAGAGAGGATGGAAAAGGAGGGGAGAGCATGGGGCAGCTGGGGAAGCGGCGGGATGAAGAGAGGAGGGGCAACTGTGGGTTCACGAAGAGGCAGGAGACACATGGGGCGGGAGAGGAAAAGGGAAGACAGGGCAGGAGGGAGCGCAGAGACACTGAAAGAAGGCACAAGAGATGGACGGGGAGTAGGAGGGGAAATCCGCTCAGAAGGAGGGAGGGGGAGGAGAGGGAGCTCTGAGGAGGAGGCAGGAAGAGGGGGTTAGAGTTGGTAGGAAGGGTAGATGTCAGGGCGAAGCTCATCATCTGGGAGTGGTAGATGGTGGAAGTTGTGTTGGGAAAGGAGATGGAGGGTGTGGAGATGGAGAGAGGGAGGGACACAACGGTAAAGGCGCGGCAACTGGTTGGGAGTGGAGAGGAACAGCTCTGCCAATCCACTGGCCTTTTATATCTTGTGTACATCGTAACTACCGCTATCTGTATACGTGCTGAGCCTTGCTGCAGCTCGTGTTGGTGCTCAAAAAACGGCTCTGAGAACTATGGGACTTAACTTCTGTGGTCATCAGTCCCCTAGAACTTAGAACTACCTAAACCTAACTAACCTAAGGACATCACACACATCCATGCCCGAGACAGGATTCGAACATGCGACCGTAGCGGTCGCGCGCTTCCAGACTGAAGCGCCTAGAACCGCTCGGCCACCAGCGGTCGGCCGTGTTGGTGCTGTTTGTAGGTTTTTGTCCTCTGTTGGAGGCCAGATCGTATCGTTTAGTTGACATCGTTGCAGTTCTTCTCGTGTTGAGTGGCACCACTTGGTTTCGCAAATTTGGCCTATCCGCTAGTGGCAGCAGCGGCGTTTATCGATATGTAGTAAATGTCGCCCTTTTCCTGGACTTCTAATTACTATTTATTGTCTTCAGTTTGTTACTATTTTTTAGTTCAACCAGCGGTAATTTTCCTGCCTCGTGGCCGCTAATGCCCCAGTTACCTGCCCTGGGGGTTAGTGTGTGTAACGGCAGTGTACGTTTCCTCGCCTTGCCGCTGCAGTCCGGCGAGGCGTGAAGTTTTGACAGCTTTCTTGATTGTAGGCTGGTTGCCGATTCTTCTACTC
The DNA here is from genome assembly GCF_021461395.2 of Schistocerca americana. Lineage (NCBI taxonomy): Eukaryota > Metazoa > Arthropoda > Insecta > Orthoptera > Acrididae > Schistocerca > Schistocerca americana. Next base: position 22,785,947 of record NC_060124.1, read on the forward strand.
TGGTGGTAGTGATTCCACAATCGTAACCGAATCCCGCCTTCCTTGGCTACCAGGTCTCACGTGCATATCACTATCCCACGACTTTTGTCACCTCCGTGTATATCTCTGACGTGGGTCTGTAGTAGAATTTTGGAATATGTTCTATTCCCCTGTATTGTGACATTCCTACAGATCGAAAATCTCCTCTGCAGGAATCAAGGACCGTGAACCCAGCTCTCACTGATAGTCCACGAGACCCAGAAAACAGAACATATGGGCGCCTAGGTGGCTGCAGTATTCCTTGACTTCCGGAAGACGTTTGATACAGTTCTGCAAAGCCACCTAATGAACGAAATATGAGTGTGTAGAATATCAGATCAACAATGTGATTGGACTGAAAAGTTACCAGCATACAGAACACAGCACGCCATTGTCAACGGAGAGAAGTCTTCAGACGTAAAAGAAACTTCGGGTGCGGCGGCCGCGGTGGCCGAGCGGTTCTAGGCGCTACAGTTTTAAATTTAGCATTTGAGAAATCTTTCACGCAGGAGGATCGTACAAACATACCGCCGTTTGAGTCTCATACAGATTCCCATATGGAGGACATAGTGATAGACATTCCTGGGGTTGTGAAGCACCTGAATGGGTTGAAAATAAATAAATCGCCAGGTCCTGATGGGATTCCAATTCGGTTTTTCAGAGAGTACTCTACTGCAATGGCTCCTTACTTAGCTTGCATTTATCGCGAATCTCTTGCCCAATGTAAAGTCCCGAGCGACTGGAAAAAAGCGCAGGTGACGCCTGTATATAAGAAGGGTAGAAGGACGGATCCTCAAAATTACAGACCAATATCCTTAACATTGGTTTGTTGCAGGATTCTCGAACATATTCTCAGTTCGAATATAATGTATTTCCTTGAGACAGAGAAGTTGCTGTCCATGCATCAGCACGGCTTTAGAAAGCGTCGCTCCTGCGAAACGCAACTCGCCCTTTTTTCACATGATATCTTGCGAACCATGGATGAAGGGTATCAGACAGATGTCACATTCCTTGACTTTGGGAAACCGTTTGACTCGGTGCCCCACTGCAGACTCCTAACTAAGGTACGAGCATATGGGATTGGTTCCCAAATATGTGAGTGGCTCGAAGACTTCTTAAGTAATAGAACCCAGTACGTTGTCCTCGATGGTGAGTGTTGGAAAGATGTGGTTCATCTGTTAAGGAGACCGCTTATAAAACACTAATACGACCTATTCTTGAGTACTGCTCGAGCGTTTTGGATCCCTGTCAGGTCGGATTGAGGCAGGACATAGAAGCAATTCAGAGGCGGGCTGCTAGATTTGTTACTGGTAGGTTTGATCATCACGCGAGTGTTACGGAAATGCTTCAGGAACTCGGGTGGGAGTCGTTGGAGGAAAAGAGGCGTTCTTTTCGTGAATCGCTACTGAGGAAATTTAGAGAACCAGCATTTGAGGCTGACTGCACTACAATTTTACTGCCGCCAACTTATATTTCGCGGGAAGACCACAAAGATAAGATAAAAGAGATTAGGGCTCGTACAGAGGCATATAGGCAGTCATTTTTCTCTCGTTCTGTTTGGGAGTGGAACAGGGAGAGAAGATGCTAGTTGTGGTACGAGGTACCCTCCGCCACGCTCCGTATGGTGGATTGCGGAGTATGTATGTAGATGTAGATGTAGATACCGCGCGACAGCTACTGTCGCAGGTTCGAATCCTGCCTCGGGCATGGATGTGTGTGATGTCCTTAGGTAAGTTAGGTTTAAGTAGTTCTAGATTGCAAGCTGAGATAAGGGGCAAAAAAGTGCTTGGAATTTTGCATCAATTTAAAATGGTACTACCACGATCAATCCAGTGATTAGTGTAAGTGAGGTCCGCTAGTAAGATGTGGAGGGGCTCAGCCTCGCTCGACGTACACTGCAGTCCGCATGCCCGGAGGAACGTCCTCAAGGCTTTCAACAAACGAATTTTCCACAAAAAAGTTCAGGTAATTCTGTTCCGCCATTTACTCTTCTAAAATGACTGGCCTATCGAGGTTATAGCGATCATTGCCGCACCAAACACTGATCGACAAACGAACTTCAAAATACTTGTTTTGTAAATAAAACCGCCTTTTCCTGCTGCCACTTAATTGATGTATCCCAGACACGTTTCGCCTTTTTCTTCTTCTAAGGCATCGTCAAATGGTTCAAATTGCTCTGAGCACTATGGGACTTAACTTCTAAGGTCATCAGTCCCCTAGAACTTAGAACTGATTAAACCTAACTAACCTAAGGACATCACACACATCCATGCCCGAGGCAGGATTCGAATCTGCGACCGTAGCGGTCTCCCGGTTCCAGACTGTAGCGCCTAGAACCGCTCGGCCACCCCGGCCGGCTAAGGCATTGTCAGTGGGATCTATAACGATAAAGTTTTCTTAGTTCTACAGAATGAGATTTTCACTCTGCAGCGGAGTGTGCGTTGATATGAAACTTCCTGGCAGGTTAAAACTGTGTGCCGGACCGAGACTCGAACTCGGGACGTTTGCCTTTCGCGGGCAAGTGCTCTACCAACTGAGCTTCCCCAAGCACGACTCACGTCCCGTCCTCACAGCTTTCTTTTTGCCAGTATCTCGTCTCCTACCTTCTCAGTTGGTAGAGCACTTGCCCGCGAAAGCCAAAGGACCCGAGTTCGAGTCTCGGTCTGGCACAGAGTTTTAATCTGCCAGGAAGTTTCTTAGTTTTAGATTATTAAACAGTTAAAGTCGCAATTTTTTATATAAAAAAGTAATTACTTACGATCTGCTGATCTTTGTTTCCTCTCATCTGGTCTGGAGGTCGCACTACCACTTTATTGGTTGCTTGGTTTGTGGGGGTTAAAGGGACCAGACTGTTACGGTCATCGGTCCCACCACTTTATTACTGACGTATAAGCACAGCTTTGTGTCCTGATCTTCTTCGCACTGTTCATCATGTTTCTCTTCTTTTTGTGGTGTACTATTTCGTCGCACACTGCTTTTCACAACGTAAATTTTGCAACTCCATTACGTGTTTCCCCCTCTTTGGCCTGTTTACCTACTTGTTGCCAACGTAACGAAATATATGTTCAAGACTAACTTCTACTCATGATGTTTATACCTTGTCTGTGTATGAGAGAGAGAGAGAGAGCTGAAAATTAGTTTTTTTTGGGGGGGGGGGGCGGTTGGTGGTTTGAATTTTACTAGCTGTTAGCAAGTGGTTGAAAGCTTTTGTGACAGTTTATTTGACTCACTGTGGAGGTGTTCTTGGATAAATGAGTGTACAGATGTTGGGAGGTATTATTATTATATTGGATAGTATTCTTGTATTAATCCTCTTTTGGAGCGTTATTCCATTATTTTATCAATATTCTGTGTATTACTTTCAACCAAACGTGTGCGGCATACATCTAGAAGGCCGTGATACACACGCTTTGGTTTTATAGATCATCTTTGGCCTATCCTGCACTTCTCGAAAAGTGTGTTCATGGCAAAACCTAAAATCCAAATGAGTCTCTACATTCACTCATATGGAAACGTTGCCTTAAAAACACATTTGCATCTGTTACAGTTGTCAGAGTTGCAACTTATGATGCAGTTATTGTAGTGATGGGAACGTCGGTAGGATGAAGGTATTAGAAAGAGTGGGCTTCAAGATAGGAAATTTTACTCAAGACGTCCTGAGAAAAATAGACTTACAGTGCGTCTCTGCAGCTGAAAAGTCTGTTGAAGACCTGGGAAAGGAAAGAAGACAGACAACAAGAAACCAGAAGAGAAGCCTTGGAGGGAAAGACGACCCAGAGTACAATTTGGTGCCTTCTGAAGAAGTGACATAAGGAAAAGAGTTAGGCTGAACTTTAAATTGCGTTAACTGAAAAGTTGTTTTTTAAAGTTTATGTACCTTTTTCTCAGAGTCCATGAATGCTAGAATTATGAAATTTTGTACACATATTTCTGAAAAACTAATAAATGTCTCAAGAGCAAACTTTCAAAGTGTGATTGCAAGTTGATATTTGGGGCAAAGTGCTTGGAATTTTGCATGTATTTAAAATTGTACTTGTGGAATTGTAATTAAAAAATTCTCCTATTTGACCTATTCCAAAAGCCTCATGAGAGAAGCTTACAACATATGAAGAGATGAAACAGAGAAAGTTTTGTAGAAATCTCTTGAATACTTTCTGAGGAAAAGGATCATACATTATTTTTTGAAAATAAAACATCAAATTTCATTCAAATATATATATATATATATATATATATATATATATATATATATATAGAGAGAGAGAGAGAGAGAGAGAGAGAGAGAGAGAGAGAGAGAGAGAGAGGAGGGGGTGCGGGCAAAAAAATGTATCCACTGTTTAAAAGTCCATAACTGGCAAACTAATGGTAATAGTTTGTAGTTCCGGCAATCGCCACACGAGGGTTGTATTGTGTTGTTTTGTTTTGTCAGATGACATTCGCCAGATAGTCAGTATTTTGTTCTTAGTTGCACCTAGTTACTCGAGTAAACATGACTGGCGCAAGGCTTACATACGAGGAGCTTCAGAAGCTTCAGACATCCATTTTACCTGCCATCCGCAACTTGTATGGAGACGGAAGAGTTTACCTTCAACAAGATGGTGCCCCAGCCCACTATCAAAATCGCGTTAGGGCGTATCTCGACGAAAATCTACCAGGAAGATGGATAGGCCGCAGAGGTGCTGTGGAGTATCCACCACGTTTCCCAGACCTAACTCCTCTGGACTTTTACCTGTGGGGAACACTAAAGGGCGTCGTTTATCGACAAAAGCCACGCAGATTGGATGAATTTCGAGAATCCATCGTCCATTCATGTGCAAATATCCAACTGACCACGTTGCAGTCCGTAGTTCGTGCTGCAGCTCGGCGGCATCGTTTGTGTGTGGATGTTAATGGCGACCATTTCGAACACCTACAGTGATATCTTTAAGTTGGTCTTTAAGCTACACTTTCACCAAAAATGAGACAACTCCGTCAATTAGTTTGCAAGCTATGGACTTTTAAACAGTGGATACATTTTTTTGAACCTCCCCCCCCCTCTCTCTCTCTCTCTCTCTCTCTCTCTCTCTATATATATATATATATATATATATATATATATATATATATATATATATATATTCATGTAAAGTGTGGTGCAAAATTTCATTGCCATGTCTCTAAAACTGTGCATTTTTGAAATAGTGTTTGTTTTTCATCAACATCCCCCCTTAACAGTTGCACGTCTATTCGTGCGTACACACCTCCGCAACCATCGTTCACCCTTGTCATACAAGGTCCGTCGTGTATCACGGTTGTCTCGGTGCCGGTTTTGGATACTTACATTTTGCCTTGCTGAGTATTCTTTAACTGCTACGTCACACGATCAGTTTATTGACGTATCCATTTCGGAAATGCTTCCACCCTTGGCCTGCAAGCCAATGATCATACACTTTTGGACGCCAGGTAAAGCACTCCGTTTCCACATTACGGCAACGACTGCACTGTTGACTACGTCCCACAGACACACTTTATGTACCCTCCACTGACAGTGTCGCCACCTGCAGTCTTTGAGTGGTTATTGCACGTTGACGTCGAACATAGGTGGTGGTCACATTAATGCGACTGGGCCATGTAGTTCTCAGATTAATTACATGACACAAGCTCTTTTCTATTTTTATATGAACGCTTTTCAGATAGTACGAGGGTGAGTCAAATGAAAACCTTAAATTCGTAATAACAAATCGAAATTTCACGCCGTTATCCTGTAAGTTGGTAAGCGTGCTACAAACAGGGCGCAGAATGGCCTGTAGGTGGCAGCATAGTGCAGATGCACACATACCGTCGCAGTATCAGTATAAAGATGGCCGCTCACTTGCGACTTGCACCAGGGAAGAACAGCGTTCTGTTATTCGGTTTTTGCGTAGTGAAGGTGTGAAACCTATCGAAATTCATTGACGAATGAAGGTTCAGTACGGTGATGCATGTTTGTCACAGCAGCAAGTCTACAAATGGAGTAGGAAGTTCGCAAATGGTGTGACTTCAGCGGAAGATACTCCTCGACCAAGTTAGGCACAACGAGTTGTGTCTCCACAGAACATTGCAGCACTTGAAGGCATAGTGAAGGAAAACCACCGAGTGACACTGAATGACATTGCAGCATGTTTACAGATTAGTCATGGGTCAGCACACCACGTTGTGCATGATGTGCTCCAGTTTCACAAAGTGTCTGCAAGATGGGTGCCACGGCTGCTGACTCCTGAAATGAGAGAACGACGTGTCGATGCTCGTGAAGAACTTCTTCGGCGCTTTGAACGAGAACGTGACTGCTTTCTTGCAATAATCGTCACTAGGGACGAAACCTGGGTTCACTTCCACCAACCGGAAACGAAGAGAAAGAGCAAGGAATGGCGCCATTCCTCATCACCAAAACCAAAGAAGTTTCGAACAGAACACTCAGCAGGGAAGGTTACGCTGACTCTCTTTTGGGACAAAAAAGGCGTCATTTGGAGCATTAAGTGCCTAGAGGGACCACTGTCACCAGTGCATCACACACAGATCTCGTAAAAAATCACCTGCGGCCTGCAATCAAATCAATGCGACGTGGATTGCTGTCAGCAGGTGTCCTTTTGCAACATGACAATGCAAGGCCCCACACTGCCGTACAACAGTTGCAACAATCACAGACATGAAATCTGAGTGTCTTCCTCATCCACCATACTCACCAGACATTGCCCCAAGTTATTTCCATATGTTTTGACCACTCAAAGACGCAATGGAAGAAAAGAAGTTCCGTTCTGATGAAGGAGTACGCCACACCGTGCATGAGTGGTTGCGCGGACTACCACAAGAATTTTTTCCTAAAGTAATTTATGCAGTTTGTAAGCGCTGGAGCACTTGCATTGAGCGTGGGGGAGATTATGTTGAAAAGTGGTACAGCTTTGTACCACTTCTGCACAATAAATAATATTTAAAAAATATTTAAGGTTTTCATTTGACTCACCCTCGTACTTTTCCCAGATCTTCAATTTCTTGAATGTAATTTCTTGGATGTTAGGTGCTCTAACAACCCTACCACAACAAAGGTCAAAAATTAATTATGATTTGTGGTGTTGCTCACGCTGCTAAATATTGCATTTTCGGGCAACAACAAAGTTATACGAGGTTTGACCGGAAAATACGAGGGGCGTTCAGAAAGTAAACTCCGATCGGTCGCGAAATGGAAACGACTATGAAAATCCGATAAAGCTTTGCACAGATGTGTTGGGTAGTCTCTCTAGTATAACCCCAGTTAGCATCACGTCGCTCTTCTCATTTCTGAGCTCGCAGTGAGTGCGTAAAGATGTCTAGAAAATAGTGTCTGCCGCCAAGTACGAGGGCCTGGTGAGAAATTTCGCCTGAAGCTATGCAGCTAACATTACATAACTGTCGTGCTGTTTCGTCTTCACGACAATTCTCAGCCGCATTCTGCAGGGGCAATGGAGATGCACCTGCATCGTTTTCAAATGGAAATGTTAGATTACCCACAATACAGTCCGCAATTGTCTCCCCCTGAGTTTCATCTCTGGTCACATGAACCGCTGTCTTTGAAGACAACATTTTGACACAGACAACGAGGTGTAGGCCAGCGTGGAGAATTGGCGGAAAGCACTGGCGGCTGCCTTCTATGATGAGGCTATTGAAAAGTTGGTACAACGCTATGACAAAAGTCTAAGTCAGAACGGCGACTACGTAGAGAAGTAGCTGAAAGGTGTAGCTAATTGTTACAAGTAAAACATTTCTGATGTTTACTGTGGTTTCAATTTGGCAATCAATCGGAGCTTACTTTCTGAACAGGCCTCGTACGTATAAAAGTTGAATAATAACTTTATTTTACAATTACTTAGGTATTACAATATGGTCTCCTTCAAAGCACTCGCCCTGAGACGCGATACACTCCTGCCAGCGCCGTTTCCACTGTTGATAACACTGCTGAAAGTCTTCAGTTGTGATGTTGTTCAGTTGCCGTGACGTTTCCGCCTTGATGGCTTCCACATCTCCCAAGTGCCGCCCCCGAAGCACCATTTTGCGTTTCGGGAACATGAAGAAGTCACACGGGGCTAAATCGGGTGAATAAGGCGGGTGGTCTGTCACGGTGATTGAGCTTCGGGCCAAAAACTCGCGCACAACGAGCGACGTGTGAGCGGCCGCATTGTCGTGATGAAGGATCCACTTGCCCCCTTTCGCCAACTCCGGTCGAACTCGGGCCACACGAGCTCTGAGACGTGTCAGAACTTCAACGTAAAAATTTCCGTTCACTCTCTGTCCGGGAGGGACAAATTCCTTGTGAACAATGCTCCTAGAATAAAAGAAAACAATCAACATTGTCTTCACATTGGACCTTGATTTTCGCGACTTTTTTGTTCTCGGTTCTCCTGCTAGTTTCCATTCCTTGCTTTGAGATTTGAGCTCCGCATCGAATTCGTAAAACCAGGACTCGTCTCCAGTGATGACTCGGCTGAGAAAGTCCCCTCGTTCCTCTGCTTCCAACCAATCCTCACAGCACTCAACCCTCTTTGCTTTCTGTTCTGGCGTCAAGAGCTTCGGTACGATTTTCGCATACAATTTCGTCATTTCAAGTTTTTGTGTGAGGATTTCGTGAACGATTGTTTTTCGGATTGACAGCTCGTCAGCAATCATTCTGACTGTCAATCTACGGTCTTTAAGAACACAAGCCCGAATTCGTTCAACATTTGCATCGGAACTCGATGTCGACGGGCGTCCTGGGCGAGGGTAATCGTTCACTTCTTCTCGGTCATCAAAGATTCAAATGGCTCTGAGCACTATGCGACTTAACTTCTGAGGTCATCAGTCGCCTAGAACTTAGAACTAATTAAATCTAACTAACCTAAGGACATCACACACATCCATGCCCGAGGCAGGATTCGAACCTGCGACCGTAGCGGTCGCTCGGCTCCAGACTGTAGCGCCTAGAACCGCACGGCCACTCCGGCCGGCTCTCGGTCATCCCAGAACCTTTTTAACCACTTGTTCACGGTTGGTTCCTTCAGAGAATTGTCTCCGTAAACCTGTTTCAAACACTCAAAAATCTCACGGCCATTCTTGCCTAGCTTTGCAAGAAACTTGATGTTGACGCGCTGTTCCTCAATCAGAGAGAGCTCCATGCCGACGGCGGGTGAAAAAGGGTAACTGTCAACAAGCTGCCGCACACTCCCACCTTCACGCAGAGTGCTCTGACTCGAACTGAGCGTTGATGGGATTGATTACAGCAGTAGTCCCACCTAGCGGTGACTGCAACTTGTAACATAAAGACATTACTCAACTTTTATACGTATTTTCCGGACAAACCTCGTATTATGTGGCAGGTGTCATTAGAGCACAGTTAATAAAGTCATTTCATGTAATAATGGATAAAATAGGCACTCATCTTTTCGTGTTTCCCACGCTGGTCTCGTTGTGCACTCATGGCTCAATCGTCGAAAATCTAGGTAGTGATGATTCCAAGCTCGGATGCAAAGAGGTCTAGGTGTTATTCTGCGATATTCAAAAGTTTTATAGATGTGTTTCATAAACCATTCTTGATTATTAAACTTTTGCAAGTTAGCACAATGGTGATGTAAAAAAAGTAATCAGCACTCCGAATTTAAGTTACAATTCTTTTTTTATTATTTTTGTTGCAGTATCACATAACTCACAAAACGTCACTTCACAATAGAAAACATACTTGAAAATATCTTCCTCACTGTTAAAGTTCACATTTTATAAACTGAGTACAATTTGCGTCTTCTCAATATGACGACCAAGACTTGACTCTCTAATAACCGCTTACGCGCCCAAAAATCAGAGTTACAAGTACGACAAAAATCATAGTGACAAAAGAAAGAATACACATAAGAATAATATCATTGCAACATAAACCTATTATGTAACAAAGTACCTCTACATTAATGAAATCAAATCTGAATGTTGTCTCAGAAATATGTTAACTACTTTACAGAAACACAGTAGAATATTGCTGGTATCGAGAGGTTGAGGTGAGGTGCCGTAATAGTTACGTAATTCAAGTACCATTACAGTGCCAAAGCGTTGCATTAAGTACTGATGTAAACAAATATTTTTTTAAATGTTATTATTATTATAATAATGGGTGCCAACAAGTAATATTGGTGGGGGAGGAGGCAGACAGTAACAAACTTTGATTCCCCCTTGCCCCCAGAACCGAACCTCGGTCCCGTGTCTGCTCTTCATCTTACACGGTTTTCCCTTACTTTCTACAGATGGAATACAAAATCGTTCAGCCGTTTAAGTTACCTACCTCTATTCCTTTTTTGTCTCTCTGTACACAGGGCAAACAAGAAACACTCGCGTAAGACCGCTCTAGCCTCTTCTACGACGCGAGGCTGAATTCGTAGTCGGGCGAGCGTAAGCGCGTGCTCAGCCTAGCGTGGCCGCTAAGCGAGCGCGGGCTGCGCAGCTGCGGCTTCCACAAGGGCCGCCGCCGCCGCCGCCGGATCGATTCATGATCGGCGTAATCAGGCGGAGGCAGAGAGAAGCGCGTGTTTGCGGAAGCCGGCCGCCGCCGCCGCAGCGCTGAGGTGATCGCGGCGGACAGCCATTGACGTGGCGGGGGGCTTCCCCGCTGCGGCCGCCGCCGCAAACAGCGGCGCTATTGTCGCGCGGGCCCGAGTCAGCGCCGCTACTGAATATTCCTCGGCGGGCGCCCTCGCCGGTACTGGTCGGGCTTCCTTCCTTCCCAGGGGCGCCACCACAAAGGCGGCCACGTCTGCTCTCCCCTGTGTTTGTCTCAGGGGTGCCACAACACCGCTAACTAGCCGCGGTCGCTTCCAGCGTCGCAAGGCGTACCGTTACACCGGAGCTACAGATGTGATCATGTCTTTAAAAATAAAGCTGTCCTCGGTCGGAAAATGGAGGTGAATAACACAATGCTTTTGTAGCAATAACTTTATCTTCCTATGCTGCATCCACAACATAAAATTGTACAAGATCATCGAAATTTAAAACTGACATGTAGTCAAGCAGAAGTATGCGATCTTTCTAAAGGTTTGTATAATAATTTATTATGTACGATTGCTTAAATACTGTATATGCTGCATACATTTGCATCTACATACATACTCCACAATCCACCATACGGTGCGTGGAGGAGGGTACCTCGTACCACAACTAGCATCTTCTCTCCCTGTTCCACTCCCAAACAGAACGAAGGAAAAATGACTGCCTATATGCCTCTGTACGAGCCCTAATCTCTCTAATCTTATCTTTGTGGTCTTTCAGCGAAATGCAAGTTGGCGGCAGTAAAATTGTACTGCAGTCAGCCTCAAATGCTGGTTCTCTAAATTTCCTCAGTAGCGATTCACGAAAAGAACTCCTCCTTTCCTCCAGAGACTCCCACTCGAGTTCCTGAAGCATTTCCGTAACACTCGCGTGATGATCAAACCTACCAGTAACAAATCTAGCAGTCCGCCTCTGAATTGCTTCTATGACCTCCCTCAATCCGACCTGATAGGGATCCCAAACGCTCGAGCAGTACTCAAGAATAGGTCGTATTTGTGTTATATAAGCGGTCTCCTTTACAGATGAACCACACCTTTCAAAAATTCTACCAATGAACCGAAAACGACTATCCGCCTTCCCTACAACTGGCATTACATGCTTGTCCCACTTCATATCGCTCTGCAATGTTACGCCCAAATATTTAATCGATGTGACTGTGTCAAGCGGTACACTACTAATGGACTATTCAAACATTACGGGATTCTTTTTCGTATTCATCTGCCTTAATTTACATTTATCTATATTTAGAGTTAGCTGCCATTCTTTACACCAAACATAACTCCTGTCCAAGTCATCTTATATTCTCCTACAGTCACTCAACGACGACACCTTCCCGTACACCACAGCATCATCAGCAAACAGCCACACATTGCTGTCCACCCTATCCAAAAGATCATTTATGTAGATAGAAAACAACAGCGGACCTACCACAATTCCCTGGGGCACTCCAGATGATACCCTCACCTCCGATGAACACTCACCATCGACGACAACGTACTGGGTTCTATTACTTAAGAAGTCTTCGAGGCACTCACATACTTGGGAACCAATCCCATATGCTCGTACCTTAGTTAGGAGTCTGCAGTGGGGCACCGAGTCAAACGCTTTCCGGAAGTCAAAGAATATGGCGTCCGTCTGATACCCTTCATCCATGGTTCGCAAGATATCATGTGAAAAAAGGGCGAGTTGCGTTTCGCAGGAGCGATGCTTTCTAAAGCCGTGCTGATGCATGGACAGCAACTTCTCTTCATTATATTCGAACTGAGAATATGTTCGAGAATCCTGCAACAAACCGATGTTAAGGATATTGGTCTGTAATTTTGAGGATCCGTCCTTCTACCCTTCTTATATTCAGGCGCTTTTTTCCAGTCGCTCGGGACTTTACGTTGGGCAAGAGATTCGCGATAAATGCAAGCTAAGTACACCTTACGTAAATTGAAGGTGGAGGCGCGAGAAAGGAAAGGAAAGGGAACGATCTGGAAGTAGCAGCCGCATCTGGAAATTATGCAAAATCAGCAGTGACGTGTGAAATTGTGTGCCGAACCAGGATTCAAATCCAAGATCTCCCTCTTACTGGAGAGTTTGCTTAACCACTGTGCCACCCGGACACAGTATTAACCGCAAATGCGCGGACTATCCCCGCAGGCACCCCTCCCGCCCTTCTTTCCCATCTAGAGCCATCAGGTATCCACAGTCCCCATCCATGTCCTTCACACTCGCTAATTTTATATTCCCACTCGATGTCGAACATAAATGTGAATGACGATTGTGGATTCATAGCCGATCGAGTGTTCATTGCCGCGCGGGATTAGCCGAGCGATCTAGGCGCTGCAGTCATGGACTGTGCGGCTGATCCCGGCGGAGGTTCGAGTCCTCCCTCGGGCATGGATGTGTGTGTTTGTCCATAGGATAATCTAGATTTCGTAGTGTGTAAGCTTAGGGACTGATGACCTTAGCAGTTAGGTCCCATAAGATTTCACACACATTTGAACATTTTTTGAGTGTTCATGTCCGAAAAATCAAAGACTACACATTCATATAATTGTCACTTCTCGATGGGCCACGAATCAGCAACAATCAGTATAGAAGCACATTTACGTTCGACCTCCAGCGGGTATCTAAAATTAGCGACAGGGACGGGGACTGCAGATAAATGGTGGCGCTAGGTGGGGGTCGGATTTGGCTGAGGAGCGTACCGAGATAGCCGGTGCCATTGCAATTAACGCTGTGTCCGGGTGACACAGTGGCTAGCACAACTGTTTAGTAAGCATGAGATCCCGGGTTCGAGACCTGGTCTGGCACACATTCTCACTCATCACCGCTGATTCTGCATATAGTCCCGATACAGCTGATATCATCCTCCACCTTCAAAATAACATAATATATGTATCACATCTGCAGTTTCTGTGTTGTTACTGTTCTTTTGGACCACTGTATCATCAGTTCCTTCCTTTCCTTTCTCCCCACTCCACCTTCCATTTGCATATTATGAATCACACCTGCGGATTCCGTGTAGAACTGATATCACACATTCATATTGTAGTGGCGTGGGAAGACAGCGAAGCCACTCGGAGGTAGCCGAAAGGCACGCTTTAAGCTCACGCAGATTGACGTGTGGTCTGGGACAAGGTAAAGTAATTATCCTATAAAGAAAAGAACGTAGTTCTTGGAATACTTAACTTTAATCCACAATGGGAGAACATCGGTCTGACGGTACAGGCATCACAAGTTAAATATCTCTTGATAATGGCGCCTTGCTAGGTCGTAGCAAATGACGTAGCTGAAGGCTATGCTAACTATCGTCTCCGCAAATGAGAGCTTATTTGTCAGTGTAGTATCGCTAGCAAAGTCGGCTGTGCAACTGGGGCGAGTGCTAGAACGTCTCTCTAGACCTGCTGTGTGGCGGCGCTCGGTCTGCAATCACTGACAGTGGCGACACGCGGGTCCGACGTATACTAATGGACCGCGGCCGATTTAAACGCTACCACCTAGCAAGTGTGGTGTCTGGCGGTGACACCACACATATAATACATTTCCGGTTTCGGTACCAAGTACATAATATCGTAATCTGGTAAAAAAAGAATTTTTTACTAAGTGTCTAAATATAATTCTTAAATATCTTGACGATATATTTTATATATGATGTCACAGCTAAAGATACCAGTTCGATTTTATACAGAGTACACGAAGGAACTTGCCCCCCTTCTTGCAGCGGTGTACCGTAGGTCTCTAGAAGAGCGTAGCGGTCTAAAGGACTGAAAAATGGCACAGGTCATCCCCGTTTCAAGAAGGGACGTCGAACAGATGTGCAGAACTATAGACCTATATCTCTAACATCAATCAGTTGTAGAATTTCGGAACACGTATTATGTTCGAGTGTAATGACTTTTCTGGAGACTAGAAATCTACTCTATAGGAATCAGCATAGGTTTCAAAAAAGATGATCGTGTGAAACCCAGCTCGCGCTATTCGTCCACGAGACTCAGAGGGCCATAGACACGGGTTCACAGGTAGATGCCGTGTTTCTTGACTTCTGCAAGGCGTTTGATACAGTTCCCCACAGTCGTTTAATGAACAAAGTAAGAGCATATCGACTATCGGACCAACTGTGTTATTGGATTGAAGAGTTTCTGGATAACAGAACGCAGCATGTCATTCTCAATGGAGAGAAGTGTTCCGAAGTAGGAGTGATTTCAGGTGTGCCGCAGGGGAGTGTCGTAAGACCGTTGCTATTCACAATATACATAAATGACCTTGTGGATGACATCGGTAGTTCACTGAGGCTTTTTGCGGATGATGCTGTGGTGTATCGAGAGGTTGTAACAATGGAAAATTGTACTGAAATGCAGGAGGATCTGCAACGAATTGACGCATGGTGCAGGGAATGGCAATTGAATCTCAATGTACACAAGTGTAATGTGCTGCGAATACATAGAAAGAAAGATCCTTTACCATTTAGCTACAATATAGCAGGTCAGCAACTGGAAGCAGTTAATTCCATAAATTATCTGGGAGTAGGCATTAGGAGTTATTTAAAATGGAATGACCATATAAAATTAATCGTCGTTAAAGCAGATGCCAGACTGAGATTCATTGGAAGAATCCTAAGGAAATGCAAACCGAAAACAAAGGAAGTACGTTACAGTACAGATGTTCACCCACTGCTTGAATACCGCTCACCAGTGTGGGATCCGTACCAGATAGCGTTGATAGAAGAGATAGAGAAGATCCAACGGAGAGCTTTTGTTGAAGTTTCGAGAACATACCTTCACCGAGGAGTCAAGCAGTATATTGTTCCTTCCTACGTATGTCTCACGATGAGATCTTGAGAATAAAATCAGAGAGATTAGAGCCCACACAGAGGCATACCGACGATCTTTCTTTCCACGAACAATACGAGACTGGAATAGAAGGGAGAACCGATAGAGGTACTCAAAGTACCCTCCACCATGCAGTGTGGATGTAGATGTAGATGAAGAAGACAACTTAGTGCTGAGACAGATAATGTGAATATAACAAACTTTTAAGCAATCACGACGGAATCATTTTTATAGAAATTGTCGTAGTTCTCAGAAAAATGAGCCAGTGAAAACTTTGAAATTTCAGAAGCAACAACAGAAATCGAAGTACACATCGCTTAAGTTTCATAGTTTTCACATGCTCGCTGAAGTTTCTCTCCCAGAGTTGTTTATTTTGCTTCCTGTATCAGCTCCAACTTGTGCGCAACATTCTCTCTGTGTATTAGGGGACCACTTCTGTATCCGAATGGTCAGTGTCGATGCCTTTGGTGCAGAACGCCTCGGGTTCGGTTCCCGGTACCTCCCCGGATTTTTCTGGGGTAGGGAAGCCTGGAACGGTCTCCAGTTAGCTTCGAGAGGCTAAATGAGGAGCCTGTTGAAAAAAAAAAAGCCACGCTTTTACCAGTAACCATCTACAAGCAGTACCGGCTGCAGGGATCGGCAACATGCTGATAGCATGCCCCTCTGTCACACATCGCTCGTCGTATTGCCTTATAAGCAGCAGTCGGCCAGTCGGAACTGGCCTGACACCTAATCCGTGAGTGTGGAAGTGTTGGAGTCTTCAGTCTTGCTTCATCTCTTTGTTTGTATCGGTTTGCCCCAACATTTACATTTTTGAGGATTGCAGCCGAATCATCTTGACTTCTGGCCACAGTATTTCGGCTGCCGACCGTCCAGCCATTCTCAGCTGAGTCTCCGCCACTGGAGACTGCTAGATCACGGTGTCAGCTCAATAGAAAAATTGGCGCGGAGATGCATGTGCATTGGCGGCCGTCACTGGAGCGTCCTCTATCAAAATCCGCGCCCTCTGCAAATAGTGTACCATCTGTGACGCGCAGGCGCATGCGTAAAGATGAAACTACCTGTCCGCCACCTACAGATTTTTTTTTTCGCGTCATCGCTCCCCTGACTGGTTTCAATGTCCCGCCAAGAGTTCTCTCCTGCGCAAACCCTTCCTCTCAAAGTAGCACTTGCACCCTATGACCTCTGTGATTGCGTTAGCGTCACTAGAATAAAATTATGGGGTGAGGAGTGGACCCTTATTCTACGAAAGAGCACATTGGTGTTTGGCTGTACACAAGTTGTTTAATTCCTGGACGGTTGTCAAAGAAGCACACGAGTTTACATAGACTGTGCCATGACAATTTCAGGACAGTTGTCAAGATAACGTATTGTGTTCTGATTAGCGGAAATAACATTGAACAAAACAATGTTGTTGTTGTGGTCTTCAGTCCTGAGACTGGTTTGATGCAGCTCTCCATGCTACTCTATCCTGTGCAAGCTTCTTCATCTCCCAGTACCTACTGCAACCTACTGTTTAGTGTGTTCATCTCTTGGCCTCCCTCTACGATTTTTACCCTCCACGCTGCCCTCCAATACTAAATTGGTGATCCCTTGATGCCTCAGCACATGTCCTACCAACCGATCCCTTCTTCGGGTCAAGATGTGCCACAAATTTCTCTTCTCCCAAATTCTATTCAGTACCTCCTCATTAGTTATTTGATCTACACAACTAATCTTCAGCATTCTTCTGTAGCACCACATTTCGAAAGCTTCTATTCTCTTCTTGTCCAAACTATTTATTGTCCATGTTTCACTTCCATACATGGCTACACTCCATACAAATACTTTCAGAAACGACTTCCTGACAAATCTATACTCGATGTTAACAAATTTCTCTTCTTCGGAAACGGTTTCCTTGCCATTGCCAGTCTACATTTTATATCCTCTCTACTTCGACCATCATCGTTATTTTGCTCCCCAAATAGCAAAACTCCTTTACTACTTTAAGTGTCTCATTTCCTAATCTAATTCCCTCAGCATCACCCGACTTAATTCGACTACATTCCATTATCCTCGTTTTGCTTTTGTTGATGTTCATCTTATATCTTCCTTTCAAGACACTGTCCATTCCGTTCAGCTGCTCTTCCAGGTCCTTTGCTGTCTCTGACAGAATTACAATCTCATCGGCGAACCTCAAAGGTTTTATTTCTTCTCCATGGATCTTAAGTCCTACTCCGAATTTTTCTTTTGTTTCCTTTACTGCTTGCTCAATATACAGACTGAATAACATCGGGGAGAGGCTACAACCCTGCCTCACTCCCTTCCCAACCACTGCTTCCCTTTCATGCCCCTCGACTCATATAACTGCCATCTGGTTTCTGTACAAATTGTAAATAGCCTTTCGCTCCCTGTATTTTACCCCTGCCACCTTCAGAATTTGAAAGAGAGTATTCCACTCAACATTGTCAAAAGCTTTCTCTAAGTCTACAAATGCTAGAAACATAGGTCCGCCTTTCCTTAATCTTTCTTCTAAGATAAGTCGTAAGGTCAGTATTGCCTCACGTGTTCCAACATTTAGACATAATCCAAACTGACCTTTCCCGAGGTCGGCCTATACCAGTTTTTTCCATTCGTCTGTAAAGAATTCGTGTTAGTATTTTGCAGCGGTGGATTATTGAACTGATAGTTCGGTAATTTTCACACCTGTCAACACCTGCTTTCCTTGGGATTGGAATTATTTTATTCTTCTTGAAGTCTGAGGGTATTTCGCCTGTCGTACACATCTTGCTCACCAGATGGTAGAGTTTTGTCAGGGCTGGCTCTCCCAACGCTATCAGTAGTTCTAATGGAATGTTGTCTCCTCCCAGGGCCTTGTTTCGGCTTAGGTCTTTCAGTGCTCTGTCAAACTCTTCACGCAGTATCATATCTCCCATTTCATCTTCATCTACATCCTCTTGCATTTCTATAATATTGTCCTCAAGTACAACAAAACAAAATCAGATTTAAAGAGAAGGTTCTCTACAAGATTTTTCCATCTTCTAGACGGTGAACTCCGCCAATATTACGAAAAATCATCCGTTTCAGGTTCTAAGTTTGGTACTATTTAGGATGACAATCAAGTCTACGGAGGAGTTTTTGTGACAAGATGAGCAAAAGATTACTCAAGGTTGCTCATTTTCACAATGAAAGCAAGCTGGTGGTCCAAAAATTTTACGCCTGTCCCATCGGCATTTAACTTTAGCTGCGACGTGTTGTCAGCTGCATGGCTGCTCTCGCCCTCTGAAAATTCTATGAGAAGCTAGTCAAAATCTTTGCTGATTTTATCAGCTGAAACTGTCCTATGTTTCGCGTTAGGCGAGAAAACATGCACTTATCTCTAGTCTGGAAAATATGCCGTTATACATGTACATAGATGGAGCAGCGTGTATACTTCAATGCCCTCAACAAACTACATGGCTGTTTCATTTCTGTGCTATCGAAGCTCAACAACTGAATGTCAGCCAAAGTGAACGCAATGTTCACACAAAAATTCCTCTTTTTGCATGGTACAGAGCGTGATGCACCCTGTTCTGCACTTGACGCTGGTTCAGAGCAGAGTCCCTGAAGTTTTCGGTATTGTGTTTTTCGTATCAAACTGTTCCCCGCCAGTGTCCTTTCATGCGTCACGTCACGGCTTTCTCAGATCAATGGGAGCATTCCTTTCTTCTTGTGAAACCTACCCCTGCCAATCGCAAAGGGCCTACCTTTAAATTGCGTCGCAACATCACCCCTTTTTCTCTTTCTGAGTTTATTTCAGCCAATCGGACACTTTGTGCCCGCTCCTGACGCCTAAAAGTTACACGCGTACATCAGGAGCATACCACTGGCCTCTCACGTGATCAGCTGCGTCGCTGGTCTGTTTGTATCCATCCGTGAATGCAGTTTTCTGAACAATTTCTCCATCGCAAGCAGCGCTGGACCGCTAGCTACTCCCCTCGCTGTATCGCCCGGCGCATTTGTTGTGTCTCTCACTGTGGTCACCAACCCATGTTAGACTCAAATGGTTCAAATGGCTCTGAGCACTATGGGACTCAACTGCTGAGGTCATTAGTCCCCTACAACTTAGAACTAGTTAAACCTAACTAACCTAAGGACATCACAAACATCCATGCCCGAGGCAGGATTCGAACCTGCGACCGTAGCGGTCTTGCGGTTCCAGACTGCAGCGCCTTTAACCGCACGGCCACTTCGGCCGGCCCCATGTTAGAATCCATCCACTGTACGCGGGCTGTGACTACGACAACTCGCATCTGCCCCCAAAGTAAAATGTTTCTTCCAGTGGCTTGTTTCACCTTTTGCTCATTTACATGTAGGATTTGGGTTCGGCGTGTTAATACCGTCGAATCGAGTGTCATTCTTTTGCATTAAATACTGTACAATTTGATAGGCAAATCTGTTCACTATGAACCAAGTATGTCAGGTGACATATCCATCTACTTGTTACGACATAAAAATCTCATGTAAGGTGCGAAATTGATATTCATTCAAGCTGCCACCTTATAGACCTAAATGATTTATTGGATATGAAGACACAAGTAGTCTTGGTTTCAGTGGTAAATTTTTTTATTACTTCCCAATGACGCGTTTCACCTTTATTTATGTATCTTCAGAATGGCCTACGGAAGAAATAAAAATTCTATAATAGTGACGTAACCGCATTTAGTGTGATTAAAGAACTTCCTGATATTTGGTAGTGATGGGTACATTGGACACCGCTCATCTAAAATCCCAGCAGGTAAATGCCCCTTGTGAAATCTTAATAAACACTTCATTCTCATATAAAATGGAATAAAACAGAAGATGACTGAAAGCTATTTTTAAAAAATATTTAACCTTCTCTGTCCCTAAATTGACAGACCACTTTGGAAATAAGAAGAAGGTAGCAAATTACCTTATTACGGCACGTGGTGCAGCCCAACGCAAACAAAACAGGATCAGACCTACAGTATAACTTTACATCATAAACATGCCGAAAGTGTAGTGCATATTCTGGTAGCACACATCACACTGGATGTGAAAAAATAGCAGGCCCCTAAGGCTAGTGCACTCAGCTCTCAGCAGATGGCGCCTGCAGGCTATGAGCTATATTAGTATTCAACTGCTAATTCTTGTCATAACACAAACCATGAAAATTATTATAGAAGAATTGTGTTCTAAAACAGCAGATGAAATGCTGGCATTAATGCCCAGGATAATCAGGGTGAATAAAAATTAAAAACTAAAGTACATCAAAAATACATTGCTATAATTGGATTGCGTGAAAGTACACAAGGGAGCTCCAAATACCAATTTTGAGTGTCCCAAGTAGTAATTATAGCCAACGACATTGTGCATAGCTGAATCTCCCTAAAATCAGAATCTATGCCCCTCCCCCTCCAATTCCCCTCCCGATACACGAGATCGGGCTACGCTAGCTAGAGGCCTGTCACTACCGACTGTGTCAACACTGTGTCCGGGTGCCAAACAAGTGCCACATCTAAGTCGTAAAATACACTTTAGTGGAGTGCTGATAAATGCAAATACAAATATAAAACATAATGTATAATCGCATCAACGTTAAAAACTGCCAGTGTTAACTATATGGCATCGCATATAAAACACAGGTCTGTCAGTGAAAAAGCTGATAGGCAGAATCAATCTTAAGTGTCCCACCTCCAGACAATAATGAGCCTCCTTCTCAAAAACATAGAGTTAAACCAGCACAAGAGTGCCAGTGGCAGTTATACGTCACAAGGTGCATAGCAAGAATCAGTAAACTCAAAAAAAAATTTTCATTCCCCAAAACGTTATTGGACTTTTTGGTAAAAACGTGAAGTATCAGCGCAAGAGCACCAGTGGCAGCTATATGTCACAGTGTGCATAATATAAAGCACCCCTTGAGTGTAAAAACTAAAAAATAAAAATCAGTAAACTTTAAAAATTAGAAATTTAAAAAGAAAAATGTGGTAGGAAGCGGGGTTCAAATACATAGCATCCAGGGCTTAGCTATTAACATTAAACAATGATCTCGTAGTGTCAAAATACACTTGGTTCTTTTGAGCCAGCTAATCTTTTAGAAGACGCCTGTCTGTTTTCCCTACATGCTTAGCTATTTTCATTTCTTCCAGGATGTTAAGATTCTTTTCCCTTTTTCAGCATACTGGAAGATTTCTAAATTTTGCAACGTGTGAGGGCGATGGCTACTGGACTCTAGGTGTTCCACAAAGCCAGACTAATGTTTTACTTGGCCTTTTTTATTTAATTGGTGTTCCTGAAATCTGACTTTCAGTCTTCTGCCAGTTTGACCAGTTTGAGCAAGTACACACCTGAACTTAAGTATTTGTCTCCGGTCGGCTGCTCATTTCGTATGTACGTATACTGAGTATTGGTACCTCTAGAGAAAACTGCTCTGACGTCTGTCCCCCCAGAAGGGTCTATCCAGACCGTGCGGAAAGTTGCCTAAAAAGAGCAAGCATACATAATTAATGTCGGCGTCAGACGGGCTAATCAGGAGAACTAACATGATCTTTACATATTTTTGCTTCATGGAGTTTGTTTACAATGGAAGCACTGTAGCCATTCTTAATAGCAATGTATTTGAGGTTTTTAAGTTATGCCCTGATGAATGAGCCACCAGGAGACAACTATAGAAACCAGCCAATCATTTCTTCAAAAAAACTGAGCTTATATTGCCGGGGGAAGCATGATGATACGTGAATATATACCTATCGCTACCAAATGTCAGTAAGGTATTTAATATTTTCGTGATAATCAAATCTTACTAAATGCGGTCACGTCACTATTAAGGAATTTTGTATTTCTTTCGTAGGCCAATTCTAAGATGCCTAAATAAAGGTGTAGCACGCCATTGAGAAATAATAAAAAAAAATTTAACACTGCAACCAAGACTGCTTGTTTTTCCATGTCATACGTACTGGTCGCTGTAGCAATCCCGTTAAGAAGTGGAAGAAGTTTTATTTGTTGGAGTATTCCAATCTCTGTCTTCCCATACAGTACCGCGGAAGTTATTTCCTGATACCTTAACACATACTGTCATCCTGTCCCTTCTTCTTGTCACTGTTTTCCATATGTTACTCTCTTCGCCGATTCTGCGGAAAACCTCCTCATTGCTTATCTCTCATCAGCCCATCTAATTGTGGAGATTCTTCTGTTGTACCACATCTCAAACATTTCATTTCTCCTTTGTTCCGGCTTTCCCACCTATCCACGTTCCACTACCGTACAATGCTGTGCTCCAAACGTACATTCTCAAAAATTTATTCCTCAAATTAAGCCCTATGTTTGATACTAGCAGACTTCTCATGGCCAGGAATGCGCTCTTTGCCTGCTTTTTACGTCCTCTTTGTTTCGTGCGTCATGGGTTATCCCGCTTCCAAGGTAGCAGAATTGATTACCTTCGTCTGCTTCGTGATCATCAATTTTTATGTTAAGCTTGCCGCTATTGTCGTTTCTGCTACTTCTCATTAGTTTTGTCTTTTTTCGGCTTATTCTCAATCCAGATTCTGCACTCATTAGACTATTCAATCTATTCAACAGATCCTGTAACTATTCTCCACTTTCCATGAGAATAGTAATATCACCAGCGTATCTTTTCATTGATAACCTTCCACTCTGAATTTTAATCCAACTCTTGAATCTTTCTTTTATTTCCATCATAATTTCTTCCACATATAGACTAAACAGTAGGAGCGAAAGACTACACCCGTGTCTTACATCCATTTTCATTCGAGCACTTCGTTCATGGCCTTCATGTCTTATTGTTCTAATCTAACAAATTTGATTAATATTATTCTAATCTAACAAGTGCCAAAACAGTGGAGAAAGTTAACGATTTCAGTCACTTGGGTTGTAAAACATCTTGTCTAGATGAAACACAAAAAATGACATAGAAAAACTTAACGTTATGTATAGCCCAATAAAAGTAAGTTAGAATCTATTTTATTATAAACATTTTGAAATATTATTCACGCCGCTTTTGAGAGTGGAAACGAGATTTCGATACTAACAAAACCAAACGTACAGTATGTTGGAACAGAGTACCTGATCCTTGTTGCTGAAGATGCGTAGCAAAATAAAATAAGTCGGTGACATAAGAACAGATTTATGAAAATCTGCGTTGAGAAGGAAAAAATAGCCCATCTTTGGGCTTATATACCGCAAGAAAGGAGGAACATAAGATGAGCAGAGACGGGTAAATTGTAACAGGAGTCTTACATCTAGGTCTAAAAACCCGATACATGTTTTATTACGCAGAATCATTCTGTTGTAACCGTACCGCCGAAACTCTCAACCAAAGAGCTGATCGAACTGTTACGACCAGATGGGATGTTCTGGATCTTGGTTACGCATTAAAACTGTGCGCCTGACCAGGGCTCAAACGCGGATACTATTCTTTCACAAGAAATACTCCTATCGAGTGAGTGTTGCCTGGATAGGTCACTAAGTAAAAGCGTTGCCCAACAAAGTCAAGGTTCGAGGTTGAAGTCCCAGTGTGGCGCACAGTTTTAATCCACCAGGAATTTCATAACAGCGCTCACTCCGCTGCAGACTGAATGGTTCATTCTGGAGACATATACTGTCGCCTCCTACAGTCAACCACAAACTGCCAGCACAGATTCTGTGGTGTCACCGCCAGACACCACACTTGCTAGGTGGTAGCTTAAATCGGCCGCGGTCCAGTTAGTACATGTCGGACCCGTGTGTCGCCACTGTGTGATCGCAGACCGAGCGCCACCACAAGGCAGGTCTCGAGATACGGACTAGCACTCGCCCCAGTTGTACGACGACTTTGCTAGCGACTACACTGACGAAGCCTTTCTCTCATTTGCCGAGAGACAGTTAGAATAGCCTTCAGCTAAGTCCATGGCTACGACCTAGCAAGGCGCCATTAGCCTTACATAGTTTGATAATTATCGTATGAAATGTCTCATCAAGAATGCTATATTCACAACAAGGATAAATAAAAGTTAAGTATTCGAGGAGCTGCATACTTTTCTTATTAGCTTTCACTACTTATCCTGTTCCAGAAGTCACGCCCGTCTGCGTTAGATAGCGTGCATAAAGGCCTCCTCTATCTACAAGGTGTTGGCACATTTACCAACACATCAGATTCCTCCCAACAATAAAATCGCTGACCTCTCCAAGCACTCAGGCAGCCAGAGCTTCGCCTGTGCCCCTGGTAACCAGCAGACCCGCAGTACAGCTCCTTGGTCCGTCACTACAGTTGAGTACCGCCTCATTCCGACAAACATTGTGAGTTAATTAGTTTCATGTTCCGTGGATCATTTTGTACGATAAATCGTAATGATGTGCAATGGGTCATTTTATATCCGCATCACAAATCATTATGATGAATAGACGTAACAGCACGGGAGGAGATTCCAAAAAGGAACTTTTTCAGTTTGTTTTCAACTTTTACTTTGCTATCTGTCAGACCGTTTACAACTAGGTAAATGATTAAAATTTTTGTTGCACCACTTTTTCTGCTAAAGGCAACCTTAACGTGGAGTAATGAATGTTTTTTATCCTTCTGCTATTGTAATTATGTACATCATCGTTCCTTTTGAACTGTACTGGATTATTTATAACAAACTTCATAAAGGAATAAATATACTATGAAGTAGTAGTCACAATGCCCAACTACTTAAACAGTTGTTTACAAGATTATCGTGGTGAGCAGCACATATTATTCTTCCAGAACGTTCTTGAGCAAGGAAGACTATCTTTCTAAGTAAGAATTACCCCAGACCATTATTCCAAATGATATTATTGAATGAAAACATGCAAAATATTTCACTTACTAATTTGTCTCTCCTAATATTTGCAGAAAATATGCGAAATATATCACTTACTGAATTGTCCCTCCTAAGATTTCCAGAAAATATGCAAAATATATCACTTACTGATTTGTCTCTCTTAAGATTTGCAATGATTCTAAGTGCAAATATGGTTTAATTAAGTTGTTTTAGGAATTCCTAAATGTGCTTTGTCCAGTTTAAACTCTCATTGATACTGAAGTTCCTTCACCACTTGTTACACTTATCATTAGTGTAGTACCCCTAGAACTGGATATGTTATGTCTTTTTAAAATTGAGGGTGAGACCATTCGCAGAAAACCAATCAATGATACTTTTAAGAATGTTGTTTACTACTTCTTCTGTTTCTGTACGTATGCTTGAATTGATCACAGTACTAGTGTAATCTGAAAAAAATACTAATTCTGCTTGTTGTATACTAGATGGACGATCTTTCACATGTGCGAGGAACAACAGTGGACCTAGAACTGAACCATGGGAAACCATATACGTGATTTCTCCCCAATCAGAATTACGTCTGTGGACTATATTGTTTGAATGACTAACTACAACTTTCTGAATCTTCTGATTAAGTATGACATTATCAATTGGTTGACTATACCATCAGTCCCATAAAACTCCAATTTATCTACGAGAAAACTGTGATTTACATGGTGTGTAAGAAAGTACTGCGATGGCGTAGCTAACCAGTTGATAATGTCATATCTAACCAAAAAGAATGTAGAAACTTGTGCTTAACAATTCAACCAATATGGTGTGGAGACGCAATTTTGACAGGGGAGAAATCACGAACGGGGTTTCCCAGAGGTCAGTCTTAGGTCCACAATTGTTCCTCATATATGAAAACTGTCTTCCGTCTAATATACAAAAAGCAGAATTGTGAAATTTTTAACATTTTGATTGGCTGTGATTCAGCAACCGTACAATATTTAATTACAGGACGTATATATAGCCCCTTCGATTCCTCAAAACTTTTGTCAAATTGACCATGGTTTCGACTGCTCTACGGAAATCTTTATCATGACAAAAAGTTGCATGGAATACATGAAATCACACATTAGGGCTAAAAACGGCATAACACAGCCGATACCGTCAGACTAAAGACGGCCTGACAGTAGCGGCTGTGTTGTGCCGCTTTTGGCCCTAAGCGACCTTGCAGCTCTCTATGTATATCTTGGGGTATTTTATCTAGTTGACAATGATATTATACTTTTACATTATAGATTTTATTCCTATGACATTTCTGTTTGACGAGAGCACTATTGCTCAGACATTTTCAACCATAGTGTGATTACATGTATTCCGTGTAACTTTTTATTCTGATGAAAATTGCCCTAGTGCAGTCGGAACCATGGCCAACTTGGCAAGTTGAATGTTGTCTGTCACGTTTGCACTAGTGGATTATTTCATGTGTTGATAACTAACAGGTTTACTGCAAACATAAATTCTGTACCAGCTACAGATTTCTGCAAGCGTAACGGCCTTTGGTACAGTCAGTAAAGTGGTCGGAAGGCGCTCTTTGAGCTCCATTTCCACGAGCCTATCAGATTCAAGAGCGCTTCACGGTGAATGGCGAATGGCGTGATTGAAAATACAAAGTATAGTGGCTGGGCTGGTCTGCTGCTTGCGCCAGTCGGTGACTGGGCGCTACGCCCTTGGTAAGATGCTATATGGCTGAGTATACATTCAGCACTTTTGCAATCCCAGTCACGTTCGCGAGTTGTTCACGAGTCTTCAGTCCTTCAAGAGTAGTTAACGGGTACAGTGTGGTTAATGTCTAACTATTTTTCTTGTTCGTGTTGCAAAACTGAAGGATTTCAGGTAATCTTTCATTATGTTAAAGCGTATCTTCCCTGTGGAGATGTTAGTTATGTACCTTTGCAGAGAGGGTAGGCTTCGATGCACGATACAGAATCGGTTTGCTATTAATCGATCCGAATAGTAGAACATTTAGATTCGTCCCATTCCCAGCCAATTGACTTCATTCGATATTTTTCGAGATATCTAGATTTTCTTTTGTTTCAAGTTTTTACACGTTGTAACGTCTTGCACCACATGTTATGAGCACTAATTTTGTGTGCGTCATCGTGGTTTAACTATATTTTGAAAGTAATTATGGGCTTTTCTATTGAAACATTTTCACAGACAACTGAATTTTCTTCCAGCATTTTCCTTTTTAGACGAATTAAGGCTGTATTGCACAGAGTGGACTTTTCCATCAGCAATGACAGTTTTTTCCTCTTAAATTGTTTTATGACCAGTACCAAACTGTTCACCAATCACGGTGAGAACAACGCTTCACCTTTCTATGCATGCGTTTGAGAACAGAAGGCAAATGACGGAACTGACGGATATGGCGGAACTGCAGTCCATAATTATATTGCATCTTGCATTTGTGACTTACGCGTACCGACTGGGTACACTATGCCCATTCCATCAAAAGGAGCTATAAGCGCCGTTATTGCTAAGACTCATTAGGTTCACACAGGTCAATTAACTATTTGCTAGCTCATTATAAATACATAACACTATGTAAGTCTTTTCTGTTCATGGTTCTGTTTCTTTAATACTGCAGGCAGATAGCGTTACTATATAAATTCTTTGGTCTAAACCTTGTTTCAATTCGGGACATATTTCGGACTTACTTTCAAATCGCTCTAAGCACTATGGGACTTAACATCTGAGGTCATCAGTCCCCTAGACTTAGAACTACTTAAACCTAACTAAACTAAGGACATCACTCACATCCATGCCCGAGGCAGTATTCGATCCACAGTAGCTGCGCGGTTTCGGACTGAAGCGCTTAGAACCGCTCCGTCACAGCGGCCGGCGGACTTACTTTTATAAGCATTCTGTTTTCTAAACTAGTCGTGGAGATTACAAAGTTAACCGAGAACTTTGTATCGAAGGATTTCATCGCGGAAGACTTCGTAGCCCTCCCAGTCATAATATTTAATACATGATTTTAAAAAACCAATGTGACCATGCTGGAGTCTTTAGTCACGAAAGAAAAAACAGAACAATGTTACAAGCCGCATTCTAAGGAGAAGAATTCCAGTGGGGAAACGGCACAGCTTTACAAGATATGAGGTAAGCCATCCTTTTCTCGCACAATTAATGAAATATCAAGTGTAGGTTGACAGGATTTCTCTCGAAGTTTATTCAACGTAATCCTCCGCAAGCAACTTAATGTAACATCATGTAAGAGACAACTTATCATCTTAGCAAATTTAGAAGCGGTTAATATGTCGTGACAGGAAGACTCTGTTTCAATCTTTTTCAACAGAAGAGACAGGGGGTACCCGCTAAATACTGAACGCAATCTTGACTATTAGGAGTAAGCTGGTCATTACTATTGTCGACAAAACCGAGCTGTACGGAAAGCAATGTTGAAGGCTAACGAGTAACAATGAAGTGGTTAGTATTATTGGAAACAGCAAGTACCGTGAGTGAATGGAACAACTTTCATTCCAGATGTAATCCCACAATGTATTATCATCATCACGGCTTCCCGATCTCAGAGATTGTCCTATGCCTTTTTTTCGCTCCGATTTTGTTTTTAGGACAAATGCTAGTGTCTGAACGCTTTTTTGCACTCTCTCTTCCGTCCAGGCCCCCACAACCGCACGAGTGGTCGACTGTGAATAGCGGACAAATTGAATAGCTGGGCGGCGGCCATTAGAGTGGTAAACTGGCGCGCGGATTTCGGATGTTTATACATCGCTTTTGGTTATAAAATGCCTTCCCTAGAGTTCGGTCATTATAAAATGCCTTCCCTAGAGTTCGGTCACAAACATAATACCTCATTTAAATACGTTACTACAATATAGTTTTTAATTTATGAACAAACAGCAACTAGTCACTGTTTATGAATTTATGTTACTTAGTACATGGAATCTGCCGTAGCTAAAAGTTATGTACTGGACCCCTAGCATTTTTCGTAGTTCATTTACGATAGATGTACGCAAAATGCATCAAAATACTCGAAGATTTGCCCACTATGTTAATAGATATTTTCTGACTCTACCTTGCTTTAGATTTTATGACGAAAAGTGCGTTATATATGGCGTAGTGCTTTGGCAACTCACGACCAAATTATCAAGTTTCAACCTAACCTAGACCACGAAAACACTACCGATCAGCCAGCTACAACAAACAAGACTTCAGGCAGGCATCCAGTATCGCATTAGTCACAATATTTACTTTCGAAGATGTACACTTCAGTTTATATGTGTGGTATTTTCATATAATAAATAAAACTCAACAACTGTTCCATCGAGAGAAGTTGTGAAATCAGATTACAATTACACACATTCAGTTGCATTTTATAACGATAAAAAGCCTGCTAACTCAAATTTCGTGTTGCTTGCAACTCAACTTTTATAGTTAAAATAAAATGTGGTTCACAAAGAAAAATTTATCTTCTGCTGTATATGGTCTGGAAAACGAAAGATGGATGGAACAGCATCATCTTTCAGCTTTCTGCGATTTACGTAATTTTCAAGGAAACAACTTTCTTCAAAATGATCGGAACATATAAAATGGTATTCTGTCGGTCGGAAATCTTGCCTCCTGACAGCGTGTAACCATTTTTGTAACAGGTGTGGTTTTGAGAAAGGAAACCTGCAAATATATGCACAGACATTATGCTAATAGCGTGTTACAAAAACATTTACTAAGCAAGTGCACTAACATACAAAACAACTTAAAATATCCACATACTTGTGAAATGTAATATTCGTTCCTTTCTCGAATTTATTTGTACATTTAATCGCTGCACAACTCTTCACCATTGTACTTCTTTTGATTGTAACGTACAGACAGTAGAATTACGAGTAACAAATGCTGTATGTACGCCCCAACAAATATACAACGTTGAATCAGGGTCTTCATAAGCAACAGTACTACACAACACATCAGACTACAACCACTATAAAGGCGTCCAGCCGAAGGTTCAAATTATCCCGCGACTGCAGCGCCGTCAGTGAGTCTAGTTATTTTTACAAGGTCTTTGCTTCCGTCGTAGCCGTCTTAGTGAAAGGATGGAATAAAAGGTGTAGTCTTATGAAAGTATTTTAATATTTATATTTACATTATTCATCTGTATTGTTTACTTTACTCCCTATCCTCATACGATAATTTTTAAAGTTTTTCAGCGAATATTCGTTATTGGTCGTCTTAATGCGATGATACAACTGATCGCCTGCCATTGTCGGAGTGATCACAACACGGGAAGGTGACGGGAGTGTGAATCGGCCTGACGAATAGTCCGTGCAGTTGCGGTAACGCTGTGTGCCGGATGGCGCAGTGCCTACCGCACCTGCCTTCTACGCAAAAGATCCCGGGGTCGAATACCTGTCCCGTACACATTTTCATACGTCACCGCCGATTCTGCGAAGTGTCCCATTGCAGCTGACAGCAGTGATCCCTCCCTTTTCCTTTCCTTTCTTCCTCTCTCTACCTTCAGTTTATATATAATGTATAATAGCTGCGGATTCATAAGCAATTTTTAGCGTCGCCGCCTATCGTAGCTTTATGAAACTATTTGGGCTGAAGAGGAGGTACCCCATGATGTCCCACCACAAATTCCGCCTTTTTCTGAATTTAAATAGGCTGAGAAAAAAATGTGTTGCATTACTTATCGAAGGGCCCTCGTAATATAGAGATGTTGAACTATAGTACATCTCATTATGATAACTGCTTGCAGTTGACACTGGTCAACATTGTTAATATCGTTCTAAATTTTTGCGATCAAAGCAATCCCAATAAAACATGCACTGAATGTAACTCTTCTCTTCGCTGCAGGTTATCAAAGTAAAGACTTTTTCGTTCTTTAATGCTTTATAACAGGTGAAAATGAAACCTCTTGCCTTGTAAGTCCAAAGTTATACCTTGAGAGCACAAAGTTATACAGTTGGTTGCGGAAACTAAGGACAAACACACACACCCATGCCCGAGGGAGGACTGGAACCTCCGCCGGGACCAGCCGTACAGTCCACGACTGCAGCGCCTTAGACTGCGCGGCTAATCCTGCACAGCACCAAAACACCTTCAGCCACCTAAATTTCCAGTTCTTATTCTATTTGAGCAACCAGTTTTTAGCGCTGCAAACGGCCTTGCCGCAGTGGTAACACCGGTTCCCGTCAGATGACCGAAGTTAAGCGCTGTCGGGCTGGGCTAACACTTGGATGGGTGACCATTCGGTCTGCCGAGAGCTGTTGGCAAGCGGTGTGCACCCAGAAAACTGAGGAGCTACTTGACTGAGAAGCAGCGGCTCCGGCCTCACAAACTGACATACGAGCGGGATAGCGCTTGATGACCACATACTCTTCCATATCTGCATCCAGTGACTCCTGTTGCGGCCATATGTAGTAAGCGTTGCTTTGCGCAGTGGAGAATGGCAAAGCAGAGGCATGCTGGAGACCGAGGCGTTGCGAAGTAAGCGCGGCACAGATAACCTTGCTGACAGCAGCAGTCTACCAACAGGCTGACGCGAGGACGCACACAGACCGAGCGCCGATCGAAGCCTGGAGAGTGCTGACAAGGGAACCGACCCATCGCACCCGCCTCAGATTTAGTTATAAGTTGGCACAGTGGATTGGCCTTGAAAAACTGAACACAGGTCAATCGAGAAAACAGGAAGAAGTTGTGTGGAACTATAAAAAAAATAAGCAAAATGTACAAACTGCGTAGTCCATGCTTAAGATAGGCAACATCAAGGACACAACGAGCTCAAGAGCGCCGTTGTCTTGTAGTTAGCGTGAGCAGCGTTCACGGACGTCTCTGTTCACTGTAATCAGTTCAGTGTCTGTGTTTTGCGACCGCACTGCAGAACCGTGCGATTAGTAGACGAAGGACACGTCTCTCCAATGGGAACCGAAAACATTTGATCGCAAGGTCACAGGTCAACCGATTCCTCCACAGGAAAACACGTCTGATATATTCTATACGACACTGGTGACGGCATGTGCGTCACATGACAGGAATATGTTGTCGACCCACCTAACTTGCACTCTTGGCGAATGGGTAGAAAGATTGTTCTACCTTGTCCGATTTAGGTTTTCTTATGGATGTGATAATCACTCCCAAAAACGTGATGAAAACATAAGAGTTTGTCACATAAACTGCAACAAATGAATGCAACAATTTCACACTCGCACAGTTTTCCCTGTGCTCTGTCATAACATGTTTTTAACGTTTTCAAATTTTCCCGTGTGTAGACCGTCAAATCCTGCATCTGTCCAAGCAAATCTGAACATGTCCTAGAATTTTGGAGAGGGAAGTTAAATATGTGTGAGTGCCTGAACTGAAAATTGTCTGAAAATAAAAAATTAAAACTTTTCACTCGAGGGAAGATTCGAACCAAGGACCTCTTCTTCCGCAACTGCTCACGCTAACCGCGGGACCACGGCACTTCTGAGCTCAGGTTAACCTTGATGTTGCCTATCTTACGCATGGACTAATCAGTTTGTATATTTTGATTATTTTTTTCATTCTTCCATACAACTTCCTCCTGTTTTCTCGATTGATCTGTGTTCAGTTTTTCAAGGACTATCCACTGTGCCAACTTATAACTGAATCTGAGGGGGGTGCGATGGGAAGGTTCCCTTGTGAGTAAGGGGACGTGAGGCCAGGTAAGCACGCTAAGTTACGCTGCAGTATACTGCGGGAGTAATAACAAAAAGCTGCCACCGAGAGTAAAAAACGTCCTCCTGCCGGATATAAATAGCGGAGCGCAGGCAGCAACGGACAGAAGCCATTAGGAAGCAGTTCGGATCTGAGTACGGACGTGGTCCGTGTCTGAATGTTCAATCTTCGTAGGTGACGGTTCCAGAAGTCTGTTCCAGTTCGCAGGAGTCATCCGTTCCCCACCAGAGGTCAACTTCAGCTCTGCAGGTGTGCCCGAGTTCGGTCGGCACCATGGCTGACTAACTACAGCGAGAACTTCTTGGTCACAGGCGCCGCCGGGGACTGACGCCCGGACTTCACGGCAACCCGGCCCCACGGCGCGTGGTCCGTCCATGATGGCACCTCGCGGACATCGCGACTGACGGCTTCCCAGCCGCCGGTGCAGCAGGTGTCAGCAGCTGACCTCACGGCGACGCGGCTCCGTCGGTGTGCCATACTGGAGCGCCTAGCGGCGACGAGTTTCATCTCAACCACAGGGCATCCTGGCTTCAGTGGAGCACTGGTGGCGCCGGCCGGAGTTGCCGAGCGGTTCTAGGCGCTACAGTCTGGAACCGCGCAACCGCTACGGTCGCAGGTTCGAATCCTGCCTCGGGCATGGATGTGTGTGATGTCCTTAGGTTAGTTAGGTTTAAGTAGTTCTAAGTTCTAGGGGACTGATGACCACAGCAGTTAAGTCCCATAGTGCTCAGAGCCATTTGAACCATTTGAGCCCTGGTGGCCTGAAGCTCCCGAGTGGGATCAGCGGCGCGCGTTGCGCACATTGTCAGAGAATCTACACAGCAGCTGCCAGGAGGGGGGATCCGCAGGGCTGGGCAGCGACGACGAGGGAGAAATTGTAAAGGAAGTGCAATAAATAATTGTAAAACTCCACGCCGTCTCAGTCTTTGGCGCAGCCACTGTGTCTGCTGCAAACACGCCTACGGGTTGAGGATGACACTGTTGCCGGTCGGTATCGTTGGACCTTCATAGCCCGTTCAGGCAGAGTTTAGTTTAGCTTCTTTTTTTTAGTTATAGCGCTAGATTACGCCATCTACAGGCCTCCTGACAGACATGTAGGAGGAATTCCACCTCTAATGTAGTTAAAATAGGGTCCAATATTCACTGAGTGGTATCCACAGATTTCTGACACAGCAGACAGGTCAGCAAATGATGATCGAAGGGATTGCTGTATCAAGAATCTGCGGATACCAGTCACTGAGTGCTGGCTCCTTTTTTGACTGGACCAGAGGTGGGATTCTCCCTGCACTTCGGTCATGGGGTCTGACGAGTAGAACACGCCTCCTGCAGTCCAAGAACAGAAGATCCACCACCCCACCCCGTCACTTAACAGCGACAGGCGCCAAGTTGAGATTCTGCAGGGGCGACGGACCCCCAGGGCTCGCTGCCGCCTTATGAAATCTGGCGCCGCGCAGCGGGGCGCGGCTAATAGCCCGCCTTAATATCCCGTCCGCCCGCCTGCTTCGTTAAAAAGTTTCGTCAAACTGAACGGGCGGCGCGGCCGTTGTTTATCTGCCAGCGGACTCCTCCGCTCTCAAAAGAATCCCGCCTCAGGAACGGCGCAGCAGTCTCGCGTCATCGCGCCCCCCCCCCCCCCCTGCCCTGCCCTGCTCTGCCCTTCTCCTGCGAAATCGACAGCTCCGGAGTTTAAAAGCTAATAAGGAATCTCCGCTGCTACATGTAA
This sequence comes from Schistocerca americana, assembly GCF_021461395.2. Taxonomy (NCBI): domain Eukaryota; kingdom Metazoa; phylum Arthropoda; class Insecta; order Orthoptera; family Acrididae; genus Schistocerca; species Schistocerca americana. The sequence continues at coordinate 22,820,542 of NC_060124.1, forward strand.
CGAGCTTAATTAGCTTAATTAGAGACTTTCATCACGGAGTTTCTTTCGGCGCAGCCGGTTGTTCCGCGGGGCTTCTCGGCGCTGCGGGGACTCCCCGTCGTCTCGGCTGCCTCCTCACCCCCCCCCCCCCCCCCTCTTCTCTCATCGCGCGTAATTACGCTCAGCTCTTCGCGGTAGCAACCTCGAAGACGCAGGTTTTCTGCGTAATCGATGCGATTCCTTATCCTTATGGGAGCAAGGTGAAAATGTCTCACGCACCACGGAAAGACCGTTTTTAGTCAAAAATGGGTTTAATTTTCCAAATAAGTCAGTTTCCTTTGTCCAACTCTTTCCCGATAACTAAATTCCATTCCTTCTGTTCATCATTTCCCTTCAAGGAGCAGCGGATTCGACTTTTCCACTCACAGATGTTGCGTCAACGTTTCCTTCGTCTTCTAATGCTTCTTTTACCATTCATTCTATACGGTATAACAGAGGTTGAAAATACCGCTTCAGTTGTAAATTTCTTTTATTATCACGACCGGTTTCAGGCTCTCATAAGCCCATCCTCAGATGTCGCAACTGTGCTGTGGCCCCCGGGCGCCGCGGTGGACGTCTACTAGGTAAGGTGTGCTATCTATGAGCGCAGAATAGGAAAACCATTATCTGATGAACATTGATGCCAGCCAGAGTGGCCGAGCGGTTCTAGGCGCTACAGTCTGGAGCCGTGCGACCGCTACGGTCGCAGGTTCGAATCCTGCCTCGGGCATGAATGTGTGTGATGTCCTTAGGTTAGTTAGGTTTAACTAGTTCTAAGTTCTAGGGGACTGATGACCTCAGCAGTTAAGTCCCATAGTGCTCAGAGCCATTTGAACCATTTTTTGAACATTGTGATTCCTTTCTCAGACTTCAAAACCAATGGCAAACAGCATGTAAATTAATTCTTGATTGTGTCTTGGCCAATGATGATTTTGCAGTACATATCTGTGACAAACATTCAGCACAGGAATTGTGTAAATCTGTTGTTTGGACAGGTGTCAATATTTTGCTTAATAACTATCGTAAAATGTAAAATGATAAGGTGCATAGGTCATTAAACAAAAGGAAACTGAAAACTGTGGTGGACTGACATATTGCTATAAAGGAAGTGAAAAGAAATGTACATAATTTCCATTGGTATTTATCCACTTTATTAACTTCACTAAGCAAGTTTTCGGTACTAACTACAGTACATGTAAGCTCTCCCTATACATATTATTTCTTCAGTTCTGATGTTACAAAACTTTCACCATTTTCAATATAAAGAGAATAATGTCTACTATGTTAGGTGTTAAGAGGAAGGACTAATAAGTGTATGTAGTCATAACTGTTTGTCATGTACCTCCTATTATATATTCTCAGTGTGTTTTAAAAATATTGCTGGCGCTTGTTATTCTCATACCTGTGATTCATGTCTCTGATGTAAGATATTATCATTTTAGATACTATGCAAATGTCAAATACTTCGTATGAATGCAGGATGTTGTGCAGTTAGGTGGTAAGAGAATCGGGAAATAAGTGTCGTTAGTGATAATTGCTTCCCTTGTTCCTCCTATCATTTTAATGTGTTTTGAAAATATTTGGTTTCTGATATCCAATAGGTCATTTAAGAGTTTTCGAATTTCTATTGTTCTTGGAGTGCTGCTTTCCTTAAGAATGAGGTGTGTGCTATTGCTGACACTTTTTATCCAATTCCCTTGACTCTTATCCTTGATGTGAGGTGATGTGGTTTCAGATAGTACGCAAATGTCAAATAGTGTGGGTGTGGGATGGTGTGAAAAAGTTGTTACGTGGTAAGATTGGATTGGATTGTTTGGGGGAAGAGACCAAACAGCGAGGTCATCGGTCTCATCGGATTAGGGAAGGAAGTCGGCCGTGCCCTTTCAAAGGAACCATCCCGGCATTTGCCTGGAGTGATTTAGGGAAATCACGGAAAACCTAAATCAGGATGGCCGGACGCGGGATTGAACCGTCGTCCTTCCTAATGCGAGTCCAGTGTGCTAACCACTGCGCCACCTCGCTCGGTACGTGGTAAGACGAATGGCGGATAAGTGCACCTAGTCATAATTGCTTTTCTTGCTCCCTCTATTGCTTACACTGTGGAATATTTGGTTTCTGATATCAAGCAGGTTATTTAAGAAATGTCTATTTCCTATTATTTTTATTTGAGTTTTGCTTTCTGGATGGACGAGGTGTGTGCTTTTGCTGACAATTGTGATTGCCATACCTTTGACTCTTGTCCCTGATGTGAAGTGTTATAGTGTTAGGTAGTTAGTTTCATGTTCCATGGATCATTTTGCACTATTAACCATAAATCATTTGGAATGAGTCATTTTAAATTCACATTGCAAATTAGTTTGTACATTTGGCTACATGCTGAAGATTTTTAAATATATTTTGCCATGCAAATGTAAAATGAGCTGTTCCACACTTGTGACCTGAGATGCTGTCTGCTTTTCTGTGAAATATTCTGCTGGTCATTTTGATATTTAAACTAGTAGATTCCTGGATTCCTAACGTTTTAATATATACTAGTTCTTAGTTCTGATGCCTTTTTTGTGCTGCGTTGTGTGTTTTCCAAGTATGTTACTTACTGTGTGTATTCCCCCTAATATTTAGGTAGGTCTTTTTCTGCTGTATAGCATACCTTATTCATTAAAAAAACAAAGCTGTTTCATCCCTCCAACAATCTGCTAGTAGTTTTCCACTGAAAGCAGCACAGTCTTGTCTTGTTTCACACTCAAGATGCAATGATAGCAACTTTACTGTCTCTAAGATGGCTCTCATTCATGTTGCTTATTATCTGTACAGCATTCTTTGCCACATTGCCATAGAGTGTGGTGAGAAGTAATTGCATGTCTTTGACCAGGTGCTATGTTGATCCTGCTTTGAAAGTTAATTGTGGTTGGACAAGGGTGTCATGTCTGTATTTCCTTTAAGTGTCATGAATTTAGATTGTCTTATTTTTCTGCCTCTATTTGAGTGAAAGTTATTTTCGTGTAGAAATCTGTTAGTGGGATGTGATCTCCCATTTGAAAACTTAAGTCTCTTTATCTTTCCTACATATTTTGCTGTGCCCATTAGCGCAATAATCGAGAACCACACTGTTAATATTTAAGATGTTTTGTAGAAGAAACTTTGCTATCTAGAAATGCAAATGTGAAATAGTTTGAGTAATTATTACCATCTGTCTTTACATCAACTATTAAGAGGCTGTGACATCAGTCATTATGTCTCCGAAACGGACATAGCAAGGAAACAAAGTGACATTCACGAGGACTGCTACTTTGTAACTCAGCGCAATGTTTCCACAAGTGTAATGTAGAATTAATGCTTTCATTGTTAGAGTAATTCAGGGCTGTTTCATGCAATTCATACTTCTGTATGTTTTGGTTGTGCTGATAGGTTTAGTGAGAGTTATCAGTAATCTTTTTTCCACTTTCATTGTTTACAATTTACTTCAAACCATATATCTGAAATATGTTATGGATGTATATTACTATTTGTTGAACATCGTGTAGATGTGTAAGCTGTATATTTTGCAGTTTTGTTTGTGTCAATTACGAAAATAAAACTGTCAGTGTAAATAAAAACTTTGGTACAATTGAAGGGGTCGCTGGAAGAAAATGCTAGCCATCAATTAAGGATTAAACTGATAACTTTATCTGTTGTTTCCCAATACACAACATTCTGGATGGTAGTAGTTTCATGTGTACTGTCAGAATGCATTGCCTACTCTGTTTATGTGCTTGTCTTAAAAATTAACGAAACATATAACATACAATAACTCAAAATATGCTCTTGTTAATTAGCACTTTCTTCCGCCGTCTGCTTCAGTATCGTATGTTCTTTTACACCCGACATACCTTAGGAAAAAAAGAAAATGCTTTAAGTCTCAGTAATGTCATTTCTTACAGTTCGACAGCTTGATGTGCCTGGAATATTTCAGCATCCAAAGTTTTGTTAAGAGAAAAAAATTTCATGATTCTATATCTGACACAGCTGAAAACAGTAAATGCTTTTTCCCCGATATAACAAATCAACTAGCAGTAATTTCATTTACAATCAAGCTCGATAGTCTTTTACTGTCTCATGTTTAACAATTTCGAAAACGGTGTTAGCGTAACGATTTGGTGAAAGGCAGGGTTGACGCTAAGTGCCTCGCCTGTATTTCGTGACGTCATAGTTGAGTTGTGAGGCCTTGTCGTGTGTATCGGGACGTCATTTTGCACCAATATGCCGCCTTTTCAGGGGTGCAGTGGGTCCCACCTTCCTCCTGATGGATGACAACGCACGGCCCCACCGAGCTGCCATCGTGGAGGAGTACCTTGAAACAGAAGATATCAGGTGAATGGAGTGGCCTGCCTGTTCTCCAGGCCTAAACCCCATCGAGCACGTCTGGGATTCTCGCGGTCGACGTATCGCTGCACGTCCTCAAACACCTAGGACACTTCAGGAGCTCCGACTGGCACTGGTGCAAGAATGGGAGGCTATACCCCAGCAGCTGCTCGACCACCTGATCCAGAGTATGCCAACCCGTTTTGCGGCCTGTGTACCTGTGCATGGTGATCATATCTCATATTGATGTCGGGGTACATGCGCAGGAAACAGTGGCGTTTTGTTGCACATGTGTTTCGGGACGGTTTTCTCAACTTATCACCAAAACCGTGGACTTACAGTTCTGTGTCGTGTGTTCCCTACGTGCCTATGCTAATAGCGCCAGTTTTGTGTAGTGCCACGTTGTGTGGCATCACATTATGCAATTATCCTTAATTCATGAGCATGAGTGTAGCACCGTACCAGTCGACGTCGGAGACGACGTTTCGCTGCGCCAACAACTTCCTCATCATCCACGCAGTGTTTCCCGCAGAGTGCATCCTTCATCGGGCCAAAGAGATGGAAGTCTCAAGATACTAGATCCGGATTATAGAGTGGATCAGGAACAACAGTCCAATGAAGCTTTGTGAGCTCTTCTCGTGTGCACAGACTTGTGTGAGGTTTTGCATTGTCGTGGAGAAGGAGAAACTTGTTTGCATTTTTGTGGCGACGAACACGCTGAAGTCGTTTCTTCAGTTCCCTGGGGGTAGCAAAAAACACTTCAGATTTGATCGTTACTCCATGAGGAAGGACATCAAGCAGAATAACCCCTTCGGAGTTCCAAAAGATCGTCGCCATTACCTTACCGGCTGAGGGTGCGGCCTTGAACTTTTTATTCGGAGGAGAGGTGGCGTGGCTCCACTCCATGGATTCCTGTTTGGTTTCCCATTAGAAGTGACGAAACCATGTTTCATCGTCGTGACGATGTTCGAATAAAAATTGTCAATATCAGTCAGCCTTGTAAAGCGCGAGCAATTCCACACAGATGGTCCTTCGTTGCCCTTTATGGTCTTCCGTTGGCCGGCGAGGAAACCAGCGGTCACACACCTTTGAGTACCCCAAATGGTGGAGGAGTGTGTCAGCACTACCAACAGAGACGTCCAGTTGTGCAAAGAGGTGTGTCACTATGATCTGCCTACTGCTTGTACTGAGAATGTCCACAGGTTCCAACACTGCAGCAGTCATAGCACGTGTGCGTCCGGCTGGCACGAAGACAAGATTGCGCGACCCTGTTCCGATCATGACAGACGCCTCGCCCAGCGACTCACCATGATTTTATTCACTTCCCGGTCTCCATAGGCATTCTGAAAGCGCCTATGAATGTCTTAAACGCTCTGGTTTTCCGTCAAAAGAAACGCAGTAACAACTCTCTGCTTGGAAGGCAACTCCATTACAGACGCGATTTTGAAGGTTACTGTTGTGTACATAGTTATAACAAAGTAGTGTAGTCAGCGTGTACACAACTTTCCCACTAGAGCGCGCCCCGCTAAGCACAACAGCGCAGGCGCAGCGCTCGTCCATCTCCGCACTACGAGATGGCGCTGCCTTAGAGATGGACCAAATTCTGCTTCCGCCGATTCGCGTATTAATATGTAACGCAGCCAATGAGAATGCTGCTAATGTAGAACCTTTTCTCCTTGCAGATCACACTCACGCAGTGATACATGAACGTGCGAGGTATTATAACGAGTGTACAGACATCCGATTAGTCAGTCTGCATTTCTCTGCAACAGTCTGTACCAGTCTGCATTAGTCTGCATTACTCTGTACCAGTCTATAGTCAAGTTTCAGTCTGCACCTAAGAAGATTATTATATTCCTGTAGATAGCCATGAAGATAAATGCATAGACACTTTGTCAAGTATCAGAGATATGTGAGAATACGATTAACGTACCAAGACCAAAGGAACTTCAGATTGTCAATTGTAAACAGCATCCAGAATCACATTACGTAATGTCTACGCTTTTTATTATTTTAATAAATGTGTGTGAAAATTAATCAAGTTCTGTTTAAAGTTGGTCACCGTCAATCTGCTACTCTAAGCGTGCAAGTGGCATTTCTATCGTCTGACCTAACGGCAGAAGATAAACACGCCACGATAAGACCACGAGACATATTGTTGACACTCACCTACTTCGTTAGAGCGACAAGTCAAATAATCTGATGGTGTGTGTACCGAAGGTCTTACAGCACGCACACCACAGTTACGTACAGCAAATTTCGCATTTTTTCAATGGAAACTGACCCAGAAAAAATTGTGTTGCATTACTTATTGAACATCCCTTTCAGTTTACGCCTACACATAAGCAACCCAATTAGCATATTTCCTTCCAGACAGCGACTTCAAGAAAAGGCGCCTGCTCTTCCGCCCTTACCATCGACTGCCGCATCACAAACGATGCTCGTGTTGAGCACCAGTAAAGTGAGTTAAGAGCTTGGAGATATGTTCAGTCCACTGGTATGTGTCTATTTTCTGTATGTTTTGTAAATTTCGCACAGACGCCTGAGCCATGGCTGGGTCGAGTCATGCTTGTCTTGGGTCAAACCTCGGTTGCAGTCCTGTGGTTTTATTTCTCCTGCGGTTATCGCGAGTATGTTGCTGTCCTCTGCGTGAGTGGCAGCAGCAGCGTGTATCGATACTAGTACTGCTGTACTATCTCTGATGTGGCGGATATAGTTTCCGGTGGTGTGCACGCGCGCTTGGAGTGTGAGGTGCTGCATGCGAGTGCTACGAAGTTCGTCACCCACCGATCTTGGACATGGAAGTTGAGTCCTCACTTAACCTACTATCGAGCCTCAGCTGTTTACATTTCCTCCTTTGATCCTGGTTGTCGCTTTTTTGACATTCCCGCGAGCAAAAACGTGTGTGTATTCAAGTCGGCTAAGATTCCAGCAGTCTTCCTGTGGAGTTTAACTTAATTTATTCCCTGTTATTGAAGCTGACCAGCGGTATCTTCTGCCTTGTGACCGTTGACGTTCCGGCTACCCGCCCTGGTCGTTGACGTAATTTTCTGCAGTGCATTTTCCTCGTCGTGCTGTTGCTGTCCAGCGCGGCGTGTAGTTCGACAGCTGAGGTGTTGTCGGTCGTTGTGGGCGCCAATATTCTGTGTGTCGTTGTATTGAAATCTTGTTCAAATGTTCATATGTGTGTGAAATCTTATGGGACTTAACTGCTAAGGTCATCAGTCCCTAAGCTTACATACTACTTATCCTAAATTATCCTAAGGACAAACACTCACCCATGCCCGAGGGAGGACTCGAACCTCCGCCGGGACTAGCCGCACCGTCCATGACTGCAGCGCCTAAGACCGCTTGACTAATCCCGCGCAGCTGAAATCTTGTGGTCATTTTGCTGGTTGCGTGGAGCGGAACTGATTTTGTTGACTGGTCGGTCGGCTGTCTGTCTGTCGGTTGGGTTGCCTTCAGATTAAGAAGTCGTTGGACAGGGTGCCTGTCTCACTTAAACGGGCGTTGGTGTTAGAATCCCAGGCCGAGCCTTGGAAACTTCTGAGCGCTGTTCCTTGCGTGTCACATAGTAATTTCCCTGTTTCGGTCTTAGTTGTATGGTTGATGTGTGGCCTTCAGCCGAGTATCATTATCTCTTAAATTAATGTTCTAGTCTTGCCCTTAAGGCATGAGAGTGTTATTCTTTTATATGGGGTCTTCAGCCGACTTTTACATGAGGGGTTTTAAGATAAGGCCTTCTGCCTTTTGATTGAAACTCTTCTTATTGCTTAATATGCGGCCTCAAGCCAAGTTCCATTAAAATTAAATTTCTAAGGCCTTCTTGACAATGTAGTGTAATTGACCACAGTTTTCGAGTTGGAGAATGTTTTTGCTGCTATTATGATATCAGTGGATGTGATAATTTTTCAATGAAAAAACTGTTTAGTTGTCAGCTGCTTGTCAAGTAGTTCACCCGCAGATGTGTTGGCCGAGTTCAAACTGTTTCCAATTTCTTTCACCGAAGACAGAAAGAACTATCTGAATTGGTCTGGTTCAAGCAATACTTCTTGTGCGTGAGGAAGAAAGTGTTCTTGTGCGACAATCTAACATGCCGTTTTGCACTTGTTTGGTGTAGTTTCTCTTAACCTTTCATAGGTCAACTTTATCACAGTTTTTTGTTTCCTAATACTTTCAAGTTCTTCAGTATACCGATATGGTAAGTTTTTTTCTGGCTTACCTTTGAAATTAATCTTTTTAAGAAGCAGAGTTATTTGCTAAAGGTTCTATCAAATATAGTTTGAACATTAGTTTGTCCAGTCTGTGTTTCATACAAAAAATAACATTTTATGTAACTTTGTCTATCAGCAAACAAGTTCACAAACTCATCTTTCTGCCCTCACACTCAAGTCACTATATTTTCTTCGTGGGTAGTGTTAGTGGCGTAAAATGAGGATTTGCTGTAGAGAGTGAAAAGTAATGGTTCAGGGTAAGAAAAACATGAATGACAGTAAAGATCACACTAGAGAAGTTAACAATAACATTATCTAATCAGGTTTCTTTATTAATTGTACTTTTGTTAGTACAGAATAAATTTAACAGCATTAGGGTATTGAAAAGAGATCTTGACTCAAACTTGTCAGAGCTTGACATTTCTACATCCAAGTCACCGCTGATAGTGATATTTTCGTTTTTCTTTAACTTGCTTTACAAAGTTCAAAATTTTTGAAGAATATTGCTACTGCAGTCGTATAAATTCCCAGAGTTATTACATTCTGGTCTATCTGCTTTATGCAGCTGAACTCACTATCTAATTCAGAACAAAATTGGCTGGCATCCACTTTTGTGCATTTCGACCTGTCTTTGACAAAAATTACAACTCCACCCTTTTTCCCAGTTTAACTCTGATAACAACATATCCTTGAGAAATAAAAGTTTATTTCAGATTCTTTGTTACCATATCCTTTTACCTAGCCAAATGTAGAAACGATAACTATCGCATCAGTATCGAAAATTTCGAAGAAATTGGACTAATTTTACTACTGTACGTGTAATACTACTACACAAAGTCACTGAGATGTTAAAAATCATGCTTAACTTCATGTATAAATGAGAAAACTATAAATGTCAGTTCCACTTAGCATAGTGCCTAATAACAGAAACTGTCTAGCCTCCATCACGTGACTTAAATGTTAGTTTCAAACGGAGATTCAAAACTACCATTGGGCACCACAGACTGTCATAAGTAAGCTAGATTACGATAGTTTTCCTAGTAGCCTTGATCAGTTAAGATTGTTATGGCGTTACGTGTATGTTAGCTGTTTTGCCTATCTGCCGGAAGTTACGCCATTTCAGTTCCTTTGTCTGCATATATGATCAATATCTTACAAGATTTCCCTAGAAACCAAAAGCGGATAACCATCTAGAAACTGGGTGAAGATACATGAAGGGCAGCCTAACACGTCGGGACATTTTTGTTCTACATGGTTACCCTCCTGTCTGTTACTTAAAAATAAATAGCATTTGTAGCAAAAACGAAAATGTCAATGTTTAACTCAGGTTTTATTCTAAAATTTTTGATTTCTAACGTGAAACATAGATGTTGTAGAAAAAATAAAAAAAATACAGATTTATCATATGGTGCAAGAAAACGCAACTTCCTCATGAAAAGGTAAAATTTTTTTTAAAAAATCGGTAAACGGAAACATATGAATATCTTCAGTACTTCGTCTATATTATATAAAACTTGTTTCCATTATTCATTAACAACTTTCGCACTTAGCCTATCGATAGGAATAGGAAACTCTTGCTTTTGATCATGATGAAGAACGTTCTACTGACCACATAATAAAAACAGTAATTATACAGTATAGATATTTTTATGTTTGTGTATGAACTGTATTTACATCAAACGTAATTGCTTTGGTTACATAAAAGCGCAAAAATTGCGTGGTCAATTAATTTTTATTACGTACAAAGAGGGATTTATGTTTTGTAAGGATGTAAAATACACAGTGCACTAATACCGAACCATATGCGGTTCTAATTATGTGCAAAACAAAAAAAAAAGAATAAAAGATAAATCATCAGCTCCATAGACCATAAACTACATATACTGCTCACGCCCCTATCTCTGCCACATTAAGGTTTGAAACCAACATCTAAGTCACATGGTTCGGGGCAGGACTCCAAATTCCCATCATTACGAGCTATGTGAATTGGAGTTGACAATTACAGTCTTTCTCATTTCTGAATGAGGTTAAGCATTGGTTTTAACAATAAAACAACTGTCTTATTGCCGTTGCACATGCAGTAGTACAGTTTCTAATATTAATGCGAAGGTAATCGTTTTTACATGTGGTCATGTGAAACGTAGTGACATTTCTGTTTGCAAACAACAGAATTATAGTTCCTCAGCGAATACCTGTTTTTGTTGCACTCTGAATGTTTTAGTTCATTGCTTTCACAGTAGTAAAAGGCAAAAGAGCTATCCCTCAACAATTATGTAAAATGCTTTGTTACGCTTTTTTAAGAAATGAAATCCTTTCGCATCCTTGGTATATGTTTTTAACTCAATGTAAGCAGCTATATTTTATGACTTTTGCGTAATCCAGTCAGATACCGAAACACTATAGACCATAATGTACTAGAAAACGTTGATTAAAGACAACAATTTTGTAGTTAATTGGATATTAACGATCCGTCAGCTTAAAATCTTTTTTATCGAGTTTTCACCTCTAAGGACCAACATAACAACCTAACTTTCACCTCACGCAAATGTCCTTGCAAGGACTGTGAAATAATACAGCTTTATAACCGAGATTTTTGTGGGTTTGCCTAATCTGTAGGCTGCAAAACAATACTTCTCTGAATATATGTGGAGGTCATTACTTCTGTTTCTAGTACATGGCACGAAATCTGGTCTGAGACAAAATCCCATGAAGAAAGAGAATCTTCAGGAACGTAGAATGAGTCACAATTTACATTTACAGAATACGAGGAAACTGTCAACTTTGATATGTTCTCGTATTAACATTAATCTACCTACCACTGTATTGATTTATATTATTCATACCTACACTAGCTAAATTTAACTAAGAAAATTAAAAAGAAAGTTACTACTTTGAAAGACGATGTTGCCTCCACAGTTATACTGAACAGTTGCTGATTATCTTCTACTGGTAACTTGATATTTGCTTGATTACCCCTCTTTTTATCAAACAAAATAGTTGTTTGCAACTGTAACTTACAATTTGATTTATAGCTTTACAAAGAATACTCTTACCTGCCTTGTAGCTGACAGAAATTTTTAATCGTTTCATCTGGGTCTCAAGATAATTAGTCATAAAATATAAACGCTTATTTTGCGTAAAACCCGAACATTATTGTTATATATGGATTTCATTTCTTATAAAAGCATAACAAAACATTTCACACTTTTTGATGAGGAATCGCCAGAAAAGTAATTTCGCCTGGCAAACCGCTATTTTACCTTCCACTCCTGTGACAGGCGTGGACTACAAGATTAACAGTGCAACAAAAATAAGTATTCACTGAAGAACTGTAATTTTGTTGCTTGTAAACAGTACGTTTCACCTGGCCACATGTAAAAACGATAACCATCTCATTAATATTAGGAATTGGGAGAAATCAGGTTAACTGCAGTACCACATGTGTAACAGCAATAAGGCAAATTGTCTTGTTGTTAAAAACAGTGCTTGATTTCAGCTATAAATGAGAAAAACTGTAACTGTCCACTTCACACAGTGCGTAGTAACACAAGCTTGGCTTCCTGTCCCGAGTCACGTGACTTCAGAAAATGGCTCTGAGAACTATACGACTTAACTTCTGAGGTCATCAGTCCCCTAGAACTTAGAACTACTTAAACCTAACTAACCTAAGGACATCACACACACCCATACCCGAGGCAGTATTCGAACCTGCGACCGTAGCGGTCGCGCGGTTCCAGACTGTAGCGCCTAGAACCGCTCGGCCACCGAGGCCGGCCCATGTGACTTAGAGGTTTCTTTCGGTGTAATGACGTCACGCGCAGTCTATATTATCTACAGCGTGGTCCATTGATCGTAACCGGGCCAAATATCTCACGAAATAAGCGTCAAATGAAAAAACTACAAAGAACAGAACTCGTCTAGCTTGAAGGGGGAAACCAGATGGCGCTGTGGTTGGCCCGCTAGATGGCGCTGCCATAGGTCAAACGGATATCAACTGCGTTTTTTTTTTTTTTTTTTTTTAGTAGGAACCCCCATTTTTATTACATATTCGTGTTGTACCTAAACAAATATGAATGTTTTAGTTGGACCACTATTTTCGCTTTGTGATAGATGGCGCTGTAATAGTCACTAACATATGGCTCACAATTTTAGACGAACAGTTGGTAGCAGGTAGGTTTTTTAAATTAAAATACGGAACATAGGTACGTTTGAACATTTTATTTCGATTGTTCCAATGTGATACATGTACCTTTGTGAACTTATCATTTCTGAGAACGCATGCTGTTACAGCCTGATTACCTGTAAATACCACATTAATGCAATAAATGCTCAAAATGATGTCCGTCAACCTCAATGCATTTGGCAATACGTATAACGACATTCCTCTCGACAGCGAGTAGTTCGCCTTCCGTAATGTTCGCACATGCATTGACAATGCGCTGACGCATGTTGTTAGGCGTTGTCGGTGGATCACGATTGCAAATATCCTTCAGATTCCCCACCAGAAAGAAATCCGGGGACGTCAGATCCGGTAAAGTTGCGGGCCATGGTATGATGCTTCGACGACCAATCCACCTGTCATGAAATATGCTATTCAATACTGCTTCAACCGCACGCGAGCTATGTGCCGAACATCCATCATGTTGGAAGTACATCGCCATTCTGTCGTTCAGTGAAACATCTTGTTGTAACATCGATAGGACATTACGTAGAAAATCAGGATACATTGCACCATTTAGATTGCCATCGACTAAATGGGGGCCAATTATCCTTCCTCTCATAATGCCGCACCATACATTTACCAGCCAAGGTCGCTGATGTTCCACTTGTCGCAGCCATCGTGGATTTTCCGTTGCCCAATAGTGCATATTATGCCGGTTTACGTTACCGCTGTTGGTGAATGACGCTTCGTCGCTAAATAGAACGCGTGCAAAAAGTCTGTCATCGTCCCGTAATTTCTCTTGTGCCCAGTGGCAGAACTGTACAAGACGTTCAAAGTCGTCGCCATGGAATTTCTGATGCATAGAAATATGGTACGGGTGCAATCGATGATGATGTAGCACTCTCAACACCGACGTTTTTGAGATTCCCGATTCTCGCGCAATTTCTCTGCTACTGATGGGCGGATTAGCCGTGACAGCAGCTAAAACATCTATTTGTTGCAGGTCGTGGTTGACGTTTCACATGTGGCTGAACACTTCCTGTTTCCTTTAATAACGTAACCATCCGGCAAACGGTCCGGACACTTGGATGATGTCCAGGATACCGAGCAGCATACATAGCACACTCCCGTTGGGCATTTTGATCACAACAGCCATACATCAACACGATATCGACCTTTTCCGCAATTGGTAAACGGTCCATTTTAATGTATCACAAAGCAAATACCGTCCGCACTGGCGGCATGTTAAGTGATACCACATACTTACACGTTTGTGTCTATTACAGCGCCATCTATCACAAAGCGAAAAAAGTGGTCCAACTAAAAAATTCATATTTCTTTACGTACTACACGAATATGTAATAAAAATGGTGGTTCCTATTTAAAAAAACGCAGTTGATATCCGTTTGACCTATGGCAGCGTCATCTAGCGGGCCAACCATAGCGCCATCTGTTTTCCCCGTTCAAGCTAGACAAGTTTCGTTGTTTTGTAGTTTTTTCATTTGACACTTATTTCGTGAGATATTTGGCCCGGTCAGTATCAATGGACCACCCTGTATAATCTATGGTCAGCTCCCTGTTTCTCTCTCACACATTCATTTGTGTTTCTTTCCCTGCCAGTGCTGCCAATACTGACGGTGATCTTACCACTCATTACGTCATTTATGCACTACAGCGGAACTACTGAACCGTAAATCTGGTAGAGCGCAGCTCCAGTTTCTATCTTTAACGCGACAGCTATAGTGGCGGGTGTGGTCTGTACTAGTCTATGGTCTAAGGTGTACATGTAAACGTGTGTCGCCATCTCTGGAGAAGCAGAGACAATTAGCGAACTGTCATGGCGGCAGCCCCCTGGGTGGGTTCCGATATCGCGGCTGGAGGGCCTCTGTTTGCTGCTGTGTGAGCGGGCCCGGCAGATGTCTGTGAAGTTTCAATCGTCTGTAATCCAGGTCGGGGCCGCCCGCTTTGTGCGCGGTCGACGGGCGAGAAACTCCGGGGCGGCCATAGAGCGGCGGATTAGCGCTGAGCCGACCAGCGCGCGATTAGGAGCGGGCATTATCCCGTGATCTGCCGGTGACACGGGAGGGTTAAGGTCGACCCGGCAACGGCTGCGGCTGCGGGGCCCGCGGCATCTGCCGGCGCACGGGGAAGCCATTTTCTCTCCCTCCCCCCCCTCCCCATCCAACATCAATGTGACTCAAACTATAGACAACGACCAGGTACAGTTTTAATGACAGTGCTCTGCTGGCCATTAACGCTGAACTGCTATCAACACGAGCCTGTATCGTAATTGGTATCATGGTGTTTGTCAGACTCCAGAAGTTTACTACCGAATTATATAATATTAGTTTATTAGTTGATTATTTGATCTCAGCTAGTTACAGCGAGTATTTTCAAATATATGAAAGCGAAACCACAACAAAATACAGGGTTATTACAAATGATTGAAGCGATTTCACAGTTCTACAATAACTTTATTATTTGAGATATTTTCACAATGCTTTGCACACACGTACAAAAACTCAAAAAGTTTTTTTAGGCATTCACAAATGTTCGATATGTGCCCCTTTAGTGATTCGGCAGACATCAAGCCGATAATCAAATTCCTCCCACACTCGGCGCAGCATGTCCCCATCAATGAGTTCGAAAGCATCGTTGAGCGAGCTCGCAGTTCTGGCACGTTTCTTGGTAGAGGAGGTTTAAACACTGAACCTTTCACATAACCCCACAGAAAGAAATCGCATGGGGTTAAGTAGGGAGAGCGTGGAGGCCATGACATGAATTGCTGATCATGATCTCCACCACGACCGATCCATCGGTTTTCCAATCTCCTGTTTAAGAAATGCCGAACATCATGATGGAAGTGCGGTGGAGCACCATCCTGTTGAAAGATGAAGTCGGCGCTGTCGGTCTCCAGTTGTGGCATGAGCCAATTTTCCAGCATGTCCAGATACACGTGTCCTGTAACGTTTTTTTCGCAGAAGAAAAAGGGGCCGTAACTTTAAACCGTGAGACTGCACAAAACACGTTAACTTTTGGTGAATTGCGAATTTGCTGCACGAATGCGTGAGGATTCCCTACCGCCCAGATTCACACATTGTGTCTGTTCACTTCACCATTAAGAAAAAATGTTGCTTCATCACTGAAAACAAGTTTCGCACTGAACGCACCCTCTTCCATGAGCTGTTGCAACCGCGCCGAAAACTCAAAGCGTTTGACTTTGTCATCGGGTGTCTGGGCTTGTAGCAATTGTAAACGGTAAGGCTTCTGCTTTAGCCTTTTCCGTAAGATTTTCCAAACCGTCGGCTGTGGTACGTTTAGCTCCCTGCTTGCTTTATTCGTCGACTTCCGCGGGCTACGCGTGCAACTTGCCTGCAGGCATTCAACCGTTTCTTCGCTCACTGCAGGCCGACCCGTTGATTTCCCCTTACAGAGGCATCCAGATGCTTTAAACTGCGCATACCATCGCCGAATGGAGTTAGCAGTTGGTGGATCTTTGTTGAACTTCGTCCTGAAGTGTCGTTGCACTGTTGTGACTGACTGATGTGAGTGCATTTCAAGCACGACATACGCTTTCTCGGCTCCTGTCGCCATTTTGTCTCACTGCGCTCTCGAGCGGTCTGGCGGCAGAAACCTGAAATGCGGCTTCAGCCGAACAAAACTTTATGAGTTTTTCTACGTATCTGTAGTGTGTCGTGACCATATGTCAATGAATGGAGCTACAGTGAATTTATGAAATCGCTTCAATCATTTGTAATAGCCCTGTATTAATAATCAAGAAGAAAATACAGAAAATAGGCAAGTGCTGTCTCGAAAAACAGTAATATCCTACGTTTCTCGAAAAAATATAAATAAAACTTTTCATCAAGATTGGTAATGTGGGTGCAGTGAACGACTGTGATATAACTTTCAAATAATAGAGCACAGCAATCAGTCTTCCTTTTCTTTCAGGTTTTATTAAAGAAATCTAGATTTCGGCTAGTGCCCAGTCATTATCAATGCTAAAAAATACAAGTTGTACATAGTCAGGCGATATTCTAGAAATCTACAACTCGTGGCATAACATATATGGCTTATACATTAGATTACATACGACTATTTCATAGTATCAACGCATGTCCTACTACCTCAGTCCCCTGTTGTTCGGGTTTCAGTCACAGTTCGTTCAAGGCTACTGTACAACGAAGGTAGGCTTTGCGGAGAACACGTCAGTTGGCTGTATAGCCCCCTCTATACAAACCACGTAATATATAACGCTCAAAGAAAAACAGCTATGGTCTCTAGTAAAAAGCTCCAAATTTGCTTAGCAATAACACAAAATGAATTACTTACGTTGCTGTCTGACTTATTGCCACATTTAACAGCAAACATAGAAGATGTACAAAATTTCAGATTCACTCCTTGTTCGTCAGTTGTTTTGTTATTCTTTAAAACACACATGTAACGTCTGACTGATAAAACTCTTTTAAAAAATATTTACAAAATAGAATGAGGCACATACTGTATGCTGCGACTATTAGAACTGATTCCATTTAAATGTTTTTATCTTTTGTACTATTTTTCTCTTTATTTAATTATCGCAACGAGGTATGTGGTTCCTTTTATTTACTGATTACTTCATAGATGGCGCCAAGTGTCAGCAAGATGGTAGATGGTGTGATTTGCCTATCCTTTACGGATGTAGAGAATACTAATCTATGTGCCACTTCAAACAGATTTTAATTATAAATACAATGAAACTAATACACTGAACCGCTCTGATTAACAATGCACGTGCATCTAAACTAACATACCATGATTAAATAAAGAGGAAAATAGTACAAAAGATGAAAACATTTAAATCAGTTCTAATAGTCGCAGCGTACAACGTGTACCTCCTTATATTTTGTAAATATTTTTTAAAAGAGTTTTACCAGTCTGACGTTACATGTCTCTTTTAAAGAATAACAAAACAATTGACGGACAAGGAGTGAATGAAATTCGGGTGTTAGATACGACAGTTTCACAGATTTATTATTAGACTACATGTGCAGCGAACTGAAGTCCATTGCAGATACTATACGAAACAAAATGATCTGTTTTTTATTTGGTCATATCTGAGGACACCAGCAACCATATCATCATGAACAGTTAAAGAGATATTTTGGTATATGAAGCGACAAATAAGATGAATAAGGGAAATAAGGGAGGATATGAAAGAACTTGAATTAACCCTGTACAATTTGCAAAACAGAAAGTTTGAAGAAATGTAAAAATGAGATTAAACAAATAGACGAACGACATAAAATAAAAACAAAAGACACAACTTCAGAGACTTAAGTGGTCTCATGCAGATCTGATTTTATGTGTATCGACTGAAGCAGCTTTCAAGCTTTTACCAAGGCCAAGAATCGAACCCAGGTCTCCTGATTACTAGGTAGGTACGTTAGCCACTAAGCCAAGTTGGCACATGTGTTCACACACCTGCATGGTCTCTGTATGAGACCAGTAAAGTGAAATTGTGTCCTTTCATTTGTATAAGTACCTGCACCCAGGTTTCGGGCTGGATCCCACTTCTAAGTTCGACACTGAGGTGCTTTTCCAGATCATGGAGAGCCTCGGCAGTTCTGTTCACGTCTAGGAGGGAATTTACAGTAGACTGTGGCGGCAGTGAGGATTTGGACAGAGGAGGAAGGCGTGCCAGGGCAGTCCGTGCTGTGGTCTGAACCTCTGCGCCAAAGTGGCTTAGATGTTAACGCGCCTACCTAGTAAGCCGGAGGCCCGATTTCGGTTCCCGGCCTTGGCACAAATTTTCACTCGACATTTCCGTCTGTATACATAAAATGGTATTTACCGACAAGGGACGACAAAAAAAGGCACTAAGCAATTCGGAAAGAAAACGTGTTGAGGAATATCATCAGAAAATGAAAGACCGAAGTGGTCCAAAGAGACCGTAAAAGCGGAAGAAGGAAAAGAACATGAATAAGAAGATGATTATCGATTTCGAGGCCTCTATCCGCATCTTCAGATTCACCTCATACGTAGATACTATCTGATCAAAAGTATCTGGACACCTCTCTGTAACGCGGAATTGATCACTCGATGTCATGAGAGACGGCCCTGCAGATAAAAGGATACGGAGAGTGCTGTGTTGTCTGTACAGAAGCACCAACACCAGAATGGTACAGTGACTTAGAATATGGACTAATCACTGGACGTCACTCAAAGAACAGATGCGTCAGGGACATTTCAACCCTTCCAAAGTTGCACATGCAACTACTGGTGATGTGTTTGTGAGGCGGAAACGCAAACGAACAACCACAGTTAAAGAAAGACCAGGCAGACCTCATATACTGAGGGACAGGGACAGTCGAGCACTGCGAAAGCAATCACGCGTGAGTTCCGAGTGCTACTATCAGTCCAGCTAGCAGAATGACTGTGCACACGAAGTTACGAGGGTAATCCCAAAAGTACGGTCTCCTGTTTTTTTTTTATAAGTTCAGAACTCTGTTTGTATGGCAGTTGGTCACACTGTTACGAAGAGTGCTTCACGCACTGTGTGCAAACACGCGGACGCCGCGCTGAGGCGCGAAGTCTTGGCTTGGCAGCCATTGAGAATGAAGCTCCCGTTGTATGTTACCGTCAAGTGCGGGTTGCGTGCGGTTATTCGGTTTTTGAACGCAAAGGGCACTGCGCCGATCGAAATTCATCGCCAATTGACGGAAGTGCATGGTGAGTCGTGTATGGAGATTAAAAATGTTCGTAAGTGGTGTAGAGAGTTTGCAGCTGGTCAGACCGAAATTCACGACGAACAAAGAAGCGGGAGACCGTCAGTTTCTGAGGAGACAGTGTTGAAGGTTGAACAAAGCATTCGTGAAGATCGGCGGGTCACCCTGGATGATCTCTGCACGTTGGTTCCTGAGGTTCCCCGAAGCACCGCTCACAAAATTTTAACGGAAACATTGAACTACCGGAAGGTGTGCGCAAGATGGGTGCGACGCGTGCTGACTGAGGACCACCGCCTTGCAGCCGAACAGGAAAACTTTCTTGAGCCCTGGTAAAAATTGCTGTTTTCAAGAGCGCGCCGTAGCGCGTAATGTGAAGCAGTCGCCCTCCGTTTCTGGTGGTGGCGCCGCTGTGTCAATCGCAGCTTTGGTGTCTTCCTCTGGTGGGAAAGGGGAAAGGTTGCCTGTTCATGTGCATTTAAGGGGCGCTATGAGCTCGCCAGTCGGTCAGTCTAGGTCAGTCTCTCGTCCCCAGCTTGCTAGTCTGTCTCTCGTCCGCATTTGTTAGGCAGTTAGTGTCTGTCTGTCGTTCGGATCAACCTTTAAAGCCGGCAAAATGAGAGTCTTTCCACTCCGCCAGTAAGAGAACTCAGCGAGTGGTCGCTCGGTCGGGGCTTAGTTCCTGCATCTGAGTCTGCGCGTTAGGCCGCCAGACTGCTCGAGTTTGCTCAGGCAATGGTCATTGGCGGTTGGATCGATCGGTTGGGCGGTCGCACACGGAGACACAAGATGACTTGTCCGCCTGGAGCGTCGCCGCATGTGAGATCGCCACGTGAGTCCAGTGGGCCGCGGCGTATAACGAGGGGCAGTGACTTCGCGGTCGACATGAGAGCAATCGGAGTCGACCCACGACAACAGTCTGGCCGGTGCGAGCTGCGACGCCGTAGGACGGGAGATCAGCGCGCCTTCCTGCGTCCGTTGAAGCGGCTGGCAGCGGACGGTTCGGGAGAGCGATTTGGGGGTGCTGCGCCAGGTCTTCTCGAGAAATCGCAGTTTATTAGAAGTTAAGAGATTGGTGATATCTTGTTTGATTTACTCTTGTTAAATTCTATTTGTTTTCTTGGTGAGGTCACCAACCGTTTCGCTTTGGGGTCGTCCCACCGTTCTTCTCTGTTCGTCCACCCGCGGGAAGGTGGTTGTTTATGAACTGGGTGGTATGTTTTTCCCTTGTGGAGTAGGGGCGGTTTAGAGCAACCTGCGGTTCGGGTTGTTCGGGTTGTCTACCGTACGTTAGTAGCTGCCTCTGTCATGTTTGTCGGATTTGGTGTGTTAACGAATTTATTGCTTGGAGTGCAACGGCCTAATACCTGAAATATGTTTTGACCTTTGGAAACTTTGATGTTATTGCCTATGATCTTGAGAGGCGGTATCTGTGTACTGTAGAGCATCTTAACTATTGTTTGGCCAACCTTGTAGAATTTTATATAAGATTGCATTTCATGGGCTTTTATTTAAATGATCATTTTAGTATATAAAGTTGCCACCCTTTCACCGTAAGAATTTTCTTAGAAGTTAAAATCAAGTTGCACCTTCGGTAGCAAGGTTAATATTTTAATTGTTAGTGTTTTGTACCATTTCCATCCCTCCTACGGGGGGTGCGTAGTTTGTGTGCTTGCGTAAATTGTTAAAACTCTTAGTTTAAAGTTATCTGGTGTGTTGCAGATTTGCACCAGTATAGTCTTTCAGAGGCTGTTGTGAGCGGCCGTAAGTACGGCTGCGATAAAAGAGAGCGGCAAGGTTCTCTGCCCTAAAGCTCATACAGTCAAAACTTGTTTCTTTCTGCCTCTGAATAAATTGTAACTTTGATATTTAGAGTTTGCTTTCTGATTATAATTTTAAATCTGTTTCTTTAAAAAAAAATGCTTTTAGGCGCTATTAAAGTGAATAAAATTCCCATTTGTTAAAAGGAATTTGGTTATGATTTCATCAGTTACTCCCTAGCAACTACTTCCATGCTTACATAGTGTCATTAAATGTGTTAATGTTCTTGATGAATCGCTAGTAAATGAAATAAAATCTTAAGAATATTCTTTGAAAATAAATCACGGTTCATTTCTAGACTCAATTGTCACGGGTGACGAAACCTGGGCATACCACTTTACACCTGAGACAGAAGAGGTTCATAACTTTCTGAACAGCATGGCGGCGAGCTGATATGACATGGGCATACAAAAACTGCAACAGCGTCTACAAAACTGCATCGACAGAAATGGTGATTATGCCGAAAAATAGCTAAATGTTCAAGCTGTAAACTGATGTAAACCGTTGTAGAAATAAACATGTCTATGTACTTATAAAAAATAGGAGACCATACTTTTGGGATTACCCTCGTACAAAGAATGGAGTACACTGGTGGAACAGCTGCTCATACCTGGAGGCAACGTTAAGCACACTTGAGGTGACGTTAAGAGCGACGCCACTGAGCAACGAACGACTGGAAACGAGTGATTTAGTGTGACGGAGCACGATGTTCCCTGTGACATTCCCAGGGAAAGATTTTAGTTCCTCTAATTCCTGGAAAACGTTACCTGCCATTACGTGAAGTACCAACAGAGAAGCACAGAGGAGGTCGTGTTGCATTATGGGCGTGTTTTTTGTAGTCAGAGTGTGGTCCTAAATGCGGAAGGATATGTACACATTTTACAGCATTGGGGTACTGCGTACCACAGAGAAACACTATGAAGATTGTATCAGCATGACAATGCAACAAGTCATACAGCAACGTCTCTGAGGCCATAGTTTCAGCGTAGTAACATTCCTGAAATGGACTGGTCTGACCAGAGTCCCAACCTGATCCCAAATGAACACATTTGGAACAAGTCAAAACGTTGACTTTGCTCCAGACGCCACATCCAACTTTTTCTACTTTCGGCTCTTGAAGGATGGGCTGCCATTCCTCTGCAGACATTCAGACACATCATTGAAAGTGTCCCCAGCAGAGTTCAGGCTATCTTAAAGGGGAATGGTGGATGTCCCCATATAAATGTCCACTAAAAGGTGTCGAGATATTTTTGATCGGATAGAGTACATCAAACCGATGTGTTGCATGTTTATCTCAGGATCAAGTCTTGCACTCATCAATGGTCCTTCAAAACATGGACTCGCAACTCGAGCCATGAAGTAACGCCTTTACTGGTCGGCCATTGCACAACTGAAGACAGCAGGGCGTGGTTCTAAGACAAACATGCCACTCATCTATTTGATGTGTAGTTACCACACACATCTGAAAATGAGACTGGAGGCCTAGTAATCTGTAAGAATAAAATTTAAGGTCATTGAATTCCAATGCGAGGCAAATTCGTTCTTAGTGCAGCAGAAATTATACATTTCTTTTCCATAAATATAGAGCAGACAGTGAAAAAACGAAAAGTGAGTTTTAGTCACTAAAATAATCAGCAAGTCTTTTTTTACACTACAGGCCATTAAAATTGCTACACCACGAAGATGACGTGCTACAGACGCGAAATTTAACCGACAGGAAGAAGATGCTGTGATATGCAAATGATTACCTTTTCAGAGGATTCACACAAGGTTGGTGCCGGTGGCGACACCTACAACGTGCTGACATCAGGAAAGTTTCCAACCGATTTCTCATACACAAACAGCAGTTGACCGGCGTTGCCTAGTGAAACGTTGTTGTGGTGCCTCGTGTAAGGAGGAGAAATGCGTACCATCAAGTTTCCGACTTTGATAAAGATCGGATTGTAGCCCATCGCAATTGCGGTTTATCGTATCGCGACACTGCTGCTGGCATTGGTCGAGATCCAATGACTTTTAGCAGAATATGGAATCGGTGGGTTCAGGAGGACAATACGGAACGCCGTGCTGGATCCCAACGGCCTCGTATCACTAGCAGTCGAGATGACAGGCATCTTATCCGCATGGATCTAATGGATCGTGCAGCCACGTCTCGATCCCTTAGACAACAGATGGGGACGTTTCCAAGACAACAACCATCTGCACGAACGGTTCGACGACGTTTGCAGCAGCATGGACTATCAGCTCGGAGACCGTGGCTGCGGTTACCCTTGACGCTGCATCACAGACAGGAGCGTCTGCGATGGTGTACACAACGACGAAACTGGGTGCACAAATGGCAAAACGTCATTTTTTCGGATGAATCCAGGTTCTGTTTACAGCATCATGATGGTCGCATCCGTGTTTGGCGACACCGCGGAGAACGCACATTGGAAGCGTGTATTCGTCATCGCCATACTGCCATATCACCCGGCGTGGTGGTATGGGGTGCCATTGGTTACACGTCTCGGTCACCTCTTGTTCACATTGACGGCACTTTGAACAATGGACGTTACATTTCAGATCTGTTGCGACCCGTGGCTCTACCCTTCATTCGATCCCTGCGAAACCCTACATTTCAGCAGGATAATGCACGACCGCATGTTGCAGGTCCTGTACGGGCCTTTCTGGATACAGAAAATGTTCGACTGCTGCCCTGGCCAGCACATTCTCCAGATCTCTCATCAATTGAAAACGTTTGGTGAATGGTGGCCGAGCAACTGGCTCGTCACAATACGCCAGTCACTACTCTTTGAAGAACTGTGGTGTCGTGTTGAAGCTGCATGGGCAGCTGTACCTGCACACGCCATCCAAGCTCTGTTTGACTTAATGCCCAGGCGTATCAAGGCCGTTATTACGGCCAGAGGTGGTTGTTCTGGATACTGATCCATGCACCCAAATTACGTGAAAATGTAATCACATATCAGTTCGCCGGCCGGTGTGGCCGTGCGGTCTAGGCGCTTCAGTCTGGAACCGCGTGACCGCTACGGTCGCAGGTTCGAATCCTGCCTCTGGCATGGATGTGTGTGGTGTCCTTAGGTTAGTTAGGTTTAAGTAGTTCTAAGTTCTATGGGACTGATGACCACAGATGGTAAGTCCCATAGTGCTCAGAGCCATTTGAACCATTTTGTCAGTTCTAGTATAATATATTTGTCCAATGAAAACCCGTTTATCATTTGCATTTCTTCTTGGTGTAGCAATTTTAATGGTCAGTAGTTAGATACAAAACTACATCTGCTAGGAGATGCCTCCCCAATACCCAGTACTGTTGCGGAAGGAATCCCTGCATCGATTTCTTGGTAAGTGTAGCAGATAACATATTTTGCAGCATATATGTGGGCTGAAGCACCGAATGAAAATTTGTGCCAAGGCTGGAAATCGAACACGGGTCTCCTGCTCGCTCCACAGATGTTCCAGCTACTACGCCACTCTGACCCAGTGGCACAGGACAACAGCACGGACCACCCTAGCATGCGTGAATCGGAATTTGGATTGAGGAGGAAAGCATGCTATGGCAGTCCGTGCAGTTGTGCCACTGTGCCAGGCCAGTATAGTGGTTAGCACATCTGCCTAGTGAGCAGAAGACTGGGTGCAAATTTTCATTCGTTGTTTCAGCCTCCATATACATTTTTTGCCGGCGTATTACAGCAACTCTTCGTTTCCTGGACTCAACAAGTCGCTGGAAGTTCCCCTCAGAAATATTGAGCCCTGCTTCCTCTATGGCCGTCCATAGTTGCGATAGTGTTACCGGTGCAGGATTTTCTGCACGTACTAACCTCTCTATTACGTCCCATAAATATATAAATGTATAGTTTCGCGGCAGTAGATTCTAATGACCTTTTCTCGGACTTCCAGCCGCGTCCAGAGGTTTAAAATCCACGAACTTTCGGCAGACTTCTCCTCGGCCACTGTCAAGTGGTGCCTGTCGAATGATTGCTGCTGCGCTGTCTTGTCGCTGGTGTTCGCTCCAGAGACATACGAGGTGTGGCTAGAAAAAAACCGGACTAGTACTGGTGAAACAATAAAACGAATGCAATAAGGCTGAAAGTTGCGTGGCCTGTCACGTGACTCTCGCTCCGCCTACTACTCGAGTTTCATCTGCCTCCTGCACTCAGTCTGCCCGTGGCGTCTGTTTTAAGTAGTTGACGTTTTGTCTGTGCGTCGGAAAATGTTGAGCGTACAGAAAGAACAGCGTGTTAACATCAAATTTTGTTTCAAACTAGGAAAATCTGCAAGTTGTAATGTTACAACAAGTGTACGGCGATGATTGTTTACCGCGAACACAAGTGTTTGAGTGGTTTAAACGATTTAAAGATGGCCGCGAAGACACCAGTGATGACACTCGCACTGGCAGACCATTGTCAGCAAAAACTGATGCAAACATTGAAAAAATCGGTAAACTTGTTCGACAAGATCGCCGTTTAACAATCAGAGCAGTGTCTGAGTTAACAGGAGTTGACAAGGAAAGTGTTAGGCAGATTCTTCATGAAAGTTTCAACATGAACAAAGTGTGTTCAAAAATGGATCCAAAGTGTCTCACAATTGAACAGAAGGAACGCCGAAGAATGATTTGTTCTGACATCCTGGAAAACATTGAAAGTGATCCCACTTTCTTACAAAATGTTATTACTTGCGATGAATCGTGGTTTTTTACTTACGATCCCGAAACTAAACGCCAATCGATGCATTGGAAAACTCCTGGTTCTCTACGACAAAAAAAAGCACGAATGTCAAAATCGAAATTCAAGGCAATGATGATTGTTTTTTTTTACATCAAAGGGATTGTGCATATTGATTGGGTACCAGAGGGACAAACAGTGAATCAGCATTACTACATTAGCGTCCTGGCTACCCTACGTGAGCGAGTACGGAGAAAACGGAACGATTTGTGGAGAAAAAAGTCATGGATCCTTCACCAAGACAATGCCCCAGCTCACAGTGCGTTGTCAGTGAAGACGTTTTTGGCAAAACACAACATTCCCATCTTAGATCATCCACCCTACTCACCTGATTTGGCCCCCTGTGACTTTTTTCTTTTCCCTAAAGTCAAGTCAGCTTTGAAAGGAACTAGATTTGAGACTGTTGAAGCAGTAAAAGAAAAAGCGACGGAAGTAATGTATGGACTTGCCGAAAATGATCTGCAGCATTGCTATGAACAGTGGAAAATTCGTATGGAGCGGTGTAGAGACCGAGGAGGAGAGTACATGAAGGAGATAACATGAAATTGTAAATAATTGTAAATAAACGTTTTTTTCTAGCATCAGTCCGGTTTTTTTCCAGCCGCACCTCGTACACTGCTGGCCACCGTAAATGCAACACCAAGAAAGACAAGAGGTAGCACAACAAAATTTATTTTGTAGATAACATGTTGACCAAGTATCAAATGATTACGTTTACAGACGTCTGTGACATGTGGTTCCTGCCAGAATCAGTAGCCAGAGTAGCCGCCATTGTTGGAGATCACCGCTGCCACATGTCTCGGCATTGAGTCAAAGAGACGTTGGATGTGTTCCTGGGGTACAGCAGCCCAAGCAGCTTCCACACGTTGCCAAATATCATCTGGTGTTGCAGCTGTGGATGTAATCTGGGTCACTCGTTGAGCAACCATGGACCACATGTTTTCTATCGGTGAAAGATCCGGAGAGCGAGCCGGCCAGGGAAGCACTTCAGTCTGGTTATTGACGAAGAACCTTTGGACAATGCGTGCCACGTGTGGTCGCACATTATCCTGTTGAAATATGGCTGTGGCCGAGCCCTGAAGGTAAGGAAGGACAACTGGCTCCAGCACCTCGGATATGTAGCGCCGGCTATTTAAAGTACCGGCAATGCGTACTAGAGGCGTGCGAGAGTAATATCCAATACCGCCCCATACCATAATACCCGGTGCGATACCAGTGTGGCGGTGCATAATGCAGCTGTCCAGCATGCACGGTGTCGCCACACTCGAATCCGACCATCGTGGTGCTGCAGACAGAAGCGTGCCTCGTCAGTAAAGACAACGTCATTCCATTCTGCCGTCCACATCCGTCTGTCATCACACCATTGGCGACGGAGACGTCTGTGGTTCTGCGTCAATGGTAGACGAAGCAATGGACGTCTTGCGGACAGACCACTCTGCTGTAAACAGCGTCGAATGGTACGCGCAGACACTGGATGATGCGTTACAGACGCAATGTGCTTTGCTATGGTTCAGGATGTCACTGAGCGATCCGTCACTGCCATGCGCACAATTTGCCTATCAGCACGTGCAGTGGTGCACCGAGGTGAATGCGATCGACCACGTCGGTCCGTCGTACCCTCCTGCATCCAACGGTCACATATCCGCATTACAGTTGTATGATAATCCACAATCTCGGTAAGCCACTATCCTTCCTCTGTCGAACTCGGATACTTGATCAAACGATGTTCGCTGTTGTCTACGAGGCATAACTGATCGTCTTGTGAAACAACCACAAGGTAAACACACGTGCCGAACGTACACTCGTCGAAATCGCCAAGCCTTAAATGGCGCTATGAGGTGGCGCCACAGGCGCGCGTGATGTGCGTCTGCGCTGAAATTCTAATCAGTTGCATATCTCATCGCTGCAAACCCATGGTGTAAATTTCACTTGATTCGGATGCTTCCTTCAGGGTGTTGCATTTACGGTGGCCAGCAGTGTATATGGTAACGCTTTCATTGCGCGCCTGCCGCGCCCGCTTCAACTTTCCGATGGCCGGGTTCCAAGCTGTGCTTAGCTGCAGACCACCGTCTTTATTGAGGGTGTTGTCTGAAATTTTTATCTCTATCGCTTCTCTTATACCACTGTCCCGAAAACTAGTAGCCTGTGTAATAACAGATGTCTCGGCAAATGCAATACGGTGTCCGTTTTCTAAAGCGTGTTTCGCCACCGCTGAAGTCTCAGTATACCGTAGGGCAAAACATCTCTCGTGTTCCACACGACGTTGTTCAAATAGTACGTACAGTCTGTCCGATGTAGAACTGTCCATACCCACACGGTATTTTATATACTCCTGGCGTTCTGAGTCCAACGTCGTCTTTCACAGGTCTCGTTAGCTGTCGCATTTTAGCCGGTGTCTTAAAAACCATCCATTTTATGCTTCCTTAGAAGCCGGCTAATCTTTCCTGTTATTGAGCCACAGAACGGCAAGAACTAAGTTTCTTCATGCACTACTTCTGATTATGTTTCTTCTGCAACATGGCTTGCGAAATCTGGCAGTTGTTGTAGCCGTTATAAAAAAAAAATGGTTCAAATGACCCTGAGCAGTATGGGACTTAACATCTATGGTCATCAGTCCCCTAGAACTTAGAACTACTTAAACCTAACTAACCTAAGGACATCGCACATATCCATGCCCGAGGCAGGATTCGAACCTGCGACGCGGTTGCAGACTGAAGCGCCTAGAACCGCACGGCCACACCGGCCGGCCTAGCCGTTTTCTTTGAAGACTTTCCGTAAGTGGCTCAGTTCCTTCGGAAAGGTTTCAGTGTTTGAAACAGCTTCCGCTCGATGCACCAATGTCCTCAGAACAGAACTTTTCGGCGATGGGTGGTGATAGCTGTTAGCCTGCAGATATCGGTCTGCGTGGGTGGGTTTCCGATAAACCCTGTGCCTGAGACACTCATTTTCTTTTCGGCGGACGAGGACGTTTAGGAAAGGCAAGGCACCACCTGCCTCTACTTCCATCGTGAATCTGACCAGGCCACGGTTCTCCACTGGTCTAGGGACCAACCGACGCTGTCCCGAGCCCAGGAGAGCCGCTAAAGGCAGTCACGTCGGTTGTCTGCCGCCGTGGCCCATTAACGGCAAATTTCGCCTCACTGTCCAGATACGTTAGCGTACGTCTTACATTGATTTCTGCAATTATTTTGCGCAGTGTTGCTCGTCTGTTAGCACTGACAACTCTGTGCAAACGCTACTACTCTCGGTTATTAAGTGACTGCCGTCGAAAACTGCGCTGTCCGCGGTGAGTGCTAACGTCTGAAATTCTGTGTTCTCCGCACACTCTTGACACTGTGAAACTCGGAATGTTGAATTGCGCAACGATTTCCGAAATGGAATGTCCCATGCTGCTAGCTCCAACTACGAAGTCTACAAATTCCCGTCGAGCGGTCACAAACACGTCGGGAAGCTTTTCACATGACTCACCTGAGTACAAATGACAGCTCCGCCTATGCACTTCCCTTTTATACCGTATGTGCGCGTTGTTACCGCCATCTGAATATGTGCATATAGCTGTCCCACGACTTTTGTCACCTGAGTGTATACATTGTTGTGCTGTATATGTGCATATAGTTATCGCACGACTTTTGTCACCACAGTGTATACATTGTTGTGCTGTATATGTGCATATAGCTATCACACGACTTTTGTCACCTGAGTGTATACATTGTTGTGCTGTATATGTGCATATAGCTATCCCACGACTTTTGTCACCTTACTGCATACATTGTCGTGCTGTACATGTGCATATAGCTATCCCACGACTTTTGTCACCTGAGTGTATACATTGTTGTGCTGTATATGTGCATATAGCTATCCCACGACTTTTGTCACCTTACTGCATACATTGTCGTGCTGTACATGTGCATATAGCTATCCCACGACTTTTGTCACCTGAGTATATATATTGTAGTGCTGTAAATATGCATATAGCTATCGCACGACTTTTGTCACCTGAGTGTATATATTGTTGTGCTGTATATGTGCATATAGCTGTCCCACGACTTTCGTCACCTGAGTATATACATTGTTGTGCTGTATATGTGCATATAGCTATCCCTCGACTTTTGTCACCTGAGTGTACACATCGTTGTGCTGTATATGTGCATATAGCTGTCCCCCGCTCTCTAAAGGAGGATAGGCGGCCATCTGTGGCAGATCTGACGACAGAGTCCAGTGCTGGCACAGGCACAAGTGTTTTGGAGCACACTCTTCAGCGCAGTGTTAAACATGGTGTTCCACTGCAGAGGATCCCTAAATGTTCCCATGTTGACACAACAGCATCCTCAGTTATGATCACAGTGGGCGTGGGATCATCGAGATTGGACCGCAGATCAATGGAGTCGTGCCGCCTTGTCGCATGAATCCCGTTTGTTGTTAAACGACATCGATGGTCGTGTTCAGACACGCCGTCATCCAGGCGAAGGGCTCTTCGCATCATGCAGCGCGCTACATGCGCCGGCCGTTGGGAGCAGCATTATGCTATGGGAGACGTTCACCTGGGCTTCCACGGGAGTAATCGAAGGCACCATGACAGCTGTGGACAACGTGAACGTTATTAGGGACCACCTGTAATCCGTTATGCTTGACGCCCCTCTCAACAGCGATGGCATCTTCCAGCAGGATAACTGTGCGTGTCACAAAGTCAGAATAGGGCTGCTATAGTGTGAGGAGCTTCCACGTTGACGTCTTGGCCATCAAATTCGGCTTATCTGAATCCGATGAAACCCAATGGGGACGCTATCGGGCGCCAGCTGCGCGCCCACAAAGTACAAAAAGTGCGTGACCTTTGAGTAGGCATCTGGTGCCACAAACCTCTGCGAACCTACCAAGTACTTGTCGAACCCATGGGGCACAGAATCGCTGCTGAACTGCGTTCCAGAAGTGGAGCAACACGCTTTTAAAAATTCGTGGTATGCATCACTTCATGGTTTTTAGTCAATTACAAGAGAGTATTACATTATTTAATAGCACCAAAAAGAGACATTATAAAGCTAACCAGCTCGGATTTCTAGGAACATTAACTTCTTGTATCAACTTTGATACTTGAACGTTTGCATTTTTATGAAATTATCTCTTAAATCCTAATATATCCTGAATCAATCACCGCTAAGTGAAAACAATTACACTATAACGTCCATGGTGAGAGACAGTACATCTGTGATAAGAATGAGATACCCTCTACCAAATGCACAAGTTGATAAATTCGTGTGCACTTATGGTGCAATCACGACTCTATATATATGTGATAATAAGATATTTAAAGGTGGGTGCGCCGAGTGAGGTGGCTCAGCGGTTAGCACATAGGGCTCGCATTCAGGAAGACGAAGGCTCGAACCTGCATACGGCCATCCTGATATAGGTTTTCCACAATTTCCCTACATCGCTTCAGGCAAATGCTAGCATGGTTCCTTTGAAAGGGCACGGTCGACTTCCTTCCCCATCCTTCCCTAATCCCGTGGGACCGATGCCCTCGCTATTTGGTCCTCTCCCCCCAAATAAATCAACCAGCCAAAGGTGCCTGTAGCATGGTAAATGGTCGTGTTAAAGATTCTTCATTTGAAATTGAGACGCCGTTTAGCTGCACAGCCAGCCCTTGCAGTGTCAGAGGCTTATGCCCTAAGAATTCCGACTCCTAGAGCTCCCTGCCTTAAGCTTATGTCGTTCCGTGGCTCAGTGGTTGACCTCCAAACTACAGTCTGGTCAAACCTAGAACTTTTATGTGTCACTTATCACTTCTTTCACCTCTATCAGTGCTCGTTAATGTAAAAAATACTAAATTGTACCATGCTCTGAGTCCACATTAAACAATGTCCTGCCGGCCGAGGTGGCCGTGTGGTTAAAGGCGCTGCAGTCTGGAACTGCAAGACCGCTACGGTCGCAGGTTCGAATCCTGCCTCGGGCATGGATGTTTGTGATGTCCTTAGGTTAGTTAGGTTTAACTAGTTCTAAGTTCTAGGGGACTAATGACCTCAGCAGTTGAGTCCCATAGTGCTCAGAGCCATTTGAACCATTTGAAACAATGTCCTCCTACAGCTATTGGGTAAGTGAGTAAATGTTGGGGGAAAGGAAGGGCATACCATCTCCAATAGAATCATTCCTATTGAAGCACTGTGGGCTTCAAACTAACTTTCGGGCTGATCGTGACAGATTTCCCTTCTATTTGTGTTACGAGGGTTATTCGGAAAGTAAGGAACGATCGGTCGCTAAATGGAAACCACAGTGAAAATCCGATGAAGCTTTGCACAGCTGTGTTGGGCAGTGTCTCTAGTATGCCCGTCGATCGCGTTACGTCGTTCTTTTTAGTTCTGAGCTCACAGAGAGCACATAAAGATACCTATAACAATAGCGTCTCCCGCCAAGTACGAGAGCCTGGTGAGAAATTTCGCCTGAAGCTATGCAGCCAACATTACATAACCGTCGTGCTTTATCTTCTTCCCGACAATTCTCAGCCGCATTCTGCAGGGACAATGAAGATGCTCCTGCATCATTTGGAATTGGAAATGTTTGATTACCCACAATACAACCCGTAATTGTCTCCCTCTGAGTTTCATCTCTGCTCACATGAACCGCTGTCTATGAAGACAACATTTTGGCACAGACAACGAGCTGTAGGCCAGCGTAGAGAATTGGCAGAAACCGCTGGCGACTGCCTTCTATAACGAAGGTATTGAAAAGTTGGTACAACGCTACGACAAACGTCTAAGTCGGATCGGCGACTATGGAGATAAATTGCTGGAAGTTGTAGCTAACTGTTGTAAATAAAACAGTTTTGATTTTAACTGTGGTTTCCATTTCGCGACCTATCTTTCCTTATTTTCTAATAGCCCTTGCATATATTATATGAATTGAGGCGCAGTCAGAACACAGACCAAGCAAACAACGCAGAACAGATCTGAAACTTCCTGGCAGATTAAAGCTGTGTCCTGGACCGAAACTTGAACTCGGGGCTTTTGCCTTTCGCGGGCAAGTGCTCTACGAACTGAGCTACTCAAGTACGCCTCACGACCCGTCCTCACAGCTTTAGTTCCGCCAGTACCCCATCTCCAACCTTCAAAAACCTCATAGAAGGTCTGTCCCGCATACACTTTTAATTTGCCACAAAGTTTCATATCAGTGCACACTCCACTGCAGAGCGAAAATTCATTCTACAACAGATCTTTTATAAAGTACATGAATTAAAGCTGGTTCTTGGAGAAAGTTAATTACAGAAACTGTTTGAGTAGTTCGTTCAAAAAAAATGGCTCCGAGCACTATGGGACTTAACATCTATGGTCATCAGTCCCCTAGAACTTAGAACTACTTAAACCTAACTAACCTAAGGACAGCACACAACACCCAGCCATCACGAGGCAGAGAAAATCCCTGACCCCGCCGGGAATCGAAACCGGGAACCCGGGCGTGGGAAGCGAGAACGCTACCGCACGACCACGAGATGCGGGCGAGTAGTTCGTGATAGACACTGAATTCACACGAGTCCGAAGCCTTCGATTCACTTTGAAAGTATAACAGTACAACTTAAGATAAGGGCGACAGCCAATACGAAAGTCCCTTGCAGTCTCTGGTTTAGAGACCACATGCCGGCAATGCCTAAGGCAATCACTGGCAGCTGCCACGGTTAGCAGTGATTGGCCAATGGCACGACGCCGAAGATTCCAAAAGTTTCCTGCCAGAGACCCAAACAATGAACTGCAGGTGCAGTAGGTGTCTGGCCCAGGTGATTCAAGAATAAGTCTGCTTTGAGCTTTTTTAAATTTTTTCAAGTGCTGTTGGGAGCACAGGAGCGCCAATGGATCCGGTCTAACTGTATTGATAAGAAGATAGGGTGGTAATACTTTATTTCACGTTGAAGGAGCGGCGCGTGGAAGCTGAAGTTCTTTGCCACCCGCCGAGAGTCGCAGTAAGCCCCTGAAGAGAATGGCAGTAGCCTGCTCTTTCTTTCTTCTTCTTTTCATTATTCGAGATCCGGCCCATTAAGAGTCGCGGTTTTATTCAGCCATTTATCAGACAAGCTGATAATGGGGCAAATGAAGGATCCCAATTGGGAATAAATGGGAGGGGCTTATAAGTTATTGCATACGCCTTAAAAACAAGGGAAACCTCCGGAAAACCTTGGTCGGAACAGGGGGACAGGAACCATATTACTTTATTTCTGGGGTATCATATTCCGGTGAGGGTGAGGATGTTATCCCAGCCAAAAATTAAAATGCTACGTGTGAGTAAGGACTGTAACTGTTGTGTTGTGTGTGAGTGTGTGTGTGTGTGTGTGTGTGTGTGTGTGTTTTACTGAACCGGAGCGGCGCTCCACTGGCCTAAATACTCTACTGGCCATTAAAATTGCTACACCAAGACGAAATGCAGATGATAAACGGGTATTCATTGGACAAATACATTATACTAGAACTGACATGTGATTACATTTTCACGCAATTGGGGTGCATAGATCTTGAGAAACCAGAAGCCAGAACAACCACCTCTGGCCGTAATAACGGCCTTGACACGCCTGGTCATTGAGTCAAACACAGCTTGGATGGCGTGAACAGGTACAGCTGGCCATGCAGCTTCAACACGATACCACAGTTCATCAAGAGTAGTGACTGGCGTATTGTGACGAGCCAGTTGCTCGCCACCATTGACCAGACGTCTTCAGTTGCTGAGAGATCTGGAGAATGCATTGGCCAAAGAAGCAGTCGAACAGTTTCTGTATCCAGAAAGGCCCGTACAGGACCTGCAACATGCGGTCGTGCATTATCCTGCTGAAATGTAGGGTTTCGCAGGGATCGAATGAAGGGTAGAGCCGCGGGTCGTAACAAATCTGTAATGTAACGTCCACTGTTCAAAGTGCCGTCAGTGCGAACAAGAGGTGACCGAGACGTGCAACAAATGGCACCCCATACAATCACGCCGGGAGATACGCCAGTATGGCGATGACGAATACACGCTTCCGACGTGCGTTCACCGAGATGTCGCCAAACACGGATGCGACCATCATGATGCTGTAAACAGAACCTGGACTCGTCCGAAGAAAATGATGTTTTGCCATTCGTGAACCCAGGCTCGTCATTGAGTACACAATCGCAGGCGCTCCTGTCTGTGATGCTGCGTCAAGGGTAACCGCAGCCACGGTCTCCGAGCTGATAGTCCATGCTGCTGCAAACGTCGTCGAACTGTTCGTGCAGATGGTTGTTGTCTTGCAAACGTCCCCATCTGTTGACTCAGGGATCGAGACGTGGCTGCACGATCCGTTACAGCCATGCGGATAAGATGCGTGTCATCTCAATTGCTCGTGATACGAGGCCGTTGGGATCCAGCACGGCGTTCCGTATTACCCTTTTGAACCCACCGATTCCGTATTGTGCTAACAGTCATTGGATCTCGACCAACGCGTGCAGCAATGTCGCGATACGATAAACCACAATCGCGATAAGGTACAATCCGGCCTTTATCAAAGTCGGAAACGTGATGGTACCCATTTCTCCTCCTTACACGAGGCATCACAACAACGTTTCATCAGGCAACGCAGGTCAACTGCTGTTTGTGTATGAGAAATCGGTTGGAAACTTTCCTCATGTCAGCACGTTGTAGGTGTCGCCACCGGCGCCAGCCTTGTGTGAATGGTCTGAAAAGCTAATCACAGCATCTTCTTCCTGTCGGTTAAATTTCGCGACTGTAGCACGTCATCTTCGTGGTGTAGTAATTTTAATGGCCAGTAGTGTACTTGGTGAGCGTGCATCCTCGCAGCCGTGTCTTCTACCGGTATGGCCCCTTTCTGTACAGGCAACTCGCATACCAGAGGTGTAAGAGAGATTGCTGGTTGATGGGCGAACGGGCCCTATAGAGCAATTTGCTTCCCTAATCTATATCTACATTTAGCTCTGTACTCCGCAAGCCACCCTACGGTGTGTGATGGTAGGCACGCCTGTCACCATTAACTCTTCTCCACATTCCATTCCATTCGCGAATACTACGTGGGAAGGATGACTGTCGTTAAACCTCCCTATAAACTCTAATTTCTGTACACATCACGAGACGTGTGTGGAAGGAAGTAATATGTTGCCCGATTCTTTCCGGAAAGTACACTCTTGGAATTTCAACAGTAAATCTCTCCGTGACGCACAACACCTCTCTTGTAGCGTCTGCTAATGGAATTTTATGAGCATCTATGTGATGCTCTCGCGCTAACTAAATGATCCCGTGACGAAGCGTGCCGTCCTTTGTTGGATCTTATTCCAACCCTTTTGCTGTATTCATCAAAACAACTCTGGCATCCAACATCGAAGTCAGCAAAAAACGAACCCACACAACGAAAAACCACTTACTGTACAAAGGACCTGGCTTGCGCACTAATAACAGATATGCTCACACGGTGTTATATCTAAGACACATGTAATACGGGCAACATAAAATTCCGGCTTGCACACTATTGCGTTCTAACAACAGATACGCTCACAGGACGTTATATCTAAAACGCATGAAATGTGGACAATACAAGATGAAACAAGTAACGAACATTTATTAAATGAATTTATACAGAATCAAATACTCAGCTTTGACAGTTGAATGATGTGTGGCACTGTAGTTAATGCGCTGTGCATTAATGTAACCCAACATATTGAAAGAGAACTACCTTGTCTATGTGGCTTTGATCTGAATATCATTTGACACTCGCTGTTTATTGTGCGAAGATCACATCGAAAGGCGGCAGTAGACCCACCTTTCATCTTGCTGCCACATAGAAGAATTGTTCTGCACCAAGCAAAAGACAAGAAAGTGCTGCCACATTACGGCTATTTTTTCTCTCAATTCATACATAATTTTTATATCACCTATGCCCATCCCATCATGACATCAATTCTCGCCACATATTCTACAATTTCTTGTAAATGTGGTAGTACAGTCGTCAGCATCTAGCGTAAATGCATTATTTTTCCCGTCGGACGGTATAGTATAGTAGTGTACTCGAACGCAGCTGCAGTGCATTTGCTCTGTTTTCTGTATGTCTGTGTGAAGTGGAGGGTTCGCGGGGAAGGCAGAGTGGCTTCAGGCCTGCTGCCGGCTTCACGTGGTCACAAAGACGGAAGGCTGAGGTGTTTCCCGAGAGACAGGAACTGTGCCTAGGACTACCGCCCGTCCAAGCGCGCGGCCTGGCCGGTGAGGCGGGGCCCAGCAAAAGACGCCTGTTGCAGGCCGGCAAAGGGCGGGATGCTATGTGTTCTTAGCTAAAGAGCGGTGAATTACGAGCTGGTGTGACTGCAACATACAACTACAGAATGTGCAGCACTGATTAGCTGTTTTAAAACCTAACAAACAGTATTTACAATGTGGTTCTCTGTACTCTCCGCCAGTCACAACGTTGCGATGTCAGCTAACAGCCAGTTGTTGTATGGCAACATTCTTCTGTATTTCTATTCAGGTAATAGTGTAGATGTAGAGGCTTATCTCATTGGGGGTAAGAT
Organism: Schistocerca americana; assembly: GCF_021461395.2. NCBI lineage: Eukaryota > Metazoa > Arthropoda > Insecta > Orthoptera > Acrididae > Schistocerca > Schistocerca americana. Next base: position 22,858,012 of record NC_060124.1, read on the forward strand.
AGATACTGCCTACAGGAAAATTAAAGAGACCTTTGGAGAAAGGAGAACCACTTGCATGAATATCAAGAGCTCAGATGGAAATCCAGTTCTAAGCAAAGAAGGGAAGGCAGAAAGGTGGAAGGAGTATATAGAGGGTTTATACAAGGGCGATGTACTTGAGGCCAATATTATGGAAATGGAAGAGGATGTAGATGAAGATGAAATGGGAGATACGATACTGCGTGAAGAGTTTGACAGAGCACTGAAAGACCTAAGTCGAAACACGGCCCCCGGAGTAGACAACATTCCATTAGAACTACTGACAGCCTTGGGAGAGCTAGCCCTGACAAAACTCTACCATCTGGTGAGCAAGATGTATGAGACAGGCGAAATACCCTCAGACTTCAAGAAGAATGTAACAATTCCGATCCCAAAGAAAGCAGGTGTTGACAGATGTGAAAATTACCGAACTATCAATTTAATAAGTCACAGCTGCAAAATACTAACGCGAATTCTTTACAGACGAATGGAAAAACTGGTAGAAGCGGACCTCTGGGAAGATCAGTTTGGATTCCGTAGAAAAGTTGGAACACGTGAGGCAATACTGACCCTACCACTTATCTTAGAAGAAAGATTAAGGAAAGGCAAACCTACGTTTCTAGCATTTGTAGACTTAGAGAAAGCTTTTGACAATGTTGACTGGAATACTCTCTTTCAAATTCTGAAGGTGGCAGGGGTAAAATACAGGGAGCGAAAGGCTATATACAATTTGTACAGAAAGCACATGGCAGTTATAAGAGTCGAGGGACATGAAAGGGAAGCAGTGGTTGGGAAGGGAGTGAGACAGGGTTGTAGCCTATCCCCGATGTTATTCAATCCGTATATTGAGCAGACAATAAAGGAAACAAAAGAAAAGTTCGGAGTAGGTATTAAAATCCACGGAGAAGAAATAAAAACTTTGAGGTTCGCCGATGACATTGTTTTTCTGTCAGAGACAGCAAAGGACCTGGAAGAGCAGCTGAACGGAATGGACAGTGTCTTGAACGGAGGATATAAGATGAACATCAACAAAAGTAAAACGAGGGTAATGGAATGTAGTCCAATTAAGTCGGGTGATGCTGAGGCAATTAGATTAGGAAATGAGACACTTAAAGTGGTAAAGGAGTTTTGCTATTTGGGGAGCAAAATAACTGATTATGGTCGAAGTAGAGAGGATATAAAATGTAGACTGGCAATGGCAAGGAAAGCGTTTCTGAAGAAGAGAAATTTGTTAACATCGAGTATAGATTTAAATGTCAGGAAGTCGTTTCTCAAAGTATTTGTATGGAGTGTAGCCATGTATGGAAGTGAAACGTGGACGATAAATAGTTTAGACAAGAAGAGAATAGAAGCTTTCGAAATGTGGTGCTACAGAAGAATGCTGAAGATTAGATGGTTAGATCACATAACAAATGAGGAGGTATTGAATAGAATTGGGGAGAAGAGGAGCTTGAGGCACAACTTGACTAGAAGAAGGTATCGGTTGGTAGGACATGTTCTGAGACATCGAGGGATCGCCAATTTAGTATTGGAGGGCAACGTGGAGGGTAAAAATCCAAGAGGGAGACCAAGCGATGAATACACTAAGCAGATTCTGAAGGATGTAGGTTGCAGTAGATACTGGGGGATGAAGAAGCTTGCACAGGATAGAGTAGCATGGAGAGCTGCATCAAACCAGACTCAGGACTGAAGACCACAACAACAACAACAACAATAGTGATACATGTGAGTTGGCTGCTGTCTTCGATGCTTTTTGGACAAAACAGAACCAGCTGCCTCTAAACTACTTTTAAGGATGTCAGAAAGAGGATCGGGTGATAGGTTGAGACGGAGTTGTAACGAGTTACGATTTAATGGTAGACTGAGAGAGAGGAAGATGTTGCTGCAGGTCATTTAACCATTTTTTCCGTTATTCTGCTGGGCTGCATCAGTTGTGTGGCATAACCTGTGTTCGACTCGTATAAAACTGCGTGTCCTGTGTGTGACTTACACCACTATCTACTCCCGCTCGTTAACAGCAAAGCTTTCAGTCATCAGAGGACTTCCGTCTCATGTGGGATGATGATGAAACATCACTTTCGGCACTTTCCTCTAGACGAACGAAGATTTACGCGACGTACTCTATTTCCCTGCCGCATCTATGGCATAAAATCGAGTCTTCAGTTTCAAAACTACTGTGTGTCTGAGTTAGCGACAGGTGTTTGTGAGGTACTGTAATCCCCATGTATACATCTGCTTGACAGATGTCCTGTTTACGGAGTTAGTGACCGCATGACGTGTAATTTCACATGTCAAACACCGCTGCTACGTGTTCGTCTGTTTCCTTGTAAGGGGCGTTCTCCGTTACTAAAGATCATTTCATAGGAGTGATGCGAGCATAGTATGATTTCTGAACGGCGATCGGGCGTGAACAGTGGGCGCTATACACCTCTGCAAAGCTAAAGTGTGCGTGTACCACAAAGAATCGATGTTTTAAGGAAGTAGTTTTTAGATTTTACAGTTTCAACACCATACTTTGTCGTAGAGAAATCTACAAGGACAATGTATGTCTTGCGCTTGAAATTTTAACAGCGTTGTATTCCACACGACTAATAGGTCGGAAACCGGACTGCACTAACATTGTGGCATGTTTTAAGTGTACAACCGTGTAGCCCTAGGAGTGGATGTGTTTACATTCTCTCTTAGCAGTTCCTTCCTGGTACTGATCCCAGCCACTACAACAATAATTTAGAATTGATAGCGCAGTTGATTTACGTAAAATGCTTCAAACTCCGTCTGTCTGGAGCTCCAACATGCATAAAAACCACTCGTTTCTTCTTCTTCTTCTTAGCCGTCTGCTGTTACATCACAACCCTTTCACGTCTACTACTATACACCGATAATGGGTGCTAACCTCCGCGACATGCGCCATCTGGGGAAATCTTGTGAACTCGTATGGGTGCTGCGTACAAAATTAGCATGGAGCAACAGTTACTGACTCGGCTCGCTCCGTTCCTCCAGGAGACGTGGAATGTAGCGGTCTACTTCTGATCAACTGCAGATTATATCGGTGACAGTGGTGCAGGGAGGGTTGGTCAAAGACAATATGAGGAGATCTTTCAGTCTCTAACCTTATCCTAACAAGGGAACCTCCCCATCGCACCCCCCTCAGATTTAGTTATGAGTTGGCACAGTGGATAGACCTTGAAAAACTGAACACAGATAAATCGAGAAAACAGGAAGAAGTTGTGTGGAACTACGAAAAAATAAGCAAAATATACAAACTGAATAGTCCATGCACAAGACAGGCAACATTAAGGACAGCGTGAGCTCAGGAGTGCCGTGGTCCCGTGGTTAGCGTGAGCAGCTGCGGATCGAGAGGTCCTTGGTTCAAGTCTTCCTTCTAGCGAAAAGTTTAATTTTTTGTTTTCAGACAATTATCAACGTTCAGGCACTCACACATAGTCAACTTCGCTCTCCAAAATTCCAGGACATGTTCAGATCTGCTTGGACATATGCAGGATTTGACGGTCTACACACGGAAAAATTTAAAAACGTTAAAAACATACGTTTTGACGGAGCACAGGGAAAATTGTGCGACTGTGTGACTTTAGTATCCATTTGTTGGAGTTTATGTGACAAACTCTTATGTTTTCATCACCTTTTTGGGAGTAATTATCACATCCACAAGATAACCTAAATCGGGCAACATAGAAGAATCTTTTTACCCATTCGCCAAGTGTACAAGTCAGGTGGTCGACAACATATTTCTGTCATGTGACGCACATGCCGTCACCAGTGTCGTATATAATATATCAGACGTGTTTTCCTGTGGAGGAATCGGTTGACCTATGACCTTGCGATCAAATGTTTTCGGTTCCCATTGGAGACGCACGTCCTTCCGTCTACTAATCGCACGGTTTTGCGGTGCGGTCGCAAAACACAGACACTAAACTTATTACAGTGAACAGAGACGTCAATGAACGAACGGACAGATCATAATTTAGCGAAAATAAAGAAAAATTTTTCGCTCGAGGGGAGACTTGAACCAAGGACCTTTTGTTTCGCCGCCGCTTACGCTAACCACGGGACCACGGCGCTCCTGAGCTGAAATTATCCAGCTTATCTTGGCGTAGACTACTCAGTTTGTATATTTTGCTTATTTTTTTACAATTCCACACAACTTCTTCCTGTTTTCTCGATTGATCTGTGTTCAGTTTTTCAAGGCCTATTCACTGTGCCAACTTACAACAAAATATGAAGGGGGTGCGATGGGGAGGTTCCCTTGTAAGAATGCGAAAATGCTCTTTGACCTCCATCCTCATTGGGAAAGACCGTAAACTACGCACTATTATCAAAGTGCTAGAAATATGTAGATCGTTGTCTGATATGTACTTTTGTGTATATATTCGAGAATTAACAATGAATGGACGTACAGATCAGTCACCTCGCAGAGTAGTGAAGGGGCAGTTAAGCGATGACACAGAAACTGGGAAGCATGCTGCCGCACCATTGTTGGGTGTTGAAATTACGGTAAAATTGCTAAAATTGATCGCGCTATCAACTGTGATGCTCATTATTGCAGTACATCGACGTATTTCCCATCTCATCCATCCACTGGTACGCTGTTGATTACCATATAATGACTGACATCACTTGTTTGAGATACAGAAAGAGTCTTGGTGGAGGGGTAAAACCTTCTGGGGATGGCTAGCACTGAAACGGTTTTGAGTCTGTATGCCCCATCTGCTGCCTTCATCTTGACCCAAAGGTGTAGTGGAAGCATGTCCAGTATGGCTTGAAAATGGTTCAAATGGCTCTATGAACTATGAGACTTAACATGTGAGGTCATCAGTCGCCTAGAACTTAGAACTACTTAAACCTAACTAACCTAAGGACATCACACACATCCATGCCCGAGGCAGGGTTCGAACCTGCGACTGTAGCAGCAGCGCAGTTCCGGTCTGAAGCTCCTAGAACCGCTCAGCCGCAGTCGCCGGTCTGCATGGCTTCCATCCCAGCAGTTGGTGTACTGCTAATTCCGCCTGTTATACCGAGCGGGGTGGCGCAGTGGTTAGACACTGGACTCGCATTCGGGAGGACGACGGTTCAATCCCGCGTCGGGCCATCCTGATTTAGGTTTTCCGTGATTTCCCTAAATCACTCCAGGCAAATGCCGGGATGGTTCCCCTGAAAGGGCACGGCTGACTTCCTTCCCAATCCTTCCCTAATCCGATGAGACCGATGACCACGCTGTCTGGTCTCCTTCCCCAAACCAACCAACCAACCGCCTGTTATGGCTAAGCAGGCCAGTCTCTGCACCTTAGCAAGCTCCTTAGCTGCAACTTGCTGTTGTGCCTTCTTCCACCACACTACGGACCTGTAGGAGATCCTAGGTCTAACCACTGTGATGTATACCCAGTGCATACCTCTGAGGCTTACGCCCCAGTTTTTGCCATAAGCCCTTCCGGTACTCACTAGGGTACCTTTCGCCTTGGAGCAGATTCTGTTAATGTTAGGGGTCCATGTTAGTTTCTCATCCAAGGTTACCCCTAGATATTTCACTATCCCCTTCACACATAGAGTTTCATCGAAGAGCTTTAGATTCCAACTAGAGTGTTGCATATGCTTCTTCGTGAATGGTACCACAACAGTCTTCTTAGGATTAACCCTTAGATCCTGTTTAACGCACCACTCTTGCACAGTGTCCAATGCACTTTGTGCCATATTCCTAACTGTGTCAGTAAATTTCCCAGGTATTACTATGACAAGGTCATCTGCGTATCCTTGGCAAAAGTATTGTCTGAAATTTAGTTCCTCAATAAGTTCGTTCACCACTAGATTCCACAGTGAAGGGCACAAACCTTCTCCTTGTAGACAGCCTCTAGTGGTGTTAATTACCATCTTTTCATTCATCATGGTGGCCTCTGCCTTCCTTCCGCTAAGCATGGCCCTGGTCCATCTACATATAGTAGTCCCTAGGTCATGCACCTCTGCTGCCCCAGCCATATAATCGAAGGTTGTGTTACTAAAGGACCCCTCGATATCCAGGAAGATGCAGAGGGATAATTCTTGAAAGTGAAGTGTTTTCTTCGCCCTCTCAACGAGTTGATGGAGAGCTGTCACACATGATTTACCTGGTTGATATGCGTGTTGATTTGAATGTAGAGGAGCCCTAGTTAGCCTCCTCTCTCCAACATGTACACTAACCAGTTTTTCCCGTGTTTCAAAAATGAAAGAGGACAGACTGATTGGTCTCATATCCTTGGCCTTGGTATGATCAATTCTCCCTGGCTTTGGAATAAAAACAACCATCACTGCCCTCCAGGCATTGAGAGTGATTCCTGCTGCTAGGCAAACCCTCAAGAATGAGATTTTCACTCTGCAGCGGAGTGTGCGCTGATATGAAACTTCCTGGCAGATTAAAACTGTGTGCCCGACCGAGACTCGAACTCGGGACCTTTGCCTTTAGCGGGCAAGTGCTCTACCATCTGAGCTACCGAAGCACGGCTCATGCCCGGTACTCACAGCTTTACTTCCGCCAGTATCTCGTCTCCTACCTTCCAAACTTTACAGAAGCTCTTCTGCGAACCTTGCAGAACTAGCACTCCTGAAAGAAAGGATATTGCGGAGACATGGCTTAGCCACAGCCTGGGGGATGTTTCCAGAATGAGATTTTCACCCTGCAGTGGAGTGTGCGCTGATATGAAACTTCCTGGCAGATTAAAACTGTGTGCCCGACCGAGACTCGAACTCGGGACCTTTGCCTTTCGCGGGCAAGTGCTCTACCAACTGAGCTACCGAAGCACGACTCACGCCCGGTACTCTCAGCTTTCAAACCCTGAAGAACCTGGATAGAGTTCTTATGAGATTCCCTCCTGTCTGTTGCAGGAGAGCTGGAAAGATTCCATCTGGACCAGGTGACTTGAATGGTTGGAATGTTCCCACCACCCATTGGATTTTATTGAAGTCGACACACTCCTTGGCCGATTCCCAGTCCTCTCTCCGAGTGCCTGAGAACCATTATCTCTCAGGTATCGCATTCTGGTCTATGTTATGCGCCAGAGAATATTGACGAAACTGAGTTTTGAGGAGCAGTTCCAGTGTCGCATGTGCTGTCTTTCTCCTCCTTCCTCAACGTACCTCCTGGATTAATTGCTACTCTAGTGAGGATTTTGTGCAGTTTGGCATGAGCAGCCATGCCCTCCACTTTCTCACAGAATGCCTTCCAGCATGCCTCCTTTGCTTGTCTAATTGCAAGGTTGTAGTTGACAAGGGCCTCACGATAGTTTGCCCATTGTCCATTACGCCTCACAAGGTTAAACAGTCTTCGTACCTGTTTTCTTTGCGTTTCCAAGTTAATGTTCCACCAAGGCACACTCCTGTTTGTGCACTTCTTGGTGATTGCGCAGTTGTCCTCGTATTAGGTCACTATGGCAGAGGTGGCAGCCTCTGCTACTTCCTCAAATTCAACTGGATTCCTTCTCGAGGTTTTAATTTCCCATAAGCTTAAGTCAAGGTCCCTCCTATATGTTTCCCTGTCTGTTTTCCTGGGATTCCTGTAGGCCGTAGGCTGTCTGATTCCCATTTCAGCCTTGAATTTAATATACATGTGGTCCCATGAGGATGGCTCTAACGCCACATGCCGTTATTTGACATAGCTGCCCATCATCATGGAACCAAAGGTTATGTCAATTATTTCTTCCCTTCTGCTATTCCTGAATGTAGTTTCATCACCCCTATTCAGGAGCTCCAATTTGTAAGACAAGAGAAATTCAAGAAGGTACTCACCTCTACTATTGCTGTGCTTGCTGACCCACAGTAGGTTGTGGACATTGGCATCACACCCAACCAACAGTTGGTCACCTTGTCGATGGCAAGCTTCTGTGAGTCTCCTCACCTCCAAAGGAGGAGGGCAGCTGTCTTTGTGAGGAAGGTATGTTGAGGCCAAAACAATTTTCCTCATGATACCTTCCTCACGTTGCTGCATTCTGATGTTCACCAGGTCCCTGGAGCAGAAACACATCATTGGCATGAAAGGAATTCCATCGCACTTAGATGCGTGTTCTGAAGTTTCTTAGATTTGTAGCATAAATCAGCTTACCTCCAGTGCCACCAATGCCCGATACGCCCCCTTTATATAAGTAGGATTCTTGTATCACGGTGACGTCCACTTCCTGTCTCCCCAGGCAATGGCTCAGGGCAGCAGTGGCCCCTTTACTGTGCTGCAGATTAATCAAAAAAATTGTTCAAATGTGTGTGAAATCTTATGGGACTTAACTGCTAAGGTCATCAGTCCCTAAGCTTACACACCATTTAATCTAAATTATCCTAGGGACAAACACAGACACCCATGCCCGAAGGAGGACTCGAACCTCAACCAGGACCAGCCGCACAGTCCATGACTGCAGCGCCCTAGACCGCTCGGCCAATCCCGCGCGGCGCAGATTAATCTATAGCACCTCCAGTCTCCGTCTTGCTGCCACCATTGCCTTTGAGGTCTTTGATTACCCTGACGGCAACCTTCGAGAACAATAAAAACAATTTCAGGTCTTGCTCACGCATCACCTTCAGGGACTTCTCTCCGACCTCCACCACCAGGTCTCATCCTTCTGGTACAGCCTCCTGGTTGATTACTCTCCAATCCTCTGTCGAGACTTATGGGTTCAGGACACCAATTTTCTCGAACAGAGTCTTTGGAGAGACATCCTTAAGGATTTTTGGTACCCATATTGATGCCTTTGCGGTCTTAAGAAGCTCTGCTTCCGTCTTGACCAGCAGCTTCGCATTCTGCCACTGGGATATTATGGGCACATTGTCCTTGAGTCATTCCACTGTATGCACCTCTTTGCAGACAAAGATCTAGATAGACCCTCCTGAAATTGGGTCCTGGACTAGCGCCCCCCCCCCCCCCCTCAGTCTTTTCAAAGAGGGCCTTCTGTATGAGCTCCTCCTGTTACGAGGTGAGTCCCATGGTATATTGTGGTTAAAAGAAGGGCTAACACAATCCGCATATTCTGAACGGAATTTAATAGATGTTTCAGTGAGCCTTTGAGCTTTCTTGAATTTTACCAATTTCAGCTGTTTCTCAGAGCTGCTGACATAAATTTCTATTTCACTTAACTTTTCAGTGGTACGAGAATTAAACTGGGACAGTAACCCGCATTTTGTTTTGTAAAGAAACATTTGAAAACAGAACCACTATTCACGCTTCTCCTTCACTACCCTCAGTTTTAGTTAGTGTTTAATCCTTGAGTGTTGGAAGACTTAACTTTGGTATCACTGACGACCTTTACGTACAAGCAGAATTTCTTTGGGTTTTTTTTTAGAGGTCTTTCGATAAGATTCTGCAAAGGTAGTCGTTGAAGCCTTCACGGGACGACATGCCTGCCGTCATTGGCGATGATGTGCCACAGACGAGTAGTGAAATTCTGCGTTACTCGCTGAAGTGTCGGAACATCGATACTGTCGATGACTTTTTAAATGGCTGTTTTCAGCTCCGCAGTGGTTTTGGGGTTATTGCTGTACACCTTGTCCGTAATATAGACCCACGTAAAGAAGTCGCATGTGTTCAGATCCGTAGAATATGGCGGCCAATCGAAGCCCATGCCGGTGGCCTCTGGGTACCCCAGATCCAGAATGCAGACCCCAAAGTGCTCCTCCAGTACATCAAACACTCTACTGCTTCGATTGGGTCTAGCTCCGTCTTGCATGAAGCACATTTTGTCGAAATCAGGGTCACTTTGAATAATGAGGATCAAATCATCTTCCAAAACTTTCACGTACCGTTCTGTAGTCACCGTGCACCAGGGAACATCGTACTGATTACTCTGTGACTGGACATTGCACGTCACACAGTCATCCGCTGAAGGTGAAGAGCCTTCTCGATCGCGAAATATGGATTCTCAGTCCCCCAAATGCGCAAATTTTGCTTATTGACCAACCCATCCAAAATAAAGTGGGCTTCGTTGCCAAACCAAACCACGCATGTGCATAGTAATTCTCATCGTGCCACGTGGCCAGCCATGCATTTTGAACGTGTTAACGCAAACCGTTCAGAAGTTGTGACGATTTTATTTTATGTAGTTCAATAATTGTCACCCAGTACCTACCAACTGCTTAGTCAACCAATCTTCTAAGCGGTAAATATCTTTAAGCAGATTACTTCACGAACTCTCGCGACAGAGAGAGAGAGAGAGAGAGAGTTTGTGCGGGAGAGAGAGAGAGAGAGAAAGAGGGAGAGAGACATCTAATTCCACTCAATGTTCAGCCTGGATTCCAACACCCGTGTTCTTTTAATCATATACCACGGCAAACGTAATATTACTCTGGAAGAAGAAACATTTAAAGAAAGCGGGGGGCCTTCTTGTACTGCCCGTCTTGTAATTTCCAAGGATAACACAGTGGCTGCTTTTCATTTTATCTTAAGCCGGAATTAATTTTTATATCGCCGTAGGGAGCGTCTTACCGCACGGGATAAGCTTCCCACGTTATTCTGGGATAGCTTAATCTTTCCGCCTTATTCGAGGAATACGGTAACGCTCACAGGATCTGCAGCTTTCCAAGCCGTCCAATTACGTGCAACTTAATTTCAGTTCCTCTTTCACTGCATCAGTGACGAGGAGTTGAAAGCGGAGGGGATGCGTTGCGTCTTCTGTGTGGAATCTGCTTCTCTGCTGTCTCTAACTTAACTCTGCGACCAAATAAGATTCTTTAGTTGCATTGTCTGTGGTTCTATGAAGCGTGTTGTTGTTCCAAACCGTGCGTGTAAATGTGACAGAGCTGCCAACAAAGTGACTATTTTACGCTGCTGGCCATTAAAATTGCAATATGAGAAAGAAAATAACTTGATGTTCCACAATAACATTTATTTAATATTGGAACAAATAAGCCCTCGGTCACAAATATTAAGTCAAAATTGACCTGGTTTCGACGCTACTATGAGCGTCGTCTTCAGAATTAGACTAACTGTCCTAAAACATATTAGGTATATAGCACATTAATAAAATTAAAGTTTGTACTGACTGGAAAAGATGCAGTACTTACAAGTCACATATTAAAAAAGATCTAAGCCGGAAAGGCGGCTCATGAAGAGTTGTGAAATGGCGAGCCGCTAAGGGCTGCTCGTACTGTGAACAAAGGTTGCAACAATTAATGTACTATATACCTAATATACCTAATTCTGAAGACGACGCTCATAGTAGCGTCGAAACCAGGTCAATTTTGACTTAATATTTGTGACCGAGGGCTTATTTGTTCCAATATAATTCTGACACGGTCACTGAACCTTAGCAGCTATGTTCAAAGATTTATTTAATAATTCGTTATGTACTGGCTTTCAGCATCCTAAGACATAACTTAATATCAAGCAGATAATCCACACAACTTCACCGAGAATTTGTAGCTGTACAAAAATCGTTTTTCAGGGATGTGTGAGATTTCACAACTATATGTCAGCACAAAAACACAAGTGTAATGGAACAATCCAAAGAAGCTCCAAACAAATAAATCTTATTTTCCAGAACGCTCTAAGATTAATTTTTCTAAGTATTAGATAGTATACTTGTTATAATTGTTCCATACCCACATTCCATAGACTCCTCTCTCCCCTCTGCCCACCCCCTTCTTCGGTTTTTCATCACATTCACCCGTTTGTCCATATGTCAGCAATCTGTGCCATCATTTACTTGTACAACGTTTTTGCCTTATAAATTATTATACTTGTCGGGTTCAGCTAAACTGGTGGCTGTCCGACCTTTGCTTAACGTGATTCAGAAGAATGAAGACCTTCAGTTGAGCAACAATATCTTTATTGCGAGCGCGTATCTGACGACGCCCGGCATGCATGGACAGATCGGAGCTATAAAATTTGCTTCCGGCCTATACAGAGGATCCTTAATCCTCGGAAACTTCCGTAGTTAGGAGAGAAAACAGTACTCGTCCACACAAATCAGGAGGCACGGAACTACTCACTAACTCAAAAAACAAGGAATAATAACAATAAACAGAACATGTATAAAAGCTAGAAAACACAGCGCCTCTAGAGGCTGAGCGCGGAACTACACTGACGTCGTGTAAAGTAATTACAACCGCACAGCACTGCACTGACACACGCGCACAGCACACACACACACACACACACACACACACACACACACACACACACACCGGCGAGCACACACACTGGGGAGCGTCGCTACATACTTATAATTTTTGAGAATGTTGTGACATAAAATTTATTTTTCAGAGCTTGATTGGATATTACATTACGCTTGTATTTTTGTATCGATATACAGTCGTAAAATGACACATATTGCTGAAAAAATATTTTTGTACAGCTATGAACTCGCGCTGAAGTTGTGTGGACCATTTGCGTTGTATTAAGTGACCTGACAATGGCCTAGGAAGACCAAAGCTGTTTCATAACCAACTATTAAATAAATATTGTTGTGGAACATCATTCATGTGTATTCACGTGTTTAATATGTCTATGTTCCTCCAAGTACTATTCCATAAACATCATTAAATGTTATTTATTGAGTGTACACACACGGCCGCCTGTATTAGAGGCCGGAGGACTGAAATGTGGCAACGTTACGTTAAGGCCTACCGCATGGCTGTGGCTGTGAGGTAGCATACGGAAGCAGTTGTTTACGTACTTTCGCGATGTCTGATTTATCCGACATTACAGTGTAATTATGCTATACTGGACTCTGCAAAAATTATAGCAGGTAGTCGTGACTACAGTAGAAGATATAACACAATGTAAGTATACAATTCTGTGAAGTTTGTAGTGTTTTTACATGTATATGTGCAAGTGTGCTACGTGAACGACTTTCGTCTACACAATTGCAACAAAAGTTCTACTATATTCTAGACATAATTCGAAAATAAAGTTTTGAATTCATAAGGTTAGTATCAGAATCTTCTCCTAAGTGAGTTGCCGGCCGAAGTGGCCGTGCGGTTAAAGGCGCTGCAGTCTGGAACCGCAAGACCGCTACGGTAGCAGGTTCGAATCCTGCCTCGGGCAGGGATGTTTGTGATGTCCTTAGGTTAGTTAGGTTTAACTAGTTCTAAGTTCTAGGGGACTAATGACCTCAGCAGTTGAGTCCCATAGTGCTCAGAGCCATTTTCCTAAGTGATTTGTGTTAATATTATGAATATTTCTACACATTTGATTCTATTGTAGACTTGTGTTTCGTGATATCCAAGCAGTAGAAAAAACCAGTCCACTCAAATTCTCATTTGCTATTTTTACATAATAGTATTTTGATTTAAGATGTTAGCAATTAATGCATCATTCTATTTGCAGATGCTAGAAAAATGTTGTGTTCCTGGTTGCAACAGCAACTACAAATCCAGCAAGGAAGAGGGTTACATCTCAGTGTTCAGATTCCCTACTGAAGAGGAAAACAGAAAACGATGGACAAGAAATATCCCCAGAAAGGACTCGACTCCATCAAATGGAAGTGTTGTTTGCATTAAACATTTTGAAGAAAGTGACGTATCAAGAGTGGAGATTTACAAGGATTCTGATGGGAACTGTCACGAGTTTCCTCGTGAAAGGCCAGCTTTTACCAGAAGCTGTGCCAAAAATATTCCCTGGGTTATCATCGTATTTAATTAAGGTGCAGCCTCCAAGAAGGTGTTTGTCATGTTTGTCATTTACATAGGAAGGAATATCATAATACATTCCAAATAACAGACTGAAATAATTGCAAGTCTGCAAATAATGTTAGTAGGCAACTCACAAAATTGTTTGCTGAACTTGTATATCCAAATCTCGGGTAAGAAACGTCATAATATGAAGAACATGTGAGTTATTGAAAAGTTCATCGTTGCAAGGAAACGAGAATAAAATGCGTAATTCCGACGTAAAGTCGGCGTAATACTGCGAGAAATTAGCTTTTCTAGGTTACTGTCCTATTTATAGGGACCAAATCTACAAAAAAAAAGTGATTGCATATTTATATCTGACTCGTCTTCTCCATTCGACGAAATCTAAACTTTAGTCTCGGCCTAGCTGGTCACAGGCTACGTCGTTGTCAGCTTGACGGTTCCGGCCTCTAATACAGGCGGCCGTGGTACACACTATAGTAAGAAGAATACTGTGGTGTCGTCCAGAGATCACAGTGCCGCACTTAAGTCGACATATCGATACCACAGACGTTAGCGAGATCTCGCTGCAATCTGCAACGATGCACGAGAGGCGCTCCTCAAGATCACCCCCCCCCCCACCCCCCTGCCAGCACAGCAGCACACTTGCACCAGAGGTCAATATAGGATACGGTGTCCATTCGTCCCGCTTTTCCTGGGACAGTCCCGTTTTTTACCAAAATGTCCCGCTGTCCCGAAAGTTTTTTTGGGGACGCTTAAATGTCCCGTTTTTTTCATGATTCCGCTTGGCTAGAGTATTTTACGCTACTGGTTGTTTGATTTGCTATTAACTGCGCAATTATTTACGCTAGGAAGCGTGTGATGACTTTCAGCATACCCCAAACATGTACCGAACTGTCAAAAATCGAAAGTAATTTTAAACGCACTATAGGTTACGAATAACAACGAAGATACTTCTCTTCTAGATCGATCCACTGAATCCATCCTTTCGGTCCAGAGATACTCTACACCAGCGATACTTGCTCTCTGGCTTTCGTCACCACACTGTTAATGTTTTGCACTGTGCAATCACTGCTTCATTATGCCAAAATGAAAGTGAAATTTTATCAGTAATATAAAAAGCGAGTTTCCTTTTATCATTGGTAGTGAAGAAAATGTAGAATGTACGTTGTGCAGATCAAAATTTGCTATTGGTCATGGTGGAAGGCGACATTGTGAATCACATCAAGACGAAGAAACATCGCATGAGTGATCAAACGAAAAGAGCAAATAAATGCATGAGTGACTATATGTAAACTTACAAACAGTAACAGAAATGGATAGGCAGTTGGCAGCACAAGAATCTACGTTTGCATACCACAGTGCAATGCATAACCATAGCTTTAAGTCAATGGACTGTACTACAGCAGTTGTTAAAAAACTTTTCAATCCTAAATTCACATGTGGACACACAAAATGTAATGCAATCATTTCAAATGTTACTGCACTGTATGCAGTTCAGAAGGTTTTAAACGAACTGAAAAGTGCTCGATTCATTTCTGTAATGATTGATACATCGAATCATCTGGATTTGAAGTTGGGTCCTCTCCTTATCAGGTATTTTCACCCTGAGAATGGCATCATGGTGAAAGTGATCGAACTGGATAATTTAGCTGGAGAAACTTCAGATTTACTTCAGATTTATGTGCTGTAGTTTTTAAAGAAATATGGTCGTGAGGGAAAAGTCATTGCAGTTTCTGCAGACAACACTAACACCAACTTTGGTGGTAAGCAGAGTAAAGGAAAAAACAATTTGTTCTATAAACTGCAAAACAACACAGTAAAAAATATAGTAGGTGTTGGCTGTCCAGCACATGTGGTGAACAATTCCTTAGAAACTAGCTCAGATTGCCTACCATTCGACTGCCAATTAATTGTAAAAAAAATCTACCAGCATTTCCACATATATACAGTAAGGGTTGAATCTCTGGAGTCATTCTGTAAGTTTACTGAAACTGAATACAAAACTGTACTTGGGCACAGCAAGAGAAGTAGGCTATCTTTGCTACAGCATTGGAAAGAATTGTAGAGATATTTCCTGCTTTGAAATCATATTTCATTTCCATTGATAAGTGTCTTGTTATCCTTAAACAATTCTTTGATAACCCTGTGTCTGGTTGTTCTTCTACATTTTCTTGTTAGCCAGCTAAAACCTTTCTCCACAACAATTAAATGTATTGAGAAACAAGAAATCACAGTAGTGGAACTTTTTCAAGAAATAAACCAATTATTGGGCAAATTACAATATAGAAAATCTGAAAGATTTCTCATATCCTTTGTACATGAGACTCTAAGAAAGCTGGAAGAAGAGGGTGCAATTACTGAAGAACAATTTCATATTTATGCTGACATCATCTATGACTCTTGCATTGAGTATATTAAAGAACGGTGTTTACCATTTCTCACACCTTTTAAAGCATTTGACTGGGTTAATACTGAAAAGGAGCAGCTACAGTGGCAGAATATCCAGGACTGTTGTGTTTTTGTTAAAAGTATTCTTCCAAATTTTCCTGTTGATGAAGACAAACTGTTCGATGAACTTTCATGTGCACAGAACTCCATAAAAAGTGAAGAAGGAGACAAAGAAAGTGTTAGTGCAACGTGGTGTAAAATATTTGCTTATTTCAAAAGTAAAATCATTAACATGAAAAACATGATTCATTCGGTGGAGTTTTGTCTGGCAATTACTGGGTCAAATGCTGCTGTGGAACATGTGTTTTCGTTAGTGAACTCTTTGTGGTCAGATGAAAAAATAGAATGGAAGTTGAAACAGTGAGGGCCTTGCTCTTTGTCAAAACACACTTTAATGCTGTATCGTGTACTGACTTTTATGATACAATTTCAAACGAAAATGCACTTCTTGATAAAGTACATAAAAGTGAAAAGTATGGTGATAGTGTGGCAGAATGATTGTAAAAAGTAATTTGGGTCATCTGAGTGCACGTTGTAAAGGTAAACATGTATGTGTATTAAATGTAGTCAATACAATATTTATGTCCCGTTTTTTTCTTCATAGTTCCAGGTTTTTCTCTAATTTATTTTAAATGTCCCCTTTTTTCAATGAAAATGAAATGGACACGCTAATATAGGACTGAGCACGGAGTGTCGCAGTTCGTGACTTCATCTTAAGAAGTCGTCATAGTATAGGACCAGTGACTTATTAAAGTTTCTGATGAACTTATACTTTAGTAAGGAAGTGTTGGACATTGTAGCTCAAGAGAACAGTTTATTAAAGTGTGCATCAGGTGGTGCTTTGCCATTCAATAAAAGTTGTAAATTACCCAGTACTCCTACGGCAAACAAGTGTATCAACGTTAAGCGAATCTTTTGTCTATTAATGAAATACAGCGTGTTTGAAAAAAAACTCCCAAGTTTTAAGCATAAATTTAATGGGGAAATTGATGAAAAATTACATCATTGCGTACATATCATGAAAGAGAATTCCTCCAAGTTTTGTTGAATGTTAGTCAACGTGGAATTCATTTATTTTTTATGCATACATCAAGACGATGTTCCACTTCTCACCATGTATTCACCAACATTTCAGGTGTAACTGTCCCTACTGCTGCGAAGATTCTTTCCCGTAAATGATTGATGTCTCTGATCTTTTCACTGTACACAACATTTTTATGTGGTCTCAAATGAAAAAGTCCAGTGCAGTTAGGTGGGCTTTGTGGTGGTCAAGGTATTGAGCCAGCCCCGCCTGTCCACCTTCCTGTAAAGCGAGTGTCAAGAGCCACACGCATATGGTTACTGTAATGAGGTGGGACGCCATCTTGTTGGAAAAACATAAGCCCCTTTTCCGCCTCATTATCGTCCATTTGGGGAAAGGCGTACTCTGTCAACATGTCAAAGGAAACGACCACGTTTATGCTGAATAACTTCATGTGGATGCTCTGCCACCCAAATTCTGCAGTTATGACGATTAACTGTTCCACTGATGTAAAATGTAGCCTCATCACAAAAGAGAATCTTTTCTTAAAAAAATTGACATCATTATCCATTCTGTGTAGAAAGTCAACACCAAACTCATACCTTTCGATTTTATCAGGAGGTTTTATTTCATGTAACACTTGCAATTTGTAGGCGAGCAACTTAAGTCTATTATGCACAACATCATACACAGCACCTTTAGGCACTCCTAATTATAGACTACATCTTTATAATGACTTCTTTGGGATTCAAACACATAAAACACGGATCTGTTCAACAACATGTTCAAAAGTTGTCAGTCTGTCTGGTGATTTTGCTTTTAAGACATGACCGGTTGCCTTGGAAGACTGTAGCCAAGATGAATAGTTTTTGCTGTAGGTAGTTCACCACCATACTGACGTCTAAAATTATGTTGCACTGTTATAACTGACTCAGTTTTCACATCCCAAATAATACACTGATATTCTGTTGCGGAGTACACATTGTTGCTGAGTTGCTCTGCATTGCACTGCAAGCACAACTAGACTGAACTGCGAGAATAGACGAAAAAAACAGTACTGGTGCCATCTCAAGGTCAAGCATACCTGCCAACTGCAGGGGAGTCAAACTTGGAGAGTTGATGAGTCAAACTAGAATAGTGTGTGTCACTTTGTACAGATTCTAGGACACATTAAAACTAGGGAGTTATTTTTCAAACACACTGTAAAGTGAATTAATATTTCATGAATTACTGTTCCTATGTGCCATCTGACTGAACAATCAGAGAACCCACAGTTATGGGCAGAGGAAAGTAGTTTAATCTGGTCACTACAAATACATTATTAAATTTGTTGGTAATTATTACAAAGAGCTGTCTTTCTAGCAAAAATCATGGCTTTAATCTGGCTGGGTACCAAGTCAAATTCAGTTTGGATGAGAGATGTAAGTGTGTCACACCATCTTGATTCAACCTGATGCCAGATTTCATCAACTGTAATGTCTGGCATAACAATACTGGCTGCCAGTCTCTCAGCAACCCAGAACCAGATCTTTCAGTGTAGGTGAGAGCCTGTAGAATGTGCTGGTCAGAAGAATGTAACATGCTCTCCATCGAGGTAGGTCTGGACCAAGTGCGACGACTTTACAAAATTCCTGTGGGTACATATCAATGTCAGAATGTATTTGTTGATAATTGTTACACAGTTCTGTCACTTCTAGAAACAATCATGGCTTTAATCTGGTTGGGTACCAAGTCAGACTGAGTTTGGATGAGAGATACAGGTACATCACACCATCTTGGTTCACCCTAATGCCAGAGTTCATCAATCGTAGTGTCTGGCATGCCAGTACTGGCTGCCAGTTTCTCAGCAATCCAGAACCAGATCCTTCAGTGTAAGTGAGAGCCTGTAGAGTGCTGGTCAGAGGAACAGTGTAACACACCCTTTGTTGAGGCAGGTCAGGACCAAGAGCACTGACTGTCCAAAATTTCTGTGGGTGCATATCAATGGCAGAATGTAGTATATGTTTTCTGGGGAGTCTTGGATTTTTTTAAATGATTACCTTTAATTTATAATTTTTTCATGAACACTGGCTGTGTTACGTAGAGCTGTGCTGTGATTAAGTAAAATATGCTGGTACTATAAGCATATGTTGAGACAGCGCTAGCTCAGTTGGTAACACAGCTGACTTATATGCAACAGAAATGAGATCAAACTTGAGTTCAAATCTACTTAGACGAACCCACAACCATGAGGCATAATGAACGTGACATGAGCCCACCTGCAAAAATAAAAATCTTGACTCTTTAACATGAAACGTATAACCTATCATTAATTAACGTAACTCTCATTGTGGCAGGTAGAAATAGAAATTTAGTGGAATGTGTTGTAAAATCTAATGCAACATAAACAAAGACAACATTTTTGTTTACTGTATTCAAAGCATTAAAAATTATTAACATCGATCAGCTTTATTAAAAATTAAACACATTACAGTGACTGATAGTCAATATCAATGAGCATTTTTTGATTTGTGCATATAAAACTTCACACTGCTCACCGTAACCTCTAGTGAAACCGTGTCATACAGCTCACTTTCTGTGATGGAAGGAACTAATTATTTCACTGGTATCAATAGATCACATTGGATACTCTGGAGGCTGAGTTAATTTCCTCTGTCTTTCGTCATAGAATTCCACAGATCGTTCTCTATAAGGATGAGCTTCAAAAATAAGCGTTCAACTGAAGAAACAGCAACAGGAATAGATAAAACCGATAAAATCTTGTGCATTAATCTGGAATGCTACAACTATGATTGAATTGTCTGTTATTAATAGTTTTGATAATCCATTACCAAGGTTAATGATGCTATTTCTTTTTTTCAGACCTTTTTTGACCTGGAAATTTAGTGCATAAATCCTCCTCATATTAATTTTGAAGAATTACTACTTTATCGTGAATCTCTTCATTGGAGGCAGAATTTATAAATCTTCAGAGAATAATTTTGAAGAAGTGGTTACCATTACGCCTGCTCTCAAATTTGCTATTTTACTTGGCTACGTAACGTCTATTAGCAAAGGACATATTTTGTAGTAAAGAGAGAACATTGTGCATCATATTCTGTTATTGTATGGAATTATGTATTTTTTTTATTATTATTTATTTTAGATAATATCTGTGTCAGCGAGTACTGAAACCACACAGACGATAAATATCATACAAAGATGAAAAAATACCACTAGTATAAATAATACAGAACAAACATTAATTTCTCTGTCTTCTTCTTGGAGCTGTACGAGTGAGATAGCCTGTGACGTTGCAGTAAATGCTAACGTAGTCTTCTTTTGTCATAGTCGATAGATGTACGCCATTACGTACTCATTGTAAAAGGTGTGTATTAGTTAACATATTTGAATGTTTTGAATAGAGTTATTTAATGAAACCTTGCATTATTATTTGTAGTAGCTTGCTTGGAATATTATCCCATCCTTTTGAGATATTTTCAGTTATTTAAATATTATACGTGGTGCAGAGCTGCTCTACGAACGAACGAGCCACTGCCGCGGCACTTTCAAACTGCATTAAAAGAAATCTAACATACCACAAAGAAGCGGGAAGGTAATAGTAAAATAAAATCATCTCTTTCAGCTTCCGGACTTGCAGAGCAGAGCAGCAGATTTTATGATGTGTTTTGCAGGTTGACACGGGCTGCTGATAATATATTGCTAACAGTACAAAAAAAGATAATTTACCTTCGTAACATAATAGGAATTTTACTGTGCTTAGTTCTTGTCTGGCAAACCTTATAGTGAAAACGTATTTTTCTCCGACAATAGTCTCATGTTCTTGTGCTAGTCGTGGCAGGTATTGGTGTTTTACTCTTAACAAAAATCCACTGCAAAATTATTTTGATGATGAACAATCTTTGCGAACTGTAACATAAATATTTCATAACAAAATAATTTTTCATTTTCAATAACTATAAAGTAGGGAAGATATGTTGACCTTTGTAGTGAGTTACAGTAACGAAAAATGTTCCTTTAATAGAAAGCCAGATACAGAACAATAAGAATCCAATATATTGTTTTGTTGAAAATTAATGATTATAAAGAAATTCATGGCACAGCATTAATAAAAGGTATTTTGCGGCTCTTTTCGTATATGCGTTATTACGTGAGCAATGATAAAGCAAATAATAGAAAAGAGTTCCTACGAAAAGTGAAACTGATGCGAAAGCTACTGTAATGTCCATAGAGTCATTAAAATGTCCGATTTCCTTGCCAACCATATGGCTGATGACATTGCTTCTTAAAAATTTTATCAATAGCAAGATAAATCATCAGATGCATCTGAACAAGAGAACACACTTTATCAAGTTCTACATTTTCCGTTTGCATAATCTGAGATGCTAAATTCCAAAGCTTTGATTTCAGCACTAACTGAAAAATGAGTTCAGATTTCTCGAATTGCTTTTTCCAAACAACAGCTTGTTCTCTTCCTTCCCTTTCCTTAGATGTCAATATAGCTTTTTTATGGAGCCCTAAAGAGCATAATAGACATATGCATATCGAAGGTCTTACGGACTGGCATCTCAAAGATGAACGTGTTGGGTCAAGTTTTTTAAGGCACAAGAAGACATTCAAAGTTCCAATCTTTTAAGTCTAAGACCGACGAAAAGATACAACGTTTCTACTGCATCATAAAAGGACCTGACTTCTTGAATTCCACACGTAACATCGCTAAATGCTAGACTTAAAAAGTGCACTCTACTATGCACATATTTTGCACTCTTTTGTCATTGTTGAATTCTCGTTCTTATAGATTTGTGTATGGCTGACATACTGCCACAACCGTCATAACCCTGAAAACAGCATTTAGTTAAAAAGTCCCTTTTCTTCTACTGCATTTTGTATTTATTTATTTATTTTGATCCAACATCAACTGATTACAAAAAAGGTTTTTTTTGTTCCAGTCTTCTGGATAAGTCAGAGCCTTACTTGCTAGGGTTACATATAATTGGCTGGCACTTTTATCTACACAACTTTTTCTAAATTTAGTTGAGAGAACAGAGTTACATATATGGACTATACATAAAAAAATTTATTGCCATACTTAGATTAAGGAATCTACAGTTTGTGAGTTGGCTTCCCTAATTTCAGCGTTTACACACGAAGTGGGGATAAGGTCATGTATACAAGGAATGCTAGTGACAATCACGTTCTGCTTCTTAGTACCGTCCAGAAATTTCCTTAAGTTGTGCACAGCATTCAGTAACTCATTCCTGTACACACCATTGGCACCTCCAATTAATAAAATATAACGATTTGTGCTTTTTTTGTTGTCTTTTATGACATCCTTTATAATTTCCTGCATTGGAGCGCCTGGTTTTACTCAACTGTAGGCTTTTAAGTCATGATGATTATTGAGAATTTCCGCAAGACCGCGTCCATGGCTATCAGAGTAAATATTTAGGGCTACCTCATTTTCTGTGCTGTTGGCAGAGTACGATGTTTTTGGCATAAATACTGATGTTTCAGCGGGTTCAGTAAGAAGCTGAATCATGTTTTCTAATAATTTAATGTATTTTCCAGCTGCTTTTAAGTCTTTGAATACTTCATTTTTCACATTTAGTTCGAGTTCAGAGTTACACATCTCTGTGGCAGCTTCTCGGCCGTTACATGGATGATTACAGTCACAGGAAAATACATTATTGCGATTTACTTTCGCGAAGCAGCTTGAATGATACCATATATGTTTTACTGGACACGTTCTAACACCGGTTTTCACTTTTTCACCACGCGAGCGGCACTTCACTGACGATAAAAACTCGTAGTTTACGGGAGCAATTTTCTACAACGTGTATACACGCCGCCATCTTTCTGTCCTGAAGGCACTTCATCTTTCATTTCATGAAAACTTAAAAGGCTTTCATTTATCTTCACGCCACAAGTCTTTCCACTCTACAATATATCAGTATCTGAGTTAAATGATCTCTTTTTGTAATGTCCTATGTTGTGTGTGTAATAACAGAAAATAATGAGACAGCATTAATGTCATTCATAATTTCTTTTTCAGCTACATGGGATAGGACATATTGAATTGAAAGACTAAGGAATTTTTGCATATGAGCCTATTTTGGTTTATTTATTAGATAGTGTAATACCAGATAGTACTTTGTAAGAAGTTTGATGGTTGCTAAAAAATTTCCACCCTTTTATTTTCCTATTTTCTCCCTATGTTTTCGAAAAGCTATATTTTTAGATTCCAGTGTTATTGTCATATTTACAATAAGCTCAAGCGTCTATTTTCACATGTTCTTATTTTTCCTTAATGATGAATACATACTGGCGTCAATTCTGTTTTGATTACACCACGAACTGAATAAAACGCATGCCTTCAGACATGGACTTAGTTTTGTGCCACACTATGCTTTTGGTTAGTCACCTCCAGTCTTGAACCACTTCATTCCAAATTGAAGAATTTTTGTCAAACAAAGAAGTATTTAGTTGGCATATTTACATCCAACTGATAATCTGTGTGATCATTTGAATAGTCAGGGATATTAACACGCCTAATTACATTTATGGTGAGTTTGAGACCATTTTCTTTCTCGCCTTGAGAGTTGATATTAAAACACATAACACTGCAAACTTCTGCAACTGTTGTGCTAAGCTGAGTAGACTGCCTGTTAGTACACCATTACTTCTCATTGGATATTTGACAATGTGACGAAATAAAGATATTACAAAAGTTAAATGTCGAGAAAAATGTGCATTATACAGTCTCAGGTACACTGAACACCAAGAATGGATAATTATCTACCTCAAAGTTATATTTCAAGATACATTTTTATTGTTCCCATTGTTTTGTAATACCTAATCTGCACCACACTTTTTTATGAGGCTGACGAACATCTTGCATTCAAAGTGGTACAAGAGAGGGAAAGGACAAGCACTGTTTACACACTCTGTACTTCACTCAATTTAACCTTGTCTCATTCTGTGAAACCATGTTGAGCACACATTTCTGTGTCTGACTTCACAGTCTGTTGTATACATATTTCTGTGTTTATATTTTTATATATTTAAATTTTTTACTTTCATTTTAATTCTTAATAAAATAACACCAACATTTTAATAGATATGTATAGGTATGAGAATTTTGACCCAAAGAACACATACTTTAAAAAATTTGTCGATTTAAAAATAAGATTTTAGTTTTGGTATATCCCAAAATCAAAAATTCTTTTATTCCACAAATCAATTTATATTTTTAAAAATATAAAAAGAATTATTAAATTTTTTCCATATAAAACAAAACAAATAATGACTGCTATGTGGGATTAATTTAAATGTGATAAAATTTTTTTTAGCTAACTACAATAAAAAAATGTCAAATGTAAAGTTTGCAAAACAAATTTTAAACCATCATTAATTATAGAACATTTGATAAATGAATAATATAATGAAGCTATTTATCATTTAAATGCACTTGTTCTGAAGAATATTATATATGGACTTTTTATGATTATGATAATATAGATATTTGGGAGGAAATTAAGAAATCGAACTCTCTGTATTATATAAAAGAAAAAGAAATAGCTAATTGCGAAAAAATAGATATTCTTAAAGCAAATCACTAATCAAACACTCTTTTTTTGTTACTGCATGAAATATATCAGATTGTTATCATTATGAAACAAATATAGAGGAGAGTTGTGACTTTTATAAATTAACAAGAGTGTTAAGATATTATATTTGTGCTTATATATATTTTTAAATATTTTTCAAGCAGTAACCAAAATATAAAATAATTTCTTAAAACGTAAATTTTTCAGTTTTTATGTATTCTATCTTTCTGGAAATATTTCAAAAGGAAATGTTAATATGATATTAGCACTTTTATAAGTTTTAAAATTTTTTGTTCATTTATTGAATTAAGAATTTTCAGTTAAAATTCTATGTTATGAATCATAACTTAAATTCTTTTTACCATATGTACTTATACATGCAGTTGTATCATTAGGTATATATTCATTAAAAAGTGCACTGGAATTCATTGCTATTTTTAAATAATTAAATTATTCATACTTCTAGACATGGCATGGAGTCGACTAATGTTTGAAGTAGTGCTGGAGGGATTTGACTCCATGAATCCTGCAGGGCTGTCCATAAATCCATAAGAGTACAAGGTGATGGAGATCTTTCCTGAACAGCAAGTTGCAAGGCTTCCCAGATATGCTGAATAATGTTCATGTCTGGGGAATTTGGTGGCCAGTCAAAATGTTTAAACTCAGAGGGGTATTCATGGAGCCACTCTGTAACAATTCTGGACATATGGGATGTCGCATTGTCCTGCTGGAATTGCCCAAGTCTGTTGGTTTTGCACAAGGGATATGAATGGTTACAGGTGATCAGACAGGATACTTATGTATGTGTCACCTGTCAGAGTCATATCTAGACATATCAGGGGCCAATATCACTCCAACTGCACATTTCCCACACAGAGCCTCCATCAGCTGACATGCAGAATCCATCGATTGATAAGGTTGTCTCCGTACCTATATGCATCCATTCACTTGATACAATTTGAAGTGAGGCTTGTCCAACCATGTAACATGTTTCCAGTCAGCAACAATCCAATGTCCAGGTGAGCTGTAAAGCTTTGTTTCATTCAGTCATCAAGCCCGTATCGATGATGTTTCTTTGAACAGTTAGCCTGTTGACACTTGTTGATGGCCCAGAATTGAAATTTGCAGCATATAAGCAGAAGGGTTGGACTCCTGTCGCATTGAACTGTTCTCTTCAGTCGTTGGACAAATTCTTTCAAGATGTTGAGCCAGCTGCAGTGATGTTGGAAATTTTATGTTTTACCGGATAGCTGATATTCATGGTATACTAGTGAAATGGTCGCATGGAGAAATCCCTACTTCTGCCTCAGATATGCCATCTCACAACACTTCTGTGATGACTATAACACTTTCAAACTCACTTAATTTTCGATCACCTGCCATTGTAGCACGAGTAACCGATCTAAGAAGTGCACCAGACACTTGCCTTACATGGGCAGAGCCATGTTCTGCTTGTTTACATATCTTTGTATTTGAATATGCATACCTATACCAGTTTCTCAGGAGCTTCAGTGTAGATAGGAATATTTTGAATAAAATTGAACGGATTTACATGTACAGTGAAGCATCATAATCTTTTAAAAAGTTATTCAGTGGATCAAGAATCCATAATTATTGAGGAAAATCTTCATTTATTCCATTTTTACATACATATTTTGCAATTTCACGCTATAGAATAAAGAAGAATCATTTAACTGATTAATTTTTAGATTCGTTTGGAAGACAACAAAAATAAAGTAAGGTACATCAAATTCAGCAGAATTATAATAATAATATTTGGAGTAAAAAAAAGTTGAATAAAAATCAACTAGTGAAACATGTTTATAAGTTTCTTTTATTGGATCAGTTAGTATTTTCTTAGAACAGATGAATTATCACTCAACTGAAATAATCTCCTCATCAATATAAATAAAAATTTACTAAATAAATGACAGTATGGGAACAGAAAATAAGAATTCCTGAAAAAATTAGAAAATAAACATGGCAAGTTTTTAACAAATTCTATTTGATGTTCAGCAAGAGTGGTTATGGAAAAACAACATCAATGACTGCTAGCTATATTCTAGCGCCAGGATGGTTAACCTGGTAAAAGATCAATCATTTGTATGTTTATTCACTGAAGATAAAATTAATCAAAAAATTACTACTTTTATTGAAAATAATAATGAAATTATTCCATTATATGACTGTGTAAATAACGTAGTTGTTTTTGACGATTTCATTTTTGCAAATCACCATATAGTTAGAGAATAATTGAGTAGTGGTGGATATAAAGGAATAGTTTGTTTTTATTTAGATCAAACTTATGCAAAAATACCAAAATAATTAGTCAGACTATTCGTAATTTTTTAAACATATTCAAGCCAGATGACACAAATTTCAATCATATTTATCATCAGTATGTTTTGTGGTGATTTAAAAATTGATGATATTAAAGAATTATGTAGTAAATGTTGGAATAAAGATAAATTTGTTTTTATTACAATAGACATGACAAGAAAAATTAATAATGGTAGATACAGAGAAAAGATTATGAATTTATTAAATAATAAATGTAAGTGTATAAAATAAATGTTTAGCTTGAATGCTTGGAACATAAAAACGTTAAATATAAAACACTGAATTTAAGATAGCTGAACATAAATGATGAACATAAATATTGAATGTAAAAAAAATTATTGTTCAATTTTTATCCTCAATAAACGTTCTCAAAAGATCTTCCCAGTTTTTCAGAAAGAAATCATAATTACTCATTTCAAAATGTTGGTGAAGGTTTAGGAAAAAATGTCTTCAGAAAAACCCATTGAAAATATTTGGATAAATTATGTTTTTCAATTAAGTGGGTTAATAGTATTCCACAGAGAAGACTTAGCTGGAAATAAAAATTATTATAACGAAAAAGTTGGAATAACAAAATTTTTTGCAAATAAATTGAATGATTTTATATTTAACAATCCAAAAGGCATTCCACATTTTATTGAAATTTTGAATAGTGTACCACATACATTTTGAGAAAGTGAATAAGGAAAAGGAATAGTAAATTGGACTTTAACTAATTTTCCAAATCGTGAGATGCATCTTCCTGGTTATAATTATTGTGGACATTTTACTAAATTAGATAAAAGATTACCTAGAGTTGATAAAGGAATGAATTCACTACATGAAGCATATAAAGAACATGAAATTTTTATAGAGATAAAAAGGAATTAGAAAAAAGACATGGCACTAATAAAAATTTAATTAATTGCAACATGCTTCAACTGGCGAAAAATTATCTACAACTGCAGTTAGAGAAATAATGTATGGAAAACGAATATTAGGAATGGGAATATAAAAAAATTCCTTATTAACCTTTAATGTACATAAATGAAGAAATTTAATATTCCAGAACGAGATTTTCACTTTGCAGCGGAGTGTGTGCTGATATGAAACATCTTGGCACATTAAAACTGTGTGCCAGATCGAGACTCGAAATCAGGACCTTTGCCTTTCATGGGCAAGTGCTCTACCAACTGAGCTACCCCAGCACAACTCACGTCCTGTCCCCACAGCTTTAGTAAAGTTATTAGTAAAGTAATTAGCATTCATCAATTGTTAATTGCTGCAGAAAAAAGAGATAAAAAACTGGTGGAACTTTGCCTATAAAATTAAGGCTACCTCTTGTGAAAAACATCGTCAAAGGTGGATTTTTACCATTACTATTGTCAGCTTTACCAATTTCATTTGATGCTACTTCAGAAACTGTATATATTGCAAATGCAGTTATAAACAAGATAAAGCTGACAAGGAATTAGAAGAACAAAAAGACATAATCAAGCAATGGAAAACAATGAATAACTTCAAGGAAATAATCAGAAAATATAATAATCCTTCATCTAATTTTCACATACAATATGTAAAATATTAAGTTTAGTTACATCTTATCATTTTGGTACCCACTGGATTTGTTATTATAGGAATAAAGATATAAAATTTGTTGTTGGTAAATTATTTAGGAGAAAGTGATTTATATTGAAACGTCAGAAGGATACAAAGTTTTAACAAATTTATTTGTGGTCGTTTGTGTCTATTCGTTTTAAAAGTATTATTTGTGAATTACACGTTTAATAATATTTCAAATTCAATAAATGCATATTTTGAAAATAAGATGAATAATGGAATTAGGATCAGTTGAAGCAGTTAATGTAGAAGCATTAATTAATTCAGAAATCGAAGGTATAATTATCAATTTCTTAGAGAATTACCTAACATTTTTATAGGAACTAAGGGTTATGTTGGTTTTAAATGTAGAACAGTAGTGGATATAAAAGGTCCAACAAATGGATATAATGCTGTTACTGAACAATATGTAGAAAAAGAATATGTTACAAAACTTGAATACACAAGTATTTTAACACCATTATTTAATGAAAAGATTAATCAGCTTTGTGAAAGTTATCTATCAAATTACTTCACAACAAAGGAAACTGAAAAACCTTTCCCAGATTATTTTTGAAAAACAGATTTAACTCCATATTTAAACACATTAAGAAATTTTAAGGTATATGATAAACAAATAATTAAATTAACTTTTATGACTGGTAGCGAACAACAGGTGCACAGTTTCCATGAGTATGATTTTATTATTAAAAAAGTTGATGCTGGTAGTAAAAATATAATCAGAGATTTAACGATTAATGATTTTGATCTGCCACTGAGTGTTTTCTACAAACTTTGCACCATTACTAATTATATCCAATCAATAAAGATACTGCACAAATAAAATTTTCTAACTGTAACATTAAATGATTCTATCAAAACTGTAAAGTTAATTATATTTGGTGAAATAAATTATTTACATTTTATTCTATGTAAATAAAGAATCATAATCACATCTAGTGTTTGAAGTATAAAATGATTATTGAAACCATTATCCTCTTAGAGTAACAACCCAAAATGAAAAACAAAGAATTGAAAGTGTATGTTCAAGAGTAAATGTAAAAAAGTAATTTTGTTAAAAAAATTGTAGGTAATTAATTAAATATTCGTGATTAAACATTTAAAGAAAATAATGTAATTTCCTTGGGGGTGGATGATAAATATCAAACTGATTTAGTTGAAATGGATTCTGGAAAAATAAAGGAATTTCAAAAATAAATAATGGATGTAACTAAAGTGTAAAGTGAGGGTAATTTCAGTTAAAGATAAAACAGGCCATAAAATATATTTGATTCTTTTCAAAAAACATTCGAGTTGAGAACTGGTATATGGTTTTATAATAAGATTAATATTAATCGTTTTTCAACTTTTAGTGGATTAAAAGAATCTGTTGTTCTAAGATTTAATATAACATTAAAGGGAAAATGTGTAAAAGGTTGCTCTTCTAGGAAATTATAGATGAGTTGATTTAGTTAAAAAGCTTGATGATGAATATAACATCACAAAACATTCAACAACAAAAAATGAAACCAAAGGATGTAAACATAGAAAGTGAAAATGTTTTATTGAAAACCATTTATCTAACAAATTTCTTAGACAGTAATGCTAAATATAAAATTGTTGATAAAATAAAATAAGCAAATTAAAAGGAATTTCCAGAAAAGGATATTTAACAAATTAGTCAACAGAAATTTTTTAAATTGAAGATATTATTCTTTCTAATCCAGTCAAAACAGACTGAAAGATTTGAATGATGATACATAAAAAGAATTTTTATGAAGAAGAACTACAGAAGCCGAATTTTCCCGAATCTTTATCTTGTTGAAAAAGCTTTAAACCAGATAGGTAATAAATGGTTAGGTTTTGATAATTCATATAATAGGTAGGTAAATAAAGGTAAAATAATTTCTTAAAATGTTAATAAAAATTGTCTATATAAATGGAGTTAGTAGAGAATATATATCGATATTCAAATACTGGTTAACAAAAATGGTTCAATGTCAGAATTATTTCATAATTTTAAATCTCAATTATTTGAATCAATTGGTTTTAATGAACTTTGTTTATTAGATATAGCGGGAGATCAAAAAGTCAGTATAAATTTGAAAACTTAATAAACGACAGAATAATGTAGAGAGAGAGGTAAAATGTCACACATGCTTGGAATGAAATGGGGTTTAACATCCAATGTAAATGCCTCACCATAACTCCGGACATGCTTTACAGTGCTGTTCACAACATTATCCCTTAACTACAGTCATTTTTGAGGAATTATGGTGGACATATTGAGCATTTCCTGTAAAGAACATCATTTTTGCTTTGTCTTACTTTGTTATGCTAATTATTGCTATTCTGATCAGCTGGAGCGCTATCTGTCAGACATTTTTTGAAACTTTTGTATGTTTTGGTTCTAATAAAACCCCATGTCACTCCAAGCATGTGTGTCAATTTGTACCTCACTAACTACATTATTCCGTGATTTATTCAGTTTTCAAATTTTGATCACCCTGTACATAAAAATCATTATCAATGTTATTTATAATTTCATTGTGATAAATTGCTTGGAAATTTCTTTTTATGTTGTAAGAAACATGTGCTAGATCAGTTACATCATCATGCAAATATCTCAGGAATAATTATTCAAAGTAATTAAATAATTTCCTGAACAAATAATTGTACAAGTTTCCTTTATTCATTGATAAAAATTTACTAAATTTGCTAGAAAATTCTTCAATAATTTCTTAATTTGGATGTCCATTTCCAATAATATAAATTTGTTTTTGAACATTATGAAATTCTGTTCAAAAAATGAAGTATTCATAATTATAATCACATAATATTAAAATAACAAAAGTGTCTTTGTGTCTTTGCTTCACAAAAAATTACTTTAGTTATATAATATATTTCAAATGATTTTTTATATACTCTCCCTTTATTTTATTTAGCTCTTTCAAATAATTTGATTGACTTTCATAGCTATGTTTTACAATAGTATTTTTTATATTATCCCTATTTTCTTACTGAAAGTTACACATCATGAGTAACCTACTTTTTATATTGTTTTGCTATTTGTTTTCTGGATTTAAAAATATAGAATACAATCCAGATTCATTAATAAATGTTCTTAATTTATCATATCCTTTTAACACCATCTTCAAGACACATTTAAAATTTTCTAATATCATAAAATCATGTTAAATGTGATTTGACACTTTCTCGGCGTATTCCATTCGTGAAATCTTCTCGGGTGATCAGCCGAGTAAAGGCGTCGTCTTCTCGCAACGTTTCGAAGGGTTTCGTACCCATCATCTTCAAGCGAAGATGATGGGTACGAAACCCTTCGAAATGTTGCGAGAAGACGACGCCTTTACTCGGCTGATCACCCGAGAAGATTTCACGAATAAAATCATGTGTGTTGATATTTTTTCTGATAGTTTGTACTTATCTTTATTTCTGCAAAAACTTTACCTATGAACCATGGTTTAATATTTTCATCAATAATCATAAACACTTTGTCATTGTTATATATATGTTTATTAACTTTTAGATCTAAATATCAATCCATAAATATATATATGGAAAGGAAAATGAAATGATTTGTCCATTGCGCAAATAAGAAAAAGAAATTGATAAACAAATAATAATTACAAATAAGAAAATGAGTTGTATAGATTATGTAATCAATTAAAAAAGAGAAAAGAACTTTGATTCATCAAAAACATTAAGTTGAATGTTTTGTGGAAAATTTGTTTGAAAATCTATAAAAAATTATCACCTTATGGAAAATATTAAAAACTGATCAGACATGCAATTAAGTTTATTTTTTTGTATTTTGTTTTGCTGAATCTTATTTCATTTATTTTATTAATTATCGTTAATAATTGTTTGATATTGACTACATGTTAAACTATTAATTCCACTTTCTAATGTATAATGTAGTATGTTCGTAATTTCGTTTTGCAGTATATTTTGTATATTTATTTGGATCTTTATTATTTCCATATTTTGCCTGTTTATAATATTTTCTGTTTTCCTACCTTGACTAATTCATCTATTTATATAAATTTTCGAAATCATTTTCGGCTTTAGTGCTTACTTCTGTATTAAAATCAATTTATTTTTTCAACCAGTTTTGGTTGTTTAGATCATAAGATTCTTCGAACTTTCTTTCATTTTAATCCAAGTTTCAATTTCTGCTAATGCTACTTCTAAAATATAACAATTATTAATATCATGTGGTATTTTAGGTATTTTTTGAGAATTAAAATATTTTGGTTCTAACCAACTGAAATCTCTAAATGGCAAAAATTGAGACACTGACCAACCATGTAAATTATTAGCATCTAAATAATCTAAATAAGCAATATAATTTGTTTCATTTTTTACTCAAAATTTTTTATATATTTATTATTTGATTTAGGATATCCTTTAATACTTTGAGATATTCCACCAAAAAAATCCATTTTCAAGAAATAAAATCATATCATAATCGTTTCATAAATCTAATACAAATTTTGTCCTATTTAATATGAAATCCCAAGACAAACCAGGCGCTGTAAAATACCAAAACATATCGAGTTTATAAGATTTAATACATGTATCTCTAAAATTTTCAAAAATGTCTGTCAAAATTAAAACATCCTACTTTAATATAATTTTGTATGTCATCTACATTTTTAATATCGATTTCTTTTGCGCAATTATAATCTTCATCAGAAATATATTCTTTACTATATCTCAAAAAAGAACGTTCTTTTTTACGTAATTTTGTTTTTTCTAATACTTCTTCAGAATCAATATCCATACTGATAAAACCCCAATTTAATTATTGAATCTAGCTGATTGCCTTCAAAATATTTTGCTGTTTCTGTAAATTCTCTGCTTCAGTCATTATTTTTGATAAAGGTAAGTGAGAAATATTTTTTTATCAAATTAAGACTTTTGTGGGTGCAGCGCACCCACAAGATTATGTATGTTGGTGCTCAAGCCCTGCCACACCCACATAGTCAGCACTCATGGTCAGGACAGCGTGGAAAACATGCAGTTGTGAGTTATCATAATGAAAGACACCATCACAGACATCTCAAATACAGGGTACAACCATCGGGCTTGACACACCAAGAATGTAAAGGCTGCTGTCCGGATTACCAATTGTGTCAACCAGAAGTTACTGTGTTATGTACTCAATGCAACACGAATATGTCTGTCACTGTGTTGTACACAGCACTGGGATTCATCTGCAAAGACGGCGTGACGCCTCTCCAGTATCCATAATTGTCATTGGGTGAACCTATGTGGGCTTTTCTGTTGCGACAAGAGCAGTGCACCAATGCTTGCAGTGTTGACAGTCCATCGTGTTCGAGACATTGTCGCACTGTCTGTGAGGGTACTTGTCTCACTGTGAACAAATCCATTTCCTGACTCAACGTAGGTGACCTACATTCATTCGAGAATGTTACCACACAAGTAACATTGACAATGCAATGATGGAAATAACAGAAATCTTCAAGAGTGGAATATGGTTGGAGACTGAATCAAAGAAAAAAAAAAGTAATGAGAAGTAGCAGGAATGAGATCGCATAGAAATTGAACATCAGAATTGGGGATCATGAAGTATGAAGTTAAGGGATTCTGCTGCCTAGGCACCAAAATAACTTATAATGGATGGGGCAAGGAAGACATAAAAAGCAGACTAGCATTGGCAAAACGGGGATTCCTAGCCAAGAGACATCTATTAGTGTCAAAAATACACCTTAATTTGAGGAAGAAATTTCCGAGAATGTATATCTGGAGCACAGCATTGTACGGTAGTGAATAATGGACACTGCAGAGAGAAGTGAAAGATTTGAGATGTGGTGCTACAAAAGAATGTTGAAAATCATGTGGACTGATAAGATAAGGAATGAGGAAATTTGCTGCAGAATCAACAAAGAAAGGAACACATGGAAGACACTGACAAAAAGAAGGGACAGGATGATAGAACATACGTTAGGTCATCAGGGATTAACATCCATGGTGCTAGAGGGAACTGTAGGGGATAAACACTGTAGGGGAAGACAGAGATTGGAATACATCCAGCAAATAATGAAGGACAAACTGTGCAAGTGTTACTCTGAAATGAAGAGGTTGGTGCAGGAGAGGAATAGATGACAGGTTGCATGAAGCCAATCAGAAGACGGATACCAAAAAATAAGAAATATATACAGGGTATAAGGGCAGATATTTCTATTAGTGATCAGGATAGTGTACTGAACAATATTACATCAGTATTTAAGTCATTTGTAGACTAATAATTATAGCTATTACAAACCGGTGTATGTTTTTGGGTTGCTTAGTACCTGTAAGTACTTTCGCCTGGGCTGCAGATAAGTTGTTGAAGTGTGGATGCATGGATGCAAAGCAGTCAGTCTGTATTGACAGGTGTAGTCCTCTTAGTGTTGCAGTTACTGGCATGCAGGAAACATCAGGTTGTAATGTTTGTGAAGTGTTTGTGGGAAAACTGTTTGACACAGAAAAAAAAATAACAACTCTCTGATGTGTGCACATATTAAGGAACCAAAATAAAAATATCTCCAGTTGCTGCAATATATCTCCCCAACACATCTCACACGTTCCCTATGGGATTTAAGTCCAACGGTGGAAGTAGTCTGAATATTACAGTGCTAAACACACTGTTGTGCAAAACTTAAGAACAAAAGTAAGTTACTGCCAAGTAACACAGCTCAATGGAACTTTGAACATACATAGAGAGAACTGCTACAGTGTAGTAGAGAAGATAACTGAATGAAACATGCAAAAGGACAAACAAAAATGACACTTTCATTCAAAGACAGTAATTACACTGAAATTATTGGTCCCTTGGACATCACAAAAGGTGGGACATAGTTCTTAATAGGCTGTGTGTGACCACCACGGCTGGCAGTGGACACACTTCAGTGTCCTCCTGTGCAGACCACTAGGCCGATAAGGAGTTCTTGTGGCAAGATGTTCCATTCCTCCACCAGCGTAGCTGGATGACCGTCGATGCATTTGGACATGCTGCAATACATCTCCCCAGCATGTCCCACACATGCTCATTTGGATTTAAGTTGGGAAAACTGGCAGGCCAGTCCATTCACCAAATATCCTCTCATTCCAACAGCTGCTCCAGTTGGTGCTGTTTGATATAGTTGTGCTTTGTTATCCATAAAAAAAAAAAAGAGGTCAGGACTAAATACACCCTGAAAAGATGAACGAGGGAAGACACTACAGTGTCAGTATAATATTGACTGATGAGTGTACTTAGTTCACAGATTTGGAGGTCATTTTGAGCATGCAAAATTGTGCCTCCCCACACAATAATACCTGGGCGGGCAAATCAATCATGTTTGACAACATTCTTGGGTGCATTGTTTCCACCTCTAGCCATATGGGGGTATATCCAGAATCACTATTCAGAATGAATCTGCTCTCATCTGAGAAGAGCACATGACCCCACTCCTCCACACTGTACCCAGCCCTATGCTCTTGGCACCATTGCAAATGGTGCTGCCAATATGCAGGTGTCAGTGGAATGTGATATTCTGGTTGACAGGCAAAGAGACCACCCTTGTGCAGTCACCACACCAGTGTGAATCATGAGATTACATGCCTTGCAATCCAGTTAAATGTGGTCGCAACTGCACCCACTGTTCTTGCCTGTTGCAAAGTGTAGGTGTCATCTGCTACTTTAATTGAACATGGTCGACTGCCTCCTCTCCTTTGGGCAGCTGTGTCTGTGTTGTAGAAGGCTCCCAATGCACATGAAACAATGCTGTGAGTAATACCAAAATCCTGGGCTACTGCTCATCACACTTCATCCTTCTTCCGGTTCCGCATACAAAATCATTCAGATGTCGTCTCCAAGCGATGTTGTAATGAAGAATGTCACAACAGTGTGCCATAAGTGCTCACTGATTGACATATATTGTCTTTTGCTTTTCCTTCTACTCTCTCGTGTTGTAGTGCCTACCACATTTGGTGCTACATTCATGATGGCCTCACACCATGTGACTTCCAACTTTCTGTGCTTGACTTGGAGATCTCTGGCAGCATACTCCCACACTTTCATTCATTTCCACTGAGTAGATAGTGTGTTATGTTATTTTATCTATCTCTTCCTTAAGTTTTGCAAAGCAGTGTGTTAAGAAGAGAAACAATTCATTGCCATTTGAGGAACTTTCTGGGATCTTTAAAAGCTATTATTGAAAATAAATGTTATCCTGTGTGTAGGATAAATTACAATTAACATAAAAAACTGATGCTATGAAAATATAAGATAACAGAAGCAAAAAAGTTCCAGTAAACATGGATTTGAAAACAAGCCATTTGTGAGTTAACTGTGAATGTGTGGTTTCAAACCACCACTGCCTTCAGTATGGAATATTGTCCTATTATCGTTCGCAAAGTGTATTTGAGACGTAAATTTTTTTGGAAATACCCCATATAGGGTAACTCTGTAGTGATGTTATGAACTTTCAGGGATGAAGGAGAAGGGCAAATGTAACAATCTGAGTTAAGGGAGCCTGGTCCGGAAATCAACGAGTCGAAAGTTGTCAGAAAAACGTGTTCAGATACTTCTGACCATAGAATACATGGTAATGTTGTTGCTACGAATGTAGGGCATGAAATCCTGCCAAGCACTTAGGCGTAGAGGTTGGGATGACAACTAATCCAATGCAGATGGTGTACTGTGTACTGACATCAGGAATTCTGGTGTACAGTACCTGTGTTGTAGTGGACTGCAGTCTATGCTTAAAAATTGAAGTATTAATGTCAATCAGCCCAAAATAAATGAATCTGTGCCCAGTGCTGGAATGATTCACATCTAGTGATGAGCAAATGGAAGCAACAGAAAAGTTGAAAGATTGTACAGGACCAAATATCTGTGTAGAAGACATCCTGCTCACACCATGTTTCCAAGACTGTTTCAGCAGTTACATGAAACAGGGCAACTGGTACAACAGCACAGTGAAGGGGAATGACAAACTACAGGCGCATCAGATGTAGAAGATGCAGTGCTTGCTCAAGTGATTGAGGTGCTTGCAATGAACACTTGATCAACTGCAGGTGAAATGAATGTTTCGCAGTCTGCTACATGGTGATTATTATGGAAAACCCAGTTACACTACATTTTGCCTATATACATTCTGCTATTACCTATGGCCTCATCTTCTGGGGTCATAGTAAGAAAAATGTCAAAACCATCTTCACTCTACAAAAACAAGCTGTTAGAATAATTACCAACAGTTCAAGGCTAACTCCTTCAAAGCAATTATTTAAACAGCTGAATATTCTACCCCTACCATGCCTCTATATACAGAAAAGCGTAATTAATGTAAAACAAAATATTAACAATTTCCAATCCAACTCGGATCTACATACTTACAACACAAGAAAGTGCAATGACATTCATATAAAAAGAGTTAACAAGGCTTTGGCGCAGAAACAAACAAACATACAAGGAAGTAGATTGTATAACAAACTAACGGTAAAGATAAAAGAAATAAAAAAATTGTCTTCATTTAAAGAAGCAGTATTCAAATTTTTAATGACCAACTGCTATTATAGTGTAAAAGAATACCTGGAATAGCTCCATACTAAACAATTATATTTATGTACTCTGTGCCAATAGTAATTTTTATCTGACTGTTGCCATGATCTAAATAAATAATATGTACAAAAGTGCTAGAA
Source organism: Schistocerca americana (assembly GCF_021461395.2). NCBI lineage: Eukaryota > Metazoa > Arthropoda > Insecta > Orthoptera > Acrididae > Schistocerca > Schistocerca americana. The sequence goes on from NC_060124.1 coordinate 22,896,334, forward strand.
TTGTATGTGTTATATCTAAATATCAACTGTGTATTCCATGTAAAAAGTCTTTCTCATACATCAATGTAAATAATCAAAGTTGTACATGCTATTTCAATGTGGTCTGATGTTACGTAGTCTACTAAGCACATCTGTATTTTGTATAGTATTGCTCACCCTATATATATATATATATATATAATTTTTTTTTTTTTTTTTTTTTTTTTTTTTTTTTTTTTTTGACGAAATCCATGCAATGTAAATTGTCTCTGGATGAATAAACTACTTGCCCCATTTCGTCTTCCTCTCCACTTAAGTGCAGCAGTGTGCACAGTTTTTATCAGGGACCAGGTTCCTAGAATATAACCCACTTGCTATTCATCAACAGACATGGTTGCAACATGTTGGAGCCCCACCTCACTGAGCGTTCATGAACACCTGAAGATGGGTAGGCAGGGGAGGTCCTATTTCATGGCCAATATGTTTCCCTGATCTCACCCCACTTCATTTCTTCTTGTGGAGCCATGTGAGAAGTCTTGGGTATGAGAGCATTGTGGAGACTGAAGAGGAATTCCTGGTAAGAATTCTTGCTGCCTGTGACACTCTTCAAATGACACCAGGGATATTAGAACTTGTCCAGTGAAATGTAATTCATTATTACTGTAACATAGATTAGAATTTTTGATCTCTCTGACATCAAATTATGTACTCAGTCGATCAATATGGGAAATTATATGAGGGTGAACAGTAGGTTCAAAATAACATCACAGTGACTGCCCATTGTCTGTGGAAACTATTTAACCAGTTATAATGTGGAGGAGCTCAGGAACTAATTTTAGCAGTTCCATAAGAAGCTGTTCTTCAAATTCTAACTTGACAGCATTGATGCATGTGACAGAAATACAAAATCCTTTCCCCTATTAACTGGTTCACACATTTAGTATTAGTAAGTCTTGTATCATGATAGCCACTGTAATAGAGATGTTGAAGTCAGGATCTCTACCACAGATTCCACACTGATCAGTGGAAAGGCATTTGTTGTATCACAATGTCCAGAAAGGTGGGAATGTTTTTGAATGGAGGCTGCAGTTGAGACTCTTTTTCATCTCAGAAAGTACCATTTGGCTCCCTGGTGCCTGTTGCCATCAGATACTGTTGCTGATGCCATGGAAACTGTAGGCCAGGCCAGAACTGAGGACTACGAAGTAGTACTTTACCTATTCCACTATTGTGTCCCAGGCTGTTGGTTTGGGAGGCTCACTTCATCATGAGAGTAGTTGGCTTTTGTGGCGGCATATAATTTGAGCAACTGTTACCCATGACAGAATTCCTATAGCATCAGTGCCCTATCATGGTTCCAAGGGTCCAACTTGTGTGGCATCTGTAGAGGTTGGTCCCTATCGGAGAGCCCACCTGAGAGTTTCAGCTTCCCCATTGGAAGCTGGGTTCAAGGTCATTCCTCTTGCAGAAGTCAGCAAATGAGATAAAAGTATTTTCTGTCTCATTATAGAAGACTATGATTTGGGGTGTTTGTCGTAATCGGGCTGTATTTGTTGGAGGACAACATGCAAGGATTGGACAAAAATATGGAAACACCATGAGAAATGCATGCTTAAGCAAAGCTATAAATGCTAGCCAAGCCTGCAGGTTGCATTGTTGTATTTGATCATGAACAGCACCTATACAATATCCTCAGTACATTGCAAGTGTCACTCATGGTCAGAACAGTGCTCTGTGTAGTTATGAGTGCATTACGTTGGAGCTAATTGGGCAGATCATTGGTGTTCGTATGGTAGGTGCTTCCATAACCATGATAGCTGAAGTGTTAGGTATTTTAAGAGGCATCATATTGAAGATTTATACTGCATACAGAGAAATCATAAAAGTGTCATCCACTAAGACACAATGCAGATGAAAGTGTGCGTTGAGTGGTTGTGACAGACAGTCATTAAAGAGAAAGTAAGAGTACAACAGCTGCAAGAGCCACTGCAGAAGTGAATGTCACTCTCATGAATCCTATCGGCAGCAAAACAACACAGAGGGAGCTCCATAAGCTGGGAATTGGAAGGCTACCTAGAGTTTCAAAGCCACACATCATTAACCAAAATGCCTGTAACATGACAGTGAGGTGCCAAAGCCATAAAACCTGTACTATGGAGCAATGGAAGAATCTCATTTGAACAGGTGAGTCTTGTTCCACACTGTTACCAACTTCTGACCAATTTTGTGTCCTAAGAATAAAACATGGTCGGGGTTCAGTGATGATTTGGGCAGTTGTATCATGATATTCCATGGGCTACATCATTACTCTGTAAGGTTACATTACTGACAATAATTAGGTGACCATGTCCCTCCGATGATTCAATGCATTTTGCCCAAAGGTGATGCTGTTTAACGAGAGGAGAGGTCCCTGTTCACACAGCTCACGTTGTCCAGGACTAGTTTTGTGAGCATGGGGATGAATTTCCACATCTCCACTAGTCACCACAAACATTCATATTATTGAGCTTTTGTGGTCTACTTTGGAGAGGAGGGTGCATCATCGCTATCCATCTCCATCATCGTTCCTTCAATTTGCCACTATTTTCCAGGAGGAATGGTGTAAGATTCCCTCAGTAATCACATAAGACTGGTATTTATCCATTATGAGATGACTGAAAGTTGTCTTGAACGCCAACAGCTTTGCTACACCATATTAGGCATGGTAATTGGTTGTGTTTTTGATGTTTCCATATTTTTGTCCAAGTCCTGTACAAACTTCATATGGAAAGGTTAATAGTGCACCTGCCACTAGCAACCCTATATCACCCAAGAATGACTCCATCCCACAGCTCTTGTGGCTTTTACTGAGGCTATAATTTTAGTGTAATATCTGTACATTACCTCACAATTCCTGTAGTCAGTTATACCATGGCCTGTAATACTTTTCATACATGGTGCATGGAATAGTGTGTTTTTAGTGGGAACTCATCAGAACACACCAGATGATGCTCTGGTCACCAAGCATGATATACATTGTTGCTTTGATTAGCAAAATGGATCATTGGTTGTTGTGTTTCATGGATGGGGTCTTATAAATTACTGACCAGCTGAAAGCACATAATTTCTTAGTACTGAATGTTTGGTCAAGAAATGCTAGTAATCTCCAAAATGCATACATGTTGGCATGGTGACTGGTGACTAATTAATTTCTAAGTTTTATGCAGTTTATACCTGCATCTATACTAATAATAAAACTGTAAAACCATTCTGTCTGTTTGTTTGTCTGTTTGAACATGCTAATTCCTGAAACTTCTAGACAAATTTTCATAGCATTTCACAGGTAACTTGAAAATGTAACTTGAAGCAACATAAAGTCTTTATTACATCAGAATTGAATCACTGAAGAATATAACATGACACAGGGAAACACACTCACTCTTTGAAAAAGATTTGATGTTTGAATCATAAAATATTTGTGAAAATGCTTTTATTGATTGATATGCTCTACATAATGACTCAATGTAATGAATACAATGCTTGTACAATCCTCAACATATTTAACCTGTACTTTCATACTAATATTATTAAATCAGAAAGTAACTCTACCTGTTAAATTTTGATGTCAGAACTGCCAGATTGATTTTGATGAAATTTGCTATGAATATACCTTCAAACCTGAGGAAGAACATAGGCTACTTTAGAAAGAAGAAAGGGGAACATAAAGAATCACTACTAAGAGTGTGAAATAGGGGACAGAACATATTTTTTTTACATCAGTGAACATGAAGTATGTTAAAGAAATATTAAATTTCATGAATAATATCCATTTTGTATGTTGTACAGTTGCTTCAGTACCACAATGCATAGATGTGCAACCCTGCCCACACCCATCTGCATGCACCACTCTGCAGTGACACTGTGCATGCCACCATTGATGCATGGGAAAAATGATTGTTTAAATGTCTCTGTGCGTGCTGTAATTAATCTAATCTTATCCTCACAATCCCTATGGGAGCAATATGTAGTGGGTTGTAGTATATTCCTAGACTCATCGTATAAATCTGGTTCCTGAAACTTTGTTAGCACATTTCCTCAGGATAGTTTCCATCTATTGTCAATAGTCTGTCCCACTCTCCCACACATCAAACAAACATGTGACCATTCATGCTGCCCTTCTTTGTGTACATTCAATATCCCCTGCTAGTTCATTTGGTATGGGTACAACACACTTTAGCAATATTCTAGGATGGGCTGCATGAGTGATTTTTAAATGAACTCCTTTGTAGGCTGAATGCATTTCCCTAGTTTTTGAGCAATAAACCAAAGTCTGCTACCTGCTTTACCCACATCTGAGCCTATGTGATTGTTCTACTTCATGTCCTGACTAAATGTTACACCCAATATATTCATAGGATATATTCATAGAATACTATTTTTTTCATTTTGTGAAATGCACAACTTTTCGTTTTTGAACACTTAAAGCAAGTTGCCAATTATTGCACCTCTTTTAAATCTTATCAAGGTCTGACTGAATATTTGTACAGCTTTGTTCAAACCATACTCTGTTGTAGATAACTGCATCATCTGTGAAAAGTTAATATTGTTCACAAGATCGTTAATATACAACTTGAACATAAAGGTACACAACACATTTCTCTGGGGCACACCTGAATTCACTTCTACGTCTGCCCATGACGCTCTTTCCGAGATAGCATGCTGCGTCCTCCCTATCAAGTAATCCTCAATACAGCCTCATATTTCATCTGACACGCCATATGATCATACTTTTGACAGTGAGTGTAGGTGTGGTGCTGAGTCAAATACTTTTTGGAAATCAAGAAGTACTAAATTTACCCAACTGCCTTGGTCCATGGCTTTCAAGATGTCCTGTGAGAAAATTGGAAGTTGTGCTTCATATGGTCAATATTTTTTAAATAAATACTGGTTGGCATGGAGGAGATCACTCTGTATGAGATACCTCATTACGTTAGAGCTCAGTATATGCTCTAGGATTCTACAACAAATCATTGTCTAGGATTTGGACAGTAGTTTTGTGGTCACTTCTACTACCCTACTTGTAGACAGGTGTGACCCATGCTTTGTTCCAACTAATGGGAATAATTTTTTGTTTGAGGGATCTGCAATAGATTATAGTTCAGAGACGCTAACTCAGCCACAAATTGGATATAGAATCTGACAGGGATTCCATCAGGGCCTGGGGCTTTGTTCAGTTTTAATGATTTCAGCTGTTTCTCAACACTGCTGACACTAACATCTATTTTGCTTATCTTTTCAGTAGTATGAGAATTAAGTTGGCTCAATACTCCTGGATGTTCATTTGTAATGGAATATTTGAAAAAAGAATTTGCTTTGCTACTCTCAATTTCAGTTCCTGTCTCGTCCAAGAGTGAGTGAACACAAACTTTGGTGACACTAACAGACATTTACTGCTAACATGGTTTATGTGACAATGGTGCACTTTGGTCACACATCTTGGCCATGTTCAGCAATGGAGTTCTTGCTCCTATTTCATTACCAGTACATTACTGTAGGATCTCTGAGGTCAGCAAATGAGAGCTGAAGGAAATATGCCATTTGACTGAAGTATTCTGCTGATTTCTGCTGACTGAAGACTTGAGCAAGATGGTTTGAGCTAAAGCACTCCAATGTATTTGACAGAGTAAGTGAAATGGAAAACTGATCTCACACATACCACACTGTTTCATTTGACTTTAATTGCCAATTAGAAAATGCCTTAAATTAAAGAAAAGACTTAAATTAAAGCTCTGTATCATATCTTCAAAAATTTTCAGCTTCTCTTGGTTCTTAATACAGCATAGATCATGGTACGGTAGACTGCAGCATCTAGTGAACACAGTTTTAGCAAATGAAGCATGACAAACACTGGTTAATGTTGAGTACGGTTGAAAACAGACAGATTTAGCTATCTAGCCAAAATAATATAACACAGATGCTTAACTTGACTACAGTACCAATCAATGAAATTGCTTCATTATAAACAAGGAAATGCAATGCAAAATTATAATAAAACATTTCCTGGTAGGTAATATTTTCTCAACTCTTTATTATAGCTCCTATTCATTTATTTCTAATTAATAATTTATCCATATAATAGGGAAACATTCCACGCGGGAAAAATATATTTAAAAACAAAGATGATGTGACTTACCATACGAAAGTGCTGGGCAGGTCGATAGAAACACAAATAAACACATACATACACACAAATTCTAGCTTTCGCAACCAATGGTTGCTTTGTCAGGAAAGAGGGAAGGAGAGGGAAAGACGAAAGGATGTGGGTTTTAAGTGAGAGGGTAAGGAGTCATTCCAATCCCGGGAGCGGAAAGACTTACCTTAGGGGGAAAAAAGGACATGTATACACTCGCACACACACACACACACACACATATCCATCCGCACATACACAGACACAAGCAGACATTTGTAAAGGCAAAGAGTTTGGGCAGAGATGTCAGTCGAGGCGGAAGTTAAGAGGCACAGAGGAAGACTGCACTGTAGTTCCTTCTCTAGATTGTCGCACAGATGACAAAATGGTAGATATCGAAATAGACGACAGAGGGATAGAGAAACAATTAAAATCGCTCAAAAGAGGAAAGGCCTCTGGACCTGATGGGATACCAGTTCAATTTTACACAGAGTACGCGAAGGAACTTGCCCCCCTTCTTGCAGCGGTGTACCGTAGGTCTCTAGAAGAGCGTAGCGTTCCAAAGGATTGGAAAAGGGCACAGGTCATCCCCGTTTTCAAGAAGGGACGTCGAACAGATGTGCAGAACTATAGACCTATATCTCTAACGTCGATCACTTGCAGAATTTTGGAACACGTATTGTGTTCGAGTATAATGACTTTTCTGGAGACTAGAAATCTACTCTGTAGGAATCAGCATGGGTTTCGAAAAAGACGGTCATGTGAAACCCAGCTCGCGCTATTCGTCCACGAGACTCAGAGGGCCATAGACACGGGTTCACAGGTAGATGCCGTGTTTCTTGACTTCCGCAAGGCGTTCGATACAGTTCCCCACAGTCGTTTAATGAACAAAGTAAGAGCATATGGACTATCAGACCAATTGTGTGATTGGATTGAGGAGTTCCTAGATAACAGGACGCAGCATGTTATTCTCAATGGAGAGAAGTCTTCCGAAGTAAGAGTAATTTCAGGTGTGCCGCAGGGGAGTGTCATAGGACCGTTGCTATTCACAATATACATAAATGACCTGGTGGATGACATCGGAAGTTCACTGAGGCTTTTTGCAGATGATGCTGTGGTGTACCGAGAGGTTGTAACAATGGAAAATTGTATTGAAATGCAGGAGGATCTGCAGCGAATTGACGCATGGTGCAGGGAATGGCAATTGAATCTCAATGTAGACAAGTGTAATGTGCTGCAAATATACAGAAAGATAGATCCTTTATCATTTAGCTACAAAATAGCAGGTCAGCAACTGGAAGCAGTTAATACCATAAATTATCTGGGAGTACGCATTAGGAGTGATTTAAAATGGAATGATCATATAATGTTGATCGTCGGTAAAGCAGATGCCAGACTAAGATTCATTGGAAGAATCCTAAGGAAATGCAATCCGAAAACAAACGAAGTAGGTTACAGTGCGCTTGTTCGCCCACTGCTTGAATACTGCTCAGCAGTGTGGGATCCGTACCAGATAGGGTTGATAGAAGAGATAGAGAAGATCCAACGGAGAGCAGCGCGCTTCGTTACAGGATCATTTAGTAATCGCGAAAGCGTTACGGAGATGATAGATAAACTCCAGTGGAAGACTCTGCAGGAGAGACGCTCAGTAGCTCGGTACGGGCTTTTATTGAAGTTTCGAGAACATACCTTCACCGAAGAGTCAAGCAGTATATTGCTCCCTCCTACGTATATCTCGCGAAGAGACCATGAGGATAAAACCAGAGAGATTAGAGCCCACACAGAGGCATACCGACAGTCCTTCTTTCCACGAACAATACGAGACTGGAATAGAAGGGAGAACCGATAGAGGTACTGAAGGTACCCTCCGCCACACACCGTCAGGTGGCTTGCGGAGTATGGACGTAGATGTAGATGTAGATGTTGTAAGACAGGTGAGGTATGAGCAGCGGCTACTTCTCGTTATCCGCCAGGCCTCAACCTCTGCTAATTTCAAGTTGCCGCTGCTCATACCTCACCTGTCTTTCAACCTGGTGTCTGTATATGTGTGGATGGATATGTGTGTGTGTGCGAGTGTATACACGTCCTTTTTTCCCCCTAAGGTAAGTCTTTCCGCTCCCGGGATTGGAATGACTCCTTACCCTCTCCCTTAAAACCCACATCCTTTCGTCTTTCCCTCTCCTTCCCTCTTTCCTGATGAGGCAACAGTTTGTTGCGAAAGCTTGAATTTTGTGTGTATGTTTGTGTTTGTGTGTGTCTATCGACCTGCCACCGCTTTCGTTTGGTAAGTCACATCATCTTTGTTTTAGATATATTTTTCCCACGTGGAATGTTTCCCTCTATTATATTAATATCATTAATTTGAACCCAACAATTACGTTTGTTATTGTCACTGTTGCATTTCGAAATCTTTCCTGTCGTCTTATTTTCTGTTTGTGTTTTTGCCAGTAGTTTCACTTTGTATTCACCTTCTCCTTTTTACCGTAATCTGCTATACAATTTTATCCCGCCTATATATACTCAATAATACGTAACCCACTACCAAACCATAACCAAAAAAATTTTTTTGCCGCTTTCAACACTACCGCTGCTATAAAATCCACCGTTTCTAGTTCACAAACAGTTCCTTTCACCTTTTAAACAACCATTTCGGCTATTTCTAATAACTTTCACTTTATTTCCATTTCCGTTTTTCCCACATCACTGATAATTTTTAGCCGCTTCCCACAGGTTTTAACGTCATTATTTCTTCGTCAGACAATTGTTAGCCTCATTTTCATAATCTGCCACCACAAAACCACTCCCTTTAATACATTACACGCAGTTTTTTCGAAATTTTCCCGAATTTCTCCGTCCTTTAACGTGTTTTGGCGGCAACACAACCACCTAACCTTTGTGCACATCGTTGTCTACCAACCCAAGTCCAACATAGCCCAGTTGTAACCAACACCTTTTCGCCTTTTTCACACCAGATCTCCAATTACTTTCCAGTTCACCTTTATTTCTCCCCATATATTTTTATTTTCATTTTCATTTCAGCCTCATGTTACATTTTCCACCTTCTAATACCATGTCACCCTCACAACATCCCCACAACGACCCCATTAAGTTTTATTTACATTCCCTCCGCAAACATGCCTTCGCCCTAGCCAGATTACACTCCCATATTTTATTTTCTCAGGCTTGTCTGACATTTGGCATTACCCCCAAAGGCCTCACACTTAAAGTTCCCGTCTCTGGCTGCAACCCTTCTTTCCATCAGCCCCTATACCAGTTCCAAACTGAACAATCCATTGCCCTCACCCACCTAATCCTTCACCTACACATCAACTTAGCCAATGAACACACCCGTCAACTCCTATCCTTAATAAAAGTCCTTAATCTTTCCTCTCCCACATCCACACCGGCTGTTCAGAGCATCCTCCTACAGGCCAACCGCGAATTAGAACAGCATGCCACCCTCCACTTCAAAAAACTATCCAATCTCCTGGTTTCCCACCTCCGGAAAGGCAACTCACTCACCTTTCACAACCTTTCCAGCAAACCTCAACCTCCTCTCATTGCACACAAACCCAGTCTCTCCCATCTATTCAATCTTCCACTTCCAGCTCCACTCCCTCCAAAACCTCAAATTTCCAATCAACACAATCTGGAACCACAACACCCTAATTCAGTAGTTAACCTTTCCTCCAAACCTCTCTCCCAATCCGAAGCCTCTGTCCTATACAAAGGCCTCACCTTCAGCCCCACTCCCAGATTCAACCAAACAGCCCTCGTCAAAGATTTACTGTCCTACTCTCGTACTCTCTGCTGGAAATATCACTTTGCCACAAAGAAAAATGATCCTAATCCTACTCCCAATGATCCAACTCCCCAGGACACTATCCAATGAACCCTGCCTGGAACAGTTCCGACCTCCGTCGCAGCGGGACCCACCTCCTCTTCCTCAAAATCACCCTCTCCAAACCTTCCAGGAATTTCTGACTTCCAGCCTTTCATCTCAATCCTTCTTAAAAAACCTTAATCCTACTCCCAACATCACCACTGCTGAAGCCCAGGATATCCGTGATCTGAAGGCTGACCGATCCATCGTCATTCTTCTGGCGGATAAGGGTTCCACGACCGTGGTACTTGATCGTCGGGAGTATGTGGCTGAGGGACTGCGTCAGCTTTCAGACAACACCACATACAAAGTTTGCCAAGGTAATCCCATTCCCGATGTCCAGGCGGAGCTTCAAGAAATCCTCAGAACCTTAGGCCCCCTGCAAAACCTTTCACCTGACTCCATCAACCTCCTGACCCCACCGACACCCCGCACCCCTACCTTCTACCTTCTTCCTAATATTCACAAACCCAATCATCCTGGCCGCCACATTGTAGCTGGTTACCGAGCCCCCACAGAACGTATCCCAGCCTACGTAGATCAACACCTTCAACCCATTACATGCAGTCTCCCATCCTTCATCAAAGACACCAACCACTTTCTCGAACGCCTGGAATCCTTACCCAATCTGTTACCCCCGGAAACCAATAGGTGTCTGTATATGTGTGGATGGATATGTGTGTGTGTGCGAGTGTATACCCGTCCTTTTTTCCTGCTAAGGTAAGTCTTTCCGCTCCCGGGATTGGAGTGACTCCTTACCCTCTCCCTTAAAACCCACTTCCTTTTGTCTTTCCCTCTCCTTCCCTCTCTCCTGATGAGGCAACAGTGTGTATGTATGTGTCTGTTTGTGTTTCTATCGACCTGCCAGCGCTTTCGTATGGTAAGTCACATCATCCGTGTTTTTAAATATATTTTAAATATATTTTTCCCACTTGGAATGTTTCCCTCTATATATATATATATATATATATATATATATATATATATATATATATAAAAAACAAAGATGATGTGACTTATCAAATGAAAGTGCTGGCAGGTCGACAGACACACAAACATACACACAAAATTCAAGCTTTCGCAACAAACTGTTGCCTCATCAGGGAAGAGGGAAGGACAGGGAAAGACGAAAGGATGTGGGTTTTAAGGGAGAGGGTAAGGAGTCATTCCAATCCCGGGAGCGGAAAGACTTATCTTATGGGGAAAAAAGGACGGGTATACACTCGCACACACACACACATATCCATCCACACATATACAGACACAAGCAGACATATTTAAAGACAAAGAGTTTGGGCAGAGATGTCAGTCGAGGCAGAAGTGCAGAGGCAAAGATGTTGTTGAATGACAGGTGAGATATGAGTGGCGGCAACTTGAAATTAGCGGAGATCGAGGCCTGGTGGATAACGGGAAGAGAGGATATATTGAAGAGCAATTTCCCATCTCCGGAGTTCGGATAGGTTGCTGTTAGTGGGAAGTATCCAGATAACCCAGACGGTGTAACACTGTGCCAAGATGTGCTGGCCGTGCACCTAGGCATGTTTAGCCACAGGGTGATCATCATTGAAAACAAACACTGTCTGCCTGTGTCCATTCATGTGAATGGACAGTTTGTTGCTGGTCATTCCCACATAGAATGCGTCACGGTGTAGGCAGGTCAGTTGGTAGATCACGTGGGTGCTTTCACACGTGGCTCTGCCTTTGATCGTGTACACCTTCCGGGTTACAGGACTGGAGTAAGTGGTGGTGGGAGGGTGCATGGGACAGGTTTTACACTGGGGGCAGTTACAAGGGTAGTAGCCAGAGGGTAGGGAACGTGGATTGGGGATTTCATAGGGATGAACTAAGAGGTTACGAAGGTTATGTGGACGGCAGAAAGACACTCTTGGTGGAGTGGGGAGGATTTCATGAAGGATGGATTTCATTTCAGGGCAGGATTCGAGGAAGTCGTATCCCTGCTGGAGAGCCACATTCAGAATCTGATCCAGTCCCGGAAAGTATCCTGTCATAAGTGGGGCACTTTTGTGGTTCTTCTGTGGGAGGTTCTGGGTTTGAGAGGATGAGGAAGTGGCTCTGGTTATTTGCTTCTGTACCAGGTCGGGAAGGTAGTTGCGGGATGCGAAAGTTGTTGTCAGGTTGTTGGTGTAATGGTTCAGGGATTCCGGACTGGAGCAGATTCGTTTGCCACGAAGACCTAGGCTGTAGGGAAGGGACCGTTTGATGTGGAATGGGTGGCAGCTGTTGTAATGGAGGTACTGTTGCTTGTTGGTGGGTTTGATTTGGACGGACGTGTGAAGCTGGCCATTGGACAGGTGGAGGTCAACATCAAGGAAAGTGGCATGGGATTTGGAGTAGGACCAGGTGAATCTGATGGAACCAAAGGAGTTGAGGTTTGAGAGAAAATTCTGGAGTTCTTCTTCACTGTGAGTCCAGATCATGAAGATGTCATCAATAAATATGTACCAAACTTTGGGTTGGCAGGCCTGGGTAACCAAGAAGGCTTCCTCTAAGCAACCCATGAATAGGTTGGCGTACGAAGGGGCCATCCTGGTACCCATGGCTGTTCCCTTTAATTGTTGGTATGTCTGGCCTTCAAAAGTGAAGAAGTTGTGGGTCAGGATGAAGCTGGCTAAGGTAATGAGGAAAGAGGTTTTAGGTAGGGTGGCAGGTGATCGGCGTGAAAGGAAGTGCTTCATCGCAGCGAGGCCCTGGACTTGCGGGATATTTGTGTATAAGGAAGTGGCATCAATGGTTACAAGGATGGTTTCTGGGGGTAACGGATTGGGTAAGGATTCCAGGCATTCAAGAAAGTGGTTGGTGTCTTTGATGAAGGATGGGAGACTGCACGTAATGGGTTGAAGGTGTTGATCTACGTAGGCAGAGATACGTTCTGTGGGGGCTTGGTAACCAGCTACAATGGGGCGGCCGGGATTATTGGTTTGTGAATTTTAGGAAGAAGGTAGGGGTGCGGGGTGTCGGTGGGGTCAGGAGGTTGATGGAGTCAGGTGAAAGGTTTTGTAGGGGGCCTAAGGTTCTGAGGATTCCTTGAAGCTCCCCCTGGACATTAGGAATGGGATTACCTTGGCAACCTTTGTATGTGGTGTTGTCTGAAAGCTGACGCAGTCCCTCAGCCACATACTCCCGACGATCAAGTACCATGGTCGTGGAACCCTTGTCCGCCAGAAGAATGATGATGGATCAGTCAGCCTTCAGATCACGGATAGCTTGGGCTTCAGCAGTGGTGATGTTTGAAGGCCAGACATACCAACAATTAAAGGGAACAGCCATGGGTACCAGGATGGCCCCCTCGTATGCCAACCTATACATGGGTCTCTTAGAGGAAGCCTTCTTGGTTACCCAGGCCTGCCAATCCAAAGTTTGGTACAGATTTATTGATGACATCTTCGTGATCTGGACTCACAGTGAAGAAGAACTCCAGAATTTCCTCTCAAACCACAACTCCTTTGGTTCAATCAGATTCACCTGGTCCTACTCCAAATCCCATGCCACTTTCCTTGATGTTGACCTCCACCTGTCCAATGGCCAGCTTCACACGTCCGTCCAAATCAAACCCACCAACAAGCAACAGTACCTCCATTATGACAGCTGCCACCCATTCCACATCAAACGGTCCCTTCCCTACAGCCTAAGTCTTCATGGCAAACGAATCTGCTCCAGTCCGGAACCTCTGAACCATTACACCAACAACCTGAAAACAGCTATCACATCCCGCAACTACCCTCCCGACCTGGTACAGAAGCAAATAACCAGAGCCACTTCCTCATCCCCTCAAACCCAGAACCTCCCACAGAAGAACCACAAAAGTGCCCCACTTGTGACAGGATACTTTCCGGGACTGGATCAGACTCTGAATGTGGCTCTCCAGCAGGGATACGACTTCCTCAAATCCTGCCCTGAAATGAGATCCATCCTCCATGAAATCCTCCCCACTCCACCAAGAGTGTCTTTCCGCCGTCCACCTAACCTTCGTAACCTCTTAGTTCATCCCTATGAAATCCCCAAACCACCTTCCTTACCCTCTGGCTCCTACCCTTGTAACCACCCCCAGTGTAAAACCTGCCCAATGCACCCTCCCACCACCACCTACTCCAGTCCTGTAACCCGGAAGGTGTACACGATCAAAGGCAGAGCCATGTGTGAAAGCACCCACATGATCTACCAACTGACCTGCCTACACTGTGAAGCTTTCTATGTGGGAATGACCAGCAACAAACTGTCCATTCGCATGAATGGACCCAGGCAGACAGTGTTTGTTGGTAATGAGGATCACCCTGTGGCTAAACATGCCTTGGTGCACGGCCAGCACATCTTGGCACAGTGTTACACCGTCTGGGTTATCTGGATACTTCCCACTAACAGCAACCTGTCAGAACTCCGGAGATGGGAGCTTGCCCTTCAGTATATCCTCTCTTCTCGTTATCTGCCAGGCCTCAACCTCCGCTAATTTCTAATTTCTAATTTCAAGTTGCCACCGCTCATACCTCACCTGTCTTTCAACAACATCTTTGCCTCTTTACTTCCACCTCGACTGACATCTCTGCCCAAACTCTTTGCCTTTACAAATGTCTGCTTGTGTCTGTGTATGTGCAGATGGATATGTGTGTGTGTGCGAGTGTATACCTGTCCTTTTTTACCCCTAAGGTAAGTCTTTCCGCTCCCAGGATTGGAATGACTCCTTACCCTCTCCCTTAAAACCCGCATCCTTTCGTCTTTCTCTCTCCTTCCCTCTTTCCTGACGAAGCAACCATTGGTTGCGAAAGCTAGAATTTGGTGTATGTATGTGTCTGTTTGTGTTTCTATCGACCTGCCAGCGCTTTTGTATGGTAAGTCACATCATCTTTGTTTTTAAATATATTTTTCCCACGTGGAATGTTTCCCTAAACATTCCACGTGGGAAAAATATATCTAAAAACAAAGATGATGTAACTTACCAAACGAAAGTGTTGGCATGTTGGTGGACACACATACAAACACAAACACACACACAAAATTCAAGCTTTCGCAACCAGCGGTTGCTTCATCAGGAAATAGGGAAGGAGAGGGAAAGACGAAAGGATGTGGGTAGAGGAAAGTCTTACCTTAGGGGGAAAAAAGGACAGGTATACACTCACACACACACACACTTGAAATGGAGGGTGAAGCTTTGACAATGCCAGCCACTCATGCTGGCAAAATGTCAGAAAAATCATTAGATGAACGTCGGCCTAAGAACCCGAGACAGAAGCCAATAGGCAGTTTGTCAACAAGTGGCCACGAAAGCCTTAACAAAGTCAATTCTTCATTGGTGAGCAGTGTTTTTGTCCCCACCATGTGGGATGGATCCAGTATTGCCAGGTTTTTTTCTGAACAAGATTAGGATATTTTACGAAACCTAAAATTCAAAATATAGTATAAAACAGCACCACATTTTACCTTATTGATATGTCTGCTCACTTTTCAGCCTCCTTAGTAGGATCTTCCCTTCTTCCCCATTGAGAAAATTATGAAACTGCAGACATGTAAATGAGTAATTCATCTTCACCATTAATTCAGCTTCTAATGTAGCCATTGACAAATGGTTTCTCTCAGCACACCAAGTGTTCCTCATGAGGCTGCAGAATTAAAATGAGGTACAGAAAGCACAAAACAGACACCTTTGAACAGGTTTTCAGAGTTTTCATAATTATGAAAAAAATTTCATCCACTTATCATCAGACTTCAGCTTAACAAATTTACTCTTCTTCCTTGAGAAAGGTGTTTAATTGTGCACATTCTCCAAACATCAAATCCTCATATACAAGGAGTTCTCATCCAGAAGTCACTTCTATGACTTCTGAAACCCAGCACTGTTGCTCTGTTAATAAAATTGGTTTGAAAGCTTTGTACTTTTTCCCTTCAAGTCAAATCATTTGTCAAGACAGTCTATACCACACTTTAAATAATCAGCCACTTCTCTTTTGAATGTTTTGACATGGTCATCGTTTACTGACTTTAAGGTGATCGAGGATGCCAAAGAGCCATAAAACTGATCTTCCTTTCTTTGATTCAGAGAGGTTCCAAAGTGGTTTATGAGGTCAAATAACTCTTCTGTAAGCACATCATCAGATTTAAGTTTTGTACTCAATCATGCAGAGTAACCACCAATGATTATTATAAAGCCTAGTTATTCCAAAGACAAATCATCTTCAAAAAAAGTCTGAGTATCTTTGATGTGTACTCCCATGAGACAAAGTACAATTTCATTGGTTCAAAGTATTTAACTATTTGCTCTATGGCGAGAGTGAGGCATAAGCCAGCATGTTCATATGTTTTAAAATCTCCTGCCATTCAATGTCCATCCAAGCAAAACATTCCTTTAATTCTCTGATTCTTTTAGTAGGCTGATGAAATTCATCATATATCTTAACAGCAATGGCTTTCTCATCGATTCAAAGTGCTTTTGCTGCCTGTTTTGTGGCTGCAATCAAGTTTGGACTTTTTTTATGTAGCTAGACACATACACTTTTATTCTTGCTGAAATTAGCAGAGGCATTGTTTGCAGGAAAACTGCTGATATTCTTCAGTGGTAAACATGCTTTTGCATGCTCGCTTTTGATTCCTGCTGCCTATCACTGCTATAAAATGAGAGAAGTTTTGTATATATACCTTCTTGATGAGAATAATGACATACTCCCATTGGAAAGGTTTTAAGTGTCATTTTTTGGGTGCATCTGAAGAAACAGAGTAATAAACAGAGTTGTCCAACTGCTTAACTGTTTGCTCTTTTGGATACAGACCCAGTACTGATGAAATCATTTTTATTGCTTTTGTGCACCCACATGAATATTTCTCAGATACACTCCTGGAAATTGAAATAAGAACACCGTGAATTCATTGTCCCAGGAAGGGGAAACTTTATTGCCACATTCCTGGGGTCAGATACATCACATGATCACACTGACAGAACCACAGGCACATAGACACAGGCAACAGAGCATGCACAATGTCGGCACTAGTACAGTGTATATCCACCTTTCGCAGCAATGCAGGCTGCTATTCTCCCATGGAGACGATCGTAGAGATGCTGGATGTAGTCCTGTGGAACGGCTTGCCATGCCATTTCCACCTGGCGCCTCAGTTGGACCAGCGTTCGTGCTGGACGTGCAGACCGCGTGAGATGACGCTTCACCCAGTCCCAAACATGCTCAATGGGGGACAGATCCGGAGATCTTGCTGGCCAGGGTAGTTGACTTACACCTTCTAGAGCACGTTGGGTGGCACGGGATACATGCGGACGTGTATTGTCCTGTTGGAACAGCAAGTTCCCTTGCCGGTCTAGGAATGGTAGAACGATGGGTTCGATGACGGTTTGGATGTACCGTGCACTATTCAGTGTCCCCTCGACGATCACCAGTGGTGTACGGCCAGTGTAGGAGATCGCTCCCCACACCATGATGCCGGGTGTTGGCCCTGTGTGCCTCGGTCGTATGCAGTCCTGATTGTGGCGCTCACCTGCACGGCGCCAAACACGCATACGACCATCATTGGCACCAAGGCAGAAGCGACTCTCATCGCTGAAGACGACACGTCTCCATTCGTCCCTCCACTCACGCCTGTCGCGACACCACTGGAGGCGGGCTGCACAATGTTGGGGCGTGAGCGGAAGACGGCCTAACGGTGTGCGGGACCGTAGCCCAGCTTCATGGAGATGGTTGCGAATGGTCCTAGCCGATACCCCAGGAGCAACAGTGTCCCTAATTTGCTGGGAAGTGGCGGTGCGGTCCCCTACGGCACTGCGTAGGATCCTACGGTCTTGGCGTGCATCCGTGCGTCGCTGCGGTCCGGTCCCAGGTCGACGGGCACGTGCACCTTCCGCCGACCACTGGCGACAACATCGATGTACTGTGGAGACCTCACGCCCCACGTGTTGAGCAATTCGGCGGTACGTCTACCCGGCCTCCCGCATGCCCACTATACGCCCTCGCTCAAAGTCCGTCAACTGCACATACGGTTCACGTCCATGCTGTCGCGGCATGCTACCAGTGTTAAAGACTGCGATGGAGCTCCGTATGCCACGGCAAACTGGCTGACACTGACGGCGGCGGTGCACAAATGCTGCGCAGCTAGCGCCATTCAACGGCCAACACCGCGGTTCCTGGTGTGTCCGCTGTGCCGTGCGTGTGATCATTGCTTGTACAGCCCTCTCGCAGTGTCCGGAGCAAGTATGGTGGGTCTGACACACCGGTGTCAATGTGTTCTTTTTTCCATTTCCAGGAGTGTATTTTTGAATCATTAAACAACTGCTGCAGTAGTCCACAGAAAGAAAACTATGGTTATGTTTAACTGAGTGAAACACAAAGTATGTTACCACAGCAATTACTTTTTCTTGTTCTACACTTTCACAAGAGATAAAAGAAAAGAAGAACTTTCTTCCATCTGCATTTTTGAGGCTGACTGTTGAATAGAAGTTCTGTGCGTTGCAGTGTAGCATGTTTTTAAATGTCATTTTAGCTACATGAGACACCGAAATATGAGGGGTACACAGTAGAGTGAGCAATATGATTATCTTTACCTTTTTGAAGTAATGAGGAAACTTTAAACCACTTACTCTTGAACTTAGTTTCACTGTCTGATGGTGAATCCATATTTGTAAAAATGATTCACGAAGGAAGCTGCACAACACTACTTAGTTTTTCTTGCAGAGAATGACTAAGAACTGTTATGATGATCAATTTCTGAGTCACTACTCAAAAAACAATGACTGTTGAGTCAGGTTTGCCAACTTAATTTCGACTGAACTAAAAGCAGAATTTTAAATTTCAGTAACTTTTACAAGATTGCCCTCCGTTTTACATCTACATCTACACAAGTACTCCACAAGCCACTGAATGGTATGTGGCGGAGGGTACCATGTTCCACTAATAGTCATTTCCCTCCCCTGTTCCACTTGCAGATAGAGCTAGGGAAAAATAACTATCTATATGCCTCCATATGAGCTCTAATTTCTCGTATCGTATCTTCTCAGTCCTTACAGGAAAATTATGTTGACTGCAGTAGAATAGTTCTGCAGTCACCTTCAAATTTCAGTTCTCTGAATCTTCTCAATAGTGCTCCTCAAAAAGAATATCACCTTCCCTCCAGCAATTCCTATCTGAGTTCCTGAAGCATCTCCATAATACTTTCATGTTGTCCAAACCTACCAGTAACAAATCTAGCAGCCTGTCTCTGAATTGCATCAATATCTTCCTTCAATCTGACCTGCTATGCATCCCAAACACTCAAGCAGTACTCAAGAATAGGTCACACCAGCATCCTACATGCTGTCTCCTTTACAAAACCACAATTTCCTAAAATTCTTCCAATAAACCAACGTTGACCATTCACCTTTGCTACACAGTTCTCACACCCTTGTTCCATTTCATATTGCTTTGCAACATTATTCCCACACATTTAACTTGACTGTGTTAAACAGGATGCTAGAAATACTGTACCCAAACATTACAGGTTTGTTCTTCCTACCCATCTACATTAACTTACATTTCTCCACATTTGGAGCTAGCTGCCGTTCATCACATCAATTAGAAATTTTGTTTAAGTTGTCTTGTATCTTCCTAAAGTACACCACAGCATCGTCAGCAAACAACCAGACTGCTGCCCATCCTGTCCACCCAATCATTTAGTATATAGAACGCAACAGTGGTCCTATCACAGTTCCCTGGGGCACCCCTGATGATACAGTTGTCTCTGATGAAAACTTACCATTGAGGACAACATATTATTAAGAAGTCTTCAAGCCATTAATGTATCTGTGAACTTACTCTGTATGCTTATATCTTCATTAACAGCCTACAATGGGGCACTGTGTCAAGTGCTTTCCAGAAATATAGAAATATGGAATCAGCCTGTTGCTTTCATCCATAGTTTGCAGTATATCGTGTGAGAAAACGTCAAGCTGAGTTTCGGACAAGTGATGCTTTCTAAAACCATGCTGATTCATGGACATGAGGCTCTCTGTCCCAGGAAAGTTTATTATATTTGAACTGAGAATATGTTAACAAGGATTCTGCAGCAAACCAAAGTTAGGTATAATGATCTGTAATTTTGCAGGCTTGTCCTTTTACCTTTCTCGTACACAGCAGTCACCTGCTCTTTTTACAGTTGCCTGGAACTTTGTGCTGGATGAGAGATTCATGATGAATGCGAGCTAGGTAAGGGCCGAGTGCCATAGAGCACTCTTTGTAAAAGCCAATTGGGGTTCCATCTGGATCTGGTGATTTATTTGCTTTCAAATCTTTCAGTTTTTTCTCTACACCGGGAATGCTTATTACTATGTTGCCCATATGGGAGTCTGCCCAACAGTCAAATAACAATATGTTTGTACAATTCTCTTACATGAACAATTTCTTGAATGTGAAATTTTAAACTTTGGCTTTCATTTTGCTATCTTCAACTGTGACACCAGACTGGTCAACAAGGGAGTGAATGGAAGCCTCAGACCCACTTAGCGGTTTTACATATGACCAGAAATTTCTTGGGTTCTCTGCCAGATCGATAAAGCATCACAGTGGTAGTTGTTGTATGTTTTGTGCGTAGATCTTTTTGCGTATGCATGAAGCTCTACTAGCCTTCATTTGTTGCTTTAAACCCACAATGAACAATTTGAAGTGGAGACCATAATATTATATGAAATGTTGTCTGCTTTTGTGTGATCTAGATATTACCTATCCCAGCGTGGGTTTAATCAGGAATCAGATTTTCAACTGGAAAGTTGGGACACTTCCACCTAAATCGGGTTACCTGGCAATCCTGGAGAAAGTGGGTCTAAGAGTGCCTTCCTAGTAGAATGATTTTATTAATGTTCCCTTCCCATATTTTAATAATTTACTACCTATTACTAATGACTATCAAGTAGAATATGCAAAATGTAGGTTAAGCCCTTTATTAATCTATGGAGACAAAACTGACCTATACAAAATTAATTACATGCACACTGCCCTCTTGTTAGGTGATATTGGCATGTGTGAACTTAGCAGTTTGCACATTGTCCTATTGTACTGTATTTTATATTTTGGCAGTTAGCAAAAATATATTCAAAATAATAGGAAATACATGATACCCTTGCTGTAGTCATGTTCTCAAGACATAACTGGGGAATCTATCAGAACTCCCATAATTCACCGTCCTTATTACTTTTCATTAAATCCTCATCCTCCAAGATATTTACTCATTGAACTACACTTCCATAACTCTCCCATACAGGTGCTACACCAGCTCCTCCTGTGCTGTCCAATAAACATATATTTCTGTTGAGAACTTCCTCAGCTATAGCCACTATACCAGTTCCATCTATGCTATGCAAGAATCCCTTTCATTCCTTTATTTCCACATACCTTCTAACATCTGATAGACTTTCTTGCTATATACATCTTTCACTTGGCTGGCTATTCTTGTTGGATCTACTGCTATCATGAACATTGCCTCTTGAGAGACTTGGAGCAGTTCAGTTGATGACATCATAACTAATGACACATCCTGCATCTTTGTGGTATCTCAGCACTTTTCTATTTCAACGCAATGCTGCATGATGTGAAGATAGTAAAATCCAATTAAACAGTGCTGTTGCGACTCCTCATTTATGTTCTAATCAATTGGCACAGTACCACAGCTTAAACCTATCATATCATACAAAGTAGCAACTGTAAACTGTTTCCCTAAGGGTCACATTATACCTAGACTATGTGTCCTAATAGACTCAGTAGCCATGACTTCAAATCCTATGTCACACCTACTCTTGTTACTTACATAAACTGTACTCATACCATCCTGAATTATCTAAAAACGCTCACACTATTCTATACAAAGTTATGGCTATTCTGACCTACCCATGAAAATTACCTAAGGTTTTGGGGAACCCAATATTCCCTCTCCTGAGCCAGGTGCTCTCTTGCAACTGGCCAGCATGGTGCCCTTTTTGGTGGTGCACACAGCACGCTACAGTGTGTGACTTGCTGCGTGAAGTGGAGTATCCAGATAAATTACACTGGATGCATATTATAGGCATCAATTATTCATTTGTGGGTGCTTTCCTAAATATCACATCCATACATAATCCCAACAGTGCGGGAAGAGAGTGGAGAGGATAAGCCCGAGGATCTAGCGAATGCCACTAGTAGTCTTAAGTTAAAATCCAAGCAGTTACTTATGGTTGTTGCTGTTGTCCACTATGATTCTTCAAAACTCTGTCTGCATTTTCATCTTCCTGCAACCTTCATTGTTCACAGAACCCTCTTCAGTGCTTCATCTTCCCCATCAATCTTCATCAGTCTTCTTTCCTATCAATCAGTCTTTCTTTCCATCCAAGCACTAGCCTTCTCCATCAGTCAATTAGTCTCCAAACCACCATATCTCTGACACCAAACGTGATGGGGTGTCGGGGTGGCTTGGAGTGGACAAGTGATTCTCTAGCAGAAATGGATGTGGGAGCAGCAGAAGAAGGCATCCTGTAGGTATAAATGCCTATTATTTTTCATTATTTACAGTCACTCGGTCCTCACGGCCATGGATGTTGATCTCTGGGACCTTGGTCAGAGTGACAAATATGCAGCCACAGCATCTACTGGCATATGTTCTAACAACATCGGCCTTGTTAGCAACAGTGCACAGCTAGCAATTAGTGTAATAACCGTAAGAGAAGGTTTTTACATGGGAGAGACCTAGAGATACCAGAAAGTTTCAGATAGATTGCATAATGGTGAAACAGAGATCTCGAAAACAAATTTTTCAACTGCAAAACATTCTCAGGGGGCAGATATGGACTCTGAACATAGTTTACTGGTATTGAACTGCAGACTGAAAACAGGGGAAATTGTGGAAAGGTAGGCAAAAAAGTAGAAGGGATATGCACAAGTTAAAAGAACCGGAATTGTCAACAGACTGAAACATAGCAAAAGTATATAACACAGATGACAAATGGTTAGCTTTGATACACAAAGTAGTGAAGGCAGCTGGGGATCAAATTGGCAAAAAGACAAGCCCAGTCTAAATCATTGGATAACATGAAATATTGAATTTAATTGACAAAGGAGAAAATTTAAAAGTACTGCCAATGAAGCAGGCAAAAGGGAATAAGAATAGTTAAAACCTGAAATTGAGAGGAAATGTAAAATGGAGCATCAGGAATGACTACAGGAGAAATGCAAAGCTGTAGAAGCTGCCTATGAAAAACATAGGTGCCACTCACAGAAAAAAATTAAAGAGACTTTTAGAGAAAGCATGAACATAAAAAGCTCAGAACAAAGGAAACAAACCCAATTCCAAACAAAGCAAATGTTGACAGATGGGAATATTATCAAGTCATAAGTTTAGCAAGTCATTGATGCGAGATACTGAAATAAATTGTACACAGAATAAGGGTTATGCAGATAGAAGCCAAAATTGGGGAAGGTCAATTTTGGTTCCAGAGGAATGTAGGAATAACTCTGGCCTTTTTGCTTACCTTAGAATGTAGAAGAAAGAATGGCAAATCTAGGTTTATAGCCTCAGTGGATTTAGAGAAAACTGTTGACAATGTTCACTGGACTACACTCTTTGAAATTCTGAAGGCCGCAGGGATACAAGACATGTGGTGAAAGGTGGTTTACAACTTGTACAGAAACCAGACTGCAGTTATAAGAATCTATGAAGGAGTAGTTGGGAATATGAAGTGTTACTGACCTGGATTTTACCACAGAAGTCCTGCTGCTTTTGCTCATTGCTTGTCATCCTGCTATTATTTTATTTAGTGGCAAGTTGTTAAATAATAAACCCAACCTTGCTGAAATTAACCTGCAATCTTCTCACATTTATTAATACAAGTTACAACGATCAACTTGTATTCAAAAATTTCGGCAGTTCATATGTCACAGGTCAGTACTTAACCTACACTAAGATTATTTCGATAAAATTGACAAAATATTTCCTGTACACTTTCGCTATTACATTCTGGCTGTTGTACATTAGGTTTAAGTGTCTTATAAAGCAAACTGGACACTTTCACAATTCCATCTTGACTATGACAGACACAGTTATTTTATTGAATCACATTTATAATTACATTACGATAGTTTGGCATGGACCAACTCTTTTCTGATAGTAGCTGACATTATCGAAAGGAAATATGTTCTCCAACTGACTAAGAGCAACATAGAGATGTCAACAAGTTAGCTACTAACACTGACTGACTCACAATGAAGTTTACATTTTAAGAGCTAATCACTAACTCCTAAAACAGTAGCTACATGATGCTGACATAGTGAATGTGAATTAGTGACTCATTGATGCAGAGATGTTTATAATTTAACTGTTGGGTGCCAAGTGACTCAATCACTGTATGCCATACCTACTTACAAATAAACAAAATAATCACAAGTTATTTTTACATTTAATTATTAACATAAAAGTTGGTAAAATTAGAGAACACAAATAAACAGCAAACAAATAAGCAAATCACTTTAACTATGAGATGTAAAAGGTAACCAGCTTTCGTGCCGTCAGCTGAGCTACTTAGTGACTCAGCTATGTAACAATAAAATACTTTAAAATGTATTTATTGCATTGAAAACAGATGCAGGTTTAGTACCTAATAGATGATGTAATGCTGACATGTCATGGATATTGTTAACAACTTCATTAAATCTTCATGTTCCTCTTAGGTAAGACAATCACTCTCATTAATTTTACCCTCAATTTGTACAACACTTGCCTTCTCAATCCCTCAGCCCTTTACATTTCTCCAAGTTTTTTTCAGATCTTTCTGTGTACCACACTACATCTACATCTACATGATTACTCTGCAATTCACATTTAAGTGCTTGGCAGAGGGTTCATTGAATCACAATCATACTATCTCCCTACCATTCCACTCCCGAACAGCGCGCGGGAAAAACAAACACCTAAACCTTTCTGCTCGAGCTCTGATTACTCTTATTTTATTTTGATGATCATTACTACCTATGTAGGTTGGGCTCAACAAAATATTTTCGCATTCGGAAGAGAAAGTTGGTGACTGAAATTTCGTAAATAGATCTCGCCGCGACGAAAAACGTCTTTGCTTTAATGACTTCCATTTCAACTCGCATATCATATCTGCCACACTCTCTCCCCTATTACATGATAATACAAAACGAGCTGCCCTTTTTTGCACCCTTTCGATGACCTCTGTCAATCCCACCAGGATCCCACACCGTGCAGCAATATTCTAACAGAGGGCGAACGAGTGTAGTGTAAGGTGTCTCTTTAGTGGACTTATTGCATCTTCTAAGTGTCCTGCCAATGAAACACAACCTTTGGCTTGCCTTCCCCACAATATTATCTATGTGGTCTTTCCAACTGAAGTTGTTCATAATTTTAACATCCAGGTACTTAGTTGAATTGACAGCCTTGAGAATTGTACTATTTATCGAGTAATCAAATTCCAACAGATTTCTTTTGGAACTCATGTGGATCACCTCACACTTTTCATTATTTAGCGTCAACTGCCACCTGCCACACCATACAGCAATCTTTTCTAAATCGCTTTGCAACTGATGCTGGTCTTCGGATGACCTTACTAGACAGTAAATTACAGCATCATCTGCGAACAACCTAAGAGAACTGCTTAGATTGTCACCCAGGTCATTTATATAGATCAGGAACAGCAGAGGTCCCAGGACGCTTCCCTGGGGAACACCTGATATCACTTGAGTTTTACTCGATGATTTGCCGTCTATTACTACGAACTGCAATCTTCCTGACAGGAAATCATGAATCCAGTCGCTTAACTGAGACGATACCCCATAGGCCCGCAGCTTGATTAGAAGTCGCTTGTGAGGAACTGTGTCAAAAGCTTTCCGAAAAACTAGAAATACAGAAGCAACTTGAGATCCCCTGTGCAAATAAAGAGCCAGCTGCGTTGCACAAGAACAATGATTTCTGAAACCATGCTGATTTTGTATCAATAGATCGTTCCCTTCAAGGTGATTCATGATGTTTGAATACAGTATATGCTCCAAAACCCTACTGCAAACCGACGTCAATGATATAGGTCTGTAGTTCGATGGATTACTCCTACTACCCTTCTTAAACACTGGTGCGACTTGCGCAATTTTCCAATCTGTAGGTACAGATCTATTGGTGAGCGAGCAGTTGTATATGATTGCTAAGTAGGGAGCTATTGTATCAGCATAATCTGAAATGAACCTAATCAGTATACAATCTGGACCTGAAAACTTGCCCGTATCAAGCAATTTGAGTTGCTTTGCAACCCCTAAGGTATCTGCTTCTAAGAAACTCATGGTAGCAGCTATTCGTGTTTCAAATTCTGGTATATTCCATTCGTCTTCCCTGGCGAAAGAATTTCGGAAAACTGCATTCAATAACTCCGCTTTAGCAGCACAGTCATCGATAACAGTACCATCGGCACTGTGCAGCAAAGGTATTGACTGTGTCTTGCTGCTTGTGTACTTTACATACGACCAGAATATCTTTGGATTTTCTACCAAATTTCGAGACAATGTTTCATTGTGGAACCTATTAAAGGCATCTCGCATTGAAGTCCATGCCAAATTTCGTGCATCTGTAAATTTTAGCCAATCTTCGGGATTTCGCGTTCTTCTGAACTTCACATGCTTTTTCCATTGCCTCTGCAACAGCGTTCGGACCTGTTTTGTGTACCATGGGGGATCAGTTCCATCTCTTACCAATTTATGAGGTATGAATCTCTCAATTGCTGTTGCTACTATATCTTTGAATTTGAGCCACATTTCATCTACATTTGCATAGTCAGTTCGGAAGGAATGGAGATTGTCTCTTAGGAAGGCTTCTAGTGACACTTCATCCGCTTTTTTAAATAAAATTATTTTGTGTTTGCTTCTGGTGGATTTGGAAGAAATGGTATTGAGCCTAGGTACAACAACCTTGTGATCACTAATCCCTGTATCAGTCATGATTCTCTCTATTAGCTCTCGATTGTTTGTGGCTAAGAGGTCAAGTGTGTTTTTGCAACCATGATGTCCCTGCCTAGAAGCACAGTTCTGCTCATAGTAACATTAATTCATGAAAACTGAAGGCCAATGTAACCATTCATGGTTTCGACTGAAGTTTACCTGTACAGGGACCAAATGTTAATATTTATTTACAACTACCAAACTCTTGTATTGTCTTTCTAGTAATGGCAAAACTATTGATTTTAGCCCCCTTAACATGCATATTCTATTCGCGTGGGTTCGTGGACTAACCGCTCGAAATAATTTTTGGAGAAAGAATTTAGGACAACGTCGGAAGATGTTTTCTGCCTGCCACCAGTTTTGAACAAGTATTTTTGCCAATATATCAAGGGAAGGTTGAATTCCCCACCAACTATAGCCGTATGAGTGGGGTATTTGTTTGTTACGAGACTCAAATTTTCTCTGAACTGTTCAGCAAGTATATCATTGGAGTCTGGGGGTCGGTAGAAGGAGCCAATTATTAATTTAGTTTGGCTCTTAAGTATAACCTCCACCCATACCAATTCGCACGGAGTATCTACTTCGACTTCACTACAAGATAAACCACTACTGACAGACACAAACACTCCACCACCAATTCTGCCTAATCTATCTTTCCTGAACACCGTCTGAGACTTCGTAAAAATTTCTGCAGAACTTATTTCAGGCTTTCTGTACCTATAACAATTTCAGCTTCTGTGCTTTCTATTAGCGCTTGAAGCTCAGGGACTTTCCCAGCACATCTACAACAATTTACAACTACAATTCCGACTGTTCTCTGATCCAAGCATGTCCTGTATTTGCCATGCATCCTTTGAGATTGCAGCCCACCCCGTACTTTCCCGAGGCCTTCTAACCTAAAAAACCGCCCAGTCCACCCCACACAGCCTCCCCTACCCGTGTAGCCGCCAGCTGAGTGTAGTGAACTCCTGACCTATTCAGCGGAACCCGAAACCCCACCACCCTGTGGCACAAGTCAAGGAATCTGCGTGTTTCTGGGTACAAGCATTGTTTAATTCATAAATTTCGGGCATATTATAGTATTTGGGAGTTGTAGCATCGCGTTTTATACCTGAATAGTGTAAATTCGCATAGTCGTTTGTCTTCTGTTTTTGTTTTCAACGGCCTGTGTTGGTTGGTCACAGCCAGTGTGCTTTCTGCCACCGTTGGATAAGCAGCTGCCAGCAGCAAATCGTATACTCCTAGCTCATTTATTTGTTACATAGTTTCATATAGGTGTAATTTCGAGTTTTAGTTACTGTAATCATAAATTCAGGCAGATTGTAGCGCAGTCGTTAGGCATTTGTACAGGTTAGTTCATACATTCTTTGCGTGTTTCCCTTGCGTTATCTAGGCACGTAATCGTGTTTCAGTAACTGTTGTTCACCATTGATTAGAATGGACAGGGACTGTGATTGCTGTGTTCAGATGAGGGGTAGTTGGCATCTATTTGCTCACAGCTGCAGGTGCCGCTGACTTCGGTGGCGCAGCTTGAGGCTGTTGCCAATGGGCACCACTGTGGGGAGCCAGACTTGGGTATCACGGGGATGTCAACCTTGTCCCGTCTGTCCCCAGATCGGTCTGCCGCTGTGGTTGCCCCAGTTGCTGCCCACAGTGGGGCTGAGCCCTAGGCTGTGGTTGACTGGGAGGTCGTTCCAAGGCGTGGCAGGCAGCGAAAGATGTCCCCGGTGCATAAAAATGGGAAAGTATGAAAGGAATTCCACATCAGCTACAAAAACATGTACTTCATCAACCGCAATGATGAAATGAGACATGTTTGGGTATTTGCTGATGAGCCACATATTGTGAAACTTTTGAGAAATCACTTTTTGGATGATTGTTTCCCATTAAGTGAAGGAAAAACAATAACAAAATGCATAATCGAGCAGCTGTTGTTGAAAGATAATTCCGAGCTAAAACCATGCCCTAAACTTACTACTCATCATTTGACAGTTTCTGGAAGGGATTGACAGTTTATTCTTCTTGCCTGGCAGTTCTTTTCTATCATTGTGTCAGAGGAAATTTCTTTCATAACACCTGAAGAAAATGGTACTGCAGAATTTTTTAAGTTGGTAAACAATAAGTTTGACGTCACGAATTCAAGAGTACCTGTAGGCAAGCAACAAATTTCAAGTGCTTTAGGACTGTGTGAGGAGACACAAGAGGATATTCTTCGCAGTTTCTACTCCATCTGTGAAAAAATGAGATTAGGAAGTTGCAAAACTTTACTTCCTTTCCAAAAGGGGTTACTCACATCGACACGGTCACTGGAAATTTGGAAATTTGTGGTAAGTTCCTATGTGAGCAAACTGCTGAGGTCATTGGTCCCTAGATTTACACACTACTAAAACTAACTTAAACTAACTTACACTAAGGACAATACACGCACCCATGCCCGGGGGAGGACTCGAACCTCCGATGAGGGGAGCCACACGAACCGTGGCAAGACACCTTGAACCGTGCGGCTACCCCGCATGGTGACGCAGTCACTATAGGGTTGTTTCTCTGATTTGAAACATAGCTACGATATGAAGTATGTATTGACCTCAAGGTTCAGCCAAGTCTGCCTGGAAAACTTATTTTCCCAGATAAGAGCAATTGGCAGGGTCTATGATGAGCCCTTATCAGTGGAGTTCAAAAGCCATTTGCGTATGTTAATTGTGAACAAAAGTATTGCTGACATTCAGTTATGTAATTGCATTGCGAAAGCGTTGTCAATGATAGAAGGTAAGCAACAAATGAGACACATTAAACTAGATGATTTAACTGTTTCACAGTTGATGTAAGCTTCAGAGTGTTCTCTAGTAGGTCTGCACTACATTGTTGGATATATTGCTTCCAGATGTACCTCCATGGAGAAATCACTTAGCCATCCTAGTGGGAAGATAATGGCAGTGCCAGAAGAACCTACAAGTTCTGACTGGTGGCTTAATTGTCCCTATAGAACAGTAGTTCGAATTGTCAAGCAGTTAGAGCTGCAATTTTTAAGTTTTCATTGCAGCAGTCTGTGTAATGATGCCAATGTGATTAGAAAACTGGCGAGACTTTTAACTGGGATGTTTCCAGCTATTTCTCAAGAGATCATCACAATGTGTGCTAAGACCAGAACCTTTATCCGAACAAGATACCTCAACACATCAGCAAAGGCACAGAGTGCCAAAGAGCAGCAGCAGTAAACAGGTGGAGAGCTCCTGGGGTTCACTCCAGATCGGATTAAGGTATTTAAACTCTTCAAATTGTTGAAAATGAGACGATTAATCATCTAGATTCTGTATCATCATGCTTAGAATGGGTCAAGTAACTGGAATTATAGATTTTTCCTTACTATTTAATGTCTGCATGCAAAAAGTGTTATACACTATTTTAGACTGTGATGCAAAAAATGTTTGCTAGACTGAAAGCTCTTCATTTACATATGATTGAAAATTGTATAATATTTTAAAACAGACTGAAGGATTTATGAGTTTTCTAATAGAAAATATTGAATAATAGAATATGCATGTTAAGGGGGCTAAAATCAATAGTTTTGCCATTACTAGAAAGACAATACAAGAGTTTGATAGTTGTAAATAAATATTAACATTTGGTCCCTGTACAGGTAAACTTCAGTCGAAACCATGAATGGTTACATTGGCCTTCAGTTTTCATGAATTAATGTTACTATGAGCAGAATTGTGCTTCTAGGCAGGGACATCATGCGGAAGCGCGCGATTGCTGCCATACGCATTGGCCCAAACTACTGTGTAGGAACCTTGGACAACCGCACAATTGGCTATCGACTTTGTGACAAGGGAAAATATGAATGTTAATGCTTCTCTATTAACTCGCTGCAATTTAAGATGTTCTGCCTAACCACATACTTGAAAATCTACACACATTTGTAAATAAACAGTGAATTATTTGTGATAAGGAAGAATATGAATGTTATTGCTAGTCGTTTAACTTGCAGTAATTTAAGCTTTCCTCTTAGGCTCCTGCCTAACCACACACTCAGAAACTTCCACATATTTGTGAAATGGCAGAATATAAATTTTATTGTTGCTTGTTTCAGTCACAGCAGTTTTAACTGTCCTCTTAGGTTTCCACCTAAACACACACTTGAAAATCACCACACATTCATAAATAAAAAGCAAACTGTTTGTGACAAGGAAAAATATGAATGTTATTGCTGTTCGTTTCACTTGCAGTAATTTAAGCTGTCCTGCTGGTTCCTGCGTAACCGCACACTCAGAAATCACTAAATCCTTAGTTATCAAATCACACAGAATGCAAATAACATTGAATATTGCAGAACATTCTTGTATTACATTCATAAGAAAGTCCCAGAATGTGTTAACAATGCTAACACAAAAAAAAGAGAAAAAGAAAAAATGCATGTAGTGGAATGCAAACCTACACTAGTGTTAATCATCTGATGTTTGTCTTCTGTCTTGGTTATCATATTCTCTCTTGAAGGCTTACATCATTGATGCATTATTAAGTAACATTTAATGATAATGGTGACGTGTTTCTGATAAGTTTTCAATGCTCCATTACCTTGAAATGGCAAACTGCAAATTATAAAAGAAGTTGTGTTTCACACTTAATTTGTAAATTAGTGATGAAAATAAATATTATTAATTACACTTGAAAATAACTCACTCTTGAGAGAGCATTAACCATTGATAAATCCTTGTGTAACATTTTATTGTAGAAATAATTGTCATAAATCATTCCAAGAATAATGTGTTCTTTGTAAAGTCTCCAGTACACATGTATTAAGCCTCGTGAGAGGCCCGTATCAAATGCAAATGAAAGTCAATAGCCCTTCATGCGGTTGTCGATATTGCATGTGAAGTCAAAATGACATCTTGTTTGTTGTAACTGTTGTGAAACGATCATTTCCTCTATCAAATCAGTAGCCAATGTACACGAATATATCTTAGCACTTACTTTACTTTACACGTGGCTAAGGCCTTATTGACCATACACCTGCTCTACGAGCCTCTTCCAATTATTTCTATCCAGGGAAATTGTTGTCCAATCAGAGTTGATGCCCATCCTAGCTGCATCTTCCCGGATATTCTCCATCCACCTAATTCGAGGTCTTCCTCTTCTTCTCTTTCCTTCTAATTTCTTAGTGGATGCTATTTTGGGTAGTCTGTTCTCCGGCATCCTTGCTACATGACCAGCCCAGTTCAGTCTTCTCTTCTTTAACATTTCCACAATGGTACTATTTTTGTACAGCTCCCGTAGTTCTTCATTTTTCCTTATCCTCCACTCCATGACATTTTCATCGAAGATTGGTCCAAATATTTTTCTTAGTATTTTTCTTTCAAATATCAACAGTTTTTCTTCATCTTTTTTCCTGAATGTAATAGCTTCACATCCATATAATGCTACTGGTACAATAGTTGACTGATAAAAACGGATTTTGAATTCAGTACTAAGTGATCTCATCCTTAAAATTTTGATACAGCTGTAAAAAGTTCTATTAGCTGCTGCTAGACGGGCGTCTATTTCTATTTCTGCTCTATTGTCTCTGCTAAAAAGACTCCCTAAGTACTTGAAGTGGTCAACTGCCTTGAAAGTGAGACCATTTACGGTCAGTGGTGTATTCTTTTGGAGTTTTTTACTTATGACTAGATATTCTGTCTTTTCTTCATTCACATGAAGTCCAGCTTTCTCAGCTATTTTGTAATAATTTTGCATCATCCTGATTAATTCAGCTTTTGAAGTGCTTATTAAGGCTACATCATCTGCATAAGCAAGTCTAGTAATGTTCTGTCCCTGCAGTTGGATCCCTTGTGGATTAGTTTTGGTGAATTCTCTACCAATCTTCTCTAAGATAATATTAAATAGAATAGGTGAGATTGCATCCCCTTGTCTCAGTCCAGTGTACACCTTAAAATTTTCAGTCTCTCCTGCAGGTGTCTTAACTTTGCATATGGTTTCTTCCAAACACATTTTAACTAATTTGATTAATTTTAATGGTATTTCAAATTCTTTCATGGTGTTTAAGAGTGTCTGTCGGTGTATGCTATCATAGGCCTTCTTGAAGTCTATAAATAGAATATGGATATCTACATTAAATTCCCATGCCTTCTCATTTATTTGTCTCAATGTGAATAAGTGATCCAAAGTGGATCTGTTAGTGCGGAAACCACATTGGTAGTCCCCAATCAGTTCTTCGGTTATGGGAATCAGTCTGTGTAGTATACACATCG
Source organism: Schistocerca americana (assembly GCF_021461395.2). NCBI lineage: Eukaryota > Metazoa > Arthropoda > Insecta > Orthoptera > Acrididae > Schistocerca > Schistocerca americana. The sequence continues at coordinate 22,929,550 of NC_060124.1, forward strand.
ACAAAATTTTATACGTGACATCGAGTAGGGCAATTCCTCTGTAGTTATCACAGACAAGGGGATCATTCTTCTTAAAGATGGGGCATATAATTGCAGTTTTCCAATCGGCCGGTATGTTTTCTGTCTCCCAAATTGTTTCAATTAAGGAATGTAGTTCTATTTCCAATTGTGGTCCTCCATTTTTTAAAAGCTCAGCATATACCTGGTCTTCCCCACAGGCCTTGTTGTTCTTTAATTTCTTTATTGTTTGTCTTATTTCATTTACTGATGGTGTGGTGACTTGTATATCAACTGTATCTGGTTCTTCAAATGTAAAGTAATATTGTGGATCATTGCAGTTGAGCAGCTGTGTAAAGTATGTCTTCCATGTTTCTTGTATGTCATTCTTGTTTGTAAGTATTAGCTCATGGATCTAAAAAGAGAATGAAACCTCTCTCTTATAATATGTAAAGGAGAGCTTTTCATGAAGTAAGTACAATGTATAGAGCTTGCCATATACAGGGCCCGCACTATCATTAACGCCGCCCCAGACAAAAAAGTTAAAATGCCGCTCCTCGTCAAGCGTGCATCCGAGGAAGCAGAGTGTTGGAGAGGTTGGAGTCAGGATCCACACATTATAATAAAATATTTATATTTCTGATTTACAACTTTCTAGACATTGTCACTTTATTATTATTATTATTATTATTATTATTATTATTGCTGTTGTTATTGTTGTATTCATTTCACACAAAGTGACTATTCTGAATCATGACCCACTCAAAACTGAAAGCCTCGATTGGACCAGGTAGTAAACGGACTTTCTGGCCCAGGGACAACAAAAGATTTCACCACACTGTCAGAGGGATTCTTCCTAAGAGACTCCGCTCTGTAGACGAAATTCTGTGGTTTGGACAGCATAGTGAAGAGACTGAGTACTGGTGACTAGCTAAACCAATGGCCATCACAAAGTAAAAATCTGTTATAAAATTTGGTTCAGCTTTAGAGATGTTTTCCATGCACACCCAATATACCACCCGTCAAATTAGCCGCCCTGGAAAAAGTCCGAAATGTCTGGCTCTAGAGCAGGCTCTGCCATATATACAGTGTAATACCATTTGTAAACTATGTATTCAAAAAGAAACATTGCTATTTTTAGGTCACAAATACAAAACCTTTTGTTAACTATGAAATAACAAAACTTTGTTATATTTTAGAACAACGATCTAAACTTTCCAAGAAATTGACACTAACATCAATGTTGGACTCAGGCCTGAAATTAGTAATGGTACAATAAAACCATTTCTAAAAATCTTGTGGCTGGTTTCAGTATTGCATGCAGTGTAATTTATGAAAAGATTTGTGCTGTTCTCTAGCCATATTGGATAAAATAATTGATAGTTGCAGCAGATAGTTCATATATAGGAATTGGGGTCATATTACCATAGGCAATCCAGATAAATCCATTACTTTCATCTCATGATTTTCAATTCAGCCGACTGGGTTTACTTTCAGATAGGGAATGGAGTTGTTGCCCTCAAACTTGCTATTAAGAGATTTCATAATTATTTGTATGGGCACAAGTTTTTGCTACAAAATGACCATAAACCTTCAGTGATGATATTCAGTCCTGCAGTGCAGATTCCAGTCTAGAATCAACAAAGATTGCAAATTGGTCATTGTTACTGTTGATATGTGATTATGAAACAGAGTATCATGCTTCCTCAAAACACAGGAGTTAGACAAAATTATGGAAACACCATGACAAACACATGCTTGAACATAAATGCAGATACCATCCAAGCCTGCAGGCTGCACTATTGTATTTGAGCATAATTGGTACCTGGTGGCTTCAGGCAGTGTGTGCTGTTGCAGTTGTAGCTCAGCATCATGTCCTGTGAGTAGTTGTTAAAGGTCAGGATCTGTGGCCTGAGCGTCAGCTAGCAGATCAAAGTCCACCTGAGTAGATGTGGCTGCCAAGTGAGACAGGTAGTCCGTGACTTTATTTTCTGCAACTTGGACATGTCTGACAGTGGTGGTAAATTGCGAGACCAGGTCAAGGTGGTGAAAGTGCCGTGGTGTGGTGTTAACAGAAAGGATTTTGATCACATGTAAATGGTTAGAGGATGTCTTTCAACATCATCCTGGAAATATCGGATCACCTCATAGGTGGCCAAGAGCTCTGTATTGAAAGTTGGCCACTTCTTCTGAGTACTGGACAAATTTTGAGAGAAGAAATGCAGCAGTTGTGGTACATCAGGGATCACTTGTTGCAATACCATGCCAATCGCGCTGCCACTAGTGTCTGTGGTGATCACATTATGTGGGTCTAGTGACAGAAGAGTGAGGTTGGATTTAATCTTGTCAAAGGATATTTGCATTCCATGCATCCACTTCAGGCATCTTTGCCGGTGGTGTACTTACTGTGCGGTGGCTCAGAGGCAAGAGATTTCAACAACATGTGGGAGATGATGCCTGTAAAAATTGGTGACTCCAAGGAAATGTTGTAGTTCTTGATAGTCTGAGGGGGAGGGAGAAGGTGGACTTGTTCCCTTTTCTCTGGAACAGGGCATATCCCCAAAATGTCAACCAAATGTCCGACAAAGGTGACACACGATTGCCGTAGTTGGCACTTATCATTATTAATTATGACACTGTGTGCCACTAACTTGTCCAACACAGTGCATAAATGAACCTCATGTTCATCGAGAGACTACAAAAAAATTATCGCATCATCTAAGTGAGCATAGCAGAAGGACATGTTAAATAGGAGATCGTTCAATAAACCTCTGCCAGGTCTGGGCCGCATTTTTAACCCATATGACATAAATAAAAACTCAAACAGAATGAATGGCATGATTATTGCAATTTTTGGTACATCCTCATCTGTCATTGGCCTTTTACAGTCAACAACACAGAATAAGGTGCCAGCAGCAAGTTCATGTGTGAAGTCGTGTGAGTTCAGTACTTGGTAGCTGTGTATTATACTTCAGGCATTGATGTACCAATAATCACTCAACAATCACCAAATATTATCTGTTTTGAGGATAAGGTTAAAAGGAGAAGCCCAGGCACTGTCAGATGGCCATACAATACCGCACAAGAGTTCGTACAGGGCGGCTTTTGCCGCTTTGAGTTTGTCGGGAGGTATGCATTGGGAGTGACGGTGGACTGGCAGGCCAGCAGTGGTGTTGATGCAATGAACTGTCCCATCACAGATGGTGCAAATAGTCTACAGCCAGATGGGCTTGTGTGAAACAGGCGCCGAGTTCGTGGTGATAGGTGTTAATGTAACACCATCATCAGTGGACAACCCAGTCGCACTGCCAATAACACTGCATGTGATAAGGCAAGCACAATTAGGTATAGGCACTTGACTGACCTGTTTTGAGGCCAATGTAATGTCTTCATAATCAGGTAGCGGGTAAAGACGTTGCAGAATGGTGACATGCTGTTGAGATGTATGAAGCATGCTAGATGTCTTAGCGAAGCATGAGCAGAGAAGGTCATTGGTTGCTTGCATATGCAAGTTGGAACGCCAGAATTCAGAGTGGGCAGCAGATGTCATGCACAGCTCATCAAGAAGCGTTTGAAATGTCAAGAAAAGCTTGAGAGGTGTCTCTGACTGCAAAGTAGGAGATGGCAGAGTATCAGTGGCAGGAAGGGAGTCACTGGTCTTGTCTCTGATCGGCCATTGGTCATTGTGATGCAGGAGCAGAGCACAGTTCAGGTCTGGCAGTAAAGGGCAGTGTCTGATGAAGTCAGTTCCTAAGACAGTTTCCTTCATTTCAGCCGCCAAGATCATCCAGGGCATAGGTGTGTGGTTGCTGAGATCGAGAATGATGGAAGTGGTGCCAACCAACACTGTCACAGAGTCATTGGCTGCACATAGTTGTATGGGTGTAGGTGAAAGTGTAGCAGGGGCAAGAGATGTGGAATCGTGCAGATGTCAGCTCTGACATCGACTAGAAGGTAAGAATTTAGTTGTGCATCATAAATGAAGAGGCGAGAGCCATCCCGTCATAGATGACACCTATGAACACTATTGGGAAGTGGTCATTTGCAGCGACTTGAAGACAACAAGTAACCTGGTGCACTGGTATCAGGCCACATAATCAGTTTGAGTATGAGCAAGTCTGTCTACAATGTAGTGTGTCAGGGTCAAAGCAAGTGTGGAACCAGCAGAGGCGGTGCACATGGGCAGGTGTAGTGCCTAGGCCACTCACATTGTTTTGACTGGCAGGCACAGTTCAGTGACCAGGCACAGGTGCACCAGTAGTTGTCTGCACTGTAGGCATTCATTTATGTTCGTTACCCACGAACCACACAAAGCAGTAGCAGATGCCGTCTAGGTTTGGCGAGGCCTGGTACATGTGGGGAGGCCAGCATCTGCACAACACGAGGTGCACAGTAGTGGCCAGGAGCACAGGTGGGGCATCAGTTAGACTCAGCCAGGGTCATGTGTTGGAGATGTAAGTGGGGATGCTGTCAATTGTAGTACAGTCACAGTGAGACTTAATCAGAGAGTGGTGCTGTGCGACCACTAGCATTCTGCCAGCCACACATAGTTTGAAATCTAGTGGAGTGTCCTCACATTCAGCATTGCCATTTCAGTGGTCTCTGCTAGTTTAAATAACCACAAAGTCCACAGGGCATGATCTGGGAGTAGCCTTGTATCAATTTGCAGGCAAAACTTGTGCCTCTGTGTGGAATGTGTACTGTGACCAAGCGAGGTTTCACTTATCACTAGATGAAGTTGTTGCTCTGGTGAGAAGGACACACATTGAAGCAGAAGGGCCTTGACAGTCTTGTATTTGTTTCTTTGTGTGTGCACTTCAAGCAGAAAGTCACTAATGAGATCGGCACTATCACTGGGGTGGTTGAGAAGTACTGCAAATTTTTCATTGTCCTAGAGACACCTGCGAACTGCGTTATGCACTCACCAAGAATGAACAACAGCGTAGGTGAGTTCACATTCAGTGGAGGGCATTTTGGCTGAGGGCATGCAGAATGTTAAGGGCCATGGTTATGTGGCAGGAGATGGGCAGTGCACAGCATGGTAGATGCGGCAGAAACGGAGGCATCGTGAAGCAGCGCATCATAAAGTAGTGAAGAGATATGCATCACAGTAGGCATGGCAGGTGTGGAAGCTGAGAGCAGTGCATCTTAAAGCAGTGAAGAGAAAAGGGGCATGGCAGGTACGAAAGAATTGGGATGGAGCATATCATGATGAGATGAAAGTATGTGTGGTGCATTAGACATGTGCCTAACACAAAGGTGGGCCTAATCAGTAATATGTGGTGCATAGTGCTGGTTCATGGGAGCTGCCAGATGCTGTGAGTACATGGTATGCTTACAAGGCCATGAATTTGGGAAGGTAGTTGTGCTGAAACCAGGTGTTACACGTGTGTGGAGGAGTTGCAATGTGTGCGCACCATACATAGCGGTTTGTAATCTTATGCTCCCACATATCAGCATTAATTTTTTCTGTCTCTTCAAAAGTTTCAAAAACTTCGAGAGCGTAAGATATACAAAAGAAAAACTTTTTACTTATCTTAATTTTCTCTTGTTATTAGCTGTAGTTCATGCATCTAGGGGTACATTCTTGGGGCTGGAATTTTGATTTTGTGGGTTCCATGTTATCTGAATAATTGATGAAGTACTTTCTTTTTTATTTTATCCCATTCTTCTGTATCACTGACTTCACAATCTCCACTTCAGAACTCAAATTCACATTGTTATGGCATAACATAAAAACCCGACCAATTCCATCCAAGGCATGCCCACTACTACTTACATTTGTGGTACTAGCACATTATTCCAAAGAGTTTACAAAGAAAAAGAGTTTATAAACTTTCTTGACATAAGAAGAATCATCACTAAGTTATATCATTATTTTATAAATGAGTCTAGAACTAAATTTAATAAATATCATCAGATTGTGCAATTAACAATACGAATTTTAAGTATGCCAGATATCTCATAATTTCAAACATTTCTAAAAGAAGAGTGATTTTAACCATTAGTACATATAAATTTAACAAATTAATTTCTTTTTATACATTTTAGCCTGAAATGTAATACATTGTATAAAAACTCATATGAAACCCATTTAGTTAAACAGCTGAGATGATGTTCACCTATACAAGTTACTTGGTGTCGACTGTTTCTATAAAAAGAAAAAAGGTAATGTTAGAGGAGGGTGTCCTATTATAGGTGGCAGCTGTAAGTAAATGTGAGGTGGGTGGCGGAGATGTGAGCTAACTCAGGTGACATAGCAGCAGTTATAACATGAATGACAAGGGCGAATGCTGCATGATGACATAGTCCGTGTCGAGTAGTTCTCTTTTATGTCCAGGAAGATCACATAAACCCATGTTATTTTGTCTGAGAGGCAGTTAGTTGAAAACGGTTTGAGTATTGTTTAGCGGGTGCCATTGTTGACTAACTATCGTGGCGTTCTAGTTGGTGTCCATGCAGTTCTGCAAAACACTGGGACTGTCAATGCACAAAGATTCACTGGCATTAAAGGAGTGTCCATGGGATTAAGTGTCATCATTTCCCATGTGGAAGCTCAGAGTGCTAAGTGTCCTGATGAATGGGGCAGCAAGAAGCCATTGACTGCCAGGAATCACATTCAGTGTTGTAGCAGAATTGCTAGGCAAATATTCACCCGACATTATTACAGTGCTGTCACTGGTAAGGTCACACTGAGAATTTGACACATGCCGTTGTCCGGTTCGGTGTGAAGCAGTGTGAGACTGACATGGTAGACATGGAAACAATGGAAGCACTGTCATCAGTTCTCAACACACAGCCAAATTGGACACTTCTCCCAGGTTTTGGCAAAATTGTACCAAACTGAGGCATAGAAAGTTAGTGGAATTCACAGGCATTAATGAAGAGGTGAGACTGACGTTCCTCAGAGTAGGAAAAGGTTGAGCCGGAGGTAGCTGCGGCATTGTAGGACAGTGGACCAGTATGGGAGATTTTACATTTTAAATGCAGTGTGACTGAAATATTGGGGTCAGTACTCAAGACAGTAGTTACGTATAATAACAACTTACAGGTCATATGATTCCATACAAATATATTTTATTGTCCTACAAGGTACAAAGCATGTTGTCACAAAAATTGATCAGAGAGAACTCTTTGCAGGTCCAGATGGGTTAGCTGAGCTGTATCGGGGCAGTGATATTGTTCCAGGTAGCTCCACTGAGTTACGTCCTCACAGGTACACAGGAATGAAAGAGAAGAACTGCTGTAATTTAATCCATACCATGTCTCAACAATAAACCACAGTAGTTAATGTTTCTGTGCTTCTACAAACTAAATAACAAACTTGGTAAGGCAACGATATTCAGCTCTCTTTTGAGAATAGTTATGAAACAGATGATTTTATATAGAATCATAAGCCTCTAATTTCAATGAATTCCTTCTAAAAGTAGCAGAAAACAAATGGAAAAAATGGACTGATGAAAGCAAATCCATTAACTTTACTTACACAAGCATGGAATACTCAGGGTATTTAGTGGATATCCCACTGGCACCTCGAGTAAGTTTTTTTTCCTGAAGTACCTAAAAGCTACAGTTTTTCAATTATATGCCTAAAGCACCTTTTTTAATTTTAAAAACCCAAATGAAGTTTAACTGAGGCATCTTTCGTGTTACAACTGGCTTTAAGCCTTGTCCCCGCATTTTAGTTTCTTTTCAGCTCCCATATGACAGTAAGTCCGCTGTCGATGGGAGTGCAGGGAGCGATGTTAGGAGGACATTGGTGGCCACAGGGCAAGGAAATGTGCAGGGATACAGTGCTACGCAATGCCAGCAACTTTTGTGTGACTTACTCTTCATTTTTATGGTTGAAATGATGTGCAGATGTAATTTGCACATGTGCGCTGCAGCTCCAACGAGGACAGCTTGGGATTCTTACTGATAAATATTGATTGGAGGAGGACATGTGGCTAGCCACTGAGAAATGTGGTACTGATTTCAGCTGTGATTGGAAACATTCAGCTATCAAGTTTGGCGACAGTACTACGACATTGTTGGCTACTGGATGTGTCAGTTGTGCCACACTGAATTTCGTAACTGAGTCAAAATCATTACATGAGCAAAAGAATTACAGCACTTTGGAAGGCTGTCAGAAAGGCAGGTTGTCAGCTATGGCTGAGAAAAACCATGATAAAACACTCAAAAGAATTAATGAGTATAGTAACTATGTTCAGATTAGCTTTGTGTCTCATGATATTTTATTAATGATTAAGTGTAAAGGTGAGATTTACATATGACGTGTTATGTGAGTGCTTTTAAGTTTAGTGGTGTAAACAAGGAAAATAACTGAAAATAAAGTTAACAAACAATTTTAACTTGTAGCTCACAGACAATGTGGGGTTCTGTGTATTTCAAAACACAATTTTTTTCTTCAAGAGTTCTTACACTACATGCAAACCCTTAAGAGCAGGGATCTTTCATTCTTTAAAACTGTTATTTTTGTCAGTGCATAACCATACTGAAAATGAAATTGATAAGGTGTGTTGCAGTATATTGCAAGACTAGGACTAAAATGGTAGCACAACAGTACGGTATTGCTGCAATGGCAAAATTGTTTTGGTAAGTTGGTGTTCAAATGGTTCAAATGGCTCTGAGCACTATGGGACTCAACTTCTGAGGTCATTAGTCCCCTAGAACTTAGAACTAGTTAAACCTAACTAATGTAAGGACATCACACACATCCATGCCCGAGGCAGGATTCGAACCTGCGACCGTAGCGGTCTCGCGGTTCCAGACTGCAGCGCCTAGAACCGCTCGGCCACTTCGGCCGGCCTAAGTTGGTGTTCACAGACTTAGTGAGCACATTAAAAACATATTTTAATGTTCACCTACTTGCATAACATCACTGTTCATACAGTTAATGTAATTGAATTTAAGTTTACAAACCAAAACATAAATTTTAACTTCTCAAACTAGGTGAAATCTGGGCTACTCTTGTTGTAATGATAGCTTCTTTGGGCATGATAACAGTGTACTACAAATTACGATTGTACCAACTTGTCAAATGGTGGCTGCAAGCGATGTCAACAAAACAGATACTAAGCATGCATACAAAGTTGACACTCGGTGTGGTGGCTGATGAGAGAGCCATTAAGTTGTTTCCCACTTACAGTTGTTCCCATCAGCCACTGTGCCGAGTGTCAATTTTGTCTGCACAAATGTTACTATATGTATTTTTGTGGAAAAAAAACCAGTAGAAATTCAGATTATGCCTGAGAGTTGTAATCTTACCCTTCCACACATCACTATTAAAATTCTCTTTCTCTACACAAGTTTTGAAAGCTCAGAGAGGCTTAAGATACACAAAATAAAAACTTTTTACTTATCTTCATTATCTCATTGTTGTTGACTCCAGTTATTGCATGTAGGGGTACATTCTTGCAGCTAAAATTTTGATTTAATATTGTGGTTTCCTGATGACTACATGACTGATGAAGTACTATCTGTTGCTATGATTTTCTTTTATTTTATCCCTTTCACTGACTTCACAATCTCCATTTTCGTACAACCATCAATTACATTGTTGTAGACAAAATTAAAAATCATGCGCATTTCCATCAGAGGCATGCCCATTACTAATAACATTCTGCGGTACTCACAATATTCCAAAGAGTTTACAAAGCAAAAGATTTTACAAACTTTCTTGACAAAAGAAGAATCTTCACTAAAATATATCATTATTTTGTAAATGATTTTAAATATGCCAGATAATTTGTAATTTCAAATATTTTTAAAAGAAAAGTAACTGTAACTGTTAGTACATGTAGATTGTAACATTAATTTCTTTTTATACATTTTAGCCTGAAATATAATCATATGAAGTTCATTCAGTTAAACAGCTGATATAATGTTCACCTATATGAGAATCGATAGTATACGTGGTATTGGTTATTTCTATACATATAAAAAAAGATAAAGTTAGAGGAGGGTGTCCTATTCCAATATCCCCCTCACAAAATTTAAAAACAGTGTGTTTACAATATTTTGTGACACACTATAAGGTTTCCCAAACAGTGTACATAATGATGCCCAGGACAGCAGGTTGATGTATAGAAGTATCTGATACATAACATATCGCAGAAAACATAAGAAAAATATCTACTATACAAGTCATTATATATATACATATATATAATAGAAAGAAACATTCCACATGGGAAAAATATATTAAAAAAAGGTGCTGTGACTTACCAAACAGGAAAGAGCTGGTAGATAGACACAATAAAAAGCACACAAACACACACACAAATATCAAGCTCTCGCAACCCACGGTTACTTCATCAGGAAAGAGGGAAGGAGAGGGAAAGACGAAAGGATGTGGGTTTTAAGGGAGAGGGTAAGGAGTCATTCCAATCCCGGGAGCAGAAATACTTACCTTGGGGGAAAAAGGGACAGGTATACACTCGCACACACACACACACACACACATATCCATCCGCACATATACAGACACAAGCAGACATATGTAAAGGCAAAGAGTTTGGGCAGAGATGTCTGTCAAGGCGGAAGTATCTCTGCCCAAACTCTTTGCCTTATTTATTTCTTGCAAGTTGACTGGTCCAGCAGGGTATAGCCATACAACAGTGTGGGGAGAGGACTGGCCGACATCTTTCCAATTCCTCCTCAGAGTTCTCATCACATGTTCCAACAGATAGGTATCTTCCTGTCTAGCAATCACATCAAATCCGGAAACATTGTTTTGAGTATTAAATATGCTGTTCAATACCTTCTTTTCATCACACGAGATATGCTTTCCTTAACAGTTTATCCAAGCCAATTAGATGGGAATTATGTCAGGTGTGATTAAAATGTGTTCACATATAAAATATTAATAAACAGAGTTAAATGCAATAAAAAATGAACTAACAAGGTTATACACACAGATACTATTCTTAATTTTTACAGTACAAATTATGAACATTACCCCATTTAAAAATTGCAAAAAGATCTACTCATTTAGTCTCATGGCATATTTTTATCAAATTGTAAAGCACAAATCTATTACATAACATAATTACATAGTGTATCATATATTTTTAACTCAGTCAATAGATAAGATAGAATTCCAGAAATCACATCATCTTACATACTAAATTCCAGACAAACAAAACACAGTTATATAGTCTTATGCATCTACAGATAGATTTAAACTCAGTCAATGGATAAAATAGAAGTTTAGAAACTACATGATCTTACATACCTAATTCATGACAAACAAAACACAATTACATAGTCATAAATCTACAGACATAGTGAATATTTTCTTCTGTACTAAGGATCATTATGCATTCATGTTCATAGGTCTTGCCCTTTATACTAAATGTTAAATGTACTTGAGATTTTACAGACTTGCTTTGCTTACCACTAGCTCCTCTTATGTTTACATGTGCAATGAACATTTCCACAAAATTCTTACTCTACTTAATCCTGTCTCTAAATTGTTCAGAATACTACAAATTGGGCTACCTGTATCAATCAAACAGTTCTCTTCCAACTGATCAATCTTAATCTTAATGTAAGGACATCCAAAATCTGAATCATCGTCTGTATTATTAGACACTTCATGTAAGAGATCACTTTCAGTTTCATCAAATGTTACATCAAAACTGTTTTTGCAGTGTTTTATCAACTTTACTGGTATCATTACCTTGGTTACTCATGTTGTCAGATAAAGATTGAACACACTGAAGGGTGTCAACAACACAAGTCTCTTCACCATCAAAGTCACACACTTCACCTACATTCATTTGCAATAAGCTACCAGTCTCAGACTTACCAACCTCAGCCATTTCACAGCTCTCATTCACATCTACTTCAAAAATACCACCTAATTCAGATCCAATACAGTCATCACCTGTTTTACACACATCAACAACACTGTTTTCTGATCAAGAGTAGAAATCATTAGTACAAACTACATCAAAATTCTCTTTACTTTCACATGCTGGTTTGTGATTAGAACTTACATCATTATAATTAAACATAGTATTCCAAAACTTCTGATCAAAACATAAATAAGAAATTTTATGTTCCTTCTGTTCAACTTCAGATACCTGTGTCCCATTATTAATACTATTATTATTGTCTAATTGTAGGTGTAGATTGGGGGTCCTGTACTTCTATTTCCTCACCCCAAAACAGTGGACCTTCATTGAGGCGGACTGCTGTTTCCTGAATAGTTACCTCTATGATTGTTTCTCCTATCAAATTGCCCTTGGTTATCCCCATTATTCCTATTCTGCCGATATTCAAAGTTTCTGCCTCTATTTCCATTTTGACCCGGATTCAAACTACCATTATCACTGTTTTTGTAGATGTTGCCATTATGATGTCTATTATTTCGATTATTACTGTACATACTTCTTTCTACTGCCCTATCCAGTCTGTCAACATATTGTAAAAATTCTTCAAGGCAATTTTCAGGTCTGTATACTAAATTCCACTGCAGTCTCCCGGGTAATCTCCTTTTTAGTGCCTTGATCAATGTCACTTCATCAAATGGTTTGTCAAGATGGGTTAATTTCTTAAATTGATTCTTACAAAACTCTTTCAGGGTACCGTCCCTACTTCTATAATTTGAATTATTCAGAAATCACTTTTAATTCTCTGTTGGCCAGCTTCTGACCAAAATTTATATAAAAAAACTTTTTTCAAAACTTAGATTTACCCAATGTAGACCTGCACCTGCAAAACATCTTTTAACAAATTTAATTTTTGATTAACTCATGCCGGACACAAAACTATCTCTACCTCGATGTAGAAAATCCACTGGATGTAAATTGTCTGATGGAAAACTTTTGACTGGAATGTTGGACCATGCAATACCATTGTCTGAATACAGATTGTTGTGAATGCAGTTTTCCTGAACTACTGAAATTTTTTATCTAAAACATTTACATTAATTAGCATACTGTTTTCAACATTTAGAATTTCTTGATCTAAACTACTAAAGTTCTGCTCCACTTCTTTCCTCTAAGGCCTTCTGTTGAACTCTGATGTCATTAACATTCTCCTCCTGATTTGCAGATTGTGCAGCTAACTCATTTCCCAAAACAATAAATGTATTTTCTAATACATTGACTTTTTCATTCACAATTTTTAATCCATCTGACAACTCATTTTTTAGCTCTGAAACCTGATTACTAAGATGGTCTATTTGGTATTGATCCTGTCCATTTGATCATTGTTTTCAGTTCATATTTCCATTAACTGCACTTAATTTGATATTGTTATCTGTTTTTATTACTGTTAGTTGATCATGAACTGCACTAAATTTGCTACTGCTATCTGCTTTTATTTCTGTTAACTGATCATTAACTGCACTTTTTTTTTTTTTTTACATAAATACTGCAAATACACAAATAATTGTCCTTTCTTCTTCTGCAACAGACAAAACTTGGTTAACAGTCAACAGATCCCGGCTGATGCCCACACTTGCAATCTTACCCTCCCACACATCACTATTAAAATTATCTGTCTCTGCACAAGTTTTGAAAGCTTTGAGAAGCATATGATATACAAAAGAAAAACTTTTTACTTATCTTCATTCCTCATTGTTGTTGACTCCAGTCATTGTGTCTAGGGGTACATTCTTGCGGCTGAAATTTTGATTTAACATTGTGGGTTCCTGATGACTACATAACTGATGAAGTACTATCTGTTGCTATGATTTCCTTTTGTTTTATCCCATTTTTCTATATCACACTGACTTCACAATCTCCATTTTCATACAACCATCAGTTACATTGTTGTAGACAAAATTAAAAAAAACATGTGTATTTCCATCAGAGGCATGCCCACTATTACTTACTTTCTTGACAAAAGAAGAATCTTCATTAAAATATATCATTATTTTGCAAATGAATCCAGAAATAAATTTAATAACTAGCATCACATTGTGCAATTAATAACACAAATTTTAAATATGCCAGATATTTTGTAATTTCATATATTTTTAAAAGAAAAGTAATTTTAACTGTTAGTACATATAGATTGTAACACGTTAATTTCTTTTTATTCATTTTTCATATACAGAATCACATGAAGATCATTCAGTTAAACAGCTGATATAATGTTCTCTTGTACAAGAATCGATAGTATATGCGGTATCGATTATTTCTATAAAAAAAAAAAGGTAATGTTACAGGAAGGTGTTCTATTACGGAGGTAGTTGATGAATCTACATTTACAATTTTCATGTGTACTGTACAGTCTCATTGAGACTTAGTGACTCCTGTTGCCCTAGTTCCCATTGGGGCAAATTCAGTAGACTGCAAGTATATAACTGAAGTGTTCGACATGTTCAATTTAATCTCTTATTCATCTTACAAAAAAGCTCAAATTAGAATATGAGTGTTATAATGACCATTCGAAGAACCTTGCCTCTTCTGTGTGTGATTTCTATCATAGCATATTAACATTATGAAATTTACATTTTTAGCCCTGCCAACATGCCAGACAGAAGTCTTCTGTTTACCATTTGCCAGCACTCATTAACTTCAGGAGGTACGAGTGATTGCTTTGCTCACAGACATACATCATAAACAATGATGTGCCAGTTGTCTCAATATTATACTGAAACTGAGCCAAAAGATCAGTTCTGAATAATGTGCATTCATCATACATTTTAAGTCAGCAGTGAAATAGGACCCATTTTTCTGAAACAAAAATATGTGTTGAATTACAGTAATCACAGCAAATGTTTTAACATATACAAGAGTAGAACACTTTGTTCATTTTTGCTCGATTGCATACGTTGATATTTTCTGTATGTTACACTTTTTGCTACCAGTCCCCTGAAAACTGTAAAAATCAGATTTTTCTGTATATCCATATTATTAATGAATAATGTTTTGGGTATTTACCTACACTTTTTCCATAGGTAATTGTTCAGTAAACCATTGCATTTGTACCAAAGTGAAGTTCAGAGGACACAGACATGGGGAAGAGCAGGGTGAAGCAAACTTGGTTCAAATGTCTTGAACAAAATGGGTACTTAATTGGATCATGAGCCAAGAAGAGTTCAGAAAGATCACTGTTCTGCAAAGTGTGTCAGTGATTTTAGTGTTGACTTTGGTTTCTCAAGAACTTACCAACTTCTTGAAACAAAAGGTCATAATAACAGTTGCAAGGCAAAACTACACCCTCTTCAACTGAGGTTTAGAAAAGCAGATTCTGCATGTTATGCAAATGAAGTTGGTTCAAGTGGAGAGACTTGGACTGCTTCTTGTACCTAGGTATCTTCTGGACAACAAGCAAAAACTATGCCACACTGCCAGATAAAATTTGCATTTTCAAGTAACAAAGAAAAAGTAACAAAAATGGTATTGATGTGGACTGTAAAATCAATATTGTGTAAATACTCACTCAATAGCTGCGATGATATTTCAGAGGTTTTTAGAGAGATGTTTCGAAATTCTATGCCTGATGATTTTACTTTGTCTCCATTAAAGATGATGTATTTAATTGCTTGAGACTCTAGGACCTTATTTCTAGGAGCAATCTGCAGATGATGCAAGAAGTTCAACATATACACTCTGCCAAGATGAGACCACAAATGATGCCAACAAAAAACAAATGCAAATTGCAATATGATACTGATCAGCAAAAAAAGAAGAAGTTGTTGAAAATTATCTTTAGACTTATTTTGTGGGCAATGCTAAGGTCAAAGATCTGCATCAAAAACTTGTTTGTGAAGGAGAGAAAGCAAATCTTTCTTTAAGAAATTTGCTGACGATCAGTTGTGATGGCCCAGATGTCAATATGGCAGTTTTAAAACTAATGAACAAAAATTTCCTAGCAGTACACAGCAAATCTTTGATTGATATTGGAACATGCAATTTGCATAAAATTCATAGTTCATTCTTGTGTGGCCTTGAAAATTTTGGATCTGATATTGTAAATCTTATTATTCCCATATTTCACTATTTTCATGGCTGGCCTGCCAGATGCAAGGATTTTCAGCTTTGCCATGAGAAAATTGTATGCCTAAGAATTGTTTCTTTAAACATGTGCCACCACATCGGTTAACTGTACACCCAGCAGCCCAAAGCATTTTGGACCAATGGCATTCTATCAAATATTTCCTCACAGTTTTACCAGTTAAATCTACTTCAGTTTTAGAGAAGTTGAAGGAAATAGTCAAGCTTATAAAGCGACATGACATTAAAGCACAAATTATGTTTGTTAGTGGAAGTGCCAATATCTGTTCATCCTACTTGCAGTTCTGTCAAAAAGCAGGGCATTTAATCCACCTTTTGTATGAACATGCGAGTGAACTTCTAATGAAGTTGAGGAACAGCATTTACAAGTCTGACATTTCCCTGTTGTGAAATAAAACTTTCTGCCTGCGTATAATATTTTTGGCAGGGAAGTCCTCATCAAAGAACTGAATGACATAACAGATACAAAATACAGATATGAAATTCCATTTTGTTGAAAGTGCCAAGTACTTATCAGAAAGTCTCAATTTGAATGAACCTTCTTACCATGACAGTGTGTTGTTCAACGCAAGTTGTTTGAAGCTTCGAGAGTTTATAAGCATTTTGTCTGAGGGCAAAATTGTAGCTTTTTTTATGAGGATGCAGCTATACTGTTGGATGAGTGGAAGCTCCTGAAATTTAAATAAGAAATTTCTGAAAGTGTCCAGACAACTGATAAATACTGCTCCCTCATTTTTAATTTACAGCCTGCTTCAAACTTTTAAAGACATCCCACTGTAACAAAAGTTGTAAAAGTAATATTTTGTTTCTGTCATGGTAGTGCTTTGATAGCAACAGGATTTTTGTCTGGACATGTTTTAAGTAGTTTAAATTCAAGGTTGAATATTTTATCTGGCATGAAATTGCACAACTGTCAGGCACACTTGCTTCCTATTTCAGAGAAACTTCTACTGTTGGCTAGAAATGCATACCAAAGCTACAAAAATTCATCATCAAAAACTTTATTGCACAAAATTAAGGAAAAGGAAATCCAAGGAGAAGCTTCTGATCAACTGCTCAAAGAAGCCGCCAAGTGCCTTGAAAAAGGAATTAAAGGTAAGGATTACGGAGAAATTACTCTACCCCAAGGTATTCTAGCTGGAGTTAAAAGAATTAGAAGTGAAGAAGCCAAAAAATTGGATCAAGTGGCTACAACTGCAGAAGACATTAAATGAAAAACAAATAAAATATCACCCTAGTTTAAGAAAAATTAAATTGTGCCTTTGTAATTGCCAAAAATATCTTATATTTAGATACTTTGGTGATGATGACAGTTGAAGTTTGATTGCTAAGACTGTTGAAGTTTGATTTATGATTAAGAGTTTTTATTAGGTTTATAATTCTAATATTACAATATGTAAAGGAACAATAAAAAACAACGTAAAATTATAAATGAAAGGAAGTCATACCACATCAAAGTAATTATCTGAAAAACGTATTTTCTTATTTTGTCTGATTGTAGGGAATCTAATATTTTTGTTGTGTGTTAGGTGTCATAGGGTGATAATAACACACTTTATATACATATACATTTATTTAGCACAGGAGTAAGCAAATACAACATGGCAGTACAAACATAGCGTGCCAAGAGAACAGTCAAAGATAAATGAAAGGTAATTGAGTTCAAAGATGTGGCACATTATGCCAGAGATGCCACTGAGACACACACCCATCCCCCCCCCCCCCCCCACCCCACCTCCACCCCTCACCCAGCAGTGTGGAGCATAGTGGAGGGAAGCTTTCTCATTCAAACACAAAATTTTCATGCCAGTGCGGTGGTTGAAGGTGGCATCCAGCGCAAGAAGTGAGTGCATCGGAAACTGTGCTGACAGAGTCACATGCATCAGACTCTGTGTAGGTGACAAAAGTCACTCAGGATCATGCTGGCGGCATCAGCAGGCATGGTGGTGAAGGCTGGCAGATTGGAAGCATCAGAATGCAGTTCAGAGAGAGACCATGCCAGTTTCAAGCAGTTAACGGAAACTATTTGAGGTTGTCCATTGAGATGTGCTCCCTGCCGCCATTGGATAAGCAGCTGCCAGCAGCAAGTCGTATACTCTTAGCTGACTTATTTGTTACATAGCTTAATTCTTAATTTCTTTGCATGTTTTTCAGTACTTGCATTGTTTAATCCATAAATTTCGGGTGTATCATAGTATTTGAGAGTTGTAGCATCGTGCTTTAGTACCTGAATAGTATAAATCCACGTAGCCGTCTGTCTTCTGTTTTTGTTTTGAACGGCCAGTGTTGGTTGGTCACAGCCAGTTTGCTCCCTGCCGCTGTTGGATAAGCAGCTGCCAGCAGCAAGTCGTATACTCTTAGCTCACTTATTTGTTACATAGTTTAATTCTTAAATTCTTTGCATGTTTTTGGGTACTTGCATTGTTTAATTCATAAATTTCGGGCATATTATAGTATATGAGAGCTGCAGCATCACGTTTTAGTACCTGAATAGTGTAAAATCGGGTAGTCTCCTTCCGCCACCAAGCAGTTTGTCAACAGTGCACAAGTAGCAGCATTACTGCATTTACTAGGATATCTTGTATTTTAATAACTAAATTTTGTGTCTAATTGTTTGTGCTCTCTGTAGATTAGTTCAGACGTTCTTTCCACAGCAGTTTTTAGAATGGATAGGGACTGCAACTGCTGTGTTCAGATGCGGGCTGAGTTGGCATACCTTCGCTCCCAGCTTCAGGCAGTGTTGGCTTCGGTCATACAGCTTGAGACTGTTGCCAATGGGCATCACTGTGGGGGTCCGGATGGGGGTTTGTCAGGGATGGCCAGCTCGTCCCATACATCCCCCGATCGGACTACGGCTGTGGCTGCCCGGGATACTACCCACATTGAGGCTGACCCCTCACCCGTGGTAGAGTGGGAGGTCGTCTCGAGGTGTGGCAGGGGGCGAAAGACATTCCGCAGGGCTGAACAGAAAGCCTCTCCAGTTTGTCTGACGAACCGGTTTCAGGCTCTGTCTCCGGCTGATACTGATCTTCAGCCAGACATGGCTGCTTGTCCTGTTCATCAGTCTGCAAGATCCGGGCAGTTGCAGAGGGTGGGCTTACTGGTATTTGGGAGCTCCAATGTCAGGTGCGTAATGGGGCCCCTTAGGGATATGGCAGCAAGAGAGTGGAAGAAAACCAATGTGCACTCCGTGTGTGTACCTGGGGGAGTCATTCCAGATGTGGAAAGGGTCCTTCCAGCTGCCATGAAGGGTACAGGGTGCACCCATCTGCAGGTGGTCGCTCGTGTCGGCACCAATGATGTGTGTCACTATGGATCGGAGGAAATCCTCTCTGGCTTCCGGCGGCTATCTGATTTGGTGAAGACTGCCAGTCTCACTAGTGGGATGAAAGCAGAGCTCACCATCTGCAGCATCGTCGACAGGACTGACTGCGGACCTTTGGTACAGAGCCGAGTGGAGGGTCTGAATCAGAGGCTGAGACGGTTCTGCGACCGTGTGGGCTGCAGATTCCTCGACTTGTGCCATAGGGTGGTGGGGTTTCGGGTTCCGCTGGATAGGTCAGGAGTCCACTACAAGCAGCAGGCAGCTACATGGGTAGCAGGGGTTGTGTGGTGTGGACTGGGCAGTTTTTTAGGTTAGATGGCCTCGGACAAGTACAGAAAGGGCAACAGCCTCAAAGAGTGCGGGGAAAAGTCAGGGCATGTGGGGACCAAGCAGCAATCGGTATTGTAATTGTAAACTGTCAAAGCTGCATTGGTAAAGTACCGGAAATTAAAGCACTGATAGAAAGCACCGAAGTTGAAATTGTTATCGGTATGGAAAGCTGGCTGAAGCCAGAGATAAATTGTGCCGAAATTTTTACAAAGACACAGACGGTGTTTAGAAAGGTTAGATTGCATGCAACTGGTGGTGGCATGTTTATCGCTGTTAGTAGTAGTTTATTCTGTAGTGAAGTAGAAGTGAATAGTTCCTGTGAATTATTATGGGTGGAGGTTACACTTAACAACCGAGCTAGGTTAATAATTGGCTCCTTTTACTGACCTCCTGACTCAGCAGCATTAGTGGCAGAACAACTGAGAGAAAATCTGGAATACATTTCACATAAATTTCCTCAGTATGTTATAGTCTTAGGTGGAGATTTCAATTTACCAGATATAGACTGGGACACTCAGATGTTTAGGACAGGTGGTAGGGACAGAGCATCGAGTGACATTATACTGAGTCCACTATCCGAAAATTACCTCGAGCAATTAAACAGAGAACTGACTCGTGGAGATAACATCTTGGACCTACTGATAACAAACAGACCTGAACTTTTCGACTCTGTAAGTGCAGAACAGGGAATCAGTGATCATAAGGCCATTGCAGCATCCCTGAATATGAAAGTAAATAGGAATATAAAAAAGGGAGGAAGGTTTATCTGTTTAGCAAGAGTAATAGAAGGCAGATTTCAGACTACCTAACAGATCAAAATGAAAATTTCTGTTCTGACACTGACAATGTTGAGTGTTTATGGAAAAAGTTCAAGGCAATCGTAAAATGCGTTTTAGACAGGTACGTGCCGAGTAAAACTGTGACGGACAGGAAAAACCCACTGTGGTTCAACAACAAAGTTAGGAAACCACTGCAAAAGCAAAGAGAGCTTCACTGGAAGTTTAAAAGCAGCCAAAACCTCTCAGACAAACAGAAGCTAAACAATGTCAAAGTTAGCGTAAGCAGGACTATGCGTGAAGCGTTCAGTGAATTCGAAAGTAAAATTCTATGTACCAACTTGACAGAAAATCCTTGGAAGTTCTGGTCTTACATTAAATCAGTAAGTGGCTCAAAACAGCATATCCAGACACTCCAGGATGATGATGGCATTGAAACAGAGGATGACACGCGTAAAGCTGAAATACTAAACATGTTTTTCCAAAGCGTTTTCGCAGAGGAAGACCGTACTGCAGTTCCTTCTCTAAATCCTCACACAAACGAAAAAATGGCTGACATTGAAATAAGTGTCCAAGGAATAGAAAAGCAACTGAAATCACTCAACAATGGAAAGTCCACTGGATCTGACGGGATACCAATTCGATTCTACACAGAGTACGCGAAAGAACTTGCCCCCCTTCTAACAGCCGTGTACCGCAAGTCTCTAGAGGAACGGACGGTTCCAAATGATTGGAAAAGAGCACAGGTAGTCCCAGTCTTCAAGAAGGGTCGTCGAGCAGATGCACAAAATTATAGACTTATATCTCTGACGTTGATCTGTTGTAGAATTTTAGATCATGTTTTTCGCTCATGTATTATGTCGTTTCTGGAAACCCAGAATCTAATCTGTAGGAATCAACATGGATTCCAGAAACAGTGATCGTGTGAGACCCAACTCACTTTATTTGTTCATGAGACCCAGAAACTATTAGACACAGGCTCCCAGGTAGATGCTATTTTCCTTGACTTCCAGAAAGCGTTCGATACAGTTTCACACTGTCGCCTGATAAACAAAGTAAGAGCCTACGCAATATCAGACCAGCCATGTGGCTGGATTGAAGAGTTTTTAGCAAACAGAACACAGCATGTTGTTCTCAATGGTGAGACGTCTACAGATGTTAAAGTAACCTCTGGCGTGCCACAGGGGAGTGTTATGGGACCATTGCTTTTCACAATATATATAAATGACCTAGTAGATAGTTTCGGAAGTTCCATGCGGCTTTTTGCGGATGATGCTGTAGTATACAGAGAAGTTGCAGCATTAGAAAATTGTAGTGAAATGCAGGAAGATCTGCAGTGGATAGGCACTTTGTGCAGGGAGTGGCAACTGACCCTTAACACAGACAGATGTAACATATTGCGAATACATAGAAAGAAGGATCCTTTATTGTATGATTATATGATAGCAGAACAAACACTGGTAGCAGTTACTTCTGTAAAATATCTGGGAGTATGCATGTGGAACGATTTGAAGTGGAATGATCATATAAAATTAATTGTTGGTAAGGCAGGTACCAGGTTGAGATTCATTGGGAGAGTCCTTAGAAAATGTAGTCTATCAACAAAGGAGGTGGCTTACAAAACACTCGTTTGACCTATACTTGAGTATTGCTCATCAGTGTGGGATCTGTACCAGGTTGGGTTGATGGAGGAGATAGAGAAGATCCAAAGAAGAGCAGCGCATTTCATCACAGGGTTATTTGGTAAGCGTGATAGCGTTATGGAGATGTTTGGCAAACTCCAATGGCAGACTCTGCAAGAGAGGTGCTCTGCATCGCGGTGTAGATTGCTCGCCAGGTCTTGAGAGGGTGCATTTCTGGATGAGGTATCAAATATATTAATTCCCCCTACTTATACCTCCCGAGGAGATCATGAATGTAAAATTAGAGAGATTCGAGTGCGCACGGAGGCTTGCTGGCAGTCGTTCTTCCCGCAAACCATATGCGACTGGAACCGGAAAGGGAGGTAATGACAGTGGCACGTAAAGTGCCCTCTGCCACACACCGTTGGGTGGCTTGCGGAGTATAAATGTAGATGTAGATGTAGATGTATTACAAAGGTATTCACTCCACGACATAAGACACGGTGCAGGCCCAAATAAGGCAGTTGCAATGCGACACACACAGAGTCATCACACAGCATCACGAATTCACACGATGCTAGATCCTTGTGGACAAACACAGGCAGCATGGTATGAGGGTGAGGTGGGCCGGGTCATAGGCGAGTGACATGCCCATGCGCCTGTTCCACAATGGCCAGTAGATCGATGGCGTCAACCGGTGGTGCATCCTCCATGAATTCTGCTGGCTGGAGGAGGGGTTCTCCGTATAGCATCTCCACCAGTGATGCATTCAGGTGCTCCTTATGTGTGGAACGGAAGCTGAGTAAGATCCAAGGGAGGACCTTGGGCAATAACCCACCACGGCACATGAATGCAGCTTTAGAGTTTGGTGCCCTCATTCAACCAGGCCGTTCGCATTTGCTTGGGCCAGACAAAGTGTTCAGTGACTAGTGTTGTCATTGCCCACATTCTAGGGTGGACCAAGTTGTGTAAAGCATCAAAGATCTCACGCCAAAGAGTGGACAGTACCAAGGGGTGGGGTGCGCCCGTAAAAACGTCACAAATGGTTGGGGTCATCAACCCATGCAGGACAAGAGGTTGCACAGTGAGCAAAGACTCGTTGTCCAAAACTAATCGCTGTGTATCAATGTCTTTGGTCTGGAGTCGGGTGAGGTCATATAAGTTCAAGGGTGTGGTAAACACTGAGATATAAGATAGATATTCAGCTACAACATTTTCCACACCCTGGATGTAGCAAGCGTCTGAGGAATGTTGGCAAAGATAGTCCATATGCTGGAAACGTCACAGCAGAAGGTCCTCCGCCGGGTTGCGTATCACATCCAAGAGAGGCTTGTGGTCCAAGTAGATAGTGAAAGGGTGCCCCTTGAGGTCGCTGTGGAAGTGTTTGATTGCCTCATAAACTGTGAGAAGCTCGCAGTTGAAAGCCGACCACTTACACTGATTCCCAGTTAGTTTTTTTGAAAAGATGCAGAGTGGATGGGTGGAGTCAGGGGTGTGCTGTTGTAAAACAGTGCCCAAGCTGACTTGGTTGTGTCAGTTGTAATGGAAACACAGGACTCAGAGGGTGAGAGTAACGGCTCTTGCGATTGCTGTTTTGAGATTATCGAGGGCGTTGGTAAGGGCCGATTGGATGGAGGCAGCCTGAGGGATATGGCATCAATAAAAGTTTACTATACCCAGAAAATGACGAAATTGAGCATAATCTTCAGGAAGAGGCAGTGCCAGAATGGTTTCAACATGAGAATCCATTGGTCGAAGGCCGTCGGCCAAGACAGTATGGCCTAGGAATGTAACTGATGTAGAACAGAGTTGAGATTTATCATGGTTGATCACCACACTGTTGGCCACGAGAGCCAAACGTACTGCATCACGATCAGACTGGTGGTCCTTGGCAGAGGAGGAAAAAATCAGAATGTCATCCAAATAAGCAAAGCAAAAGGCAGAGGTAGCAAAATAGAATCAATGAACAATTGCCATGTCCGTGCAGCATTTTTCAAGCCATAAGGCATATAACAGTATTCAAATAGGCCAAAGGGTGTGATGATGGCCATCTTCAGAATATCCGGTGGGTGCATCGGAATTTGGTGATGTGCCTTTGATCAACCTAAGACAGAGAAGAACTTCGAGCCATGCAGTAATTGTGTGAAATCCTGGATATGATATATGGGATAGTTATCGATAATTGTCCAAGCATTAAGGGACCTGTAGTCCCCACACATGCATAAGGAGCCGTCCTTAGGAACAAGGTGGATAGGTGAAGACCGGTTGCTATCCAATGGTCTGAGCCAATAAATCCTGAATGATTTCTTTCACACGCAGAAGTTTGGAGGTGTTAAGATGCCTAACTTTATACGTACAGGTGGGCCATCCATGGTGCGGATTCTATGACAAGTGCCATTTATGATGGCTGATACCTGCGAAGGGAGAGGGAGGCAGGCAGGGGGGGGGGCAGAGGGGGCCTGGTGCAATGATGGTTCAGTGACCTCACCAGGCCGGAACAGCGTGGGTGGGGCGTCGGCAGCAGACAACGATGGAGAGCATGGCGCGGCAGCCACATGATGTGAGGAATTTCACGAAGTTAGAACATGAGCATCCTGTAGATTCACCTGTGATGACATGGACACAGCAGCAGGCGGAGGGAAACTCGACACAGGAGTGATGCAGTGCGAAGCCGCAGTAGGTGCGAGTGATGGTTTCGTACATTGTGGCTCTGTAGACAGGCTGCAAATCGTACTCTGTGCATGAGATAATTCAGCAGAGTTGCCGACAATGAGAGTGTGTAATGCCTCATTATGTGTGTGGAGCTCATCAATTTGTGTATGCACGTCCAATAAATCAGAGAGTCATGCAACAATATGCTCAAGCAGAGATGCACATGTGGAAAGTGTAAACAAGGAGGTGGAGAGCAGAGTTATACTGAACTCGTTTGAGCACAGAACAGTAGAACCAGACATGTGGTGGAGTGTGGTGGCCTGCAGGTCTGGCAAAAGCTCATAAAGGTGTAGGAAGGCGAACCCGATCACAGGTTCATCTACGTCAGCAATGTGGAAAGTCCAAGGTAAGGTGGCAACTAGTGACAGGCAAAGTAACATCTTGATAGAGCCAAGAACCGTGATAGGAGAGTGATTTGCAGCGATCATAGTGAGGTTAGCAGGAGAAAGCATGTTGCCCATATGCTTGGCCAGGATAATGTGGACGTTGGCACTGGTGTTGATGAGAAAGTGAGTGCCAATGACAAGTCCGTGATGTAGAGGTGTTGCGCTGCTGGAGCAAGTAGTGCGGCGTCGGACGGTAGGCACTGTGAAGGATTGCGGCGGGACGTGGCACCTAAATGTGTCCGCCGAAATCATTTCAGTACGCACAGGGTGCATGGCATTTGCGAGCAGCATCCTGTAAGTGGCATGGTACCAGCATTCACAGCTGACTGCATCATTGCTTGAGACTGCTTGGGCAGCTGCTTAGGTGGGGTTGGCTGCTGTCACGAGGCCGCAGGCATTACCTTCTGTAGGCTGCTAGGTGGCAGCTCCTGACAGCCTGCTGAGGTGTTGAGGCAACCCCGCTGACCTCTGCAGGCAGAGCATGGAACCAAAGGTGCAGGCATGCCAACTGATGGCAAGAGGGATGTTGTCCATGACAGGCTATGTTGGTGGCGAATGATAGTGTAGGTGCGGTTGGCCATGCATAGGTAAACCTCGAGAGGGTCAGCAATGTGAGATGGCAGGTGCAGTTATAGGTCTGACGGCAGTTTGACCATCCAATAAGTTCAGTAGTGCTTGATCATCAATTAATGCACAAAGGGGCTCCCAAAGCTGCAAAGGTGTGTGGTCATCGAGGTGCTCGCCATGAATAAGGTGGTGGATGGCCTCCGCTGGAGGGTGAGAAAGACATTCGATGAGCAATGTTTTCACTGTTAAATACTTGGGTGAGGCTGGTGGTGAGAGGAGCAGATCACTGATGAGGTCCAGATGAGCATGGAGGTGGCTCACCAAGCAGACAAAACATGTGCTGTCATTTGAAATCCTGTGGATATCCAGTAGGTGATTCACCAATGTGAACCATCTTAGGGCTGTCCTTTTGCAAAACAGGCAACTTAGGAAACCTGCCAGGTAACACATGTTGATGCAGCACTGGTAGGCGAAGATCTGTGAGCGAGACAGGAAGCCCCCGACACCGAGAGTGCAGTAGTGGTGGACGGTGCATCATCCAAGGTCTGCGTGGGGGGGATGGGGGGGGGGGGGGGGGGGCACAAGCAGCACACGATTTGGAGTGAGCAGTGAGCAGGTGCAACCGACAGCACAATGTGTCCCAACTGCAGGCCCGATGGCGAACGCAGCGTGGATGTAACAGCCAATGCTGTTGCAACACAATGAGCAGAAGTCGGTCACAGTGCAGCCATGGGGGGGCTGACCTGGTAACCAGCATCGGCAGAACGGCCAGTGCCATGACAAAAGTGGGCAAAAGGTGATCGTGGTGTGACCACGGAGCAATGGTCGTGGAAACCAGCATGGTTGAGGTGACCAGTGTTTCGGAGACGGCATGGGGGGGGGGGGGGGGAGGGGAGGGAGGGGGTGTCGCAATGTTAGGCATATATGAATGTGCAACCCCGTGCACTGTAATGTTTGAATTACAGTTCTCGAACGTCGTTGGTACATCAAACCAAACCGAAGGAGACTGTGTAGCTGAGGGGTAAACCACAACGTCCTTCACCAGATCATCATTTACAATGTCACTAAGCGGTATGCACTGTCCATGTAGCAGCCATTGCTGCATAGTTGCACTTGACGGTGGCCATGTTGAGCTGGTTAAGGTTAAGTGGCCATTGGCATGGTTGGTTGTAGGTAATTGTTAACTTTTAACCAAATGCACATTAGGTACACTTGTAAATATGCAAGCACAGTTAATAGGGTGCAAAGCACTGGCACAGAAAGACACTGGTAGATCTAATGTTCCAAAGACAATGTGGACCAGCACACAAAGTCTGATAATGATGAACAGAAACTCAAAATAATTTGCGAACACACAACGACGATGTCAGGGTCACCACTGCGACTGTTACGTGTCATAGGGTGGTAATAACACACTATAGACATCAAATATACATTTATTTAGCACAGAGGTAAGCAAGTACAACATGGCAGTACAATCGTAGCACGTCGAGAGAACATAGAAAAGATAAATCAAAGATGATCTAATCAAAAGATATGGCATTTTATGCCAGAGGCGCCACATGTATATATTCTCCAACTTGATACTGGCTGAAGCTAGCAATTGTGATAATGATTTGCAAATTAAAAACAGCCTTTATTGCACTTTGTTTATATAGTGCTAACTCATTTCCCCCTTTTTGGTTATCTTCAGAACAATTGGTATGTGTCTGCATAAATCAAACCATGAAGTCAAAATATTCAAGCCTTAAGACTAAGTATGGAAGACTGAGCTTTATGTATATATTATCTGAAGACATCTCAGAAGGGTGAAACACATAAGCAGTAAAGGAATAAAGTACAATTATGACTGTTCTTTATTTGCAAATCTTTCCTGTGCTCCTTTTTTAAATAATCTCTCATTCAGCTCATTTGGTAGGATTGTTCATCAAAAAGAAGTTTATTGATGTCACATATTTTGTTTCCCTGTTGGTCCCTTAAAAGTTCATTAGGTTTCTTTTTTAAAACCAGTTGGTCCCTTAAGTCCCTATTTATTTTTAGATTTCTGATACAAACACTGAGTACTTTCCCAGCAGTCATTAATTTTTACAGCTTAACTGTTGGAGATCATGATAATTATTAAGTCTCTGAAAAGCAATAGATCTCTGGCTGTGTTGGTATTTAATGAAAGTAGTGCCAACTTGGACTGACTTTATAGCACTGCTCACAAGTTACAGTAGTGAATAGTTGAAATCAAAATTTTTTTCTAAAGGAAGGCAATATGCAGTAGTAATATTCATTTGTAAATGTGGAGACAAGTGAGTGACCTCTAACTGCAGATTCCTCTCTTGCTTAAAATTTTTGGCTGACGTACTGACAACTTGAACTGATTTTATAGAACTGCCCACAAGTTACAGTTGTGAATAGTTGAAGTTAAAATGCTTTTCCTAAAGGAAGAAAATGTACAGTAGTAATATTCATTTGTAAATGTGGAGATAATTGTGTGACTTCTAACTGTAGATTCCTCTCTTGCTTAAAATTTTTGGCAGTGTAATTAATAAAAAATACTGAATCACTTTTTTGACAATATTCTTTTAACAGCTGCTCACTATAGTTTCTGAATAAAATTATTTACAGAGAAAGCTATATATGTTCTCACAAACTCAGTTTTAGTAAAACTAAACAAGGAAAAGTATTTAGCTGCCATTTTCTGTTACTTTTCACACAGTAGGCCATAAAATTTTACTAGGGTATCTAACATATTATGGTGGGGAAGGAATCTCCCTTGTGTGGATTGTTGGATACATCAATGTAATGGAGTGGACCCTAGCAGAGCTTGGTGCCAAGAACAATCTATCATGAAATGAAGACTATCACTGGTCTCCGATCCGTGTGCTCAGCACCTCAGCAAAAGTTGCCGCTCCTGCATCACCAGACCTCCTTGTGTCAGTGGCCAGGGGCCACACTTTGGGAAGCTACTCTGACTTGACCAACTTCTGTGTGATGACAGCCACTTCGGTCACTGTCTCTTTTCCAGAACATTTCTGCAATGACACAGGAATGCCACCCTTCCATGAAGTCAGCATCAAGCAGCTCCATTTAAACCCCTATTTGGACTAGCCATCCTTGATGAAGCAGCTGGGCAGCAAGGAGACGTGCAGCTTGTGTTGTTCAATGTTTTATTGATGATGCAGCCATCTCTACTATCACCAGACTTTGAAACTCTATAGGCTGCTTGAGCATCTGGGTGAATGGGCAACTCAGTATTCTGCTGCCTTCATGGAACTATGATGCTAGTGATCTAGCCATACCCATTCCTGCTGACGCATAAACAGAGGACTTCCACACTCTGCACTATTAGATGTGGTGCAGCCTGATGTGTTCATATTGGAGCAACTTCACCAGGCCAGAACATCATGGGCTGGGAAACGCAAGCCTTCCCTCAACATAGAGTCACATGGAGGCACATGCCCAGCACTAGCTCCTACTGATGCCAAGCCAGGGACACCATGATGTGCGTCACTCACCATCAATGATTCTAATCCAATGGTTATAAACAAACAGTAATGAAGAAGCTCTTGTATTCACAAACTGTCTTCTCCTGCTTGCCGCCCTCAACCAGCCTTCCTGAAACCCCACTAAAGTTGCACCACAATGTCTCCTCCTCATACCCCATTATATCAACAACACAGACCAGAAGGTCTCAAAAACATAGTACTGCAGGACATTGGAGTATGTGCAAAAACTATGAAGTTTTGTGATGAACCAGGTATACTTTTAAAGGGCCTCACAGAACCATACTAAGCATAGCCAAGAGGGTATGCTGGGTCCCAACAAATAGCTTACTGTTTAATTTCTTTTTGTATGTAAATAAAAATAAATGGCACCTCATATTATGCAATTACAGACAAAGAAAAATTACTTAAAGATAACTGAATGGGAGCACACTAAACGAAATTTTTTTGTATGATATTACTGAGCATCTAGATGGACAACAAACTAAGGTTGCATCAGCAAGTCAAGGACGTAGCCAGGATTTTGTCAAAGAGGGAGCCCAATTTGTTAACATGGATCTTAAATAGACTTATATTTTTCATTTTATTCTGAAAACACACACACACACACACACACACACACACACACACACACACACACACACACACACACAACAACATAACTGTCTTTCTCCTACTACAATACTGTATTTAAATTTATGGTTTAACTAAAGCTATGTCAGAATTTCTTCAGCCTATGAAAGCACCCCCAGCTCCTCAGTTCAAATTCAAATTTTATTTTGTTTCTTTAAAATTCTTCAATTCCATTAAATTATCAAGGACATTTTAAAAAATTATTATTACAACAGTCAACTTAAAACTATAGCAACTAAATTCATTTATAAAACAAAATGGAATGCTTGAGCTACAGTTTTGAGATCTTAAGATCAATTCATACATTAATTGCAACTAGACTTCTAATGTATCCAACCTCATAAATGAGTTTATATCAATCCCTGACAATATGCTTCTACAGTCTTCATTGCCAATAAGCTCCTCTGTGTTGTAAAATATGTGTTGTTATTTATATGAGGTTTATTTACAAATATGTTATAGTTGTAATGGTTGGACCCACTGTTCCAAGCATATTTCGAGTAAGACATTTCACAGCAGAAAATCATTCTTGTGGTAAAACTTGAACACATGATGTATACGGCTCTTCCACAAGTTCGGATAGATAGTTCGGATAGATAGTAAGCTGTTGTGGAAAGCCCATGTCCAGGATCTTGTTCAGAAGCTATATGCTGCTTTATTTACCATTAGAACAGTATCTGAAATAAGTGACACTTCAACACGAAAAGTAGTCTACTTCGTATATTTTCATACGCTTATGTCGTATGGTATTATTTTTTGGGGTAATTCTTCTGATTCAAAAAGGGTATTTTTGGCTCAAAAACGGGCTGTTCGAGCTATATGTGGTGTAAGTTCGAGAACCTCTTGTCGACCCCTATTCAAAAATCTGGGAATTCTGACATTGCCCTCGCAGTACATATTTTCTTTAATGTCGTTTGTTGTTTGCAATATTAGCCTATTCCCAAGAGTTAGCAGCTTTCACTCAGTTAATACTAGGCAGAAATCAAATCTGCATGTAGAATGCACTTCCTTGACTCTTGTGCAGAAAGGAATGCAGTATTCTGCTGCATCCATTTTCAATAAGCTACCACAAGAACTCAAAAATCTTAGCAGTAGCGCAAACTCTTTTAAGTCTAAACTGAAGAGTTTCCTCATGGCTCACTCCTTCTATTCTGTCGAGGAGCTCCTGGAAGAGCTAAAAAATTAAGCAAATTCCAATGTTACATTGTTGATTTTCTTCATTTAAACTTACGACTTGTCACCTGAATATGTTTTTTTATATTTCATTTTATCTGTTTCTAATATCGTGTTATAATTTCATGTATTGACTCGTTCCATGACCATGGAGACTTTTCCTTAATTTGGTCCCACAGAACAATAAATAAATAAATAAAAAAGTCACCTTTCCATGTAAATATGGCTTTTAGTGCTGGAAGTCCCCGAAAAGAAGTCCAGCTCACCTTTGATGGTGCTCTTTTCACTTAAGCGAAGAGGCTGCATTTTTAAGGGAATGTAAGTACATTGATAAGTCAAAACGTTATGACTACTGCCCACCATGATGTAAGATTCCGCCTGATGACATCGTGGGCATGTGACATGCTATGAAAAGTATGTAAGCACAGTAGAGACAGATGGGCCCTAGCAAAGACATGGGCTGTAAATGGAGAAATCCACTGAGATAAGCGACTCTGAAAAAGGACAGCTTATTATTGCGCAAAGCCTGTGAACGAGTATCTCAAAAACCATGAAGCTGGTCTAATGTTCACATGCAACTTTCTTGAGCATCTACAAAAAGAAGCATAAGGACAGTGAAACTATCACAAGGCACTAAATTGTTGGATGTTAATGACTCTTCACAGAACATGGGGTTCAGGGGCCTCTCTGTTCTGTAAAGTAGGATAGGTGGTGATCTGTGGCATCTCTGCTGAAAGAGCACAATGCTGGTGCATGCATAAGTGTTTTGTAGGACACAGTTCATCATACGTTATTGAACATGGAGCTCCACAGCAGACCACACCTACATGTTCACATGTTGACTCAACAACATCATCAATTACAACTGTAGTTGGCAAGGAACCATCAGGATTTGACTGTCAATCAATGGAAACATGATGACTCTTTGGTTGAGTCACATTTTTGCTACACTAGATCATTGGTCATCTCCACAAATGCCAACAACAAGGTGAATGACAGCTTGAAACATACAGCACACCACAGACACAGGCTGGTGGGAGCATTATTATTCTATGGGAAACATTCTCCTGTGCTTGCATGGACCTGTGGTAGTAATTGAAGACACGCTGACAGCTGTGAACTACCTACATCCCTTCATGCTTGATTTCTTCCCCAACGGCGATGTCATCTTTCAGTAGCACAATTGTTCATGTCTTGGAGCCAGAACTGTGCTACAGTGGTTTGAGGAGTGTTGTAGTGAAGTGTTGTAGTGAACTCATGTTGATGTCTTGGTGGCCAAATTTGCCTGATGTAAATCCTATGGAACTCAGTTGGATCAGACAAATCCAAGCAGTCCATAGAAAAAATCTTTTAGATACAGGAGAGCTTCAGAATGTACTGTCATCACATACCCCTTCCTCTCTCCACAAACACCTCCCCATCTTTCCGAATCAGAACCAGCTTTCATAATTGAGTATGGGGGTAACTAGATTATGAGATATTTTGACATTTGGTGTAATAATGATAGAATTTTGAGCAATTTTTTAAAGAAATGCAACCATCATCATTTGGGGATATTTATGTTGACCAGCATGATTTTTGGTTGACAAAGGGAGATCAAAGTATATATTTTTATGCAGTGATTGTAATTTAATGTTTTCTGAAATTATCTTTACTGCTTCATTGCCTTGTGAAATATTGAGTTCTACCTGTCTCCAAACAGCTACTCCAGTGCTAACATTAAACTGCTATAATAGGTAATGAGGCTATTACAATAGGGCACACATATTTTTAAGTCATAATGCTCAAGAATGAATCAAAATTGGTTTTCCATTCCTTTCTTGTTACAAACTTATCTAAAATTAGATACTACCAGAACAGCATACAGAAAAAAAACAATAACCGGCATCACTTACATTAAATTCAAGTGCATGTAAGAACTGAACCGATTAACAAAACAAATGTCTCAAGTAAGACAAACATTGTACAATATTTGGTTTTGCCGGTAGAAGGTTTAGGTGATAGCTGATAATGGTATTGATACGTCAATAGTTTAAATATAATGATGGCTTTGTTGGCTATTGATAGTGCATATCCCTTTTTTGTCGTATGACTGAAAATCAGAATGTAAGAGGTGATCAAAGGGTCTCTGTTCAAAGGTTGTACAGCTCAGAATTGATATGCCACTTAGGCAAAATCTCCTTGGGCATTAAGGCAATCATTGCCCCAATGCACCAAGTTGAAGATAACCATTTGGTAAAATTCCATGTTCTGCTGTATGAAGAAGCCTGTAACTGCCTCCTGCATATCCGCATCTGAAAGGAATCGTCGACCCTTCAAGGCATTTTCTGAGACCAAAGGCATCACATAGGGAGAGATCAGAACTATAGGGTGGCAACTTTAGTGTCTCCCACTTAAGTTCATGTAACTTATGCGTTACAACATTTATGTGTTATCATGAAGCAACAGCATTCCTTATCACACCATTCCACAATGGTGGTTTTTTGACATATAAGCAGTCCTATACACATTCTTCATTCAACAATGGATGCCTACTGGTGTTTGCCTTTTGGCAGCAAAGAAAAGAATAACAGCACTTTTTTCTTGTTTGGATGCATTTGGTAGTTCACGTTCCCGCACTTACCACACGCATATAGGAATGATAGGAATGCCATACTAATTTTTTGCCTTCATGTCAGTGCTTTATGCCCGTACTGGAATCGCACTATGTTGTATATTTGTTGCATCAATTCCCTCCGATAGAAACTATTGATTGCACCTTATATATTTCATTTTCACTACACAGCAACTAGGTTGTATCTAATTTCATTTGCTATGTCCTTGAGCATGTGGATAAGCTGACCAAACTACTCTGTTTTGTCTACTTTTCACTTCCAAATCCTTCTCATGGTGTTGTACTGCAAATGGGGTTGTCAGTTTAATATGCACATTTTCACTCAATATTGTCCTATGACAAAAATTTCTGAGGCTAGGCAGCTAGAGCATAAAAGTGCAGAAACAGGGCATAAAAGTGTAAAACATGCAGTAAAACATTATATAAAGTTGATAACTGAAGTCCATAAACCCAACCACCCAGGACACCCCATTGTGGCCGGTTACTGTGACTCCCACTGAGTAAATTTCTGATCTTGTGAACCAATATGTTCAGCCTGTTGCCTGTAACCTACTCTCCTACGTAAAAGATATCTACCATTTCCTCTAATGACTCTCCACCATTTCTGTTATTTTACCACTCAGTACCCTCCTCATCACTATTGATGCCACCTCCCTCTATGCTAACATCCCACAATACCCTTGGCCCTACCTCTTCAGTGTCACTGTGAGCAGCTATATCCTCACCCACAGTTACTTCCCCTCTGAAGGCAACATATACTAACAAAATCAATGTTAAAGCAATCGGCACCTGCATGGTACTATCCTGTGCAAGCTATTCATGGGCCATCTAGAGCAATCCTTCCTAACCAGCCAGAATCGCAAACCCCTTACCTGGGTTCGATTCATTGACGACATCTTCATAATCTGGACTGAGGGTGAGGACACCCTACCCACATTCCTCCAGAACCTCACCTTCTCCCCCATTTACTTCACCTGATCTCCCTCAACACAAGAATCCACCTTCCTCAAATGTGACTTCCACCTCAAAGGTGGCTACATCAGTACCTCCATCCATGTGAAACCTACCAACCACCAGCAATATCTCTACTTCGACAGCTGCAGCTGCTGCCTATTCTGTACTAAGAAGTCCATTCCATACAGCATAGCTACCCATGGCTGCCACATCCATAGTGATTGCCAGCCCTCTTCAAATATGCCAAGGATCTCACTAAGGCCTTCACACACCAAAATTACCTCCTACCCTTGTACAGAACAGATCTTCTGTGCCTTGTTTTTCCGATCACCGCCACCCCAAATGTCTGGTCACAAAGGAGCACTCCCCTCATGATTCTGTATTACCCAGGACTGGAGCAGCAGAATCTCCTCCAGGATTTCAACTGCCTCTCATCATCCCCCAAAATCAGAAATATCTTACCTACTATCTTTGCCATTCCTCCCACAGCAGTATTCCACTGCCCACAAACCTACACAATATTCTTGTCCATCCTTGCTCCAAGAGTGCTCCCAACTCCTTGCCTCAAGGCCCATACACTTGCAATAGTCCTAGCTGCACTACTTGTTCCATACATCCTCCCACCACCACCTATTACAGACCAGTCACTGGTATCACATATCCCATCAAACGCAGGGCCATCTGTGAAAGCAATCAGGTGATCTACAAACTAAGCTGCAACCACTGTACTGTTTTCTATGTGGGCATGTCAAGTAACAAGCTGCCTGTCTGCATGAGTGACCTCTGACAAATTGTGTCCAAGAGATGGCTGGACCAGTTGCTGAACATACTGTCCAACACAACACGCTTCACTTCTGTGATTGCCTCTGGATCCTTTCTAACTACACCAGCCTTTCTGAATTGTGCAGGTGGGAACTCTTCCTGCAATATGTCCTACATTTCTGTTCCCTCGCCCACCTCACCCTTTGCTAGGCCCTTTCCTTCTCTCAACTATCTCACTAACGCACCAACAAGTCTTTTCCTCCACATCTATTTCTTTCCTTCCCCCCCCCCCCCCCCCCCACCCCCACCCCTCCCCTCAAACCTCCCGACTACATCTAGCAGCCCTATCCTGTCCCCACCATGTCCCTGCATGCTCCCACAAGCAGCACTAAGCACTACACCCTCCCCCCCCCCCTACCTTGCTATCTCTCCTCCTCCTTGCCCCAGTCTCCTCCTTAGCCCCACCACCCACAGATTACTCCACAGGCACAGTTGCTCACAATCCAGCCTCAGTGGCCAGAAACAGTGGCCATGTGTGTATGAATTGAGCTTGTATGAAAGTGTGTGTATTTCCTAGTTTAGAAGAAGATCTTTTAGCCAAAATTTCAAATGTATATCAGTATTTTTGATGTGCCTGTCTGTGACTAAACATCCCCTCTATACAGTGAGTAGAAATCTACAATTGTCTAGAAAATTTCTTGTGCGTTTTCAAATATAGATTTTCCCATATAATCTTCAATAAAAATACAA
Source organism: Schistocerca americana (assembly GCF_021461395.2). Taxonomy (NCBI): domain Eukaryota; kingdom Metazoa; phylum Arthropoda; class Insecta; order Orthoptera; family Acrididae; genus Schistocerca; species Schistocerca americana. The sequence goes on from NC_060124.1 coordinate 22,965,622, forward strand.
AATATCTGTTAGATTTTGCTCTCCAAGAGTTTCAGTGTCATAAAATCAAATTGTTCTAAGTAAAAATTGAAACTGCTGTTTTGACATGAGAGCACAACAGAAATCAAGGTCAGTTCCATCAGTAATTCAAATGTTGTCAATTGAAGTATGTGATGATTTATGTAGCCCTTTTATATACATAATGCCAAATAAAGCTTTCAACTCAGTGAAATTTGTAAGCTCTCATTCTCTTTCATAATTTATTCACATTGATGTTATTTTATTATTTGTGTAGTCTACTATGTGCTGCACCACTTCTAAGTCCAAATTAATAACCTGATTCTGAGGGGTTACTAATGTCACATGCTGCACCTTGTGGACCTGATTGTTCTGTGACTATATTATGTAGTCATGCTCTAATTGCCTATGGCCAAGGAGTCTTTTTCCATTTGAAAATAACAGTGCAAGTGCCATTCCTTTGTACTTTTTGGCAATAAAGAAGTTATATGATGATAAATTCAGTAATGAAATGTCTTGTTTTTCACTGTTTGCTGATTCTGAAGTTGAAGCTGTTCTTGAGGATTATTATCTTTACAGTCTTGCTCTGACTCTGTGTCATGCTCACTAACTTCTTCCAGAAAATCCACTTCTCTTCTTTATCCTCTTCACCACCAATGAATTCGTCGTGTGTGTGTGTGTGTGTGTGTGTGTGTGTGTGTGTGTGTGTGTGTGTGTGAGTGTGTGTGTGTGTGTTTTAGGGCTTAAAGGCACTCAACACCGAGGTTATCAGCGCCCTGACATGTTTAGAAGAGCTACAAAGGGGGAAAGAGGAATCAATTGTGAAATATTCATTCTCAGTCATGAAAATAAGTCAAATGCAGGATGGTCAGTTGTTTAATCTGAACTCAATACTACAGCAGGAAGTCCAGAATCTCCAAAATAAAAGTGAGAAAATTTATTGCATAATCCCTTCAGATATCACAATATTTCAGTGTATTCTGTATAAATATAAGAAATCAGATGTTAACGCAAATGGATATCTAAGTAATTAAGGCCCTTTTATGTAAATCAGGATGAACGAGAAATTCTAGAGAAATTTCAAAGAATTACAGCAAATGATTTATGATAAGTAGCATTGTTTTTAAAAAATAAAAATTCAGTTGAATTACATGGGATATCTGCTACAGTAATTAAAGCAGTTCCTAAGACATCAGTAATGAAGAAACAGGAAATAGCCACACTATTTTTTTAATATGGGGTATGTGTGTTTTTGCCAGCAAACATGTTCTGTTTTATTGAAATAAAACCTTTTCAATTGTTGTATTTCATACCTTGTTTCTTGCTCAACCAGGAAATGTCACCTGCTTGCACATTTTTGAGTTACTTGCTTGATGCTGTTGATTCTGGATTAATCCAACACTGCTCTGCAAAACTATGCGTTTTTTATGTAAAACACATCAAATGTAGCACTAATGTATGTATTTCCATCCTGCTGGCTAAGTATGTATCATGTGTTTTGTGTAGTGTTATTAACAGATGTTCTTTATGTATTACATCATAGAGAACAGCTTCCTTGATATTTATGACAGTGAATGTATCAACACAATCTGGCTGATGATTCAGAACCACTACGATTAAGGATGCTGGTCTTTGTGGCATAACATAAAAATGACATTATTTCCTCAAGTAAAAAGTTTAAATATTTCTACAAGGAATCCTCACTATCATCTGATGCTTACCCTAAGCAAAAAGGTAGTAATAAAAATAAACTATTGTTTCAAAAATAATGTGACTGTTTGCAGTTTGATTCCTCACTGGTATTTTGTCCAGTTCTCCACACTATCCCTCTATCTCTCTCTCTTTTTAAGTCATCAGTCTTCTGACTGGTTTGATGTGGGCTGCCATGAATTCCTCTCCTGTGCAACCTCTTCATCTCAGAGTAGCACTTGCAACCTATGTCCTCAATTATTTGCTGGATGTATTCCAAACTCTGTCTTCCTCTACAGTTTTTGCTCTCTATAGCTCCCTCTAATACCTTGGAAGTCAGTCCCTCATGTGTTAGCAGATGTTGTATCATCCTGTCCCTTCTTCTTGTCAGTGTTTTCTGCATAATCCTTTTCTCTCAGATTTTACGTAGTCCTTATCAGCCCACCTAATTTTCAACATTCGTCTGTAGCACCACATCTCAAATGATTTGATTTTCTTCTGTTCTATTTTCCTACAGTCCATGTTTCACTACCATACAATGATGTGCCACAAATGTATATTCTCAGAAATTTCTTTCTCAAATTAAGACCTATGTTTGATACTAGTAGACTTCTCTTGACTAGGAACGCCCTTTTTGCCAGTGCAAGCGTGCTTTTCATGTCCTCCTTGCTTCATCCATCATTGGTTATTTTGCTGCCTAAGTAGCAGAACTCTTAACTTCATCTACTTCATGACCATAAATCCTTATGTTAAGTTTCTCACTGTTCTCATTTCTCCTACTTCCGATTACTTTCATCTTTCCTCAGTTTTCTCTCAATCCATATCCTGTACTCATTAGACTGTTCACTCCATTCAGAAGATTGTGTAATTCTTCTTCACTTTCATTCAGGATAGCAATGTCATCAGCGAATTGTGTCACTGATATCCTTTCACCTTGAATTTTAATCCCACTCCTCAACCAATGCACAAATTGAACAGTAGAGGTGAAAGACTACATCCCTGTGTTACACCCTTTATAATCCAAAAATTTCTTGGTCTTCCACTCTTATTATTCCCTCTTGGTTCTTGTACTTATTGTATGTTACCTGTCCCTCCCAATAGCTTACCTCTATTTTTCTCAGAATTTCATAAAATCTTGCACCTTGTTACATTGTCAAACATTTTTTCCAGGTCAACAAATCCTATGAATGTGTCTTGACTTTTCTGCAGCCTTGCTTCCATTATCAGCTGGAAAATCAGAATTGCCTCTCTGGTGCCTTTGTCTTTCCTAAAGTCAAACTGTTCATCATCTAAGAGATCCTCAACTTTCTTTTCCATTCGTCTGTATTTTATTCTTGTCAACAACCTGGATGCATAAACTGTTAGGCTGACTGTGCAGAAATTCTTGCGCTTATTGGCTCCTGCAGTCTTCAGACTTGTGTGGATGATATTTTCCAAAAGCCAGTCAGTATGTAGCCAGATTCATACATTCTACACACCAACACGAATAGTCATTTTGTTGCCACTTCCCCCAGTGACTTCAGAAATTCTGATTGAATGTTATCCATCCCATCTGCCTTATTTGATCGTAAGTCCTCCAAAGCTCTCTTAAATCATGATTCTAATACTGGATCCCTTATCTCTTCTAAATTGACTCCTGTTTCTTATTCCATCACACCAGGCAAATCTTCCCCTCATAGAAGCCTTCAGTATACTCTTAACACCTATCCATTCTTCCTCTGCATTTAACAGTGGATTTCCCATTGCACTCTTAATGTTACCACCCTCACTTTTAATTTCACCGAAGTTTGTTTTGACTTTCCTATATGCTTAGTCAGTCCTTCTGACAATCATTTCTTTTTCAATTCCTTCATATTTTTCATGCAATCATTTTATCTTAAACTCCCTGCACTTTCTGTTTATTTCATTCCTCAGTGTCTTGTATTTCTGTATACCTGAATTTCCCTTAACATTTTTGTGCTCCCTTCTTTCATCAATCAACTGCAGTATTTCTTCTGTTATCCACGGTTCCTTCGCAGTTACCCTCCTTGTACCTATGTTTTACTTTCCAACTTCTGTTATTACCTTTTTTAGAGATATATATTTCTCTTCAAATGTACTGCCTACTGAGCTATTCCTTGTTGCAGGATCTATAGCTTTAGAGAACTTCAAGTGTATCTTGTCATTCCTTCCACACTACCTTATCCTGTGGAAACCTTTCCACCTCCAAATAACTACTGCAACCTACATCCATTTGAACCTGTTTCCTGTGTTCTTCTCTTGGTCTCCCTCTACAGTTATTACCACCCACACTTCACTCCAATAATAAGTCGATGAGTCCTTGATATATCAGAATGTGTTTTTTCTCCACATTTCACTTTGATATAAAACTAAAAACAAAAAAACAAACAAACTCCATCTGAACATAATGTGAAGACCTAACAATACTGACCAACCACTGTGTCATCCTCAGCCCTTGGGCATAATCAGATGCAGAGACAGAGGGGCATGGTGTCAGCGCACTGCTCTCCTGGCTGTTGTCAATATATGCTACTTCTCAGACAAGTAGCTCCTCAGGTGGACTCACAAGGTCTGAGTGCGACCTGCTTGTTCCAGCACTTGGCAGATCTGCACAGTGACCCACCCAAGTGTTAGCCAAGCCGAACAGTGCTTAACTTCAGTGTCCTAACAGGAATCAGTGTTATCACTGTGACAAAGCCATTGGCCAATATAAGGCTACACCCCAGACAAATACTACTAGAAATGATTTCCTTAATTTTATACATGATATTAACACATTTCTGTTTTTTAGCAAAACTTTTCTTGCTATGGCTGTCTGCATTTTCTATTCTCTTTACTTCAAATGTTGCCAATTACCTCTTTTAAAGACAGTACCTTTCCCATAAACTGAACTTTCATATATTTTCCCACATCTGGCAAAATTACAATGTCATCATCAGTTCTTAAAATTGCCAATTTTTCTCCCAAAATTTTAATTGTCATTGAAAATTTTTTCTTAGTTTCCTTTACTACTACTTCTATGTACAGATAGAGTATCTACATCTTCATCTACATCTACATGGTTACTCTGCAATTCACATTTAACTGCTTGGCAGAGGGTTCATCGAACCACAATCATACTATCTCCCTACCATTCCACTCCCGAACAGCGCGTGGGAAAAACGAACACCTAAACCTTTCTGCTCGAGCTCTGATTACTCTTATTTTATTTTGATGATCATTCCTACCTATGTAGGTTGGGCTCAACAAAATATTTTCACATTCGGAAGAGAAAGTTGGTGACTGAAATTTCGTAAATAGATCTCGCCGCGCCGAAAAATGTCTTTGCTTTAATGACTTCCATCCCAACTCGCGTATCATATCTACCACACTCTCTCCCCTATTAAGTGATAATACAAAATGAGCTGCCCTTTTTTGCACCCTTTCGATTTCCTCCGTCAATCCCACCTGGTAAGGTTCCCACACCGCACAGCAATATTCTAACAGAGGATGAACGAGTGTAGTGTAAGCTGTCTCTTTAGTGGACTTATTGCATCTTCTAAGTGTCCTGCCAATGAAACACAACCTTTGGCTTGACTTCCCCACAATATTATCTATGTGGTCTTTCCAACTGAAGTTGTTCGTAATTTTTACATCGAGTTACTTAGTTGAATTGACAGCCTTGTGAATTGTACTATTTATCGAGTAATCAAATTCCAACAGATTTCTTTTGGAACTCATGTGGATAATCTCACACGTTTCGTTATTTAGCATCAACTGCCACCTGCCACACCATACAGCAATCTTTTCTAAATCACTTTGCAACTGATACTGGTCTTCGGATGACCTTACTAGATGGTAAATTACAGCATCATCTGCGAACAACCTAAGAGAACTGCTCAGATTGTCACCCAGGTCATTTATATAGATCAGGAACAGCAGAGGTCCCAGGACGCTTCCCTGGGGAACACCTGATATCACTTCAGTTTTACTTGATTTGCAATCTATTACTACGAACTGCGACCTTCCTGACAGCAAATCACAAATCCAGTCGCACAACTGAGACGATACCCCATAGGCCCGCAGCTTGATTAGAAGTCGCTTGTGAGGAACGGTGTCAAAAGCTTTCTGGAAATCTAGAAATACGGGATCAACTTGAGATCCCTTGTCGATATCGGCCATTACTTCGTGCGAATAAAGAGCTAGCTGCGTTGCACAAGAACCATATTTTCTGAAACCATGCTGATTACGTATCAATACATGGTTCCCTTTGAGGTGATTCATAATGTTTGAATATAGTATATGCTCCAAAACCCTACTGCAAACCAGCATCAATGACATAGGTCTGTAGTTTGATGGATTACTCCTAACACCCTTCTTAAAAACTGGTGCGACCTGCGCAATTTTCCAATCTGTCGGTGAGTGAGCAGTTGTATATGATTGCAAATTAGGGAGCTATTGTGTCAGCATAATCTGAAAGGAACCTAATCGGTATACAATCTGGACCTGAAGACTTGCCCGTATCAAGCGATTTTAGTTGCTTCGCAACCCCTAAGATTTCTACTTCTAAGAAATTCATGCTAGCAGCTGTTCGTGTTTCAAATTCTGGAATATTCCATCCGTCTTCCCTGGTGAAGGAATTTCGGAAAACGGCGTTCAATAGCTCCGCTTTAGCGGCACAGTCATCGGTAACAGTACCATCGGCACTGCGCAGCGAAGGTATTGACTGCATCTTGCCACTTGTGTACTTTACATACGACCAGAATTTCTTCGGATTTTCTACCAAATTTTGAGACAATGTTTCATTGTGGAACCTATTAAAGGCATCTCTCATTGAAGTACGTGCCAAATTTCGCGCGTCTGTAAATTTTAGCCAATCTTCGGGATTTCGCGTCCTTCTGAACTTCACATGCTTTTTCCGTTGCCTCTGTAACAGTGTTCGGACCTGTTTTGTGTACCATGGGGGATCAGTTCCATCATCTCTTACCAATTTATGAGGTATGAATCTCTCAATTGCTGTTGCTACTATATCTTTGAATTTGAGCCACATCTCGTCTACATTTGTATAGTCAGTTCGGAAGGAATGGAGATTGTCTCTTAGGAAGGCTTCTAGTGACACTTTATCCGCTTTTTTAAATAAAATTATTTTGCGTTTGTTTCTGGTGGATTTGGAAGAAACGGTATTGAGCCTAGCTACAACGACCTTGTGATCACTAATCCCTGTATCAGTCATGATGCTCTCTATTAGCTCTGGATTGTTTGTGGCTAAGAGGTCAAGTGTGTTTTTGCAACCATTTACAATTCGCGTGGGTTCGTGCACTAACTACTCGAAATAATTTTTGGAGAAAGCATTTAGGACAACCTCGGAAGATGTTTTCTGCCTACCACCGGTTTTGAACAAGTATTTTTGACAATATATCAAGGGAAGGTTGAAGTCTCCACCAACTATAACCGTATGAGTGGGGTATTTATTTGTTACGAGACTCAAATTTTCTCTGAACTGTTCAGCGAGTATATCATTGGAGTCTGGGGGTCGGTAGAAGGAGCCAATTATTAATTTAGTTTGGCTCTTAAGTATAACCTCCACCCATACCAATTTGCACAGAGTATCTACTTCGACTTCACTACAAGGTAACCCACTACTGACAGACACAAACACTCCACCACCAATTCTGCCTAATCTATCTTTCCTGAACACCGTCTGAGACTTCGTAAAAATTTTTGCAGAACTTATCTCAGGCTTTAGCCAGCTTTCTGTACCTATAACGATTTCAGCTTCTGTGCTTTCTATTAGCGCTTGAAGCTCAGGGACTTTCCCAGCACAACTACAACAATTTACAACTACAATTCCGACTGTTCCTTGATCCAAGCACGTCCTGTATTTGCCATGCACCCTTTGAGATTGCAGCCCACCCTGTACTTTCCTGAGGCCTTCTAACCTAAAAAAACCCCCAGTCCACGCCACACAGCCTCCACTGCCCGTGTAGCCGCCAGCTGAGTATAGTGAACTCCTGACCTATTCAGCGGAACCCGAAACCCCACCACCATATGGCGCAAGTCAAGGAATCTGCAGCCAACACGGTCGCAAAACCGTCTGAGCCTCTGATTCAGACTCTCCACCCGGCTCTGCACCAAAGGTCCGCAGTCGGTTCTGTCAACGATGCTGCAGATGGTGAGCTCTGCCTTCATCTCGTAAGCAAGACCGGCAGCCTTCACCAAATCAGATAACCGCTGGAATCCAGGGAGAATTTCCTCCGATCCAAAGCGACACACATCATTAGTGCCGACATGTGCACCACCTGCAGCTGGTTGCACCCTGTGCTCCTCATGGCATCAGGAATGACTCCACCCGGAATGCACACGGAGTGCACACTGGATTTCTTCCCCTCCTTAGCTGCCACATCCCTAAGGGGCCCCATTACGCGCCTAACATTGGAGCTCCCAACTACCAATAAGCCCACCCTCTACGGTTGCCCGGACCTTGAAGGCTGAGAATCATCCTCTGAAACAGTGCAAGCAGCTGCATCTGGCTCAGCCAGAGACAGTACCTGAAACCTATTTGTCAGACACACCGGGGAGACTTTCTGATCAGCCTCCGGGGACGTCTTTTGCTGCCTGCCACGCCTTGGAACGACCTCCCAATCAACCACAGGCGAGGGCTCAGCCCCACTGTGGGCAGCAACTGGAGCAACCACAGCAGAAGACCGATCTGGGGATAGACGGGACAAGGTTGACATCCCCGTGATACCCAAGTCCGGCTCCCCACAGTGGTGCCCATCGGCAACAGCCTCAAGCTGCGCGACCAAAGTCAGCACCGCCTGCAATGTGAGCGAAGGGATGCCAACTCAGCCCTCATCCGAACACAGCAATCGCAGTCCCTGTCCATTCTAATCGATGTTGAACAACAGTTACTGAAACACGAGTCCGTGCCTAGATAATGCAAGGGAAACACGCAAGGAATGTATGAACTAACCTGTACAAATCCCTAACGACTGCACTACAATCTACCTGAATTTACGATTACAGTAACTGAAACTCGAAATTACACCTCGTATACGAAACTATGTAACAAATAAGTGAGCTAGGAGTATACGTCTCACTCACCGCTCAGATAATGCCTCTTTCATATCCTTAGGTGCATTTGAGCTGCTGTCTTGTTTCTATATATTATTGTTGTAGTCTTCAGTCTGACGATTGGTTTGATAGATTTCTACATGCTAGTTTATCCTGTGCAAGCTTCTTCATCTCCAGATAACTACCACAATTTACACTCCTTTGAATCTTGTTATGTTGTATTCAAGGCCTTTGTCTATGCTTCTAGCCATCACCCTCATCCCCCCCCCCCCCCAACACACGCGCACACACACACACACACACACACACACACACACACACACACTGTCTTTCATTTCCTAGCTGAGAATTTCTTTATGCCTCAGGGTGTGATCAATCGATCCCCTTTTGCGTTAAGTTGTGCCACTAATTTCTTTTTTCTCCAGTTAGATTCAGTATGTCATCATTTGTTCTTCAATCTACCCACCTAATTTTTCAGCATTTGTCAATAGCACCACATTATTATTCTCTTCATTTCTGCGTAAGACTACATTCCATACAAATACCTTCAGAAAACACTTCTTAATATTTAAATTTATACACAGTCCAGTCACATTAATGTGCCCCCCCACATGTGTTTGACATCAGTGTGCAATAACCACCCACAGATGGCGTTTAGCAGCTCTAACAGTGGAGGAAATATAACGTGTGTTGGGTGATGTGGTAAATGGTGCAGATGTTGCTGTAATATGGAAACAGAGATTTATTTGCATGCAAAACAGCATTTGCTTTCCGGTAAAGGATGGAAGCGGGGCAACTGTAGTGCACCACAAACCATAGATGTAAAGGGTGAATGACATCTGTGGAGATGTGCATGGGCTAATCACTCAGGTGAACCATCTACCAACAGTGTCTCCTCAATGACCGTTCAGCAAACATCACTATGTATTGGCCTCTGCAGCAGGCCTTTGGTTCATGCACCCATGCTGACTGCTGTTCATAAGCATCATAGACTGGAATTTGCATGCCAGTACTGCAACTGAATGTCCCCTGAATGCCAGTAGAGGGCCTTTTCAGATGAATCATGTTTTTATGTTCCATTGGTGTTGTACATCTGGAAGCGAACAGCCTGTATCAATCGTCAGAAGGACCCAGGCAGAAGAAGGGAGTGTTATGATCTTGGGAATGTTTGCATGGCATTTCCTGGGTGATCTCATCATTGTAAATAGCACAGTGGATCAACACAAATATGCATCTATCCTTACAGACCACGTTCACTCCTACTTACAGTTTTTTTTTCCCCTCGGCGCAATGGCATCTACCAGCAGGACAATGGAACATGTCACACAGCATGCAGTGTACATACATGGTTCAAAGAACACCGGAATGAATTTACCGCACTGGCCCAGATTTAAACACAATTGAGAATCTGTGGGACCATCTCAGAACCTTGTGCAGCTGGCCATGGCACTGGAGTCGGCATGTCTTCCGTTCCCTGTCAGTATCTTCCAGAACCTCACTGACTCTCTTCCTGCACGCCTCACAGCAGTTCGTGCAGCAAAAGTTGGTTGTTCAGGCTTTTGACAGATGGTCACATTAATGTGACTGGATATTGTATTCAGTATTAACACTTTCTTTTCTTTTCATTCTTGTTTGCTTTCAGTCTTTCTTCTCATTGTCATTCCATATCTTATCTCTACATCAATAATTATCAGTTATTTTGCTGCCCAAATTACAAAAAGCGTCTACTACTTCTAGTGTCTCATTTACTGATTACTTCCTCTGTCATTGTCTGATTTAATTTGACTACATCCCATTACTTCTTACTTTTGTTAATGTTCATCTTAAAAGCAGTCTGTTCAACTGCATTCTGTTCAATTGTTCTTCCAAATCCTCTGCCATATCTGGTAGAATTACGATGACAACAGCAACACTCAAAGTTTTTATTTTATTTATTTATTTGTTCCTGCACTTTTAACTACCTTTCCAAATTTGTCCCTGGTTTCCTTCACAGGTTACTGACTGTACAGATAGACTAATGCTGGGGATAGGCAACTGCTTTGTCTCACTCCCTTCTCAGCTACTGCCTTCTCTTCATGTCTAGTTTATGTACAAGTTTTATAGAACTTTTTATTCACTGTATTTTACTGCTGCAATTTTCAGAATTACAAAGAGTGCATTCCAGCAAACATTGTCAAATGCTTCCTGTAAGTCTACAAATGCTATAAATGTAGTTTTGTCTTTCTTTAACCTACCTTCTAAGATAGGTCACAGAGTCAGTATTGCCTTGCATATTCCTACATTTCTCAGGAATGCATACTGATCTTCCCTAAGGTCAGCTTCAAGCAGTTTTCCCATAAATAATTCATGTCAGCATTTTGCAACCATGACTTATTAATCTGATAGTTCAGTAATACTCACACATGTCAGCAGCTGATTTCTTTGTGATCAGAACTATTACATTCTTGTTGAAGTCTCATATATCTTGCACATCAAGTGGTATAATTTTGTCATGGGTAACTCACCCAAGGATACCAGCAGTTCTGAGGAAATGTTGTCTGCTCCAGTGGTCTTATTTCAGCTTAGGTCTTACAGTGCTCTGTCAAATTTTTCTCACTGTATCATATCTCCCATCTCGTCTTCATCTGCATTCTCTCAATTTTTTATAATAATGCTTTCGAGTTCATTTACCTTGTATAGCCCTTCTATATATCCCTTCCAGCTTTCTTTTCTTTGCTTAGTACTGGCTTTCCATCTAAGCTCTCGATATTCACACAACTGCTTCTCTTTGCTCCAAAGGCCTCTTTAATTTTCCTACAGGCAGTATCTCTCCATCAGTTATGCATGGTTCTATACACTTGTGTTTGTCCTCTAGCCATGCCTTCTTAACTATTTTGCACTTTCTGTCAATCTCATTTTTTTAGACACCTGAATTCTCTTTCATCTGCTTCATTTTTATACTTTCTCCTCTCATTGGCTGTATTCAGTATCTCCTGTGGTACCCACCAATTTCTAGTAGATCTTGTCTCTTTACCTATTTGATCCTGCCTTCAGTATTTCATCTCTCAAAGCCACCAATTCATCTTCTACTGCATTCCTTTTCCCTGTTTCAGTCATTGTCTAATGCTCCCCTGAAACTCTAAACAACCTCCAGTTCTTTCAACTTTACATTTCATAACCAATAAAATTTGTGGTCAGAGTCTACATCTCCCCCTGGTGACATCCTACAGTTTAACATCTGGATCCAAAATCTCTGTCTCAGCATTATGTAATAGATCTGAAGACTTCCAGTGTCTCCAGGACTCTTCCAGGTATACAGTCTTCTTTCATGATTCTGAAACCAAATGTTAGCTACAATTAAATTATGCTCTTTGCAAAATTCTAACAGACAGATTTCTCCTTCATTCATTTCCTCCTGTCCATGTTCTTCTGCTATTTTTCCTTCTCTTCCTTTTACTATTATTGAATTCCAGTCCCCTGTCATAAAGAAGTTTTCCTTTCCCTTAATTATTTGAATATTTCCTTTTATCTCATCATACATTATTTGAATCTAGCTAGGTGGCATATGAACTTCTGCTAATAGTGGCGAGTGTTGGCTACCTGTCTGTCTTGGCTCTGATAATGCATCCAATATTCTGTTTGTAGTACATGACCCACATCCTACTTTTTATTCATTATTAGACCTACTCTTGCATTACCCCTATTTGATTTTGTGTTTATAACAATGTATTCACCTGACCAGAAATCCTGTTCATCCTACTACTGAACTACACCATTTCCCACTATCTGCTTTCGTTTTTAGATTTTCTCTGCTACCTACCCACTTACAGGATGTAACATTCCATGCTTTGTTCTGTAGAATACCGTTTTAAGTTTTTCCTGATGTCATCCTCCTGAGTAGTCCCCACCTGGACATCCAAATGGGGACCTATTTTACTTCCACATTATTTTACACAAGACGATTCCATCATCATAAAACCACACCATAGAGCTGCATGCCCTTGGGAGAAGTAACGGCTGTAGTTTTCCTCTTGCTTTCAGCCATTCACACAACCACCACAGCAAGGCCATGTTGGCTGGTGTTATGAGGCCAGATCAGTTGATCATCAATACTGTTACCCCTGCAACTACCAAAAAGGCTGCTGCCCCTCGTCAGGAGCTATTATGTGTGTATGGCTTCTCCTCAGATACCCCTCCATTGTGGTTGCACCTACGGTACAGCTATCACTGAGGCAAGCAAGCCATCTTACCCCAGCAATGTCCATGGTTCATCAGGGTCATCATTGATAAAATAATGCTATTTCTAATATTTGCAATGTGACATCCCGCACATCCACCTTCTCTACATGCTCCCCAAAATCCACAAACCCAACAATCCTGTCTGCCCCATTGTGGCTACGAACCCACCTACCCATCTTTCCCTGCCCCTCTCCTTTTTTTTGCTCAATTTTCCCCACCTTCCTGCCCCACAGCCTCCTGACACTGTGCCAGTTGGCATTCTAATCCCTGCACACTCCACCAGACAGTGCTCCTTTCTCTCTCCCCCCCCCCCCCCCCCCCTCACCCCTCCACCGATACATGGCAGGTATTCCTTTATCTTCCCCAGCCCTTCAAGATTGCTGTTTCCATTCCATGTGATACTAGCATTCTGGTTCAAGCTGCTGGTGTTGGCAGTCATGTGTGCATGAGGTGTGCTTATTTGTGTGAATAAATGGTGTGTGTTTCTTTTTCTGATGAAGGCTGTGGCCAAAGTTTGGGTGTAAATGTCTTTTAATTGCACCTGTCTGAAACTTTACATGTCATCTTTACAGTAAGTAGCAATCTATCTTTTCCTACATTGTTGCTATTCCAACCTGGAGTTTTTGTTGTTTTATTTCTAACATCTGACAACTTCTTCCAATAAGCAATCAACCATTTGAAGAATGATTCATCTAGATGCTATAAAGTAAGCAATGGCCTTGGATTTATTGAAGAAAATCCCAAAGGAAAATCTTGAAAACTACTGTCTCTCACCTCCCAATACTTACAAGCCTTTATTGAAAGACATTTTAATACTAAAATTTAAAATTTCATGCAGAACTTTAATGTCATCACAGTAATTCAGTTTCAGTTCCAGAAAGGCGAAAGTGTGGTCAGTCAAAGATTTTGTAAAACATATTTATGTTTAGACAAGTCCCAAAAGGATACAGGAATCTTGTGTAACCTCTTAATGGCATTTCTTTGTGTAAACCACTCACTATCGCTTTGGAAATTAGAAATATACAGAATCATACATGTTTATCTAACATTGTTCAGACAGTATTGCACGGAAGCAAAACGAAAAAATCTGTCACTGTTGCACTAAGGTGCCAAGTATGTAAACATAAAAATTTTCAATCATGTTCCCACTGAGTTTAAAAACTTAAGGAATAGTGACTCTCTTTACAGAAACCACGCCATCACTCTCGAATCATTCATTCAATGCTGGTGGGAAATTTGTGGAAGAGAGCTTGCCAAAGAAAAGACAGGACAAGTATTTTAAGTAAATCAGGTTATTTTCAATCAGCCATTGTGTAGTGTGGATATTATTATTGTATACATACTGGTGAACTGATTGCCCAGTCATATAACAACATCTGTGCTTACCAAACTGCTCTCAACATGTCACTACTGAAGAATGAAAAGGGTAATTTGTGAAATATTAACATAAAGATTTTATTTAGATCATTCAGGCACTATGTGGTCTTCTTCTTCATTTTTTTGTGCCATCCCATTGGATTGGGGTCCATATTTTGGGTCAATGCACACCATTTTTTACGGTCTACTGCTTCCTGTGATTTACGCTTCTTGATCTTAGATCTACATTTATGTTGTCTAACCACCATAATTTAGACCTTCCATGTTGTCTCTGGCCTTCTGCAGTGAGATGATAGGCTGAGCTGATGACCGAGGTGGGGCTACTCCATTGTTGTATTGTCGATGTGATTGACCAGGCAAATGCCTAATGATCTTCTGAGTATCCACTTTTGCATGACACAGTGTGTTAAGTGCTCAGCGCTTCTGACTATGGCCCAGCTCTTGGTTCCAGCAAAAGTGTCGGACAGTCCTGCAAGCATCACACCAAGCAGCTGGTGCTTTTGTACATAATTTTTATTTTATCACTTAACTGATTGCCTAGTTGTATGACACCAAATATGTGAAGAGTAAAGATAATAACCATTTATTGTTATTTGCAAACCTGTAGCATCTGTTGAGTATTAAACTGTAATGGAGTACACGAGATCTGGTCAAAAAATTCCGGAACATTCACAATTTCACACCAAAAGTGTGTTGTAGCGAAATGCAGTTGGCATCCCTACAGACACCTGTGTTTAATGTGTAATTGACGGAAGTTTCATTGTAATATGTCTGGAAGTTATTGTTCAGTGCTGTATTGAGAAGAACGTTGTGTCGCACAGTTTGCAAATTTTGAGATGGCGAGTTATAGGAGCAACATGTCTGCATTAAATTTTGTGTGCAACTCAATAAAAATTTACAGACACACATCAAATGATGCAGGAAACTTATGATGGTGAGTGCTTAAGCCATACTTGGTGTTACGAGTGGTTCACAAGGTTTAAAAGTGGCCAGACAGAAGTTAAAGATGACCCTTGTTCAGGACGCCCTTTGAAGTCTACTGACAACACTTATGTCAGGAATGTCATTGAAACTGTGTGCCAGTCGAAGAATGACTGTCCGAGAGATTGCAGAAGAATGTAACATTTCAATTTGATAGCGCTGTGAAATCCTGACACAGCATCTTGGAATGCATCACTTTGCCACCAAGTTCATTCCACAGTTCATGAGTGAAGACCACAAAGGCCTTCACCTAGCAATCTTTGAAGAGCTGTTGGATTACACAAATGAGAACAAGATGTTCCTTACGAGAATCATAACTGGTGATGAGACGTGGGTCTATGGTAATGACATTGAAACCAAGGTTCAATCTTCACAATGGATCAGAAAAGGTTCTCCAAGACCAAAAAAAGCTTGTCAGATCAGGTCAAATGTCAAAGCCAAGCTGATAGTTTCTTTGACTTTGAAGGATTAGTTCAGCGTGAATTTGTGCCACAGAAACAAACTGCTAATCGATGGTACTATCGGGATGTGTTATGATGCCTGTGAGAAAATGTGAGAAGGGAATGGCTTAAAATGTGGTGAGAAAATTCACGGCTCTTGCATCACGATAACACATCAGCACATTCATCCCTATTGGTGCTGAAAGGATGAAGACTTGCAATGACAGACGAGATAAAAGAAGAGTCACAATTGGCACTTCCCCCTACTCCAGTAAGAGGCATACCAAAGACTGCTTTGGGAAGTGGAAACGGCATTGGAAGTGGTATATCAGTTGTGGAGGAGAGTATTTCGAAGAAGACCATGCACAATAAGTAAAACATAAGCACAGAAAAATATTGTGGACAAAATTCCTGAATTTTTTGACCTCGTAGACATAAATATATGTACGGTAATCATAAAATTGATGTGTCTCATAAACATATTATAGTCAATGGTGCACATTGCCCTGTGAGTTATCATATGTTATTTTTGGTTTTACTGGGTTGTAGGATGTAATGCTAATTCGCCTCCTCATGGATATAATTCCACAATGCACACTACATGAAATAGCACTACCAGTCCATCTGAGATTTTCTGGCAACATAGCATAGAAACAGTAAAAAAAATAGGCTCTTCTGAGAGCCCACCAATCAGAAATATTAGACCATCATTCTAATTTTGCCACATAAACGTAGAAATGATAGGCAGAGCTAAAAACTAAAAGTGATTGCTTCTACAACAAGATTGATTACCTCAGAAATCTAATAAACCCCCTCAGAGAATGAACATTGGTTCAGCAGATCACAATACATTCCTGGATACTAGTACAACTACACATATTGAATATCTACTTACAACAACAATGACCATGTGCATCTGGTCATCTGCAATTCAGGTAACAACATATGTAAAAATACATATATCATCATCTTGAATGTTGGCAAGGCACTGGCAACAACATGGGCAGATATATAGCTTCGAGTACAACAAGTGCTGCTGTTTACAATGGAGACTTCAGCAGTTACCACATGCAACAGAAAGATAACACCCCAAGCTGCACAACTAGGCTACCAAATATGAGTTACTACTTGTACTTAATCCCAAGAATGGGAACAATGGAATAACAATCTGTTTAATTGATGTACTTGAAGAATGGCATATGTATATAGTTTTAACATTTTTATATTTATGTGCAGCAAATTCTTTAATCATATGGTTATAATAGAGGGAAACATTCCACGTAGGAAATATATATCTAAAAACAAAGATGATGTGACTTACCAAATGAAAGTGCTGGCAGGTCGACAGACACACAAACAAACACAAACATACACACAAAATCCAAGCTTTCGCAACAAACTGTTGCCTCATCAGGAAAGAGGGAAGGAGAGGGAAAGACGAAAGGATGTGGGTTTTAAGGGAGAGGGTAAGGAGTCATTCCAATCCCGGGAGCGGAAAGACTTACCTTAGGGGGAAAAAAAGGACGGGTATACACTCGCACACACACACACACACACACACACACACACACACACACACACACATATCCATCCATATGTGTGTGTGTGTGTGTGTGTGTGTGTGTGTGTGTGTGTGTGTGTGTGTGCGCGCGAGTGTATACCCGTCCTTTTTTCCCCCTAAGGTAAGTCTTTCCGCTCCCGGGATTGGAATGACTCCTTACCCTCTCCCTTAAAACCCACATCCTTTCGTCTTTCCCTCTCCTTCCCTCTTTCCTGATGAGGCAACAGTTTGTTGCGAAAGCTTGAATTTTGTGTGTATGTTTGTGTGTCTGTCGACCTGCCAGCACTTTCATTTGGTAAGTCACATCATCTTTGTTTTTAGATATAAATTCTTTAATCAGTTTTAAGAAACTAGTCAATTTATGGTGTATGAGAGGGAGAGCGGACAGTCTTTTAAGACATGCATACATCTTCAATAACAACCTTCCATGGAATGAATATGAAAGTAAAATTTAATTTGCCATTAATACTACAGAGGTATTATACCACATTAGACAGTAATTTACAATTCAAATTCCAGGCACAAATTTTATCCCAGCTGCAGTGCTCTCATATATAGCAGTCAACATATAGACTGATTATTATCAAAAACATGAAAATGACTGCAGCAGCACACGATTGTGGAGTAGGAGTTGCAAGTTAAATATATTGAAAGGCAACGTAGTGCAGTTGCTGAAAAGTCATCAGCTTGCTGCAGTGCCTCTTTCACTGCTGTAATGTTTCTCCCAGGAAAAAAAAAACTAACATATCTTCTGGTTAATATTTGTGCCTATAGAGTATTTTTAAGGTGAAAATAGCAAATAAGGCACCTCAAGAGTTCCATACTTCTGCCTACTATATTTCCTCTTACATCGCAAATGGGGAGGGGGGTAGACTGAAAAGTATCAGTACAGAATTTTTGCCAACTACCCTCATATGATTCTTACGTATTTTAAAGATCTTTCTCCCATTTTTAGATCATTGTCTTACCCCATCTTCCTACCCTCCCCCCAGTGGTCACAATCCTCTTCACAGTAATATGTTTCATGCTTCCCTGAATTGTTTTCCTCCCTTTGTTACAGCAACTGTTTCTTATGAAAGGAATACTGAGGAATTAGTTTTCTTTTCAAAGATATAGTGAGGGAGATGATTTAGGACATCAGGATGAAAATTTCATTATAAAAGACAAAGGTTTTTTAATGTCAACGTATTTATTTCTTTTAACTGTAAATACCACAAACCTGCTAAGCTCTTCGTTATAAAAATACAATAAAATGCAAGAAGTAAACAAGCAGGAAGTAGTGTTATTTCTGTATCTATAGCCGTAGCCCACAGCAAAAGGACCACAAAAATATTAATTACACACAAGAAGTTTATGAGATTATAAGGTACAACAGAATATCTTTAACAAAAAAAATAAACATTCCACAAATACACAAGAGGTGAATTCAGAGTGGACTGGACACTTTTGTTCATTCTGCGGGAGGAACACAGAACCTGTGAGCTGGAGAGCTTACTCACAGGATTGCCGAGTTCCTCACCACATAACTACAGAATTCCTCCCTTACGTTCAGAGTGTTCCACTCCTCTGGACATAACACAGGAATTCATGTACACAGAACAAAATCTTTTCCACAGAGCCACCTCTTCACATAAAATTTGCAAATACAAACAAAACAAAAGGAAATACAAGCTTCACAGCTATCCCCTGATATACAGAAAGCGATTCTCATTTATAAAAAAGTATCATCCTTCAAATACCAAATATTACAATAGGTGCACGTCTTTTTTTGCGTCTTCATATTCATTAAGAATATCATCCTTTATGTACAATAACAATTACAGAATTATTTTACAATATATAATCAATCGCTGAATTTACTTTCGACATTAAGTAACAATTGCTACCAGGAACAAAGTTCTGTAAAAAAATAATTTTATAAGCACATGGAAAGAAGCTTATCAGATCAACATGAAGATAAATGATCTATTTATAAACTAACAGGAAATATCATTGTAACATAAATGCAAGTTGGAAATGAATCATTGCATAATGATCCGTAACGTATCTTGGCATCTGCTTTGCAGAGAAACAGCAGTATACTAATAAAGTCTTTTAGCGACAGATTAAGTACCTTGATGACCCTTATATCAAACTGACTTTTCTGTCATAAAGTCAATCTCATCAAGAAAAATCTGGGAGTATTAACATGGAAGAAAGCAGTACAATATTCAAGCTAGAGTTACTATTCAGTCTATTTTCCTTTGAGAAAATTTATACATTCTCTTGATAAAAATAGAAGTTCTATGTTTATAATTAAATTGGCTTCCAAAGATTTTTTCAGGTGTTACAGTTCTTGCTCAGTAAGACAAAACATCTCCACAAGAGACTCCTAAAGGTCACAAACCTTCAATTTTGTACCTGAAGATACACAAACATATTTTACAATCTGGCATCTGTAACAGATTACCAGCAGCCCTAACTTATCAGCTGTACAATCGGAACCGATATCCATGGAAGTACTTAGTATTAATACAATTTTATTAAGAAAGATTCTTTTCTTAATTTATACAGGTGGTGGCCCATTAGGATAGCGGAGCATTGGCTCCAGGCCACGTGCAAATGTATTGCTCAGGTTGCAAGCATAGTCTTCTTCACCTGTTGGAACCAGAGATGCAACTCCTAATAACAGTAGCATCAGTGCCTGGATGGGCAATGATGCACGTATGACACGGCCGAGAAACCGGTATCCACGTGTAAGTACACTTGTGTCCATGTCCGTGTCACTGTAAAGTGTAAAAATAAAGTGTTAGTTTATTTCATACCTGTGCCACTGAAATATTTTGTTGTGTGAAAACTGAAGGGGTAAAACATACACACTGATATGAAACTTCCTGGCAGATTAAAACTGTGTACTGGACCAAGACTCGAACTCGGGACCTCCGCCTTTCACGGGCAAGTGCTCTACCAACTGAGCTACCCAAGCACGACTCACACCCCATCCTCACAGCTTTACTTCTGCCAGTACTTTGTCTCCTACCTTCCAAACTTACAGAAGCTCTCCTGCGAATTATGCAGAACTAGCGCTCCTGAAAGAAAGGATATTGCGGAGACATGGCTTAGCCACAGCCTGGGAGATGTTCCCATACCAACTGACACTCAATGGCAGTAAAAAGGGTGTACTTCTAAATCAATAGCATTTAAACAACAATATAAAAATAATAAAACAACTGATCTGTCCAAGCCTATTTTTGCTACATAACAAGAGACCTTCACTCTTATGAAAAGCAAATATGAAATTTTATTTCAACATTCAAGTATTTTGCACTAATGGGATCCTACCCCTTTTACAGCAATGCTCCCAGTCACCATTCCTTGCCATCTCCAGTTTTAATCTCAGGACATATCTCAAAGTAATTGCTTGCGCTATATCTTCAATGATGCCATTGTATTAGAGTTGGAAAGAACAAATGGAATAGTGTGTTATCTGAATGCACATTCAGGATGCAGACCCCCAAGGAATAAGAAAGGAGAATTATGCATGCTGTATAAACAAATTAAGAGAGTTTTTATTTGGTATTATGTCAAAGATATGCAGAGGAACTCAGAGCTGTCCCAACATTTACTTAAATATAAATATCCAAGGGGGGGAAAACACACACACACACACACACACACACACACACACACACACACACACAAATGTGAAGACATCAGTAATTTGACTATTTATAGTGTTATGCTATATTTGATCTGCACTGCACTGAAGATGTGTTTTAATCTGTACACAATATTCTACACAACATTGTTGTCATTTCATAAACATTTCATCAATGAATTAGATACTTATGGTTCTGTAAAGGATACTGGCATCTTTTTCTTCAGTCTTCAGTTAAAATATAAATTTCCAAACAGTTTTAACCATGACAGATATAAATATTTAAAAATTACAAAATACAGTCTCTTAGTTCAGATGACATCCATTCTTTGAAAAATACCTTTATCATAACAATAAAAAACATTACACAATGTAATTGACGAAAAGCAGAATAATTTCCTTTCACCACCATCACTCTTAGACATATTGATCAAAATTACCGCAATTTGAATATTTCCACACATACATTAAGCTATACACTGTGAAAGCAGCAGCACCATGAAGGGGACATGAAAATTATGTGAAACATAGAAGATATTTAAAGCAGAGTGTAGCATGAATATGAGTATAATTGGTACATGGCACCCTCCAAATGTTCATGTCAGAGACACATATTTCATCCACGCAAATGGTGCCACATGATTAAGTTAAAAGACATCTGACAAGAACAATTTCTCTCTTTCACACAGTCAAATTCCAGACTGAAACTAACATGTTGTCATTATAGAGATGTGAGTGTGTATGCATGAGAGATAGATCGGTGATAAGTCGATGGCATGTAATTTCAATGGTAGATGACTACATGTTATGCCACTGTGTGTGGCAGCGGTCTGCTGCAACTTTGTGGACATATCCTTTAATGTCAAGCTGACGGAGTGTGTGTGTGTGAGTGTGTGTGTGTGTGCGTGTGTGTGTGTGTGTGTGTGTGTGTGCTAGACCGGGGCCTAGAAATGACGGAGAGGCTTCGTCCTGCCATAGCCCTCTCAGTGGTTCACAACCCCATAACAGACCACAGAAGTCCACCCACCCACACCAAACCCAGGGTTATTGTGCAGTTCGGCCCCCAACGGACATCCCACCCCTGAGAATGTCTCATAACAGACGAGTGTAACCCCATATGTTTGCGTGGTGGAGTAATCAATGTGTACGCATATGTGAAGACAGTGTTTCTGTGTTACCTTGGCTACCATACATCACAGGTATTCACAGCTCATCCCTCTCTTACTAAATGAACCATCTCCTGATGACTCAGGTCGTGTCCTGTTAACCCTTCTGACATTTGGGCAACTTTTGCCACACATCTTCTCTTTGTTATCCCTCTATACATCTAGTCTTCAGCATTTTTCTGTAACAGCTTAGAGATTCTGTGCTCTTGTTATCTACACTGTTTATTCTCCACATTTCACTTCGAAATAAGGCTACACTCCAGAAAAATACACTGGAAATGATTTCCTTAAATTTATATCCAATGTTAAAATATTTCTGTTCTTCAGAAAAGCTTTTCTTGCTATTGACATTCTGTATTTTTCTTTTCTCTTCCTTCTGCTACAGTCAGTTATCTCTTTTCAAAACACCATCCATTCCATAAACTGACCTTTCAAGTCCTTTTCCACATCTGGCAGAATTACAATGTCATCCCTGGTTCTTAAAACTGTTAATTCTTCTCCCATAATTTTAATTCTCATTCCAAATTTCTCCATAGTTTCATTTACAGCTAGCTTTATGCACACATGGAACAACATGGGGGTTAAGCTACAACTACTGCGTCCCTCACTTCCTTAGATTCATTTGAAGTGCAGTCTTGTTGCTGTATGCTGTTGTTGAGGTCTTCAGTCTGAGGATGACTTTGATACACCTCTCCATGCTAGTTTATCCTCAACAAGCCTCTTCATCTCTGCATGACTACAACAACCTACATCCCTTTGTATCTATTTAGTGTATTCAAGTCTTGATCTCCCTCTATTATTTCTACCAATCACATTCCATCCATTACCTAACTGGCAATTCCTTGATGCCTCAGGATGTGTCCTATCAATTAATCCCTTCTTTTAGACATTTTGTGCCACAATCCCCCACCCACCCAATTTGATTCAGTACATCGTCATTTGTTATTCAATTTACTCATCTAATCTTAAACATTCATCTACAGCATCACATTTCAAAAGCTTCTATTCTCTTCTTGTCTGAACTGCCTATTGGTCACACCCCATTTCCTTACAAGGCTACACTCCAGACAAGAAAGATCAGAACACTTAAATTTATATTAGATGTCAACAGATTTCTCCTTTTTCAAAAATGCTTTTATTGCTATTTCCAGTCTGCATTTTACGAGGCGTGTTTTTTTTAAGTAAGGTCTGTTTGAACACAAGTACACAATGAAAGGTTATTTCAAAAAAGTACATTTATTTTCAGAAAGTACATACTTCACTCCATTTTTCGACATAGTTGCCAAGTTCGTTCAAACACGTATCATACCAATCAACCAATTTTAAAATACCCTCTTCATAACTGCCGTTTTCAAGTCATCGGTATCATTGTAACGGTTGCCAATGAGGTGTTGTGTGAGGTGGAGGAACAGATGGTAATTGCTCTGCGCAAGATCAGGACTGTAGGGTGGGTGATCTAAAACTTACCAGCCAAAAAACTGTCCAATTAATCGCGGGTCTGACCTTCAGTATGAGGAAGGACAATTCCCTTTGTCAGCATGCTATATCTTTTGTTTTCAATCGCTCTGCGTAATATGCCAAACCCATGTTTCATCTACAGTTACGATCTGACTCAAGAAGCCGTCACTTTCTTCGTGATAACTAGTCAAGAACTTCATCGCACACTCAAATCTTTGGTTTTTGTGGACCTCTGTTAGGATTTTTGGGACCCAATGGGAACACAGTTTCCTAAACTTTAGGTGTTCAGAAACAATGTTGTAAAGCACTGATCTCGACACATCAGAAAATTCGTTTGAGAGACCCGTTATTATGAAACGCCTGTTTTCACGAATCCTCACTTCAGCTGAAGCCACCAAATAGTCTGTAATCAAAGAAGGGTGACCTCATCATGGATTTTGTACAGTCATCTTTGAATTCTCATACACACTTACACACTTTGCTTTCACTCATAACAGTATCACCACACACTTTGCAAATCTGTTGATGAATTTCTGCAGGAGACAAGTTCCTTGCTGACAAAAACCATATCAATGAGCGAACCTCACACGGGGCGGGTGAGTTGATAGTCTTAGACATTTTGAAAGCATAGAACAGAACCGTACAGGTTAGCTACAGAGCTGAAACTGAGCACAGTTGTTCCTGAGGCATGCAGGTACATGATTAATGCGCTCGTAGCAGTATGCGCGTGAACTACTAGTGTCTACAACAAAACAGACCTTACTTAAAAAAACGTCTCGTATACTCGCACTACTTTGTCTATCATAAGCTATTTTGCTGCTAACATAGCAAAACTCCTGATATAATTCAAATACATTTCATTGCCCTTGTTTTACTTAGGTTAATCTCCATTTTAAAATTTCTTTTCAAGACACTATTTATTCTGTTATACTACTTTTGCAAGTCATTTATCACATCTGACAGAAACCACAATGTCATCATCAAAGTTCAAAGTTTTACTTTCTTCTCTCTGAACTTTAATTCCAAATCCCCCCCACAGTTTGCTGACTGTACGGCCTGATAACAATGGGGACAGCCTACAACCCCATCACATTCACTTAATATACATACTGAATGACATTGGGGTATGCTGCAACTCTGTCCCACTACCTTCTCAACTACAGCTGATCTCCCATATCTTTCTACTCTTATAATTGCAGTCTGGTTTCTGTATAAGTTGAAAATAACCTTCCATTTCCTGTATTTTATCCCTGCTACTGTCAAAATTTCAAAGAGGGTATTCCAGTCAACATGGTAAATAGGTTTTTCTAAAGCTAGAAATGCTATGCCTTTCTATGACCTATTTTCCAGGATAAGCCATAAGGTCAGTATTGCCATGTGTATTCATACATTTCTCTGGGACCCAAACTGAACTTCCTTGAGGTTGGCTCCTACCGGTTTTCCTATTCTTCTGTAAGTAATTTGTGTCAATATTTTGCGACCATGATATATTTAACATTCTTTCATCTCTGATACATCTCTAAGATGAGACACACTTTTGTCCTCAGGCACACCTTTGGGCTACGACATACTGCAAGTCTCAATACGACTCCAGTAATACATTAAATGATGGCTTGCCTCCGATGGACGGGTGAATTCTTTCTCAGGTCAGGATAAAATAATGACTACTATCTCCAACAGGACAATAGAAGTGGATTCAGTTGAGGTGACTTAGTGGTTGTATGTCTGAGAGAGAAGTGCAGAAACACAAAACTAGTAAAATCTATGTGGTGTCACATGTGTCCATGCACACATATCAATCAGTTTCAGATCAGTATTTGGCTCTTCCTGTTTGTGTTTACTGACATTTGTTTTAAGATATTCAGTAATCTGGCCATCAACAATCACCACAGCATAAGATTACACATACTACATCTTTTCAAACTTTTCTCATAATTGTCATAACATATTTGCTGGGCTATCCAAACAAAGGATAAAATTATGCAAGGTAACACATTTCCTCATTTTCACACATATGTCCGATGTATCAACTATTTTTCCTTAACAAAACTGGTATTTGCTATATGGTGGTTACCTTCAAACATGAAGAGATACTTTCTTATGCGTATCTGGATGTTAACATTCTCAGAGTAAACTAAAATAATATAACAGCTTTTGTTATGCTAAGGTGCAGTGCAGTACAAGGGACACGACATGCTGGCTATTTGTCACCTACCTTCCTTGTTGCTGGTCACCATGCAATGAGACATCAGCTTGGCTGCTGGATGTCTGGTTCACAAGCTGTAGAAAAACAATAAAAAGTGCAGAACCAAATCAACTGTGCAAACACTAGATACATTACTTTTTAAACTGTGAAAATTTTTCTGATATATGTTTTCTAGAATACTGTGCTTTGCAAGTGAATAATATGCTTGATCTATGAGCTCTGTAAATATCTACCCTTTAAATAAGCCAATATTTTAAAGTAATTTTCTTCAGTCGAAAGAGCATACCTAAATTTCATTAAAGTATGTGACGTGTATTGTATAAAATAAGTTGCCCATGCACTCCACAAAACTATACACAATACGAGTAACAAGAATGGTACAGAAATCCATCAAAGTTCATAGTAGGAACTCATATGTAAGACAGAAAAAAGAAAGAGATGAAGGTGGGGGGATAGTTGTAGAGGAGGGGAGAGAATCAATGTAACTCATAAATGCCTTGTTATGTTGGAGTAAGAGTACTATTAAATGTGTGGCTCCGAAATATGAAACTGTTATCAGTTATTAAGGAGTTTTAAGAATCTAGTATCTGTACCAGTCTATCATGTTAAGCTACTATATTTAATGTCACAGTTTTTGCATAAGAGACGTATAAACTGTGAAATGCATTGTAAAATTATTTATTTAGCATCGCCATTTTTACCACATATGCTGTCACTGTGCAAGTACACTACTTTCCGAACAGTCTCCCTAGCTTTCTTTCATGTTCCCTCTGTAAAATTGACAGTTAACTGCTAATGGTTTTGTAGACCATTATTATATTACGTTGCAATTTATATTCACCGGCTAGTAATAATAAGCCAGGGACATTTGTTTCCACAAATCACTCTGAAAACACTCTGATAAACAGATACAGTTCACTGTTTAATAAACAAGGATAGCCACAAAAAATTCAAATACTATTCAGATTAATTTAACTCAACATTACAACACTTTTGCATAAAAATTTCTCTATTTACTTGCCATAACAAGGTAGGTTATTTAGTCCGTGACAACGATGGTGGGGGCAATCATTGAAAGTGTGTTATTTTTATTCAAATTTGATGTGACAAGTAAACCGAGAACTTTTTATGCAAGAACTATATTGTGAAAAGTTTTACAGACTTTACAACACTTTTGATTACGAGAAAATGAAGTGTACTTGCACAGCTTATATTAAATAAGTGTAATACTAGCCAACCATTAATTGTGTAAATATTATGGACCACAAATCAGCCACTATTATTGCCATTTTTAGTGCTGTTTAAAAGAAGTGAAAAATCATAGTAATGGTAACAATATTAATTAGAACAAAAGATTAGTAAGAGAGAGGCAAAATTAACTTTTGTCCAAATGGTAATGAAGTGAAATGATGCATATACTTTTTTTTTTTTTACTCCTCACCAAAAAGAGAAAAAGAAGAAACTCACCTCCAAAGGCAAACTGGCCAATGATGTAGCAGCAGTGGCTGAAGGCACTGGTGTACCCATCTCAGATGGCTCACGCCCTAATACAGCACCTAATTTAAGCACATAGACGCCTGTGAGGCGTCTCAGTGATTGCAGGCGTAACCTCAGATCTGTAAGCCTGGCCCATGTATTGCTGCCAGTGTTCACGCCACCCTCTTCCTCTGGCTGACGCAAAAGCTGGTCAGCCGCCTCTTGAAGCGACATTACTCGTGGTTCACAGCGCTCAAGATCACTGCGCAGTTCCTGCAATAAGACATACAGTAGTCAAATGAAACTGCCACGTCTCTTTTGGTGTTGCAGACCAAATAATATAAACAAAGGAAACACTCTTTAAACTTCTGAAAAACAATTTTAAAATGGAAACAAAATTGAAATAATTGTAAAAATTTACAAAAAGTGTTCAGTGCTTATGGCCAGGAAAAAAAAACTTTGAGAATTATATTGAAAAAACAGAGTGAGGGACAGAAAAAGAAAAGGATGTGACTTATTAGAAGTTTTTATTTGAAGTCATAATGCAAATGGGGATGCCAGAGGAACAGAAAATGAATTCATTATATCAATAAAATTATATAGGTTACTTTGCTCAAAAATGAGACACTGGTCTTGACAGATGCAAATATTATTTGGCAGTGTACTCTACAGGTACAATCATAGTTTACAACTCCCCATCACATACTCGATATTTTATATTCAGTTTTCCTATTTCATATTTCATTAAGCTTATTGATTTCATTCATTGAATGGTTGCCATGCTTTGTGGCCTATTAGAAATAAGTATATAATACACAATTTTGATTCTAATGTGTAACATATTTTATGAGTATTAGATTATAGCTTTGACATTCAAGAAGCTGGTCACCACCTGGAATTAAAAGTCAATGAACTGTAAAATGTCAGCTACACTAATTCCATTTTGCCCATTCCAATTAGCAAAAATATAAATGAACAATGAAAATAACCCACCCTAAATTTGTTGTATTTAGCTTCTATCACAGCTGCATCATCAGCCAAGTCTACAGGCTCAGTCTGCCTGATGATATTTTCAGTTTTTTCAAGCCACTCTACAAGTTCTTCAATGATATGATGAAATTCGGAATTCTGAAACAGAGTGATAATACAAAAAATTAAATTACACTGTTAATTACATTCATGGAAGCCATGTCATCTATTTTTCATCAAAATATATATACATTCTCGATATGGCAGTTGCTCAAGAAAGTAACAATTTCAAATGAACATTAAATAGGCACAAAGGGCTATTAAAAAAAATCAGGCCTATGGTTATATTTGAAAGCGAACAGGTACTCCCTCCTCTTACCAGGGTGGTTAGGAATTAAGATCCTCTCAATGCCAAGGCATTAGAAAGTGAACACTTGCTTGGATAAGACAAAGAAAATGAATTACTTAATTTTCGAAGGAACCACCCCATAATTCAGCTCGATTGGTTTAGGGAAAATTCAGAAACCCTAACACTGGATGAATAGATGGGGATCTAAATTCCTAAATGTGAGTCCAGAGCCTTAACCATTGTACCATGTCACTCAACACCTTATACCCAGGTTGTCCAATTCAAAATGTTTAACATGGCCACTACATGCTTTTATTTGTAAGTTAGTACTGGCTTCTGCAATACTCAAAACGGAGGGAACTAATAATATATGTAGCTTCTATGAACAATTTTGATAACAATATAACAGAAAAATACACTCTACTAACCTCCATCAAAGCGACCTGCAGCTGAGCTTGCCATCTTGCAGCTGCTCGACACACAGCGTCCCAACGACTGTTTGTTGTTGCTAACCGTGCTCGCAGTTGTTCTGCATGTTCTATATCTTCTGTATGGTCTGCAAGATGGCTGCCCACTATGTTGAGTGAAACAACAATGCTCTTGTGGCTGTCCAGATCCATTAGAAATTCCTAAAAAGATATAACTGTCCAGTTACAAACTATCCTTTTATATCATTCACTTAAAAGAACTACCATTAAAAATGTTTTAACAGAACACTGACACAATACACAGACTAATTTAACCAGCATATGCAACCAGTGATATCTCACCCTATGGTCCTGTATTGTATCTTCCAGTTTCTCAATGTTATTGGGAGGAGAACTCTGAGCACTCTGTGTTGCTTCAGCATACTGCAGCCACTGTTCTAATCGCCATAAGTCATTATCCAATTGCTGCCAGTTACGTCGTGAGCAGAGTGGACATGTCAGTCTTGTACTCTCGCTGTCAAAAGAAATAATTATTCATGATTATTGGTCAGAAAAAGGTAAAATTAATTTACAAACAATCTCAAAAATGAGAATTAACATTTAAACACTAATATAATTATTTATTTCTTTTACCAAAGAAACCACTTTGTACAGAAAAAAATTTAATTAATAAGCTTTAATACTATCTTCCTACATTATTTACACCAGCTCAGTTTTCACTGCTGTTTTGTCACATACTGTGTTTATCATTTAACTGTGTTTATTATTTACATAGGGTAGTGTAGCACTGACATTCTACCTCAATATACATATTCCGAAAGCCACACCATATGGCACATGATGGAGGGTACCTCGTACTACTACTAATTATTTCCTTTCCTGTTCCACTTGAAAACAGAGTGAAGGGAAAACTACTATCTGTGTATGTCCGTACAAGCCCTAACAGCTCTTATTTTATGTTCAATGTCCTTAGATGAAATGGACATTGGTGGCAGCAGAATCATTCTGCAGTCAGCTTCAAATACCAGTTCCCTATACTTTCTCAACACTGTTTCATGAAAAGAACATAACCTTCCCTCCAGGGATTCCCATTTCAGTTCACAAAGCATATCCATAATACTTGCATGCTGCTTCAACTTACTAGTAGAACATCAAGCAGCATGCCTGTGAATTGCTTCAATGTCTTCCTTCAATACGGCCTGGCTGGGTCCCAAAAACTTGAGCTTTATACATGGGCTTTTTTTTATAGAACTTCTCTGAATACACCAGAGTCAACTATTCACCTTCTATACAATCGTCCTTGCATGCTCATTCCATTTCACATGCCTTTGCAACATGATGGGATAATCAACCTGACTGTGCCAAGCAGCACACTAGTAATACTGTATTCAAACATTACAAGATTGTTTTTTCTAACCATTTTTATTAACTTACATTCCTCTACATTTTGGGTAAACTGTTGTTCATCACACCAACTACAAATTTTGTCTAAGCCATCTTGTATCCTCCCACAGTCACTCACTCAACGATGACACTTCCCATACACTACAGCGTCATCGGCAAGCTATCACAGATTGCTGCTAACTCTGTCCATTACATCTTTTGTTTACAAACAGAATAAGAGTGGTCCTATCACATTCTCCTGTGGCACTCCTGACTAAACCTCCATCTCCCATGTATATTTAAAATGCCACTGAAAACAAAGTACTTGGCAATGAATAAGGGTGTTGCATATACAGCCCCCCAGGCCATCAATGTCACCACATAGAAATGAATATGTTGTTCTTGAAGGTTCATGCCTTACAATATAACATGAAAGTTGCAAGAGGAATTTACATGCAAGAGGCAGAACCATTGGTACATAGATGATACGTAACCAGCATTCAGCAGACAGAACACAAATAGAAAGAAATAATCTGTCACACGGAGTTACACGGCATAAGAACAGGACTGCTGTATTATAAACACTAATAAGGATATGCAAAGGAGGTGGAGGTATTAAAAAGAGCATTAATGATGTTCAAAAAATAACTGAAATTTGTGTGTTTTTGGAAAGAATTTTATGTATTCACCAACGTCAACGTCACATCCTTGAAAGTAGTACCTGTCAGACATTGTCCACTTGTAACAGCATTTTTCCCACATCTGGAACTCTTATCTATGAGACAGTTTTTAACTATACAGAGAACATGCTGTTAATTTCACCTATCCTTGTATAACAACATCCGTTTAAGCTTTACTTTATTTTCGGAAAAATAAAAAAGTCACATGGGGCACATCATGTGAATATACAGGCTCAGGCATCATTACAGAATTGTTTTTGATCAAAAATACATGAACAATCCTTGAAGCATAAGCAGGTGCATTATCTTGGCGCAAAAGCAATGAATTGTTTTTCCATAAATCTGCTCATTTTCCTTCGGACTGTTTCAAGCAGACGGCATTGAACTTTTAAGCAGAACTTCATATCAATCATCAACCTTGTGTGAAGAACTCATGGTGCACTAAGTACTTAAAATAGAACACAGCCAGCATAACTTTCATAGTGAACTGCAACTATCGAGCTTCCTTCGGTCTAGACAGTTCAGAATTCCATTGAACTGAGCCTTAGTTTCAAAATCAGCACCACTTCTTATGGTATATTTCAGTAGTTCTGCATTGTTGTTGATTTTGTCTAGTGGCATCAGAGCAACTTGCATTTGACACTGATTTTATCAAAATTCAATAACAATTTTGTAACACGTTTTGCTGTCATACATTTCATACTCAAAATATCTGAAAAATTTCATGGCATGGGCTATCTGATATCCCATGATCTGTCAGCAACTTCTCTCATTGGGATCTAATGACTGTTCATAATTGTTTCTTTCAATCTTTCTGCAATTTCATTGGCTAACAATGTGTTGCAGTGTTCATATGCTCATCATCTTCAGTGCCTTCTTTGAAACATTTATATCACTTGTAAATCTAAGCCCTTGTTTTACTCATTGCAGACTCACCACAAGCAATATTTAACAGTTCTCACACTTTGCTGCTCTTTATTCTGTTTTTGCACTAAAATGTAATACAAATACTCTGATCCATTTTTTTTCTTTTTTCAAATAAATAATCACCAATACTATTTTTTAGATAGTTGACAACAGACTAAATATTGGCTACGGTTACCACTGTACTGATACTTTTCAGACAGGTCTTATAACAAATGAAAAACTAGTGGAAATCAGGATAGCACAAGACAGGATACTACATAATTCTCGCAACAGTCATCCAAACATTTGCTACATAATTTTGAATAGCTTGCTTATTTTTATTATTGCCAGTGAGGTTTGCATATATATATTTGATAGTACATAGAAACAATCTGTAGCCCCACTGCAGTGAAATTGATAATATGTCTGAAGATCATTCAGCAGACAAGCTTACATCAGCATTGTAAGTCAGAACATTTCGTTCTCAGCTGCAGAACCCCCCCCCCCCCCCCTTTTCCAGGTATAAAAAGGGCTACGGCATACATGTGCATAGGCTGTCCAAGAGTCTCAAGTCAATTGTAGCCGTCTTCTTACAAACAAAAAACTGTTTTAGACAAATCATTTTATTGTTCCTCAAACTATTCACCTGCAAAATTTATTCGCTTCTACATGTGTTCAAATCAATTCTGGAAACATTTATTCTACTCTGACGTTGATAGCTCAAAAACCTGGTTTTGAAAGGATCCAGCATTAGCTACTTCAAATGAAGAAATCATTATCCATGCATTTTTTCTTTGCATAAGAGAACAAAGAAAAGGTCATGTGATTTAATCAGGTCAACATGAGCAACTAAACATTAATTAGTTGTTTTTCTGTATCATGTGGTCAATTGATTTATGTGCTATGTGATAGCTGGTAATACCAAGATTAAGAATTGTGTGAAATTTTCAGTTCTAAACAGACAGTGCCCATCAAGCACACAAATACCAAACTAAAAACTGTATCCAAACATTTATCTGACTACAAACAAATTAAATGTGGTATACCCCAAGGATCAGTAATGGGACCCCTTCTATTCCTTCTGTACATTAATGATGTTGATGCACATAAAACATCATATTTGCAGATGACACCACAATTCAACTAAACAGAGA
Source organism: Schistocerca americana (assembly GCF_021461395.2). Lineage (NCBI taxonomy): Eukaryota > Metazoa > Arthropoda > Insecta > Orthoptera > Acrididae > Schistocerca > Schistocerca americana. The sequence continues at coordinate 22,998,750 of NC_060124.1, forward strand.
CAGCAATGAACAGTTACAGCAGTCAATAAAACAAAACAACTTAGCAACTGAATGCAGAATAATCAGCTTATAATAAACAGTAAAGAAACCATTGCACTTAAAATTCCACAATGCTAACAAGGACATGTCTATCCCACCCATCTCTATCAATGACGAACTAGTTGGTAACAGTACTGAAACCAAATTCTTAGGACACTGGCTGCAGAGCAACCTAAAATGAAATAAGAATATTGAATATCTCAACGCAGAACTGAGCAAAACAGTTACCTTCTTTGCTCACACAAATCATGCTCTCGTGAGAAAACAGTAATGAGTGCATTATCATGCCTACTTTCATTCTCGTCTTATATATGAGATCACTTTCTGGGGATACTCTACAAAGCTAATAGCAATTTTAAACTACAAAAAAGAGCCATTAGAATCCTGTTTGAGTGGAAGCCTAGAGACTCTTGTAAATCTCTGTTTAAGAAATCTGGTATTCCTCCATTACCATGTGTATACATTATGGAAACCTTTTTACTCCTTGAAATAAATGTATTATGTAAGGACTGCAGACTCCAAAATAACTGTGATATACATGATCACCTTATGACACAAAACAGAAATTTAAATGTAACCCATTTTAACAAACTTCCTGAAAACATAAAAGCTATTACTGAGGTCAATACCTTTGGAAAATATCTTAAGTTATATTTACAGTATCACTGCTTTTACTCGATTGAAGAATATTTAAATTTATGAAGTGTGTTATATAAATACTTATGTGTAACATGTATTATTGTAACCTTAAATAAGTGTGCCTAGAAAGAACTTTCAGCTGTATACGTATAACATCACTTAAGTTGTTTTGGGAGTTCCAAAATGTGCTTTTTCCAGTTTAAATTCTCATCAATATGGACAACAAAGAATTTTGAAGTTTCTAGCCGATATATTATTTCCCCACCATTAAGCAAATTATCACTGGAGCATATCATTAAGCACTGACTATTCTTCAGTCCTGTAAAGCAATAATGGTGACATATCTAGTTTTTCCAAGATAAACAAATGATCATTTTCATGAAGATACTTCATGAATGAATCATTTCTGTTGATTCTAGTTCATTTCTGACAATCCATGCCATTGACTGCTGATCAGTTTTGTCTCCTGTTGTATTGTAGTACACGTATTTTACATTTCCTGTGTTAAATTTTTAGAATATTTCCTTGCAACTGGTGTGAGCCTGTTTCTGAGATTAAGTCAAATTGTGCAGAATCCATAGAGAGCATAACTTTATCACAGTTAGAAGTTCATACAGAACTGATTGTCGTGCATTTTTCGACATGACTAAGGGTGTCCCATCATACAGCAAGCCAATGTCAGCCAGTCCTCTGCAATCATTTTGTGCAGAGCTTTGATGTGACCTGAAACATCTACTGATTTTGGTCAGCCTACACTACATTTAATGCAGATGGGAGCATGACCATAATAAATGTCTGCAAACTAGTTGCAAAGTCTTTTCTGAAGGTGGTTGACCACTGTAAGTTGAATGAAGCAATTGGAGGATCATAACAAAACCATGTAGCAAAATTTTTAATGTGAAATTTCAATTTTTTAGAACGCTATTTCTTAAAAATTCACTGTAAGCGAATTACTTAGAAAATTTCTGAGCTACTGTTGTTTTAATAGCAACAAATGTCAATATCTTAAAACAATAGTAATTTCACATTTAAATAGTGGCATCTAAGGGTTGTTTGCAAAAATTTAAAAGGTGGCCCTCACAATACCTTGGCCACAAACAACTAATGGATGGACGACTATCTACAAAATTTGTCCATCACAATTCCCAACATCAGTAAATTGTCAATACAAACAGTAACGTATCCGTGATGACAAGAATTAGCTTTCTGTGGTCCCTAACTTTTAATATGGCTTCATAATCTATAGTAGTGAATGCATGAAATTTCCTAATGTCACGACAATTAATTTTGGAAGTCGCAAATAAAATGTACATTATGCAGTTTTTAGTACAATGCTTAGCATAGATAATACATTAGACATACTTATCCAGGTATTCTATAGTTAGTAAGGAGGTCCACTTAACTGTTCACAGATAAAATAGTAAGCCTCAGCAAAGGTAGACCTGCGAAAAGACAACAACCATAAACTAGAAAGTAAGAAAGACCAAGTCCCGTTTACACTGAGCAATGCAGCAGCAAACATGCAAATACAAAAACAATTTAATGCACTACACAGTCTCTATAGAATGGTATACAGGTAAAGAAGAAGAAAAAACATTGCAGCACACCAGGTTTTACCAACAACACTAGATCAGATTTTGGGGCGCCAACATATGCAAGCACTCTTTTTTTATAAAAAAAAAATAAAAAGCACCGAAAAATAGTTCTGCACTAACAACAGGAATGGGAAAGAAGGATTTGATTAGAAGCAGACAATATAATGAATTTATGATTGGCACAGCATGGTCTTTTAAAGCATAAATCATCAAGAAGTTGGGCAGCTTTGTGAATTGCGAATGATAATGCATGCTTGTGACTGTGCAGTTATTAAAGAGGCAGAACTATATTCCAGATGACATTCAAGTGGGATGTAGAGAAAACGAGGTTCATCAAATAAATATGATGAAACACAGTTTACAGAATTTATTTTCTTGTCTGAATTAAGTGCAACTGGGCACTTCCTGGGAAGTTCTAGTTATATTTTGGTAGTGAAAACATATTGCTTATGTAAAAAGTTATTTAAATCTAAATATCCTGTTTTGTTCTTTAAACATTTTTTATATCTAAACAGCCACAGAAAGGCTTCTAATGCAAGGCAACTCTCAGATATAATTCACTGCCTTCTCTACTTTTGATTAATCTCACGAGCATCGCAAGATTAATTACAGCAAAATAAGAAACACAAGCAGTTATCATCTGGGAGGTCCCTATGAACAATGTACCTCTTTATTAGGCCTCATCCTACTAGAAGTGGTAAGTCTTTCTTTTACCACAGAAGCAGCTACATGGGATAATTAAAGTGAGAATTCAGTGTAATGAAGGTTGAAAACTATGGTCAACTGAGAGTTCTTTACACTGAAACCTCTACTGTCAGTAAAAAATTTCTAGGGCCAATCAGGTACCAAACACTTGACTTTTTGATCACTCTCTTGGCGCTTGGAAATTTATGAAAATAAACCACATCAGTTTAAGACATGACAAGTAAAGAAACATTATTCTTATGAAACTGTGAATCTGGTAGGTGGGACCTGCTTCTGTGTACACCAGCTTTACCCATATGGTTTTATAGGGGGCATTAAATAACTATTTCCCTAAAAGAAGAAACAGGTAAATTATTTATTGAGAACAATCTTCCAGAAATCTTCAAATATGATGGAGTAATCTTCAACGAATCAAATGTCCCTCTTTGCCATCCATAAATGATTAAGCATAAGCAGACATTATTTAAATAAAATTAAGGAGAAAAACCTTTAGTCCATTACGTCATTGATTCTCCAAATGCTACACGAAAGAAACTGCATGTCAAAAGCTATTAAAATACTATATCCAATTATGGAAAGAAACATATGCCTCACACCTAGAATAACTACATTAAAATTTCGCAAAGAAATATCAGCATAAAATTTCCATTAAAATCGGGTCTGTACCTTTAAAAACAATGGACCACAGGGAAAAGATGCTGTAGAGTATCAGTTTCACACTGACCGTAATAGACACAATCACAGTTTTACATGAATGTGTCACTACAAAAGTTTGCCATATACCAGGAAGAAACAATTGTTAATGCATGGCTTTGAAGGCAAGCACTTAATATTTCACTGTTCAAACCCCCCCCCCCCCCCCCCCTTCCTGCTCAATCCCATGCATTTTCAGCATGAAGGAACCTCTTTTCAAAAAGCTATAATTTATGTCACCTCTCATTTGTTCAATGTCTATGGTGAGCTGATTAGCATACAGCAGGGGGGGGGGGGGGGGGGGGGGGGAGGAGGAGTGAGTGGGAGGATGATACCTTTAGAATGTTTCATTTGTTTGTTGTTCCAACTTCACTGATGAATCCAAGTTAGACGCTGCCTATCATATGTCAAACAATGTTATCATACAATGCCGACATGTGCAGTATATGCTCACGACCAGTACTTAGTAACAGAATGTAACTGCAAAATAGTGTCATAAATAGCATATGGACTAACCTTTGTTTCAGATTACTTACAAGTTCACTTTGAACACTCATTTAATTCACACGCTGAAAGAACAAGAATCTTCCAATAATGTACTCAGAAAGAGAACATTTTGCAGCTAAAACCATTCTTTATGGAACATATGCAGGAAATGTGCCTTGTCTCAATATCACTACAATTCTGCCAACAACTGATAATTCAACAGTATTGTCAATACTATCAGTAAAAGGAGTATAGTAGTAGTAGTAGTAGTAGTAGTAGAAGGAAGCCAAGACAGGGTAGTGACAGCAGTAGCAATATCAACAGCGGTAGCAATGTAAGCATCAGCACCAACAGCAAGTAAGAAGAAAGCTACACACAGACTAAACTAACAAAGTAGGCAACTTTAAGTAAGTAGTCAGTCCTTCACCTCAGAGTTAGTTCTGCAGTTTTTTGTGGATTATAGACGCATCTTCCCCCTTCTCAGGTATACAAACAAAAGCTTATATTTGAGTACATTAACTTCTCTCTTATAGACAGTATTTTGAACTGGAGATTATCTGATCTCTTCCCAATATTTAGTTACACTGTGTGCCTAACCATTAACACAAGTACAAATGAAAAATATATCACCTAAACTGAAACCTACACACAGTGATTTGAACATAATATTCAAAAATTTCCTTTGGTTAAGTCCACAAAAGTTTTACATATTAGATCAAAATTTATATATGCATCAAAAAGTTACAAACTTTCTATCAAAATTTAATTAACTTTGCTTTCAATTTTTGCACGAGTACACCTGAAGGAGGAGGAGGAAGAGAAGAAGTGAGATAAGGGATATTGCAGCTTCATTACTTTTCATGTACTCACAAAAAACAAGGTAGGAAGATTAAACAGTAGAATAAGGATTATGTAACAAATGAAAACTTCCGTTAATTGAACTGTGACAGGGGATGATAAATACCTGAGCTCCTTCTCCTGCTGCTCTCGTGCCTGTATATTTGCTACCATGCGGTCAAAGCGCTCACCAAGCACTCTAACACGGTCTGCAGCAGCTCGATTCTCAGGAAGTAACGAGCTGAGATGCCTGACTAGCTCAATACTTGACCTTGCTGCAGCCAAAGCTTTTGATATTTCTGAAGAACGTGGAGTTATTTTTGTACGGCTTGCTACATCTTCTAGTTGGTCTAGGTTTGCTGAGCATTCTCTCATTGCTGATTCTAGCTCATAGCGATATGCATCGTCTGATGTCAACTTAAGTGTGTCCACTTGAACAGCAGAATCTTGCTCGAACCGCAAAGTTTCAACTTGAATTGCAGAGTCCACAACCTGTCAAAAATGAAACATTTGAAAATATTTTAAGTTTAGTGGAAAAGTGTTGCTTGCACATACTTTGAAAGATTTTCTCTAAATTATTTGTAAAGTCTGATCACTAAAATTTCACAAACTCTAGTAGTTCATTATTGTTGACAGTGTTGCTATTCCCCACATTCAACTGCCAAAAACAATACAAAATCCACAATGTATAAAATGACTACTGCAAATATACAGAATTAATGTATGAGCTCTTGCAACTAGCAAATTAATAGGGATTTAAAACTGTAAATATTTTTTTTATTTCTATATCGTAAGGATAGTTATGGCACAATGTAAAGAATTTAAGAGTGAAGGAGATGAGCCACAAAATAGCAGAAGCATTGTGTCATCAACAGGCATAAGGAATGATAAATACCTGAGCTCCTTCTCTTGTGCGAGCACATGCGCGAGCGGTATATGTGTGGAGCAGTACATGTGTGGAGCAGTACACGCTCTCTCTCTCTCTCTCTCTCTCTCTCTCTCTCTCTCTGGTGTGTGTGTGTGTGTGTGTGTGTGTGTGTGTGTGGCAGGGTCCCTCTTTTTTCCCCCCTCTCAATGACTCAATGCTTTTTTTATTATTTAAAAGTTTGTCATAATGAAGCAACTGCCCAATTATTATGAGTTTGGGAGCAGGGGGGGCTATTGGCAGGGGCGGGGGGGAGGGGGTGGGGGTGGGGGGGTTGGAGACTGCTATGATAAGCCCAAAAATTTAAATTAACTGAAACACATCTGGGCAAAAACACATACTTTAAATTTAATATTTGAAATTGAAACATTACAATGTGTAAATATTTTCTGCAATTGCTTAACAAAATAATGACAGTCCCGATTTTTTAAATTTTTTTGATTGCCAATGGTGTTTTTCTGTATGGCAATGATGTGGAGTGCGTCAACAGATTTAGAAACATAATGCAGTAAAGTGTGAATATATGCTGATCATTTACATGCTTTTCTTTTACATTAACTGTAATCTAATTTTAAATTTAATAACTGAAAACCTACTCAGGACTTCATCTATGGAGTGGGAGTAGCTGTCAAGCAGATATGATTTCAGTTTGTTGATAACCTTTAATTTACACGGGAATTGGTCAAACATTTCCCTGATTGCACACTGTGCTTCCTTATGTGCGAGAGTGAAGTTAAGTTGCAAGTGTTGCAGAATTTTTTTGTTGCTATGTCATATTTAGGAATGTTACTATTATTCTCAAATTGCATCTAGTTCTTAACACCAAATCTCATAAGAAAGTATATATGTTGCAAGTCTAAGAGAATACTTCACTTCAGTTGAACTGTTGATGCACGGACAAGAAAATAAAGTTAATACAGATAAAAATGTTAAAGCTTAAGTCTTGAACGCTTGAGATGAAAATATATGAAGGTTTGTAGTGCATCTTGACAAACTGAAAAGAGTAACTACAGGATATAAAAAACAAGGAAAGCCATCGTATACAAATCCAAAAGGCCACACAGTACCAAAAAGGGTTAGGTATTTCCACTTTCTTTCATGTTTACATCAACAACAAAGTTGGATTTGACTAATGGATTGTATGTTTTATTGATCTGTATTATGTCACTATCTGGTAATTATAGCCGATCCCGGAGTCCACTGCTATTACTCACAAGTCTGGCACCAATGGCAGTTTATAGATGCTGCAACTAACCAATTGTTATGCTGAACAACAAATTAAACCAATGACTATAAACACAAACCTGGGAGCTGCACTTTTCCCGTAGTTGCCAGAAGCGTTCACGAATATCTGACCACAAAAGCTGGCATTCATTCAGCATGCCACGCAATTCAGATGTTTCTTCAGGGCTACATCGTTGTAATACTCGATTACCCACTTCCTCCACTTCTTGAACCAATGGTGACAATGCTTCCAGATCAGTCTCTAGCTGTGTCAACTGTGACGAGTCCAACTGTTCTGTTAAGTGCTGTGCCTGAGAAACATTACCCATCTCAAGTAATACAACTTATCATTATTGTAGGTCTTAAACAAATATGTAAAATGGACAAGTATCCTAAGTATAACTCCTCATACATAGTAAATTACCACAAAATTATTAGGTAATTTTCAAGATTTTTGAATTGTAAAAACAAATTTAACACAATTAGAAATTGAAGTACATAATATGGTCAATAAGTATGCACTTTCCACAAGAGAATATGAACCCTCTGATTCTGACATACAAATACAGTAATGTTTATTACTGTGTAAAATGAGATTACTTAATGTCTTACTGAGCTTAGCTTCTCAATTGTTCTTTCCACTAATGGTCACATCTTGTGCACAGCACAACAATAAACACACAAAAGAAATACCGATTTGTAAACAGTACACCATCTGTATCTACCCAACTTTCTGTAGTGTGAGTGCTAGAAATTATTATAACAAAATTAGAAACACTTAAAAGTGAAATGTAATGTACTGTTTCCTGACATGGACAACTAATAAAACCAATTTCAATCACATAGGAAATTTGTATCAACTTTCTGAAGGGCAGTGAAAGTGAACAAAGTATTACCTGTGTAAGACTAATGTCAAACTGCGTGAGAGCAACAAGTGCTCTACTGTGTGCAGCAGCGAAGTCCCGGTATCGCTGCAGTTCTCTGAATAGCCTCTGTTGAGCAGCAGCTGCAGCAGGTGCTAGGTCATGCCAACGGCGAAGTACCGATCGAGCTCCAGATGTCAGCTGCCGCATATTCTCTGGTTCGAGGAGAGTACTCTCTTTGTGCAGACGGGAGTAAGACTGGTCCAGGATGCGGAGGGCTGGAGCACGTGTCTCCACCTCCTTCAGCACACCCTAATCCAAAACAGACAACAGTTAGGTACTTTTTTAATCAGCTATGCTAGTTCTAAATTGTAAAAATAGTAAATAATCTAAATGAGTTCTCCTGCAGCATATAAGTTACTCTAATTTCTACTTAAAAGTTCTAGTGGACTTCTCTACATACTCTTGATGTTTTTCACTACTTTACACTGCTCTCATTACTACAACTCACATCGATACGTGAAACAAAAGACTGGATCTCAGATTGTGACCGCAGATCCTGCCGACTGTCGAGTTCCTTCAAAACCAGCTCCTGTGCAGTGAGCCAGTCTTCTTGTTCAGTGCAGAGCTTCTGTAAGTCCTGTATCAACTGGCAGACGGCAATGATACGTCGCTTGCGTTCTGCCGACTGGCCACAGACATTCTTCCACCTGAAACAATTACAATAAAATTCTCTTTAGTTTCTGAAAAGAGTTGTATTAATTAAATATCAACACCACACTTCAATATTCTCAGCTTGCTACCTTCAGCACTTGCAATGCCTGAGTGCTAATCATTCTCTAGCTTCATACAACTTTCTGAATCTGGTATAGAATGTCAACTTCATCTGCAGAATGGATAAAGTTTAATTCTGTGTGACCTAAATATTCTTTGTTTTGAATAGTTTATCACAACATGAATGGCTGCATCCGAGTGTACTTGCAGCTCTCTTAAGAAGATTACATAAAGAACTTTCTAATAATGCAACCACAAGTGATAATACCAAGGAAATAACACAGTATGGTACTGGATGGCTTCTTTTTTATTGTTATTAATTTGCAGAGAATGGATTGCTATGAATATTTAAGACTGTTAAAAATTGTATGCCAGACCAACATTCCAATATGGACCCTGCCTTTGACAAACAGTGCACTACTCATATCAACTGCACTATTAGTGTAGGCCATAGTGGCTGATTCAAAAGTTTCAACTTGCATCTTGCCTCTTTCCACACATTTCATTGGCTGCAGGAGAATACTAAGGTATGAAGGGTATCCAGTGATAAATTACATCTTTCAGGCATGTACGAATAGCACAAGTGGTCGCCCATTAAAGACAAGAATCAAGCTTGAAATTCTGCTGTGGATTATAATTTCAACTTCACATATCTGCTCATTTAACAACCAGTAACTAAAGGTGTGTGCATATTCATAATCTATTTTATATTAGAAGAAAGAGTATGGCACATTTTGCAAGACGAATTAACTATGAGAAAATGTGTTTTCCATATGGAGGCCACATTTTGTTAACATCTGTTGAAAATCAAAGGAAAGACTGATGTCTCAGCAATCTTTGACAAATTTAAACTTAATTCAAATGATTGTGATCCCAGTTTGCTGAGACTTAGATACATTACTTTATCTATGTACAGGGCAGCAACGAAATGTTGGGTAGAAGACAGTGGGCTCAAATAAATAAAGCTAATGAAGGAAAGTTATTATCAGTGTTTCCCAAGGTGTGAAAAGGATTCTTCTTACCCTCCAGCTCCTCTAACCAATTATTTCTACATGATCATTTCTAACCAAATACTGTGCTCACATCTGAATGCTGATAATAATGACTGATTTGAAGATTTAACTGAGCATTGAATACCAAGTACGATACATATGAAATAGATACATCAAAACAATGCTGCGGACTAGTATCAAAACAGCTCTTCCCCCCCCCCCCCCCTCTCTCTCTCTGTCTCACACACACACACACACACACACACACACACACACACACAAGAAGATTTAGAAGATCATAAATGCACATATACACACATTAGGAAATTTGTGACTCCATTATTGTGAAATTGTGACCTCAGATGTTACTGCTTAAAATAGACCTCAGATGTTACTGCTTAAAATAGAAGGTGGGAAAAATAAAACTGGCACGGAAAATATTTGTAAGATTCAGTGGAATTGGCCCTTGTTAGTGATCAGAACTGCCCATCACAGAAAATACTGGAAACTGTGATTCTGACCCACCAATTGATTGTTGTCACATGTGTGTGCATGCGCATCTCCCACACGCTCTTTCCCAAGTACTTCACAGTGTTATTACATTTGAGTGAGTGAGGGGAACAGATGTGTTTAATGAGCAGTTGAAACCAACATAAAATGGTGCTCACAATATAATATTACATCTTCACTGTTTAGTATCATGTGAAGCACTATTTGTGCAAAACCTGTGCAGAACAGTTTCTGCAAAAGTTTACGACTTAAAAGTGTTTCGGCAAAATCTCCAGTGAAGTCTGCAATGCAAAACTTAGTGGCAAAACTGCACAAAGGAGGCTCTGCAGCAAATAAAAAAGGTAACTAACTGAAAAGAAAACATTATCCTTCATTCGAATAATGTTTTCTTTTCGGTTAGGAAAGCCTATAACAAAGTCCAATGAGACCTCCACACCACTTATCTGTGCATTTGGGAATTGAAGAGATTACTGTGTTGAAACATTATCAAAAAAGGACTGCAGCATCTGTATCGTTACTAATTTGCTGTTATGCACAACTTAAGGTGTCCAGATAAGCTTTCACATGGTGATTGCTGCCAGTGGTTTCTGAGCGAAGTGGAATCAGGCCTTTTGGATCACTGGTTTTCCATTTCTTCAGGTGAGTGCTGGTCCAGCTTGTCAGGATATGCAAAGTCACAGTTGCAATATCTCAAAATTGGCGTTAGTGCACAATGACTGGTGTCCAAATCACAACATAATTACTTCACTAACTGTTAATGCTGACAAATATGTCCATATTCTGTTTAATCCATACGTGGATCACCTAACAGAAAATTAACAACTTTATGGATATTTTCAGCAATGTACGGCAACAGCATATATTGCCTTGACAACCTTGTGATGTGGGCATGAAATGTTTGGTGAGGAGAGGAGACAGTGGAACCCCCTGGCTGCATTGGTCACCTGACCTCACTCCTTACGATTTTTACCCATGAGGAAAATTGAAGGGTCAGATATACTCAAATAATCCTCGCGCACTGGGAGCTACTACAGCAGAATATTGAAAACACTGTTGCAGCTATCCCTCAGGTAGAGCACACCAATTTGATAAACCTACCAAAGTGCTCCACAGACATCACTGGTGGCTATTTCCAACATCTGCTGTGATGTTCATTAAAAAGGATCAATTCCGCATCAGTTTTGTAAAAAAATTTTGGGTTCGGGCTTGGGGTACCACGCTAAGAGGGGTGCCAGAGGCTTTAATATTTCCATACAGGACACAATTAGTAGTGGTCGCTTGGGGGTACAAGCTGTCGGGGGTACCGAGGGTGCTCGAGTACAAGGTTTGTATACAGTCTCACAATTAGTAGAGAAAAATGACAAGTGCGAAAGTGGAAGTGTCAACAGGGGGTTAGGAAGACTGTCAAATGCCTTGTGTGAAGAGATGTTCTTGAACCAGCCCTATGCATAAGAGTTTCCACCAGATTATGATTGTACATGGTTATACATTCATTAAATGGCTGAGCTTCATGCTGGAGAATGAAAACTTTTGAGACAAGACTAAACTATTTTTAGACTATTAGCTAGTTATGCTTCGGCCTAATGTCAATAGCTATTATTTCACTTCATGAAATTCATAATCTATGGCAATGATGTACAAAATGGAAAATAGTCTGATGGAAAAAAAACTGCAACACCAAGAAGGCATTGAGCAACATAAACGATAGTTGGTAGGTATGTTTCTACATCTCAGAAATGATGTCTATTAAAATTTTGCACCAGGTGCATAAGAGTGGTGTTGGTGGTGCCATTATGAGGATCCAAATCAGGTTTGCTTTTAATATACACTTTAATGGTTGTGAGTGTTAGTTACCCTTCAGATTGAACATGGTGAGCTGTTAGTCAAGAATTCCTTTCAGGTGACAAAGACACCATTATCAACACTCACCAAGTTTGAACGAAGTTGTGTAATAGGGTACAAGAAGCTGGATGACCCTTCTATCTATTGCAGGTGGATTTGGCAGGAATGTAGCCACTGTACATGATTGCTGGCAGTGGTGGTCATGAGAATGTGTGGTCACCAGAAGAGTGAGCTTCCAACAGCCATGTGGCACACCCGTGAGGGAAGACTGTCTTGTTCAGTCTACTGCATCTGCAGCAATAATATAAGCACCAGTTGGCACCACAGTGACACAACAAACTGCCTCAAATCAGTTATTTTAAGGACAGCTCTGAGCCAGAAACCCTGTAGTATACATTACACTGACTCCAAACCACTGTTATTTGCGACTTCAATGGTGTCAAGTGAGTGCTCATTGGAGGGCAGGTGGGAGATCTGTTGTGTCTTCTGATGAAAGCTGATTCTGCCTCGGTGCCAGTGATGACCATGTGGTGGTCAGGAGGGACCAGTTCAGGGCCTGCAACCAACCTGTCTGCAGCCAAGGCACACTGGACCTACATGTAGATTTGTGTTCTGGGGTGCAATTTTGTATGACAGTAGAGTTATCCCACGCACCCTGATGGCAAAATTTTATGCCATTCATGAACAGCATTCCATAGGATGTTTTCCAACAGGATAATGCTAACAAACATACTGCTGTTGCAAGCCAGCATGCTCTACAGTGTCTACATGCTGCCTTGGCTTGCTCAATCATCAGATCTGTCTCCAATCGAGCACATATGGGACGTCAATGAATTTCAACTTCAGCATCAACAACAAACAGCATTAAGTGTCACTGTATCAACTGACCAAGTGCAACAGGCATGGAACTCTATTACACGAACTGACATCTGGCACCTGTACAACACAATGCATGCGCATCTGCCTGCTTGCAATCGACGTTCTCTCGGTTACACCAGTCATTAAAGTACCAGCATTTCACACTTGCAATGGCTTATCTCATGCTTACATTAACCTGTGATCTTGTAATGATAATCACTAATGTTAATTACCTAGACAAATATATTGCAGAAATTTCATTACTCTACATTAATTATTTTTTGGTGTTGCAATTTTTTTCTGACTGTGTATGTATATGATTGCACTCAGAATACTTCAAAAATTCAAGGGAGATTTCTGCAGTAATGTCTAAAATGGATATCCTTACAATCAGAATTATCTTCTGAACTAAGAGGATTGTTATTATGTGAGTTATTAACCCTAACTGGGGTATAAGACAGCAAATATTAACATAAACTACAAATGCACCTTCGTAGCATCTTTACCAGCGACAAATTCCACGTTAACGCAACGATTCATGACCTGAGTCATTTGAACATGTCAAGGATATAACAAGAACAACTGTACCTGTAGCAAATGTGGATTTCCTGTGAGCTGAAATCATTATCTTGCTGTATTTACAGATCACTAAATTTTAATACTGCATTTTCTTGAAGCTATCGAGGGACATTGAATAGTGCCGAGTTTTTGACTATTCTGCAATACACTGAGGAGCATGTCAACTCTGAGTTCATCACCCTTTCCAATTCCAGATGAGTGGTGGAACTATTAAAGACATCTAATGCAGCGGAAAATACAACCTTACAACAGCATATCACATCATGAATCTGATGTTATAGATCACCACAAATACAGGAATCAGAAAGTTACAAATGTACTGGGTAAAAGCACACTGTGGAACACCTACCAATGAAACAGCGGACAAGCTAGTCAAAGCAACCACCTATGATGGAGTGAGGGGATACATGGAATTACCAGCTACAAATCTTTTAAATGCTAATAAACCAACATCAGAGAGAATTGAATACAGAACTGCAAGAGACCTGCAAATGCAAACGTAAAGATTATGTCGAATTGAACCCAATGATGAATCCTAACTTCTGGCACGAGAAAAATCAATGCTCCCAATGACTGACAAATATTGTAAAGTAACTCACATTCAACAATGGCTGCTATGGGAAGCACTTACATCATATTTGTCTGGTTGCATCACTGCATCTGTGGTGAAAGGAAGGGTGTCAGTCACATGCATTTTGACTGCACGGACAGATATAGCACAGCCAGCCACCTCCTACAATGTCTGGTCACTATCAGATGCTGTTTGCTGATATGTGTAGCTGTACTGCTCTGCTTGAAAGACTTGACAGTATACTGCCTGTTGTATACTTTTTGTTGGAAAAGCAGGTCAACTTCCAATATGATTATACTGTAACTTTATGTTTGTTATGATCTGTAATGTATTAAATCCAATGTGTACACTGCTCCTCAATGTGTTAAATCTAAATGTATGACAATGGCTGTACCAGTCCTGATCAGACGGAGGGAAGAGTGGGGGGAGGGGAGGGGGAGAAGAAGTGTATAAATTACATTTACATTACACTAAACCAGTGTAGGATGTCTTATGAATAATTTGTTTGCAGACGTCACAAGTGCACTGTATAATTCTCAAAGATGATAAATTTGCAACACTTAAAAGTGTCAAATCTGCAACATAAATCACTGAAACTGAGTAAAACAATTTTGTGGACTACACAATCAGAATGTTTGGCTAGAACACCGAAGATACCAATAACTCTGACATTATATTATTTAAACAATCTGATCTACCAAAAAACAGGATTATCAAGCATCATTTGTTGACACACCTTCTTGGAAAATGAAATGACATCTACTAATATTGTGCTCTCCAGCTCTCATATGTGCCAGTTTCTCAAGGAACTCTGGAAGCTAGTTAGCAGACAGATCGAATAGCAGTAAAAATATTGTGATCTGTTCTTTTTAAATAATGGTTTCATAACAGCATATTTTAGTATTCCTATAACGGTACCTTGCTGCAAAAATTCATTAAAGACTCATCATTTTTTGTTTTCCAGCAAATAAATTTAAATTTTGACTGTGTAAAACAAGAAACTGTCAGTAATGCAATGATAAAAGTGAGGTAATAGCAAAGGCACTGGTGATACATACCGTTGTTCCAACATATCAGTTGCTATAGTAATAGATTCTGTATTTATTGTTGCTTTGCATGCTTCACAGTTTGTCAGAAGCAGCTCACAAAGATTAAGTACTTCTCCCACATTACTGCTTTGTTTCTCAATTGCTTTCTGTAATTCCTGAAAAATAAAGGATGATACTTTCAGCACATATGACAAGACACCTCATATTGACATAAAGTGGAACCTGAACTGAGAAAATAAAATGGTTGTACTTAAGTAAGGAAAATTGTAAATTTAAGAGATATACAGACCTCATGTTCACGGAGCTTTTGGTCAACAGTCTCCTTACTGCAGGTTTCAAATACTAATGGAGTGGCCAGCTTTGATTCAACCTGGTGAAGCCACGCACGTAGCTCAGCAAGGCGCAGTTCTAACTGAGACATGGTCTGCAAAGTAATAATGAAAATGATGGTTAATTTGTATCTGGAAGATTAAACTACTATGGTTTTTTATATATGAACATCATTTTCTTCATTATATTAATACTCTGCTGTGGATTTTGCAGACAATGGTAAAATATGAGGTTTAGCGTTTATGGTGACTATCTCATTAGCAACCAATCAATTCTGTACAACAACATAGAACAATTTACTCTGGAAATTCAAATAGTAACAACCTTGGAATATTTAAGAACAAAATGCACTGTTGTGTGTCTCAATGGCTCATTTCCATTCAAACAACAACAAGGGTGACATGTATGTTTATTACACAATTTTTCTATTAGTGATTCAGCCATTACTTATGTACCCTATGTTCTTCCTACTGGAACTTTATCTGTCTCAGTCTGTACTTTACCTTTTTTATTCCTATTCTGTGAGCTTCTTCCTTATAAGAATATAACAAACCTAGCACTTTTCACATTAATCTGTAGTAATAATATGGCACATTTAAAATTATACAATGTAACTTACACATCTGCTTGAACAAACTAAAGAGCAGAGCAAATTTTAAAACTGAAGTGTGGTATTTCAGTCAATGCCACATTGGGGGACGTGCCAGTGATGAGCATGAAATGATGATGAGGACAACACAACACCAAGTCCCTGAGCGGAGAAAATCTCCAATTTGGCTGGGAATCAAACTTGGGCCCACTGGCATGGGAGGTGAGCATGTTACCAGACAGCTAAGCAGGCAGACACTTGTCATGTAATAATAGAATTACTGATGTATTTCCTATTAAAAAAGTTTACCAAATATTTGTTTCTCTGCCAACAGTTCACAACGATCAGAAGCTTTGAATTGAATGTGCTGCTTACACTATGAAACCTGAGTTTAGTGATGATGTGAGAAACACATAGCAAAAATTCTTTAATACATTTTAGGCACTTTTCAACACACTGTTTAACACTGCTCTGCATAATTACAAACTGGTGTTCTTTTCTATTAGCAGAAAAAACGAATAATAAGGATATTGCACATCAAATGAAATATTTATACTTATTTTTCCACTTACAATGCTGGACTATGAAGCAATGGTCATTGTGGTGGTGGAGGGGGGGATGGGGGGGGGGGGGGAGAAGTAAAACTTAGTAACATGTTACTGAAAGAGAGTGTTTCACACCTGCAGTAGTTCAGCAAGTCGTGCTGCACGAGAGCGACCAAGATCCTGCAGTTCTCGCCATCGAGTCTCAACTTGTTCGACACGTTCCTTTAATTCAGGATCAGCATTTGTGTCCATCTCAGCAAGCAATTCACGCCCGGTTCGAGTCAGCCACTCTGCTTCTCGCCTCTTAAGGGCTACTTCAGCCTGCAATTCTGTCTCTAGTCTCCTTAGAACCTCTTCTGCATCTGCAGTGCTGCTGCGCTCCAAACGTGCTTCAACTTCTGATGCCCAAGTCATGAAGCGAGATTGCCTGCAATCCAATTTTCTTATGATAATGCACATTTTGAAATAAGCTGATAGAAAATTAACATTTTTATCATTACCATGAAATATAAATCCTAGTAATGTGATAGCATCATGACACCTAGAGGCTATTGGCTTCTGTGAATCTTAGAAGCAATATAGAAAAGTCACATCCCATGCAGTAAGTTTACTACATACAAGCTATACATCACTAGTCATAAGAATCATAAATCATAAATAGCCCTTGAATGCATGCAATTGTGTGTCGTCATAAGGGAATAAATACCTGGTATCAAACAACGTCCTTAATCCAATACGCTCCTCGAGTCTGTGGCAGAGCAGTGTCAGTTGGTGCTCCAGATCAGCTTGTGCTTGCCACAGCAACCATGCTCGCTGTGTTGCTGCCTTCATATCCTGTGGTGCAGCACACTCCTTCAATTGCTCCAATGTTACTCCAAGGGACTCTAAATCAGCAGTACGATCTGCTAGCTGTGTACGTAGTTCCTAGAATAGAGACAATAAGTATGCAAAACTGAAAAACTTCATCACACACACACACACACACACACACACACACACACACACACACACAAACAAACAAACAGAAGCAACATCTATCACTAAATATCCATCTTTTTCTCTCACAATTTGACAATAGGATTTAATAACAACATGACGAGCACATTATGTAAAATCCTATCCAAAGCATATATGCATCTTATGTACTTAGCAAATAGTATTAACATACATTAATTTAAAATATGTCGGTTATCTTCTTCCTTATACTGGGTGGGTAATATGTCCAATTACTTTCAAACGTATTCATCAGGTACTGAAAACTGTTTATGCCACTTTTTTTTAGCAACAAAAGCCTGTATCTCTGATGTGGGTGATAAATTACACACCTCAAAATCAGTTAGATATCATTTTCATTTATATATCTTACATTTACTTCAAAATTGCTGCTTTTGCCATGTACACTGATATTATCACTCTTTAAAGCAAAGTATTGCATTCTTTCTATTGGAGATAATGTTTCAAGATTTTTTCCAGCTGTTAGATACTTCTTACTTAAATTAACTCTTGGTATTCGTTCAAAATGAAATCTTAATTTCAATAAGTGTTTGTGTGTGTGTGTGTGTGTGTGTGTGTGTGTGTGTGTGTAAGGGGGGGCAGGCACCAGTGAACATTTGCTTACAAACGATATTGCTCTCACCTTCAGCCGTTCAAGGCGTTCAGAGACGGCATTAACTGAAACAGGAGTGTCTGCACCACTCTGTTCAATTGTGGAGCGTACTTCATTGAATGCTGTTGTCACTGCCGCAGCTTGCTGCTCAAAAGAAGCAGCTAAGTTTGAAATTCGCTCCAAAAATTCACGCCAGGTTTCAAGTGCTGCACCCAAGTTGGAAATCCTTTGAACAATAGCTGCATGTTCCATACGGATTGATGTAGCAAGTGCTTCATCACAAAATGTCAGCAAGGAAGACTGTTGTTGTTGAAGTGATTCAGCCTGCACCTCACCAGATGGAATCTTCTCAATCAATGCCTAGAACGCAACATACAAGCAACCATGAATACTTCCCACTGGGAGGCATGCTTTTTATTATAGGACATGAATAGAGTAACATCACCACTACAGCTATCCTGCCAGTACCAGAGAATAATGACTCCTAGAGTCACCACTGAAATGAGTCAATACGATTTACGATAAAATAAGTAATGATCTAAAAATAGTGTATGCAGCTCTTGAAACCAATACATTACTTTACCGAAGTATTTAGAAGTCTTTTTGAAAGCTTATTACAAATAATGGCACAATAGCGTGCATGTTTAGAAAACTCGCACACCAAGAATACCTATTTAGTGAAAGTGTGATAAGTTCATTTCTTCCATTCTCTGACTTTTTTCTAATAATATAACTCTAAGAAAAGTCTGATTACTTTTAAAAACAAGAAATTAAATTAATGGTGCATTTCTTGATATTCAGTCAAGTTTGTATTTCCTGGCTTGGTTGTCAAAATATGCAAAATGGAAATAAAAACTCAGCTGAACACTCAGAAGTAAACCATTAATCAATCACACCTTGAAAACATGAGAGTTCACAGTGAATTATATGATCATGAATTTACTCACTTGTATCCGAAGAAGAATTTTGGGCAGACAGCGTAGATGTATGTACCGAAGCTGAAGGCGTGCCCTCTCCCTCTCGGTGTCTCGTAGCCAAGCCAAGAGAACTGCCTGATCCTGTCGATAACGATCCCAGGCATCCAGGCGAGCGCGTACCTCTGCATGACGATCCATAATACGGGCCAATGTCTCATTGTGGAGATTTGTCAGTGAAGCAAACTGTTCCACTACTGACGATTCTATTAAACCACTACCCAAAAGCCCATCCGAGTCATTTTTGGACAGCAACACATTCTGCTGGTTGGTCAGTAGATTCTGATGTACCTGCATACGAGATAAGATGTTGAATTTTCACTACACTATAAAAAAATGTCAATTTAACTTCAACATCAAGATAACTGATAATATGATAAAAAAAGCTCTATGCTGAACAACGAAAGGTAACATTTTACAATTTTTAGTAGTGAATTGTGACATAACTTAAATGTTACAATGACTTGTTTTAAATTTGCCAGAATTCTTTAAACAAATCCTCTTTACATGTAGATGCTGTTCATTAAAACAAACACTAATTTATTCTTCTTTCTTTTGGAAACATACAAAATTGAACTGCTTATTCAAAAGTTTTTAAGAGCTATGAATGAACTGCACTAAAGCCAGTATAATATGCGAGTTTGGTAAATGAAACAAGAATAGATTTATGGTGGTTATCCATTGAGTACTGACATCAACTGTTGGCAAGTTTGCAAAGCAGGAACTTTTATTAGAGGAAAAGAAAAACAAAAGCAAGCATGCTATAATGACGTTTCAATTTATAATTAACTTCCAGATTCATAAGAATTGGTTAAAAATGAAATGGTTGGTGGTCTTGTTGTGACAAATTGGAATTTGAGTTTTAATACTTTCAAAAACAAAAAGATAAACATCAAGATTTACAGTAAATATTGTACTTCCATTCAATAAAGAAAATTAGGTGTGATGAGAAAATCTAATAGCCAATTTGTGCCATGTTCAGGTATAAATACAAAAAGAAAACACTCTTCAGTTTTGCAGTAGTTCATTCACATTACAAAATGTAGCATCTCATTGGCATTTTACTTACAAAGACTCTGAATGAATAAGGAATCATAAATAATTTCCCTTGTTTAATATGAAGGACTATCTTTTGAGATTGCACTTTTAAAGAACATATGAATGAGTGACCAAATCAATGTAATTTTGCTGAACATTAGGAAGTATTTTCCTTTAATAATATTATCATCATGTTCTGCCAAGCACCAACAGAAATTCAGTTACTATAAATTTAATCTAAAATATTTACAAAATAATGATTTTCGTTCCATTAAGAGTCCCTCTTGAACTTTCTATTCCGAAAGAATGGAAAAAGAAGTATAAGGAAATGTACTGCAATCCATATTTATCTTAGAGAACTAGATTACTGGCACAGTACATAGTGATCTCATTGCAATACCAACATCAAAAATTTGATATTACAAAAAAAAAATTAAGATTTATCATGTTTTAGGTCATGACATTACTAGACGTGGAGCTCTCATGTTGGACAAGGGGAAGAAATAACATTAGTCTTCATCTGCCAGAAAGGAGTCATCCAGGCATTCACCTTCCAAAATTTAGGAAAGCCACCACAATCCTAAACTTTGAATCTTGTTATCAGCATCGTGCCACTTTGCAAACTCAATACTTTAAAGACTGTTGTGTGTTAAAACAGATTCTTCACCATTACATGTTTGCACCTGTTACTATCCTTCAAAGTAGTCACCAGCTCTGTGTAGAACCTGATGCCAGCGATGTGGAAGGCGTAGTATACCATTAGCAGAGCCTGTTCTGTTGATGGTGCAAATGGAGCGGTCTACTGTCTGTCGAATCTCTGGAACAGTTCTGAAGCGAATTCCATGAAGTGATTCCTTCATCTTTGGAATCAAATCAAGTCACAAGGGCTTAAGTCCAGGGGGTATAGTGGATAGTACAGTACATCCCAGTCCCATCGACCGAACAAAGCAGCCAAAGCTTGCGCTGTGTGCACCAGCGCATTGTCGTGCAAAATGATGGGTGGGTTGCGCAGAAAGTGTCGCCGCTTCATTCGCAAAGCTGGTCACAAGTGATGTTCCAAAAACGAACAGTAATACTGTGCACAGATGGTCTGCCGTGGAGGACCATATTGGATTAAGGACATTGTTTGATACCAGGTATTTATTCCCTTAGTATATCACCATCAAGGTTGTACATGAGAATCACCATAACTTTCACTTCAGAACTGTTCCAGACATTCGACATGCATTAGACTGCTCTATGCGCACTATCAACAGAACGGGCTCTGCTAACGGTATACTATGCCTTCCACATTGCTTGCAACGGGTTCTACACAATGCTGGTGACTACTATAAAGGGCAGTAACAGGTGCAAAAATGTAACTCTTTTGTATCGGTTGTGAATAAACAGTTGCCACTATTTAAGTTCCAACCTTTGTATATATATTTGCTCCTCATAAATTATGAATAGTGCATAAAACATTAACTGGAAATTAAGTGTTGAGAACGCATTCCAAAAATTTTCTTGCTTCATTGATTACATCACTAAAGTCAAATTTAGAAACTGTGATGTATTCTAGCAAGAAGGTAGCTGAATCTGACAGTCTGATCCACCTATACCTGACATTCAGTAGTTTTTTATGATCTGTAATTTGCTGAAACTGCAGTGACAAGATTCTGCCGTCACTGTAATTGTCATGCATACCCTCAACGCTATTTCACTGTTTGGATAAGCAACTCATAATCCATGGTTGGAGGGGGTGGGGGGGGGGTGGGGGGGGGGTGTCTACGCCCCCCCCCCCAACTCCGTTTTCGTGGCCCCTCTGTGTCTAGGTCCTTGGCAGGGGACTATTTTGCCACACCCTTGGGGCAATCCTAATTAATGCACACTTCACACCCTAGCCTCAGTACATTCCTGATTAATGCACACTTTTATGTATAAGTACATACTGTTTGAAGTAAAATAATAATCTATTCACAATAAGTATGTTGCTTTTTAATATCAGTCACCACAACAGTACGATATATTTGAAATAACAGCACCCAAGTGCACTAGTAATGCATGAAGAAGGGGCTAACAAGAAATACTTTGAATCTTGTTTTTTTTAATTCCTGGACACATGTAATTCCTGCAAGAAACTTTTTATAGACACACCATCAATTGAAAATACACTTCCGCATTCTACAACTCAGACAATTTAGCATATTAAATATACTTTATTTCTTGTGTAGTGATTGCATAAACATAACCTACTTTATTTCAGCAAATTTTAAATATATTTTTAACTTACTTCACAAAGGTGCTGGTGTTCAGCAAGGGCCTTATAATCTCCAGGGACTCCAGCAGAAAGGAATGCTTGGACATGCACAAGGTACTCTTGCCACAAACGTAATGCTGCAGCACCATCTTGTCCACGAACCAAGCGAGCTGACAATCGATGATATTGTTGGAAAGTCTCACGGAATACCTGTAGTGTAAAATGTAACACATTTTATTTCCAGTATGAAGTCCTTCAAGCTATATTTAAAACATGCTATACCATTTTCCTCAACAAATCTCACTATGATTTTACAAACTATTTTCTGATTTACATTCCACTCACCATTCCTGCTGTTTAAAATATAAATATTCAAACATCTACCTGTAATTTCATTGTATCATTAAATATTGTATAGAACATGATTACTAATTTAGAATTATACTGTGGAGTATGCAAAAAATAATGAATTAGTAATGATTAATAGAAACAGACGTCCGCCCCTAGTAGCTGAGTGGTCAGCGTGACAGACTGTCAATCCCAAGGGCCCGGGTTCGATTCCCGGCTGGGTCGGAGATTTTCTCCGCTCAGGGATTGGGTGTTGTGTTGTCCAAATCATCATCATTTCATCCCCATCGACGCGCAGGTCGCCGAAGTGGCGTCAAATCGAAGGACCTGCACCAGGCGAACGGTCTACCCGACGGGAGGCCCTAGCCACACGACATTTCATTTTCAATAGAAACAGACGAGATTAGTGTACTCTCCCACCCCCACAAAATCTCCGCTTCTCACTTCACCTCTATCAGTGACTGATAAATTGGTAGATTTTCTAATGGCAAGTATTAATCATCTAGATCGCAACGTGATATTTTAAAAATGCACACAATGCTCATTTCATTGTCACCTACAATAAAGGGCAGATTCTACACTCAACCTGTAAATAAAAGCAATTGATTACAACAAATAATATTGGATGTATCAGATCACAAGCACTATGTCCTTTTAGTGGAGGAAAGCACCCTTTATGACAGGGCTAGTCTATAACAGTTTAGAACACCTCTCGTCTTATGTGCTGAACAGAGATAAGCTACAGTTGTCTGCCCCCCTCGTTATGGGTTCTGAATGATCTGCCCTTCCTTTTTATGCTTCGCCAATCCAACCCTCTCTCCTACTAAGGAGGAAACAATTAGTTCTGAAAGTCAGGGTTGTGGGTGTACTTTCATGTTTGTCTACTGGGAGTGATGACATTTTGCTTCCTGAAGATAAGTTGTAATAAATAGCATGACATTTTGAAAAATTCTATAAAAAGTCCTATTATCTTTGGAGATGTGTGCGCAAGGGTATTTTTTTTTTACTCTAAAATATTAAATGATCATTGTTCTGCATAGATCCAATGACAGCTAAAAGAAGTCAGTTATTCTCAGTGTTTGGGTACCTGTTGCCAGAGAGCAAGCACTTCCACAACCGGTGCATCATCTACAGAGGTCTCTGCTGAGCCTCTCAACTGCTGCAGTTGCGACTCAGTCTTGCCCAAAGCCAGCAGATGGCTACGCAGGGCGCCCAGTTGTTGTTCAGCATCTTGCTCTGTTGCTTCTTCCACAGCAGCCAAGCTCTGAAATTGCATGTGATATAAGTTCAATTTGTTCCTTTGATAAAACTGTGCTGGTATATTTTTAAACAAGTAAAACATTCTGATTACCATCTCATATTAAATTTCAGAAAAAGTGTACATCAGGTAGCGTGTTTATGTCGAATAATCTGGTGAATCATTATTACCATTATGTCGAATAATCTGGTGAATCATTATTACCAAATATTCAAGTTAATTCAAAATCAAGGTAACTGCTTAGGCACCTCTGAATGTAAAAAAATAAATGGAATCACAGATGGTACCCTTTAATTGACAAATTGACATCTCTACCCGTTCCTGAGAGAAGTGGTCTTAACAGATGGATGGATGGATGGATGGATGGATGGATGGACGGATGGACAGACAGACAGACAGATGGGCAACAAATGGCAAAAAATATATTTTGCGATATAATAACAAATAATTTGCTGTTTTTTCCGTTTACTTGTATTGTAAAACCATGGTTCTTGCCAAAATCAATGAGTTTAGGTCGACAGGAAGTACCCTATAGTTTTTGATGAGGTGTTTGCAAGTATCAAAATATGTTATATATATACGGCCACATCTTTCGACTGCTTTGACTTACGCAATATTTTACATACATTTCAAATTGATGCTTCTACCCATTAATGAGTAAAAGGGACCTTAACAGACAGACAGACAACAACGTGATCTTCTAGGAGTTCTGGTTTTAACGACTGCGGGAGGGAGGGGAAGCGACAATATGGCAAAGCGTCCGTATTTTAATCTTACAATTGTGAGAATTCTGCTTTTCTTAAGGCAATGTGAGTTCTGAAAGCACGCTTGATTTCCCATGCGATACAGCAATGGGAGCACACGCAGCGGAGAGTGATTGGAACTGTGGGGCGAAACAATTTGCGGCGAGAGCGCCGGGGAGCTCGCGTGGCCGGCTGGCGTTAGCGCTCTCCGCGCCGGCCCAAACACAGCGCAGCGCTCACCCCGGAACCGTGATTCAATTAAAATTGCAAGGACGCGGGGCTTCATTAGATAATTGCACGTGCACGGGCAGCACGCCGATTTGCCGGTTTCTCAAGGCCGGCTTTGGGCACGCGAACGGAGCGCAGGTGCTGTGCCTGCCGCCATGTTGCCCCTGTCCTCGAGCCATGCTGGGGCACCCTGACCAGCAAGGCTGACAAAGTGGTCCATGAAGAAGGCGTATCACGACTGCACGCAGGGTCGTTTAGGTGTAAACATCTCTCTGGCGTTGAGCATGCTTACGGGCAGAGGAGACAGTGGACTCGTTACTAGTAAACTTTTTTGGGAGGCCCGAATCGTAAAATGTTGGAATAGTTAGGTTGCTTGTATTTCGTCTCCTCCAACTGTCTACTTTCGCGTTCAAACAACATTGTGGCCATTAGCAATATACATCCACCCAGTGAATGCAATGTTCTGAAAACTCACAACTTACTTGTATCTACAGATACCATTACCGCACATGTCAAGCACCGTCAATGTTCCGACCGACCAAGACTGGTAACAACTAAGACTGCCCTGTTGTGTACCAAGTACGTCTAACATCTTCACGTCTGCGTCTGTCATCCGGCACAGCTACGGACTAACTACGTAAGCCCTTCACAATCCGCCACAATGGTGGGACACTGTCAGAGGTCTGGTAGAAGCATACGACGGTGTGTGACGTTGCATCATTTTCAAGGACGAATCTCCGTTCTACACTACCGGTACCAAAGGTAACTATCGTATGGGAGTAAGGGGGGAGGGGAGAGGCCACATTTTGCTAACGTTCCGGCAAACCGCAGCCATAAATTCATACCATCTCTGGTAGAGAATCAGGGGCCTCTGACAGCACAGCAAAAAGTCAAAGACATCCTGCACTCACGTGTTACCTTTCACGAAACAGTGCCCTGGTACAATTTTTCAACAAAACAACACTTGTTCACACACGGCTTGCCCGTTTATGAATTACCTGAATTATACATAAATACTCTGTTTGGTTATTAAGATCCTCTGATCTGTCTGCCTTAAGTTACATGTGCAACCAGCCCGGACGTATTTCCGCGCCAGCGCCAATATACAGGACATCAAGGACCCATGCAACGGTTTTGGGCCAGCTTACCTCAAGAGAGGATACGATTGTTGAACGACACTCTTCCCAACCGAATCAGCGAAGCATCCAAGCCCCGGGGCGTGCAGCATCCTACTGGCAAAGGACTACCAATTTCTTTATTCACTTGACTTGATTTAGTAAACAATGAGATAAAACCATTTATCTTTTGAGCTCGTCAAATTTCATTTCACATTTCCTCTCCTTCCAGATGCTAGTTTTTGAGGTTTTTTTTCGAAACTGTGATATATTATTTGGCATATGCCATGTCATTGACCCCCCCCCCCCCCCCCCACCGGGCCTCTCTTCTTCGGGATCGACACAACAGTGTTATCACCACTTCTGTAGTTTTCCTTCATTTATGGAAACCAACGTACTTCAATGCGGCACATACTCTGATTGGCCTTCTGTTTAAAATTATTCAGCACTCAGAACAGCGTCCATCTCTATTAACGGAAATGAGCGAGTTCTGCCGCGCGGGAACACAAGCATAAATCCAATTCGTGAAAACAGAGCAGGAAGGAAACTGTTGCAATTTTCTCGCAGCAGTAGCGAGGTGGGCGTCGGCTGAGATTGGGCCGAATTATTCGGCGTGAGAATCAGGACAGCCCTCACTTCGTCGGAAATTTGTACAGCCTGGCGCACGAGCCAAGTCGTTCGTGCTCAGTGAGCTGCAGAATACATAATGCCAGGCGGACGGAAACAAATGGCGCGAATAGCTCAAGTTGTGCAGAAGTAGGTGGCGCGGCTCGCGTGCCGCGAACGGCATCGAGCGCGGGCGATCGTAAAGACCTGGCTGCAATTAGCAGCCGGAAGTCCAGGTACGCGGGAGACTTCTCACGGGAACAGTACTGCTTAACAGTCGCACGCGAAATGCCAGCACTGCCGAGTGCTCTGCGACATATAATTCTGTAAGGGGCGGGACGAGCGAAAACGTATCAGCCCCCAACACCCGCTGGGAGAAGAACGACGAGCATTACTTCTACAGGGTGTTACAAAAAGGTACGGCCAAACTTTCAGGAAACATTCCTTACACACAAATAAAGAAAATATGTTATGTGGACATATGTCCGGAAACGCTTAATTTCCATGTTAGAGCTCATTTTAGTGTCGTCAGTATGTACTGTACTTCCTCGATTCACCGCCATGATTTCATACGGGATACTCTACCTGTGCTGCTAGAACATGAGCCTTTACAAGTACGACACAACATGTGATTCATGCACGATGGAGCTCCTGCACATTCATTTATGGGGGCATTTGAAAGCTCTTGTCTACGCAACCCCGGCACCAAATGTAGAGACTCTTCGTGCTCGTATTGCGGACGGCTGTGATACAATACGCCATTCTCCAGGGCTGCATCAGCGCATCAGGGATTCCATGCGACGGAGGGTGGATGCATGTATCCTCGCTAACGGAGGACATTTTGAACATTTCCTATAACAAAGTGTTTGAAGTCACACTGGTACGTTCTGTTGCTGTGTGTTTCCATTCCATCATTAATGTGATTTGAAGAAAAGTAATAAAATGAGCTCTAACATGGAAAGTAAGCGTTTTCGGATACATGTCCATATAACATATTTTCTTTCTTTGTGTGTGAGGAATGTTTCCTGAAAGTTTGGCCGTACCTTTTTGTAACACCCTGCAGACTAATTCTTTCAAAAAACGTACAAAGTTAGTTGCAAAGCCTCGCTTATGAGTGCCTTTCTACATACCACCATAAATGTTGGAATTTAAATGAAAAAATCTTGTTCTGTCTTGATCACCACAATTAGCCCCTTCTTCAATAACATCTTGTTATGACTACTCGGCTTCAAGCACACATGTCATCATTACGTACATAAAAAGTCAAGCCAATGCATAAAAATAAAATGTAATCTGAGCGGTTCTTAGAAAATTATATCCACGAACGGATAATGAAATGGCATCATCGCTAGAGTTGTGATGGCCAAAAGCTGTGGTGCTGAGTGATTTTCTAGTTTTATAACGAATTAAGATGTTTGTAAACGCGATTGGCCATGTTCCTAATACTACAGGCAACCCACAGACTTCCGCGAGAAAATAGTGAGTAGATGCCCTCACAGTGATGGACGGAAATCTTCAATAACACATATTGGCAATAAGGTAATTTCCCAGCACCAATAAGATTTACTACAAGGTACCGTTAAGAAAGATGAGACGTAACTAAATTGAGAAAGAAGACAGGTGAAGACGTCACCTACCTTTAAAAATATGCAACCGACATCTCATACGCGAAGGTAAGTTACTATACCGTAGACTGGCCTCAAAATTATCCTGGCTGATTAATGTAGCAGATGCTGTCAGTAACAGCACCCGCACACGCAGAGCTAGCGTAGTAATATCCACATTCGTAACACTCTTCGTATTATTATCAAGCAATGTTATCGAAATTTATCTGGCTTTAGTAGCTTTAAAATTCCAAGCAACCCCCACCCTCATGGGATGGGCGGGAAGATCGTACATCGCCTGCCCCATTTCCAATACAGCACCTAAAAATCCATCGAACACACAAACATATTAAAATATCTGTAGCTAACTTGCGACTACAACACCAATTTATTAACTGTCCAAATTGGAAAAATCACTAGTACACTGTCATTGGGTAATTTCATCTCCCACACTTTAAAAACCCTCGTCGAGATTGTTGTTCTATTCAGTCTGAAGATATCTACATCCATTTGAACTTGCTTACTCTATTCACAAAGTCTTGGTCATCTGCACAACTGTTACTCCCTCACATTTCCATCCATTACCAAATTAACTATTCCTTAATGCTTCAACATGTCTCCTATCAACGTATGCCTTCTTTTTAGACAAATTATGCCACAAATTTCATTTCCCCACAATTCAAACTAATATCTCTCACTCACTAGTTATCCGATCTACGCATCTAACAGTCAGCATTGTTCTATAGTACCACATTTCAAACAGCCTATCTCTAAAATGGTAAATTTATGTCATAAATTTCTCCCCAATTCGATCCAGTACATACCTCTAAAATAGTAAAGTTGTGCCATAAATTTATCTTAGATTCGATCCAGCACATCCATCTTCATTAATTACCTGACCTACATATCTAGCCTTCAGCATTACTCAACATTTCAGAAGCTTCTATTATCTTTTTGTCGAAACTTTTTATCATCCATGTTTCACATTAAAGGTAAGGCTACACTCTTAACAAATACTAGATCTTTTCTGATGACGATATACTCCCGAGTAGCCTCCATCCAGGAATCTGCTATCAATACACGCTGCAATGCTACTGTGTTTGCCTGTCTGACAAGTCCACATCACCCACCTAGACTGTTGCTCCTGCAACCACTGAAAATACTGTTACCCTCCTTCGAGGATCATGTGTTTGGCTACATATCAATGCTGAAATCAGTTGCATACATGGGGTGATGACGTCAATGATCAACTGGTTGTAACAAGTGTAGGGCTCTATAATCCGACGCGTGAAGAAAGGGGAGGCAGTTGTGGCATGTGTTATCACAAGTTAAAGCAATTGTCACTGCGTTAACTCATAGTGATTGATTTCATGCTTTGGTGTCCTATTAATTTTTATTTTATTTTCTGCTTGCACGAATATGAAATGCCAACAGGTGAGCAAATACCATTCATCTGTCTGTCCGTTGTTTGGTCAGGAAAAGGGCAGATTCCAAGTGGAATTTAAGCAAAAATCTCTGTCTTTATGCTAATTACACCTAGAGTTTCCATGTCAGCTGTAGCTTACAAGTATTTCCTTTGTTGAAGCTCTTCCAACTGGCGAATTTTGGCCATTCAGACCATTTTCATGTACTGTCAGAGCCTACATATATGGACATAGCAGTTCTGAGAGCGAACATATAATAAGTAGATAATACTATGACATCTTCCCAGCACTTGAAAATGCCCTGTAAGGAGAAATTGCTTAACTGTGTGAGTTTCAATAAAAGTAAGTACTTGTAAGTAAGTAACAGCCGAGTTGGAAACTTTACAATGTCTTTCAACAAATTTACAGTTACGGTAGCCACAAGACGAAAATGATTATCTCAACTGATTCCCTACCTTAAATAAGCAAGTGATCTTATAAATAGAGACGCGAGGTTTTCGCTTAAATTCTGCTAGGAATCATCACGCACTCTGGTGGAACAACGTAAGGACGGCGTTAATGCCACTCGCATACCCGTACTTGGATATCACTCATTTCTGACGTACGTCATCTTTGGTTGTGTGGGGGCACTAATTAAAGATTACGAAAACACAAAACCCACTGCCGTAACATGACTAAGAAGGAGAGATAACTGGCGGTGGGATCGAGTTTTTGGAACAGTCTATACGGTGATGTAGATTGAGGTTCAAGGAATCACACCCTGCTGCCATTCACCCTAGTGAGCCCTCCTTTGCGAATAATCGAGGAAAAAGAAAAAAAAGGATGTGGTATGAATATTCATCACTTTCCCTGATTTTTTAAAAAATCTTTATCGAAATGACTTTGATCACTACTTTTATTTAATTAATTGATTTACACGCAATTTTTTATTTGTATTCCTGTATCACGTCATTTTAATCAACGTATTAACTTCTTCAGTTGATTTTTTTTCTTCCTAACCTTCCTTTTCCACTTGGAATCTTTGTGCATGTGAATTTAATAATTTTTATGTATCTATAATCAGGTTTAAACATTCGAAAATACCGGTCTGTGGGTTAAAAAAACAAAAGCCGAAATAATACATTTATACTGACTACGCAATAGTGTCAAGAATGTATTTTTCGTTGCATGATGTACAGCTTTTGGATGGCAATCGTCACACAAACATTTAAAACATACATTCTTGGTGCACTATATGCAATGGTTTAAACGAAATGCAAAATGAGAAACAGAAATAATGAATGCAATAACATGGACGAAAATGTAGGACGACAAAATGGAACTTAATACACAACAATGATCAAAATCAAGTGAACAAGGATTCCAAGTGGAAAAAGACTGACAGGGAGAAAAATGAAAGCAAATTATGTATTTCATACGATGACTAATATAACGCAACAAAGGAATAGAATAAATTATATTTAAACCAATTAGCTGAATAAAAGTAACGACGAAAGTCGTTTCGATAAAGATTTTAAAATAAAAAAAATTAAAGCACACGACAATATTCGAACCCACATAATTTTCAACGCGAGGTCAGCGCCTTTAGCACTACGCAATGCAACCAATCTGTAAAAAATAATTATATTTTAGAAAAGTTACAGAGCATTACGCGAAATCTCCCCCCCCCCCCCCCCCGCTTTTTTTTTTTGGTCGATTACTCTCAAATGTGTGTCCACCAAGGTACGGCTGCATGGTGTGATTCCTTGGATCTTAACCTGCATCACAGTACAGATTGATAAGAAAATTCGATCCCACCACCACGGGGGACCTCTCCTTGTTAAGCGTGGCGAAACTCGTTTAAGCCGGGTTCACACACGCAACGAAAGTATCGCCACAAGTCAAGTCATTCTGGAGTGGCGCTCTGAGCTACCGTTCACACGGGGCGCCACAAATTCTTCGTAATTGCGCAGTTTGCAAAATGGCGTCACCTGTCTCAGCTGATTAAACGACTGTACATATTACTACATAAGATGTTTTGGAAACATAATAAATGTAAAATATTACTTACCAAAGTGTTTCTCGTCTCTCTTGTCTCGACTACATGTTTTAAGAACCGGTCTGCAGCTTCAAATCAAGCAAGGCTGGGTTTATAAATACCGTCTGTAGACGCACCACTCTTAAGTGATTTCAGTACTTTATGTTCATTCATGTAAGCATTTCGAATGCTTCGAATTTTTAATTTTGTTGTAGCTACATCAATTCCAGGTACATATTCACTCACACTGTTTACTATTCCAATTAATGCAGCATCTCTCAAATTTCTGTCTTTGTATGATTCGCTTTTGTGGCTCCAAAGGCATTGTCGTTCTTGATACACCTCCAAGAATCTCATAATTGCTCTGTTGACCACTATTTCAACATATTAATAGCAAACGCACAAACAAAAGTACTATCTGCGAACGAATACGCACTAGAAAGGTTTGAATCCAGCCGCGAGGTAGCAATCTAATGACGTTATTCGATTGTGGAGAAGGCAAAATGGCGGAACAAAGTAGAACCAAGTTCAACTTTTTGTGGCGTGACAAAAGTTGCGCTTCTTAAATGGCGCCACCGAAAACATGCAACTACAAGGCAACTGCGGTTCGCCATTAGCAGTGGCGATACTTTTGTTGCCTGTGTGAACCCGGCTTTGCCTGCGCACGCGCCGCCACGCCACTGACCTGCTGCACGGAGTCGAGGAAGTGCCTGGCGGCGCGCAGCTCGTGGTGGCCGGCGGCGCGCTGCTCGGCGGCCTGCGCCAGCCGGTCGAGCGCCAGCCGCACCTCCTGCAGGCGGCGGCCCAGCTGCGCCAGCTCGGCGCCCAGCGGCACCGACGACGCGTCCACGCCGGCCGCCTCCGCCACGCGCGCCGCCAGCTCTCGCAGCTCGCCCAGTCGCGCCTGCTGCGCCGACAGCGACGACTCGCTCGCCTGCGCGGGCACACCTTCCAAGTCCACACCGGCGCTCGTCATCGCGCGCTGCTGCTGCTGCTGCTGCTGCCACTGCTGCCAGCTTCCTCCAGCCTTCTCGTATACTCCCGAAATGCAGAGCGCTGCGGTCGCGCCGCTACACGATCACGATTTTCGTTCACTTCTTGACACCTTTCTGCAAGTTGGGGAAAGCGAAACTCTAAGAGCCTAGAATTTAACCACTCCTATGCAGGAAACCGATGCCCAGGGCAGTTCCGACGGGCTGTTGCAGGCACACAGGGGAATGGGGTTGGGGTTGTTTGGGGAAAGAGACCAAACTGCGAGGTCATCGGTCTCATCGGATTAGGGAAGGATGGGGAGGGACGTCGGCCGTGCCCTTGCAAAGGAACCATCCCGGCATTTGCCTGGAGCGACTTAGGGAAATCACGGAAAACCTAAATCAGGATGGCCGGACGCGGCATTGAGCCGTCGTCCTCCCGAATGCGAGTCCAGCATCTAACCACTGCGCCACCTCGCTCGGTACAGGGGAATGGGAAGGGGCCGGGGGAGTGGTTTAGCGAAATAACTGGGAAAGGTACGTGTGTTCTCCTACAAACAGTGTTACTGTTTTTCTGCCTACGAAAAGAAGTCTTCCACCTCGAACTATCGCAGTGTCATCACAGTCCAACACAACAATCGCGACACTCAATCTGCTTTTTGTTATCCACTGCGACAGCATCACAACAAGCTGTCAGCAAGTGACGCTACTGAGTGCAATATCGCACGAGTGTAAATACTATCGTTTATACTCATTCGTAACCTTGTTTATAAAATAGGAAGCATGTTGTTGTTGTGGTCTTCAGTCGTGAGACTGGTTTGATGCAGCTCCCCATCCTGTGCAAGCTTCTTCATCTCCCAGTACCTACTGCAGCCTACATCCTTCTGAATCTGCTTAGTGTATTCATCTCTTGGTCTTCCTCTACAATTTTTACCCTCCACGCTGCCCTCCAATATTAAATTGGTGGTCCCTTGATGCCTCAGAACATGTCCTACCAACCGATCCCTTCTTCTTGTCAAGTAGTGCCACAAACTCCTCTTCTCCCCAATTCTGTTCAATACCTCCTCATTAGTTATGTGATCTAACGATCTAATCTTCAGCATTCTTCTGTAGCACCACATTTCAAAATCTTCAATTCTCTTCTTGTCCAAACTATTTACAGTCCATGTTTCACTTCCATACGTGGCTACACTCCATACAAATACTTTCAGAAACGACATCTTGACACTTAAATCAATACTCGATGTTAACAAATTTCTCTTCTTCAGAAACGCTTTCCTTGCCATTGCCAGTCTACATTTTACATCCTCTCTACTTCGACCATCATCAGTTATTTTGCTCCCCAAATAGAAAAACTCCTTTACTACCTTAAGTGTCTCATTTCCTAATTTAATTCCCTCAGCATCACCCGACTTAATTCGACTACATTCCGTTATCCTCGTTTTGCTTTTGTTGATGTTCATCTTATAACCTTCTTTCAAGACACTGTCCATTCCGTTCAACTGCTCTTCCAAGCATATGTAGTGAAATAAAAATCGACAACAACTAAAAAATGGTGGCACATTTGTCATTCCGCACTTCCTTAAGG
Organism: Schistocerca americana; assembly: GCF_021461395.2. Lineage (NCBI taxonomy): Eukaryota > Metazoa > Arthropoda > Insecta > Orthoptera > Acrididae > Schistocerca > Schistocerca americana. Next base: position 23,033,151 of record NC_060124.1, read on the forward strand.
ACCCTAGGATGTATCAAACGGCACCTTGCCAGACAGTGTAGTCCCGATTCTCTTGTAATGTATAGATATTTACTGAAGATGCCAGTAAACATCAGAAGACATGACCTTTTCCAGAAAGATGTCGTACATCTACCCAACAAAGCGAAGTTTTGTTCGCTATACATTCATCCAAATCAGTCAATGCGAAACGTAAGGAAACCTGTGCTGAATGTAGAACCTACATTATGTAACGTACAAAATAAGCCACCACATCTTTAGCTGAAGAGAAAGCCACACAGACGTGACAGTAAAACGTCAAAGGAAATGAAACTCTTTACCGACACAGAAGAAGTGTGTGTGTGGTTTGGGAACTTATGGGCGCCCAACGGCGAGGTTATCAGCGCCCTGTCATCGATGAAAACAAACGAATGTGGATAACAACGAAATTTCACAATAGTTCTACATCTGAATCACCAACTCCAAGAATCTTCATTCAACATTTTCGCTTTTTACGCAAAAGTAATTATATTTAAAAAATATTCATTTATTGGGAACTCGTGTGAATTGTAGCAATACGTAAATCATTAGACACTAAAAACAATTTTTGTGTGTCAAGAAAACTCCTGATCATAATAACAACAACAACAACAGAAATTCATTCTTCTCAAGCATGAAATATTTGTTTATATTCCCCTGCATTCGTGGGAATATACCCAAATTATACAGATATTCCAAAGTATTTCTTCATAGTAAGTTGCAGTTTATGCCACTGAATCAGTGAGATTTGGTCGTTTTTGCATTTGTTTCACGCCAATTTATGACTCTTGGAAACTTACTAATGCATGAAACGCAAAACGTAACAACTATTTTGTTAGTTAAGTAGAAAACTAATTAAAAACACACGTTGTCCTTACGACGCAGGTAACTGGCTTTCTCACTGCTCGAGCGCTAGTCTCGCTCCAACTGTCGCACGGTAATAACTTTCGCGGCAGTGTGTGTCGCGACTGTATGTATAAGACTGTGGTGTCATTATGTCCAAGTAGCACAAACGAAGTACTACGACTGAATTCTATAGCTAACGTTGTTTATGTGGCAATAGCGTGCTCGGTTCACACGTCTGCCGTCTACACAACTCGCTCACATTCAATACTGGAGATCTTGCTGCTACTTCAGACGGTGTTGTTAGATCTCAAAAGTCGATGAGCGGAGCAGAAGCAAGCACGTTATTTTTGTCGGCTGAGGACTGGAGCTATAAAGTATGTTTACACAGTAAGATGGGTGATGCCAGAGGAGGGGCTGACGGAAGTAGAGGAATGTAGCCCCCCCCCCCCCCCCGCACACACACGCACTGACCCCCACGTGGAGAGGTCCTGCACAGTACGCACCTTAACCTGTGGTTGGAGCTACCGCGAACGCAACGGGGGTAAAGAGAGGTTAAATGTATGTGATCAGTACTCATGATGAAATCGTCTTATGTGCTGACATGTTTAACACTGAATCTAACTGCAACAATTACGTACACTTAATACCACCAAAGGAAACAGTGCGAAATACAATGACAATGCCGTACAAGACAGAAACACAGCTGTCACCAATGACCGCTTTACACAGTATACTCGGCTAGATAAGGTTGGCTGCAGCCACAAAGAAGTCACAGCGTGAGGTTGCGCAGTCGTTACCACACTGGACTCCCATTCGGGATGACAACTATTCAGACCCGTGTCCGGCCAAGCAGATTTACGTTTTCCGTGATTTTTCTAAATCGCTCCAGGCAAACGCCGACTTGGTTCCTTTGAAAGGGCGCGCCTTGGTATTTCACTGAATCGATAACTTTCAAATTTACCGGATCGGCTTAACATACATGAGTGGACGATCTAAGACTTAATCATAAGTACGCTCTACTATGCTTTTTATAGACGTGTTGATGGCATATGCCGCAGAAATGTTTGTATCTTGCTCTTTACTGGATCTTTTTTATATTTTAATCCCAGTAATTGGGAGTAAATATTTTGCGTACCGGTAAGCAACTGCCTAATATGGATACTGAATGAGAGCAACGGCGCCAACGAATGGAGAAAGCAGCAAAAGAGGATAGTCCAATAATCAGGCAGTCTTTCCTCAACGTGGGAAGAAAAAGCCCAATACTGGGAGGGGAGAGAGAGAGAGAGAGAGAGAGAGAGAGAGAGAGAGAGAGAGAGAGAGAGAAACGGAGCCGAATTATTTGACATGGAGATTATCGTGAAAAATGGTACCCTTGTCAATACACTTGAATCCTATTATTCCAATCTCGTCCGCCTGCTCCACTTAAGACATTCCGTTGTTTTTCTACATTAATTCAAGCAGCTGTGGGTCTAGAAAACCACATAACATTCCTTTCCTTGTCATTGTCCAGATAAAAGATTACTCTAAAAACGACGGGATATTGGCCTGTATCCATCCTTCCTTCCTTCCTTCCTTACAGAGCAAAACCACGAGGCTACAAACCCTTTTGAAAGATCAAAACTACGCACGGAAAATAATGTCATTGTGTCATGCAGTCATCTTGATTTATAAATGAGCGGTAGGAGGGCTAAACTGACAACATACAGTCGATGACAAGGCCATTACAGACACAGCACGAACTCAGTTGCAAAATAATCATGGAAGAAGGAAATGACGTGACGCTTACAAGAAAACCGTGCAGGCATTGAGTCCGTACATGAGAAGAAATAGCTGTGATCCACCTTCGTAGAAATCGTTACACGTATTTCAGATTTTCGCTACCTCAGTTGTACACAGTAACACAACTTACGGGTAAGTTAAAATACCTACCCTTTTTGTAGCATAATGATTACGAACTTATTAAAATAATATATTGTTTTCAGCTTAGGTACAGCAAACGGACAACGGGGCAATGGAAAACAGGTTTATTGTGGGATACCCTTGAAATTGCACAAATACGTTGAGTTCATTTAAAATATTGTCAAAAATTGCAATAGCGTGATGTAGAATATAGAAAAAATAACTGGTCACTCAACTAAATCATACCTAACATAAAATTTTAAATCTGTCGACATGCTACCACTTTTTAATATAACAGAACAATCGTTACATCACCCACATAACTAAATCAAAAGAAATTAAAAAACTATCGCTGTAACATACTGCCACAAAAGACACATGCGTGCTACTGGAGACTTCGACGACAGGAAATAAAGGGAAAGGCTGTCATCCTTGGAAATCTAAGTGAGTCCGCTGCACGGCGTCGCAAGAATACGACATTTTAAATGCGCACTTCGCAAGTAACTACTTTGCATATGGAACAGGAGGAATGCTCATAACGATAAATGAGGAAGAAAGAAACGTGCATGTAGGTTCCAATCAATGTTTTAGCGGTTGTATGATGGCGAAATATATGCTGGCGGTAGTTAGGTTACTTTCGAGCATCAAGAAACTACGTTGTTCCATCAACGAATCAAATTTCCGACACAGCAATAATTCTTCTGTGATTTACAACAAACGGGTCAAATTCAAATATTCAAGACCTAGTGAGGTTTAAAGCGTCACTAGCTCGCGAGTAAATATAAGAAGGTAAAAACAGTTATAAATTTAAAAACTGACAATGATGAATTAACACACAGTAACAGCGCGGCATGGATAAGAATTTAAATGCCATGTACAAAACTTGTAACCTGCAAGGTACTGTAATGCAATGAAGAAACACGCTTCAGTGGCATCGCATCAGAAAAACTGGAACCAACGCAAAGATACAAATATCACTAATGTCTTAGAAAAGCAGGCTTTCTCTACCGAAAAGTTGCATCCATGCAAATGTAATTCACGAAAAGTTGGGTTTGTAAGGCAGGCATCAAATGGTATCTACAATATGGAGCACAATTGTCAAGCCATGAAGTTTCTGCAATATAGAGATGAAAAACGCTGCTTTGCCTGCGAATAAAAATCTACACATAATTACATGACTACATCGGTCGACTTACTGATACGCTGGGCCAGTTTGTGGGACACTCGTGGACTGCAGATCGATACACGATGTGCAACGTGGATGCAGCCGCTATCCGGTTACGTCAGATGAACTAACAGCTGCATTGGCAGAATACCGTCCACAAATACGCGTTGACACGAAATAAGAGGCTACCTGCATTCGAAGAAGACGAACTCGGAACTGGGTTAGGGAACAGACAGACTAACGGTCGCCGTCCGACCGCGACCCTCATCACGGAGACAGAGGTCAATATTTACCCAACTTATCACTAGATGACCGGCAACGGCTGGGTCACCAACAGACTGACGGGGAATTTTCTTGGGAGGAACTTTCTCACGACTACTCCCTGATTAACAAACGTAGGACAGCGTCCGACATGCAATGGGATGAAGCTTCCATACGGAGACGGTGCTACCGTGATGCAGCGGCTAAAAGATATCGATGAAAAGAGAATTTTAGGAAGGTCATGCGTGCGATTCGTTTTTAAATCACCAGTTACAGCGAGCAGAGTGGGAGTCAGCCAGCCTTAGGTTGAAAGATCAGATCAAAGGGTGAGAAGCCACAGATAATTCGCTAAGGAACACGCACTATTAGCTATTCACAGGCGTCGTCGACGTGTTGCCGACAGGGCAATTTACAGAGGAGATGCCTGCGAAATCGACATGAGTCCAAGCGTGACACTGCGGTGAGCGCTAAAGTCGAATGTTACTAGTATATGTACCATGCACCAGGTTGATCACCCGACAGCAGAGATGCGACGTGACGCTGTCGGTGGTCGCACGGCGACTGGAGGAGGCTGCTACGGTGCAGATGGGCGCAGCCCGTCCGCATCGATCGCCTGTGGACCGCCACGGCCCTTAAAGGGAATCTGTCGCTGCCACGCCCCGGCTCTTATCGTATTTTCGTCTCGTGGTCCAATCTCTTAATGGATTTAACTTGTAAAACCTATAGCAGTTGGGAGGGCGTTATGGTTCAACGTCCCAGAGGTTAATGGATACTGAGCACCAGTCCCCATTGGCCAAATCGGACCTTGGAGAAACTATCTTGCCATTCGTCCAAAGTGATTTAAGGAAACTTACGGAGTCCTAAAACATAATAACCGACCCTCCTTCCTCAAGACGCTGTCCTAACAACTGTGTCACCTCGATTTGTACACGGTTTTTCGATGTATTATGACTGAGGTTCTCAGTGCCTCAGAAGTATCAAGATCTCATAATCAGAAGATGTCAAAATTAAGCGCAAGACCTACAAGAGCACTATGGGACTTAACATCTGAGATGATCAGTCCCCTAGAACTTAGAACTGCTTAAACCTAACTAACCTAAGGAGATTACACACATCCATGCCCGAGGCAGGATTCGAAGCTGCGACCGTGGCGGTCGCGCGGTTCCGGACCGAAGCGCCTAGAAACGCTCGGCCACAGCGGCCGGCCAGAGAGGGACAACTTGATTGTAGGCGAAACCATGAAAACTGGTAACTGCGGACCTACGAGATAGAACGTCCTCTAGAATCTGTGTTGCGATTCTCCAAAGGTCTCTAGCAAATGGATGTAAGGAACGAAATTACAAACATTTTTCGTAGAGGGACAATTTGATTGGAGGCGAAACCATGACAACCGGTAGCTGCGGACCTATGTGATAGAATGTCCTCTAGAATCTGTGTATGCGATTCTCCGAAGGTCTCTAGCAAATGGACGTAACGAAACCACCAGAAAGAATTTCCTCGCTTCATGAATTTCTCTGTCAATGCCCTAGAACCCACTTTGATGATACAGGTTCCATGCTGTTTCTTACACGACACTTAGTTTCATTTAGTACATAGAAACATTACGAGGGCTAAAATATCCTTTCGGAGTCTTAATATTCACTACAGGAAACAAAAAGGCCAGGGAGCATCAAGTAGTTGAGAACGCATAAATAGTGTGCCACTCACAGAGGATCGTTCCCTTTCTGAAATCAAAAGTTAGAATATGCTGCGCTTGGGTGTGTGTGTGTGTGTGTGTTTTACCACCACTTCTATCAACTGAGTAGGTAGCTCTGAGATTTTTATACGATGATGGATGATCCAATGCTCCGTGCTCCCCTGAAGTCATTGTTTTTTTTTTTTTTTTTTTTCCAACAGCATAACTACTATTTTTGGAGAAATACATCTGCATAGTTTTCTTCCTCAGCAACTGTTGTGTCATTTATCAAGATCTACACAGGCGGTATAGTTTTTGTCTGTAACAAATCGGCGGTTCGAGTCCTCCCTCGGGCATGGGTGTGTGTGTGTGTGTGTTGTTCTTAGCCTAAGCTAGTTAAAGTAGCATGTAAGTCTAGGGACCGATGACCTCAGCAGTTTGGTCCCTTGGGAATTCACACACCTTTGAACATTCTGTAACCCATACAGGCAAATTCATATTTTGCTCCAAAACGTGTTTCAAAGAGCAATAATCACATTTTTGAAGCGATTTATTGGCTTCGCTATTTCCGAGTTCTCTCGCTTGTATGTGATCCCGAGGTACCGTGTACGGAGAAACATCTGTATTTGGTAGTGCACTAATTTTGCAACACTCGATTCGACACCAAATTAAATCGTGACTGACCTGGCATATCATATTTTCACAGTCCTCTTCCATGTCTTTGAATTACAATCGAGTGCCCAGATTCATAATACCAACTTAACATTGTAGATGGAAGGCGGCATTAGCCACGAGAAGGCTCAGAAAATGTCTCATGTTGTTCTACTTAAGGTATTGTCCGATTAGTAATAAAAATTTGTTCGAAGAGTTTTTCGTTTTCTTTATAATACAGAGAATGCTTAGAAGCACACTACCTGAATTTAACTCTGGTGCTTGAAAAATGGGTAGAGTAGCTCATCGTCAAACATACGGCTGCTGCGAGATGAAGTTGCCATCACATCTCTCTGATCGTTAAGTAGTTTCTGCTAACTTAAAATTTGCTAGACAGAGATAATTACCTGTTTCTACCTTGACGTATACTATTATGGGGACAGACATGAGAAAAGGAAAAGCAGATTTGTTTTCCATACAGCGAGAGGGGGGCTATGGGTATAAACGTCATGGTTACGACCCACTCAAGTGAGCAAGAATTTACCATGATCCCGTTGAAGGTACCGACCTGGCATGATCCGACGTCATTTATGGGCGACTTGGTAATCATTAACAGCGATAACCGGACGCGACTCTCTGCTGCTACTGGATATGAACAGGGTAAAGCTTGCAATACCCAGTTGTTTTACGCAATGATTTCAGACGAAGTTGGCCTATTCCGTGAGAAATATCGCCTAATTGATGTCCCCCCACCTGTACTCGCAAAATTTTGTATCTGCTGCTGCTGCACCTGGTTTCCTCGCACAGAGCACGTCTTCCCAATAAACGTATAGGTCAAGAATTTAACGGCACACGGCAACCAACTGTATCTTGACCATGGCAAGTAATGACAGGTTCGTGACTGCTTTCAGCTTTTAATTTCCTCTCCTTGATAGACTTCTTGACTTCGAAGAATTCCACTCTCTTTCAATAATAATTCTTATTGTTTTATTTACAACAACATCTTTGAGGTAATGACGTACAACTGCGTCCCCATTGAGAATATGTTCCGCCCAGCTGCCTTTCCCTACAGTGGAAATTCGATGGCTATAGCCAACATCCGAACTGATAGTTTTGCTGTGACGCTCGTATAATAAAGTCCCATGTCATAAGAGGATCATTACTACTCTAGAAAATCAGCCGAAGTTCACGAAGTAATTATTTCCGCCTAAACAAGAACCCTGAATGGAGACACTGACCATAGGTCACCGATATTGTTTATATTTCGCATTGTTGTAGTCCAGACTTAGAAATAACAAATGCTGTTCTAGTACGATGTGCTTCTCACGCAATGTCGAAAGACCGAGGTTTATATTTGCAGGTATCTATTGAACACCTTACTCCCTTTCCAAGGAAACGTGATTCCTTGTAGCGATACAGAAGTCTGGTACAACATTGTAAAAAAGTGACTTGTACGCAGTACGGGCAGGCTATTTAAGCACCCCTCACACGTTCAGTATTTATCGCATAATAATGAGATCAGTGTTAACGGTTTGCAATACATTCTGAAAAAGACCACAGAGTTTTAAAAATATTTACGCTCGTTTTTTTTCTGGTGCGCATACAGTTTGCATCTGAGAAAAAAAATGTTTACCTCCCACTGTTACTCCGTCATATTCACAATAATTATCCCGAACCTCTATTCGGTGAAGATAGTTGGGAAATAATCTATGATTAAATCTCGTGTGAATTACGGAACTTAGACATTTTATTCGCTTCGAAGGAACGTATGGCTGTATTTGTTAATATATTTCCCTTTACTACGTACTGATGACTGTTGCTGCTGTTCCCATTTGCGCCTTGTTGTTCTATACAATGCAGTATTCAGGTCTGACGGCGGTAATACGGGGCCTCGTACTTTCGCGCAACATACTGACAGGGTATCATTGTGTCATTGATACTGAGCATGTGCTGGCTGCTTAATCTTCCGCCTTAGCCGGTTGCTTTAACGCCGCAGCTCTACGTCTCACGTCCTCGTACGGTATTCATCATGCCCGTAAAACTTTAAATCCGATTTCTCCAATACGCTTGTGAATTTCGTCCTACTGGGGCAGCTTTTGTCACATCTAAGAACATCCTACACTTTCGCGAAAGATGAGCAAAGTCGGTGACCCACTGTGTGCACGCTTCCCTCGTGAAACAAGACAACCCGTGTGTTAAATAAAGCGCCTTTAACTCGGCCCCTAACACTCGCCTCCCCCTTTCCGTTGTTGTTGTTGGTCCAAGAAGAGGGACAGGGCCTGGGAGAGGGCCGTAGGAACGTGACGGCCCCGTCTGTGCCCTGTGGAGCGTACACATACAAAGATAAGGAGGGAGGCCGAGCGCCACACACATCGCCCGCTTATTTGCGCTCGTGACTCAAACCAAATGCTGCTGCTCCGGAATTTCCGCCGTACACGACCGCGAAATGAGATACACAGGCGCTCCCCTTAGTCACACCGCTGCAACTAATTTTATGCCCGGCGCCTCCAGAGAAACAGTTTTCTCTCAACGCCTTCCAGTGCTAATCATTTCAGTTTCCTGTCACAAATGGCTCGGTTGCCCTATTGCAAATTTTTGTCACGTTTATTTTCAGTTAAATTTTGTCTTGCCAAATTATGCTTCATCATATAATACATATTTACCTCTCATCATCTTACAAGAAGTCGTTTTCCTGCGTAGACTGTTCTCTCATTCCGAAATAAACGGTTTATTTCATTATCTAGCAATTTTCTAGTTTCAGTTCCTTGGGAATTATCAAAGACAATACCCCACACTTATGCACGAACTGTAGCATGCTGTTGGAGTAACAACGTTTATTGTGATGTACCTCGATAATGCCAAAGTGAGCGAAATTAATTAATTACTAAACAACTTCTCTTAAGAACTGATGTTTGCCTACACATATAAACATTAAAAAAACTACATACAACACAATGTATAATTCGGAAAAGTTCAAAGACTGTTTGCCCACACATAAAAAAGCAATAAAAACCCTACACATATCACAATGTATACTTCGGAAAAGTTAGGTCCCTGCGGAAATGGTGCAATGCTTTTATTAAGGCGGTTAACGCCCTTCGTACAGACCTGCTCATCTACCATATCCACTTCACACATGTATCTCTTCTTTTTCCTAGCTGGATAAGTGTAATGGCGAGAGAAAGGAGGGAGGACGGGAGAGCGTGAGGAATACCCATGGCATTTGAATATAAAAACTACATAAAAAACCAGACGAGTACTAAGAGTCAAGAGTCATGAAAGGAAGGAAGTAATAGAGGAGTGACTGAGACAGGGTTGTCGACTATTCCCCATGTAATTCAGTACGCAGACTGAGAAAGCAATTAGAGAAACTAAGGAGAAATCTGGAAGGGGAATTAAAGCGTAGAGAGATGAAATAACAAAACTTTAAGGTTTTTCAGTGACGCTATAAGGTCAGAGAAGGCAAAGTACTTGAAAGTGACGTTATAAGGTCAGAGAAGGCAAAGTACTTGAAACACCATTTATGTAGAATGGGTAGTGTCGAAAGAGGTTATAAGATTAACACTGATAACTTTAAAACAAGGGCAATGGGGTGTAGTCGAATTAGACGGGTGACGCTGAAAAAAACACTTAGGAAACGAAACGATTAAAGCAGTAGGTGAGTTTTGCTATTCCATCAACAAAATAACTGAAGTCGGCAGAAGTAGTGAGGCTCTGATAATGGTGGGAGGTGTAGGTGGCAAAAATTACAAATGGAGACCCAGGCTTGAATACAGTATGAAATATTAGGCGCATGGCGGAGAGACGAACATCGTAGCTGACGTTTACCCATCAGATATTATACAAAAACAGGACACACGGTGTTTGCAGAACATCACTGCGACTGCGGATGTGTCCTCGCAGCAGTTATTAGATGAGGCTCACTTGTTCGCATTATATCCAACGAATATGGAGAGCATGGCGGCATGCCACCCACGTGGATCGGCAGCGCACGCCGCCTATTAAGTAAGGCCGGAAACTTTCTACGATGTGACCAGCAACCTAATAAGAATTTAGTTGCTGACCTACATATCGTAATCCATATCCTTTTCCGCGACGAGTTTTGAAAATCATGGGTGACCAGTTGCCCACGTAATAAATATAAATCAACAACGCAGTAAACAAATCTGGGAAACGATGGTAGTTACAGTGACGAAAAGAATACAAGCACAAATGACCAAGGTTCTGATAGACTGCGAGGTGAAATAAAAAAAAAAACTGAGGACAAATGCTTCCATCGCAGGCTTTTTTTATGCAAAGTGCACTGAATGAACCAAGAGTCCACTTGGGAAGTCCCACTCAAGGCACCGCACACACACTACTACCGCCTCGAGTCACCTAGAGAGAACGCAGTTAACGAACCTCAATTACGCGTCTTCCAATCTAAACTTTCAACGTTAACTGACAGTCGGAGGAAGGAAAACAAAAAATATGAAGATCACAGTTAAAAGTCCCGTCCACGACGAGACCATTAGAAACGGAGCGCTATTTCGAATTGGACACGGATGGAAAGAAATTCGTGGTACAAAGTAAGTCTTGATGGTGAGACGAGGATACGAATCGCTGTCTTTCCGAATGTGGGTCCTGTGTCGCAACATCACACCAGTCGCTCGATATGATGAAAGAAGGGGCAGATTCCTTTCCCCAGTACGTTCTTCACGAGTTATATGATAGTACAATCTTTGTAGATCATCTGTTTACATAGGAAGATTAGTCAGTTGATATACGTTCCTCGATGTCGTACATGCCTTCTTTTGCAAAAAAAAGATCGCAGAAAGTGTGTCAAGAGTGCTTTATTTCAGTGTCAAGACTTTCTGAACTGTTATCGTACAGCGGAGGTTAACCACAACACGTCCTGACGGAACAGGACGTATTACAAAGCTGAAGGAAGCTGGCTTTGCTGTATAACATTTGACATATCCCTTTCTGCGAGACAATCTGCATCGCTTTGCTGCTACTTACCTAAGACGCTTACTGCATTTCCTTCCTTCCACTGTCGAAATTCTGGAAATTAAAAAAAGTTTTCTCTCTCTCTCTCTCTCTCTCTCTCTCTCTCTCTCTCTCTCTCTCACACACACACACACACACACACACACACACACACACACACACACACACGCACGCACGCACGCAACATACCGTTGCACAAATATACCCGTAATACTACAAACGGCATGGACGATGATTCAGCCAAACGACCTCACTTTATCTGTGGGATACCATTCAAGTGAAACTTCCACGGAAGATTCACTAATGGTCACAGGAAAAGAATTAGCAAGAAATTACACGTTTTCTCGATTACTGGAATTTTTAAAAAGGCATTTTAACGGGAAGGAATAGTGCTGAACAGTCTAAGTATTACAACATAATGGAACGTGTACGATTTTCTGAAATATCAAAATCTGTACTTGTTCATTTGTGGGCTTCTCCGCCGAACTTTAAAATCATGAAATAAAGCTGCATGAGGCTCTCAAAATAGTAGTACCTCTACAACGGCCGTGCAGACGTTTTGAAATCTTTCATCCGATAAGTTTACGGCTTTCCTCACACTGGAGTTGATGCATTCTACGGTTGATGACATTTGCGGAAGCCAAGAGGACACTGGCATCGAGTAACTAGCATGACACTGCCCGCAGTCCTTTTTTTTTTTTTCAGCATTATCGCTTCGTTTGCATATTAAAGCTGTAAATACGACACGCGGGACAATGTAAGTATGGTAAACGTATTGTGATGGCAGCTGGGGAGCGTAAAATCTCCTGAGTGAGCAGACATTCATTTAATAAGCAATCAGTGAGTACGCACTCCAACCAACTTTATTATGAAAGTTCAGCTACACTGTTTTCATACAATTTTTGTTATGAAAGGGCTCCTGGTAAGTAAATCGGTAAGAAAACGCGTGGAAAGAATTAGATCACTCACTCATACTGCTTGCAGACACTGTTCACACACACACACACACACACACACACACACACACACACACACACACACACACGTGCGAATCACACGTTACAGCATAAATAAAGTGTGGCATTGTAATGAAACTATATTAAGTGTAGTGATGCGTGTAGAAATTAGCGAATAAAATGGCAAGCAACACTTCCCACTCCAAAATTTGAATAATTTTACATACTTTTTCAATTTCCACTCTACTCAAGTGCATTTGCGTCAGGATTTTGCTTATTGTAAAAGTTAATAAATATAAAAGTTCACAGGAAGACTGCATACGACAAAATTCCCTGCCGGACTACCAAAGTGGTACGCAGAAACTGGGGTTCATGGCACTCAAAAACGATTTATTTGTGGTACATATCATAATGTGAAATCCGTATCAGGGTAACCTTGATTTTTGTTCACATACGCAAAGCATTCCCAAGAGACAGAGTCACATTAACGGCCACATCATAGGGCAAACAAGGAATAGTACCTGGGATCTTCGGATTTGCAGTCCGTGTACTCCAAGTCTCACACACTATCAAATAAAATTATATGGTGTTGATAACAGCGTTATTTGTTTGGGTTCATTCGGGTTGGCAACGAAGGTAATGCGCGAGTGTGCAGAAAAATCGCTTCGCTACGTCGTCTGAATTGCTGGACGTCAACGCTGACTCTTGTTTTTATTTATTTACTTGTGAACCACCTTTCGCTAGAACAGTCTAGAAATAATTACATCTTACGGTCTTTTGAAAGTAGTTGAAAATTCACTAAATTTCCCGGTTATAAAGCCAGTTCGAATAGTTCTCGAGTTTATGAACGTAATAGAGATGTTGGAACTAATTACATTTCATAAAAGTAATGTATTAACTAATAGTAGTACGGCACACACAGTATTCTCTTTTGTTATTTTGTAAAAATATGGTTTTAATTGAAATAAGTGCCCATTACATTGATGTGGCCAAGATAAAATTGTGTTCGCAATTAAGTGGTAACATTTAACCTTGAGTTTCAATTAATACTGATTAGCAGGACACGGAAATTTTATGACAATAATGACGCAGCTGCTGACAGCAAAAATTACCGAAAACCGAACGGGAGTGCTACACCTTCACGACGGACGCAAGAAATGTTGTGTACCTTCAAATGAGAAGTTTTGGAATATCCGACCTACAGCCGAGACCTGTATCAAGAGTTAATATAGGGGCGTGCTTATGTAATAACTTTCTAATTAATTTTCTTAAATCATTTCATTTTACTTTCCGGATAGCGATAGGGTACGTGAAAGCTGCGCGACATTCTGTGTTTATCATAGGGCTGAATAAGTCTTTCGAGAGTTCTGCGTGCAAGGTGTAGTACGTACTGGGATGTTTTAAAGTTCGCGGAAATGAGCTACGTATTTTGGTTGGTGTGATTGGTACATTTAGTAAGGCTGAAGTGAGCGGTGTACCGAGTTAGATCGACTACACTGCACTGTGTAAGTCGATAAACTCTTTGGAAGATGTTACAACCGGTTGAACACTCGTGCCTGCTACATCTCCAATCTTGTCACAAAGAATCGCACCTGCTGCTACGCTGTTAAGACGTTCAATGTGAAAACGCCTCAGCTGTCGGAGAAGGTACCACGAGTCCGTCGTGGGGCGCGCCTGCAATCTCTCGAGGGGATAGCAGAAGATGGCACAGACCTGCACGGCGTCGGCGTCGGCGTCCACGTGTGGCGCGTCGGCGGCCTCGAGCAGCTGCTGGTCGGCCCAGGCGCGCACGGCGTCGCTGGCGTCCCTGTAGCGGCGCCAGAGGTCGACGGCGTGGCGGTAGCGCGAGCAGAGCTCGCCCAGCGAGCGGCGCGTCTCCTGCCAGCTGGCCACCGCCTCTTCCACGGCCGCAGCCACCTGCCGGGACACCTCTGGCGCGCAGCTGCCGGACAGGGCCGCCGCCGCCTCGTGCAACTCTGTCAGCAGCTGCTCCCTTTCCTCCAACGACCCACTTAGACCCTATTAACACACACCGACATGTCTTACCACCGACCCTCTCAGGCCCTATTAAAATACATGTGCATACCTTACTTTCCTTTTTGATGGCGGTTCCAAGCCTGTAGGTACAAATCAGGTTACCTACATTTTTCAGCATACAGGGTGTTACAAAAAGGTACGGCCAAACTTTCAGGAAACATTCCTCACACACAAATAAAGAAAAGATGTTATGTGGACATGTGTCCGGAAACGCTTAATTTCCATGTTAGAGCTCATTTTAGTTTCGCAGTATCTACTGTACTTCCTCGATTCACCGCCAGTTGACCGAATTGAAGGAAGGTAAGGTTGACTTCGGTGCTTGTATTGACATGCGACTCATTGCTCTACAGTACTAGCATCAAGCACATCAGTACGTAGCATCAACAGGTTAGTGTTCATCACGAACGTGGTTTTGCAGTCAGTGCAATGTTTACAAATGCAGAGTTGGCAGATGCCCATTTGATGTATGGATTAGCACGGGGCAATAGCCGTGGCGCGGTACGTTTGTATCGAGACAGATGTCCAGAACGAAGGTGTCCCGACAAGAAGACGTTCGAAGCAATTGATCGGTGTCTTAGGGAGCGCGGAACATATCAGCCTATGGCTCGCAACTGGGGAAGACTAGAACGACGAGGTCACCTGCAATGGACGAGGCAATTCTTCGTGCAGTTGACGATAACCCTAATGTCAGCGTCAGAGAAGTTGCTGCTGTACAAGGTAACGTTGACCACGTCCCTGTATGGAGACTGCTACGGGAGAACCAGTTGTTTACGGGTACACTTCTACGAATGGTTCATCCAACAATGTGTCAATCCTCATGTCAGTGCAAATGTTCTCTTTTCGGATGAGGCTTCATTCCTACGTGATGAAATTGTAAATTTTCACAATCAACATGTGTGGGCTGACGATTATCCGCACGCAATTGTGCAATCACGTCATCAACACAGATTTTCTGTGAACGTTTGGGCAGGCATTGTTGGTGATGTCTTGATTGGGCCCCATGTTCTTCCACCTACGCTCAATGGAGCACGTTATCATGATTTCATACGGGATATTCTACCTGTAAATCAATCATCAACTGCTAGAAGATGTGCCTTTACAAGTACGACACAACAAGTGGTTCATGCACGACGGAGCTCCTGCACATTTCAGTCGAAGTGTTCGTACGCTTCTCAACAACAGATTCGGTGACCCATGGATTGGTAGAGGCGGACCAATTCCATGGCCTCCACGCTCTCCTGACTTCAACCCTCTTGACTTTCATTTATGGGGGCATTTGAAAGCTCTTGTCTACGCAACCCCGGTACCAAATGTAGAGACTCTTCGTGCTCGTATTGTGGACGGCTGTGATACAATACGCCATTCTCCAGGGCTGCATCAGCGCATCAGGGATTCCATGCGACGGAGGGTGGATGCATGTATCCTCGCTAACGGAGGACATTTTGAACATTTCCTGTAACAAAGTGTTTGAAGTCACGCTGGTACGTTCTGTTGCTGTGTGTTTCCAGTCCGTGATTAAAGTGATTTGAAGAGAAGTAATAAAATGAGGTCTAACATGGAACGTAAGCGTTTCCGGACACATGTCCACATAACATATTTTCTTTCTCTGTGTGTGAGGAATGTTTCCTGAAAGTTTGGCCGTACCTTTTTGTAACACTCTGTATACTGTGGTTTATGATCCTTCTCCACTTTACTTAACATCCGAAAACATTCTATAATTACGCCGATAAAGCCTTGTGAATATGAAGAAGCTGCTACCAATTAGCCTACAGAAAACATGCAGGCGTCTGCTACCGTATGTGCAAGGGCAACGGAAAACGAACAGAGGAAGTCCTAGCGGCCAACACCAGCCGTCTCAATGTGACTACGAGGGTCGTTCAATAAGTAATGCCCACATTTTTTTTCTCAGAACACATTTATGGTTAAAAGTCAGAATTTGGTGAGAATATACATCGACAGGTCTTGTCCATGTCCTATTTTCAACGTAGTCTGCATCAAGTTCTATGGCCGTACGCTAAAGTAGTGGAAGAGCATGTTTCCCTGCTGGTAAAAGCTCTTATCCTGTTGGCGTAGCCATGTTTTCACTGCATGAATGACACTCTCGTCATCTTAAAAGTGTGTTCCCCGTAGAGAATCTTTAAGCGGCCCAACAGATAAGTCCGAGGGTGCCATGTCTGGAATGGAATCGGACACACAATCTTCCCAATACCACGCTCGCTTGAGTACACATATCGATCGTACTGGCCACGGGTCTTCTGGTGAAAAGGAATCGCAGCCGTCAAAACAAAAATGATCGGCTTAGGGCAACGCATTC
Source organism: Schistocerca americana (assembly GCF_021461395.2). Taxonomy (NCBI): domain Eukaryota; kingdom Metazoa; phylum Arthropoda; class Insecta; order Orthoptera; family Acrididae; genus Schistocerca; species Schistocerca americana. The sequence continues at coordinate 23,049,959 of NC_060124.1, forward strand.
TGCACTTTGATGTGCTCAAATCCAACACATTCACTTTTTTTAGCTCAGGATCGAGAAACGAAAACTTTTTGCTTACAGAATAGATTTATCTGGTGGTAAAACCCCACACTTGTTTATTAACCCCTATTGCAGGCCGTTCCTTAAACTGAGAGTATCGAGGGACCATTACTAAATTCATTTGATGCAGCTAAAGATCTTCTGCATGGTGCCTGTACACACAACTGATGACGTTTGTACAGCGTTAGAGCACTTTATAGGGGTTTTCCTGTGTTTTTCAAATGGTTCAAATGGCTCTGAGCACTACGGGACTTACCTTCTGAGGTCATCAGTCCCCTAGAACTTAGAACTACTTAAACTTAAGGACATCACACACATCCATGATCGAGGCAGGATTCGAACCTGCGACCGTAGCGCCTAGAACCGCTCGGCCACAGCGGCGGCTTTCCTGTGTTTTTACTGTGTCCACCCCCCACCCGCTTTCCATGCACTGATGATCAACAACCCCTCTTCAATAATACCTCTACTATATTTTAATGCCCGAAAGGAGGACATCATTGAGGTCATTGGAGATACAGCAGAAGTTCAGACTGAACGAGGATGGGGAAGGGCAGCGGCCACTGTCTGATTTATGGAAACATTACGACTTTCTTCTCAAATAGTTTACAGGAAGTACAGAAAAGGTAAAACGGAATGGCCCGACACGAATGGGGATACCGTTCCTCCCTAATATCACGGACGAGTCTAAACAACTGCGCACATTCGATCAGTGTGAGCTGACAGAACATGATCAATATCAGATGCTTCTACTACTATTATGGTTTTTTGACTCCGGGGATCTCGCATGGTCAATCACATGTATGTTGAAACAAGGTGTTTGCGGCAGTCTGCTCTATTTTACATTTGTTACGTGTCGATATCGAATGAACAGATCAGGTACTCCGCTGTTCTACAATATCAGAGGCACATTCCAAATGAGACGGTTCACAGTCATCGCACACTGTGTCTCAATGTTTTATACAAGGTGGTACGAAGATTAGAGAGGTCCCGTCGGCAACGAGGTAATAATTAGAGATGGAATAGAAGCTCGGATTACGGAAGGGAACATCCCGTCATTTGCCTCCACTGATTTAGAGGAATCACGGAAAAACTAAATCTGGATGGCCTGACGGGAATTTCGACCGTCATCCTCCCGAATGCGAGTGAAATGTGCTAATCATTGCGCCACGTCGCTCGATGCGTCCTATAAATACTTCTGCGAAAGTCGGAAACAATTAAGTAACTCAATACCGGAAACACACAACCTCTATCAGCCTGATATTTTCGCGGATGATGCTGCTGTCCAGAGAAGTTTCAACGCTAGAAAACTGCACCGAAATGAAGGACCTGCAGAGGATCGACGCTTGGTGCACTGATTGGAAGCTGGCCCTCAACAAAATGTAATATATCGCCCACAAATAGACAAAAAGACCCATTACTGTATGAATAAACAATTGCAGAACAATCAGCAGAAGCAGTCAAACCCATATAATATCAGAGTATGAGAGGAGGAGAGATTTGAAGTGGCATGACCACATAAAACTAGTCGTAGGTAAGACTGAGACACATTGGAAGAATTCTCAAAAAGTGTAGTCCACTCGCAAAGGAGGTAGCTAACAAAATGCTCATCCGATCAATACTTTAATATTGCTCATTAGTCTGGGTTCCACATCAGCTAGGTTTGATAGAGGAAACAGGCCACACAAGAGAAGGGAGTTTCGTTACAAGTTCATTTGATAAGCACAAAATCGTCACGGGGGTGCTCTGCCAACTCCAGTCTCAGACGCTGAAAAAGAGGCGTCGTGCTTCACGATGTGGTTTACTGCTGAAGTTCTGTGGGCGTACGTTCCTGTCAGCCTATACATAGCTTCCTCGTACGGTACATATATCTCGAGAAAAGACAATGAAAGTAAAGTAAAAGAGATTCGAGCTCACACGGAGGCTTACCAAAAATCTTTCTTCCCACAAACCATTCCCGACTGGGACAGGAAAGGGAGAAGTGACAGTGGTACACAAAGTACCCTCTACCATACACCGAAAGGTGGCTATAGTTAGCACGAACAATGTTTAAAGATAGGTACTTCGGATGACGTGAAGGTATACAGTAATCAAACTTCGGTTGAACAATCACACTCATTACGGCCAAAGCAACTAACGCTGAAAGTTTTCCAGTTTTTTGATTCTGTCTTACTTGACGCTTATTGCTACGTAAAACGACAAGATATGCTGCCTTTCGTTTGGGTTGCAAAAGAGAGAATAAGGTAAACAATCATTGTATTGTTCGTCCAGCGCCTGGTCGCTAATTCAACACGGTAAGAGGGAAGTGACGTAGCAGCGGGCAACAGAACTCACAACACACTTCGAAGAGGCACAGAGCGCATGCGCCGCAGAGGTATGTCAACCTTACAGTAAGGAGGCCACACGTACAGATGGAAACCGATGTGCACACCGCAACCTGGTTATGATGTGGGTGTGAAGGTAAAACTTTTCTGGTGTTCATAACAACCACATGTTCGTAAAGATTTCGGGCTTGACGACTTGAAAGAGGGGGCGAGGGGACAAATAAATCGTCTACCTATGTTACTGGCTCAGGCTAACGACAACATTCATACATAAGTTTCAGTTTGATAATGCGGCAGTACAGCAAACTACTTACAACGAGCAGCAAATAGAAATGGCTGCCTCTCAATGACTTTTAATTGTAAACTGCTGTATTTCATTCTGTAACATTATGACGATAGAAATGTCGTACGTGGGCCAACAGCCAACATGGTCCACTTCCCAGCGGTGAGGATTCCACTCGTGGGAAACTATGCGACGAAGACAACGGCCCCGTCATTCGCTTCGCCAGTATAATGCGCCCCAGGAGGACCCACTCGAAGCAATACACTGCGCAGTGCCAGAAAGCACAGCGATGCTGTCACAGCAATACCGAAATCGAGAACTGGGGCACAACAGCTGCTTTCTCAGCAACCTCTTCAGCGTCGGCTCGCACAATCGATAGTGCACTGCGTGCTACTGGCATCAATGTTTCATTCGCTTCACAGCAAATTTATGACATTATCTCGTGAAGGAATATGCTTACACAATATAGTCAGCTTCCTTGATCTCATTAACTGGATGCCAGTTTCCAACAAGAAAAAAACGTCAGTACTAACTGGTTCATGTGTTAGGAAAACAACTTCAGAATATCTCAGGAGGAAAAACATTCCCCAAAACTGGAAAAATATGGTACCAGTACTTACTCATAGGAAAAGCGACATACAAAGCATAAAAAAACTACAGACTTATCAGCCTCCTCTACAATGTACAATGTATCACTAAAATTTGCACCAATCACATACAAAAAACTTAAGACTTTTTTTTAATCAAGCAAATGAATACGAGACCTTTGGAAGCTTATATAGCAGAATGAACCATTTGCAAGTCGAAAATAGTGCTATACGGTTGAAGAACGTATATGAGTAACTATTTCGTCTGGAATTTATTGGCTTTGAGAATATTTTTGACTTTGTTTCATAAAAAATAGTAATAACAAGCCCTGAGAAACAAAGCTTTCATTCAACCTCTTCTTACTATATTCAAAACCATAATTATGCCAACGCTACGGCATCCATTACACTACATCATAGAGAAGTCAGGAATTGAAAGAGGAATCAAGTAAACTGTTTAGTGTTTCAAAACCTAAGCCTCCTACGTGTCTCAAACGGAAAGCTTACAGCCAGCACGTACCATCAGTTTTGACTGTCGAGTTTGGGGGTCCAGCACTAAAGCGATTACCTGGAAAGCGAAATGTAATGGGATCGAATCCCGGTCGGACAAAGGAATATTTCAGTCTGTCTTTAATGTAGCCTTCATCTGTAAATCCTGTGAAGATTATCCAGGAACGACACCTGTTTCGGATCGCACCTTAAATTGCAGGTCCCCTCTTCTTACAAGGGAACCTCCCCATCGCACCCCCCTCAGATTTAATTATAAGTTGGCACAGTGGATAGGCCTTGAAAAACTGAACACAGATCAATTGAGAAAACAGGAAGAAGTTGTGTGGAACTGTGAAAAAATAAGCAAAATATACAAACTGAGTAGTCCATCGGAAGATATTCAACATCAAGCACACTGCGAACGCAGGAGCGCTGTGGTCTCGTGGTAACGTGGGCAGCTGCGGAACGAGAGGTCCTTGGTTCAAATCTACTATCGAGTGAAAAGTTTAATTTTTCATTTTCAGTTTATGTGATAAACTCTTATGTTTTCATCACTTTTTTGGGAGTGATTATCACATCCACAAGAAAACCTAAATCGGGCAAGGTAGAAGAATCTTTTTGCCGATTCGCCAAGTGTACAAGTTAGGCGGGTCGACAACATATGCCTGTCATGTGACGCACATGCCGTCACTAGTGTCGTATAGAATATATCAGATGTGTTTTCCTGTGGAGGAATCGGTTGACTTATGACCTTGCGATCAAATGTTTTCGGTTCCCATTGGAGAGGCACGTCCTTTCGTCTACTAATCGCACGGTTTTGCGATGCGGTCGCAAAACACAGACACTAAACTTATTACAGTGAACAGAGACGTCAATGAACGAACGGACAGATAATAACTATGCAAAAATAAAGAAAGTAAAATTTTCACTCGAGGGAAGACTTGAACCGAAGACCTCTCGTTCTGGAGCTGCTAACGCTACCACGGGGCCACAGCGCTCCTAAGCTCGCATCGTCCATTATGTTGCTTATGTCACCCATGGACTACTCAATTTGTATATTTTGCTTATTTTTTTCACAGTTCCACATAACTTCTTCCTGTTTTCTCAATTGATCCGTGTTCAGTTTATCAAGGCCTATCCACTGTGCCAACTTATAACTAAATCTGAGGGGGGTGCGATCGGGAGGTTCCCTTGTTAGGAGAATTGCTGGGTAGGTTAGCGACACACAAAACGCCTAGTGCGTCCAGCTGGAAGAAATGTACCATGCAGTTGAGCCACACGGAAATTTTGTTATCAGCTTTTGATTTACGGCGGTGAGGAATGACCTTTTAATGCGGAAACAATTCGAAAACTGGTGGAAGCTCAGCGAGCAAAAGGAGTCACTTGGAGAAACGGGAAAAGAAGCTAATGGATTATGGAATAGACTGAGCTAGAAGACGTAATAATTAAGAGTGTAATGAAAATCAAATGGAGTTGGTCAGGACACATATCCAGGAGAATGAGGGCGTATGGTTCAAGGAAGTTCGTCGCTGGATAAGAAAACGCCGAAAGTCTTGAAGGTGGGTGGATGACATTAGCAAACTGAAGCAGCTAAGTAATTCGTATTGTGAAGTGAGCTTATACGAAAAGAGAACTACACGGCAGAACTTCAGTTAGCAAATAAAGTGTGTGACATTAAAATTGCTGCAGTTCTATTTTCATGATGCCCGGTAAAATTACTTAAACAGTTTCTTTTTTTTTTTATCAATTAATGGAGCATGAAAATTATTTCAGAATTCACATATGCGAGCAATGTATTTAACTTTAAGCAGGTCCAAGTGGTCTAATGGGTTGATACTACACAAGTAGAGGCAATACTAGATTCTCATTGTGGTGGTTATTTGCGACATCTTCCGTCGACCTTCAAGACGTGTTGAATTCGCCACTGCACATAAGTTGTTTGGCCTGGAATGTAGTATTACTGTGGGAGGGTACAATGAATAAATGGAATGGCGAAAACAGACGTCTTCGCACTGTCCAGCTACTTTCGCAAACCAATGTGAGGCAGCCGACTCCAGTCTCCCCTGTAGACGTATGGTGCTACAAGTAGGGGAATATAGCGTAAATTGGACAGTTTGTATGTTAGTTGTTTGATAGTTTGTAAGGGAACTTTTTCCGTTATTTTTAGTAACAAATTTTCTGGTTTCCTGCCGTCTGATACAGGAACATTTATATCATTCTTCGTACTTCATTTACACGCATCAGTGTTAAAATAAAATCTTTTGGCTAAAAAATGTAGGTCTTTGCTGTTTCTTTCGGTGTTATAGTTTCATCTGTGAACCTTAATGCCGACATGGCATCCGACCGCGAAAAAATAAACCACACTATTCGTCAGAAAGTCGGCCCAGGTGGCCACTTTTCCGAGAAGTTTATTTATAATATATTTACCACACAATAGTTTGCTACTTGTATATATCACACATAATACTACACAGCGACTTCTAAATCATTTTATATACAAAGCTATCATCCGTTATTCTATCCCTCTCTGATGATTTTCAATTAATTGAAATCTTTTCTGTTCTGTATAGCTTAGTGCAAAATTCTGATAGAAAACGGTCTGCTGTGTCAGCTTGATAGTTTTAAATACCAGAGCACCAACACGTCTTGAAAATACGTTCGGAAATCACAGCAATAAACATGCGATCCTGTTTCGATGGAAAATAGGTGTGTGACGGTGAAGAATGTCTTTTCCTGTGGCCGCAAAGCAACATAATGATCCACGTAACACACATAAAAGAAAAGTTCTACGAAAAAGTAGAGATACATTAGGTGGCAAAAAGAAGTAAATGTATTTAGTTCCTATATATTATTTCTTTTTCTTTTAAAGTATTTGGTGTGATACTTCATAATATTATGTTGATTCAAAATATGTAAGCGGTAAGCTTCTGTCAATAACCACGGTTTGGTGAAAATTCCATTTCCCTAAGAGTCGCCACTTTACCCCACCTTCCCCTACAAACGTACTGTTCAGATGGTTCAAATGGCTCTGAGCACTATGCGACTTAACTTCTGAGGTCGTCAGTCGCCTAGAACTTAGAACTACTTAAACCTAACTAACCTAAGGACATCACACACATCCATGCCCGAAGCAGGATTCGAACCTGCGACAGTAGCGGTCGCTCGGCTCCAGACTGTATCGTCCAGAACCGCACGCCCACTCCGGCCGGCCAAACGTACTGTGCTAGCCGCTGTACTGTGTGTAAGAATGGGGCCATGCTTTGTCTTGCTTTGTGCATTACCAAGGCAAACCTCTAACCTGAAATTAATCGTTTTACTAACGTGACGATGGTAAATACATTCTCACCTGACAGTCATCGTTTACTAATATGACGATCGTAAATACGTTGCAAGTCGTATATTAAAACGCCTGTATCGGCAGCCCGGCGAGCCACATCGTTAGGACACCAGCGGGGCGACACATGCGGACGTGCGGCGGAAGCGGATTATCGGCAGACCACACCGGATAGTTCACCATCCGGTGCAGCTGCTGCCGTTAAGTAGGGTATTTTATTCCTGGCACTTTCTTTTTCGCACAACTCTACATCATGAGTACAATATTAGCAAGACATGGCCTCTAGGGACCAAAGAATTTTTAACACCAACAGTAAACTGAACGACAAATAGTAAACAATCTACCAACTTACACACGTTGGAAAAAAGTGAAATACATACTACACATATGTAAAGAAATCTACAAAAAACATTCCGACTTATCTGTGTGGTTATTTCAAACCATAAATGACACCTTTAATCCATTCTTGTTAATGGCGGTTGAGCTCCGTAGTTGGAGACTGAATTACTTGGAAAGAAAAAAAAGCAACCAGCCACTTTTAATGCAGTTTTATTTATAGCAAGGCTTCGAGTGTAATTTCCGACACAAATTTGTAAGCCGACTACATGGCGAAAGTTGTGCTGCATCAGTGAAACTAAAAGTGTATCCTATGTACATATAAACGGAAAAAAATGAGCTAAAACTTACACAATAAAAGGCAGTCGATAAAAGCGTTCAAATGGTGATATAAATGTCTTAAGCCAACTGATGACTGGTGAAAAGCCGGAAAGCTTATTTACATTAATAAGGCTAGATAATACGTGACTTGCTGCTTTGCTTCTTCAAGTGACATTAATACAAATCTCCCAAACTGCACTTTCTATTGAGTGTACTGGTAAAATGAATATAGAAGAAACAGCTGAGGGAGTACTAAAGGTACTTCCTGAAAGATGTATTATTGCAAGTACCAGTAAAGTACATATGTTAAAAAAATGAAGTATTATAACAACATACTGCAAGCAGCATTCCTAAAACATTCTTAAGCAGTATAGTGAAAAATGTAACAACAACAGATAAGGAATAAATGCGGACACCCCACGTTTAAGTGCTATTTTATAAGCAAGAAAATGAATACGGTAAGATTACTAGACGCTACCCCCCTAGAAGATGCTAATGAAGTGTTACGAAATAAGTTGAAAAATCAAAGGTATTAATATCGTTCCGAAACGGACACAGGTCTTAGCACTTAGATACATGTCTGTATAGATATGGATAGTATGAAATTTACCCTGTCTTCCTTTTCCAGCTTCTGCTTGTCAGGGACATTCTTTCAGTGGCGAGCAGCTTCACCTAGGCTGAAGTCCTCTAAACAAGTACAATATGGTACAGCTATATTCACGGTCTGGTAATCGAGGCATTTCCTCGAAGCACTAGTCAAGTTCCAACTTTGAGAATTTTCTTCTGCGCTTTATCGCAAATCTTTCTTGGAGTGTAAAATTGTTGGAATGTGTTGCACGAATACGGAAAATCTGACGGGAGTTGGACTTCTTGATGGCTGTGCGTGTACGGGCAGGTCTAATTACGCTCTGAAATAGATCGCGATTTGTCGGCCTGGAAGCTCCAATTGTCGGCCGCGGTGGTCTAGCGGTTCAGGCGCTCAGTCCGGAACTGCGCAACTACTACGGTCGCAGGTTCGAATCCTGCCTCGGGCATGGATGTGTGTGATGTCCTTAGGTTAGTTAGGTTTAAGTAGTTCTAAGTTCTAGGGGACTGATGACCACAGATGTAAAGTCCCATAGTGCTCAGAACCATTTGAACCATTTTTTTTTGAAGCTCCAATTGTAAGACTGCGCTAGCATCTTTTGCAATATTCGCTTTTGATCCTCTACTTCCCACCTGATATTCCAAGACCGGTAAGGTACTGCGACACATGGTTACAGGCAAAAGAATCTCACGAACGACGCTCGAACCAGGCGCGTCAGTAGAGAAGCGCAGATTTTTGCCGTGGCTTGGACTCGTCCGTCGCATTTCCGTCTCGGTACCGCATTCTGGCGCGGTTCTAATTAATTCGGGCCATCGATCAATGGGCGCGTCACGCTCATTACACCACGGCCTTCTTCCATACTTACTGCAATTAGTGGAAAATAAAATTCGTTTCCAAGTTCACTACACGAGTTAAACAAGTCGCATGAAACCATCTGACCGTTGCTATATGCAAAGAGATACATATATCCGCAACTCCCCGAGAATCTCTTGCAATGTCAACTTTTACGAGAGCACAGGTGACGGCTCCCGGCCGTAACTATAGACAGACGGTGCTCCAAATCTCGCGAGAGCCAATGCGTCGTTTCCTAGTGCTGCCACAGACTGAAGCGGTTCCAAGCACTTCCTACAATCAACGGGACGCTCAGAATGAAAAGCAATTTAGATCTCTGTAATACAGGACAGATTAAATTTAAATTGTGGGTCGCTGGGCTAACAGACTGGCGTAATCTTCCTGGGTTATCAATTTAGTAGTAGCTTCGTTCTGGTTTGACGTTTCAACTAGTCATCTTTTAGCTAAGTGAATATCGACGAGAAAGTCTCATTCGCATGTGAACTACTGATGATTTAGAATGATTGTTTACCATTTTGAAGGCTGCTTAAATTAGCTTCACCTACTCTGCATTTACAGATCTCTATCCGAGTTCGGGTTTAAACATACTTAACAATACTTTACCGGAAGTAACCATGAATACCTAGGAGCAGAGGGAAAGGGATAGGGCGAGGGCAACGACAAAAGTACTAACAAGATTACGACACAATAAAATACAGTCATCTTCATCTGCATTACATTAATGGAATCATTCCGTCGATGTAGTAGAAACCGAAACCACACGACGCCGACAACCTTCTATTCATCAACGCTTGCTCAAAACTAAGCCTCGTGTGTACCTTCCGACTGATGTATCACCAGCAAAGATCGCAACTATGTGCAGCAGAGTTGGCAGTGTTCCGATATCCCACACGTCGTATCCGGCTTTGCCTTTTCCTCTGCAGTCACCGCTTTCAACAGTTTCACGTCGCCAAGAACTATTGGGATCTTATGAATCCCTTTTATTTGTGTTTGTTTCAACATCGTAAGGGCGCTTAATATCCACCGAAGTTATAACAACCTCATTTGTCTGGAGATGTCCTTTCAGTAAAATAAATTTGTATTTAGCTGATCTATAGAGAAGTCCACCACCGGTAGCTGAGTGGTCAGCGCAACAGAATGTCAATCCTAAGGGCCCGGGTTCGCTTCCCGGCTGGGTCGGAGATTTTCTCCAATCAGGGACTGGGTGTTGTGTTGTCCTAATCATCGTCATTTCATCCCCATCGACGCGCAAGTCGCCGAAGTGGCGTCAAATCGAAAGACTTGCACCCGGCAGTCGGTCTACCCGACGGGAGGCCCTACTCACACGACATAGTAATCTATAGAGAAGGCATTTTGAAAACTACTCAGACTTATAAGACTTGCAGTTGAAATTTTAAAACAAGTTGTATCTAGTTACACTTAGAAATGTTCATCTATTGAGCAAGAACGAGCAAATCCGCGATATTTTTGAGGAAAAACTTACTTTATGCCAGTCAAAACAATGGGAAACATCCGTGTCGCAGTTGACGGATTAAAAACGATGAATCATTTTAAAAGAGCCTCTATGCTAGTGGTGCAGAAGTTGCCTAATATTTTGTCGCTATTATCAGTGTCGTACCTAATGGAGAACTTGCGACTGCTTCGCAGCAACACAGGGACGAATTCGGAAGATCATGTTTTAGGCGCCAGAATGAGACATCTTTTAAGCGTTAGACGCAATAATATTATTGTATTTTGTAAATTTGGTATATTATTTGAAATTTCCATTCTAGCCATGAGGCAAAATGGAGCAGAAGGGACGACTGGTGAAAATGAGGTCAAGGCAGCAGAGTGAACGCGCAACAACACGAAACACATCGACTCATTAGAGAAAGGCTTGGTACTGGACACGAATAGAGCTGTGATAACTGGCGAAGTGTCGTTTTTCTTAAATGCCGTCGACTGAGGAAACTGAAAAGGTATTATTTGTTTACACATAAGTACTGCGAAAAATTAACACTGAATAATGACAGGCATGTGTGTCTCCCTGTCGCGTGGCGGCTCGCCATTTAGTCGACTTGCGTGTCGATGATAAAATGATGAGGATAACACAGCACTCACGCTCCGACGGGACAAAATCTCCGACCCGGCCGGGAATCGAACTCTGGCCACTTCGGTTGTAACTCAGCCACGCTGACCTTCCAGCTACTGGGGCGGACAAAATCATAAATGATATCGTCAATACTTCGCTGCTAGCTACTTATAAGGAAACGTCTAGCTTTAAAAAAAAAAAAAAAAAAAAGTTGCATCAACTATTTGAAGGTATGAACATTACCAGCTTACAAGCATATTTCCCTCAAGGCTGAACTCCACGCAGGAATTTTCCTCGTTTCTTTCAAATCGGTACGATATACGCGAACTGAGGAACCAGTTTTCCTCGCCAGGAAGACACCTACTGGGTGAAGTGTTTGCACGGGCATCGCAAGCATTTTCGGCTCTACGATCAAAATCTGCGTTTTCAGTTACCGGGGCCTACCATTCCAGGAATAGCTGCAAAAACTGTAGATGTGGAATCAACAGAAAACTGCTGCTCCGCTGCTAGTAAAGAAGTAAATCAATTACGAACTGCGAAAAACCTGCGTAATGGATAGTTAGAGAAATCTCGGCATACCGCAATCGACGAAATACAACGGAGCATACAGCAATCGAATTTCGGTGCCAAAAATGTGAAATAAAACGATATTTGATAGACGGCTGCTGTAGCCAAGTGCAAGTGCGACCTGCATTTACTGCAAATATGCAAACTACATGAAATTCTAACTTCAGTGCCCACAGAACTCAAGTTGTCCGTCCACAGTTTGTGTGGACGAAGAATATTTTTAAAAATGTCGATTGTGCTTCACGCATCCTGTAGCAAGATCTTGAGGGCACAGATGGGAAAATATTACACGTAACAATGAGTGGCCAGACAGTATTCAGACGACAAATGGATTCCTTTGTCACAGCACGATTATCGTAACACATTTCAACTTTGGGAAATAAATACCTTACATAAATCTGTAAAATTATGTGGTAGTGACATTTCTACCTGAACTTAAGACAGAGAATCTCGGATATTAAAATACAGTCTCATTTGGAAAAGTGCTAAGAGGTGTGATAAGCGACAATGAAGACAACTGCACAGTCTTTTCGTATCATAAAGACATCGCGAACTGTGAGCTAGAACAAGACTGTTGAGTAACTGCAGCTATTAATACTACTGAGTAAGCACGACCGGTTGGTTCTGCGCAAATGCTGTCTTAACTCGCGGACACAAGATCCGTTCTTCCCGGCTTGTTAGCGGCCGCGCGATGACCACGTCCCCGCAGCTATTTTCGCACATGCGCGCTAAAGCTTGTCGTACCCTCAGTCAGGACCAGTCCGGCGAGGCGGGCGACAAGAAACTAGCGCAGAGTGCTACAGCCACAGAGGGCCACAGCAGGCACGGGCGCTGCACGCGTCACTGGCAGCCCGCCGCGCAGAGCTCACCACCAGGAGGCTCTGACGTCACCGCCGAACTTATCTAATCTGGCGACTACAGCAACTCCCCTCCCGCCCCGCGCATCCAATCCCGTACCAAGACGCCAAGAAGTCTTTACGAACGAGTGACGGGCGTTCGCTGCTGGTAACAAAATACACTTAAATTGCGATTCGTGTCACAGCGCCACTTTTTATAAAGTATCATCTCGATTATACAGGGTGTTACAAAAAGGACGGCCAAACATTCAGGAAACATTCCTCACACACAAAGAAAGAAAATATGTTATGTGGACATGTGTCCGGAAACGCTTGCTTTCCATGTTGGAGCTAATTTTATTACTTCTCTTCAAATCACATTAATCATGGAATGGAAACACACAGCAACAGAACGTACCAGCGTGACTTCAAACAGTTTGTTACAAGAAATGTTCAAAATGTCCTCCGTTAGCGAGGATACGTGCATCCACCCTCCGTCGCATGGAATCCCTGATGCGCTGATGCAGCCCTGGAGAATGGCGTATTGTATCACAGCCGTCCACAATACGAGCACGAAGAGTCTCTACATTTGGTACCGGGGTTGCGTAGACAAGAGCTTTCAAATGCCCCCATAAATGAAAGTCAAGAGGGTTGAGGTCAGGACAGTGCGGAGGCCACAGAATTGGTCCGCCTCTACCAATCCATTGGTCACCGAATCTGTTGTTGAGAAGCGTACGAACACTTCGACTGAAATGTGCAGGAGCTCCATCGTGCATGAACCACATGTTGTGTCGTACTTGTAAAGGCACACGTTCTAGCAGCACAGGTAGACTATCCTGTATGAAATCATGGCGGTGAATCGAGAAAGTACAGTACATACTGACGAAACTAAAGTGAGCTATACCATGGGAGTTAACCGTTTCCGGACACATGTCCACATAACATCTTTTCTTTATTTGTGTGTGAGGAATGTTTCCTGAAAGTTTGGCCGTACCTTTTTGTAACACCCTGTATATGGACCACTTATAGTGTAGTCCCTTCCGAATTGTTGGTATCCAGACAGAATGTACAGAATCTGCGATGGAATGGTAAGGGCAAATATTGCTCAAGAACAAGATGCCATTAACTGACACGCGCTTTGTACAAACTGTAGTAAAGCCGTATGCCATCGTTAGTTGTGAGATCCTGAGGGGTACGTTCAGCTGTCTAAGTGAAAGGGTGTATATCCTTCATATACTTTCCCTTAACGAAGTTGAGAGCTGTGCATCAACTATATCTGTTGAATGTAGATGACTGCGTAAAGTGTGGTGTTTGTGTCATACGGGGTGAACATAAAAGGGATAAGTGCCAACACAGCCTAGTCCTCTTAATGATACTGGGTACTTACAAATGGCGAAAAATCGAATTTTTTAATGACTTTATTAAATTCTGTAGTATTTCCTGATTACATTGATACATACATTATGAAATTCCTTGAAGAACTGCAAGGCCAGGTAAGAGAAAATAACATTATGATAATTGGGGACCTGAATGCTCACAAGGGAACCTACCCATCGCAACCCCCTCAGATTTAGTTATAAGTTGGCACAGTGGATAGGCCTTGAAAAACGGAACACAGATCAATCGAGAAAACAGGAAAAAGTTGTGTGGAACTATGAAAAAAATAAGCAAAACATACAAACTGAATAGTCCATGCGCAAGATAGGCAACATCAAGGAGAGTGTGAGCTAAGGAGTGCCGTGGTCCTGTGGTTAGCGTGGGCGGCTGCGGAACGAGAGGTCCTTGGTTCAAGTCTTCCCTCGAGAGGAAAGTTTAATTTTTTTTATTTTCAGACAATTATTGTCTGTCCGTCCGTTATGTTTTCATCACTTTTTTGGGAGTGATTATCACATCCACAAGAAAACCTAAATCGGGCAAGGTAGAACAATCTTTTTACCCATTCGCCAAGTGTATAAGTTAGGTGGGTCAACAACATATTCCTGTCATGTGACGCACATGCCGTCACCAGTGTCGTATAGAATATATCAGACATGTTTTCCTGTGGAGAAATCGATTGACCTATGACCTTGCGATCAAATGTTTTCAGTTCCCATTGGAGAGGCATGTCCATTCGTCTACTAATTGCACGGTTTTGTGGTGTGGTCGCAAAACACAGACACTAAACTTATTACAGTGAATAGAGACATCAATGAACGAACGGACAGATCATAACTTTGCAAAGATAAAAAAAAGTAAACTTTTCACTCGAGGAAAGACTTGAACCAAGGACCTCTCGTTCCGCAGCCGCCCACGCTAACCACGGCGCTCCGTAGCTCACAATGTCCTTGATGTTGCCTATGTTGCGCATGGACTACTCAGTTTGCATATTTTGCCTATTTTTTTCATAGTTCCACAAAACTACTTCCTGTTTTCTCGATTGATCTGTGTTCCGTTTTTCAAGGCCTATCCAACATGCCAACTTACAACTAAATCTGAGGGGGGTGCGATGGGGAGGTTCCCTTGTCAGATCGGCACAGATAGAAATGGATATGAGGTGGTGATGGGCCCTTTTGGATTCGGAAGACAAAATGTTGATGGTGAAGAAATTCTAAATCTGTACGTAAGGAATCATCTTTTAGTGAAGAATACATTCTTCAAGAAACAAGATAGCCATAAGATTGCTAGATATGGCTGGGATGGCAAATCTAAGACAGTTATAGACTATATATTAACGAACAAATTAATTGGAGGAAAAGTAAGGGACATTAAAGTCATACCAAGTGAGCACTTGGATAGCGACCACAGGTTACTAGTAGCTGATCTAAATTATAAGATGAAAAGTTTGAATGCTATACAAAGAATGCTAAAAATTAAGGAGTGGAAGCTGAAAGAAGAAGAAAATAAGAAAAGTTTCCAAATTCTAGTAGCACAAAATTGCCAAAAACTGAAAGGGGTAGTGTAGAGGAAGAGTGGAACCTATATAAAACATCAATACTTAACAGTGCTTTGTAGATATGTGGCAAAACAAAGGGTAAAGTGAAAGATAAAGAAATCAGTTGGTGGAACGACAGAGTAAAAGATGCAATTAAAAAACATAATATGCCAAAGAAAAACATGGAGTTTGAAAAAAGAAATCAGAACCAGGAGCTGGTAACAAAAGATGAACACAAGGTGACAAGACGGGAGAAGGAATACCAACAAAAGAAACTCCAAGCAAAGAGAATTGTGAAAGAAGAAAATGAGAAGAGTTGGGAAATATTCACACAGAAAATACAGCAGGATAGCAAATGGAACCAAAAACTGCTATATGGGTTATTAAAAAGTAAATGGTCTGATAGAAAAGACATAAAAGTGATTGAAATAGAGGATGCGGATATTATCAGGGCCATGGAAGTATCAGAGAACAGATGAAGAATTATTTTGAAATCTTACTGAATGGGGAAGGTGCACAAGAAAATGATACATAAGTCATTGAATTAGAGGAAGAACAGGATCCAATCTCTTGGTTAGAAACTGAGAATTCCCTGAAACAGATGAAAAATGGAAAGGCGGCTGGAGTAGATTAGCTGATAGCGGATATGATTGAAGCTGCAGGAATCCATGGAATACAATGGTTACACCAGCTGCTGGGGGCAATATGGAAAGAAAAGAAAGTGCCGGATGAATGGAAAAAAGGAATTATAGTACCATTGTTCAAGAAAGGTAGTAGAAAGAAATGAACCAACTACTGAGGAATCACACTGCTTTAAAATAATGGAAAAGGTCATAGAAAAAGGATTGTGGAAAATTCTAGAACACCAATTAGAGGAACAACAGCATGGTTTCAGAAGCAATAGGAGAACAATAGATCTCATTTTCTCCCCCCGTCAGTTAATGGAGAAATATTGGGAAAAAGAAAGGACTTGATAGTAGTACTCACGGATTTGGAAAAAGCAAGGTGATTTGTGAAAAAGTGACTCTGAAAACAATTCACTGTGGCGGGGGTGGGGTGGGTGGGTGGGTAGGGGGGGAAGAGTCTTCATTTAACTTCAATGATGGCCTAACAAGCATGGAAATTACGAACATGCTCGAACTTGAGATTGAACCAGCCTGTTACAACTTCTGTACAAAATCAGATGAAAAACGTATAGGCAAGCACAGCAATGGATGACACAAGCTGCCAAAGAGGCCAGCAGGACCATCATAGCCACGAAGAAGGTAGAGGGGGACCTCCTCCTGGATCTGGAAGGACTGCTGTATGGTACAGGAATTGCTGATTAGGGGTATATTTAACTACAAAAGATGTGACCCTAAACTTTAAATGCATTTGGCTTGAAACTGTATTTTTCAAATTGGCAGGAAATGTAACAAGAGAACGGTACAAACAATTTTGTTTGGATTTTGATACTGGCAATCTAAATTTTGTACAAACATAATATTTTTCAATTATCCTATGTCTACTGATAGAAAATAAATTGAAAATGACTCATAAAAATTATTTTGTATTTTGTTGTAGGTCCAACAGGAGGGCTTCGGGAATTGCTGCTGATGACCAATGTTCCAGCTGCAATGAGTCTTCCACCTGGTGCAGCAGTTACAGGGAGCATCCAAATATGGACATAAAACCAAATTATTAACCATTTCGTGGGCGCATTTTTTTTTGTAGCAACTCAGTGAAGATAATTTTTTTTCTATCCTATTAGACTTGTGATCAACTGACTATATTTTTCAATAATTTTATTTTTGTGATTTAGGACCAAAAACTATGGTGGTACATAGATCACCACAGCAACTTTGTGAGCAATTAAAACTATAGTGGTAAATGAATTTCCCTCTTTCCTTTTGTGTGCTGTTATGTGTTGCCATTGCACGCAAAGAGATAATGAACAGTGTTTTCTGTATTAAATTTTTGTTTTCTTTTACTTTAGTTAAAAAGTTTACTTACCACAATGTGAAAACAACCCTAGAAACTTTATCACACAATAAAGGTATGAGCTGATACAGATCATAGTAATGTATATTGCAGAAGTGAAGCATAGTGTCCTGACAACAGTAGTTATCCCATGACAAACAGAAACTGATTGTTGTAGCAGCTTTCACAAACCCTGCACAGTGTAGTAGCACAAGATGTCATGCATAGGCGGAGGTGGTAGGACATATTCCTAAAATCTTTGTGATACCCTAAGTTGGAGGGATGTATGCTTCCCAAGGGCCACAAATGACAGATTAATTTTGTGGTAAGCATATTTCCAAAGTCCATTCCAGCAACTACTTTGGTGGCAAACGTACTTTCCAAGAATGACTAAAACACCATTGTTTGGTGGGATATATATTTCCCACAATCCTGAAGGCTATATTTCATGACACACAGAAACTATACATGGTGTCACTGGATGCCAGGAGCTTACAGAAGTGGTAACACATATTGCCTTAAACACTGTAAGGAAATACATTTAGTGGGAGATATATCCCCCATGACCCACGAAAGGGTTAAACACAAAAGTGTAAAGAATAAAAGTATATCATCAAATACAGCATTTTGTTTTACTTGGTAGAAAGAAAGTCACAAAAATCATCTAGTTTTCATGTTTTCAAAGACGACTGCCCCATTAAATGCACTATCTAATCAAAAATACCGAGCCACCCCTATGGAATGTGGAAATGTCCACTTGGTATCATGAGCGGCAGACTTGCCAGTATAAAAGGTGGGCAGTATTGTGTTGTTAATAGAGATGCGTAACAGGGCAGTGAATCATGGACTAGTCATTGGACATCACCTGAGTAACAAACCCATCAGGGATATTCCAATTATTTTAAAACTGTCCAAGTTACTGATAAGTGATGATTCTGTGAAGTGGAAATGCAAAGTAACAACCACAGCTAACCCATGACCAGACAAACCTCATGTTCTGATGGACAGGGGCAGTAGTGGAGGTAGTTGTAAAAAACACGAGACTGGAGAAAGGGATTACTCATCAGTTTCAAAGTGCTACCAACAGTCCAGCTAGCACAATGATTGTGCTTAGGCAGTTAAGAGAAATGGGGTACATTAGTCGAGCAACTCCTTATAAAAGATACATTTTTGTAGTCAATGCTAGTTGACACTTGAGGTAGTATAAATAGTGATGTTACCAGAGTGAAAACAAGTGATTTGTAATGATGAGTCACACTATACTCTATGGCAATCCGATGGAAGGGTTTGAGTTTGGCGAATGTCTGGAGAATGTTGCTTCCTCCATCATGTGTAGTGCTCACAGTGAAGTACAAAGTAGGCGGCCTTATGGTACGGTGACATTTTTTGTGATTAGGGTGTGGTCCCTTTACTGCACTTAACAAAATGCTCATGTGGAAAGATAGGAACACGTTTTACAACATTATGTACTGTGTACAGTAGAGGAACAGTTTGGAGACAACGACTGTATCAGCACAAAAATGCGCATTGTCATAAAGCACAATCTGGGAAGAAATGGTTTGTGGAGAATAACTGTTCTGAAATGGACTGGTATGTCTACAGTTCTGACTTGAACCCTATGGAGCACCCCATATTAATGTTCACTAATATGGTGTCTGAATACTTATCCTTTTGTAATATCAATAAAAGTGCAAGAATGTCAAGGGTCTCCAATTGACAATGAGGCACTGTAATATTAGAAATCATTTATGCTTGCCTCAATGGGCAGAACAATTTTCTCTTTCCTTAATCATCTGCATTACAGAATTTAATACTTCCAGATATCTTATTGACTGCAGGTTTATCCTGTATACTTCTTCAGTGATTACGGTTATAAATATTAATTACACAAAGTACTGCTAATAGTTCCAATTCCCTGACTGACCGATCTCAAAAACCTTTTGTATAATAATCAATACTATTGTTGAGATATAGTCTTATTTCTGTTTGTGCTTCTACGGAATGAAGGCAGTCTGGCTTAAGGGAATGTAGAGAGTGGAGAAAGAATGACACAACCTAGAAGGGTGAGAGAGTACATTCACTTGTTCCTTGGTAACTACTGGCAATCCACGGATACACTCACCTCGTACTGATTAGCAGCTACAGTATAAATAACACACAGAGGTAACAGGGACTCACTAAAATGGATTATAGAGATGTCTGTGATTAAAAACACTTGCTACATTACTTATTTCTCAATTGACTCACACAACATAACAACACTCTGAAAGAGCCAGTCCTGACAAACTGCTCAGTTGACTGCAATTGAAAACAGAGGACAACCAACATGAAATGTGATTCGTATAGGCTTTTACATAATAATGAGAAGCAGTAGTTAGTATGTCCAATTCTATGAATAGATTTTTGCATACTGTTCTTGAATTTACTACACACAAGTGTTATTATGAGCTTCTGCAGTTAAAAAAAAAACTTTCTCTCAGTTTGTGCAGTTACCCCAAAATATTATACTGAGTAACATAAAAAGCAAGCAATGTAAGCCAGTTTTATCCATTGTCACTCATTTCCAGAAAATGTAATATAGTTGTGCAGCTCAAATTTAATGATACTTAATCTGCATTATATCCTGGCACTGGTCTTCTCCCTTAAAACTGTGATGCTCACTGCACCAGTAGAGTGGTTTATAATTGCTTATTGGAACATACAAGTACATGTCTCATAGAAATTAAATGTGATTTACAATGTTGACTACTACAACTAGTGTAGTGAAGCCTATATGAAATTTTGCAGCATCTCTATGAGCAACACATCCATTAAAAAGATTTTACTGCTTCATAATTATGCTGTTTGAAATTTAAATCCACCCTCCTACCAAGTTTTCATTAATACTCGTGAGCTCATCTCTCAGCTAACAAACTATGGTGCACACTACTTTACACATGGGAGAAAATAGGCCCATGAACTGATTTATACTGCACTACAAACGTTAGTGGTCCCACAGTTTTTTTAATGAAATATACATTTCTAATGAAACAAATGAATATTAACAGAATTACAGATCTGACACTGGAAAGGTGTGAAGCATCTTAACCACACATATCTTCACGTCAGCTGTCCTGCACTTCGCCAGGCATTATTTTGGGAACCAAACAACCAGCCAATGATAAACATTGATGGCTATATCTCAGTGTTAGTTCAGATGGAAAGGAAGATGGTAAAAATAAACAATAGATGTGGTAGCACCTCTTCTTGATAATCCATGAACTAGTTGCAAATCATCACAGTTGTTGCCCCTCTTAAGGAAAATAAGTAAGCAAAGTGGGATTTGTTGGAAGAGTATTTCATACAAAAAAAGGCAATAACTTTGATATACAACCAACCCCCCCCCCCCCCCCCCTTCTGGAATCTGTAATGATTTCTGAGTTGTGGTTGGGCAGGAGCCTGTGGTCTAAGAGCACAACTTATGTTCTGCATAAAGTCACACTTATTTATATTTCGTTGTGCCCCCACCAATCTTCTTACAAGTAATGTCATGATGACGTTTATCAAATTCAATTTCGTCTTTGGTTCTACCATGTTATGTAATCAGTAAATATCTTTCAATTTTGGGGAAACTACATTTGTTTGATGGTTTTATTTCCACAATTACATGAGTTTGTGTTTCGGATACATATTTTTAAGTCACATGCAGCTGAATGTGAATGTCAGTGTGTGTTCAGAGCACAGGATACCACATTCTGGGAAATTCAGTTGTTTATTTCCACAACTATGTAACCTGTGTTTCTGATATGGGCATACAGTCCAATACGGTCTGCCAGGAAGCTCAATTGTAGTTGCATTTGTCAGTTAGTGTGCACTCTCTGCTGTTGATTGAAGATGTTGCATTATGGACATTTTTTTCAGAGCACTCAAAGCACTCTGTCTTCAGGCCATGAGTGGCCTATTGGGACCATCTGACCCCCATGTCATCCTCAGTGGAGGATGCGGATAGGAGGGACGTGGGGCCAGCACACCGCTTTCCCAGTTGTTATGATGGTATTCTTGACCAAAGCCGCTACTATTTGGTCGAGTAGCTCCTCAATTGGCATCAGGGAGGCTGAGTGTACTCCGAAAAATGGCAACAGCGCATGGAGGCCTGGATAGTCACCCATCCAAGTGCTGGCCCAGCCCGACAGCGCTTAACTTCGGTTATCTCACGGGAACCGGTGTATCCACTGCGGCAAGGTCGTTGCCCATTTTTTTCATAGCTCGATTGTATTCTCCAATAATGGTCATTGTGAGTTCTGTGCAGGTGGTCAATCAGTGAAGATATATTCTGCACGCTCTATAAAGGCAATGTCTCATGATCATGTTCACTGTTCATTATTTGAGAAACAGCAATGTAATAAGTGTTGCCACAGCATCATTGGCTAATCAGCTGAAACAGCTGTTCTTCAGGCTAGAGATGGTTCTGTGATGTTTCGGGGGTGTTTTTTATACAATGGCTTGAGTCGTCTCATTTAGGTTACTTAACTGAAGATTGTTATTTTAACACTCTCAGTTACCAAATGTTGCCCTTTCTTTAACATCTCTATGATGAATGTACTGCTGAGTGAGCAAGAACAGTGATGACGGAACTACATGTAAAGGAGACATTACTTCTTGCACCACAAACATTCTCTTTCCTGGTATTTGACGAATTCTCCAGTGAAACATATCTGAGACTGAAAGATTGTTGGAACCATTTTTATACATTCAAGCAAGGAAAACAAATATGTCAAGACCACACAACAGCAGACTGCTTGCTCTACATAATGGACCACACAAACATCCTCTAGCACCCTTTAAAATGGTATGATTATACGTTAAACATTGAAATGTAAAGTCTGAATTGCATCTCATCTGCTGTATATGATGTCAAGTGTCATTCAAACCCATGTCAAATGTTACTCTGATCAACAAACATCAAAAAAATTTTTGCGTCAGCCTGGTTCCCAGAACTCCGGAAGATAGACGTTAACTGTGGATACTGTATCGACACAGTCCCACCTTCTTTTCGCAGAGCTGTTTCTACAGTCATTTAAGTATTTTTGATGATTATGTCTTCCTCATGTTTGGAAGACGATTTTGAAATATAAATGGCAATAGCAATCTCAATAGCTTAAGAATGTCAGAATTATAGTAATTTACCACTGACACCTCTGCTTCTCGTTTGTGACTGACAAACTTTATTTTTATGTCCTCCATTTTCGGAACTGTTGAATTCTTGCGGATTTCATGAGGAAAAATGAGGCTGCAGAGTTTGTTCCCTTTTCTGTAAGTCTTGTGATGATTGTGTATCTGATACTTCAGGACATGTTGGCGCAATTTCTCATCATGCTTTGCAAGACTGCAATCCATCACCTGCTCAATGTGCACGATTTCAGCAGCTTAATACATATCGGGAGTGTCTTCAATCCAGAGCAGAACATAAGCATGCATAGAACCTCTAATTTGAAATTCAAAACAGACGAAGTAGTCAATAACATATCTTCTTAATATATTTATTTTCAAAATTACATTGCATAAGCGCTCGGAAAAGCAATGATAAAAATAGCATGTCTCATGAACAGTACATTTGTCTATTAATGCTGTCCTTAAATCCAATATCAGTTTCTCATTCATGTTGTCACTCTCAGAGTTAGGAACTAGAAATGAGGTCCTAACTAGATGACCACTGCGATGAGATCGCTCAACACACTTCTCCAGTAACTTGTAGAAGAACTCATATTCTTGAAATACAAGCTGAGATCTGTGAGCTTCACCATGTTTCATGATTCAGATCCTGGTGTACTGATTTTGTTCCAGACCCTGACATTGGTATTCATGCACTCTTCATCAACTCTTCTGTGAGCATACAAACAGCATTCCCAGAACCAGTATCAGTAACACAGAGGCTCATAATGTCCTGACTTGATTGAAAGGAAGCAGTTCTGACAATTAAATATCATTCCAATGCACATTTTTACATGCAAACTGGCTAAGCCTTGAAGAGATGAACTTTTCAACACTTCATTTATAAAGGTAGCGGAAGCTGTATGTGAAATATTCCAGTTTTCCCCTCAAATCACTAATTAAGTTTTAATTACACAGAGTTCTTTCAAGAAATTAATATCCCCCCCCCCTCCCAAAAAAACACAAAACAACTACACCACCCGCCGGTCTATATGATACCCTATTCGGACAAAAACCCATTGTGTAATTTGTAGGGAGCAGTGTTTTCATTAACCTCAAATATTTGAAAAAGTGTGCAAAGCTGTGACTCCTCAGATCAGTCAGCTACTATCTAGTTTCTGTGTTGTTTTGTACACTAAAGACATGCCGCTTTATGGTGTGCTGTAAGCAATGGCCTTTTGTAAGGTACCAGGCTCCAAACGTCTGGATGCAGTGCCCTTCACCAAGTTTGACTGGATACTGGTTCAGCTGGATTTGCATTCACTGACAGCAGCAGATTTGAAATTGAAAGTCACTGACAAGACACAAAATTTGTCTCCAGCTCCATTTTATGATCACTCTTCTTATTCCATGTTGCCCGACTGCGAGTGGTACATCATTTCTTGTAGACACATTGGACAACCGGTGTCGATACACCAATAAAAGTGGGCAATTTCATTTACGGTGTGGTAACAGTTACTTTTTGTCACTCAGTTATGTTTCCACTTCGATATATTTTATTGCACTGATTTCACACACTGACTGGCATGTACACTCCAGTTCATTTCCATGACTAAGCAGGGGAGATTACAGGACAGCCTGGTACCAATTTGTGCTCTGTGTTTCAGATTACTAACAGCACATCTCTCGTGAGAACTGAACTCGAAGAGATAAACTTGGTTGGTAACAATCACGCCTACTTACTTCTATCTTCCATATCTCCAGCCAGCTATATGTTGTACACCAACCAGCTTTTGTCAATTCATGTCTGTAAGAACCAAACTCAAACTTGATTTTAACTTCGTACTCAGATAAAACATACTGGTCACATAGTTTGTCAGCTTACATGACTGTAATTTGCAAATATCCTCATTCAGCATTTTTTTTTCCTTCCACAAACAATGGGAATGATAGTTTGCGAGTGTGTGGTTTTCTACATAATTGAGGAGGCACAATACCTGATAACCTCAAAAAGACGACTACAGGAGAGATGCAGAACAACACATGCAAACACAAAACAAAATACTTATAACATATTTGCCCTTGACAACGAGACAAAAAGTCTCGAAATGCATTGTGTTAATCATGAAAAAATACATAATTAGTGCAGTATTTCAGTATTTAAATAACAAATGACAGCTACAGGCTTTCAAAACCATCGACTATAATGCATGAAATTGAGTCAAACGTTCCTACTTCTCAGAAAGTTATCAATTTCAGTTAAATCAGCGCTTTTGTTGGATACTAAACATTTATTAGATAATAAACAAGTACCTGACAAGTCTTTTGGTGCCTGTTATGTACATATATCACACATAAAGTGCGAAAAGCCAAGGGGATATCCTACACTAACTTTTACACCTTAAAACGTTATTTCCCTTGAAAAATGTAAAAGAAGGGTATCACTGTATATCTTATTTGTGAAGCTACAAAAATGTTCCAAATAATGACAAGGTGCCACAAATATGATCCACAGAACATGTAAAATGTCTAAACTGTCCATTACACGAAGTTAAAAGCACAACAAGGGTAATACTTTTTGGTCACTATTTTAGCATGAGCAAGGTATGTAGAAATTTCATCCAACATCTTCCATTTTCTGCCAAATGAAAGAATATTTCAGTTTAACATCTCAAAGGTATCACCTAAACAATGGAGATTTGCCACCAGCCCCACACAAGAACATGGGGTGCATGGGGACTTTCGCAGTAAACCACACTGTGATTTAGAACGCCTCACTTACAGAGTCTGCCACTGAAGTTGGCCTATCTTCTCCATGAAGCTTTCGGGCCTAACTAAAGGAACCTGTAAAGAAACATGATTCTATTCTTTGGGTCTTCTCTGTTTCCTCTATCACTTCTATCTCGTACAGATCCCATACTTCCGAGCAGTAATAAAGTACTGGTCAACTTACCTCCTTTGCGGGTGGACTACATGTGCAGAAGATTCCCCCAATGAATCTCATTGTGGCATATCTATTATCTGCAATAAGCTTTACGTGGTCATTCCACTTTAAATTGCTCCATACATGTACTCCAACACATTTTATCGATATAACTGTTTCCAGTGATTGTTCTGCATGTGCGTGATGATATAATAATGTTTTTGCATACTTATGCACAAAATGCACATTTATTTATGTTGAGGGTCAAAATAGCCAATGTTTACACTAAGCATTGATCCTCTTCTGCATTTCGCTCTAATTTCTAAAGTTGGAACTTCTCTTTATACAACAGCATCAACCATAAAAAGCAATATGGAACTTGTGAGTTTATACTAAGTCATTTGACTATATTAAGAAAATAAATGGTCCTACCAAAATCCTTTGAGATACACTCATAGGTACTTTAATGTTTGAAGATACCTCTCTGTTGAGAATGACATTCTTTGTGCTGTTTGCTAGAAACTCTTTAATGACACAGCTGATATGATATACCATTATAATATTCTGCAAAACTTTGGCATTGTTGAGCTTTAAATAAGTATTGAAAACAGCTGAATTACCCTGTATATAATAACAAAACCCTAATTTTCCAACAGGTAGCAATAATCTAACATCTACCAAACAAGCTCATACTGTTGTTTGTGATTATAATATGTTATTACATCAACTGTATCATACAATTAATCCTATTCCATACAAGTGAAGCAATAAAAACTGAGCATTTATATATTACTTTCTCACAGGAAAGAAAATTTGGCTTACAGCTGTTACCGAACAGGAATAATCAAAATGACAGGCAGCCTTTAATAATGATTTGAATAAGAAAACACAAATAGGAATCCCTTTTAATAGCAATACAGAAAGAATGAAGCAATACAGAAAGAATGACTGATAATTTGAAGATCACATACCTGCAACCTCTCAGTAGCTTTGACCAGCCTGTCGAGATCAACACTTCCTTGGACAGTCAGCAGTTCCATCATGTACCCAGCTTCTGCAACTTGTTGTCTGACTGTTTCAAGCCGCCTCTCAAAGTTCTGCCACAATGCAAAGCGGGCACGTAACATCTGCAGTAGCTGACCTTGCTGCTGCTCCAAAGCTGCATGTGTATCTTGTAGTGCTGACATCTGTCTTTCTACACCTTGTGGTGAGAGAGATAGGCGCAGACGTGAAGCAGGTATTGCATGCAGTTGTTGCCTATGTAAACAGGATTCTTTTGTCACAACAAATGTGATGGATGGAAACAAAGTAAACAGCATAAAAGACTAATTTGCAGACTATGTAGTCATTTTTGCTCACAATAGTACTGGAAAATGTAATAATAAAGGCAGTCTACTGTCTTTTGGAAATGAGACACTTAAAGTAGTAAACGAATTTTGCTATTTTGGAAGCAAAATAACTGATGACTGTTAAAGTAGGGAGGTTATCAAATGTAGACTGACTATGGCAAGGAAAGCGTTTCTGAAAAAGAGAAATTTGTTAACATCGAGTATAGATTTTAAGTGTTAGGAAGTCTTCTCTGAAAGTATTTGTATGGAGTGTAGCCATGTATGGAAGTGAAACATGGACGATAACTAGTTAAGACAAGAAGAGAATAGAAGCTTTAGAAATGTGGTGCTACAGAAGAATGCCGAAGATTAGATGGGTAGATCAAGTAACTAATGAGGCGGTACTGAACACAATTGGGAAGAAGAGGAATTTGTGGCACAACTTGACTAGAAGAAGGGATTGGTTGGTTGGATATGTTCTGAGACGTCAAGGAATCACAAACTTAGTATTGGAGGGAAGGGAGGGTAAAAATCATAGAGAGAGAGAGCAAGAGATGAAAACACTAAGCAGATTCAGAAGGATGTAGGTTGCAGTAGTTACTCGAAGAGGAGGAGGGGTTGATTTCTGTTGTACATGATGTGACATTGAATTAAATTCTGTATTTTTACACTATTATATGAACACACATGTAGCAACAGCATTGAAAATACAGTAGACGAACTTTATTACTACATTTTCCAATCATTTCACTATCTCAGTTATACCACGAATAGTTACTACAGCTACCATAAAATATTACTGTTCAAGGAAGACACAGCATACATGAGAACATAAAAAGAATCAAGTTTTACTGCTAATTATCACTACTTTAGTTATAATGATGAAGCACTGAAGAAAGAGTGTGTGTTTACCAGAAAGAGAGAGTGTACGAGTTACATCATAAGTAACAGAAAATGAAACGATGTGACTGATGCAGTACTTTCTTAGTTTCTGATTTGTTAGGACTACTACTTGTGATCTTTTACTAGGCGTTTTGATCAGGCACGTGAAAGTTGGAATACTCATTTTGCAACTAACTGTATCTCTTACTATAGATTACACAATTTGTATGTAACTGATGACAAATCACCATGTTGACGGCTGGTATACAATACATGGTTTTTTTTGGTTGAGTATGCCTGTATATTTCATTTCATTAAGTGTTCCTATTGTTAGCAGGTTTCATGGATCATTTGCATAATGAATCGTAATAATGTTAGTCATTGTATATCCACACCACAAATCATTTTGTAAATATGGCTACATGAGACTCAGACATGATTTCAGAAATGTCATGGAGGAACTTTCAGTTTTCAAATTTTAATTTGCTGACTGTCAAGACATATTATTTCACTGGGTACCTGATCAAAAATTTTGATTTCAGCATTGTACATCCCTTTTTCTGATAAAGAGCACCTTCATGTGGTGTAGTGAATGTCATTTTTTTCTTCTTCTGGTATTGTAATTATGTACACAATTGTTCTTTTTGAAATGCAGTGGATTATTTACAAAAATTTAATGAAGGAATATAATGTGAAGCAGTAATCACAATGCCTAACCCAGTAAATAGATGTCTACATGATGATCATGGGTGAGCACCACATCTTATTCTTACAGCATGTTTTTGAGGAATGGACACTTTCTTTCTTAAAGTTGAATTACTCCAGAACATTATTCCATATGACATTATTATATGTCAACTTACCATTTCCCTCCCCTCAAGATTTGCAACGATTTGAAATGTAAATGAGGTTGAACTAATTTGTTTTAGGGGTAGTAAATTGTGTTTTTTCTATTTAAAATGCTCATCAATATGGTCACCTTAGAACTTTGAAGTTTTCAACCTATTTATAATTTACTACGCATGTGCTACATTTATCATTGTTGTAATACCTCTATACCTCCAGATATGCAGAACAGAACATTTTGTGTGCTTTTAAAACTGAGTGACACCACTTGCGGAAAACCAGTCATTGGTACTTTTAAGAACAATTTATACCATTTCTTCTCTTCCTGTATGTATGCTTGAATTGATTAAAATATTGGTGTCATCTTCGGAAATAACTAATTCTGCTTGTTGTATATTAGATGAAAGATCATTTACACATATGAGGAAAAATAGTGGACCCAAGATTGAGTGTTGGGGAACCCCATTCATTATTTCTTTCCAGTCCAAATAATCTCCTCTGATTATACCATTGGTTAATTACCAAGTACAACTTCCTGCTTCCTTTTGGTTGGATTGGATGTTATACACTGGTTGGCTACACCATCAATACTGTAAAACCTCAGTTTATGATTTATTTGAGATTAAAAATCTGCAGCTATTGCCTCTTCTTTTAAAAATGGTTTCAGAATTATTATTATCATCATTATTATAAGTTAGATTGTTGTTCATGTCTACAATACTCTTTAAGATGTTCCACTTGAGTCAATTACATGGTTACTTGGAGGCATATTGGCAGAAACTGGAAGTCAGAACTCCAAGAATGTGAATGAACTGTCTAAAATAGCCTAGTGATGGCCTTCTTGCTCTAATAACAACAATTTACATATTATGGACAAAAATGGCAGAGTTCGCAGTGTTGTGTGTGTGAGTTGTGCTTGCTTGTGTTTATGAATAGTGGCTGTCTGGTAAGTAGCAATCTAGCTTTTCCTACATTGTTAACTATCTGTGTGAGCAAGTATTTTGCATTGTTAAAAGCATTGGTGGTCTCTGCAACTGTACAAAGTTAAAAGAATAACACTGTGTGCTCAGCATGGTTATCAAGACACTCTAAATGCAAACAACACATTAATTCAATGGTGAGATGTTAGCACTAGAAATGTTTCTCTCTGCTTTGATAAGTAATGTACACCCAGTCAGTCAAGGTTAGGATAAATTCCTCAATTTCAAAAAGTTTGCAACCTTCTTCCCAACTACATTTCATATTTCACACTTCTGAGCAAAAACTGTTTGTCTGTTCTCAGAATAATGGATGCATATGTAATAATGTTCTGCATGCTAGAAAAGGTGTCACTAACTCAATGATTTTTATCAAATCAGTACATGTGATAAGAAAATGTCACCATGGATCTGGCACAGGAAAAAAAAAAAAAACAGTCATGAACAAATTTCACTGCAAATGGAAAACAGTTCACTCAACTAAAGTCAAATACTCTAGACTCAACTACATATTTATACGAGAACGTGACATATTTAGCTGATCCCTAAATCAGAATTCTGTTTATCAACTGCAGTCACCTGATGGAATTATTAAAAACTTCAGCAATTACTTGCTTAACTTACCTGAGTGCCATCAATTGTTGCCACTGCTGGCCTAGATCCTGTCCGGCAACAACACAGCGATCTATTGCACGTGAAATGACATCTGCTCCCTGGTCGTGGACACGTTCACAGTCTGCCAGAACATCTGCAGTCCTCCCCTGTGCTGTAGTTGCTCGTGTTAATCCTCGGCTGACAGTCCGAAGCTGTTCTCGGACCTGTTCAGCTGCCTCCAACTCCTCAGAGACCTGTAGCTCCAACTGCCGGGCACCACCAAGTAGTGAGCCTACCATATCTGATTGTTCTGCTGATAGCAGACCTAGCCTTCCCAGTTCCTCCTGGATACCATCAAGGCGTTCTTTCATCACCTGAAACACAATAATTCTGGTGTCATAATAAGAAACTAAAATCATCAATTGAAGTATGCCTATTTCCAGATTTGTTATCATTCAACCTAAAATCACTCTTTTCATTCAGTACCTTGCCACAATAATGGGAAAGTTACACCATAAAATTAGGGAAATGGTGACTGCAACAGAAAAAGAAATGGGATTCTAGTGGGATTGGGTGAGGTGAGTGGGTGGGTGGGTGGGTGGGTGGGTGGGTGGGTGGGGGGGGGGGGGGGGGGTAGAGAAAGAGGTTTCAGAAAATGGAAGAGAGGGAAAATCTCAGGTTTGCGAAACTGGACGACTCCTCCCTCAGAAGGTAATGCAAGATATGAGAAAAAGATGCATAAAAGGATGGTACATAGCTGAAAGACGTAAGTAGATAGATAAGTAGTAGATCCGTCCAACGACTATGTATACCAATGAAAGTGAAGAAAATCTTACATTGCTCCATCAAATGTAACACTTTCACTTTTATGCCTCTCCTCACAAGCAATCTGTAGTTCCTTCCTCCTCATCCTTTCCTTTTATATGTCTCAATTGTCTATCTTGTTTTGTATGTAAAAGTTGCAGGAAAGTTCTTGTAGGATGTAAATACATCACGATTAAAGCAGACAACTCACTGAATAGTAGAAGCATTGTGTTGTTGACATGCATACACAAAAGAAGGAAAACTTCTTGGATTTATCCTTTGATGAGCTAAAGTACACACACATACATACACACACACACACACACACACACACACACACACACACACCTATGCCCCTATATGGTGCTGGCTAGACTAACAGCGCTAATGCTATTTTGCAGCAGGTAGCCTGGTTGTGGTGGGGGAAGTGTCAGATGATGTGAGTAGAGGGAGAGGGTGGGAAGAGGCATGGAGAGTGACTGAGGGTAGGTGGTTAGTAGCTTGGAGGGAGGTGGCCGGTTTGCTGGATAGGAACATGGGAGGGAGGCATGGCAGGTATATGGACTGCCATAACTGTAGTAGCCGGTGGGGAATAGCACACACTGAAGGCAATGTGGGGGTGTGAATTGTGAAGGGGTGACAAGATGAGGATGGGGAAACTGTTGGGTGGACAATAAGTTGCCTGGATTGAGACCACAACGGTTATGAAAGTGGAGGATGTATTGCGAGGACAATGCCTACCGGTACAGTTACCAGTGGTGGAGGGAAGAATCCAGATGGTTCAGGCTGTGAGGCAGCCAATGAAAATTAGCATGTTGTGCTCAGCAGCATGTTGTGCCACCAAATGGTCAACATTGTTCTTGACAACAACATGGTGCTGGTCATTCATTCTCCTGCTCAATTTCAATGACTGCTACAAACTTCTCTACCACCAACTTCAGGAGTTATCCTGACAACACATCCTCTGCTCGCATAATTATCCTGGCCTCAATCTCAGGTAACCCACTGTCCCCATATCTCTACCCAAGGGATTCCCCCCCCCCCCCCCCCCCCGCCCCTTCCTCCATCCTGTCACCCCCTCCCAATTCATATCCCCATGTCACTGTCACCATGTAAACTTGCCACCGGCCCCTACGAACATGTCAGCCTACATATTTGCCACCCCAGCATCCCACATTGCTAGCTGGCAAAATAGCTGCCTCCCTCCATGCTGCTAGCC
The DNA here is from genome assembly GCF_021461395.2 of Schistocerca americana. Classification (NCBI taxonomy): domain Eukaryota; kingdom Metazoa; phylum Arthropoda; class Insecta; order Orthoptera; family Acrididae; genus Schistocerca; species Schistocerca americana. The sequence continues at coordinate 23,082,172 of NC_060124.1, forward strand.
ACTCTCCCTGCCTCCCTCTCCCACTACTCACCCCATCTGACACTACCTCCATCACAATCAGTCCACCTGCCACAAAAGAGCATTGGCACTGGGCACTGACAGTCCAGCTGACACCATAGGCACATACATACATATGTACATGTGTGTATGTGTATGTGTGTGTGTCCAGGTCATCAAAGGATAAATCCAAAAGCTAGAAAGTTTTCCTTCCTTTATGTGTATCTATAAACAACTCAATGTTTCTACTTTACAGCAGGTGGTCTCCATTATTCCTATAGTATTTACATTGTATTGCATGTACTTATTTTTCTCAATATATAATTGTAACAGTAATACATTTTCTTATAAAGTGATTTAAGTTTTGTCTGTTCACATTATAAGGTTATACTTATTAGGCAAAAGTCTGTGTGTCAAACTTGATCAGCTGAATTAGAACCCCCACCCCTCATAGAGTTTATTTTGTCTTTACTATTTTCATGATCTGGTAAATTATTTTTTTAGCTTCATTGCTGGTTGACTATCCTGTTGCCACAGTCATCAATTAACTTAAGAGATAAAAGTCATGTGCATGACTGTGAATTGTATAAACAATATTATGTGGGCAAAAGTGTACTGATGACCTGAAATAGGGGAGGGTAGTGGTGGTGGTGGTGACTTATCTAGATTGGTGAATGACACAATAGTTGCACGATGTCATGACAAATCGAACAGCGAACTTTATAATAAGCATCATCCATAGCTAAAGATATGCATCGTGAAGGGAGGATGAAAAAAACAATATAGTATTTTAATTTTAGAAATGATAAGAATCTACGGAGAAGGTAAGATAGTGATATCGCCATTCATCTTTAAGTTTTGCAGAAACTTCTTCAAACAAATACAGAGATAATTCATAATATTAATACTGAGTTAATTTGTCTGTCTGCCTAGTGCAGTAGATTGTGGCTTTTGTTTGGAAAACTTCCTTTTCTAGGAAGAAGTGTGCGTGAGTGGTAATGGTTGTGGTGGTGGTAGTGACTGTGGGGGGGGGGGAGGGGGGGGGGGGGCAGGTGAGTTGGAGTTAACTACCTCATTGCCCTTTGTTGGATACACCCTTGCCTGTGTTATTGTATTGTAATTGTTGATGTACTATATTTTCTCAGGTGGATTTGAGGCCAGTCCTACATTTGCCTAAACTATTGTCTAACACCGCCTAAAAAACCATACTCAGTCTTACAAGTGTACTGGACGAATAGGCATTAATCTACCGCATAGATTCAAACTAGGTTGCCCTCCCCTCCTCCATATCTTGCAACTTCGCTACTGCACTTAAGTTATATGAGGAGATCGTCAGCTGATTTTGGTCCCTATGATCATTATAAAGTGATCTGCATATTACTGAGAAAAATGCTTGTGAAATCTGAATTTCATCAATATCTGTCTATTAACGCATCAGCTGTCTGCATATATTGTAAAACCATTTACCAGTAAAAAGAGTATTTCTGTAATCAGATGTAATTGCTGGTAAGTACTTACTATCAGGAGGCACATGTACAGAACGCCCAACAGACACATAAAAATGTGACAGGGTCACAATATCTAGCTTTTGGAACTAAGAGTGCTTTTGTCCATCTTTAGTGTCTCGCTCTCATCCTGCGGTTTGAGTGATCTACCCTTCCTTTTTATTTTAACCTTCCCTGTCTCCTTTCAGACAAAGGAACTATTAGTTCTGAAGCCTAGGTGGTTGTTTTTATTTTATAGCTGTCAATGGTGGTGCTACACATTTCTCCTCCAGGAGATAAGACTACCCAGCAATTCTGTCTCATAATTTGTTAGTTTTCTCAGATGAATTTTCCTTCAATGCAGTTCACAGACAATAAATTACACACGAAAACAGACACAGTGTTCAAATATCATCGGGAATAAAATATTGCATTTTATAATCACCAATAAAAAATCATAAGAACATACTTTTCAGTAACCTACAAATTATTTTGAGGCAGGCACATAAACCAGTAAACAAGCTAATTATAGCTTACCTGAAGCCTCTGAATGTATAAGTCCAGTTCGTCAGGTGAGCGCAAGACACCATGCATGTCATCCAGGGCAGCCTGTAGTTCGTTTAGCTCACCAGCGAGTACAGCAAGCCTGTCAGCAAGTGGTATTGATTCATCTTCAATACCACGTGTTGCTGCATCCCTCACAGTTATAACTCGCCCTGATAGGCGCTGCCACCGTTCCTCCAATTGTGCATGCAGCTGCCTTTGCAGCATTTCATCCGCAACAGGAAGTGTACGCATTGCAGCATCAAAGCAATTTCCAGCTTCTGATCGTAGTCCATTGTGCAACTCATATTGTGCCTTCAGTTCCTGTTAAAAACAACAAATCATTTGAAATCTGCTTAATATCCTTGTTTTAGCATAATTAAATATTACTCACACATGAGCAAAACTTCTTAAGCCTTTGTGGATGTGTGTGTGTGTGTGTGTGTGTGGGGGGGGGGGGGGGTATATTCACATTAAGAACGATTGAAATTCAATCATATTATCATATTATTATCGGTTCATTCAATAAATAGAATGGGGCAGATGAATAGACATTGACTCAAATCAAGATCCCTAATTCTTGTCAGAAATGTACTACCAACTGTATTATCTATCCATGTCACACATACTGATCCAAAGTCTCAACTGGCCAGACATTTACACAAAACATCCAGGTTAAAGTTTGAACCTACCTAAAATATTTTGGATTATTAAGTGCACATTTTCCTTAATTTCTTTGATTACTTTCAAGTACTGCTACTGCAGTGTACTTATTATTTCAGATTATTTTAAAAGGAATTTAGTCTTTCAATTAATGCCTGTGTGTCATATGACAGAAACACAACGGTAATATTCATAAATCACAGCAGCTATGTTAATATGCATATGTAGTTGTAACACATTGTGTGTTTTAAAGGACAATGAAAATGTTGCTTATTGTTAGCATAAAATTGAGGTAGTTTAATGGCAGGGGGCAGTAGAAATTAGCATAAATAACAACTCACTAGTTGGCTGGAGAGAGTGTGACAGTGCCTTTGCAGAGCACACTGTGATAAAATATCAAGGTAACTTTTTGGGAAAGTGGAGTTTCAAGAGAACTTCTCATACATGAGAATTAAGGAGACTTGTTTTCAACACAGTGATTAACACTAGCTACTTAGTGAAGTGTGGGAAGAAGAAGAGAGGGGAAGAGTGGTGGCAGATAATTTTGGAACAGAATGGAACTCACCCAGAACTGCCTCATACTGCCAGTAAGTGTACCAGTAGAGCTGGATATCTGGTCAAGCTCTTTATCAGCTGAAATAATCCAATTATCGAGTCTCGTTGCTAAGGCATCATAGGCAGTCCAGTGTTCACGGAATGCAACTAGGCGTCTTAAGTTGGCAGCAACATCATCTTGTAACTGAAGTAACACACTGACAGTTTCATCATAGCGGGTCTCCAAGCCCACACAAGTGACTAGTTCTTGCAGTCTCTGTGCTGTTTCAAGCAAGTGAGCAATACGGGCCTGATGGGTTGCACAGTCAGCAGCTAAAGACTGAAAGCAAAGGGTTTAACTATTTCAGTGACTCCAAACATACAAAAATACACACAGTTGATAAGCATCACATTATTATAGTTTTGTGTCCAAAAAACATATCAGAAAAACTTTCCATTTTGCGTGTCTTTGGCTGTATACTCTTTTAAGTTTTTTTGAGATACGAAATCAATCAAGCTACTACATATTTAATTCCATATCAAAAACACAATAAAAATTGTTAATTGACATAATATTAAATTAATTTTAAAAACTCATGTCTTCAACTTGACTGCAATTTTGACACACACAAATTTTATGACCAGAGAGATAAGTTACAAAATAAGGCTGTGACACCATCACAAGAAGGTGAACAGCAGATTAGGCACCTTCAAAGTGAAGGAATAATGTTTATAAAACTGATGGCTCTTGAATTTTTTTGAAGCACTTCATGTTACAACTTTCTACAGGGTGCAAATATTCTTATTCAGTTAGGCCAGTATTACACTATCAAATTTCTTCGTCAAAAATTTGATCAAAGATATGATCAAATATTCATCAAATTTATTTGACAAAGATCTTTGACATGGCGCTAAAAATGGGTATTACACTGTCACCACATTTTTTGTCTAAGTTCAAGATGGATGACAACAACTTGTTATTAACCACAACAGTTGCGTGTACCACAATTGCACTGTGTGCACATGTGGCAGACAAGCGGGGGAAAAAAAGGAAACGTACCTGGGTGAAGCAGTGGGTTATACGATGAGGCGACAAAAGCATTCAACAAAACTTGTTACGTGAGCTTGTAGTGGAGGACATAAATTACTGAAGAATGGATGAGCATACATTGCAGTATGTGCTCAGTGAAGTGCATCCTTGTATCACAAAGCACAATACTCACTGAAGAACTGCTAGCTTACAGTACATCACTCGAATATCACAGTGCACATTAATGAAAATAATACCTGAAACGCATGCAGTAATTTATAAAACATTAAAGGACCAATGTCTGAAGGTAAATAATTGTTCAATACACTTTATGTGCATTAAGAACTATTTTTATTTCATAAAGAAATCAATTATGTTTTGTGTCCGAAAATCGTATCTCACAGCTAATGAACTCCGCAATATTTTTATAGCTCTGCAATCTTCTAAATCTATTTTTGTATTCAGGGTGCCTCATGTTAAAAAGCGCTTCATCAGCTTCATACATCTCTATTAATTTTCTAGTTGGCAGTACACACCAATTGTATTTACCAGCCATGTTTATAAACACACTACAGATGACAGAACACCGCAACGATGCTAGTGCTCCACATTGTAACATGTCACATTGCAGCACAGTGAACAGAAGACAAGCGACTTATGAACAAATCTACAGCGAGGCCCAAGATTTGATCAAATTTATTTGACAAGACGAGATTTCACGAAGTGCCCTATTATACTATTATACCATCAAACTTCTTTGACACAAATATTTGACATATCAACTTTCACTAAGAAATTTGATAGTGTAATACCGGCCTTCCTGATATTACTGCCATATGGACCAACCTTATTTTTTTCAGCTATTATAACACTACACTCACTTAAAATCCTCTCTAAGTTTACAAATTATTGATGCAATGAGAAATTTCTTACCTGAAAAAGTGATATGTACTGGTGGAAATCACTAGTAGTTACAGCAGTCAAGTCTGGCAAGCGCTGCTGTGCCACAGCTAACCAGCCACATTCATCACGCATGCCTTGTTCCAAAACAGTCCAGCGAGATGCGGCCAATGCCATTTGCTGTGCTCGTGCTGCTGCTTTATCCAAGATAGCTGTTGCACGTCTGTGAAGGCTCTGGTGAAGGGCATGGTGTGCAGCTCGTGTCTCACTGTCCAAATTTCCCTCCAAAGATTCAAGAATACTGCGACAATGACTCAGATTTACAAAAAACTTACGGTGTTTCTGCATTTCTTCTTGCAGGTGGTTGAGGTCCTACAGGAAAAAGAATTTAAGTCAATTCATTCTACAAGCAACTGTTTTGCAGTTGTATTTTTAAGACTGAAGTACACAACTAGCAGTCATGGTTTGCACATAAAACATTCCCCTCTAAATCATAATTCCTTTATTCACATACACCCTACAAAATAACCATGGGAGACGACACAGTTAAGAGAAGAACAAAAGTATTAGCATTTATAAATTTCCAATTGAGTCCACTCTGAAATAAGTCAAGACATCATTAGCAAATATAAGCTTTCATTACAGAATCCTGTATTTCTTCCAATCCCGTTATAATTAAAAATGTAAGCACTTTCTGACAGTTAAAACATGTCCACTAATCCACTACAGTGTTTCAAGTACACTTCTAAGAACCAAAACAGAATCTAAAAAGAAAGACACAGTCAATAGACAGGATGAGTCATTAAAAGGAAGTCTCAAACATACAGACAAAATTAAGAAAATGAAAATTTGCACCCTTACATATTATAAACTAATTGTAGCACCACAATCCGTTTTAACACAACCTTGTATTATATTTACAATGAGGAAAAGACAGACTGCTACTTACTGTAAAGATAATACATTAAGTTGCACACAGACACAATTAAAAGCCATGCACACGTAAGCTTTTGACCTCCGCCTTCTTCAATAAAAGAGCCACTGCACTGCGTGAGGTGTGTTTGCTTGTGTGAATGAATCGTGTGTGTTTCTCTTCTTCTGATGAAGGCTGAGGCTGAAAGCTTATGTGTGAGTGTCTTTCAATCATGCCTGTCAGCAACTTAGTGTGTTAGCTTTACAGTAAGTAGCAATCTGTCTTTTCCTGCTGTCTGATATTCCTACCTGGTGTTTCCACTGTTATATTTTATTTAAGTCTGTAACTATCTCAGAATTCAGCACAAAAGTCATACTTCACGTGATAACAGAATTAACAGATAATGGTTAATTGAAGATAGAACTTAAGCCCAAAAGTAACAACCTACATAAAATTTAGAGGGTTAAGAATCAGCAACTCTAATTTTCTGTTTACTGAATGATATCGGATAGCTTAAAGTGTGGATAGCTTAGAGTATCAGGGTACATGCTAAATACAAACCTGCACCGCAGTGTCGTTTTCTACAAGAGCATCAGCAACATCTGTTATTTGTGCGAACTCACGGAGAGTTTGCTCATACTCGTCAGAAAGAGCAAGCTGCTGTAGAACCTTGTCCCTCTGACAAGCCACTGCTAGTTCTATAATACGGGTTGTCTCGTGTGCAGCATATGTCTCAGGAGGGACTTCCCGGCCTGGAAAATCACGAAGAAGCTGACGTGCTGTCAGCAACAGCTGAGATGTTTGCTCCCTATGGCTGTGATTCATACTCTCAGCCTCATCTAGCTGGCACAATTTCTCTCGGGCAGGCAGGTCAGACTCTGACATTTCCTCCACCTGTATTAACATCGTAGTTACAGCTATTAAAATGCTGTTAAGATAATGAAGGTAGCAGAACATTTATTGGAAATGTATTTACCTGATTTCTCAGTTCTTCAACTAGAACACTGATGTTGTTAACAGCATTCAGGAACTCCTCCCAGCGTCCATGTTCCCTTGCAGCTCTCTCTTCTGTCTCCTGAGCCACCTCTTCCACAGCCTTCACTTGCTCCTGTAGTGATATAACACATTCCTTCATTCGAGCTTTATCATCTTCATTGCAGATGCCTTCTGTTTCCTCTAAGATGTTTCCCAATTCACCAACATTCTCTTCAATAGTACTTATCTCATTTTTAAGTGTAGTAAACTGTCTTTTAATTTCTTCTTGTGTTGGTGATGTAGTAGCCTGCTTCTGCCGATTCAAGAAAACGCGATATTCAACTGTTTCGAGCCAAGTTGAAATTGTTTCTATCGTTGTTATTACAGTTCTCTGTATAACAATAACATCTCTGCTCTTTGCAGCAGTCCTCAGGAGATTCAAATTCTGCTGAAGTGCTGTATTCCTTTGTTCAACTGATTCTTCTGCGACAACTTCATGTAAGGAAGCAAGGCAGAGCATACCTGATAAATGAGTAGTGCGTCGAGCATTTTGTAGATTTTTTACTCGTTCTACAACCAAGTTACTTGCTTGTTTCCATTTGGCATCTTCTACAACACTTAGTGCCCTATTCTTTGGTGATGATTTTTGTTTTTCCTCCATTATAAACTGCTGCAGCTCAGAGTGTTTCAAGGGTCTACCATCTGACAGAGACACTGTGGTAACATCTATTAACTGGTCCCTGGCAACATCAGGGAATGACTCAGTGGTTTCTCCAAGTTCAGTACCTTGCAGTGTTGATGAAACAGTAGTTGCTCTAGGCTTCTCATGATCTGTATCTATGTCTGATGAAAACTTCAACAACTGAACACCTTTCTCTGAAGCTATCATGTCTGTAGATACTGGAACAGAGACTGGAGACAGCAACTGATCTGCACCGAACAATGATGTAGGTTCACTGTCACCTCTACTAGCTGTTACAGATTGCTCATGATCGCCAATTGATTTTACAAGAGGAGAAGATACCTCCTGATCATGAAGAGGATGTTTTGCTTTAACAGCAGCTGCATCATTCTCTGGTGAAACCTTGTCCCCTAATTTCAGGCTCCTTTCCTGAGTGTCTGGTAACTCAACTGCATCTTTGTAGGATGGCACAGCAGTATCCTTTACCATACATATGTATTTGCTTGTTGTGTCAGCTGTATGTGATGTAAGTTCATCTCCTTTCTCTTCCTTCTCAGTTTTCATTTCCTCCCCTGATTTCTCCTCCTCTTTCCTTTTTCCATCAGCATCCAACAATATTTCATGAGCTGGTGCAGTACCTTCATCTGATGAATGCACGGTGGTAACTGCATAAGGTGAAGCTCCTTGTGCCTCTAATGGAAGTACCTCCCTTGGAGTACCTGCTGAAGACAGATAAACAGTCTTCGGTTCTCTCAACTGAAGAGAAGTTTCTGTTGTTTCTGGTGTATCACTGTATACTACTGAAAAATCTTCAGTTTTGCCAATTTTGATTTGCTGTTGTAACAAATCTGGTTTCTCATGGCTATCATAACTTTCTTTGTACCCAACTTCATCTTTTGCTGTTGAATACTTCATCTTATCTAATTGATTTGCAGAGTCTTGTTTAGAAACTTGACCATACCCATCAATGTCTGATGTGTATTTCTGTTCATGGCTACTTCTTTTAGGATCTCCAGCCAATACTTCTGACTGAGACCTTGGTTCAAATCTTGTTATGTTGCTTTCCTGATCATGAACTGTTTCACTTTGAGTATCTCCAGGCTTTGTGACTTTCGTTTCCACCGTAGGCAGTCCAGATGAAGTGTACATTATAGATGCCTGAATTTGTATTTCATATGGTTCATCAGAGATTGATGGTGATGTGCTTTCCTCTAAGCTGCTTATCTGAACAGGACTTGTTTGCATGCTAGTTTCAGTCACATTGATGTCTTTCAAAGGTAGTGGCACCTCTATTTGCTTATGAGTTTCAAAAGGTGATGTCTGGGCAAATTCTTCCTGTGTTGGCACTATATCCTGGAATTTTAGCTGTGTAGACAGATCTGCTGTTGCCAACTTCCCTGTCAGAGGAATTTCTGACAATGAGCCCTGTAGTGCCTGTTCGACCTTGGGACTGGTAACATGAACAGCATCTTCTGTGTGTTTTGAAATTTGTCCTTCAATATCTGGCTTACAGCTCTGTAGCATTTCTCCAAAAGTGGGAGGTGTGTCTTTATTACTTTGTACTGAAACTTCAGATATATCTATACTTGATGAGTCTGCTAGATCTGAAGTTTCATCATATTTCTCTGGTGTTTGCCTTTTACTGGTCTGCACAGATACCTCAGCATTTCTTACAGGTTCAGGAGTAGTAGTTTGTGCAAATGCTTCAGCCACTGCTATGACTTCACCAGCTTCAATTGCCACTTCAAGTTTTTCTGGGGATTCAGGAGTTTTAGTCTGCACAGACACTTCACTGAGTTGAGCTTCATTTGTTTGCGATTCTTCAGGAGGCATAGGTACATCCAATGCAGCAAGAGGTTCATTTGAATCAGCTGCTGGTTGAGAGACCTCAAATTCTTCTGGCTCTGTACTCTCAGTAATTGTGATGAAATCTGGTGATGTCTGTTGTGTGGCTGTAACTTTAACAGGATCATGTTTAGGTTCTGGAGTCACTGTCTGCATAGAAGTCTCTGTAGTTGGCACAGTTTCTTCTTTTATTGTCTGGACAGAGATTTCAAAGGTATCTGTTTCAACAACCGCATCTAATTCTGGGGTCATTGTTTGCATTGTTTTCTCAACTGTTGGTGTGAGATCTTCTTTATTAGTCTGGATATGTATTTCAGCAGTTTCTGTTTCCATCACTGGGGTTGTCTGAATAGAATCATCTTGCACTGGAGCAATTTCTTCTTGCAAAGTCTGGACAGATATTTCTGCATTTTCAGAAATTGGCAATTCAGAGCCAGAGGCTTGGCTGGCGTATTCTTTCACCGGTATTAGTTCCTCTGATGTCTGTACAGACAGTTCTGCAGTTTCTGCTTCAATTACATTTGTTGGTGCTGTCAAGCCCTCCTCATCTGCAGTAGTCTGACAAGACATCTCTGAGACTTCGGGAGGAAGCTGCCCTATATCTGCAATAGTCTGCACAGAGCCTTCTTGTGTTGGCACTAGATCTTCTTTATGTGTTTGCACAGATGTGTCAATAACATCATCTGCAGCTTCATGTGGAAGTGTCTGCATGGATATTTCTTGAGTAGGAATTACATTAGTTTGTACTGATGTCACTACAGTCTCTGCCTGTGACACTTCAATAAGATCTGGAGATGTCTGTACTATTTCTTCTTGAGTGGGAATTAGATCCTCTGTTACTGTCTGCATGGAAAACTCTGAAGATTCTACAGGTTGACTTGCTTGTGTTACAGTCTGAGATTCTTCATGACACACTATGATTGCTTCTGGTGAGGTCTGCATTGACATTTCAGTTGTAGCTACAAGATGATCTTCTTTGCAGACAGGTGAAACTTCCGTTTCTGCAACAGACTGGTCTCCAGGCAGCAGTGTCTCTGTCTGCGAAGATACCTCTTGTACTGGAATAGCATCTGCTACTGTCTGAGCTGATGTTTCTATAGTTTCAGATAATGACATCTTAAAAAGATCTGGAGAAGTCTGCATCTCTCCTTCCTGTGTGGGAGTCAGATCAGCTGTTATTGTCTGAGTTGCTAGTTCAGATGTCTGAACACTTTCTTGGTCTTGAGTAAGTTGACCCTCTTCAGGTTTGACAACTAAAGTTTCCACCGGTACTTCTGTAAACGTGGAAAGTGTTTCATCACCAGGCATTGATGTTGTTTCTGTTTCAGCTTCCTTGGGAGTGATATCCACAGCTGAAATATGTTCTGGTTTATCCAGTTGTTCATTGGGATCAAGTGTCAGTTTTTCAACAGTGTGTATGGTATCCATAGCTGTGACCGTTCCTGGTGTTTCTTCAACAGAGGAAGGCACTGCCTGTGGAGTCTGCCTAACAAACTCTTCACTTCTTGGTACTGAATAAGTCTCTTTTGGTAACTGAGCTGAGCCCCTTTCAGCTCGCAGGAAATCTTCCAATGATGTTCGAGGGCTGTAATCTTCTACCTCTTCTGCACTCAGTTCAGGCATCATTTCCTCATCATCCTTTTTATCTCTTTTTCTTTTTGTACCTTTCCTATCCAATGTTCCACTCAAATCTGTTTTTGTCAGTGATTCAGGATGAATTTTATCTGAAGTGTCTATGTCTACCAAGTCTTCAATTTCTTCTGCTTCTGCTGCTCTAGAATCTGGTGATGATGGTTCCTTTAGTTTTTCCTTTGGTTTTCTCCTCCTCTTTTTCTTTTTTGTTTGTTTTTTCGCATCTTCTGAGAGAGAAGGTTCATCAAATGTTTTGTCTTCTGGTTCATAACCAATATCATCTGTCTCTGCTTTGCGAGTACTGTCTGCTGAATGAATGGACGTGTCCAAGAAAATTATTTCCTCTTCTGTCACTTTTGATGGACCAGTTGACCCAGACAAAGACAATGTAATATTTGTCGACTCAGCTAAAGAAGTTTCCGTGGAATCCTGAAGTGGTATAGTCTTGTCTTCTTCCTTAGTGCTATCATGCTCCTGTTCATGCACAGTAGGTTTTGGTAAACTGTCATCCTCCAGCTGACTAACATGTTTTTCTGTTTCTGTTTCAACAGCCAATTTAGGTTTTGGAGATATGGTTGCAGATTTGGATACTGCAGGCTCTTCCAAGGATTTTACAATAGTTTCTTCAGTTGGTTTATCTGTTGGATGAGGTTTGTCAACAACTGTTTCAGGCTTCTCTGTTTCCTCTGCTAGTTGTTCCACTTTGTCATCAGCAGCTGGCACCTTTGGTAGAGGTTTGTCAACAACTGTTTCATGCTTCTCTGTTTCCTCTGGTAATTGTTCCACTTTGTCATCAGCAGTTGGCACCTTTGGTAGTACATGAGCTGGAGGAGAAAGGCTTTTTGAATCTTCAGGAACTACTCCTTCAGGAATTTCCACTTCACTATATCCTTTATGCTGATCACTACCTGATGAAACTGAAGAGTAAAGATACTGGTCAGTATCAGTTCCTCTTATCTGTATATTTGTTTCTAATGGTTCAATCATTAGTGCTTTTTCATATATTTGTTTTTCTTCTGGTATTCTGCTCCCATCTTGTTGTTCATGTTCTGTCTTTACAGGCATACCCAGTAAACGTTCTGCATTTAGAAACAGCTGTGTAGTAGTTACTTTAGTACCTGCTGGCACTGTTTGGTAAGAAATTTCTTTTTGGATGTTTATGTCTGTACTGGGTTCAACCAAAAGGACTTTGTCATCATTATTTTGACCCTCAATGGCAATCTTTGGCCGGCCATCTTCCAATACTTCGATTTCTTCTGGTTCTTCAATTACTTCTTCTGTAACTTGTTCTTTACCATTTATTACAACTATTTTTCGTATAATACGTCTTCGGATCCTTCTAATTATTTTTCTTGTAACATGCTGAACAACTGGTGCACTGTCATGTGACGGAAATTCAGATGAATCCACCTGAACTTCAATATTTTGAGATTCAATAGGTTCCAAAACTGTTTCTGGTACAGGCACAACAGAACTGCTGGTATGTACATAGTCTGTGACAGGACCCTCAGGGAACTCCTCAATTTTTGCTGGTAATTTCTGCTCACTGTCTGGAGTAATGCCTGACAGTGTTAATAGCTCAGCAGCAGGAACACCAGCACGATCCGATGACAACATTGTAGAGTGATGTTCTTGTATTATACCACGTTGCTGTCGCATAACCACTGTCCTGTGTGTCTTGCGAACAATAACTCTCTTTGAGCCATCTGCATCGACAATCACTTCTGTAGTTGATTCACCTGGTTCTACAACAACTGTTTCAAATGACTGTGGAACTGTATGTGTAATTTTCAATTCAGAAGAAACTGGATCAATATCATCCTTGCTTTCTTCACCTTTCTTGCTCTTGGATTTCAGTTGGACTAATAAGTCACTGTCACCTACTTCCCTTACAGGCTTGGAAATTTCTGCTATCTTCTTTGTAGATATTTCTATAGTCTCCTCATTGCCCTCTGTCTTCTGTGACACTTTGATGCTATCTTTTTCAACTCTATCCAATGATGGGAATGGTTGTACCTGAACTGCAACATCTGAGTCAGGTAAAACACGTGATAACAGATCTGTTTGTATCTCCATGTCTACTGGCTGGGCTTTTCCGTAAGCTCTGTCATGCTCTTCTACAGGTGCTCTGTCTGACAGATCCATTAATAAGCTGGGTCCAGTCTGAGATTCAGCATGTAACACTGCAGTTTCATCTTTATTAGGTATTGGAGTAGTCAAAACAACTTCCTCATAGGGCATTGAGGATGCATCAGAATTCAATGTGTCATCTGTTCTTTCTCTGGATAATATCAACTTCTCCTCCCCAATAAACTGCTCATCTCTCTGTGATGGTGGTAAAATAAGCTCAGGGAAGGTAGCAGTATCACGAACATCAGGGCAAGACACCAAAACAAATCCTTCATCAACTACTTCAGGATGGGTATCAGGTTCAACTACAGGAGAAGGCTGTGGTAAAGGTGGCACAAGCTCAGCAGGTGTGATGGACATTTGTTCCTCTTGTGAAGTGAGAACTGGTTTTTGCTCTTCTGCAATGAGTGACTCCTAAAAATGTCAATCAAGAAGATTTACAGGTATTAGAAAATGCATGCAGTGTTAATTACAGATTAAACACAATTAATTGCAAACAAAGGCTGATGTTGACACTGAATGAAAATACAATTAATAAACTACTAAAAGGATACATAAGAGGAACAATTACAGAGACACAGCCTGAAAGCAACTTCTGTTTGAAGAATTAAGAAAAGGTGATAGTTTTATGACACAGGAATGTGTCGAAGAAGGCAGAAAGAGCACAACAGAAAGAGATCGAATAGTAAAGCAGAAGACATGAAGTTGAAATAATCTTCTGTATGTATACCTTTAGTACACCTAAGCGGATATTTATCTGTTCAGATGCTTCACGAATAGCAGATTCCATCTGAGACAACTGCTGGAACAACACTGTTGCAAGGTGATGCACATCTGCATAATCCTGAAGATTGTGGCATAACTGAGCCAACTCAGTCAGTTGAGCTTCTCTAAGCTTCAGCTCTTCTGATAGGACCTGAAATTTGAAGAAAGTGCTAATTCAATTACAAGTGAATTTATTAAAGATTCCTTTCAAAACTTCAGTGCAAGTGACATGTAAAAAGAACTGTATGTTCATATGAGCTGAGAACAAAGAGAGTTTGAGGTTCTTTTGCTTTTTTGACTGTACCTGTGGATTTGCAGCTGCATTTTAGAGAAATGAACATAGGCCTATTTATACATGTACCTCAATATATAGTCATTATAAATATGCACTCATTTTAAATAAAAGTATAACTCCCCTTTGTCAGTACTGTTTACTGCTGTCAGCCCCTAAATTCACATATTTATTATGTTTTATCTGAAAACTTCCTTAACACGAGTTGGCAGCAAAATAAGAAGTTACCAGCAGCTTTATGTAACAATCACAAATTTTAGAACTCTCTCAAGCGTATTTCATGACCGATAATTGATTTTTCTGGTTGTGTTGTACTGCTGAACTATAAAAGTGCACCTAGCAAATACTAAAATGACTATGCTTCCACTGCTCAACTACAGATATGAGATGCTATTCGAAACATCTGATTAATAAAAGCTACCACTAATTTTCATTTGAGGTAACTGTGTAGAGTGTGGGGAAGATAGAGCACATGGTTTTATGATACAAATCACTGTTTCGCACAACATGCATACACAGAGAGGTATATCCATGCCGTTAAACAAAAGAATACAAATAGCTTTCAAAAGTGATGATAATATTTGGAATATATTGAGTGTTGTCCCATGGATGGATGCCATGAAATGCTAACCATAAACAGTGTTTCTGCAAATGTATGGAGGAATTTAATATTGCTATGTAAAATTAATAAATATGTTTCTTTAATGTGGACATGACAGGTCCATTGGTGTTGATTAAACCAAGACTAAATTATTTCTTTCGTTTATTCAAGGAACAAAATCAAAAAAGTGCTGGTGTTGTTGTACATAGATTGAAGTTCAAGCATGACACACAAATTGTTTATATCTAAAACATATTTCTGGATTTATTATAACAGATAAAACAAGCATTAACTGTCCTCCACGGTTCTACAATGGTATTAGGACAGGAGCAGACATAAACACTGTAACGAAATCTTTTTTCTCAATTAGCAATTACATGATATCCAGAGCCTGTGAGAACTGCAGCAAATTAACTTCTCTCAATTGAAATGAAGGCATTTGTTGTTGATGGGGTTCCTCAGTCTGAAGACTGGTTTGATGCAGCTTACCACACTACCCTTTCATGTGCAAGCCTCTTCATTCCACATAGCTACTACAACTTACATTCACTTAAAGTTGCTTACTGTAGTGAAGCCTTTTTCTCTCTCTCAAAAATTTTAGCCCCTCCTTCCCATACTTTCCTCCATTACCGAATTGGATGACTTTTATTGCCTCGATGTGTGGTCTATCATCAACTGACCATTTCAGCCAAGACACATTTCTTTTCCCACCAATTTAATTAAGTACACCCGTAACAGAAATCTGGCCTACCCATCATCTAATCTTCATTATTCCTCTATAGTATCCTATTTCAAAAGTTTTTATTCTTTTCTTGTCTGAACTGTATACTGTACAATCCACCTACTTAGCACTTATATGTTAACAAATTCCTCCTTCTCTGAAATGCTTTTCCTGCTACTGCCCGGTGGCAATTTATATCCTCTCTGCTTCAGCTATAGTCAAGTTACTTTGCTGCCCTAATAACAAAACCCATCTATTACCCTAAGTGACTCATTTTCTAATCTAATTCCTTCAGTATTGAATGATTTAAACGAACAGCATTCCATATTCCACTAGTTTTGTTTTTCTTTTGTTGATACGCAGCTTACAGTCTCCATTTCCTTTGCCTAAACTTAAATTCCCTTTCCAAATGTCTCTTTGATTTTCTTTACTGTCAGCTGAACATAAAAGTTTGAGTTACATAAAGGACAGGCTACAATCATATCTCACTCCCTTCTCAACTACTGCTTCCACTTCATGCCTTCTGATTTTTATAACTGCAGTCCGGTGTCCGTACAAGTTGCAGGTAACCTTTTGCTCCCTGTATTTTATCCCCGTTACCTTCAGAATTTCAAAAAGTGCATTCCAGACAATATTTTCCAAAGCTTTCTCTACACCTAATGATGGATCAGTAATATCCACATTTTTCGGCATGTGCTTTCTTTGGAATATGAATTATTATATTCTTCTTAAAGTCTGAGTTTTATTATTATTTTATTATTTTAATGACATCATGGTCACAATGGATTGTAAAATTATTTTTTTATAAAGCCTACTATTGCAATATTAGCTGTGTGGCTATTATCAAGTGGATTACTGAAAAATTCTTCAGCAAATCTTAAAACCTGACAAATATCTGACACACATGCATGTCACTGGCACACTGTAATGTTCAGTGTTTAAAATAGTTATCGTATTTTACATAAATAACATCAAATTACTATTCACATAGACTCTCCTATATCCTGCACACCACACAGAACAGTATTTTCTTGATATGTTCAACCAAGGATTTCAATAATTCAGAGGGAGTGTCTACTCCATATGCCTCACTTTGATTTAAGTTTATCAATGCTTTTTTGAACTCTTCTCACAAAATATCTCCCTTCTCATCTTCATTAACCACCTCCTCCTTTTCCACAACACTGTCTTCAATCTTGTTTCATTTATACACCCTTTCTTCATCTTCAAACAATGGAAAATTCAGGCTGGAATGTAACAACATTGTGAAAAGGATAGTTGCTACACACCACATAGTGGAGATACTGAGTTACAGATAGGCACAACAAAAAGACTGTCAGAGAGGGAGCTTTCTGCCAACAAGATCTTCATCGGAAACACACACACACTCTCCGTCTACCTTCCCGACTGCGCCTAGCTGCGCTACCCTCTTTCCACCTCGTCCCTGTACTCTCCCACGAGCAGCACTTTACTACCCCCATCCTTAACCTGCTACCCCCGCCCCCCCCTTCCAGCCTCCTCCTTACTCCCACCACCCGGATGCCTCTCCAATCATACACTGATGCTCACAGTCTGGCTTCATGTTTTCAACAAAGGCCTTATCAACCTTTCAGATTTCCCTTCTTCGCTTAGTACAGGCTTGCCACCTGAACTTCTATTGATGACATCTACCTTTCCCATTGTCACGCATGCTTTTACAGCTTTGTATTTCCTCAGGCCATTCCTTCTTTGCCATTTTCTGCTTTCTGTCTATCCTTTTTTTAGATATCTATATTCTCTTTTTCCTGTTTCATTTGTTGCATTTTAATATATTTTCATTCTGTCGATTAAATTCAATGTCTCATGTGTTATCCAAGGATTCCTAACAGTCCTTGTCTCTTTACCTATTATATCTTCTGCTGCCTTCATCACTTCTGGTAGCCATTCAATCTTCTATTATACTCCTTTCCCTTTTTTCCTGTTTACTGCTGCTTAATGCTTCCTCTGAATCTCTTAAAAATCTATGGTTGTTTTAACTTATACACATTCCATCTACTTTATTTCCCTCAATTTTACTCTTCAGTTCATGAGCAATAAATTATGGTCATAGTGCACATCTGCTCCTGGAAATGTTCTTTAGTTTAAAATATGGTTCTGAAATCTCTACATTAGCAATACGTAATCTATCTGAATCTTTCCAGTGTACCAAAGCCCCTTGTATATATAAAACCTTCTCTCACACAAGAAAGATGTAATTTGTCTGTACTTTAATAAAACAACTATCCAACGTCACCGAGACCTGTACTGATATCCAGGTATAAGGAGGAATTTTGGTATCTCCATTAAGCAAAAATGGAAACTGCATCTTTTTATAACAAAATTTAACACAAATACATGAGCTCTTAAAAATTGTTCCAGCTAAACATACAATGATCCCATTAAAACTTAAATTTTCTCATAGAAGACTCATTTTCAAATATTTGATGCAATTCTTGTATACTGAATACAACCACGATAAAATTTTGGCCAGACAGTATGCTGGAACACTGAAAGGGGGCCATTAATTTTTGACTTGACCACCAGTGAAAAATTTATAAGGTAAGAGATGCATGTATATACGACAGATGCTGAAATTCAAAACAATAGTGTGTTTGACACCAAGGAACCTTCTTTTAAATTGATGTAGTGTTAATCTGTGGCTTGAAGATGGTTACTTGACTGTAACTTCTTGTGTGTGAATAAATATACTTTACAGCACTGTTTGTTGATTCCATCATAGAATGGAAGAAGAGCATCAAAATCCAAAAAAAGATAAATATTTTGGACTCCGCTTAATCTGTGCAATCAATCTGTAACATGTATAAATAGATACACACCTTATGTGCAGTAATATGTTCACGCAAGACTGGTGCTGATGCTTCCTGGATATCTGCACTTAGCACCACCTTTGCTGATTTCAACCACTGTTCCAGTTCAGAAAGCAATATCTGATACTGTTTCACTTCTTCTTGCCGACGTTGTTGCAGCTGCCAGGCAGACTGAAAAACAAAGTAAAATAAAATTTTGTACCTATAAAGCATTTAAAATTAAAAGGTAAATTGTTTCCAAGCAATCCACATTCATCCTGCATGGTTTTTTTTAAATAGTATTATGTTTTGACACACAAATCTCCTGAAACTAAGCCACTTCTTTCCTTCCAGATGAAACAAGTTGGTTCTTTCAATTTTTATTTTCTTCCTTGTCCTTTCACCGTAATGTGACACACTCAATACACAATAACTGTCATAAAACAATTTTCTCCTTTCATGGACTAATTTCTTTCAATTATCATTTGGTTATCTTTATATAGCAAATTAATCTTCAGTGCCATTTCACAACCTTTCATTCTTTGGCAGGTTCCTATTAATGCACATACACTGAGAGCTGGGACATTGCCTAAGCAAAACTCAAAAACATTCACTGACTGTTACAGTTGGGTCAATGAAAATACGAATATTTGAACACAAAAAATGATCTAACTGATCTTGTACATGTAACTTTAAAAATCCTGTTCTTTGAACTAACTCTCACTGTCTTATTGTCTCCCTGTTACTACAGTTCTTGTTCAAAGATATCCCTCCTATCAACTGAGTATACTACACATTGATATGCTGACTATGTGATGTGTGCAAAGAATTTTCAAATTTCTCCAACTGTCATCAAAAGCAACTACTAATGAATACTTCAACTGGCTGAATATTTTCACTTCAGGGAACAATATACACCAATGGACTTGGAGACGGCCCCAAACTGTAAAAATTGCAGCAACTAGATGTCAACAGATAACATAAAACTTTCATGATATTGTTAATAATAAGTATTTACAGATAGCCATATATCGATCAAGAGTTAAAGGAAAGAATTTGGGAAAAAGTAAGCTGAAGTTTTAAGTTCTGAAAGAGGCTCATAGTACATGATGTGGAGAATATTTATTGACAGAATAAAGGTGACCATGCTGTATATATATCATTGTGGAGTATGATCATTATAGGTGCATCTGTGCTTTTCCAACTTGTTCTAACCTAGTGGAAGTCTTCATTTAAGAAATATTAATATTTGTGCAGCTTGCCAATTCAGATTATCTACTTCTGGCAAACGTCTTAAGATTTTCCACTAGGCCTTTTGCTTTGTACAGGTCTTTAAAAGTATTATTTCAGCATTCTATTTAAATGCATTCTTTTCACATTACCATACTGCTGCATTATTTTGCACTCTACTGTATTAATCATGATCTTTGTCAAATGAAGATTCAGTCATCTATCCTCATTTTTATTTCATTTGACCATACCTGTTTTAAGGAAAGATTGGAGGAATTTCATTTGCTTGGATATGACTGTCAGCTGAGACAGTCGGTGGCACTTTTTTCAAGCCACATATCAAAACTAGAACAAGGTATGTGCTGCAATTTATGAAGACAACGGGGAAGTTCAGTCCAGCAGTAACTGACGTAGTAGCAGATTGTGTTCAAATCTTCTACTTGCAAAGCCCTGACACAGTGATCTGAGAAGTCCAATCCCTATTCAAATCATTAGACACATCCGAATAACTTATCCCCAAATCCATCTCCCTCCTCATTCCATCCCACACACATTAGAGCCCAGCAGCATGTGGGTCATTTGAGTGGTCTGCACACAGCTGCAGTGTGTGAGAGACAGAGTGCAAATAAAAGAGTTTAGCATAGCTTGGTGGAAGTTGCCAAAGGTGATCAATACTGCCTCACCCAATGACACAGCCAAGTAAGCACTATCCACAGCCACACAGGTGTCAAGCGCTTGCACTTTACTTGCACATACGTCGTGAATTTGCAGTGTGCCCATAATCAGATGTTACAGTCCTCAATGTAAATCTTTTTAATTTGTTCTGTCCAAAATATGTCTCACTGTCAGTGTGATTTTAACTGCAGACTGATTGTTAACATTACTTTGTTACCTATTCACTAGAGTAAATTTACAGTCACATATCTGAAGCAATGACCTTTAGTTAAAATCAATCTTTAATTTTCATTGCGCATAATCATATTCGGTCACTGTGAAACCTACCACCTAATTCCTTATAGATCTGACAAGCCACACCCTTATGCTAAAGTATTCCCCCTTTTCAAGGGAATATGTACGAAGAAATCTGTGGCATGACCAAGGCACCTGGCTGGCACCCTCCAATGCCATCCTGCATGGTTCCAGGACAAAAATTTTGCATCTTCATTCATCCACAGTCACAGCCTCAACACCCCCCATCCCCCTCCCAAATCTGCTTCAACTGGTCCTCCTCAAGTCCAGTGTGCCATCTTCTTGGATGTTGCTCCATGCAAACCTCTTTCCACATCAAGTCCATTAATTGTCGAAGTTACTTTACTTCTGATAGCTTCCACCCGTTTCACATTAACAATTCTCTCCCATATATTCTGATCACCTGTGGATATCACATCTGCAGCGACTCACAATCCTTTGTTCAGTATGCTGAACTCTTCACATACAAGCATTACCTCTCAAGTCTAATCTACAGACAAATTTCCTGTGCTATATCCATAACTGCCCCTAATTTATGACCAATGCCATGGTACCAGCTGCAAAGAAGCACATTCCACGACCTCTTCTATCACCTAATACCATCCTGGATTGGAACAACTTAACCATTTCCATCACCATGGCTTCGACTACTTATTGTCATACCTGGAACTGAGGAGCATCCCACCCACAGTCCTTCCTATCCCTACCAAAGTGTGTTCTGAAGCCCACCCAATTAAAACTGTACAGACAATTCACTGACTTAGGGCGGGAGGGGGGGGGGGGAGGGGGGGGGGGAGGGATTGGAAATGTTTTCTAATTGAAATTAAAGACGTTATCCCTCAACAGAGTCTTCTACCAAGGTATTCTTGAGTAAAAATAATTAGCCAGTGACAAACTAATAAATGAACAGCACACTAGACATCCAAACTAGGTGGTCTCTGAAAAAAGTGACCATTATCATCTTCATAGCATTTGTTTTTGCTTTGCAAATGAGGTAGTTGATTCTGTCTTAACTTCTTTGCTATCAAATTGTATATGTTCTGCCATTCAACTGAAGATTTAGGTTTTCAGTCAAGCAACAAAATGAAACATATTTGGTTTGTTAATTAAAGCTGATTGTTACTTTTTCCTGTACTATAGTAGATTCAATCTTGAGAATAGATTTTTCCCAAGTACACTCCTGCAAACCCCCCCCCCCCCCCTTGCCCAAAAAGTTGTTCATTTTTACAAGTTTGCCTTCTCTATTTCATTTGAGCAGACCAATGTAGCAACGCAGCAAGCAAGCTAAGTCACCACAGCAGATTATTAAACTAATGTGTTCTCGAAACAATTGTCCAAATTCTCATCAATTGATGGTGACAAAAGAATGGACATTCCCCAGTCACAACGTTGTAAATGTGTAGAATGTAGTATGAAAAACTTTTACACTTCTAATCTTTTGAATCTGATTGTTATGGGGCACTGACCAGTTAAATGACAAAACAAGGTAACAAAAAAGAAACACTTAAGAAAAAATTCATTGAACAACCCAGTGATCAAGGGCGGACAAAGTTAAAAGACATGCAAAAAAAGTATATGCAAACAGATCTGTATCAGTACCTCAACAGTTGCCCGATTCTGTTCAGCATTTGAGACTAGAGTTAACAGGTGAGTGCGAAGGCCACAGAGACTTGCTGTAAGTGACTGACATTCCACATCTTGAGGCAGTTCACGCAGCAAACGTTCTAACTGTGTTAATTCTTGCTCTCTCTCTTCCAAGTCTTCTATGATTTTCTGCAAGGAAATACCAAGTGTGAAAATTACGTCAATAAGAACAGGAATAGCAAACAACAAAATAATGCATTTATAAATAAGCATCAACATTTGCTCTTAAGTGTTGAAATTTGTTATTATGAAACTAATTAATTAATTAATGCTATCTTGTATTAAATATTATTGATAATATATGTACTTACTGTGA
Organism: Schistocerca americana; assembly: GCF_021461395.2. Classification (NCBI taxonomy): domain Eukaryota; kingdom Metazoa; phylum Arthropoda; class Insecta; order Orthoptera; family Acrididae; genus Schistocerca; species Schistocerca americana. The sequence goes on from NC_060124.1 coordinate 23,104,863, forward strand.
TGCTGTTCAACATGTTCAAGAGGTTATCTGTTGGCAAACTACTCAGATCCTTTTCTGAAATTTCTATCTTCTTGTGCAGGTTCTCTGTGTCTGAAGCAATTGAAGTCTGAAATATGTATGTTCAATAAATTTTAATTTCCTTGAATCAAGGCTACAGAATTACAATGAAAAAGCCTCTACACATGCACCAAGTCAATATTTGAACACAAAGCCATGATCCATTTTTAGATTTACTCATTCTTATTCTGTTACAGAGGTATTCCAACACCTGTCATATCCTAATACTTCATCAGTATCATAGATATAAGCCATGCAATATGTTAAAATATGGGATTAAGTTAGCCCTTTAATAGAGGAAGAAGAAGCTCCAAGACTCATTCCACAACCATTCTAATTACTGAAGAGACTACAGAGAGATTTGCTAATTTGAGAAACTCCCTCCCTATTCTCTAGAAACGTATACTTTTCCACTAATGTATATCTTATTGGCATTTTTTCCTCTCCTGTAGTCCGAAATTTCTGGTAGTTAATTCTTCCCACTCTTGTAACCCCATACAAACTCCTGCATGCAACTGGATCACTGATTCTTTTCCACTTCGCTTCAACAATTCCATCTCTCTTAATTAAAAACCAAGCTTGCCTTGTTCCATGTGTCTTTGTTTACACAAAATTAGTTTAAATTAGTAATATGCTACTCCAATTTCAAGTATATTAATCATCCTCATAATCAATAACATATCATTACTTCCATATCCTGAATAATCATCCAATCTATGATAAAGGAAGAACACCAGCAAATGTTCTCAACTTCACTTTCAATTTTGTCTTTATGCATTTATAATTCTGATACTGTCAGCTCTATTATAATATTGTAAACCTATCACATATGCATAGCTCGGGTAATAACGTGTTCTCATTAAAGTTTACACATGCTACCATTAGGATGTCAATACTGTTTTCCTAATATACACTTCTGCAAGACAGCAATCTAATGAATTACAAAGAACCTGTGTGTTGCCCTCAACTACAAATATTTTATATAAAGTATGAACACCTCTCACAACAAACAAAAAATGCAAAGTGCAGGCTGGAAAGTAAAAAATTATGGAAAGGATATATTGCTACTCCTCGTAAAGATGATCCCAGAGATCAGATAGGAACACGAAAAGACTTTTACATATTAAGCTCTCGGCCAAGTCTTCATCAGAAAGGAAAAACACAGACGCATTCACACCTCACACACACATGATCAATATCACTGTGCTCAGTCCAGCAGACTGAAATTGAAATGTATCAAACCGGAGGAACAATCCATAGTGGAGCGGGGAAGGGGGAGGGTGACCAGTGTATGGGTATGGGAAGATGAAGCAGTACTGACTGGCAGGGACTTGAGGTGGCAAACAAAACTACCTGGTGCAATATCGGGATGGTGTGGTGGATGGAAAGGGGTGGGTGAGTGGAAAGGAGAGGAGCAGAGTAAGGGAAAAGATCAATGGGTGCATTGGCAGACAGCAGTGCGCAATGAGGGTGAGGGGACGTGAGTTGAGAGAAGATGACAGCACAAAAGGGGAAAGAAGCTGTTGGGTGCCTGCTGATAGCCTACTCCACCACAGGCTGAACCACCTGTGAAAGCAGCTATGTTGCAACCATGTTCAGTCTTTTATCTGGTATTACTGCCAACCAGTAATCCGACAGAATGAAAGGCCACCACCAAACTAAGACCAAGAGCAAAGTGGACCACTCTGATGCACAACATGCAGCTGAACTTAGCCCACTTGATTTCAATGGCCGCTTCACCACCCAGGCCATTTGGATCCCCCCATCCTTCCTCCCACCAGCTTTTATAACTGCACAGATGGGAGTTATCCTTACAACACATTGTCCACTCCTGAAATCGTCCTGGCCTGTACCTACTGCCACCACACACACTCCACCTAACAGTCTCCCCCTCCCAGTTCTTTCACCCCCTCCCAACAAACACCCCTCATCCTCACTGTGCACTCACCAACCTTTTTCCCTTCTCTGGTCCTCTCCTTTCATCTCTCTTCTTCCCACCGCACCTCCTGATCCTGCACCAGGTAGCCTTGTCTGTCACTTCCAGTAACTGCATATTCTGCCAAGCAGCACCGTTTCCTCTTCCTCCACCTACATACAGCTATACTTCCCCCTTCCCCACTCCACTACAGATTGTTGCTCCGGTTTGATGTGTTTCAGTTTCAGTTTGGCCTGAGCAGCCAGACAGAGTGGTTATGTGTGGGTGAGGTGTGCTTGCTTGTATGAATGTGTGTGTGTGTGTGTGTGTGTGTGTGTTGGTTGGTTGGTTTGGGGGATTAAAGGGACCAGACTGCTACGGTCATCGGTCCCTGTGTGTGTGTGTGTGTGTGTGTGTGTGTGTGTGTGTGTTTTCTGATTGAAGCTTGGCCAAAAGCTTAATGTGTAACCTTTATAGTGAGAAGCAATCAATCCTCTCCATAACTGTTGATCTCACAATAATCATTCACTCAAAGAAACAATTTGAAGGTCTCAACAGAACAGTGCAGTGAGATATCTCTGGTTTCATCTCTTAAAAGCATTTCTTAGTGAAGATTGTAAAAAGCAGAGATCTTTTGCAAATTAGCTCATTTTTCTAAGAAAATTATTGAACAAACAGTGTAGTCTAGGCTATCACACAAGAGCAAAACCCTGGCTGAATTAAGCCTTAAAAAAAGATACCGGCAAGTGTCAGTACAACTCAATCACTGAAGGTTCTGTACAAACTTAATTATGTATACAGATAGATCATCCATCCCAGGATCAAGAATTTCAACTACTTTTTCCTGTTATCTATATAAATACTTATCAGTATATGTGACATAAATGGCAGTATGTTTTGACTGCACTGACTTAGAAGCCTAAATGTTTTACATGCAAAGGGACCACAGACCACAAAAGGTAACACAAATTTCAACTTCATACACCTATCAGTTTAAGAGAAAAAGGGGTCTTAACAGAAAGACAGATAGGTGGATAACAAATGAAATAAAACTGACCGGTATGATATAACAACAAATTAACATTTTTTTTTATTTTTCCATTTCCTTGCACTGTTACCCCTTGCTTCTTGTCAAATTTCGTGATACTAGATTAATGGGATGTATCCCATGTTTCAATGAGCAAGTTTGTGTGAATGATATATGTGACATAAATGGCTATATCTTTTGACTGAACTGATGAAGCTTAAATGTTTTAAATTGCCAAGAAACCATAGACCTCGGTATGTGACACTAATTTCAACTTGATACCTATACCCATTCCTTCGAATAAGGGTTCTTAACTGTTGGGCAGATAGGCAGACAGACAAACAACAAAGCGGTCATGTAAGTGACTGAGGTATGGAACCCTAAAAAGGGTTTTACTGTATGATGATGCCTCGGTGACATGTTTGTGGTGAGGCTTGAATGTCCCATGTGGCGACAGATTGAAGTTGCTGGTTCTAAAATGTTATGGAAAAACTCTTATTTATATTTAGGATAATTAGAATTACAATTTTTGAATAAGTCTGACAGAAAGTGTGTGTTGCAGAACATATTTTAAACCTCAGGTAAAATGGAGCAAAGGTGAATAGTTAATTCACAGTTTAAGTACCTGGGCATTACGTCGGCATTTTTAACCTATGTTCATAAGTTATACCCAATAATTCCATAACACCCCTTCCTATTTTGACTAACACATGAAATGGATTTTAATCGTGGCAAAGATTATTGTCGTACTGTTCACAGTGATGTAACAGCTTCATAATTTCAACAACACAACAATCCTATGGAAAGAATAGATTGCTACTCACCATATAAAGGAGGCACTGAGTAACAGACAGGCATAATGAAAAGACTACGAAGTATTTAAACTTTCTGTCAAAAGACCTTCCTCAGAAACAGAACACACAAACACTTTCATACAAGCACAACTCATACATACATGACCACTGGCTCCAGCCACTATGGACTGAGTTGGGCCACAGAATCTGGAGACAACTGCCATGTGTGTATAAGTTGTGGTTATGCGAATGTGCATGTGTTTTCTCTTTCTGAAGAAGGTATTCTGGCTGAAAGCTTAAAAATGTTTAGCAGTCTTTTCACTGTGCCTGTGCACAACACAGCGCCACCTCTATATGTTGAGTAGCAATCTATCCTTTCCATAATACTGTTTTTATTTGGGAAGTAATAAACCAAAAACACTCATCCACATGCAAATTTCAAAGATGAGTAAGAGAAAATGCAATTTCACCCTTTATGTGAAACAGAATATAATCTAGCAGTAAAGGAAACCACACACCAAATAGCAGTAGTGTTGTCACTGACAGGCACATAAGAAAAACAAAACTTGTGTGCTTTGTTTCTATTCTAACCCAACAAAAAATTTATTCCATAAGCTAGCAAATCTTCTTTCTCTTTGTATGTCTCTGTTGATGACTTAATGCTTTTACTATTTGGTGAGTGGTTTCCCAACTCCTAAATTACTTACGTTCTGCCAAAATTTTCCTTACAAAATATAATCTAGAATATAATTAGAAATACATGTTGTATCATGGCAGCCTAGAGACAGCTGTTACTGCCAGTTTGAAAAATACGTAAAATAACTGCAGTTGCAATTATAAAGACGTCCTCAAAAAACAGTATTCTAATGACTAAATATGCCAGTTTGATAAATAAGTTCATGGTGTTTTTCTTTGGCATATTGGCACTCCAGCTGCAATGGGTTTATTTACTGATTGTCACTTTCTATTTATAGTTCACTGTTGCTATTTGAGTTTACATATCACCATTACGTCATTTGAACATAGTGAGTGGAGTTTGGAGCTAGAATATAGAGTACCATGTGAAGAAATTGGAACATTTCTGATATACTTTTCTGTTTGAGTTTAGTAGAGGGGTGACAGCAGCAGAGGCAGCCAGAAACATTTGCTCTGTGTTTGGGGGCAACTGCATTGGACAGAGCACCACAAGAGGAGGATCATTTTGACATTAGTAACTTTCCACATTCAGGAAGGCCTTCAGGGTTTGATGAAGGTTTTTTAAACACATTAATACACAACGTTCCAGGTCAAAGTTAATGAGAACTGGCAAACATGATAAACTATGAACATTCCACAATCATGCAACATCTGCAATCAATGGGGAAACTTTCAAAAATTGAGTGTATGGGCACCACATGCTCTAAGCCAAAATCACGAAAATCTGTGAGCAGCCATATGTGTACGTCTGCTTGCTCATCATCAACTGGCTTGTGAACAACGCTGACCATTCCTCTACTGAATCATTACTGATGCTACTGTAAGGAAAAGAAAGGAATAGTCGAGCGCAAACAAAGAATCAACTCCCTGTACAGAGATCTGTGCACATCCATAAAAGATAATCCAAACATTGCTCAACAAGTTCTTCACCTCAAAAATACGTGATTTCTATAGTCGCAGGATCGAAAGATTACCTCAGCATTGGCAAACTTCTGTAAAAAGTGAAGGAGAATATATTATTCATGACTAAATTCACTGTCATGTGTATTAGTTGTTTTTATTAAACTTAGGGAAAAATGCGACGGACTTATGTGTCAACCTACTATATTGTACCACGAGTGGATGAGGTTGAGGTATCACACAAATAGTTGTTCCTAACAGTCAGAAAATAATTTACAATTACTGTGGTTACCATAAAGAAATTCTCAAACTATGGTATTTCACAAAAGCCTCATTGTTGCTGTAATGTCACTAATGTATCACCACTGGGCAATGACAAAAATCAATTCACTTTATTCTGTGAGTTGATATGCTAGCATGTTTATGCCATGGCATAAAAATCAATTCACTTCACACTCTGTGTGAAGATCTTCAGATGTCACACATATTTAAAAACTTTGTTTCTTTCATTTTCTGAAAAGGAACCTAGGTGTAACTTGTCACTTCCATATTGTATCATATGCAGTTAGAAATATTTGGCCAGTTCCTAAACAAGTAAAAGTACCACAATCACACACACAATCACACAGACATCTAAACTCAGACTTCCACGGTCATGGTGACACTGATAAAATGTAAGTAAAATATTATAAAAAACATTTTTTAAAGTCATTAGTATATTCCAAAGGGTGGATGTGGGAGGGCAACACTTTACATTTGTGATCGTATAGTTCAGGAGTACGACGTGAAAAAGACTTTTGATATCAAAAATAGGGACCTGAAGGGGCTGGCCCCCCTCCCCCCCAACACACTTTTTCCTTGTCTTTAGGCAATCTCGTCCTGAATCAGAAGGGATATTAATTCTTCAGACAGTACTCCTGCCAGGCCTCATGACAAAACCATATCATAGTACTTTTTAGCAATGCCACATTCTGTTATTCCAACTTATTTGATGTGATTTGTGTGGTTGGGATATCGATGGCAAATAGCAGTTGACTTTGACAATACTTGTGTAGGGTGCAGACACCACTAGCTAAGGTGAATGGTGGACCACCATAATATCATATTTATGCTAGACAAGATGACTGGGCACTGCTAGCTGCAACTATGCATTCGAGATCGGGTCAGGCCAGCAGCCTACCAGACTGAGTCTCCTTGTGTGATTTGGTGCCACAGTGCTGCTGAACTGCCATCCGCACCTGCCATTGCCAGACTCCTGCCAGAGGGCAGAGGGTCATGTCCCACACACAGCAAGTCTTCACCTGCGTCCGCGGTGGACACAAAAAAGGCCTGTGTCACCAGGTGCTGCCATTCTGTACTGGAACACCATTGCAGTATAAGTCTGAGAGCATCCCTAACATCAAGACCATGCAGCTAAGTCTGAGAGCAACACTGACGTCAAGGCCGTGGCTTACTGTCAGGCTGCCAGCTGTTGCTTGGCCCGACATTAGTAACGCAGGACACCTACATATACATCTCGTCAACAGGGTGGAAGCCAGCTGCCTGAGACCTGACGTCGACCACGGTCGCCTGAGTGTGGCACATCTGCCTCACATTGCTAACAATGTAATATTTATATGGAGTTTGATAAAGCAATTCTCTCAACAACCAATGTGTCACTGGGTCCACCGGCCTGTCGCTCCACCATTCACCTTACTGAGTGCCATCTGCACCCTACACAACCATCATCAAAAACAACTGCCATTTGCCAACGATTTCTCATCACACAAGACACATCAAATAAGTTGGAATAAGGGAATGTGGCACTGCTAAAAAGTACTACGATATGGTTTCGTCAGAAGTACAGAAGTACAATCTGAGGACTTAATATGCCTTCTGATGAAGGACTAGAGTGCCTAAAGACAAGCAAAAGTGTGGGGGATAGTATATGCAGGTTCCTATTATCGATATCTAAAGTCTTTTTCACATCATCCTACTGAACTATACAATCACAAAAGTAAAGGGTTTCTCTCCCATACCCATACCCTAACCACATTTTAAAAAAAATTGTATAGTATTTCACTTACATTTTGTTAATCTCACCATGACCGTGGAAGTGCGAGTTTGGATGTCTATGTGATCGTGTGTGTGAACGTGGTACTTTTACTTGAGAAAGAGTGAGAGCAAGCTATGGTGGATACTGTTTTCTTATACATTTATTTCTGCTCAACAGGCATTGTCCACTATACTTGAGTGGTTTCCTTTCCCTTATTTTATGTTACCTACATTTCCGTAAACCTGGATACAGTTTCCTAACAAAAGATACCAAAACCATGTAAAATGTTTGTGAATCTTCTGCACAGAACTATGTCATCAGAGAAGAAGGTCATTTGATAACAACACCCACTTGTTGAGTTGTAGTAGAGGAACAAGGGGGATTATGAAGTAGCTTCCATCCTAAATACAATAAAACAATTTATATTTGGAAGTGGGCATCTGTTATCCGAAATAGCTAATTCCTGATATGAACATTAAGTACGATACATTTCCTCTAAGCTTCCCATTAACTTTGTTCTTCTCCATTCAAAAGTTATAAGGCTGCAGACCAGAACTATAGTAGAAAATATGTTCCCAAAATCATGAGCCATTCAGTTTATAGAAAATGTGATAAAGAGCAGTTCTGATAACAAATCATCAGTGAAAACACTGACAATGTTTGAGAGTTATAACACACACAGTGTTTTGCAGTTTGTGTTACAGGTACAATTGAGCTCTTACTGCTAGGAAGTTGGTCAGAACACCAAACAAACCACAGCTGTATCGTCCATTTCATTTAGTTTAACTCATATCAGGATAGCGTAGCAATACTCTTCCGCCTGCCATCATATCTGTTTACTTGTACTCCAACTTGCCCAGCCTGTCTCCTGGGATACATTCTCTAAATACACAACTTTGTTATTTAAACTTATGACCCCCCATTGCAATGCTCATGAGTAATTTTACATGTCACATTTTCACACTGACAGTTAACGTGAGTAATGTAATAAAAATGAATATTTTGATGTTCTGCTCAAAATGTATTTTTATCACTGATGAAATCAAGTTAAAGATTCATCAAGCGTGATATTCTTTGAGGTCCACAAGATATGTGTCACTGTTTGTTAATTAAAAAGACAGTAACATTCTGCCAACAAAGCTCAGGAAGTAACAACCATATATATTCTTCAAATGAGCTGAATATTTACATCGGCAATCTGAAAAATAATGTATCACAAAATTAAAAGCATCAATTTAGCAGCTTCAATATATTCAAAAATTAGACAAAATTGTTTTGCCAAATTTAAAATTTTGTATTAGCTGTAAGTGATGATATATTTATGTGATAAGAGAAAGAGATCATCACCTAGGTTCTAAAAAGCAGAACATCGATCAAGAAAATGAAATCATAAGGTCATATGAATACTAACAGTACATGACGTGCTTTGTGGTAATACAAGAGCTGGAAGAGCAGGAGGGGAATTAAATGCCAACACACCTAACCTTGGGTCAGGTTTCTGGAGACAAATAATCATAAAACTAGAGAACACTTTACACAGGAGGGAGTGAAACATGATTGTTAAAGTAACTATAAAAAGTGTCGACAGATTCGCATTATTACCTAATATACTGGCAGCTGCAGGAAAATGATTTCACAAAATATTTTCACTGTTACAAACATTTCAGTTATATTTTAAAGCCAATACATGGCATATCATAACTCAGCTTTCATTTATCTCCCCCACACACAATCTATAAACAATAGTGAAGAAAACAAGTGTACCTCTCTATAGGAGTCACAATTTATCCACTTTTACTGACATAATTTTCTCACTAGTAATTCACATGAAAATTTTGAATGTTCATATGAAGAAACACCAGACAATAAGCAAGATGGTTCAAATGCATAAAATAAAATTTAAATTGAAAAAAGCAGAATTGTATGTTAAACACAAATAATTTCGATTTTAGAAAGTTATACCTGTGGAACTCAGTTGGTATAGTAGTGGATTCCTGATTAAATTTAGTTTTTATTTTTCTGTGCATTTGAAATAAGCAGCATTCTACAAATATTTTCCTCTTCATTAAATAACAATAATGAAAAACCAACTTCTGAAGCTAAACAATAATTTACTTTTCTTCCTGCAATTATAGCAACTAAATAGTAGTAGTAGTAGTAGTAGTAAACCATTAAAATTTCTCTCCCATGTACTTTTATTAATGGAATTTGCAACAAAAGTGTTACATGCAACCTAGTCATATGTAGTAACAATCTGATGGATAACACTTCATAACCGAGCGGGGTGGCGCAGTGGTTAGACACTGGACTCGCATTCGGGAGGACGACAGTTCAATCCCACGTCCGGCCATCCTGATTTAGGTTTTCCGTGATTTCCCTAAATCACTCCAGGCAAATGCCGGGATGGTTCCTCTGAAAGGGCACGGCCGACATCCTTCCCAATCCTTCCCTAATCCGATGAGACCGATGACCACGCTGTCTGGTCTCCTTCCCCAAAACCAACCAACCAACCAACCAACACTTCATATTTTGAACTGTATTTTGTTAATGGCTGTGCAAATGAATAATTCCTGATTAGAATTATTCAAATTGTTAAAATTTTCAACTGGAGAAAAATCATTATCTAAATAAATTCAAAATTAGCACAGAATTTTAATTATAACTTCTATATAAATGGATATCTATTTGTGCTGCCAGCAATAATATTATATTCTGAATGTTTTAATGAGATGATTTCCTTCGCAAAACTAGTTACTTATTAGTATGCAAGAGAAGAAAGAAGGCTGGGAGTGTACTATCAGTACTTTGAACACCATGTTATCTTTGTGGAAGAGCTTGTTATAACCATAAAATTCCTGATACACACAAAAAGCACTTCTGATTCAAACAAAGAGTTCTACTGAATTATTTTGCAGCATGAAACTTCCTGGAAGATTAAAACTGTGTGCTGGAGTGAGACTCAAACTCTGGACCATTGCCTTTCATGGGCAAGTTCCCACGAAAGACAAAAGTCCCGAGTTCGAGTCTCAGTACGGCACACAGTTTTATCTGCCATGAAGTTTCATATCAGTGCACGCTCTGCTGCATGGTGAAAATCTCATTCTGGAAACATCCCCCACTCTGTGGCTAAGCCATATTCAGCAATATCATTTCTTCCAGGAGTGCTAGTTCTACGAGCCTTGCAGGAGAGCTTCTGTGGAGTTTGGAAGGTAGGAGACAAGGTACTGGCAGAAGTAAAGCTGTGAGGACGGGACATGAGTCGTGCTTGGGTTGCTCAGATGGTACAGCACTTCCATGCGGAAGGCAAAGGTCCCAAGTTTGAGTCTCAGTCCAGCACACTGGTTTAATCTGCCAGTAATTTTCATATCAGCGCACACATTGCTGCAGAGTGAAAACCTCATTATATTTTGCAGCTTATTTAGCAAATGCCAGGTATGTCATAATGTAACTTCACACTCTGCTAGGAAAAAGCATTCGACCAATTGTCTGTTAGCCATTTATGGATCGGTCTTATGGCACACCACTTGAACTGTGCACTGCGTACATACATTGTGCATGAATATTAAATGCAGTGTGCTGATATGTCATTGTAGATTAAGGGTAAAGTTACGGATTGCAAACCTGTACTGATACAATGTTTACTCCTACCAAAATACACTACGTCCTCCGACCATGATCAACAGCTTGATGCTACAAAAGAATAAATGTGTCTTACATCTCCTAAAATATTACAGAGGGCAGACTGACATTTGTGGTGATTCACAACTTATAATGCGAAAGCTACAATGTACAATCATGCTAGCTGAATTACAATAATGAAATATACTTTTCATCACTTTAATCTGAACCACTTGACCTATAGCAAACCTATGATGTTCATTCATAGTATAGTAGCTTAAGACACCTGGGAAAGGATGATAAGAGTAGTATCTGGGATTGCAGACAGTGCTTATCACTATTGTGTCAAGCAAGGCTTTATGCCAAGTGCTTCAGTGCAGCCAGCTGGTGCAAAGAATAACATCTCTCAGTGATGATCTCTTTATCTATATCTAAGTCAGTTAATAAAACATTATTTATTCGATACACAATTTAAAATTTAAAAAAAAAAAAAAAATTATGTAGATGCTACGAATAATATAAAAAGCTGAAAAAGATACAGCAGCTACTTTGCATTATACAAAAAATTAGCAGAGCTATGAGGACAAACAGCTTTCAAAAATAATGCACAGGACAGGAAAACAAAGGCAACAGTTTTAAATTAGTTAACATACAGAAGCATACTACACAATACACCAAAAAGCAACGTTTTATAAAGATAGCTTTAGGCTGACAAGCATGTTTTGTTTTAAATTTTGCATGATTAAATTAGTAAATTTGGGTTGTATCACCAAATGCTTTAAACATATCAGCAGAAATAATAATAGAAATAGTTCCAAAAACAACAAAGGTTTAACTATGGCCAAACAAAATGATAATTTTGTTAATTGAAAACAGTTAATGAAGCTGTACAGCCCAACTCAAAATATATGAAGAATTAACGTAACACTTGTTATGAAAACCTGGAGAGAAAGGAAAACACTGAAGAATCAAAAAAGCATTAGCAGTCAAAATGAACAGCTGTCTGCCAGGACATAGGGGAAACACACAACAAACATCTCGAACCTTCAGCTGTGATACCCAATCGTCCTTGGCAAGACTGATGTGCGGCTCTTCCTCCAGGTTGGTGAAGACATCCTCTGCAACTCTGTGGGCGAGGCGGGACGTGTGTTCTTCTAAGGAAAGGTAGGTGCTTTCAGCAGGCCAGCTGCACATGCCACCTGGCAGATCAGCACTTAGCACCTCTGTCGTGGTGTCAGGATGCCCTCCCTCACCAACACCTCTAGGAGTTCTGGAGCCTGGTGAACTGTTCCCACTGCTTCCCCCATCATCCTTATCTCGTCGATGATCATCACCATTGTAAGCCTCTACTTCTGAAGTTTGTTCAGTTAATGATGATCTTGACAAGGCTAGAAGTGTCTGCCACTGAACTTCTGAATCATGAAATTTCCATTTATTTGCCCAGAAAGTTTCATCAAGGGGAATAAACTGTCGCAGTATTTCCTCCTTTTGCAATACACGTAATATCTCATCAACTTCACGTTCACTTTCAGAGTAATGTTTCTTTCGGCTACTGTCTCTGCGAATCCTGTGCCTATCGTTCGTAGCTAGTCTCTGTTGTGATCTTTCACGTTTCATTTTGCTTTTATCTTCGTCTTTAAAGTCATTTGAATCAGCTGCAGAAATTGAGGTTTGTTCCCTGGTGTTCTCATCTGCTGGACCTGATAACTGCCTTTGCTTCAGCTTCAAGTCATGGTTCTTCTCAAAGGGGACATCTACGGAACTAATTTTTATTTCTGCCCTCAAAATCTTACTTTCATCAGAGGGGTCTTTAACATTTTCTGATACAAGAGCATTTTCAGAATAAACTACATCATTTTCCTTTGATACATCACTACTAATGCGTGAGCCTGATCTGGATCTTGACCGTCTTCTCCTTAACTCTTTCTTAGAAACAATCTCAATAAAACCATCTGGATCAATTTTTTGAGCAGTGTCACCAAGATTAATATCATCATCTTCTTCTTCTTGTTGCTGTATCTGTATCTTTGGTAATGACATTACAGATTGTTCTGTAGGATATAACAGTAACTTTGTGCCCTCCACAACAGCTGATTTCTCAGTATCCAAACTACCAGCTGCAGACTCAGTAGTTTCTTCATGAGGTGGTGACATTTTTACAGTTGTTTCAGGCTTGCTAGCAACAATATCTGCCCATGATTTTCCAGATGACACATCAGTTTGTGTTTCTGGTGTAACAGAAGATATAAACTCTTGGTTACTATCATCTTTATGTGTCAAATCTGTAAAATGAATCTCCTCCCTATCAATATCTCCAATCCCCACATTTAAAGTTGTACAATCAAGATGCTGACTTACTGGCACACTGTCTTCAAGAATTTGTACCCTATCTGTTTCCATAAAAGGCTCCTTTGTAATCTGAATTCCTTCACCTTCAGCACTTACAAAAGCAGCAACTCTATTTTTGGGCACAAATTCCTCAAACCCATCAGCAAATATCTGCTTGAGAGTTTTTACTGGTTTAATAACTATCTGTGTACTGTCAACAACTCCTTCTTCTAGTGTTGTGGAGACAGACACTGCTGAAGTGGGTGTGTCCTTCATGGCATCGAGTTCCTTCCATTGCCTCTCAGCATGAATCAGCTTCAGAGAATCATTCCAATGCCTTTCATTTGCCAAGTTCTCAAGAGCAGAATGTTGTGCAGATGGCATTGTTTCAGTTTCTGTGTTTCTCTCGGCAGTCACATGTTTCACAGGTTCCACTGGCTTTTCAGTAACAATTACCTCCTGTGTAAGGTTTTCAGTAGCCAATGCAGAAACCTGAAATCTAAGTGACTTCTGCATGGTTAATTTCTTCCACTGTTTTTCAGCATCAACGAACTTCAAGAAATCGTTCCAGGGTCTTTCTTGTGCAAGACATTCAAGGGCATACTTTTGTACAGGATTTATTTTTTGTTTATCAGTGCTTCCTGGTATTAATGCTTCTTGTGTAGCTGTTTTCAACTTTACATCATTAGAGTCTGCATCCTCTGTTTCTCTTAGTTTCACATTATCTTGAATTGCACTTCCATCAATCATGATCGTCTGTATGTCAGAATCTGGTTGCCTATCTTCCTCACTTATTTCTGCACCTGTAGTCACTCGGGCAACATCAGAATCATAATCCAAATTACTCTGTTTTAATGATTTACTTTCCTGCCAGTCTCTCTCTGCTTCATATATAGAAATAACATCATACCGCAATGTATTTGTAAATAGAGGAGCACTCTCATGATGATCTTGTTTACTGCATGGTAATGCGACTTGTTTTTCATCTGGGAACTCTGGCCTCTCTTCAGTCTTTGCAGGAGTCACAACAGACTTCACTCTCACTTCACCTTCCTTTTCATTTTTTATATGCTCTGCATTTATTAGTTGCCACTTTGCTTCACTCTCCTGGTATGTGTGACATATCGGCCATGCATCCAGGGAAATGAACTTTAACTTTTCTTTGTTTTTATAATCACTGTCACTTGTTTCATATCGAATAGCCACAGTTTCCAGCTCTTTGGCTTTCTCTATAGGATTTTGCAGTTGTGTCTCAATACTGCCAGTGGGTGGGCTAAGGAAGTCAGTGATTTCGGTTTTCTGAATGTCATGAGTCACTAGTAATCCTCTGTCATCAGCAGTAACTTCTTTGCATGCTTCTTGTTCCAGTTCACTTCCCACAATCTCCTTTGGCTTTACTGTATCCTTTCTTGTAACGTCATTATTGAATAGATCATGCTGATAATGACTTTTGTCTGTCTGATTGTCTTCAAGGATTTTATCAGACATATCTGTTCTGTTTTTCTGAAGATCTTCATCCTTAAGTTTTGGCTCTACATCCTCATCTGGAGCTAAATGTGTAGTAACCAATGACGAGATTTCTTCCAAAAGAGTATCTTTTACTTCTATTTTTCCAGAGGGCATTTCTTCTTTATTTATCAAAGATACTTGTGTGTTCATACTGCACTCTTTGTTATGACTTTCAATAAGCTTAGACGTATCTTCATCACTATCATCAAACAAGATAGGCTCATCAAGTGCATTAATCCATGCATCACTAAATGGGCTTGCTGTTGTTTCTGGGGAGATAACATCTGATATTAATTTGGAAGTTGTCATAACAGTGACATCTTTCTCTACATTAGCTTCCTGACAGCGTGAGTCAACGTCTTCAACACTGCCTGTGATGCTATCCTGTTTCTCGTATGACTTAACTTTAACATTTGATAAACTGTTGTCGTTGTCAACGGAGGTGAGAATTTGTTGCACATCACCAACATTTTTCAGGTCATTGGTATGAGGTGCTGGAACTTCCTTCCCTTCAGTGACTGGAACATCTATTTCTATAGGTCTGTCAAATGTAGACTCACCCAACTCAGCACGAATAACATCTCTATTCTGTGAAGAACTAATGAACTCTTCTGGTATTTTTGGACGTTGTTTCCTTTTCTTCATTTTTTGCTGAAGCTTTTTAACATTTTCCTCAATGGAACTTTGGTCTTCAACACTATCCAAACCAACAGAGAACTCCTGTTCCTTAATTTCTTCCTCAAAACTTTTATCAGTGGGTGCTATTATTTCAACAATCTTCCTTGGCTTTCTTGACCTCTCTTTCACTGATCCAAAAATGGCTGCATTTTCATCCAAACCCAAGCCACAAACATCTTCCTGTCTGGGACTAAGAAGTTCATCTGCAATACCAGAATCTGATTCTGCTGATACAGGAGACTGAGGGAAAACATTGAATGATGATGGAGGAGTACTGCCAGATAATAGTAGCAAAGAATCGTCCTCTTTGTCATTTTGACTTTCATCAAAATGATCCCTAGGGCTTTCAGCAATGACCACATTATCCTGCTGATGGATGGTGTTACTAACAAAAGGATTTTCTATGATTGTCCTTACTGGAGGTGATTTTGCCATCCATTCAGGTGTCAAAACCACACTTTCCAAGTCAGTGAGCACTTCAGGAATAAAAGGTGGAGTACGGTGTGAAGGTGCACCTAAGAAAGAATGTTGATTAGGCACATCTTGAGCTTCAGAGTTCTTAGTAGCTCTTTCCTCTAAATGTAGCGGTGGTATTATGTCAGCAGGTCGCTGAAGTTTCTTCCTTGTATCTCGTCTCTGTAAAGGTGCATCTGTTGTCTTCTTTACATCAGTCACAGTCTCATCAGATATGTTCTTTGCATCAGTTTCTGACTTCTGTTTTGGCCCACCTTCAATGGGTAATTTACTCTTGGGTTTCTTTGTTTTCTTTTTCTTACCTGTACTTTCTTCTTGTGCAGAATGTTCAGAATCAGAAATTGGTGATTTTGGAATAGCTTCATGCATAGTATGTTCAGCACCTGAGGTGTCAGCTTTTAGTTCAGAAACAATTTTTACTTTTTTTACTTTCTTATTTGGTTTTTGTCTTTTTATTTGAGAGTCTGCATTTGCTGTATCTACTAAAGTAGGCTCTACTTTACTAAGCCCTTCAGGTTTTACTTGACTGTCAGAGTCCGTATGTTGTTTCACATCTGGCAACAGTTCTAACTTCATGCTTTCTGCGCTTCTTATTTCTTCCACAAACTTATGTGTTTCAGTTGACACAGATACTGGAGAAGGATGAGTTTTATCTTTCGCATTATCTGAAGTGGATTTTAACTTAACATCTCTTTTGGTCGATTTCTTTCCTTTTTTCCCTGCACTGGCTCCTTTGTCAATAACTCCTGCTTTGTTCAGCTTATCTCTCCCACCCTGCACACTTTCTTCTTGGAACTCTTCTTCCTTGCCATGATCAGGTGTTTCCAGTGGTTTATCTTCCTCACTCTGTCGTGTTGTCTTCTCTAACCACATTTCCTCCGACTCTACCTCCTGGTACTGACTTGACGGTTCCTCACTTTTCATTTGCTGACTCTCTGGTGCCTGCAACACATCTTGTATCTGAGGGCAAGGTTTCTTGTATTCAATATCATCTACAGCTGCTGTGAAACTGCTTCCCTCTGGAGCATAAGCATCACAAATACACATCTCAGCATCTTGGGTGACATCATCACAAAGAATTTGAATCTCTTGTTCAACAGCACCTTTCTTGCTTGTAGCTTCTCCTTGAGCAGAGACAGCAGTGGAAGAACTAATATCTTTAGTAATTCCAGGATCTGATGTTTCAGATTTCAAAGGATGTTCAGTTTCTTTTCTACCAGACTGTGTATCTTGACTCTCAATCATTACTTCATTATCAATTTTTAGCTTGTTTTCAATAAAAACATTTTCCTGCATGTTATCAGATGAAGTGCCAGGTATACTCGTATATTCAGCTTCAAAGTGTAACAAATTTACATGCGGTGGTACAAAGTCATTCATCTTTTCTTCCTTTTGTGTTCTTAAATTTGTGGCTCCTAACTCTGTATCCATCAGCTCTGGCCTTTCAGAGTCCTGAAAACTTAATGGTTTTTCTGGGGTTTCAGTAGCAGTAACACTACTGATTTCTATCGGTTTAGTAGCTGTAACATATTTTTCAGTTTCATTTCCTATAGATGGTTTCACTTCTCTACTAAAGTTTTCTGCCACTACGAACTCTCCCGGGGTTTCCACAACATCACTAGCTATTTCTATTGATTCTGTAACTCTATCACATTTTTCACTTTTATTTCCTATAGATGGTTTAATTTCTTCGTTAGAGTTTTCTTTCACAAGAAACTCTCTAGGATGTACAAGCTGCACACTGGAAATTGCTTCACTACCTACTTTTGCGGTCTCTGCCAGATTATCACTGATGGTTTCCAACATTTTTCTTTCCTTCCAAATGAATTGCTCTGTTGTGATCTTCTGGTCAGCTAATTTTGTTTCCTTGATCTCCTCACTGAGTTGTCCTTGGCTTGGAGAAGTTTGCATCATATGTAGCTCTGGTGGGTCTATATGTTCTAGTTCCACCTTATCAACAATAGTCACAACTTTCCTGCCACTTATTCCTTCACCAGATACATCTTTAACAATTTCCTTTGGTGCACTGTCCGCATCTGAAGTGATGGCCTTGCTTTTCTGTTTTTTGCTCTTTTTAGAAGATGCTGGCTTCTGGGTAGAGTTCCCACCAACATTAGTGCTGTCTGACACAAATTTTTCTTGGGATGTAGTACTTTGTAATGGCACTTGTTCATCAAGAGATCTGTTGGAAGGCACAATATCCACACCTGGAAACTTAGGGCTGGCTGGAGTAGTCTCTTCTGACTTCATTTTCTTACTACGTTTACTGCGGCTCTTTTTCTTAATGTCTAGTGTGTCATCTGATTTTGTGTCACACTGTTTTTGAATCTCCTGATCTGCCAGTTCTTCTCCAGTTTTGAATTCTGAATCATTTGTAGGTTGTTCTGAAGATATTGTCTCCATGACAATGCTATGACTCTTCCCAGGAGCCTCGTCATGTTTCAATTCATTCATTTGGTCCTGCTCTGGACTTACTTCCTTTTCAACATGGATATTTAACTCCTCAGATATTTTTATCTTTCCCAATTTCAATTGTTTTGTCCTCTTATTTTTCTTCTTCTTAGTCATACTAACGGAGTCTGCATTTTGTGTTGTGTCTTCTGTGGATGGGGTTGAAGGAGAAATATTTTCATCACTCAATTTAGGAACAATTTCTCTTTCATGCACATGTGTCTCTCCCCCAACTGGATGGCTGGTATTCATTTCAGTAGGTAAGTCCTTTATCATCGTCTGTGTCGTCACAGTTGTCAACTTCATATCATCCATTCCTGTTGATGGAGAAAATCCTGTCTTTTCAGAGGTGTGTATTTCTGAACACAATGAAACAACTTCATCCTCTTGGGATGCTGGCATTTTGCATTCTCCACTTTCCATAGTTGGCTGTTTCATTACTTCCAGCTCTTTGGCATCTACATCCCTTGCTTTTTGCAATAACATTATTTCTTTTGGTATTTGATGTTTGGTTGTTTCTCCCATTTTCACTGCATCTTCTTCTAGGCACTTAGCATTGCTTAGAACATCAACGTCTTCAGAAATACTGAGTGGTTTCTCCAATGTGAATGTTTCTTCTAAAGCATGCTTCTTTTCAACTGTAAGCTCATTTTCTGCATTTGAAATTAAATTACTACTCTCTACTTCACAAATGTTGTTATCAGCACTATAATTTTTATGGCGTGGTTCCAGACTTCCTCTCTCTGTGTATAACAATTGTGTCTGTTCAACAGATTTAAATCCAGGTTTATTTACGTGACTATTTAAATCCTTATTATTTAAATGTTTAGCTTTCTTTGACTTTCTGGTATTCTTTTTAGAGTGATCTAGTTCCAACTTTTCTGTACTAGGTGGAGTAGTTTCACTGCTAGCTTCTGTTGCTTTGGAAGCCAACAATTTTTCTTCACAGTTTTGTAGAGAATCTGTAGCATCAGAAACAATTTTATTTTCCATCTCTGTTGGGTGTTTAGTAATTTTTGTGGACAAGTTGTGAAGTGTGTTTCTAGGGAATTGATCAGCCTTGTTCTCTTCAAAATCAATACATGGATCATCTGTTTCTCTAATAGCATCTTGTATTTCTTTAACGGCTTGATCATTCAAGGGAATATTTCCATCGGCTTCCAGTGAGATGGGTGCTGAGGAAGTACTCTGAGTATTAGGCTCTAAAACTGGAATACTGCTTTCACTCACAGTCTTAGAACCACCTTTTCTCCTCCTGCTACTGGCTGTTTTAGTTTGTGAAGCAGTATTGCTCTGTGTGTCTACATTTTGATCACTCTTACTATTTGGATCAGAAAGTGTCACCACTACTTCATCTGACTCTTGTGCTACTTCAAATGGAATAGAAGCAGTGGCATGACAAATATTTATTTTGCCATCTGTTTGTGTGATTTCCACGACACCTTCAACCATATCCAAATGGGAAACTGAAGGTAATTCTGTCTTGCTTCCATTATCAACTTGCTTCTTTCCACGTCTACGCTTGGATCTTGGTGTATCCTGATTTTCGTAATTCACAGCCTCTGTCTTGTTTTGAGGCTTTTTCTTAGTTTTGGATTCCTGAGTGATATTTGCATCTTCTGACAGTGCTATTCCACCATCTGACCCTTGTTTTGGATCAGTCTCAGAACCCTCATTATTATTTACTGATTTACTTTTCTTGACATTTTTCTTTTCTTCTTTCTCAGGTTTTGTTTCTGGGAGCAATTCTTTCTTCCCTTTGTGTTTGATATGTAAATGTTCCATTTCAGCAATTTCCTTCAATGCTTTTTCTATTTCATCATCATTTTGTAGCTTCTCTGGTTTCTTCTTCTTCTGTTTCTTCTTTTTATCTTGTTCAGAAGGCACCACATCTCCTTGATGTTTGTGCGTCTCTTCTGTTCCAATAATTTTTGAATCATTTTGAGCCTGGTTTTCTTTGTTACTGAGAATCTCTTCTGCTATCAGGGGAGTCTGAGGACTGTGTGCATTTGATTTGGTATTTCTCATATTACTTTTCTTAGTATTTATATCTTTCCGTTCAGTTGAAGTCATGATACCCACAGCTTGATCTTCTAAGCTAGTTATATCCATCTTTTGCTCTCCATTAGTTGAGGTATCAATGTCTTCAACTTCTGGGAAGAAAAAAGACTGTTGTACAGGAATATTATCCATCTGTATATCACCAGTGATTTTCTTTTTCTTCTGTTTGTTTCTCCCTGATTTTTTACATTCAGCTGGAACATTTGGCTGGAGAGAAGCATTAGTTTTTGCATCAGCAAAAACTCCTTTCTTTCCTTGGTTACTTTGACTGTTCACACTCCTTAGAGATGCGTCACTTGTTGGTACAGAGCCACTTCGTGCAGGCGGAAGAGATCTAGCTGACTCGGCCCTCCCCATATTAAAACGCTCACGGGAAGGAGAGGCAGACCACTCTCTTGAATAACAACCTGCAGGTGACATATGTCGAGGAGAAAGTGATCGATCGTTTCGTCTGCTTTTATACACCGGCACTGTCTGGCTGGATGGCTGGAGAGATTTAGTGCACAGTCCTTGTGCTACAATTTGTGCATAAGACATATGGCACCGGTCAATATCAACAGGACTTCCTATGTTTTCAGTTCTCTGAAGTTCCTCTTCCACTTTATGTGTAACAACAGTGGTGGTATCATTACCTGCAGCTGATATTTCATAATAGGTGTTATCATTTTCTGCTGCTAGTTCACCTGCTTCTGCAGGAATGGCAGGTGCATGGGACAAAACAGTAACATTATCTTCCAACTGATCAGGCTGTTCGATCATTTCAAATTCTTCAGAGTCGTATGACTGTTTACCACTAAAAGACACTGGCTGGTCCACTTCTTGCTCATAAACTGGCTGTTCAACTATGACGGTCTCAAAATCTTCTGCTGGCTTTTCCAAAGAAGTCTCGGGCACAATATACTGCTCAGCAGTTGCATGATATGTCCCAAGACCAGAATTAAGAAGCTGCTGACCTGATGCTATAAATCCTACTAGATCAGGTGGCTGCTGAATGTAATCAAATACTGCTGACACAGGTTCAACTGGTACTGCCTCAACCACTGGAACTGTCTCAACTATAGGCACAGTCTCAACATGTGCAGCTTGGGCAAGCACCTCTTGCTGCAGAAATTCTGCTGTGTCTTGTGGTGTATGATAGCTTTCAACACCCCAGTCATGTCGCCCGCGAAGTATATCAGCATACGAAGTCGATCCTGGATTCCACATTGGACTCGGGGATCGGCCACGCCTCTGATCAGGTTTTAAAGATTCTTTTGGAATTATCTGTTGCTGTTTCCTAGGAGTCTGATGTAAGATCTGTGGATTTTCGGACTTCCCTTGTTTAAGTGTTACTGCAGCTTCTGTTTCATGCACCTGACGGTTCGGAGACGAGACAATCTCAGCAACATTTGAAATTTTGCAAGTGATGTCTCTACGCCTTGGAGATCTGCCTCTCCGTTCTGTAACTGGTTTTTCAGTTTCAGGTTCAATGCTTTCTGTTAAGTTTTTAGGACATTCTGCAACTTCAATATCTGAGATAGTGTCTGTGTCTCTTATGTGACTGACTTCATTATTCTGGCTATTAATGATTGGTTCTTCATGTTGTTCTTTAATAATTTTTTGAGGAATTTGTGACATTTCTTGCACAAGCTCTTCCACTTTTGGTTCTTCAGCTAGATTGGAACTTGATTCCACTTCCTTGGTCAGTGTCTTTTGTGTAACTGTTTTTATGACAGATACTCTCATTGGTTTTTCATTCCTGTTGTCTACTTGTTCTGCAAATGGACAAGGGCTTGTGCGACCTGCAGCAATATCGGCATATGTTACAGGAAGAGCATATGCCGGTACCCTCTGACGCACACCAGTTTTGTCATATTCGGTGCCTTCACCGGTGCTGTCCATTTTTTCAGGAACTATGACCACATATGGATCAATATGGTGCATGTGGTCCATCAACACTTGAATACGGGTCCTCAAAGCGCCCATATCTCGTTGAAGGCCCTGATCATCCAGTAAAATAACAGTGTTAACAATGTGTGAAAGCTTCCATCACACAGATAATATATGCTAAGTACATTTTATGTCTCCAATCAATAAATTTTTGTAAAATTAATACATTTTCTGGGTTATGCTTATCATTTGTCCAACTTTGCTGGTGGCCGCATTTCACATTTCATTTTAAGTGTTTCCAATGTCACTGATGATTTTTCTCTATTGCTCAGCTTTTGAATTCACAAAAGACGAGCGAAGCAGTTGCCCAATCTTCTTCCTCCAAAGTGAATGAGCAATAAGTAAATGTTAAGAGTCTAGTGGCTCCAAGTCAGGAGTCCC
The DNA here is from genome assembly GCF_021461395.2 of Schistocerca americana. Lineage (NCBI taxonomy): Eukaryota > Metazoa > Arthropoda > Insecta > Orthoptera > Acrididae > Schistocerca > Schistocerca americana. Next base: position 23,127,716 of record NC_060124.1, read on the forward strand.
TCTCTGCATCAGAAGTTTGATGCGCTCATTGCGTGCATCTATCTTGGTCTGGAGGGTGAGAATGCGCTCTCGACATGCCTGCAAGATCGATGGGGAGGGGCAGGAGGTAGCAAAAAGAATTAAGTCAGAATTCAAAGCAAGAGACCCAAAATTAATCTTGCAAAAATGATTGAGAAAGATTCCAGTAAAGCATGTACAACTGAATTATAGAAACAGAAATCTTGTGATTGAAAATGCAACTATTAATGAAATTATGAAAGACAAGAAATAAGTATTAATGTCTTGCAATATAAGTAAAGATACCAAGTACCCCAGGAAAAAAACCATTAAGAAAAGCAAAAGTAAGACATCAAAAAACCTTAACCAACTACAAGCAAATGTGATAAGAAAAGGAAAAAAAGAACAAACAGTTTAAAAGTAAATTTGTACTTGAAATCTATAAAAGCATGGATGTGGAAAAAGTAAGGAAAGAAATCCCAGCTGCACAGTAAGGACTATGGAAACACCTTGATGAAATGATCTTGCAGCCACCATGCATTCTGACCAGATGAAAGTCAACCAGCTCGGTCCTTCATCAAAATGTTTCCAGAAGTTTTCATGATACTACTTATACCTCCGTTTAACTTGCACCATTTGTGCTGTTTATAACATCTTTCATTTTTGCAAATGTTATAGACTGTACCTGAAAATAACAGCTTACTATAATCATTCCCCTATACATTTGCAATACTGTGTCTGAACCACTTCTGTTTTTTGTTAGGACAATAAAAATACATTGTTTAAAGAAAAAACACACACACACACATTATGTAAACTGAGAGTACTACTGAATGTCTACAAAACAGTCAAAGAGTTAAGGCATGTCACTTATCAACATATTATTAACAGCTCTCAAATATTAGAATTATACAGTAACAAAATACTATGTTAAAAACATTTATTAAAACTTTTTCTAGCTCTCTCTCTGTCCATCGTGTGCATACATTTCACAATTATATGCATGCACTCACCATTCCACTCTTCAGTCAGTCACACACACTTGTGACAAACACACACACACACACACACACACACACACACACACACACACACACACACACAAACACACTAAAGACAACCTCCTGGGCATGAGATGTACCCATGTTAGTTTACTTTTGCTTAACACATGCTCTGTTTGACACAGTTAATACAAGAGTTTACAGAATTCTACAAAACTACCTTTATTTCACACTTTAAGTTTGTGTTTACATGGGTTTTACTACCACAATAAATTACTGTCTGTTACTTTGGGGATGCAAATGTCCAGCTTTCAGCTAAATACAAGGTGAGAGTACAGCAACTACTCTAACACTGATTACAGTGTACAGAACAAGGACGGCATTCAAAAACTTGTGTTAGTCCACGTTATTTAAATTAAAGGTACCAAAATCTGTAGCCTATAGTAAAGTGTAAGTTAACTACATCAACAGTATGAACAGTGAAGCGATTCTTAACATCATATTGCAAATTGACTGGCGGAGGATAAGTGACTTGTCATATTGAAGGGCACAATTTAAGTGCCAGCAGCTAGGTAATAAAAATAATTCCCCAAAGCATACTTACAGTTTGCTCTTCCAATGCCTTGTCTCTATCATGAGGAGAATAATTAGGAGCCATCACAGTGCGGAGTTGCTGCTCCATCTGCACCACCTGTTGGCGAAGCTGCTGTATCTCCTGCAGCAAGAAGAGTACCATGTCATAATGGCTTTCATATAATACCTAATTGCTTTACACATACACCCCATTTTCACTGAATTGATTTCTTCAACTGCTAGCCAGTAGGTAAGGTAGAAATGAAGTAAGTGTGTGAGTGCGTGGGAGGGGGGGATATGAACAATCAGTTAACAATACTAGAGAATCACACAGAATTAGGAGGAGAAAGAATAGCTGGCTAGTACTGACCCCCAGGAGGCAAAATTCTAATTACTGCTGATATACTTACACAGGAGTACAAAAGTCTACATTAGCTTTCAAACTAAGGGCATATTGGTTGACCTCAAGAGACCCACCAATTGTCAAGATGAAGGAAAAAAAGTTTTTGATCTCTAAATCTATTGGCAGCACTTAATCTACACCTCCTAAAGGAGAGTACTGGCCAGTCTCCTTGTAATTTTATAGTTTTCTCAAACAAATTTTCATTCTGACACAATATTCAAGAATCACTCAAATAAGGATTTTACGATTGATTTTCAGGAGTAAATTACACTTCCTTCAGATTAGGATTCTTTCGATAAACCTTAGTCTCTCTTCTCCAAGGTGACATTTATGTGATTGTTTCACTTTAATTTACTCCAGACAAGTATTTCTCGATGCTTAGCAGTTGTTACCAAGTCTATTGCCTGACCTTCCTGTAAAATGATATCAAGTCTTTTTATCTATTTACACACATCACAATACTTTTAATGTATGATCAGCTGTCAGTCTTCGCACTACGTACTGGTCAGCTTTAAGTGTTTCTGGATTTTACAATCACTGATGACACTTCCCTATCCATAAATGCTTCAACTACGAATAGAATTGGAAAGCCACTGGTTTTATCTGTTTGGTTATATATACTCACATAAGTAATAAAAAATCCTATCACACTTCTTGAGAAACATTAGACATTTCTTTATATTTTTGTCTTTCCACTAAGAACAATGTTAATCGCAATGTCTTAAATCCAATCGCACACCTCTTTTGACTATCCACAAGTGTATATTCTATTTGCCAGGTGGCAGTATCAAAGGCTTTTCAGATGTCAAGAAACAGAGCTGGATAAAACATTCAGTTTCTAATCTTTGGTCATTTATCGACATCCACGTTATACTGCTTCCTGAGTCTTAGCTCATTTGATATTACACAGTTTTACCTGGAAATAATCAGTTACCACTCCAACATGTGCTAAAGATTTCAGACAGTTGCCAATTCACTTGGACATCTTGTTTTGAATTTTGCTCACACTGAAATGGGTTATGGAGATACAATGTTACTTTATCTGAATTGCTTTTGTAATTAAACCCCTTAATGCTAAATGACGTGAATTAGAATCATATCAATGATGTGCTAATAATGGGAAGGTTAACTGTTTTTTAGCACCAGTACCAGCATATGCTGATTTTGCATCAAGCTAGCAGCACTTCTGACAAGTGCTGTATTCTCTTGAGTTTTTAGATAACCTCTAAAATGCCATGATTTTTTTATTTTATCTTTCATCTAGAAATTTATTCAGGTATAAAGAGATTAAAACTAAAAATTTTCATTTCACATTTCAGTCATCCATCTTCAGTAAAGACAAGATTCAAGTTTTGTCATAAATAATAGTAAATTTAAGAAGTATTTCTGATGAAGTCAAGATAAACAAGCTATGAGATACCTGGCAGGGTGGTGTGTGTGTGTGTGGGGGGGGGGGGGGGGGGGGGGGGGGTGACCCCAACACACACACACACACACACACACACGCACGCACGCACGCACACACACACACACACACACACACACACACTGAAAACAGAGTTATGAGCTAACCTGTTGATATCGATCCAACTGGCCGAGACTAGTTTCAAGCCCATCGGCCTGTTCTTTCACAACTGTCAATAACTGATCCAACTCGCCAATGATCTCCTGTGCTGCTTCTGATACTTTTGAATCGCCACCAACACCAGATCGAAAATGTACCTGCCAAGTATAAAAATCAGTTATGTACGCACATTGGACAACAGAATATGGAAGATACACCTACTACCATAGTCAACATAATTGTAAGAAGGAAGAAAGAGAGACTGAGAAAGGGAAAATATAAAACAACATTCACCAATGTTATGCAAAGTCTGTCATGGGCAGAAACAGACAAATGAAGTGAAGAACTAGGCTACATTTGTATCTTGCCTATGACTACTCCCATCTTTCACAGTCACAATCCCAAAAAAGTTTTAGGCGTAAATGAAAACTATCAACAGTCAGAAATGATGATTTTTCTGTTTATTATAATAACTGTACTCCAGATCCTGTTACACATACGTGGAACAACAAAGTATTAGCCCCTTCCCATTACTTACCTGTAGCTTTTCAACAGATACAGAGAGTTTAGTTTTCTGGATGGAAATCTCGGCCATTATCTTCTCCCGTGCATTGAGCTGATCTTTCAGTGGTCGCTTTTTATGCTGTGGTGACTCAAGTGATTGTTTTGATTTCTCAATCCAAGCACGTATATCCTTCATCTTTTTCTCACATTGTTCCCACTCCTCACTGGTCTCTTGCAGTAAGGCATTCTACAAAATAAGGAAAAATGAACTTTTATTAATGACATTAGCAATTTATACCATACTGTGGACAAGCAGTAATGGGGAAAAAAAGTCAAAATAATAATAATAAAAAAAATTATACAAGAATGATAAGCAAGCATCACATATGAAGAATATAATCTTTCAATTTTTCTACAATACAGATGCTCTGAAATTTCATTTTTTGTCAGTGAGAATCATTAATTACTTAAATGCAAATCTGTACTAGAAATGTAAATGAGTCAAATGACATGGTCCGCCTGATGAGTATGGTAATCAACAGTAAACAAACATTTTCTTCAAGTGTTGCTTCCCTAAACTTTAATTACTAGAAGCAGGAGGACTATTGTGTTAGTCAATCTTTGCTATCAAACAATACTGTATCGTAGAAGTAACCATTAGCAAAGGAAGCATTTCATTACACTTTATTAAACACACCACTATACAGGGTGTTTCAGAAACTCACAAACTTTGAGAAAACACACCATTATACAGGGTGTTTCAGAAACTCACAAACTTTGAGAATGATAAGTCACACACAGAGGATACTTTTTTTTTATTAAGGAACACACTGTCTTGAATGTTTCCTTAAAGTTATAATAATGAATAACTACAATTGCACAAAAATTACTATTATTAGGCACATTCTGACAATAAAAAAATTTACATGAATGGTTCAAACCATCCACTCTGTGTCCCAGTACATGCTGCACACCTTCAAGTCAATGCTCATCCAACTCTGGAGAGCATGTCAGGAGACTCAGATTTGATGGAATACATCAGTGATTCGAGCTATCAGCTCAGCTCTAGTGGCAGCTGTAGTGACGTGAACCATACTCTTGACATGCCCCAAAGAAAGCAATCGATGGGCATCAAGTCAGGCGAATGCATTGGTCATGCAGTGTGTCCTCCTTATCCTATCCAATGTTCCCCAAAATCGACAGATAGCTGTGCTCGTACATCAAAACATTAAGTGTCGGGTTCCATTGTGGTGGAACTGGCAGCCGGTTGTCCAGCAGTTTCTGAAGTGTGGTCAGCAGGAATTTTAAGTAAGCTGTTCTACACTCCTGGAAATGGAAAAAAGAACACATTGACACCGGTGTGACAGACCCACCATACTTGCTCCGGACACTGCGAGAGGGCTATACAAGCAATGATCACACGCACGGCACAGCGGACACACCAGGAACCGCGATGTTGGCCGTCGAATGGCGCTAGCTGCGCAGCATTTGTGCACCGCCGCCGTCAGTGTCAGCCAGTTTGCCGTGGCATACGGAGCTCCATCGCAGTCTTTAACACTGGTAGCATGCCGCGACAGCGTGGACGTGAACCGTATGTGCAGTTGACGGACTTTGAGCGAGGGCGTATAGTGGGCATGCGGGAGGCCGGGTGGACGTACCGCCGAATTGCTCAACACGTGGGGCGTGAGGTCTCCACAGTACATCGATGTTATCACCAGTGGTCGGCGGATGGTGCACGTGCCCGTCGACCTGGGACCGGACCGCAGCGACGCACGGATGCACGCCAAGACCGTAGGATCCTACGCAGTGCCGTAGGGGACCGAACCGCCACTTCCCAGCAAATTAGGGACACTGTTGCTCCTGGGGTATCGGCGAGGACCATTCGCAACCGTCTCCATGAAGCTGGGCTACGGTCCCGCACATCGTTAGGCCGTCTTCCGCTCACGCCCGAACATCGTGCAGCCCACCTCCAGTGGTGTCGCGACAGGCGTGAATGGAGGGACGAATGGAGACGTGTTGTCTTCAGTGATGAGAGTCGCTGCTGCCTTGGTGCCAATGATGGTCGTATGCGCGTTTGGCGCCGTGCAGGTGAGCGCCACAATCAGGACTGCATACGACCGAGGCACACAGGGCCAACACCCGGCATCATGGTGTGGGGAGCGATCTCCTACACTGGCCGTACACCACTGGTGATCGTCGAGGGGACACTGAATAGTGCACGGTACATCCAAACCGTCATCGAACCCATCGTTCTACCATTCCTAGACCGGCAAGGGAACTTGCTGTTCCAACAGGACAATGCACGTCCGCATGTATCCCGTGCCACCCAACGTGCTCTAGAAGGTGTAAGTCAACTACCCTGGCCAGCAAGATCTCCGGATCTGTCCCCCATTGAGCATGTTTGGGACTGGATGAAGGGTCGTCTCACGCGGTCTGCACGTCCAGCACGGCCGCTGGTCCAACTGAGGCGCCAGGTGGAAATGGCATGGCAAGCCGTTCCACAGGACTACATCCAGCATCTCTATGATCGCCTCCATGGGAGAATAGCAGCCTGCATTGCTGCGAAAGGTGGATATACACTGTACTAGTGCCGACATTGTTCATGCTCTGTTGCCTGTGTCTATGTGCCTGTGGTTCTGTCAGTGTGATCATGTGATGTATCTGACCCCAGGAATGTGTCAATAAAGTTTCCCCTTCCTGGGACAATGAATTCACGGTGTTCTTATTTCAATTTCCAGGAGTGTACATAAGCTAAGATGCAGTGTTACTGGCCCTAGAAGATAATTATCCACAATTTTCGCCTACATGTTTACGAAGAACCTTTGTTGGTGCAATCTTGCAGCAACTGGATACGCAGGTTCTCACAGTCCTATATGCAGGGTGTATACGTGCACACGGAAAAAATATTCCCAGATTTTCCCCGGTTAAAAATACACTTTTTCCCAGGTTAAAATACACTTTTTCCGTGTTAAGTGACAGTATACTCTTATTCGGCACTGTAAAACTCATCTATCCTTTGAATGTTATGGTTTTCTATACTGGAGTAGAATTTCCCGGCACGTTAGAAAACGTAACTCTGGGGAAGGGGGGTGGGGGGGGGGGGGGTGGGGGGGGGGGGGGGGGCACGTTTCGAAAGACCTTTTATGTGCAGCAACATGTACGCTGCATATTTTCATATTACGAAGGTATAAATTCGAATTCCACCAAACACTGCATGTCACTTCACTTTCCGAAGCATTGAAATCAAGATTGCCATGCGCTTTTGCAAGCCAGTCATAGCTCATGTCCCGTGATCTCGCCAGCTGATGACAGCATTTGACACGTGATGTAGTCAGCCAATAGCAAGATCACTCTTAAGTTGCGTGAACACACAAGTAAGAAACGTTAAGGGTTTAAATTAATATACATAGCATTCACCTATAATATTGGTCTTAAAGATTAATATGCTGGACATCACACAAATGTGCCAGTAAAATTTTTAATAACGACATAAATGTCTGATCTTCTGGGCACAAAATTCTTCTAAATGGTCGTCCTCACAGAGTTGATTTTTAAATGAGAGTCAAACGCTTTGTGATTTAAGAAATTCATCGTACATTCTCGCACAAAGCTCATCTTACGTAAAAGGAAATCTCCATTGAATGTAATGCTTTTCAAACCACCATTCGCAATATTTCCTGCGACCTGTTAGAAATAGGTTCATTTCAGCAGTTGCAAGAGAGCGCCAGATAACAAGCGTCACCACGCTTGCGCAGCTACGATGACGCAGGAAGCCCATATGGTCGTACGTGTAAAACATTAAAAGATATTACATTATGTCATAAAAGAAACGAAACATCAGAGGATACTTCAAGAGCGTCGGAATTTCATGAACCATACTGAAACGCATAATTCGGCTTAAAATGCACATTCGTATGCAAATTTTCTTGGAGTACCAGTACTGTATTATCTCATGTTTGGTTCTTTATTATGGCATAATGCCATACGTGCACTTGAAATGCAGCAAAAAGTTGAAACTAGCCAATAGTGTGAAATTAAACACTTCGTTTCAAATAAATTGACTGCCTCAACAGAAAATATTAATGAAAGCCAAATCTCTTTAGCAAACCAGTCAAAATAACTTCATTGTTCTGTAAGGCAATTAATGTTTGACTGTCAGAAAGTTGGAAATAAAATCTAAAACTAATAACATATTTTAGCCTTCCGTAATTATGCAAATGTATTTTAATTCATTTGATAGCTCCCCGCCACAAAAATCCGTTTTGTTATCATTTAACGTGAGAGCAATAAACAAAGAGGAAACAACAAAATCACTAAACGTAAACACAGGTCACGTGGAAACGACCCACCTCCCCACCACAACTCAGACTGCTCTGTGCATCAGCCCCAGATTTACTAATTTCCAAACCGGGGCAATAATAAGTAGTGGCGCCCAGCCACGCATCTGTAACAAGAAGCGGGAGATGGTACTACTCATACGCGACTCAACTGCACATGCGCAAGAGCCCGCCCGCAACGGCTCAAACGAATCTAATTTAAACAGTTGTCACGCCACACTCATTGGAGGCAATTTGTTGTTACAAAACATTGCATAGTCTTCCTAAAGCCTTTGACACACTTTGCTGTTGGCAGACACTTGTATGAGCACTGTTTTGTTGTTGCATACGGCGCATTTCCTTTGCAACTTTAGTTTTATTTTCTTTCTTTTTTTTTCTCCTGTTCATGTTTTGTTGTTGCAATATTATTCTGCTGTAGCAGGATACAGTAATATCCTTTGTTAGAGTATTGGTTCTTACCAGTCAAAATCACATAAATTTAACTGAGAACTAAAACAATGAAAAATTCCCAGGTTTTTCCCGGATGAAAAAATTCCCGGGTTTTTCCCGGATCTCCCAGGTAGTATACACCCTGTATATGTGGTTGTTCCTGCAGTTAAAATACCTATCATGTTTAAAGAAGGCCTCACCTATAAATAAAATGTTTATGGCCTACCACTCTTTGGTCTACGAACCACTGCACAAACTACATACAACGCAGGTGGTCACCTGGTCCTAAAACCTGCACCCTCTGTGGATGGTACATGTGACGGTTGTACTCCTGCAATGCTCTTCAGATACATGACCCATTCCCATAGCATGGGCTATACCACACATGCTGCTTTCCTTCCACCGCTTACAGGCTGGGTGTGTAAAATCCCCATTTCTTGTAAGTGTCCATGACCAGCGGATAAGGTACTGTGACATGTCTTCCATTAGGAATAAAGAGTTTTGTAGATAAGAAGGGCTACTTGTCCATTTCTTTTTGAGACACAACTGTGTAAGTAAGCTCATCAAACCCATACTCCATGTTTCATTGAATACTAATAGCAATAAAACCTGAATCCACGACAAATAAGATGCATGACAGTGAATATATAAATTAAGACAACACGTGCTGAATGCAGCACTGGTGAGATGCAAATCAATGTTGATACAAGGGTGGTTTAATAAGTCTGGTAAATTTCCATGAAGAAATGGAACATTCTGTTGTGCCTTCATGGTTGGTAAACTTGATTATTCCAAGGATCATATAAAGAATTTCCACAATGTACTGGTACTGTTCATTGCCGACAGCCATCTGAAGTGGTCACCGTGTAAACTGTGACAAAATGGAGAAAACCGAGTTTCTTGATGTTATTAAACATTTTCATTTGAAAGGCTGGACTGCCACACAAATCAAAACAAAACTGGACAAAGTCCACATGGACACTGCTGTTTCAAAGAAGATTAATGATTTTAAATGTGGTCAGAGAAGCACTGAAGACAAAGTGTGCTCTGGCCTTCCAACAGAGGTCAGTCCGAAGGAAACCATTGACAAAATTCATAATATGGTAATGTAAGACTGCTGTGACTAGAGGCATCTCAACTAGAGTGAGTGTATTATATCATGCACAGAGAACTGGCTATGAAGAAGATGCATGCGAGGTGGATGCCATGATTGCTCACAATCTACCGAAAGCGCATCTGGCAAACGTGTCAACACAATGTCTGGCACTGTTTGACTGCAATCCACAACATTTTTTGTGCCGATTTGTGACTGTTTATGAAACCTGAACGAATTATTACACACCACAGTCGAAATGGCAGTCAAAACAATGGACAAAGGCTGGTGAAAGTGTACCAAGGGAGGCAAAGACCACTTTGTCAGCTAACAACGTGATGGCCCCTATTTTCTGGAAATCCCTAGGAATACTCCTCATAGATTACTTGGGAAAAGGCGAAAACATAACTGGACCCTATTATGCATCGTTGTCAGAAAGATTGAAACTTGCCGTAGAAAAAAAAAAAAAAATACCAAGGCTGGTGCACAAAAAAAGCACTGTTTCATAAGGAGTAATACACCATCTCAAACGTCAGTGATAACAATGATGAAAGTGTATGGTTTGGGCTTTGAATTGGTTCCTCATCCACCATCTTCACCATACTTAGCCCCAACTGACTTCTTCCTGTTCCATAACTTAAAAGTTTGGCTTTCTGGGAAGAAATTTTCATCAAATGAAAAAACGATAGTTGCCGTCAACAAGTATTTGGTGAAGTCTCACAGAACCTATTTTTCCAATGGGATGAAAAAGCTGAGGATTGCAGGACCAAGTGTATAGCCCTCAAAGGAGACCTTTTTGAGAAAATGAACATTTTTTCTTGCTTTTTTACCAGACTTATAAACCACCCTCACACAGTATTACAATAACATAAGCTGAGTGACAGGACTGATATGACTTGACGGAATAGCAACCTGTTTAGGAGCTGCACAGGAGGTCACTAGGTGTTGGTATGCATCATGACCCTGAGCAGATCAAAATGTATCTGTTCCTTAAACAAAAAAATTTTTTTTGTCTTTCTGTTGTCCAGTAAACGTGTTTCAATATGAACTGAAGTCAAACTTTTAAAGAGTCCCTCTAAATAATTCTCACTCAAATATTCTCTCTCTTAAGATTAAGTTTTAATAGTGTTATAGTATTTTACAGTTTAATTTAAAATAATATTACTGCCCCCTGGGACTAAAACTGTGCAATGTTAAATGTCAAGTAAACAACAGTGTCTTATATTGCCACAATTAAGTTTACCATTAATAGATAGAATGATTTTTATTACTCAACAGGAAATGTGTGTCTGACAGAAAAAAATAAATTTTGCTTTTCTGGCAAAGTGGTACATTAACATATTAGTACAATGAAGTAACCAACCATCCATGTCAAGTACAGTTCCAACATGTATTGCTTTCATGAATACTCTTATAATGGAACTCTACAAAAATACATGAGATGTCTAAACAAATACCAGGGACAAGCTTCAAATTAAAAAAAAAAAAAAAAAAAAAATTATTTATTACACACACACGGTACTCGAACATTCCAGGCATACTGGTTTATCACAATTTACACGCTTATATGCAGTTTCTTGTTGTTCTGGAATAAACAAAGAATGCACCTCCTCTTTCTTTCCACTTTGTCACTCTTCACCATATTTTGTACTTCTTCCGTGACTCTTTTCCAAGAAGGTTTTGAACTTTTACCTACAAATCTCCTCCCATATTGGAGTTAGGTAGCCTATTTTCAAGATATGGTCTCAACAGATTTATAGATAGCTCCTTGACAACTCTATATCTGAGACACGTTTTCTTACAATAGAGTAATTTCATTACTGAATACATAAAGAGAAGATTCAAGAGCCCAATTCTTATAAGGCAAGAATTCAATTGGAATTCCTGGTTTATTTCTCTTCAAGGTACCTACAGGTGTTAACCCCTTCCTCTGATATTGTGTAACCACTCTACATAGGAAAACCAATTGACAGCAGCTACATTTCTGTTATTTTTCACAGCTGGCCACACTACTTGAAGAACTAACTGCATAGGAACATAAGGTTTCCTGTCTTCATTGCTCAGTTCAGCATTGTCAGAATGCTTACCAGTACATATGTAGGCAATATATAAGTATGAATTGTGGACATGTTAAACAGAAGCTTTTTATTCCATGTCTGGTGGCCATGTTAAGCAAATACATTTTGATGCCACATATGCCACAAAATGGTGTGAGCATTTCATCCATGGAATTATATTCTCCAAAGCAGTGCACTTTATGACTATTACTGATGAGTCTGGAAAAAATTTCCAAAATTGGTGCCAATTTGTCTTCCTTCTTGCATGTTTCTCTTGTTTCAGGGTCATCAAATCACAAACAGACCAACAGCATTTGGAACCACTTTGCTGATACTGCACCTCTAAGTAAAGGTCTTATAATATGGTCAGTAGAGAAAAATGATAGCACATCTTCATGGCCAGACTTACAGATACAAGTTAGCATACTAACCAACATTAGCACCTTTACTTCATACAGACCACTAGATTCGTAATTACTTTGCTGATATATTTCAGTTCATTTTCTGTACTGCTCCAGTTTAACGTTTGATCAATTCACAATTAATTAAATGGACCAAATATCCTCTGTCTTAGGATTATCACCAAAGTTTTTAACAGCCCTTGTTCTTCATTTACATGTTCAACATATAATCAACATAAGGAGTGTGGCCGAGAGTATCCTTTGGCACTGCTAGTCACTTTCTTTCCTGCTTCACTCACAAATAGAATGAGGGGAAAACGACAGTCTCTATGTCTTCTTATCAGCTCTAATTTCTCATATCTTCATGGTCGTTACGCGCAATGTGCGTTGGAGGCATGTTCTGCAGTCAACTTTAAATGCTGGTTCTCTAAATTTTGTCACCAACAGTGTTCCTCTAAAAGGTTACATTCCCTCCAGGGATTCCCATTTGAATTCCCGAAACATCTCCTTAACACTTGCATGTGGTTTGAACCCATCAGTAACAAATCTAGCAGTCCATCTCTGAAATGCTTCAACATCTTCCTTTAATCCGAACTGGTACGAATCCCACACACTCGAGCAGGACTTAAGAATAGATCGCTCTAGTGTGCCATATGTGGCCTTCTCACAGATGAACCACAATTTCCTAGAATTCTCCCAATAAACCGAAGTCGACTACTCATCTTTCCTATTACGATCCTCACATGCTCATTCCATTTCATATCACTTTGCAACTTTATGATCAGATATTTAAACGATGTGGCTGTGTAAAACAGGACACTACTAATGCTGTAACTGAACAATACCAGTTTGTTTTTCCTACTCATCTGCATTAACTTCCATTTTTCTACATTTTTAGCTAGCTGCAATTCAACATACCAACTAGAAATTTTGTCTAGGAACTCAACAATGACACCTTACACTACAGCATCATCAGCACACAATCGCAGATTGCTGCCCACCCTATCCACCAAATCATTTATGTATATACAGAATAACAGCAATCCTATCACATTTCCCTGAGGCACACCTGGTGATACCTTTGTCTCTGATGAACACTTTCCACTGATGACAGCATACTGGGTCCTATAATTTAAGAAGTCTTCAAGCCATTCACATATCTGTGAACCTATTCCATATGCTCGTACCTTCTTTAACAGTCTGCAATGGGGCACCATGTCAAACACTTTCCAGATTTCTAGAAATATGGAATCTGCCTGTCGCTCTTCATCCATGTGCAGTATATCATGAGAGGGAAGGACAAGCTGAGTTTTCCACAAGCAATGCCTTCATGGACATTAGCTTCTCAGTCACAAAAAAATTTATTACATTTGAACTGAGAATATGTTCAAGAATTCAGCAGCAAGCTGATGTTAGGGATTTTGGCCTGTAATTTTGTCGGTCTGTTGTTTTACCTTTCTTATACACAGGTGTCACCCGCATTTTTTCCAAGTCACTTGGCACTTCACACTGGGTGAGAGATTCATGTTAAATGCAAGCTAGATATGGGACCAATAACATAGAGTACTCTTTGAAAAACCGAATTGGGATTCCAGTCGGACCTGGTGACTTATTTGTTTTCAACTCTTTCAGTTGTTTCTCTACAGCAAGGATGCTTGTTATCCATACAGGAGTATGTTCGATGGTCAAACAACAATATGTTTGTACAATTCTCCTGCATAAATGATTTCTTGAACATGAAATTTAAAATTTGGGCTTTCATTTTGCTATCTTCAACTGTCATACAGACTGGTCAACAAGTGACTGGATGGAAGCCTTAGACCCACTTAGCAATTTTACATTGAACCATAATTTTCTCAGTTTCTCTGACAGATCTTTTGCTAAGATGTGACAGTGGTAGTAGTTGTAAGCTTTGCATGGAGATCTTTACACAGACACATGAATCTCTACTAACCATTGCTTGTCATCATTTGTGCATTCTCATTAGATAACAACAGTCTCTGTTCCTCAGCATTTTCTGAATCTCCTCATTAAACCATGGTGGTTCTTTCCCATCCTTAATCCACTTACTAGGCACGTAATTCTCAAGACCACAATTCACAATCTGCTTAAACTTTGCCCATAATTCCTCATGTCCATCCTACATGCCCATAATTCCTCATGTCCATCTTACAGGAACTATGTGATGTCAATTCACTGCCTAAAGGAGATGCCAACAACTGCTTGTTTGCTCTAGCTACCAGAAACACTTTCCTATACCCGGTATTCCATGGGTTACGTTATCCCGAGAAATCCATCAAGCATTAGTTAGTTCTTTTGATTCCCAACAAAATCCATTTTCCCTTTGCTAAACAACAGGAACCTACATATCATTATCTCCCGGATCACCTGTGCACCAAAAGTCAGCACCCGTGGCAGTCTTGTTCATCAGAGAAGGCCCTGAACATTTCAGGAGAAAATTAAGAATCACAATTGGAATTGTCATCAGAAAATGAATCCTATACATACATTTCCTCTCTGTCTGCTTCTTCCCACATCCAAGTAGATATTAACAGTAATAAAAAGTGCAATTGTGCAATAACTGGTTGAGACTGCATAAACGTTTTCAACACAGTATGTGAACAGGACTTGTAATAGAAAAATTATCATCTGTTGTCTGCTACAAAAGTTGATCATGGAAATACACGTTGTAATGGAACATGTTGTTTATCCTTCAAAGTGAGTGTGTGATATCTGAAATGCTGATAAAATAAAAGACACATTAAATAACATGACTTCATTATGTAATTATAAAACACAGCTGTTGCTTACTCTTTCCATTAACTGCGATTCCACTTCATTCTTGGCTTCCTCAGCTTCTTCAAGCTTCTCAGGTAAATCACCAGCACTTGTTACTTTGCTAATACTCTCTAGTTCTTTTCGCATGTCAGTTAAATGCTTGCTTACTTGTTTACAACTCTTCACAGCAGTCTGGCAAAAAGCATATAGAGACATGTATTAGTGTTTAATATTGAAGAGTCAAGTCACAAATAAGCATCAACAAAGAAATGTTTATATTTCAGCCACCACAATTTAATGAAGTATCATTTTACATCACTTCCCATAAATACTATATTTCAAGGTCAGTTAAAAATGATAATGCAATGTTTTACATTCAAACACAGGACAATTCATGATGAATAGAATGATTACAAAGAGCTATAATTATTTAGTGCTTAACAATATAATGGCAAGAATTACAGAGGATATAAAAGAAAGTTCAAAATTTTGATCAGAGCAGATGCTTTGAAATTTCATTGTGCATTAGTGAAAATCATTAACAACATAAATATGAACTGGTACCAGGAGTAGAAACAAGACAAATTTATATAATGATTTGTCTAAGACAGTGGTTCCCAAATTTTCTGAAACCATTGTCCCTGAGTGCAAAAACATATAACATATTAGCTAATAGTGCCCCCCTCCCCCCCACCCCATCACCACCACCACCACCACCAACATTGGTACATGTCTAGGCTTTAGAATGAAAAAAATCTTTCAATACTTTTATTTTTAAGATCATAAAAGATAATTACATTTACTGTGTGTGCAAGTTTTAATAACCTGAACTAATAAGTCATTGAATTGAGGTACAGCATATTTCTAACAACCTTTCCTTATTGAAAGATGAACAATTTCAGTGCACCATAAATACCACCTACAACTTAGTCTCTGAAAAGAAAGCTAACTGTCCACACTGGGTGTAGACACGACACAAAATACGCTTCCTCTGCAGCACTCCTCTCGCTAGCGACGCTCATTCCCTGCACCCAAGTTTAAAATGCATGCACTATACTCATTGTTTGCAAATCAACTCTGAACTGACACAAATTAGATTGTTTTAGGCTGCTACTGTTTTGGGTCTGACCATGGGCACTAATAATAATAATAATACTGTGTAGGCCCTGTAGCAAAAAGTAGCCCTTAAATAGTTACTGTTGTGCTGTGCAGTCCATTAGTTTATTTAACTGTTGCAAAGTGAATAATGAAGCAATTTCTTGTCCATTACAAGAACTACCTACAACTCACAGAAGGCACTTCCCATGATATAGTTAAGCATATGTGGCGTGTATGTCTCAGTTTTACTGCCATACATGCATGGTATAAAGTACAAAGCACAGGGTGGCCAAAATACAACTGGCTTGGGAAATATTTCATATACCATAAGACTGGCAACCCAACTTTACATCATCCGATCCACATATGGTGATGTAAGCTGGGTTGTTTATCTTATAGTGTATGTAATATTTCCCGAGCTAGTTTTATTCTGCCCACCCCATATGTGTGTAGCAGGTGGGCTATGTGAGGAAGATGTTGTTCACACTTTCACTTCACAAGCTGTAACCCTCACCACATTTTTTCACATGTTAATGCCATTTGTTGGGAAAAACAATGTAATTATTTGGAACTTATGTATCCAGTATTACAGTCTTATGAAATAGTAATAATTGTAATGACCTTTTTTAAAAAAATTGTTTTGTAGCTGAAGCACTATCAAACTCTCTTCTTTTTACCTTCCAGAAAATTTCATTTTGCCCCTCAGGGGTAATTACCACAGGCTGGGTGGGACCCACTAGTCGAAGAGTATAGTAATGTACTGTGAACAAACATGTTCTTCATCTGTTAATTCCCTACAGCTCAGTTAGTAGGAGGACTACTGTCTTATTCAACCTCTGCTATCCAACAACATTGTACTGTAGTAGCAACCATGAGCAAAAGAAGTATTTCATTTTATATTATTAAACATGCCAATATGTTAAGGTTATTTCAATTTTCATTTAATAACAAACAGTTGACATATAGGTTTAGAATTTTCTCCATTTGTGTTACTTCCAGAAACATTTTTTCAAAATAGGTTACAGAAACTGATACCCATTTTTAAGTATTGCTGACCGAGTATGTTGCAATACGAACTGACATCAACATTTTAAATATTCATTCCAAAAGATTCTCAACCAAATTTGAGGATTTCACATATTGCTGTAGGCTGAGGCATTAAAAAAATTATGTTATTGTATGTCAGAGTCAAGAGTGTATTGCAATTTTATAGTGTTTTCTAATTTAATGTAAAATCATATTACACCTCTCACCTGACATCTTCAGAAATGCATGTGACTAAAACTGTGCAATGGTGGCAGCAAAGTAAAAAGAAACATGACTGCATTTCCATGTTAAAACAAACTTCATTTTTGGCTAAATGGCAATGAGACTTATCTTGATTATACGGCTATTCATGCAGCATATTTTCACTATTTTGAAAAATATTTTCTATTATGATTTCATCAACTATGTCTAGGAAAAACTTAAGTTTCATTCTGTAATTCATCAATGTAGTTGTAAAAAAGATAAAAGATAATCAAGCTTATCATAGCCAGCGATTTATATGTTTCACACAGAGTAGTTTCTTTGGCTTTTAGGTCAACATGTGATACCCAAATTCCCTACTGTTTTGCTGGTATGAGCGACCAGCATAAATAAATCAAACAGCCATTTCATTCATTTCTGCCACCATATGAACAGTGTTGTTGCTATATGGCTGTGTTTAAATCCTGCAGTTGAGGTAGAATTGTCTTCATCTATGACAACACTAGTCTGCTCACAGCAGTCAATTATTGCCATTACACACAAAATGAAAGATATCATCTGTACCCAGTGCGAGAAATGACATTCAAGGTATTAGTTTTTAGAATCACAGATTGGTTGCAGTCAGTCTTGGGAACATTCTGAATGGAACTGCATTAAATACATCTGACACAAAGTAATTTTGCATTGCAATAAGGGGGAACATGAGCTTAATGTATCTGAATACTTTTGTGAATGAGAAAGCTCTGTAGTGTCCACCAAGTCAGATCATAATAGTCAGTGTATAGTTTAGTAATATAAATGAAAAGCACAATATCATGGATGTATTAATTTATTTGGCTAATTGGTTTCTAGCTTACAAGGTCATCATCATACTTTAACTATGAACTCTGGAAAAAAAGGATGTAGCTTTTTTTATTGGGCCAGGACAATGAGATATTAGATAAGCTCACACATGCAACCTTACAAAATGTAATTTGTGACAAATTTATTAATACATACAAAAAGAAACAAACACTATGGACTGCAATTAAAAAATCATATGGGAAAAAAACACTGTTTTCTTCTGAACAAAGTACCTTATTGTTTTAAAAGTGGAGGCATAAAATGTATATCAAAGAATTCCTCCATGTTGTACCAAACTTTTATTTATTTCTGTTAAGCACATGCCAGTCATTAAATATTAATCATACATGCAACTGAGTAGTTACATCCAGATGTACATTTTCTGTTGTTCCCTTAAATCACTTGAGGAAAATACCAAGATTGTTCCTTTAAAAGGGCACAACCCTCCCTAATCCAAGCTTGCACTCCATCTCTTATGACTTTGTTGTCAATGGGACAATGAATACTAATCTTCCTTCCTTCATACATGTAGAAACTACAAATGAGTTTCTAAAAGGAAATTCTAAACAGATCATCGACATAGGAGTGCTGCATGGGTTTAAAGTTCACACACATTTCAAAGAAATTATTTTCTATTAAGTTCCCAGTATTTTCTAATTTCTCACACAACTTTCTAGAAAAAGTTTCATTATAATGTATTTTATAGACTAATGTACAGACCAAACAGAATATTATCTTTCTTTTCCAGATCTGTTTCATATCAGAAAAATCTACACATGCCTGAAAAAAATATTAAAAGACAGGGAAGGTATTCTACAAATAGATTTCAACACTCATCAGCTTTCAATAAATAAATGTATTACCATATCAAAGTAAGCTTATATCCCTACATAAACTAGTTGAATTTCCGTACAGTCTCTGTACATAACTGGAAATTCTTTGATCTAATTTTGTGAGTTACACAGTTTAACAAGTTCTTCTACATGAAGGGAGTGACGAAAAGTAACTGAAAGCTAGGTGTGATTGTTTAAAAAACAGCTGCAATATTCTTACTGTTAAAAAGGTTAACTGCACACATAATCTAGAAAATTAGACAAGAAACAAACTGCTGTACAGCAATTACAAAGTGAGAGTAGATGTATAACTATATAGTAGCACTTACAGAGTAATCATGAAGTCTCTGCCGTGCCTGAGTAAGACTGCTTAGTTGCAGTGGTTCTACAAGGAATGTTTGCTTCTCATCAACCCACGTTTTCACAGTCTGATATAATGTCATGAATCGCTGCCATGCATCCAGAGCTTCACTGACCTATGAGAAAATCAAATAACTTTATCAAATTTTCTTATGTGAAAATTTATCTGCAGTAACATTTAATTCAGTAGTGCAACAAGATGCTTAATGGGTTACTGATTAGTGGCCTGTGCTGCAGTTGTTACACTAATAGCGAACTGGTCTTGCTCATCTACAGACACTAGTATTTTTTCTCAGCTGAAACACACATCAGAGTGTGCATAGTCAAGTGATATGCTATCTACAGGTGTCTGAATGAGAGACAGAATAAATCTGGAGTAGCTGCTGCAGTACACAAAGTGACGTTATTGTTATGCCAATTTCCAACAAATAATTGCAAAATATATACTTTTTTAATACATTTCAATTATTAATGGAATAAAGATGGTGGAATGAAGATCACTGAATGATCTGGAGATAGCAACAGCAACTTTAAAAAAGTTCTCAATGCTACTGTCAATACATGAATTAACATGTGGAAAATGATCTTGTGTATTGTGTACTGAAAGAGAGCTATAATGTCACCACAACAGGCAGCTAAAACCATTCAGAATAGCATATCAGTGCCAAGCTGTAACAAGAAGCAATATATGTCTTTTTTCATGTTGCACTGCTATGGCTCCAATACTAGCATATATAAATGAGAAGACTGGCACAGCAATGCATTAGCAGAAGGGAACCTAGAAATAGCCTTTACAATAGGTAAACAACACACAGAACACATTCACCACTCATGCACAAACAGAAATGCTGCTGGGACTTGACAGAAATGGTCGGATATTTGTGGACATTATATGAATTTTTCAGTGATTTACAAGTAATTTGTCATCGTCTGTCACCAGCTACTTTACAATTGAGTTTGACATTCTCTTCATGGACTGCCTATTCCTGGAATTATTGCCAAACCCACAAAATTACTGCTGTTTCGTAAAGTTCAAATGGTTTGGTGTTCCTATTGGTAGAAACATTCCAATTATCTGTTATTTCTTCTTGCCTTGAGATGTCTCTGTTATGTTTTTGTTCTGTTGCTCAGCATTTGTGCAAGAAACCAGAATCGTTAACTGTTCGGAGGTGTGGGCAAGTAATTATGTCAGTACCACAAGTTACAGATCACTTTCAGCATTACTAAGCACACTTGACTTGTACAGTATCTAGGCTAGTGCCAATGCTTTCATAAGAGTTCACAAATACATAGATGCTACAATAATCAACAGAAGTCAGGGTTCATAAAAAGATGCTTGCTATAATACATATTACCCCGCAATATTAAGGGTGATCAGTGTACAGTTGTTGGTTACCTCACTGAGCAAATCACCTACAAGGATAGACAAATTATTGTTCTGACAAGTCCATCAAACTCATTCACAAAGCATTGATAACTTGAAACGTATCAAGATGGAATTTAATCCACCTGTTATGTTTTCTGCTCTAAAGAATAACTAAATCTTTTCACTCTTTCATATTATATCTAACGCAGCTGCACATGTAATATGTAACATGTACAGGAATATATAAAATTCTTATTCACAAGAAATATCATTTAAACTTATAACTCTGTTGTTTACATTTGTCTTCCTGATTACAATGATGCCCATGATTGTACTTGAAGCCTGAGTAATGAAAAGTTACAGCTAACTGAAATAATGATGACATTGTATAATTGTAAAACATTTTGAGCTAAAAGCAGCAAAGGACATCTTGTCACCAATATTTCAAAAGCAAACATCCCGACTTTCCAAGAACACCTGTGGTATTAACTGCCATTACTTAACTTACAAGTTAATTGACATCAAAATATCAGACACTCAAAATTTCAATTGCCTGCTTTGCTTTAATGACTGCAAGTTTCTGAACTTTGACAATAAAACTTTATGGTTGTATTTATTCTAAACCGAATGACACTTGTCACTAATCCAGCCAGTAATTAAGATTTTGAATAATTTAGTAAAATAAAACATTTGTTTCAAGGTGGGTGCCATTTTCATAAATGGAGGATTTTGAATGATTGTTGAATACTGTTGTTCCCTGTACTTTTGTGAAGTACTAACCTGAAACACTATTCACAAACCAAACAATAGTAAAGTCTTATAGTCCACATACAAAAGTAAAATCTAACCTACCCAAATTTCAAAGCATTTAGTAACCCCTCCACCAAAAGCAGCTGTCTGATACCGGAGATCACACATCTCTAAGCCAGTATGTTAAAGTCTACGACTGAACAGTGCACAAATAACATCTCTCTGTCAGGTGATGTCAGCATCTGGGGCCAGAAAGCACTTGAATAACATCTCTGTTCCAGTTAAAGTTGAACTCTGTGCCATAACATAGCATATGTGACACAGACGTATGTGAATAGTCTGAAAGTGAGTAATACCTTTTCCCCTTAAAATCTCGGGCGAGTGAAAAACATACAACCTAAGTACTGATGATCTACAAACTCTAGTACTGGACCATATAATTAATGCTGATAATTGTACTGCATGTTTTTTGTGTGCACTTTCACTTTCATGCGTTGGTTACTGTATATTATGCAACCGTGAAACTTAATAAATATTGTGACTGTGGTTAATGACTGGGTGAATTTTCTTCTGTGTGTGTCTGCAAAAGAGGAGATGTGTGACCCTTAAACTGTATAGCCTGTGAATTGTAAATCTGGAACTGGCCACCACCAAAACAGTATAGCGTGAATAAAGTGGGATGAACCACTTACACAATAAATTTCTAGTTTGGTCTACATAATTTAGCACTATCCTTCATAGCATCAGTTTCCAGGATATATTTTCAGGACAGCAAGATATGCAAATTCAAGTTTCACCAGAACTGAGTGCAACATCTAGTAACAGGTAACAGATCCATCAGAAGCTCCAAAACATATTTCAGCAAAAGATTTCAGTGGCAGAACAGGTAATCAACTCTGTGATAAAACTTTCCATTAGAAGGCAAAATAACATTCACTAAAATACAAGTAATTCAACTACAGAAATAATGGAAGATAGCAGCGTGGAAAATATGTCACTATAAAGACATTGCTGCTTGTAAGTATACTGGTTGTCTCAGAAGAAGCTAGGAAGCAGTTATTCATCATGTTACGGTGCTCGAAATACTAAGAGTATTTTTCGTGGATTGTGTCATATTGTTAACCATAAACAATGGACCAATAAGCCATAGACTTTATGTTATTTTAGGCAATAAATTGTGCCTGGTTTTGTGTCAAAGGCCTGGAAAAGGCTCATCAATAACAACACTGGAAACAAAGTGTTGTATCTGCACAGGCTTGACAACACCACAAAACAAAACAAGACCAAGTAATATCAATGTCAGAAGACAATTAAGAAGTAAGTTCCATGACCCTATTAAAAGCCTTGATTGCCCATTGCACGCGTCTACTGTATAAAACGTCTGTGTCACAAATTTACACAATCAGCCACTACATAACTGTTCAACACGTAATACTATAGAATTCGTCAGTAATGTATTGGGCTACCTGGTTTAACATGAAAGATTAGTCTATAAGGAAAATCCTGTGGATTGGTAAGTGAGTAATTACATGATATTTCAACACAATGACATAGTCAGGTGAGAAGAGCTTCACATGTGGACTTATGTATGAAAACAATAAATCTTACCTGTCCCTTCTTTTCATCTAACCACGCTTTCAGCTGCTGAAACTGGTCTGTCAATGTATTGATAGTTCCTTGGATAACTGTTCTCTCATCCTCTGTCTTTGTTTTTTCACAGATTATATTCCCATTCTTTGTCAGTCTCTCTAATTTATCACTAGTACCACCAATCTCTAGTTGAATTTGCTGCAAAAAGTATAACTTAAATCACAAGCTCAAAAAACTGAAACAAATTTCAATATGCACATAATGTGATAATTAAATTCTAAGACACTTGCAAAAATATAGCATGCACATTCAACCAATCACAAAAAAGGATTTTAAACAGCTAAAATACTACTCATATCAATTCTAAAATTTATTTTTAGCTTTCTTAAATACTTTTATTCCAAACATAAAATAGCTAGAATTACATACTGAAAGATATTCTTTGAGCTGCAGAGGCTCCACTGAACGATCTTGAACTTTCAGCTCTGCATTCTGTATCCAGGCTTGAACCTCCCCAACATCATTAGCATAATCATGTCGCAGGGTGCGAGCTCGTTTGAATTCTCGACTTTTCTCATCCATTTTGTTAGATACACTCTCTGACGCAAGTTCTACAGATGACAACTAGATGAAAAAGATAAAATATGCTGTTACAGTCTGATCACAGTACTGAAAACTGATGAATGCAAAATTATACATATGTAACAATCTGATGATAAAGAGCATTTGCAACAAAGTCACTAGCAGAGATTCACTTTGCATACTGATTGGTAACAATTCACCATAACTTAAAGGAACTATGATAAAGCCCATCATGTGAACTGGGTAGGGGATCTGAACCTGGCTCATTTCACAAACAAGTCCAATACTGCATCATCTTGCCATGGACTGAATGTCACACAAACCTGTTCCAACACACAGTTTCATTAGACTTTTACACTAATGAGACTAAAACCTAAGAGAGAAAACTAGTGTTTGTAGATTTTACTTGTGAAGCATGTTTTCAGCACATATTTAGAGGAACAACAGAAAGACTAATTTGCAATGGTCACAATACAATTCAATCACTGTTCTGACTATGAGTAAACCTTATAATAAAGTGACTTAGCACTTTACTTGGGAGGTGTTGGAAATCAATCACTAGTTCATTACGTACAAAGCAACATGTTCTTGTACTGATGACTGTTGCATTAATGAATTCAATTTCAGTTTTAATTTTTGCCTCTTATCCACATTTTTCCTGATAGACTGAAATATATCCAACTGAAATCTGGTCATTCAATACTATTTTTTCTGACTTATTATTCTTTACAACTAAACTTGACAACTCTCACTTCACGTTTTAATTAATGTATCTAGAAGTTTCTATTCCATGCCTCAATCACAGCAAAGCACTTACCTCTTGAGCAATGTCAGCAGGCACTAGGTTTTGCGATTCAGTGTATTTGTCCCTCGTGTCCGAAATGAAATCCTTTGCAGATGAGACTAATGAACTGACTTCTGATTTCAGATTCTGTGAAAAGAACAGATTATTTGAATCAGAAAAAAAACATCAATGTGAACAAGGTTTCTAGAATCACTAATCCATTGTCATGAAGAATTCATACATTCCTGTCATCACAGTAAATTAAATAATTAGTTCCAAGAATTGTTTTAGTATGAGTTTCTGGCAGATGACTGAAATTAAATTAACTTTAGACATTTCCCATTTCTGTATTCCCAACACTTTTGTGCAAGTGTATTGTTCAAGCACTTCAATTCTGTTTAATACACATTAATTAATTATGTATTAGTTAGTCTACTAACTCATACAACGACCTGACGGAAGCGCAGGATGCAAGTATGCCCTCACAGTTAATTCTGTGTCTTTGCTATGGATTGCCCATCTAAAAGTGTGCTAAACTGAAGAACAACTATTTATATAAACATACAAACAAATCAGTTACGGTACTCTGGGTGTTATTGTACTTCAACTTTCACATGTGTCACATTCCTCGGAAGGAGATGGCATCTGCTTAGACGGTAGTAGGCAATCACCTAAACTTATACATAGGCTGGGCATAGTACTAAAATGATGACTGTGAGATAGCGTACAGCTCAGATTATTTGCCTGTTATTTTTAGCTGCAAATTTAAGAGCTTCTAAGACTGAGATTAACAGAAATGTCACGGTATGCTTAGAAAATACAGTGCAATATGGACACTAAGATGTGAGCAATGGTATGCAGGGACTTTGAAAAGTAAATTGCACATGTTGCCCCTACACTAAGACCATTGTGCAAAAAGTGTGGCACACAGTCAGAAGAGAGCATATGTGACAGATTTACTGCACACACAGTTCTGCTGCAGTACAGATAATTGGTGCACCACTGAGTGCGAGTGAAATGGCATGGCGACTGGAAATGTACTACGAAGTTGAAGTACGCAAAGCATTATGATCCCTGTGGGCAGGAACATGGCAACTATGTTGGAATATAGTGTCATGTATCTGTGTCACTTTGAAGCATAGTTCAGCATTCAATACAAGTTACTTGGACAACCATAATAATGTGTAACTTACTGGTTAAAGTATCCTTGTATAAAAAGTGCCCATGCTTACTGATTTGAACACACTGATAACGTCAACAGTACAAGACAGGAGAAGGCATTGTTATCCAATGCTCAAAGTGTCCTTGTCAAATCTTATGTCTAAATGCCATAGTGCAATTTCAACATTTTCAGAATTCTGACTGGTATGGTGAGCATAGTCATATTGTGAGATTTATCTATCGTCACTGTATGATGCATATATTTCCAATTATAGGTGGTACTTTACAATCAAGCACTTTCACTGAGAATGAACCAGTCTGTTTGAAACTACTCACCTAAATATATGTACTGCTACGGTGACAAATTTGTAATAAACACTTCATAAATGCCATCGGTTTATGAAGAGGGAATGACTAGATGCCACATGGTTTACGAAGGTAGTATACCCTCCATAACTCTTAATTCAGTTTCTTTAAATCCCTTTGCCATCTTCACATTAGAATTCTGCAGTTTATAAGAATGAAACTCTTTACAACTTGACTGACTCACAGCTCAATTCGGCAGCACACAGCAAGCAATTTGTACCCTGCATTTTTTTATATACAGTACAGAACACGCTATATTCAAGAGACAAATGGAAAATTTGCCAATGAAATGCATGCTGCCATCAGAAGGTGGGTTATGACCAAACCCCTTACGGAAAAATGAAGATTCATTCAATATAAAATGTGGCTGGTTTTCTGCATTGGTACATGCCTAAGTACCTGAAAAGTTTTCCAAACATCATGGATATAATAATAATATTCTGCAGTGATAAATAATTATAAAACTGTGCTATTTTCATGTAAGATGTGTGGCTTATAAAATGCCTACTGACATATTGTTTGCGCCATACAGTCTGTATGGCAAAATTACAAAATTTTATTGGAATGTCCATAATATTTACCTGAATGGTTATTGGGAGCAAAATGCCACAGCAGTGATTTATAGCAAAGGAATGAAACATTTGGTTTAACAAGAACAGCCATTTAAATATAGAGCCTACCAGCCCTTGAAATATTTACACTATAACATACCCAGTAATAAAAGGTTACATGTTATGGAAAATGTAAAAGGAAAGAGATGTGTTATGGCTCTGGCAAACACAATTTCTAGTGAATGTGGACCTGTTAGCTAACCAGTGAGGAAGATGTACCTGCTCTTCCACCAACTCTTCTGTCTCTGTCTCAGCCCATGATTATCTTAACCCGACCTCCTCTTGTTGTGGACATGACATGACTTTACTTGTAATTTACATCTTGTGTTTATGATACACCTACACCCCCCCCCCCCCCTCCCAATATGGAATAGTTTTGTGACTAACTTTTTAGCTTTTTACAAATGTTGATTCTTCTTTTTGGTGATGTCTCTAATTACACTGGTCAAAACAGGCATTTGGTATGAATGTCATTCACCTAAGCTACTTAACTTCAATGTCCCATATATTAATACGTATCTGTATCATATTATTCCCTTGTGATTTGAAAATGAAACGTAGCAACTGCTTCAGTAGTCATACGTTAATTTGCAAAATTGCACTGCTCACTCGGACTAATGGCAAATTCAACCAACGAGTCTTACTGATATACTAAAAATGAAAGCAGATACATGAACTACACGAAAGAAAGAATGTGTTCTTTGCAATTGGTGTAGTTTAATGTAGATGGGAATACACTGAATAAATCATTCAAGAATCTCCATTGAAATCTCCTATTTTCCAAAAACTGCAACATAATTTATTCTCAAAATAAAAATACGTACCTCAACTGCAGTTTCAGTTTCTTCCTCGTTGTCTCCAAAAACATAAAATACGTCAATTCTTGTCTGCAAATTTTCTAATTCTTTCTTAATTCTGCAGATTTCCAACTGGATATGATCAATGTGTGCAAGTTCAGAAGTAGCTTTGTTTAATTTGCTCCTCAGCTGTTCAATGAGCCTGCACAACAAATGATACACTTAAATCATGATGTTATACATCAGGCAAACATTTTACTTTTAATGGTATTTTCTAAAAGGGAAACAAACAATAAACAACAGCTAAACCTTAGAAATATTCACTTGCAAATAAATATTCACAACTACGAACTACTCTATAAAAACTGTATACTGCTTAGTTGAAAACCCTATCAATCTTCAGTTGTTTCAATATGCAAAACTGCTGAGAAGCCTGCCTCGAAGCTAGTGTAATGACTAAGAATCTAATGGAAAAGTGAATTATTTATTGACATATCAATAATTAGATAATACCTGTTCTTTCCAACTATTAAAAATGGTGCATTAACAGTGTGATCTGATGTTACACTTCTTATATGCCATCATCTGCCACACATTTCACAGGGAAGAATCGCACAGAGAATGTTAAGTAGCATTTGTGAACTAAAAATAACCCCAATATGCAACGCATTGTGTTCCAAGTATTCAGCAAAGTACAATAAATGTCAATAGGTAGCAGAGTATGCATTCTCACATCATATTCGATAAATTCCACATGAAGAAGAGCTTCTATGAATGTGGAACAAGTCCAATTATAAATTAACAAGCAGGAGTAGGTTTTGCAGGTCAGCTCTGTTAAGTGTGCTAATCTACTCGTTATTAATTACATAAATTACTTCTATATTACTTTATATTTAATAGAGTGTATTACAAATTTTAACCCCGCCCCCCCTCCACACACACACACACACACACACACACACACACACACAGCTACACTGAACAAATAAATAGCTACCGCTTCTCTTCTTCCACTAATCGCCTGCCATTCTCATAAACTGCTTTCTGCTAAGCACTTCCATGACTTTATTACTTTTGGAGAATGCTGTCAGATCTCTATGTACAGGGAAAGTTAAAACCAGTCTACCAAGAACCAAAATTTAGTTATCCAAGCCCAATTATTATGAAAAAGTACACATAGACTTTCTAATAAGTTACTATGTTTGCTGGCAAATAATTAAATGAATTTTGCACCTGAATATAAAGATCTGTTTTGAAATCGTGACTGGGATGCAAAGTCATTTTGGGAATTATTTTCCCTTATGGTACTGTAGTTGCAAATTTCACCATTCATTCTAAATTCATTCTTAAGACAAATACCATTACATAAATGTCTTGATTGATTTGTGAGTAAAAACATTCTAAGGCACCAGAAGAGGCTTCTGTAAGATGTTTAGTTATCAGCTTTGCCTACAGTAATGTGCACACTACATATTTTTGACCTCTGCTGAATGGAACAAGAGATTACACCTAGGGCAATGACAAGTAAAAGCTTGGTAGCAGTTTTATCAATGTGTCAAAACAGTACAACATATTTCTAATAGCACGGTGGGCAGAACTGAACTTCTTGGTTAACTTATTCATGTGGAGATGCAACCTCAGTTTCCTGCCAGACCAAATGTGTAGATTGCACACATGGAGTTTCATTTAGTGAGAGTACACAGATCTATGTGTATGGCACCTACATGACATCTTGTCTGGAATTGTATAGTATAAATTTTTGTGTAAGATTATGAGCACAGGGGTTTGCTGCAAATTTACTGTAAACCTGTTCAACTATTCTCCTAGTATGGAGATAATAAAATAGTGTGAGGTAAAGTGAAACAAGTTTGTTCATTGCATTGGGATACCAACATAACTACTTTAGTTTTCATTATGTGATTAGTACAGAAAATGAAACGAAAGCATGACTACTAGTATATACATTACTCATGTCTCTTCGATGTCGTGTTAATATAAACCACTGGGAAAATTAATCTGTTATACACATAGCATTAGCATTACAAAAACCTAACAATAATAATCTCCTCACACAATATAAATCTTCACTCAAAATTCGAATAAAAATGCGAGTGACTAACATGACTGTCTCTCAAGCACAAGGAAAGTTTTTGTTTAGAAAAAGGAAAAAAGTTTAAATAATGTATCACAACAAAATGCTCTGGACACCATACACAATACTGTAAAAATTCACAACTCAACAGCATCCATAAAGTGAGCAATTTATTGTAAATCAACAATAATTTGACTAACACAAAATACAAAAAGAATACTTGAGTCGATGTATATTCTTTTAATACTGTTTAATACGCTGGTTTATATATAGCAAGAATGTTAACGGCAAAGTTTCAAACAACCACTGTGAAAAACCTGATTCTTGATAAATGTTACTGTAGAAACAAGAAAAGTTCATTTGGCTTTCATGGAAGATAAATAACTGAGCAGTCCGAGGACAACACAAACAACAATGCTGTCATTGGTGGAGAATACCAGCACCCATAAATGCGGGAAGCAGGATGTTCTGATTCTCTAATGCACAAAGAATGAGAAGATTTATACGCTCTACAGAGTATTTATATGTTCCATAATAGCTTCTAATCGTGTTGTAAGACAAAATCAGAGTAGGTCCAGTCATAGACGCAACAGAGCAGTGCCAGTTAATGAAGTTGCTTCACCGATACACTGTTTCATTTACGATGCAATCTAAAATTTTCCTCTGAATCAACTTTCCCTCGTGGAAATAATTATGTGTTTTTAATTTCACGGTTCTAGTCATGCATTTTTATCGCCCAATTAGGAAAGAAAAAGTTTGTATCAGCAGATGTGTTACGGCATAAGTAATAAATCGCTAAAGTCTGAGGAGATTAGTGTTTGATTACCGAACCGATAGGCTACTATTTTTGCCGCACACTTCTGAAGAACCGCGAACGTCCGGTTTGTAGCCGCTACGATTCAATAAGGGCTGTAATTTAATCAACGATCTATGACACAGTGAGAGGTAACATGCGGTGTGAAGACTTTACAGCAAAATTTGGATTATCAACAGGTACAACACTATCGGTACATGAGAAATTTCGTTTTAACTGCAATAGAAGTAATTCTGCACAAACTGAGCGAGAGAGAGAGAAAAGCATCTTGCAGTTGTTTATCTTGTATATGTTTCGTCTAATTAATTTTGATACGAAATTTGTAAACACACACACACACAGACAGAAAAATTCCTCTGTACTAGTGCACTGTCCGCATGACAGGGGGTTCAAACTTCGGGTGTTGAAGTAGTTTAAAAAGTGCAACAACGAGTAAGTAAGTGTGCTATACTAAAATTTTTATGAAAACTGTTTTCAAGTATTGTTCCTTGTATATTCCTGTTCTATCATGCACAAAAATAACTCGCTGAAGCATCTCAGCATTTATATTTGTTACCTGCTGCTGACAGTCCATAACGCAGTATGCAATCAAAATAAAAGGAAATTTTCTATAGCAAATTTTGTAATCATAACAGCGACGCACTTGATCAGACCTGCTATCGCAACACGCGGGGACAGAGCAGGAACGGATCCCGGGCTATTAAGTAGCTGCCACCGGCCAAGAGCCGCGCCAGCTCTCTAGCGGGCTTCCTCACATCTCACGTGGTCAAACAAAACGTCTCACACACAACACTTTCTGCCCTATTCGACCGTTTCGCAAGGGCAGATGCGACAGGCCCCCTCCAGAATCCCGTTGGTGTACACTTGACGGCAGTATTGAAAACACTGGAGAGCAGGTCGGCGGCGGGAGTGCTGCGCTGCTGCCGGCCGGCGCCATAATCGATACTTGCTGCCATCGGCACTACAGCGCGCTCACCTCAGTGGATCCCCTGTCTCGCTGCTCTCCAGCCACTCAGGTCGGACGTTCGAAACTGTTCGAATCTCGAGTGATCAGCCGCCGAGTCCGGCACGGTCAGGAAGTCCCGCGCCTGCGCGCTGTCCTATAGTACCTTGGCACCTTTGCCAAAACCGATTTGGGACGAGGCTGGGAGGGAGAAGAGAGGCATGTGTGTCGGCGGTGCTAAAATAAGATCTCCCGCTTGCAACGAGCATTAGGCTTGCTGGACTGTCGGTCTGCGACGAGATGTCCGTGGGGCGCCGGGCGACTGTTCCGTCATCGACTGGACCGGTGCGATGACGCCACCGACGGCCACCGACGCGTCAGTTGCGAACTACACCGTGCAGAAATCTAAACGGCCCACGATGTAAACGCTGGACGCAATGCCTACCGCATCTCACAGCCAACCGGAATTAGATTCCAAGATCTGTTTCTGCGACAGAGTGGTACTGGTAAACACCTCACCTGCGATGTTTCCTCTAGTCTGTCGAAAGTGTACACAATGAAAGCAGAATCTTATTTGCTAACTTTTACGAGTGTCTGCGGCACAGAACGATGTGAAAACATCAGTACTGACTTTGGCTCTATGTAGGCGAGTAAACGTTATAATCAATCTAGGGTGAACCCCGTGGTAAAAGATCCTGAGTGAAAGGACAAACTGAAGTTTCTTTCTCATTAATGATTAACTCACTTGTTACATCCCAGAAATAAAGATGCAACATACGAGTGAAGTATTCCGTCGACATTGGAAGTCAGAAGCTACACGGGGAAGAGAGAGAAGCGAAAGTGTCTTGTTGACGGAATCATCCCGTCACTAACTTCGGTTGATTTAGTGACGCCAAGCAGCACATAAATGCGGATAGTCCAACCGGATTTGACTCTACTGTGCCGATATGGGCGGTACATTATAACATTTCTTTTTCTTTTTTAATACACACGGAAAACGCTACCGACATGAGCGGTGTGAGAGAAGGAGAGAAAGTGTGGAGGCCTTACTCATGTTTCTCGTACCCCGTAACGCCGAACAGTTTTGTTCAGTGGGCCAATCCGAGAGGTGGGGTTAGCGACCCTAACGGGAAAGTCAGTTTATTTAAGCACAATTTAAAATGTCCCCGTGTTTGTGTTATTTGTGACAATGTGAGGGGAGGGAAACGAAATGCGCTATCCGCCACCTTACTCTTGTAAAACTATGCGATCTCGGCGTAGCCTCATTGCCCCGTGAAGCAGAGGTTATGGGTTCGTCGTACATAGCTGTGAGGATTAAATGTGCTCCATATAGCTGGGGAATCAATTTATTGAAAAGTTCGTGTCTTGTTATTGTGGTCTTCAGTCCGAAGCCGGGTTTAATGTGGCTCTCCACGCTAGTTACTCCTGTGCAAGTCTCTGCATAAAAATACTGCAACCTATATCCATTTGAACATTGCTACATTCAACCCTTGGTCTCACCTAACAATTTTTATCCCAGACACTTCCCACCATTACCAAAGTGACCATTCATGATGACTCCGGATGTTTCCTATCAACCGATCCCTTCTTTTAGACAAGCTGTCAAATAAATTTCTTATTCGCCCGAATTCGATTCTTCATTAATTACTTGCTCTAGCCATCTAATCTTCAACGTTCTCCTGTAGCACTGTATTCCAAAAGCTGCTCTTCTCGGCTGAAATGTTTATTAACTTTATTGTTCACATTCCACTTCCGTACAAGGCAACACTCCAGACAAATACCATCAGAGTAAATTTTCTAAAATTTATATTTGAAGTTCGCAAATTTATCTTTTTCTGAAGTGGATTTCTTTGTTTTGGTAGGCTGCAATTGTATCCTCAATGCTTCAACAATCCTCACTTATTCTGCTGTCCAAATAAAGGAACTCATCCACTACTATTAGTGTCAAATTCCCTAATCTAATTTCATTAGCATCGTCTCATTTAAGTAGAACACAATCCATTACCCTCGTTTTACTTTTGTCCATTTTCACTTTACAACCTATTTTCAAGAAACTATCCATTCCGTTCAATTGTTTTTTTTTTTTCCAAACACTTTGCCGTCTCTTGACAAAATTACAATGTCATTGACTGCCTTCGAAGTTTTTGCTTCTTCTCCTTGATATCTGCGTATAGCATTTTTGGCTGGGACTACTGAGGAATTCTGACGCCCGGTGTAAGTCTTTTTATGTGGCGCCACTTAGACGTCTGGTTGGACAATGATTACACACACACACACACACACACACACAGATTACACACACACAAACACAGTACCGAGCGGAGAAAATCCCCGACCGGGGAGAGAATCGAATCCGGAGCCCCGTGATCGAGAGTCCCCAACACTAAACACACGATAACGAGCTACTCACTACTACTCCCTGAACTTTAATTTCCTTTCCAAATTGTAAAATTGGTTTCCATCACAGCGCACTCGATGTACATACTGAGTAATATCTAGGATAGTCGTGTCTGTATTTTGAAACTATGGCTTACTAAAGTGATGAATGGCTCTAAAAATTCTGAATAGAGAAATACAATCGTGTATGATTTTTCAACATTAAAAATAAGCAAATAACTATAACAAATAAAATTAATTTATTTGTTTTAACTTGGCTCAAGGGTACGCAGGGTTTAAGCCAGCTCCACTCCTTTTTTGCACGTATTGTTTTTGCACGGGTACAGTAGGGTTGCGTACAGGTCGATGCAGATACTAGTAAGTCGCTTGTCACACAAATTGTCTTAGTCACAGAGGCACGATATTCGCTTCCACAATGCTAACAGCAACCGACGCTCCTCGCTAGGTCGTGTGGCAATAGATAAATCTAACAAGGGAACCTCCCCATCGCACCCCCCTCAGATTTAGTTATAAGTTGGCACAGTGGATAGGCCTTGAAAAACTGAAAGCAGATCAATTGAGAAAACAGGGAGAAGTTGTGTGGAACTGTGAAAAAATAAGCAAAATATACAAACTGAGTAGTTCATGGGACGTCAAGGACACTCCGAAGGCAGGAGCGCCGTGGTCTCGTGATAACGTGAGCAGCTGTGGAATGAAAGGTCCTTGGTTCAAATCTTCCATCGAGTGAAAAGTTTAATTTTTTATTTTCAGTTTATGTGACAAACTCTTATGCTTTCATCACTTTTTTGGGAGTGATTATCACATCCACAAGAAAACCTAAATCGGGCAAGGTAGAAGAGTCTTTTTACCCCTTCGCCAAGTGTACAAGTTAGGTGGGTCGACAACATATTCCTGTCATGTGACGCACATGCCGCCACCAGTGTCGTATAGAATATATCAGATGTGTTTTCCTGTGGAGGAATCGGTTGACCTATGACCTTGCGATCAAATGTTTTCGGTTCCAATTGGAGAGGCACGTCCTTTCGTCTACTAATCGCACGGTTTTGCGATGCGGTCGCAAAACACAGACACTAAACTTATTACAGTGAACAAAGACGTCAATGAACGAACGGACAGATAATAACTACGCAAAAATAAAGAAAATAACATTTTCACTCGAGGGAAGCTTTGAACCAAGGACCTCTCGTTCAGCAGCAGCTCACGCTACCACGGGACCACGACGCTCAGGAGCTCACTGTCTCCATGATGTTGCCTATCTGTCCCGAGGACCACTCAGTTTGTATATTTTGCTTATTTTTTCACAGTTCCACACAACTTCTTCCTGTTTTCTCAATTGATCTGTGTTCAGTTTATCAAGGCATATCCACTGTGCCAACTTATAACTAAATCTGAGGGGGGTGCGATGGGGAGGTTCCCTTGTAAGTGCTTTCTTACAAAGCCACAAATAATTAGTTTTCCTACACGAGTACATTTTAAATTGTGCTTAAATAAACTGACTTTCCCCGTTAGGGTCGCTAAACCTACCTTCCGTTCGGTTCGGTCCACTGAACAAAACTGTTCGGCATTACGGGGTACGAGAAACATGAGTGAGGCCTCCACACTTTCTCTCTCTTCGGTAGTTCACTGAGGCTTTTTGCGGATGATGCTGTGGTATATCGAGAGGTTGTAACAATGGTAAATTGTACTGAAATGCACGAGGATCTGCAGTGAATTGACGCATGTTGCAGGGAATGGCAATTGAATCTCAATGTAGACAAGTGTAATGTGCTGCGAATACATAGAACGATAGATCCCTTATCATTTAGCTACAATATAGCAGGTCAGCAACTGGAAGCAGTTAATTCCATAAATTATCTGGGAGTACACATTAGGAGTGATTTAAAATGGAATGATCATATAAAGTTGATCGTCGGTAAAGCAGATGCCAGACTCAGATTCATTGGAAGAATCCTAAGGAAATGCAGTCCGAAAACAAAGGAAGTAGGTTACAGTACACTTGTTCGCCCACTGCTTGAATACTGCTCAGCAGTGTGGGATCCGTACCAGATAGGGTTGATAGAAGAGATAGAGAAGATCCAACGGAGAGCAGCGCGCTTCGTTACAGGATCATTTAGTAATCGCGAAAGCGTTATGGAGATGATAGATGAACTCCAGTGGAAGACTCTGCAGGAGAAACGCTCAGTAGCTCGGTACGGGCTTTTGTTGAAGTTTCGAAAACATACCTTCACCGAGGAGTCAAGCAGTATATTGCTCCCTCCTACGTATATCTCGCGAAGAGACCGTGAGGATAAAATCGGAGAGATTAAGAGTCCACACAGAGGCATACCGACAATCCTTCTTTCCATGAACAATACGAGACTGGAATAGAAGGCAGAACCGATAGAGGTACTCAAGGTACCCTCCGCCACACACTGCCAAATGGCTTTCGGAGTATGGATGTAGATGTAGATGTACTTCACTTGTAAAAAAAAAGTTACTGACCATACTATTATACTTAAAAGCATCAAGTTATGTCGTTTATAACATACTAGCTATTCTTGCAGACAATTTTGTCCTAAATTATTCTCTTGTGTAGGCAGTAACTATTAATGACAATGAAGTCTCATGAGTGCACAACAAAATTCTTAATACAACAGTAACTTGCAAATAACAAAATGCTTATTATCATAAGTACGATTGTATGACGTACGCTTACTATCAAAAGTACGATCCTATGGGGTACCAGGCGAAATTAGTTACTAGTTTGCGGATTTATTGGTAGAGAGGGCGCAGCATGTTATTTACAACCGGCCGAATCGACTCTTTTCACTCGGTTGCTCCCAAAGAATGGTTTCACTCAGAAGAATGAATGAATAATTCAGCTGATACGTAAAACTACAACCGATTGAGGCAATTATTTTCCAGCACAAGTCTGGGTCGATTTTTTTTTTAATTCCGTTGTTCGTACCACTACTCCAGACAGATGACGAAAAAAGAAAATTATGCGTTAAATATCGGATACGTCGCCGAGTTTGAGAAAGCAACGGACGAAGATCCGCGAATACGAGACTCACGTGATGTGAAAAGAACGGATCGCAAAGAGCGTCCCGATGTCGTCATCATTTATTTCCGGCGGTATAAACACGCGCCCAGTCGGTGGGAAAAACCGCAGCGGTCGTAGTAGGCAGGGCTTCGCCTTCGCTGGAATAATAGCTGACAAAAGCGCCACCGCAGATGTGACGACGAGAATCTCAATGCCATTCTTACGCTGTTTGTATTGCCGCCGTGATCATACCCCCCCACCCCCCACCCCCCTCATCCTGGCAGGTCCGCCAAACCGACTCGCGGCAACGGACTTTCGCGTTGCGTCACATTGCACAAACCCCGCTGTGGAAGCTTCTTTTTCCATCATCGATATCTATGGATCCCCTCTGGGGTCTTGTACCTTAAAAAAGCTTTTGGACTTTAGCCAGGCCTAAATTTTACCTTTCCCAACAGATAGTTAAGCAAGCATTCTCCATTTATATCTCTTAACACTCGGGCTCTCTCACCTCATATCGATAGCTGTAAATACTAATCTGACAATTTTTTTCATTTTTTTCTCTTCTTAAGACAGACATGATTTCCAATACAATACTGCCTCTAAATTTACACAGATATAAGTATTATATACGTAACGTTTCTGCCAAATCTTAATGAACATCAGGAATTGTTTCCTCTTTCATATTGTTATCGTGTTCTGCCAAGCACCGACGGAAAATTCAGTGAACCTTAAACAGGTATTTTTTCTTGAAAATCTGTTTGTTTGCAGCTATTCCTGCTGAAAACTTTCTGAGTACTGGCCTTGCCGCTCTTTTCTTTGTTCACTTTTTCCCCCCACTTCTGAAAGGCGGAAGAAGCGATGAGTGAGGTGTATCAGATTTTGAAGTCCCATCGAAATCAAAGTCGCCATATATGGGGCACAAGAACAGCTGAGCAATAACGAAGCAGAGAATCTGAAGCGGTTCCTTGAAGAAACATATTTTTCATTCTCCTCAAGGGATTTAGTCGCCAGGAAACAAGCCACGATCGCACCGCGGAGATTTCGACCATGCTTACTTCCACTTCCTTTTGGTACACACAAATAAGTGAAACAGTATAGTCGCAAAACAGAAATTGTGGTTTTTGAGTCACAAGACAGTTAGGATTACTTGATTTTACCTCAAACAAAATTACGATTGCTACAGCATTATAAGTCATATTTATTTATCAGTAACCCCTCGAACTTTAAAGACTCTAACTACCACGCATGAAACAGCTTCAAACTGCAGATTACTTTACGAGTGAGCTAATTTGTTAAATATATGACGTTAAACATATTAGAGAGAAATACTTTAGAAAAGGTTTGTAATTAGCTTTGAAGTTTCTTGGAAGTAGCCAAAAGCTCTCGTCATCGACAATGGCTGAGTACAGTCTGGGTAATTTGAACAAGTTGTAAGCACAAGCTGGTTTTTCACGCATCT
The DNA here is from genome assembly GCF_021461395.2 of Schistocerca americana. Classification (NCBI taxonomy): domain Eukaryota; kingdom Metazoa; phylum Arthropoda; class Insecta; order Orthoptera; family Acrididae; genus Schistocerca; species Schistocerca americana. The sequence continues at coordinate 23,165,969 of NC_060124.1, forward strand.
CAATGTTCATGACGTCACATCTCCTGAATTATGTGTCGTACAATGATTTTGCAAGTACATTCAGAAGCATATTGTCTACAAAATGTGTTGCGAATAGATTTAGTAGTAAAGAATTAATAAATTAAAACGTCATGACTGAGGCTCAAGTTTTACCTCATATCAGCGAAAACATAGTAAACGACAAACTTCTTTCCTTTCACCTTTCTGTGGGAGGTCTCAGGTAGAAATCGTTTCGTAAAGGTTTGAAATTATGTGTAAAGTTTATAGAAGTCGCTAGGTGATATAATTCTTAAATATTGGATGAATTCTGTCCGAGTAATTTGCGCCCTTTGAGTTACAATGGCTCAAGACATTACGCAGTTTCTATCTGTAACATTTGTTTTACTGAGTTAAAACTAACAGAAGAGTATACGTCTTGTTGTTGCTGTGGTCTTCAGTCCAGAGACTGGTTTGATGCAGCTCTCGATGCTACTCTATCCTGTGCAAGCTTCTTCATCTCACACTATCTACTGCAACCTACATCCTTCTGAATCTGTTTAGTGTATTCATCTCTTAGGTCTCCCTCTACGATTTTTACCCTCCACACTGCCCTCCAATACTAAACTGGTGATCCCTTGATGCCTCAGAATATGCCCTACCAACCGATCCCTTCTACTAGTCAAGTTGTGCCACAAATATCTCTTCTCTCCAATTCTATTCATTACCTCCTCATTAGTTATTCGATCTACCCATCTAATCTTCAGCGTTCATCTGTAGCACCACATTTCGAAAGCTTCTATTCTCTTCTTGTCTAAATTATTTATCGCCACGTTTCACTTTCATACATGGCTGCACTCCATACAAATACTTTCAGAAACGACTTCCTGACACTTAAATCTATACCCGATGTTAACAAATTTTTCTTCTTCAGAAACGCTTTCCTTGCCATTCCCAGTCTACATTTGATATCCTCTCTACTTCGACCATCATCAATTATTTTGCTCCCCAAATAGCAAAACTCATTTACTACTTTAAGTGCCTCATTTCCTAATCTAATTCCACAGCATCATTCGATTTAATTCTACTATATTCCATTATCCTCGTTTTGCTTATATGGATGTTCATCTTATATCATCCTTTCAAGACACTGTCCATTCCGTTCAGCTGCTCTTCCAGGTCCTTTGCTGTCTCTGACAGAATTACAATGTCATCGGCGAACTTAGAAGTTTTTATTTCTTCTCCATGGATTTTAATTCCTATTCAGAATTTTTATTTTGTTTTCTTTACTGCTTGCTCAATATACAGATTGAATAACATCGGTGAGCGGTTACAACCCTGTCTCACTCCCTTCCCAACCACTGCTTCCCTTTCATGCCCCTCGACTCTTATAACTGCCATGAATCAAATTTTTGTTGCCTCTGGAAGCCACTCGGCATTCTCCTTAGGCGATTTTCGGAAACCACAGAAAACATAAATATGCATCGCTGTCCTCCCAAATGTGTGTCCAGTGTCTTTCTACTGTGTCACCTCGCTCGGCTCCAACGGGAATGTTTTCCTGGAAGGCTCCCTGTATTGCAGGAAAAATTACCACTAACTGTCGCAAAGACACACTTAATTCTGGACAATAAAATTCCATTATATCTTATAATGTTGCATTTGTGAATTGACAGTAATACCGTAATTCCTGTTTGGGGGAGCCGAGGGGGGAGAAAACAGGCTACGTGTCGCTGAGAAGTGCAGTATTTCTTAATTGAAATAAAGACACAGCGGCATCCCAGGTGTTATTTACTTTTTATTAACGCGCACTTGATATCTGACACTATCTTTTTATGTAAGATATACTCCGCCTGAAGAGACCTCGGAAGGCTCAACGGTATCGACCAACCGCCGTGTCATCCTCAGTTGATTGGCGTCACTGGATGAGGATATCGGGGCATGTGGTCAACATAGCGCTCACCCGCCGGTTGCCAGTTTTCGTGACGGGAGCCGCTACTTCTCAGCTCCTCAATTAGCCTCACAAGGGCCGAGTGCACCCCGAGTTCCAACAGCGCTAGGCTAACCCGAAGGGTCACACATCCAAGAGCTAGCCAAGCCCGTTAACTTCGGTCATCTGGCGGGAATCGCTGTTACTAATGCGGCAAGGCCGTTGGCTGTGTGATAAACACAAAACATAATTATTACAGAGTGAAACAGGATAGTAATATAGGTAGCAACAGAAAACACAAAGAGTTTCTGATTACCCAGTTACAACCAATAGCAGACAACGCAGTTTTACGGTTTTCTTGGACTTTTAAGTCGACGGATAGTGACGTGTGAAATCAGTGTTCTTAAGATTTATGCAGACCAATAAACTATCACTTGGGAGTGGGGGGAAGAGAGTAAGGAGAGCAGCGATAATGATGAAAAAAGTAATTGGTTAATGGAATCAGAAAAGAAAATGAAAAGACTAAGAAAACTTCGAAAAACTTGCAGTTGTTCTAAAGAAATTAACTCAAAATGAGAGCACGGTGGGAGAATATGGTATGGCAGATCCCATCCTTACCTCTTGAATTTCGAAAAACTTCGCACGAACTCGGAACAAGTGGCCAGATACTGATGAAACACCAGCAGAACTTATGTGCTTGGCCCAAGAGCACGTTCGTGAATGAAATTTATGACATTGGGGAAATTTCACAAGATTTTGAGCGCAATCATTACGCTACCGGAAATCGAAAAAACGAATTGATTTGAAAATTACCCCACAATCACATGAACCAAAAATACTAGACTGCTTTATCGAAGAGTGGTAGGTAAAACTGGAAGTACATGAACGGAAGGTCTTTTGGTTTTAACAAAAGCAGTTGCCCTCAAGAAGCAATTCTAACATGACGACTGATAATAGAAGACAGATTTACGAAAATAAAGTAACATACATACATTATATTCGGAGGTTTGGAGAAAGCTTTTGGTAATGTAGAATGGAAAATATATTTCTCACTCTTTGATTGGTATCGACTACAGAGACGCGAAGTAAACTAATCAAAATTCTACAGAGGCGCCATAGTTAGGTAACGTGTAGGGCAATGTTGTTCATTATCAACACTGGTTTTTATTTGTACATTGAAGACGGAAGTACGGAAACATGAGAATATCACGATGAGGTAGTTGTTTGTCACGGACAGAAAACCAGCATAATACGATGCGCTGATGACACATTAGTGGTCGCCGAAAGCAACTAAGAATTTATTCGGGTATTTAATGAAACAGAACTTGTGCTGGCTGATTGCTAAAATACGCACAAAACAAAATGAAAACTGGGATAATCAAGTGGATATACTACGGGACAAATGTTGAACTTGAACATGGGGCTCTTGAAGAGATGGATGCATTTTGCAGTCTCCTTGGTAGAATAGAAACAAAGAATGATGCAAGACAAGTGTAGTACCGAGGATTGCATACTAGAAAAGGGCTTTCTATAGAAAGTAACAGCTGCTACGATCTGTAAATATAAAACCTGAGACCACAAAAAGCTTTATGTTGGTAGCACAGTCTCAATGGTGGTTCTAAAGTTGGACAATGGCGTGGACAGAACAGAAACGATTAGAGGCCTTTGTAGTGTGGTATTGCAATGTGTTGTCGCAGGAGCTGCTGAACATCAGGGAGATCTCTTGTAAGGAATGATGGCGTACTGCAACGAGAAAAAAATAGTAATTAAGAAAATCCAACACATAGACTGGTTAAGCATATATTGCGACTTAGAAAACTGCATCTAAATACTTGGTGTAAGGAAATAATCACAGACTGGATCCTGATACGGATAAATATTGTCGATGATGCAGGATGCAACAGTTTTAGTGAAATAATGAGAATAGCTGGAAATGACAAGTATGGATAACTACGTCAACAACACAATGGTTTTTGAAAGGTGACAATTTGGTTCTGAGTTGGTGAAGCCAACGGAAGTGAAATTTAATAAAGTTCATGGCAACAGGCTGATATGTAGAGTAGTCCAATGCCTTCGTTCGTTCCATATGTAGCTCACTTTTCATTATAAAAGACAAATGTGCAAGGTAAATTCAGAAAAGCTGTATTACGTAATGTTACACAATAATTTTGGCGTTTATTATGTACGTCTATCGCATATTAGATACGTAAAATGCAAGGAGAGGTGAGTACAACGTAAATCTTACCAACAGGTAACTACAGTGTTTTTTAGGGTTGGTTACTCCGTTACAAGTGACATTGGAAAGACAGCATTTAAGCAATAACTTTCGCAAGTGCAGTATGGATCATCCATAAAATTTCTTACCCAAAATCTGAGGAGAATTCCAAATAACATGAATGAACTGTTCCCAATTCTCCAACTCTTCGTTAGCTTCTTCGTTATGTAGAAGATGCAATACTGTCCAAAAGTGCTAGACGAACGCACGCTGCCGCAGTTGCTACCTTAGTCAGCGTCTGCGCTGAATCACCGAGAGCGGTCCACGTAATTTCCGGAAGCGTATCTTGGTTAAGAAGGACACCGCTGAATTTAGCCGCACGTTTGAACAGCGTTAGCTTCAATTACGAAGAACGAAATGCGTCATTTCAAATTTAGGCATATTAGTTCGCAAGATGGCAGCACCGTATGTTCTTGCTTTTATATCTTTGGCCGCCAAAACAAAATTTCGGATTTTTGTGCTTTACCACACTCTACAACGTATTTCTTACATTTTAGTAACTGGCCATGTATGGATTCTAAGTGTACTTTTCGGCATGTAAGAAATCTCGCCAACCCTTAAGGCAGAGAGTATGAATAGCCAGCCGTGTTGGCCTTTGGTGGAATGCCAACATCACAGAGATGGTGCTGCCACGTACTGAACAACAAGAGCGCAGCTTGAATAGAGTGTAAATAAATTCAAGCTGCAATTGTTACTGGCCAACAACTGCTAAAATGTTATATCTTTGTACATTAGTGTGCGCGCGGAATTCATTATTCTCGCGTGTCTCTTTGCCGTATACTGACAAACTGTGTACATACATACGCTTTTATATATATAACAGCAAATATACCGATAATTACATAATTTCGATTTACCATGACATAAAATGGAAGGGAACAAAAACTGTTTTGAATTAACTACATAATGAAGTTGGATATAATGGAGAACGACGGGAAATCTGAAAACGTAAGTTCCACATAGTACAGAGAACTCATAATGTTTGAGCCATTTTAACTATTTTTGAGTACAGAGGAAGTTGTTTAATGAAACAAAAGGGAAAGATTTTTGAATAAGCTACAATTGAGTGCAATCAAAAAAATCATTGCTTTGCGTAAGAGAAATAACAACAGTAACATAAGATAGATCCATTTTATCAGCAATAAAGTCATATAAACCTTAAGAACGAAAGGAGCAACCAATATGTAATGGCTGTCTATAATGACATATTACACTGCGGAAATGCTATGAGAATAAGTATCAACTACTCTTTTCTGAAAGGAATGGGAGACGGAAAGATCATTTGGAAATTTGCGAGTCGTTTCATAAATTATAGTAAATACTCTTTTTCCGATTTAATAAAATTATGCGCTGGGGATGTAGTACGGTTTGAAACTGACAAATGGAAAGAGTTGAACACATTATGGGGCAGTAAATTGCGATCTTTGTCATTCCAATAACAGAAAGACTCGATAAATAAAGAAACATATACCAAACAAAACCAGTTTGGACAGGTGTTATGTTGAGCTTTTGGTTGATTTTTGTAAATTTTTTTACGAGGAATTACTTCACGTGAAAAACTAGACGCGTTCATTATTGACAGGGCGTATCCGAAATATCGAGGTCCAATAGTTTTTTGAGAGAAAGTGTTTGAGATCATCAGATTTGTGGATTCTGACAAACAGAACGATGATAAGAACATTCAAAATAAAAAAGTGCACGACCAAGAAACTTGGGAATTATTAAAAAATAAGTAAGTAGTCTTCGCTGTTCATTGCCTCTATTGTCTGGTTTTTATGCGATTGAGATGACCTGTAAACAAAAATTGTATAGCAAGTAAGAGAGAACTGAAAGGGATAAAGATAACTTCATAGATTATCCTTGGGATTGTTAGTACAGTTAAAACTACAAAACACATTATATATAGAATACACAATTTACATGATGAAAAGTAGGTCATACGACGGAAGAAAGATGAGTTATAAAAATAAGACGTAGGTCCTAGACAAACGACAGTAACATAGAAACTGGGAAGGTCAAAACACACATTAAAATGGACGAAATATCATTTTGCTGCTAGCGTTCCCAAGTCACGCAAAATGAGCAAAATACAGGAAAAATGGGCCAATGCTAGCGGAAAATAGGTTTACGTAAAACAGAATCTATCGGTACAGCAAATTATGCTTATATTGTACGATTGGGTCGTTCCCACTCTCGCACGTCGTGCTCCGTCAATATCGTCACGAAAGAGAATCTTCCTAGATAAGAAACAACCATTGAAGACTACTTCTGTAAAGTATACCAACAACCAATTGCTACTTGTGTTAATCTGCTCACTATGATAACTACAGGAATTACATAATGGGGTTAAGTATCTCTAGAATTCCTATTTGTGGTGTTGAGAATTGTTATCACGTAAGCATAACTCTCGAATCAGTTCAACGAAAGTTGGTACATATGTGACTTATTATCTGAAAAAAAAAAAAAAAATGTGATTGGGGTAGCGCACACACAGCGCGCTTTAGAGGAGGAGTAAAGGATTTTAAAAAAAATTAGGTTATAGTCAAATGCACTGTTTCCGGATCACTGGCATTAATGCCTGCCTAATTTTATTCCCCACACACTATTGCTGCATTTCGACCTGCAAGAAAGTACAATGTGGCAACTCGGAAAGAACACACGAGTGTTTTAATTAACAATATAAACCGAAGCCGTGTCTTTTCGACATCAAAAGAACACTTTATCACAATAGGAACAAAAGTGATAAGAGCTATAAAATAAATGTGCTTTACATTAAAAGAGTGTAGTCCGCAGGCAACGGGGGAGGAAACTGAAAAGAAAATGAACACCCTGCGCTCCCAGTACCGCCCAAAAAGAAGTGTCATCGAGAAGTCGAAGAGGTGTGGTGCTCGCAGTGAGGATGCTTATGTGCCAAAAAGTAATTTCTTGACAGACTTGGATTCAGTAGTGGCATAGAATCTTAGAGTAGCCAATAATTTACCTGAAACAGTAATCGCTTTTCTCGTCACATCGTTCTGCTTCGAAAACTTCTGATGCATAAGATCTAGTACGGATTGATAATTATATTTGCTCGTCCTCAATGTCGAAACGAGCTTTCGCCCTGTAAAAGAACTTGTTTTCGAAGAAATGTCAAGCTTCCCCTCTCCTTCGGCCTGATCATCCATTCTTTTCAACCATAATGACATTGTTCTTCTTTGGTTGTTCACTGCCACGGCGTATAATGCAACGGTCGCAGAGAAACCAAGAATTGCTGATTTCCTTTTAGCATTCAATGCGTGATAAGAGTGCTCTCTTGCTTCCAGTACTGTTAAACTTTAAAAAAAGGGGGGGAGGGGGTATTCCGGCTTCTCGCCGAAACTCTTGTCAACCAGGGCTACCACGTGGGCCTCGGGGTCACTAGCTGGGACGTCACTGGCGAGATACAGTGGCAATCAGACCATGGTCGCTAGCTACATTCTCCAAATACACTACTGGTCATTAAAACTGCTACACCAGATGATAAACGGGTATCCACTGGACAAATATATTATACTAAAACCGACATGTGATTACATTTTCACGCAATTTGGGTGCATAGATCCTGAGAAATTAGTACCCAGAACAACCACCTCTGGCCGTAATAACGGCCTTGATACGCCTGGGCATTGAGTCAAACAGAGCTTGGATGGCGTGTCCAGGTACAGCTGTCCATGCAGCCTCAACACGATACCACAGTTCATCAGGAGTAGTGACTGGCGTATTGTGACGAGCCAGTTGCTCGGCCACTATTGACCAGACGTTTCCAATTGGTGAGAGATCTGGAGTATGTGCTGGCCCGGGCAGCAGTCGAACACTTTCTATATCCAGATAGGCCCGTACAGGACCTGCAACATGCTGAAATGTAGGGTTTCGCATGGATCGAATGAAGGGTAGAGCCACGGGTCGTAACACATCTGAAATGTAACGTCCACTGTCCAATGTGCCCTCAATCAGAACAAGAGGTGACCGAGACGTGTAACCAATGGCACCCCATACCATCACGCCGGGTGATACGCCAGTATGGCGATGACGAACACACGCTTCGAATGTGCGTTCACCACGATGTTACCAAACACGTATGCGACCATCCTGATGCTGTAAACAGAACCTGGATTTATCCGAAAAAAAGGACGTTTTGCCATTCGTGCACCCAGGTTCGTCGTTGAGTACTCCATCGCAGGCGCTCCTGTCTGTGATGCAGCGTCAAGGGTAACCGCAGCCATGGTCTCCGAGCTGATAGTCCATGCTGTTGCAGACGTCGACAAACTGTTCGTGAAGATGGTTGTTGTCTTGCAAAAGTCCCCATCTGTTGACTCAGGGATCGAGACGTGGCTGCACGATCCGTTCCAGCCATGCGGATAAGATGCCTTTCATCTCGACTGCTAGTGATACGAAGCCATTGGGATGCAGCACAGCGTTCCGTATTACCCTCCTGAACCCAACGATTCCATATTCTGCCAACAGTCATTGGACCTCGAGCAACGCGAGCAGCAATGTCGCGATACGACAAACCGCAATCGCGATAGGCTACAATCCGACCTTTATCAAAATCGAAAACGTGATGGTACGCATTTCTCCTCCTTACACGAGGCATCACAACAACGTTTCACCAGGTAACGCCGGTCAACTGCTGTTTGTATGAGAAATCGGTTGGAAACTTTCCTCATGTCAGCACGTTGTAGGTGTCGCCACCAGCGCCAACCTTGTGTGAATGCTCTGAAAAGCTAATCATTTGCATATCACAGCATCTTCTACCTGTCGGTTAAATTTCGCGTCTGCAGCACGTCATCCTCGTGGTGTAGCAATTTTAATGGCCAGTAGTGTAGTAATGATTTGGTGGGTAGGAAGCGCTGTGCTCTATGTAACCATTCTACTCAATACTGAATTGCCCGTGAAGCACATAAAAGCAGGTGTCAATGTGCCGTCGCTCCTTGCAACAACATTGCCTATAAAATTCGAGTTCTTATGTGTATCATCACTTCCTGCGAAATATTATTGTTCAGGGCACGTTGTTATCTGTGTGCAAAGGAGCGGATAAAATACATGTCCTCCCTGAAGGTTACACGTGGCATAGAAACCTTAGGTTTCAGGTCTTCCGCTAAGTAAGGCACAGGAACTGAATGCTTTCCTTTAGTAGGAAACACGTTATTGGGAGGTAATACTCTGAATGCTGTTAGAGATAGTAGCACTACTGGAGATATGGGGTGAATCAGTTTCTTACTTATGTTAAAGTGGCATTGACGAAAACTCTCTCCTAAGTTAAATCTTTCTTTTTTGTCGTTACGTTTGTGTGTGCTTATTGAAAATTAAACATGTTGTTTTCTCATTTGTTACTGACAATCTATTATTGAGAATTCATTTGTAAGTCCTTAAAGATTTACGCTTACTTCGAAGTCGCCACAGAAATGCAGCACTGCTTGGGTATGCGCTCTGTGCGAAAAAAAAATCTCTTACCGACTGCAAATTCGTTAAACATAACTTACCACTTACGGTTGTCTAAAATTCTTTTTTACTGAAATCGCAATTCTGAGCATTCCTGATTTTCAAGCAAATAAAACACATGCAAATGATGAATAACTCCAAACTACAAATGCACGTCAAATTACTTTTCTAAAATGCTAGAAGGGTTGCTCTTCTTGCTACAATGACAGCCAAACAAATTTCGAGAAATCTTTTTAATATAATCTTGCGGTATTGGAACTGAGAATAAGCTGAGGGTAATCATCACGTGATACATTACGTTGAAGTGTAACTTTTTTCCGACTACCGACATTTTCATTTTATCCAACATAGGAACAGCACCTCATTGAGGATTTGACGCTGATCTGCTCCAGTTCTAACTATGATTTTTATCTTGTAAAAGTTGCTTTGTCCTTCATTGGAGCGTCGGACGGTGGGGAAGATGATCCTTCTGTATGCTCAAATAACTGTAAACTTTGGGACAACTGCTTTTAATGTAAGTATCTACGTTAAGTCCAACGTAGATTAGGAAAATTATCTTCAAGTCACTTATGCCTTGAAATTATGCGCCTATTTAATCGGTAATAACTGCAAAAATGGAAAATTGGAGAACTAGGTTCTAATTAATGACTTCAACAGTTCAGCACGTGTCACAGAAAATATGGCACATACTACTGCCTGGCCATGCCTTCAAATGCAAGAATATTGTCAGTTCACTTGGCGGCCAAAATGTAAACTGCCAGCCTGCTGCAAAAAAGCTCGCGGATCAAGACTGGATTACGATATCTGAAGGTGGTCCACGTACCCATCACTTAAATGGTTGACGATAACAAGAGTTCTAATAAGTTTTCGCAGCTTTCCATGGAGAAATGATTTCGAAAAACAAAATGGTGATGAAAATACTCTTACACTCTGAATCCGACAAAAATTTTAAAAAAATATCTTTTTTGTACGTGGGGACAGAGAGTTTCATACCGATCATACGTATGAACAGGAAGGCTACGACCTATATCATAGCATTTGGGGAATTAGACAAAGCTTTTGACAATGTTAACTTGAATACTCTCTTGGAAATTCTGAAGGTAGCATACAGGGAGCGAAAGGCTATTTACAACTTGTACAGAAAACAGACGGCAGTTACAAGTGTCGAGGGACATGAAAAGGACGCAATGATTGAAGAGGAAGCGAGGCAGGGTTGTCATCTATCCCCGAAGTTATCCAATCTGTAAAATGAGCAGGCACTAAAGGAACCCAAAGAAAAATTTGGAGAAGGAATTAAAGTTCTGGGAGAAGAAATAAAAACTTCCAGGTTTGTCAATGACATTGTAGTTTTGTCGGAGACAGCAATGGACTTGTGAGAGAAACTGCACGGCTTGGATATGACGTGAGCATCAACAAATGCAAAACAAGGATTATGAAATGTAGTTGAATTAAATCAGGTAATGCTGCGACTATTAGATTAGGAAATGAGACATTGAAAGTAGTAGATGAGTTTTGTTGTTTGGGAAGTAAAATAACGGATGATGGTCGAAGTAGAGAGGATACAAAGTGTAGACTGGCAATGGCAAGAAAAACGTTTCTGAAGAAAAATTTGTTATCATCGAACATAGATCTAAGTATTACGAAGTCTTTCCGAAATTTATATGGCGTGTAGCCATGTATGGAAGTGAAACATGGATGATAAGCTGTCTACACAAGAAGAGAATAGAAGCTTTTGAAATGTGGTGCTGCAGAAGAATGATGAAGATTAGATGGGTAGATCACGTAACTAATGAGGAGGTACTGAATAGAATTGGGGAGCAAAATTGGTTCAAATGGCTCTGAGCACTATGGGACTTAACATCTATGGTCATCAGTCCCCTAGAACTTAGAACTACTTAAACCTAACTAACCTAAGGGCATTACACAACACCCAGCCATCACGAGGCAGAGAAAATCCCTGACCCCGCCGGGAATCGAACCCGGGAACCCGGGCATGGGAAGCGAGAATGCTACCGCACGACCACGAGATGCGGGCTATTGGGGAGCAAAGAACGACCTGAGTAGAATAGGACACTTTCTGAGACATCAAGGGATCACTAACTTAGTACTGGTGGGAAGCATGGGGGGTAAAAATCGTAGAGCGAGACCAAGATATGAAAACTGTAAATAGATTCAAAAGGTGTAAGTTGCAAAAGGTGTAGTTATTCGGAGATTAAAGAGGCTTGCACAGAATACAGTGGCATGTAGAGCTGCATCAAACTAGTTTACGGACTGAAGGGAACAAAAACAACAACACCAACATCTGGTGTGAAACATTATTGTGGTGTTAATATGGTAATTATTTTAATCGGTAAACTTGTGCATCTACCTGGAGAGAGTAAAGCTAGCTTCTATTGATATCCGCGTTTCACTCAATTTTCAGCCCTGTAACTTATAAAGCGCTTTCAGCTTGACTGATTAGAACAGTAGTAGTTTTAAAACGTACCAGAGCTAAGTGATCATGCGAGAAATACATCGAGAACAACACTGCGGTCTCTACTAAGACCAGTATTACACTATCATATTTCTTTGTCAAAGTTGGTATGTCAAATATTTATGACAAAGAAACTTGATAATGTAATAGGGAACTTCGTCAGATCTCGCCTTTCGTCAAAGAAATATGATCAAATCTAGGGCCTCGCCGTAGATTTGGTCATAAAAGTCGTTCGTCTTCTGTTCACTGCAATGTGAAATGCAACCACTTGGAGCGCTGGCATCGCCACAGATATTTGACGTCTGTAGTTTGTTTGTAAACATGGCTCCAAAGTTTTGTTGGTGTGTTCCTTCCACTCTTTTTATAATAACCTCGATTCGGAACGGGCGGGGGAGTGAGCAAGGGGCACAATGCACGCTATTAATTGTGTGCTGATGGGAAGGTGGAATATGCTGTGTGCGACTTCAGATACACAATTACAGCTACAGCCATCCACCTCTATATCTGGGAATCGTCTAGGCAGCTTTTCAGCAAGCCGGGATAGAGGACGACAACACCAAAATAATTTTTCTTCTTAATTGTCCGTTCTACTTCGTCATTTTTGAACTCCGGAACGCTTCAAGTTAAAAAGTGCTTCGTCTGTTTCGTACTTTTGATTAACTTTGTATTTAACTAAATTATTCGATAATAAAAATAGTTCTTAAGGTCCATATAGTGCACTAAACATTTATTTATCTTCGGATATTCCTCGTATAGTGCTTTATAAGTCACTTCACACGTTTCTGGAATTATTTTGGTTAATGTGCACGGTGATATTTAAGTGCTGTATAGTAAGCGAGACTAGCTCTCCCCCGTAGCAAGAAATCGCAGTGTTATGGTGAACCTGTCTTCTGCACAGACAGCATTACTCAAGGGAGAATTCTGCTTTGTAATATGGAAATGGAAATGTCGTGTGGCTAGGGCCTCCCGTCGGTTAGACCGTTCGCCTGGTGCAGGTCTTTCGATTTGACGCCACTTCGGCGACCTGCGCGTCGATGGGGATGAAATGATGATGATTAGGACAACACAACACCCAGTCCCTGAGCGGAGAAAATCTCCGACCCAGCCGGGAATCGAACCCGGGCCCTTAGGATTGACAGTCTGTCACGCTGACCACTCAGCTACCGGGGCTTTGTAATATGAGGAGCCACTTTACTAGTCAAATACTGAAATGCATCCTCTTCTATTCGTAAGTCATTTGTATACGACTTGACGACCACCACTAGCTGCTTTTACTGCCTCGATGTAAAGCCCACGGCTTCGCCCGAGTATACTTCCTTTTTACCGCCACTTCCCTTCCAAATGCACATGCAATGCAATTGTGGTACAAGCGACTGCAGCGTATAATGTGTTGTCCGCCATCTTGAATTTTGACGACGAATATGACGACAGTGTAATACACCTTTTTAGCGCCACGTCAAAGGTTTTCGTGAAAGAAATTTGACGAATATTTGATTATATTTCTTCGTCAAAGAATTATCGTAGTGTAATACCGGCCTACTGGTCTGGTCAGACAAGGAAGGCCGCGGGAGATGGCCACGTCAAAGGTTTTCGTGAAAGAAATTTGACGAATATTTGATTATATTTCTTCGTCAAAGAATTATCATAGTGTCATACCGGCCTAATGGTCTGATCAGACAAGGAAGGCCGCGGGAGATGGCCAGGGTGTACAGCGAGAAGCGACGTCACACACAGCTGCCACACTGTGGGACCAGCCGAAATCTGATTAGCAGCTTGCATTTGTAGCGCTATAAGACAGGCCTGCCGCCAGCCACCAGTCGTCAGTGTGTGAACACAGCAGTTAAATGCGCCAGCAGGTGCAGACACCGGCCTGTATTCTGAGACAACTTTGTGCAGACAGCTGCTGCAGATTTGGTGGCGGTCGCGTCGAAGCAGCGCTCTGTCTGACCGACCCGAAGCAGTAAACGAACATTTCAGCGATGCGGCCTGACCGTCGCGACCCAATGCCGCGTCTATCTACATGCGATTTTTTCCGATCCCTCTAGTGCACACTTAAAGTGTAAGTGGGCTTCAACGGACAACTCTGGAACGCTTGGGCCGGCCGCTGTGACCGAGCGGTTCTAGGCTCCTCAGTCCGGAACCGCGCAGCTGCTACGGTCGCAGGTTCGAATCCTGCCTCGGGAATGAATGGATGTATGTGATGTCCTTAGATAGTTATGTTTAAGTAGTTCTGTGGTACAGACATGAAAGAAAAAGGTACAGTGGCGAAAAGACACTCCGAGCATCGCCAGTAGTGGGGGAGGGGTTTAGAGTGGGAAAGAGGTGACGTAATCAAAAACCAGATTAGGAATGAAATTTTATTAGTGTTCAATATATGAAAGTTGACTTTCTTATTGGAATAGTGAATTTATAGTCGTAAAAAACAATTACAGAATCTAAGTTTGTTCTGGACAGTGAGATAAATAAATTCGAACAAAAAATGCATTTTTAACATCGGCTGTTTGTTTGAAAAGCCTACATGGCTACCGGTTTCGATCATGGGCCAACTTCACAGGACTTAAAGTGAAACCACATGAGGTAAAAATATATTTCATGGTCTTTTGAAGCTGATACAACCTCAAAGTTGTCATAGTGAGCATTCACAATCAATAGTCATACACAGCACTTACAGCACTAACGAAGACGCTTGGTGAACTGTGGCAGAAACCGGCCAACATATAGGCTTTCAAAAATAAACAGTTGAGGGTTAAAGCAGAATTTTTTGAATTATTTAACGGCAGTTGGTTGTCACTTATTCAAAACATTGGACAAATAAGTTACTGGGCGAAGCTGAGTAAACAGCACTCACTCTCTCTCTCTCTCTCTCTCTCTCTCTCTGTGTGTGTGTGTGTGTGTGTGTGTGTGTGTGTGTGTGTGTGTGTTTAATGTAATAATTAGCCCCTCAAATTGATTGAAATCTAAATGCCATTTACTCAGCTACTATTTTTGTTGACTGCTTCAAACTCAGCATTTACGTAACTTTTCTGAATTTACAGATCCCTATTAACCGAGCATGCTATACAATGGAAAAACTAAAACCAGTTTCACACGCAAATTACTATTAAATGGAATTTACACTCCGATTTTAAACATTCTCATAACTTAGTTCGTAGAAAGATACAACACTCTTCCACTTATTTTCTGCATATCTGCGGAATTTCAAATTTTCATGTATGATGTCTGCCAGGACCCTGTTAAAGATTGTTACACCAGTATACATACTCCACTCTCAACCTTAAAAGGACGCAAGGTCTACACGGAAATTATTTAATTTTTAGTACTGCGGTGGTGTATTTTATAGTTCTCAGAACTTAATCGACATGAAGAGAAAACTTTGGGAAAGTCCTGAAAGACGGTGTTCGGAACATTTACAACCTAAGTAAACAGGGCAGTTACACAATGAAGTGGTAAGGCAGATATAAAGCAAAGAAATTCCTGTATATATATGTTAGCCATCGAAAACGGCGCGACAAGAACGAACTGGCAGAGTACACTTATATGTCTAAAGGATAGAGGGTTAGTCTATTGAAATAGCATTAAGCGAGACACTTAAAACAAGTAACTGGCACATGCAGTAATGTGATGTGGAGCATATTAGCGTTCCGTATTTGCCTTTTCGTCCACTGGTAATCGGTGATCGCCAGCCTAAGCAACTTATCTGTAACATCTCATATGTTATCGGCAGAAATTTGAAATAAAGCAAACGTACAAAATGCCGTCAGCACTGGACGGCGCCTCGAAGAAATTTGTGTGGATGGTAACATACCTAACAGGAGACACACGCCATTTCCAGCGTTTCACAAGAGCACACACACAGAAACTGTTGAGCTAATGTTCATGCTGAGCTTCAAACACAGATATTCCTCTGCAACCGGTACATATTCGTAATATCAGTCTGATAAAAATTCTGGTCTTTAGTTCTTTAACTGTTGCCAGTTTTTGGGTGACAATTATACAAGAACTTCTATTGAACACAGGTGGCAGAGAGTAACAAAAATGAAATTGTCGTAATGAATTATCTGACGATTGGGATTTCTCTATGAAATACAAAGAGAAACAAACTCAAAAGTGGTTGTTTATGGTATTTTACTTGATTATATAGGGTGTAGCATAATTATTATCGCGGGAAAGTGCACGGTAATAGAAACAAAAATATTTCCTTACACATGGGTCCGCAGAGAGTCATTCCAAAGAAAACTGCGAATAATTGTTTACTAGTTGCAACTGATTTTAGTCTGAAATATTGTCCTAGTTAGTAAATGTATTTGAAATGTACACTGTTCGATTAGGTCCCCATCTAATAGGCCTCAAATTTTACATATGTTCTACCTTAACAATAAGTACCATACTGCTTCAACAATCTCACATGTTAGAATATATTGTATACTCATACCTGTCAAAGTAGGTGTCCCATGCGTTATTAAGTTGCCACTAGACTCTGAAGCAACTGTTTCGATACCCGCTAACGGAAGAGATTTCATTTGTATCTTAATGGCAGTTGGAGAAGAGGGGGTGGTGTTTTAAGCCCTGGTTACAAGAATACACCATTATAACTTAAATTGCTTTCTAAATATATCTGTATACACAGAGACAAAGTATGTGACACTTTCGATTGTGGCGTCAAGCTCGGCGGTCCCTTTCGTTGTTGATAGTATCTTCAACCAAGACTGGTTTTATGAGGCTCTCCTCGCTAGTCTACCTGTGCAAGCCTCCTCATTTCTGCGATACAACTGCAATCAACACCCATTTGATCCTGCTTACTGTATTCAAGCCCTGTATTCCCTCAATTCCCACCACCGCCACCATTTCCTTCCGTTCGCAAACTGACGATTTCTTGGTGTCTCAGGACGCGTCCTATCAACCGATTCCTTTTTGAGTGAAGTTGTGCCACATTTTCTTTCCATATTTCGATCCAGTGCCTTTACATTAATTTTCGATCTACCCATCTAATTTTCATCGTTCTTCGAAAAGCTTCCATTCTGTTCGTGTCCGACCTGCTTATCGTTCACCTTTCACTTGCATTCAAGGCTACACTCCAGACAAACGCTTTCAGGAAAGGCTCCCTACCACTTAAATTTATATTAGATATTAATAAATTTATCTTCTTCAGAAAATCTTTTCCTGCGATTGCGAGTGTGCATTTTATGTTCTCCCTACTTCGGCCAAAGGCAGTTATTTTGCTGCACAAAATAGCAAAACTCATCGACTTTTTTTGTGTCTCATTTTCCAACTATTTCCCTCAGAACCGCGTGATTTCACTCGACTACCTTCCAGAACCCTTACTATTATCTATATTCATCATATAACCTCTTTTCAAAACATTACCCATTCTGTTAAACAGCTCTCAAAAGCGCAACGTCACCTCTGATAAAAAATTTATAATGTCATCGGCAAACCGAAGCGTTTTCATTTCTTCCTCATAAACTCTGATTCCTTTCAAAATTTCTCCTTGGTTTCCTTTATTGCTTGCTCAGCGGACAGGTTGAAGGACACCGGGGAGAGCCTATTATCCTGTCTCACTCCCTCCTCAACTACTACTGACCTTTCATGCCATCGACTCATAATCTTAAGAACACTGAAGGAAAGTGTCTACTCCAGAGCTGCTTCAAATTCTTCTTACAGTATCATATCTTCTACCTCACTTTCTCTTTCTATAATATAGTCTTCAAGTTTGTTTCCTTTATATACACCTTCTATGTAGTACAGGCTTGCCAACCGAGCTCTTAATATTCATACAGGTGCTTCTCAGTTCTCCAAAAATTTCTTTAATTTTCCTATAAGATTTATGTATCTTTCCCATGCTCGCGCATTTCTTCTCTAGCCACTCCTGCTTTGCCAGCTTGCACTTCCTGTCAATCTCATTTTTTACACCCCTTTATCGCCTTTTGCTTGTTTCATTTTTTATATTTTCTCCTTTGATCAGTTACATTCAATATTTCCGTGCATTATCCGATTATTTCTACTAGGTTTTGTGTTTCTGCCAATTTGACCCTCCATTGCCTTCACAATTTCATCTCTTAAGGCTACCCATTCTTTTTCTTTTTTTTATCTTGCATTTTCAACTTATCCAGGTCTCATCTCCTTAATTTTCTACAATTTCTTCAGTTTTAATCTGCAGTTCATAACCCATAAATTACAGTCCCAGTTCATATCTGTCCCTGGAAATGTTTTTTAGTTTAAAATTTAATTTCAAAATCTCTGTCCTGCCATAATATAAACCATCTGAAACCTCCCGTTGCCTTCGGCTTCTTTCATGTAAGCAATATTATTTCACTATTTTTAAACATAATTTTAGCAATGATTAAGAGGAGTTGGTTCTATGCAGGCGCCGAGTACACTCTCTCCCACATTCCTCTTCGTTAAGTGTTCAGAAAACCACAAACTACATTGTATTACACTGCACTAGCATTCATTCCAAATATCCGCAGGACAGAGATATACGTCGGACTACACTGATAGAAGAACAGGGATCCTACGTCTGTATTTCAGTGTCTCCCATGAAAATGCACTACAACGTTCAAAATTAAAAGGCACAATACAACTGGGAGGCTGGCTACTCACAGTTGATGAACAGTTGCATTAAAGTGACTGTGTGGAGTGAGGGTGAATGAAAACTCGAAACTGCTCGTAGTTAGTAGTTGTAGTGAGAAACGATTGAAAGCAGTGGAACAGGGACGTAGACATTGCCAGAGGCCTGAATTTATCGTTCTTCGCGGCTCTGCATGCTAGATGGAAGAAGTTCCTGGTAACTTAGATTTCCTACTTAAGTTGCTCACAAGCGTTTAGCGTGCGCAACACCTATAAGTTATGAGCGGTGCACTGGCGAGAGCGCTCTGACCTTGCTACTGGTTCATGTTTAGTCTCTGAAGTTACGTGGTAGTGTTTGCTGAGGCATTTAAAACCTCGTTTACAGCGGAGCGAATGGAAGCGAACACAAGTCCTCATCCGCTGACGATTGATCAGAGTTCACTACCATTCGCATGTACGTGTGAACAAGCGTTTACATTGCAGGAAAGGAAGATAATACGAGATATCAAGAGTAAGCATGCCAGCCCTACGTTATTGTTTTGTCAGCGCTAAAATCTTTGGCACACAGGTTTCACTCGACACAACGGTAATTACAGTCGCTATATAAAGCTGTCAGAGTCTGATGGGATGATATTGTATCGAGAGATAGCTGCAGGCAACACGACATAAAAGGAAAAAAAAGGATATGTAGATGTCTGAATTTTTACACAAGTGTGAAACGCATGGAGATAGTGTAGGTACCACTGAATTTCACCACCAGCCGTCTTTAGCATTATTCCCAAACACTGTCAGCTGACGATTTTTGTTTGCTTCTCTTTGCAACAGACGGAGAAATTTCACAGCGGAGTATTAACTGAAACTTCCTGGCAGATTAAAACTGTGTGCCGGACCGAGACTCGAACTCGGGACCTTTGCCTTTCGCGGGCAAGTGCACTACCGCCTGAGCTATCAAAGCACGACTCACGCCCCGTCCTCACAGCTTTACTTCTGCCAGTACCTCGTCTCCTACCTTCCAAACTTTAAATCTGCAAGGAAGTTTCATATCAGCGCCCACTCCGCTGCAGAGTGAAAATCTCATTCAGGGTATTAATTATCGACGGGCACTACGAACTAAAAAAAGGCTATCGTTTATACTCAGGTTCTTGGCAACTGGAGACAGTACCTTGGTATTTTCTTCGCATTTCATGGTTGGTATGTCTCAGTTTTCATGTCTACTGTACTATATGCGAAGCACTCAATCATCTTCTAAAAGTGCGTATAAGGAAGATAACGTCAATTAGGAACGATTAACGTAATGTCGAAATACGCATACGATCTGTCACATTGGTTATTTGGTAAAAACACTCATATATTTTAGTGGAAAATGAGATATAGCGATCGAGGAAATAACGATTTTTATTTATATGGTTGTTAGATCAAAAGTTCATAAAATAACAACGTTGCATCTGAGATATAGTACAGTTGCCTTGTAAGTAAGCCAAAAGAATGGTCACGTGTTTCCCACATTATTAATTTTACATTAACCTTTAACCAGCATTACGGAAACAAGTTCCGATTTGTTTACTTCCAAGGAAATTTATTGTGCAGCGCCTTTTTAATAGAAGTAAACACGATACCTTGTGCTTCTTCATTTTGTTCCCACTTGATGAGGGCAAGAAATGATTTATCATCTTCTCAAGGCTCCAATTAAATCTTTTGAGTGCTTCTACAATTTAGTGCAGAATATTTACTTTTTTTCGGCGTTTTGTGCTCTGGATCCCTTAAGCACATGTATATCAACATTCCTTTCTATTAGCTATACTACATTCTCTCCTGCCCACTTCATCGCTGACGCGGTTCAAGTTCGACAACAAAAGTAGTTTGCGCGCAAAACAGCAGAGTGCAAAACCGTGCAGGTCACACCAAGGCGAACGTTGAAACGGTACGGACGACACGAGAACCAACAACCGGTGGAACTCGAGCGACCACTTGCGAATGCAAACCGAATACAGCTTGCTCCCCTACTGTTTTTACCAGACAGAATACTTGATCGCTTGAGTAATAGTTAACGCCCTAGAGGGTTTTTCTTTGCCCTTCGTACAGTATCTACGTCTGCCTCGGTTCAGAGCGTCAGCGTCGTGCATGGTACCAGCGTCCGCCATGCGCCCACCTACTGCTGCAGCACCCACTATCGTCAGCCCCATGCTGCTGACGCTGATAAGGAATCGCTGATGCTGATAAGGAATCGCTCACTTTGCCACTTTGGAAACTGGGCCGCGGAATGCGTCACTTGTATCAACCACCTGACGCCCATCAGAACGATCCCTTTACGAAATTAGTATGCACAACACTTGTCAGGAAGTCATTTCTGAAAGTCTTTGTATGGAGTGTAGCCATGTGTGGAAGTGAAACATGGACGATAAATAGTTTGGACAAGAAGAGAATAGAAGCTTCCGAAATTAGGTGCTACTGAAGAATGCTGAAGATTAGATGGGTAGATCACATAACTAATGAGGAGGTATTGAATAGGATTGGGGAGAAGAGAAGTTTGTGGCACAACTTGACCAGAAGAAGGGATCGGTTGGTAGGACATGTTCTGAGGCATCAAGGGATCACCAATTTAATATTGGAGGGCAGCGTGGAGGGTAAAAATCGTAGAGGGAGACCAAGAGATGAATACACTAAGCAGATTCAGAAGGATGTAGGTTGCAGTAGGTACTGGGAGATGAAGAAGCTTGCACAGGATAGAGTAGCATGGAGAGCTGCATCAAACCAGTCTCAGGACTGAAGACCACAACAATAACAACAACACTTGTCATGCCTGGAATATCACAACTTACAGAAATGAACATACTGATTGGGTCCGAGAGCAATGGTACTATTTATTCCTCTCTCATACCGAGTAGAAGTACAACAGACAGCGATTTTCAACGCAAACTGATATGGACAAAACCGAAGGCGTTCCATGTATCCAGGTCATTATAACAGTTCGGCATAATGATGCAAATGTACTTCTTTGGTAGATCTCTCTCAGGGACGACGCAAGGTGCACAGTGTGCTTTTGTTTCCTCGACAATCTTCTCCCGTGAAGAGCAGAGACAACACACTGTGATATATAACATAATTTTCTATACTTAAGTAAGTCGAAAATACATTGAAATCATACGCAAGGTGTCTCAGAAGGAGCGGTCATATTCAGGGATATGACAGGCACGCTGATTTGAAGCAAAAAACTTCGTGTGGACGTAATGCACTGCACTGGACCGTTTCTGAGATGGAATACATTTTATGTGCATTTTTGTTTTTGAGTTGCTGGCGAGCACGTATGTGTATTATCCATCCAACTTCTTTCACCTTTTATTCTAGCCCAACGTACCTCGTCGCCTGTAATTTCTTTGCTCGGGAGGTCTTTCTGCCATTAAACTAGCCGGATGAGCGCGCATGGACGGCCGGAGTGGCCGAGCGGTTCTAGGCGCTACAGTCTGGAACCGCGCGACCGCTACGGTCGCAGGTTCGAATCCTGCCTCGGGCATGGATGTGTGTGATATCCTTAGGTTAGTTAGGTTTAAGTAGTTCTAAGTTCTAAGGGACTGATGACCTCAGAAGTTAAGTCCCATAGTGCTCAGAGAAATTTGAACCATTTTTTTGGGCGCGCATGTCCATGGTGCGTTGAGAGTGGCGTAGTGCGAAGGACTAAAGAGTGTATCAGGGAGGAGCATCGGCTAACTGCGTTTGTACACACGCAGGCTAAAATGGCACACATCTGCACAATAGTCGGATTAACATTACTTGATAGTTGACATTTCGCGCGTTTCGTCTTCCTCTAATCAGAGCGCTCAACGTCGCGCCCGAACTGCCACAACAAATGGTCAGTTCATTTCCAGTTTCTTGTCTGGCTTTTGATCTTGATGGATTTAGATCCCTAGTCTTTGGTCTTGCCCCTTTATTTGTCATTTTATCAGACATGATAACCGTCCCAAAAACAACACGCACGAAAAGATGGTAACGAAATGCATTTCGTAAACAGCACTAGCCGAACACTACTGGATCCTTTTGCACAAGATGCGATTCGGCGTCACATATTCAATTATTATCATCAAAGAGATTGGCCTACAGTAGATAAGCGTAATACGATTATGTGAGGCTCGACTATTTGAAGGTATTAAGCCACCGTTGCAACTGGTTCTATAAGGGAATTTATGTAACTCCGTAATGATAAGTGGTACCGTGGCACAATGGTTAAGTTATATCCTCATGTGAAAAAGTTGGTGGGTTCGAATTGCAAATCTTTATCGAATTGACTATTATTATTTTCATTACTTGGTTTAAATGCATTTTTTTTACTTTTAATCTTTTGTCGTACAATTTTCATCGTCGGACTGACTTTTATATTTGTCCTTATTTTCTTCCTCCTATCATTGTTTTTTTTTCTTTTGGAATCTGCCTGTGTCATCTACAACCTGTCACCGAGTGCCAGTCGGACTACACATCGGTTGGTATCGCGTCAGCTCGTATAGCCAGCTCCAGGTAACCGACGAAAGCGAGAAGTTACAGTTAGCTTTTAGTGCTGAAATTTAACATTTGCGTGAACAAAGCGAGCGTGATTAATAATTCTGTCACTGATTGTAGAACGCTGTTTTCTCGGATTCACTGCACATCACGAGGTTGTGGTTGTATTCAGAGTTACAAAACGCGTGCCGGCCGGAGTGGCCGTGCGGTTCTAGGCGCTACAGTCTGGAACCGAGCGGCCGCTACGGTCGCAGGTTCGAATCCTGCCTCGGGCATGGATGTGTGTGATGTCCTTAGGTTAGTTAGGTTTAATTAGTTCTAAGTTCTAGTGGACTGATGACCTCAGAAGTTAAGTCGCATAGTGCTCAGAGCCATTTGAACCATTTTGAACAAAACGCGTCGTCTACCGCAGTTCTGTCATTGGCCGCTTAAAATGAGTGTTTCTCGCCTTCCCGCCACACAAGACGCAGCCGCTTCCAACACTGCTTCGCAAGGCGCGTAAATTCAATGCCACCGAAAGGCAACCGGCCGAGATTTGCTTGGAGTGTACGGACGGCAAATCGTAGCCAACGAAGCGATTGGCCTCGGTTGCGTTTCGGTCTGCTGGCGGTAACATCAAAACGTTGCTGGTTGGTCGGCGTTGGGACCCCTCTCCTAGTCCGGACGCCGGGTCGAATGTTCGTTGGTTCAATAGCGAGTGTGTATTTAAGTTTTTCAGGACAGCCCAAAGTTGCACTAGGTGTGTTTTATTGGCCAGTTTCGCTCTTTAATTTAACAAAGCAGTATTAAAAACTCCGGAATTTACAGTTTAAAAAACGGTAGTTGGTTGTTAAATTAAACAGCGAAACTGGTCAATAAAACATACTGAGTGCAATTTTCGGCTGTTACGAAAAAACTTGACTTCAACAGCTGCTATTTCCCCAGCAGGCAATCCCTGCTCTCGCTAAGGGTGTGTACTTATTCTACTTTTAAAAAACCTGGAGTACAGTGTGGAATATGGAGAGAGCATTAAAAATGATAGTTTTATCGTGATCGGGAATGTTTACGGGCCTCTGAGAATTGCGATTATAAAAACAAACTGAAAAGACTAGACGCTTGGAAGGAAATAACTCAGCTATTAGAAAGTGATATACAGGATTTGAAAGAGAAAATTGTGTTTTTCTGCCATCTTTTCGCCGTGAACAACAAAGAGAAACAATCAAAACTGGGAGTGGGTATTAAGTTTCTGCTGGAAGTACAGCTCCAATTCAATTTTAAGGCAGGCATTAACCTAGTCGCACCACTCTGCACCCTACTTTTTAACAGAGAGGTCGTTTACCAAGTTCGCTTCTTCCTCTTCTTTTTCCGGTGGTCAGGTTCCTGCAGTGAAATAAATGGTTCAAATGGTTCTGAGCACTATGGGACTTAACATCTATGGTCATCAGTCCCCTAGAACTTAGAACTACTTAAACCTAACTAACCTAAGGACATCACACGACACCCAGTCATCACGAGGCAGAGAAAATCACTGACCCCGCGGGGAATCGAACCCGGGAACCCGGGCGTGGGAAGCGAGAACGCTACCGTACGGCCACGAGCTGCGGACCTGCAGTGAAATAAATGCTGCACCTGCGACGATTGCTGAATCCTCTTCTTCCTTCATAATGTAATTGTAATTAAAACGCTAATTTATGAGACTAACAAAACGGCAACAACATCGGAAAGTTATCAGCACCAACTGCGATTCCACATGGCCGAATTCCTTGGCCCCATGCACTTAATTTGGTGTGGATAAGAAGCCTAAACGAACGTGGCGAGTACCGTGTACTCTGTCCTCAGTTACTGGAATTACCAGACAAGTTTTGCGAATGTACGAGATGAAGGGAGAAACACCATGCCACAAAAGTTAAAAACCCTTCAACTTTGTGACGCCACTTTCCTTCTGTCACCTGCGATTAGCGACAGAAGGGACCACCGCCTTAGAAACAAACAGTCCGTAATTGAGTTTTTCATATTTATACGCGTGTATTACGAAAACATGTGCTTTCAGCGATACACTACACTAATGATCTCTCCAAAACACGTTATTCAGAGTGTGGTATATTGTGCTACTGTGGCAGGACGTGCGACTTCGATCTGTTAAATTTTTGCCAATGACGTTATGAGCACATAATACATAATTGTGAAAGTACATGTTTCTATTAGGTGATGCAAGGATAAAATTTGTATGCAAGGAAGCAAGTATTAAAGATAGATTTGTGGTTTCACAGCAGGTCACTGTACTCTGAAAATGGTGAAAATTAATGCCGTACGGGCTGCATATTCAGATTCTAGTGCACTTCACTGCTCTCTAAACACTTATCCAGTGGATTTGAGAAACGAAGTAACAATATTCCCTGTGGCAGTGTTATTTCAGATTGAGTGTTGCTTTTAATAAAGAAAATACTACTAGAGTGCCTTTTAGTGCACTTGCACAGCTTAAAAATTGGGTTTAGAAAAAATTAAAACTTTCGTAGTACAGGTATTTGATGTGCAAGAATGAAAATATTAGATTTTAAATTAACATTTAGAGCATTGTAAATAACATCTAACACATCACAAAAAATTTTGAAACTGTATTTTTGAGAACGGGGTATAGTTCTGACTATTAGAAAGATGTAATCGACAGATTTCAAATATCAAAGTGTCACCTCGGGTTTTACTTGAATCATAACTGCATCTTTAATATGAGAACTTTATTTTTTAGTAGACCTCGAATCACACCTTTAAAAGTAGTGGCCTACTGGAAATCAGTTCTGTTGGATTTCTTTGACGTTGTGGGCATACGTCAAATAACCTTCAATGACTCTCATTCAGTATATGTGTGAATGACAAACATAAAGTTTAGTGTAAGATACTCTCAACACCCAAAGCACTGAAAAGTGGAAACACATACGTACACCACATTTGCAAATCACTTAACGTGACAGAATTACCGCCCTCCTGCCATAAAAACGACGCCAGTAAGCAGTTATACTAATTTGTAGATAGCAGATGTCCACCTACCACAACCCCAAAAAGATCCACTACAGTAGCTTTAAACAAAGGATAAGCCATTCTTGTCACTTGAACAAATTAGTTTTCCAGGTTATAATCCCACACCTAAAAAAGCTTTCCTGCTTCGTAAAGAACATGGCGAGTACTATAACTCTGTCCTAAGTTACCGGAATAACCAGACGAATATATGAGATGACGGGAGAAACGTTCTGTTACATACTCGAGATAATTCGTGGTGACCTCTAAATGCAAGTTATAAACACTCTGTTTCGCTGTATGTATTTATAGTTGTGCTGACGTAAGCAATTAACCTTCAGTGACTCTTTTAGCACACGAGTGAAAGACAAGCATAAAGTGTAGCATAAGGTATTCTGAAAACATAAAGCACTTAAAAGTGGAAATACACACCGTACACCATATTTGCAAACCACTTAATATTAACATTATCACTACCCTACTGGCATAAAACGTCAGTAAGCAGTAATTTCTAGACAACTAATGACTACCTACCACAAAAAAGATCCAGTACAGCAGCTATAAGCATATAAGATATGCCACCCTTTTCACTTGAGCAAATTAATTTTTGAGGTTATAATCTATGCCTAAAATTCCGAATAAAGATTTTGCCTATTTCAGGTTTCGAATAAACCTGCGATTTCAGTCCATGGATTCCGAACTATATCCCGATTATGATATTTTCATCATCAGCATGCCACAAGCTCTTCTTGGACTAAAAATATCAGTTTCTCACGCTCCATATTTCGTGTGCGAGAACTTCGGTCGATTTGACTGATTTGAATTTCACCGATTATTGTCCGAAGTCTTCGTTCGGGAGATGGGATCGGCTACTGACTGCGTACGTAGTGGCGTACTGATTTGAAAAGATAGGCCGTCTCCGGCCGATGTCGGTCTTCGGCGGAATCCACCGATATCGGAGCCACTGTAACGGCAGCCTAATGTGTATGCGCCTCACATGCACAACACTTCAGCACTTGTGAAGCGAACCGCCGTGTTCGCAAGTCGTCTCAATAGACCAGCAACCGATGAGACAACACTGTAACGGTAAGTGACAGATGTCTACACTCAAATAATTTTTATCGGCCTATAATGAAGAAAATGCAGGTATGGTATATGTTCACGGTTTCTGCATTGAAGCTGACAGTGGGATATTCGAACGTTTATAGTGAACTGTGCGACAGCTATAACGTAATGTATACGTTAATCTGCTGTGCTACCGCCTTTATCCCGCATTGTGCGCGGGGTCGGCAGGGTTAAGCACGGATTTGGCATGGTTAATTGTAAGGGGCGGCCGGATGACCTTCTTGCCGCCACCCCATACCCCCTGAGACGGAATTAGTGTACCCCAGCTGTCTGCGTCTAGTGTAAATCGTGAAATAGTGTGAATGCGTTTCAAATGTCTGCGAGTCGTGTAACTGAGGCGGGACGTGGGAACCAGCCCGGTATTCACCTAGTAGGATGTGGAAAACCGCCTAAAAACCACATCCAGGCTGGCCGACACATCGGCCGTCGTCGTTAATCCGCCGGGCGGATTCGATCCGGGGCCCGGGCGCCTACCCGAGTCCAGGAAGCAGCGCGATAGTGCTCTCGGCTACCCTGGCGGGTTAACGTATACGTTAATGCTTAGATGTTAGTGTGTTAAATTAAAAACACGCGTTTTTCAACTGATACTTCGTAAACGCATATTGTGATGTTTATGAAATTTTTGTGTGTACTGAATAACACAGAAAATACAGGGTGTTTCAAATATGACCGGTATATTTGAAACGGCAATAAAAACTAAACGAGCAGCGATAGAAATACACCGTTTGTTGCAATATGCTTGGGACAACAGTACATTTTCAGACGGACAAACTTTCGAAATTACAGTAGTTACAATTTTCAACAACAGATGGCGCTGCATGTGATGTGAAAGATATAGAAGACAACGCAGTCTGTGGGTGCGCCATTCTGTACGTCGTCTTTCTGCTGTAAGCGTGTGCTGTTCACAACGTGCAAGTGTGCTGTGGACAACATGGTTTATTCCTTAGAACAGAGGATTTTTCTGGTGTTGGAATTCCACCGCCTAGAACACAGTGTTGTTGCAACAAGACGAAGTTTTCAACGGAGGTTTAATGTAACGAAAGGACCGAAAAGCGATACAATAAAGGATCTGTTTGAAACATTTCAACGGACTGGGAACGTGACGGATGAACGTGCTGGAAAGGTAGGGCGACCGCGTACGGCAACCACAGAGGGCAAGGCGCAGCTAGTGCAGCAGGTGATCCGACAGCGGCCTCGGGTTTCCGTTCGCCGTGTTGCAGCTGCGGTCCAAATGACGCCAACGTCCACGTATCGTCTCATGCGCCAGAGTTTACACCTCTATCCATACAAAATTCAAACGCGGCAACCCCTCAGCGCCGCTACCATTGCTGCACGAGAGACATTCGCTAACGATATAGTGCACAGGATTGATGACGGCGATATGCATGTGGGCAGCATTTGGTTTACTGACGAATCTTATTTTTACCCGGACGGGTTCGTAAATAAACAGAACTGGCACATATGGGGAACCGAAAAGCCTCATGTTGCAGTCCCATCGTCCCTGCATCCTCAAAAAGTACTGGTCTGGGCCGCCATTTCTTCCAAAGGAATCATTGGCCCATTTTTCAGATCCGAAACGATTACTGCATCACGCTATCTGGACATTCTTCGTGAATTTGTGGCGGTACAAACTGCCTTAGACGACACTGCGAACACCTCGTGGTTTATGCAAGATGGTGCCCGGCCACATCGCACGGCCGACGTCTTTAATTTCCTGAATGAATATTTCGATGATCGTGTGATTGCTTTGGGCTATCCGAAACATACAGGAGGCGGCGTGGATTGGCCTCCCTATTCGCCAGACACGAACCCCTGTGACTTCTTTCTGTGGGGAAACTTGAAAGACCAGGTGTACCGCCAGAATCCAGAAACAATTGAACAGCTGAAGCAGTACATCTCATCTGCATGTGAAGCCATTCCGCCAGACACGTTGTCAAAGGTTTCGGGTAATTTCATTCAGAGACTACGCCATATTATTGCTACGCATGGTGGATATGTGGAAAATATCGTACTATCGAGTTTTCCAGACCGCAGCGCCATCTGTTGTTGACAATTGTAACTACTGTAATTTCGAAAGTTTGTCTGCCTGAAGCCGGCCGAAGTGGCCGTGTGGTTAAAGGCGCTGCAGTCTGGAATCGCAAGACCGCTACGGTCGCAGGTTCGAATCCTGCCTCAGGCATGGATGTTTGTGGTGTCTTTAGGTTAGTTAGGTTTAACTAGTTCTAAGTTCTAGGGGACTAATGACCTTAGCAGTTGAGTCCCATAGTGCTCAGAGCCATTTTGTCTGCCTGAAAATGTACTGTTGTCCCAAGCATATTGCAACAAACGGTGTATTTCTATCGCTGCTCGTTTAGTTTTTATTACCGTTTCAAATATACCGGTCATTTTTGAAACACCCTGTAAACAACAATTTACATCAAATGTGCTGTATCTGCTGAAACCATTAGGAATGGGGCACATTATTTTCGTATAAAGTTTTTTGCTTCAATTGATCGTTCCTGTCACATACATTAATATCGTCCATTTCCCCTGTGAATGCAATCATTCCTTCCGTAAATTATCACATCTCTCACCATCCGTAATACTGGAGTTGTTACAATAGCATTAAAAATTATCATTCCTTCAGTACGTGGACAAATAATTTCCACTAGTATCAGTATGTAACATAAAAGTAACTTTCTCAGTTATAGAAAAATTGCACTTGAACCGTAAAACTGGAAAATGTACAGCTACTTTCAAACTTGTGGCCTTTCTTGTGATTGAGACATTTATTTAGCAATATCTAAACACGCCTCAAGTTTCTATTATTGATATAAAAATATTAACATGGTTATCCTAAAGTTACCGTTTAAATAGTTGTTTTATTCTGCCGATATAACGGTACTTCTTGATCTCTCGCCATGTTCCTCATCCCAAGAAAAATTCAATGCAGATTCCATCTGCTGAACACAAAGCAAATACATGGGACACTTCATGTCATATGCTTCGAAGGGCAAGCTGCCCTATTTCCGTAAATGAGGTGGAACTAAACGTTTCCGGTTGCCGGGCGAGTCACTTCGACGGGGGAGGAGAGAATTATTGGCGCTGTCGCGCGTTTTCAGTGGGGCGTGACACTGCTGTTTCTCGACGCAGTCCCCCCTCGATGTCACATGATTCTCCTTGGAGAGAAGAACAAGTCCATCCCATACGCACTAAAGCTAGTATAAACTATACTGCAAAGATAAGCAACAAAGCTGACGCACTGTTTTAGTTTAATTGCTCGGAGTTTGCGGCGAATGAATGAAGGAAGGAAGATTACAGTTAAATGTCCTGTCTCACAGCGCGGTCATTGGAAATGAAGCACGAGCTCGTATAACGAAAGGACGGGAAGGAATTGGTTGTACCCTTTTCAAAGGAACCATCCCGGCATAAGCCTGGAGCGATTTCTAGATTCCACAGAAAATACAGATCTGAATGGCCGGTCGGGTATTTGCGCCGTTATCCTCCCAAATGCGGGTCCAGTGTGTCGACCACAGCGAAACTTCGCTCGGTCGCGGCGAATGCATCCCACGTTGAATCCTATACATATTCCATTCATCAAATATCACTATGTTGACCACGGGTGCCGGCCGCGGTGGCCGAGCGGTTCTAGGCGCTACAGTCTGGAACCGCGCGATCGCTACGGTCGCAGGTTCGAATCCTGCCTCGGGTATGGATGTGTGTGATGTCCTTAGGTTAGTTAGGTTTAAGTAGTTCTAAGTTCTAAGGGACTGATGACCTCAGAAGTTAAGTCCCATAGTAATCAGAGCCATTTAACCACGGGTAATCAATGAAAATCTCAAAGAACCGCATAGTGAGTGAGTGACTGGGTGAGAAGACAACCGCAAGTTGACTAGGTTTGCCAAATGCGATTTGTTTTCATTATAACATTTTTAGGTTGTCTGGAGGCTAGGTAGGAGTGTGTTGCACAAAAAAATCAAAAGGTCTGGAATTTCATTCTCTGCCAGTCCTGGAATATTTTTTCCATCACTTATCGCTTCCTTCCACCACGGCAATGATTTTTGTATGTGAATAATGCCAAACTGCACTGTGGTTCAGAATCCATGGTAATCTTTAGGTCCCTTTATACCTGGCTAGTAAATCAGTTTAAAGGTAGGCGGAAGGCAAGAGCGTGACATCTACAAAAGGACCATGCCTAGTGAAGCAATATGGTTCTAAGAATCAGTCTTGTAGTTAATCCCAAGCACTATTCTCCTGAAGAGATTTTTCTGAAACCACTGAAAGCTTATATCACTGAAAGCCAACATCAGGATGGATGGACAGGTCTTCAAGCCTTATTTCTCCCGGAATATCGGCTCACTTTCTTGCCCCGCCCTCCACACGCACACGCACACAATAACGCGGGCGCGAGAGAGGGAGGGGGGGGGGGGCAGAGAGAGAGAGGGAGAGAGAGAGGGGGGGTGAGGGGAGGGGGGGTGAGAGAGGGAGGGGGAGAGCGGGAGAGGGAGAGAGAGAGAGAGAGAGAGAGAGAGAGAGAGACGCACCTTTCGGAATAGCAGAGACTGGTAGGTAAATAGCAGAGCCATATCGCTATTCTTACAGATGAGTTTTGCTATTTGGCCAGGAAAAAAGCTGATGATGGGCGAGGTAGAAATGATATACCACGTAGTCTGGCAATGGCAAGAAAAGCGTTTCTGACGAAGAGAAATTTAGTAACATAGAATGCAATGCATTGGTATGGAATGTAGTTGAAACTGGTACGATAAACAGATCAGACGAGAAAAGAATGGACGTTTTCGAAATGTGATGCTATGGAAGAACGCCGAAGATTAGATGGGCAGATCACGTAACTGGTAGTAGTAGTAGTAGAGTTATTCATCCGGTACTCACAGAAGCTCTCCTGCGAGAGCTTCTGTTAAGTTTGGAAGGTAGGAGACGAGGTACTGGCAGAAGTAAAGCTTCAGTACCGGGCCTGAGTCGTGCTTCGGTAGCTCAGTTGGTAGAGCACTTGCCCGCGAAAGGCAAAGGTCCCGAGTTCGAGTCTCGGTCGGGCACACAGTTTTAATCTGCCAGGAAGTTTCAACTTAATGTTTCATAACACTTCACACACACACACACACACTGGTGATCTCTGGGCCATTTTCTGTACCACAACTTCCCATTTGCTATCCTGTAAAACTGAGTCAGCATCCTTCCATAATGAGTGAGATGTTGAGCTCAGAAAGAGGAAGAGGTGTTAGTATTGTGCTATGCATAGCTTGGGGGTAAATATTTCTAGGAAGGAAAAAAACAAAATGAAGGTGTTATGTGGAATGCTGGATATTTTATAATCATTATTATTATTATTTATTTGTATAACATTTTTTATCAAACCCCTACTCTGTTTTATCTAAGTAATCTTTCAATGTATAAAATGTGTTGCACAGCACATTCCTTAAGAGTTATCGAAAGAGTGTAGATCTGAATAGACCGTGTCTTTCGAACCAAAGTAGTGATGCTTGTGGGATAATGCAGCGAAGCATATACGACACAAACAACTGAAAAGTATTTCTTGCAGTACAAGGTACTATGCTTCCTCGTGGCTTCTCCACCACTGCCTTGCAGTTCGCACGGTTGCGGAAGGGGAAGTGGGCAGAGTAAAAATTGGTGCCTGTTTCACACATCTCTCTGGCACGGCACTGCGTCTTTGAGTTAAGTGGGCCTACACATGGCTTGGTAAATAGGTTAGTGTGGGACAAAACTCTGGAAGATTACGACATGATTCAGCGTGTAGTGTGACAGGATGCTGATTTAGTTCGATAATTAATTTGTAATCTGCCAAGTTCCAGCGCATCGACAGGAAGACAGAACTCACTACCGTATTTGTTTTTTGCATTTTCACTACTTCAATATTACGCATCGGTACGATGCTGACTGTGAGTTAATGTAAATTCTGTTTTCTTATAGAGATATCGAATGTTAAGGATATGACAAATACAAGAGGCGGATCTGCGGTAAGCAGACCTAAATCTACGAAGGTATTCCGTCTTTCGACGAAGACAGTGCGTATCGAAAAACATCTAACGTAGGCAAAGCGGGGATAATTTTCAACATAAGGGGGCGATGGCAAACTGACTGCGTTGAAAGTTTGGATTTTTATTTTTATTTTTTTATAAAGCAGTCTTTTGTCAATCTCACTGCGACTGCAAAATTCGACCTTCATGTATTTCATTACAGAAATGCGATCTCGAGAGATCGACTAACCTGACAGTGATCAGAGGTCGACGAAAGTGCCTCATCTCATGTCACAATAACTGTACTGTATTGTTATGAGTGCAGCAAAGCACCGGTTCATTATGTCATCAATATCCCTCGTCCATCGTTTAGCTTCTCTGAATTTTCCTTGTCGCATAATTATCTCACACAGTACTAGTCTCACTGAAAACTCTGCGACTTTAGCTTAAATTAAATTCCCGTTTAGATCCGGGCAATATCAGTTCACGTTTATTGTGCCATGAAAGATGGTGATAGTTTGTCAGGCCTATTGGGAAGATGAATTATTTATGGTGCTAAAGACCGAGCTGTTGTAAGCCCTAACGAATTGAGCGAAATGTAGCAAAGTTGTGACAGCAAATGTACATACTGCAGAAATTTAAAGAACCGATTGCAGTTTTTTCCGTGTTTAGGTATAAAATAAGTGTTTTTTTTAATAGTCCGCTCTTTTGCAAAACAAACAGCAAATGCTTTATGGAATGGAGAGGAGGCGTTTTGAAGAATAAGAAAAATATTTCTGTGGTTATTCAGTGCCCTACAATCACATTTTCAGTTATGTGGTATCATTTGTATTCCTTTCATTCTCTTTCCACCGATTGCCAACAGATAAATCCATTTTTGTCTCCTACATGTTGACTTATTCTTCCATATTTTAACACCCACAAAATTCTACATTTGCAATAAAATCTGTTCATAATTTCATATTCCAGACGGGCATGTTTGCCATTCCTCGAGCACATTGTTTAAATTTGATTTATGCCAATTAAGTATCACACTAAGATAACTTTTTCTCGTTGCCTTCACTACATCTTCCTGAAAACCTCTTAATTTCTTGACTTCTAGCCCGATTTTGTTTAGTAGGATCTCCTCTTCAATCTAAATACCTTCCAAGTTATTTTTTTCTCTTGCATCCCCACCCATTTTCTTTTCTGTTTTCCTATTTTGGAAGAACGTGTGAATCTTCTTCTGTAATCTGTCTGCCTTCATCCTCTTGAGCTGTTTTATAAAGTATAACATGTCTATTAATGACCTCTGTTGTTTTACTACATAATGACTTTATTTCCTTATTTGATTTCTTTATTCTCGATTAGATCTAATATTTTTGCAAGATTCTTATTTCTGTATTTTCCAAATCTTCTAATACCATTTTGCATTACGGTAAAAGTAGTGTTTCAGGCCCACAGAGGGCTTCTGCTTTTACAGCTGTATTATAATGCCTTACTCTAACATAGTTACAATAACACTTTTTATTGTACGTATTTCTCACATTATTGCGAAAAGTAGGCTACAGGTTGCGTCTCACCCCATAGAGGAGGCACTGAGTCGCAGACAGGCACAATGAAGATTAACAAGCTTTTGGACAAATAACTCCTTTGCAAATAGAAACAAAAACAGATTCTCACAAGCATAATCAACATGTGGTCACTGTCTCCAGCTGTTGTGGCCTTGCCCGAGACAGTTGTCATGAGTGTGCGAGTTGTGCTTGTGTGAATGTGTTTGTGCTCTCTATTTCTGAAGGAGGGCATTTTAGTCTGGAGGAATATATGTTTATCAGTCTTTTCATTGTGCCTGTCTGTGACTCAGTGCCTCCTCAATGTGGTGAGTAGCAGTCTATCCTTTTCATGATATTGATGTCATTCCATCCTGGACTTTCTATTGCTAGATTTCTCACTACCATGTATGCTCTTTGCATTTTTTTCAGTTCTGATTTTAACTGCTTTTTCCATTTTTTATGTTTATATTTTCACCTAGATATTTAAAGGTGTCTGTTTCTTTGATGTTACCATACCAGCTTTTTAAAGGTCTTGGTGAATTACTTTCACTGATTAAGTATTCTGCCTTTTCAAACAATATTTGTTGACCAGCTTTTTCAGCTTCTTCCTTCAGAAGTTCTAGTGTTTGCTTTGCATTCTCTAAGGTTCCATCTATTATTACAAGATCATCTGCAAATGCAAAACAATTAGTTTCTTCTTCTAACGCTTTGCTTTTCCTCCTCTATTTTCGATTCTCTTGTAACTTTTTCCAGCACACAATTGAATAATAATGGTGACAAACAATATACTTGTCTGACTCCTGATATAATCTGTAAGAGACTAGAAGCTGTTTCAAAAAATTTAACTTTAGATACTGTGTTTGTAAGAGTTACTTAAGTTATTTCAATTTTTGTTATCTACTGAAAATTCCTTCAAGGTGCACTTTCGTTTTATTTGATATTTTCATATACCTCATTATTTGTACTTATTTATTGTTTTAAGACTTATATGTCGACTTTCTTGAAATAAGTTTGGATACTACTGTTTACCCGAACATCATCCTGCATACCAGGTTTCCTTGCTAATGAAAAGTAATGTGTGAAGTACAAAAGCGCCTATAGAGTGATGCATCATAACTGCATGGCTATTATTATGAGCCTATGGACTTATTTTACACATCTTTGCGAAATACATAAATGTGAGAAATGCTGCTTTAATATCAACACAGCATATTTACTGTTCTGAGTTAGTGAATATGGTAAGATGTATGATAATTGCACTACATCTTGATTGCTACTCTGTGCACGTGTCTCAAGTTAAGTTGCATTATGATAATTTGGCCGTACTTGGGTAACTGTAACTTTCCTTAATTTGTTATACAGTAATATTTCAATAGGCTATGCCCACATTTTATCTTAGTAATGTACGAAAAAGAGTTGCTACGTTCAATAACTGCCACCACTGCAAAGACCAAATAACATTCTAGTCAAACTGAGTATGTCACCTTTCATCATTCAAAGAACTTTGTTTATAAGATTCATATTACATCAAGGGAAAGGCTGCCACTCACCTTTAGCAGATGAAGTGGAGCGTGGAAACACATAACACAAAACATTATGTGAATAGTGTTTCCTGTTAAGTGTTTCTATGCTCCACACATCAGTCCATTATAGATGAGTGGGTGCGTTCCCCGTATTTTATGTATTGTTCCATCCAGAAATTCCCATCATTGTCACAACAAAACAATGAAGATCAAATTGTTTGCCATCAGCTTCAATGGTCTGTCATGCTTTGGAGTGGCATATTCATAATCAACTAACTACCCACCCTTTTAATTAGCTTTTCAGTTGGGATCCCATCACCAGAGAGTATACTATGGAAGGGCTGGAGCCAAGGTAGTCTTCAGGAAGAAAAGTGGGAAAACAAAAGAGAAGGAATCATTACCTCATTAATCACTTTATGACTGGCAGGACAGTGGACAGGACTAAACAAGTTCCAGAGCTGCAGGTTTCCTGAGGGGTCTCCCAGAGTCTGGCAATCTGCCCTGTTATTTTCAGACAACATGCCACTGTGCCAAAAGACTTTCAGACAATATAACATCGTCACACTTTTAACATCAATCTCAACATTCTCAAAAACCATAAACCTTAGAAGCTGCAACAAAAGTATTTATATTTCCAGGAAAAAAATCACGTATAATAATCAGAAAAGTATTTAGGAGAGACAGAATTATTCACAAGTAAGAACTGCAAAACTCAAGTTTTTCTGTTTGGTTCCGCTGAGCATTTTTAGAATAAATAATGTGAAAGTGTTGTGAAAGATTAACATTTTATCAAATGAAAACACAGTTGTACTACACATATAATGCACAATAACCACACAGTAACAGTACAAATGAAGGAGTAAACAGAAAAGTGTTGCTATTAATTTATATGTATTAATAGGTTACCTTAAATTAATATCAACACAATGTGTATTTCAAATGAACAGTCACTCCCTAACTTTTTCACAAGGTCACAGTTCCCTCCACATTTTGTGTCTAGTATTACTTAAGGGTTTTTGTGGAATTGCTAGATAACAGTTCTTTACAAGGCAATAACACCGGATTGAATACGTCTTCTTATAAAATGTTTTACATCTATATAGATTCTTGACTAACTGAATGGCTCATTTGTTACTGCCGTATATTTGAAGTCTTTTGTAACTCTACTTGACTCTACCTTGGATGTAAATTGTCTTAGCCACAGAAAATATTTAACAGTTGATGTCAAAGTTATGCATATTCAGCTTCACAAGTATAAAAAGCAATAGTTTTCTTTTATTTTTTTATTAGACCACTTGTATGAACCAGTTACATAGTATCTGCCATTGATTTTAATTCCACAGTCTGCATTGTCGATAGCCATAATTTCTCTATGGCCATCCCTAGAAAATTCTAGCTTACAGCCCATGGTTCCCTTTAAATAAATATGTAAACACACTTTTTCTGACAACCCCCTTTACCACAAGGCATGTGTTAAATGTTTCTGGTATACTGACAAAACCCAGGTTTTTACCTTTAACAGCCATTTAGTCTAGAGGGGTTTGTGTTCCCTGGATAGCTCTATCTCTTTGATTGAGTCATTACGAACTATAGGTCAGAATTTTTTTCTTTTTGGCTTTTTTTCCATTCTTCCTTACTAATCCCTTCCAAGGCCACTTTGACTTAAAGGCATTCATTAGAAGGTCTTTCTTGCAAGTAGTAAGGAAAATGGTTAGGCTGTTCCTCGGGTTTTGGTTTCCTACATCTATATTTATACTCCGCAAGCCACCCAACGGTGTGTGGCGAAGGGCACTTTACGTGCCATTGTCATTACCTCCCTTTCCTGTTCCAGTCGCGTATGGTTCGCGGGAAAAACGACTAACGGAAAGCCTCCGTGTGCGCTCGAATCTCTCTAATTTCACATTCGTGATCTCCTTGGGAGGTACAAGTTGTTGTTGTTGTTGTTGTTGTTGTTGTTGTTGTGGTTTAGTGTATTCATCTCTTTGTCTCCCTCTATGATTTCTACCCTCCACGCTGCCCTCCAGTACTAAATTGGTGATCCCTTGATGCCTCAGAACATGTCCTACCAACCGATCCCTTCTTCTAATCAAGTTGTGCCACAAGCTCCTCTTCTCCCCAATTCTATTCAATACCTCCTCATTAGTTATGTGATCTACCCATCTAATCTTAGAAGTAGATGGAAGCAATATATTCAATACCTCCTCCAGAAACGCACCCTCTCGAAACTTGGACACCAAGCTACACCCCAATGCAGAGTGCCTCTCTTGCAGAGTCTGCCACTTGAGCTTGCTAAACATCTCCGTAACGCTATCACGCTTACCAAATAACCCTGTGACAAAACGCGCCGCTCTTCTCTGGATCCTCTCTATCTCCTCTGTCAACCCGACCTGGTATGGATCCCACACTGATGAGCAATACTCAAGTACAGGTCCAATGAGTGTTTTGTAAGCCACCTCCCTTGTCGATAGACACCCGCCTTACCAACAATTAATTTTATATGATCATTCCACTTCAAATTGTTCCGCACGCATACTCCCAGATATTTTACAGAAGTAACTGCTACCAGTGTTTGTTCCGCTAGCATATAATCATACAGTAAAGGATCCTTCTTTCTATGTATTCGCAATAAATTACATTTGTCTATGTTAAGGGTCAGTTGCCACTCCCTGCACCAAGTGCCTATCCACTGCAGATCTTCCTGCATTTCACTACAATTTTCTAATGCTGCAACTTCTCTGTATACTACAGCATCATCCGCAAAAAGCCGCATGGAACTTCCGACACTATCTACTAGGTCATTTATATATATTGTGAAAAGCAATGGTCCCATAACACTCCCCTGAGGCACGCCAGAGGTTACTTTAACGTCTGTAGACGTCTCTCCATTGAGAACAACATGCTGTGTTCTGTTTGCTAAAAACTCTTCAATCCAGCCCCACAGCTGGTCTGATATTCTATAGGCTCTTACTTTGTTTATCAAGCGACAGTGCGGAACTATATCGAATGCCTCCCGGAAGTCAAGGAAAAGGGCATCTACCTGGGAGCCTGTATCTAATATTTTCTGGGTCTCATGAACAAATAAAGCGAGTTGGGTCTCACATGATTGCTGTTTCCAGAATCCATGTTGATTCTTACAGAGCAGATTCTGGGTTTCCAGAAATGACATGATACGCAAGCAAAAAACATGTTCTAAAATTCTACAACTGATCGATGTCAGAGATATAGGTCTATAATTTTACACATCTGCTCGACGACCCTTCTTGAAGACTGGGACTACCTGTGTTCGTTTCCAATCATTTAGAACCTTCTGTTCCTCTAGAGACTTGCGGTACATGGCTGTTAGAAGGGGGGCAAGTTCTTTCACATACTCTGTGTAGAATCGAATTGGTATCCCATCAGGTCCAGTGGACTTCCCTCTGTTGAGTGATTTCAGTTGCTTTTCTATTCCTTTGACACTTGTTTCGATGTCAGCCGTTTTTTCGTTTGTGCGAGGATTTAGAGAAGGAACTACAGTGTGGTCTTCCTCTGTGAAACAGCTTTGCAAAAAGGTGCTTAGTATTTCAGCTTTACACGTGTCATCCTCTGTTTCAATGCCATCATCATCCCAGAGTGTCTGTATGAGCTGTTTCAAGCCACTTACTGATTTAACGTAAGACCAGAACTTCCTAGGATTTTCTGTCAAGTCGGTACATAGAATTTTACTTTCGAATTCACTGAACGCTTCACGCATAGCCCTCCTTACGCTAACTTTGACATCATTTAGCTTCAGTTTGTCTGAGAGGTTTTGGCTGCGTTTAAACTTGCAGTGAAGCTCTCTTTGCTTTCACAGTAGTTTCCTAACTTTGTTGTTGAACCACAGTGGGTTTTTCCCGTCCCTCACAGTTTTACTCAGCACGTACCTGTCTAAAACGCATTTTACGACTGCCTTGAACTTTTTCCATAAACACTCAAAATTGTCAGTGTCGGAACAGAATTTTTCGTTTTGATCTGTTAGGTAGTCTGAAATCTGCCTTCTATTACTCTTGCTAAACAGGTAAACCTTCCTCCCTTTTTTATATTCCTATTTACTTCCATATTCAGGGATGCTGCAAACGGCCTTATGATCACTGATTCCCTGTTCTGCGCTTATGATCACTGATTCCCTGTTCTGCGCTTACAGAGACGAAAAGTTCAGGTCTGTTTGTTATCAGTAGGTCCACGATGTTATCTCCACGAGTCGGTTCTCTGTTTAATTGCTCGAGGTAATTTTTGGATAGTGCACTCAGTATAATGTCACTCGATGCTCTGTCCCTGCCACCCGTCCTAAACATCTGAGTGTCCCAGTCTATATCTGGTAAATTGAAATCTCCACCTAAGACTATAACATGCTGGGAAAATTAGGTGAAATGTATTCCAGATTTTCTCTCAGTTGTTCTGCCACTAATGCTGCTGAGTTGGGAGGTCGGAAAAAGGAGCCAATTATTAACCTAGCTCGGTTGTTGAGTGTAACCTCCACCCATAATAATTCACAGGAACTATCCACTTCTACTTCACTACAGGATATACTACTACTAATAGCGACAAACATGTCACCACCGGTTGCATGCAGTCTATCCTTTCTAAACATGGTCTGTGCCTTTGTAAAAATTTCAGCAGAATTTATCTCTGGCTTCAGCCAGCTTTCCGTACCTATAAAGATTTCAGCTTCGGTGCTTTCTATCAGTGCTTGAAGTTCCGGTACTTTACCAACGCAGCTTCGACAGTTTACAATACTGATTTCTGCTTGGTCCCCGCATGTCCTGACTTTGCCCCGCACCCTTTGAGGCTGTTGTCCTTTCTATACTTGCCCGAGGCCCTCTAACCTAAAAAACCACCCAGTCCACACCACACAACCCCTGCTACCCGCGTAGCCGCCTGCTGTGTGTAGTGGGCTCCTGACCTATCCAGCAGAACCCGAAACCCCACCACTCTATGGCGCAAGTCGAGGAATCTGCAGCCCACACGGTCGCAGAACTGTCTCAGCCTCTGATTCAGACCCTCCACTCGGCTCTGTACCAAAGGTCCGCAGTCAGTCCTGTCGACGATGCTGCAGATGGTGAGCTCTGCTTTCATCCCACTAGCGAGACTGGCAGTCTTCACCAAATCAGATAGCTGCCAGAAGCCAGAGAGGATTTCCTCTGACCCATAGCGACACACATCATTGGTGCCGACATGAGCGTCCACCTGCAGATGGGTGCACCCTGTACCCTTAACGGCATCCGGAAGGACCCTTTCCACATCTGGAATGACTCCCCCTGGTATGCACAAGGAGTGCATATTGGTTTTCTCCCCCTCTCTTGCTGCCATATCCCTAAGGGGCCCCATTACATGCCTGACATTGGAGCTCCCAACTACCATTAAGCCCACCCTCTGCGACCGCCCAGATCTTGCAGACTGAGGGGCAACCTCTGGAACAGGACAAGCAGCCATGTCTGACCGAAGATCAGTATCAGCCAGAAACAGAGCCTGAAACCGGTTCGTCAGCCAAACCGGAGAGGCCTTCCGTTCAGACCTCCGGAATGTCTTTCGCCCCCTGCCACACCTCGAGACGACCGTCCGGAATGTCTTTCGCCCCCTGCCACACCTCGAGACGACCTCCCACTCTACCACGGGTGAGGGGTCAGCCTCTATGTGGGCAGTATCCCGGGCAGCCACAGCCGTAGTCCAATCGGGGGATGTGTGGGACGAGCTCGCCGTCCCCGAGAAACCCCCATCCGGACCCCCACAGTGATGCCCATTGGCAACAGCCTCAAGCTGTGTGACTGAAGCCAACACTGCCTGAAGCTGGGAGCGAAGGGATCCCAACTCAGCCCGCATCCGAACACAGCAGTTGCAGTCCCTATCCATGCTAATACTGTTGTGCAAAGAATGTCTGAACTAATCTACAGAGGAGACAAACAATTCGGCACAAAATTTAAATGGTTATTAAAATACAAGATTGCCTAGTAAATGCAGAAATGCTGCTACTTGCGCACTGCTGACACACTGCTCAGCGGCGGAAGGAGACTACGCGATTTTACACTATTCAGGTACTACAACTCTTAAATACTATGATACGCCCAAAATTTATGAATTAAACAATGCAAGTACCCAAAAACACGCAAAGAAATTAAGAATTAAACTATGTAACAAATAAGTGAGCTAAGAGTATACGACTTGCTGCTGGCAGCTGCTTATCCAACAGCGGCAGGGAGCACACTGACCTTCTACTTTACCTCTGGGGTGTAACTCCCCATTGAATTCGAGTGAATCACTGTCAAATCCATAAAAGGATTAATTATCAATGCCTACTGACTGAATTTCTTCTACACTATGATTAGTATTGCTGTCATGAAAAACTGCTTTTTGTTTCAATCCTAAGACATTAAAATCTTAGGTTACTCCATATTTGAACTTGGAAAATTATAATCCACTATGAAATTTACATCCCTTCTGACAGGTTTATGGCAGTAATCAATATCTGTTCGTTGTCTGGCAGTAGCCCATGAATGTCAATTTCTGTGACTTCTCATCCCACTTCTTCAAATGGGGTTTTGGAATGCAAAACACTGCAATGGAGCCAAAACTCCTAAAGTGTGATAAAGAAGGCTTTCTTCTGTGCCAAAATTCATATGGCACTTTTAGCTCTCTCACCAACGCAATTTTACGTGACTGCATCATACTGTAAGGTGATGGGTGATACCTTCAGGAGTCAGAATTCTTTTTACTTCACTGACATATTACTTTCCATTTTCAGATTACAATTTCTTGACATTTCTTCCTGTCTGCTTTCCCACCATGATTTTGAAGTTTTTAAATGTCTGTGTGATCCAAGGCTTTTTCTTCAAAAAATGGACACACTTTTATCTCGAAAAATCATCATTAAATATGAGAAAAATAATTATTTCCATGAAGTCATTTTTAGAATACTTTTTGCTAGTTTCCAACAAAAGATGTGACCACTTTCCTATGATGCAGAACTCATATGGAGCCTTGACCAAAATATCCTCATTTACTCCCGTTGAAACCTTTGCCATATTCAACGTACTTCTGTGATTCACGTGTCCTAGCTTGTGATGTCATAAACATCCATGACATTTGGTGTAGTAGCATTGTTTCATTTCACCTGTATTCAAACAACAGATACCATTCTTAGGTGATGCTTTGGCAATTACTTCACCTCCTATTTTATATATCATCAACCTCTTTTTGTTAAAGCTGATATGATGCCTCTCACTTTCAATTTTACTAACTGAGAGCAAAAGCAGAGTTTGGGACATGAATGACATACATTGCTTCTACTTCTACTGTTTTTTCACCAGTATAGACAGCCAGAATAACACTCCCAGAAGTCTCTGCTACTAAGCTGTCACCCCCAAATTGACCATGGAGCTTTTACCTGGGTTGGCATTATGAGGCTTCCCTCCATCATCAGTGATGTGAAGCAAGGCACAATAATCTAAATACCACCTCTCTCCTACAGAGGACTGTTTAGAACTTGCTGCGAGAACAGCTTTTGTGTGTTATGGCTGTGTTCTAGTTACATTTCCATTCCTGTTATGAGCTTCCACCTTTTTCACCCTTGCCAGAATAATATTTAGGAATATGATTTACTTGCAGCAGTTAATAACGTGTTTTGTATGACCTTTGTTATTACCATATAAGGCTGATTCTTCATTTCCATTTCTATCTTCAGGTTTGACATCTTGTAGTAGTTTTACTTTAATACAATCTCCAGTGATATGTGTGCTAATGTTTCCAAGTGTCATAATCATAGTTTGATAATGAAGATGTAATCCAGTCCAGAGGAAACTTCTTATCCACTCTTCACTCCCTGGGAACTTTGTTTCATTTAACTTAAATGTGGTCATTATGA
Source organism: Schistocerca americana (assembly GCF_021461395.2). Classification (NCBI taxonomy): domain Eukaryota; kingdom Metazoa; phylum Arthropoda; class Insecta; order Orthoptera; family Acrididae; genus Schistocerca; species Schistocerca americana. The sequence goes on from NC_060124.1 coordinate 23,210,151, forward strand.
TTTGATTGTAGTAGTCATCTAATGACACGCATTTATCTAATTTGGTTGTGATTAATGTTCTCAGCAAGCTAACTCCATGTGTTAGTCCAATCTTTTTCCAGGGCTGTCCAGGCTTCTGGTGCCTTATTCATGTCCCTTGATATGGCAATAATGTGTTTTGTCCACATACAGTATAATCCATCTGTCTATATTCTTCCAAGAACTATTTGGTTTCATCAGATTCGAAGGAGATTTTTCTATTATATCCCACAGATCATCCTGAACTAAGCCTTCATTGCAAATTTCCACAGCAAATAATTTTTGTATCCAGTAAACTTTTTAAGTATCGGAAGCCCAGAAGAGACTAGAAATCATTTTTAGGTCTGAATGTATATAATAAACAGCAGTCTGTAACTGCACACACAAATGAGCGATCAGATAAAAAAAAAGGAAAAAACTTTCACACACTCATAATTTACACATGTGCATTCAGCTCATTCTGTACAGATACACGGGGAACGCTGTTATTGTGTCAGATATGATTTCTAGGCTATTTTTACATCAAATCTTTTTCTCTTGCTCTGGAACATCAGGAGTTGCATTTTACACATTCTCAAGTCTCACTTACACTGAAATTGGCATCAAATTTATTATATGTCTTCACTTGTTGTATAACTAATGTTATTTTCAACTAACGGAGGTCACTTGAAAATGGACCTACTGTCATGTCAAAATTATTTCTTAAATTATGACACAACAGCAAAACAACATTCAGTTGTCCAGCAGCTGTATGCTGTTTCAAAAGAAATTCTGAGGGGGGAAAAAATGTTGAAAAAACAAGAACTTGATGTGAAGATTGCAACATGGGCTTTTGTGCGGTACCTTGCTTCAAGATATACGATATTCAGAAAAAGTATCAGTAAGTTTCTCTTGTGTTTGCAATGTTGAACATGATTTTCTCATATCCTTCATTACGTACATTAAATGTCAATTAAAATAAATTCTAAATCCAGTTTTTGGTATTGTTATATTTACTTAATAAAATCCTCATAATTATTCTAGTTATTGAATAACAAAATTGGTCTGCGATTTTAGAATGTTGAAATCTTGTGGTGACTTAGCAGTGTGGCCCCTCCCTTGTAATGGTTTGATGAGTCATGGTGTATTTCTTGACTGAAATATGCAGTGCTAATATCCATTTATAAAGAATTAAAGATTAGCATGTGCTCTCTTAATTATAAAGTCATCACTCTCCTTCATGTGTTCTTCAAAATTTTTAGGAAGGTAGTTTATCACTGAATACAGAATAATTTTGGTGACAATATTCTTGTAATAACTACTCAATTTGGCTTCCATAGTGGAAGCTCTGCACAGAAAGCAATATTTGACCTCTTAAACTGAGTTCTGGTAGAACTAAACACGAAAAATTGCCTTGCTTGCATTTTCTGCAACTTTTTCATGGCCTCCAAGTGTGTAAATCATAATATTCTGCTAGAGAAATTTGAATGTTTCTGTATTAAAAGCATCTCCCTTGCATGGGGGGGAGTCTTATTGTAACAACAAAAAATAGAGCGACTGCTCAGCACTTCATGCTGCGTGGCACAAGTTGCAAACTGTTGACAGCAGCACTACGATATAAACAGTTTTATAGGATTTTTAATATACCAAGATTAATATTGTCTACCCCTTCCCCCCTTCTTTAATCTGTGTCATGGCATTCTACAATGCTTATTACTCACAGAAAAACAGTTTTATGGTCATACAACCATAGAAGACCTTATAGACCTTATATACGTTATCTTAAGTGTGTCGATAGAGTATTCATATGCAGCCGCTCAGCGCCTCACGCTGCATGGCATGAGCTGAAAACTGTTGACAACAAAGAAAATGGACAAATTGCTACTATAGCTGTTTCACAAGGCTTTCATGTTATTTTATTTAACCTGTCATTTTATAAAAATTTGTAGTCACAGCATTACAAACAATTTTACAGGCTTTTTTAATATGTTAAGATTAATATTGTGTACCCCTTGACCCCTCCCCCCTTCCCTTAATTGTGACATGGTGATCTACAATGTTTGTTATTCACAGAAAACAATTTTATGGTCATACAACTACAGATGATCGTATGTACGGTATCTTAAGTGTGCCAACTTTCATCAGTTCTCTTACAATCTCTAGTAATCTATATAATTTTAACTTTTAATAAATATTTATGAACTTTTTCTAATGGTTAGTAATTTAAGTGATGCAAGTTGTAAATGAAACAAAAGATTTGTTTGTAAACAACAAACAGTTGGCCCCAGCACCAATCAGAGGGTTCTTCCAACGTATTTATATATATATATATATATATATATATATATATATATATATATATATATATATAGGCCTTTACAAATGTCTGCTTGTGTCTGTGTATGTATGGATGGATATGTGTGTGTGTGCGCGAGTGTATACCTGTCCTTTTTTCCCCCTAAGGTAAGTCTTTCCGCTCCCGGGATTGGAATGACTCCTTACCCTCTCCCTTAAAACCCATATCCTTTTGTCTTTCCTTCTCCTTCCCTCTTTCCTGACGAGGCAACCATTGGTTGCGAAAGCTAGAATTTTGTGTGTATGTTTGTGTTTGTTTGTGTGTCTATCGACCTGCCAGCGCTTTTGTTTGGTAAGTTTCATCATCTTTCTTTTTATATATATATATATATATATATATATATATATATATATATATATATATATATAAAGTAATTAATTCCCGTACTGACTGATGAAATCATTTTATACGTTGTGATGATGAAAACAGATTGTAAACAGAAACACATAGCAGCATGTACCACATACCCAGCACCGCCTAGCGGTCTAGTCCACCTGGCTTCCAAAATCTTCACTTGGTAGCAGTTTTCACTTGTCTCATGCTTGAGAATGTTCTATATGACTGACAGCAATGGTAAACCAGCAAGCCATATTCTAGTCATTGTAATATGTCTTATCAGTGGTGAAATGTATCACATTTTCATGTTTCTTGATATCAGATATTGTTGTATTTTTTGTAGCCTCAAAATTCAGAGTGGGAAACAGTTCTGCAAATTCTGGTACTCATCTACTTCTCTTCTTTATCTACATAACCTTCGTTAGTCACTTTCCTCACCCATCCAGCCCCTTCCCTGTTCCCATTCCAGCACTAACACACTGTCATTCCGCCATCGAACCCAGTCTTTTTACTTTCCTGCTACTCCCCCTCCCCTCACCACCTCTCCCTGCAGTACTTCACTGTTTCACTGTCCACCACCTGCACCGTACTATCCCTGTCCCTCCCTGCCCCAGCCTCCTCCTTACCCCCATCCAGTCGCCACTCCCATCATGCACAGGTGCTGCTGCTCGCAGTGTGGTTTCAGTTGCCTGAGGTTGAGTTGCGTTCGCGCGCGCGCGTGGGTGTGTGTGTGTGTGTGTGTGTGTGTGTGTGTGTGTGTGTGTGTGTGTGTGGCGGGGGGGGGGGGGGGGGGAGTGTCTATTGTTAACTGAAACCTTAATGGCTGAAAGCTTTATTTGTGACAGTCTTTTTGTTGTGCCTATCTGCGACTCAGCGTCTCCGCAATATGGTGAATAGCAACTTCCCTTTTCATAATAATGATCTACATAAACCATTTACCAAAGTACTATTTAAAAACTTACGTTTGCAGATGATAAAAAGAAACTGATAAAGGGCCCAAACACATCCACAAAGTTTTTAACAAGTTGCTGGCAGACTCCCAAATAGAAACTAAAATAACAGAATAACTAATTATATCAAAAGGAAAATTAAGCTAAGAAATGTACAAAATTATGAAACAGAATTACTAGCAGTATCTGCTTTCAAGACTGCTGATACACACCTACAAAAGTACCAAACACCATCTTGCTTTCACAATGTGACTCCCTTTCATCCTGTGTTCTGAATGACCTGTCATTCCCTTTTTATCTTCCCAAGCATATCAATCCCCCCCCCAAATCCAAGGAAAGAACTTCTCAATCTCCAGACTGGTTCTATGAAGCCTGCCATGAGTTCCTCTCCTGTGCCAACCTTTTCATCCCTGTGTAGCACCTGCACCCTATTTCCTCAGTTATGTATGTATTTCAATCTCTTTCTTTCTCCACATTTTTTATCCTCTATACCTCCATCTAGCTCCTCGGAAGTCACTCCCTGATGTCATAATGTGCATCTATCCATCCTGTCCCTTCTTCTTGCTATTGTTTTCCATAAATTCCATTTCTCAGCAATTCTACGGTGAACCTCCTCGTTTCTTATTCTGCCAGTCCATTAAATTTTCAACATTCTTTTGTAACAACATATCTCAAATGCTTTAATTCGCTTCTGTTCCGGTTTTCCCCCAATCCTTGTTTCAGTAACATAAAATGCTGTCCTCCAAACATACAGTCTCAGAAATTTCTTCCTCAAATTAAGGTCTATGTTTGATACTAGTAGACTTCTCTTTGCCAGTAATAGTTTGCTTTTTATGCCTTTCTTACTCTATCCATCAGGCGTTTTCTGCTGCATAGGTAGCAGAATTCCTTAACTCCATCTACTTTGTGATTCCCAATTTGATTACATACCTGTCTTACACCCTTTTTAATCTGAGCACTTCATTCCTTGTTTTCCAGTCCTACTGCTCCCTCTTGGTTCTTGTACAAGCGTTGCCCAGAAAGTAGCGCACCACATTTTTTTTTCTCCGACAATTCTTTATTGACCATAATGAGAATTACACACATATAAGGATGGTGTTTTATCTACACACCCTATTTTGCCACATACCTCCATCCTGTTCTATCCTGGTGGTAGAGCCAGTGCTTCACTGTGTGAATCACCTCCTCATAGTCCTCAAAATGTCTTCCATGAATGGCATCCTTTAATGGCCCAGACATGGAAGTCTGAGGGGACTAGGTAATTGCTGTAGAATGTGAAAACCATGGATCGTCTCCCCGACTGCTGTAAATCGTGGCGCTCTGCTGAATTGCTTTCTGATGACCTCGCCCTCCATGCCCAGCAACTAACTGTACTTCTGTTCACAGTAGATGCTCCATAGACTTTGCACAAGCATTTTTGAATATTCCCCACAGTTTGTTTCTCTGCAGTGAGAAATTCAATGATGGCACATAGCTTGTAATGTACATCACTTACTTACGCCATTTTGAAACTGTCCTGCAGCTATGCTATCTGTCATAGGTGACAGAAACATGGTGCGCTCACTCACGAGACTTCATGTAATACATATGTAACGTTTTGCATATGTAGCATTGTTATTGGCTGAGAAAAAAAAATGCAGTGCCTTATATTCTGGGCAACCTTCGCACATACTGTATATTACTCATCTTTCATTGGGAGTTTTTCCAACTAAGCGTCAACAACTCTATTTTATGCAGTTGCAATGTCAGTATCATCATCATTTCCTTTGGACGTTTGTCCGACTTTAACGCGGGGTCGGCCTTGTTGCTATGGAATTTTATATTGTTAGTGTCAGAGGGTGGCTATACAGCTTACCCACATTTTTCTCAGAATTTTGAACATCTTGCACCATTTGACATTGTCAAACACTTTTTCTAGGTCAACAAATCCTATGAACATGTCCTGATTTTTCTTCAGTCTTGCTTCCATTATCTACTGCAATGTCAGAATTGCCTTTTTGGTACCTTTACCTTTATTAAAGCCAAACTGATCATAATCTAACAAATGTTCAATTGTGAAACGGAAAGAAGAGAAGGATTTCTGGTCAGACGAGAACAGGGTAATATCAATAGCAGCCAAAAATGGTATAACAGGAGTAGAACTCATTATGAATAGGAAGGGAGGGCAGGGAATGGGTTACTGTGAACAGATCAGTGATAGGGCTGTTCTCATTAGAATCGACAGCAAACCAACACCAATAACAGTAGTTCATCTACACATGCCTATGTTGCAAGCAGAAGATGAAGATGTTGAAAGGGTAATTTAGTATGTAAAGGAGATGAAAATCTAATAGTCATGGGAGATTGGAATACTGTTGTAGGGGGAAAAAGTGTTATGGGAGAATATGGAGTTGAGTGCAGGAATGAGAAAGGAGAAAGACTGATAGAGCCTGCAGTAAATTTCAGCAAGTAATAATGAATACTCTGTCCAAGAATTACAAGAGGATATGGTTTACTGGGAAAAGGCCAAGAGATGCAGGAAGATTCCAGTTAGATCACATCACGGTCAGGCAGAGATTCTGAAATCAGATATTGGATTATAAGGCATACCTAAGAGCAGACATAGCCTGAGATCACAATTTAGTAATGAGGAAAAGTAGCCACAGTTTAAGAAACAAGTGAGGAAGAATCAATGCACATACAAGTGGGATAAGGAAGTACTAAGGAAATGAAAATATATGCTTGAAGATCTCTGAGACTATAGATACTGCAATAATGAACAGCTCAGCAAGGGCAGCAACATTAAGAGTGCAACAGAAGTTCCAATCTTAAATGCAGTGGAGAGAGTGGGAAGGCCTCTACAAGGGAGAGGATTTGTCTGATCATGTGATAGAACAAGAAACAGGAGTCAACATGCAAGAGAGAGGGGATCCAGTATTGGGGGATAGACAACATTCCATCAGAATTTCTAAAATCACTGGGGGGAAGTGGCAACAAAATGGCTATTCAAGTTGGCATGTAGAATCCATTAGTCTGACAATATACCATCAGATGTTCAGAAAAATATCATAATCACTATTCCGAAGATAGCAAGAGCCAACAAGTCCGAGAATTGTCATACAATTAGCTTAACAGGTCATGCATCAAAGTTGTTGACAAGAATAATATACAGAAGAATGGAGGGAACTAATAATGCCTAAAGCAAGGACAGTGTTGGGTACTTTTACAGGTTTCTACCAGCATACTACATATTCTGCCCCCTGAAAGTATCTATTGGCCAGAAAGTCTGTCTCATAATTTAGAATACCTAGTTAGCTGTTACTTCTGTAATTTATCTGTATGTTTGAATTGTTTACTGTGAAGTTTTATCAGTTAACAGAAAGTTTGCTCAGCACAAATTATGAAGTCTTTAGCTCATCGCATTATTTTTTTTAATCTTACCCAAACTTAGTTTTTTCCTCTTGTTTTTCTGCTACAGCTGCATGAGTAACAGCAATAATAACAATATTTGTGACTCCAACAACATGAACAATAAGCTTCACTCAACAAATTTAATTCTGTGTTCAGGTATGTTTTTTTATTCTTTGAAAGTGAGTTAGTACAAGTAAGGTTAAGCTGCAAGCAGGGAGAGGAGACTCACGGCCAAGAGAAAGCAGACAAGCACAGAACTGCAAATAAAACTAAAAATCCTAGAGGAAGTAGACCACATTGTGTAGAAGAAAAGCACAGCTGCCGGCCGCGGTGGTCTCGCGGTTAAGGCGCTCAGTCCGGAACCGCGCGACTGCTACGGTCGCAGGTTCGAATCCTGCCTCGGGCATGGATGTGTGTGATGTCCTTAGGTTAGTTAGGTTTAAGTAGTTCTAAGTTCTAGGGGACCTTTAAGTGGAACTACAATTCAGTCAAAAACAGAGGTTGAAAAAAAATTTAGACATTCAGGATTTAAGTTGTTCTGCTGGTTAGCTGTACCAGTTCCAAACCACACACTCAGTTTCATCATTAGTGATTTGTGGTGAAGCAAATAAAGCTGCAGAATGTGCAAAAAGTTAAATGCATGAATTGAGAAGAATATGCCTTGGGTGATATCTACAATATGGACAGAAATGGACCTTTTCACAACTCTTCCCAAATCATACCACTGAAATAAAGAGCGACAAGTCCCATGGTGGAGCACACGGCAAACACTGTTTAGCTGTTGTACTGGCATGTAATTCAGACAGCAGTGGAAAAACACCATCCTGGTTAGCTGTACCAGTTCCAAACCACACACTCAGTTTCATCATTAGTGATTTGTGGTGAAGCAAATAAAGCTGCAGAATGTGCAAAAAGTTAAATGCATGAATTGAGAAGAATATGCCTTGGGTGATATCTACAATATGGACAGAAATGGACCTTTTCACAACTCTTCCCAAATCATACCACTGAAATAAAGAGCGACAAGTCCCATGGTGGAGCACACGGCAAACACTGTTTAGCTGTTGTACTGGCATGTAATTCAGACAGCAGTGGAAAAACACCATCCTTCGGTGATTAGGAAGTCAGAGAAACCATGTTGTTTTAAGAACATAAACGTTAATACTTTACCTTACATCTACTCTCACCATAAGAAAGCTTGGATCGACAGCTCATCAGTTTGTAAATGGTTTCTTCATTTTAACAGTAAAATGGTGGCTCAGAACAAGTAAGTTCTTCTGACACTGGACAGATGCACATATCATAACATACATGATCTTAACGTAAGCAATGTAAAGGTTCACTCCCCCCCCCCCCCCCCCCCCAAATCCACCCACCCACCCACCAAATACAAGAAGTCATCTTCAGCCTTTGTATCAAGGCATTATTCTGTCTTATTGAAAATGACTTGTGACAACAGCAGTTCACATTGCTGGAAAGGAGTGCGAATCACCCTATAAAAGCTATTGTTGCATCCTGTAAATCCATGTCATCACAACAGTTATAGAATTGTTTTAGCAAAGTCTATAGATGGTAATCCTGTTGATGAGTTAGTTGGTGACAGTGATGCCACTTCACCTGATGAATGTAATATTCTACAACACATTTTGAACCCTGGAATTAGTTTTGAGGAGTTTGGTAACACATATGATGATGTCGGTGCATGTGCTCCAGTGGAATCTGATGTACAAACCACTGTGTCTGAAATGCAAGAAATGCCACCAGGAGAAAGTGAAGATGGCAATATCATTCTGCCTACATGCCAGGAAGTGTTACATGCCTTGAACACTTTAGAACATTTTGCTGCAACATCCAAAACGATGCTGGTTTTACAGAGTCAATGAGTACACTTGGCCCTGAAGTTGACAAGTATTTTCATTCCTGTCTTTGACAGTGCAGTATACAGGACTTTTTCACCAGACTGAGTGAGATGGTGCAGTGGTCAGCACACTGCACTCACATTTGAGAGGACAATGGTTCAAATCTCTGACCAGTCATTCAGATTTAGATTTTCTGTCATTTCCGTTAATTGCTTTAGGCAAATGCCATGATGTTTCCTCTGAAAAGACACAGTTGATTTCCTTCCCCATCCTTAATTAGACCTCACTGTGGCAGGATCTTCATTCTTCCCCTCCTTTTCACATTGTATGCCTTCCTTTTAATGTCCCGAAATAAGAGAGTAGAAGTTACTGTAGTGTTTTCTATGATTATATATGTAATATGCTAGAATACCTATATAGGGTACATGGTTAACACATAGAAAAAAACTATTCCAATAACAGAATTTTGAATCCCTGGTTCACACAATATTTTTTTTTTACCTGAACTCCTGATTGTTTAGTCCTTTGGGATTTGCATTCATGAGGGCTTATTGTATTACAGAAAAAGAGCACCAGAGTACTGTTGGAGGAAAAGTCAGTGGTTTTGTTCAAAGTAACTATTTTTCTGTAAGATACATAATAAAGCAGTAATTCATAATTAATTTCCGTAACACGAATAGATTAGCATTAGCGGCAAATGGCTGTTAGTATACTATACAGAACTAAACTGCAGTGGCTGCTTATGACAATGTATGTTTGAATTGTTCTATTTTCCAGAAGGCTGCTCTCTTGAAGAGATTTTTGGAATATAATGTCTGAATGAATTAATGAAGTCCACTACACTAATCTACAAACTGTCCTACTTTCTTCAGCTATGACTGTTGTGGATTTTTCACATATAACACACCGTACCGCATTTTTTTGGCATATTCTTCACCCTCTACCCTTCTGTCAGAAACACTTGTCATTGAAGATGCAAACACATATTTCTCACTTCATCTATAGGTCAAATTGGTACACTCATGTTACATCAATACTTCTGATACTGGAAATTTGAGGTGTAGAAATTTAACCTGTCGAGATGTTGCTAACAGAGCTGGTTGTTCTATTCACCAAACAGACTGTGTGGAGTCATCTGACTGCTAACCTTCCTGACATTAAGATTTTTTAATGTAATAGCATTTGCAATTTTCTGAAAATAACAGATGTTTTCTTTTGTAATGTCTTTGATTGGATACCCTGAATGACTATTATCTACAGAACAATTCATTTCACCACATCAATGAGGTGCAAAAACACAAGGAAGGTACAGAGTCTCATGTGCAATCACTCAAGACAGTCAAATCTGTTTGAAAATCAAAGAAAATAATTCCGAGAAAACATCACTCCATCAAATCATGATTTTTATCATCATATTGTCATAATTATATTATACATGAACTTGTTGTTTGCCTAAACATATTTCTGCATTTAACCCTTGTTCCTAAGAACACACTGACAGTTTTGTGTATTACACATTTAATTATTCTAGAGTTTGTTGATGTTCCAGCAAGGGGAAAATAGAACTCTTTGTTATTTTATCAGAACCAAGGCTATATTCTGCATCTTTCCTAGCACTGATTCTGAGCAAACATTGTTATAACACATGGCAAATAACAAAATAAAAAAAACATGGACTCACCTTTTGTACCCATCAGTCGTCTTGTCAAGCTTAGCTTTAAGGGCAGAGGCTGATGCTTCAGAAAATGCATTTAAATATGTTAGTACAGTTCCTGATAGGAAAAGAACTTCTCCATGCAAACTTTTCTGTCCTTCCACTTCTCTCAGTAAATCCTAAAATAAAAATACTTTTGTAGAATCTTACATCATTATGGATACAAAATTACAAATGTATATACATTCAGTAATTAATAAACTTACTTCAATTGTTTGTTTAGTGTCAACTATCTGAGATTTAGATCTGACAGTTGTATCAATGTGTCGAGCCTTTTCTTCATTGGCATTGAGTAAAGACTCAAATGCCTGCCATTTAGCTTCAAATTCCTGTAGATAAAAAGTATTTTGTATGAAAACATATACCGAACAAAACACAGGACACAAATGAGTAATTGTCTGGAATGGATATAATACACAAGTTCTCACAATCAATATTAAATGATAACAAAACATTTATTTTGGGTAGGTAATGACTCACTGACCTGGTGTATGTAAACAATTATAAAAGAGAAAGTAAAGACACTGACAATTGTGCTTGGGTTATTAGGTATTGTGAATATATTTTTCATGCTTTTGGAACTAAATGTAGGTGAAATAGTAAATGAACATAACACACTGCAGTTATGAATATATTTTTCAGTAGCAGGTCCAAAACTGAGCTCTTACCTCCCAATGCTGACCAAGTTTGATGAGCGTGTCGTGCCTGTTCTCAAGACCAGCAATGAGTGCAGACCATTTTGAATTGAACTCTGCAACTTCCTTCTCTATGCGTTCTTTACTTGCATTGTCTGCTTGCTGCTCAATTTCTGCTGCTCGTTCATTGAGAAGGTCAATTTCTGATTGTTGAGTCCTTGCATCAGAGAGAGCATGTTCCAACTTCTGTATGTTGAACTGAAGGCCAGCTAGTGTAGTAACAGGTTCATCAGAGAACTCAGCCCTTGAAAGTGCAGCTCGAACCTAAGTTAACAAAATTTAAATAGAGTTTGACAAAAATCAGCATATCTGGATTTTAAAATGTAATGAATGATACAAACTGTGTTTAAAAGTTTCAAAAATACCTTGTCGAGGGCAGTGCAGTAGTCTCTCCAGACTTCCACACCTTGTTCCAGTCTTGCACTACGAGATCGGGCTGAATTTAATGTGTTCTTGAGGAGTTGTAGGTGCTGCTGCTGCTCTCTTCCTATCTCCTCCTGCTCTGAACCAGTAAGTGATGGCCAGATACGATCAGCAGCCTGCTGAAGCTGTTTGATCAAAAAATATCATTTTAAATTTCTTAAACTTTTCATACGTTTTGAAGAAATCCAATTATCATATCTGTATAAACTGTCTGTAAAACAGCTCAAAATTACAACTGGAAACTTTTGCTGCACAAAGAAATGGGGAATAGCTAAAAGACACATTCACAAACACTGGCTGACAAGAGAGGAGTTCGACCAAAATACGGAAACACCACAACAAATGCATGCAGATGCTAGCCAAGCTTGCAGGTTGTGCTGTTGTATTTGGCCATGAACGGCACCTGTGAAATGCCCTCAATACGTTGCAAGTGTCAGTTGTGATCAGAACAGTGTTCTGTGTAGTTATGAGTGCATTATGTTGGAGCTAAATGAATCTGAATGTGGGAAAATTGTTGGTGCTCATATGGTGGATACTTCCATAACCAAGGGAGCTGGTTTTTGAAGTTTCAAGAGGTGCCAATATATCAAAGATTCATGCCGCTTACAGAGAATGTGGTAAAACATGATCTGCTAAGTCACAACATGGACCAAGGAAATTTGTTGAGTGATCATGACAGATGGTCATTGAAGAGGATTGTGACAAAAAAATAAGAGGATGACATCAGACTGAAGAACTGAATGATGCAGCCGAAAACCCTGTGTGTACCAAAACAACACATAGGGAGTTCCATAAGCTGGAATACCAAAATTACTCATTAGTGATACAAATGCCCTTAGCAGGAAAATGTGGTGGCAAACCAAAGAAACCTTGATGATGGAGCACTGGAAGAAAGTATTTTGGTTGGATGAATCTTGTTTTCCACTGCTTCCAAAGTCTGGTTGAGTTCACATCCTGAAAGTAAAACATCATGGGGATTCATTGGTGATCTTGGCAGCCATATACTCTCTTATCTATTCTCCCAATGGTGATGCTGTGGTCCAAGACAACACGGCCCCTGTCCACACAGGTAACATTGTCCAGAACTAATTTTGTGAGCTCTAGGATGAACTGTCACGTCTCTCCTGATCACCACAGTCACAAGATCTCAATGTAATTGAGTCCTCGTGGTGTGCTTTGGAGAGAAAGGTGCGTGATCATTCTCCACTGCCATCATTATTTACTTATATGGTCGGGGCACACATTTTCACCTGTCCTCGTTGATATATATCAATGCCTGTTAGCAGCTGAAGGTATGAATATAATTCTAATTCCATCATTATTACCTGAACTTGCCACTATTTTGCAGGAGGAATGGTAAAGTTTCCCTTGAAAACTGAACAGGAACTGTACTGATCCATTCTGATATGGCTGGAAACTGGCAACAGGTTTCCTATATTGTTTACACACACACACACACACACACACACACACACACACACACACACACACAGAGAGAGAGAGAGAGAGAGAGAGAGAGAGAGAGAGCGCCAGCCTTTCCACATGCTTTTTTACTTAGGTTTTTTGTTCTAGCAGAGTTTCTCCAGATTTTTTATCTTTAGTCTACTGTTTACTGGCTATTAATTATCAGTAGAGGCCATATTATATGCATCATAAAAACCTTAAAATATGCATGAAAAATGCTTTAAAACACTTGAAAAGTATCGAAATATGCAACATCAAATAATAAAAAAAATGGTAGATACTGCATGCATTATATCTCAAAGTCGAACCTGCGCATATGAATTACGAGGACGACTGCTGGCCACACAAAAAATTTGTACATTTGGAACACTGATATCACTTTCTGAATATTTTCTGGTAGAGGTAAGGAAGGGGGCCTTTCCGGGATTATTTCTAAAGATTTGCAAAATGGAGAGAGATACTGTGATCCAAGAATTGTTCCTTCTTTGCTATTATTGTCTGTACGAAGCAGATGCGATGCAAGTGAGTTGCAGAGAAACAATTGATGGGGACCATCTTCAAGAGATATCACACGCAGAGTAATATTTTATTTAAAAAACAACATACAATCATGAATTTTTTTTTGAACAGTGTTAACGACCAGGTACTGTTCCAAATGTTCGGTAGTAAGATCGTATCTTCGATCACCCAAAACATTTTATAAGTGGAAAAGGACAGTTCTACATCAACTGAGGTAACTGGGCAGTATTTGAATTTGGGTGCCATGTTGCCACTTATTGTTTCTGTCCCTTTAATAAACTATCAATTTGGCACAAGGGTTGAAAGTCTGGGTTACTGTTTAAAATGTTTTCAAACTTCTCTTTAAGTTTTCTTGGGAATACCTCCAGCAATGGGGAGTTCACTAGAACAATTTTATTCATTAACTGAACATTCAGTCAGTGCCAAACCTTGAGTTTCAAGCTTTTTAATACTTCCAGGTATATGGGAAAAACGAGTGCAATTCACAGCAGTCTTTTTTAATACCGGAATCATTACAAGCTTCCTTGCATTGCCAAAGCCTCTGCACTGTCGAAGTCATTTCTACCTCTCTAATGGCCTCAAAATTATCATTGTAAAACAACACAGCTTCAACTCACGTACCCCAATGAGTTACACCTGGTTCGGGAGGTAAAGGCACATTTGGTAGTTTTTCTCTGTAGGTCCTAATGCAAGCAGGATCCTTTGGAAACAATTTCTTTGTGGATGAAATCAGTTTCTTTACATTAAAAAATGTGGAATGTTTTCTTCAGCAAGGTGACATACTCCATGAGCAAAGCACGTCACATAAATCAAATTGGGAGACAATACTCAGAGGACTTTTCCTGCTTTGATCATATAGGGAACAACAGCATCTGAAATAAACACAAACACCCTTTCATCTGCAGAAGATTCTGCAAATATTTTTCTAATACCTTCATTCACAAATCTGGCGATCGTAGAAGAGTTACTTTTTCAAGTTCTTTGCAGGTTGCTAGATAGAAAGGAGAAGGCTCTTCTTTTAAAGCACCAACAATTAAAATTTGCACTGTAACGGCCCCAAGTGTCTGTAGTTTCATCAACTGAAATCCAGATAATGCTGTCCTTGACTTCATTTCGTATTTCTTCCAGAACATTCACGTAAATTGTCGGTATGTAATTTTTATGCAATGTTGATTCATCTGGTATATTTTGATTTAAGCAATATTTGCGCAGGAAGCCTTTGAGGATAGGGTTTGTAAATTTGTGAAAAAGAATATTTCTTGCAATGAATGCTACACGTAGATCCACGTTAAACTGACTCTTTTGGTTACCTTTGGACAAATCCCTGCTTCTGCAACTTGCTGTTGTCAGAAGTTGTGGTCATGGTCCTTTCTTCTGCATTCCTGTGATACGAAGACTTGTCTTCACAAGTTGGTCTATTTGAAGCTTTTTTTAGCACGAAACATTTTTCTCATAAACTCAACAATATAAAATGATTCCGTCGTACATAAATGTTCCAGGATGGTCAGCTATCCAAGAAATTGTTTCTTTTTTTTGGGCGGCATGGCACACAACACGTTACACACTACAAGTCGTAAACATGTTCAACTGTGTACAAGTAAACAGAAAGCTAACTGAAGCAATGGACATGCGACAAAAAGGTCATGTAGTTTGATTCAATTGTTGCCGACGCATACGGTTTGACAGCGGAGGGCATTAAATAGGGGCAAGGGTGTAGGAGCACTGACTCTGCCTGCCTCTTCCTGTTCCTCTTCTGTAATTAATTCGCTAGGCAGTGGCCTCTCGGTTAGAGATTGCAATCAGTTCTAGGTTGTGGTTGATCTGAGAGACATCAAAACTAGATTACGCTAGAGACCACCTGTCTAAATTTTTAAAATATTGTAAACATATAGCAAAAATATGCATCATCACTAGTTTTTAGTTAAAATAGGCAATAATCAGCGAAAAGGAGCCAAATATCCAACATGCAAATGCATATAATCTGGTATATAAATTATCAGTAATAAAGAATTTCAGAATTGGCTGTTAGTTCACTGTTACTTTGGATTTGTTTCCCACAAATAATGATGCTTAGAATATAAAAGTTTCCAAGCCCAGAACTCAGTGTCTGTTTGTGTCTTTCAGCAGCTTCCAATTAATATTGGTGTTTCAAGTTGTTAGTATTTGACTCCAGATATCCTTAAAAATATATTATGTGTTATTCATTCATTAAACTTGACTTTATAATATCTAGTGTTTTAATGACTGTTGTGTGATCGCTTGTTACATAAACACATACTAGAATATATATTAGACTACGCTGCCAAAAGCATATAATTAATTTAAATAGAAGTTAAAGATGTTGCTTTTCGCTGGATATTATTCATGGATAAGATAGATACGTAATGTAGCATGGAGGCCTTTTATGCTCACTGATTTGATATTAATGCAGCCATTAACAAATGCGTTCTGTGTGTATGTATTTGCAATCAAAACGTCACAGGGAAACTGCGTTCATATTAAACACATCTTTCATGCATGTTTTCTTTGTACCACAAGATCTCAAGTAAATGGTGCAACTGTGGCACATATTGCAATACCAGTATGGGACAATGTGAAAAATAAGTACAATTCATTGAGAAATGTATAAAGTTTGATATATTGGATGGAAGGACACAGTTCTGTATGGATTAATTTGTTACACAAAAGTGCTTTCAAAATGCATGCTGTGACTATTAAAGATATTCAAAATCCCACAAAAGAGCAATGTAAATATGAATTGTAGTTGCTTATTGTTGATCCCTGGTCAAAAAATAAAGTTTATCAAAAGCAGTTGTGACTAGGTCCAAAATTTCTCAATGATCTTAAGTTGTTCGATAATCACTTTCAGTTGTTCTTGGCATGTTTTTTATTTTATATATACAGAAATAACTACTTTCCGAAGAGGTAGTATGGTGATGGAAATTCCATGATGTAAACAACACATGAAATTGAGGAAAGGCAAACACAGGTGGCTAATTGATGTGCAGCTAATTCATGTGCAGCAGATAGACACACAATAGCACAGAGACTCTGCTAGTTTTTGAGCTACAGCAATTTTTCCAGCTGAAGTATAAACACATAAATACACGTGTTCCAGTATTTTTACTCTCATAGTAAATTTTTGGCCCTCATAATTATGCCGATCTGCCCAACCTTTTAAGTTTTATAATTTTGTTATAGCTTTCCTTCACATTTCTATATTTAACCATCTGCTTATGTTCTCTATCACTCAAGACTTATTTGTAATATCAGTGCACTTAAAAAACATTCAGGTTTATTACGTATAGATCTTTCTTCTAGAAAGATTACTTACATTTTGGGACACTAGTTCTCGCACTGCAGCTTCACCAGAACCACTGAAGAAAGCACGATGTTCCTCAAGATCTCGTACCACATTTTCAAAATCAATTCCACGATTTGGAGGCCCAAGCCTGACTTCAGCATCTCGCACCCAAGCTTCCAGCTTGCCCCTAAGGGCTGCATAATCTGCTCGTAGCTGTCTATTTGTGTCAAGGTATCGTCCACGGTCTTCTATTTCTGCTGGCAGTGTATTCAGCAGTGAGCTAGCTTCGGACAGCTGCTCTACTAGTGAAGATGGCATTCCATCATCATGACGTAAGCTCTGCTGCAAAGCTCGCACTCTATCCAGATACCTAAATAAAGATAGCATGTAAACAATACAATATAACAATGTTTGTTGTAATTAATTATAAAATTCAACTAGAAACTCTGTAAGAAAGAAGAAAAATTTCAGAAACTAAAGAAAATTTACGTACTGTGGCTAGTTTACTAACTACTGGTGTCAGATTCAGCAGAAGATCTATAAAGCTACCTTCAAAATTAAAACTGCTACACTTATTTGGAAAACGAACTTCACAATGGCTTGCTAAAAACGTATGAGTATGTTTACAGTGCCATAGGTTTTGCAGTGGGGGGTCTTTGTTCATTAATAGTTTCCTTCTCAAATAATTGCACCTCAATTTTCATCATATATGCATCGTACATAGTTAGGAACCCCACTCATGATGGAAATATATTAGATCTACTGGACACAAACAGACCTGATGTCTTTGAATATGTCCACATCAAAACTGGTATATCTGTGACCATGGCACGATTGTGGCAACAATGATTACCAAAATACAAAGAACTATTAAAACAAGCAGAAAGACACACATGTTCTGTAAACTAGATAAAAAATCAGTAGTGTTATATCTGAATGAATAACTTGAAACTTTTAGCACAGGCCAGGAGCACATAAAGGAACTCTGGCTTAAGTTCAAAAGATAGTTTAGTAAGCACTGGATAGATATGTATCCAGTAGAACAGTTCATAATGGGAGGGAGCCTCCATGGTATATGGCCACTGTAAAGAAACTTCTAAAGAAACAGTTGTAAAACAAAGAAGCATAGGGCTATAGCCAGAGAGATGCTGAATAAAACATTTTTGGCCGTCACGAGAGCAATGCGTGATGCCTTAAATGACTACTGTAGCAGAATATTGTCAAATGACTTTTCACAAAGTACAGAGAAATTCTGGTCATATGTAAATGCTGTTAGTGGCACCAAATTTAGTGTCCAATCCCTAGTGAATGAGAGCATTCAATGCAAAACCTAAAATGCGGGTATGTGATGGGGAAGAAAATAATAATTCCTTCAGATCTAGTGCGTTTTTGCCCTATGTGGGTGGTCTTTCCTTGAAGATAGGCCATATTCTTGAGAAACACTGTGTTAAGGTGATCTTCCAGCTTGCTCACAAAGATTGCAGCTGTACTCGGCTCTGTGAAGGACGATTTACAGCTTCGTAAAGCGGGTGTGTATCAAATTCCTTGTGGAAACTGTGAGAAGTCGTACATAGGTCAAACAACATGCACCATTCATGAGAGATGTGTGGAGCATCGAAGATACACACGCTTATTACAGCCAGACAAGTCAGCTGTGGCCGAACATTGTATTGATACAGGTCATTCCATGAATTCCAGTCGTGAAGATTTTAACATCCACCTGTCCCTTTTGGGAATCTGTCTTCAAGGGAGCCATAGAGATTAGATTAGCTAATAATTTAATAAACAGAGATAATGTTTTTAATTTGGACAAAGTGTGGAATCTAGCTCTTGGGGTAATTAAACTGCGGAGAAGTTGTCATGGTGTCACTGCCAACGATCATACATTGATAAGTGAATCAAATGTCTGTAAGCCTTCACCACACGCGGCGCATGTTTAAGCGTATTTCTTTGTTGCCGACCAGCATCTGTGACCCGTACGCGCAGAACTGCTGCGGTGGTGCACGTAAGGCTGCACTTGGCATCTTGTTGTCAGTCTTGTGACTCACTCTGTGGATGGCCGGACGATACACGGCCAAAATTTCAGTGGAGGAAATTTTATTTGAGCAGCTGCATGCCCGAAATTTAATGGACTATTCATTACACCATGAGAAGTTGAAAATGCGCATCAAGTAGTTGTGTCATTGGCATTGAGAAATAGCTGAAATCATTAAAAACGAACAAAGCTCAAGGTCCCAATGGAATCCTATACTGAATTTGCCCCCGAGTTAGTGCCTCTTCTAAGTATATTCTATCGTAGATCCCTCAAACAAAAAAACCATGCCCAGTTCTTAGAAAAAGGCACAGGTCACACCCGTCTATGAGAAGGGTAGTAGAAGTGATCCGCAAAACTACTGTCCAATATCTGTGACATCAATTTGTTGTAGAATCTTAGAACATATTCTGAGCTCAAACATAATGACCTCCTGAAAGCCAACCAGCATGGATTCCGAAAACATTAATTATTTGAAACCCAACTTGCACTTTTCTCACATGACATACTGAAAGCTTTGGATCAAGATACCAGGTAGATGTAGTGTTTCTTGACTTCAAAAATGCTTTTGAATCAGTACCAAACCCATGCTTATTGTCAAAAGTTCTGTCATATGGAGTATCAAGTGAAATTTGTGACTGGGTTGAGGACTTTTTGATAGGGAGGACAAAGCATATTATCTTGAAAGGAGAGTCATCATCAGATGTAGAAGTAACTTCAGGTGTGCCCCCGGGAAGTGTGTTGGGACCCTTGCTATTCATGTTGCATATTAATAACTTTCCTTCTCATCCTGTACGGAAAATTTCCCCTGACCTGCGGTTCCGGGTGACTTTCCAAAAATCTACCCCTTTTCCTAGACCTCTCCAATCCTTTTCCTTCACTCTTCTTCCTTCCCCTTCAACCCTTCTGCCTGAAGAAGGAGCCACTGACTCTGAAAGCTTGCCAATCACAACAGTCTTACGTGTGTGTTCTGCTGCCGCTTGGTGAGTAGATTTTTTTAATCTATCCAATTGAATAATTTTATCAATACCTGATTGTTTTCAGACTAATCATGTAGATGTTGATGCAGAAAAAAAAAAACATTATAAAGAGAACATTTCACAAAGCACCTGCTTTATATTTTTGTGACAAAACAGTGGAGCCTGTTCCTCTCTGATGACATTTCTTTATTTATATCTTATTCTGTCCTACTGTGTCTCCCATGGTTGGGGTTCTGGGTGATTTTTCTACTTAATCACTGAAGAGTCTGTATTTTATAACCATTTCTTCTTGTTTATTGAATGTATGTATCTCTGGCCCCTGTGTGTACTATCAGTATTTCCCACACTTGTTATCACATGGCAGGTCCAAGTTTAAAAAGTAATTCAAACAAGTCAGTCTACAACACTCTCATGACAGAAAAAAAGAGCTTGCATAATCATTTAAAGAGGTGACTTAACTGCCTGTGAAGTTGATATTCGACTACTGTAATGTTACACTTACAATCTACAAATCAAACAGTGAAATCACTTCTACCATATTACTTAAAGAGTTGTTGCCTATATCTATTCATGTAAGGGCTTTACTTGAATCTCCTCAGAAACTTCCCTTCTTTTTAGACCTTCTGCTTCATCAGAATTTCATTTATTTGATTGTGTGCTTTTGGTACACAATTTAACAATTATATTAGAATGATAATGTGACATAAAGTGTACATACTTGTTAACCTCGGTAGCGAGGGCCTTGTGCTCAGCAATACGGGCATCCACACTCTCAACAGATCGTTCCAGCAGGGGGCGAGAACGCACCTCTGCCTCATGAGAGTGTAACCAATCAAGAATCTCTTCCAGCTCGGTTGCTAGTTTACGGTGTTCAGCTGCTGCTGCCTCGTGAGCCTCCCGCTGCTTTTCTACAGCTCGTCTTAAGGCTGTCAGCTGCTGCTTCAGAGACTGCAACTGTTCTGTCACTGCATTCCGGTCAGCTGCAGTCCCCTCAGCAGCAATCTGCTGACCCTTGTCTGTAGCTGATGCTAGCATTGCTTCACACTCCTGGATCTTGACTATCACCTGAAATTAAACATAACAACTTACTCCCCCTCCTCAAACATTCATTTTAGGATGGTCGACCTGAAAGTTTCAAAACTTTGTGGGTTACTATGTATTGTTTCATTCTGACACAAGGCAGTCAGTAATGGACTCTCTGTTATTATGCCATGCAAGGAAGGAAGGAATATTAGCTTTTAATGTCTTGTTGATTGCTGGATGGGGATTTGAACTGTCATCCTCCCGAATGCGTGTCCAATGTGTTAACCACTGTACAACCTCACTCAGTATGTCGCTCAAGTTGCAGCTTGCTTTTATCTTACATCTGTTGTCAGAGAACAGTATCAATGGAACTGAAATGGGGCATATGATTTTTTTATGATTTTAAGGAAGGAATAATTGCAAATCCATGTCTGGAATGTTTATAGTACACTTTTACAAAATCTTTGTTTACAAAGCACTAGTTTTACTAATATGCACATGAGAGAAATTCTCATGATCGCAACAGAAGAAAATGAGTTTAGATTATGGGAAATCTCCACTGTACTTATCAACTGAGTGTTTTCTTGGATTTGGGTGAACATTAGATATATTTGATCCTTAGTGAGAATCTTCAGGTCAAAAAGCTCTGCTTTATTAAATACTGCACCCTCTACACCCCTGAGCAAAAAGCTTTGTGCGTAGAGTTCTGTTTGCTTCTTTCTTTTTCTTAGTGTTAGTCCTCTCTAGTACAGGGTCTGCCATATTCAAGATTTGGCAACCCGTATGCACTTCTGGTCACTACAGTTGGGGGGTACCTAAATGAGGGAAGTGGTTTGTCCCTCCTGTCTGTGAAATGTGTCACCCAGCCATGGTCATTAATCTGCTGTGTGGATTCAATCTGGGTCTGGCTTATCTTTGTGTCTCTCAAGCTAGAGTGCTGCATGTTACACAGTATTGGCAGAGAGAATACTGCTAGCAAACACTACAAAGATTCACTTCGAGGCAGTCACATGAAGTACATGATACCATAACTGATGAAACATGACTGCATCAATTTGTCCCTGGCCCATAAGAAGCCCACTCAGTTAAAGTAAAATGAATGTGCATCAAGTGCTGACCCAATGCACATTTTGCACAGTCTTTTGTTAACATTGTATCATACAAATTTAGTCTTCAAAGAATACTTGTACCATTGTATGTAAGACGTCTATCATGGCCTAAATACATGAGTACCAGTAAATACAAAGTATGTGTATCAGTGGATTGTAGAGTATGGCTAAGGAAATCTTAAAGTTGTTACAAGGTAAAAGGTGGAAACTGCAGTTTAGGAAAAACATCGACTGATGATGTTTCAAAAAAACCAGAAGTGAAATACATATAAAATTAGTGTTGTCATTTGACTGGTCATACACTGGACCTTAAAATTTACATAGTGTTATTACTGAAAGTGAAGGGACAGAAAGAGGTAGTGTGTAAAACAACAGTTCAAGAGCAATTTACATTATCTCCCATGTCACCTGAAGAAAGAAAGTAAAAAGTTGCTAATCTTTGGAAAGCATATAACACATCATATATTTTATCTTATCCAGTATGCTGTCTCCACAAACTGGATAATGCACAATTTCAGTATATTTTGTTGCAAAGATCTTTGTATAAAATCTACTGTGCCACGAAAAACAACCGTGAGCTCCATAAGAATAAAGACGATACAAGAACCTCTACAACAGCATTTACACAGAAGTGGTATGTGGTGTCCCTACTACAGTGTCCTTACATTATAAAGGTCTGTTGAGCATTTTTCGCTACAGCATGTTACATTCTGTCACACTCCTCATCAAAGTTTTGAGTATTACTGTAGTTATCTGAGTATAAGAAAAAAACCCTTTTTTTTTGAGTCTCATTGAGAAAAAATTATTTTTAATGTATTCTGACTAATCAGAATTACAAACTGTCAAACTGTTTTACTGACATCAAGTTTGTCTCTAATGTTAGCATTGTACCTATTTTAAACTTGAGCCATTTACTGTCTATATTTTGATAATACAAGAAGAAATAAAATAATAAGAAATGGTTACATTAATTTTTATCTTCTGCCATTTTTGCTTACTAAGCCTGTTGTGTGTGGTATCAATAGTTTCAATCATCATCATCATCTTAACAGCACAATCGTGAAATTTATATCTTCATTGTCACAAACATTTCACTGTTTCTTCCGAATATTTCGCAATACCTGAGGTTATGGTCGTGATGGAACCTGAGAATGCAGCTGGTTTTTGCTGAATACATTTCGGAATTCACTTCTATACTGAGGTGAGAATGTCACAATGTTTGTTGCTTCCACACATGTAGTCTGCCCACAACTCTTCATTGGCTGCATGGAACCAGCAGTTGACACCCCACTTCCGTTCCCCTTATACCCCATGGTGTGTGTCGACAACACTGTTGCAGGGAATACTTCAACAGGCCACTGGCCCCTATCTCCAGTTTTACCATCTCCTACAGAAATGTATGCCACTGTTCTGTACTTGTCCAATTTTAAAGTAAGTCCAAATGGAATCACACAAACTGCAGTGGTATATGTTCCCATGGTTGGCAGCATGATGTAATTTGCTGCTTCTTGACTACTCCCCTCCCTGCACCCATCCTAGTTCTCAGCCAAGCTGTTCGCCCTCCAACCCGTCCGTAATGCTGTGCTGAGCAACTGTGAAACATGGACTGCAATATCTTCAAGAGTGCAGCCCATATGTAACAACATCAAGTAATATAAAAATAAAAGATAACAATCGCAAGTCAGTAATTTTCTCAAACTTTTGCTCGTCCCATGATCTAATGCCATTGGTACTATCTCCATGATGGGTCTAGCCCTTGTAATTTATTCCCATGATAACGATTGTAGCTAGTCTAACATTATTTTCTTTTTTTTTTACCCTGAATCCGCCACTGTGTTCTAGAGCTGATTAAAAGATGATAATGTTTTTACCCAGTATTCTAATAAGTGAACAGCGACTAAATTTCTCATTTGCAACCCACTTGGTAAATCATTACAGTATCTCATAATCAAATGAAATACTGACTTTCTTTCAGAATCAAGTAACTGTTTTTGAAGGGCAATATTTTCACCTTCCAAGCACCATGAATGTTTGTGTAAGGTATCCATACATAAATGAGAACTTTTATTACAAATCTGTTCAAATATAAGAGTTTCTAAGATAATAGCATTAAATTCTGTGTCATCCTATATCTCACAAAATTATCAAATTATAACCAGGGCAATAGAGTGATGTGGTGGCTCGTTCATAGTTCCTCATGTACCCCTTGCACTGACACCTTCTGAGTCATATTTCACGTGAACATTCAAGCAGGGTTGATGCTGTATTGAGTGCTTCGCCACATCATGAAATATCTAACCTGTTCAAGTGCGAGTATTGTTTGCACTACCTACCCTTCTGATTTCTTCAAAATAAATCTGCACATGACCTCAGCAGCCCAAGCTTTGCCAGTAAATGTAAGACAACATCTATATCAATCTATTAAGCAGCATAAAACAGTTGGCCTCAGCAGCAATAGTTAATGTGCAAATATAAGATGACCCCATAATTTTCGAATGATGAATTTGGGGAAAAACCTCGTCTTATACAAGGTGTACAACTTTGCTTCCGCTGTTTCTTCCCAAACATTTGAAGTTTTAATGAAACAAATTGGTTACCATGTATCGTTCAAAGTATTTTACATCGCTGGCCACTACTTTCTCCCATCTTTCAGGCAGTGTACGAATCCTGTGTCGAAAAAATTGTTCATCTTTTGAAGTGATTCACGAATCAATCCAATCTACAGCTACATCTACATCTACATTTATATTTATACTCCGCAAGCCACCCAACGGTGTGTGGTGGAAGGCACTTAACATGCCGCTGTCGTTACCTCCCTTTCCCGTTCCAGTTGCGTATGGTTCGCGGGAAGAACAACTGCCGGAAAGCCTCCGTGCGCACTCGAATCTCTGTACTTTTACATTCGTGATCTCCTCGGGAGGTATAAGTAGGGGGAAGCAATATATTCGATACCTCATCCAGAAACGCACCCTCTCGAAACCTGGACAGCAAGCTACACCCCGATGCAGAGCGCCTCTCTTGCAGAGTCTGCCACTTGAGCTTGCTAAACATCTCCGTAACGCTATCATGCTTACCAAATAACCCTATGACGAAACGCGCCGCTCTTCTTTGGATCTTCCCTATCTCCTCCGTCAGCCCGATCTGGTATGGATCCCACATTGATGAGCAATACTCAAGTATAGGTCGAACGAGTGTTTTGTAAGCCACCTCCTTTGTTGATGGACTACATTTTCTAAGGACTTTCCCAATGAATCTCAACCTGGTACCCACCTTACCAACAATTAATTTTATATGATCATTCCACTTCAAATCGTTCCGCATGCATACTCCCAGATATTTTACAGAAGTAGCTTCTTCATGAGATCAGAAGTGTTTATCAGCCAGGTCATGCGCCACTGATCTAATCAGGTGATAGTCAGACGTAGCAATGTCTGGAGAACACAGCATGTGGGGTAGGAATTCCCATTTTAATGTTTCCAAGTACATTTTGACCCCTTTTGCAACGTGGGGTCGAGCGTTGTCATGCTGAAAAATCACTTTATTGTGCCACTCGCTGTATTGCGGCCATTTGTCTTTTAATGCTCTGCTCAAACTTGTTTTTAACACCTCATAGTACACGACGCTGTGCTGGTCCCACCAAATGCAGAGCATGATCTTATGATCTTGGAGCCGCGAATATTTTGTTTGGCCGACGACGTGGAAGCATGGCCGGGATATCCCCATGATTTTTTGCATTTAGGGTTATCATAATGAACCCATTTTTCGTCCCCAGTCACAATGCGATGCAGAAATCCCTTCTGTCAGCAATGTCTCCAATTCTGCATCATCAAAAACATTCTATCTTCCACCACTATGCCGGTCTATGATGTTAAAATCACTGTTCTTGAAGTGTTGAAACCACTCACGACAGGTTCTTTCACTAATAGCATACTTTCCAAACGTACTTGAGAGCATTCAATGAGATTCAGCCACTGTTTTCTTCATATTGAAACAAAACAGTAACACCTCCCACAAATGACGAGAATTAGGCTCATAAACTGACAGTTTCAATCAAGAACAACTTTATGATGCAGACACAAATCGACTAATGTTTGAATGAGGTTATGTTGGTCCAAGCTAACTGCCCGACATCTGTGATCTGTTTCTTTCGACCGCTACTTACCGTTATCGCCACCTATCGGCAAACAGAGGTAGCAAAGTTGTACGGCTTGTAATTGAGAAAATTTGGTATTTTAGTGCAGTCTATTCTCAATCACCCTTCACTACCCACAAGTAATATTAAGTTATATATATTCTGTCAGCAGTTATGTATATCTTCCATGCTGTATGTTTGTTGTCATTTCTAGAGGACGTTAATGGTGACAGAATTGGGTAAAATTATGGGCTCTTTCTCCAGAAAGACAGCTGCTCATGGTCTAGTGGCTACTGTCACTGCCTCTAGGTCACGAGGTCTCAATTCCTGGCTGGGACACAGATATTTTTCACTTGAGGACTGGGTGTGTGTGTTGTCCTCATGATTTCATCTCACTTTCATCACAAAGGAGTGCAAGTTGCTAAAGGAGTGTCAAACAGGAAGACTTGCACTGGTGACTGAACAAGTCCTGGCCAATAATGCCATAAGGTCATTTTATTTCCAGAAAGACAATTTGTGGATGGAGAAGACAAACCCAAGAGTACTCCTCCAAGGGAGATGTTACTTGAAGAATGGGCATTCCATAAAACTGACTTGGACTTGCACTAAATTTATCATGTTCGACAAGAGAAAAATTCAGAATACCACCTGAAGAAACACAAGGACCATCAATAGGAGCATGGAAAGCAATGCCTTTCACCTTCGCTTTATTTACTACTTGGCCCCAGTACCAATTTCAATATTATCAATGGATTTTTAAACAGTAGTGCATAAGCCTTTCACAGTGCACAAGTCATCTGGCAACATTTAAATTTCAAACCTATACACCAACTGCATTAAGTTGCTCATAATAAATAAGAGACACAGATTTGAGTATGTTCTCCTTATTTTGGTTAACACATGCTTAATTTCCTTAACACAGATGAAATTAACATATAGCGCAGATGCTGAGTCGCAGATAGGCTAATCACAGTGTGGTTTCAGCTGTCTGAGACTACACACATGTGTGTGCAAGTTGCATTTGTGTGAGTGTGTGTGCGTGTGTGTATGTGTGTCTGTTGTTGACAAAGGCGATTGGCCAAAATCTTTGAGTTGTGCCTATCTGTGACTCAGCATTTCCACTATATGGTGATTAGCAACTTATCTTCTCATAATATTGTTACATTCCATCCTGGATTTTCCATGAAGTTAACATGGAATTACCATTCAGATAGACACTAAATTTTGAAAAAGTGTTACACTTACATCATCATATTTTTTGATCTTCTCTTGTACAGTGTCTCCACCCTTCTCTATATCACGCACAACTTCAGTATACTTCGTTATGAAGGTCATTATTTCTGTTATTAAAGCAATGAACTGTTCACGTAACAATAATAGTTGTCTCAGACGTGCAATCTGTGATTCTATGGCTGCAATGAGATCATCCTGTTGCTGGGAAATTCCTTGCAGATCACCCATACTGCCCAGTTGTAGATCACCAAGCTTTTGTTTACTGGCTTTTACTTCTGCCAATATATCCTGTAAGAAAAAAAGACAGTTAGTTTTTGCTTTTCTAGAATTACTGAACCTGTTTTTGCTTTTCTAGAATTACTGAACCTAACCCTCTCCTTCAAGCTGTGTGTATACAGGGTGTATATGACTCTGGTCAACCGGGAGATCTGGGAAAAACCCGGGAATATTTTCATCTGAGAGAAAACCGGGAAAAACCCAGGAACTTTTTAGAATTCCGGGAATTTTTCATTTTTTTAGTTTTCAGTTAAATTTTTGTGATTTTGACTGGTAAGAAACAATACTCTAACAAAGGATATTACCGTATGCAGCTTCTGCAGAATAATACTGCACCAGCAAAACATGAGACAAGAGAAAAAAAAGAAAAGAAAACTTAAGTCACAAGGGAAATGCACCATATACAACAACAAAACACAGTGCTCATACAAGCATCTGCCAGCAGCAAAGCGTGTCAAAGGCCTATGCAGTGCTTCCTAACAACAAATTGCCACCGATGAGCATGATGTGACAGCTGTTTACATTAGAGTCGTTTGAGCAGTTGCGGTGGGCTCTTGTGCATGCGCAGTTGAGTCGCGTAGGAGTAATACCTTCTCCTGCTTCTGGCTACATATGTGTGGCTGGGCGCCACTAATATTTCCCTGGTTCGGAAACATCATAGATCAGGGGCTGATGCACAGAGCAGTCTGAGTTGTAGTGGAGCGGTGGGTAGTCTCCATGTGACCTGTGTTTACGTTTAGTGATTTTGCTGTTTCCTCTTCATTTATTGCTCTCACATTAAATGAAAACAAAATGGATTTCTGTGGCCGGGAGCTATCAAATGAATTAAAATGCATTTGCATGATTACAGAAGGGTAAAATATGTTATTAGTTTCTGGTTTTATTTCCACCATTATGACAATCAAGCAATAATCACCTTGCAGAACAAAAAAGTTATTTTTGTCAGTTTGCTAAAGAGATTTGGCTTTTATTAATCTTTTCCAGTGAGGCAGTCAATTTATTATTTGAAACGAAGTGTTGAATTTCACACTGTTGGCTAGTTTCAACTGTTTGCTGCATTTCAAGTGTATGCTTTCCATCTTCTAGCTAGTGTGGCATTACGCCATAATAAAGAACCAAACATGAGATAATACAGTACTGGTACTCAAGAAAATTTACATCTGAATCTGGACATACGAATGTGCACTTTAAGCCAACTTATGCATTTTAGTATGGGTCACGAAATTCCGATACTCTTTTATGACATGTTTTACACATATGAACATATGGGCTACCTGCATCATAGTAGCTGCACAAGGCAGTGGCGCCTGTTATCTGGCGCTTTCTCGCAAACTGCTGAAACGAATCAATTTCTAACAGGTCATGGGAGAATATTGTGAATGGTGGTTTGAAAAGCATTACTTTCAAAGTAAATTTCCTTTTACGCAAGATGAACTATGTGCGAGAATGTACAATGAATTTCTTAAATCACAGAGCATTTGACTCTCTTTTGAAAACCAAAATCAACTCTTTGAGAATGATCATCTAGAAGAATTTCGAGCCCAGAAGATCAGACATTTACTTCGTTATTAAAAATTTTATTGGCACATTTGTGTGATGTACCCTAAAGTGTAACATGTGTGAAAAAGATCAACATTATATGTGGAAGCTTATCTTCTCTTGCAGCTTATTAATCTTCGAGGCCAATATTATATGTGTAAGCTTTGCTTTTCTTGTAGCAACACTATGTGTATTGATTTAAACCATTAACTTTTCTTATTTGTTTGTTCACGCTACTTAAGAGCGATCTTGCTATTGGCTGACTACATCACATGTCCTATGCTGCCATCAGCCGGCGAGGTCACATGACGTGAGCTGCGACTGGTTTACAAAAGCACGTCGCAATCTCAATTTCAATGCTTCGGAAAGTAACATGAGATGTTTTGTGGAATTCGAAATTATACCTTCGTAACATGAAAAAATATGCAGCGTACATGTTGCTGCACATCAAAGATCTTTCCAAAACTTTTTTTTCCCCCTGAGTTTTGTTTTCTAAAGTGCTGGGAAATTCTACGTCGGTGTATAAACCATAAACATTCAAAGGATTGACAAGTTTTACAGTGCCGAGGAAAAGTATACCATCACTTAACACAGAAAAAGGGTATTTTCACACAGGAGAAAGTGTATTTTCAACAGGGAAATCTGGAAAAAATCCGGGAATATTTTTTCCTTGTCCATGTATACACTCTGATATACTAACTTTTCATACTTACTTCATAAGAAGCCAGCATACTCTTAACATCTTCGACTTTGCTACCAACGGGTCTGTTTAACTCTTTTAGGTCTTGCTGAATTTGTGTCATAAAATTAACACTCTCTGCCAATTTGGCTGCTGCCTCCTTGTACTGCTCCAGCTGGGCCTTGAGTGCATCTGAACGATCAGCAATAAGACCAAATATTCGAGCGTGTTTGTCTTTTATATTGTTCAACTGTTCAGATAGAGTGAGCTTGTCTGCATCACTAACGGTAGGAAGAATTGCTTTTCCTTGCTCAATTAGTTTTTCAATGTCTTCTCTCATTTTCTGTGCTTCTTGGTTCAGACGATCATACTGTAAACAAAGAGAATTATAAACTACATAAACAGAAACTGTGATGTAGTAATGTAAGGAAAAATAAATGCAATAACATGAAGCTCACTGTTAAGAGAGCTCAAAAGTTTCTGAATATTATGTAATGTAAATATTCAAATCCAATTACTGTTTTCAATTCTGTATCCAATAACTAGATGATGTTTTCACAAAAAGATTACAAATGTGCCAGCTTTTAATAAAGTTACATTCAGCACAGAGGCAGAAAAAAAATCAAGTTAATTTAATGCAACAAAAATGACTGATGTTTATAAAAATATGTCTTTAACCTGATTTCAATATAGACGCCAGTAATGAAAAGGCCAGTAGGGAAAGAAGTGAGGAGCAGAAAGGGGGTGAGTATAAGGTTTGGGGAAAAGGAAATAACAAGAAAGGAGAGTTACTCCCACGAGTATTTTGGTTATAATTTCCTGACGGAAAGCTAGGCACTTTTGCTTTTTGAATCCTCCTCCTCCTCCCCACCCCCACCTCCTCCTCTGACACACAATTTATTACAGTTCACTGGTATCATTAAATATCCCCTCATCCCTTTCAGAGTTATTGAAATTCACTCTTTGCAAAGAATCTAAGCTTGAGGTTGCACCTCATTATCAAGATCCTGGATAAAGAAAAGAACAAATTGGAAAAAATTTTTACGATAAAATATGTGTAAAATGAACACTGTGCAGAAACCTTCGCAAGTTGCTCTTCAAGCAGTGGCATGCTGCTAGCTCTAATTTCCGCAGAAGTTGCAACATCCGCTTCCTGTAGCCAGTGTTCCACAGCTTCTATAGCCGCTTCAAATTGGCGACGAGATTGCAAAAGTTCTAACAGAGATGCCAAGCGTTTGGCAGACTGTGATTTTATAGCCTCAAAATCAGACACCAAAGCTGAAATAAATACAAATAAATATACAGATGCACTTGCTGATATTGTCAGAATTAGTTACCAATTGTTTTAATATGATAGACAATGATGCTTATTTACCTTCCATTACTGATTGTAACTTCTTCTTATCGCTTTCCCCACATTCTTTCATTAGACTGTTAGCCTGTCTCTGCACATCAGTTAGCGTGTTTTCTGAAAACTCTTTTATTTCATTTTCAAGAGCCTAAACAGAAAACAACAGAGCATATTAGTTTGTAAGACTTGTAAGAAATACTAAAGAAAAAATTGTTAGCCTAGTCATACTGCACATCATGCTACTTCCTTGGAAGTGCACCATTTTTCTTAAGCTGAAATCTTTGAAATAATATGTGCATAATAAACATATGATGTAATGGATACTTTGAGAAAATTTTAATTTCATTTAATTAATGATCATATCTTTGTAGCTATTGGTCAAAAAGTAACAAAGGTCTGCCAAGACTAATAATCACATTTTTATGCATTATTTTCATCGAAGCGGAAGTTAAAATACCTTATGCTGTGCAAGTTCAGCTTCAACTGCAGCTGCCCGTAATGAGAGGTATGCAGGAGGACGGCGACCAACAATAGACTTCAGCCAGACTTGTGCTGATTCGAGTACTTCCTCAAATTTCCGTCGAACATCAGCAGCTTGTGTTATCCTGCTTATTTCAGCTCGTAATGCATTTGATAAATCTGCATGATCTGCAGACAGTGAACGCATAGCATTTTCTAATGATGTTTGCTCAGCAGCTTCCAGCTCTGAGCATACTCCAGAAACACGCTTTTCTAAGGTTTCCAGCAGGACATTTTTTCCATCTACTTCTTTCAATAGTGCCTATAATCCAAAAATATAATATAGTTTTTTAAGTGTATATATAACATCATTTAAAAATACTGACACACACACACACACACACACACACACACACACACACACATATTCCACCAATGCACCACTAATATTTTCCCCTTCTCTACTCGTCTCCATTTCCAATCCCCCCCCTCCTCACCTCCTGAATATACCCAGCAGTTCCTACCCTGTCCCCAGGATACCCCTGCATGCACCTGTAAGTAGCATTTCACCCCCCCCCCCCTCCCCACCACCCCACCCTGCTGTCTGCCCCCTTCCCACCCTATGCTTCCCCCTTATCCCTTCGTCAGATGAAGTTACAACTCAGTCTCGCCACAGTGGCCAGAGACAGTGGTAGTGGTCGCACGTGCACGAGAGCCATGCTTGTGTTTAAATGTATAGTAGTCTTTTCATTGAGCCTGTCTGCCACTCAATGTCTCCTGTATATAGTGGGCAGCAATTGATGCTTTCCATAAAGTTGTTATTTCATTCTGGACTTTCCACTGTTTAAAGCTGAAGGTCTGATGGTTAGATTGAGCAACTAACGTAAAGGCAATCAATCAAATGACTATTGTGGAGAGCTAGAGCTAGTGTGGACACTGGAGACCACAACAACAATGAATGAGGTTTAGAGTTGTTGAATACTTTGCGACATGAACATTCACAGAGAAGCC
Organism: Schistocerca americana; assembly: GCF_021461395.2. Taxonomy (NCBI): domain Eukaryota; kingdom Metazoa; phylum Arthropoda; class Insecta; order Orthoptera; family Acrididae; genus Schistocerca; species Schistocerca americana. Next base: position 23,242,982 of record NC_060124.1, read on the forward strand.
CAAATTATTCCAATAAAAATCCCTAATGGACTCTTGAACACATCCATCTTTTTTTTTTTTTTTTTTTTTTTTTTTCAATGTTTTGTTTTTCCTCATGAACTCAAGGAAATCTATGACTCTCCTGAACACCAAAACTGATATTTGGCAATAACACATACTTTTTCTGACATGACAAAGCACAATACTTACCAAGAAATATGTATGAAAATAGACATTCCAAATACCCTGCAAAATTATGTTGGAAGTATATTCCTCATGGAGAAATACAGTGAAAGATGTAAACTTGTTCCATACAAATATATCACAATCAATATAATAAAGTTAAACGGAAATTAAAGGAACATAGGTTATGAGCACCAAAAATCCAAAATTAATTTCAGTTAGGTGAATCTCTAGAAAATGTCTGTGTCAGAAGTTTTTCATATTCAGTGCCTTTCCTTAATTTTGGAGCACTAGTTACCTCCCAGTTCCTACTGCATATTTATCTTTGTGTGCAACATTCTGCCCCCCCCTCCCCAACTCTCTTCAATGTTCATTTTGTATTAGTGTAATTTTTATAACATCTTTTAGCTATTTCCTGCCTCCACATCTCATTTTCTTCCCCACTGCTGCCCAGAACTCATTCATAACAACACATTTAATTTATGTACGCAGCTAACAGCAAATGGAAGTTCATTTTTCACCACACTACAATGGAAATAAATATCAATGATACATAATAAATCTCAAAGATTTCTATATTTCTTAACTTCTAAGAATGTTTTTTTAATTTTTCTTTTGGAACAGAGACATTACATTACCTTGGTAGACTGAAGCCGATCTTCGGCTGCACGGCTTTCAAAACCCAGTGGTGATGGAGATTTAACATCTTTCATTCTCTCACGCATCCATTCCTGGGCTTCTTTTATTTCTTGGCGAGCTCCTTCCAAACCCTTACAAGCCATCTCTAATACCTGAGCTTTTCGCTGAATACGCTTTGCCACATCATTATATCGCCGCTCCACTGATTTCAGCTGGAAATGAAAAATCCAGAAATCATTTACTTAAGACTCATATAAACTGAAAACGTTGTCATAATCAGCACACATATTTATAGTCTTTTTATAATGATCCAAGCAAAGTGAATATTTAAATTCTACTTGTAATAGTTTCTCTTGAGTGACCAGCTGAAAATTCCAAAGATCTTTTGAGTAAACAACCTTGGAGAACACTACTTTGTGTGTGTGTGTGTGTGTGTGTGTGTGTGTGTGTGTGGTGAGGGGGGGGGGGGGGTTGCGCGCTCAGGCACGTATGAAGAGGGAGAGGGAGAGAGAGAGAGAGAGAGAGAGAGAGAGAGAGAGACACACACACACACACACACACACACACACACACACAGATCCAAATTGTTAATTGGTTTAAATTTTAGTCCATGTACAAATTAAAACTACTCATGCAAATGATCAGGTTATAACCATCTGAGAATTTTGGTGGCAATAGGTCTTACACATTTTTCATTCTAGTGTTATGACAGAGAATATGATTTTTTTTTCTAAGAATAAGAAAAAGAGCTAAATCATACTCCCTAAGCCACCGTACAGTGTGTGGCAGATGGCATTTCCATCATCAGCAACAGTTTTCAGCCACTGGCCATATCTGATTTGCGCATAACCCTTTCCACTTTTCTTTACTCTCCCACTACTATTCTGCCAGCACCCATTTTCAGCCCTCTCCTCGGCTTCGAACACTCTCCGCCACATCTTTTGGCCAACTATCCCTTAATCTTTCACCTTGGAGTCTCAATTTACCAGAAAACCGTGCATTGTTTTTATAATCTAGAAGAGATGTTCCACATAACAGCAAAATACCAGAGAAAGAAAGGGCAGTATAATGTTAGGATGAGAGAGGACTGGCGGCACATGTGGGTACATGTTGAGAGAATAGAGGGAGAAGGGTGGTAGATGACAGACAATGGAAACTAGCTGAGGTTTAAGGCTGTGAGAAAGTGAGAATGGAGGATGTGCTGGGGAAAAAATCTCATTTGCGCAATTCAGAACAGCTCATGCTAGAGAAGAAGTTTAGTGCACCTGAAATGTGGAGTTGGGGTTTTGCCCTCTACCACATGCTCCATTGTGCACTTCTTTGCCCTCAGAATCTATCTTATATCGTTACTTTCCACCCATCTCCATTTCTCTTGTCTTGGTATTTTGATCCCCCTTCATCATTCTCTCACATGCACAAGTGTTTTAGTTTTGTTGTCACTAGCAATCCAGTTTTTCCATGCCCCCCTCCCCTCTCCGCGAGACTCATTTGTCTGTCCCTCTACTGCATCTGGAACACTTCTCTATATCTCATTGAGTTGCTCATCTCCATACCTTTTCTATTAAATTTGGGGTTATTGTGGTGTGTGTGTGTGTGTGTGTGTGTGTGTGTGTGTGTGTGTGTGTGTGTGTGTGTGTGTGTGTGTGTGTCGGGGAGGGGGGCGGAGGGAACAGATTGACTGAAGGAAGTTGCGTGCACTCGTCTGTGTACTACAACAGGAAAAACAATGAAAGTTCAGAAGTATATGACCTTCGTATTGTGCTAATATGCCATCTACAGTTCCTACATAATGAGCGGTTGCTTGTTCTCATTTTTTTTTAACTACCTAGCATCAATGTTTTACATGGTAACTTTGTACACTTTTCAGGATACAAAGGCAAGAAGAGACAATACCTAGACTGACTACTCAGTAGTATAGTTCATTACACTGTTATGAAGATGAAGATGGAAAGTTTATTCTCAGTAATAGTTACTGCAAACTACATTAGGTGCAACGAGATACTTTTTTTCCCAGGAAAAATCAACTGACATTCTACATATTATTAGGCATAATGAGCAAGCAGTACTTTGTGATCTGCAGATCCACTAGTCACAAATATTCTGTCTGTGGCAGCATTCATCGATAATTCTTGGCATTACAAAAAATTGGCATGGGGGGGGAGGGGGGCAGAGTGGTAATGGTTTCATCAGAATCTTTACCTTCGAATTCAAGCTGTATGTCTGCAGACACTCAGAAGTATTAGAAGTAAAGGTGCTAATTTGGCTTCTGGTGTGAGGAAAGTTGCTAAGTGAACTTCTCACAACTTCTCACATCTTCTCACATATTTCTTTTGGGCAGTGAAAAAAAATTAGAAATAATACTTCCCAGTTAGAAGATATGTTACAACATAATATACTTCATTCTGAAGTGAAGGGTGCAGGAGAGAAAATAATTTGACAGTCAACTTACGAGAATTTTGTTTTACCAGCATGTGGCAGGTATGCAGTTGCCTTTGACACGGGCTACAAGTCAGCCAGTTAAATGGCATGTGGAATTTTAAATCTAGTAGTGTTGTTCAGTAATAAATACTAGCAACAAACCTATTTATCAGGCATAACAGGTCAATCATTTGATCTTATATTTCACATTAAGACTACTGCAACACAATTTCAGTTGGATCCGAAAAATGAAATAACTGCAATGTTAAAATGAATATTTATACAGCAAGAGAAGATAATAAATATTGTACTATTGCTAATGAAATATGAAATACTGAAAAAAATAATTTATTTCTGGTATGAGAGTAAGTTTAATGGTTAATAATGTGTGTAAAAATTTCTTTATTACCTGTTCTTCCACTTGTTGGGAGTCAAGATTGCTAACAACATCAATCACAATTGATGCTTGTTTCCTGATTTCATTAAGTTTTTCTGGACCCTGCTCTTCAAATTCAGTTTGTATCTCAGAAATTGTTTCTAGTTTACGCCCACAATCCAGTCCACTTCCTTTGTCCAGTACCTCCATTCGTTTGCCAAAGTCATCAAACCAACTGTGCATCTCTTGAACTTTTGTTCGGAAATTTTCAATCACCCTCTGACAATCTTGTTTTTTCTTCATGACATCTGCCAGCTTTGCAAAAAATGAAAAGATAGCTTTAGGTTATTTGAATAACTATTCCATCGCATACCACTACTTATCTTATTGCTACATTAACTTACTGCTTTAAAGCTGTGAAAGATAGTTAAACAACTTAGTGATAAACAGTAATTTAGGTAATTTCACCAATAACAGCACAAACTCATCTTTTTTTTAATAAGAAGTTGTTTTACATTTCAAAGAATATCTAATACAAAAAGATTACATTTTTCATCTCTGGACAATCACATTATATCCATTGTTTACTGTTCAAGTTTCCTGGCCCAACTGGATGAAATAATGTGTGAGACATAGTCTGGATTGAAGAAAAAGTAAGTGCAATGAATACTGAAATTTTGGATGCAGGAAATCCTCACTTTATGCATTCATCTTTCATCAGGCCAACAAACCTATGTATAAATATGCATTGGCAATAAGAAAACCTTGGGATTTGAAGTGTGAAACAGTGGAATGTCCATCCCATTCACCAGGGTTGGCAACATCTAATTTCCACTTATTCTCACAAGAATATAAATTTGTATGTGGAACATGTTTTGGGTTCAAAGAAGAGATTATTGCACCAATGTATGAGTATTTTGTAGGCCTTTCACAAAAATGTATCTTAGGAATGGAATCTATAAGTGGGAAAAATGATGGACACATTTCAATGACAAAATAATTTCTGTGTTGCAAAAAAAGTGAAGTTTTAACATTAAGAACACAGTAGTCCACCACTAGGTACTTTATACTTATACACCAGCCAAAGGAATTTTTAATGAAAAGGTGATTAAAGTCATCAGCAATTGCAGATTCACTATGCAGTAGCATAAAGTAATGTTCATGACTCTATCTACAGTCAAAAAAATATGCCTACAGTTGCGTAAGCAAGAATCCGAATAAACATTTTCACATCACTCTAAGACAACCCATATTCATCGTGTGACAGCTTCATTTTCCATTTACATATTTATCCTTCCAATTTTATTTTATAATTTATTTTTTAAAAAATCAGTACCATGTATTTCCACAATACAAACCTCTTGATTGAGGTTCTTTAGCTGTGCGCTGAGGGCAGCACTTTCTTCATCTTGTGGCTGAATGTTACTTCTTTCTGCAATGGCATTCTGTAGCTCCACCATAGACTGGTACTCAGCACGTGCTGCCTCTGGTCTCAGTTTTGCTGGGCGTGATTTCCACTCAGCCACTTGAGTTGCTTTGGCACTTGTCCACTGAGCAAGCTCCGCTCGCTGTCGTTGCTGTTCCTCTAGTTCCCCAACAGCTGCTGTCAGCACAGAGAGTCGATTCTGCACCTGTTTACAACAGTTATTTCATTAATAGATTGTTCATAATAATGTTAAGTGTTACACCATGTAACTGAGGCTCAATGTGATAAAACATGTCACAATAATTTATCCAGTGACTGAACACTGGCGAGTGGCACTATCTCTCTTCAAAGTGTAGTGTGTTTACATTTCTGCATTGCTTGTTATTAAAAATTGTTTGTTCCAATTCATGAAATTATATTTAGAATGCTACAAACTATTCACTTAAGTACAAAAGAAAATTTTTCATTTTTGAGATAAACAGTTACAGCAACAAGGTATAGCCTATATGGGCTGATGACAATGATGATGGAATAGGTAGTAATAAAATAAACCAGAATGACTGCACTTATAAAAAGCAATAGAGGCATGCTGAGTCAAGAGGAAACTCATTTTCAAATGATCAACAGCATCAAGAAATTGTAATTTAAGTTTGTTCATGAAGAAGAAAGGGCAAAAATTACAGTTTAGCATCTTCCTTAATAAGAGGTAGAGGTGTTAAAAGCCAAGGAGAAGAAAAGGGATTTCACTTGCAACCTGAATCAAAAGAAATTTCTCCTATACATGAGGCTAAGTTACAAATAGTACATCTTTTCGCCCCATCGCCAGCAGATGCCTTCTGACTGATGTTATTTTCTCCCAGCCATTATGTCAATATTCTGTTACTTGTAATGTGACAGGCCCAACCTTTCTTGGTTTACAAGTCCTCATTTCCATTGTTGTACTAATCACAGTATTTTCTATAACCAACATTGCAGTGGTAGAAATCTTTTTCCCTTTTCATTTATTTACATATATTTGATGATTCTATGCCTGTTTTATCCAATCTATTTAGAATATTCTTAAATATCGTGTTTTATTTTAATTATAATAATCATTATCTTATTATTATTACTTTTATAATAATAATAATAATAATTATTATTATTATTATTATTTCTTTTCGTCTAATTGCTCTGTCGCTTCTTGTTGTGAGATTTTACCTAACCTTTTTTGTTTTTTTTCCGAGATTTCATTTCTTATAAATTGTGTTAGCTGTCCGATGTCTTTTCTCAGTTTTTCTATTTTGATCTGTAGCCTGTGTTGCCATGCTGGTTTTGTGGGTTTCTTCTGTGTGTTGGTTGGTTCTGATCTCTGCCTAGTGTGTATATTTAGTGTAGTGAGTGCTCCTATATAAACCAGTAGTTGTAACTCTTCCATAGTTGTGTTTTCATTTATTTTGTTGTGTATGATTGTGTTGATAGTTTTTATTGTTGTTTCGACTTGTGGGTTATTTGGTGGTCTACGCAAGAATGGTCTAATGTCTGTATTTGTGTCTGTGTATTCTATATATGTTAGCTGAAATTTTTCTTCTATATCTAACATCTGTGTCACTTCGTGTTCTATTTGTGCTTGTTCTGGTGGCTGTCTTAAGATTTCGTTTTCCTCTGGTTGTTTAATTGGTGCATGTTATTCTTTGTTTGTTTGCTCTGGGATGTTTGAGTCCATTACTGTATTTTCTTCTTCTTCTGATTGCACATTATTTTGTTCCAGTATTTGTTGTACTTGTTGTTTGATGTTTTCTAATTCTGACTGGGGTATCCTGTTATTTTTTATTATTACACGGATCTGATCAGCTAATCGTTGTTCTGTTAAAAATTTTAATTCTGGGTATCTGGTAATAAATGTTGTGTACACTTGTGATCTGTATCCAGTTGTGTTGGTTCCTAGGTTTGTTGCTTGGTAATAACAGAACATGAGGTGTCGATTAACTTCATCTGACCATCTCATCCTCTGTCTTTGTTTTCCTTCTAGGGTGGTTGCAGGAAGCATATCTTGCAAAACACCTCTATTTGGATTTAAATCATTTTCCAGTTGGCTAGCAGTGTCGTTACCATTGTGGGCGGGCATAGGGTTTAAGCGTCGTCCCCGACCATGACGGCGCTTGTCCGAGGCTTCTTTAGTTCTGTCCTGAACCAACTAATCACACTAAAAAGGGGGGTTAGCCCTATTAGTGGTTTGTTCTTTTCGTCGCCTTTTATGACTGGCAGAACATACCGGAGGCCTATTCTTTTCCCGGGCCTCCACAGGGATTATTATTAATAATAATAATAATAATAATAATAATAATAATAATAATAATAATATTATTATTATTATTATTATATTTCAAATTTTCCTGCACCAATTTTTGTTGGATGTGAGAGCAAATTTTGTTTTACTAGTTTTATGGCTGCACAAGAAATTTTTTGAGTTACCACATCACTTATTAGCGATTGCCCCATGTTGATTTGGATTTTTGGTTTTATCACCTACTCTCTAAGCCTTTTAGTTCTTGTTACCCAATGCCTTTGTTACCATAGTCTGTCACCATTTCGTACCATGCTGTGTCACAGCCTCACCATGAAAAACACCCCAATACTATAACATTACCATCTCCATACTTTACTGTCAGTGCCACATATGATGGCAGGTAACATACTTTACTGTCGACATTACACACGTTTTGTGGTCAACATTCTCATGGTATTCAACCAATCAAATCCTTCCACTGGACTGCCACAGTATACAGAATGGCTCTTTACTCTAAATCAATTATTTCCAGTCATCTATTGTCTAGTGTCATTGCTCTCTACATCACCTCAAGCGTTTTTCAGCACTAACTAAAGAAATGAGGAATTTCTCCCATTCTACTTCATTCTTTTTAACTCCGAATGTGAAGTCACTGTGCTAGCTGGACGGCTGGTAGCACTTTGGAACTCAGGAGTGATTCCTTTCACTGATTTCATTCGATTTTTTATGACCACCTTTCACAATACTGAACACTACCTGCCCATCATTACACGAGGTCTGTCTGGTGTTGGTTTAGATATGGTTGTTTCTTTGTTTGTGTTTCCCCTTTACAATCGTAACACCAAAAGTCGTATGGGCAGCTTTAGAAGGGCTGACTTGTCCCTGATGGATTTGTCACAAAGGTCACATCCAATGATTAGTCCAAGTTAGAATTCACTGAACTCTCCTGGCTGCCAACTGTACTGTTACTGCTTCTCTACCGGCAATGAAATATTCTCCACTTTCTTTTCTACTGGTGGGTCATCCACCTCTCTTAACATCTAGTGGTCAATTCTGCATTACAAAGGGGTGTTCATACATTTTTGTTCAGACAGTACATCAAACAACATTGTTAATACAATGATTCATTTCATTATAATGCAAATAACTGCTGTCTTTATATGTTTGAAGATATGTGATACATAAAATTATGTACTGACACACAGATTATTGTCTCAAAAGTAATTTTCACCTGGTGAGTGGTTGTTGATTATACTCATAGACATTCTAAACATCAGGTGAGTACAAATTGTTATTTCCTGTAATTTATATGTTTACTGTCTCCTACATCTCTGTTAATGGCCAACAGTCCCCAAACTACGTTAATGCTGTTAAGCTACAAGTGACATGGAGTATAGAGTGAATTGTGAACATTAAAAATTATATTTAGCTTCTGTGTATACAGTTGCTGGATGAATGTGACAAATAATATTTGGAAATTTTTTATTTTATTGACTACAAGATCATATTGAAATACAATGTGAAAAGTACCAGAAATCATAATAAATAATGTAGTTTAAAAAAAATGATAATATTCACAAATTCTTTACCTGTTCACATATGCTGTCCATCTTGGTAACATATTCATGTGACTGCAGGTTTTCTAGTAAAAGTCTCAACTTCTCACTCTTCTCATCAAGATTCTTCTTCCCAGGTTGCCGTTGCTTCTCAAACAAAACACACACAAACACCGTGCAATACATGCTCAAGCAGGAATTTAAGCACTCTAGTAAAGTACATTTATTCCAGTAATTATAATGGAATAGAGTACAAAACTACAGTCAATCATTCTAAAAAGCAGAAGACTAAGACTCTACCGGAAAACAAGTTCTACATAAATACATAATTCTATTGTGTTACTTCACAAACATGCAACTACAAACATTTAGATTAGAATCATAATTACCTGAAGAGCCTGCTATACAAAACTTTTCCATCAAAATTTAACTGTAATCTTGCATTAAATATAGTTTTATTACAGAATAATGTTTTCATTGTTGAAGCACTTATTCTTAATTTCAAAGTGACATTGTCATTCTGTGCATAATAAAGGATGTTTCAAAAAGGACTTTACAACTTTAAAAATTCATACACATTTATTCAAGATACAGAGCTGGGTTTAGTGTTATTTTATAGGAAACAAATCAAGTTTTTTTTATCTTAAAGATGTTGTATATGGCTTCTTTTGGTTATCCTGCACACATCCCATCGGAACTCAATTTCTTCCCAAACTCGCTGTAGCATTGCAGCTCAGTGGCGGTGTAAATTCTTGCTCAAGTTCAGGTAGAGAAGCCAGCACAGGAGGTACAAACATGATATCCATGATGAATCCTCACAAGAAAAAAATTGAGTGGTGTCAGGTCTGGGGAACGTGGATGGGGGGAGGGGGGGGGGGGCAAGCAATTGGTGCATCACAGCCAATTTATTGACCTGGAAAGTGGTCACAGGGAAAATCCTGGATGTCGCCAGGTAGTGGGGGTGGCACGAAGTAAACATTTCATCCTTGGTCATCCTCATAGATCAGTGGCATCAAAAATTGATGTAACATATCCAGATACACTATCCCATTGATGGTTCTCTCACAGAAAGAAAAGGGACCATACACTTCATTCTAGCTCAATGCACAAGAAATGTTTAGTTTAGGGCTGTCACAAACATCCTCCTACTAGGAGGATCTTTAGCATACTTGGTTTGGAAATTACGCTGAACTATTGTCACTGACTTCGATTCTTCAATCCAAAACAGACAGCTAGCACACTCGGGTCCACTGAAGGCAGCCATCTTTAACGCAACAGCTGCTAGCGCTTCTTACAGTGCAATTAGGCACTAACAAACTAAGAGGGACAAAACTTGATGTATTTCCCTACAAATTGACACTACAATCGCCTCTGTAGGTACTATGAATTAAGTTACATGAATTTTCGAAGCTGGAAAGTCCTTTTTGAAACACACTGTATTTTCTGACTATCAGTCTGAGCTATAATGCCTGCTTCTTTCTTTTTTTTTTTCCCAGTACAACATTTCAAAATGGAAAAGCACTTGAAAAGTTAGGAAAAATTAAAATTTATCTCTCACATGTCATCAGCTCAGCTCTTTCTACAAACATTTTTCACTAATAATTCAAACATTCTTTATTCCTGCTTTCACTCTTAAAGTTTTTGTTGTTTGGTTTATAAATCCCTTTTAAAGGTATAACACTGTGAATGAGTCTTTCAGCCTCTTTGCTCAACAAAACAACCTCCGATTTTGAAAAGTAGCATGCTTGTTTAATGGAAATTTGTTATTTATCAATTTAACTGTACTATAATTTTATCGTGTGTATAATTAATCCACAAAATAGTTACTGTGTTCTAGACACAGCTGAACTTTGTTTCATTGTTTAAGCAAGGTACTTTGTCAAATCAACTGTTACTGTTTATCAGTTTCAATATTGTTTCACTGATCTATTTGTGTTGCATCATTCCTTGTTTTATCATTTTTACAAACTGATTGTTCAGAAAATTTAGAAAACTATAATCCTGACACAAAATCTTTTTGAGAAAGAAATATACTTGTTCTGAATGGTTTTCTCCGGTGCAAGGTGGAACAGCAACTGCTAACAGACACCATGATATTAATTACGAACCTATTTTGTTTTTCAACTAATGCTGAATACTGATCTTGCTGTGTGTCCCATTCACAGCTTAACATAATTGTAAACAGCATCATATTTTGAAGTAACATTTTTCTCTTCACTAATTAAACACCTTTCAACCAGTTTCTATAAGTAAATTATCTGTATCATTTTTAATGTAATTAGTTTTTTGTGTGAGTGAAATAATTCAATAAAAATATGACATACAGTATCTTGCTTATTCTTAACATTAGCATGCTAAATTAACTATTTTTTTCCATTCTGTTCATCGCATACCACTCACATGCAATAAACTTACTCTCAATTGATGTATCTCTCCCACTGAGGTTTGTGTGAAACTAACAACTGAGTCCTAAACAGTTTCATAATGTGGCAACAGCTAGAAGAGTACTTTGTACATAAGTCACCAAGTGAGAAGAACATAACCAAGTGTTCCATCACTACACCGACCTGATCAATAAGGTCCTCAAGGCGTGCTCTGACTATCAGCTCACGGTCAGGAATCGGTGGAGGCACAGTGTCCTGAGGACTGCTTGGACGTGATATGCATGCAGCAGCTGCCTCACAGGCTTGAACAGCCACTGCTAATCTTGCTTTCTCAGCCTGCAGTGTGTTGTGCATGCTCTGAAAAAGGACAAGGATATGCCACATCAGTTATGCACACCCTGGAGGTACATGTAAAACATTTTACTTTTGTAACGATTATAGTCATGAGGTTTTTAAGCAGTACAAACACTTAACACACATTCTCTGTATTCTGTTATACATTATAAAATTGTAGCAAACCATCACTATATGAATAATAATGTCAGTTCTGAAACTGGGGCAAAGAAAACGTTTTGAGTTTCGGTTCAGTAGTTGAATAGACTATCTCTGTAAACCTGCTTCAATAACATTTTTACTTTTTACCATCTGAAAATTAAGTTATTGACAGCATTATCTTTCTTCTTCTTTTTGCTGGTCTTTATCCCATATCTTCATGAGATTGGCACGTTTTTATGGTTTGGCAATGTTAGTGGTAGATGGAGGCAGGATGCCATTCCTGTTGCCACACTTTCCCCTCCAGGGGCAGAATTTCTGTACCGCAACTGTCCACATCTATGGTTATCCTGTGGGAAAGTATGTGTATGTTTCCTAAATATTTACGAATCATGTAACTGAGGCAGGACATGGTACCGGCCGTGTATTCACCAAGGCAGATATAAGAAACCGCATAAAAACCATATCCAAGCTTGGCTGGCACACCAGCCCTCATTGTTAAATTGCCAGGTGGATTCACAATCTGGGGCCAGCATACCTACCCGAATGCCAGACAGGAAACAGCATGCTAACATGCATGGGTTCTTGATAGCATTATGTGTAAGTCAAAATGATAATTGATAAATTGTGAAAACAACAGAAAATATGTTCTCATTCACAGACGCATAGATTAAATTAATGAACTATAGACATTACTAGCTGAATTTATAATACAGTGTAATAAAATAATCCACACTTGGTTCACAACAAGCAAGTGAAATAGGTCAACATTCGTATCATATGTAACAATAAAACTGGATTAAATGTACTGAACTAAATTTCGCAATAGAGAATTTTGTTATACCCGCATAATTAACACACATAAAAGCATTGATCACACTTTTGTTGTTGATTTAATATAAAACTATTTTTAGGAAATAGGTCAACTTTGATACATAAGCACAGGAATATTCACTATGTTCAATTCTGAACTTCGTTTACTTTTTTCCTCATATTCTATTGATCTATGGAAAACGAAACAAATGTACATTACATATGCTGATGAATACACAGAACATATTTTGTGTTCTTACTTCAAATTCACTCAACTCAGTCTTTGCTCAAAACTTTCAAAATATCTCAGGCAGCAAGATAGATTCTGCAACCAGTTTTCATAATATGAGCAACACATATTGCTAATAACTAAAATTAACAAAAAACTTTCCTTACCCTCGTTTCTTCCAGCTGTTGCTGAGCATCTTTAAGGCTTTCTACTGGTGCCTCCAAACTCTTTGCTATAACCGGTTCATATCCATCTAGATTGTGCATTATACTTTCCAGTGTGTCTTCATATTCTTGGAACTTAGCTAGAGATTCCAAAAGTCGATTCTGTAAAACCAAAATAAATGTTTTTATTTCTCCTAATGTTCCAGTTTCAACAGTTATGAATGCCTCATCATATATATATACATATGTGTGTGTGCGTGTGTGAATCTGTGAACATTAATACCTTAATTTGTATAGCAGTTCTAAGTAGAGAATTGTAACTGTCCTGAACATTGTGAAGTTGCTTTTCAATTGTTTCTTCTATACCAGGTGTAGAACCAATGTATCGTTCTATCTGACTTCTTCCTTTCGCCTTGACATCATCCAGAGTATTTTGATATTTTTGAATATCTGCCAGTAGTGCCTGTAAGAAAGAAAACAGCTCATCACATCCTGTAGGTAAAATTGCCAAGATTGCCGTAATTAAAATATTTATGTAAAATTTACTTTTTGATCCCATAAGAAGTGTGCTGAAGATATAATTTGGCACTAATTACATAAATTATTAAATCTTATGTTATTTAAAAATTGTAGGGCATGGAAAATGACAACTTGTAGCCAGAATGTTAATGCAATGGATGTATGAGTAGATACAAACTTCTTCCTAAGATAATGCGTAATTATGAGACTGCACTTGCAAAGCATTCTGATGCTATATTTTTACGTCTTTTTGCTATGCCTCTCACAGCTGTCATGCAGTTGTATTCAGGAATGTCAGAGCTTCTTATGAACAAAAATACGCATCAAAATACTGTGTACTGGAGTATCCAGCTAATTAAATTGAAAGTCCTCAAGAGATGTGGATACACAGTCTAACTAATGACTGGAACTGGAAATTTCTAAGATATCTTTATTTCTGACAAATATCCCTAGTCCAATAAATATAATCCCAGAAATTCAGTATAGTCTATAGCAAATGTAAAGAAGGGAATGGTGGTTGTGAGAACAGCCACATGCATTTCTCACACGAATAAACATCATTACATACACGTTGGGCAATGGACAACAGTGTGCTCTTAAATTTTATATTCTGAAGTACAACTTAAGTTATAAAAGGAGGAGACAGACATACTTTAAAACATGATAATATGCTTGCAATATACACCAATTTGAAACTGCCATCTCAAATCGCTAATTGAGGGCATTACCTTCAGCTCAAATTCGTTTTCATAGCACTTGACTCCATGAACTGCAAAATGTATTCAAGTTAGCAACAATATTTTTGAATATGAAACATAGCAAGCAAAAGTCAGTAACTTTACCGATAGCACAGAAGCTATTGGGAATACAACATATTTTTATTAGATACCATCCCTACAGAATAGTACAGAACACTGCTTCTTAACGTAAGTCTGTTTCCTTCTGAAACAAACTCTGTGACAGTTCACTTGTTCACTGTTTACTCTATGAAACTGTAATACATATCAAAATTATATGATACCTCATGCTGAGATATTTGTTCCTGTGTCTGTTCACGGTTTGTAATATACAGAGAATTGTGTGCCATCAACTGGAAGGAGATCTGCAGTAACCATTTCTCTGTGTCTTGCAGTGACTGGTGGTATGCAGAATATTCCTGATTAAGAAATACAACACATTAATTACCAGGTTATTTTTGAACTTTTTAATTTATTATAATCTTTTGTATGTTCTGTGCATGAAAACATACCTGCATTTCGAGTTCCACAGTCTGCCTGCAAGAGAGGCATTTGCTTGCCAACTGATCCCATCGTATCTGAAGACGCTGAACCTCTTCCAGAACTGCAGGCCGCCCAGCCCACGCTGAGAGCTCAGCTCCTTCTGAGACCAGGTGCTCTAAGTCCGCATGTTTGGCATTCACTTCCTCTTGCAGGTGCTGGTAATTCAAATGGACACTTTGAGTACTGTATTGCTCACATAGTTATACTATTCATCAGCAGTATAAAATAACTGCATACAAAACATGATTAACACAGACTTCAACAATGTGTTACAGTGAACCAATAACAATTAACATTGTTTCAGATGATGTACAAAAAAATGCCAAACAGGGCTGGAAGAGTGTAATGAAATACAGCTCACAATGTGCAAAGACTGGGTGTTCATTTACTGTTGCTCTATGAACATGAGCCATCCAGAAAAAGCACATATTGTTATACCATATACAGGTTAATGTAATCAAACTCTCATGGCATAACTATCAGGAAACAGTGTTTTTCCAATGATTCCCCGTGTATTTGTTTGTCAAAGACCAGAAGTGGACAAACTATAATTGTACTTCTTCTTAATTTAATTTCTATTGATACTTTTCTTTTGGAGTACAGAATTAATAAAACAGTGTCATACTAATACCGTATATTGGAATTAATGATCAAAATCAAAATTGCTGTTAATGGATTCCTTGGCAATACACCACAAAAACTAGTGGTTACTTTCCTGTCTAGCGAGAAATAACATATTCAAAATAAATAATAATAGGACTCCTGTGACTACAAACTGATATAAAAAGAAAAAATTCAGCTTATGACATGATTTTTCCTGCATACTGTGAAAGCTAGACCACTCATGATGTACACTTCATTAAGTTTAAGAATCTATTTTCATTCATGTTCCTCACAAATGTTGTACGCTGCAGTATTGTCATGTGCATATGTTACCTTGTATCTCTCAATCAGAGTTTTCATCTCCCCAAGTTCAGCCTTAGTTTCAGGCACATTTTTCAGTGTTTCTTCTACTTCTGAGATCCAATGTTCAAATCGTGATTTAGCTTCATTGTAATCTTCCCAACGAACGACTGCAGCCTGTTTAAATTTCAAAAACAGCCAATGAAATGCCTAGAATGTAGCTCATGCCTAATAAATCTGTAAATCTAAGGACATTTTTGTTCGCATGTATAACCACAATGTATTACCTTGAGCTGTGCCATGACAGAGTTAAGATCAATTGTGAGTTGATCCCAGTGGCTTCGCAAGGCAGCCATATCATCCCGAAGTGATGATTGTTGTTCAACAGGTGTCGTATTTATAGCTTTTGTAAAAACTTCTTGCATCACTGACATCAGATGTTGACCTTCCGTCATACGGTTTGACACAAGCTGTACATAAACAAAACATCTATTACACTCTTACATTAACTCTGAAAATACAAGAATGTGAAGCCCAACTGTCTTGAGAAATAGTTTTGAGTCATTGCTTTGGAAGTGTTTTGCTAATACACAAATACTTGAGATCAGTTCATTTATTTTACAATCACTAGTAATCGTATCTCAATTACTCAGCTGTAGATACACATTTTTGTAATTCAACTTACACGTATTGTTTCCAGTTTATCCCGCATTGCAGCCTCGTCTCCAACTCCTATGCAATCTTGCACTGTCCCATGAGCAGTTTTTAACCATGATTCAAATTCTTCTTTAGCTTTGATGAATTCTGTGTGATCTGATAAATTCTTTTCAACTTTAGACACTAATCCCTATGTGACAAGAGAAAAATAGGAAACGATAACAATATACAATTTCAGAATAAAATATATTCAGTCAATCTCCTATCTCGACTATGTACCTGAATTGTAGTCAGCAGATTAGTATAACTGCTTTGGTGTTGAACTGTCTGATCACGAACCCAGTTGCAAGCACTCATCTCCATCAATACTTCACATCTGTCATTAAGTTCCTCCATTACAGTTTTCTGTTGGATAGCCTCTTGCAACAATGCCTAAAAGAAAGTCATATGCTATAAGAGGAATGACAGCTTATGCATCAAACTTTATTAAGTCGGAATGTGTTTGGACAGTTCCATATTGGAATGAATACAGAAACTTTTGCTGTATTTTTTTCTTAAGCATGACATGATCCCCTCAATGTTAGCACTGAATAGGGGATCATGGAGGAATTTTATAAAGGGGACTATGCTCCAGACTGAACGCTGAGAGGCATAATCAGTCTTAAATGATGATGATGATGATGATGATGATGATGATGAGCATGACATTGATCTTGCCCTGTTGGTCACAATATGACAAGAATTATAATCACAACTTGTGACTGACCTGCTATCAGCTCCTAGAAAATGCAGACACATGCAAAAAGAACAGCTTCACTTTACATTAATAAAGTCCCATTTTATATTTTTTTCCCCAATACAATGATACCAACACTTCTATGTGAAAGAAAAAAAGGTTCATTGATTAATATCAGTCTTTTTGAATGAAACACACATGTTATATTTACTACAACCCTCTCTAAGGAAAAAAAAAAGAAAAAAGGAAAATTGAAAAGTGAGTGAAATTTGTGAGAAACTGAAAAGTCCAGTGCTGGAGTAAAATACAAAGTAACACTCACTCTGCATCTCTGAAGATCATCAGGAGTTTTCTTGTCACCTTCCAACTCTGCATTAACTCTGGACCGGAAAGTCTCCAGCCATGACTGCATGCGGCTTGAAGTGTCTGCAAATTCATTCCAGGCATTGATGCACCGCTGTAGTATCTTTTGAGTGTCCTTACATAAAATCTGCAGGCTGTCCCAGTCACTCTTCAGCTGCTGTGTTTCCTGGCGTAGAGTATCTTGGCCTTCAGGGCCAGTTGTTTGTGCGACAGATGTGCTCAAGACAGTGGCACGCTCAACTAATTTCTCACCTGTATCAATTATACCGCACATTAAATCTTTTCACTTCACTGTTGCAGTGCATGGTAATTAAGTAAATGATAAGGAATAAAAGAAATACTTGAAACTGAATACTCAGTAATCAACCTCTGTGTCAAATTTATACAAGGATTGCATGAGAATTTTCCAACAAAATGTCAAGCTCTCTAAGACAAGATTTCTTTTATAGAGTGGCACCACAAACCAAGGGCTGCTGTAATGTGTGTGTATTTATGGACAACCCATTCTGGTCAAGAGACCATCATAAATCATGGATACAATTACATTAGGCTGAAGAGAGGATAATAATGATGTATTTGATGTCAAGGGAGGATAACAATTTGTACTTGCTGCCAAAGAAGGCTAATAATTATGTCCTTGACACCAAGAAGCCTCCCTTTAAACTGGTGTTACGGTATTCATGCCTTGAAAATGGTCATTTGACTTCGATAAATAAACACACACATTACAGCAGCCTTTAGTGTTTTCTTCATGTCTTTCTGAATATATAGTTAAGTTATGCAGCAAACTATACTGAAAATGAGAGTTTTTTCTCAACAGCTACTGATCACTGGACGTGTCAGAAATGGAAAGGTGGTGGTGGAGGTTACAAAAATAACAAATGACCTGGAACTCCAGAACAACGGAAATGAGTACTGGATCTGATAAAGGTAGCATGTACACAGTGGAACAAAACATATAGGACATATGAAGCTTAAAAAAGGCTAATTAAATTCAAACCTGTTGGCAATGATGCTATGAGTGCTTCTAATTTTCTTTCTTTTTCCAACGTTTGTTCTTTTTCACCATGGGAATCGCTACACTGCTGGACATCAATCCTAGTTCTTCGAAGCCAGTCAAATGCATCCCCATATACTTGCTTGTAATTTTCATGCTCTTTCACCTGCTCTTCAAGTGTCTGCAAAGTAAAAATGTGCTCTTAAGGTTTACACTGCACCAAACTTTCTTTTATGAAAGAAAATGTGTCTGCCGACATCATGTGTGTGTATCAAAATGACTGAAATGATAACAGTGTATGTAAGGGAAATTAAAGTACACAAAAAGAAAAATGGTCTCTAGTGGGATTTAGTCCACATACTACACATTTGTTGAATCACATTCTGCCCCAGGTATCATAAGCATGAGACAGTAAAATGAATAATATTCACAAGTGGTACTAACAATTTGGTGAGTTATAACTGTATAATATCTTAATATTTACATGAAAGAAATAAGAACAAGGATAAGACCCACACTATTAACATAAAAAAAATTACATCACAGGTATCTGTCCTCCAATACTTACTGAAATGGCTTTTGAGGCGGTTGCTTGCAGCTGCTTATATTTCTCAAGGCTACTACGAACATCAGCAGCAGGCAAAGAGGGTTGTTCATTTACTCTACTTTGAATGCGTTCTGCCACATCACCGTGACTGATTATCTCACGCTGTAAACTGCGGAGCTTCTCCAATGCAGCACGTTTTTCACTCAGCTCATTTCGGAAACCTTCAGGTTGCAGTTTCTGCTCTATTTCATCCAACCATTCCTTCAGAAGTTTATGAGCCTAAAACAAACATACCAGAAAAACAAATTCTTCCTTGATGTTCTCTCTATGTATTACAAAAATTATTGATTAAAATAAAGTTAGGGTTCTTGTTTGCTGGTTTATGAAAATCAGCTAATGCAAAATGCAAGTCCCCTCCCCCCCAGCTCCTTCCCTCAAACATTTCCAACAAGAAATACATTTACATAATCAATTAAAATAAGAATTTATTTTTAGTGGACACCAGCACATTATAGTTTACATTGAGATGCTGCTTACAAGCTTACTAAATGGCCAAGGAAAATGAACGTGCCGTCTCAAAAGGACATGCCTAACATTTGTCTGTAACTGCTTTAGGGGAACTACAAAAGCTTGGATGGCCAGAGGGGATTTGAAACCTGCTCTTCCCAAATATACAACTACTGCCCTAACCACTGGACCACATCACTTGGTACTGCTTCTTTACTACATTAGAGGCAAATGTTATTGTGTGTAGGTATGCACGATCCTAAGAAAACATCCACTGTACCAAAAAAATTATTTTTATGACTGTTCTGCTTCGTTTTGAACACGTGGGAACCATATTCATTGGCTAACAAAACTTTGCGGGTATTTGAATGGTTCAGTTTATTTTAAATAGTTTATAAAGTAGAGATATGTTACTTGAGTTGTGATGATAGTCACCAATGAGTTTCTAGTGTGCTGAATTCCAGTTCCACCAAGAAAATCAACTGTACATTGTTACAGTACACTTGAAAACAACTATCAAACTCATTCACTTGAGAGTCATTTATGAATATTTTTTTCTTCTTTTTGGTATCCTACCAGGTGATACGTTTACTGAATAAATTTTATATGTAATTAAAAAGGTTAATGAATTTCATATGTAATTTAAAAAGTCTAATATTCTGAAAACTAAGAAACATATGGAAATAAGCCCTATACCAATTTGGAGCTGTACTGATTTGAAGATGAAGACTGATATCTTAATTGTGGGTTTGTGATGATGAGGGATGGATTTGTTTCCTACAACACAATTAAGTCAAAATAGCCACCAAGTTATACAGGTCTTTTTTCCCTCCACAGTACTTCAGGAAAATCATTGCTAATGGAACTAATTGACTTATCCATGTAAGTGATATATTAGTTTGAAGAATATAGCATATTCTCTACAATAATCTGAAATTAAATTCTGATTTATTATTATCAGATCGAAGACAACAAAACCACAAGTTTTATCAGAAATTTTCAGAATTTCACAACATATTTAAGTTCAAAAGACAAAAGTATGGCTGTAATTACAAGCTATGTCACAAAATGTGTAGACAAACAACTTATGAACACAACAGTACACAATTGTAGCACATATACACTGCCACAGTGGTGCATAGGGAGAGTGGGCATGCAAGCACTGCAAACATGATTTGATGCATAATGAATTAAGTACCAGACTGGATGTAGATTAGTTCACAGAGTAGTCAAATATGAAGTGGAAGCAGATCTGAGTGTGAATGAAGATTTTACTGTGGCTTTACCTTGACATTTGAATAAAAATACAATAGTAAAATTCCTCTTGCTTTTTACACAAGCAGTGATGTATTGAAATCACTGAGGCTGCGTATCAAGGAATTCTTCAATGGTGATCTGGGGACTGACAAAGAAAAGTAGCACTTTTGGCAAAAGCTGAAGCAATTTGTTTGCCAGATAAGTTGTTACCATAAGTAAACTTTATGTCTCCTACTGTATACCACAATCCTGGGATCAAGATCAATATCCAGCCTTAAAATAGTGAAAAATAAAATAAAAGTTTGATTTAACACATTCCACACTTTTAAGATAATGGCAGTGTGCTTGACAGTGCCTACCTGCCATCCTTTCTACACATGCCCTAAGAGCAATACAAAGAGAACCCCATACAAATCACAAACCTTATTTTATTGCCCACAGGTTGTTACCAAACATAAAAACAACAACAAGAAAGAGAAATGATAAGATAGATAGATAGAGAGAGAGAGAGAGAGAGAGAGAGAGAGAGAGAGAGAGAGCTTTCAAACTGCTGATACAATAGAGAGAGAGAGAGAGAGAGAGAGAGAGAGAGAGATAGAAAGGGAGCTTTCAAACTGCTGATACAATGTTGTTATGCAGGGTGAAGAAAAATTTGTGCACTCAGGCTTCGCAGTGCTACTCCTCACATTCCAGCAATAAAAAAATGTCTTTCATAAAATTTCGTCCTGCGAGTACATTCAGCAGAAAAACAACGTTGAAGAGTGGCAATCTGGCAACACTGTAACCACATGTATGGTAACTACCTCTGAAGGCACAATTTAGTCTTGTTGTACAGCTGGTGCAGTGGGTAGAGTTTTGAGTTAGCATGCAGGACGTCAATGGTTCGATCCTGGGTTGAGGCGTACGTTTTTTATTTTCTAGATGTAGTCCACGTGGTACGGTATCTGGCATCTTAATCATCAACAGCGATTGCAGTGGTCCTCTACAAAACATTTGCAATTACACACAACAATTGTAGAAATGGAAGATTGGGCAGCTTTGAAAGAAGCCCTTTCCATGTCATGGGTGTGAATTTATTCAAACCACTTCATCTACTAGATGCAAAACCTGTTTCCTTTATGCCCTCCTCCTTTGGTCCCATAGATTAGTACCAACTATTATTCTTGCCTCGTTCAGGTCCATTACATTTCATTAGGGCCTTTCGTTACCAGTAGGACTAGCAATTTGCTTTGTGAATAATGTCCAAACTCGGTTACTATTTGTATGTGTTATCGCCATGGTCCCATTAATTATGCCTTCAGCATTGAGTCTGGTAACCACATGCTGTTTAGTACGTATCTCAATGCATTATTATTATTATTATTATTATAATTCTATTGATGGGATTGAGGAAACATCATGTCTATTAACATTAGAGAAACACTGTAATTCAAAACCGAACATTTCACAATTAGCAGCGTCACGATGAATCATGCAGAACAATATCTGCTAGAGGGATAAAGTGTGTTAGCTGGAACAGCACACAGGACTGATAGCATTTTTAATCTGTATGCACTGTCCTCCAGACATGGACTAGTTGTGAGTGGAGTAACGTGCCAATGACAGACTCCAATGTATCTACATACACATATTGAATTTTCTCATTGTAAACCTCTAAACCAGTGTGGAGTGTGGCAGACGTATGGCATACACAAACAAAGAACATGTGGATATGCTTCTGGTCCTTGATGCATCTGATAAATGGGCTGGTGTTGCCACTTGTGAATATGCTGCTAGATATCCTCATCAATGGCATCCAGATAAAAATGTGGTTTGTCATCTGGAGCTGTGTCTTCAGGAGTCAGATTCTTTCCTTCCACCATCATGTGACAGAGGTCGTCCACGTACTCCAGCTACTGAGGAAACTATTCTGTGAGTCATACACCAAGAACCTCAGTGAAGTACAAGTTGTATAGCAAGGCAGCTGCATGTCATGCAATGCATGGTCTTTAACATGCTGCATAAACATGAGCTGCACCCCTCTCATTAAGCTTTCATATAACACCTGCATCCTGCAGATTTCCATCAGCGGAATGCAATTCTGTGAATGGTTCAACAACAGCAAGCCAACGATGACTTCTAGAACAATGTAATACGGTTGGACGAAGCAGCATTCATTCATGAGGGTGTCTTCAATATGCACAATACTCACCATTGGTGTGAGGTTAACCCACACATCACCTGCGACCATGGATATCAAGTTCACTTTAGTATCAATGTCTGGGCCAGAATATTGGGCGATAGGTGATTGGACCCTTACATATTGTCTGACCGGTTGACTGCACAAAGGTATCAAACATTCCTCTCAAACTATCTGCCTGATGCACTGGAAGATGTTCCATTGCATGTTCAGTGGAGGATATGGTTCCAACATGATGGTGCACCTGCACATTTTGGAATTAATGTGTGACAGTATTTGGACAGAACATTTTGAGAGAAATGGCTCAGACGTGGAGGTCCAGTTGTGTGGCCACCACCTTCACCTGATCTATATCCCTCCGATTTCTTCCTGTGGGGACACCTGCAGGAGCATGTGTACTCTACTCCACCGATGAATGTGGAAGAATTGGTAGCGGGTGTTCATGCTGCTCTTGTTACTGTGGACAGCTTTGCTGTGAAGGGTCCAGAGCTGTATGATCTGGTGGGTTGCGCAATCTTTGGACATGTAGGGAGGTCACTTTTAGCATCTGTTGTTCAGAGGACAATGCATTCTGTTGTGAAGGTCATGCGGTCATTAATATTGACATTATTATTGTCACTGGTTGCTAATGTGAGAAATCTGTGTACTGTGCTATCATCTTTACCATCTCGAAATGGATATTGTTTTTGTAGTTATTCTGTCCTATGATAGGTCATTTGTTTCAACTGTCTATTTCTTATTTGTCTAACCACATATTTGTTATGTTCAGCATTACAAAATGGTGTAAATTTAGGATACATGTGACCAAAGAAATGGTGTATATTACAGCGTGAAATATCAAAAAAATGCCCCAACCCAGGGTCAGACCCTTGACTTCCTACATACTAACCCAAAACTCCACCCACTGCACCAACTCTACAGCACAACTAAAATGTGTTGTCAGAGGTAGTTACCATACATGTGGTTACAGTGTTGCCAGACTGCCACTCTTTAATGTGCTTTTTCTGCTGGATGTACTTTCTGGACGAAATGTTGTGAGAGACTTTTTTTTTTATCGCAGGCATGTGAGGAGTTGCGCTGTGAAGCCCGAGTCCACGAATTTCGCTTCACGCTGTACATCACTAACAAATGACTAAGTCAGAACAATACACTTATCATGTATTTACACACAGAAAGATTATCACCGATTAATATCAACCATACATGTCTATGGAACAGGTTTGAATCCAAATTACATACCTTCTGTATTTCTTCTAAATGAGCAGCTCTTGCTGTGAGCACCTGCCTAACTTCTTGCACATCTGACATGAGCTTCTCAAACTCTTGTTTAATATTTTCTGTATCTTCCTGGATCTTAGCTGCCCCGTTTTGCTCGGTATTCAAAATCACCTTTTCTTTTAGTTCAAGCACATACCTAAAACAATATTTAAAAATATTTAAGTTTTTAAACAGACTCACAGTTACTGCCTTGTCTTTATTCACCTCCTCAGGGAGTTGTCCCCATTCTGCCATGCCAATAAACCCCCCCCCCCCCCCCATCTTCCGTCTCTTTTGTTATGCAACTTACCATTGCTTTCTTGGTTTCTCCATACTTCCTGTTACTCCAAATTATTCATATCAAACTTTCAATCATACCAAGTAACCAGAAAAAAAGTGTGTGTGTATGTGTGTGTGTTTTTCCACTAACTTAGCAGTTTACACATAGTTGTTTCAGAGGGTTATTTTTATAATATTACCTCTTAATTTCAGCATCATTATTATATTTTCAAAATGGAAAACATATTGCAGGACAAATCTCATACTTAGCAGGATGACCTACCATTGTGGATCACTTAAACGCAGTGACAGTCAGATTTATGGTGGTATCTAAGTGAACATAATTTTTTGTCATTTGGAACACATCATTTTATTTAGGTGTCAGTCTTTACACTGTACTGATGCCAACCCTCTATTTCTTTATGTTTTGTATCAGTCTCTTGATCTCTTCCTACTAGGGACACAGACATCCCAAATTAGCTGGTCTTGGAAGAGCCAACGCACATTCCCAACAGTCTATAGCTACTCCTGCTGAAGGTGTTCCCCATATACATATATTTCCTTGTCTGTTGTAATACATCTTGATTTTGTAGTACATTTGGCCACTTAACATCAATTTAGTGTTATGATTAAAAAATAGATTTTCCAAAGAAAACTTATAGCCTTCTAGTCAGTTTTTGAGCCAGAAATGTAAATATTTTATAGTAGGACTCTTTTTAAAATTACAGCTTCCATCTGAAATGTCAACAGCAAGTTTCTTTCGTCTTTTTTTATGAATATTTTTTCTGTCTTTTGTCTAACTTGATATAGTTTTTTGTTTATTTTTATCCTTTGTCACACCTCCAGCCTGTATGGCCTTAGTATAAGCAATAGCCTCAACAGTCTGTTATGGTTTTAAAGCAATGACATCATTTTCATATTCATTCTGCTTCAGTCTTCCACTCTTAAGCATAAATAAATTTGTTAACATCGATCATTATAAACAACAGTATCATTGAGGGTGAGTGCACCCCACTGGAAGTTAGTGAGAAATAGGTGTAAAGTGAATCCATGAGAAACTATTCGTTTTATTGCGAACTACAACATAGTCACAGAGTTCAACAAGTGGCAATTCTAAACAAAACTGCTGTACATCTCATTCTTTAGAAAGAAGTTTGCATTGAGGTAAGGTTCATAAAATGTATTTCAAGCACTTTCAGTGGTATCTACTGTCTTCTCTCTTAATAGTTTCTTTGATTATTTCTTACTTTTGAATATACTGACTACAATCTAACTTTCTAATTTTGGCCTGCTACATACCTGAGCTTATTATGGCCCTGCTCAAGTGATTGTCTAATGCCTTTGACTGTCTGAAGCTTGTTGTTGACTTCATTGAGTGTGCTGGGTATTTCTTGACACTCATTAAGACGATCTCGTGTTCGATCCAACCAGTCTTGGCATTCCTGATATAATGTATTATGCTGCTGATGCTCCTAAAAGAAACAAATCAATATAAAATAACTGGATTTTCCACTGGACGTCGACATATATGAATATTAATGGAAAATGAATAATGTTGATTACGCACAATGCTCCACAGAATCATGGATTTTTAGCTGGAGCTGAGAAGCGTTTAACCTGCACACAACACAGCTACCGGTACATGGGAAGTCTAGTTAAACAGAATCAGATGATGTATTTCTTAACATGTCTTTGAAGTAGATACTCGGCTGGTATTATTATAATTTGGCTGCTGACTAGACTTCAAACATATTTGTGCTCATAAGTTAACAAAGAACATTCTTTGTTGTAGAGACAGCTGAGAATAGCTGGCAAAGTTCAATTAATAATCAGTTTATCATAACAAAAAGTGTGAGTTTATACATGAATTCTCATTGACTACACAACAAACGACATTCTTAACATATTTCATGCTGAATGCTGCCAACATTCCTCCATGAAACATGAAAGTAACAGCAGTTACCCCATTATGTAAGATCTACTAGAGAGGGTGTGACAAGACACAATCAATAATGAACACATTATTGTTCATAAAGACTTGCAGCCACAGAGAATGTTTCACACTTCTGTTGCAATGCTTGATCAAAACATTAATGGATTTAAAATGGAAAATAATTGTGGGATGACTATATTTAAGACAGGTATACCCACAGTAGTATGAAACAACAAGAAGTTTATGAATAGCCGAAGTATGTCATTGTATGATCATAATACAGTAATTAACTGATTATCATGTTTGCATTTAAACAAATAAATATCCTCTTCTTCCGATACAAAAAAGGGAATAATGAAAACTATACCTGATAATGCAGCTCAAGTCTTCGCATGATTTCTTTTGCCAGTGATAATAAAGCATTATACTTTGTTGTCATCTGGGTAACAGCGTTGCTTATTCTTGTGTCTGCACATGTTTCCAACAGCATCTGGGCCTTCATGTTCAGTCGATCCAGTTCCTTTTGCCAATCAAATAGGGTCTGAAGATGGACCTGAAGAAACACATTTTTCAGTGAGAGCAAAGTAAAACACAATACTGACTGAAGTGGTCTGTTTGCCTATATTATACATTAACATTAGGACACAACTCTACTTACCTGGAACTGTTCAAGGACATTTTTCTTTTCTTCAAGGCTATCCTGTAATTTATTAAATGTCTGAACTAACTGTTCAGTCTGTGTCAGCCAGTCAGATGCTTCCTGATACTGGTCCTCATACTCTGTCCACTTGACGATTCCCACTTCAAGGAGGCCTTTAACTTGATTGAGAGACTCCCTAGAGCAAATTACAATACATATTAGACATTCAAGTAATAACACTGTCATGTTTTTTAATTGTATATTTAAGCCTCATGTCACAGAAGTGGTATCACAACAAGTTGTTGGGTTGGGTTGTTTGGGGGAAGAGACCAAACAGCGAGGTCATCGGTCTCACTGGATTAGGGAAGGGTGGGTAAGGAAGTTGGCCATGCCCTTCCAAAGGAACCAACCCGGCATTTGCCTGGAGCGATTTAGGGAAATCATGGAAAACCTAAATCAGGAGGGGCGAATGTGGGATTGAACCGTCGCCCTTCCAAATGCAAGTCCAGTGTGCTAATCACTGCGCCACCTCGCTCAGTCAACAAGTTGTAACAAAGCCTTTTAAAAAGTATTTTCTGTCTGTTATCATCTCTCTCTCTTTTCGTTTTTTTCCTGCCATCCAACACATGTTTAATAGTAGCATGTTTAATAGTAGCTTAATTTATCAGTTCTTTTATAATGTTTAGTGCATGCTTATGACCACCAGACATTAGTTTACTACTTTGTAGATCGCATCTGCAGGTGGGAATTGTTGGTCCTGCTACTAGAGCACATCTAGCTGCCCTACACCGTTAGTTCAGTTATTTGTCACTAGTTTTCAGTTGCGGAAAGCATTCCCTTGCAATCAATTTCACATCATGAGTATTCTTGATTGTATATCTGTGATTTAAGATTTACCAACTTTATTTTACTGTGTAGCCAACTGTAGCCTTCTGTTTCAACAAACCAACCACAATGCAGATATGTTTACATTTTGTAAATTCTCTATGTGCCTCTACAATTGGTGAGTTACTGTGTAACATATTCCAAGATATATGGTTGTGTACATAAGTTAGTTTGGTTGTAATTTAGTTTGCCAGTATTTTACTATCCCCACTTTCTTTCTTTTCATATAAATCACTTTCTTTCTTTTTGTACAGATCACAGATCATCTGATGATAACTTGGTAATAATACAATGTCAGTTATGATAGTACGTGTGTGACCTAAGACTGAAATACAAGTGAGACAGTCAGCATAATTCCCTAAGGCAGTATGCACAGTCTATGGAATGTCACTGTTATTTGCAGAAACAAGTTAATGACTTCATATTATATTTTATCAGTGTTAATTCAATCATATTTCCTGGAGACAGCTAAAGATCAAAACTGTCGAGGAGAAAGGGCAGTACATCTGGATCAGGATATGTCTGATTCCAATGGGGCTTTGAATTTAGTACTGAACTATGGACTTTTTCCTTATCTCTTTGGACACCACAGCAAATTGTTGCTTATTAATGCAGGCAGACTTGCTGATTTTTTCCAACCTTGTATACTGTCCACTGTCCACACCTCAAATACAATGCTCAACTCAAATGCAATTTACATCCCAAGGATTTATCAACAGTGCTTCACTCAAAAATAATGTAGAAGCATAAATGTATCTCTTTAAGACAATGAAGTAGCTGTGTTCCCAAACTGAAGGATGCCTATATTCATCTTTCATACATAATAATCTTCATTTCTGAAAACTTTTGGTGTTCTTTTACTTTCTCAGTTTACAGTCACCTCTGAGATTCTGCCACTAACATGTTTGTCACTTTACCCATAAAATAGTATCTAATTGCCAATTTCCAAGTCTTATCCCTATGAGTTTTGAAAACTGAAACACACTATAGGAATTCTAAAGACAACTGGCTGACAGAGCTGTTACAGCTCCAGCAGAAGCTAACATACTGAAATGAATAAATTGTGTTGTTTTTTTGAACAATTTGTGTTACTCCCATTGCTGCTAAAAACGCTATTGCACACCTCCTTGAAACACAGCATACCGATATTCTTATTGGTCTTTAACTATTTCCAGCAAAATAATAAACAAAATTATTTTAAAGAACAACACTATTGAGCAAAGTGACAGCATAGTACTTTACAGATTGTTATTGGTAAATAACCAACTTACACATATGTGTCAAATTCCTCCTGTAGGAGTGCTACTTCTTCCTCAATAACTTCTTTGTCTTCAGAATCAGCTCCTTCACAGGCAGCATTTCCTTGTTCCAGAGCTTTCTCCAATTTCTGTTGGCCTTCCTCCATTTCGCTTTCGAGAATCTATAAATAAAGAGATAGAAGGTATAAAATGAGTATAGATAACTGAATTATTTAACATTATAGAAAAAATAACACTAAATGCAAAATTTTAGGCCCTTATTTCTGTCTTTACTTTCTATTAGTAGCTTGATCAAAATCACAGTGATTAAGTAAGAGGCCATTGTTAATTAAGCCTGTAATTACAAGAGGAACTCGATGTCTTTGTCGTAGTCAGCACAGAAAGCCTTAAGGTGGGTGCCAATTTTAGCAACAGAAGATGGTGCCAGGGAATGATATCTCACAATGTTTTACAAATGGTATTGATGGGCTAGTCCAACTTCAGAATAAAAAGTTGAACTAATTGTTGTTTTTTGTGTCTTAGTGTATTTCAACAAATGAACTTCCTCAAGAATCACTCAGTGTACTCTCTGGAGCAATAATACTATTCCATGCACTCAAATTTTCTAAATCTTAATAATGTCTTCCAACTTTATGCAGCACAATAATGGGACTCATCTGGAACCTGGACAAAAATCCAAAATTGTTCTCTCTGTCATAGTTGTATGTTATTATAAAGCAGTTCAGAACTTACAAAAATTATTACAAAGGCCTTGTGTAGTTTAGAATCTCTGCTTGTGGACCAGTAAAAGGTAAAGCTCACATTTTCAAACACTAATCTGTCAAGCAATCGAATTATTTTGTCAGAATAGATAGGGGTACAAACATTATGTTTTCCAGAATACAACACCTTTGAAGCAGCAGCATAACCCAGCAAGAATGTTTGTGTTTATGTGATCAATAGAGTGAGCAAATGAGCAGAGTATAACACATTATCTGAAATTACTGACTATCTGTAGCACTCTATAAATCACCGAGTTTCTTTTATTTTTATGTTGAAAACATTTTGACACTGAATCAATGCCACATCTCTAAATAATGATAGTGATCATGCATAAAAGTATTAATGCATGGTAATTGCAAAATGATACATATAATAATGGTTTGGAGAAATTACATGAAAAAGGAACTGATGTTTATAATTTGTTGAATGGACAGGAGCTGAATCATACAATGTAAAGAAAGTTTTTAAAAAACAGTTAAATAAAATATTACAAGAACTATGTAGTGTCACAATACTTTAGATACTCTTCATTCTCCTGCCAACGGCGTAGTTACGGGTAACATCCAATTTGATTACACATTATATTTGTATGGTAAAGTTGACAGATACAGTACTGTGTTTTAATGGACTAGTATTTGATATATTTCATTTTTCTTTCACAAAGGTTTAGTTCTGGTTGTTGTTTATTTTCTATTTATTTCATGTGAGGCAAACAAGTGCCACGGCCAACTGAGGTCTGTCCATTACATATTGTGG
Source organism: Schistocerca americana (assembly GCF_021461395.2). Classification (NCBI taxonomy): domain Eukaryota; kingdom Metazoa; phylum Arthropoda; class Insecta; order Orthoptera; family Acrididae; genus Schistocerca; species Schistocerca americana. Next base: position 23,273,626 of record NC_060124.1, read on the forward strand.
GATAGCTGCTATTATGCCTGTCATGTGGGCCAGAGACGTTGACAGGATGGGATTCATGAAACTGCACAGTTAAACAATAGTAACTGTTAACTGTTTTTTCATTGGAAGACGTTATCATGCAAGGGAACAAGACTTGTTAATTGCCATTGGGCAAAATATAACATTGATTTTACTAAAATATGTACATGTGTATTACATTAGCAGAAATAACTGGACTGTCTTTTTACATAATAGTAATGAAAAAGATACCAGAATTAAATATTTTCTCAGTTAGTTTCCTGCTCCTCTTTTAATTGTCGTTTCTGGAAAAGTTGGAGGAAGAGGGGGAGAGAGAGAGAGAGAGAGAGAGAGAGAGAGAGAGAGAGAGAGAGAGAGAGAGAGTATTATGTTGTCAAAACTATCAGTCGCTATGCCACAGCTTGGTTACTGGAGGAACAAACTGATTGTCTGGTTTAAACCCATCATTGCTAGGTGTTGGTTGTCTTTTATTTGCTTGGTTACCTTCACATGTTGCAAAATGGCTACTCTGCAGCAGAAATCACTAAATGTTCTCAAATTTGCAAAGTGTAATTCTCTGATTAGAATGCAAAGACATTTCACGTTGAGATGCCAAATGGACCTTCTGAATGGATGGAACATTTGCGGATGGTACTGACAGTTTGTAGACATATTTCTGATGAAAATGTCACATGAATTCAAACAACTTTCCAACATAGTCATACAAAATCAATTCTTCATGCCAGATGGCATGTCTGTTAGACAGTTATCAAATTTTATAGTTTTCAGTGGTGTTTCGTGCTGTTTGTGGCAAAATAATGATTTAATAAACTTTTGGAAACATTTGCTCACTGTGTGTTTTAGAGTTTTCTGTGCATTGAAGTTGTTTAGTAAATTTCGTGCTTTAGTTTTCAGCTGATGTTTCTTACTGTTTCTAGTGAAATATTTTTATTTAATTTTCATTTAGTGTTTTAACTTTGTTGAGTGTTCCAGCGGCCACTTGAATTTTTGATTTTAGCTAATAATTTTGTGAAGTTTTGTTGGTATTGGTATTAGCTGTGGTGTAGTCGTATTAATACAAGTAGTTGCTTTCTTAGTCGACAGAGAATTTCAAGACTGCTATTGTTAGTTCTATAAATAGTTCTATTAGTGGAACTGAAATTAGGTAACATAGATGTATAGTTTTTGCAGTAGCTGTAAAATTTTACCATGAGTGAGAAGTGTGGGCTCTGTCGTAGGTTTGTGAGTAGTGGGTTACAGTGTGAGATTTGTTCAAAGTATTTCCATTGGACTGAATGCAATGGGGAAGCCAGTGGGCATTCTAGTGAGATCCTCTCCCGGGAATACAAAATCTGTAGTAGAAGTAAGTTGATAAAGGAGCAGGAGTATAAAATCTGTGCCCTTCAGGTGCAGTTACAAAGTGCAAAGGAGAAACTAGATAGGCTGAGGAGGGTGAAGGGTGGTGGGGAATGGGTACTCGCAGTTGGCAAGAAGGCAGCTAAGAGGAGGAGGTATTCACAGTTATCCTTTGCTTATATGCAATAGATTTGACCTACTGTCAGAGTTGAGTGCAGAGGAGCCTCTTGTGGCTGTAGATGTAGGGAACATGCAGTAGTCCTCAGCAGTTAGGAGTCCTAAGTCAGTTGCAAAGTCTAACAGAAAGAAGGAGGTTCTGCTGCTACGTAGTTCGCACGGTAGAGGTGTGGGCCAGCAGTTGCTGGAAGTGTTGGGGAATGAGTATCAGGTCACCAGCATTGTGAAGCCTAGTGCAGGGTTGGCTCACGTGACTGACAGCGTAGGGGAGTTATGTAGGAATATTACGAAGGAGGTTCAGGTAGTAAAAGTGGACAGAGCAGGGAACAGTCTTGATAGGGACGGAGAATATGATGTAGGTGGTGACCTGGTAAAGATAGCTACTCAAAATGGTGGCACCAATGTGCATTTTGTGCAACTGTTTCAGCATCATGATCGGCCTCATCTTAATGCGGCTGTTAGATGCGTTAATATGGGGCTGGAGGGAGCACTGACGGCAGACGGCATGGGTCACATTTCAGTGGTGCCTGTTGGGTCTATCAGTAGATCGTGTTTCACAAGGCATTGCCTGCACCTCAATAGGTATGGTAAGGGGAAGCTGGCAAAGTTTAAAGGTGACAGTGTAGTAGGTAGTGGTGGCATCACTCATGGAAAAATTCCTGTAGTAGTTTGTGTTAGAGCTGCAGCTTTTTTAGATTTAAGTCAGATGATAGGTATACCTGCTTAAAGGAAGTCTCTCTAACTAAGGGTTCACTGTTGGAGGACGTAATGTTTCCAAGTAGAGACGGAATTAGCATATTTCGTCAAAATATAAGAGGTATTAGAGATAAAGTTAGTGAACTGCTTATAGATGTTGACTCCGAAATTATTGTTATATCAGAGCCCCACTTAAATAACTCGACAATTCAGAGGCTTCCTTTACTAGGATACAAATTAGCTGGCTGTTTCTCAAGGAGTTCTTTGCATGTACATAAAAAACAATATTCCATTTGAGTCCATGTACGTATGCCAGCACTGCACTGAGCAGATTTTTGAATGTTATACAGGAGCAGTTGAATTTAGTGGAACTAAACTTCTAATTGTTGTTGGTTATAGGTCCCCTAACTCTGACTTCAGAGCATTTCTGCTCAAGCTAGAGACAGTTCTTGAATCACTTTGTAGGAAGTACCAGAAATTAGTTATGTTTGGTGACTTCAATATAAATTTTGTATATGATGGTGCAAGAAAAAGGATGTTGGTAGATCTCCTACATTCATATGATATGATGCAGATGGTGTTTTTTCCAACTAGGGTGCAGGGGAACAGTAGCACAGCCATAGACAATATTTTTATTCATTCCTCATTACTAGATGGACATTCTGTCAGTAAAAAGGTGAATGGCCTTTCAGACCACGATGTACAAATTTTAACACTAAAAGGCTTTTGTACTCAAACAAATGTCACATATAATTACAAACTATGTCGGAAAGTTAATCCAACAGCAACAGAGAGTTTTTCAAACCTTGTTAAGGAACAAGAGTGACAGGATGTTTATAGTGCCGATGACATAGATGATAAATATAATGCTTTCCTTAACACATTTCTGATGCCCTTTGAGAGTTGCTTCCTATTCGAACGTTCTAAATGGGGAACTAGGACTCAGTAGTGGGATAAGGACAGCATGTAGAACACAGTGGGAATTATATCAAAATGTTAGAAGTAGTCACAATCAAGCTACAGTAGCCCATTACAAACAGTATTGTCAGGCACTTAAAAATGTTATTTGGAAGGCAAAGAGTATGTGGTATGCAAATAGAACAGCTAACTCACAGGATAAAATTAACCATATGGTCAGTTGTGAAGGAAGTGTCTGGTCAGCAGCACAAGGTCAACGATGTAAAGTCAGTTTGTAGTAAAAATATTTCTGTTATTGATAAATCAGATATATGTAAAATATTTAACAATCATTTTCTGAGCATTGCTGGTGAATTAAATAAAAATTTAGCTTCTGCAAGGAATCATATAACTTCCTTGGCAAATACCTTTCCGAGATTGATGTCTGAAATGCTACTCTGTGATACAGACAAGGGGGAGTCAATAATTAAATCACTGAAGACTAAGGGCTCTCATGGATAAGGGGGAGATTGAGTCAATAATTAAATCACTGAATACTAAGGGCTCTCATGGATATGATGGAGTGCCTAGCAGAATATTAAAGTACTGTGCTGCACATGTTAGCCCTGGTATTTAGCCATATTTGTAATTTTTCCTTTAGGAATGGTCAGTTTCCTGAATGATTAAAGTATTCAGTAGTAAAGCTGCTTTATAAAAAGGGAGAAAGGGAAAATGCAGATAATTTTAGACCTATTTCTGTGCTATCAGTGTTTGCTAAAGTTATTGAAAAGGCTGCGTATGTAAGGATAATTGATCATTTTACATCACACGGTTTGCTATCAAATGTACAGTGCGGCTTTATAAGTCGTTTAACAACTGAAAATGCTATATTCTCTTTTCTCTGTGAGGTGCTGGATGGGTTAAACAAAAGGTTTCAAACAATAGGCATATTTTTTGATTTAACTAAGGCATTTGATTTTGTTGATCACAAAACATTGCTCGCGAGGTTGGACCATTACAGAATACAGGGAGTAGCTCAAAATCGGTTCACCTCTTACTTTAGCAACAGACAGCAAAAGGTCATTATTCACAATGTTGATAACGGCTGTGATGTGGGACCTGAGTGGGGTATGGTGAAGTGGAGGGTGCCGCAGGGATCCGTGTTGGGCCAATACCGTGCTCATTTACATAAATGATATGCCCTCTAGAATTATGGGTAACTCTAAAATATTTCTGTTTGCTGATGATACTAGCTTGGTAGTAAAAGATGTTGTGTGCAACATTGGCTTGGTTTCAAATAGTGCAGTTCATGACCTAAGTTCATGGCTTGTAGAAAATAAACTAATGCTAAATCACAGTAAGACTCGGTTTTTACAGTTTCTAACACACCATTCAACAATTGTGCAGTTCATGGCTTGTAGAAAATAAACTAATGCTAAATCACAGTAAGACTCAGTTTTTACAGTTTCTAACACACCATTCAACGAAACCTGATGTTTTAATTTCACAGAATGGGCATATGATTAGTGAAACGGAAAAGCTCAAATTTCTAGGTGCTCATATAGATAGTAAACTGTTGTGGAAAGCCCACATTCAGGATCTTGTTCAAAGACATAATGCTGCCATTTTTACTATTCAAAAGGTATCTGAAGAGAGTGTTTGTTCAACACCAAAATTAGTCTTCTTTGCTTATTTTCATTCGCTTATGTCTTATGATATTATATTTTGGGATAACTCTTCCCATTCCAAAAGGATATTTTTGGCTCAGAAATGGACGATTCAGGCAACAAGTGATGTAAGTTCACGAACCTCTTGTCGACCCCTGTTCATGAGTCTGGGTATTTTGACATTGGCCTCTCATAATATTTCTTGTTAACAGTATTAGCTTATTCCCAAAAATAAGCAGCTTTCACTCAGTTAATACTCAGCAGCAATCAAATCTGCCTTTGGATCGGACTTCCTTAACTCTTGTGCAGAAAGGTGGGCAGTATACTGATGCATCAATTTTCAATAAGCTACCACTCAAATTCAAAAATCTTAGGAGTAATCCACACACTTTCAAATTGAAACTGAAGAGTTTCCTCATGGGTCACTCCTTCTATTCTGTTGAGGAGATCCTTGAAAAATTAAGCTGATTCTTGTTGTCTTGTTGATCGCGTTTACTTAAACTTATGGACTGATTTTTTCAGGTTCATAAATATTTTATTTTTATCTGTTATTACTTTTATGTTGTAATTTCAAGTACTGCCACGTTCCATGACCTTGGAGATTTGCTCCTCAATTTGGTCCTATGGAACTTGATGTGTAAAGAAAACAAAATAAATGGGAGTTACAATTGCCTACAATAATAATTTGGTATGTTCCAAGACTTTGGCTGGTTATGAAGTTGTCCAAATTACACCTGTTACAAGTTCTACAGCGTGACAACAAATGCAAATATGTGGCATTTTCTTATAAGTATATAATTGACAGTTATAACACTTTTGCATTTATGAGCCATTCTTCTTTGATAGAAACATGGTTAAAGGCAGCAGTATCTTGCTATGTTATGAAACTGATTGTTTACAGAGCTGAACGATGACAACTTTATTTTTCAACAAGTTGGGGTACCCCTCCTGGTGTTGCGAAGTGCATGAAAATCTGAATGACACTCTACCAAGCCACTGGATTGGTCATCAAACAGCTGGTGACTTAGCACTTCTCAGCTGACCTCCATGTCACTGGATTTGACGTCCTGTGAATTATTCCTATGAGGTTTCATTAAGGGCAACATTTATGCACCAACACTATCACAGAACATAGAAGTGTTGAAGAAGCAGATTTGTACTGCCATAAGATCAGTGACGATGAACACGCTTATGTGAGTATGCGAGAAATTTGAGCGTATCAATATGATATTGTCCGTCACTTATGGAGGGTATACTGAACATCTTTAATCTAAACTTGACAGATTTGTAAATATGTGTTCGAAGTTTTCTAGCTGTTTGTCATACAATTTAATAAATATATTCATCCAGATGAACAAAAATAGCACTTCCACATTTATCGTGCGGTCTTTCAATGGCAAGGAGCATTCCGTTATTTTTGGCCTCCACATATCGTCACTGGTGTATGTCTCCTGTACACACAATACCTAGCACTGGTGTTGACTGCTTAGATCTTGTCGTAGCTCTTCTTTGGCTCCTGTTATGCCTTCTATTTTAACAGATATAACAGTTAACTGTGGCCCTGAAAATAAGCTTAAATGAAACCCCTCAAGGACTCAAGTGTGTGCTTTCTATTTGAGAAACAGCGAAGTTACTCATAAGTTGATGATAGTATGGTCAGGAGTTTAGTTACAACACTGGTCAACTCCAAAATACCTCAGAGTGATGCTGGACAGCTCTATTACTCTCAAGAGACACTGCATGAAGCAAGTTGAAAGTTTGCACCACGAACAATCTCTTAAGAAAATTGGCAGGGGCACAGTGATGCAATCAACATGAAACCACCCAAACCTCTGCACGTGCGTTAGCCTATTCTTCAGCAGAGTATGCTTGTCCTGGTATAATTCATCACATGCCAAAAAGGTAGACGTAGCTCTCAACAACACCTGCAGAATTATAATAGTCTGTTTGAAATCTACTCCTGTCGAATGGATTTACCACCTTGCAGCAATAGCAACACTTCTCAGTCAGAGAGAAATTGTGGTGAATAGGGAATGAAAGAAAGTGGAACAAGAACAAACCCGTCCCCTGTACAGGCATAAACCAAATTTGCAATGACTGAAGTCAAGGAAGAGTTTCTTTAGAACATCAAAGATACTTAACTACCACTGCTGAAAATGCCAGGGTGCAATTTTGGAGGTAAAGATATCCCTTCTGTCTGGTTCGAAAAGAGTTTCTGAAACTCTGCCTCCAGGACATGAGGAGGAACAGATAACCTGGAAATCTTTGAATAGGCTGAGATCAGGAGTGGGAAGATCAAGGTTTACTCTGGAAAGATGGGGCTACAGTATAGAAAACAATATTAAGTGTGATTGTGGAGAAGTCCAGATTGTCCAGGACATGCTTCAATGTTGACTGTGTCCAGCTTCTTGTATTGCAGAAGACCTCCATCAAGTGACAGAAAATGGACTGGAAGTGGCCAAATTTCGGTCAAAGACTATATGGCATATTAACTGTGCACCTATGTATGTTTCTGACACGAGATACATAAATCTGTTCAAAATACATATGATCTTTGGGAACACCCTATACTCTGGGGGTTTCCTATATTTCTTGGCTATGAATAATGACATTATCAACATATCTTTTAAACATATACAGGTAGCACATTAACAAATTTACATTACCTTCAGCTGTGATATCTTTCCACTAAGTGACTCCTTGTCACCGGTAGGCTCTGAGCACTTGCTGAGTTTCTCTCTAGCAGCCCTTATCCACTGCATGAAGTCATTTCCTGCATCAATGAATGCCTGGTGTTGCTCAACAGTTTCTTTCTGACGAGCATATAGTTCTTTTGCTTGTTTTGTGAGAGTCTCATATTTGCTTGATATTTCCGATGCTGGTTGAGCCTGCTGTAGATCTTCTGCTTTCAATGTAACTGATTGTATCATAGGTTCAAATGACACAATATCTTGGACTATACTGTTTGTCTTTCTTAGTGTAGCTTTGCGTTCACCAAGACTTAAAGAGCTGAGGCCTGGAGCCTGGCCCTTTTTGGCTTTTGACACCTGAAAATCATGAACTTTTTACTCACAGTCCAACAAACCAGACTGTATCAATATTTCATGTTTCACAGTTGTTTTACTTACCTTCTGTTCACATACTTGCAGCAGTTTAGCTTCACGATCACTAATCCATTGTTGAAGTTGTGAATATGATGAACTGTAATCTGCCCACTGTAACAGATTTGTCTCGAGATGCACTTTAGCTGTGGACGTTTTGCGCACAAGACGATCCCACTCTGCTTGCAGATCACGAAGTTGTGCATTGATAGTATCTCGACCATCAGATCGTGTATTGCGAAGTACTTTTTCTCCACAGTTTACTGTGGCATGAACAAAAGCCTGGCCTTCTTCCTGGCGATGCAGTAGTTCCTATTGAAGCAAAACAGCAAAAATACAATTAAGATTAACTTGATTCTACTTTCTCAGAAGCAACTTGCAAAGTTGTTACTATGCTTTACAATAATTAGCTCTGTATATGTATTTTTAAATTATTCTAAATTAGTATGTTGGTTGGATGACAGAGATTGTAATGTCGTGAAACACCTTCATAGAAAATAACAAAAAACAGTGTATAAGGTTATGGCCATTGTTATACAATACAATATTTGGTAAAATTTCAAAAGATGCTGTGCTGTGTGATGTGAAACTCAAAATTTATATACAAGGTTTGTCTTCAGGAAGGTAAATAAAAGACACTGGCAGAAAGCAAGGGAACATCAATGGTAAAGGTGAATAAAACATACCTGCTTGGGAATTTATTTACATACCAACAAGACAAGAGAATGTGTGTAGATTATGTGATATCACACATAAAATGAAAGGGAGAAGAAAAAGAATGGATAGACATAGACAAATCATTCAGAATAAACACAAAGCAACAAATAAACAATTGGTGGACATTAAAAAATTAAATACAAAAGTATCATATCTAAGCACAAAGAGAAATGACATACGAGAGAATGGGAAAAATGGGAAATAACACATAAGATACATAACCAAATCATTTGACTGTTGCAGAAGTCCATGAATTTTTGGTGCAAAGGCAGAAAAATTGCAAAGTCTTGCAATAAAACTGATCAACCAAAATAAAAGGAAAAGTGTTGGAGGAGAGAGGATGACAAAGAGAATGTTCTATGCAATACAGAACAGGGAGGAAACTGTGCAGAAATCAGGAGGATGATAAGAAGCATGTGTTTGTCAGAAATACTTCCTGCATATATACAAGTGGTAAAGCATTGAGAATTCTAAACAATCGGTGCAGTGTGTTACAGTTTTTTAATTCACAATCTACAATACACAATATTTGTGATGAGTAAAAGAAGCAAATGCCTGATGCCAATTGCAATGATTAAACCATCAACAGTTATATAGATGAAGAAGGCCAAACTGTGGTTACATATATTTTCTCTTCCTTCATTCTTGAATGAATATTTTTACCTGTATCTTCTCCAAGCGAGCCTGTATTACTTCACGGGTTGTGGTATCGGAAGATCCACTATTGTCACGAATTATCTGTTTAGCATTTTCAATCCAAGCTTTTGCCTTCTCTAAATTGTCAACATACTGTTGATGTTGTGCAAAATTTGTTTCCACCTTCTTGAGAACATCTTTAGCAAGATTCACTTGTACCTATAAATGAAGTTATTTATGTATCAAACCAATTTATTATTTAAGTAAGTTAAAAATATCAGAATTGACAAATGGTTTCCATATAGTGTAGGTAAAGACAATTTAATGTAAAATAAATAATTTAACCTAATAATAAAGAGAGGTGAAAATTCACTTAATATGATGATGAAGTACAGTCTCCACACACTCATGCACAGTGGTAAACTACACTGTCATCAATATTACAAAAACTTAAATATTTATGCTACAAGATAGAGTACAGTAAATTTTATCTAACAAATATATCTGAAGAGTCACTTTGAATAATGATATATTCTTTATTGTTTTGATGTGATGGGGTAGTTTACTATGCAATGATTTCCAAGTTTTGTCTGAGGGTCTTTTGAACATACATAACATGTCGTCTCAAGTTTTGTCTGTTAACATATAAACTGAGAGATTGACCTTGTCTATGAATTTTTCATTACCTAATCAATTCTTTGTCACTAAATTTTGAAAAAAAAAAAAAAACACGTATTATATGCAGTTTATATAACGAGTTTCTCACCAGTAAATGCTTAAAATATGATGACAAATAGATTGAGGAAGTGGACAGTGTTAAATTCTTGGGGTTACAGCTTGATAATAAATTCAACTCAAAGGAGCATATAACAGAACTGCTGTAGTGCCTAAACAAATCCCTATTTGCAATGTAAATGTTGTCAGACAAAGGTGGTATAAAAATAAAAACGCAAGTATTCTAGGTTTACTTTTATTCCATAATGTCATAGAAGTTATTTTTTGAAGTAACTCATCAAGCCAACCTCAAGTTTTCAGGGTCCAAAAGCACAAAATGAGAATTGAAGGGGTTGGTGAGGAAGAAGGTACTAACTCTCAGTTTAGTACAACTAGTTTGATCACACTATCTGTTATGTTTCTGAATGCACCATATGCTGGTAACATTTTTCCCCAAATGTACTACTAGAGAGAAATGTCTGTTTTAGAACTTGTTTTGTCTTACTGTATTTATGTTCTTATCATTGGCCTTAACCAAAGATATAACACACAGCTTATTTTACTTTTTTGTGTCCGGAAACCAAGTCACAATCTTTCAGCCCAGTATAGGGCCATGTCCAAGGCTTCTTTCTTGTCCAGCCATAAATCGACGGGGTTGCACCTATAAGGGCAGTTTGGGCAGGCGAGCAGATGCTCCATATCCCGCACAGTGCCACAGTCACACTTATCATCTGTGGTTCCAGGACCCCATCTAATTATATTTATCTTCCCTGAGGCCACCCCTATCCTTATTCAGTTCAGTGTCCTCCATGTCTTCCAGTCTGTGCTGAATCTGCTAAGCACTTCCTGTGCAGGTGGGTAATCAGCTGGTGGTTCTTCTATAATCGTAGCAAAGGAACTTTTGCAGGATTTCAATCGCCCGGGTTTACACTCACTCCCAAAAAGGGGATGCCAATTGTCAATAGTTTGTCTGAGCCTCTCTGTGAATTCATGTGATGTTCTCTGAGAGTTGGGATTCGCAAACGCGGCAGCTCTATACAGTTTTGGTACGGAAGGAGGTTTCATGCATCCCATTGTTAACAGTCATGTTTCATTAAAACTTATGTCGACCTTCTTTGCTTGGGTTGATCTGGACCATACTGGGTAGGCATATTCGACTGTAGAGAAGCATAAGGCTTTTGCAGTGGTTCTTAATATGGAAGGTTTAGCACCCCATTTGCTGTTAGCTAGTTTCCGCAGAATATTATTTCTGACAGTTACCTTTTGTCGCGTCTTTTCGCAATGGTAACTGCACCAAGCACCAAGCCCAGGAAGTTGGTTTGTTGGTATGCTCCAGTGTGGTATTATTCCAAGAGACGATACGTTTATGGGTAGCTTGCCAGGATCAAAGGTGGAAGGCACTGACTTGTGTTTTGGACTGGTTTGACTTAAGAAAGTTGTTTTTATAATACTCAGACATTTCTCTAAGAGCTTTCTCGAGCTTCTGTTCTACATCCTTGAAGGTCCTCCCCTGTGCTGTAATTGCCAGGTCATCCGCATACAGAAAATGTTTTGTATGCTTAGGCATTGGTTGGTCGTTGGTGTACGGATTAAGTAGGGAGGGCACCAAAACACTTCCTTGTGCCTGACCATTTTTCTGGTTTCTCCATCAGCTCTTTCTCCCATTGAGGACAACATAAAATTGTCTATTTTGTAATAGAGACTTAATAATCTTAACAAACTGATAGTGTCTTAGTTCATTATAGAGCTTCTGGAGCAGCAGCCTGTGGTTAATTGTATGATATTCAGAGCTAAGGTCGACCAGAGCTACCCCTGTTATCTTTTTATTTTTGTATCCTTCCTCTGTGTGTTCTGTTAAGTACAGAATTTGGCTAGTACATGATTTTCCAGGTCTAAAACCAGCTTGTTGAGGAATAAGTTTCATCTCAACAGAGTCTGTCATACAATTTAAAATAAGTCTCTCATACAGTTTGTAAAGATGACACAGGAGAGATATTGAGTGATAGTTCTTTAGTGAATCAAACATATGCTCTTGTGGGTTGCCACTTCCTTCCGTCGACCTCCTCAGTTATTTGTGGTTTGAACTCAAGAACGTCCTGACGAGAGTTGTTTAGGGAATTACAAATACTTATGACTTCTTCCAAATATATTTATTTCTTACTGAAATTTATCATTAAAAATATAGCTCTTTTTCAAATCAACAGTTCAGTTCATGGAACTAATACTAACAATAAAAATCATTTTCACAGAAGCATAAAGTCACTTATTTTGGTCCAAAAAGATGTACATTATTCAGAAACACACAGTTTCAGTAACTTGGCAGGGGCCATAAAAAGTTTAACTACTAATAAAGTTCAGTTTAAGAGGAGCGTAAAGGATTTATTGGTGGCCAACTCCTTCCACTCCACTGATAAATTTCTTGGTAGGACTAACCGATGTGTATAGATTACTAATAACATCAGAAAATGAGAGAATTAGTATAATCTGATTTTTGTGCAAATTTAGTGCAGTAAAGTGATCATTGCAAGCAAGTGTTGTAAAATAATTTTTCCATTTAATGGTGCATGGCTACAACAGCCCAAGAAGTACCATATGTACCTCACTGTGCTGAACATTTACATGTTATGTGGCAAGTTATTTATTACCTTTTAAATGAAAATAAGTTTAAGATGTTTTTTACTTATTCTGCATCTGGTGTTCTGTGGAAGCTACATTAGAATATTTGTTTTTCTTTGTAACTACTTAGTGCATATTCTCATTTTTCTGACACATTTTCCACCCAGGAGGATCTCCTCACTATGGATCTATTTGAATGAAAATTACATCTAATATAGACTGCATCTACAATTTTGTTTGTTTTAGAATATGTAAACACAATAAAGATAGTATTTGAAACTTTTAGAGGAGCTGTTCATGAGTTTATGGTTACAACATTCTTCATGGCCTATATGATTCACTTTTAGGGTGTCGAATAACATTTACTAGTTGAGGAGTTGCCACATAAAAATTGACTAAATCACAATAAGGTGTTAGTCTCTTTTGAATATTTTCTCTGTTGTACACCCAGCAAGAATTTTGATGCAGTAGCATGAAGTACTTAACTTTTTACTATGTAGTTTATGTGGGTGCTCTGCTTCAAATTTTACTGAATCAACACCCCAAGAAAATTATGGTATTGCACACATATAGTAAAACTTACGCTTTCAGTTTGATATGCAAAAGCAGAACTTGTTTGGATTTACATATGTATAAAAATGTAAATTCCATTGCATGCTCCAATAATAGTAACAGATCTCAGTTTTGTATACCAGAACTGATGACTAAAACCTTTTTGGCTGCCAAGCCAGAACAATTTGGTTGGTAATCTCAACCTTCCAATAACTTCAATTGGTACTGTCACCAACACCACCATCATCATCAGGAGAAAATGCTGACTGCAAGGACATGACAGCATCCCCCACATACATATAGAGAGCAGGAAGCAAATTATGAGGCCCCTGCTGTGTAACATTCCAGAAGCTTCTTTCTCTCTAACAATACCTAGCTGATGCTATCATGTCTGAGAAGCCAGTTTTTAGCCTCGATGTCAGTGATGAAAGTCTGCTTGATCTAACATTTAACAAACAAATGGATGCTGAATAACAACCAAGAACTTTTCATCTATGATAATTCAGTACCCATCTTCTCAAGAATACTTTTATCAAGATTGACTTGACCTATAAAATAAAATAATTATCACTCTCCTAACATAAAAAACATGCCTTCAGTTCTATTGCATCACAGTAGTATTCAATTGGAGTAGAAATGTTTAACAATAACACTTCCAGTCCATAAAAATAGAATTAATAACCAATCATAGAGATGTAGGAAGTATCTATCAATTAACCATACTTTATGAACATAGTACATGGATATTTCAGTTTTTGAGTTTATGATTCTGATCGTTGAAAACACAGATGGAAATATATCCACTAGGCATACTAGCATTAGTGGGTCTATTTGCCCCAAAAGTCACACACATGTTGCTTCTATTATTAGCTGACTGACTAAGGCGAATTTTAGAGTCAAAACAATCATCAACTTCTTTCTAACTAGGATGGCTGTAGCTTATTATTCTGTCTCAAAGGCAAATGTTATTGCTTTAACACTTATGTATACTACATTTTTATATATTATTTTCATATGTATTCAGACTAATATTACTGGAGTCATCAAATGTTCAGATGAAACAAAAAATAATCTAGTAAGATATGTTTATATGACATACCTCATATCTAGAGTTCAAGTGTCGCAGCTGGTTGTTGACGTAAGTATCTAGATGTGACTGTAGAAGAGCAGAAGCTGTACTGTTGAAACGTTCAATCTGTTCACGTCCTTTCTCAAGTTTTTCAAGGATATCTTTAACTTCCTTCACTTGTTTCTCTTTCTCTGGCAGTGTTGCTAACATTGCTGTTTTCTGAGCCTTGATAAGAATATCAATCTGCTGAAGCCAATCAGAAAGGCGTTCATATTCCTCCTTATAATCACGCCACTGTACTACAGTTGCTTCCAACTGCTCCTTCTGATGCTTAATATCTGTACAGTAAAGAAAGTAAAGTGATGCACAACCCAATATGGTATGTTTAGCAAGCTATCCAGGCACATTACAATATGCCCTTTTTATCTAAGATATAAATATGTAAAAATAAGAAATATAGGACTGAATTAACACTTATTTAGTATTAAAATCTGAACCTTAGTAGCAGTCCACCTAAACAAATAAGAAGCTTACTCACACTCACTCTCCAGTGTAAACAACATTCAGCTCCTTAAATATATATGGCATTAAATGTATAACTGACTAAGCCACATTTTACATGTTCTAGAACACAAGGAACTCATTTAGAATAATAGCAAGCTGACTTATTAGACAAAATTATTCTTTTCCCCCTTACATGTAGTCTAGTACATATTTCATAAATTGCATTAGCTCAGTTGGACAACCTGGGCCTATTCAAGATAACAATCTTAACATTCAGTTGAATAGTAGTTGGAGATTCCAACATCTTACTTTTGGGTTTGTGTGTGGGCTCTCAAAGACTGTTAGTCCCTACTATTTCCTTCTATTTTCCTGGCTCTATTTTAGTCAATACATGGTAGTAGAACTTTGTTTTTCAGTAAATGACATTCACAGTTTGGAAACAAATGACCTCTTCTGTATAGAGCAAGGTGATGAAGCTACAGGAAAAAAAAACTAGTTACTGAAAACACTGCAAAAGCATGGGGTGAACTCCTCCCCAAGGGACACCACCTTGAAGTAACATTGTCCGTGCGGGTGGGGAGGCTTGTGTGTTCGCGGAGAGTTGAGGGCTATGCTGGCTGTGGGAATCTACGGTTGGTAAGGTCTTGGCTGATGGACCAGACTAAGTGTGTCCCACAACGATCTGTCATCCCACATCCATTCCTTGCCCTTTCCCAACTCCTCAATACCCAACCCAAGGTGTGATGCTATCTGTGCCGAGGAGTGCATGACATGTGGGAAGATGTGTTGTGAATGGAGCCTCAGGGATACTGGACGACCTCCCTGAGTAATTAGCCTTGCACCGCGTGGAGTTTCTGTTGTGTGGACTGATTAGATCCCCAACTCTCATGGAACCAAAATGGACACGAAAAGGGCAAGTTGAGACCTCAAGACACCCAAACATCAGGGCTGGAACTGATGGAAAACATCCCCTCAGCTGAACAGGGTGACAGACCTGTTCAAGAAGTGGGAATGGTTACTAAGAAGTTGGACCAGATTAAGATCAAAGACTTGTCTGGAGCTCAGAGGAGGAAACTTCTTAGAGAACAAATGCTAAAGGAAGTCAAAGAGTGGCTTCCTAAACAAAAGTGGAGGGAACTAAAAGGGCTTGAGACCAAGATCTCCAAGAAAAGACTGTCCCAGGGCAAAGGGGATGTACAAACCCCTTCTACACTGAGGGATGAATCTAAGATTCCCACTTCTAAGGATAACCTTATTCAGAAAAATCCAAGGGCAGTTATCCAGCAAGGCTATCCACTGGTCAAGATCACCTTGCAGCAGGAGAAGCTCGCACAGATGGCTCTCTTTGAGAAGATTGGGGGGGGGGGGGACACTGGTCCAGGACCTAAATTCAGGAGAGTCTATCTGGATCACAGTGCTCTTATCTTTGTCTGTGAGGGGGTGGGTACAGTGGAGTCGCTTAAGGAAAAGGTGCCCCTAATATCACTGTGGGAGGATGCAAAGCTGCTGGTAAAGACAGCAGCTAAGCTCTTCAAGACCGCAAAGATATTAATCTGGGTGCCAAAACTCCTTAAGGATACCTCTCCAGAGGCTCTGATTGAGAAAATAGGTTCTCAGAACCCAAAAGTCTCGACAGAGGATTGGAAGGTATTCAACTGGAAGATTGCACCAAATGGCCAAACCCTTGTGCTCGAAGTCAGAGAGAAGTCCCTGAGGGGAATGTGGGAACAGGAACTGAGACTATTCTTGGGGTTCTCACAGGTTGCTGTCAGGGTAATCAAAGACATCAGAAGCAACAATGGCGACAAGATGGAGACTGAATGTACTGCAGATAAAGGGGCCACTGCTGCTTTGAGTCGTCTTTTGGGTGGACAGGAAGTGGACGGTGCCCTGATTCAGGAACCCTATTTATGTAAAGGGGATGTATCAGGCCTTGGCGGCACTGGACGTAAGGTGATTTATGCTAGAAATATAAGAAACTCCAGAACGTGCATTTACGTAAAAAATGGAATCCCCTTCAAGCCGATGGCAGACTTTTGTTCTAGGGAATTAGTGACCATCAGGATGCGACAAGGTGAGGAAGGTATCATGAGGGAGTAAGTAAAGCCTCGGCATACCTTCCTCATGAGGCAGTGCTCCTCCTACTCAGGAGGTGAGGAGACTGATGGAAGCCTGTGCACAACAGGGCGACCAACTGTTGGTTGGATGCTATGCTAATGCCCACAACTTAGTGTGGGGCAGTGCTGACATCAACAGTAGAGGTGAGAACCTTTAGAATTTATTCTAGCTAATAACTTAAGAGATCCTCAACAGGGGCAAGGAACCTACATTTAGGAATACAAGAAGGGAACAGGTAATGGACATAACCTTTGGTTCCACTTTGATGGGTAGTTATATCAAACAATGGCCTGTGACTTTAGAGCCATCCTCATCAGACCACATGTATATTAAGTTCAAGGTTGAAATGGGCATTAGACAGACCATGTTCTATAGGAACCCCAGGAGAACGGACTGGGAGGCATATAGGATGGACCTCGACTCAAGCCTATTGGAAGTCAGTACTTCGATAAGGAATCCAGTAGAGTTTGAGGAGATACCAGAGGCCATCAAGACCTCATACAATGACAACCGCTCTCAATCACCAAGAAGTGCACAAATAGGAATGCATCTTGGTGGAACAACAACCTGGAATCACAGAGGAAACAGGTATGAAGACTGTTTAACCTTGGGACAAGGAAAGGAAAATGGGCTCAATAGGCCAGACTTCACAAAATCCTCACTAGGATACCAACTAATCCAGAAGGAACTTTAAGGAAAGACAATGGGGAGTGTACAAGGACAGCACATGAAATGCTGGAACTACTCATTTGCCTCAATGTACTCTTACAGACAACATAGACCAGGACGAGGTCCTTGTGAGATATTGGTTTTCAGCTATTCGAAGGGAGAACTAGGAATCTGCCAGAGAATGTGTTGATTATAGTAAAATCCAATGGGGAATCATTCCTAATGCTGGAGGGCAGTGTAGGTTGTCTTCATTCCAAAGCCAGGGAGAACTGATCATACCAAGGCCAAGGATATGAGACCAATCGGTCTGTCCTTCTTTCCTCTTAAAACATTAGAAAAACTGGTCAGTGTGCATGTTAGGGAGAGGAGGTTAACTAGGGTCCCTCTACACATAAACCAACATGCACACCAACCAGGAAAATCATGTGAAACTGCACTCCACCAACTTGTTGGGAAGGTGGAGAAAGGATTACACTTTCAGGAAATAGCCCCCTGCATCTTCTTGGACATCGAAGGTGCTTTTAGCAACATGACCTTCAAATCTGTGGTTAAGGAAGCAGAGGTGCATGGCGTGGAGACCACCATTTGCAGGTGGATTAGAGCCATGCTTAGTGGTAGAAAGGTAGAAGCCATCATGATGCAAGAAAAAATGTAATCAATACCACCAGAGCCTGTCCACAAGGACGGGTCCTGTCCCCTCTACTGTGGAACCTTGTGGTGAATGAACTCATTGTAGAATTAAACTCTGGACAATACTTTTGCCAGGGATACGCAGACAATCTTTGTCATATTAATACTTGGCAAATTCTCAAGTACAGTCACAGCTATGGCACAAGGAGCACTGAACATTGTGCAAAATTGGTGCAGGAAACAGGATCTAACGGCCAGTCCTAAGAAGACTGTTGTAGTACCATTTACGAGGAATCGGGTCCAATGCACATATTGGAATCTCAAGCTTCTCGATGAAACTCTACCAGTGAAGAGGATAGTGAAATATCTAGGGGCAACCCTGGATGAGAAACTATCGTGGATCCCTCACATAAGGATCACATGTTCCAAGGTGAATGGTATTCTAATGAGTACCAGGAGAGCTTGTGGTAAAAACTGGGGCTTAAGCACCAAGAGTATGTACTGGATACACACCATGGTAGTAAGACCTATTATCACTTATGGGGCTACAGTGTGGTGGAAAAAGGTAGAACAGCAGGTAGCTGCTAAGGAGCTTGCTAAGGTGCAGAGATGGGTCTGCTTAGCCATTACAGGTGGAATTGGCAGCACACCCACTGATGAGATGGGAACCATGCTGCAAGTGCCCCCATTACACCTGACGGTAAAGATGGAGGCAGCAGCTGGAGCACACATGTTAAAGCATGGCAAAAACGGGAACTCACTGGGGTATCCAGGATTTCACACTGAAATACTGAGTGAGGTAGACATAGGTATGGTTGGAGAAATGCTAGCTGACTCTATAATAACCCCCAGCTGCTTCAACAAGCCTTTCAATGTAGTAATTGGAAGTAGAGAGCTCTGGGAGAACAAATTCCGACACCATACTGGGGACATAGTCTGTTTCACTGATGGTTCAAAAACAGACCAAGGTTTTGGGGCTGGGGTATATGGAGTGCAGCCAAGGCTGGAGAGTGCAATCTCTCTAGGAAGATGGCCACTGTTTCAAGCAGAAATATCTGCTATCAGGGTGTGCATGGAGGAGAATTTGTGGAGATGCTACAGAGGTCATAGTCAAGAAGCCCTAACAGCACTGGCAGCCTCTGCAACAAGATCAAAGATCGTGGCAGAATGCCACAAAGTCCTTGTGGGGCTAGGGGAAAGCAATAGAGTAAACCTATTGTGGGTCCATGGTCGCTCATAGATTAGTGGTAATGAGCAAACCAATAGGTTGGCCAGAATAGGGGCAATGACACCATTTATTGTACTGGAACCTGTACTGACACTCACCAAGGCGATGACCAAAATAAAACTACAAGACTGGACAAGGAAACAGCATGTAGATTTTTGGGCTAAGGTCCAAAAGCAAGAACATGGCAAGGTATTGATGCCGAAGTCATGTTCTAAGAGAAGTCTCTCAACCCTGGGCTTGAACAAGAGAGAAATGAAACTCATGGATAGACAATTGACAGGCCATGGGAACTTCAAAAAACATCTATATACACTGGGGATAATAGAGGAAGACCCCAAATGCAGGTTGTATGGTGTGAGGGAGGAAACTGCATCACATTTGATCTTTGAATGCGAGGCATTGGAGAACAAAAGACACAGAATATATGGATCAACTACACATTAAGAAATTGTATCTAGCAAATCACTGGCAAAAAAATCTCCTTGCACTGTTCAAGGGCACTGGTTGGCTTTACTAGAGACACAGGGAATGATACCGCACAATAAACTCTGTTTCGGAGCAGGCTTGACCAATGTTGCTTTGGCTTTCCTGATAAAATCAAATCAAATCAATGGGGTGAACTAAGATTTTATTGCCTGAACAATAATGCTGGAAAACTGTGTAGGAGAGTTTGTTTGGTACACTTAAGCATAAAGAAACAATAGAGTTAACAGTGAAGCACCAACTGTCGGACTAAAATTTAAAAATACAAAATTTCACTTTTATGCACAGCACACACATACCTTTGAACAATCCCTCAAATGACTCTCGTAGAGCACGGACCTCATTCTTGATTATTTCTTGCCCTTGAGGAGCAGTACTTGCAGCAGCAACCTCAGCTGTGTGTGTCAGATGCTCTACAAGTAATTCACCCTGTGCCTGTTTATTCAACAGAGCTTCCAATGGAGCAACCTGAAATGACAGTATTCAAATTTACAATATAGCAGGCTGTATTCATAAAAGAAATGACACTGCAAGAACTACCAAAATGCTAGATGCACGGCATCCAGAACTGCTTAGACAGATTATGTAGACTTAAAAATTCAGTTTGAAACAGACGGAAATAAAAGCTTCAAGTACTTTTTCTTAATTTCAATATTCAACGGAAATACAAATGCAGCTGCTACTGCTGTTGACCTTATTGTTCATTATAGACATGACATGTTTCCTCCATGCCAAAAGTCTCAGGTGTTGCATGACTTAATCAAGAGTAGTAGCTAGAGAAATTTTTTGGAATTATAATTACACTCTTCTTCTTCTTCTTTTTCCAAATCTTTCCCAAAATTCTATGCGCATAGGTATATACCTCCTCTGCCCCTCAATATCTCATACTCTGTTGTATCCTCTTGTTGTTGATAATTACATATAATCTGAAGTACTCAAGCTAAACATTACGTTTTGACTACTGCAGGGTGTTTATAAGTTTTATAACAGATCATGTTTGAGCACTGAAAGCCAAAATATCTTCATTCTCCAAATATGAGTAAAATTTGAGGTAGCCAACAAACAGTTGCTTGAGTTTTGGATGTCAGATTCCTGATCCTAGAGAGAGAAAGGGAATAGAGGAAGCAGCACGTATGTCATCTACAATGTATATATGTGTGTATTTTTCATTCCTCCTGCTAGCTGACTTGATTAGAGTTGACAGCAAAATGCCTGCTACTTTTTTGCACCTTCTAAAGCTTTGCTTCCTACGGTTTATCCAAAAGAAGAACTCTGAAATTTATAAAATCAGAAAACACATCTATCTTATGTGTTTCATTTGGCCTTATGATACTTTAATTTTTGAGCTTTCTTTATTCATTGCAAACAGTTTACATCCCCACTTATTATTCTTCCACTGTACTGAATTAATTTCTGTATTTCCTCATGCACATGTGCAATTAATGTCTCAAAAATGTATGTGATAAATACTGTCAATTATCTTGCAGTAAACTACTATATTTCTTTTCAGCTTATTATATTTTCAATGCTACTACATAGTCATAATTTAAAAACTTTATTTTCGTTCAGTTTCCCATTTTTATCAAGGAGTTACAAGAATAACATAGAATCTTGAATTGCATTATCTGCTTTGTTTCAAGAACCTGACATTCTATGAGTACAAAAAGCAAGGACACACTTAGATAATTTTTTCTCCTTTCAAGCACAGTCCTGAACATGAATACCCACTTGTTTATAACATTGTTAGCACTACACATTAGATGAATTTTCCTCACCACTAGCTTGATTAGGCTCTTGTAGTAAATATACAAGCAGAATCAATGTACGGTTAACTGCCAAGACAATGCTTATTGTGCGCCAGAACTATTACACCAAGGACTACCATCTCTATTACTCATATAACTTGTGTGTCCTCATATAATCTCGAGCTATTAACACAACCATAGGCACCTGCAAGAGTGTTGCAGGAAGAAGTGGCCAGCAGGTAATACAGGAATTCTCATACACTTCTAGAAGTGACTGCCTATGATTTCACTAAATCTCTTGTTTAGCATACTCGAACCTTACATGGCTGATTACAGAGAGACAATACTAAGACTTCAGAAAGTGCAGTATAAAACAGCAATTTTAGAGTGTCATACTTACACCAAATGTGACTGATTAGCTGGCAGTCGTAACCTAAATGTGGTGTTTTGCTGGTACTGTATGCTGTTTGGAAAGGAATGAAATGCTAGATGAACCAAAACCAGGTACATGAATT
Organism: Schistocerca americana; assembly: GCF_021461395.2. Lineage (NCBI taxonomy): Eukaryota > Metazoa > Arthropoda > Insecta > Orthoptera > Acrididae > Schistocerca > Schistocerca americana. Next base: position 23,295,713 of record NC_060124.1, read on the forward strand.
TGGGAAATTTTGTGAAGTCAATAACTAGGCAAGGACAGTCTTTGATCTTCTATGATTGTCTGTAATTATAGCTGCTTTTGGGGAAAACAAAACAGAAACTGCACTTATATTATCTAAGTGATATAATATTCAGTGCTTCGGCTATGTGACTGGTCACCACAGGTCATTGCATCTGGCACACTACTTTTTACATTTAACAATAGATTGTCAATAGGTCATTTATAAGAACTGTATAAGGGGATACATACAGCATTTTCTATTGCAAGTTTGTCACTGAGAGGTCTCTGTTTCAATGATGGCACTTTCTCACGAGCTCTTCCCAGCCAGCCCATCAGGTCATCATGAGCCTCCTTATACAGTCGATGATCCTTATACTGATCTTCCCGTTCAGTGAGCAAGTTCTGAAATCAGGTGTTGCATAATGTTATAAAAAATACACATGCTCCAGATGACAGTTGTTTTTTAAACTGTAATAACATATTCCAGTTGATGAATGAGTTACATAGTTAATTACTGACATACTCCTGTAAGGCAAAATGCTTTGTTAGAAGATAGGTGTTACCAACCTTTATCCTCTCAGCTAGTGAATCAAATTTATTCAAAATCTGCTGTGCTTGTGTAGCAGCATGGCTTTGTTGGCCACTTGCTAGCATCTCTGCAGCCTTTGCTTTCAAACTATCGGTTTCAATTTTCTCACAACGTACCTTCTCATCCAGACACTGAAACCATAAACACATGTGTAGAAACTGTAATAGTCAATTATAATAAAAGAATCATATGCCATAATCCTTCCAGTCTAACCTTTATGCGCTCTAACTGGGCTCTCTTCTCGGACATTGTTGACTGGAAATCTGACAGTTCATTTGATACACTTTCCAAGTAATCAACTGTTTTGTTCAACTGCTGTATCTGTTCCAAAAAGCCTGCCCACCGATGAATACTGTCATCCAGTATGGCCTGGGTTCAAAGATACATTCACTTTTGAGAAATACCAGAAAGGAATAATTGACAAAAAAAATATTTTAAGGAATAGCTAAACAAATCAAATAACATTTGTAGCAGAAGAGGAAAAGCTGCCCAAACAAGGAATAGCTGAAACCACACTAACAGACGTGAAAACTTAAAAATGTAGTCAAATCTTAAACTTTTGTAGTTTTACAAAACCCCAGAAGTTAAGATTCAACCATTTGTAAATGGATGTTTGTCTGCTCAGATCTTTTGTTCCAGTTTTGACAGTTGGTGAGTAGATGTTTATATTACAAATCTATTACATATATTGTTGTACTAATTTGTTACTTTATTTTGTAAACATATAACAACTTATAACTTAACAGGAAGTTACATACTTTTGTTTCCATCATCTTTGATGCTAAAACACTCCATTCTTCTTGCAAATTGCCCAAAGCCTGATTTATGGCATCATGTCCTGAAGGAGCAGTGTTAGCAAGTACAGTCTGAGCTAGTTCCACAAGGCTCTGAACCTTGGCAAAGCCTTCTTCCTTGTACATCAGAAGGTCCTGCATTTAACAAAAAAATACATATCAATGCTCAGATGATACAGTAGCAAGCAAATAATCACATGTTCATGGACATGTTTCCTCAGCAGAGCAAAAAACACTGCTGCACTGCTTACAGGAGGGCAGAGAGTAATGCACAACCAAGTATAAACTGGACAGCAGTCATCAAATTTTTAATAATTGTGTATTTCTCAGTTTAGAAGTAGATGATGTATCAATGACAACAGAAAGCTAGCTAACAGCCAGTAACAACACTATCTTTTTCTTCTCTTTCATCATCATAAATATTATCGTGATCTTCATTTATGTGCCCACTGAAAATAAACAGCTTAAGTGATGCACAGGTTCACTTGATGGCTGCCTATCTAATGTCTTCCAGTGGCAACAAAAAAAATTCGATTTTCAATGTTTCATGCAAGTATTAAGTTAATTTAAATATTTGATGTGCTTTCATAATCAACTCATCAACAAGTAAAAATTTACTTTACAGGTTTAATACAGTAATTTAAGTTTCCAAGTTGGAAACACCTAGATGATATTCTCCAGTACTCAAGAATGAGAATACTTAGCAACTTCCAACAAACACATAATTTATAAACTTTTCAAAAGTTTTTCGCAATGAGACCCCCACAAAATACTGAAAAGAAAAAAGTTTATCGTTTACTACACTGTTGCTGTTCATGCAGTAAAACCTCAGCATCAGGCATGATGTTTCAATTCATTACTATTAACTCTACCCACAACATATTTTGCAGACAGCTTCCACATATACCACTGAATATACCTGCAACATTGTGTCATTGTAAAACACGCAGTTCAGGAGATATGATGTTTCATACATCTGAGCATGATTCTTTACAGAATAAGAAGTAGGTTTGCTGGTTTCATCCTGATACTCCACCCATATCACGCCATTTTCTAACAATCCAGGTCAGGGGTGTGCAAAACTTTTCAGATCATTTCACAATGAATTTGCTTGAGATACTACTCCACGCAATAACAATCCTGCGAAACTGTGGCATACGAGCCTTGAAAGATTTATTTCCAACAAAGTCCATTATATGAAGTTGTGAGATTATACCACTAGCAGTTACTACTACATCTGTGTGACCATCTGATATCAGGTTCTTGACTTCTTAGATAAGGTACCTCCTGAAGGAATTCAGCATCAACAGTTCTCATGTGTTATGCAAATAAACTAAGTCCTCTGCTATAAACAACTTTCAACTAGCCTAGCAAGCAGCTATTAGTAATTCACATTTTTCTTGACATCTAAAGGTAAGTCTTCGAAGCCATTCCTCTTTTAGCATGGTTTTCCCATTAGGTTATCACGTCTGAGGACAACACAAAGGTCTTAATTATCTGAGCTTCTATCAAGGACTACGTCAATGTATTACGTGTCAGCCACAACATTTGGCTGAAATGCATTTAGCTTTCATTGAATACCACTGGATTTCACCAAGCTAGCATTGTTTTCAGCTATTATGTAAGCTATCCCCCCTCTTCATCATCCTCATAATCCAGACTGTAATCTTCCTTCAGTAGGAAAACCCTCTTTATCTCCAGTACTTTAAACTTTTGAGTAAGGAGAAATCAGTCATTACATTTCTCTGGAATACTGTACAGCCTACTCTCCAACACATAAAACTTTCCTTCGTTACAACCTTGGAAAGATTTGCATGTAGAACTGGTATTTTTTAATGAACTCCTCATTTAACATATGAGGTATCTTCAAAAAGTTGGAAATTTTGCAGTTTCACAGCCCGATTCGTGCAATTTTGCATTGTTGTGTTGATAAGACATGTCTGAAACCAACTTGTACACTGACAGTCATATTGGATGTTTAGTCTGCCATCAGTTGTCAAGGAGGTTACATGTGTTCGCTTATGGGTGACGATTACTGATTTGTTTTAAAAATGTGCATTAAATTTGGTACACAAATGGAATAAATGTAACAAAAGTTTTAGAAATGTTAAATTTTGCTTTTGATGAATCTGCTATGAGTAAAACAAGGGTTTGTAAGTGGTACAAGCATTCTCAAGATGGCCATGAAGAAGCAGAAGACGACTAGCCTTCTGAGACATCCCAGCGCATCAACAACTGATGAAAATGAGACAGAAATTATTACAAATGATCACTGAATCACAGTCAAAGAAATTGCTGATGATGGAATATCAACTGGCTCATGCCACGAAATCTTTTCCAATGTTTTGGGTATGGAATGTTTCACAGCAAAATTTGTGCCAAAGATGTTGAATTTCGAGCAAAACAGAGGAAAATGGAAGTTGTTCAGGAGTCACTAAATGAAATCAACAACGATGCAGAACTACTGAAGCATGTGATAACAGATGATGAAACATGGGTGTATGGGTATGATGAACTAAGTCTCAATCGTCCAGTGGAGACATTCTAGATTACCAAGACCAAAAAAAGTTCGGCAAGTGCAGTCAAATGTGAAGATTCTTTGATTTTAATAGCATAGTGCATCACATGTTCTTGCCAAAAGAGACAAATGATCAATGGGGGGAGCACTACCTACAAGTTCAACAACCGTCTATGAGAAGCAATCTGAAAAAATCGCCCAGATTTGTGGCAAAACAATTCACAGCTTTTGCACCACAATAACGCATCTGCTTATATTTCATTGTTTGTTCATGAACTTTTTGGCAAAAACCAACACACTAATGATGACCCAGCCTCTATATTTGGCAGATATGATAAAAATAAAGAGAAACTTAAAGAGGCATTTTTTTACAAGCTTTGATCAGATTAAAAACACATCACTGAAAGAGCTAAGTGCTATTCCAAACACTAAGTTCCAGAAGTGTTTTGGGGATTGGAAGAAGTGCTGGAAAAATGTATAATATCTAATGTGGACTACCCTGAAGAAGATAATATTAAAGCACACAAATAAATAAAATTATTACCAAAAAATGAAAATTCCTAATACTTTCTGAACACACATAGCATATGCCTTTATGAAGGGCTGAACTTCCTTTCTACTATACAATTGTTTGTGGTCTTTGCTGATTCTCTATATAACAGATAAGTTGTGTGTAATATAGTAATTGTAGGTTTAAGGCTCCACTGGTGACTTCAATGCCTTCCCACTGCTTGCCTAACCCTGATGCTTGCAAAACACAGCAGTAAAACCATTCCTGCTGTCTGACTACAAGAAATAGCTGTTGATTGCGACCTCTTAAATCCATGTACTTCAACAGAGCTATGACGATCATTTGCATTAATTTTCAATTGGTAAAATTTACTGTCCTAGCAACAGTGACAATGAAAGTAAACAAAATGCTGTGTTTACTTTTAAGAACATTAACATTGCAAAACTCAACTGCTAACATAACAAGGATGAAAAAAGCAAGTAAATGTAAAATCAAAATAATGATGACTAGAAATTTTTACATTGATTGCAAGCAATAACAGAATGTAAAAACATTAATCTCAACTACTAACAGTTCATTAGCAAGTGTAAAATGACCCCATATTTTTTAACGATTAATTTGTGAAAAAACTCATTTGAACAGGTAAATGTGGTAATTATCATTGTCAGTAAACTGCAAGTCAAATGATCAACACATCTGAACAGTTGAACTATATTTTTAAGCAAGCAGATAGATAAATATAAATGGCACATGTGTAAACTGAAAGTATTTACTTAATAATGTAAAAAAATCACAACTATATTTAAAAGTTACTAGGTTTGTCTATTTACCTGTATAGTCTCCAATTTCCCCTCAAGATCCTGCTGAGAGGATGCACTGAGATCCGAACAGTATGACAATTTGTTCTTTATATCTTCAAGCCACTGAGTGCACTCCGCAACGTGTGTGTCAAATTCTTGATGAGTGGTCACATACTGGTGCCATCGATTTGTGAGATCCTAAAAGGAAATGCGCAGCAAATGGTAATGCTTTTTTCGTTTCTTGTTATTTCTACTCTTACGTTTCCAGCTAAATGGTTTACTTATTGTGATAAGTGAAAATAACCATTAGATTGTGTTAAAAGCTTTTTCTTGTATTAGGTAAGTGAAGAGGAATTTAGTTTCAAGAAGTGAATAGTAATCAAAAGAACACGTACATTTACAGAAATTATTCTCTTATTCTTCCATGTGTAAGTACTGTTTAACAAGACATACAATATTTGTTTATAAGTACCTTAACTTTGTGTGAAACTTGCTGATACTTCAGCCCCAATTCTGATATCTGTGAACTCCTTGAACTCATACTGCCTTTATAAAGTTGTTGAGCTCTTTCTGTAACAGCATCAATCTCCAGTTCTTTCGCTCGAACTTCACCTTGTAGGGCCTATGTAAAAAATTAAAAAATATATTTAAAACAACACGACACAGCATAGAAATTGATTTTGTAAACCATGCTGATAAAAAGCATATCACTAATGATAACAAATAACCTTCATCAGTTTATTCTTTGTTTATTTTTTTAACAGTCTAAAGATATAGTCAAAATGTGACATACCTTGAGATTTTCAAGTTGTTCTTTCTTTTCTTGGGATGTTGCTTTTAGATCAATGGCATGAAGCTTTGTATCAGTCTCTCTAATCCATGCCATGCACTGATCTTTGAGAGATTCATATTCATTCCACTGCTGTAGTTTGCTGTCAAGTGCTTCAATTGTACTCCTGGAAGTAATAAATTCACATTTATAGTTGCAGATATGATTAAAATCATTCCACAAACAGGGATATAGTGGCATGCTTACTTGACAGAGGATAACAGTCCTTGCCATTCCTGTTGGGAAGAATCTATCTGATTTCTGATATTGACCTGACCTGATTCCACTGTCCCAGGTATAACTTTCTCACCCAAGGAACGAATTAATTCAATACGTTGTTCTTCTTCAGGTAAGTTGAGCTGCAGATTTTTCAACCTTTCCAAATTGGTGTGCAATGAAACACGTTCAAGGTCTGTATCTCCCCATAGCATAACCTGGAACAAAATACATTATTTAGTTCCCCAGATTCCACAGTAGCAAATTAATCAGATATCATGACAGTTAAGTTAATGAAGAAATAAAACACAAATGACAGCTCTTTCAGCTGTAGTGTCTGTGAAAGTGCCTTTGTCAGTGTGGTTTAGAAATGTCCTACTTTCAACAAATTTCTTTACTTCACTCGAGCCATTTAAAAGTTCCAAAATTAAGCTATGTAACTGGCTGACAGAAATAAAACCCATGTTACAATACAAAAGAGTTCTATAATATGGAAAAATGTTGATTTGAGTATATATGATGTAGTCTGTTTCATGCCAAATGAATAGTCATGAGAAAATAAACAATTTTTTTAAAAAGTGCAGAAAATAGTCTGAAACAAGTGCTAGTGCTTAATGTCTGATTTAGATGATGATGATGATGACTACACTTCACTTTTAATCTTGGTCTACAAGAGACAGATATTAAGATAAATATGGATTACTAACAGTGCAATCAAATAAAGCCTATCCTTATACTCTTAACCATTTTACAGTTGTCAGATTCAACGTACCGTATTGTGTGTAGCATCAAGCCACTCCTGCGCATCCATGACAGCCTTAGTATATTGTTGATGGTCACCAACAATTGCCTCATAGCTTTCAACAAAAGCTTGTGCACGGCGCAACAGGGCAGTGTGACGGTCTACTAGCTGCTGGAGCTCACGCTCTGCAGCACTTCCCCCTCCACGACCTGGCAGTCCTTCTGTCTTGTCACGGAGGCTGAGGATGTCTTGTTGGTGTGCAACTGCATCATGCAGCAGTGAACGATAAACTTGTAGTTGAGCACGCTTCTCATCAAGAGTGGCAAACAACACAGGTTCTGCAGGAAGTTGAGACTCTGCCTCTGCGAGCCATTTCTTAAGTCTTTCACTACACTCTTCAAAACTCATCCACCTGTGTACAGAAAATGTCACTGTTTCCCTCTCTCAATGAAATAAAATCTTAACAGTTTATACAAATGAGCAAGCTCCAGAAACGATAAATAAAAGATTGGAAATAATGCTTCCGTCTATAAAAATTATGATATTCCCATTACAATGAAAGTTCCTAGGGTTTGTGAAGAGACTGTAGAAACAATAGGCACATCATCTCTCCCTCGTACCTCCCACAAATGTTTCCCATTCTCCCCAGTGTGCAATTTATCACAATCAACTGGCACTCTTGTGAAACTTATCTTTTGTTCAGTCATTACTTTAGAACTGGAAAGTGCAAACAAATAACAACAGTCAAACTGAAAATTCTAATACCGACTCAAAACGGAAAAAGAATAGTCACTGAAATAACTTCCAAAGCTGTTAAAGTATTGAAAATAATAAAAATTTTACTACATTTAATGAGAAGAAAAAGAAACTAGGACTACTGACCGAGAGAGTTTAGCTTGAAGTTCTCGTTCAGTGCTGGAAATGCTATCATACAGTGTTTCAAGAGCCTGCTGTAATTCTTGTAACTGCTGACGAATGGTTTCACGGCCATCAGCAGCTGTTGATGGATACAGTTTTTCTCCATATTCAACTGTTGTTGAAAGCAGAGCCATTGCTGCAGGCTGTTCAACAAGCAGCTCATTTAGTTTCGTGCTGTGCTTTGTGAGTTCATCTCGATCACCTGTTGCTATCTTTGATCCTCCGGAAGCTTCAAACTGTGACTGCGCAGTTGATAGCCAGTCTGAACACTGGCGATACTTTTCTGCATATGCTGTGTGGTCAGCCACAGCTTGCTCACATTTTTTCACTATTTCCTGTATTAAAGAATAAGTCAAATAAGTTACTAATTAAAAAATAATTATTTAAATATACTATTCATATTTTGACAGGATGAAATGGAAGAACAAACAATTAGCATTGTTCAGTATATTAGAGTTCCCCCGCTCTGGCTGTTTATGTTATCTTACTTTAAGTAAACATTAGTAATTGTAAAGAAGTTAGTGTCTGCCTCTTTCTTTAAACTGTTTATGTTCCTTCACATTAAAACTACACTACTTTTTTCAGTCAGTGTAAAGGGGGGAGAGGTAGGAACTGGCAGTGAAATTCAGAAAAACTTAAATAAAGATCATCATACTGAGTTTTGACACTCACTGCCCTCAATACCCTAAATATTACTCAATAATATTTGTGTTTAGGCAGTTATAGTACTTACTTACAAGTTCTACACTGAAATATTGAGCCCCATGCTGGAAGTGATAAGAGAACGGAAGACCACAGTTTAACATTGTGTCTATGATAAGCTCATTAAAGAAAAAGCATAAGCTCATACTGGCCATGTCACATTCTACCATTTGCCTGTGGGAAACCCCAGGATACCTAAACCTAGATTACCAGAAGGAGATTTGAGTCACACTCTTTCCAGATGCAAGTCTGGTGCTAATTCAATTGCATAAAGTTATATGGATTATTATTGTAGATAAAAGAACTGAAAACAGATAAGGCACCAGGTCTGGATGGAATGCTAATTAGTTTCTACAAAGAGGACTCTATGGCACTGCTACCTTACTGAGCTTGTATTTATTGTGAATTTGTTGCCCAGCACAAAGTCCCAAGCAATGTGAAAAAAGCACGGGAGATTCCTGTTATAAGAAGGGTAAAAGAATGGACCTGGAAAATTACAGACCAACTTCCTTAACATTGGTTTGCTACAGAATTCCACAACATATTCCGTGTTCAAAAATAACAAATTTCCTAGAGACCGAAAAGCTTATGATTGCAAATTAACGTGGTTTTAAAAAGCATAATTTGTGTGTAACTCAGCCTTCTCTTTTTTCACATAATATATAGCAAAATATGGTTGAAGGGCAGCAGGCAGATTCCATATTCCTAGATTTCCGAAAAGTATTTGACACAGTACCCCAATGCAGACATTTAATGAAGATACAACCATAAGGAATAGGTTCCCAGACACGCAAGTGGCTCGAAGACTTCTTAAGAAATAGAACCCAGTATGTGTTCTCAACGGTGAATATTCTTCAGTGACAAGGGTATCAGCAGGAGTGCCCCAGGAACATGTGATAAGACTGCTATTATTTTCTTTGTAGATAAATGATCTGACAGACAGGGTGAGCAGCAATCTGCGGTTGTTTGCTGATGCTGCTGTGGTGTATGGGAAGGTGTCAAATATGAGTGACTGTTGGATGAAACAAGATGACTTAGACAAAATTTCTATTTGGTTTGATGAACAGCAGCTAACTCTAAATGTAGAAAAATGTAAGTTAATATATCTAAAAACAAAGATGATGTGACTTACCAAACGAAAGCGCTGGCACGTCGATAGACACACAAACAAACACAAACATACACACAAAATACTAGCTTTCACAACCAACGGTTGCTTCATCAGGAAAGAGGGAAGGAGAGGGAAAGACGAAAGGATTTGGGTTTTAAGGGAGAGGGTAAGGAGTCATTCCAATCCCGGGAGAGGAAAGACTTACCTTAGGGGGAAAAAAGGACGGGTATATACTAGCACACACACACATATCCATCCACACATATACAGACACAAGCAGACATATGTCTGTATATGTGTGGATGGATATGTGTGTGTGTGTGTGTGCGCGAGTGTATACCCGTCCTTTTTTCCCCCTAAGGTAAGTCTTTCCGCTCCCGGGATTGGAATGACTCCTTACCCTCTCCCTTAAAACCCAAATCCTTCCGTCTTTCCCTCTCCTTCCCTCTTTCCTGACGAAGCAACCATTGGTTGCGAAAGCTAGTATTTTGTGTGTATGTTTGTGTGTCTATCGACGTGCCAGCGCTTTCGTTTGGTAAGTCACATCTTTGTTTTTAGATATATTTTTCCCATGTGGAATGTTTCCCTCTATTAATTCATAAAATGTAAGTTAATGTAGACGAGTAATGAAACAAACCTATAATGTATGGATACAGCATTAGCAGTGTCCTCTTCAATGCAGTCTTGTTGTTTATATCTGGGCGTAACACTCCAAAGCGATATGAAATGGAATGAACATGAGATTTGTGGTAGGGAAGTGTGCTTCATTTGTATGGAGGACCACATACAGGAAACAAATGTGACCTACTCTTGAGTACTGCTCAAGGTCTGCACCAGGTCGGATTAAAGGAAGACATTGTTGCAATTCAGAAGGAGGCTGCAAGATCTGTTACTGCTAGATTCGAACAACACGCAAGTGTTATGGAGGTGCTTTGGAAACTCAAATGGTAACCGTTTGAGGGAAAGCACATTCTTTTCGCAGAACACTATTGAGAAAATTTAGAGAATGGGGATTGGAAGCTGACTGCAGACTGATCCTGCCACCAACATACCTTTCACATAAGGACCACAAAGGTAAGTTAGGAGAAATTAGGGCTCATATAGAGGCATATAGGCATATAGATAGTTGTTTTCCCTTCGCTCTATTTGAGATTGAAACAGAAAAGGAAACAACTAGTACAGAGTAACCTCCATCATGCTGTGGCTTGTGGAGTATATATGTAGATGTAGATGCAGATGCAGATGTAGATAGGCATTGAAGCAATGACGTTTTTATCTAGGTTAGTATCCCATTTATTTAAATCTGATGCATGATGTCTTTATCACCATACAGATCTGTATATGTGTGGATGGATATGTGTGTGTGTGCGAGTGTATATCCATCCTTTTTTCCCCCTAAGGTAAGTCTTTCCGCTTCCGGGATTGGAATGACTCCTTACCCTCTCCCTTAAAACCCACATCCTTTCGTCTTTCCCTCTCCTTCCCTCTTTCCTGATGAGGCAGCAGTTTGTTGCGAAAGCTTGAATTTTGTGTGTATGTTTGTGTTTGTTTGTGTGTCTGTCGACCTGCCAGCACTTTCATTTGGTAAGTCACATCATCTTTGTTTTTAGAATACAAAGTTATTTATATTACGATCAGAAACAGCATATCATATCAGGAATTACAACAATTATCACAAAACCAAAACTTACCTTAGCAGTTGTCTGAATGGCCTGGAATCTTGATGTGATTTGCTGTACATTTACTGATATTCTGGTTTCACCACTGATCTGCATGAGCTCTGAAGACTCATCATTCATTTTATCAAATTCTGATTCATTTTGACGAAGACTCAGGATCAGTGACTGTAAATATAATGAATAATGAGCACATACTTTCTTACTGTTTCACTTATGTGAAACATGGAACATGTTTCTTAGTGGCCAGCAACAAAAAATCATACAATGTCAGAAATAAAATATTGGATGACACAACAGATTTGGATGTCCATCAGCATCAAGGCTTATTTGTAAATTACCTCTATTTTATGACACACAGGGCTGATATCAGTATGGGATTTCTTATAAGCTCTGCCTTCAGTTAGAACCTTAACACCTTGAATCTGAATGAGGTCTTTGCAGCAAAGTAGCCCGATTAATTCCTCTATACACAAACTAAAACAATTTTTTACAGACCTAGAGAAACACTCACTTCATATCAGTAAGTAAATTATTTAAACTACAATTTCTTTTTCTCGCCCCTTGAAGAGGCCTCAGTATGATACCAGTATGGCTTCTAATTGGTCTTGTGAATCAGATAAAATAGCCGAGGGTTTCAAAATATGGAAATACTTATTTGAACATGCACAAATCACCTATACTGATCCAAGGCAGGTTCCTATCTTTCACAAAGTTGAGAAGTCTGAAAAGATTTTTGCATTAGCCTTGGTGTTTCCAGGAAAATTTCTTGCAGGATAATATTTAACTGTCTGTTTACCTAAATTCCAACATGATTGACTTTCCAATTTTTTTAATTACATTCAATCTTAGAATCAGAAAAAATAAATAAACTAAGAAACATGTTTTTACATTCATATACAATATTTCTGTACAGCAGGCACTAAGGTTGTTAAAATTTTGCCAGAAACATACTGATCTCATAACAATTCTTCCTTGACTTTTTTAGGTATATAACTGGTGTAAGATGAATCTTTAATGAGTTTCTTACGTGAATGGCAGTTCCAAATACAACTCAAAATTCACTTCGGTAACTCTGTAACTTAGCATTTCTAGAGCAGTATCTGAAAGTAGTAGTATTTTGGATTAAGTGTTAGTTTGACTGAAAGATTTTCATTTTAATATTTTTGCCTCAGACAAATTTATCACCTATAGAGGAAGTACGATGGTAGATTGCTAAACTCTTGTATGCTAGTAAGGAATGACATCATTACATTTTATGCCAGAGCAGCTACTCAGTAAACGCTATTGTAGGTAACAACACTAAGATAAGAAAATATGTAAAAAAATGGACTTATTAAATGAACTCATTTTTGTTCAAATGCTTACAGGTTTCACATGCACTGGTTGTAAATGGATGAATCAGTGACAAGCAGACATGCCATCTCTTACATCCCATTTTTTTTTTCATGTAACTCATATAATCAATACTTGCTATAGGTTTTTAACTTTTTTTTAATTTTCTGGGCTCAAAGTAAGGACTTTTATATAAAAAAAAATACTTAATAAATGCATATTAAAAATTAAGGAAATGGCATGATGTTAAAAATTAATAGAAATATTGGTTTGGTGCATGAGTTCATAGAGTTTTTATGTAAGTTTAATAAATGTAACAGATATGTACACATAACAGAGACAATAGTCATCAAAATAATTTCTCCTTTGCTATTTATGACAGTCTTCCAATGCTAGGGCAACTTTTTGATTCTGTGACTGTAGAAATCACATTGTTTTGAGGCAAAGAACTCATCAAGCCATGTTCAGAGAGCATTTTCATCTGGAAAGGAAGTTCCTTGAAGGTTGTTTGATTGAGAATCAAATAGCAGAAAATTTAAGATGCAAGATCAGATGAATAAGGTAGGTGTGGAATGACTTCCCAATCTAACTTCTTTATAGCGTCAGTCTAGCAGAATTAGGATGGGTGTTATCGTGGAGTAGCATCACTTCCCGCAGTTGTCCTGCTTGTTGTTCTTGGTTGCATCTGCAAGATGTCTCCATTGTTGACAATAAATATCAGCAGTGATAGTTAAACCTTGGGGAAGCAATTTGTAGTACACCACACCATCACTGTTCTATAACATACATAATGTTATCTTTCGTGGAAGAGCACAGACTTTGGTACGGAAGTTGCTGCATTGTTTGGGCTAAGCCATTCCACTCTTTTCCTTGTGTTAGCATAATTGTCACCAGTAACAATACAGGATAGGAATGGTCGGTGTTGTTCACAATCCAATTGATGATAAGCAAACAGAGATGCGCTTATGGCCACCTGCTTGTGATTTTGGGGTGAGCATGTGGTACCCATACAACTGATTTTTGAACCTTGCCCACTGCGTGCAAATCTCGTACAATGGTGGAATGATCACAGCTCATCACATCTGCCAGTTCTCAAGTACACTGATGAGTATCATTGTGGATTAAAGTGTCTAAATGATCTTCGTCAAACCCTGATGGTCTTCCTGAACATGGAAAGTCACTAATGTCAAAATGGCCTCCTTACAGCAAGAAAACCATTTTCTTGCCATTGTTTGTCCAATGGCATTATCCCCACACATGGTGCAAATGTTTCTGGCAGCCTCTGCTGCTGTCACCCCACTGCAGAACTCAAACAGAAGAATATGTCAGATATGATCCATTTTCTCCATTTGCCACTTTATTTTCAAGTGTCCACAGTTCCACTCACCATCTCCAAATGACAAAATGACACAATGTAAAATCAAATAGCAGCCTTAAACGACAAATAAAAAATGACAATCGATAAATAAACCTAGAGCAACCAGAATATCTACATACAAAACAAAAACACTATGAACTTACACACAAAACTAATATTACATGATACCACAGTCTAACACATACAGTCACGACACACTCTGCTGTGAAAGTTGTTACCATTTGACAGCTGGAGCGACACTAACACTTCAAGTGCTGAGAAAGCGGACAGTCAGTGAGAAAGCGGACAGCCATATGTGTCATAAGGATAATGTTTGTTTCTAATTGTCTTTCTACTTAATTAACAAAATACAATCAAATAATGGAAAAAATATTAATATAATTAACAAAATAGTTGTTATATTTTTGTGTTCCATGCATAAGTAAATTACCAAGAGATATCAGTATTGTGAAATAAATGTAAAAACAGGCAAATCTCACTGACTCAATGCCGTAAGCTACATCTTATTCATGAAGAATTACTTACAAATGTGTGTGTAATTGCAGCTTACTCTGCTGAAGGCAAGAGGATATCAACACATATCCCATGCATGAGAAGCACATATTTTTATTGTTCTCTGTTCTTATTATCTCATTCCTACACTTCACGCAACTTTCAAGTATCCGAATATTTTTGTTAAAGTAATTACTTTTGCTTTCAAAACAAATGTGCTGAAGTTTCATACCACTTGTGGCTCAAATGAAGCAATAATTGTGGATTTGATTTTTTCTGTGTTGGCAAACAGTTTTATTGCTTTTGGCATTTCATTATCATGTCTGTGTGGTTTTCCCTTCTCCTACTAGTGTGGTGGCGTATTTGGTACATTAAATAATTAGGTATTACATTCCATACAAGTTTCCTATGTTCCACACTCACAGGTTTGGCTGGAGGGGTAGTGAAAAAAATTTCACGTTGTTGGGTAGATATACAATGTCTTCTGCAAAAGGTCAGGTCTTCTGGCATTTACTAACAATTTTTTGTTCTTAAAAGAAATCAACATTTTTCAGTAAATATCTGTGTTTCATGAGAATCAAAAATAAAACGTCTTTTAATGTACCATTTCATACCTCCCAGGGCCATTATGAAACTAAAGAAAGGCAAATGTGATGTCACTTATTAGTTATTGTTTGACATTTTGACACTACATGTGCTCCCTATTGTAAACATTATGTTACTAATCGGTATAAGCAGTACTATTCACACCCATCCTATAATGTATTCAGAAGTGTAGCTTGCTGCCCACTTGGTGCACTGTTATCGCAGTGAGTAACAAAAATGAGATGGAGTGTCTTGACTGTTATCTTAGACTGTAACGATACTAACAAATTTCATAAAAAGAAATAAAGACACATCAAAATCACATAAGTTAACATCATTGCTGGCAAAGATTCATGTAAAAAAGAAATAATAATAAGGTTAAGAATATTGTTAAAAAGAAGTAAGTTGTTATGGTACATGTACCTCAAAATATTTGAAATGAAATAAACCTAAATGTTAAGCAACAGTTTTTTTCGGTTTAGTATGTACTCTATTAATACTCTATCACTTATGTATCTAAATATCACTAGTTATTGGTTACTTAAGCAGTTCTGTAATCAAACATAAATATTCTCATTTTCATTCATGTGAGCAGTGCTACAAAGTATTACATAAAAATATCTCTGAAGAAAAAACTGGAAGTGAAGGTATAATGCACGTGGAACAAAAGCTTAAAAGCAGGGTGACAATAGACATGGGCTACTGTGGACATATACAAAACCAAAATAAATACATAGTTCAGACAAGAGACAAAAAAGCCTATGCACAATGAAAAAAATCATAAAAAAACCATCAAAACCAGTAAACTCTTACTTGCTCTAGATGGTCAGCTAGAGTTATCATTTCCTTCACATCTCTATTTCTCGAATCAATTATTTTTATGAGATCCTAGAGGATAAAGTACAACATTAACATAGATGTGCAAACAGTTGTAACATATAAAATATATTCAGTGTCTTTCATTAAGACTGAATTCGTCATCTTTCCTATGAACATTTGAGAATATGAAACTTGCTCACACTTTTTATAAAAAGTAGCTTTTTGATTCTAGCAAAACCAAAAAGAAATTTTACAAATTTGTACTGGAAATTAAGATATATGAATTGCCAGTGGTTTGAAACAGATGAAAGTTGTGTTCTCATAAATCTAATTCTATTTAGTTTAGGACATTCCACTGCCTTGTAGTATCTCCTTAGCACAATTTTCTTTTTACCTTTATTTACAGTAAATCCTTTAATTTTCTCTAATGCAAGTTACTTGAGATAGACCTAACCAACTGGTTTATGACCTCTCAGTAAGTTGTTCATTTTGACACCATCCACTCTACTTTAAATTTAGAATTTTAAAATATAATTTATTCTAGGTAATTAATGAAGAAATTACCTGGCCAACACAATAGTGAACATAGCAAATAACATGTCCAAAACTGCAGGTAATAACAAATAATTTTTGGCCAATAGATATGAAATGTATTCATCAATATATGATACAGTATCAGAAGAATAATATTGATGAAATATGAAGTTAGTTAACTACCTGATATTTTTCAAGCTGATCTTGTTTTTCCTCAAGTGTAGAGCGAGGTGAATAGTTCTTGAGTGCTGTTTCCGCTTCTGAGAGCCACTGTAACAGCTTGTCAAAGGAGCCTTCATATTCAGACCATTGCTGCAGTCGTTCTTCTAGTCCATGAATCACATCATTCAAGGCTACTTCAAACTTCTCACGATCAAACCTAAGTTTATTTTCAGAAGTTTAAGTAAGTAAGAAATAACAAGTACAACATGTAATTATTTCATATTTTTGTACAACAGAATGTCAAGAGCCAAACAAATGCACAATGTTATTTTATGAAGCACTAAGCTACATTTACATTTTGACAGTGAATATCTGTAATTATTAAATGTTTCATTTAGGATATATACACTAAGTACTAACATAATTTATTTATCTCTTATTTTGTTCTGAATTGATAAATTTATAAAACGCCCTTAATGTTTTACATAGGCAATTTTTATTATAAATTGCCCACGAAAGAGGTGTTTATTTATAGCAATACATATAAAACAGTGGTCAATTGACCATCAAGGTATAAATGTACTCCTTTTAAGCAAAATATTTGCAATTCCTTTCTTTGAGTTTTTATAATTATGGATCACACAATTGTAAGTAATAAGAGTATAAGTGATGTTTTGCTGTTACTCTGTTGCTCTCTTTTTCTGAAAGAGCACCTTGGCAACATAACTTTCTTTGAAATACGTAATTAACAACTGGGTTTCAGTCTTGATATTAATAAGATTTTTTAACCTCACCATATGCATCAGACAGAAAATTCACTTAAGAAAATTATAAAATTATGAGATAGAAGTGCAGACCATTATTTATCCCCAGGAGACAAAATTCATAGTACTGCTAAGAGACACATTTAAAGTAGAAAAAACTGTCCTAGCTTTCAGAACTGTTAATTCCTAATAGTGCCAAAATCGAAGATAGTTACTTGGACTTTTATGTGTGTCTACTGACAATATTAAGAATTTTGCCTTGTGAAAGTAAGTACTGGCCAGTAATTCCACATCATAACTACATCATTTCGCAGCCAAATTATTTAATCAAAATGCTCAAAAGTCATGAACTCAGTCAACATGTCATTATTAATTTATTTATTACTTTCATTTCATCTTTACAATGACCAAAGAGTACAGTACAACAACAAATTATTCAGTATTGGTAAGGTTATATCTTCACCAAAGGGAACATAAATGCATAAGACTGTCACCACCTGAACACAGAATGTTTGGCATTTTAGCATTGCTATTTGACTGCATATTTCTTTTAGCAGTAAATGCATACGTTGCTTCATAGGACAAGACAGTATTACTGATTGACTACAGGTAATGTGTGAGTAAGACACATGGGAAGAATGTGCAGTTGTGCTTAAATATGACAATTTTGGCATTGTTACTTGCTGTGAAGGCAGTAAAAAAGTGTTATGACTATATCACAATAGCAGATGCAACTGTTTTAAAAGATAAGTATGCACTGGGACACAGTGCATGAATGTCTTATGATGTCTAGAGTGGTTCGTGAAATATCACCTGAGAGTCTCAGTTCACAACAATAATACTGAGAAAGATTCTAGGGAGTTACTGTGCAGGACAAGAACTTACCATATTCTACTTACCTGGAAAAGTCATTAAAGCAAAATGATTGGATATGGGGACCATATAAAACTGATACTGTCACTGGGGTGAAATGTGAGCCCAAAAGTAACAATTTTTCCCTTTTTTGTAGCACTTCTAAGCTGTGTGCTTATATCATATTTCTTCACTGCCACAAATATCACAAGATATGTGCATATAGTTATGTTGGGACTGTGGTTAGAACTAAACGGATACCTGATACTTTATACTGGATGGCCATCAACTGCAGGTGCCTTCTTCTATGCAAAAGCTGTTTGCTGCCAGATGTCTCACTGTGTTATTTCTTCTTGCAGTGTTCAGCCAGTGGCAACAAAGTTTACACTTAGCTGGAACTGAGTTGGTGCAGTACCGCAGTTATTGGAAACCTTCCCTAAGAATTATTTGATAAGATTTGGAGAGAATGCGACTATGACCTGTACTCCTTCCATATTATGCTTGGGATCACAGTGAATGGATCTATGATTGTCGCAATTGTTCAAACTATCCTATTGCTGAATTTACATGTTTGTGAAAATGCAACCTTAAGAAAGATTTCAACAATTCGTAATCACTCTGTTTCTTTGTGTAAAGGATCTCTTGAATGTAGCTTTTAAATCTGTGATTGTTAGTTTGCAGCAGACACTTTACTGCAGCCCTGACTGGCCAGTGAAATAAGCAATAACATTAATTTTGGCAGACACACGCTGCCCTTTTTTTAAAAAAAAAAAAAAGTCAGATGAAGCATTTTAAGTGGTATGCAGCCATATTAATTTTAACATACACTCCCTGTGTCAAAATAAAACGTTCTTCAATATCTTTACAGCCATTCATGACATGCCTGGTATATGCCACCATCCAAATGAAACCTAGTTCTTCCCAGTGCCTCTTCCAGAGGTGTCCACATTAATAATCATAGAGGCTAAAGTCTAGCGAGTATTATGGGTGAAGAAAGAAGATTCTACAACACAGGCCAAAAATGTTATACGACCATTATGGGACCAATCACTGTCGCATTGCAAAATGACCCCTTTAATTAGATTTGATCACTGCAACTATTTTAGTTTGATTGTCACCAAGTAGTTATTCAAAACTACAGTTACCACTGCTGCTGTGGTCTCTGGAATCAATTCAAAGTGCCCATGCCAGACAAGGGATGCCTACCACTGAGAACACACTAACTGTGAACTTTCTACTAAATTCAAAACAAGCTGTTATGATTTAAATATGTGATACTAAATCTTCATGTAGGCTAATTTATAAACATCTACCTATCAAAGGGGGGGGGGGGGGGGGGGGAGGTATAACCCACGCTGCACAAACACCCATAATTTACTCGTCCAGTATTTGAGCATGAGAGCACTTTGCACAAAACATGAATCCATTATGAAAACATTTTCTCACTGACAGCCGTCACAATATAATGAAAGGAGAGAAGTTCATCACTTACAACATTTTTGATGTTCATGCAGTAAAACTTGCCATATGAAGCATGACGTTTTAATTTATCATTTCTTTACTGCTAACTGTATCCGTGACACATTTTGCAACAATATTCCTATATACCACTGAATGTACCAGCACAATTATATCATTGTACAACACATAGTTCAGGAGGTAAGACATCATAAACATGGAGCTTCATGAAAATGAAGCTGAAGGGTGAAATTCATTAGAGGTATAGGTGAAGTGTGTGCGTAAATACGTGTGTAATATGATAAATTTATGTGAAATATATTTGACATGTACATGCATGGGCAAAGACAGGGGTAAAAAGCTCATCTTAAACCTCTGGAACAATTTCAACTGCATTTAGTGCACATATGAGTTATAATACTGTGGGGTTAACAACCACCAGCCTCTTATTGGGTTAGGAGTGATACTGTGGAGAGAGAAGGCAGAGAGAGCAGACAGACAGACAGACAGACAGAGAGAGGGAGATTCTTTTTTTTGGGGGGGGGGGGAGGGGAGGAGAGGTGAACAGAGAGAGGAAGAGTTGGGCAGATACAGGGCGAGGAGGAGTCATACAGACAGAGGGGGCAGAGAAGATGGACAGACAGAGGGGCAGGAGGAGATGGACAGAGTGGGAGGTGGAGGGGGTGGACAAGGGGGGAGGGGGTTAGGAAGGAGGAGATAAACTAATAGAAGACTGGAATAAATATATACCCGGACAACATTAGGTACTCAGCTATGTCTATATATAAGCAGAGAAAAACAAGTCTCAGAATGTTGTTTACAGAGAGGCAGTGCAGTACTTTGTGGCTGTCCATAGATACCAAGATAATTATGATCTTTTGTGTCCAAAGCATTCACAAATAGCAGTGAAATTATTTACTCCTTCTTCTGACACATTTCATGTGAAGCAAATGAGTAAGTTGCGAGTAACATTGTCTCAACATCTGGTGGGCAATAATATGAAAAAAGGGATATTTGAGTCATGGCATCAGAGAGTGAAGATGAAATCAATGCAGCTGTTACACTCCAGTGCTGAACTCTATTCTTAATGTATGCGCAGTGACCCCAAAACAACTGCCCTATTTTTTCCTTACTGTAGGTACTTAGAATGACACTTTCAGTTCTGAAAGTTGAGGTTTCATATTTACCTGTTTTATTATGCTGTTGATTTTAATACAGTTTCCACTGCCAACAACATGGTCTTCAGTCTAAATTTACTACTAAAGATGTTATTAGCACATGATGTTAATGGAAGATGCTAATGCTTGAAGCAAGACCTGTCCCATATATCCTCTCACCACCATCTACTCCAGTCTGGTCACTAACATCAAAGGCAGGGCTATCTGTGAAACAAGTCATGTGATCTACAAGCTAAGCTGGAATCACTGTGCTGGATTCTATGTAGGCACAATAACCAAGCTGTCTGTCTGTCTGCATGAATGGCCACTGACGAACTGTGACCAAGAAACAAGTGGACCACCCTGTTGCTGAACACGCAGCCAAACATGATACCCTTCATTTCAATGCTTCACTTCCTGTGCCACATGGATCCTTCCCACCAACACCAGCTTTTCTGAATTTTACAGATGGCAACTTTCCCTGCAATACGTCCTATGTTCCTGTAAACCTTCTGGCCTCAACCTTCGTTAGTCATTGTCCTCACCCATTCTGCCTCTTTCCTGTCCCCATTCCAGCACTACACAGCCGTCATTCCACCATCACACTCAACCTTTTATTTCCCTCCTTCTCTGCTACCACCCCCCTCCCCACTGCTCCCCTGCCCTCTGTCTAACATGCAGCACTTAACTGCGCATCACCCTCGCCATGCTATCCCTCCCCCTCCCTGCCCCAGCCTTTTCCTTACCACCACCCAGTCGCCACTCCCATCAAGCACTGGTGCTGCTGCTTGCAGTATGGTTTCAGTTGCCCGAGACTGCAGTTGTGTGTGTGTGTGTGTGTGTGTGTGTCTGACATCTATTGTTTTAATTGAGAGGATCTTTTGTTGTGCCTATCTTCGACTCAGAATCTCTGCTATATGGTGAGTAGCAACTTTCCTTTTCATAACACTGTTATTATTAGCACTGTTCTTACAGTCAGTTTTGTTTATTATTCACTTACTTAAGATTATTTAAGTCTCTTTCCATGGCTTCTTTGGCTCTAGGAGGTAATTTATCAGTTTTGTTGGAAACATGGTCAGTAAGAGCCTTCATTTTAATATCACCTTCCATTTTCAGGCAATCCTGTATTTCTCTGACTTTTGACAGCCTGGACTGTATTGTTGGTTTATTTCCACTATAATCTGTAACAAGAAGGGGAAATGGACATAGTTATCCTCTAAGTTACTCAAGACTCATGTGCATAACAAAACAAGCACAAATAAATAATTTCTTCATGAAATTTGTTTAGCTTTCATTTAATGCTACTAGGGAGTCGTCAAAATGAAGGTTACAAGTAGCATTTACCCCTACTAAATTATTCTCTATGTTACTAGCATCAGAATGTCAAAATGATCCAAAAATGACACACCCTAAGCCATATACCTTAAGTACTTTACAAATATAAGAGATGCTAGTTACCTGAATAACCAGCAAGACGATCCCACAAAGCTTTCTGATAATCATGGTAGTTCTTTTGTAGATCATTAAATTGCTGAAACACATCCAAGCTTTCCTCAAGCTGCGTTATCATCACCAGCAGCCCGTTCACCAGCCTTTCGTATCGATTGCTGATGTCTTCTACAGCTTTCTTTACCTCCTCATCATCTCCTCCAGTTAGCTGTACAACAGCTTGTGCTTTCTCTGTCACTGCTTCAATGACACGTTTATGAGTTATCACTTCCTGCAGGGTTGTCTGCAAATATAATTTTGAAAATTAAATTAATTAATGAAATGTTGCCACTCAAAAGCAGAGAATATTGTTATAGTTCTGTAAAAATGTTTATAAAAGCTGTTTACTATTGTCACAGATTCCATAACTATAAAAGTATGTGCAAGTACTCATTAACATTAAAGAAGCATGATTACTAAAAATTTTACATCTTCATAATTACAGCCAAAAAGAAATCCACTAGATCCTCCAAATCAGGATTGTCATCTGTGGGCAATATACAATTCTCACTTTTCAAAATCTGGTAGGAGAGCACTTGTACTTAAAAGTGCATTTATAATTCACATATTACAACCAAAGACTGCTTACATAATTGCTGCAAATACCAACATAATAATAAAGAAAACAGCAATTTTTATTTTTTACTGAAGTAAATATTTATGTTGACTCACAGAGATGCAAGCCATATCCTGAAGTGTACGAATGAATGGTGGTCAATTGGTTACTACATCAGAACTATAGCTTGCCTCAGCAAAAATTTCATTTATGGTTTTTGATTTGTATAAGCTAGGCATGCAGCTGAGTGTTATGATGCAGAACAGCAGAATCCCAACTGTGTAAGTTCCAGAGAGGGCATTCAATTTTGCTCTAGACACTGTGAATTATACAAAATTCAGGTCACACATCTCATAATTTTCTTCAGGGAATGGATGGAAGGTGAGAGTTTAGCACCCTGTTGATGGTGGATCATCAACATCTTCCTTTCAAGGATTAGGCTGCTAACTCTTCTGCACACACAAAAAAAATCATTCCCATCTTTTTTGAGGTCTTTCAAAATCTTTTTTCCCACCCAGCTTGTAGTTCAGCATCTTCTGGGGAATTCTGTGACCAGGCATTCTCACGAGGTGTTGTCTCCAATCTACACAACCAATGGTGGATACGGAGAATAAACTCAGATGTGGAAAAATATTAGGCATGACCTTATTTATGTAAATGGTACTCAACACTACTGCATGTAATATTTTTTTGAAACTACTAATGATATGGAGAAAAAAACAGGTTATGTATTCATGTGCAGCTGCCAGTCTCATTTCTCAATATTTTTTCCATTTGGTGTGCTAGGAACACATGTTTAAAATTATGCACAGTGTACTTCAGAAGTATTATGTCTACTAGCAGAAATAAGCATAATAACTGAGCTTCATGATTGGTAGAATAATTTATTTTTCCCATTTGTCATAAAACTACCAAACAACAATATAATGGTGACACTACATATTTTGCATGTCTGATGACAATGTGTTCTGCCTACCCCCTCCTCCGAAATCTGCCTCATTCATATCATCATACTTTCTACAGTCATTAATTTCAACTTATTGCCTGTGATATTTACTTTAATAGACTTCCATCACCTACAAATTATGGATTATTGAGTGTTCACTTGTTTTTGGCACTAATAGAGGAGCATACAGGGAATGGAGGAAGCAATTTCCACCTCCAACATAGACTGACATGGGAGAGGAGAGGTGCAGAAGAAGCAATCTCTGCCTTTCTTGTGCAGAGCAGTACCATTATGTATATGTGTATTTTTCCCACCAGCAACAAACAAGACAACACAGAACTCACAACAGTGACAGTGGCATTTCACACAATATTGTTGGATCACTATGGTTGCCAATGACTAAACACAAAATGCTACTAGCCTGAAATATTAAAACTTTCACTTAATCAGAAACAGGAAGAAAAATGAGCAGGTAGTTATGAAGCAAAATTTATAGCTACAGCTCAGCAAAATGTGCAGAAGCTCAGAGTTTTCATTGTGGCCAGTAAAATTTATTTTTTTATCAGATGTTCTACAGGATTAGATTTGATACACCCTTTCTTTGTCAACCCCAGTCTCTGTGAAAAGGTTACGTAATATCCACTAAATAAATGTAGTCCTTATTGTTGCAGTCACAAGCACATTATAATATTTCAAATA
This sequence comes from Schistocerca americana, assembly GCF_021461395.2. Lineage (NCBI taxonomy): Eukaryota > Metazoa > Arthropoda > Insecta > Orthoptera > Acrididae > Schistocerca > Schistocerca americana. Next base: position 23,320,343 of record NC_060124.1, read on the forward strand.
TAGTAGAACAGTAGAAATCAAACAACAAGTTTAGAAGCATTTGTTGGTTAGAAAGAAACTGTACCTTATGTTTAAGCAGTTTTGATCTAATCTCCTGGGTGGAGCCCCAAGTAGCAGTCGGGTCCTGCTGCAACGAACGCTCCATAGCATCAAGCCATGCTAGTGTCTGCGCCAGTGTTTCTTGATAACTGGTTCTCTGGAGACTTTGTGCATCCTGACGCTTCTGTTCCTGTTCTATTCCTTGTTCAAGTTTGTCCCATCTATCTCTTATCTCTCGCAGCTGTGAACGGATCAGCTCTCGTCCAGGAGCTGCTGTGTCTGGGTACAGTCGCTCACCGGCACTTGTCAGGTTGCCTAATCTGTACAAATAGAGATAATAATGCAATTTTTCAACCTTTGAGATTCAAGACATAGTAAAAATTTAACATTATGAGAGTCGCCTGAAGAATTCATTGTACTGATAGAACTGTTTGTTCAAGCTCCAAATCCAATCTTAATTTTTTTTTTTTTAAAAAGAAAAGAACCTCTGCACTAAAACGTATACAAATAATAGACACAAGACACAATAAGGGCCTAACAACTTTATTTATAGAAAGTAGCTTTCTATGATGGCTATTGTTTCCTGTCTCTTTTCGTTGGTATAAGTATTAAAAGCTTTTCAATGTGGAGTGGTTAAATAATTTCAGATAATGTGATAAAATCAAATACAAATATGAATACCCAATTCAATAAATATAAAATAAGCACGTATAGTAGATAAATGTATATCTGCAGTCACACAGGATGAAGTAGCAAAGCCAATAAAAGGGCTAAAAAACTCGAACTCTGCAAGCACTGATGATACACATACAATAATCTTACAGAAGAGAACTCCACACCTAGCTGAACTACTTACACACTTGCGTGACAGTTCACTTAAACTTAGCACTTTCCCAAATGCATTTAAAACGTATTCAATAATTCAGGTAAAAAAGGTGGGAGAGATACTGTAAATAACTACAAGACCACCACAGTTTCCTCTTACACTTCAAAAATATTAGAGAACATTACGGAATTTCTAAATAAAAACAAAAGTCACTGTAATAAATGAACGGATTCTGAAATAAGAGGTCAATAATACTGGTGATTGTCATTTATGAGTGCAATGAATTGAATACTAAGACTGATGGACAAGACACAGGAGTATTTGTTGACCTATCAAAAGTGTTTCATGTGATGGACCATAAGATTCTGCTGTCACACCTTGAAAACTATGGTATTTGAAATCTGTCCAGCAGCTGAATCAGGGACTGATGACTTTGCCGTTTAGTACCTTAACCTTCAACCAACCAACCAACAGTTGGATCAGTTCCTTCCTGAGCAATCATAAGCAAGTGATGAGCATCTCACACTCTAGTATTGTTGTGACTCGCCGATCTTTCAAAGTGCCGCTGCGCAGTTACGTGCGTCCTCTACATGCGGCGCTGTCTGCCAGCGATGCAGCAGCCGAGCCACCTAAGCAGCCAGCCAGCCAGCGGCCGCTTGACTGGGGCTCAGTGCTGATTTGACTGTTACCGTGTACACATGTCTTGCTTTGTCTATTTGCTCTGTGACTTACATGTATTGTGTCGTTTTTGAAAATATACAGACAGAAGTGAGCACGTTTCAGCAAAGGACAAAGACGCAGGATCCCATCCTCATCGCCAATTGTTATAATGTCAAGTTGAACACATATATTTCAAAAACCACACAGTACATGTAAGTAACAGAGCAAGTAGACAAAGCAAGACATGTGTACACGGTAACAGTCAAATCAGCACTGAGCCCCAGTCAAGCGGCCGCTGGCAGGCTGGCCTCTTAGGTGGCGCGGCTGCTGTATCGCTGGCAGAGAGCGCCGCATGTAGAGGACGCACATAACTGTGCGGCGGCACTTTGAAAGATTGGCGAGTCACAACAAATATCAACCTTAAAACTATTTCTGAACACTTATCAAGGTATAACTAATGAAATATGTTGTACCCCATGGATCAGAAATGGGACAACTTCTGTTCCTTTTGTACATTAGCAATCTAGGTTTAAATGTGGATGCATATAAAATGATCACATTTGCACAGGATGCAACAGTTCTATTAAAAGCAGAAAATAAGGAAGAACTACAGCATTCAGTGAAAACTGTCACAAAACAACTTAGCAACTGCACACAACATAATGAGCTCGTAATATATAGCAAAAAAAACTAGTGCCCAAAAATTTTACAATCCTCTGAACAAGGATATGTACACTATGTGATCAAAAGAATCTGGACACTTCGCTGAAAATGACTTACAAGTTTGTGATGCCCTCCATTGGTAATGCTGGAATTCAATATGGTATTGGGCCACCCTTAGCCTTGATGACAGCTTCCACTCTAGCAGGCACATGTTCAATCAGGTGCTGGAAGGTTTCTTGGGGAATGGGAGCCCATTCTTCACTGAGTTCTGCACTGAGGAGAGGTATTGATGTTGGTCAGTGAGGCCTGGCACGAAGTCGGCCTTCCAAAACATCCCAAAGTTGTTCTGTATGTTTCAGGTCAGGACTCAGTGCAGGCCAGTCCATTACAGGAATGTTATGGTTGTGTAACCACTCCGCCACAGGCCATGCAATATGAACAGGTGCTTGATAATGTTGAAAGATGCAATCGCCATCCGAAATTGCTCTTCAACAGTGGGAAGCAAGAAGGCACTTAAAACATCAATGTAGGCCTGTGTTGTGATAGTGTCAAGCAAAAACAACAAGGGGGCTTTCAAGAAAAACATGACCACACCATAACACCACTGCCTCCGAATTTTACTGTTGGCACTACACATGCCAGCCGATGACGTTCACCAGGCATTCACCATACCCACACCCTGCCATTGGATCGCCACATTGTGTACCATGATTCGTCACTCCACACAACGTTTTTGCACAGTTCAATCATCCAATGTTTACTGTCCTTACACCAAGTGAGGTGTCATTTGACATTTACCGGCATGATGTGTGGCTTATGAGCAGCCACTCGGCCATGAAATCCAAGTTTTCTCACCTCCCGCCTAACTGTCATAGTACTTGCAGTGGATCCTGATGCAGTTTGGAATTCCTGTGTGATGGTCTGGATAGACGTTTGCCTATTACACATTATGACGCTCTTCAACTGTCGGCAGTCTCTGTCAGTCAACAGATGAGGTCGGCCTGTACGCTTTTGTGCTGTACGTGTCCCTTCATGTTTCCACTTCACTATCACATCAGAAACAGTGGACCTAGGGATGTTTATGAGTGTGGAAATCCTGCATACAGACATATGACACAAGTGACACCCAATCGCCTGACCACGTTCGAAGTCCGTGAGTTCCACGGAGCGCCCCATTCTGCTCTCTCACGATGTCTAATGACCACTGAGGTCACTGATGTGGAGTACCTGGCAGTAGGTGGCAGCACAATGCACTTAATATGAGAAAATGTTTTTGCGGGTGTCCAGATTCTTTTGATCACATAGTGTATGTCCCATTTATCTTGATCAACAATGAACCAGTTGGTAACAGTACAGAAATTAAATTCTTATGATTATGGCTACAGAACAAAATTGGAATAAGCATACATAACACAAAATTAAACATAACCTGCTGCCTTTGTTGCTTACTAAAATCCTGCTGTAGTGAGGAAACAGTAAATAGTGCTTATCATGCTTACTTTCATTCTCATTTTATATCGTGTCGCATTTTGGGAAAATTCTAAATCTATTATCAGAACATTTAAAAAGCAAAAAAAGGGCTATTAGAATAAAGTTTGGATGTAAACCTAGAGACTTAGGTAAAGCTCTGTTTAGGGTCTCTTATATTCTTTAAAATAAATTTAAGAGGTAAGAAAAGTAGATTAAAAAGCTTTGATAGTTCTGATCACTTTATGAGACAAAACAAACAACATACATAGGATCAAAGTTAAGACATCTCTTTGACAAAGTGATACTTTCCACACCAAATTTTAACTCTATAACAAACATCCAAAAAACATAAAAGCAAGTACTGATGTCAAAATTTTTAAAGTAATATTTACAGCATCACTACTTTCACTCCACCGAAGAATATTTATATGTATGAAGTGTACTATATAAATATTTGAATTAATGAAGTATATTATGTGGGATTTTAAATATGTATGCAGAGAAACCACTTTCACTTGTACACACATAAGCTGGCTTTGTTCAATGTCATGGTATAAGCTGCTTTTGTAATAACAGGACTAATAAAAATACAATGCAATACAACATTGGTTAAATATCATTCTGCACATTACTAAATATAAAGCCATGGTAAGTTTGATTATTCCAAGGATCACATAAAATATTTTAACAATGTCTAGTTCATTGTTGAGAGCCGTCTGAATTGCTCAGTGTGTCAGCTGGCTACATAAATCAAAATAGAATTGGATGATATTCACAAAGACTCTGCACCATCATCGAGCACCATGTACTTTTAGATTAATAAATTTAAATGTGATCCAACAAGCACCAAAGTTGAAATGCATTCCAGCCATCCAGTTCAGGTCACCACACAGGAAACCATTGACAAAATTAATAATACAGTAATGCAAGACTACCAAATAATAATTTGTGGGTTTGCTGAGACTGTAGGCATGTCAACTGGGCAAGAGCATAATATCCTGCATGGAGAATTGGCTTTGAAGAAGCTGTGTGTGAGGTGGATGGGACGATTACTCATAGCTGACCAAAAGCGAAGCTGGCACAACATTTCAGCACAATGGTTGGTGATGTTTAATAGCAATCTGCAATACTTTTGCACCAATTTGTGACTTTTGATGAAACCTGAATCCATCATTATACACCACAGTCTAAACAACAATCAAAACAATGGGCAAAGGCTGGTGAAAGTGCACTGAAGACGGCAAAGACCATTTTGTCAGCTAGTAAGGCGATGGCCACTGTTTTTTGGGATTCCCAAGGAATAATCCTAACAGATTAATCCTAAAAAGCAGAATCATAACAGGAGCCTGTTTACGAAACAAACATTTTTAATTGCTTTTTTACCAGACTTATCACAACATCCTCAAACAATCTAAAAACAACTGATTTCTGAAAGAAATATGAAGAATGACTTAGATACAAAAAAGTTTTGTCTAGAGCAACATATAGAAGCATGTGCCTGTCAACTTAAACTGAAGGAGGGCTCTTTTATAATTGTAACAGTATATAGGTCCCCTTCAGGAAACTTTCATTTATTCCTGGAAAACTTGGATGCCTTGTTGTGCTATCTGTCAGATAGGGGAAAGCAAATTATTATTTGTGGGGACTTCAATGATGATTCACTGAAAGAGTGTAATAGGAAGAATGACCAGGAAGTCTTGCTCGGTTCTTTCAATTTGACATCTGTCATTAATTTTCCTACTCGGGTAGTAAAGGACAGCAGCACATTGATAGATAACACTTTTATAGACCAATATAGGTTTAAAAACATAAATTCTTGTCCTGTTGAGAATGGGCTGTCTGATCATGATGCTCAGCTAGTTACAGTATATGACACAGCTCCATTCAATAATTCAAAACTACCCTCCAAAGTTGTGCATTCAATTAATGACTCAACAATTAGAAATTTCAGAGAAAATCTTCAGCAGTTAGACTGGGATGAGGTGTACAAGGAACCCGATGCTAATTTAAAATATAACTTATTTCATGATACACTTGTAAGAGAATTTGAAAACTGTTTCCCCAAGAATGTAGTTAAATCTAATAATAAGAAACCATGCAAAAAAACTTGGCTTACTAAAGGAATAAAAATATCTTGTAACCACAAAAGGGAACTGTATCTAACAACAAGAAAGAGTAATGACCCAGAAACAGCCAGATATTATAAAAACTACTGTGCTACATTAAGAAAGGTTATTAAAAAGTCCAGAAGCACGTGCATCATGTCTGAGATTAATACCTCTGGTAACAAAATCATAACAATTTGGAATATTATTACAAGGGAGACAGGACAACCAAGAGTACTTGATAAACAACAAGCTGGAAGTCGAAAACATTTTGAATAATCATTTTTTAAATGTTGTAGAGAAAATAGGATCTAAATGTTCATTAGAAGAAGCAAGGCAGTTAATGGAAGAGGCCTTACCCACACCATTTGATACAATTGAAATTCCACCCACCTCTCCTCCTGAAATTAGGAAGATAATAAACTCTCTCAAGAATAAAAGCTCACACGGAATTAATGGCATTTCCAGCGGGATAATAAAAGCTTGTTCCCAAGAAATAAGTGGGATTCTTAGCCACATATGTAATAGCTCTCTGAAGCAGGGCATTTCCCCAGATAGACTGAAGTATGCCATTGTTAAACCACTGCATAAAAAAGGGGATATGACTGATGTCAACAACTACCGCCCAATCTCTCTTCTGACTGCCTTATCCAAAATTCTTGAAAAAGTAATGTATTGTAGAGTAGCTTCACACCTTTGTAAAAATAAAGTTTTAACAAAATGTCAGTTTGGTTTCCAGAAAGGTTTCTCAATGGAAAATGCTATATATACTTTCACTAGTGAAGTATTAAATGCTCTGAGTAGCTGGAAGTAACCCCTTGGGATTTTTTATGATCTATCAAAGGCTTTTGATTGTGTAAATCATGGAATACTTCAAGATAAGCTCAAGTACTGTGGTATGAATGGGACAGTGCTCAAATGGTTTAAATCATACCTAACTGGAAGAGTGCAGAAAGTTGAAAGAAATAGTTCACATAATATGCAAAAAACTGGTGATTTCTCAGACTGGGGAACAATCAAGAATGGGGTGCTGCAAGGTTCAGTCTTGGGTCCTCTGCTGCTCTTAATATATATTAATGACTTGTCATTCTTTATTAACGAAGATGCAAAGCTGGTACTTTTTGCCGATAATACAAGTATAGCTATCACAGCCGACAGACAAGAATTAACTGGTGAAATTGTAAACAATGTTTTTCAGAAAATCATTAAGTGGTTCTCTGCAAATGGGCTCTCATTAAGCTTTGACAAAACACAGTATATACAGTTCCACACAGTAAATGGAATGACCCCATTAATAAATATAGACTTCGATCAGAAATCGGTAGCTAAGGTAGAATATTCAAAATTTCTAGGTGTATGCACTGATGAGAGGTTGAACTGGAAAAAAACACACTGAGGATCTGCTGAACCATTTGAGTTCAGCTGCTTATGCTATTAGGGTCATTGCAAATTTTGGCGATATACATCTGAGTAAATTAGCTTACCACGCCTATTTTCACTCTCTGCTTTCGTATGGCATCATATTCTGGGGTAACTCATCATTGAGTAAAAGAGTGTTCATTGCACAAAAGCGTGTAATCAGAATAATTGCTGGAGCTCATGCAAGATCATCCTGTAGACACTTATTTAAAGAGCTAAAAATCTTCACTGTAGTCTCACAATATGTATATTCACTTATGAAATTTGTTATTAACAATCCGAATGAATTCAAAAGTAATAGCAGTGTACATGGCTACAACTAGGAGAAAGGATGATCTTCACTACTCAAGGTTAAATCTAACTTTGGCTCAGAAGGGGGTTAATTATGCTGCCACAAAACTCTTTGGTCACTTACCTAATAGCATCAAAAGTCTGACAGATAGCCATATAGCATTTAAAAGGAAATTAAAAGAATTTCTTAATGGCAACTCCTCCTACTCATTAGACGAATTTTTGGATATAGTAAGTGGGTAATTTCCCAATCCCACAAAAAAAAAAAAAAAAAAAAAAAAAAAAAAAAAAAAAAAAAAAAAAAAAAAAAAAAAAAAAAAAATTAAAAATATTGAGTGCCATGTAATATTTTGTCTAATGTAATATCTTGTATAGACACCTTTTATTAACCTGACACGTTCCACATCATTACGAAGTGTCGTATTCATGCTCTATGGAACAAGTACTAATCTAATCTACAATAGTTTTAATATGGGTTTTGGATCGGGACTGAGAAGGACAATAAAATGATGAAGACAAAATAAACTGAAAAGACAAGTAACAGAAAGGATAGAGGAAAATAAAAATAAAACTAAATAAGTCAAAATTTTAGTAAAATTTATGAAAATTGCATAAAAAGGATAAAGAACACAAATCTGTCAGTATATGACATGAGATTCAATAGATGAAAATTTAATTAAGAAGTCCTGGTTCCCAACTCAGGGGCTTGTTTTGCTCCTAACCAATACCAAAATGTTGTAATTTGCATTGATCTCATTGGAAAGAATAAATAATAGGGAGACAATAGAATGCACTTATTTTCTGCAGACAAGAGTATGAAGTGTTTTGTTGGGCATATACACAGTTTTTTCCAGAACATCAAATTTAAACAGACACTTACTGAAATGTTAATGCTGTATTTTTTGTATCACTAAAAACGGAAATATCTTTTAACTCCGTAAATTTTATTTTCAATGGTGGGATTCTAGATTGCTGTTTAACTAACTTGTGAGCAGCTTGTTCCTTTTCAGTGAGGAGCATAGCAAGCTTGCTTGGTGCACCAGGTGTAACTTTCATGGCCTCCAGCTGCTCTTCCAAAGGGGAAAGCCATGCCTCCGTTTCAGCCAATCGTTCTTCATAAGCTCGATGGTCGTCTACCAGGCTCTGCCACCGGTTGATTACTTCTTTGCTTAATACATGGAGTAACTGGTACCTAAAATAACAGATTAGTGACAGTTAAACTACATATTTAAAATTTACTCATTTCAGAGTCATAGTTACTTTTCCCTAATCTGTCTAACACTGATTTTTTCCACAAAACCAATATTCAGGATTGTATTTTCATTTGGGATGAATGAGTTAAATGCACTGACCATTCCAATTTGCATTTATAGTTAATGACTCCCTCATTCCTCATAAATAATTGGATAATTTAAAAATACAGTGTATTACCTACTTATTCATCTATATGGAAAGAGATGATTCATCAGACCTATTTTTTGAAATTTTCATTGCTAAAAGTGCAAAAATGTAATAATCTTAAAAACCACATAAAATCATTTCAATAAAAAATTAATATCACTCAATTTGTCAGAAATTTTACATGCACCAGAAACTAAATCCTTTGTAGGACACTCTAATGTTGCATTCATTGAACTGTAGCAGTGGATAATTAGTGAGAACATTTAGACACACACATAAGAAAATCGAAACTGAATCAAAAGGACAACAGCAGTTCTCGAGATTCTAATTCGAAAGTTAAAGGACAGTATATACAGCATGCAACTGAAATTCTGTGAATTTAACGCAATATTTGCAAATAGAAAAATGAAGAAATTATTATTATAAATATTTCTATTATGTTGATTTTTATTAAAATTTTACATACAATGGAATACTTCATATTGCAAAGTAATGTTTGAATTATTGAAAACTAAGGCACAATATTGTCACTTTTATTATTCCCCCCCCCCCCCCCCCCCCTCCCCCCAAGAATTTGCAAGTTTCATAGCTTTTTGCATCAACCTCCAGACTGCCTTTGCCAAGCTCAAATACCTGAAACATCCATGCAACGTGGGGGGAATGACTCACATTTGAAATGATTGGTATTCTACAAACACATATAATATGTCAATGTCCCTGTCACAGTTACATCTTTTCAGTTCTTTGTTTATTTTCTCCATCTACTTGTTACTGTTCACAACTTCACTTCATAAGGCATGTGCAATAGATAGCTTTATCTAGAAAATCTATGTCAGGTCTTTTGCGATTCAATTCAATTTCAATTCAATTTATTAGCGTCCTTGTAGTACATCATCGAAATGACATAGGACTTGTCAATAAACATTACATGAATTTACTTGTCACTTAGACATTACAATTTTAATAGAACTTTTAGAACATTAACATAAAAATATACAAGTAGGATAACAACGTACAAAAAAAAAGTTTGTGATTCTCACATCAAAGATTATTTACATTAACACTGTTTCACACTTTCATAGAAACAGCAAGTATTTAAATGTGAGCAATTACACATATTTATTATGTCAGGGAAATTTTAACTGCGCTTTTATTGTCAACGATTCATAAACTCTTCAATACTGTAAAAACTATTGCTCAATAACATGTTTTTTAATTCTCTTTTAAATACGTGCAGTTTTGGTATTATTTTTAGTTCTTTGGGGAGAGCACTGTAGAGGATTTTGGGTTGGTATAGTACACTTTTGTGATACATAGCTGTTTTATGAATTTCTCTGTGGAAATCATTCCTATTCCTTGTTTCGTAATTGTGAAATTCTCTGTTTAATGTAGAAAATTCCTCGTGTTCTTTTAAGAAACATATGCTTTCATATATGTATAAAGATGGTAGTGTCATGATTTTTAATTCTTTGAAAACATGCCTACAAGAGGCTCTATATCCTATACCTTTTATTATTCTGACTGCCTTCTTTTGTAGTTTAAATGAACGATGCACTTGTTCCTTGTTACAACTGCTTGGTCTCTTAAGGGAAGCGTGCACAACTATCCTGCAAGTTGTTCAGTATTGTGACGTGCGTAAATTAACTTCTTTTAATTCATTAAGATGTCCATGCAAAGATTTTGGCATTCACATATTCACTTTTTTGGCTATGCTATCAATACTATGCGTTACCCGGTTACCTTCCATTCCGAAGACTGTTGCACTCTGTGGCTATTATATTGACTTGTAAATAATAGATTTCAGTTATTAGTCATTCTTTTCAAATTTTATTGGCAGATATAGATTTCAGCTAGAAACTAGCCATTCTCAGTGCACTATCATTTCTGATCAATGCATGTAATGCCTGTTGGTCGGGCGTTGTCCACAGTTCATTGAATACTACATTCAATGAACTGTGGATGAAGCCTGACCAACAGGCATTACATGCATTGATCAAAAATGATAGTGCATTGAGAATGGCTAGTTTCTTGCTAATATCTAGATCTGCCAATAAAATTTAAAAAGGACGAATGATAGCTGAAATCTATTATTTACAAGGCAATACTAAGTGTTTCTTCCTTGCTGAAGAGCAGTGGTGTACAATAGTCTGCCTGAGAGACCGAATGATTTAATGGTAATTAACTCTGTCCCTAAGAAATTTCTTTGGGACTGACTAATCAACTTTTGTGTTTCTTATTTATATCCACAATAGCTTTTCCATCCATTTGCCTTGAAAATGTGATCTGCTATGTTGGTGACTTCTGTGTTTGGCAGTGACATTTTCCCACTACATCTCCCAATATGTAGTGACAGTCTTGATGTAATTATCTAGTTAGCACATACATTATGTAATGGTTAGCTACAAGCTCTTGTTGGTTTGCGGGTTTTTCAGGATCAGGTATATGATGTCTTGTGTCTGTAAACGAGGTTCCATTCTTGGATTCTTAAGCGCGTAATTAATAAGGTCAGTCAGTTTTTGACTTAGACACTTGACTTGAATCTTTCTCACAAGCAGTTTCATATCCTGTTGGGACCTGCTGACTTCCAGTTAGGCAGAATCTTTAACACTGTCAGTTCCAAAAAGTTACTTGCTCTTTCGATGGGACAATACTGATTTTGAAGCTATTCTTGGTTGCCTAATCAACAGCTACATATAGACATGTACTCTGCAAGCCACCATATGGTGTGGCGGATTATACCTTGTACCACTACTAGTCAGTCCCTTTCCTTCTCTACTTGCAAATAAAGCCAGGGAAAAATGACTGCCTATATGCTTTTGTACAAGCCCTAATTTCTCTTATCTTGTCTTCATGGCACTCACGCAGAATGTATATTTGCCTCAGGACAATCACACAGTCCACAGTAAAAATTTTATCCAATTTGAAAAAATAGAGAACTCACTTTATTTTTCCTTGTCCTGCAACCATAGATACAAACAGACATTACAGACATTCTGTTTCAGTGTAGAAGAACATTCATTGGTGCACTTTTTCAGATGTCTGATGATCTTGTTATAATATTGTTCCTGTTGTTCCTAGTTTTCTGGCCTTACACCACATACGCGTCAAGCACTGGAATTCTCTTCTCCAGTCTTCAGTCTTGTTCAGTAAGCCCTGCTCCTTGATGGCTACAGATCTAATGATATTTTTTTCTTGGTGATTATTCTCGTCTAATGACTGATCCAACTGATGTCAGAGTGGTGAGTGCACCACAATACTACAAGATACGCTCATCCCCAAATATGAAAGTACACTGTCTAGTCACATTACAGTGACCAACTGTCAAAAGCCTGAATAACCAATATTTGCAGCACGAGAAGATAGTGAATGAGGTTCTGGTAGGTACCGACAGGGATGTGGAGCCATGTCGACTTCAATGCCATGACCATCTGCACTAGGTTTCTCATATGAGACTCCATGGCATGAACAGCCTGATCGAGGTGGACCCACAGATTGCCAACTGGGTTTAAATCCAGGCAAGGGAGTATGGTAAAATTGTCTTGGTGCTCTTCAAACCATGCATGTACACTGCAAGCCGTGTGACATATTGCAGAATCCTCCTGCAAAATGCCATCATGCCGAAGAAAAACAAACTACATGTAGGGGTTGACCAAGGATAGATCCATACTTTTGTTGATACACTATGCCTTCCAGAACGATGAGAAGACCCAGAGAATACCACAGAAACATTCCCCAGACTGTAACACTCCCTCCTGGTTGCAGCATGTTAGCTTTCAGACATTTCATGCTGTACAAGCCAACAGTCATCTGTCCAGTGGAGCATAAAATGTGATTCATCTGAAAAGGCCACCTGTTGTCACTCAGTGGACTTCCTCTTGCGGTACTGGTATGCAAATTCTAGCCCTTGATGCTGATGAACAGCAATCAGCATGCGTGTACGAACCAGGCATCTGCTGTGGAAGACCATACACTGCAATATTCACCGAAATGTCACTGAGACGACAGTATTGGTGGCCCCTTGGTTAATCCAGGTGGTCAGTTGCTCAACAATTGCATGTCTATTCAACCGTACACATCTCAGCAGCCATTGCTCACCCCTGTCATCTAGGGCTCGGTGTTGCCTCGGTGCCGGTTTTGAATAGTGCCATTTTGCCACACAAGGTATACTTCAACTGTGGTGGCAAGTGAACAGTTCCTAAACTTAGCCATTTCAGATCATCCCCTTTCGGACGTCAGATAAATGACTCTGTTTCCGCATTACAACACTGACTGCACTGGTTTTCATGTCCTCATGACACACTTTATATGCCCTCCACTGCTAGACCTGCCATCTGCTACCTGTGAGTGGTCACTGCACACTTACTTTGAACGTAGGCGGTGGTCACATTAATGTCACTGTACCATGTATTATCTAATCTTTTTTTTTTCACCACTGAACTACATTTTTGGGTGTAATGGAGGCCATTTTCTAGCATCAGTTCCTTTGAATTCAATCATCACTCTTGTCATCTCAGTTTGCAAACTTTAAATCAAATTTGATCCAATTGTAGTTATTTTATCCCGTATGGTCATTTCTTCACTTGCTGTTTCTTAGACAGGCATGACCATATGTGTCTTTGGCTACAGCATTCTTTCCATTTCCAGTCTAATGGCAAGTTTTCTAGCGTTAGGTATCACATCAAAACCCAAAATGAGTCTCTATTAATTGGCAACACACTGACTATTGTATTCCAGAGAATCCTGGAAATGTGCTTGTGAGCTGTGATTGTAATCTTGCCTGTACTCATTTACTGCTCACCCTCCATGACTAACTCTTAAAGTAAAGGCATAGTATTTCTTCATTCAAAGCACATGTCCATTTTCCACTACATCTCCCCAATAGTACTTGGGTGAGAAGTGGTTGACAACTTTGCACAGCATCCATACCAGTGTAACCATTATGTGATATTTGGCTTCTCTCTTCCACTGGCTGTGTTTTACAATAAATTTTCCTAAGCCAATTGCACCTGGATCAGCTCCAGTCAACAGAGACCCTTTCTCAGAGGCTTCTATGTACATTTTTCTTAAAATGTTTAGTTATTTGGGACCCGGAATACTTGATTGATGCAGCAGAGTCCAGTTTACTGTAGGAATAATGTTAACAAACTACAATGCAAACATTTTTGTGTAATATGTGGAATGTTGGAAAAAGTGAGTAACTGCAAAAACATGGAAAATAATGGTTATTAATCTAATTTGTAAGTTCTAAATTATTCATTATGAAGGTAAACATGAAATAATAAAAAAATGGACTATTAATACATTTTCCTTTACCTAATGGCAGATCTAAACCTGAACCGACAACCGCAATAAATCACTTACAAACTGAGTAAAATGATACTCTCAGTAAGAATTGTATCAAAAGGAAAATTCACTTGAGAAAACTAAAATTATGATGCAGAATTGCTGTCAGTATTTACTTTCAAGAGATAAAATATCAGTACTGCTGTCATGCACAAAAGTGAAACAAGCTATCCTAGCTTTTGGAAGTGATTGTTCCTTTCTTGAGGAGGAGAGGGGTATGGGTCGTGGAAGGTTAAAAAGGAAGAGCAGGCTACTGAGATTCAGGATGGGAGGGACCAGTTTGTTTTGAGAATGAGGGAAGATTAAGATCTTTGTCTCCATTTGACCTCAAAATAGGTGGATCCCTCTTATTCTGGGTATGAGCAACTTGCTCCTCCTTTTTAATTTTCCACAACTCACCCCTCTCTTCTTCATGAGCCAGGAACTATTAGTCTGGAAAGTGAGGATAGTGTCGTGAATTTTTGTACTGGTCTATTAGCAGTTCTCATTTGTCAGCTCCTGAAGGTAAGTATAGATAAGCAATTCTGTCATAATTTTAAATGCTTGTTAAGAAGTAAGATAAGAAATCTGTATTCATTAATGCACAGACAAAATGTCTTTGAACTCAAAGTAATACCAAATAAAGGTAACAAGAAGCTTAAAAACTGTGTCAAAATATGAAAAAATCGAAAACTGTGTGGAGAAGTAAATGTAGCACAATTTTAAGAGTAAATATGTCATGAAAGTACCTGTTACTTATTTGTGATATCAAAGGTTTAATTCGGTCGGCACCACTCCAGTGGAGCAGTCCATGGGATCGATCAACGAATTCATCAATTTCATGCTCCTTGGAAGTGATGAGGTCACGTTTGTCACGGTAACTCTTCAGCTGTTCCTCTTTCTCTGCCAATGATGCCTGCAGCTGTTGGTCTCTGAATATTGCCTCTGTTGTACGGAACCACTTTGTATGCTTATCAAGCTGCTCTTCAAACTCAAGCCATTGTTTCAGAGCAGCATCTAATTTAACTTCTATGCCATCTGCAACACAAGATTAGTGAACAGATGTAGAAAAAATGTGAATTGTATTTTACTATCAATCTACATGCAAGCTAATATACCAACTGTATTATCATGAATCAGTATGATCTTATGCCTGACCACCCTTCCAACAACAACAATAATGATCTAATAATAAAGAACTAAAAAGAAATTAAATCACCAACACCAGAGGTTTCTCCACCATAGTGATACGTTATTTGTCTGTCACTAAAATACACAAACCCACAAAGAACTATTTTAATAATGATTCAGTTTTCATGTAATGTGTGATATTAAATGATGTACT
This sequence comes from Schistocerca americana, assembly GCF_021461395.2. Lineage (NCBI taxonomy): Eukaryota > Metazoa > Arthropoda > Insecta > Orthoptera > Acrididae > Schistocerca > Schistocerca americana. The sequence goes on from NC_060124.1 coordinate 23,335,884, forward strand.
GAAGTTACATTATATAACTCCAAAGTACCATAAAACTAAAATTTAGTGTGATTTACTGCTGACAAGTCTCTCATACAATAAATCATTTATTTAACTTTTATGTTGTGAGACAATAAACTTCCAATTCTGATTCCAGAGATTTTCCTTTAACTAACTCTTCTTTCTTTTCTTAAAAAGATGTGTGTCAAAAATTACGAGAACAGACAACACAGTTTTTAAATTTTGTCCCCTTTTGTGAATAAAGGGACTAACTAAATTCTCTTTTGTCATAAATATATGCAATGAATAGACACACAGCTGTTGTAGTGGAAGGAATTCTGATATTAAGGTGGTTTGTTAAGAAGCAAAACCAAAAAAATTCCATTATGATCATGAAGCGAAAAAAATCTTTTAAATAAGGAGTGATCATAGTTTTCAAATACATATGTCTATACACCAATTATTACGCTCCATATGAATATTTTACATTGTCAGTAGATACATATTCACTCCATTTCAGTGGTAACATAATCCTGCATCATCCTGTATTTATAAATCCTAGATAGTTAGGAACCCGTGTGGGGTTGCTAGTCCCCCATCGGGCGCCTCCCCGGGTGGCGGATTGGGGAATGCTCTCCAGATATGGGGGGTACCGGGGAAATAAAATACCCGGGGTGGACCAAAACTAGCACGGGTAGGGAAGACTCGTTAAGCCATGGTGAAGGCAAATCCCTAGGGGTAGAGTACCCCAAAATCAAGACTCCTGGTCCTCCAGGTTGGGGGTTGTGCAGAGGGCTACCAACCCACTCATGTAAAACAAGGGCCGGTCAGGACACTCAAGGTATGCCTCGGAAACAGGACAGAATTTACTGGAACAGAAATTGGCAAAGTTACAAGGATTTCTCTTTTGGTTCGTGGAATGTCAGAAGTCTATACCGCCCAGGAAGCGCACAAATACTAATAAACGAACTAGGAAAATACAAGGTACAACTGGTAGCGCTCCAAGAAATAAGATGGCAGGGAACGGGATCAATGAAAATAGGAGACGGGACAATAATGTATGGAGACTGCGGTCAGCGCCATGAATTTGGAACGGGCTTTTACATTCATAAAACAGCAATTGACACAATAAAGGAATTCAAATCAATTAATAACCGAATATCACACATTACAATTCAGGCTCAGTGGTTTGATATTACATTTATAAATGTTCATGCACCCACAGAAGATAAGGAAGGTGACGTGAAAGAAGAATTTTATAGTCAACTGGAACAGACATATAATTCAATAAGTAGACATAACGTAACAATAGTGTTAGGAGACTTTAATGCCAAAGTAGGAAAAGAAGAAATCTACAAACCAACCATTGGGAATTACAGCTTACATGATGAAAGTTCAGAGAATGGTGTGCGACTCATAAACTTTGCAATGGCAAATGGTCTCACATTAAGCAGCACAAAATTCCAACACAAACGCATTCATTTAGGGACATGGATATCACCAGATGGAAAAGTAGTGAACCAGATTGACCATGTCGCCATCCAAAGACGATTTCAAAACAGTATTAAAGACGTTAGAACTTTTAGGGGAGCAGATTGTGAGACAGATCATATGTTAATCATAGCTCAAATGAAAATAAAGCTAAAAAAGAAACAAAGTACAAATAGGGTTGAAATTAAAAGGTACGATGTAGAAAATCTGGCAGAAGAAAAAATAAAAGAAAACTTTAGGAAAGAAATGGAAATTAACCTATCGGAATCTAGACTGACACATAGTGACCAGCAAGACGTGGAAAGTAGATGGAGACACCTCAGAAACAGTATTCAAGATGTAGCTTCCAAAACTACAGGTAAAAGAAAACGAACTAACAAAATCTGGTTTAATATAAAGTGCTAAGAAAGAGTACTGGAGAGGCAAAATGCGAGGAAGGCATGGTTACAAGACATGGACAATATTACACTAAAGGAGAGATACTATAAAATCCGCAAGGAAACACAACGAACTCTAAGACAAGAGAAGAGGAAACACTACAACAACATGGTAAGAGAAGCGGAGGATGATTTCAAGCATCACAGAGCAAGGCAGATGTACCAGAATATAAAAAAGTCCTTGGGAAAATTCACTAAAAGGGAACAGTTTATAAAGGACCATAATGGGAAAATACTTACAAACAAGAATGACATACAAGAAACATGGAAGACATACTTTACACAGCTACTCAACTGCAATGATCCACAATATTACTTTACATTTGAAGAACCAGATACAGTTGATATACAAGTCACCACACCATCAGTAAATGAAATAAGACAAACAATAAAGAAATTAAAGAACAACAAGGCCTGTGGGGAAGACCAGGTATATGCTGAGCTTTTAAAAAATGGAGGACCACAATTGGAAATAGAACTACATTCCTTAATTGAAACAATTTGGGAGACAGAAAACATACCGGCCGATTGGAAAACTGCAATTATATGCCCCATCTTTAAGAAGAATGATCCCCTTGTCTGTGATAACTACAGAGGAATTGCCCTGCTCGATGTCACGTATAAAATTTTGTCGATGTGTATACTACACAGACTGATTCCCATAACCGAAGAACTGATTGGGGACTACCAATGTGGTTTCCGCACTAACAGATCCACTTTGGATCACTTATTCACATTGAGACAAATAAATGAGAAGGCATGGGAATTTAATGTAGATATCCATATTCTATTTATAGACTTCAAGAAGGCCTATGATAGCAACCACCGACAGACACTCTTAAACACCATGAAAGAATTTGACATACCATTAAAATTAATCAAATTAGTTAAAATGTGTTTGGAAGAAACCATATGCAAAGTTAAGACACCTGCAGGAGAGACTGAAAATTTTAAGGTGTACACTGGACTGAGACAAGGGGATGCCATCTCACCTATTCTATTTAATATTATCTTAGAGAAGATTGATAGAGAATTCACCAAAACTAATCCACAAGGGATCCAACTGCAGGGACAGAACATTACTAGACTTGCTTATGCAGATGATGTAGCCTTAATAAGCACTTCAAAAGATGAATTAATCAGGATGATGCAAAATTATTACAAAATAGCTGAGAAAGCTGGACTTCATGTGAATGAAGAAAAGACAGAATATCTAGTCATAAGTAAAAAACTCCAAAAGAATACACCACTGACCGTAAATGGTCTCACTTTCAAGGCAGTTGACCACTTCAAGTACTTAGGGAGTCTTTTTAGCAGAGACAATAGAGCAGAAATAGAAATAGACACCCGTCTAGCAGCAGCTAATAGAACTTTTTACAGCTGTATCAAAATTTTAAGGATGAGATCACTTAGTACTGAATTCAAAATCCGTTTTTATCAGTCAACTATTGTACCAGTAGCATTATATGGATGTGAAGTTATTACATTCAGGAAAAAAGATGAAGAAAAACTGTTGATATTTGAAAGAAAAATACTAAGAAAAATATTTGGACCAATCTTCGATGAAAATGTCATGGAGTGGAGGATAAGGAAAAATGAAGAACTACGGGAGCTGTACAAACATAGTACCATTGTGGAAATGTTAAAGAAGAGAAGACTGAACTGGGCTGGTCATGTAGCAAGGATGCCGGAGAACAGACTACCCAAAATAGCATCCACTAAGAAATTAGAAGGAAAGAGAAGAAGAGGAAGACCTCGAATTAGGTGGATGGAGAATATCCGGGAAGATGCAGCTAGGATGGGCATCAACTCTGATTGGACAACAATTTCCCTGGATAGAAATAATTGGAAGAGGCTCGTAGAGCAGGTGTATGGTCGATGAGGCCTTAGCCACGTGTAAAGTAAAAGTAAAGATAGTTAGGAAAGTATTTGACAACCTATTGAATGTTAATCCAATCAAAAAGGATAAAAAAGTGTGTATTGGTTGCGTGCTAGCTGCTCATATTCTGTGTTAAAATTCCTGAAATACCTATGTTTCCAAGATGCTGTATTGGTTGTGTGCTAGCTGCTCATATTCTGTGTTAAAATTCCTGAAATACCTATGTTTTCAAGATGCTGCTTCAGGCTGGACTCCAAATCTGAAACTTCTTTTTCTAGGATGGTTATTCCTTTTGGTGCAGTACTCTTGCTTACTTCTGTACAAAGATCTCTAATCTGTGATAGCTGATGTTCTCCCTTCTTTCGATTTTCTCGAAGATCCTGGAAGAAATGAAACAAAATGTTAAACATTTCATTTTTCTGAATATCTTAAGAAAAACTGTGCAGCCCAAGACACATTTATTTTAGCAGACTTTACCTTAATTGCTGCCAGTCTTTTGCTGATGTCAGATTTTTCCCCACTGACATCATCACAGTTATGTACGCTATCTCTTTCGGAACTTATCCAATCTCTGAAATCCTTGCACAACGTGCTGAGCTGACTGTGTTTCTGTGCACAATCCTCAAGATTATCCAGCAAGTCCTGCAAATCAGTACCATTATGAAAACAGGGTAAGAATAAAAGAAGAAGGTGAAGGAAATTACGTGAAACCAGATATGGTATAGAAGTAATGAACAAACAGAAGCTGCACGATCCACAAAAAGACAGAAATGGTGAACTCCTTTAACAATATCGCATCACTGAGCATCAAAAAACTCAAGTCTGTGTGGATTCCTAGTGTGGCACCAAGTGAAACACAGGCTGTGAGACGCTGATTTACTCAATCACAGTCTATTAGCCAAGCGAGCACATGACAAACAACATTACATAGGAACAAAGGATTGAAACTACACCAGAAGTAAAACTTTAAGTAAAAAAATCAAACTAGTAGGAAAATACTGTGTATCTGTATAGTATAAAAATTTATTTTACTTGTTTGTTTCCCCACAACAATGCAATATATGAAAAAAGGTATGATCATATGTCACATACTGTTAATTATAAATTACTCAAAGTAATTTTTTAATTATTATGAGGGTTGTACCAAAAGAAAGGTTCCTCTATTTTTTATCGTTATTAATTTATATATCATTGAAAAGCTTACACTTTTGTCTATTTTTCAGCAGTATTCATTTTTTTTTCAACACACTTTTGAAGACGGTGTTCCAGTTTTTGTATTCCTAAGTCAAAGAAGTCTCCCACTAATCCATGAGGAAGCATGTGACCTCTGATCGGACTTCATCACTGTACTTGAAGAGTTTGCCACTTAAGTGTTCCTTTAGCTTGGGAAGGAGGCGATAATCACTGGGAGCTAAGTCCAGGCTGTACGAGGGATGGGGCATAACAGTTCACCCAAATTTCTTCAAAAGCTCCTGTGTTTGACGAGCAACGTGGGGTCGAGCATTGTCGTGAAGAAGCATTACTCCCTCCATCAGTCGTCCTCTCTGGCAATTCTGGATTGCTCACCGGAGTTTGGTCAATGTTTCACAATATCTGTCTGATTTTATTGTCACCCCAGGTTGCATGAAATCAATGAGAAGTACCCACTTCCGATCACAAAACACAATTGCCATAACCTCTCCTGTTGACTGCGTTTGTTTGAATGTCTTTGGTGGTGGTGAACTGGAGTGACTCCACTGACGAGATAGTTGTTTTTTTTCTGGGATCTAATGAAACACCCATGTTCCTTCTCCTGTGACGATAGAGTCCAAAAACTTCTCCTTGTTGCCTCCCCCCTCACATTGTTGAAGAAACTTGTAAGCACAGTCAAGGCGCTGCTCCTTGTGTCCATCAGTCAGCATCCGGGGGACCCAGCGAGCACATACCTTGCGATAACCCAACGTTTCTGTTAAAAGTTCTTTCAATTATGCTGTGGGAAGCTACAGGAATGTGTTCAACAAGTTCACGGACCGTGCCCTCCGATCTTTGAGCAGCTCACTGTTGATCTTCTGGACAATCACATCCGAAACAGGCGGTCTTCCACTCAGTTCTTCATCATGAACTTCCATACGACCTTCAGCAAAAGCCCTGCACCATTTTCAGACGTGCTGAAAGGACGTGCACTCTTCACCATAAACCTCAGTCAGTTGCCCACGAATCTCCATGGGCAGTAACTTCCTTGCATGGAGAGACTGGAGTACTGCTCGAACTTCACACTTGGTGGGAGTGGCAATCAACACTTCTATGTCTGACGGCTGCCAAGCCAACACTGAGCAACGTAGTGAACCGCGGACGGATTGGCTCGAGAGTGGGGGAACCACTGCGCGCGACACTGTTGTCGGATTTAGCCTAGCACCTTCCCTCCAGGCTGTAGCTCACAGGGAACCTTACTTTTGGTACAACCCTCATATTTTATTTCTGTTGTTAACATTACAGCCCACATGTTTCTATGATCACGTCTTTGAAATTCTGAGAGACCTGTATTTTTGAGGAAACGTATCTTAAAATCTAGCAAAAGCTTTGGCTTTTTCTTAAATATTTGAAGCCTGCAGAGAAAAGCAAATAATATATTTTTGTGACAAATATTATTCTATTTTGTCAACATACCTGTGATTTTATTACAATATTTTGGAAGAGCTGCTTTATGGACTGAAGATATATGTTAAGAGACTTATCCTGTGTCTGTTCAACTAACTGATGGGCTTTCTCACAAACAGATTCCACCAACTGCTGATGTGACATTATTTCCTGGTGCATGATCTTGTGGTTCTGAAATAATAGTAAAGGCAATATTAGCAAAAGCACACTATAGCATATGTTTAAAATCTATATATGTTAACTTCCAGAGATTGAAAATTATGTAAAGCACAATCCTCCTCCAACTCACACAAGTGTCTCTCACACAATGTTAATCAATTAAGCAGAATTAATTCTGCAGAACTGAACAATGGTAGCATCAAGTAACCAGAATTCTTTCCCTATTGCAAGGTTCATGGAATGAGTCCACGTAACACCGCTGGATGGTGATTTCCTGTTGGATGAGTACGTCATGTTCAGTGGCACTCATGGTACTATTTGTTAGAGTAAGTCTATGTAAAGGGTGGTTGCAAAGATTTAAGGACAGGCATGGGAACATGTTTAAAGTAATTTCAGGAGTAGAAAAATCAGCACCTTTAGGTGATGCAGAATTTTGGAGGAAAAACACCATGTTTAAACTGTTAGAAAAATACAGTACTGAAAACTTGTACAATGCAGATGAGTCAGGATTGTTTTATCAACTGATGCCAGAGAAGACGATGGCCTTTAGAGGAGAAAAGTGTAAAGGAAGGAAGCAGTCTTAAGTACAACTAACTGTTCTTCTCTGCAGCAAAGCATCAGGGACATACAAATTGACACCACTGGTGATTGGATGATCTGCAAACCCAAGGTGCTTCAAAAATGTAAGAAGCTTGCCAGGTAAGAGGGTACATACATTTTATTTTACCTTCCTTTAATTTATAAGTTAATTCAGTGCAGTATAGCTTCAGCTGTAATGTTTTGCTACAGTCACATTGTAAATGTGATTTCTTTTATTGCAGTCAATTGCAAGGCAAATCAAAAAGCACGAATGACGTCTACTCTTTTTAGAGAGTGGCTGCTTTCGCTTGATAAAGACATGTCAATGAAGAACAAGAAAATAGCATTGATGGTGGATAATTGTAGTGCGCATAATAATGAGCCAGTGTTGAAGAACCTTGAACTATGCTACTTTCCCTCAAACTGCACTTCGATTCTTCAGCCACTATATATGGGGATAATTAAGAACAAAATACCATTCACATTTAGTACAACATGTGATCACAAATACTGAAAGAAAGGTGAGCAATCCCTACAGTTTCAATGTGAAACAGGCTTCTGACATGACTGCTAGTTCCTGGAACAGTGTACAGCCGAATGTCATTGTGAACTGCTGGAAAAATGCAAGAATTTCTGAGAGTGAAGATGTTGGTGAGAAAGTTGTGGTGGATGAAATAACACAGCATGATATTCAAAGTGATCTGGAGATTTATTCAGGAGTTACTGGTAAAACCATAGATGATTAAGTAGTTGAATACTTGTCAGTGGACAATGAGGCCTATTGAAGACTCTGACGATGACAGTGATGTGACAAGTGTGAATCCCCCTCCTCTGATGGAGCTAATAGGTCAGTTGGAAAGCATTCAACAAGTAGCATCTTCAATCCCCAGTGTTTCCGCACAGCAGTAGATTTCGTTAGAGAAGATAAAGACAATATTCACAAGAGAATCTTTAAGAAAAAAGAAACAAAGGAAAATAGTGAATTTTTCTGTACAAAAAAGTAAGATATTCTACAGGTACAATATTAATATATGAAGTGAACAAAATGTGTTTTATTATTTGTCTTTTCATGTTATTTTTCATCTGGAGAGTACTGCAGTAACGTACTTCTCAGCCACGAAAACATGGCTCCTTACTCTGTTTCACAATAACAAAACCTCATTATAACAATAAACCTGGTAAAACTATTTCATTTTCATGGTCCAATGAAATATGTTATACCGAGGTCACCTGGGACTACTTGCAGCTGTTCATGGGCTACATGTTCCCGAACAATGATGGAATTTGATGAGAATGCAGCATATCACCAGGCCACAATTGTTCGCGGTTGGTTTTAAGAACATTCTGGACTATTTGAGCAAATGGCCTGACCACCAATCTCATCAAACATTTATGGGGCATTGTCGAGAGGTCAGTTGGTGCGCAAAATCATGCACCAGCAACACTTTACAATTATGGATGGCTCAATATTTCTGCAGGGGACTTCCTTTTTTAGTGCATACCACATCAAGTTGCTGCACTACACTGGGCAAAAGGAGGTCCAACACGATATTAGGAAGTATCCCATGACTTCTTTCACCTCAGTGCACTTCTTGTAACACTATTACATGCAAACAAATAAAGAATGTTGTAGCGATTTTATTGCTTAATCTGTTTTATATGAGAATCTAGCCTCTTCACCATCCATCAGTGACAATTTTCACAATACGGAACAAAATTAAAAGGCCATTGTTTATTACTGTAAGTTATGAGTACAAAGCAGTCCTGTTGCAACATAGCACTGCAATGTGTATAGGTACCTGCAGCTGCGCTCTTTTCTCTTGCAGAGAAGCTTTCAGTTCAGTGTGCTGCATCATGGCACGTTCCACATCTTTCAGCCATTTTGTCAGTTGTTCCTGAGACAGACTGAACTCAGCAAACTGCATTAGACACTGGTCCAACTTGTGAGTGGCAGCCTGTAGATCATCAGAAAAGTTGTCCCATAAGGTGCGGAGTGTCCTGGAGAAAAAAAAAAAAAATGTAGGTTACAGCTTACTTCCAAAGATGTTTACAGTTACAGATGAAAATTACAAAATCTTGGAGCCTAGGGTAAAAACAGAATTACCCCAATGACATAATCAGGGTGTTCACAATCTTCAAGCAGTTTAAGAAACAAGCAGGAAGAGGATAAGTGTCTGGTCCTTTCCTATGTGAATTTCCACTTGATAATAAAATTATGGCTTATCTACACCTGCCTGGATTAAAGTTCAACAACTGAAAAAAAACTCAAAACTGTCAGCTGCATCTAAATATTACTTCAACTCCAATGAAATTTCTACCATCATTAACATTCTAGAAGCTCATATATTCATAAAATATTAACTTTTCTGTGTAGTTCCTCACCTGAGCTGTTGTCGGATAATTTCCCTTCCGTCAGGTGATGTGTGTGCATAAAGTTTTTCACCACTGTCCAGCAGTGAATCAAATTTAGGGCTTTCCCTGGATCTGATATCAGCGAGCTCCCTAATTTTCTTTTGCCGATCCTAAAGCACACGTACAATTTATAATCAACAATTCTTACTATAATGTTTGTTTCATAGTAGCAGAAAAGGAGAAAAAAAGAAAACAAGAGCTCTTACTTGTAATACTGCCAGATCACCAACAATCTGACTAAGTTCCTTCAGTTCATCTTCAACCTTAGAGAGCCATTCCAAGAAAGCATTATATTCGTCGTTAAAACTTCTGTGTTCCTTTACAAATTGCTCATATCGTGACACAGCTTCCTGCATATCAGAATTTCATTTTTAAACATAAATTTCATGAGAGCACACAAAACAACAAATGCCCTCACGTGAGAATTATCAGACTTATAGCACTCTCAAAATACGATCCTCAACATCAATTCCATAAGGGGCCAAAATTATAGATGAAAAATTAGTGATATTATCTTATAACAAGGAAGTCACTATAAATGATACATATTCTAAAGAATGCATGAAACTGGGCACATATCTGATGGACTGTGAATATAAAAGTAACAAATATTAATGGTAGCATATTGGTTTGTCAAGGGGCACAATTTCTGAGATATTAAAAACCATACTGACACCAGCCCTGGAACAGGAATTTGGGGTGAGGGGATACTCAAAATAGTCAGTACAGCTTAAACATGCAGAAAAGCTGAAATTTTAAATGGATCTTGGAAGATTTCATGTGGTACCTTCAACAGCATTGTTAAAATTAAATTAACCATAAAGTTCACTAGAGCTGTTAAGTTATTTCCTATGTAGTAGACAATCAATCATTTCAAAGAGTAGACATTTGTGCAGAACAATGAAGGCAGAATATTGTTAACTATTGGCACTAATAAAGAGTGTTATCAAAGGTGTACTTTTCATTTCATGCGATAACTGCTCTCTCTCAAAGAATGACAGTCACACAATGAATGGTATATCAGCTAGGATCCATACGGCCACCTTATCTAATTTCAAAGTATCTAACAGTGAAATATCCACAAAAATTTGGAAAGGAAGGATTGCTACTCATCATACAGATGGCAGATGGCACACTGGGTTGCAGATAGGCACCATGAAAAGACTGTTACATACTGAGCTTTCAGCTAAAGCTTTCTTCAGAAAAGAAAACAAAAACACACACACATTCACACAAGCAAGCACACCTCATGCACACATGACTGCTATCTCCAGTTGCTCTGGCCAGAAGAGCAGCCACAGATAGTGGTCATGTGTGTATGAGGAGTGCTTGCTTGTGTGAATATGAAATGTGTGTATGTGTGTGTGTGTGTGTGTGTGTGTGTGTGTGTGTCTGTATGTGTGTTTTCGTTTTCCTTGTTGAAGGAGGCTTTCACTAAATGCTGAATGTGTAACAGTCTTTCCATTGTGCCTGACTGCAACTCAATGTGTCATCTATACAGCAAGTAACATTCTATCTTTTTCATAAGATTCATTCAGAAGATTTAAGGTTTTCAGACTGTCATTTACATAATTCCAGTTACCTTCCTCTCTCTGGGCTACAAAAATTACAGCATTCACATGAAATGTGAGTTCAATTCAGTTAACTGTAAATGAAATATATGCAAATTTTTACAAGCTTCCATAGTTGCATAAATTTAATTTGCAGTTGGTCACAAGAAAATAGATAAACTGCAAAAAATGTAAAAGGAAACTTCTATTAAGAAAACTAATAAATGAGAGACAGAATTTCTGGTCAGTACTTACCTCCAGGAGGCAAAATGTTTACTACTGCTGATAGACATGCAAAACATAGAAGTAATCCTAGCTTTCAGAACCATTAGTTCCTTCTACAGGCAGATGAGAGGGATGGAATGGGAGAGGTTGGATAAGGGAAGGTAGGTTACCCAGGCCACAGTATGAGAGGGGTTCACTGTAGATAGTGAATATGAGAAATTAATTTCATGTGTACTTTCACTATTTAGTACAAAACTTTTATGCTTTTTGTTGTGATGCTTAAGTGTTTTCACAGAAACTGTTAATGTAAGATTCTAACATTCTTAAATGTGAACCGAGTCATGAGTTTTGTTAGAATAGCTTGAAAAACAATACAATCATTGTTTAAGAAAGGCAAGGCTCTGGGTCTGAGTCTCTGTCCATAAATAATATTTATCTGTTAAGAAGTCTCATTCCTAAACAGTAACTAAAGCTGAGGGCAGAAAAAGCAAACATACACACACTCATTTTGCACTAATTTTCTCAAATGATGAACAGAATAAGTGAGAGAAAGCTCAATGCAGTTCTGAGACTAACATAATAAGCTGAGAAAGGATGTTCACAATTTTAAAGTTGAAAAATACCATCAACTCTTTTCATTGCATTCCCTCATCCAAGTTAAGAGATAAATTTCCCAATATCACAAAATATTACCAATGATAGGATTGCCTGTACTCTATTTAAAGGCCAACACAAACAATTTCTACACAATTTACAAGAAAACAAAAATAATACAAAAATATGCACACTTACTTTTGTGGCATTCTTCAGAGCTTGGTAACGTGTGAGAAGTCGAGATACTTTTACAGAAAGCTCTGACTCCCCTTCTATAGACTGGCTCTGCTCACTAGCATTGGAGAACTCATCTCCCTTTGCTGTTATCTCCTCCTCAAGAGATCTCAGTTTATCAAGATGTGCCTGCTTAGCTTCCTGGGTACTACGAAGACTTTGGTCTTTCACTTGCAATTCTTTCTGTTTTATCCAATTCGTAAGACCATCTACAACTTCCTCGAATTCTGTCCATTTACAGCACAATTGACGTAGTTTATTCTGTGAGTTAACGCAATTAGCAAGGAATGATTCCCAGGCTGTTTTCTGTTCCTCGAATTCCTTTAGCAAGGCTGGGTGACCAGATATATCAGTTCCTTTCAAAACAATCTGCAATTGTTTATAACAGCTATCAATCAGCTGGTCACCTTCAGGTTTCTGTTGAAGGATATCTTCAATTATGGCGAGCCTGGCATCAGCACCATCCTTCTCTACAGACGTATCATCACAAACAGCTGCAGCCTCGGCAGACAAAGAGCTGAGCCAGTCACGACATTTTTCTAACATCTGCAGATATATTTCATGATCAGTAACATGCTTCTCAGAATCACTAATTCGATCCTCCAATGTTTTTGCTAATCTCTCATAGGAGGTAAGAATATCATTGAATTTAGCTGTTGCTTCTGAATCAGATAGGTTCACAATTTTTTCCTGGAGTTGGTTCATAATAGTCTTATGTGTTGCAACATCTGGGGCCAGGGAACGGTAACTGTGCATAGCAAGCTTCTTTTCCTTAAGAGTAGGTTTTAATTCTAGTTTGCTGCCAAGTTTTGCCTCAGATTCCTTAATCCATTTGCACACTTGTGTGTAACTGTCATCAAATGATGATCTGTGCATCATGATCCCTTCAATACGCTTTTGTATCTCATTTGCTTTATCAATTAATGTCTCTGAAGCATCTCTCAACACTCTCAGTTCCGTACGTATTATTTCTCTGTTTTCAGGAGTTACCCCAGAGAATAATGCTTCTCCAGTTTCCACTGCCTTATTCAGAAGGACTTGTCCCCTTTCTCTCTCTTCAGCAAAAGATTTCAGCTCTTCTAATTTTGCCTGGTATACTTGCATTGGTTTTGCTGGAGCTGAAAATATTTCTTCATACGATTTCAGTTTTTTGTCAGCATCACCCAACCACTTCTCCACATCTTTAACAGAGGCCTGATATAGATCTCTATTGGTATTGAGTGCCTCCAAACGCTCAATGTAATTATTTGCAAATTTAAGAACAGCTTTATATCTTGCTGTCAGATGGCTGACATACTGCCCCACTCGTGACTCAGGATTCTCTTTTGTTATTTCATCTGCGACACCTGTAATATTTCTAATTTCTGATTCAAATGTTTGAACCTGCTTTTGGAATGCTTTCATCTCTGCAATTTTATCTACAATGGTAGACAGGTTTAGCTGATTCACTGTTTCATTTCTCACCTGAAAAGATCAAACACACATATAATATACAAATTTACAATTAATTATAAGAACAAAGCTCTCTTAGAATATAAAAAAATGCAATCAGCAAGTACATTTAACCTCTAGTAATAAAAATGAGATGTAATAAGGAAACAAAACTCTGGAAAAAATTCTGTCATGTCTTTTTTATATGTATGGAGATTTTTTCACAGGTATATATTTACTGTAACCTGTTACTACTGCAAAAATTCTTGCGACAAGTCAACAATTATGATGAGTGATCTACTTAATATAATCAGCATTAATTGCATACATCCATACTAATTTCTATACTTCAAAAACTTTAAACTTTAAATACTAAGCTGTTCAAAAATACACACCTTGCCCTCAGTTTCCCTGAGCCAAGAGGCTACATTTTCTGACATAAGTTCATATTTCTGCCAAAGATCAATGTTGTACTCAAGGAGTTGCTTAATAGTTGAATAGTGCTCTTTAAGGGAATTAACATCATCAACAAGTTGCTGACATTCTTCTTTCATCTCCGAAATACGCTGTGGTGTTTCCACCTTCTCCAAAAGCTGAAGTGATTGGTCAAGTTCTTCTTTCTTGTTGTCACAGTCAATTAAACCAGCTTCTACATCACGAAGAGAGGCAGCTTTCACTTCTAAATTATAGCGATCACTACCAGCCTCAGGAGCACACCATCCAAGCTTCTCCCGGTGAGTTGCCACAACACGCTGCAGAGCTGCAAAACGTTCTGTATGGTGCTTCTTTAAAAATGTCAGCAATGTTGTTTCTATTTTGTTAGTGTGTGAAGAAACACCATCATATCTTTTTTGCAAACCACTTAATTCCTTAGGAAGACTTGAATCTGCAAAAGAAGGATAGCTTACTTTCATTTCATCAATTTTATTATCAAGTTTTTCAAGATCTTTGCTAAAAGTGGACAGTTCTTTCTTCAAAGTCTGACATTTTTGGAGCCTTTCAAGTATCTTTGAGTTTTCTCCTGTGAGGTCGTCACATTTTATAATCGCTTCTCTGATCCTTGTAATGTTATCACTAGCCTTTTTAATCTCCGCACGAACATCCTTCTCTTGCTCTAAAAATTTGCAAGCAATGTCTTCAAGTTTATCAGCAATGTTTTTCACATCAGAAAATTCTTCTTCTAGCAGTTTCACTAGTGATTCAAGTGTAGATATTGGCTTCCCATCATTAAGTTTCACAAGCTGAGATGTCTTGGCAACAATGCTGCCTTTCAAATTGTAGTAAGTAGGTAGTTCATCTTTGTAGCGATTTAGTCTTGCTTGACCACTCTCACTGTCAGACAGATTTTCACATGCACTGGAAAGTGCTTCGCTTGTTTCACTAAGCCAATGTAGAACTTCATTCTTGC
Source organism: Schistocerca americana (assembly GCF_021461395.2). Lineage (NCBI taxonomy): Eukaryota > Metazoa > Arthropoda > Insecta > Orthoptera > Acrididae > Schistocerca > Schistocerca americana. The sequence goes on from NC_060124.1 coordinate 23,350,899, forward strand.
TGTCTTCAATCTGTTTCCAAATAATCAACTGTGTTTCCAGATCCTGGACTCTCTTCATTGCAGCATCATAAGCTTCTTGCCATTGAGAATGTAGAGCACTCAGTTCTTTTTGAAGCCCTGTTGTGTCAAATTCAGGGAGATTTTCTGCTTGCCTCATTAATATCTGTGCTTTACTGTCCATTGTATCCACAGAAATCTTAGCTTTCTTAAGGATGTCCAGTGCCTTCTTGGCCTTCTCATGGACGAGAGCTGCTTGGGTAACGTCAGCAGGGGCCTCCTGTATTGTTCCACATAGTGCCTGTGCCTCCGAAATTCCACTCTTCACTTTTTCAGCTGCATCACCAAAGTGCTTCCATGTAATGTCCATTTCTGTGAATAGTGCTTTTTGTTCCTTCAGCATTTCAGTTACCTGAAACAAAAAACCGAGATGGCATGAATACTACTCATGTTTTTTCAGCAGTGATAAAAAGTATTATGTTTAGGTTAAAGTCATTTGAGATGGATCCATGTTAAGGCACTATGAGTGCTAGAACTGACAGCATACATCAAACAGAGGTTCACAACATCTGCAATGTAAAATTGCAATAAAAATAGAAGTTCAATATTACAGACATAAAATTTTATTTGCAATTATTAAGTTTTCTCCTAGACTCCAACTGTGGTTACCACTTTCTTCAAAGCCAGCAGAAAAAGTTTGTTTATTATGTTTAGCAGATTATGAAAACAGAACATTAAGCTTTTTGGGATGATATGTTATGTTTTTCTAGAACTGTAGGATAATTAGCACTGGATTCCCAAAACACAAATTTAAAACCAATAAATAGAACATATCACCCATTTAAAATTTTTTTTCCCAAAAGTTAATAGTTCAAGAAAGGAAACCCATGATCTTCGACAGATATATAGCCATATGGACAACTGAATACAAAAACCCAACCAGTAGCTTGTATCATCTCTTCTCCCTGAAAAACTCTGTCCTGTGACATGCAGTGAGCAGTGGTTAACATGTGGGGCAACAACATGTTGTTGCCCAGAGCAGCTGAACCTAGTAGCAGCGGTTGTCCCGGATCAAGGTAACTTGGCAGATCTTTGTCACGGTGACATAAGAAAAATCCAGTACCTGCACAACCTCTGAGGTGGAGTCCACCATGCTTTGTCCTGTTTATCGAGCAAACAACCACCTTCCCATGAACAAATTTGCTAATACCATGTGTCCTGCCATTATTCTATTCTCATAAAATGGGCTGTAACAGTATACCATACATTGTTTTTCTTTAGTCATTCTCAAATATGGTCTTGAGTGTTGGTTCTGATGATTTTGTTCCTGGGCTAAGCAGAGCTACTGCATGTATTTTGTAAACACTCTACTACTTTTGACTTAACATGAATCTAAGATTTTTTCATATTTTCTAAAGGAAATCAATGTGCTATGTGATGTAATCATACTTAATGGAACTTTTGCATTACAATCACGTAATTTTTATTTTCATCAACAGGTACCTGATTCCCTGTTTTCCCTTAATTCCGATTTCATCATATTTACAGCCAATAATTGAAACTAATTTCTTGTTACATCAGTTCTAAACAGTATTAACGAAATATATAAAGCAGAACTTGTTCTAACAAAAAAAAGTCTTTACCTTCTCGAAGTTTGTGTCAACTGAAGTCAATATATTCTGCACAGTGGCAGCACCTGATACGTCTGCCTCCATAAGGGCTCGTCCCTGCTCTGCTAGTTTCTGGCGAACAGACTGGCGCAACCTGTGCTCTTCCAATAGCGCAGAAAAAGTGTGTGCAGCTGCAGCTAGTCTTGATGGAGTCTGGCAGGCTAATGCCACCTCCTGTATCTTTTCCTGTGATGCTAACAATGCCTGGGATACTTCTTGCTGCATGCGCTGGAACTGCAACCATCGTTCCTCCACCTAAAAGCAACAGTTGCAGTAAAGAGAGCTACTTCTATCAAAAGCTGAATATAAGGAATTCAAGTACATTTATCATACAAGTAAGTAGAGTAGCATGTTGGACAGGTATCTAATGTCAGAATATGATGTGAAAACCTATGACAGATAGATAAGTCAGGTTTAACATACACATAAACATGTCCATTTGATACAGTTTTTTGCTTTCATATTCATATATAATTTTATTTCATTAACATTAAGTCTTCTAGTTACATTGTTACTCCTACTTATTAAGACACAATCAACTGTGAAGATAAATATTTTTACACCTACAATAACATGAAAAGTAAGAGAAGGATTTAATAATAATTAAAGAATCACTTCAACAACACAGAAGGACCGACAAGCACACATATGGAAGAGCCAACGTTGAATCGTTAGCTCAGTTGCACACCTAACATCATAAATTACATCTACTCTCTTCCTTTCACTACCTTCATCCTCTTTTTTTCCTCTTCTCTGTCAGGATTAACATGACTGTGTCATTACAAAAAGATGATAAAAAGAGAGAAAAATTTTCTCCAAGAAATACTAAACAATCAGCTGTTGAGTGTATTTCATAAAAATGCCTGTACACATTGTAACTTGAGGTCTTTCCTTTCTAAACTAAAAGTAATGGTCTATCCAAATTTTATCAGGATGACAGGCACTTGCCTACAACCAAGTTCTGGACTCAATGCACACAATGTATGTTACAATATCTTTTCCACCTAATCTGTTTGCTATCTTATTCCTTCACTCCTCACTTGTATTGCTTGACTTTAAGGCTCTGACAATGTTTCTAACTTAGCAGTCACCGGATGTTAATTATCCCCTTTATTCTCTCACTACATACCACCTGTTTGTTTAGTAAACAACCTCAGGGAATACTTACAACCAGTTCACTAGTTCAGGTATGAGATCAATAACATACTACTTTCGAAGTTTAAATAGTTACACTGCACAGCTAGAAAGAAGAATTTCATGGGCTCTAAATATATTCTGCAAATATATTTGTGGGTGTTTTTCAGGGCTAAAGTGTTGCCAATCAGAGGTCAAGTGCTTAATTCTTTGGTTCTAGTTATAATTGTAGGCTCAAAGCATATACTTTTCTAACTGCGACAAATGTCTGATTATTGCATGGTACGTGTCAGTTTTGTGGCGCACAGTTTTTAAATTCAACTTAACCCAAACAGGTGATGACTGCTGATGTCCTACACCAAGTGACCAAACAAAGCCATAAAGGAAAGCAGCAGAAGGCTGGCTGTTCATACATCTTTGGGACAGTGCACTGTGATTAGTAAGCAAGCGTGAACTAGAATTTCTATAAAGGAACAGATACAGAGATGACTCTAAGTGAACATTGTGAGCTATTAAATTTGTAAAGGTAGCTATCCTTTTACATGGGATGAAGGCATGACTCGCAATCTGCGGTTTCATTTCCCAGCACCAATTGCAGGGCAGCTAAGTGGAAGGCTTAAGCCAGAGGCTCAGATGATTCTGTGACAATCTCAGATTGGGTAAACCATTTTAGCCCTCCTCTTAATAGGTCAGGCATGTACTACAAAGGGAAAATAGCATGCACTTGTGAGTTTTTCTAGTTAAAGGTACTATATTACAGTTCCTATGATCAATTACATGCTATACTGAGAAAGAGGAGGCTAATTCATATAAAATAGAAAAGGAGCATTCATGCTTTCAGGACAGAAAGAAAACACCATGGCGTTACCTCAGATTTACTTTAATTGAGTAACAATAATAATGCCAACATAGTATGAAGAGTGGAAAATAGCGTAAAACAAGACGTGAATAGCAATGAAATCTTCTCATAAGCTACATGCCAATAATGGTGGCATAAAAGCTCTAGAATCTATACAAGGTTTATTATGGATTTTGAACATGAAATAATCTGGGTGAAGAAAATGTCAAAGATGATACTTCTACATTATTTTGGGAAAAAAAGGTAGAGAACTGACTTGCGTGTTCCTAGTTATCCAAGTGAGGAAAAGTCTCAGTTATTCATTTCAGTTGTCACGAGGAAGAGAAACGGTGACCACAAAGGCTGTTAAGCATCAATTACTACAACTGTGAAAAGGAATGTTAAGAAATGTACAAAAATATTTAGGCCTAGCAACTGTAACGAGAAACAGATGGCATTTTACATGTACAGTCAACATCGAACATTCGTCTCTGAGGCTGAAAATGTTGAACATCAATGTATACATTTTAAAAATGCTGCATGCTGCATTTTAGTCATGAATGTGCTGAGCAACATGGTGAGTAATAGGAAAGATTTGTCATGATTCAATAGCTGTGTTAGAAAGTTGCTACGAAAGAAAAAAGAGCTTCATCACAAATGTAAATCAAGTTGAAGCCTTGTTGACAAACTAAAGCTGAATGAAGTTAAACTGTGCAAAAGGGGGTAATGCAAGAAGTGTTAATGAACCAGAAAGTAAAATTTTGCCTCCTGGTTCAGTAAAGTAAGTAAACACACAAAAATCGCCTATATAGCCACTCAGGAACATCAGCAGTTCACATGTCTATTTAAGTCAACAAATAGATGGTTGCTGAATGATGGATTTAATGCTCAAATGTTCAAACTGTAACATGTAAATAATCCAAGAAAGAGCTTGCAGGTAGTACAAATCTCTACCATTCAAATTACTTCTCATTAGTTGTTCCTGTGTGAGATTGCTTGTGTGTTGGCGCTGTCCGCAGGATTACAGTGTTTGGATGGAAAGGCTGTAATGTCAATTTTTTGACTCTGAAAAATGTTAGACATTTAGCAGCTGTAATAGCAAGAGAAAGCAAGAATTGGTTATGACTGCATTTTTAAACCTTATTAATCATAGTTTAAGATTATATATAAAAACAAAGATGAGGTGACTTACCGAACAAAAGCGCTGGCAGGTCGATAGACACACAAACAAACACAAACATACACACAAAATTCAAGCTTTCGCAACAAACTGTTGCCTCATCAGGAAAGAGGGAAGGAGAGGGGAAGACGAAAGGAAGTGGGTTTTAAGGGAGAGGGTAAGGAGTCATTCCAATCCCGGGAGCGGAAAGACTTACCTTAGGGGGAAAAAAGGACAGGTATACACTAGCACACACGCACATATCCATCCACACATACAGACACATACAGACACAAGCAGACATATTTTGGTCTTTAAATATGTCTGCTTGTGTCTGTATGTGTGGATGGATATGTGCGTGTGTGCTAGTGTATACCTGTCCTTTTTTCCCCCTAAGGTAAGTCTTTCCGCTCCCGGGATTGGAATGACTCCTTACCCTCTCCCTTAAAACCCACTTCCTTTCGTCTTCCCCTCTCCTTCCCTCTTTCCTGATGAGGCAACAGTTTGTTGCGAAAGCTTGAATTTTGTGTGTATGTTTGTGTTTGTTTGTGTGTCTATCGACCTGCCAGCGCTTTTGTTTGGTAAGTCACCTCATCTTTGTTTTTATATATAATTTTTCCCACGTGGAATGTTTCCTTCTATTATATAGTTTAAGATTATGTGAACATAGAGTTATCACACAGAAAGTTGTTTGACCAGTCAAATTTCTATTTGTCATCAGAACTTCAGATAACCATATCTCACATTTGTGTATCTATGAACCATGGACCTTGTTGTTAGTGGGGTGGCATTCGTGCCTCAGCAATACAGATAGCCGTATCATAGGTGCAACCACAACGGAGGGGAATCTGCTGAGAGGCAAGACAAACATGTGGTTCCTGAAGAGGGACAGCAGCCTTTTCAGTAGTTGCACGGCCAACAGTCTGGATGATTGACTGATCTGTCCTTGTAACGTTATCCAAAACAGCCTTGTTGTGCTGGAACTGCGAACAGCTGAAAGCAAGGGGAAAACTAGAGCCGCAATTTTTTCCAAGGGCATGCAGCTTTACAGTATGGTTAAATGAAGATGGAGTCCTGTTGAGTAAAATATTCTGGAGGTAAAATAGTCCCCCATTCGGATCTCCGGGCAGGGACTATTCAGGAGGACGTTGTTATCAGGAGAAATAAAACAGGTTTTCTGCAGATTGGAGCATGGAATGCCAGATCCCTTAATCGGGCAGGTAGGTTAGAAAATTTAAAAAGGGAAATGGATAGGTTAAGCCTTGTTATAGTGGGAATTAGCAAGGTTCGGTGGCAGGAGGAACAAGACTTCTGGTCAGGTGAATACAGGGTTATAAATACAAAATCAAAGAGAGGTAATGCGGTACTAGGTTTAATAATGAATAAAAAAATTGGGGTGCGGTAAGCTACTATGAACAGCATAGTAACACATTATTGTGGCCAAGATAGACACGAAGCCCACACCTACCACAGTAGTAGAAGTTTATATGCAAACTAGCTCCACAGATGACGAAGACACTGAAAAATGGTATGATGAGGTAAAAGAAATTATTCAGATAGTGAAGGGAGACAAAAATTTAATAGTCATGGGGGACTGGAATTCGATAGTAGGAAAAGGAAGAGAAGGAAAAGTAGTAGGTGAATATGAAATGGGGGTAAGGAATTAAAGAGGAAGCCACTTGGTAGAATTTTGCACAAAGCATAACTTACTCACAGCTAACACATGGTTCAAGAATCTTGAAAGAAGGTTGTATACATGGAAGAGGCCTGGAGACACTGGAAGGTTTCAGATAGATTATATAATGGAATGGTAAGACAGAAATTTAGGACCCAGGTTCTAAATTGTAAGACATTCCCAGGGGCAGATGTGGACTCTGACTACAATCTATTGGTTATGAACTGTAGATTAAAACTTAAGAAACTGCAAAAAGGTGAGAATTTAAGAAGATGGGACCTGGATAAACTGAAAGAACCAAAGGTTGTAGAGAGTGTCAGAGAGAGCATTAGGGAATGATTGACAAGAATGGGGGAAAGAAATACAATAGAAGAAGAATGGGTAGCTTTGAGAGATGAAATAGTGAAGGCAGCAGAGGATCAAATAGGTAAAAAGGCGAGGGCTAGCAGAAATCCTTGGGTAACAGAAGAAATATTGAATTTAATCGAAGAAAGAAGAAAATTTAAAAATGCAGTAAATGAAGCAGGCAAAAAGGAATACAAACGCCTCAAAAATGAGTCCAACAGGAAGTGCAAAATCGCTAAGCAGGGATGCCTAGAGGATAAATGTAAGGATGTAGAGGCATATATCACTAGGGGTAAGAGAGATACTGCCTACAGGAAAATTAAAGAGACCTTCGGAGAAAAGAGAACTACCTGTATGAATATCAAGAGCTCAGATGGAGAACCAGTTCTAAGCAAAAAAGGGAAAGCGGAAAGGTGGAAGGAGTATATAGAGGGTCTATACAAGGGCAATGTTCTTGAGGACAATATTATGGAAACGGAAGAGGATGTAGATGAAGATGAAATGGGAGATATGATACTGCATGAAGAGTTTGACAGAGCACTGAAAGACCTAAGTAGAAACAAGGCCCCGGGAGTAGACTGCATACCATTATAACTACTGATAGCCTTGGGAGAGCCAGCCTTGACAAAACTCTACCATCTGGTTAGCAAGATGTATGAGACAGGCGAAATTAGCTCAGATTCCAAGAATAATATAATAATTCCAATCCCAAAGAAAGCAGGTGTTGACATATGTGAAAATTACCTAACTATCAGTTTAATAAGTCACAGCTCCAAAATATTAACAAGAATTCTTTACAGATGAATGGAAAAACTGGTAGCAGCCGACCTTGGGTACGATCAGTTTGGATTCCATAAAAATGTTGGAACATGTGAGGCAATACTGACCCTACAACTTATCTTAGAAGACAGATTAAGCAAAGGCAAACCTACATTTCTCGCACCTGTAGACTTGGAGAAAGCTTTTGACAATGTTGACTGGAATACTCTCCTTCAAATTCTGAAGGTGGCAGGGGTCATATACAGGGAGCAAAAGGCTATTTACAATTTGTACAGAAACCAGATGGCAGTTATAAGAGTCGAGGGGCATGAGAGGGAAGCAGTGGCTGGGAAGGAAGTGAGACAGCATTGTAGCCTATCTCCGATGTTAATCTATATATTGAGCAAGCAGTAAAGGAAACAAAAGAAAAAGTTGGAGTGGAAATTAAAATGTACAGAGAAGAAATAAAAACTTTGAAGTTTGCCGATGACATTGTAAGTCTGTCAGAGACAGCAAATGAGGATATAAGATGAACATCAACAAAAGCAAAACGAGGATAACAGAATGTAGTCAAATTTAATCAGGTGATGCTGAGGGAATTAGGTTAGAAAATGAGACACGTAAGGTAGTAGATGAGTTTTGCTATTTGGGGAGCAAAATAACTGATGATGAGGATATAAAATGTAGACTGGCAACGGCAAGGAAAGCTTTTCTGAAGAAGTTTGTTAACATCAAGTATAGATTTAAGTGTCAGGAAGTCTTTTCTGGAAGTATTTGTATGGAGTTTTGCCATGTATGGAAGTGAAACATGGACAATAAATAGTTTAGATAAGAAGAGAATAGAAGCTTTTGTAATGTGGTGCTACAGAAGAATACTGAAGATTAGATGTAGATCATGTAACTAATGAGGAGGTACTGAATATAGTTGGGGAGAAGAGAAATTTGTGGCACAACTTGACTAGAAGAAGGGATTGGTTGGTAGGACATGTTCTGAGGCATCAAGGGATCACCAATTTAGTGCTGGAGAGCAGCGTGGAGGGTAAAAATCGTAAAGGGAGACCAAGGGATGAATACACTAAGCACATTCAGAAGGATGTAGGTTGCAGTAGGTACTTGGAGATGAAGAAGCTGCATCAAACCCATCTCTGGACTGAAAACCACAACAACAACAAAAACAACAGTCACTCAGTGATCAAATTGTCACCAGAATGGAAGATAAATAGACAAAGAGGAAATACTGAATTCTCCCCTCTGAAATTGTTTCACTGAGAGAGACAGTAACATGATTCTCTGTTTCAATCAAACAAATGTGAAAATGACAGATACTGAGATAACAACACAAGTTACAAATGCTTGTTACTAGCTGCAAAGAGGACGCGTTTAGCAGCAGACAGGCACATTTTAAAGTAGACTGTTTAATAAGCTATGTAATTATCTATCTCTCTCTCTCTCTCTCTCTCTCTCTCTCTCTCTCTCCCTCTCTCCCCCCCCCCCCCTCCCCTCCACAAACACATGGTCCCTGTCACATCCGGGCACTTTTAAATGTGCCTTGCAGCTCAACGCCTGCTCTAAGTGGTGAGTATCAATCTATCTTTATTTGTTATTCCTCCCTGAATTTTCCATCATTAGATGTTACAGTAAGTGATCACAGAATAGAAAATCAACTAAAATCATTCAGCAAAGGAAAGCCAACCCTGGTTAGACATGTTAGTTAGCTTCATGTTCCATGGATCATTTGTATGAAAAATTTTAATGATGTGTAATGAGCAATTTTATATTCACATCACAAATTATTTTGTAAATATGGCTACATGTGGACCATTTACAAGTTGGTGTTGTTTTTTTGAGCCCATCACCTTTTACACATTATAATGACAGAAATTCTTTCACATCATAGAAGATGTCACAGAGAAACCATTTCAGGTTTTTTTTTTCCTTCAAATTTTACTTTGTTGTCTGTCAGACATTTTATATCACTCAGTAAGTGATCACAAATTTTGGTTCCAACATTCTGCACCCTCTTTTGTGCTAAAGACAACCTTAATGTGGAGTAATGAAAGTCATTTTTTCTTCTGGTATTGTAATTGTGTACATCATTGCTTCTTCTTCAATGCCGGGATTATTTACAACAAACTTCATGGGGGAATAAATTTACTGTGAAGCAGTAGTCAATAAAACTGGTTGTAGAAAAAGTAGGTGCCAGAGAGAGATTAACTGGAAGAATCGTGTGGAAATGTAATCCATCAACAAAAGAGGTACCTTAAAAAACCCTTTTCTGATTAATTCTTACATAATGCTCATCAATCTGGGAAATTTATCAATTAGGATTAACAGAAGACACAGAGGAGATCCAAAGAGGATCAATATGTTTCATCGCTGGTTCATTTAGGAAGCACGTAAACATGATGGAGATACTCAATCAACTTGGGTGGCAGACTCTGCAAGGGAGGTATTGTTGGTCATAGAGAAGTTTTCCCAGAATGTATAAAATGAGAAGTCAGGCAATATATTACTCCTACCCATACATGTCTTGCGAAATGACTATCTGAGGTCTTACAGAGACACACCAACAGACCTGCTCCTTGCACACCATTTATGAGTTGAACATGAAAAGTGTTGGTCCCAGAGACACTGTAACTTTTCAATAACATTAGCTGTAGATCTGTGGGAGTAAAGGATTATCTGCTATGTCGTCATAAAATATTTGTGTATGGGAGAACATATTTTTTAAAAATAAAGATTAATAAGTCAACTTAGTACTTCTGACACTTGTAGTCTTGTTTATTTAATATTATTTAATAAGATTTTATCATGGGAATAAAGGCTAATCATCATGAAACAATGATTCGGCCAATTAAATGGCTGGAAAGGTATTAAAGGAAGTGCACAGGTAACCACTATTATTTCCTCATGTAACAACGAAGGTCACTAGTAGCAATTACTTTTTGAAAAAAAAAGATGGGGCAATGAAAGTAAAAATCAAGAACTCACCTGCCGCATTGAATTTCGAGCATCTTCAAGTTGTCTCTCAATGAGCTCCAGCTGCTCTCTTAGTGCAGCAACATGCTTTTCTGCTGATGGGCCTTGCACTATAGTCCCACTTTGTTGAGTTTTTAAGTCCAGTTCTTGTGCTTGTTGTGCCCAGTATTTAATTTTGGAATGCAGTGGTTCAAGTTCAGTTGCTAGCTGTTCGATCTTCTCTGCTGAACCACGCTTTTTCCCACCACTTACTTCACTTTCTAGCTGGAACTGTATATGACTGAGCTGCTCACCTGCCTCATTTGCCCAGCTTGTCAAATCTGACCACTGCTCAAGCACGCCTCGCTTTTGCTGAAGACGTTCTGACAATTCCTGCAGTCACAGTAATACAATTAAATGAAATTTATCACTGAGATATAACTGAATACTTAACAGTAATAAAATGGATTTACAGCTATGAATGAATTTTCAAAATTTTCCTTTTGGACAGTATTACCTATTGACTTATATAACAGACTAATACATGGAACCTCTCTGATGAATACCTATATCATTGTGGCCTAGGTACACAATATTTTGACAATAAACAGAGAATTGTCTTCAGTAAATTTGTTGAAAGGACAAAAATGCTCACTTAATAAAACTTATATTGCTTCTGCTTCTTCTTCTTCTTCTTCTTCTGCTTCTGTCTAAGAGTGAATCCCATGTTAAAGTGTAAGAATGTTTTCTAAATGTTTACATAATGTCTATCTGAGGCAGGGTGTGGGTACCAGCCTGGTATTCACCCAAGTGGATGTGTGAAATGCTGAAAAACTACATGCAGGCTGGCTGGTTCACCAGCCATTGCTGTTAATCCACTATGTGGCTTTGATACGAAATCAGGCTAACTATCCTGAAACCTGGAGGAAGCGGGCTAATGTGTGTAGCTATTTGGGCAGGCGTGAGGACGACTCTGAATGTTGCTGAAATATTTTGCATGTCTGCCACAATGAACACTGATATCTGAGGCTTTTTCAGGGCCATAGATTACAGTAATCACTGTCAACATAGAAGACATTCCCACTGGCCGGAGAGAAACTGATACAAGACTTAAACAGTCCACGCAAGTGCCACATTATATGTATACTTATCAGCCAGACCATTATGACCACCGACCTACTATTGATGTAAATCCATCCGGGCAATAGCATCAACACCTGGCAGGGAATGAATCCCACTCAGAAACATGCACAGTGCATGTAGTATGAGAGAGTGTGCTGTCCGTGTGTAAAATAGGGAAGGCATGTGATCTATCTGAGTTTGACCGACGGCAGATGGTGATGGCCAAGAGGCTTGGCATGAACACTTCAGAAACTGCACGACTTGTCGGGTGTTCAAGGAGCACTGTGGTGAGTATGTGACAAAGCGAAGGTTAAACCGTGTCCAGACATCATGTGATTGGGCGGTCAACCCTCATTACAGATGTTGGAGGTCGTAGGCTAGGCAGATTGGTAAAACAGGACAGACAGCGCACTCTGGTGGAACTAACAACAGACTTTAATGCTGGGCAGCATACAAGTGTGTCTGAACATATTGTGCATCAAACACTCCTAACGATGGGCCTCCGCAGCTGATGACCAATGCATTTGCCAATGTTAACACAATGACATCGGCAACTATGAGAGAAATGGGCACATAACCATCAGCACCAGACATTCTCGATACCTTCTTCATCATGCCAATGGGAGGGTGCGAATCAGTCATCATCCAAGGGAACAGCTACTTGACACCTGTACTGCAGGATGGAGACCGTCTGGTGGTGGCTCCATTATGCTCTGGGGAACATTCACATCGGCATCCATGGGTCGAGTAGAGCTAATGTAAGGCACCATGACTGCCAAGGAGTATTGTAAACTGGTGGCAGACTACATACACTCCTTCATGACAACCATATTTCCCAACTGCAGTGGCATTTTTCAACAAGATAATGCACCATGTCACAATGCCAGGAATGTGATGGAGTCATTTGAAGAACACTAGCGAGTTCCAATTTATGTGCTGGCTCCCCAACTGGCCAGATCTGAGCCCAATCGAGCATACACTACTGGCCATTAAAATTGCTACAACATGGAGATGACATGCTACAGACACAAAATTTAACCGACACGAAGAAGATGCAGTGATACGCAAATGATTAGCTTTTCAGAGCATTCACACAAGGTTGGCGCCGGTGGTGACACCTACAACGTGCTGACATGAGGAAAGTTTCCAACCGATTTCTCATACACAAACAGCAGTTGACCGGCATTGCCTTGTGAAACGTTGTTGTGATGCCTTGTGTAAGGTGGAGAAATGCGTACCATCATGTTTCTGACTTTGATAAAGGTTGGATTGTAGCCTATCACGATTGCGGTTTATCGTATTGCGACATTGCTGCTCGCGTTGGTTGAGATCCAAAGACTGTTAGCAGAATATGGAATTGTTGGGTTCAGGAGGGTAATACGGAACACTGTGCTGGATCCCAATGGCTTCGTATCACTAGCAGTCGAGATGACAGGCATCTTACCCGCATGGCTGTAACGGATCGTGCAGCAACATTTCGATCCCTGAATCAACAGATGGGGACGTTTGCAAGACAACAACCATCTGCACGAACAGTTTGTCGACGTTTGCAGCAGCATGGACTATCAGCTCGGAGACCACGGCTGCGGTTACCCTTGAAGCTGCATCACAGACAGGAGTGCCTGCGATGGTATACTCAATGACGATCCTGGGTGCACAAATGGCAAAACGTCATTTTTTCAGATGAATCCAGGTTCTGTTTACAGCATCATGATGGTCGCATCCGTGTTTGTGGACATAGCGGTGAACACACATTGGAAGCGTGTATTCGCCATCGCCATACTGGCGTATCACCCGGCATGATGGTATGGGGTGCCCTTGGTTACACGTCTCTGTCACCACTTGTTCGCATTGATGGCACTTTGAACAGTGGACGTTACATTCAGATGTGTTACGACCCGTGGCTCTAACCTTCATTCGATCCCTGCGAAACCCTACATTTCAGCAGGATAATGCACGACCGCATGTTGCAGGTCCTGTACGGGCCTTTCTGGATACAGAAAATGTTCGACTGTTGCCCTGGCCAGTACATTCTCCAGATCTCCCACCAATTGAAAACGTCTGGTCAATGGCGGCCGAGCAACTGGCTCGTCTCAATACTCCAGTCACTACTCTTGATGAACTGTGATATCGTGTTGAAGCTGCATGGGCAGCTGTACCTGTACACGGCATCCAAGCTCTGTTTGACTCAATGCCCAGGCGTATGAAGGCCGTTACTACGACCAGAGGTGGTTGTTCTGGGTACTGATTTCTCAGGATCTATGCACCCAAATTGTGTGAAAATGTAATCACATGTCAGTTCTAGTATAATATATTTGTCAATGAATACCCGTTTATCATCTGCATTTCTTCTTGGCGTAGCAATTTGGGATGACACTGAACGTGGTATTAGAGCTCATTGCCCCCTCCCCAGAATTTACGGGAATTAGATGACCTGTTTGTGTGTGTGTAGATGTGGTGCTAACGCCCTCTAGTGACCTACCAAGGCCTCGCTGCTTCCATGCCACTATGCATCACCACTGTTATCTGTACCAATGGTGAACATACCAGCTATTAGATAAGTGGTCACAATGTTCTGGCTGATCAGTGTACATAGCAGAAACATGAAAGGAATAAAATGCATCAATCAAAAATAAATGTAATGCTGCTAGTTATTGAGAGACTTTGCCATACATACGGAAGTACCATCTTCATTCATCCTGATGACCATATTCTATCCTCAGCCTTCACAGAAGATAATACCATTGAAGTTCCTACAATCTTTAAGTAAATCACTAAGGACTCAATTTATGACTAAGAAACCTTCAAATTCCCAGAATCAGCACATGTAGACAATCATCAGTGATTCCAACTGCAACAGTAGTATCTGGAGTTATAACCCTTATGGCATGACTGCTATTGTGCAGCAGGAATGGGCAGAAGTAAAACTACTTACACACATACAGAATACCAATCTGCCAGCATACTTCAAAGGTGGGAAATAGTGAGAGGGATATAAACCTAATCTATTATCCAACTGTAAAATCATAACACACAATGTGTGAAGCCCATCTATAGCCCAATATTAATTACACAGACCAAATGAATAATGTTTGCAGCCCTGAGACTCTAGAGTGTCATCTTCCACAGGAGATATACTTTCAGTATATGTGACTGGCCTAGTTGCATTTTGGATGTTGGATGCTGCAGTATCCATCACAGATCCAACACCATAATCTTATTACATATCACCGCAGCTGTGGAATATTGCTCCAGAATGCCTGTAATGTTAAGATGATGGTCATCATCCCACACCGCACCTCAAATATAACTATCTAGCTTAGGGAATATAAATCCCTGTTTGAAGAAACTATGAAAGCTGCAAATTATCTCACTTCAAACTTAAGTGCAGCAAAATTAGATCACTGGATCAGGACAATTGAAGGCCTATATTACAAAAGAGACATTACAAAGCATGGAGACTACTAAAGCCTTTCAATAATAACCCAACAAAGACCATTGTTAATTCAGTGCAAACTGGACCATTCATCAGTTACTCCTGAATGGCAAGGCAATACATAAGCACAGATTTCTCGAAAACTGAAGAAGAAACCAGGAAGAAAGGAACAATCTCAGAATACATTTGTCCGCAGCTCATGGTATAGTGGCTACAGTTGCTGCCTCTGGATCTTGGGATCCTGGGTTCGACTCCCTGTCAGGTCAGGGATTTTCTCCACCTGAGGACTGGATATTTGTGTTGACCTCATCATTTTATCATCTACATCTACGTCTACATCTACATCCATACTCCCCAAGCCACCTGACGGTGTGTGGCGAAGGGTACCTTGAGTACCTCTATCGGTTCTCCCTTCTATTCCAGTCTCGTATTGTTCATGGAAAGAAGGATTGTCGGTATGCTTCTGTGTGGGCTTTGATTTTATCCTCACGGTCTCTTCGCGAGATATACGTAGGAGGGAGCAATATCCTGCTTGACTCTTCGGTGAAGGTATGTTCTCAAAACTTCCACAAAAGCCTGTACCGAGCTACTGAGCGTCTCTCCTGCAGAGTCTTCCACTGGAGTTTATTTATCATCTCCGTAACGCTTTCGCGATTACTAAATGATCCTGTAACGAAGCGTGCTGCTCTCTGTTGGATCTTCTCTATCTCTTCTATCAACCCTGTCTGGTACGGATCCCACACTGCTGAGCAGTATTCAAGCAGTGGGCGAACAAGCATACTGTCAATATCATCATTCGGGAAAGTGGTGAGACTGGACAGTGAAAAGACTGGGCATTTGTATGACACTGGTAACCATTTAGTTGAGCACCCCACAAACCAAATACCATCAATATCAGAATATGTTTCACCTAAATCCATACCCATACTATGCAAACCACTGTGAAGTGCATGGCAGAGGATACTCCCCACTGTACAATGTATGATGGTCATTCAGAAACTAAAGAACA
Source organism: Schistocerca americana (assembly GCF_021461395.2). Taxonomy (NCBI): domain Eukaryota; kingdom Metazoa; phylum Arthropoda; class Insecta; order Orthoptera; family Acrididae; genus Schistocerca; species Schistocerca americana. The sequence goes on from NC_060124.1 coordinate 23,367,001, forward strand.
TTTTTTTCTACATAAATTTTTATTTGATATAATCAAACATAAGTGTACAATTTGATACCCAAGCTACTTTTCTACATAGTCACTGTTTAACTTTAGGCACTTGTCATACCGTTTTACAAGCTTTCCTATGCCTTCTGCATACTCAGTTGCTGCCAAGTTGTTGAACCACTGATTAATGCCTTCTTAAGTTCATGATCACTTCCATAGCACTGTACACTCAAAAAAAATTTTCAATTTGGGGAATAAGTGATCATCAGGCAGATGCTGAAACATTTTCCACTCAAATTGGCGAAGCAAGTTCTGCATCCCTCCTGCTGTATGTGAATGTGTATTGTCACGAAGGAGGATGAATCTACTAGTTAGCATTCCACATCGCTTGTTTTTAATGACACAGTGAAATTGTTAAAGCATCTGACGACAGGTCACTGCAGTTCACTAATTGTGAAATGCCTATCTTCTTCAATATTTGTTTCAGTCCTTGCTTTGAGTCCTTCAGTCACCACTGTGGGCCATCCCGAGTGATCTTCATCATGAACATTTTTTCATCCGTCATTGAAGATGATACACCACTACCAAACTGATGCTCCAGTTGTCACATTACCATAAACTTTAGTTATCTCTCTATAAATTTTGACGAGTCAAACTTTTTATGCATTTAAAAAGCAGATAACACTGTGCACCCCACATTTGGCGGGATCATCAATTGGATCGTTAGCTTTGTCACATATTTTAAAGTTGCACAGCTAACCCATGGATCATACAAATTTGTGACCATTCTGTTGCCCTTGAATGTATACTTCAATATACAGTGTTTGTTTATTTGGTGTGGGTCTCCCAAACTTGAAATATGTTATAGTATGTATCACAAATAGTTTATGGGGAAATCTCCCTTACAAATTGATTCCATTAACCAGTATCCTATGAATGAACTTTAATCTGCCACCTGATTTACCTTTGACTGAGCCTATGTAATCATTCCAGTTCACATTCCTCACAATTTTTTACATCCTGCTATTTGTATGAATTGACTGATTCCTAATATGTATCACTTATATTGTAGTCATACGATACAATGTTTTCCCATTTTGTTACATGCATAATCTTATATTTCTGAACATTTATAGCAAGCTGCCAATCTTTCCACTGCTTTGAAATCTTATGATCTTAGTGATGTTTTGGGGAGCTTTTTCCCAGTTGCAGATAACTCCATTGTATTAGAAAACTCAGGGATTACTATTAACATTGGTTGCCAGGTCATTAATATACAACATGCACAGTAAAGATTCCAACACACTTTCCCTGGGCATGCTTGGAGTTACTTCTGCATCTGTTGATAACTCTCCATTCAAGATAATCGCAGTGATGAACCTGTTCTGTTCATGATATCACATTATGTATGAGCTCAGAAAATGTTCTAAGATTCTACACCAGATAGATGTCAAGGATATTAGACAGTAGTTTTGTGGCTCCCTTCTGCCACCCTTCTTAAAGATGTATGTGACCTGTGGTTTCTTCAAATTATTAGGCAAAGTCTTTTGTTTGAGGGTATTATATTACATTACGGTTCAAACAGAAGCTAACTCTGCTGCATATTTTGTATATAATCTGATAGGAACTTGATCAGGCCCTGGGGCCTTTTTCAATTATAGTAGTTTCAGCTGGTTCTCAACATTGCTGACATATGCTTCCTTTAGTATCTCTCTACCCAAAACCATCATCCCTTGTTTATTAGTCACTGTTCCTACATAGCAGCTGCCAATATATCTGAGAATAATAACACTTGACAGGCCCTCAGTTTTGAGAAGCACTACATTAATTGCAAACTGATGGTCTTCACACAAAACAACTTGCTGTGATAATTGGCTGTATCACAGTGGACAGTCCATCATAGATTATCCGTACCTCAGCAATGGTCCTCTACTACTCTGTTGAAAAATACAGCAGCCAAATTTGGTACTCATCATCTTATGCAAAAAAAAAAAAAAAAAAAAAAAATTTGGCCTTCACCAATACTGCAGGCTAGAGAGAGACTGTTTGAAGCCTACTTGAAGTGACAGGTTGCATCAACTTGCCCAGAAAGTTCCATGTAGTATTTACAAAGAAATGTGTGTGAATAAGGAGCATAAAAATTAGTAAATGGTTTCCTTAACGGAATGAGGCCTCTGCAGCCTTAGGATAATGATGCAGTTGTCTACGTGTTGATAACAAGGCACTTGGCTACCTTAAATGTCCCATTCTCTTAATGTAAGTACTTTGTTCACTAAAGGGAGGCATGTGCCTTCAGTTCATTGACTAGACTTTAAGAAAGGCTCCTGTGAACATCACAAAAACTACCTGATCACCTGAAATGGAAAAAGAAAGAAACCACAGTTGTGGAAACCCAAGTTTATCAACACACAAGGACAGATGAAAGTTATGGAATGCTTACCATCTAATTCCAATGAAAACTGGATTAGACAGAATAGGAGTGGACAGGTTCAAGGCCAAAATAATGATGGTGCTACATCACTTTTGATAACACCAAGTGCAAGTACGACAAACGGCAAACCATGACATGTATGCTCCAATAGTCAACTTATTCTGCATCTCGGACTGAAGACAAACTATTTTAGGCAATGTAGTACACCTTCAGTGTTGTATAGTATTGGTGAAAAGCATAGTAATATACATTTTGTGCTTTACTGTAATATTTAACTGTATAAAATGATGTTTCTGACAAAAGAATAACAATAACAACAAAATAATAATAATATTACTCAATCACATTTGTTTGAGTAATTGGATCACATATCCATTAAACAAACAGCTACTACAGGCAATTGCAGAACATTACACAGTATAATGATGAACAACATTGGACAATCTAAAAAAAATTCAATTATAATGCTACAGTAGGCATGGATCTATGGCAGGTGTTTTGCCCTTCCATTTTTCCTACCTCAGAAATGACTCAACCAGACACTTTTGGAAAGGTGAACTGGAGTTCAAACTCAAACCATGGTTTGATATCACATTCTCCTTCACACACATAGCATTTGGCCAAATGTGAAAGACATCAAGTGGGGCAAAACTTCTGACTAAGCCTAGATACAATAGTTAATGACTCCACTATCTTTAAATGATAAGAATAACCAGATCAAGCTCTGTTATTATGTCAAAGAATGGGTCTATGACAGGTTATGATTTATGGCTTAGTGTTGTCCCAGATGATGCATGTGAGATTTTAAAAATAGCTGGGCAAAACAAAAAATTTCACAGAAACTGTAACTGGGCTTTGTTCCAGCACTTATATTAAAATATACAGTTACAGTCACACATAATGAAGAAAACAGAGAATAAAGTAGCAAAACCCATCACAAGTGAATACTATGAAAATAGGCAAACAAACAAAAACTTTGTTATTGCTCCGATTTTGAGAAAAAGGAAAAAATTAAGGTAGAATATGAGGAACTAAAATTTCTCATGCAAAGCTCACCTGATATTTTGTACTAAGTTGCGAGTATGTCTCACTCACTGCTGTTGCTTCACTTTCTGGCAGCTTCTTGACCTCAGAATATAGAGAATTAAATGTAGGTTGTCTGTCTGAATGTTCTTGGAGCAGAGCATGGACTGTCTGCAGGCTGGATTCTATTTTGGTAGGACTGACTTCCTCAACCTGAGATGCTCCAGCTTCCAAGTCATTTATCCAGTGCATGAAGTCTGACATCCTACCCTGGAGTTCTTGTCTGCAATGTCCAATTAAGATGTAACAGAAATCAGTGATATATGTATACACTGTGCAGGAAATGGTGCACTTAACTATGTAATATATTTCACTCTAGTAGTTCTAATCTAAAAGAAAATTCATGAGAAATTAAACAATAAAAAGCACTTTCACTAAGGAAAGAGGGATGTCACTACTAGCCATAGTAGGCATCTAGCTCTGCTTGCCTCCCAATATCATCTAGAATCAATATGCTCTACAGCTCTAGAATGCTCATCATGCTAAGAATGTTCCTGAATTTCAGTTTCAGTTTGCATTGCTGCATGACAGAATCTATAAATACGTATGTACATTTTTATGGTCTTCATGAGTGTACACGTTAGATATTAGGAGAACGTAGATAACTCTATGGTGGTCGACAACACCTTGGAGATAAATGAAACTATCTTGCAAGTGAGACAAAAGTTGAAAAAGTAGAAAATGTTCAAAATTAAACTACCACAGTTAGTGCCTTGCTATTCTATCCTGTGCAAGTCTCTTCATATCCAAATCTCCAAACAAGTACCGCATGTTACATTCTTCTGAATCTGTTTACTGTTTCATCTCTTGGTCTCCCTCTACAATTTTTACCACCAGACTCCCCACCCCCCATGCTAAACTGGTGATCCCTTGATGTCGCAGAATGTGTCTTGTCACCCAATCCCTTCTTCTCGTCAAGTTGTTCCAGAAATTTTGTTCCCCCCCCCCCCCCCCCCCCCCCCAATTTCTGTTCAGAATCTCCTCAATTAGTTATGTGATCTACCCACCTAATCTTCAGCATTCTTTGGTAGCACCACTTTCAAAAGCTTCTCTTCTTGTCTAAACCACCCATCATCCATGTTTCACCTCTATACATCACTACACTCTATAAAAATTCAAGAAAGACTTCCTAACCCTTAAATCTATATACGATGTTAATAAATTTCTCTTGTTCTGAAATACTATTCTTCCCACTGCCAGTTTACATTTTATACCTTCTCCTCTTCAGCCATCATCAGTTATTTTGCTGCCTAACAAAACTCATTTACTACTTTAAATGTCTTGTTTCCTAATCTAATTCCGTTAGCATCACCTGATTTAATTCGACTACATTCCATTGTCCTTATTTTGCTTTTGTCAATGTTCATTTTATATTTTCCTTTCAAAGCGCTATCCATTCCATACAACTGCTCTTCCAAGTTCTTTGCTGTCTCTGACAGAATTACAGTGTCATTGACAAACCTCAAAGCTTTTATTCCATCTCCCTGGACTTCAATTCCTACTCCAAATTTACCTTTGGTTTCCTTTACTGCTTGCTCAGTGTACAGATTGAATAACATCAGGGATAGGCTACAACCTGTCTCACTCCCTTCTCAACCACTCCTTCCCTTCCACACTCCTCGACTCTTACAACTGTCATCTGGGTTCTGTACAAGTTCTAAATAGCCTTTCGCAGTATTTTACCCCCATGATCTCCAGAATTTCAGTGTATTCCAGTTAACGTTGTCAAATACTTTCTCTGAGTCTACAATTGCTATAAATGCAAGTTTGCACACACAGCCCCCCCCTCCCCCCCCCCCTCTCTCTCTCTCTCTCTCTCTCTCTCTGTGTGTGTGTGTGTGTGGGGGGGGGGGGGGGGGGGGGGAAGGGGGGGGGGGGGGGGGAGGGAAGGTGGAGAACAAAATTTAGTTAATCTCACATGTGCAATTGAGGCAATCTATTAAAACATGATGCTAAATTTTTGAATTCTGGAATAAAGATTATCTTTAATTAACTGCAGGTTTTTTTTTTTTTTTTTTTTTTTTTTTTTTTTTTTTTTTTTTTTTTTTTTTTTTACATTGTGGATTTCAATCAGAACAATATCTGTGTCACGATTTAGTAAAATCCTGGGTTGTATTTTTATTCTTTTGTGAAGCCACTACAAAAATGAGTCAAAAGGTAAAATAAGTCAATGTCTTCATCATCTAGAACAAAAGCAAGACAATCTGCCTCATTCATCCACAAATTCAACTTTTATTTTTAATATATAATGTTTGACATAGTCATGTTGTGGAACATGAGATCTGAATGTTCACTTTAACATCTATTTGTTTTGGTTACAAACGATAATTCTCATTTCTAAGTAATTTCTTCACATCTATTCTTTGACCACATGTGCAACTTCATTATGCAATAAATTTCATCATGTAACTATGCTAGCCTTTGCTCTCTCTCTAGCAGATACATAGATGCCTCCTTTTGAAGGCAGTATATAGTCACAGACAGTAGCAGTGATGATAAAGCACATGCTTACAGTGCTTGGGACATTTTATCTGTAGTAACTAGTTTTTTTATTGTATGTTGACTTTTAATTCTTTTATATTATCCCTATTTATGACCATTTACAAATAGGGATTTTCTTCCTCGCCTGATTTTTGGATCTGAATATGATTTGTTTAAAAATCAGTACCTGTAATTAGGATTATATTTTGAAACCAAAGCAATCAAATGTATGTTTAACATTTTCTTTCCCACCCATTTCACTCGAACCAATTCAACTGCAACATGCCATCTTCCTGGATTACAAACTCAGCCTTTCTGTTCATTCTATCAAACACTCCATCCATGTCAAACCTATCAGCTACCAGCAATATCTCCACTTTCTTAATGCCATCTCTTCCACACAAGGAGATCTCCCTTGCACAGTACTTACAGTCTTGTAACCTGCAGATTACATATACATAGTGATGAGCAAACCTTCACCCAGGAAGGCAAGACACAGAAAGCAATAACCAACCTCCCTCGGTCTACAAACAGATCCCATCTGCCATATTGTCCTAACCACTCTCATTAATCAGCTTGTAAAGATGCATCCCCTGTTTACCTAGACTGAAACAGTTGAACCACATCTTGTACCTGCTTTAACTATCTTTCATTGTACTCTGAAATGAAGAGCACCCTTGGCAAAATCCTTCCCATTTCACCAAAAGTTATATTCTGGCCACCCACCTAATCTACAAACTGGTATGGTTTCTTCTTGTGAAATTTCTATTTTGAATCCGTTGCTGCATGGATGATATCCATGTGAAAGATCCAAGTGGAAACTTGACCATTCTAATCCAGCCGAATCATATACCAACTCCACTACACCATGTGTCTTTTATGTGAAAAAACTACCGAGCAGCTGTCCACTCAACTGAATAGTTACTGCCATCCTATTACCATGGCTAAGGTAGATCACCAGGTGGCAGAATGTGTCACTGTTTTCATTATGATTGACTTATTAGTTGCTTCACAACCTGTGCTCTCTTGACCCTCCATCCCAACACCAGTTTCTCCTAACTGCAAAGACATGAAGTATTTTTCCAGTACATTCTTTAGTTCACACAGTATCCTTGGCCTTAGTCCCCACTAGCCCCTGTTCTTGATAATATTTTATCTGCAACTGTCAGAAAGTACATTTCCCCTTAACTGCTGATACACTGTTTGTCTCCCTTTTCATCCCTAGTTCTGACCATTTCAATGACTCTGCTGTAACGAAGTCTTCACCTCTTGCTTAGCTGTTTTTGAGTGTTTTGATGGCTTCATGAATTTCTAACTCTGTTGATGATAAATCTTCCTAAAGTTTATCTGGTACCAGTAATGGAAAACATTCTAATTTAACTGATGTAACAATAGGATTAAATCAAGGAAAATTCTGAAATATTAGCAAAATCTTTTGACAGGCTCTTAAACTGTACAGTTCCAGCAGTTAAATTAAACAATGGAAAATCCAGGATGGAACGTAACAATATTACAGGAGGAAAGTTGCTACTCACCATATAGTGGAGATGCTGAGTCACAATAGGCACAACAAAAAGATCCATACAATTATAGCTTTCGGTCATTAAGGCCTTTGTCAGCAAGAGACACACATACACACTCACACACATACACTCACGCAAATGCAACTTGCACACACGTCTGCAGTCTCGGACAACTGAAACCACACTGTGAGCAGCAGCACCATACATGATGGAAGTGGCAACTGGTTGGGATAAGTAGAAGGCTGGGGCGGGGAGGGGGAGGGATAGTAAGGTGGGGTTGGCGGACAGTGAAGTACTGCAGTTTAGACAGAGGGCAGGAGAGAAGGTGGGGATGGGGGGGAGGGGGCGTAAGTAGTGGAAAGGAGAGAAAAATAAAGTAAATTAAAAGACTGGGTGTGGCGGTGAAATGACGGCTGTGTAGTGGTGGAATGGAAACAGGGAGTCGACTGGATGGGTTAGGACAGTGACTAACAAAGGTTGAGGCCAGGAGCGTTACGGAAATGTAGGATGTATTGCAGGGAAAGTTCCCACCTGCACAATTCAGAAAAGCTGGTGTTGGTGGGAAGGATCCATATGGCACAGGCTGTGGTGTAATCATTGAGATGAGGGATTTCATGTTTGGCAGCGTGTTCAGCAACAGGGTGGTCCATTTGTTTTTTGGCCACAGTTTGTCGGTGGCCATTCATGTGGACAGACAGCTTGTTGGTTGTCTTGCCTACACAGAATGCAGCACAGTGGTTGCAGCTTAGCTTGTAAATCACATGACTGGTTTGACAGGTAGCCCTGCCTTTGATGTGATAGGTGATGTTAGTGACCAGCCTGGAGTAGGGGAGGATGTATGGGACAGGTCTTGCATCTAGGTCTACTACAGGGGTATGAGCCGTGAGGTGAGGGATTGGGAGCAGGGGTTGTGTAAGGATGGACGAGCATATTGTGTAGGTTCAGTGGACGGCAGAATACCACTGTAGGAGGGGTGGGAAGGATAGTGGGTAGAACATTTCTCATTTCAAGGCACGACGAGAGGTAATCAAAACCCTGGCGGAGAATGTAATTCAGTTGCTCCAGTCCTGGATGGTACTGAATTACGAGGGGAATGCTCCTCTGTGGCCGGACTGTGGGACTTTAGGAGGTGGTGGGAGACTGGAAAGATCTGTTTTCACACAAGGTTGGGAGGATAATTACAGTTAGTGAAGGCTTAAGTGAGACACTCCGTCTAAACTGCAACACTTCACTGTCTGCCACCCCCACCATAATATCCCTCCCCCTCCCCGCCCCAACCTCCTCCTTACCCCCACCCAGTCGCCACTCCCATCATGCTCTGGTGCTGCTGCTCGCAGTGTGGTTTCAGTTGTCTGAGACTGCAGACTTGTGTAAGTTGTGTTGGTGTGAGAGTGTGTGTGTATGTGTGTGTCTATTGCTGACAAAGGCCTTAATGGCCAAGAGCTATAATTGTGTGAATCTTTTTGTTGCACCTATCGCGACTCAGCATCTCCACTATATGGTGAGTAGCAACTTTCCTCCTGTAATATTGTTACATTCCATCCTGGATTTTCCATTGTTTAATTTAACCGCTGGAACTGTACAGTTTAAGAGCCTGTCAAAAGTTTTTGCTAACATTCCAGAATTTTCATTGATTTAATCCTATTTTGCCATCTTCATCTTTGAGACAAATACTGGGTAAAAAGATCGAAATGATCATATGGCACTGATGACCGAGAGTCCCCCACCTGAGGAAGTTCGACACCAAGTTACAAATCTTTCCAGCTGACACCATGTTAGGCAACTTATGTGCTGATGATGATGAAATGATAATGAGGACAATACAACACCCAGTTCCTGACTGGAGAAAATGGTCAACTTGGCCAGGAATCGGACCCAGGCCCACTGCATGGGAATCAGACACACTAACCACTCAGCTAACGGGGTGGACACATACTTGGTGGTTGATACACTTTAAAATTGGTGTTTAAAAGTTTGGTAAAACTACTAGTACTATTTTTGGTGAAATTTTCTTGTGCTTTTATAAGCTGAGTTTTTTTTTTGAAGATTCTTTTGATTTACCAGGTTACTTTTAATGTTTCTTTTTTTTTTTTTTTTTTTTTTTTTTTTGTTTTCTGAAACATTCTAGGTGTTATTCTTTTTTTCAGCATCTGCACTTCCTCCATTTCTGAGCTCTCTGTTCTAGTGCTTGCTCACACACTTCGTTACACCATGTCTTCTTTTTATTCTTGGCCAATCCTATTGTTTTACTAACATGTAGCCATTTACTATATGGAATTTTCAATTTATTAACAGAATCATTCTCGCTCTGACAGCAATCACAAATCACTGTTGATGTAGGATAGTTATTCCTGACTGTTTTCTCTACTAATATTTCCTTTTTATTTTTTTTAGTAACTGGATAAAGAAGGAATAAAGATCAGCTTTCGCTTTCTAATGACATCGACATATTAACAATGGAGGACAACCTCCCATTCAAACGGAGAAGAATGAAGCAGAAAAATGACTATGCTTCTTTGTAAGTACCTCATTAATCTAATACCATTTAGAGAAAAATGGGGAACCAAATGGAAGATGGCCAGATGCTGATAAGAAGTCAAATATTGTCAAACATTATTTTAGTGTATTAGCCACTTCATCACCTCATTTGGTGAATCAGCAACACAGAGCATACTCTTATAAAACCTCACCTTGCAAGTATAACATCAGATAACACATTGATTTTTTGTCTTGCATTATCTCCCAGGATTGTGATTTTTGCTTTCATTTCTGCTACACGACCTTTCAGGGCAGAGGCACCTTCTAGTGAAAGGCCTTGTGCAACACTATCAGTCATTTGTGTGAGAACGATCAACTGTGCTTGATTTTCAGAGATTTCCTTGTTCAGAGCCTGAAAAATACAAGCAAAACATGTTTTCCACTAAAATTTACTTACATTTTCAAAGTTTACAGTCCCTCAAATTATGGCAGACTAGACAGAATTAACATTCTATAAATACTGCTAGTAAGTATATTACTAACGTGATGACTTTACAATGTGATCAAGATGTGGGGCAAATGTTAATTATGACAACAATAAATAAAAATGGAAAGTTTGATTTATATTTGGTCACATATTAACATCAGGATTCTATATTTTGTTTTACTTTATTTTAATTACAGAGTAATTACACTGTGACAACATGTACCTTCAGCTCTGCTAGTTGTTTTTCAAGTCTGTCAGCTTCTGGTGTTACAATGTCAACTTCAGTGTGAAGCACTCCCTTCTCAGCCTTTTGTAACCACTGTTCGATTGGTTTTGCACGGGCATCAAGTTCTTGCCAAGCTTCAACCACCTTGTCCATCTTGCCACCCCAAGAAACAACAGCATTATGAACAGCTGACCATCGAGAGCGAACACTATCGAGTTCATCAGCGCCACGTCCACCTGGCAACTGCTGACCCAGAGATGCTACACCTTGCAACTGACTCAATTTTTGCTCGCACTCTACTTCAAATACCTGCAAATTTTGACATATAATCAGGAACAAATCGTCAAACTCAAACTTACTAATGAATTGTGAAAACAACAACAAATGTAACTGCAGTTTAATTACACACATACTGTCAATTTTGGTACTTTTCGCACCAACAGGTACTTAGGAAATAACTTACAAAAATTACATGTCATTATACACGTTGAAGTGCCAAAGAAATTAATATAAGAATGCGTATTCAAATACAGAGATATGTAAACAGGCAGAATACAGCACTGCGGTCGGCAATGCCTGTATAAGACAAGTGTCTGGCGAAGTTGTTAGGTCGGTTACTGCTACTACAATGGCAGGTTATTACCATTTAAGTGAGTTTGAATGTGGTGTTATAGCCGGCACAAAAGCAATGGGACACAGCATCTCCGAGGTAGCAATGAAGTGAGGATTTTCCCATATGACCATTTCCTGAGTATACCGTGAATATCAAGAATCCGGTAAAACATCAAATCTCTGACATCGCTGCGACCGGAAAAATATCCTGTAAGAATGGGACCAACGACAACTGAAGAGAATTGTTCAACATGACAGAAGTGCACCTCTTCCACAAATTGCTGCAGGTTTCAATGCTGGGCCATCAACAAGTGTCAGCATGCAAACCATTCAACAAAACATCATTGATATGGGCTTTTGGAGCCGAAGGCCCACTAGTGTACCATTGATGACTGCACGACACAAAGTTTTACACCTCTCATGGGCCCATCAACACCAACATTGGACTGTTGATGACTGGAAACATGTTGCCTGGTCACACGAGTCTTGTTTCAAATTGTATTGAGCGGATGGATGTGTACAGTATGGAGACAACCTCATGAATCCATGGACCATGCATGTCAGCAGGGCACTGTTCAAACCGATGGGGGCTCTGTAATGGTGTGAGGCTTGTGCAGCTGGAGTGATATGGGACTCCTGATATGTATAGACATGACTCTGACAGGTGACAAAACGTAAGCAGCCTGTCTGGTCACCTGCATCCATTCATGTCCATTGAGCATTCCGATGGACTTGGGCAATTCCAGCAGAACAATGTGACACCCCAAACATCCAGAATTGCTACAGACTGGCTCCAGTAACACTCGTCTGAGTTTAAACACTTCCGTTGGCCACCAAACATGAACATTATTGAGCATATCTGGAATGCCTTGCAATGTGTTGTTCAGAAGAGATCTCCACCACCTAGTACTATTACGGATTTACAGACAGCCCTGCAGGATTCATGGTGTCATTTACCTCCAGCACTACTTCAGACATTAGTTGAGTCCTTGCCATGTCATGTTGCAGCACTTCCGCATGCTCACAGGGGCACTACATGATAATGGAAGGTGTACTAGTTTCTTTGGTTCTTCAGTACATGAATGTATTTGTTCCAACAGTTGTTAACGACTATTAATGTTGTGATATGTAAGAGGTGAAGGACAGATCTAATTAGTCAACAAATGTAAATATTCACTGTGTCCACATTCATTTGTTACTAGCTCAAAGGTGAATATTATTTCCTTACTTATGGAACTGATAATTATGTCATAGCAACGGCACCCATACGATAGTTTCATGGAGAGGGGGTTGGGCCTAGACCTGGGAGCATGGAGTATTTTTAATACACACATGAAAAAACTTTTTTGCATCTCTCTGGTTCCCAGAACTCCTGAAGACTGACATTAACTGTGGACATTGTATCACAGACACAGTTCCTTTAACTGTTCAGAGATGTCACTAAACCCGCCCAAAGATGTAAACAACCATGCATGAGCAGCACCTATTAGACGGAGGGAGTCCAACAGCTGATCAGTTCCAGTCATTCCACCAGGAAGAATGTACACGGCTCGTGTTGTCTGTAGTTCACCCATGCCTAGACGGTCAATACCACGGTTTGATCGCATCCGCAATATGCCATGAAGGGCTCTCAACAAGGAAAGTGTGCAAGCCTCTCTGAGTGAACTAAAGCGATGTTGTTCGGACATGAAGGAGATACAGAGAGACAGGAACTGTCGATGACATGCCTTGCTCAGGCTGCCCAAGGGCTACTGCTGCAGTGGATGACTGCACCTACAGATTATAGTTCGGAGGAGCCCAGACAGCACCGCCACCATGTTGAGTAATGCTTTTTGTGCAGCCACAGGATGTCATGTTATGACTCAAACTGTGTGCAATGGCTGCATGATGTGCAACTTCACTCCCAACGTCCATGGCGAGGTCCATCTTTGCAACCACGACACCATGCAGTGTGGTACAGATGGCCCAACCACATGCTGAATGGACCGCTCAGGATTGGCATCACATTCTCTTCACCCATGAATGTCACACATGCCTTCAACCAGGCAATCGTCCGAGATGTGTTTGGAGGTAACCCAGTCAGGCTGAACACCTTAAACACACTGTCCAGCAAGTGCAGAAAAGTGGAGGTTCCCTGCTGTTTTGGGGTGGAATTATCTGGGGCCAATGTACTCCACTGGTTGTCATAGAAGGCCCTGTAACGGCTGTACAGTACATGAATGCCATCTTCCAACTGATAGTGCAACCATATTGGCAGCATATTGGCGAGGCATTCGTCTTCATGGATGACAATTCATGCCCCCATCATGCACATCTTGTGAATGACTTCCTTCAGGACAACGACATCGCTCAACTAAAGTGGCCAGCACGTTCTCCAAACATGAATCCTATTGAACATTCCTGAGGTAGATTGAAAAAGGCTGTTTATGGATGACGTGACCCACCAACACTCTGAGGGACCTACGTGCATAGATGCCATGATGAGTACAGGCATGCATCAATACAAGAGGATGTGCTTCTGGGTATTAGAGGTACTGGTGTGTACAGCAATTTGAACAACCACCTCTGAAGGTCTCACTGTATACTGGTACAACATGCAATGTGTGCTTTTCATGAGCAATAAAAAGGGCAGAAATGATGTTTATGTTGATCTCAATTCCAATTTTCCGTACAGTTTTCGGAACTCTCAGAACTGAGGTAATGCAAAACTTTTTTTGATGTGTGTAGTTTGGAAGATGAATGATGGCTTTTAAGTAGCCATAAAATTTTTTTAGTTCCAATTCTGTTAAAAGCTTGTGAAATAAAGATTTTTAAACCATTTTCTTAAAAGAAAAACACCTGTCTTCGCTAGACTTTTTCCTTTTACTGAGATCTGGGGTGGAAGTGGGGTTTTGGGGGGTGAGAGATCCAGGCATGGCAGTGGGAGAAGAATGACTTTTTCCATCTTTCAAGTCAACTGGCACAAAACAAAAACAGACTTTTTGTTGGCAGCAATGGGGTAAAGTGATGGGGTAAGGTGACAGTGTATACTTATTTCTTTGGCAGAAAGATGTTTTCCTAAATTTTCTGTCTTTTAGCTTTTTGATATTTATAAAGGGAAATACACAATTAATCTGAAAATGAATAAGGATTATTTAGCATATGCAGGCATTAATTATATTTGTTTCTTCTCCGTAAACTGATACACGAGCAATGAGTAGAATTCTTTCCTGCAAATAAATCATGATTGTAAAGTACAAACACAACTAATGAAGACAATTAAAGGTAAGTTTGGAATAAAATTTGTTCATGCTATTTGAATCTATGCAAAGATGAGCTGAACAAAGCACACATATGTTTAACATTATAATATGTGCACTCCAAGATGACTTAGTGACATAGCTCATGAGAGTAGCTGAATCAATAAAAAATAAATTGAGTTTGAAATCATGTTATTTCTGTGCATGTAAGATGAACCAAACACAGTTTAGTCTGATAGCTACTCCAGTAGTGACCAAAAATCAGCCAAACCTGGTCAACACTTTAAGTTGCTTTCGATTCAAGAACTCCAATCAACCACCTCACCAAGAGACTTCTCCGAGTGTGCATATAGTAACACAACCAGCAATGCCCTTTTAATATAAAATTTAAGTGAAAAATCGGAGCAAGCACCACATTGGCGCATTTATATATTATAATAGGCCATTGAATTTCAGATGACTTTAGAAATGTTTTGTGACTTCAGAAAAAGTAAATGAATCATGACAACTGAGTACACAGACAGAGTAAACATTCACAATATTCTAACTTCTGTAACCACATAGCATAAGCACAAAATTAGTAGTTTGTATTAGCTATGTATTTACCTTTGCTTCCTGCCTCATTTGCTTGGCTTCTTCAATAGTGGCTGGCTTCGCTATGCCCATGTTGACTTTGACTTCAGCCTGCTCCACCCATGGTTTGATTGATTGCAGTCCACTGCGATACTCTTTCCAGATGACAAGGTCACGGCCAACGGCAGACAACTGAGCTTCTGCAGCCCTCTGTAATGCTGCTACCGCATTCTGCAGTTGCTTCACATCACTCTGCAGAACTGCAGCTTCGACATTCTCTGCATCATCTGAGTGTAAGGAAAGGAAATTTTATTTTTCAAATAAATATTTTACAATTAATAAAATCATTGAGTAACAACTATCAGATTGTTGCCCAGTTATGTTTCTTAGGCCAATAAGAAATCAGTGTGCTGTCCCATGCACACCCTTGATGTAAGTAACTGTCACTAAAATATTAACTTTAAAGGTATTAAAACACAAATACCATGACAATAAACTGTCATAAGTGGTAATATATGGTGTACAGCTATATATGCAACTCCTAATAGTTATAATAAAATGAAATGTTCTCCCTCTTGAGATTAACATATCTTTTGATAAATATCACACCATCAGTCATAATTAATTAAATTACCGTATTTGCTCGAATCTAAGCCGCACTTTTTTTCCGGTTTTTGTAATCCAAAAAACCGCCTGCGGCTTAGAATTGAGTGCAAAGCAAGCAGAAGTTCTGAAAAATGTTGGTAGGTGCTGCCACAACTAACTTCTGCCATCGAATATATGTAGCGCTACACATGCATGCTTTGTAGGCACAAAGATAAATACTGGCGCCAAAACCTCTGCGTCAGTAAATAAATTTTAAAAAAAGATGGAAGACGAGCTTTTTTTCTCCGCCCCGAGTTTCGACCACTGCATTTTCATACATTATCCAACGAAGTAAATACAAATTCCGTATTGTTCATCTTCGAATGTAGCAAAATTTTAATGTACTACAAAAATCCGACTGGCAAGACTGGGATGTTTGTCAATGTGGCCAACTCTATGATCTGAATTTCTTCCTAACTGTGAGAAGAGATGGTTGCTAATAGGAACCTGATGAAATGTGAATCACATGCAGTATTCTCTTCACCATAAGAATAATACGAATATAAACATTTTGCCATGTATTCTTTCGTTTTTGCTGCTATCTCATTTAAATCCTGTCTGCCTAATAAATTACGAAACTAGAGTGAGACAACAGCAAACGCGGAAGAATATACGTATCGTGTCATGTTTATATTCATATTATTCTTATGCCTAATAGTGATATAGTCAGAAATGAAGCACGGCAACTGACTAGATTTTTAAATGTAAGATGACTAATTTCTGTGCAGAATTTGATGCACTAAAGAAGCGGCCGCAAAGATTTTCAAACGGAGAAAAACTTTCGCTAAACTCTCGTTCAGAACATCATCTACCATACGCAGTCTATTATTTGGTTCTTGTTGATTATTATCAAAGAAAGCAGCAGTGTATGTAACAACAAATAGCAGTCTCTTGCCATTGTTTCGCTAATGAGTCGATTCCTCTCTCTCTCTCTCTCTCTCTCTTTTATATATATAGTTGTAAGCGGTGGTAGCGCGCACAAAAGCAAGCCATGCCGCGAGCGGCGACAGGCCATAAACACGCATTATCAGAATGTGACAAACAATGCATGACACAGTACAGTAACGCATTTTCAGCTTAGAGTGACGTAAACACCTATAACAAAGAAAGCGGCACTTATCAGATCAAAGTAAAATAAGCAATCAATCCAATCCAGTCGAAGCACTTGAAAAAGTAAGGGTACCCGTATAAATGCGGACGGAGCACCTGACGTATAGCAATGGCTACCTGGTAAAGCTTAACTGCTAAGCTTACGACTCGAACCAAATTACTGTAGCGGTATCGTCATTCATTCGACCTAAATTGTGTCTCATATTACATTGGACCAACTTTGTTTCGATTTGAAGGTGTGTCCTAAAACTTTTCTCTCCCTTTGAATTTTGAGTCTCAAATTTCAGGTGCGGCTTAGATTCGGGAATTTTTTTTTCCTTTATTTCGAGTCTCATTTTTCAGGTGTGGCTTAGATTCGAGTGCGGCTTAAATTCGAGTAAATACGGTAGTTATATACATGGAAGGGCCAACTTCCCTTCCTTTCCAGTGCAGTTTATTCAGCCAATGCCTGATCGAGACTGGTACAGAACTTCTCAAATTTCCCGGAAGACCAATCATATCCATATATAGGCTATTAGTACAATGGAGTTGCCAATCCTAAAGGAATATTTAAGTTACCGCTCCATGTATCCTTTTGTGTCTAATATGATCACATTGTCAAATGTGACATCATTTTTCGGAGTGTTTGCTCATCATGTATCTGAGGCAGGACATGGGAGCCAGCTTGGTATTTACAAAGGTATATGTGGAAAACTGCGAATGGTGAATATTTGAACATTGCTTGCCACAGCAGGAGTACAGAAAAATCACCTGAATATGCTATCAAATGTACATATTATTTACTACAAAAAGAAGCATTAACACTCACCTTAAGGAACACAAGAGCAGTTGTCATCTGGGCAACATGGATATATTGGGAATAACAGATAATACACTGGGACCAGGGCACTACCAAATTTATTTCTCTGATACTATGGTTTTATCAAGATCTACTCATCACTATGCTGGGATGTACAAAGAGGCCATAGAAATTCAAAAGCACCAAAACAACTTACATAGAAAAGAAGAAGGATTGAAACAGACAAGTTGTGGACTGTAATGCTTGGTAAAACTAACAGTGTCAACTCTTCCTCACTACAAGTTCCATAACATACATTGGCGTAACTCTGAGATGTTCGGCAGTTGTCTGATGACTCCAAGAAATGACCGTTGCATGGGTACTTAGAAACAGATCGGCTTGCTGAGCTTGTAAGTGGTTTTTAGGTTGTTATAGCCTCTGATGATGTCTCCAGCATTGGAAGATAAAATGTTAGGTAAAGAAATATCCCTTGGACCATAATCTAAAGTTCACAAAACAAAAATCACCAAATATTATAATAAATTCGTCCTACACTGAAGCAAAGAGGATATTGGACAAGAGGAAATATTTGAGAATGCAGAGCTTGAAATGAAAATCCTACACTTTCCAAAGAACAATACTTTCTCAAAGAATTCACCCATAATTAATATTCAGAATTGATGCTAAAAGTTCTTACCAAATCTTAGAAAAGCAGGTATAATGAAAAACAAACATAAATAAGTTTTATGACCCCACAATGCAAACCTTTCAGTAGTTGTGATGCTTCAGTAGCAAGAAGTTCAAGGGCAGCAGCCTTCTCATTCAACTGCCCTTGAAGGGCCTGAGCCCTGGTGAGTCGCTCCTCAGGGCCAACATCTGCTGCCTGCAATTGTTCCAGCTGTTTAGGTGCTGCTTCTTGTGTCCAAGATCGCAGCTCACCCAGCTGTGATTGGAATTGTGTCCACTGAGCTCGGAACTGTTCCAATACTACAACACGCTCTTGTACTGTCTCAAGGGTTACCTGGAGGCGCCTCTCAATTTCTGTGACCTGTACATGCGGATGTAATCAATTAGATAACTTTTCCTTCTGCAATGGCCTTGCTGAGATCATTTAGTTCATGCACATTAATCATATGGTGAACAATTCCATTCAAATTAAATTAATTTCAAAATCACTATTCCTAAAATCTAAGGAACTCATCATATTCTATTTAATCTAAGATGAACATTTATGGCAGTTGGATATTCAACATAATTCTTACCCACTGATTCACGAGTTAGCATTCACTCACCATAAATATGCAATCACTACTGTTATGATTATGTCCTCTATCCATTCTACTGTCTCATATATCTCTTTACAAATATGGACTATTCCTCCTATCTCCCACACTCTTCATCGCTTCTGCTGGCGAATCACAAATTGACAATTCTATACACTTTGACAATATTATTAATCAAACAATGGAAAGTCCAGGATGGAATTTAACAATATTAAGAAAAAGATACAGAATGAAATTTCCATTCTGCAGCGGAGTGTGCGCTAATATGAAACTTCCTGCCAGATTGAAACTGTAAGCCAGACCGAGACTCGGGACCTTTGCATTTTGCGGGCAAGTGCTCTACCCAGCTGAACTACCTAATCACGACTCACGATCTGCCCTCACAGCTTTAATTCCACCAGTACCTCATCTCCAACCTTCCAAACTTCACAGAAGCTCTCCTGCAGACCTTGCACAACTAGCACTCCTGGAAGAAAGGGTATTGCGGAGACATGGCTTAGCCACAGCCTGGGAGATATTTCCATAATGAAATTTCCACTCTATAGCAGAGTGTGAGCTGATGTGAAACTTCCCGGCAGATTAAAACTGTGTGCTGGACTGAGACTCAAACTTGAGACCTTTGCCTTTCCTGGGAAAGGACGAGGTACTGCTGGAATTAAAACTGTGAGGGTTGGTCGTGAGTCATGCTTGGGTAGCTCAGATGGTAGAGCACTTGTCCTCATAAATTGAGTATAGACTGCATAACAAGATGTATACATTTCTGATTTCACACACTGATTTTCGTCCTCAAACTAATCAGTTATGTCATCATTCAAAGCTATTTATAACTCTGATTTCCTATATTTATCCTGAGTACTTCATTATTTTATCTCATTGGAACTTGAGTTGCATGCAAACTCATGCTTAACTCTGTTTTGGATACCTCTGGTCATCGCGACTGTGCGTGTGTACTCAAGGAGAGTGTGCCAACTATTGATTGAGGCTAGATGCTTCCTCTAATTATTCCTTACAAATGACTGAACTTATTGATATATGATTATGAACTTTATTCATTTTGTTGTGTCGAAACATTTCTGCTGGTGTGTACCTGGTGTCGTTTGGATTCATGGGTTGATCCTCACATCATAAGCATAGGCCCTCATATTTCTTCATTATTTTCTCCTTTCAAGAGTCAACATATCCTTACATACTCTGGTTTCAGTGGCTGATTGAATTTGTGCTACACTCCTACTTGTGACTAAGTATATTCTCCTGGACTGTACCTGCTGTTGTCAGTTTTTTGAGTTGGCTCACTCATCGTATACTTAGGCTCTGAATTTTTTTCTTCTCTTTTGATGATTTTGAAGGAGTGACTTTATAAATGTACACTTGCAATTTGTAATTCTAGTAATTTACATAGTCTCTGCACTTATTTCTATAGTTTGGTGTTTAATATTGTAGTTTTGACTTTGTATCATTTGTCTTGAGACAGAATGTTCCACGGATCTGAAAATGTGAATGCCATATCCTCATACATGTATAGATTATGACTTAAATAGTAGATATTTTTCTTACGTTTCCTGTAATATGTTATGTATCACATACTTCTATACATGTGTATTCTATCTTTTGGCATCGTTTTTTACACCAATTGGCAAACCTTATAGTACTATAGGACACAAAATATTGTAAACATATTGCTTCCAAATTATGTGAGGGGGATATTGTAAAGGGACATCCTCCTCTAGAACTATTTTTCCTCAATAGTAGTAGTCGATACCAGTAACATTTTCTAATTTTGGACATGTCAGTATTATCTCAGCTGTTTTTCTGAAAAATTACACATAATTTTATACACAATATGTTATGTTTCAAGCTAAAATTTATGAATAGGAATTATTATTTTGGATGTTATAATCCATAAATACTAGTTCTGAATGTACAGTTATTTTTTTTTTTTTTTTCAAACATTTGAAATTACAAATTATTTGGCACACTTAAAATTTCTATTATTAATTATGCAATCTAGTATTGTTTATTATGTTTATTTCTGGATTCGTTTATGAAATAATAATCAAAATTAGTAGAAATTCATTTGTCAAGAAATATTGTAAACCCTTTGGAATATTGGTATTACCGCAGTGAAGTAGTAGTAAACATGCCTCTGATGTGATCGGACGTATTTTTGTATTTTGGGCGAACAATGTAATTTTGGCTTTGTTAACGAGAAAATTCAAAAGACTGCATGATATATTAAAATGCGACAAAATAAATTAACATAAAAACAAAAATTCTGCAACAACACTGCGGTCTACCCTTTCCATAATATTGTCGTTATTCCATCCTGGATTTTCCATTGTTTGATTCTACACACTTTCCTATTTTTCATCACATTTAGCACTTTTTGCACATCTTCATACCAAGTATCAGGTCCTTTTTCATCATCTAGCACATTCACTTCTTCTTGACTATTTGGACTGCTTAATCGTTGATTCATCTCATACAAAACTGTATACCTTCTCACTGTCTATATTACACGTACTGTGGTTCTATGGTTATCATGCCATCCTTTCTTTTGCTTTCCATATTAATCTTCCTTTTCCTACTTTCAAAAACTACCTCACTAGCTAATCTGTACCTCATTTCTTACTTTTTCTCTTTCTTCATTTTCTCTATCTCCTTTTCATATATTTCTCTCTTGCATGTTCTGTTTCTCTTCTTAATTTATTATTCAATTTCCTATACATCATTTTTGCTTCTCTAATCTCCATATTTTTCAGTTTTCTCTGTTCTTCCATCTTTTACAACATGTTTCCATTGCCCATTCTTACCTGGTGTTTTTTAGATTCCCTGTTTCCTACAACTTCCTAGTCTCTACAATTAAACAACAACCACATACAGTTAAACTAAATTACAAACAAACAAAACCCAGTTGAAAAATTGATTATAAATGTATGAGAAGAAGTAATGAGCTTTATTTACTTTGAAACTGGAAGAATACGTAAAGACAGTTAACAGAGCCACAAAAGAAGAAACAAAATTTCAAGTTATCATTAATTTATCAGGAATCCTCTGGTGCCAATAGTGTATGGCTTCCATAATCATATACCTGAAACTTCTATCTTAAATCTAAATTCTACATAACTTTCCCATTTCTGTCCTACCTTTCACTTTCCTCCCGTTATGACCTTGTTCCCTACCAAAAGTCTAAATGCAAAAACTGAAAATATTAATTTTTCACATTACTGTTAGGTATTCTCATTTCGCCAGTTGGTGCAGTTCCTTCATCTATCCATAAGAAGGCTATAGGCACAGGGTGAGTAAAAAGGTCCTTTACAACTTCGCATGATATAGATATTTATTGAGATAACTTACAGAATTAGTAGATGTGTCATTTTGTAGCAAACAATCTCAAGTTTCACATAAAAGTGTCAAATGTCATTTTGGTTCAATGTGACTACCATTTGTGATGTGGCAAACATCCCACTGGTAATCAAAAGTTTCCCACACTCACTGCAGCAAATCGGGTGTAGCTTGTGCAATGGAAGTGTAGATTCGATTTTTTAGATTGGCTAAATTGTTTGGTAGTGGAGCAATATACACACAGTCTTTAATGAAACCCCAGAGAAAGAAATCCAGTGGTGTCAAATCTCGGGAGTAAGGTGACTATACGATTGGCCCTTCATGGCCAATCCACCGAACTGGAAAGTGATCATCGAAGAAACCTCGAATTTCCATGAGGAAATGACGTGATGGACTGTCTTACTGGTAGCATATTCAGTGTGAAATTTATGCTGAATAGTTGTTGCAGAGTTTGTTTCATGAGACCAAAATACACACCGGGCACACTCCGCACCAGTGAAAGTAGCCATTTTAAATGTGCTCTACGGTGGCACTTCTGATGGTAGTAATCATGCACTAAATGAATAAAACTTGAGGTTGTTTGCTACAAAATGATTCATCAACTGATTCTGTAAGTTATCTCGATAAATTTTTGTATAATTCCAAAGCTGTAAAGTCCTTTTTGACTCGCCCTGCATTTCTAACAAGTGAAGTTTGTCGCAGCAATTTTGAATACAAAACAGTCATGATGAAAGAACTTCAGTAAAGCATACAGGTGGATTACTTGTATATACTCAAGCCTTAAGCTGTTTAACTGACACTGCTGTCTGAAACTATTCATTCTTCAGCCTCAATGTACTTGCCTCTTTTTGTAACAGTGGCCGCCTCTCCGGTGCCGTGAGGGTTTCAAGTGAGGAACAAAGATCACGTAGCCTGCGTAACATTTCTTCAGTGGCTTTACGTAATGCAACACTTAGTTCTTGTTTGGCTTGTAGCTCTGACACCAACTGCTTGCTGTCTATGCCACTGGTTCCCACCTTTTTCAATTCTGCTTCAGCTTTCTCGAGAAGGTTTACAATCTCATCTTTCTGCTCCTTGTATCCACTCCACACAGCCTGTGTTCCTGCAGACAAAATTCAGTCATGAATTATTTTAAATGTTAATAAGTGCATGCACAATGGATTAATGAGATTTCCCAGTTTCTCTTCTTTTTTTGTCTTGTCTTATTATATGAACCAAAATAAAAAAGAGGGGGTATGGTCTGTTCTTAATAGTGCAACATCATCTGTGGTAGACTGCTTACAATTACACCTGTCATAACTTCACACAAACAAACACTATGAGCAAATATCAAATACTATATTGTTACTCTCATGGTTCTTGATTACTTTGAAATGTATCAAAGCAAAAGTGTGACCACCATCTAGTCGTAGCCAGTGGCTGGAGATGTATATAATGCGAATTTCTTGAGTGGGAGACAAGGATCCAAAATATACATACTATAATAAGAAAAATTACAAAATCTCAGATGTATGTCACTTGCAGAATAAATTTAAGGCTTAACTACCTACTACAGTTGCTGCTCTCAAATCACTGTCTCAGACCTCAGCATTCAGTGCTCTCTACAGTGGTCACTTTTCTACAATGGTCACTTTTCCATATTTCCGCATGCTAAACTAATAAAGGCCTGATGAGACTGAATAATGGGATGCCATCCCATCAACCATACTCCAATGGATTCAGATCTACACTATTATGGAAGTTTATCTGAGTGCTATCTTTGAATAACTGCATGTCAGGCACTGGCACTGCTGGATGTGACAGATTGCCTTTACAGCTTCCTTATAACCCCAACAAATCACAGCAGTCCTCTTTAAATGCAGCTTCTCTCTCTCTCTCTTTTTTTAAAGGAGGGGGGGGGGGGGGGGGGAAGAAACGTAGATACACACTTCTAAAGCAAGCTTATTCTTTACTTGACTAAAAGCCAACACCTTTTCCCCTTATGCTGTTGGTGATTATTTTTGTGAATATTTTCTTCATCTTGGAGGGGGAGCTGATTAGTCTACAGTTTTTTGTGTCTCATCTGTAGAATAATTGCACCATTGTTCTAGTTTTGGAGAACTGTCTTACTCTGCACATATTCTGTAAATATTTTTGTGAGCGCCTTCAATTTGCACCATTTCTAAGCAAACACTATCATCTCCTGTCACTTTTCCTTTTTTCATACTACAAATGGCTTCATTTGCCATTACTTCCAAAATGTTGTTATTTTCATAATTCATATTTGTCTTTCAGTTTCATGTCAAACTATATACGCCTTTTTGAAAATTCCTTTGTTGTTTTCTTCATTTCTTAATGTTTACAATTGTTTCTCTAAACCAATTTAAATCGATCTTCTCACATTCTGTCAAAGACATGTCCAACAGTTTTTGTTTTGTTTAATTCACCATACTCAACTATGCCCTTATTATTGTTTCTTGAAACTCATGACTCCAGTTTAACAGTTGTCTTGTTTTACTTGAGAATTTTTTCTTTTGCTTTCATTGTATCTGTAACATATTTTGCTACTTTCAGAAGTACCTTTGCTAAATAACAGTTCTTTTCATCATCATCCAAAATTCTAAACTTATTGCTTAATCTTAAGCTGGTATACCTCTCTGCAATTAAGGAAGGCCAAGCATTATTTAATAACCGGTTGTAAGTTCTTTAATTGCCATGTTTGAAGTGGCATTAATGCCAATGATAGTAAATAGTTTAAGAAAAATTT
Source organism: Schistocerca americana (assembly GCF_021461395.2). Taxonomy (NCBI): domain Eukaryota; kingdom Metazoa; phylum Arthropoda; class Insecta; order Orthoptera; family Acrididae; genus Schistocerca; species Schistocerca americana. The sequence continues at coordinate 23,392,026 of NC_060124.1, forward strand.
AAAGTCTGTTCACAATACACACCTTTCAGTTTTTTCAGTTTTTCAACTGTTTGTGCATAGGCTTCATTCCAGCTGGACTCTAAGCCAATTACTTCTGGCTTTATAAAATGAGGAGCATTCACATCACGTGCCAGATCCTTGCCTCGCTGCAGCATGCTCATGATGTTAGGACGCTGTTGATCCAACTGTGTTACAGCAGATTCTTGTTGTCGAACCAATGCAACTACAGAATCCAGTGTTTCTGGATGTGGACCTGTTTGTGAAGTTTCTTTCACTTTCTGTAGTAAACTACATACCTGAATCACAAAAAGAAAATGTATTTTATAATACTCATTTTTGTGTTAAATAACTGATATGCAAAATATATATCAGTACACAATATAAAAGGATCAATATTTATTTCATAATAAACACAGACGACCATGTGAAAAAATTGTTTGATCTTAGTCTTGAGAATAGTTAGGATAACAATCATTGTCCCTCAATAGTAATAACACATAAATAATAGAACCTTGATTTTGCAGTTTATCTTCCTGTCTTTACTCATGACAACAGACACAAAACAGACTGAACTCTTAAAATACACTGCAGAGAAAGTAAGTTTGCAGGTTTCATTTGGAAAGACAGAATATGAAGTGTGATCAAGAAGTAACAGGAATAGCCGGCCGAAGTGGCCATGCGGTTAAAGGCGCTGCAGTCTGGAACCGCAAGACCGCTACGGTCGCAGGTTCGAATCCTGCCTCGGGCATGGATGTTTGTGATGTCCTTAGGTTAGTTAGGTTTAACTAGTTCTAAGTTCTAGGGAACTAATGACCTCAGCAGTTGAGTCCCATAGTGCTCAGAGCCATTTGAACCAAGTAACAGGAATTTTTGTTTTTCTTTATTTATTCATCAACATCAACTTTGTCCCTTCAAAACAACATCCTTTCAGCTTTGGGAATAGATGGTCACAGTGGGCTATGTCCCATGAATACAGTGGCTGAGGTTACGTAATGTTCCCCCCCCTTTGTGAAAAAGTCACAAACAAGCATTGAGATGTGAGTGGGAGGATTATTGTGACGGAATTTCCATGAGTGGTTTTGTCACAGTTCTTGTTCTTTTCTTCGGATTGCTTCATGCAGGTAGCATTCCTTATTGAGCATATAGCCATAAGGCAGCAACTCACAGTCCACCATTGGGATGACTGGTTTCAACATCAAACAAATATATCCATGTTCCATCACCTTTAATAACCTTCTTTAGAAGTCCTGGATCATTGTCACTTTCAATCAGAAATTCCTGAGCAATGTCTACTTGGTGTCATTTTTGGTCAAAATTCAACATTTTCAGAACAAACTATGCTGCTACATGTTTCATGCCTGAAAGTCCAAAAAATTGCTTTGCATGACCCAAAGGATATGCCGACATCATCAGCAATCTCTATGACAGTGATTTAGTGATGTTCCAGAACCATCTTTTTTACTCCTTCCACATTGTCATCAGTAATTGACATGCTAGGGCATCCAGGGTGGTCATAGTCTTAAATGTCTTCTCGATCCTCTTTGAAATGTTTTGTAAACTCATGTCTTAGTCGTAGCAGATTTGTCAAAAGCCACAGTCAACATTTCAAATGCAGTGCTGCACTTTATTCTATTTTTCAAGCAAAATTTAATGAAAATTGTTTGGCAATCTTTTTCAAAGGTAAAATTTGTTGAGATCTAAAAAACATGTATAACATTCTCAGCTGTCAACAATATAAAACAGCTGAAAATGCAAATGTACATCAGAACCATGAGTACCAATGAGATTAAAAAATGACAATTAGATGTATAAAGTCCGTGCAATTAAAAAATTCCATTCACTTTTTGATCACACCTCATATATTACTTGCAAGCACCAAAGTACATAAAAAAAAGCAGCATAATCAAGTGAGTCCCAACATGTTAAGTGTCTCAGTGAAATAAATTCAAGAAAATGTAATTGAAAAGACAAGCTAAAAACTGGAAATGGCATACTGTCTCACTCAAAATATGTACAATCAGAGGTGCATCTCTAAAGGGACAAAACTGAAATATTACAGTCTATCAATAAACTAGAATATCATTATGCTTCAGAAACTCTTACTTTGAACAGGAAAGCAGATCTGAAACACTGATGTACAGAAGACTATATCATGGCTAAGAAGCTGTCAAAAGACCAAATAGTACACAAACATTCCCAGTGGCATTAGAATCTTCACATAAAATTTTTACAACCATACCAAGAGAAAAAAACCACATGAACATACGAGACAAACAGTTGAATCTAAAGAGGTGTATAGCACACACACAGAAATAAAAAAAAAAAATGATGAAGACTGGCAAAGATCACACAAGACAATACTGAGAAGAAGGAACTTTTTGATCTAAAGACGAACAATGGCAAGATCATCACAGGAAAAACTGAAGAGGAAGAAGAAGACCAGAACATTTTGGTCTAAGAAAACAATCTCACAACAAAAGAATGAAGGAAATGTGGCACAGAGGACTGTCAACCAACTCTTATGAGAACTCTACAATCGTAAATGGGCTCATTCACACAAAATAATAATTATAAAATCCCCTATCAGCAGAAAAAAGTAAATAGCTACGCCAAATTTCCATCTCACACTATATAATTACTTAAAAGTATTAAAATATGTGGTGTCACAGAAATATCCTTGTCAGATGAGTACATAAAACTGTAAAGGTAACACAGCACTACCTCTAATAGACTTACCTCACGAACTTCTTTCCTGTAAGTGTAACACTTGTAGTATACATCAGTCTTAATCATTGTCAGTTCAATGTTAGGTATTAGAGTCTTGTATCGTGATATAAGCTGCTCCAATTGACGTTGCTCTGCTAAACCTTCTTCATCTGAACAATGTGCAACCAATGCATCAAGTGTCTGCACCAGCCATTTCATATCTTCACGCCTAGCATCCACTTCACGACATATGCCCTAGTACAAAAAAAAGGTATTGTTCTTAGATCACAACGATTCACAGTATTTTTTCCAGTAATCATATTTTATGCTACTGAAATGTTTCATCCCGCAAAAGCAGAATAATACTAATGATATCCTGTGCCACTCTATTTTGCTGATTTCTTTTTTTCCCTCCAGGATGCAACTGGCGCCAAAAGCACAATGAAACTGAAGTTTTTAATATTATTTGCTAACACATCTGCTTTGAATAACAATTACCTATCATTACTTAATAGTTCACTAATAGGAGAAAAAATATAAATATGTATCAGAGGATAATCACAGAAAATGACAAATCATTTTTTACCCCGGTCTACACTCACTATAAAAAGAAAGCTGTAGATTATTTATGTTGTACTGTGTTGAGACTTCTAAACATCTTCTGTGGAGAGTCAACTGGGCTTGATTATGACCCTGTGTCATATAAATATACTGAAGAGAGGAAAGTGATAATATTCACATTAAGGTCTATGTTGCCAACAATGAAAGGAACCAAAGTTCACGATCAAGTATGACCAGATAATGGTACACAGTTTCTTTCTGCTGGGAGGTACTTGCTTTTTACCCCACTCTGAAACGTTTACTGACAAAAATATTTTCATTACAGGTGACTTCAAAAATCTAATAGACAGTTAATTACATATGAGAACCAATTCTTTATCAATTTAATTCACAGACTGTTGCTTCTGCAGCATTATCAAGCTTTAGAGCAATATAATTAAAACTTTTAAATGCCAGTACTAAAGAATTTCAACACACAATACTCTGGATTTTAGAACATACTTGGAGACAGTATCACACTTTTCCATACAAGTATCGCACTATGCTCTTATTTTTCAATTTAACATTATTGGAAAGCAATTTTGGGTACTAATACAGTATTTTATAGGTGGCTCAGAACACCAAAGAACAACAATAAGGTATGTAGTAATGGAGAAGAATGGCTACTTATGACATGCTAGGGGACAATAACAAGCATACAAACAGAAACACAAATGGAAAAGGTATTTAACATCTTTTGTTCACGAACAGTTGTTTCTTTATTTGAATGAAAGAGAAATAAAGAAAAAAACAGAAGGTGAATAAACAGGATCAGAAGAAAGAATATAGAAATAGAATTTCAAAACATTTTATATATATATATATATATATATATATATATATATATATATATATATATATATATATAATAGAGGGAAACATTCCACGTGGGAAAAATATGTCTAAAAAGAAAGATGATGAAACTTACCAAACAAAAGCGCTGGCAGGTCGATAGACACACAAACAAACACAAACATACACACAAAATTCTAGCTTTCGCAACCAATGGTTGCCTCGTCAGGAAAGAGGGAAGGAGAAGGAAAGACAAAAGGATATGGGTTTTAAGGGAGAGGGTAAGGAGTCATTCCAATCCCGGGAGCGGAAAGACTTACCTTAGGGGGAAAAAAGGACAGGTATACACTCGCACACACACACATATCCATCCACACATACACAGACACAAGCAGACATTAGTAAAGGCAAACTTTACTAATGTCTGCTTGTGTCTGTGTATGTGTGGATGGATATGTGTGTGTGTGCGAGTGTATACCTGTCCTTTTTTCCCCCTAAGGTAAGTCTTTCCGCTCCCGGGATTGGAATGACTCCTTACCCTCTCCCTTAAAACCCATATCCTTTTGTCTTTCCTTCTCCTTCCCTCTTTCCTGACGAGGCAACCATTGGTTGCGAAAGCTAGAATTTTGTGTGTATGTTTGTGTTTGTTTGTGTGTCTATCGACCTGCCAGCGCTTTTGTTTGGTAAGTTTCATCATCTTTCTTTTTAGACATATATATATATATAAAGTTCCATTCGCACGGCACAGCTGTATACAACAGTCAGGCAGCATCACCAAAAGAAAGCAGTAGCAGTCTTGCTCTCACTCACAAGTGATTATCTAGGCTTCTTACTCATTTTCTTCTTTATATCCCACCTACAATTTTTATTATAATTTTAATCTAATGGTGATCTAAATCTTATTGTTGAATGATTCACTGCTTAATACACCACATTCCAATTTGGCAGTAAGCCTTCCTGGCCATTCTTATTTAAACTTTCTGTAATTTCATGAACTATCTCCGACGAAAGCTGGATTGATTACAGCAGGATGGCAACACTGATTCCACCCACTATCCCTGTCACAATAAGTCAGTGCTCAATCAACACCACACCAATACTGACAAAACATTAAATTCCTTATGCCTCTGTTCCTCTTCTGAATCTTAGCTACAAAAGCCTACAGCTTTTTCAAATCACTTCCCATGACTTGTGCCTGCATTGATTCATACTTCCAAATGACTACAACACTTTTACATTTTTCCTGTACTTTCCTGAACATCCCTAAATGCCTCTCTGACTTAATAAATGGAACTGACAGCTCTAAAACTTATGTGAATACTATTTTTTGCCTATCTAGTGTATCTGTGGGTATTGCTAGGTTCCTTCCTGTTTTGACAACTTTAAACACTGGACTATTCTTCAGTCCCAATAAATATTTAGTTTATTAACACCGCTACAACTAATCATGAATTATGGAACAACAAAAAGTTCAGGATGGAATAACGATAATATGGAAAGGATAGAATGCTACTCAACATAGATAGGAGGCACTGAGTCGCAAACAGGCACAATGAAAAAGATTGCTAAAATATTAAAAATTTCGGACAAAGTCCTCCTCCTGTAGTAGAAAACACACACACACATTGCCACTGTCTCGGTGTGCTAGAGCCTAACTGCGACTGCGTCCATTGGCGTGAGGTGAGGAACAAGAGGGATACCAGGTACAAGTGGGGGAATATGTTAGTGCTGCCTGGGGGAGTGTGCAGGGACTTTGTGGGGACGGGGTAAGGCAGATGCAGCACTGGGAAGTTGTTGCACCTGACAGCCTTATCCTGTCCCCACAAAGTCCCTGCATACTCTGCCAGTCAGCACTAACAACTTCCCCCAACTGTACCCTTCATCCTCCCCGCCCAACTTAATGCCTTTTTTCCCCCCACCTCTCATCCCTGACTTCTCAACAAGTGCAGTAGACCATTTTAATGAAAATTTATTATACTTTAATTTTTGACAATACTTGGTTGTAACAGCCAAGTAACTACCTACTGTGTGAATGATGGCTGTATGGAAAGCAGATGTAAGTCTTAAGTCTGTAAATAGTGGAAGTTTAATTTTAAATCTTGTACATAATTTGACTGTTCTTAATTGAGGATCATTGAAATGAATAATTTACTTTAATTTTTGGCAATAACTGGTTGCAATAGCCAATTAACTAGCTACTGTGTGAATGATGGATTTAATGAAAGCAGATGTAAGTATTAAACCAGTAAATATTAGAAGTTTAATTTTAATTCATTTACATAATTTTACTGTTTATTGACTGAGAATCATTAAAATAAATGAAACTCAAGTTTTTCTAATTTCATCTTTGTAATGTGTTTATCTGACATGGTCCACACCCAGGAGGATCCCCTCTTTTGTGGATCTATGGAATGAATAATTAATCTAATCTAATCTAAATTGATGATCTATCAGACACAGTTTCTGTCAGGCTCTAGGGACCTAAGAAGGTGGCCATGTGTGTGTGATTTGTGCTTGTGTGAATGTGAGTGTGTTTTCTATTGTAGTAGTAGGAATTTGTCCTAAAGCATTAATATTTTAGCAGTATATTTCATTGTGCCTGTCTGCAACTCAATGCCTTCTCTATATGGTGAGTAGCAACCTACCCTTTCCATATTACAACTATGAATGATGGAAAGAAATAAATAACTGATTTTTTATTGAACTGATGTCAGATTACTACAGCCTAAAAATAAATTTGATACTGTATGCAAAAAAAGTGGAAACAGGAGTGCCGCAAGGCAATATTCCAGGTCCCTCGTTGTTTCTTGTCTATGTAAATGACATTCACACTTCAGATGGAGCATCAAAGGCAATATTATTTGCAGATGACGCTAGTGTGCTAATAGGTACACCAAAGCAAATGCTGCAAACAACTACTGATCAAATAATAAAAATGTACACACTTGGTTCAATGCAAACTGGTTGATATTAAATGCAAATAAAACAAATTATATGCAGTTTGGGAAAATATCTCAAAATGTAAAACTTGATCTGTTGTTGGGTGACAAGGCCATAGACAGAGTGGCATCAACAACATTGCTGGGAATTCATGTAGATGAAAATCTTAATTTTAATGACCATCTAAAGAAACTTGTGCAGAAACTCAACTCAGCCTGTTTTGCTCTTAGAATTATTGCAAATGTTTGTAATTATTGCAAATGTTTGTACTGCAGAAGGTACCAGGATGGCATATTTTGGCTATTTTCAGTCTCTTGCAACATACAGAATAATATTTTGGGGTTCCTCCACTTGCCATCTAAAACAAATCAGACACACACACAAAAGTGTTTTATGTTAGGGCCCACCTTGCAGATTTTCAGACAAATGCCAACTTGCATAACTACAATACCCGAAACAGCACAGCAATCCATATTCAGCGAACAAAAAGAAAACACACACACAAAGGCATGTGTGCCATATTGGTACAAAACTCTACAACAGACTGTCAGCCAACATCAGGAAATTAGAAGATGAAAACAGATTTAAATTAGCATTTAAAGAATTTCTACCTGAACAATGTTTTTACTCAGTAAATGACTATTTAGGCCACTACATGATTCTGATAATGTTTATAGTAAGGCAAAACTAGAAGCACAATCTTTCATCCCCTAAAGTTTCTGTTAATTTTATATATCTGATGGACAGCTGTTGAGTGTGGTAAAATCTTTACTGAATTATTGTAGTGAATATAAGGGCTTCCTGTTTTGGGAAGACAAAAGTAAAACCTCAGGGCAAACAGACTATGCAGGTACAATACTGTTAGTATACATGTATAAAAAGTTGAATTACTGTGTCTTGTATGACCAAGTATTATTCTTTTACATTTTTTGGTATTATTCTTTGTACTACTTAATGTAAAATTTTGTATGTTCCTTTTGCTTAAATTGTTTCCCATAAATTTACATTTACTTTTGGGCAACATCCATACAGTATTTATTGTCTACAGATGAATAAATAAATAAATAAAATAAATCTACTAAATGAGACAATCATGGTTATATTATATCATTTTCACATGTAATTACACAAGAATGAAAAGAGGCTTTATAAGAAATTTTCTCCCTAACACAGGAAGAAGTCTATGCCTAAAAAAATTTCATCATATTATGATAAGGATAGGTTGCTACTCACTGCAAAAATGACGCTCTAAGTTTTAACAGACACGACAATAAGACTATTACATATAAGCTTTTAGCTAAGCCTACTTCAGAAACAAAAAAAACATACACATTCACACACTCAAGCACACCTCTAACACACAAACACATGTGTGTGTGTGTGTGTGTGTGTGTGTGTGTTGGCTTCATTGAAAGCTTATGTGCAACAGTTGTTTGTAATGTCTGTCCTTTTCGTAATATTATTGATATGCCAACCTGGAATGAGTAGTAGTACAAAAATAAAAACTGTTTGGAGAAAAAATTCTTTAGAAAAAGTTTTTATTGGTAGCTTTAGTTTCCTACAAACCTACTTAACTTTACCACTGTCATTCACTTCCAGTGACTTGTAATACTGTGCTGGCATCTTCAACTTATCTGCAAAGGAGTTCTACAGTGCGAAATTTAACCAGTTGACAACAGCGGTCTTGCCTTCTTCATAATCTTCAAACTGTTGTCCACCAAGCCACAGTTTCAAATGCAAGAAATAACAGTCACTGGGTGCTAAGTTGGGTCTGTAGGGCCAATGCTCAAAAAGTCAGTGGCATGGGGACTTGTATTGTTGTGGAGGAGGGCTACTTCAGACAATAGTTTCTCAGGCCGTTGATTTGGATGGCATATCTGAGTTTTGTGGGCATCTTGCTATAGCTTTCAGCTGTAAATTTTGAATCAAATTTCATAAAATCTACCAAAATAATACCGTCCTCATATCAGGAAACAGCAGCCATTGTTTTTTTATTCAAGCAAGAAGGTCAACTGATTTTTTTCAGTTTTGTCAAAGTTAATGGCACCACTATAATGACTATTGTTTTGATTCTAAGTCAGTATAGGATATGTAAGTACCATTGTCCCCAAAAAAAATGAGGAAACAAATAATCTCTATGTAGTCAACATCAATACAAATACACTTGTCCGTTTGACATCCTTTGCTCTTTGTGTCTGTTGGTAGGAATTTTTGGTACCCACTTTGCACACAACTCACAATACCTGAGTTTTTTCCAGGACAATTGGGTAAATATTAGTGCCGCCAACATAATGAACTTCATCAGCCAGGGCACCAATCATTAATCATCAGATTACAGTGTATAGTTCTCTTATTCACGATTTTGTTGGTCTGAATGCTGGACCTGCACCTTGTACATTTGTACTCCTCTTTTAAAGTCTCCATGTCATTGTCTGATCTTTCCTGCACTTCTTTGTGTTGACCCATGAACTAGGAACAACAACTGATGAACCTGGGCACTTGCAGATCCTTTTGCACACAAAAATTGAGTTATAATAGTCACTTCACAACTGGCAGGAGCAACAATTTTTTAAATCATTGCTGTTGGTTTCAGCCCAACAGTCAAGACACTACTGAATTAAAGCAATGACTTCTGTGGCTGTCTGCACAGTCAATAGATGGAACTGTATTAGTGCAACTACGTTCGGGGTTGCCAACAACCATATAAAAGCCTACACCCCTTATTTTACGACAATACCCCATGAAATTTATAAGAACTTATTCTAGGATGTTTGGCTGGATGGCTCAGTGGATAAGTGGCAGACTAGTAATCTAAATTATACTTTCCTTTTTACCCCCTCCCCTCTGGTAACATTTGTTAATGCGAAAAATGTCACGCTGCAGTGTGGTTTGGAGATTAAACTGTAAGTTTGTCTGTAACTGGTGGGTAAGTCAGTTCAAAGTACAGAAAAGGTAAGGGAATACCACCTGCAATAGCCTCATCTACATCTACACAACTATTCTGCAATTCAGAACTAAGTGACTGGCAGAAACCCATGCCTCATAAAGCACCGCAGTGCTCAAACCAACCTTCAGCTTGAGGACAGCTTTACTTTTTTCTTCTTAGGAGAGCTACATGCAGTACAAGCTACAATTAATGTGTACCCAGATTCAAATCTTCTTCGTAACTAGCAATATTTCAACTGGTCAGCAGCTCATCATCTGGAGCTATTACAAACCAATTTCTTCTTTTTCTTATTGTTCTTTGATCACCAATTTTTTGAAGATTCCGTGGTTAGTGGTTCTATCCATTCATTTTATCTTTAAGAGGAGTCTCCAACTTCATACCTCAAATGGTCCACGCTTATGGTCAATGCAATGTACCCAAAAAGTGTGATGTTCCAGATGCAGTTTTCCGCACTTCACTATTTATGTTTTAGAAGCAAAGCATTTTCAAATAATTCAGTAATTCTTAATAGTATTATTTCAAATAATAACTAACAATACACATAAACTTAAAGTGTTCTCATGTTTCACTGTACTGTCTATTATTTGTATGAATAAATGTATAATTTTGTGAACTTCTTTGCCAACTTCTTTGCATATGCACTGTTGACTGCCACACATTTTTATGTAAGTTTTTTATGACACTCTCTGACTGTTTTCCCCTAATCAGATAATTATAAAATTACCTACAGACCCATGAAAATATAACTTAACTCTCTGAGAAATGTTATGAGATTACAAGTACGCTGCTTTCATATAAGTTATACATACATACATTTATGTCTAAATTTCATGTTTGTTTCAACTGGTCTGATTGCATTAAAAGCATCATCTTGTAATTAGAAATGTGTAGTTTGGTCTGCTTCACATGACACTAGCCTTTTACATTGAGATACTCAGTATTAATGACTTCCATCACAATAAATGAAATCCATTATGAGAAAGAGAATAATGTGAATCTCTAGTACAGAATTTTATTAAAACAAATGTAATACTGAAAAACAGACTTTTTATTTCAAAATTATGACAAAACCAAAACAGCAAACTTCACTTCTCAGTAATTCCATTTGTAGTGAAACTATCAGTACAAACTGTGAGTTAATTATTATGCAAATTGCCATTTGTTTTGTCATCATAATATAGTAATAAATTAAACTATAACATAAAAACAGAAGCTAATCACTTTACACAAATATAAAACTGAATAATTTACCAATCAGTATGGGTAGTGTAATATAAGAATACAAAACCAAGAGAAATAAATACTTGGAAAGTCTGTTACAGCTCCCCATACGGAGTGTATCAGGAGCAGCATCCAACTGCATTTCAGTTTAAGAACACACTGTTTTAACTACACCACTGAATAAATTAAATAACTTTTCTCCATAAAGTACAGAAGACAGTATATACAAATGAACCAATAGTTTTGGATATCCTAAAAATGGGGTACAGTTTTACAAACATCACTCTTCTTCCTCCACATGATATTCAGCTACTTAAGACAGTTAATCAAACAATGGAAAATCCAGGATGGATTGAAACAATATTATGAAAAGGAAAGTTGCTACTCACCATATAGTGGAGATGCTGAGACGCAGATAGGCACAACAAAATGACTCTCACAATTAAAGCTTTCAGCCATTAAGGCCTTCGTCACCAATAGACGACACACACACACACACACACACACACACACACACACACACACACACACACACACACACACACAACACAACACAACACAACACACTGAGAATTCAGACGTGTGTGCGAGTTGCACTTGCATACATGTGAGCGCGCGCGCGTGTGTGTGTGTGTGTGTGTGTGTGTGTGTGTGTGTGTGTGTGTGTCTTGTTGACGAAGGCCTTAATGGCCAAAAGCTTTAATTGTGAGAGTCTTTTTGTTGGCTATATGGTGAGTAGCAACTTTCCTTTTCATAATATTAAGACAGTTAATCTACATTTATGATTATATGGCATTTGTGAGACTGCCCACACTTTGTCTTGTACCTCAAGAAAAAAATTAGGATTTCGATATCATACTTTTCTAATTTTGGGAGCTGTGGGAAAAAAGGAAGAGAAAGAAAGGAAAGTTGACAATGATTGATATAGCTCAGAAATAATTACTATTTGTCAACATGATGACAAAAATATGCAAACCATTTGTAGTGAACATTATGAAGAAAAAGCACTATAACAGTTGATATTCAAATTCCGAAACAATTATTAATCCTTATGAGCAGAAACTAAGTCAAAACTAAAATGTGACTCGTGACAAAATGAAATTTTAAACAAATAAAGAAAATGTGGAACCAAAGTACATGAAAAGTTTGAAGGTGCCCAGAACTACTTCACAGCAAGGCTTCTCGACACCATCCACACCATTTTACATTTTGTCTATTCTTTCTTCCCACTATTTTATTTTCTTCGCTAATTTATATCTTGTAACACTTCCTCTCTTTTTCTCTGCACACTTTATTCTTTCCATTGTGGTGTTTTACTGTGTACTTGTTGCACTCCATGAACTAACTTAAGTGCTGTAGGAATGTTAATTTCACTCAGTGGTCCTTTTCTTCCCGTTAATATACTAATACCCAACATATTTAGCCTTATCCCAGTCAAACTGCTCTGTACAGGCCATGTCCACAAACTTGTCCCTCTACTCATTATAATACCCAATAGTTTATTTCTCTTCACAAACGTTTTCAACTGCCAGCACCTTATATAACAGGGCCTCTGTAGCATATTAACTGTGTGACAGTGGTAAATCAAACAACCAGGCAATGCACCATGCAAAAAAGCTCCAGCTTCTCATTGGCTTCACAGCACTGCTGCTCTCTTTGTTGCCAATGGGTTATCTGTTGTCTCCCACTACTGCTCCAAATCCTCTGTTACAAACTGAATCTCATCCAGTTGCTGCCGAATCATGTAAGTGAACACAGTGACTCAACAAAGTCATCCATGTTGGTCCCTTCTACCCCATAACAAATCATCCGATTTGATGCTGGTTTTACTTTCAATAAAAGCGATAAACTGCTGCCCTTATTACAGAATTTTATACTTTTTACTGGTATCTAACTCAGATGCAGTTCCCTCTTAAGAGCAAACACAAATGAGAAACTGCAGCGATTATTTTTCTGCCTTCTTTTTCAGGGTGAATTTTCTTTCACTTTCTCTGTGCTAATCATGACATGCTTTTCAAAAATTAACCTCATCAAATACTATTTGTTTATTAAAGACTCCACTCTAGTCCCTACTGAATAATGTATCATTCAATCCTTTAATAGAAATAGTTCCACTATCAATCAGTAAATAGGCAAATGTTGTACCACAGTGGTACTAAAGAGTTGAAAACAATGTTAGAAACTCTACAACATCTTCCAAATTTTTTCAACTTACATAACGTCTAGCCTAAATTCTGCCTTGTGTCATGCAGAGGCCATACATAGAACAAGTGAGGAACAATGTTTCTGTAAGGTTGTTAACAAAGTTGGCAGGTACTGCTGAGGCAACAAGGATACTAAAGGGAATAGTGAAGAGAAAAACCATGGCTAAAAATAAAACAAACAATGGGAATATTTCTCATGGAATAATAAGAACATATGTGTAGGTGTGAAAAGGCTGGCAGTAGATAAAAAGAACTAGAGAAGGACATGAAAACACTCTAAAGGGAGTTCGCTATTAACAACTACACTTATATTTATCATCCCCAATGAGCAGATTTTTAATCTCTTTTGCATAAATATTTGTTATGGCTCTCCAATCATAGCCATTCCAATGTCAGCTACAGAATCTGCTGCTGGACAAACTGACTAATACATCAGAAAGAAGCATTCTCCATGTATTACAAACAATAGCAACTTCATGGACTGTTTGAAATATGCACATCATCACCTCCATCTGACACTTCACTAATGTCAGTTCTACTTGGTCCCAACATTCTTCATGTAAGTGCAAATGGCCTATCCACTGATGAAAAATCGACTTCACATATATTTCATTTGTAGCTCACTATTTTCTTCCTTTACTTGATAAACATAAATAGTACCTTTGAATACAACATTTACAATCAAAACAACTCAAATGAGTATCTTCTGTTCTGAAACTAAACTTTAACGAACAAACATGTGAGTCATTTTCTAGAAATCTAGACAATAGGCCCAATATCAAAACCAAGTCAATGACCAGATTCAATGATAACATCTTAGTTCTTCACGTACAACTAAAATGTTAATCAGCATCCTCTAGAATAAGTAATCTTAAGTGTATTGTTTCTGTATGAGACAATGCACACAATAATTTGTGTCTCAACAAAAGAGCTTGGTTCTCTATGTAGACAATTCACATTTCCCAGAGTGCTACCATCAGCAGAAGAGTTTGCTTTACTACTTAAGTAATTCACATTTTCACATCTTGCTACCTAACCTTTTCGCTCCTATTTGAAAGTGCCTCTCCAACATAAAATTAATTTCTCACCACCTGATTGATCTCAAAGTAATTACTTTGATTTTCTCCCTGCAAACTGCATTTAATTCTGATTATTTGTGTCTGCTTCATTAATTTGTGTAAATGAAAATAATATAAATATACAAGTAATTCTAAAACTTTTGAAATTTGGTTATCTGCACTCAAATGGGACATTTCTTTACATTGAGCACAGACTGAAATCATTCAGTTCAACACTTTTTTCTCAATCTGTGTTATTAGTCACCTTCACAATTCAATGTCTATGAAAATATTAACAAAGCAACTATCTTTCAAGATCTGTTGTCCAACAGTCATGACATATCTATTCTAACTAGAAGAGGGATAAGCAGCAAATTTTACATAAAATGCTGTTGTCTTAAAATATTTTTAGGCATCAAGCTAAGTTTGAAGCTTACTTAATACTAGTATGCCAAATAACAAGTTACCATGAATGTCTGTAGCTGTTTCCCCCAGGAGAGCATGAGAAAAAGAAAGATAAAAATAAGGCTATGTTTCTCAAAAATATATTGCCAGGTTTTTTAAATTCAAAACCCTCCTTTCAAGAACTAAAATTTGAAAGGATTTACTTTATTATTGTTGCCCAAGTAGAACTGGGCTGTACAAATAATTTTGAATTATGCTTTAGGCATATATAGATATCAGGTGTGTGAAAAGACTAAAATCACCTAACACTGAAAGGCAGGCAAATACAAGATTAAATTACAGGTTTTCAGTTGAAAACTTATTCCTATCAATATTTTCTCTTTATAAGTTATATTGTGTAAAGTAACTTCAAGATGTTACTTCACTGAGTAAGTAATCAGCTGGGTTTAAAAAGTTTGTAAAAGAATTCTACTAAAAAGTTACTTAAAAAACCATATATAGAGCACAAAATAAATACTAGTTGTTTTGAAATTATAAATCTGGGAACAAAATTCAGTAAGCCAACTGATGACAAATGAATACAAATGACACAAAAATAAAAATGAGTTCCTGTCAGTGAATTAAAAAACAAAATTTCTGTGATAATGGAAGTTTCAAGATGAAAATAGCAAGGAAAAACAGAGGAAGGGCAACCACCCTCCTTCCAAAAAATGATGGATGGCACTAGATCAGAAAATTTCTCTACACATCCTCACATGTCAAGTGCCATCTACAGTGATGGTTTATTAGCAGTTGCTGAGGTTGATAGAAGACAAAAGGCTTGGGGCAGCCAAGAGGCTATAAGATGCATGGGGCATGAAGCAGATAAGAAAGTATTATAAAGTTGGAAACGGTAAGTCAGATGACTTCCAGTGCATGTCAAAAAAATATGGACTACTTGCAATAACAAATGCATTTGTAAATGTGTGATTTTGCGTGTGCGTGTGTGTGTGTGTGTGTGTGTGTGTGTGTGTGTGTGTGTGTGTGTGTGTGTGTGTGGGTGGGTGGGTGCGTGGGTGGGTGATGACTAACAGATATTAGGACTTGGGATAACAAGAATATACAATAGCTATATTCACGAAGTTAGAGAGATAGGAAGAGTGAGAGTGATCCTGTGATTTTCTGATCTTCTGAGTGCTTATGTTCCACCTACCAAAACAAAACTGGCATATGTAAACTGTATGAAGGCTGTGGAAACAATATCATTTCCTCTAAATAATATAAAACTAAGCTTCCTCTTTAGAGACTGAGGAAGAAAACTAGCAGTTAGTAAAGGGAAGGTGCCCAGTAAATTTATAGAAATGTTATTTTTATGAGAGAGGACCTGAAATACATTCCCATTAGGTTTGAGGTCAAAGACTCATAAGCAACTGAATGAGAGATAAATACTGCATTGAAAATAGAGCACTCCTGTCAAAACGGCAAAGGGAATAGTTCAGTTTGGTATACGAATGGGAAATTGTCAGACCTTGCACTGGCTGTTAGCATGAGAATTGAGCACAGTATGGACAAGGTGCACAGTATCAGTAAATCTGATCATGGCCATATCGCAGGTGCCCAATGAATGGAACACTCCAACTCTGGGGTCATGCAGGCAATGGGCTTTTCACACGTAGTGTTGCATAATATGATTATAAAAAATGCATAAACTACTGTGGACTGTAGCAATGTACTGATGGGTCACTGAGCAGCAAAAAAATTGCCAAGTCAATGCTGGACAATGGCTAACTATATCATCCAAACCCTCTCCTCACTATGGGATATAAATGCCACAACCCCACACTCCTACCTCTGCTCTCTGGGTATCAAAGCACACAGAAATTTGTGTGGCCACAGGAACAGTGCCACTTGATACTTGAACCAAGGAAAAAATGGCCTGGTATGATGAGATATGGTACATGTTGGTATGAACCAATGGCAGGGAATTAGTATTTAGAAAACCACGTGAGGCTGTATACCCCACTTGTTAAAAGAGTCTAAATACGAGTATTTTGAGGAAAGAAAGATTAAATAAATATTTGACTATAAATTTTCTCTAATCATGATGTACAACCTAATAACAGTGAAAAAATGAATATGAGAAAATTAGTGACATTAAATCATTTAAACACTTTTGAAATAGCACTCTCACACATACTTTTGGTTGATAACTTTACAGCACACTGAATGTAACACAGTCTGCAACATTAGCAGACTTACTTTCCAGTTTCATTCACATTTTAATCACAGTATTAGCTCTAATAAGTCACAGAAGACTTGGTATATGGTATGAAAAATTCAAAAAAGCAGATAGCAGTAAAGATGGGTCGTTACCTGGAAAATGGCCCTTTCTTTTTCAAATTCTTCAAGTGTGTTCACCTCATTGACTATATTTTTTAAACTTCTGTCGACTGAATCCATCCAAGTCACCATTTCATTAAATCTGTTAGCAAAAAATAAAGTGAGTATCATTCAACAATCTTCATTTCAAAGCACCAGACACAAAAAAGAAAGCAGAATCTCACATAATAATTATGTTAAACAAGTATCAAATACCAAGGTACTGTTTAAAACATAAAACAAAAACCATGAAATGAAGCTGCTCATCATGGAGAAGAAAGAGTGAACAAAAAGGATGCATTTCTTTAATCCGCTTTCTGCTATTATTTGCTAATATTTGTGACTGAAGAGGAGAATTTGATTATTACCTTTGGAGCAGAAACAACTAAAAAAGTGCTAGGAGAAATATTAATTAAAGAACAAAGCTAAATCTCTAGCTTTACTGTTGTTTTTAAATCCTCCTCCATCAGCAGAAACACAGTAATCGGGAGAAGGAAAGTGTGAGGTACACAACAGTTTAATTGCTCCAAATGTTGCATCAGGGGAGAGAGAGAGGGGCAGGGGGAATGGAAAATATGATGAAAGAATAGCAAATGACGGTAAAAAATTGGACAGATGTGGATAGAAACTGGGGGAAATATAATAAACAGGAAAAGCTGAAAAAGAAGTATAATACCAAATACATCAAAATAATACAAACAAATTACTGAAAAATACAACAAGCAGTAACAAAGAGGCAAAGGACATACTAGCTGTGAATCAAAATAGAAATGACGAGCAGAAAGTCTATTGAATCTAATGGTGAAAATACTTTGACTGCTTGCACAATGTAGCATTTTTTTTTGTATCACTGGCATGAATGTGAAATGAAAAGGTGGAAGAAAATAAACCCAAGTGCCACCATACATCTTGGCCCTCTCATGTAGTACCGAGGGACATACAACCTCAACGCCCCCATACAATGCTTGGCTCATAATCAACAGTGAGAGATGTTTGGGATTTACCCCACAGCATTGATACACAGTCAGGTATACAGAAATTATAAACCAGTAGCTCTCGTCCCCCCGTTAGCCACATATTTATGACAAAAATTCTTCTATAATCAAGATTCTAATCAGTTATATTAGCTTCACGTGCAACTAACACGCATCCATGACCTCATGTACGAAAGCAAGTTCATTGTTACCAGTATTTAGGAACTGGAATCTTAGCTGTTATTTTTTAATCTTTTCTCGCAGCTTACGTCTCTATTCATTCCACATTCAGAATAAGATTGTCTTAATTTCTGTAAATGTGCATTTTCTCCTCCATTTCTTTCGTTAATCTCCATGTGTTGACCTTTCTCTTTTCTGGTTGTACTTGTGATGAAGCAATTTCAATAAGAAGTTAAACTTTTTTTTTTTTTTTAATTAGTGTGTTCAGCAGACCTGCTCCACGTGTAACTGGTTCAGTGACGAGTAAGTAGCTGCTTCCTTATAGCCACAAATATTATTATTATTATTTCAATTTGAATGATTATTCTTGAATCATATCAAATAGTACCAACGGTATTTGACTGCATAAATTCCCCTAATCAGTCTTACTGCAATACTACAAACAATAGGGGAGTCTTGTAATTACACTGTCATACACTTCATGGGTTCAGAGACATACTATGATAGTATTTCACTAATTACAAAATCAAGTCAACTTTGCGAAGAACTTGGGAGTATAAGACCACTTATCAGTATGACAGTGCACCACCTCTGCCTGGATCCAAGCACTAATTTGCCTGTAAGGGTGTCTAAAACCACTGCATCCTCTCCAGAGGCGAGCTGGTCCATCAAGCTCCCTCAATTGCTACCAGTTGTGACCTGAATTCATCCCAGATGGCTCCCCACACCTTGGTGCCACGACTATCACTACTCTGCTCCTCCCAAACATAAGAAGACCACGATATCTCCCAAGGTCACCACCATACTTGCCAACAATGGTTATCCAGGATAGTGCAGACCCTCAATTCATCACAGATCACAATGTCATTCATCAGCAGTCCATACCTCCCAGTCACGATGCCATTCCAAATGCAGCTGTCCGTGTTGTGATGTAATGGCAGCCTACACATGGGGCGATATTTCCAAAGTCCAGCTGTTGCTAATCTCTGAACAATGGTACGAGATAACACAAAATGTTGTAGTGAGTCCATTACTTGTTCTCGGACACCAAGTGCAGACGTGAAAGGCTTACGATGTGCTTGGTACAAAATACGGCAATCCCCCACTTTGGTGGTCATACATGGTCGACCAGAACTCTGATGACAATTGTGCCTGCCCTACAGTTTCTAAATTGTCCAACATTGGGCCACTGTCAAATCCAAATGCACCACAAATTTGAGTATTGAATAATTTGACCAACTGGTCAAATAGAGATCTAGAATGAGATCCCTTTCAAATGCTTTCAGATGCTAATAATGCTATCTTGTAAAAATATATGACATCTTCCTGTCTTTCATAATTTCTCTTAACAGGCCTGGTAACAACATGAGACATGAACAACACTACAGACTCTGCTGGTTGTTCTATCTGTCACTTAGAATTAAAACCTAATTATTTAACGATTTTTCCTTGGTTGAAGACCACAGTCATAGTACACTTTTTGAAAGAAACTGTTGCAGCCATCTGTCTATAAGTTTTCATTATTAATTTATTTTGCTACTGTGATTCTGACTGTAGAAAATTTTCCAATGGAAAGGAGATGTCAAATCAGTAAATATCCAACATGTCTGAATGATATGTCAGTGTCAAAATGTACGACACATATTTTGGCATATAACAACACACATGTCAACATATATGCCAGTCATCTCATCATAAGATCTGATGGCAAATTAAGAGCAGGGATTAAAGCTAACATTATGCACAATGGGCACACTTTAACACATTGTGCTGTGGCAAGCAAGAATCATGTCCAATGATTTGCACTTGAAAATAACTCTAAAGCTGAAATCGCAATATCAGAATAAATGAATAATACAAACTTACAGTCAAATGGTGGCAATGATTTCAATAAAAAATCTAATCTTTCACAAACCCACTGAGGAAGAGTATGTGTGCAACGTTACACTGATATCCAACCATGCCTTGTGTGTGCTTCACTTTCTTGTCAGGCAGAATCCCATATTCTTGCAAATTTTGCTTATATATACTACAAGGGCATGCATGGCTTCAATAAAAGAAGACAACTACTAGTGAATAAGTAGATTAGTACAGAAGAGGTGGAAAAGAAAGTCAAGATGTTCATCTGGAGTGTGTTCATACAGGGCAGTGAAAGATACACATTGTTGTAGAGAGACACAGAACGCTTAAAAGTGATGGAAATGTGACTCTGGAGAAAGTTGATGAGGACCCACTGGACAGAAAGAAAACACTATTCTATCATAGATTTTACAAGTGATCAACAAGTTGGAAAACTTCACAGAAAGTACCCCAATAACAAAGAAAAACTTTTTGAGCCTTTATTTAGACAAAATAAATTTTGAACCCTTATTGGAAGAAAAAATGTTGGGTAGGAAAACCAAGGGGAGACCAAGAAAGAAAACAGTCAAAAGATTTTCTTAACTAGTAAAGTGCCAAAATTATCAAGAAATGACAAAACAAATGTGCATATGGCATATTTTGTCTGCGAGTCCCTTTCGGGGAGTTCGGCCACCTGGTGCAAATGTATTTATTTGATACCACTTCGATGACTTGCGTGACAACGATGAATAAGGCGCAAAACAGAGAACAGTGATTGCAGTGACAATATGCTGTTTATGACTCTGAATGAATTACGATCTCCTGGTTTTTGTGAACTGTAGAGAATCTAATAGTGATTAATGCCGAGAAAATAATCCTACTATTCCTGTATAGTCCATTCTTCAGATATTTTTAACTTGTTGGAATGTACAAAGACTTCTTGTCATTAATGAATACACCAATCAATTGATTTTAATTTTAAAATTAAGAAATTGTGCAAAGATTACACCAAATGAATGGGGCAGCAATCTTACTTTTGATGATATTTCTCCCACTGAGCTGGTACTTGCTGCAGATGTTGCAACATGTTGTCTATACGGCGTGACACAACTTGCCACTGTTTTTGGACCTGGGAAAGCGCTTCAGCCAGTTGAGCATCACTACTTGAGGTTGTCACTTTGGTCATAGTTTCAAGGCACCGTTCAACCTGACACAAAATTCCCTTTGTACCAGGTGTGAAGAACTCACGATGCCTTGTCAGGATAGCTTCGACATCTTCATGACGATCAAATGCCTGCTGTTCTGCTGAAATCTCTTTCTCAATGTCTTTCAAATACTGGTTAAATGTTGCCTCATCCAGTCGGAATTCCAACCGCATTAGATGGAGTGGTGCGAAGGACAGTATTTCCTGTTGACAGTGAGAAAAAATTCAGCTCTCATACACAGTTAAACTTACTACAGCAATTAACAACTTTCCACAAAGAATCCTCAATATACTTGTTTTATACGTCTCACATGAATCTCAGGAAAACCATTGTGACTAAGTCGACATCAGCTGCGGCACACCATAAGTACCAATATGTGTCTTTGATACATGTACTATAATCAGTCTTACGCACATGTGATTTAGTACATGCCTCATGTAAGGTAGTAACTGTCAGACCAAATTTTGCTTCAGTTATCTTGTTGACATTTGTTCGTTTGGGCAGTGCTTGCTTTCTTTTTTATAAAATGAGGCTTGTACTACCACACATGTACACGTATCAATGATTTTCATGTGAGTTAATGGTAAAGTGTAGCACTGAAGATGGACACAAAGCTCAATATCAGTCCAGGGTAACAAATTTTAAAAATAAATCCTATGCAGCAAATGTCTACTCATAGTCAAATGTTCAAATGTGTGTGAAATCTTATGGGACTTAACTGCTAAGGTCATCAGTCCCTAAGCTTACACACTACTTAACCTAAATTATCCTAGGGACAAACACACACACCCATGCCCGAGGGAGGACTCGAACCTCCGCCGGGACCAGCCTCGCAGTCCACAGCTGCAGCGCTTTAGACCGCTCGGCTAATCCTGCGCGGCTACTCATAGTCCTACGAAGTTCCTGAGATCCTCAATATATTGTCTGTTAACTATTGACTACACATAAATGGAATATTGTATAATATGATTATTCCTCTCACTTGTATTGCATAAAGTTAATGACAAACCAAGAGACCTGATAACGTTAAGTAGGAGTAACACAAGGTTTATATATTTTAATCTAACTTTAAGATTACATCAAACACTAATTTTCATGGAAAACAGAAAGCAAAGATAATGTAATTTAGTGTCATGACAATGATATGGTCATTAGAGATGAGGCACAAGTTCACACTGGTGAAGGGACGGTCAGACAGAAATAACAAAAACATATTTCTTCCTTAGAGTGAAAGGAAAATATTATTTACTGTCTTATGTGTAACTGTGCTCATTTCAGAGTTTTATGATTCCATCTTCTATGACCATGCTACTCTTTTGGTGGTCTTACATCCCTGGTCACCAATTACACCAATGTTACCTTGGCTAACTCCAATAAGCTACAAAACATTTCTTTTGCAAAGTTCATAGTTCTTGCGTGAAAGTTGTTACACATATGCTTGGTTAGTGGTTGCTGGAGTAATAGGCACCATTCCCAGATATTAAACATATAGCAATATGGCAAGTAAGTCATTAATGGTAATTCCAACCATTCTTATTCTTTAGCAATTTTCAGTTCTTACCATCAGATTTTAGAGAAAGAAGTACAGGTAACAGGATAAGGGAAGAATACTGTATATCATGTTTACACAAGTCATGTAACACTAATGTAGAAAGGAATAATTTTTAAAGTCCACTGAGGCAATCAGCAAGCCACATCAGAGGCAAAGATCTGCGATCAACTGAATTCCAACACAGTCATAATCTGTCAGAAACATTCAAATAAGCAGAGATGGGTTAATGTAGTAAGGTATGCAAGAAAAGCTGTACAGGTTTCGGAAAATTGGTTGAAGAATTACATATTTTATTTTAACTGCAAGTTTTTTGCTGCACTATTTATTTATTTACTTGTAGTGATACACATTACACAATGTAAGCATAAGACTAACATAGAAATAAGGAACATTATACATATTACACCATCCTCACAGGTACACTAGATAATGGCAAAACACCAAAATGAACTCGTCATGTAACTTTTATCATTATGAGTAAATAATGCAGCAAAAAACTCATACTTAAAATAAAACATGTCACTCTTTGACCACATGCAAGCTGCGGGTGCACTGGAAAGGAAATTGTTGAAATCGGGAGAGATAGAGGCGAGCTTGACCTATCAGCCAGATCATAAAACATGGTTGCAGATGTGGCTTCTAGATCATTTAAGAGTTTTTGGTTGGATGTGATTGTAAATAAAAGGTCATTTGGTGTACAAATGTGTAACTTAGCAAATGCCAAAGTGTTTGCAGAACGTTCAAAAGATCTGATGTATCTACTACTGTCTTAAACAACTGTTAACATTTTACATACCTTCCATTTTGCTTGAAGCCTGTCAACTATAGCCTTGATAGTACCTTGCTGATCTGCAGGCAAACAATTTCTCAAGTCCTGGCCTGCATTTATCAGATCTTGAATCCAATGTTCATTCACTCGTTCAAAGAAAGCCTATCAATTATGAAGACAAATAGTTAAGTATTCCACATAAAAATTGCAACATAGGAGAAAAAATATAACCATGTTAAATAATAGCTTAAGTATTAATGTTGTCTTCAATAGTCACATACCTTGTGAACTTCAATTGTTTGTTTTGTGTCTATATGTTTTTCAGAAATGAGTTTATCTGCCTTCTGCAACCATTCTGAAATAATCTTTTCACTTTCTTGGAAATTATGCCAACATCTATTAGCCTCCTGCAGTTTCTGTTAAAAAAAAGGTTAGTGAATCTCTGTTGACCAAACCAATTCTTAGTACTAGTACCTTTGTGTTCTTCTAGGAATAGAAATACTTACTTGTTCCCATTGCTGTGCTTGCTGTGTTACACGCGCAAAACGATCATTCAGTTGTATCATTCTGAGGTTGAAATCTTCTGTATCAACACCTTCTGTGTGATCCACTGATTTCACAATACTTTGGAATATTTTGTTTTTGCTTTCAAGCATTGACTTATAATACAGAGTTCGTGAAAAGAATGCCTGTATAAATGCAGAAAGATAGTTATATATTTAAAGGAATAATTTTACCAGATATGTTGATATCACTCACATGGTTATCAATATTGCACAATTTCAATAACATAATCACTGATGGTGCCATGCTACCAGTCAAAGTGACACATTTTTAATTCTCTAGATTTTTGTTTAGGAGAATTCATTGAAATATCCAAGGAAGCAAAAATTTAAAAAGATATATCAACAATTTCTGAAAGAGCACAATAACAGTGCTAGCATAAGAAATTATATTTGTCATACAGACAGAAAAATGAGTATGTACAGTATTACAAGCAGATTTGAGATTATTGGGCATACATAATACATTTCATTTTTCTTTAATTTTTACTACAAAATTTATTCTGTCGACATACTACAGAGATTACAAAGAACAGAAAGTTTTCTCATGATGTATCAAAGTTACACTATACAAATAAGTAAGTTACTATCGACTTAAAAGTGTACTCTAACCTTGTGCCTGTCAAGTTGAGCTTGGACACTCTCCTGACCACCTGTAAGTGATAGCGATGACAAGAAGGTTTCTGCCTCATCAAGCCATTGACTGATTTCCGCCTGTCCTGTTTCCAGGGACTCTTGTTGCACTAGGATTTGGTGGAAAAGGTGGAGCTGCATTGGTATTAATGCTCGGACACGAACAAGAGCCTCTGTCAAAAGAAATACACTGTTTAGTACTCTGCTATGTGCATGCGTAACACAAATAGTCTGATTGGTTGCATCACACAAAGCAGACTTTTTACACTACACTGCATTGAGTTTTATTTAGTAAACAAGTGATGGCAGTCATGTTTGTTATTAACTGATGTCTAATAAAAACTTTATACTTCTCTTTCTTGACAAATAAGATTTTCATCTTTGATGTATTCAGATAGATTAATATGATAACACTGTAAAGAAAAACGCATTCTTTCAAGCTTGTAAATTTAATTTTTTAAAAATTACAGTATTATTTCAGTCAGGTAAAAAAGTGAACAGAAAAAGAAACACATATAATATCTTATTTTCTACATATTTTCTTGGCAAACCTGAAAACTGAAAACATCACTGTATGGTTAACATTCAGATGCTACTGACTAATAATGAGAGATCAGGCCTTACAGTACCGCAATAGATCATGAAATGGAACAGATACAATATGTTGGCTAGCATATTGGAACAGCTAAGAGAGCAAACATTTGATACAACCTGACATAAAAACTTATTAGCTGTATGATTAGATTAACTATAATCTTAACTGCCATAAGATACATGATATCAAATATTAAACATTCCATCACACACTTCTAGATATGGATTTACGGTAATCACCTTTCTCCTTTTTAAGTGTGTTCATGATTCTGTCTACTTCCTCCCGAGAAAGATCTTGAAGCATGGACTGGAAAATCTTGCTCACATTCTTAAATAGATCTTCAATGTCTTCCACTTCACTTTGTAGTTGCTGAATAAGCAAGAGAAATAAAGATTAAAGCAAATTATTTGAAGTCTTACCAATGTTACATTTGGCATAACTTACAAGATACTATATAAAAAAATACCTTACCTGTAGTCTCTGTCCATAAGCTTTTATCTTTTCAGTCGAACTTAATTGTGATGAAGACAGAACAGATTCTGCAGTACGCAACCACTTCTGTAGTTTGTCAATCCCTGCTCGGTAGTCCTTCCGGTTTCTTAGAATATCGCCAGCATGCATGTACTGTTTAACGTGCTGTGATCATAAAATGGAGCATGCTGATAGAAACTGGCCACACTTAATTTAACATTACATTTGGAAATCTATAATTGTGTTCAATGGTTTCTAATACCACACTAAGACAGAACTCTAATCTGGGGGAGAGGGGAAGGGGTGATGGAAAGAGGTCAAAGTCTTAACTAATTGAAGCTCTGTAATTTCTTAGTGGCTGCGGTAGTTAAATTTGTTTATTTACAGCCTTCTAACTAAAGATGTAGTATTGCAGAACAATTACATTCATTCCCTTAGCTGAACAGTTTGGGTCGCTGCCTTCAGTACAGAAGTACCTGGGTTCGTTTCCCAGTATCTCCTCAAATTTTTTTCTGAGGTGGGGAGGCCTGGTGCAGGCCCCACTCCGCCCTTGCGAGGTAAAATGAAGAGCTGCTCGAAAACAAAGCGGCGATATCATCAAGCATCATCAACTGGCAACAACAGCCGGAGGGATTGGCAACATCCTGATCACATGTCCCATGATCATAGATCGTTTGTCATACTGCCTTGTAGGCAGCAGTTGGTCATTTGGAACAGTCATTAGGCCTAATCTGTTAGTGATACTTACTTAACACATTGTGGTTCGAGTCCAGAAATGACTGGACTGGCAAATGTTGACCATATGGTCAGTGCCTGAGCCTGATTTGTGCTGGGTGGAGAAATTTGTAGCTCCCATTGCAATGGGTGCCCTCTCTTAAGACCAATGTAGGTGGGACAAGACAGGTTATATGCATCTTTCTTCTAACTAGTTCATGAATTTTGAGTGCTTTGGATAGCACTTTGTACATAGCGATCTTTTGTTATGTCCCAAACCTTTTGTAGGCTACGTAATCCATAGTCCACACACTGTGCAGCTTTGAAATGGTGATCTTCAATGACAGTGATGTTCTCAAAGCTCTTCAAGAAAAAATAGGTGCTCACAGTTCAGAAGAAGTGGAAGATTCTTATACTGATTCATAGTTCTATGCAGCTGGATGAGTAGGTAACAAGGAAGAGAATATTCTGTCACACGTCTGGTTGTTCTTCCGGAACTGCAACACAGTCACCATCTACTTCAGGCATCAATGGTAGGTGGAGCTCCACAGTTTCCAATGCATTTATTCACAATGGTCTCATTAATCACCTTATGAGATATATTCACTACAGACACATGTGAACAGTTCACAAAATTTGTCATTTCACATTGATCCCCATTTCTTTAAATCCAGTGACAGCAATGATTATCATTTTTTGCATCTCCAAATAGTCACTCCCTTACATACGAAGGCTTTGAGTGAAATGTATCAAACAGCTTGTCAACACCGTCATACACCCGCCTCACTAGCCAATGACACTAAATGTATGTTTTTAAGCTATATGTGTATAACTAGCACAATTACAGTATTATGAAAAGGATAGATTACTATTCACCACATAGCAGAGATGCTGAGGCACAGATAGGAGAAACAAAAAGACTGACAAACAAGTAAGCTGTTGTCTGATTCCAATGAAGGCCTTTTTGGCCAAAAGCTTACATGTTTGACAGTCTTTTTGTCATGCCTATCTGAGACTCATCATCTCTGCTGTATGGAGAGTAGTAATCTATCCTTTTCATAATTTTGTCATTATTCCATCCTGGATTTTCCATTGTTAAATAGCATAGTTATATTACTTGACAAGATACATCATCTTATAATCCTGCCACATGTCAAAGGATCAGTTGATGGAATTAAGCCTACATCTGATGAGGCTGCTATGTCAAGTGCTGTCAATTGATACATTCTTTAATGCCAGTTCATGACGGTAAACAACAGTGGCATATTTAAAGACTGCTGCAGACTTGTCTCGGTTTTACTTGTCTCATCTCACTGATGTGTTCTATGTGCTCGCCAGTGGACTTATTTATGACAAATTTGCAATACATTGATTATTTCATGGAACTGGTTTGGACTTTGTTATTCCTTGTCATCTGTGTTTCACTTGCACATGGTCATCTACATTTTCATAATGCGGTGCTGTCTTTGTTGTCCATTCGACTGTATTTTGCACCTTCTGTGAGCAAACCAACAGCGTGTACATGCACAAAGACAGCGGTTCATACTCAAGTGCTTCCCAGTTGGTCAGACTTACAGTTATCCAGCACAAATGTTTGAGATATTTGGTAAAACTCCCGAGTACTTTAATGGCCAAGAGCTATCCACCTCCATAAGTCTTTGCTCTGTTTAGTACAAGAAGACTCAGGATCTATTATATTCTACAATTTATTTGTACTTAAATTGTGTCCAATAAAATCTGTGTTGTTGAAGAAGAAGAAGAAGAAGAAGAAGTGCAACATTTAGGATCATTACAGACTTATCGGTAATTTAAGATGCATGATATGAAGATAATTAAATTAAAACATTTGAGTAACATTATCCACTAAGATAGAGCAACAGAATTCTAGCAAAGGAACCAACAAAATAACAGACATTTGGCCAGCAGCACATCTGTGTTGCAATATAGGGTTATCCTGTGTATTTTTTTGTATTACATGCTTTTCTATAGGCATTCCAGTCAGTTCTTTACTATTCCAGTAGCTTTACCTTTTGAATTTTTTTCCAAGTTTCATTTTGTTGTATCATTCCAACTAATTTTGCACTGTCAAGAATTCATTATACTTTTAGCCTCATTCTCAAAATTCCTGCTCACATATTCTCTTTCACTTTACGAATATTGACTACAATGAAGTTTTCAGCTGGGTGTCTGAACAGTGATGTCCAAAGTTTAGTTATTTATATAACCTATTATTAGAAATAATGTCAGTGTGAAACACTGTGACAATCTTGTAAATTTTTTAAATTACATATTGCGCCATTTGTTTGACATGAGGCTGTAATATGTAATTAAAAGTCACACTTTATGATGTCAACATTTATCAACTGCTTTGAATTTTTATGTCCAGCAGTGCTAAGGCATCTTATTATTTGCAAAATAGTCAGTAGCCAGATCTGTATATCCTCAAATCTTTCATGCTATCAATAGTGTAAATAACTGTATGTTAACTTCAGTGACAACATTAACATATTCTCAATTTAATGTTGAATGTGAATGATTACCTGGAACAGATCTTCCCAACGGGATGATATTACCAAGTATCGTTCTTTCAGCTCATGGGCAACTTGATCCTCACAGGTTGCAATGAGGAAACTAACAGTGTCACCTAATAGTTGATACTTGTCCTTCCAAACACTCAAGTCCTAAAAAGAAAATGAAAGATTTTTAAAAAATCAACAAGTTTACATGTACTGAAATTTACTGTAGTCAAATGCCATGTCTACAGTACACTTCTAAGTGCAGTAGATGGTATCAGTATGTTAGCCTTTCATCCAAAATAGAAGAACATTTCACTTAAATTCACAAATATCACAACAGGACTATAATGAAAAGCTAACACAAAATTAATAAAAATATAATAGTGTGTGCAACCAAAACATGGTAGACGCAGATCACAAAAAAATGCTAGAAATGTGGGGGTCAAATAAAAACAAGCAAAATGGCACAGAAAATAAAAATGTAAAGCTACAAATATGAAACAGAAAAATTGATTACGATTATAAATACTGATACAAAAAAAAGACAGTGTAATGCAAACCCATA
Source organism: Schistocerca americana (assembly GCF_021461395.2). Taxonomy (NCBI): domain Eukaryota; kingdom Metazoa; phylum Arthropoda; class Insecta; order Orthoptera; family Acrididae; genus Schistocerca; species Schistocerca americana. The sequence continues at coordinate 23,421,833 of NC_060124.1, forward strand.
TGCACAGGTAATCTCTGAGTCTTTGGCTCCAGAACCTAAAGTGTCCTGGTGGAGAGGATTAAGAGTTATTGTTGCCTCCAAAAGTACTAGTTTTTGATGTAGAACAAATACATGTGCATTGAAAGTTAATTCCCTATTGCCTTAGAACAAGGGCACTGAAGCTCCAAATAGACGATAGCGAATATGAAATCTTTGATTAAAATGAATACCTTCCTGATAGACAAGGAGAAAAGACAGCTCACAAAATCATCATAAACACAGATTACACCAGGGGACTGCTCAACATAAACAAATGATGACTGCTAAAACACAACAGTTATAAATAATTGTTTGTTATAACGTTAATCACAGGATAAAAAGGCTTAAATTCAACAAAAATTTCATAGAATCAAAGGAGACCATCAAACAAATTCAAAACATGATTAATCTATAGTGAGGATTTGAATTATTCACATTCAGTGTGATTTCAACAATGAATGTGAGTTAAAACTTGTGAGAATAGTGAAACCTACAAATATTACCTGCAAATGATGTAAAAAACGGTTAGCATAAGAAATTGACATTTTTGTTTCTACAACTTTTCCTGTTTGCGTGTGCAGTACTGAGAGACAAAGTAATTTTTTACTATAAAAAATTGACAAACTGTTAAATTAGACAATGGAGACAATCACATCAAAACTAAGAGATGAAGGTATCAATAGTTTTAAGTGTCACCTTTAGAAAGAATTGAAAGTACAGAAGGTTGGATTATAATGTTCTATGAACTTCAGACACACAACACACTAAAGCTTTTAGAATTATTTTCAGTTTTACCATAATTATGATAAGAGACTTGTTGGCATGTATTCTATGAATCCAAAGAATGAACATTATCAATTTACTTTATCTCCCTATAGGCACACTTTTCTTGATACCAAATATATGTGAATGCTTCACAAAAATCGATTTTCATATTAAACCAACCAGCCACCAATAACACCGCCACTTACGTAATTGTCATCCATGCCTTTGCAAACAGGATCACAAATGGATCTCCTGCACCATGCTAACAACATTTCACACAAATCTGATATCCAAGCAATTCTCTTATTACACAGTGCACACCTAGACAAGAACATTAAAATGCATTCTTCACCAGTCAACTATCTTTTGCCATGCAGACAAATGAATATTCTTCCAAATTTCCCTCTTAACATCAACACCCACACCCAGAGTGCTATTCCACTGTGCAGCCATTCAATAAAATATCTTTGCATCTCCTTCAGCCCCTTCTACTCCAAATTTCTTGTCCCACTGGGTCTTATTGGGAGATGACACATCTATACCGCATATTCACTTGGAAGATCCTATTCCAACCCTATTCAGCTGTGGTCAACATCATGCACTACTGTAGTAACTGCTTCATGAACCATTCCACCTCAATCTTTGTCTGTCACTACCCTTTCTTAATGGCTCAGATGAGAACCACCCATTCACTTCCCTTCAGTCCTGAGACTCCTGCCCCCCTCCCTCCCAAATATCCAACATTCCCTGTCCTCATCCCCCTTCCCAATCCCTTAACCTAATGCTCTGCCTCTGTCCTTGTTCCCAATCCCTTCACCCGTCTTCAGCTTCTTACTCTAACTCAGCTGAAGGACACTGTGTCCAAAATAAGAAGACTCTCACATTGTATTTGTCAGGACTGAAAGGAAGTGTTTCACTCTGAACCAAATGTCACATGGAGAGGAGCAGTACAGTGGCAAATAACATTAGATTCCCTCTCTCATGACAGACATTATTACATGTGTTCTGTGCTTCTAAAAATAAATAATAAAATAAATAAAAAGGAGACACAGCTGCTGTTCACAGTCAGTGGTGAAGTAGAAAAATCTCGCTATGGACCAGAGGCCACCCCTGGTCCATCAACTCTTACTTTTTCTTAGAATATGATGAAGCATCAACCATGGAAACATGATACAGTAATGAAAATGGCCTCTGAAGTTCCTCATGTCTTTTTCTTTTAAGTACTTGTCTTTCCTCTTACTACTGTCTTTAAGTCAACAACGTACTAATGATGATGGAAAAGATATAGAAGATCAGTACTGAACAAAATATAAGTTAGTGTGCATACTGGAAAGTTTTAAATAACATCTTCATAGTGTTTAAACATTTTTAGTAAGTTATTCAATTATTTTCACTGGCTTACAAATTACAGTTCTCAAGATAGTGGTGGACTATAAAATAAATGTAACCTGGAAAAATTCTAGTTTGTCATCCTCTTGGAGGTCCAGCATTCCGTATGCTCTATCGAGCCACGCTTCAAACTCATCCACCAAACTGTTCCAGCGGCGCCAGTATGCAACAACTTCTTCTAACATACTTTGCACACAGCGGAGCTCCATAGATACACTCTTCCACCGTTCAGCAGTTTCACGCATGAAGTGATCTATCAACACACTTTCTCGTTGATCTAGAAAAGATAATGCACATAAATAACATTAAACATGTGATATCTGGTTCCTGAACTACTACGTTTAACATATTCCCCTCATAGACAACCAAAATTGTTTATTTTTACAACAAATAGGAAAAATCAGAACAACTGCAAAATTACCATGAACATAAGTAAAACTTTTAGTGTGCCCGAAGGCCGGATTAGCCATCACACAGCTTTGATACAACTGGATATTGGTGTAAACTTCATAGACCTTTGCGACTACTGGTTCTATTGGAGGTGGAATGGCTTCACTTTCTTCTGGCTTGAGAGCTGGGCCATCCAGAATATTACAAGCAGACCTATTCACTTGCATAGCTTTCAAACCAAGGTACTACTTGGGATTTTGCACATACACAAAGTACCGTCATATGTGAAAGATACAAAAATACCACAATATTCTGATAATCAAATTCAGAAGTTTTTGATTGCCATCTGACACCAGCCAGGTCAACACACTGTAATTAGTCTTATAATTTATATCAACGGGAGAAAATGATTATATTAAAATGTATGATTTATGTAAAAATCTTCAGACTATTTTCCAATGGTGATAGCCACAGGCGGTGAATGGAGCAGGTACCATCTGTTGAAACATGAACGTCAACTGCTCCTTAACGTCAGAATTTATATGTGTTATAAAAATGAAACTGGAGTCGTAGATTTAGAAAATTAAAAATATACAATTAGCAGATAATAAATCCAAATTGACTTCTGACTGGTTAACAGGCACAGACGGACATAGTGGTATTTGGTGCATGAGGGTTCCATATTTTTTGTTTGCCTTCATAACATGAATAGTATTTCCCCCTCCCCCACCCTCTCTCTCTCTCTCTCTCTCTCTCTCTCTCTCTCTCTCTCTCTCTCTCTCTCTTTTCTCCTTTCTCTTTTGTCTGAACCTTACCTACATTTCCTTCTCGTTTGTACTCTTCTACAACCTTTTGCATGTCAATATATGCTTTATTGAACTCCTGGAAGATTCGGTTACGAGAAACGAAGTTTCTATATTGGTCCAGCAATTGTTGCACTTTTTCTTCACGGCCATATTTTACAGCCCAACCTCGCAATTTTGACTCCGTCAGATGGAGGAAGGCTATGAGGCAACACTGTAAAATTTGAGAAACATAACGTTAAACATCTGTAAGCATCATAACTTACATAAATGTGTCTGTACTTTACTTGAAGAAAACTACATAATTTAAAAAATGCAAAAACAAACTTTCATATACAAATACAAGGTAATCAATTCTTGAGAAATTTCGTTTTCGTTAAGAAGTGTTATAAACATAAATGATTATTATAACAAACAATTCTGAACGCTAGACTACATAATAAAATATTAAAGTTAATTCAAAAGAATTTTCTATATTCCTAAGCTGCTTAAAATATTTCAAACGAGGATATAAATGAATAACAGATTGAACTTTTATTTAATTTTCTAATAAGTTACTATATCAGTTAAAAAAAATGCATCTTCAAGGAAAAATGTGACAGACATAGTCACATTTTTCCAACATCATTATATAAAGTAAGAGTAGAACAAAATATGCCAAAGTGCTGACTGGGAGGAATAGCACCAAACCAGAAAGCAACTTTATGTGATTCTTCGAGCTTTCCGAGGGACATGTTGAGATTTCATGTATTTTGCCAGATATCAAAGTAGTTTATATACAATATTTCAACAACATGAGTTGTTATCTTCATCAGTTGCTACCCCAGATTACTAATTGAATGACATGGGTCCAGTATTTATATCTGCGGCCTTCCTCTTCCATGGGCAGTTCCAGGTGATCTATCTGCAGTCTGCTCCCACTGGAAGCTCGTCTTCTGTCTGATGTGCCAGGCCAAACACTGGTGGTTCATCTTCGCTCCAGTGCAACCGATTACACACTGGTGTTCCATTTTCAGTCCAGTGCTGTTCTAGGTGTTTCCTCTGTGGTCCACTCCCTCTAGAAGCATCCTGTGATGTTTCATCTTCAGTTGGGGAGTTTGGTGTTTGTTCCTTACCTCCACACTCGCAGTTCTTCTTTTAGTGTCATTCTGTTGCTGCCTCCACTGCTATTTCAGCAATTCCAGTGCAGGATTGCAGGCACCACTGAGGTGATAACCAATGTCAATATTCATGAGGTTTTCCACCACCTTTGTCTCTGTAAGACTTTCTTATAACACTGTCTTAGTACTTTGGAGTTGGTGATGGATGATTTCACTGCCTTCTTAGTCAGGTGTGCCTCTGAAGTCCACTGTTCTCATTGTTTGGCTAATGTATGACTTGCCACATTGGCAGAAATAATATAAATTCTTGGTTTTTGTAGTTCCAGGTCATTTTTCACATTGCTCAGTAGTCCTCTTATTTCAGTAGGTGGAGAGAACACACACTTGGCGTTGTGCTCGATTAATGCAGGGAGGCGAAAACAACTGTGGTCTTAAACCACTGTTGCCTGCACCAAAACTAAATTTATTGCGCAGGATGTAGATGTTATGCATCCTGAGAATCCTGCTGATTTTGGCAAGGCAGGTACACCATAGTATTTGCTTCTTTTGCCCTTCTTCTAGATCATGTGGCAGAGAGGCGGGTTGAAAAGCCTTCTGAATCTGTTTGGTCGTGTATACATTTTTGCAGATCAACGATTCTAGGTGCTCTATTTCTGCTGCCAAATGATCAATGTCTGACAAGGTGTGTGCTCTGTGGACCTATGTCTTCAGAACTCCATTCTTCTGTACTTGGTGGTGACAGCTGTTGGCTTGCAGGTACAAACCACTGTGTGTAGGTTTCTTTTAAACAAATACATCCAGAAATGGCAACTGGCCATCATTTTCCAGTTTCATGGTGACTTTAATATTTTGGTGGTGTAAGTTATGATGTTCCAGAAACTCATTGAACAACTCCCTACCACAAGGCCAGATCAAAAGGTATCATCCACATACTTGAAGAAGCAATCTCTAAAACTGACTCTTCAGATCTCTCCATGAACATAATGGCAGCCACTGGACAGCAAGCTGCCCATTGCTACACACCCTGTCTGCTCATAATTTTGGTCCCTATACAGAATATAAGTTGAGGTTAGGATACGGTTCCAATGGGTCTGGTGGACAGGGATACTACACCAAAATTGACCATTATATCACATTTTGTGATATTTAGTTGCTTGAGACTTTGCAAGAAGTCATCCGAATTGCAGATGAGGTGAATACACTTCCCCACATATGGGAACAGGAGTAACTTCAAGTGCTGGGCTATTGGCTATGTTTTGTGCCAATGTTGCTGACGACTGGGCGTGGTGGCATAACCACCTTGTGTAATGTCAGCAGCCTGTAAAGTCTAGGTGCAACTGGCACTCTCTATCATAATTGTTTGATGACCTTGTTAGTCATAATCATCTTCTTGTCCACAGGGTCACATTCCAAAAGTGTGTACACAGGGTCCTCCCAGAAGATGATGCACTCTCTCATCATAATTAGTTTGCTGTAAAATGACTGTTGATCTACCTTTATTTGCTGGTAACACCAGAATGTTGCTGTCTTCATGGAGCCTCTTGAGTGCAAGCTCTCATCAGTTGAGACGCTTGATTTTGGAGGCTTTGCCTTGGTGAATGCTGTGCAAGAGTTTATGGAACATGTTAACTCAGGCCACCCAAATATTAAGTTTATCTTGGAACTGGAAAAGGATGACCTGTTGCCATTTCTGGATGTACTTGTCAAAAAGAGAGCAGATGGATCATATAGCTACAATGTTTATTGCAAACCTACACACACTGATTTATACCTGCAAGTCAGCAATTGTCACCACCCAGTGCAGAGAAATGGAGTTCTGAAGAGATAGGCCCACAGACCACACACCTTCTGAGATCGAGATAGTTTGGCAGCACAAAAAGATCATCTACAATCAGTATTCTGCAAAAATGGATACACAGCTAAAAAGATTCAAAAGACCCTTCAACCAGTCACTCCACAACATGATCTAGAAGAAATGCAAGATGGAGCAAAGACTGCAGCATACCTGCCTTGTGTGGGGTTTATTTCTGTTAAAACCAACAGGATTCTCAAGATGCATCAATTAGATGTGTGTTCTGTCCACCTATCAAAATAAGAGGACTACTGGAAACTGTGAAAGATGACCTGGGGCTATGAAAACCTGGAATTTTTAATATGTCTCACCATGGGCCAAACATCTGGACAATAGGCATCAGACGCAAAGAACATCAGAGACACACCCTCCTATGAAAACCTGGAATTTATAATATACACTCCTGGAAATTGAAATAAGAACACCGTGAATTCATTGTCCCAGGAAGGGGAAACTTTATTGACACATTCCTGGGGTCAGATACATCACATGATCACACTGACAGAACCACAGGCATATAGACACAGGCAACAGAGCATGCACAATGTCGGCACTAGTACAGTGTATATCCACCTTTCGCAGCAATGCAGGCTGCTATTCTCCCATGGAGACGATCGTAGAGATGCTGGATGTAGCCCTGTGGAACGGCTTGCCATGACATTTCCACCTGGCGCCTCAGTTGGACCAGCGTTCGTGCTCGACGTGCAGACCTCGTGAGACGACGCTTCATCCAGTCCCAAACATGCTCAATGGGGGACAGATCCGGAGATCTTGCTGGCCAGGGTAGTTAACTTACACCTTCTAGAGCACGTTGGGTGGCACGGGATACATGCGGACGTGCATTGTCCTCTTGGAACAGCAAGTTCCCTTGCCGGTCTAGGAATGGTAGAACGATGGGTTCGATGATGGTTTGGATGTACCGTGCACTATTCAGTGTCCCCTCGACGATCACCAGTGGTGTACGGCCAGTGTAGGAGATCGCTCCCCACACCATGATGCCGGGTGTTGGCCCTGTGTGCCTCGGTCGTATGCAGTCCTGATTGTGGCGCTCACCTGCACGGCGCCAAACACGCATACGACCATCATTGGCACCAAGGCAGAAGCGACTCTCATCGCTGAAGACGACACGTCTCCATTCGTCCCACCATTCACGCCTGCCGCGACACCACTGGAGGCGGGCTGCACGATGTTGGGGCGTGAGCAGAAGACGGCCTAACAGTGTGCGGGACCGTAGCCCAGCTTCATGGAGACGGTTGCGAATGGTCCTCGCCGATACCCCAGGAGCAACAGTGTCCCTAATTTGCTGGGAAGTGGCGGTGCGGTCCCCTACGGCACTGCGTAGGATCCTACGGTCTTGGCGTGCATCCGTGCGTCGCTGCGGTCCGGTCCCAGGTCGACGGGCACGTGCACCTTCCGCCGACCACTGGCGACAACATCGATGTACTGTGGAGACCTCACGCCCCACGTGTTGAGCAATTCGGCGGTACGTCCACCCGGCCTCCCGCATGCCCACTATACGCCCTCGCTCAAAGTCCGTCAACTGCACATACGGTTCACGTCCACGCTGTCGCGGCATGCTACCAGTGTTAAAGACTGCGATGGAGCTCCGTATGCCACGGCAAACTGGCTGACACTGACGGCGGCGGTGCACAAATGCTGCGCAGCTAGCGCCATTCGACGGCCAACACCGCGGTTCCTCGTGTGTCCGCTGTGCCGTGCGTGTGATCATTGCTTGTACAGCCCTCTCGCAGTGTCCGGAGCAAGTATGGTGGGTCTGACACACCGGTGTCAATGTGTTCTTTTTTCCATTTCCAGGAGTGTATTTTACACTTCTCAGAATATTGCCTTAAAATAGCACTGTTTACACACATTTTTCATTGACCAAGTAGTTATGACAGGCATGAATACAGTTAATTAAAGAGCATTCTAAAAACAAAAGGACACTATACACTCCATTACCTTATGCTCAAGGAATTTCAGTCTGATGCGCCTCTTTGCTGCTTTTGGACCAATTTCTTCCAATCGTTTTGCCATCATTTGGAGTTGCTCAGGTGAAACATTACTAGCAAGTGATGAGCTTCTTGCTTCCTCAAACTTCTTTTGTACAGCAGGTAGGTCAGCAAAGAAAGCCTGAAGGAAGGATAAATACAATAACTGCACCTTAACATCACACACATTTGCCATGCTGGTCTTCATACTTTATAATGCTCCCCAATTAATTAATGGTTCCTAAGTACAATACACACATGGAAAGGTGGACAGTAAAACTAAGATTACACTGCACATGGAATGTATTTATTGTATTAGATTTGTATTCATTTGATAAACCTCACAGAGCTGCTGTCATATACTGGATTTCCATGGATGAAATTTTTTTTCCGGAACACTTTATGCAGTGGATTATAAATGGAATGGTATTAGCCGAGCTCTTTCAGGTTCTATAATTTTATAGGATTTGGAGTATATGTTTATATCTGAAAAATAACCCTTGACTAAGGATTCTGGCCTTTCAAATGTGGTACACAGAGAGGAGCCATGAATTCCTTGTTCACTGCAGCGAACATTGGGACACAACAAATTTAACATACAAATTAAAAATAAAATATACCTTGTGTTCTTCCAGTCGTCGGCTGATAATACTGGCTGTCTCTTCATTCATGGCAGTAGGTATATCATCAGAATCAATAAGGGCTTCTGCACGGGCAAGCCACTGCCCTACTTCACCCAAGGCACCTGGCAGACGGGAATCTAGCAACCACAACCAATTCCGCAGCTGCAAGGAGACATTGGCAAATGATAAAAATTTGGAACAAACATCCTAAATAGCGAAATCAGATTGCAATTTTTACCCTTATGATCACAAATTCTGAAAATATTGAAGTGCTATCAATCCAAGAATTTCCATGAGAAAATTCAGTTGATATACAGAATCGCAGTGTAACAATACTTCAGGCTGATGAGAATATTATGTAAATGATTGACTTCTACCCACCATATACGGGAGACATTGAGTCTCAACATAAAGACTGCTTTCTAAAGCAAAAAACACACACACATTCACACAAGCACAACTCACATACACATAACAAGTCTCTGGCTGCTGAGATCCAAGATTGTGTGAATGTGTGTGTTTTTCTTTTCTACCTTACAAGAAGGCCTTTTGGCTGAAAGCTCAAATGTATAGCAGACTTTCTGTTGCGCCTGTCTGTCTGTGTCTCAATGTCTCCTCTACAAGGCGAGTAGCAATCTAACTTTTCCATAATACTGACAATATTGTCAAAAGGATAAATTGCTACTTACCCTATAGATGAGACACTGAGTCACAGACATGCATCCCAAAGGGCTGCTAAACAAGTGGGGTTTTGGCCAAAAGGCCATATTCTAAAGGAGACAACACACACATTCAAAGATAAAGAATGGGGTGGTTCTCTGCAGAGTCAATGAAGAAGTGAACAAATGGAAAACAATGACAAGAAGAGGAAGGAGGATGATAAGACATGTTTTAAGGCATCATGGAATTACCTCCATGGTATTAGAAGGTGAAAACTGTAGGAGAATACAGAGATTGGAATACGTCCAGCAAATAATTGAGAACATATGGGTGCAAGTGGTACTATGAGATAAAGAAGTTGGTGCAGGAGAGGATTTTGTGGTAGGTCACATCAAACCAGTAAGTGTCAAGGGTCCAGGGTCTTAATCACTGCATATCTCGCCTGTTCAATGTGTAAGTCACGCATCAATTGCTTCCCAAGACCTACACTCTCATTGTCAGCTAACTACTGTCAGTGGTAACACAAAAAAGAATGGCGGCCTTAGTATTTCCTCTGAAAAATTATAGCTCCGGAAAACATTACCATAACATTTTGCACATTAACAGCATTATTCCATTTGTGTATTCTGTATTTACCTGTGCTTGCAGTTTGTACCATAAGCTTTCAATTTCTTTCCATGACTCATGGGTAATACTGATCATGCTTTGAGATTCCACTAATCGCTTCAGCTTCTCATATGTAGGCACTCTACTATCAACTTCATTCTTAAATAACAGGAAATCCTGCAAGGCAAAATTTAGTTAGACTTATATTCATATAGGCCTATGAATATTATTAACTTGTTCTTTATAATTACTAACCTCACAAGCAATACTTACAGAATAATTCATTGACAATGTATTTGTTTGTTGAAGGTGTTCCATGTACTGTGTTTTTTGCAAAAGCCAAGTTATAAATTCATTGTACTCTGCTTCAATTGCAGCTAATGTACTAGACCCATCAGCAGTCTGTAAGAAAAGCATTGTTTAAACACTGAATGTGGTACAACAAACGATCACTGCAAACTAGCATGACAAATATGAATGACCTGCAGTAGGTATTCTAAATAAAATCAATGTACTGTCTGTGCTAAAATATTCTATATTTGTATCAACATAATATGAATAGGCCTATATAAAACAAAGAATTATTTCTGGAATCAAGCATAAGGTGACACTATTAACATGTACCTTAGGTTCTGGGTATTTGTGTAGGAACTGTGCCACATATGTCATAATTGACTTCTCATCAGGCCTCGGCACATCCACATCCTCTGGATCCAGGAGTCGAGCAATACCCAGTTCACTCTCTGCAACACTGAATGCTGTCTCGAGGCGTTCTCTATTACTCGCTTCACGCATTGCTAAGATATTTACAAGGTTTGCCTTTATGGCATCAATTATCCCAAGGAATGCTACACCATCCCTCCAACTAGGTCCAAAGTCTTTTATCTCTACTCCTAAGTCTCTGCAAAATACAAACAATATATTACTTACAGGTCCAACAATTATCTGAATCATTAACATACCTTAAATGAAACACAAAATTATAACAACTTTAAACAAAAATCAGTATCTTAAACATAACATTGTTAGTGGTTCACATTATGTAACACAGACTTACTTAGGTAAGGCATTGGTCACCCACTGCATAAGTGCAGTTCGGGCACCCTGACGGTGCTTCTCATCAACCATGCGACGCTCTTCAGCTGAGCGTGGGACACCAACACTCTCTAGGCTGCTGGCACTACTACTGTAGGCCCGGCTAAGGGATTCGAGAGCTCGGGTGTTCTCCTCAATCTGCAAAATAGGGCACAAAGTTGTATATAATGTTAATGAGTCCATCAAAATAGTGACATACTGCCCCAAAAACAAAATTTTAAGTTAGTTGACACATTTCCTTGTGATCTTACATACAGGGAAAGCAATTCAAGCTCTCTTACTAAAGTCACATTTTACATCCCAAACTGTTGTCTAACTCAAAGAACATACATTGTGCTGATGTAAGGAACTGAAATGTGTGAATTACTGTTGCAACACATATCCATATTAAATACTGCACCAAGTCACTGAACAAACAGCTGAATTTAAAGTGCAGGTGGCTACTTTAAGTCATGCAAATGAATTGAACAATGCAACTTCACCATTTTTTGAAAAGGCATACATTAAAAAATCAAATTTGTGAGTGAATACATTGATAATAATGTACCACTCGTTTCCTAGTGCTAACACATTATATTCACCGAGTATGAAGTGGTATTACGCAAATTATGTATATGTGTAGTCAGTGCTCACTTCTTGTACCTTGTATAGTTGTGAAAGATCTGCCCCACGACGACATAACTGTCATTCACGTGTAACCCTGCAGACAGTGTTTTAATAATTTCGAGAATCAAGTTATGTTTGAAAGGAAACATCTGTGTTTTTACTTAATTCAGTCGACTATGATCATTGCGCACAGGAAACCAATTGGCCTATTCAGTGCCCTTGGGTCGGCAGTTACAGCATCTACGAGGTTCCTCTCTCGTCCAAAAACTGGACGCGCGATTTTCGCGGTTGTCACTAAAATTTAAACAGAATATAAAGTAACACGAATAATCCACAACAACGCTGACGTTGTAAATTTAAGGTCGCAACCATCAAAAATGTTTTGTACACGCGTTACCGGCATATAATTTAAAACGGTGTTTATATTTACGAATTAGCTGTCTTCTTAATAAACGACAAAAATAAGGCACAGAATATTAGTAACATACTATCTCTTACAGAAAAGGAATATATTTATTTATTTAGTCTGTATCATTAGCCCAAGTATTCTATAATTTTCAACACGCAATCCTGCACCAACAAAAGACGATTTATGTTTCAACAATTATTTTTGCTCATTATGGTCGATACAAAGCAATGTTAGGGAGGAGTTTAGTTGGATGTCTCAGCTGCAACGAGGACTGAACTGACGGAGATACGGAGTCCTTAATTGCATGATGCAATTTCCATGTAAATAAAAAATCAATTATTGAAGTGACGTCACAGTATAACATGTTAGACGTAGTACATGAGCAACCTAGTGTCATCGTTTAGGATAGTGCATCGATAGCAATGTTCTTCGTTACCTATGTCCCGCTAATCACAATGCTATTCTGCTGTTTCCGTACGGGTGTAAATAACATATTCTTTAAACAGCATACTAGTATCTTGCACATAACTTTAACATTTATTTTGAACCATAAACAGTGCCTTAAATAAATTATAATCACTGAAGACCTCTTGAGTAAAGAACCGTTCTAAGCACACGGCACAACCATCTACAAGAAAGATATATAATCGTGTATTAATAACGGACTAATTCCATTCATGGTTCATGGCTCACGGTCCAGTTGCAGGCTGCCTGTCTAACGGCTTCTACGACTACAAAAATTTTATTTTCAATATTTTGTACACTTATTGACCAAGTTTAAAAATTTAAAATGTCGTTATAATCAGTTCACTCAGAAGTATAATCTTATGTTAACACAGAGAAGTAATACAGTTACAAACGTTGTGAATGGCTTGAGGTAGCATAGCTTACTTAGCGCAAATCGCCAGACTATATTCGCACAGTATTTCAGAAAGAGAGCACTTAGCGATTTCCAACGAACTTTAAACATAATTTCAAACTTTTTTACATTTTTCTCGCTTACTTATTAAAATGCGTTAGAAGCTGCTTTATACATGAGCGTTTGATTCTTTAATCGGGAACTTACTGGTACAGTCGAAACAAAATGATATACTTTGAGCAAAATGACCTTCTCTGCGACAACCAACGGGGATTTCGTAGTGTTGCCACGTATTTGTAGCAAAGATTGTAAGAGATTTAAGTAAAGCGCAGATTTAGAACTGCCAAGCGCTATAGTCAATACTGTGGCTTAAGATATTGCTATGCAGCGTGGCTTCGTTACCGAGGTGCAGGAACCACCGGTCCAACGCACTGGCGCAAGGATTTCGGCGTTATTTTCCAGACATCATAAACAAACCTGCCCGAGATATCTCCATTTTCTACAAGACCGCCCATTCCTCTTGTTAGACAACGCAGTCGTATCCTGTGGACGAAGAAGTGTGACGGCTTGTTGAGGCTTACAAGGTACAGCGATTGAAATAGACTCTGCGGAACATGGCTATGCTATACTACATGTGTGTTCACCATTTGACCCAATCGAGAGAGGAGGAAGAATGTGCGATATTTTAAGGTCGAAAAGATGTCCTCTGCAGGCAGCGGGGTATTCTCTTGTGGGTCACAACACAGCGCAACACATAATCATAAGAGCCACGGATAATACAGTACATTTTGGCACAGCCGCATGATAATAGGTCAAACCGTAGACATGAGGCCCGTCTTCCTTCAGTCCTAGACTTCTAAAAGTCTATTCTACAGACTGATTTCAGGATGATTCTGAGAGGTTTACCACATTTATGTAGTCAAATGGTGACTCTGCGTTCTTCTGTCTCGTGCCCGCGCGGTTTGAGGCGTCATGTCACGGATTGCGCTGCCACTCCCGCCGGAGGTTCGAGCCCTTCCTCGGGCATGGGTGTGAGTGTTGATCTTAGCATAAGTTGGTTTAAGTAGTGTGTAAGTCAAAGGACTAGAGATTCACACACATTTTACTGTACCCAAACAACCCAAAAAATGTAAATCTTAAAATACGTTTTGTTCAACTTTGGTTATGCAGTTCAACGTTAAACAATAGAAGGCAAAAAATAATGCAATAAAACGATCTCAATGATCAGACGTAAAGTGTTGTAAGCAAACAAATCTCTATAGATGCCGCCATAGCTGAATAAGTGTTGCTTAAAGTTTATTTTCCGTTTCTCCATTCTGAGGAGACTTAAAGTAGCGTATTTTCTGGTTACTTCTTCTCAAGTGTTATGCATACTGAAGTGGCGAATGGAAATTTGTATCAAGGCTGGGATTCAAACCTGGGTCTCCTGCTAACCACTAGGCTACGCTGGCACAGAGATTCTGTACAATTGCACAGAGTACCCTAGCAAGCCTCCCTCTTCAATTCAAATTCCCATTTACATCTCAGCCGATTTGATATTCCCCCTAAAATTGAATGGAATTACATAGGCTCTCCAGCTGCATTGGAAAAACCAAAAGCACCTATGCCTGGGCTCCAGGCAGGATCCCCTGTTTCACTCAATGCTGAAGTGCTATTTCTAAACAGTTGGAGAGCCTCTGCAATGAGTTTAGTGGGAATACAAAGTGGGCTGAGGTGTGAATCGGTATTTGGATTGGGGAGGGAGGCAAGCTATGGCAGACCGTGCAGCTGTGCAAAGCCACCGTGCCAGGGTGGAATAATACCTAGCGCATGTGCCTAGTGAACAAGAGAGCTGGCTTCGAATCCTGGCTTTGCTACAAATTTCCTAAACACCTCTGATACACCTGTGGTAAACTTACAACGAAAACATGGAAGCGGCCGCGCGGGATTAACCGAGCGGTCTCAGGCGCTGCAGTCATGGACTCTGCGGCTGGTCCCGGCGGAGGTTCGAGTCCTCCCTCGGGCATAGGTGAGTGTGTGTTTGTCCTTAGGATAATTTAGGTTAAGTAGTATGTAAGCTTAGGGACTGATGGCTTTAGCAATTAAGTCCCATAAGATTTCACACATATTTGATCACAGAAGCGGCCAATCTCAGAATTTTTCAAAGAGGCATATTTTGCTTACTTTGACGTAAAGGTTGGGGATCATTACAAGTCATGGGCCACACATTTAGTGTGTTCAACTGGTGAAGTCCCTGCTTCATATGCAAACGGACAGGTGCGCAAAAGACCAACATTCGTCTCAAAAAATCTGACCAATTAAAATGTCAAAAATTGGAGGGAAAAACCTACAATTCGATTCAAAGGTGAGGAAAAAAGTAACTTTTGCCCCCGCTTCATATAAACCTTGGCGTTAGGTAGGAAGTTATTAAAGCTTACCAAAAGAAGGTGATACTTTCAAGTATGTGGCATGTAAGTTACCACGCCTGTCAGAAGCTAACGAGAAAGAAGGGGGTTTTTATCAGCACTGACGCTCGGAAACTGATGAAAAACGTAATATTTGATGACAAAATGAATCAGAATTTTTACTGTCCCATAACATACACAATTAAATCAGAGATGTAATGTACAGGGGAATCTTACACATCATCTTAGATGGTATTACCATATTTTTTGAGTCCAGCCCAGGATACGTTTTTAACGACAGTTAAAGCAGTTTACTGAAGTTAACTTTATTTATTCAGACTATTTTTCCCTAGACAAGATTTTTTTTTCAGAAGTGGTGTTCGTGTCCAGCAGTGTGGTATGAAATTGTAGCCTATTCAGCAGCACATTCAGGTCAGAAAATTGAGCAAAATGTTACTTTGCTATAGAAGCATCGTTAAGTTTCCTACTCCACATTGTATTCAAAGGTAATCGTAATTATAGGTTATGCATTAGTTAATTCCTATAATTAGATCTCCAATGGTACATACCAAATTAAATACAAGATGTCCCGTTTTATACCCTAATGTTATCGCAAATTTTACGAGGGTTTAGTAACTCAGGGTGATCCCACCTTTTGTTTAAAAAATTTCTTACGTTTAGCGAAGCAGTAGCATTAACAGCACGCCTATGTTTTAACTGTTTCTACGCCTTTACATGCAACTGAAAATTCTCCACATAGTGTGCAATCATTGTAATTGCCATTACAAAAATTCAAAATAATTGTATTCCTGTTGCAGGCTAAAACTGAACACACACCTTCATCTGCCCATTGCTCAACGATGGGACAAAAAAAACGAACAGAGGTAAAACGATCAAAAATGTATAGACGATTGCTTCAAACACGAAAACAACATAAACACATTGCCCCTACTCTGTTGCGAAACGACACGTGGAAGGTTGTGGCGGAACCGGTAGCCGTGCCTACCACTGACGTCAGCACTTGCTCAAAAGTCGCCTGGAGGAGGCACCGCCGAATGTTTATAAAAAAACACGATATCGAAATTATGAGTCTAAGATTTAAAGAAAATTCTCAAATCCCGGACATTTTTGCGACCCCATACATTACCACGTCCAGCACTAACAAGGCCGGACAAATGGCGAGTCTAATCTTGGATATTCTTTAAACAAGTTGTCAGCAAGTTTCTTGGCAACTGCAAAAGATCTCGACTGCGAGAATCAGTAAGAAACGTGTTGGTTTCGAGCTCTCATCGAGTCTGAAGCTGTGCTTTCTGGCCCCTACTCCAGCTATTTTCTAGGGAATCTAGGTGCTGTGAGTGAGGAACAGGGGGGAAAGATTCCATTAAAACCTTAAACAAATGGAACTGGGTACCCGGACCGATGGGATGTCAGCACGATAGCTGACTACTGCTGGATGCTGCATAGGGAGTGTCCTCGATCAGTGCACAGAAGAAGACGTAATTAGGGGGAAAAGAGTAGACGTTCTGATACATGCCTTTGTAATAGACTTCATTCAAATGTTACGAGTGCCGTATTTTTCATGTTTTTTTTAATACAGTTTTTTTAATGCATGTGTCTTGTACGAATTTTCTGGATGTTCATCATTACTCAGTGAAAAAAACCTTATGTGGTAGAGGATAACCGTTAACATTTCTGAACTTAGCATATCAAAAAACATTAAAAATACTCAAAATGACTCCGAAAAATATTGCAGACTATAAATTCGTAGAATTGTGCAACATAAAATGATGAAATTAGCACATACTAATGAAATATGCATACCCATTTAGGCATAGAAGTAAGCAACCCTAAAACATTGTATGGATATCTATTAAATAATTTGAGATCGACACTTTTGTAAACTTTCTGCCCAATTTAAATCTTGTAGCAAGAAGCAATCTCAGCTTTACCGAAACAGTTAAATCAAAATTGAAGATTTTGTGATCTTGCCTCTTTTAGGACAAATTTTTGCAGACGCCCTTGGTCGACACATGGGTACACCTAAGGCAGGAAACAAAGCATCTCACCAGACAATAGGCGCCTTCCTGAGCATATCATTTTAGATAAAGGAGAGGCCTTCAGCAATGCGATTGGCGTTGGCCTACACGCCATAAATTCGATTGTCGAGACGCGCTGGTATATCAAGCATAAGGCAGTGCACAGGAGAAAAGATAAAGGTTCTCCTACTGTGGGACGCTTTGCTGCTGTTCTGTTTTGACACACTTCAACACCTGCTAAAACATCACTCGAGACTGAATATGAGCATAAGTAATGAATCATACCTGCTGTCATACGCATGCAACCCAGTCCAGCAGCTCTTTTCACACATGCAATTACATCTTCCGGAAATGCTGCCATACTTAACTCACAGCGTGAAAGCTAGGAATTTCTTGATATCAACTCATTGGCCATACACCACCTGGTAACGAAACGAACTAATGTACCTGAGTAAAATGTCACTCCCAGTGTTCTACTTGCCTCAGTGTACCAGTAATACCAAGTGAAGCACACCTGTGATAAACAGTATTAGAGCCGCGCCGAGTGGCTGCGCTGTTTAAGACGCCATGTCACGGATTGTGCGGCTCCTCCCGCCGGAGCTTCGAGTCCTCCCTCGGGCATGGGTGTGTGTGTTGTTCTTAGCATAAGTTAGTTTAAGTCTAGAGGCCGATGACGTCAGCAGTTAGGTCCCTTAGGAATTCACACACATTTGAACATTTTATCAGAATTAGAACGGCATACTGTTGTGTTGTTCTTAATCCCATGGGAAATACGCATTGCTTACAAGGGAACCTCCCCATCGCACCCCCCTCAGATTTAGTTATAACTTGGCACAGTGGATAGGTCTTGATAAACTGAACACATATCAATTGAGAAAACAGGAAGAAGTTGTGTGGAACTGTGAAAAAATAAGCAAAATGTACAAACTGAGTAGTCCATGGGCCACATAAGCAACATCAAGGAGAATGTGAGTTTAAGAGCGCCGTGGTCCCGTGGTAGCGTGAGCAGCTGCAGATGAAGAGGTCAGAGGTCCTTGGTTCAATTCTTCCCACGAGTGACAATTTTACTTTCTTTATTTTTGCATAGTTATTATCTGTCTGTTCGTTCATTGACGTCTCTGTTCACTGTAATAAGTTTAGTGTCTGTGTTTTGCGACCGCATCGCAAAACCGTGCGATTAGTAGACGAAAGGACGTGCCTCTCCAATCGGAACCGAAAACATTTGATCGCAAGGTCATAGGTCAACCGATTCCTCCACAGGAAAACACATCTGATATATTCTATACGACACTGGTGACGGCATGTGCGTCACATGACAGGAATATGTTGTCGACCCACCTAACTTGTACACTTGGCGAATGGGTAAAAAGATTCTTCTACCTTGCCCGATTTAGGTTTTCTTGTGGATGTGATAATCACTCCCAAAAAAGTGATGAAAACATAAGAGTTTGTCACATAAACTGAAAATAAAAAATTAAAGATTTCACTCGGTGGAAGATTTGAACCAAGGACCTTTCGTTCCGCAACTGCCCACGTTACCACGAGACCACGGTACTCCTGCGACCCCAGTGTCTTTGATGTTACCTATCTTCCCATGAACTACTCAGTTTGTATATTTTGCTTATTTTTTCACAGTTCCACACATCTTCTTCCTGTTTTCTCAATTGATCTGGGTTCAGTTTTTCAAGGCCTATCCACTGTGCCAACTTATAACTAAACCTGAGGGGGGTGCGATGGGGAGGTTCCCTTGTTAGCCCCGAACATCCTAGAACAAGTTATTAAGTAGTTGTGTGAAGGACAACTAACCCCGTCAGTCCAAAACGTTTCGAGACTGGAGTAATAAACAATACAGAAAATTTAAGATGGTGGTTTAATGCTTTAGTTATTCTAATTGTCTCCCTCCACTAGAGTGCAACGCACAGAACGTTTATACAGCCACGTTAAACTGCCACGAAAGTCCTCCCTTAGGATGTCATTCAATTCGCATCTCACATTGGCTTGAATGTCTGTTATGTCGTCAAAGCGTTGGCCGTTCGTGTGTATTTTTGCACTTTGTGGTTTTGTGGTAGTTGGGTATTGATATCACCAAGTTTCGTCACCCGTTTTTCTTTTCTTTTTTTCAGAAAAAACTGTCCGCGTTTGACACACTAAAGCCGCAGGTGCACTACTTGGCACTACTGGATCACAACTGATTGGACGAACAACTGACTGGTCGAATACACATCTGCTGTTTATAGTTGCGTTTTGTAGTTACTGCACTAACGTCACTTGGTTGGTTGATTTGGGGGACGTCTCTTGTACAATTGATTGAACAAACAACTGAAAGGTCGAATGCGCATCTGCTGTTTATAGTTGTTAGTTCGAGCTGGCACTGTAGTTACTGCACTGACACCACTTGGTTGGTTGATTTGGGGAATGTCGCTTGCGATAAAACTTCAAGGCGCAGTTGCATACTGCAAGTTATAATACAAAATATTTAAATACGTCAAAATCAATATGACGTCTCGTGCATCGAGAGTTACGTCGTTTATACATCACTTCTGTTGGTATAATTCTGCCATGGTAATTAATGTTGTTACACTAATTACTTATTGAAACGACGACCGCTTTCGGTATCTCAAAATCAGAATTTTCCACTTATCGCGAACGTGTGTCATGCGCTGGCGTCAGTTATAAAATAGGATAAATCAACATAGAGGGCTCCAAATCAACATAGAGTGCTCCATCTTCAGACATATGAAATTATTGTATTTGGTAATACACACAGCCAACTGAGTACTTGGCTTTCCTGTCGTGCGGCTGCCCAGTAGCAACATTTTCCGCCAACATAAAATGATTGGGGCTCCTGCACCGACTGCACGTTTATGTTACCAAATACAATTATTTTATATATCTCAAGATCGAGAAAATTTTGTAGTCTGGGTAACCACAGTCTGGATGTACTATTTTGAAGATAAAACAGCTCCAGGTGTAAGTACTTCACGAGGTCTGTTAAAAAATTGCGGAACATTCGTAATTTCGTGCAATAGTGTGTTGGAGCGAAGTGCGGTTGGCATCCCTGCACACCGCTGTGTTTAGTGTGTAACTGCCGGAAGTTTCACTGTTGTGTATGTGTGTTATCGTTCAGTGTTGTATTGAGTAGAACGTTATGTCGTATAGCTTGCGAATTTTGAGATGGCAGAGTTAGAGGAGCAACGCATCTGCATTAAATTTTACGTGAAACCCAACAAAACGTTTAACAGACACACCTAATGATGCAGAAAGCCTACGATGATGACTGCTTACGCCATACTCGCTGCAATGAATGGTTCACACAGCTTAAAAATGACCGGACGGAGCCGGCCGGAGAGGCCGACCGGTTCTAGGCGCTACAGTCTGGAACCGCGCGACCGCTACGTCGCAGATTCGAATCCTACCTCGGGCATGGATGTGTGTAATGTCCTTAGGTTAGCTAGTTTTAAGTAGTTCTAAGTTCTAGGGGACTGATGACCTTAGCAGTTAAGTCCCATAGTGCTCAGAGCCATTTTTTTGACCGGACGGAAGTTAAAGATGACTCTCGTTCAGGACGCCCATAGACGTCTACCGACGATGCTCATGTGAGGAACGCCAAAGAAATTGTTCGTGCCAATCCTTACCGTGACTGTCCGAGAGATTGCAGAAGAATGCAACATTTCATTTGGATCATGTCATGATTTCCTGATACAGCATCTGCACCATGTTGCCGCAAAGTTCAGCAGACGGTTCTTGAGTCAACATCAGCAAGACCTTCGCCTCGCAATCTGTGAAGAGCTGTTGGATCGCACAGATGAGAACGAGATGTTCCTTAAGTGAACCGTAACTGGTGTTGAGACGTGGGTCTACGGTTACAATGTTGAGACCGAGGCTCAATCTTCACAATGGGTCAGGAAAGGTTCTCCAAGATTAAAATAAGCTCATCAGGTCAGGTTAAACATCAAAGCCAGGCTGACAGTTTTCTTTGACTTTGAAGGATTAATTAATCATGAATTCGTGCCACAGGGGCAAACTGTTAATCGATGGTACTATCGGGATGTGTTGCAACGTCTGTGAGAAAATGTGAGAAGGAAACGGCCTGAAATGTGGCGAGACAATTCATGGCTCATGCATCACGATGACGCACCCGTACATAAAAAACGAAATCACTGTGCTGCCTCATCCTCCGTACACCTCAGACCTGGCCGCTATGGAAATTTTTTATTTCCAAAGTTGAAAACCTCTTTGAAAGGACAAATACACTCCTGGAAATGGAAAAAAGAACACATTGACACCGGTGTGTCAGACCCACCATACTTGCTCCGGACACTGCGAGAGGGCTGTACAAGCAATGATCACACGCACGGCACAGCGGACACACCAGGAACCGCGGTGTTGGCCGTCGAATGGCGCTAGCTGCGCAGCATTTGTGCACCGCCGCCGTCAGTGTCAGCCAGTTTGCCGTGGCATACGGAGCTCCATCGCAGTCTTTAACACTGGTAGCATGCCGCGACAGCGTGGACGTGAACCGTATGTGCAGTTGACGGACTTTGAGCGAGGGCATATCGTGGGCATGCGGGAGGCCGGGTGGACGAATTGCTCAACACGTGGGGCGTGAGGTCTCCACAGTACATCGATGTTGTCGCCAGTGGTCGGCGGAAGGTGCACGTGCCCGTCGACCTGGGACCGGACCGCAGCGACGCACGGATGCACGCCAAGACCGTAGGATCCTACGCAGTGCCGTAGGGGACCGCACCGCCACTTCCCAGCAAATTAGGGACACTGTTGCTCCTGGGGTATCGGCGAGGACCATTCGCAACCGTCTCCATGAAGCTGGGCTACGGTCCCGCACACCGTTAGGCCGTCTTCCGCTCACGCCCCAACATCGTGCAGCCCGCCTCCAGTGGTGTCGCGACAGGCGTGAATGGAGGGACGAATGGAGACGTGTCGTCTTCAGCGATGAGAGTCGCTTCTGCCTTGGTGCCAATGATGGTCGTATGCGTGTTTGGCGCCGTGCAGGTGAGCGCCACAATCAGGACTGCATACGACCGAGGCACACAGGGCCAACACCCGGCATCATGGTGTGGGGAGCGATCTCCTACACTGGCCGTACACCACTGGTGATCGTCGAGGGGACACTGAATAGTGCACGGTACATCCAAACCGTCATCTAACCCATCGTTCTACCATTCCTAGACCGGCAAGGGAACTTGCTGTTCCAACAGGACAATGCACGTCCGCATGTATCCCGTGCCACCCAACGTGCTCTAGAAGGTGTAAGTCAACTACCCTGGCCAGCAAGATCTCCGGATCTGTCCCCCATTGAGCATGTTTAGGACTGGATGAAGCGTCGTCTCACGCGGTCTGCACGTCCAGCACGAACGCTGGTCCAACTGAGGCGCCAGGTGGAAATGGCATGGCAAGCCGTTCCACAGGACTACATCCAGCATCTCTACGATTGTCTCCATGGGAGAATAGCACCCTGTATTGCTGCGAAAAGTGGATATACACTGTACTAGTGCCGACATTGTGCATGCTCTGTTGCCTGTGTATGTGGCTGTGGTTCTGTCAGTGTGATCATGTGATGTATCTGTCCCCAGGAATGTGTCAATAAAGTTTCCCCTTCCTGGGACAATGAATTCACGGTGTTCTTATTTCAATTTCCAGGAGTGTATTTGCAACGATAGACGAGATAAAAGAAAATTCGGAGACGGCGCTTCTGCGGGACCTTGTCACGTTTCGCGCGGCTCCCCCCTCAGACATTGGAGTCCTCCCTCGAGCATGGCTGTGTGTGTTGTCCTTACCGTAAGTTAGTTTAATTTGTGTGTAAGCCGGAAGTAGAAACGGCGTTGGGAGCTGTGTATTACACTACTGACCATTAAAATTGCTACACCAAGAAGAAATGCAGATGATAAACGGGTAGTCATTGGACTAATATATTATACTAGAACTGACATGTGATTACATTTTCAACCAATTTCGGTGCATAGATCCCGAGAAATCAGTACCCAGAACAACCACCTCTGGCCGTAATAACGGCCTTGATAAGCCTGGGCATTGAGTCAAGCAGAGCTTGGATGGCGTGTACAAGTTACAGCTGCCCATGCAGCTTCAACACGGTACCACAGTTCATCGAGAGTAGTGACTGGCGTATTGTGACGAGCCAGTTGCTCGGCCACCATTGACCAGACGTTTTCAATTGGTGAGAGATCTGGAGAATGTGCTGGCCAGGGCAGCAGTCGAACATTTTCTGTATCCAGAAAGGCCCGTACAGGACCTGCAACATGCGGTCGTTAATTATCCTGCTGAAATGTGGGGTTTCGCAGGGATCGAATTAAGGGTAGAGCCACGGGTCGTAACACATCTGAAATGTAACGTCCACTGTTCAAAGTGCCGTCAATGCGAACAAGAGGTGACCGAGACGTGTAGCCAATGGCACCCCATAGCATCACGCCGGGAGATACACCAGTATGGCGATTAAGAATACACGCTTCCAATGTACGTTCGCCGCGATGTCGCCAAACACGGATGCTACTATCATGACGCTGTAAACAGAACCTGGATTCAGCCGAAAAAATGATGTTTTGCCATTCGTGCACCCAGGTTCGTCGTTGAATACACCATCGCAGGCGCTCCTGTCTGTAATGCAGCGTCAAGGGTAACCGCAGCCAGGGTCTCCGAGCTTATAGTCCATGCTGCCGCAAACGTCGTCGAACTGTTCGTGCAGATGGTTGGTGTCTTGCAAACGTCCCCATCTGTTGACTCACGGATCGCGAAGTGGCTGCACGATCCGTTACAGCCATGCGGATAAGATGCCTGTTGTCTCGACAGCTAGTGATACAAGGCCATTGGGTTCCAGAACGGAGTTCCATATTACCCTCCTGAACCCACCGATTCCATATTCTGCTAACAGTCATAGGATCTCGACCAACGAGAGCAGCAATATCGCGATACGACAAACCGCAATCGCGATAGGCTACAATCCGGCCTTTATCAAAGTCGGAAACGTGATGGTACGCATTTTTCCTCCTAACACGAGGCATCACAACAACGTTTCACCAGGCAACGCCGGTCAACTGCTGTTTGTGTATGAGAAATCGGTTGGAAACTTTCCTCATGTCAGCACGTTGTAGGTGTCGCCACCGGCTCCAACCTTGTGTGAATGGTCTGAAAAGCTAATCATTTGCATATCATGTCGGTTCAATTTCGCGTCTGTAGCACGTTATCTTCGTGGTGTAGCAATTTTAATGGCCAGTAGTGTAATTGTGGAGGAGAGCATTACGAAGGAGGCCATGCACAATAAGTAAAAGATAAGCGTAGAAAAATTTTGTGGCGAAAGTTCCGGAATTTTTTTGAACAGTCCTCGTATTTACAGGCACGACCGTTTTCGAAGCATTATAGCTGCAGCATCATGTCCTGATCAAGGAAGAGAATGGGATCACCCAGCGTTTATAGTCAGTAATTTTTCGCTATGTAGCGAACATCAATTTCAAAATAGCATAAGACAGCTTAGAACGCTCCCCTGATACGGTCGCATGATTCCTGGTGAGTTAAAGGGTCCCTACATACCGAAAAGTGGTCAGAAATAGCTCGTATAAGACCATCTATGTAATTACTTAAAATTAATGAGCACCGGTCCCTCTTCTACCATCGCAAGTGCTCCCACTGGATGTGTAATAACAGGCGGCCTGTTACAGCGCGAGTGTTCACGACGGTACATCAGGGACCGGTGCTGATTAATTTCAAATAATTCCACACGTGATCATACACGACAGGTTTTTGACCACTTTCCGGTATAGAGGGACCCTTTAGCTCACCAGGTATCAGGGGAGCCCTCTATGTTGATTTATCCTATTTTATAATTGACGCCAGTGCACGACACAAGCTCGCGATAAGTGGGAAATTCTGGTTCCAATCCCGGTTGGCCACAAATTTTCACTATCGTCATTGCGTTCTACAACTGATGGTTGTCCATATTCGCAGTTGCGAATACGTTTAATGTCTTCCATATTTACTTAAAGTAGGCAGTCGGTGAAAGATAAGTGGTTATCATGGTAAGCTCCGGGTGCAGCAGCTTATTTGGTCAGTTAGTCTACTGTTTCGTTATACAAAAAGTGCCCGTGTGAGCTTTTATCCAAAGCATACTAATATATTTATTTCTCAATAGCAATCCGTTACTTCGTGTGCAATGCCTGTAACAAGTTTACTGTTGCGTTTTCCCCACTTCTCGTTCTTTTTGGCACTGGGAATGCTTTTTGAATCAGATACAATAAAACTCTTCTCGGCGTTCTGAGTTAAAAGAGCACTTAATGGTCTACAAAAGACAAGAAATACGTCGTTAGCTTTGTGTTGGTCTTTGGAGGCGTTAACTGTAGTGCCGTCTGTCTACGTAGATAAGGTCTGTTATGAGGAATCCTGCAATTCATTTAGACTATGTTTATTGTAAAACATCCACAGAGACGAATTGCTAGTAATGCATAAACCATTTTCAGGAGTTCAGTTTCAACTAATAACGAAGAATTAATTGACACTCTGTTAATTTATAGCAAATATTGCTAAAATGAATAAAGAGCTTCGCAAGTGGACGATGTTCAACTCATCCCACCTTCGTTAATACTGTCAAAAGACTGCGGGAGACTGAAAGTGTTGCCCGGAGACAATTTGCGAAGGAGTACAGCCACCAACAAAGCTGCAGGATAGTGGTTCTTCCTGCTGCTGTACTAAATCCGAATTCAGTCTCTCCGTACCATATTCCTCTACGTCAATGGTACAGTGATTTTCAACATCGTTCTCCTGCAAGACGTAATTTGTGCAGAAAGTATTGTTTACCGATGAAGCCACATTCACAAATCACAGGAATGAAAATTTGAAAGCCAAGTGCTACGCGCCTACAAAAAACCAGCATTGGCTTTAGATGTTCAACCAACGACAGCGGGTATCAATATGCGGTAATAGGCGTAATCGGACAATATATGATAGGCAGTTAGTGATCGTACGTTGAACGGGGAAAAGTGCACACATTTTTTCTATAAATTTTTATTCTTCCTATTAGAAAAATTGCCCTTGAAAACTCATCAAATGATAAGGTTTCAACACAATGTGTGTTCTGCCCATAATTCTTCAATGGTAAGACATGCATGAAACTGATTATTTCCAAACGGTTTGGTGGGAAGTGGCAGTCCTATTCAAACGTATCCAAAGTGATCACCAGAAACGACAGCCTTGAACTTCTTCCTTTGCGATAACGTAAATCATGATTTCAACAGGGAGGTTACAACGACCTTGGCGAACATCACAGGACTGCCGCGCGTAAAGCGATTACTCGAGGTTGCTGATAGTAGTTGAGTTGATTAGTAATGCAGTGTGTACGAAAGTATCGTGATGAACGTACTCTTTAAAAAAATTCACCAACAGGAATGCGATTACACATACTGTAATGTTTCCATTGTTTCTTGTTTACAATCTTTTGTTTAATTTATTTCATGGATTGTTTTAATCACGATATTTCCAGTTTCTAAAAGACGTAATATATGTAAAACAAACAGAAGAAATAATTTTTCATCAAAAAATAATAAATTTCATCCAGCAAATTAATACTTTTGTCACTGAGAAACTCTACTTTGCGTGCATCAGTTGCTCTCATTGATAACAGACCATTTGTTGGTCACTGTGAGAGGTAAAAAGAAATTAATTCTCTCATCTTAATGCCATCTGAACGACTTTCCAGCGATATAATATTTTCTCTGAACGAAACAAGTTTAAACCTCTGTAAAGTCTAATGCAAAAGCATAACATTGCGATTTAACAAAGTGGTGCACGTTTCCTTGGAGGAGAATGCAAACTTTCATGCCGTGGATCTTCAACTGCCGCAACGGTACAAAAGTCCCCACATTCACATTTTTTCTCTGTGATTTCTTGTTAGGTCTACGAGAAAGGTGTGGACTGAAGTGGTCTCATTTACATATGCTATTCCGGTGGCAACAAATAGCATAATTCCATTTAAAGAGTTGATCATTACAAATAGCTTCAATGCCTCAAAACTAATTATTCAATTGAAAAGGTTAGGAATCTCACCCTGTATGAATCTAAAGTGGTTTTCAGATAGCCAAGATGCATAAAGATGAGGAGTATAAAAATTGTCAATACTTGCAGGCCTTTCTCTTCAGTTGCTACTTCAACTTTGCTTGATTATATAGATAAGAAAAAAAATTCCATCTTTTGCAACTGAATGTTCTATCTGTGTGTAACAAACACGTTCCACCTATTCATGCTAATGATCTTCAGTGGTCTGTAGTACACAAGAAAATTATTTAATTATACATATTTTGATAAGAGATCTGAGTTATTCTTGAAATCTCATTTTATTACGTAACTATTTACAACTGTATGATAAACTCCGCCCCCCCTCCATACATACACACACACGTACACACACACACACACACACACACACACACACACACACACACACACACACAATGCCTCAGCACCAATCCTCCCTCTATCCCCACGACAACAATTCACTCTGCTCTCACCCTCTACAACTCCTATGATCCCTGCCAGCCCAAAAGCATATGATGAGAATATGAGGAGCGGAATATTTAAATGTGACCAATTAATAGGAAAAAACCTGTACTATATGTATCTATTACATACAGAGGATCATACGGATACATGGAAAGGACGTAAATATGATTAAATGTAAAAAATTAGTATCATATAGTCGTAAATATTTAGATAATAACACGAGATGCCAAGAATCACTACAGTTCTCTTATCCAAATATGTATAATTAAATAGTTTTCTTGTATATTGTAGAACACTGAAGATGCCTGGCATGAAAAAGTGAAACATGTTTGATTCACACAAATGAAATATTCAGTTGCAAAATATGAAATTTTTTCTTATCTATACATTAAAGCACAAAAGAAGATAAATGTTTATCCTTGTAAGCAGCATTCTAAGCTTATGGTGTATATAATTATAATATTCTAACTGCAACACAGTAGATACATCTTTTTCAAACCTGCTGAAAGCATGAAGCAGAGCTTATGGAAGATGTGTTGTAGTATGGGTTCGGTATCCTCATTGTGATACCTGTTTCCTTCCGTGATATAGTGCATTAACATAGCTCTCAATTACGTGATTCTGAACGTTAAAGTTCACAGCGCGTGATCTGAAGTAAACTAAACGCTATAAACGGTAGTTGTATTGCTGTCAATGTGGAAGTAATTTTGTTTTCGAGGCGATCGGGGTATACAGTAATATCCAGTTTATCGAGATCGCATAGATAAATTGGTGTCAAACCGTCTGGCCGACCTCGGTGGTTGAAACTCCAGCCGGAAGAGAACTTGTCATTGCCGTGTTTTCTTTTTATCGAGAAACCACTGTGGGCTTCTATATTGCGTATTTGCGTCCTGATACATTTCTGTCATGCAACTCTTAACATGCATTTTCCAAGCAGTTTATAAGCACTGTGTATAGGTGAATACATGCACTTACAGCTGAAAATTATGAAAAGATTTGACGCTTTAGTGGACGAATTGTAACACCCATAAAAATGCTCAAACGTCAATCGAATAAATGTCATTATAAAAGAAACCATGCATAAGTAGCTGACATGAATGTAGCAGTTTAACTCACCACCTTCAACTCCTTATAACGAAGCTTGTATTAGAAATAAATCTCTTTATCGTCAGTGTAATTTGACTACAGTTACAAAACCATTACAAGTACATTCACAGAATGAGTTAAATCTATTTTATGTTTATTCTATCCTATTAATTGATGATAATAATAAGTTGTTTCAAATGTTTAGTGGGTAAATATGACGCAGGTAAGGAAATTATTCAAAGCACTTTCTATACAGACGTTTAGACATTGCTAAGTGGCTTCTTACCATTTAAGGAAAGCAGCGTAAAATTTTACTACAAGGTTATAAAAATGTAGTATCCTGTTAAATTATTCCTGTGTGATGTGCAGACCAAGAAAATCAACTAAGAACAAAGTGAACAAAGTATTAATTGTATATCTTAGATGACCTGCCAATTTACTGTAATTTGCTGTGGAAATTATATTTCTGAGGAATGTCATAGTGCTGCACTTCCAGCGACGATGCAGGCTATCATCTGCTATTTTTATGCTTCTCTATGTTTTTCTTTTAACGGAATTTCAGGCGTAGCATATCAGTAAGCTTGTTAGTAAAAATAAGTTGTTCAGGAAGAAACCTTACCTGGAAATATAAAATGATAGTCCATATAAGACCAAGGACAACGGGTGGTCGACCATCTACTAGGTCTGATGAGTTAATGTTGACAAGTTTTATCTGAAACAAAAATCCAAAATTCAGAACAAAAAGAAATATAGTTATTTAACATAAAAAATAAGGAACTGACACTATTATACAATGGCAGAACAATATAGCCAATGATTGCTTGCTTATATTTGGATTGTTAATTTACAAAAAAGGCTTATATAATTGTATTTTGATTTATTGATCCATCTAGTAGACAATAATTCAATCAGATGACAGTTGTGCTCATTGTAACCAATAGTGTTGCTGTTCTACGCAGTATATGGTCTACCAAGAGTCGTTGGGCACTTTTTCTCTGGTGTTTCGGCAAAAATTTAGAATTTTGTTTCTGTGATATTTAGTTGTAGTCATTCTAAAGAAACACCGAAATACCGCTCATCACACCTTTCAGGTGCCGTCTTGCATTGATTGGTTGATTTGATAGAGCGGACCAGACAGTGAGCTCATACGTCCCATCGAATTAGGGAAGGATGGGGAAGGAAGCCGGCCGTGTCCTTTCAAAGGAACCATACCAGCATTTGCCTGAAGCGATTTAGGGGAATCACGGAAAACTTAAATCAGGATGGCGGGACGTGGGTTTGAACCGTCGTCCTCCCGAATGCAGTTGAGTGTGCTAACCAGTGCGCCACACCGCTCTGTTTGCATCGGTCTGTTTGCATTCATAAACAAAATAATTTTTAAATTGGAATTTTTCGTGTCTATTCGATAAAGCCATCCGAAATTACTGCCATTGCAATGCAGTAGCGCTGCTTAATTACGGGTTATTCTCCGTGTTTTCTGTCCCTGCCAATACCGAAACGATATGAAACGAATATCGCACTAGAGTAATTTGGAACAGCTCTGTCGAACTGGCGCGTAAAATTGACGGTGGACATCGCATGAAACATACAGGGTGATTCAAAAAGAATACCACAACTTTAAAAATGTGTATTTAATGAAAGAAACATAATATAACCTTCTGTTATACATCATTACAAAGAGTATTTAAAAAGGTTTTTTTTTCACTCAAAAACAAGTTCAGAGATGTTCAATATGGCCCCCTCCAGACACACGAGCAATATCAACCCGATACTCCAACTCGTTCCACACTCTCTGTAGCATATCAGGCGTAACAGTTTGGATAGCTGCTGTTATTTCTCGTTTCAAATCATCAATGGTGGCTGGGAGAGGTGGCCGAAACACCATATCCTTAACATACCCCCATAAGAAAAAATCGCAGGGGGTAAGATCAGGGCTTCTTGGAGGCCAGTGATGAAGTGCTCTGTCATGGGCTGCCTGGCTGCCGATCCATCGCCTCGGGTAGTTCAGGTTTCATAACTAACCTTTTTCGTAGGACTCTCCATACAGTTGATTGTGGAATTTGCAGCTCTCTGCTAGCTCTGCGAGTCGATTTTCCTGGGCTGCGAACAAATGGTTGCTGGATGCGTGCTAGATTTTCATCATTCGTTCTCAGCCGCCCAGAACTTTTCCCTTTGCACAAACACCCATTCTCTGTAAACTGTTTATTCCAACGTTTAATACACCACCTATCAGGAGGTTTAACACCATACTTCGTTCGAAATGCACGCTGAACAACTGTCGTCGATTCACTTCTGCCGTACTCAATAACACAAAAAGCTTTCTGTTGAGCGGTCGCCATCTTAGCATCAACTGACGCTGACGCCTAGTCAACAGCGCCTCAAGCGAACAAATGTACAACTAAATGAAACTTTATAGCTCCCTTAATTCGCCGACAGATAGTGCTTAGCTCTGCCTTTTGTCGTTGCAGAGTTTTAAATTCCTAAAGTTGTGGTATTCTTTTTGAATCACCCTGTACAATGTGCAGTATTTATTTGAGTCACCTCCATCCATGCACTGCAAGAAAAGAATTGCAAATATCTGCCGAAACACTCTCTTAGGAGAGACACCTTTTACATAATGATTCCTTAACTCAGAGAACATTCTTCACACAAAACTTAAAAAATTTGGTACCGACCTCAGTTTCAGAGGAAAAGAAAGAAACGACATTTGCTCTATTGAAATACATATAAAGGTAATGAGGGATAGCACCGTCAGAGCGCAACTGCCCTTTCGATCGTCCCACAGTACAGGTTGTACTGTGACACCTCTAGAATAAGTGTATCTCTCGTCACAAATAGTATGTATCCGATCATTCTACATTCTCGAGCATTGGTATCTGGCTAAAATTCTACGGCGTCATATAACATTCAGATTCATTGGGGGAAGTACTGTTTTTACCTAGGCATTCAATTTAGCGTTGTTCAGTTTCTATGGAATACAGGTGAAGAATATCTCCAAAATTAATTTTCACTGTGCGGCGGGGTGTGTGCTGATTCGAAAGTTCCTGGCAGATTAAAAGTGTGCGCCGGACCAGAACTCTAACCTAGGAGTTTTGACTTTCGTGGAAACCTGCTCTACTGACTGAGCTGTCGAAGCACGACACACGATCAGTCCTCATCTTCTACATTCCAGGCTTCAGAGAAGGTCTTATGCAAACTTGGCGGGTTTAGAACTCCTGGAAGAAAGGACGTTGCGGAGACATGGCTTAGCCACAGCCTGGAGGACTGTTTCTAGAATGAATCATCACTCTGCAGAGCGGTGTGCGCTGATATGAAACTTTCCAGCGAAAGGCAAGGTTTCAGTTTCGTGTCTCGGTCTGGTACACAGTTGTAATTTGCCAATGTGTTTCACGAGAATATTTACAAGAGCACTCTTATTGTCGGTATAGAACTCGACAAAGCGCATCACTTGTGGATAGCTGTTTGGAAATGACTTCAAGGCTAACAAGGGGAGGCCGCCAATTTGAAATTCAGATTCGATTCATACTGCACATAATAAAAGCTCATTGCCAGAGGTGTAATGTGGCAAAGCACCAAGATGCACTTCTCAGCCGTTGTCGAGAAAATCGACAGTTAAAAGAAACCGTTGCGGTGAAATGCTCTCAACGATTAATTATTTTCTACAGCGCCGTGGCGCAGTGGTAAGCGCTCGGGTTCGTAGTCTGAAGGTCGCCGGATCGAATCTCGCGTCATGCAACATTTTTTTTATTGTTTTTTGTAATTCAAATATATATATATATATATATATATATATATATATATATATATATATATATAATTCCCGGCAATCAGTTGCAACAATTATGCATATAATAAGTTGTTGAAAGTCGCTTGTCGTGGAAAAATAATACTTGAAATAGAACACAATATCACAAATAATATTCAAGTGGATACAATTTATTGAAAAGTTCGGTATATACTCGCACATAATTAACAATTGGTGACCAGAAGTAGCTGGAGTATCGCACGAACCAGAGTGATAGTTATCATAGAAACATGGAAAGCAGAAAACAGCACGAATTCGAGCGCATCGTCGATTTCATTAATGTCTGTCAGTTCCTCATCACGAACGAGGGTGTTTTCGGCGAGCATTTGCAGCGTATTCTGGAACATTTCTTCCCCAATTACCATGGCTTCTTCGTTGACTGATGATGACGGTTCTGCTGTGATGCGATTACTGCTACGAAGGAGGCTTTCAAAACACACCAACGCATCTTTCAGTTGTTGTTTCGCCACTTCACTGTATATAGAATCTTCTTCGATCACATCACTTTCATGCGAAGGGCCCGGATCACTCTCTAATTGTACCGCCTCCATTTTTCCGTTTGTTTAACAGGGTGTACCAAAGCTCTCACGTACACACTGATATTCGACGATGTTATATAAGTTGCGCTAGGGACCGCATCTACCTTCTTTCGAAGTTAGCGGGCAAGTACGCTGTTACGCGGCGGCTCATTTCTGCCCATTCAACATCTGTCCTTCAGGTGTAACGAGTATATTTCATATCTGCCACAGCAAATTTGTGTTCGTGGGGTCTCTATTCTAATCCGAACGTTTGGCTTACACTATACGCATTCGTTTCGGAATATCGTTTCTACGTCTTCCGTTAACTATACGTGGTAAACATTATGAAGACAATTAATAACATTTGTGAAATACAACTTTGCGGAAAACATAATGATGTTCGAAGTCGCCAGTTTTTCCACGACAAACCACTTTCAACAACTTATTGTATGCATAATTATTGCAACTGATTGCCGGGAATTATATATTTATGTGTGTGTGTGTATACATTTGAATTACAAAAAACAAATAACAAAAAAAGTTGCATGGCGTGAGATTCGATCCTTTGGATTACGAACCCTAACGCTTACCGCTGCGCCACGAGGCTGTAGAAAATTATTAATCGCAGAGAGTATTTCACCGCAACGGTTTCTTTTAACTGTCGATTTTCTCGACAACGGCTGAGAAGTGCATCTTGGTGCTTTGCCACATTACACCTCTGGCCATGAGCTTTTATTATGTGCAGTATGAATCGAATCTGAATTTCACAATTGGCGGCCTCCCCTTGTAAGTGTAGAATCTCGAAAGGTAAACGATAAATTTGTTAAAAGACAAAGGTAAATTAACACTTGCCGGAACGTCACCGTCTCGTAACCGTCACGTTTTTGAATGGGGCACAACAACGTCGAAAGAACGTCGTGACGTTAAAATTGGTTCAAAAAACAGTCACCAGAGGCGCTATTTCGTACTTCATGGTAGATCGTCGCAAAATGCCGAAATTTAGTTTAAAGCAGTCTGCAAAGACTGCTGTTGCACTTGATGATGAGAGCAGAGAACAAAGAGAGTCTGGGTTAGAAAATGTTCAAAAATCGAGACTGTGATGGAGAGTTCCACACTCCATACAAGGAGCAGGAAGAGGAGGAGGAGTCGTTCTATAAATATTTCACACTGTCTAAACAACAGTTTTTTTACCCATTAAGCAAGACAAAATAAAAATTACGAAGAGAAGTCCAAGGATTAGGCGTCCAGTATCACCTCGACAGAAGCTGATGGTTTGCCTACGGTATGTCTGGACGTGCCGTTTTTTGTACTTAAACTATGTTGGCTTCCATTTCTGCTACCTGCTATTCGTCCTTAGTTTATTACAAATCTGATTTTAAACTTCTGCATTCCGCATCAGCTTTACTCCCAATTTTCGTTTTCGCTATTCCACTGGAAAAATCGTGAGTAAATCACATTGAACAAGGCATGTATCTTTTAGTTTGCAATGTATTCCTTCAGTGGATAAAAGAAAATACTTAATATTGTCTTCCAGTAAATTCCAAGATCTTTTCGCAATAGCAGTCAGTGGGGAGTACTTTCGTGTGGCAGATACTCGCCAAGTAGGCTACACTTGGGCCCGTCGAAACACACTTCCTGAGAAACCGTGACGTGACGTGTCGATGACGTTCCGTTGACGGCGTGTGTGAATGCCACCATTTGAACTGCAGAGGGGAATCTTTTGGCACGACGGTTGTGACGGCGACGTTCCGTCAAGTGTGAGTCCACCTTAACGCGGCTCCATACTACTACGGAATGCTGTGTCTAAATGGGCAGCTGCCACTTGCCCTAGACTGTTACCGTTCCCAGAACGAATTTTCACTCTGCAACTGAGTGTGCACTGTACTGAATCTTCCTAGCAGTCAAAACTCTGGGAGTGGATTCGAACTCGGGACTTCTGCCTTTGGCGGACAAGTGCTCTACCGACTGAGCCATCCAGGAACAATGCACGACGCTCCCTCACAGCTATACGAATAACAGATGTGAAGGCACCACTGCCGATATATCGTAACTAACTAGGGAAACTCCTCATCGCAAACCCTACCCCCTCGAATTTAGTGGTAAAAAAAGGGCCTATTGGATAGCCCCTCAAAAACTGAACACAGTTCAAGCATGTAAACAAGAAGAAGGTGTACTGTACAGTGAAAAAGAAGTAAAATAGAAACAGTGAACAGTCCTATCTCAAGAAGTGGACTGTCGACGGAAGAATAAGACTCAAGGCTAGTGTTTGTGTGATTACTGTTGGACTGCACCACGAGAGAGAGATCCACGTTCAAATCCCACTTGTATTCCATTTTTTTCCCCACAAAATTATCCGGTCATTGACGTGTCTGTTCTCCTTCTCTGGTCTGGGTAATTGGCATATTATCCATTGGTTATAGAATACGAGTCATGTGGTAAGAATGTATTACAGTCGTGAGTAAATGTGATGAACAGTGAGTGAGAGTAGGCGAGACGCTGCATAGACCCCTCACAGCAATGGAAACAACAAATAAACTGGTTAAACTATGTTACAACAAAGGAATTCAACAGTCAGGACTTCGAAAACAAAACGCAAGATTCGTAGGATGTGGTAATTGTGTAGAACAAATAGGAGGTACGTACGTTTGGGAGATCCCTTCCTCCCGTTGCAGACGGGCGTTACACCACAACAGAGACACAAATTTGAATACACCGCATAGACACGTCAATGATCGGACGGAGAGTTCATAATTTTGTGAAATACAAAACATGGGTCACGAGGGAGATTTGAACATGGATCTCCCCCTTCCCAAATCAACGCTGTGACCACATAAACACGACGGCATGGCAACTAATTTCGCTCGATGTTGCATATCTTGAGCTTGGACCGTTCACTCTTTTGATCTTGCTTCTTTTTTCACAGTTGAGTACATTTTATTCCTGTTTTCGTGCTTGATCTGCGTTCATTTTTTTACGAGCTATACACTGGGCCATTTTGCCACTAAATCTGAGAGGGGTGCGATGGGTAGCTTCCCTTGTAACTAGCCGATTACAAACAGCTGCTTCCAGTGGGTATCATTTCACTGGCCTTCTGGCAGGTTCCTGTACGTAACCGTTGCCGCTAACATGCGGGGGGAGTCGCCCCATTTGATGGCGCACACTTCGGCAGAAGAGGAACCGAGGGAAACTTCAGTCTGGGAGGAGTTCAGTTAACGGAGGAAATAATTCTGTAATAATTGTAGAAGAAGTTTTGTCAATACATTTGTAGGGAGTCGGAAGTTGTAAGTGGAAGTGACATCTCCGAATATATATATATTATTGAATGTTGGGAAAATTTATACTTTGTGTCAGCAAGTCAGTTTAACCCTTCAGAACGTACTTTTCAAGTAAAATTTTACGTTGTGGCTAGACGAAGTGACTGCTGTCTACGTACGGATGAGACAGATTAGCGATCATCTACTTGTCTCAAGAATTAATAAACTGTAATTCCATAGGGTCACTTCTATAATTTCATGAATGTCGTTAAATATAGATCTCCCTTATCTTAGGAAGCAGTGCATAGGTCTGTTTCAAGCACACGGTAAAATTCAAGAATCGCCTGCATTGTTGTTGTTGTTGTGGTCTTCAGTCCTGAGACTGGTTTGATGCAGCTCTCCATGCTACTCTATCCTGTGCAAGCTTCTTCATCTCCCAGTACCTACTGCAACCTACATCCTTCTGAATCTGCTTAGTGTATTCATCTCTTGGTCTCCCTCTACGATTTTTACCCTCCACGCTGCCCTCCAGTGCTAATTTGTGATCCCTTGATGCCTCAAAACATGTCCTACCAACCGATCCCTTCTTCTAGTCAAGTTGTGCCACAAACTTCTCTTCTCCCCAATCCTATTCAATACCTCCTCATTAGTTACGTGATCTACCCACCTTATCTTCAGCATTCTTCTGTAGCACCACATTTCGAAAGCTTCTATTCTCTTCTTGTCCAAACTAGTTTTCGTCCATGTTTCACTTCCATACATGGCTACACTCCATACAAATACTTTCAGAAACGACTTCCTGACACTTAAATCTATACTCGATGTTAACAAATTTCTCTTCTTGAGAAACGCTTTCCTTGCCATTGCCAGTCTACATTTTATATCCTCTCTACTTCGACCATCATCAGTTATTTTACTCCCTAAATAGCAAAACTCCTTTACTACTTTAAGTGTCTCATTTCCTAATCTAATTCCGTCAGCATCACCCGACTTAATTCGACTAAATTTCATTATCCTCGTTTTGATTTTGTTGATGTTCATCTTATATCCTCCTTTCAAGACACTGTCCATTCCGTTCAACTGCTCTTCCAAGTCTTTTGCTGTCTCTGACAGAATTACAATGTCATCGGCGAACCTTAAAGTTTTTACTTCTTCTCCATGAATTTTAATACCTACTCCGAATTTTTCTTTTGTTTCCTTTACTGCTTGCTCAATATACAGATTGAATAACATCGGGGAGAGGCTGCAACCCTGTCTCACTCCTTTCCCAACCACTGCTTCCCTTTCATGCCCCTCGACCCTTATAACTGCCATCTGGTTTCTGTACAAATTGTAAATAGCCTTTCGCTCCCTGTATTTTACCCCTGCCACCTTCAGAATTTGAAAGAGAGTATTCCAGTTAACATTGTCAAAAGCTTTCTCTAAGTCTACAAATGCTAGAAACGTAGGTTTGCCTTTTCTTAATCTTTCTTCTAAGATAAGTCGTAAGGTTCAAGAATCGCCTGCATACAGGGTGTTAATTATTGCACTCTATGAAGTAAAATCGTCATAACTTCTGAACGGTTTGCGTTAGGACGTCCAAACTGCACGCGTGGCCGCGTGGCATGATGGAAATTAGTATGCGCATGGTTTTGTTTAGCCCACTTTCATTTGGATGGGTTCGTCAATAAGCAAAACTGGCGCATTTCGGGGACTGATAATACGCATTTCGCGATCGAGAAGTCTCTTCATCCTGAACGGGTGGCTGAGTGGTGCGCAATGACAAGTCACGAAATAATCGGTGCGATATTCCTTGATGGCACGGCGATTACGGAACGGTACGTGAAGGTCTTGGAAGATGATTTCACCCCTGTTGCCCGAAATGGCCCAGATTTCGACAAGATGTGGTTCATGCAAGACGGAGTTCGACTCCATCGAAGCGGGAGACTGTTGAATGTCCTGGAGGAACACTTTAGGGACCGCATTCTGGCTTTGGGGTACTCAGAGGCCACTGGCATGGGCCTCGATTGGCCGCCATATTCTCCGGATCTAAACACATGCGACTTCTTTTTGTGGGGCTATATTAAAGACAAGACAGAAAGGGACTGGAGCAGACTGCTAGCAGGGGAAATGAAATTTCTCGGAGCAGTTAAGGGAAAAACAAGAATGGACAGAGTAAGGAATGTAGATATTAGAAAGGACCTTAAACAAGAAAGTATGAGAGAAGAAATTGAAAAAGAGAGACTAAGATGGTATGGGCATGTTAAGAGTGTGCGTGGGCAGTGACTCCCCAAAATTATGGAAGAACTAAAGATGGATGGAAACAGACCTAGAGGGCGACCAAGAACACGGTGGAAAACGGGAGTGAGAATATCTGTGGAAAGTACGGGTGTGACCTGGCAGCAAGGGGAGGAAGAAAAGTGGTGGGAGGACCGAGCCAAATTGAGAGGACTCGTCAGCACCCAGACCCAGCAGTAGCTGGAGCGGGATCCGGTTATACACTCCTGGAAATGGAAAAAAGAACACATTGACACCGGTGTGTCAGACCCACCATACTTGCTCCGGACACTGCGAGAGGGCTGTACAAGCAATGATCACACGCACGGCACAGCGGACACACCAGGAACCGCGGTGTTGGCCGTCGAATGGCGCTAGCTGCGCAGCATTTGTGCACCGCCGCCGTCAGTGTCAGCCAGTTTGCCGTGGCATACGGAGCTCCATCGCAGTCTTTAACACTGCTAGCATGCCGCGACAGCGTGGACGTGAACCGTATGTGCAGTTGACGGACGTTGAGCGAGGGCGTATAGTGGGCATGCGGGAGGCCGGGTGGACGTACCGCCGAATTGCTCAACACGTGGGGCGTGAGGTCTCCACAGTACATCGATGTTGTCGCCAGTGGTCGGCGGAAGGTGCACGTGCCCGTCGACCTGGGACCGGACCGCAGCGACGCACGGATGCACGCCAAGACCGTAGGATCCTACGCAGTGCCGTAGGGGACCGCACCGCCACTTCCCATTCGCAACCGTCTCCATGAAGCTGGGCTACGGTCCCGCACACCGTTAGGCCGTCTTCCGCTCACGCCCCAACATCGTGCAGCCCGCCTCCAGTGGTGTCGCGACAGGCGTGAATGGAGGGACGAATGGAGACGTGTCGTCTTCAGCGATGAGAGTCGCTTCTGCCTTGGTGCCAATGATGGTCGTATGCGTGTTTGGCGCCGTGCAGGTGAGCGCCACAATCAGGACTGCATACGACCGAGGCACACAGGGCCAACACCCGGCATCATGGTGTGGGGAGCGATCTCCTACACTGGCCGTACACCACTGGTGATCGTCGAGGGGACACTGAATAGTGCACGGTACATCCAAACCGTCATCGAACCCATCGTTCTACCATTCCTAGACCGGCAAGGGAACTTGTTGTTCCAACAGGACAATGCACGTCCGCATGTATCCCGTGCCACCCAACATGCTCTAGAAGGTGTAAGTCAACTACCCTGGCCAGCAAGATCTCCGGATCTGTCCCCCATTGAGCATGTTTGGGACTGGATGCAGCGTCGTCTCACGCGGTCTGCACGTCCAGCACGAACGCTGGTCCAACTGAGGCGCCAGGTGGAAATGGCATGGCAAGCCGTTCCACAGGACTACATCCAGCATCTCTACGATCGTCTCCATGGTTGAATAGCAGCCTGCATTGCTGCGAAAGGTGGATATACACTGTACTAGTGCCGACATTGTGCATGCTCTGTTGCCTGTGTCTATGTGCCTGTGGTTCTGCCAGTGTGATCATGTGATGTATCTGACCCCAGGAATGTGTCAATAAAGTTTCCCCTTCCTGGCACAATGAATTCACGGTGTTCTTATTTCAATTTCCAGGAGTGTAGATATAGATAGATATTAAAGACAAGGTACACAGCAATAGCCCCCAAACCATTGCGGAGCTGAAAACAGCCATTCAGGAGGTCATCGATAGCATCGATGTTCCGACACTTCGGTGGGTCATGCAGAATTTCGCTATTCGTCTGCACCACATGATGGCAGGCAAACAGAACATGTCATAACCTACATCCGAATTTCTGCAGCGATGTTTACCTGTTGAATAAAGTGTGTGAACGCCGTAGTTTGTAACTAACTTACGTTTTCCTCATATTTGACCGATAGCCAGGAGAACTATTAAATAATTCGGGAGATGGCTAACGGAGAGAAATCGTCCACGAAAGGAAAGCGTTCCATAATCGGGTCTCTGTCCGACACATATTTTTAGCCTGCCATGAAGTGCCTAGTGTTGCCGTTCGTTTGCACCTCACGGACGTCCTATTCTCCCAACAACAAGGTATTTTTCATTAAACTGGTACACTGTATTGTGGCATCATAACTGATCAGAATTTGTTCAAAAACATTGACCCGAATATCAACGGACGCAGTAACTAGCAAATTTGCCCGTGGAACAAATAGATGGTAAGTTTCAGGATGTTCAGCACAGCTGACCTTTCCATTTTTGCCCATGATATGTCTGCTGACCTTGCTGTCACCCCTAGTTGTCTTGTTCGTGTGCTGCTTGAATTTAAATGAGTAAAAATACAATCGCCAACTCACCTGCACTCTCGAAACCGTATCCTGTATTGACCGCGTCAGGGAAACGTTATACTCAGACAAAATCGAATATTTACGTGAATATCAAAAATAGTAATTCGGAACCGAGATCTTTATCAGCAATGAGAGGTGCTGATACGTTATTCGTAGAGCACGAGTAATCAACATTCCTTTATGAGATGTGAGAACTATTACATAGATCAGTTTACAGCTTCATCATATGACATCACAACTTTTTTAACTGACTGCGGGAATCTCGACAAGAAAGTAAACTTTTACTTCGTCACATGCCTAGGCATAAAAAATTAGAGCTGAGTTTGAGACTAAGTATCATTCAGATAGATATGTATGAAGAACTGGCCATCTCTCAGGGACCGTATGTTGTTACACGCCGTTTCTGTGTCGAAAATAATTTACTCTGAACTAAGTTAGTTTTCAATGGTAGAGAAGGACACACACACCATAGATTACAGAAGTAGTACAGATGTATTCCTATAATTATATAAAGTATGTTCTAATAAATTACCTTTTTGCTTTGTAGAAACTGAAGTGCAGTATTGGCGTTGCTAAGGAAATGTGGCCTTTTCAAGTTGCGTCCCCTCTCCATGGGCTGAAAACAATTACACTATTTTAGATATAGGCACTGAAGTACATTAAAAATATTCATAACTGATGCTGCACTAACAAATGATTTTGACCTGTACGAATGCAGGAGAAAGTAGTTGAAGTCGTCAAAGACCAGGATTTCGAAATGTGGGTGTAAATAACGACCTACATGTAGATTCTATATACCAAGAGCCAACCTTAATTCTTCTTTGTAGCTATATAAATACTGTAGTCAGTTTCAATATGTAAGCATCCTGAAGAGCAGGATTCATGCCTGTTCAAGAGACGCACTCCAGCTCCTGGTAGTCGGAACAGGATCTTGAAATAGGGTTCATAATTTTAAGTACTTGGGAGTGAGGTTTAAAGAGAGCGCATTCGTGTGAGGCAGAGGTGAAAACTAGGATATAAGGCGGAAACCGATCATATTTCAGTCTCCGTGAGCTTTTTAAATCTCGCAGTCTGTTAAGGAATTTCAGAGTCCAGCTGTACGGAACACAGGACCAACCCGACGTAGTTCATGGTTATGAAACTTGGAGCGTCCGAAAGAAATACTTTAATATTCTTCTCGTTTGCGATGGATTTGTTTATAAATAACTAATCTACAACCAGTCACGATTTTCTTTTTTTCATATTTTACACGACGCATTTCGGAAAATGACTCCTATTTTCAAGTACGTATTTCTCTGTACTATGCCGTTTTTAAGCAATGTTTTCGATGTGTTAGGTTCTGCAATACATAAAAAAAGCGCAGTTTTTGGCTAGTTATCGATTGTTATACGTAGTTAGTGGCGAAATTTGGAAGAACTTGTACTTGCAGTTTTCTTAGGACAATAAAAAACACTCTGCCGGGCGCTTTACTGTGAATAGCAGAGTAATCATATAGATGTAGATGTAGATAAATAACTTGAAATTGCGCGTTTTTTGTATATTGCAGTAAAGCTAACAAAACGAAGCAGAACCTCACTCATCGAAAACATTAGGTAAAAATGGCATAGTACAAAGGAATACACACTTGAAAATTGGAATCACTTTCCGAAACGCGTCTTGTAAAGCGTGAATTAAAGAAAATCGGGACTGGTTGCAGAAAAGTTATTTATAAGCAAACCCATTGTTTTCACAGTCGCAGGTTTAAAAAAATGGACAAAATCAGATTCTTGTTTTCGAACGGAAAGATTTAAGTAAGATCATCTATGGCCCAGTAGAAGATGGAATTCCTGGGGCATAGAGTATCATGTATAATTATGAGCTGTGTGAGACTGCAACAGCCCAAATATTATAGGTGTGATGAATATCAAACGACTTGTGTGGATGGACAGGTCATGTCGCACGGATGGACGAACGCCGATGACCTTCAAAATCTATGGATTTAACTACCCGCGGAAGAAGACCAGTAGGCAGACCTAAAAAGATGTGGAGAGATTCAATCCATGAGGACTTGCTGCAGATCAGCACAGAGGGTGGCTGCTGGCACAAAGCAGGAAATAGAATCCAATGGAAGAGGAGGGTTCCAGCTGTGTGTTCTCCTCTGGGCCTGGTCGCGTAAAGTAAGTATGGACATGCAAGTACATATCTTTTAATTAGTTTCCGGCAGTTTATCAGTGGTATTTTTATTGCTTTTGTTTATTTACATACACACGAATGAAAAACAAATAAATCATGTGTCCCATTGCCAACAGTAACACACGGGCCTTACGTGATTGTAGACCGGCCCTGGTGTAACTAACTACCTTCCCCTGTGTAATATACTCAGAACACCATATCCACACAAGCTCCTTTGACATAATGAATAGGGAATTAACTCACCAGCTTCTCTCCAGACAGGACTTCCAGCAGCGCAAGAAGTTTCGTTCCATCCTTCAGGTCCTCGATCAAGTCGTTTATCCTTAGCGGTGGAACTCGCTGCAAAATACATAATTACATGAGTACAAGAATACTGTCGTTATTACAATAGTTATAAATAGATAACTGTTTCCGTATTTGCAGAGTATTCAGTTCACGCTGTTTGTTGCACTGTGTACCTTAAATGAAGATAGTAATGGAACTTTAATTAATCATATGTGCGTGTATAACATACAAAACGCGGATCCCTTGAACATTTACTTGTGGCTGGTACCAAACTGAAAAAAGAATTTGGGAAACAAGCAGTGTCAGCCTTCTCATTGGTTTGTATTATTTCTTGGTTTGATTAAAAAAAAAAAAAAAAAAAAAAAAGGACTGCAAAGCACGTGGGCTTTTCTTGTTCGAATGTTACCCGAATATAATAAGCTTCCGTTATTTCTAAAATAGGAATATTAACTTTCTTCAATCTCATCTTAAGCGCCAAACTTTGTGTGAGGGGTGTTCTTTGATATTT
The DNA here is from genome assembly GCF_021461395.2 of Schistocerca americana. Lineage (NCBI taxonomy): Eukaryota > Metazoa > Arthropoda > Insecta > Orthoptera > Acrididae > Schistocerca > Schistocerca americana. The sequence goes on from NC_060124.1 coordinate 23,466,124, forward strand.
TGCCTCGTTCATTGTTAATGGTTTCATTGTGTCGAGAGGTACTGCTGTTCGCTGAGCTAATGCGCAGGGAATTTACCCAGAAATTACAGCTCAAACAAAAATTAATGAAAGCACTTTTTTCACACGCTTTCTAATTTGCAGTTAATAGACTTTTTTTACCGTTCTGCCGTCGCCCCAAGTAATTTTCTCGGTACACATTGGCATTGCTGTTAAGCGTGAGTCAGGCCACTGATGGTGACTTGACTTAATTACTTGGAAAGTCGGGAGTACAGCCAAGAGTTAAACACAGTCTCTCGGAAGTCTGTATTTGAGCACAACAAGACAGTCTCAATCGGAGGCATGTGCTATGTAAATATGTAGAACATCAGGTAAACAAATACTGATAGGAGACCTACTACCATCTCAAGAAAACAGATTTCGACATTTAAATGTTTCAAGCACATAGCGCTAACCACAACTCACCTGGAAAATGAATTTTACGGTAAAGCGGTAGATACGTTTCCTTGAGAATGTTTCCCTTTTTTGTGTGCTGCAGTGTACACAATGTCAAGAAGAATGATTGTAACCCTGCGAGTGAGTCCTACGGTTCACTGACAAGGGGAGGCCGCCAATTGTGAAACTCAGATACGATTCATACTGCGCATAATAAAAGCTCATGGCCAGAGGTGTAATGTGGCAAAGCACCAAGATGCACTTCTCAGCCGTTGTCGAGAAAATCAACAGTTAAAAGAAATCGTTGCGGTGAAATACTCTCTACGATTAATAGTTTTCTACAGCGTTGTGGCGCAGCGGTAAGCGTTCGGGTTCGTAATCCGAAGGTCGCCGGATCGAATCTCGCGCCATGCAATTTTTTTAATTATTAGTTTTTTGTAATTCAAATTATATATATATATATATATATATATATATATATATATATATAAACTATTAATGAATTGCTTATGCATGTTGGTGAAGGTGGATCGCTCTCCAATTGTACCGCCTCCATTTTTCCGTTTTTTTAACAGGGTGTACCAAAACTCTCCCGTCCGCAGTGATTTTCGACGATGTTATAAGTTGCGCTAGGGACCGCATCTACCTTCTTTCGAAGTTAGCAGGCAACTACGCTGTTATGCGGCGGCTCGTTTCGGCCCATTCAACATCTGTCCTTCAAGTGTAACGAGCGAGTAACGAAGTTTATATTTCATACCTGCCACAGCGAATTTGTGTTCGTGGGGTCTCATTTCTAATTCGAACGTTTGACTTACGTTATACGTATTCGTTTCGGAATATCGTTTCTACGTCTTCCGTTGACTATACGTGGTTAACATTATGAAGACAATTAATAACATTTGTGAAATACAACTTTGTTTGCGGAAAACATAATGATGTTCGAAGTCGCCAGTTTTTCCACGACAAACGACTTTCAACAACTTATTATATGCAGAATTGTTGCAACTGATTGCCGGAATATATATATATATATATATATATATATATATATATATATATATATATATATATATATATATATCTGAATTACAAAAAACAAATACTAAAGAAAAAAGTTGCATGGTGCGAGATTCGAGCCGGCGACCTTCGGATTACAAACCCGAGCGCTTACCGCTGCGCCACGACGCTGTGGAAAATTGTTAATCGTAGAGAGTATTTCACCGCAACAGTTTCTTTTAACTGTCGATTTTCTCGACAACGGCTGAGAAGTGCATCTTGGTGCTTTGCCACATTACACCTCTGGCCATGAGCTTTTATTATGCGCAGTATGAATCGAATCTGAATTTCACAATTGGCGGCCTCCCCTTGTGAGTACGATCAATGGTATAGTCAAAATACTTTCTTAGGAAGCAGTGCTTCAACTGCACTCCATTCACCGCCACCGCCTACCATCATGATATGAGGGTCTGAGGATGGTCAAACACTGACCGAAACCGGTTGCAATCGAAATAAATGTTTTTGCGGTCGAGACTCTTTCTGTCCATTTGTAAAATACTTTTAGCCAGACCGCTGTTTCTCCACGACAAACGTTCACCATAATTATCGTTTCTACCTGTTGCCGCGTCAAGGAAAGCTGCAACAATGACTGTGTGGTGAGTGCTCTGGTGCTTCAGATGTAGCAATTCGCATTGTCCGTGTGGCAAACAAGCCCATTTTGTGACTCTAGGTACGTGAGGGATGTGTTAACGGCAGAATTATACCACTTCCATTTAGGGCCAGGGACTACTACTCACTCGGAAGTGATGTCAAAATGACGTGCCACTCGATGCGGCAGACGCCATATTGACTTTGGCATACTTAGCTGTTTTAGATTATAACTTGCTAGTATGCCGTTTCAAGGCAATGGGGCATTGAAGATTTATCACAAATGCATCACTCTTATAATTAAATGTGAGTTAGTGGCGCTTCATCCATATGAGCCCACGAAAATGTCATGTCTTGGGCGTAGTGTAGTGGACAAGGGCGTGGATTATAGAGTTGAAGGAAGTAGATTCGCATCCCGCTATATGCTAATTCTTTTTCATTTTAACATTTTTAACACATTCTGGAATTTTCTTGTGAATGTAATATAAGTATGTTCTGCAATATTCACCGTTATTTACATATAAATCCCCGTTCCCTGAAGAAAGAGTTTCTCCGATTATGTGAGCTGTTTGATTACAAAACGATGGATGGAAGAAATATTTGACTGTTTGACGATCTTTCCTTCGCGGGGACCACAGTCATATAGAATTTTTCGAATGAAATTTCACCATTTGGTCGTTAATTGTCGATTTATTTTACACAGTCATGATTTCGACTTTATTACGTGTCTGTCACACGTTGTCGTTCGTCAGTTATGTAAATTAACTGACCAAGCCAGTTGATGAACAGAAGCGACGAACGCAAATCACAGGAATATATTAGCTCTTAAATACGCCATGCTTTGTATTAATGGTTTCTCACTGTCCACAATGTCATCCATATTATATATCTTTGATACGTACTCTATCCAATAATATGACACCTGGTTCGTATGACCAGAATTAAGTTTCTTCGGCGATAACATGTCACAGACAGGTCAGACATATTTTAAAATTCAAACAAACACTTGAGAATGGCTATAATAAAGCCGAAATCATGACTGTGTAAAATTAATGAACAATTAACAGCCAAACGGAGAAAATTTCTTTCAAAAAAGATTTTGGCTGTTTATTTCCAAATATGTTGCGATTTACGTGTGCGTGGCTAGGCAGGATCCTAAGAGGGCAGCTTAAATTGCTGCGAGTAAAACGAGCTATGCTTTATGCGTGGAAAGATCCTTAAGAGACAGATATTTTACATGTTACAAACAATAACAAGCACTTTCGGCCAAGTCGACAATACGTCTGTCCTCTCGAGTGCTAGTCACCCAGAGCCATGGAGTTGAGTTGGCCCAATTGAACCCACTGAACCCATATTCGCAAGACAGTCGTGCAATCCCAACCAACGCAATGTCGCGAAACGATAAACTGCAATCTCGATAAGCAACAATAATGCCGCCATCGACTTCTGACTCGCTCTGATAGGCATGTACCTCATGCACGAGGCATAACAACAAAAATTCAAATGAGACATCTGCATGAGAATCCAACTACGCAGTCTTTCCTTCTATACACAATTCAGATGGCGTTGGTCCTGACTACTTTAAGCGGTTGAGCTGAAATGTGAATCATTTGCGTATCCAAACACATTTCATGCCAATTTGACGTCTTTTGGTCCGCAGCTCGTGGTCGTGCGGAAGCGTTCTCGCTTCCCACGCCCGGGTTCCCGGGTTCGATTCCCGGCGGGGTCGGGGATTTTCTCTGCCTCGTGATGACTGGATGTTGTGTGATGTCCTTAGGTTAGTTAGGTTTAAGTAGTTCTAAGTTCTAGGGGACTGATGACCATAGATGTTAAGTCCCATAGAGCTCAGAGCCATTTGAACCATTTGACGTCTTTTGCACGTTTTTGACGTATTCATCGTATGGCCAGAAGCGTAAGTACAAAAAATTAAGTTCTGAGATCTACATCTGCATCTACATCCATACTCTGCAAAGCCATTGTGAAGTGCATGGTAGAGGGTACTTCTCATTGTGCCAGTTACTAGAGCTTCTTTCCAATCCCGCGTCCGGGCCATCCTGATTTAGGTTTTCCGTGATTTTCCTAAATCACTCCAGGCAAATGCCGGGAAGGTTCCTCTGAAAGGGCACGGCCGACTTCCTTCCCTAATTCGATGAGACCTATGACCACGCTGTCTGGTCTCCTACCCCGAAACAACCAACCAACTTCTTTCCAATCTATTCACGCAAGAGCGCGGGAAGAATGACTGTTCAAATGCCACTGTGCACACTGTAATCCTCATTTTCTCCTCGCGGTCCCTATGGAAGCGATACGTAGCGGGTTGTGGCGCATTCATAGTCATAATTTAAAGCCAGCTTTTTAAACTTTGTAAGTAGGCTTTCTCGACAGTTTGCGTGTATCTTCAAGTGTCTGCCAGTTCACTTTCTTCGCCGTCTTCGTAACACTCTCGCTCAAATAAAACGAACTGTGACCATTCGCGCTGCTCTTCTCTGTGTACGTTCGATATCCCCAGTCACTCCTATTTGCTATGGGTCCCACACTCTTGAGCAAAATGTTACACCCCTGTGTACGTTCGATATCCCCAGTCACTCCTATTTGCTATGGGTCCCACACTCTTGAGCAAAATGTTACACCCAGGTATTTGTATGAGCTGGAATTTTCCAGCTGTTACTCGTTGATACTGCAGTCTCAAGACGCTACAACTTTTCATTTCGTGAAACGCAAAATTTTACATTTTTTATCATTTAAAGCGAGTTGCCAAACTTCGCACCACTTTGAAATCTTATCAAAGTCTGACTGAATATTTGTGCAGCTTTTTTTTAGACAGTAATTGTAGATAAATGTATAATCAACGAAAAGTCTGATGTTACTATTAATGTTATCTGAAAGGTCATTAATATACAACATAAACAGCAGGGGTCCCAACACAGTCCCCTGGGGCACACCCGAAGTCGAAGACTCTGCATCCAAAATAACATACTACGTCGGCCCTACCAAAAATCACAGTGCAGTCAAAAATTTCGCGTGATATCCCATATGAACGTACTTTTGATAATAAGCGTAGATTTGGTACTTAATTAAGCGCATTTCTGAAATCGAGAAGTATGGCATCGACCTGACTGCTTCGATCCATGGCTTTCATGTTGTAATGTGAGAACAGTGCGAGTTGGGTTTCACATGATCTACATTTTTGAAATCCATGCTGGTTGTCATGGGGGAGGTCGTTCTGTTCGTGATATCTCATTATGTTTGAGCTCAGAATATGTTGTAAGGCACTGTAACAAATGAACGTCAAGAGTATTGGGCAATATCTGGACACTATCTTTGGTACCATTTACAGCCTTTACATCTTAGAGTTTCTTTAGGTTTTGTGACAGATCGGTCGATAATACATTGCTACAGCAGCTGTTGAAGGCTTCACGCATTGCTCTCTTGTAAGCCAAAAGCGTTTCATTCAGCATCTCCCTATCTCTAGCTATATTGTTTGTTTCATAGTTATTATGGAGATCTCTGTTCCTTTATCTTTCTTTTACAAAGACTATATACCATGGAGGGTCCTTCTCATCTTGGTTTGTTCTACTAGATACATATCTATCAAGTGCATTGTCACCTGTTGTCCTAAACCTGAGCCACAGTAGTTCTACATGCTTCTCTCCACAGCTAAATACTTAGACTTCCTTATGGAGATACACTACTGCGTCTTCTGAAAATATAAATACTTCGACTTCTTTTAGTTGACATTTGTCTTTGGTGGTCATGTTGTTGCAAGTGTCTCATGGCCACTTATAATAGTTTCTACGTGTATATACTCAAAGAGATCAGGTTTATGTTGTTGTTAGGTTAAACAAAGACATAGGGGCTATTTTTTGTTATTAGGTCCAATATATTTCCGTAATGGGTGGGCTTCCGAACAGTCTTCTAGGTGTTCTCAGATAATGCATTTACATCTACATCGATACTCTGCACATCACATTTAAGTGCCTGGCAGAGTGTTCATCGAAGCACCTTCACAATTCTCTATTATTCCAATCTCGTACAGCGCGCGGAAAGAACGAACAGCTATATCTTTCCGTAAGAGCTCTGATTTCCTTTATTTTATCGTGGTAATCGTTCCTCCCTATGTAGTTCGGTGTCAAATATTTTCGCATTCGGTGGAGGAAGCTGGTGATTGGAATTCCGTGAGAAGATTTCGCTGCAACGAAAAACGCCTTTATTTTAATGATGTCCACCCCAAATCCTGTGTCATTTCAGTGAAACTCTCTCCCCTATTTCGCGATAATACAAAACGTGCTGCCCTTCTTTGAGCTTTTTCGATGTACTCCGTGAATTGTATCTGGTAAGGATCCCACACCGTGCAACAGTATTCTAAAAGGGGGCGGACAAGCGTAGTGTAGGCGGTCTCCTTAGCAGATATGTTACATTTTCTGTCCTGCCAATAAAACCCAGTCCTTGGTTAGTCTTCCCCACAACATTTTCTACGTGTTCCTTCCAATTTAAGTTGTTCGTAATTATAATTCCTAGGTATTTAGTTGAATTTACGTCCTTTAGATTTGACTGATTTATCGTGTAACCGAAGTTAAACGGATTCCTTTTAGCACTCATGTGGATGACCTCACACTTTTCGTTATTTAGAGTCAAAAATGGTTCAAATGGCTCTGAGCACTATGGGACTTAACTTCTGAGGTCATCAGTCCCCTAGAACTTAGAACTACTTAAACCTAACTAACCTAAAGACATCACACACATCCATGCCCGAGGCAGGATTCGAACCTGCGACCGTAGCGGTAGCGCGGTTCCAGACTGTAGCGCCTAGAACCGCTCGACCAAACGCCCGGCTATTTAGAGTCAATTGCCAATTTTCGCACCACACAGATATCTTTTCTAAATCGTTTTGCAATTTGTTTTGATCTTCTGATAGCTTTATTAGTCGATAAACGACAGCGTCATCTGCAAGCACCCTAATACGGCTGCTGAGATTGTCTCCCAAATCGTTCATAAAGATAAGGAACAGCAAAGGGCCTAGAACACTACCTTGGGGAACGCCAGAAATCACTTCTATTTTACTCGACGACTTTCTGTCAATTACTACGAACTGTGACCTCTCTGACAGGAAATCATGAGTTCAGTCACATAACGTACACGATATTCCATTAGCACGCAGTTTCACTACAAGCCTCTTGTGTGAAACAGTGTCATTTAGTAATGTTTCGCACTACATCTTGTTACATCCACCACTCACAAAACTGCAGTTATCCCAGTTGATTGCTGGATGATTAAAGTCTTCCTCAGTGGCGACAATATCACTGGGGAACTTAAAGTACTGAACAATAATTTCGTCTAAAGTTCCCAGAATGAGATTTTCACTCTGCAGCGGAGTGTGCGCTGATATGAAACTTCCTGGCAGATTAAAACTGTGTGCCCGACCGAGACTCGAACTCGGGACCTTTGCCTTTCGCGGGCAAGTGCTCTACCAACTGAGCTACCGAAGCACGACTCACGCCCGGTACTCACAGCTTTACTTCTGCCAGTACCTCGTCTCCTACCTTCCAAACTTCACATAAGCTCTCCTGCGAACCTTGCAGAACTAGCACTCCTGAAAGAAAGGATATTGCGGAGACATGGCTTAGCCACAGAGCACTTGCCCGCGAAAGGCAAAGGTCCCGAGTTCGAGTCTCGGTCGGGCACACAGTTTTAATCTGCCAGGAAGTTTCGTCTAAAGTTTTCGGTTAGATGTCTGGGTAAGTGTGATGGTCGATACTAGGATACAGTTATCAGTTTATGCCCACTCTTGATATTGAGCCTTGCCGTCCAAACAATCTCACATGCAACTTCAATTTGTTTCTTGGTTGATTTGAGTTTCTCGTCTACTGCGACAAATTCACCACCAACCTCCTTTCAGTGTATAAATTTTCCCGAAATATCTCACTGCTCTCAATTCAAAGTTTTAACCAGCTCTCGCTAACTCGTGTAGTGTGAGCTTCACAGGTTTCTAGGAGCGCATCAAACTCTGGCACTCTGTTGTGAATGCATCGGCAAATTTTCCCGAAATATCTCACTGCTCTCAATTCAAAGTTTTAACCAGCTCTCGCTAACTCGTGTAGTGTGAGCTTCACAGGTTTCTAGGAGCGCATCAAACTCTGGCACTCTGTTGTGAATGCATCGGCAGTTAAGCACTTGGATTTAAATACTCTCGTCTGTAGAGGGCATTTATTTGGATCTTATGTTTACACTCCAGTTCGCCTGCAGCTATCCTTATCTGGACTGCTTAGGGAGTTGCCTAATGTAACAAAGATTGTTTTCACCCCACACTCTTTCAGCTCATTGGTAGCAACCTATGATGTGTAGTGAATATCTCACCCATTTAGTGGGACCCTACAATTTTCAACCTGTTGTCTAAGTCCAGGAAGTCTCAGCCTAGCTTGTCACAGAAACTCCCAAGTCTCTGTAATTAGAAAAATAATGGAATAGAAAGCAAAAAATGTCCATACTCTTCATCACGGAAAGGCTGTGTGCTTTTGTGGTTTTACACTGAACTGCTTGATATTTCGATGCAAATTCAAAGACATATCGGAAACGATTATTCCATTTTCCTTCTTAATTTGTTTGTCTAAGAAGTATAAGGAACATTACAATCTTGTTTTCTTACGGTTGTACAGCATATCTGACAAGTTAAACATCGTATAAGATTCCATCGGAAAAGAATCGACCGAACTAATCACATACATAGACCGTCAAATCAATGGATCTCACTTCACTATATTTTTGTATGTGGAGATGTGTGGATAAAGAAGCCTACAAAGAACAAATAAACTCGGGGGATGAATAAACCGTTCACATGAAACAGTTCTGTTGTTAAAAGCGCACAAAACATTCTGAAAAGAGCTACACGTGAAGCCGCGAAAAGAGCTGAATGTGTAGAGAATATTTAATTCCAACTATTATTCGTGTGGTTTTGCATTACTAAACTAATACAATAAGTTGTATGTGTATTCTCTATCAATTTTGTGCAGGTTCTCTGAAGTATAAAATTCAGACAGCTGCAACTCTACAATCACTAGGAACCAGATACAACTTTTTTAAAAATCGAATTCATATTATCGTCTCATGAAATATTTACTGTTTCTCCTAAGACATCCGTCGCATTAAGTATTAAGCCACTGAGAATGAGTGTTGTAAGTAGACAGGAGGAAAGTGTCTGGCTCACTGCAATAAAGCAATCGCTTTGTTTTACTCTGCAGGAGAAAAAGCTTCTGATGGTGAACGCAAATTCTACAGCCAAAACAATAATCCTAGTACTATCCGAGTTTAAAATTTCAAATCTTTGGATGTATAAAACCATAACTTCCTCATAGTGTTGATAGTCTCTTTTATCTCTGTGTCTGTAGCCTCCAAATATTTCGTAAAAGGGAACACTGGCCGTTGTTGGCTTATATTTATATCATTTAGCTGCGCTATTGGCCAATTTCGACTCTCATGTCATTGTCAGGTACATATACATTAACAGTAAGCACCGTTTTGCACGGGAGGTGACAAACAAATCGTAGTGTTACTCAGACATTTCTTAACATCAACTGCGAGGTGAGCTCTGGACAACACGGACGCTATATTACTGACCGTTGGCCTCAGCAGTCCTGAGTTCCGTTAAAGATGATTTGGTGCTTCGGAAGCCTGTGGTTTATAAGATCCCTGGTGAGTGCGCCCGTGCTTACATCGGACAGACGACACGTACAGTCCAAGAGAGATGCACAGAGCACTGCAGGTACACCCGGCTCTTACAACCTAATAAATCTGCGGTGGCCGAGCACTGTATTGACACTGGGCACTCTATGGTTTACGATAATGCCGAAATTTCAGCCTCGACTTCATCTTTCTGGGACTCAGTAGTGAAAGAAGCAATTGAAATTCGGTTGGCGACGAATTTAATTAACAGAGATAGCGGCTTGAGCTTGGACAAATCATGGAATCCGGCAATTTCTGTAATTAAATCACAAAGACGTCGCAACGGTGCAACTCTCCGTGACACATCGATATCACCGTGTGGAACGACTGCGCAGCCATAGATTTAATTTCCATGCGTATGTTACACGTCTTTGCCGCCTATCAACGTCTCTGGCGCCGTGTGCATCTCTGGCCGCATGCGCAGTGGTTCTTCGGTCTTCGATTGTGAAAGGACGGAGCTAGTGCTGGAGCGTTAGTCATCTCGGCCCACTCTGAAAATGGATGGACAGTATTCAGCCAAAATATTAAAAGAAGAAGCTGAATTTATGCGGCTGCACGCCCGTAATTTTATGGAACATTAGACGACTTCATCAGACGCCCCGATGTAGCGAGGAAGTTCAAGAGAAAATTCACATGTTAATTTTTGGCAAGTACGACACGAAACTGTAAGCAGCTGAATGTATCGAGGGTGCATTTTGTTGCAGCATGGTGAAAGGTGGCTACACTGAGCCACAGCGCCAGAGATTGCGCCAAAGAGTTTTATTCCGCCGCCTCCACTGGCAGTGCTTGTCGAGAACTCGTAGTAGTCAGTGCTTGCTGAGATGTCGTGGTGAAGAGTTCTTGTCGAGGGTCGTGGTGGAGAGTGCTTATCGAGATGTGGTAGTAGTGAGTCGGTGTTGAGATGTTGTAGTAGGGAGTGCTTGTTCCATGTTTTATGCAGTTGTTTGATGGGCTAGACAGCAGATGTTGTTCGAATGGAAATATTGTAATGATCAGAGTGCTTTTCGTCAATATATATGAAGGTAAAAAAATTCCCTTTTCTTTTTATTATTTCAATGTCTTAAATAATGCGTCATTACAGGTTCAGTCAACAAAGCATCTGGTTGGTTGGTTGGTTTGGGGAAGGAGACCAGACAGCGTGGTCATCGGTCTCATCGGATTAGGGAAGGATGGGGAAGGAAGTCGGCCGTGCCCTTTCAGAGGAACCATCCCGGCATTTGCCTGGAGTGATTTAGGGAAATCACGGAAAACCTAAATCAGGATGGGCGGCAAAGCATCTGGCTTGTGTTTTTGTATAAGAGTGTAATTCTGGTTTCCTTACGCAATTCTAGTATTTCTATTTTTTTTTCAATTACTTCAGTATAAATGGTATTTAAAATTTCTTGTCTTATTGAAGAAGAACCGTGCCAGATGTGTACGTTGAATCAGACTTCCACACACAGAACAGTTACACTTGTGCTTGGGTTTCGTACGTTTTATAGTTGCTGGGGACTTAATTAATTAATTGTGTTAACGGAAATTTTCATTTCATTCTCTGTTGTTGTTCTATGCAGTCAGATTGCGTACAAATACTAGTCAGGGCCAACCGTTTACGAGACTTCGTAATCGGACAGACAGTTATTAAAATTAAAAATATTTGCATTCAAAAAAAAATAATTAAGCCCCCATGCAATGGTCATGGTCTTAGTCAATGGAATATAACTTACGAGGTCCAGCATCAACAGACGAAAATTCAGGCTACGTTCAAGCCTACTGACGTACTGAATAGATTAAAGTGATTTGAAGAATGTTATTGTCAACGGAAATAAATTTGCGCGGGAAGGGACTTGCGGCTGCGGTGCGGATAGCATTTCTCTTAACCGCGCACCGAGCGAGGTGGCGCAGTGGTTAGCACACTGGACTCGCATTCGGAAGGACGACGGTTCAATCCCGTCTCCGGCCATCCTGATTTAGGTTTTCCGTGATTTCCCTATATCACTTCAGGCAAATGCTGGGATGGTTCCTTTGAAAGGGCACGGCCGATTTCCTTCCCCATCCTTCCCTAACCCGAGCTTGTGCTCCGTCTCTAATGACCTCGTTGTCGATGGGACGTTAAACACTAATCTCCTCCGCCTCCTCTTAACCGCGCAGACCTCCAGACGTAACAGCAGAGGCGTGAGTCAAGAACTAAAACAAAAAGTAGCTAAGCGCGATCGTTTTCTGCGATGTCAACTGCCGTAAGTCTACTCAGCATCATGAGATACCCTGTTTACTCGAGGCTTAATACTATAATCTTAATACTCCTTCTCTCTCCCCCCCCCCCCCCCCCACACACACACACACAGACACACATACACTACAGTTTCGGCTGGACACACAGATAACCGGCTGTGTGAGGTATATGATTGTGGTTTAGTGCTATCAGTTACGGACTAATACTGCTATCTCGTTTCAGAGCCGGCATAATCTCTCAGCGCCAAGCTCATAGATTTCTACGGGCGGCGCTCCCTTGAAAAGCGCGAAGACCGTGGGTTCTACGGGCCAGCGTATTTCGCTGATTAAAAAGCGCTGCGCGTTGTTTTCGCAAATCTGACTATCGATATAAGATGTTTATAATGTTATTTATTAGTTGCACTGTCAACTGGGGCGAATGTGCGCCTTGTTTTCACGATAGTTCGTCCGTTATGAGTCATTGTGTCCGTCTGCCGACAGAGCACATTATTGGAATTCTGTGTAAGAAAAATGGCACGCCGTGGTTTATTTGATGAAGAAATTGCCAATTTGCCGAATTTTGGGGAAACTGCCGATGCTCTAGATAGTGAAGATGTTTTGTAGCACACGGGTGTCTTTGAAGGTAACTGCAATACAGTGCGGAAACTGTTTTTTACTTCCTCTTACTAGCGTTATCGAATGCATTTTGGTTAGACAGTTCATTTCAGACCGAGAAAATACTTTCGTTACGCCATTTCACTGTATTGTTGTTTATTTAATTGCGACCTAGGTTTCGGCCTTTTACGCCATTTTCAAGTGATGGGGGGGTATGTCATTAACATACAGGGTGATTCAAAAAGAATACCACAACTTTAAAAATGTGTATTTAATGAAAGAAACATAATATAACCTTCTGTTATACATCATTACAAAGAGTATTTAAAAAGGTTTTTTTCACTCAAAAACAAGTTCAGAGATGTTCAATATGGCCCCCTCCAGACACTCGAGCAATATCAACCCGATACTCCACCTCGTTCCACACTCTCTGTAGCATATCAGGCATAACAGTTTGGATAGCTGCTGTTATTTCTCGTTTCAAATCATCAATGGTGGCTGGGAGAGGTGGCCGAAACACCATATCCTTAACATACCCCCATAAGAAAAAATCGCAGGGGGTAAGATCAGGGCTTCTTGGAGGCCAGTGATGAAGTGCTCTGTCACGGGCTGCCTGGCGGCCGATCCATCGCCTCGGGCAGTTCAGGTTTCATAACTAACCTTTTTCGTAGGACTCTCCATACAGTTGATTGTGGAATTTGCAGCTCTCTGCTAGCTCTGCGAGTCGATTTTCCTGGGCTGCGAACAAATGGTTGCTGGATGCGTGCTACATTTCCATCACTCGTTCTCGGCCGTCCAGAACTTTTCCCTTTGCACAAACACCCATTCTCTGTAAACTGTTTATACCAAAGTTTAATACACCACCTATCAGGAGGTTTAACACCATACTTCGTTCGAAATGCACGCTGAACAACTGTCGTCGATTCACTTCTGCCGTACTCAATAACACAAAAAGCTTTCTGTTGAGCGGTCGCCATCTTAGCATCAACTGACGCTGACGCCTAGTCAACAGCGCCTCAAGCGAACAAATGTACAACTAAATGAAACTTTATAGCTCCCTTAATTCGCCGACAGATAGTGCTTAGCTCTGCCTTTTGTCGTTGCAGAGTTTTAAATTCCTAAAGTTGTGGTATTCTTTTTGAATCACCCTGTATATTGCAGGATATCAAGTCCAAAATTGGCCATAAATTAAGAAAAATATTGGCCAATTTCGAGCTTGATGTCCTACAATATATGTTAGTAACATAATCTCACTCACTCGAAAAATGGGATACAAGGCCGAAACATAGGCTGCAATTAAATAAACAACAATACAGCCAAATGGCGATGTGTTCATTTCAGAATTATTGTATGATTGTTGTCAGCAACATAAAAATATGAGTTATGTTTGTTCTTCAAAATCAAAGAAACAAAGTGAGAAAGCATCTCGCAAGTAGACACGTTATCAGTGCGAACAGTGCTGTGTGGCGCTGTATGTGGAACGACGTCGTGACCCTCTGTTAATTGAAGTATCTTAATGAGAAGCTGTCGTCATTCAGCCAGCAGTTGATTAGTTCAATTACTACGGATTTTTTGACATCACTCTTCAGACTGGTTTATTGCGGCCCGTGCCAACCTTTTCCTCTCAGAGTAGCACTTGCAACCTACGTCGTCAATTATTTGCTGGATGTATTCCAATCTCTGTCTTCCTCTACAGTTTCTGCCCTCTAGTACCATGGATGTCATTCCTTCACGTCTTAACATATATCCTATCATCTTGTCCCATCTCCTTGTCAATGTTTTCCACATATTCCTTTCCTGTCCGTTTCTGCGCAGAACCTTACCAGTCCACCTAATTTTCAACATTCGTCTGCAGCACATCATCTCAAATGCTTCGATTCTCTTCTGTTCCGGTTTTCCCACAGTCCATGTTTCACTATTATACAATGCTGTGCTCCAAACGTACATTCTCAGAAATTTCTTCCTCACAGTAAGTCCTATGTTTGATACTAGTAGACGTCTCTTGGCCAGGAATGCCCTTTTTGACAGTGCTGGTCTACTTTTGATGTCCTTATTCCGTCCCTCATTGATTATTTTGCTGCCTACGTAGCAGAATTCCTTAGTTTCATCTATTTTGTGACCATCAATCCTGATATTAAGTTTCTCGCTGTTCTCATTTCTACTACTTCTCATTACTTCCGTCTTTCTTTGATTTACCGTCGGTCCATATTCTGTGCTCATTAGACTCTTCAATCCATTCAGCAGATCATGTAATTCTTTTTCACTTTCACTCAGGATAGCGTATCATAGATATACTTTCACCTTGAATTAACTCCTAAACTTTTCTGCTATTTCCATCATTGTTTCTTTGATGTACTGAGCGAACAGTAGGGGCGAAATACTACATCCCTGTCTTACACCCTTTTTAATCACAACACTTTGCTCTTGGTCGTCCACTCTTATTATTCCCTCTTGACTCTTTTACATATTGTGTATTATCTGTCTCTCCCTGTAGCTTACCCCCATTTTTCTCAGAATTTCGAACGTCTTGCACCACTGTACACTGTCGAACGCTTGCTCCAGGTCGACAAATCCTATGAACGTATCTTGAATTTTCTGTAGTCTAGCCTCCATTATTAACCGCAACGTCTGAATTGTTAATGATACAAAGGTGCTAGTGTAAATTTAAAAAAAAGTATCTAATAGCAGTTTATTGGGATCGCAGTTGCAAACTGTTTGAAAGATCAAAAGGTTGCTTCCATTCAGTTGCACTTCATTGGTACCGATAATATGTAATTTATCGTATGATCGCTTTCGGACTCAAAATGATGCCACCCAGGCTACACGTAAAAAGCAGTCAATACATGATATGAATTGCAAATGCACTATTTCAAAATAACAACGGACATCTAACACGGTGTAAAATGTAAGACTTACAAGTGTTGTTGTTGCGGTTTTCATTCCAAAGAATGGTTATGCAGGTATTCACACTTGTCTGTCCTGCGGAAGCGTCTTCATATCTGCATAACTACTGCGACCTTCAGTTCCCAACCTGACGATTCCTTGATGCCTAACGCCATGTGCTGTCCATCGACCCCTTCTTATAATCACACTGTCCCAAAATCTTTTTCCCCTCATTTGCTACTCGATATATCCTGTTATCTTCATCGTTCTTCTGTAGCACCACATTAAAAAAAAAAAAAAGGTTCAAATGGCTCTGATCACTATGGGACTTAACATCTGAGGTCATCAGTCCCCTAGAACTTAAAACTACTTGAACCTAACTAACCTAAGGACATCTCACACAGCCATGCCCGAGGCAGGATTTTTTTTTTTTAAATTTTGTTCGGTATTGTTCGTTGCATTTCGTCTGGGCGGACGTCACAAGACATTCGTTCAAGGTGATCGTTGATTCCTTTACTCAGTTTCTTATTACAGAGGGCGAGGAGCCCTCTGGTTCAAATGGCTCTGAGCACTATGGGACTTAACTTCTAAGGTCATCAGTCCCCTAGAACTTAGAACTAATTACACCTAACTAACCTAAGGACATCACACACATCCATGCCTGAGGCAGGATTCGAACCTGCGACCGTAGCGGTCGCGCGGTTCCAGACTGTAGCGCCTAGAACCGCTCGGCCACCACGGCCGGCGAGGAGCCCTCTGACCGAACACGCTGAGCTACCGTGCCGGCATTGAGATTCGAACCTGCGACCTTAGCAGTCGCGCGGTTGCGGACTGAAGCGCCTAGAACCACTCGGCCACAGCGGCCGGCACATTTCAAAAGCTTCTGTTCTTATTCAACTGTTTATCGTTCAAGTTACACTCCAAACAAATACCTTTAGAAAAGATTTGCTAACAAGTTTGTATCCGATATTGACAAATTCCTTTTTTCGGATTTTTTTCTTGCTGTTGTTAGTCTGAATTTTTATCTACTCTAGTTCGCATATCAGTTTTTTTTCTGCCAAAATAGTAATACTCATCTACTGCTTTTAGTGTCTCATTTGCGAACCTAATTTTTTCTATGTCGTCTGGATGTATTTACTTAATTTCCATTAGACTAGTTTTTTACTTTTGTTGATATTCATCCCACGACCTGTTTGAAAGACACTACGCATTCCGTTCAACTTGTCTTCCAAGTCCTTTGCCATTTCTGATGGAACTGCGTTGCCATCCGCAAACCTCGTAGTTCATATTTCTCCTCCTTGAACTCTAATTCCCTTTCCAGATTCCTCGCTGGTTTCCTTCACAACTTGCTCTTTGCGCAAATTGAATAACACCGGGAATAGGCTTCAACCTTCCATCACTCCCTTCTCTACTACAGCTTCCCTTTGATGTCTGTCGACTCTTATAACTGCTGTATCGTTTCTGTAGAAGTTGAAAATAACCTCTCGCTCGCTGTATTTTATCTCTGCTAACTCTAAAATTGTTCGCCTCCGTAGTACGGTTGACTGCCATGTGGAGAACCCTGGTTCGATCCCCTGTACTACAAGGAATTTTCCCATGGTGGCAGGGACTGGGACGGGGTGAAAGCCTCGCCATGCCAATAGATAAGCTGCTTGACTGAGTACTAGCGGTTCCAGGACACGAAAACTGTAAAACTGTCAATGGACGGGAGAGCATTGTGTTGGCCCCACGCCCCTCTATAGCGCATCGAGGCCCACGAGAAAGACAGGCCGCGGCGCGTACGACACCAAGGTAGTCTTGCCCTCGTTCGTTGGCTCGCTCAAATCAGCAAACTACGTTTCTACACCTGTTAACTCGTAACTAGACGTGTCCGTCAAACGAAAACTGAATCTTCCACTGGAATCTGCAGTTATGGAATCTTCCTGTTATTAGTCCTACAATGATGTGAGGTACATGGGACTGCTTATAATTTGTTACGGCTGTACTGGGGTACAATGAAATAAAATCGTGCTAAAACGATTATCAGTTGCATCAGGCACCACTTCCAGCATGTAATGAGTACTGTTAAGCGGAAGAGACTAAATGCTAGGGACTGATGACCTTCGCTGTTTAGTCCCCCTTAAACATCCAACAACAACAACTAAATGCTATAAACAAGTCGTTATACCATTTATATCGAGTACTGATCTTAAATTAAGTTTGCTGTAGTACTGTTAATCAGTAAGACTTTATAATAGCAGATTCCAGTGGAAGATGCAATTCTCGTTAGTACTTACACGCCCAGCTGCGAGTTAACAGGTTTAGAAACGCATTTTGTCTGCTGAGATGAGCTTGCGAACGAGCGAGTTCAGGACTACCTTCGTGACGTACGCGCCGCGGCCTATGTTTCTCGTGGGCCTCGATAGCGCATCCAGTGACGCCATTCGCTGAGGATGACACGGCAGCCGGTAGGTACCGATGAGCCCGCCAGGGCCTGAGGACGGAGTTTATATTCACGTCTACCTTCATAATTTCAAAGAGTGTGTTATAACATAGTGTAAATCTCTCTCTATATATATACGTAATCCGCAGGCCACCGTGTGGTGCCTGGGGGAGGGTACTCTGTACCACTACTACTACTACTACTTATTTCCTTTCCTGTTACACTGGTAAAAAGAGCGAGGGAAAAACGACAGTCCATATGCCTCCGTACGAGCCCTAACATCTCTAATCTAATCTTCATGGTCCTTACGCGAAATGTACGTTGGCGGAAGTAGAACTGTTCTGCAGTCAGCCTCAAATGCCGATCCTCTAAATTTTCTCAATAGAACTCCTCAAAAGAACGTCGCCTTCCAGCCAGTGATTCCCATTCGAATCCCCGAAGCACATTCGTAATACCTGCGTGTTGTTCAAACCCACCGGTAACAAATCTAGCAGCCCGCTTCTGAATTCCTTCAGTCTTCGTTTAATCCGACCTGGTGGGGATCCCATACACTCTAGCGTCCTATAAGCTGTCTCATTTACAGGTGAACCACAATTTCCTAACATTCTACCAATGAACTGAAGTCGACCATTAGCCTTCCCTACTGCAGTCCTTACATGCACATTCCATTTGATATTGCTTTACTACGTTACCCTTGATATTTAACCGACGTGACTGTATCAAACAGCACACTACTAATGCTGTACTCTAATATTATGGATTTGTTTGATCTTACTCATCCGCGTTAACCTGCATCTTTTTGAATTTAGAGCTAGCTGCCATTTATCACACCAACTAGAAATTTTGTCTAAGTCATCTTGTATCCTGCTGCAGCCACTCATAAGATGGCACAATTCGACACACCATAGCATCATCAGCAAACTGCTGCTTACCCTGTGTGCACGATCATTTATGTATATAGAAGGTAACTGTGGTGTCACCGCCAGACACCACACTTGCTAGGTGGTAGCCTTTAAATCGGCCGCGGTCCGTTAGCATACGTCGGACCCGCGTGTCGCTACTATCAGTGATTGCAGACCGAGCGCCGCCACACGGCAGGTCTAGAGAGACGTCCTAGCACTCGCCCCAGTTGTACAACCGACTTTGCTAGCGATGGTTCACTGACAAAATACGCTCTCATTTGCCGAGACGATAGTTAGCATAGCATTTAGCTATGTCATTTGCTACGACCTAGCAAGGCGCCATTATCAGTTGCTATTGATCTTGTTAATCATGTACCGTCAGACCGACGTTCACCATTAATGGATTAAAGTTAAGTATTCCACCAGCTACGTCCGTTTTTCTATATTCTAAATTTCTTGTCCTGTTCCAGACCTCACGCCAGCCTGCGTGAGCTAAAACGTGTGCCTATCGGCTTCCTCCATTTATACGGGTTGGCTCTCCTGCCAGCCCACAACAGTAACAGCGGTCCTACCACGCTTCCATGGGCCACTCCTGACGTGAACCTTGTCTCTAATGAACCCTCGTCGCTGACAACAACAGACAGGGTTGTGTTACTTAAGAAGTCTTCGAGCCACTCACATACCTGGGAACCTATTTTGGACGCTTGTACCTTCTTTAATAGTCGGAAATGTGGCACCGTGTCAGATACTATCTAAATTTATAATTGCTATAAACGTAGGGTTGCCTTCCTTCAACCTATCATCTAAAATAAGTCATAGCGTCAGTATTACCTCGCGTTTTCCTACATGCCTCCAGAACCCAAACTGATCCTCTCCGAGGGTGGATTCTACCAGTTTTTCTTTTCTTCTGTAAATAATTCGCTTCAGCAGTCTCTTTTGAAGCAAGACTTATTAAACTGGATGTTCGGTAGTACAACTGTCAGCGCTAGTCTTCTTTGGAACTGGAATTACACTTTTCTTGAAACCTAAGGGTATTTCGCCTGTTAACAATAAGACAATGAAATCGTAAAGTGCAAACTTTTACGGCCGGTTTGTCTTGCTTATAATATCTCGGACTACGTGTTGCGGTCAGTTAATTTCCGGAAAAGCCAAACGTCTCGTCCCATGTGCGGAAAATGTGGTGTCACCGCCAGACACCACACTTGCTAGGTGGTAGCTTAAATCGGCCGCGGTCCATTTAGTACATGTCGGACCCGCGTGTCGCCACTGTGTGATCGCAGACCGAGCGCCACCGCAAGGCAGGTCTCGAGATACGGACGAGCACTCGCCCCAGTTGTACGACGACATTGCTAGCGACAATACGGACGAAGCCTTCCTCTCATTTGCCGAGAGACAGTTAGAATAGCCTTCTGCTAAGTCCATGGCTACGACCTAGCAAGGCGCCATTAGCCTTACATAGTTTGAGAGTTATAGTATAAATGTCTCCAGAAGAACGCTGTATTCATCAACGAATAAAGTTAAGTATAAAGCAGCTACGTACTTTTCTTGCTACCATTCAATAGTTATCCTGTTCCAGACTTGACGCCCGTCTGCGTTAGATAGTGTTATTTTGAGGGGGCCGATAGGCACGCTGTGTCGGCACTTCTGTCGACACATCAGAAAACATCTTCGACTTACGTTGTAGTTTGGGTGAAGGTCCGATACACACGCCTACATAACTAAAATTTCGCTTCGCGGGCACCCATGCAGAGGCATGAGGTCACACATTTTCAAAGCTCCAGTGCAATAGGCAGGATTATACCAGAGAAGAAAGCATCGTTGACATGACCAGGTTCTAATGGGTTTGGCTTGTTATTATGTGTTTCATACCGTGAAAAATGTGTTTGATATTAATACATACCAGTTGATTTTGAACAACGATTAAACTTATGTAAGTTGAACAAGAATAGTATTAAAAAAAAAAAGATACGTTATTTTCTGAACAGACCTTTTAGATGCTAATGAAGTACAGTTAGGGTAGCACCAGAAATCTTGAGACAGAAAGAAGCAAAACTCACCTTGGATAAATACGAATTGATCCAGTTGACGAATGTCTTCTTTTGTACGCGTTCTTGTTCATCTGAAACAGAAGAAAACAGAAGTTAGTTATCATGTCTTTTTATAGGTGTGCGAACAAGATAAGGTGTTAATGCTATATAGTCAGTAATTCGAGGCGGCTGAAAAGCTTTGGGCGTGCTACGATGCTAATCTTGTCGCGAGGAATACAAGAAATCGGATTAAGGGGCCTGAGCGCCCTAGATGCACGGATCTGTCTTTAGATATGTAAAAATGAGAATTATTATCGGCTGATCTAAATTTGCTGGCATTTGACGTTGAGAGTCCTACGTTGCAACGTTGTCGCGACAAATTGTTCAAAAAATCGTTCAAATGGCTCTCAGCACTATGGGACTCAACTTCTGAGGTTATCAGTCCCCTAGAACTTAGAACTACTTGAACCTAACTAACCTAAGGACATCACACACATCCATGCCCGAGGCAGGATTCGAGCCTGGGACCGTAGCGGTCTCGCGGTTCCAGACTGTAGCGCCTAGAACCGCTCGGCCACTCTGGCCGGCTGACAAACTGTGTCTGCAGGCTACCGCCATTATCACTGCGTCCACCGCGGTGACAGAAAATTGCTTAGTCTCTATCTCCTACAAAAATCACGTAAAAATCTAAAATTTAAATGTGGCATGGATCCGCGTACTGCCTTTAAGCAAGTGAAACGACTGGTATTAATCTTGATTGGGAACTTCAAACTTATCAAGTCATAATGAAATTTTCACTCTGCAGCGGAGTGTGCGCTGTTATGAAACTTCCTGTCAGATTAAAATTGTGTGCCGGACCGAGACTCGATCTCGGTACCTTTGCCTTTCGCGGGCAAGTGGAGGTAGGAGACGAGATACTGGCTGAACTGAAGCTGTGAGAACGGATCGTGAGTCGTGTTTGGTATAGCAATTGCCCGCGAAAGGCAAAGGTCCCGAGTTCGAGTCTCGGTCCGGCACACAATTTTAATCTGCCAGGATGTTTTATCAAGTCATATTTTGGAAACTATTGAACTCTATGAAATACATTTTTTTCGTTGTCTGTGATCTCGATCGCCATGTGTATTTGCCAAGTTTTGTACTGCGCTCCGTTTGCTGTTTACAGGCTTCAGAATTTTTTTTATTTTTTTTTGTCGCAACTTTGAAAATACAAGTCTGTATCTCCTAAACAATTCACACAAACGTTACGAAACTCGTAAATGGAATAAGATTTCTACGTTGTCTCGTCTTTCGACTACTTTCATCGCTTATCGTAAGGAATGCGAGAATAAATGTTACACGAATATCCTACTGAAAAGGCTTAAAGAGAACTGAGAAGCACAGCACTTTGGCAGTGTAAGTGGCAACTCAAGAGGATTGCTGTACTGCTGGCGGGCGCACTCCAACTCGCTATCTGTCAAATGCCATCTCCTTTAAAACGGACTTTACTGTATGGAAGCTCGCACAGGATAGAGTAGCATGGAGAGCTGCATCAAACCAGTCGCCGGCCGCGGTGGTCTCGCGGTTCTAGGCGCGCAGTCCGGAACCGCGCGACTGCTGCGGTCGCAGGTTCGAATCCTGCCTCGGGCATGGATGTGTGTGACGTCCTTAGGTTAGTTAGGTTTAAGTAGTTCTGAGTTCTAGGGGACTGATGACCTCAGATGTTAAGTCCCATAGTGCTCAGAGCCATTTGAGCCAAATAAAAACAGTCAAATGAATCAGCCTACAAAAATATCAGTATAGTCTCTTTTGGTAGCAAAAGTAGTCTTCAGGTGACATCTGTGCCGATAAAAGATAAGGTATCGTTCTTCTCTCACGACATGTGATATAACGCGTTTTAAGGTATGAAAAAGTAATAAATAATAACAATAGTAATAATGTAAACGAATACTAAAAGCATTCTTTCGGAAATACAACTTTGTCAGGTTGATACCAATGTTCTCAGAATAGCGTTAGTATCGAAGAAATTTTAACTTTTGTTGTTGTTGTTACAAGTTGCGCTTAAAAATAAGTCAAGTGTCAACTTTTTCTACGGAATAGTTTAGTTTAATACAGTATTATAATAAAGTAGTGTACGTTTCGTTCAAATGGACCGAGCGAAATGGCGCAGCTGTTAGACTCTGATTTCCTTTTCGGAAGGATGGTGGTTAAAATTCGTCTGCGATCTAAATTTAGCTTTTCTGTGGTTTTCCAAAATGGCTCAAGGCAAATATAGAGATGCTTCCTTTGAAAGGGCGCAGACGCTTTCCTCCCTGCGTCGTTTCGCCACGCGGGATAGCAGCGTGGTCTAGAGTGCTTTGGCAGGGTTCGCGCGGCTGCCCCCCGTGGGAGATTAGAGTTCTCCCTCGGGCGTGTGTGTGTGTGTGTGTGTGTGTGTGTGTGTGTGTGTGTGTAGTCCTTAGCGTAAGTTAGATTAAGTAGTGTGTAAGCCTAGGGTCCGATGACCTCAGCAGTTTGGTCCCACAGGAACTTACCACAAGTTTCAAAATTTCCTGCGTCCTTCCGACGTAGATAAGACGTTAATCCCTATTCTCTCTTCCTCTTTCATTCAAATGGATAAAATGGAATACCATGCAGTCATGAAATTGTTTGTTGTGTACAGTTTAATGTCAAAGGAAATTCATTCAGAGTTGCTGAAGATACGTCTGACCTCTTTATTTTCAGCTGACTGAATTCTTACGTAGATTAAGATATTTCGTACGAGAGACGTCCCGAAACTGCTTCAAGAACTAGAAGAATGAGTAAATGAGTACGATACATTTCTCTCTAAGAATCAACTACGACATGTGCTTTGTTCGATATTGTCACTGCCGTTTTTGTAAAACTGACACAAGCAAATACGAAAATTAATTTCTCAACAGTGTATGGCCATTTGAAAGATAATTCAAATCACTTTCTGCGCGGATTTGTGAGTGTGAGTGACAGCTGAGCCCATCTCTTCACGCTAAAACTAAATATTAATATACTAACAGCAGATCTACAGAAATTTGTGGCTGAAGAGCGGGTTGAATCCAGTGGTTATGCAAAACGTACATTGGTGTTTCGCTGGTCTATATGTAATGCTATTGATATGAATAATACTTGCCTGATTAGAAAGTTTTATGATTAAATCTATGTTTTATAAAAGAATGAACCGTGTACAAACGGTCGGTGTAGCACAGCAATTTAGGTGTGTTGTTCTGCCTTTAATGTTTTATTACAGAGGGGATTCTTTCGTTTATTGTATTTTTTAAATATTTATCTTCTTTCTTCCAACTTTTATTTTTTATATATCTTTTACTCTTTTAAAAAACACTGTACCTACGGGGATCATATGTCACTTCCCGCGGCAATTTGATTTTATTTAACTCATAGCACTGACTTTCACTTATAGTGACACACCTAATTGTATAAGCGATTTTTACGACTCCGTGTCAGGTTAAGGAGCCTACTACGTTTTAAGATTGCACTCTGTACCACAACTATCATACAGAAAAATATTTTATAAATATTTTCTAATGAGTGTTGTAACTGTGTATAGTGATTTTTTTTTACTGTAAGATGGGTTCGCGATCTTTTGATACTGAAACGGTTATTTATTTGGCAAATTAAAAGTGCGCGTATAAAGTGGAGCAACTAAATTTATTTTCTGCAAAACACTATCTTTCACTAACAGCCCGAGTACCTGTCGCTAGGCGGCGTATAGGGCTAAGTGTCTGTTCTCTTTGTGGACCTCGGCTGGCAGAACCAACTCCGCCTTTCAGATATGGCAAATTGCCTTAGAAAAGGACAACAGTCACCGTCAAACTATTGCAGAAACCAAGGAGAACACTACACGCAGTTCCATGAGCGAGGGTAGTCTGGATATGGAAATCAAAGAATTGCTTTTGCGTAATTATAACTAACCATTCCATTAGAACTACTGATGGCCTTGGGAGAGCCAGTCATGACAAAACTCTACCATCTGGTGAGCAAGATGTATGAGACAGGCGAAATACCCACAGACTTCAAGAAGAATATAATAATTCCAATCCCAAAGAAAGCAGGTGTTGACAGATGTGAAAGTTACCGAACTATCAGTTTAATATGTCACAGCTGCAAAATACTAACGCGAATTCTTTACAGACGAATGGAAAAACTGGTAGAAGCGGACCTCGGGGAAGATCAGTTTGGATTCCGTAGAAATGTTGGAACACGTGAGGCAATACTAACCTTACGACTTATCTTAGAAGAAAGATTAAGGGGCAAACCTACGTTTCTAGCATTTGTAGACTTAGAGAAAGCTTTTGACAACGTTAACTGGAATACTCTTTCAAATTCTGAAGGTGGCAGGGGTAAAATACAGGGAGCGAAAGGCTATTTACAATTTGTACAGAAACCAGATGGCAGTTATAAGAGTCGAGGGGGATGAAAGGGAAGCAGTGGTTGGGAAAGGAGTGAGACAGGGTTGTAGCCTCTCCCCGATGTTATTCAATCTGTATATTGAGCAAGCAGTAAAGGAAACAAAAGAAAAATTCGGAGTAGGTATTAAAATCCATGGAGAAGTAAAAACTTTGAGGTTCGCCGATGACATTGTAATTCTGTCAGAGACAGCAAAGGACTTGGAAGAGCAGTTGAACGGAATGGACAGTGTCTTGAAAGGAGGATATAAGATGAACATCAACAAAAGCAAAACGAGGATAATGGAATGTAGTCAAATTAAATCGGGTGATGCTGAGGGGATTAGATTAGGAAATGAGACACTTAAAATAGTAAAGAAGTTTTGCTATTTAGGGAGTAAAATAACTGATGATGGTCGAAGTAGAGAGGATATAAAATGTAGACTGGCAATGGCAAGGAAAGCGTTTCTCAAGAAGAGAAATTTGTTAACATCGAGTATAGATTTAAGTGTCAGGAAGTCGTTTCTGAAAGTATTTGTATGGAGTGTAGCCATGTATGGACATGGACGACAACCAGTTTGGACAAGAAGAGAATAGAAGCTTTCGAAATGTGGTGCTACAGAAGAATGCTGAAGATAAGGTGGGTAGATCACGTAACTAATGAGGAGGTATTGAATAGGATTGGGGAGAAGAGAAGTTTGTGGCACAACTTGACTAGAAGAAGGGATCGGTTGGTAGGACATGTTTTGAGGCATCAAGGGATCACAAATTTAGCATTGGAGGGCAGCGTGGAGGGTAAAAATCGTAGAGGGAGACCAAGAGATGAATACACTAAGCAGATTTAGAAGGATGTAGGTTGCAGTAGGTACTGGGAGACGAAGAAGCTTGCACAGGATAGAGTAGCATGGAGAGCTGCATCAAACCAGTCTCAGGACTGAAGACCACAACAACAACAACAACAACAACAACAACTAACCATAATTTAATGTGAGCTGTTACAAAACTCAGTGGCTGCGTCCTTCACTGAATACATTATTTTACCACAACCTTCACTAAAGCTTGTCAATGACCAGTATGTTTGGAAATCATAGCTGTTCGTGTTGTATCCAGTTCTCCGTGCTGCGGACATATCTGATAGCTCTCTGCATAACCAACTCATTCCCAAGAAGGAGACTACAGCTATGCTCCTGCGGTGAGAAGTTTTCCTGCAGTTCCAGCAGCGATGTCTGTGCGGTGGATGTGCAGCTGCATTCGAACGTTGTGGAGCATTGTTTTTCCTAGAGCAAATAAGCACCAACACATTTCGCCGCTGACGAAGAATTCTCTTCAGCGGTTTGGCCAGAGAAAACATTAACTTACTAGCATAATATGGGATCCTTAACCGTGCTAGTTCCACATTTTAGGTTCTTAGCGGGCTGGGAACTACGACTGAATGTCAATGCGGTTCAGTCGGTAGCACAAGTATTTGCCTCTCCATTAGATGAACATTGTAACTGTTGCGGGCATTATCGTCTAGTTAATACTGTCTTGACGATTCTTCTTCTCAGCTTTCGTTTGGTTATTTCCAATGCAATGATAATTACAACGATATTTTCCATGCTATTTCACATAAAAAGTATAAACCTCTTTGGTAATCGGGTTCTTTGATTACTCCGATACTTCTGATGAATTTTGTGCGACATAAACTTGGAAAAATGATAGTACTTATTACACATGAAACTGCAGGCCGCCTGTACTGACTTGCTTCGCGAAAACAGAACGAGGAGAATCGGACTGTGCTAGAAACTGTGGCGGAGTAGCAGTTGCGCATAACTCTGTAGTCGGCTGTATGTCAATTCTGCGGAAATGTGTGTGCTTGGGCACTGCTATCGCTTCTGCGTATGATTTTACAACTTGTTTGCTCATTCGCTCATATAACGATGAACATGGCCGCTGATGTCACGAATTTCCGATTCAGACGTTTTCGAGAAGGCGCGCTGACTGGCATTTCCTGTCGGACGTGCCGAGAAGCACAGCACTGTAGCAAGATTCCCTATCTGCAATGCGTCGAGGAAAATGTGTAGGAAAGAGTGTTACGTAACAGAACATTCAAAGCGGTTGTGGACCGTGTCTCATTGATATCTAGACAAGACAAGTTATTACATTATAGTGTTAGGCGGGGCAAGTTAGTTTAAATGGGCATACTTCCACACGCTCCAGGCTTATGGGTTGCTGTTTTATGCATGTGGCTGCACGAGGGTTCATTTCCGAACTAGGATTATTTGAAAAATTTACATCAGATACGAGCAGAAGCCAGATATATTGTCAGACAGGTATTCAACAATCTTCCAGGGGACATTAAATATTAATGTCGTGGAATTTAAAGCTGAGTTAAAGAACTTTCTGTTGGGAAAGTCCGTCTACGTCACTGAAGAATATCGTCAATGAAACTCTTAAAATTGATGTTTTAGTTCATTTTAGGAGCAACAGTGTAGTATAATATTTCGTAGTTTTAACACATCTAGTTATCGTCGTTCTAGTTTCCCTTTATCTAGTTTATGGTTCTCCTATATTTCCCCCATTACCCTTCCGTACCTGTTGTGTTCCAGTATTCCAGTCCAAATCTCTACTTCTTAAACTGATCTTGATAGATTCACTTCACCCTGCTCTAGGTCTCTCTCTTGCAGCACATCGTTTTGGTATTCGTCTAGCTGACATTATCTTTACAGCCGGTCGGTGTGACCGAGCGGTTCTAGTCGCTTCAGTCCGGAACCGCGCGACTGCTACGGTCGCAGGTTCGAATCCTGCCTCGGGCATGGATGTGTGTGATGTCCTTAGGTTAGTTAGGTTTAAGTAGTTCTAAGTTCTAGGGGACTGATGACCTCAGATGTTAAGTCTCGTAGCGCTTAGAGCCATTTCAACCATTTGAAGGCTACGCATGGCGCCGACACCTATCTGAACTTCATGAAACTGTAGCGACTGAAGCAGGAATATTCAACGATGTCCCAGAACAAAGTCCGCCTTTTTTCATCAAAAATTGATCGGGGGAAAAAGTGTTGTGCGTTACTTATTGAACACCCCTCGTAATATGATAACTTTTTTGTCTGGATTAACTGCTGCTTCTATTCAACGGCAGCTCGTGATGAAAAGACAAAGGGAATAGAGTATTCGCGGTCACCGGGAGGAAGGCGCACGCGGCGTTTGTCTTAACGGCATCGATCGCGGCCACGCGCCACGCACGTGCGAGCTTGTGTTTACTGCGACGCCGTGGGGTCTCTGTTTTGTCGCAGCTCATGCCACTTCTCATTACACGTTATCACGTTATCGCATGCTCGTCGCAGTCCAGCCTGACGATCTCATCGGCTGTCTTGGTGCTTCTACTCATTGCTGTACCGTAGATTGTATAGTATGGGAATACTATATAATCCGTTTGTTTATTAACAATACGAGGGACAGCTGAATAGTGTTTTTCTGTTCGTGGGTAAAAGAATAACTGGTAGAGATATACAGGGTGTTTCAAAAATGACCGGTATATTTGAAACGGCAATAAAAACTAAACGGGCAGCGATAGAAATACACCGTTTGTTGCAATATGCTTGGGACAACAGTACATTTTCAGGCGGACAAACTTTCGAAATTACAGTAGTTACAATTTTCAACAACAGATGGCGCTGCAAGTGATGTGAAAGATATAGAAGACAACGCAGTCTGTGGGTGCGCCATTCTGTACGTAGTCTTTCTGCCGTAAGCGTGTGCTGTTCACAACGTGCAAGTGTGCTGTAGACAACATGGTTTATTCCTTAGAACAGAGGATTTTTATGGTGTTGGAATTCCACCGCCTAGAACACAGTGTTGTTGCAACAAGACGAAGTTTTCAACGGAGGTTTGATGTAACCAAAGGACCGAAAAGCGATACGATAAAGGATCTGTTTGAAAAATTTCAACGGTCTGGGAACGTGACGGATGAACGTGCTGGAAAGGTAGGGCGACCGCGTACGGCAACCACAGAGGGCAACGCGCACCTAGTGCAGCAGGTGACCCAAGAGCGGCCTCGGGTTTCCGTTCGCCGTGTTGCAGCTGCGGTCCAAATGACGCCAACGTCCACGTATCGTCTCATGCGCCAGAGTTTACACCTCTATCCATACAAAATTCAAACGCGGCAACCCCTCAGCGCAGCTACCATTGCTGCACGAGAGACATTCGCTAACGATATAGTGCACAGGATTGATGACGGCGATATGCATGTGGGCAGCATTTGTTTTACTGACGAAGCTTATTTTTACCTGGACGGCTTCGTCAATAAACAGAACTGGCGCATATGGGGAACCGAAAACCCCCATGTTGCAGTCCCATCGTCCCTGCATCCTCAAAAAGTACTGGTCTGGGCCGCCATTTCTTCCAAAGGAATCATTGGCCCATTTTTCAGATCCGAAACGATTACTGCATCACGCTATCTGGACATCCTTCGTGAATTTGTGGCGGTACAAACTGCCTTAGACGACACTGCGAACACCTCGTGGTTTATGCAAGATGGTGCCCGGCCACATCGCACGGCCGACGTCTTTAATTTCCTGAATGAATATTTCGATGATCGTATGATTGCTTTGGGCTATCCGAAACATACAGGAGGCGGCGTGGATTGGCCTCCCTATTCGCCAGACATGAACCCCTGTGACTTCTTTCTGTGGGGACACGTGAAAGACCAGGTGTACCGCCAGAATCCAGAAACAATTGAACAGCTGAAGCAGTACATCTCATCTGCATGTGAAGCCATTCCGCCAGACACGTTGTCAAAGGTTTCAGGTAATTTCATTCAGAGACTACGCCATATTATTGCTACGCATGGTGGATATGTGGAAAATATCGTACTATAGAGTTTCCCAGACCGCAGCGCCATCTGTTGTTGACAATTGTAACTACTGTAATTTCGAAAGTTTGTCCGCCTGAAAATGTACTGTTGTCCCAAGCATATTGCAACAAACGGTGTATTTCTATCGCTGCTCGTTTAGTTTTTATTGCCGTTTCAAATATACCGGTCATTTTTGAAACACCCTGTATATGCAAGATGCACACAGTCTGATTCGCCGTGTGTACTGCCTTCTCACTTACGAAAGCGTCTGCTGTCGGGACACATTTCATATCGCATATGCGTTTGAGGTTAGGTAGGCACTTGTCTGACTCAACGAAGATGTAGCCATCCGGCTGTCTGATGGAATAGCATATCGCTGAGTGAAAACTGTGAGGCACGTCTTAGCAACCAATCAATAGAAAAGCTTGGGGGGGGGGGGGGGGGGGCAGAATCTGTTAGCGAAGGCGGCGTCATCGACAGACAGTCACTCAATACTTCAGAGTGCTGCTGTGAGGATGTGTTGGATCTGTTTAGAAGAGACGCTTTGTCTTCTGACACTGAAGTGGGCTACTGAAGCTCTGAGGGCTCCATAACAACTTAATTATGTGTACAGGTAGTTCATCTCCGGCGTTTGATGAGTGAGTTTGCGAGTATCAGAATATGTGACATGAATGACCGCGCCTCTTGACTACCTTGACTTAGAAGACAAATTATTTACAACGCCAAGGGACCGTAGGCCTCAGTATTTGCAATAAATTTCAGCTTATTTACCCGTACCTGAGAAAAAAGGGTCTTAACAGACGTACAGGCAGACGGAGAAAAAGTAATCCTATAAGAGTTCTGTTTTTACCGATAGGAGTACGGAACCACGAAATAATTGTGTACGGAAACACATAGGCCATTTAATGATTTTGAGAAAGCTTTCAATACAGCTGACAGAAATAAACTTGGGAAAACCCTGACAGAAAGTAGCACCTCATCATAAAAGCATATTCAGAACATAGGCAGCCAAAATGCGATTGCAATCAGAACTGTGCAGCAGCTGTCGTAATGGAAACACGTTTATCTAGGAGTTAGATAAGGATGTTGACTCTCACGGGTCGCGTTGAACAATTATAAGAGTGAAATCATCAGTGAATGGAGACAAAATCCCCATCCAAAAATAAAGATAGACAAACTGACTTAGACAAAATTACTTGCAGATGAGTTAGGTGCAGTTTTTGCAGAATCCAAGGGTAATCTGCAGCGATCATGGTATAACCTGCACAAAAAAAACAAAACTGTACAACATGGAGGTCTCTCTCAATAAAACCTTCATCGCGAAAGACTGCAAGAGAAGCAAAATTTCAACAGATAACAAAGCCATCGAGCAAGTATCAACATTCAAATACCTAGGATATAGCCTCAGCTACATTCAAGAAAACGATATGCTGTACAAAATCACGAAGTTCAGAAAAAAAGTCGTAGGACTAATAATAGGCATCGTCAGACCATTTCTCGATCAGCAGCTTAACAAACTCAACCTATACAACGTCCTGGCCAAACGCACCCACTGGTATGGCAGCGAAGTTTGGACACCTCGTACAGATGAAAAGGAGATTAATGAGCACCGAGATGCGCTTCATCGGAACAGCAAGATACACTCTATGGGACATGAAAATATCTGACATCCTTAAGGATGTCACAGTTAAAATAATTCTCAACACAGAACTACCTTGAAAAGGTGAAGATGGACCGGAACCCCAGAAAAATCCTCAGATACCGACACAAGAGGTATGAGAGATGCAGAAAGAACGCCTGGGACGTGAAGAAAAACGCACAGCAGGCCATTAGGCGTAATACTGTATAGGAAGAAGAAGAAGAAGAAGAAGAAGAAGAGGAAGAAGAACAAGAAGAAGAGGAAGAAGAAGAAGAAGAAGAGGAAGATTACGTTTCACCTTAACACTCAGAGCTTGGTAACCTTTAATTTCATATCCATGGCTGTTTACGTTATACGCGAATTCTCTGTGATGTTTGACTGTTAAATCGACTCCGCTAAGAGTACCGTAATGTCAGTAATTTAATAAGATAGTAATCTGTTTAATCTGTTTTGCAGAAATGGCGCTGCAGTGAAGGTAATCGATATGTGGTACTGTAAGGTGCAGTTTTATTGACAAACAAATCTAAACAAGACAGGTTTTTATTTTGCTAGTATACTGAAAGCATAAATAAACTTTAATCCAATGATATAAAGAAAAGACAGGATGGTATGGGCATGTGAAAAAACAGGAGCTGGAAGGATAGCGAGACAAGCCCATGAAATGGCAACAACTGACAAGAATCCTAGAGTAAGACGAGGGACAGGCGGATTGTTGGAGTGAAGGAACGTGTGATGAAGATAGGAGAAGACTGGGACAGAGCGGAGAGGGAAACCTGTTGGGAACTAAAGAAAAAAAGGCTTCCAATCAGAAACCAGCCAGGGACTGGAAATTGTAGGAGCTGCTTATGAAGACAGTACATCAGTCAGAATGAACTGAGACAATGGTGAAGAGGAAAACAAAAACTTCGTCTTAAACGCTATTTTCTTCTAAAAGCACATTTCCTTACAGCAAACGCTCAAAATTCCTTTCTACAACATCGCTACAAAATTGGCATCGTCGACACCGCAGCAGTTAAGTTGGACAAAACTGCACATCCAAAAACGATCACTTACGGGACAAACTTGTCACTGATTGGCTGTCTTTTTGTTGCCGTAACTCCACAAAGGAAATTCCGACCTATGGCTACCTGGAAAATTTTGCTCGCTTCGACGTCCACTGCCATGGTCCAATATTATCAGTTTGTTTTTACCCATGATGTTTAACTATCTGCCTTTGTTACACAAGCCATCTAAACAAGCCGATAAACACGATTTTTGTGACTCCCTTAAAGATGTAGTTCTACGTTGTTCGTAGTGTGACCTTGCCAGACTAATAAGAGTACCTGATCAAAAGTTTGAGAACGCATGAACTTGTGTTCAGTGTATGCCGCCTTTAGAGTCTGAAGATGTTCACTGTATGGTCGAAACCGGTTATGATTGTGTCATAAACATTGGATTGAGTCTATAAATAAAAAAAAATTACTGATCAAAAGTATTTGGACATCCCTATGTAACACGGAACTGATCACTACCTCCCATCACGAGAGGCGGATCCGGCAGCGTAAAAAGAGACGGGGAGTATTGTGTTGTCAGTAGAGACGCAATAACTGCAGAATTGGTCTGTCGGTAGAGCTGCCACGGAGACCACACGGCAGTCGGATTTTGGTAGTTTTTTTTATAAAATGGTTCAAATGGCTCTGAGCACTATGGGACTTAACCACAGATGTTATCAGTCCCCTAGAACTTAGAACTACTTAAACCTAACTAACCTAAGGACATCACACACATCCATGCCCGAGGCAGGATTCGAACCTGCGACCGCAGCAGTCGCGCGGTTCCGGACTGAGCGTCTAGAACCGCTAGACCACCGCGGCCGGCTAGTTTTTTTTTTTTATTTATGGTACGTGAAGTTCGGAAGTCAACTGTCAGTGCCCCAAAGCAATTCGATGCAACTCTCAAAATTTGGCAACAAAATCGTCTTTTAAGTTTTCCGACGGACACAGGCAGCGTTGCTGTGTGATACAATGCTTTCCTGCCTTCTAGAGGGCGTGGGTTCGATTTTTGGCTGACATAAATTTCTAATTACATATCACAAACAAAAACCCAGTTTTCATTGCAAATATAATTTTTAATTACCTGTCTTTAATAAAAGATTGTTGAAAAAGATCGTTTGAATTAAAAACATTTCGAATTAAAGTTTTATTATTTTTATGTGTTTTACACTTCGCGGAAATGATTGTCAAGCTTGCAGCTTCGTTTTAAAATTATTCACAGCCAGAAATCGAACCCAAGAAGCCCCCAACAGCAGATGAGCATTCTACCAAAGATTCACGCGGGCCCCCGAAAAAACGGTTCCTGCTTTTGGGTACTAAAGACGCTCGGAAATCTTCTGATTCAGTGGACTGATATTTGAGTTCTGAACTTCACGTAATATATATATATAAAAATTGGATTGCTGTTTCGTCTCCTTGTCAATGACTTCGCCGCGCGGGATTAGCCGAGCGGTCTCAGGCGCTGCACTCATGGATTGTGCGGCTGGTCCCGGCGGAGGCTCGAGTCGTCATTCAGGCATGGGTGTGTGTGTTTGTCCTTAGGATAATTTAGGTTAAGTAGTGTGTAAGCTTAGGAACTGATGACCTTAGCAGTTAAGTCCCATAAGATTTCAGACATTTTTTCAATGACTTCGAACGCGGATTAGTCACTGACTGTCAGCTGAGTAACAAATCCATCAGGGACATTTGAAGGAATTTGAAGATTTGTAAGGCTGTCCAGACCGATTGTTGGTGACGTGCTTGTGAAACGGAAATGCAAAGAAACAAACACAGCTCAATCAAGACCAGGCAGCCCTCACGTTCTGAGGGACAGTCGAGCCTTGCGCAGTTTGGTTGTAAAAAAATCACAATAAATCAGCGGAAGGCATCAATCGTGAGTTCCAAAGTGGTACCAGCAGTCCAGCTAGCACAATGACTGTGCGTAGGCACTTAAAAAGAATGGGTTCCAATGGTCGAGCAGTTCCTCATAAACCACACATTTCTGTAGTGAATACTGACGACGCTTGAGGCGGTGTGAAGAGCGATGCCTCTGGGTAGTGGATAACTCAACTAAACTCCGTCCGTACGGGCCTCCGAAGACCCGACGCTACTGACCGACCGCCGTGTCATCCTTAGCGTATTGACGTCACTGGAGCGGAATGTGATCAGCGTACCGCTCTCCCTGCAGTTGGCAGTTTTCGTGACCAGAGTAACTACTTGTCAATCATGTAGCTCCTCAATTTGCTTCACAATACCTGACTGCACCCCGCTTGCCAACAGCGCTCGGCGGACCGGCCGGTCACCCATCCAAGTGTTAGCCAAGCCCAACAGCGCTTAACTTCGATGACGGGGACCGGTGTTACCACTGCGGCAAGGCCGTTGGCGGTAGTGGGTAACTGGAAACGCGTAATTTGGTGTGATGAATCACGCTATATTCCGTGACAATCCGATGCAAGGGTTTGGGTTTGGCGAAAGCCTGGAGAACGTTATCTGTCATAACGCGTACTGCCAACAGTGAAGTACAGAGGTGGTTTTTCGTGGTTAGGGTGTGGTCTTCTTGTTGCGCTTAAGAGAGCGCTAAATGCGAAAGGATATGAAGACATTTTACCGCACTGTGTAGTGCGCACAGCAGATGAATATCTCGGAGGCGATGACTGTTCAGATTGGTTCAAATGGCTCTGAGCACTATGGAACTTAACTTCTAATGTCATCAGTCCCCTAGAACTTATAACTACTTGAACCTAACTAACCTAAGGACTTCACACACATCCATGCCCGAGGCAGGATTCGAACCTGAGACCGCAGCGGTCGCGCGGGGCGATGACTGTATCAGCATGACAATGCACCATAATACAGTATCTGTGAGGCAATTGGTTTTGACAACAACTTTCCTGCATGGACTGGTCTACCCACAGTGCAGACCTCAACTGATTGGAGCACCTTTGGGATGAGTTATAATGCAAACCTCCCTCCAGACCCCACAGTCCATCACAGCCTTCCCCGTATACGACTCTTGAAGAGGAATGGCCTGCCGTTCCTCCACAGTCATTCAGGCACTTCACTTTGTGTCCCCAGGAGAGTACAATCCAGCATAAAGGAGAAGGGGTGGACGCACTCCACATTAACGTCCACTAATGTGTGGATAGCCTGTTCGGTTGGCCGTGCGGTCTAACGCACAGCTTTCCGGGCGGGAAGGAGCGCCTGGTCCCCGGCACGAATCCGCCCGGCGGATTAGTCTCGAGGTCCGGTGAACCGGCCAGTCTGTGGTTGGTTTTTTGGTTTTTAGGCGGTTTTCCATCTGCCTCGGCGAATGCGGGGTGGTTCCCCTTATTCCGCCTCAGTTACACTATGTCGGCGATTGCTGCGCAAACAAGTTCTCTACGTATGCGTACAGCACCATTACTCTACCACGCAAACATAGGGGTTACACTTGTCTGGTGTGAGCCGTTCCCTGGGGGGTCCATCGGGGGCCGAACCGCACAATAACCCTGGGTTCGGTGTGGGACGTCCGACTGCTACGGTCGCAGGTTCGAATCCTGCCTCGGGCATGGATGTGTGTGATGTCCTTAGGTTAGTTAGGTTTAAGTAGTTCTAAGTTCTAGGCGACTAATGACCACAGCAGTTGAGTCCCATAGTGCTCAGAGCCATTTGAACCATTTTTTTCGGTGTTGGGCAGCGGAGGGGTGAAGTGGACAGCGATAGTCGTCGTGGGGTTGTGGACCACTGCGGCTGCGGCAGGGACGGAGGCTCTCCGTCGTTTCTAGGTCCCCGGTTAACATATAATACATAGATGCAATACAATATGTGGATCCTTTTGATCGTATGGCGTACACAGAAAAGACCTACCCCACGTCATTGAAGGATCAGGTTGAAAAGGTCGCACTTCTGTGAGGAGGTAAAACTTTTTCTTTTAGTTTATAGATTTGTTTCCCAGCCACGCCGCAGTATCGATGTGGAGTCTGCGGCCGGCACGTTAGTCTGTCGCGGCTCCACACAAGCCGAGTTCTGCACTTAAATACGGGCGCGCTGTCACGCACTGCCACTTATGCCGCAATAAAGAAGACAAAATAAGAACCTGAAGTCAACACTCCTCTATCTTACCGACAGAATGAGTAGTAAACGCCCCCGGGTAAACACAACACATCAGCACTTGTAATCAGAAGATTGCGGAGCTGGCGTACTGCCTCTTGCCTGTAATCACACTAAGCCGTCAGACCACCTCATTTGATACAGTGTTCGGCAATTGCTTGTGTTACGGCTCTCTCTCCTTCGCTGATTACTCTGGACCGATCTCTTATGCTCACAGCGACCTTGCCGCGTTTTGGACTCTGTTTCTA
Source organism: Schistocerca americana (assembly GCF_021461395.2). Classification (NCBI taxonomy): domain Eukaryota; kingdom Metazoa; phylum Arthropoda; class Insecta; order Orthoptera; family Acrididae; genus Schistocerca; species Schistocerca americana. The sequence goes on from NC_060124.1 coordinate 23,503,163, forward strand.
GCCAATCGTTCACTGTGTGAACTTGTTATTCGTTTCCGACCGGTTGGAACTCTCATTCGTTCCACCGGTCACCTCGTCGCTACGTGCCGAGATATAATGAACTGTTCTGCTTAGGCCGGTATTACACTATCAAATTTCTTTGTAAAATATCTTTGTCCAATATCTTTGTCAAAGATATTTGATGGTGTAATAGGGAACTTTGTAAAATGACGTCCAATATTTGATCAAATCTAGGGCCTCGCTGTAGATTTGATCAAAGAAGTCGCTTGTCTTCTGTTCACTGCAATGTGACATGTTACCACATGGAGCGCTAGCATCGCTGCAGCATTCTGTCGTCTGTAGTGTTTTTATAAACATTGCCGGTAAATACAATTGGTGTGTGCCGACAACTACAAAATTAATAGAGATGTCTGAAGCTGATGAGGCGCTTTACAACGTGAGGCACGCTGAATACAAAAATAGATTAAGAAGATTGGAGACCTAACCTAACCTAACCTAACCTAACTCTCTCCTGCAGCAAGGAATCGGAGTGTTACAGTGAGCCTGTCTTCTGCAGATGTAGCAGTTCTTAAGTGAAATTCATGATACACTTCATTGAGCACATACAGAAATGTATGCTCATCCATTCTTAAGTAATTGATGTACGACTTGACGTTCTCCACTATAAGCTCACGTAACAAGTTTTGTTGAATGCTTTTATCGTGTCGTCATAAAACCCACGGCTTCACCCAGATATGTTTCCTTTTTTTCCCGTTTCTCTTCCGCATGTGCACACAGTGCAATTGTGGTAAATGCAACTGCTGCGGTTAATAACAAGTTGTTGTTGTCAGCCATCTTGAACTTTGACGAAAAATATGATGACAGTGTAATACCCCTTCTAGCGCTCCGTCAAAGATCTTTGTCAAATATATTTGACGGAATATTTGACGACATCTTTGATCAAATCTTTGACAAAGAAATTTGATAGTGTAATACCGGCCTTAAGCCGGGTAGAATACTAAAGGTGATATTTCTCTGGTGTAGCCGACACTGAACGCCTGTATTATATCAGAAGGGCACATAATCCTTGCATTGTCAAGCGAAGACATAAAGGGCGCGTAAGTAGTTGATCAAATGTTTTGAGCGGAAACAAACCTCCTGCGAAATTACACAGTGGTTTTTTGTCCGAGTTTTCACGAGCAAACTTATAATTCGAAACTGACAAATAGGATACCAATATTAGCAGCGTGACGTCTCGTTTTGGAAAAAAATAAAAATATGATTTAATTACTTGAAAGTAAACAAAGTAATTAAGAAGAAATCTGAAAACAAAAAATTGAAAAATCGATCAAAAGTTTTGTGAAATTTTTACGGGGATTGAGAAATGAAATACAATATTGCAGTGCCTGTGTCGTTAAGAAGGACGATACAGTGTGGTTTTGGATATGCGTGGGTGTCCCAAAGAAATATGCACTACGGCGACTACAGCCGTTATGAAATACATGAAATGTATCAGCTGCATAAACAAATGGTTCAAGATGGTTCAAATGGCTCTAAGCACTATGGGACTTAACATCTGAGGTCATCAGTCCTCAAGACTTAGAACTACTCAAACCTAACTAACCTAAGGACATCACACACATCCATGCCCGAGGCAGGATTCGAACCTGGACCGTAGCAGGTGCGCGGTTCCGGACTGAAGCGTCTAGAACCGCTCGGCTACAGCGGCTGGCTACTAAAGGAATGACGACAGTGAAAATTTGTTCCGTACCTGGAGTCGAGGCTGGATTTCCCGCTTTACGCGAGCTGTCGTCTTCAAAGCTTTGGTTATTTGTGCTTCACTCACTGCGGGACACGAATTTCCATATGTTGCTGTTCCTGAATCACATGCTGCACTCGTACACACATTGTGTAATTCCCGTACCGTCGCTTCCTGTTATCGCTGTATAAATACGATTTGCAGTATTATGCATGTCCGAAGCAAAATTGCGTTATTCTTAATAACACAGGCATTAGAGTATCGTATTTATTCGCCGATATCAGGCAGACACTTTTAATTAAAATGTATGCTCTTGTAAGGGAATTAAATAATATGCAGGATGAGTCAGGATGGGAAAGGTACATGCTTTGAAGGGTGTTAGTATTAGCGAATCTGAACAAAAACTTCAAATGGACGTATGCCCTATTCCGAATGGTTGCCGAGATGGAACACATTTAATATCAATTTTGTACGTTTTTCTCGAATAAGTCGAAAACTGCTCCCCCGGCAAAAACGTGTCGCAGTACAAAATTGAATTATATTAAATTTCCTACAGAAAAGGTCCTATTCATTTTTTTCTTGAGGTAGCAGGTTGAGACGGACAGTTTGATACGGGACACTTGTGGTCTATCGAGTACGGTTCAAGATGGTTCAAATGGCTCTGAGCACTATGGGACTTAACATCTGTGGTCATCAGTCCCCTAAACTTAGAACTACTTTAACCTAACTAACCTAAGGACATCACACACATCCATGCCCGAGGCAGGATTCGAACCTGCGACCGTAGCAGCCGCGTAGTTCCGGACTGAAGCGCCTAGAACCGCTCGGCCACCACGGCCGGCGCAGAAAGGAGAGTCTGATGTTTCTCTAATCTATTTTATTTCTTACTTTCAGAAAAATTATTTCACAGAATATTTGAATTTTTTCTCTTTCTGCATTAATGGGTTCAGACTGAGCATTTTACACCAGGCAGGTGGTGAAAACTGTCAACAATAACGCAATTCACGGGAGAACAAAATCGCCGCCAGCCGGCAGCATTACATTAATACCAGGAAAAGAAGACGCAGCACAACCTTTACAAAAACGCTGCAGTATCTGTCGCAGGCGTATTTGTTTTCCCGCAATCAGAGAACGAGAGTTATGTCTAGAATGAGATGGTGGGAAAGACGAAGGTCGTGAAGCGGGTAAAGTTGATCTTCATAAGAACCACAACTGTCGTGCCTGCGAAATCTCCTCTCAAGGCGGAAGCGGAAACCGAGGCCAGCATCCGTTTTGCTGGGTGATGAAATCCGCAGACCGACCAAGCTTAATGGCCAGCGCACCAGATCTTCGCTCGCGTCTGATTAGCACTTTAAAAAACGTACTTAAGACACTCAGTAGTCCAATTTACTCGAGAATAACGACTTTTGAGGGAAAGTACCTTATCCACTCATCATATTCTAGCGGTGCGGTGTAGGGCGCCTTGTCATGGTTCGCGCGGCTCCCCCCCCCCTTCCTCCCCCGTCGAAGGTTCGAGTCCTCCCTCGGGCATGGGTCTGTGTGTTAGCGTAAGTTAGTTTAAGTTAGATTTAGTAGTGCTTAAGTCTAGGGACCGATGACCTCAACAGTTTGGTCCTATAATCCTTACCACAAATTTCCAAATTTCATAATATTCCCACTTTCTCACGTATCATTTACATACAGTAGTGGTAAACAGTATAAGTGCATCGATATTTGCAGGAATATTAGCATTGTCGGTTGCAATAGTTGAGCACATTGCGTATGCAATAGCATGCGATCCAGGAATTTGACAAATGTAAACAGTAAATGTAAACAGTAAAATGGTATCGCATTTGATGTCAGCAGTACAGTATACAAGACGTCAACGATTCAGATGGTGGAGGATGGAACTCTGTATAAAGGCAATCGGCTCTGGACGCTGTTAGAAAATGGTTCAAATGGCTCTGAGCACTATGGGACTTAACTGCTGAGGTCATCAGTCCCCTAGAGACTGTTAGAGAGAAAGAGAGAGAGAGAGAGAGAGAGAGAGAGAGAGTGTGTGTGCGTGTGTGTGTGTGTGTGTGTGTGTGTGTGTGTGTGTGTGTGTGTGTGTGTGGCCATCGTGCTGATAGACAACAGATGCCATTAGTGACAGTGCGTATGTGTGCATAAATTACGATTAGGACACAGTTACCATGTGATGAAAAAGCAAAAGTTGATGCGTAGAAGGAAATGGGACTCTCTAATCGTCAAATAGCCAAGACGTTGAACCGTTCAGGTACAGTGATTTATAATTTCCTTAAATTCGGCTCACGATTTGGACAAGAACGGGAACTATGGGCAAAGTAGAAAATTGTCTCAGGCATCGAAACGGTTACTTTTGCCCAAAGTAAGGGCCACAAACCGATATTATTCTTAATTAGTTGCTGATTTACAGTTTCAAGTAGCTCCCAGACGTGTTCGACAAATTTTGTTGTATGAAAGCATCTTGTATTCAGGAACGGACTGCAGAAACTCAAACACAAACAGGCTTAGTTAGAACTTGCTGAAAAACATACGGACTAGAGGATGAGATAAAATAATCTTCTGTGATGAGAAGTAGTTTAATTTATATGGTCTGGATGGATTTCAGTGTGATTTGCGTGATCTGTGAACAGAGCAGTACGTAAGAATGAGCAGAAATTTTGGTGGTGAAAGTGTTATGATTGGGCAGCATTCTGCGCTAAAGGTAAATCACGAACTGCCTGAGTGAACACAAGAATGAACTCTAATATCTACACTGAGATATTAGAGACGGAACTGATTAGAATGCATGAGGACATAGGGGACTAAAGCCTCATGTTTCAAGAAGATGATGCATCTTTACAGGTTTCTGCGTAACAAAAAGGTGGTTTGAACATTGAACATATCGATGTCTTGCCCTGGCCTGCATGTAGCCTTGCTGCGAACCCCATGAAAAACGTTTGGGGAATATTTGCAAGGCGGGTTTGTCGCAATGGAAGGCAATTTGAGGCCTATGTGAGCTGAAAAGAGAGGTACGGGAAGAACGGGGGACAGTTTCACTGCAAGAACTAAAAACCCTGACAAAATCAATGCCGAAGAGAATTTTTGATATAATTAGGAAGAACAGAGGTTGGCCAGAGTACTAACAGTGCAGTAACACAACAAAACAGTGTATACCTTTATATCAATTTCCACCCAGGTAATGCAAACGCCTTATTTTGTTACGTGTGATATGAAAGAAACTACTCGTATGTAATTCCGTCATGAATGTTTATGTCTTATATGTACTTACCACTTTCATAATAAATTCGATACATGCATGCTTCACACATCGTATACTACTTTCGCTGGAACCCTGCATTTGTACTGATTTCCCCTACTGTTCGTATTAGTTATATCGTTTCTCTAGTCATCATTCATATAATAAATTTCCTGGCCATGTGCCCTGAATTGTAAATGTCCAGTTTCCTTAAGTAACAGAAAAGCTCTTTTATGGAGCTATTTCAGTTACGCATCATCTGCTCGATGTTACCTTTTTAATCCACATCCCCCCTCTGCAAACTACAGAACTATGCATGACGGGGACAGGGCATACAAGTGCCGCTTCAGCACCTTTCTATTCAATCGCGGGTGCTACGCTAGGAGAAAGGCTGTTGCTATTCCTATCCATGATCCTGAATTCATTTTAGCATCGTAGTCAGTACACGGGATATATGATGGAGAAATAATATGGTTGTTTTTTTTTCATTTTTTTGCAATTTATGTCGCTCGAAAAGTGTAGAAATAGTTAAAACTAATTTTCTCTATAAAACGTCAGATGTTGATTGAAGTATAGGCTGGGCGAAGTAAAACTGGCCGGGAAAATATTTCGTGCACCTTTACGATAGGCAACCCAACTTGTATCACCTGTCCCGAGAGCAGATGATGTAAATTGCGCTGCCTATTGAAAAGGGGTGCACGAAATATTTTCCCAGGCAACTCTTATTCTGTCCACGCTGCATAATGTACTAAGTAAAAGTTGCTGAAGTGTTGTAGGCCTTACCGTAGTCTATTATTTGTGAGAAAAAAAGGAAACTTTGTTCTTGAAGTATTACGTGAGAATTTAAACATAATGCGGGATAATACAAACAGTAATTTTGTAAAGTGTGCTCTCGGAATTTTATGACTAAGACCCTTTCTTATAATGTTCAGTTTGTCAGTTTCTGTGACATCCTCCGTCCGGTTAAAAAAGCCTTGTCGCAATCGTTCAGCACCTCTTTTTGAAACATTTCTATCTCTTCTGTTAACCCAGTTTGGTAAGAAACCCAGACCTTCGAACAGTACTCACGAAATGGGAAGATGAGGGTTTATAAGCGACCTCTTTAGTGGGCTACTTGCACTTCATTACGGATCTTCCTGTAAGTTAAAGTTCAACTTGTGCCTTTTCCACAGTTAAATTTACGTAGTAATTCCAACTTAAACCCCTCTCGACTCAAAAATGTTCGAATGGCTCTGAGCACTATGGGACTCAACATCTGAGGTCATCAGTCCCCTAGAACTTAGAACTACTTAAACCTAACTAACCTAAGGACATAACACACATCCATGCCCGAGGCAGGATTCGAACCTGCGACCGTAGCAGTCACACGGTTCCGGACTGAAGTGCCTAGAACCGCACGGCCACCGCGGCCGGCCTCCCTCTAGACTGAAAGACAAAGTTACTGGAATGTTTTCCTGATTACAATGCCTGATCAGTTGTGTAGTCGAAAGATAGTGGATTTTGTCGTCCAGTTACGCTCATAACATTACTTTAGTATGATCGGACTCATACGTCAGTCTACAGCAGGCTCTTGGAACCTGTAAGTCTCATTAGATTTGATACGAGGCTTCTATCAGTGATACGACCCTGTAAACAACTGCTACGCCTGCAAAAGTCTCGCAGTGTTTCTAGCGTCATTCACCAGCTCATATGTAAACACTATAAATTAAATCCCCCCCCCCCCCCGGCACCCACCGCCTTTTTCTGTTTGTATGTACTGTATGTGAAGGTCAATCTCAGGAGCTATTGAAGGGATTTTGATACGGTTATAATAGACTAATGATGCAGGTAGACCGGACAAGTGGTCCGGCCGTAGATAGTGTACCCATGTGAAGCTGGAGCTAATCAGCATTTCTCTCTCTCTCTCTCTCTCTCTCTCTCTCTCTCTCTCTATCTCTCTCTCTCTTTATCTACCTATCTATCTATCTCTTTCTCTCTACAAATTCCAATTCCCATCAAGCGTAACGGTCCTCACAACAACAAGCAGGCACTCCGTATTTGGAAAAGAGTTGCAATAATCTATTAGGCAAACGGTAAACATAGTTAACATAGCAATGCTGCCGGCAGAAATTAACAAATAAATAATACCAGCAAGGTAAATAACATTAACAATGTACAAAATAGTGCAAACAAGAAATTTTTCGTCCCGTAAAAAGCACTGCAGTTAGATAATTCGTTATTTTTTGCAGGTGACAAACTGTAGTGAAATATCTGCTGTATCGTAGGTGACAGACAGGGACGTGACTAACAGTACACTATGTGATCAAAAGTATCCGGACACCTGGCTGAAAATTACGTACAGATTCGTGGCGCCCTCCATCGGAATACTGGAATTCAATATGGTGTCGGCCCACCCATAGCATTGATGACATCTTCCACTCTGGCAGGCATACGTTCAATCAGGTGCTGGAAGGTTTCTTGGGGAACAGCAGCCCTTTCTTCACGGAGTGCTGCACTGAGAAGAGGTATCTATGTCGGTCGGTGATGCCTGGCACGAAGTCGGCGTTTCAAAACATCCCAAAGGTGTTCCGTAGGATTCAGGTCAGGACTCTGTGGAGGTCAGAGCATTACAGGGATGTTATTGTCGTGTAACCACTCCGCCACATGCCGTACATTATGGACAGACGCTAGATCGTGTTGAAAGATGCAATCGCCATGCCGGATTTCTCTTCAACAGAGGGAAGCAAGAAGGTGCTTGAAACATCAACGTAGGTCCGTGCTGTGATAGTGCAACGCAAAGTAACGAAGGGTGCAAGCCCCGTCCATGAAAAACACGACCGCCTCCGAATTTTACTGTTGGTACTACACACGCTGGTAGATGACGTTTCTGGGCATTCGCCACACCCACACTCTGCCATCAGATCGCCACATTGTGTACCGTGATCCGTCACTCCAAACAACGTTTTTTCACTGTTCAACTTGTAAGTAGGCTGTTTAGGTTTTTTTATTGGTAACGCCACCTCTGTATGAAAATCACTGGCTGTGCTGTGTGCAGTCTGTGGCTAGTTTGCATTGTTGTCTGCCATTGTAGTGTTGGGCAGCGGCAGTTGGATGTGAACAGCGCGTAGCGTTGCGCAGTTGGAGGTGAGCCGCCAGCAGTGGTGGATGTGGGGAGAGAGATGGCGGAGGTTTGTAATTTATCATGAACTGATATATATATTATGACTTGTGATGATATTAAGGTAAATACATTGTTTGTTCTCTATTAATATCTTTCATTTGCTAACTATCCCTATCAGTAGTTAGTGCCTTCAGTAGTTTGAATCTTTTATTTAGCTGGCAGTAGTGGCGCTCGCTGTATTGCAGTAGCTTGAGTAGCGAAGATTTTTGTGAGGTAAGTGATTTGTGAAAGGTATAGGTTAATGTTAGTCAGGGCCATTCTTTTGCAGGGATCTTTGATAGTCAGATTGCGTTGCGGTAAAAATATTTTATGTCAGTTTAAGCACTGTCATGTATAAATTGTTCAAAGGGGACGTTTCAAACTGTCCAATGTTTGCGCTTCTTACACCAACCGAGGCGTTGTTTGGGATTTACCGGCGTGTTGTGTGGCTTATGAGCAGCCGCTCAACCATGAAATCCAAGTACTTTCACATACCGCCTGACTGTCATAATACTTGCAGTGGATCCTGATGCAGTTCGGAATTCCTGTGTGATGGTGTACCTATTAGACCCTCTTCAACTGTCGGCGGTCTCTGTCAGTCGACAGACGAGGTCGGCCTGTACGCTTTTGTGCTGTACGTGTCCCTTCACATTTCCACTTCACTATCACATCGGAAACAGTGGACCTAGGGATGTTTAGGAGTGTGGCAATCTCGCGTAGAGGCGTATGACAGAAGTGACACCCCATCACCTGACCACGTTTGAAGCCCGTAAGTTCCTCGGAGCACCCCCATTCTGCTCTCTCGCGATGTCTAATGACTACTGAGGTCGCTGATACGGAGTACCTGGCAGTAGGTGGCAGCACAATGCACCTAATATGAAAAACGTATTTTTTTTTGGGGGGGGGGGGGGGAGGGGGTGTCCGAATACTTTTGATAACATAATGTATGTACTACTAAGGTGCATATTTTGTTAACACGTTTTCGACGTTCCGAAACTATGTGTGGCCACGTAACATTTTATTTGTTGCCTGACAGAAGGATAAAGTGAACCCCCTGATGATGGTGAAACATCACCGAAACATTTGGGCGAAAAAAAAAAGTGGTGTGCTGAAATTAGAGCCTTAACAAATTGCCTTATTATTAAGGCAAACATATGAACAGTGAGCTGCCTTGAAGGAAAGTCACCTCAAGATGCATAGTTAACTTGGTATTGGAGGGAAGTGTGGAGGTAAGAACGGAGACCAATACTTGAACACAGCAAACAGGTTAAGATGCTGCAAAGTGGACTACCTTGAGGAGCTGCATGAAACCAGTCTTCGGGCTGACGACTCTGGCAACAACATAATACAGCGATATCGCGGCGGCATTACGGCGCTGTCAGTAATTCAATCGTTCCTGTGAAGGCTTATTTTAAATACGAATTGTGGGAAGCTTGATAAATTTCTGGCAGTATTAGTCGATTCCAGCGAGCGGCAGTTCTTTTTTCCGCATCAATACACGGCGCACAGAAATAGCTGTCGGATCGAACTGTGTACCGAAACAAGCGGCGAGGCTCCGGCTCACGTGTGGGCATGCGGAAGTCGATGTGACGCTGCCATGCCGAGCCGAGTGTCGTCTCGCGGTGAGGACGGCGTGACGTACGGGACGCGCTCGGGACCACGAATAACCGCGGGCCGCCGAAGTCGCCGGACACGGGCGCCGTAAATCCGCTCGGTGACGTCGCCAGCTGTCACGGCCGAGCGCGGGGGAACGCCGGCGCGGGGGCGTCTGTCTCATCTGCCCTCTCGCTGCAATCCAGGCAGCTGTCGGCGTCGTCCTGGATACCGGCGCCGAAGTATTCCAGAAAGTTACAGCGTAATTTGTCTTCGTGGATGGAGGTATTCAGCTGTCATCTTACACTGAAGCGCCAAAGAAACTGGTAAAGGCATGCGTATTCGAATACAGAGACATGTAAAGAGGCATAATACGGCGCTGCGGTCGGCAACACCCATGTAGGACAACAACCGTCTGGCGCAGTTGTTAGATCGGTTACTACTGCTGGGAGGTGCCGGGGCTAGCAGTGTATTTAACACTAAATTCTAGAATCTACATATGTAAGTGATGCTCTAAGGCCCCCCCCCCCCCCCCCATTCTAACTCCGACTTTTTCTGTTGCACAAGGATTAAAAAATATACGCGAACTGACTGTAATCAACCCTGCAAGTGGAGTAGAAAAGAGTTTGGCACCTGCAATAATTTAATTTGATAAATAAGTTAAATAAAGGAAGGTTTCATTAACGTAGTGAGAAATGATGGGTTGCTCTACCGATTAACAGAATGAAAGTTCCGTCCAAAATAACAATATGATTTATTAAGACTAAACACAAAATAATAAACAAAAACACATGAAACATTTATAATACATCAAATTGGCTCAAATTGGATACTCAAACAAACGCTGTGAAGGTGAAGTTGTCCCTAAACTAGATTGAGAGGTTTATGACGAAGTGGTATGTGGAGCCAATTCCTTGCCACTCAAATCTTAAGAGAGACACACAGCTAACCCAACATTAATTGCTGCTACTCAAGACAGAACAAAGTTAGAAAAAGACGAACAGGCGCGCTCTGCTGAGCTCTGATTATCACCTAGGAAAATCCCTATCTGCCGGTGCTGCGGACATACATTACCAAACTGTCTTCTTAACTGCCAGAACACGATCTGGCGCACCGGAGGCGATGGCTGGTTGCTTCGACGTCCTCGACCGAAAGACGAGAGCCGACTACTCACTAGAGCACCCGTACAGGCCGAACACACAACATTCCCGCCCCCACGACAGTGGCCGTGGTTAAACGTTCCAATCAGCAACTCTAAAACCGGCGGAAAATTTCACTCCATTGCCGGAGCACTACCATTCCACCAATGGAGATTCTTGGCGCCAATTTCTGCGCTGATTTTGCTACGTCACTGAGCTATGCCCTGAGCAAGCCAATCACAGTTACTATTTTGCAGAAAGCGCGGGAATTTTCCCGCCACAACTGCCTGGGTACACAAGTCATTCCCACGCCTCGCTGGTAGCCCGCCAGAAAGTGTTTTCGCTAAGCTTCTGCGAAGTAACGGAACCTCTAGCCCAGCCGCTACTTCAGACCCCTCCGGGCGTGTCTTTTGACAATGTCGGCGTCTGCAAAGCATTCACTCGACTTCCTCACACCCGTCGGCTTAACCCTTTCCAGATCAGAAGAGCCCGCCTGTCACCGGACCACCCGGGTGACGAGAGACGCTGGGTGGGAAGTCCGCGTGTGAAGGAATAGCTACTTTTCACTGCATGCAATTAGAGAGGAAAATCGTAAGATAGAAATATGAGAGGGGACTCATGCCACCTCTCACTGCTACAATGGCAGGTTATCATGATTTAAGTGAGTTTGGACGTCGTGTTATAGCCGGCGCACGAGCGGTGGGACACAGCATCTCAGAGGTAGCGATGAAGCGGGGGTTTTCCCCTACGACCATTTCACGAGTGTTCCGTGAATACCAGGAATCCAGTAAAACACCAGATCTCCGACATCGGAAAAAGATCCTGCAAGAAAGGGACCAACGTCTGAAGAGAATCGTTCAACTGTGACGGAAGTTCAACCTTTCCGCAACTGCTGCACTTTTCAGTGCTGGGCCGTCAGAAAGTGTCAGCGTGTGAACCATTCAGCGAAACATCATTGATATGTGCTCTTGGAGCCGAAGGCCCCCCCCTTTTTCCTATGATGACTGCACGACACAAAGATTTAAGCCTCACCTGGACCCGTCAACACCGACATTGGACTGTTCATGACTGGAAAAATGTTGCCTGATCGAACGAGTCTCGTTTCAAATTGTATCGAGCAGATGGACGTGTACGGGTATGGAGACAACCTCATGAATCTATGGACCCCGTATGTCAGGAGGCTCAGAAATGTTGTGGGCCGCGTGTAGTTGGAGTGATACGGGACGCCTGATACGTCTCGATAGGACTCTGCCAGGTGACACGTACGTAAGCATCCTGTCTGATCACCTTCATCCATTTATGTCCACTGTGCGTTCCGACGGACTTGAGCAACCCCGGCAGGACAATGCGACACCGCACACGTCCAGAAATGCTACAGAGCGCTTCCGACAACACTCGTCTGATTTTAAACGCTTCCACTGGCCACCAAACTCCGCAGCCATGAACATTATTGAGCATATCTGCAACGTGCTGTTCAGAAGACATCTCTACCCCATCGTACTCTTCCGGAATTATGGGCAGCCCTGCAGGATTCATGATGTCAGTTCCGTCCAGCCCTACTTCAGACATTTGTTGCGGCACTTCTGCCTGCTCGCGGTGACCCTGCGCGGTATTAGCAGGTGTGCCATTTTCTTTGGCTCTTCAGTGTATAATTAGTCGTTCAGTTTTATAAATAACAGAAATATTTACAGAAAATCAACTTTTCGAGTTTCAATATTCGCAAAGTCATTGGCCGTGTCTCTCGTGTCAATACGACTATCGTATTCATAGGCAATCAAAGATAAATTCTGCAGTCTACTTTCCGCCTGTTACCTGAGGATAAGACAGGGAGAACGTATCTGTGGAGGGAGATAGACACATGCAGGTATAGGTGCGGCAGCCGGGTGGGACTGGAGAAGATTGCAGAGAAAATGAGGTTTTGTCTACGACGATGTGATCCTGCCATATGCCGGCACAATAAAGTCGGTATATTCACTAGGAAAGTGAGTGGATATATTGATGAAACTTCATCAATATCAGATTTGTCTGTAGCAATTATTAAGGAACTGAAATCTGTTACCGGACATCGATCTAACAATGAGGAAATGCTCGTCCAATCAAGTCGTGAACATGGTGTCGTAAAGCTGTATTGTAATTATCTAACGACGTTTTCTTTGTTATTCCATTTTCTCATAGAATTTAGAACCTTGGGTCTGAATTTAATGGTTGTATAACTTAAACAACTGTAAAAGAAGGTAAATTAGAAGTGTAATACGTTCTGCGAGAGTTTAGAACAATTCGTCTGTGATTTAAGCGACAACGCCTTTTACTTTTGCTCCTCCATTGGACCTGTTGTTAAAAATATCAGATTTTTTGCAACATCTAAACAACGAAAACCAATGACGGTCTCGTGAGTAAGTAATTGAATTTTATTATGAAACGTTTCTCTAAGCGGTTTTTTGTCTGTAAATTAGTAATGCTACACCATTTCGGCTGTTAACAAACGTCGTCGGAAGCGCAGACTTAAGATCACTACCCCTGAATGACATGACAGTTAAAGAATTGGGCAAAGAGCGAAATATTGTATTTGTTTTTGTCCCGTTACTTGGGGACACTGCAACGAAAAAAGCACCATGTTGGTTAGTGGCTTAAGGTGTGCTTTATATCTATGCACCCCAAGAACCCTGCACACAAGACCTTGCAGAGTGAGTGGCAAGTAACGCCTGGATGCGCAAAATGATTTCTCTGATGGCAGTGCGGCGTGCGCCGCTGCTGGTGTCAGCTCAGCCATCCACTGTCACGCCGAGTCCTTCCTGGGCTCCAGCGCTGGCGCAACGCGCGTTAATTGCCCGTGAAAGACCGCGTGACCTTGCAGATGCATTAACAGGCTCCTCTCGTACAGCCGGGCTCCATGAAGGGCTGGCACTAAAGCGAAGGTATTTCGACGACCGGTCTCCCACCCGTACAAAAAAATAAATAAATGAAACAATCTACATTTTAATAATATACTGTTTAGATCAATTCCAAAAAAGGAAGGACATATGCGAATATTATCGAACCATCAGCTTTAAAAAGCGTGGTTGCAAAATGACGCGTACCATTTACAGAAGGATGGAAAAACTGGCAGAACTCGTCCTCAGCGACGATCAGTTCGGGTTCCAGAGAAAGCTACGTACACGCGAGGCAATAATGTTCCCACGACTCGTCTTAGAAGATAGACTGAAGACGGGCAAAGCTTTCTACAGTGATGAATAGATTAGGGATAAAGGGAGGGAAAAGATATCTGCAGCTTTTACAGAAACCAGGCCAAATTTGTGAGTCGCAGTACAAAAAAGGGAAGCAGGAGCTGAGACGAGAGTGACGGGGGATGTGGGCTATTCATAATGTTATTCATCCTGTCACTCAGCAAGCAGTAAAGGAAACGAAGCAGAAATTGAGAAGGTGGAGGAATGTTCAAGAGGAAATGAAAATTTAAGGCTTCCAGATGACATTGTCATTCTGGCAGAGAAAGCAGAGGACTTGGAAAATCATTTTAATGGAACGGACAGTTTCTAGAAAATAGGTTATAAGATGACCATCAGCAAAAGTGAACCACTGGCAATGGAGAGTAACAGAACTAAATGAGGCCATGCTGAGGTAGTTAGATTAGGAAATGAGACATTAAAAGTAGTAGACGACTTTTGCTATTTATTCAGCAAAATAACTGACGATGGATAATGTGTGTAAAATGTAAATTGGCAGTAGCAAAATATAGCTTATCTGAAAAAGAGGTGTTTGTCAACACAGAATATGATTTTAAGTGTTAGGAAGTCTTTTGTGAAGGTATTTTTTTGGAGAAGAAATAGTTCAAATGGCTCTAAGCAATATGGGACTTAACATCTGATGTCATCAGTCCCTTAGACTTAAAACTACTTAAACCTAACTAACCCAAGGACATCACACACATCCAAGCCCGAGGCAGGATTCGAACCTGCGATCGTAGCAGCAGCGCGGTTCCAGACTGAAGCGCCTAGAACCGCTCGGCCACAGCGACCGGGGGTAGAAATAGAAGTACAACTGTAAACAACTAAGATAGCTATTGTACAGCTTTTATTGTAATGACCGGCTTCAGGAAAATACGTTGCTATCATCAGATAATTTGACTGAATCTTGACCAAATGCATCTTACATCATATCACAGAATGATATTTCATGAACTTGAGAACAATATTATATCAGTAAATCAAGCATAAAATATTACATAAAACAACGTACATTTTGCACTTATTAAACAAGTCATTTTCGTAGATTGGCAGAATTAATCTATATCGCCACCTAACTTGAGGATTTCAAGCCTGTATGGTATTTGTTTGGAGTCTGGTTGGTTGGGTTGTTTGGGGAAGTAGACCAGACAGCGAGGTCATCGGTCTCATCGAATTAGGGAAGGACGGGGAAGGAAGTCGGCCGTGCCCTGTCAAAGGAATCATCCCGGCATTTGCCTGGAGCGATTTAGGGAAATCACGGAAAACCTAAACCAGGATGACCAGAAGCGGGGGAGTCTGGTCTTGTACGGAAGTGAAACGTGGGCGACAAGCAGTTCAGACAAGAGAAGTTCTTGCTGCAGAAGAATGCTGAACGTTGGATGAGTAGACCGAATAGCTACAGAGGAGGTACCGGAGTGAATTGGGGAAAAAAGGAATTTGTTGTGCACTGGAAAGTATCATCGTAAGAAGATCGTAAAGAAGTGCAGAGCGACGTGGACAAAATTTGCGCTGTGTGTGATGTATGGCATGTCTCTTGACATGTAGATGAATGCTAGGTAATGCCTATAAAAAAAGAAAGAAAGTCATAGTATCTAATAACTAGATTAATAGTGATCATCTTCAGAACGTCACCTCTTATAAATATTTAGGGGTTATGCTAAGAAGCGATACGAAATGCGACGATCACCTTGAGCAATCGTGAACGAAGATGGAGAATTTAATTTCTTGTAAACTCTAGCCAACACTTGTATGAAGGAGCACGATCATTTTTTTTTGTTCTTATGTTTGGAGTCCTTACCAAGGAGCCATGACAAGAAATCGAGCTACTTTAAAATCGAACTACTAGGGTCGTAAGAGATCGATTTAGCCCGTACGAAAGTGCAACAGACATGTTCGGACAACTTGGAATCTTTGGAAAAAAACGACGTAGTTCTCGACAAACTCTGCTGGGTAAATTTAATGAAGCTGTATTCGAAGATCTGTTCTGCTGACACCAACGCATAACTCGTGCAAGAATCATGAGAATAAAATAAAAGAGATCAGGCAGTCATTTTTCCATCGGTCAGCGCACGAATGGAACAGGAAAGAAAGTGGATAACATTTGTAAGATGTCCACTTCGCCATGCACTGTGCAGCATACTGCGAAATATATAGCTAGATTTGGATACTGTAAACTATACACTTCACCTTTCATTGCCACGTAAACCTATCGATCGCGCGCCAGTCTGACACCGCGTGCATTAAGCACGTTAAAACCTCGGTCACGTACACCACTTGGTCTATAGTTGACAGTAAAATGCAATCGATGGCATACTTCTTGCTTCAAGTTATTCCTAGAACTTTCCTACCTGGATTTCTGCGTAGTTTGCTTGGATCGATTAACAAGAAATTCGCGAATGACTCTCTGGATTTCAGGTTCAGCTGTCGAGGAAACATACCGGTTTACGGGAAAAAAGAGGAGGGAAGGAAGTATGAATAGCAATAGATGTAATGGCCGAATACGGGTAATAGTTGTTTCAATGTCAATTGTTCTCGGCAATTACAAATCACTTTGTATTAGCAAAGTTGCACAATTTCAAGACATTGCTTTCCCAATGATATTACATATCAGATATCTTCGAGTTAGATGGGCCACGAAGATGTTACGACTCTCGTCTGTCACTGCTGAATGTCTTCATGACATGCAACCATCATTCGCTGTCAGAGATAGCAGCAAATAGCTTCGGAATGTCGGTTGGCTTCAGTTGCTACTGAGAAGATTATCACAGACTGCGCGTTCCTGCCTTATATTAATCACAGTTGACAAGAGACCACGACCAGCAGAAACCAAGCTATGTGACGTGTGTTATGTTAAAAGAAATAGTGAGAAAAGAAAATAATATACGATGGAAAATGGATTTCGCTTTCCTGCCAAACTCGCTGCATTAGCATTGCTCGATTTCATTATAACGCACGTGAAAGTCCCTTGTAATATGCACCTATACCGGTACAAGCCTTTTTACATCTGAGTGAGTGGTAGTAGAATGCCTTTCTGTACACTCGAACTCACGATTTATCTTTCCGTTTCGGAAAGATATTGTGAAGTGGAAAAACTAATTGATCTAAGTGTTAAAATTGGGCAGACTATTTTTTGTCATGGTAATCTAAGGATTGGCGCCAGTACTGAGCTATATGATTCAAGTGAGAATTAATAACCCTTTTAGTTTTCTGTGGCGCCAGCAGATGGTGCCACTGTTATGTCCAGAGGTAACTGTACACCCGAGAGATCAACGTGCCGCATACTACTACCAGACTGTGTACGAAACCCGTGTCTCACTGCAGTTTGCTCCAGTTTCAGTTTATTGTTCCACTTAGAATTGTGTCTTATGCGAAATGGATGTCGAGGATTTCCTCAGAGAATGGAAGGGAGAATCGTCTAAGGAAGCTGGAAGAAGAGATAAGAGTCGGAACTCCTACAGTGCTGAAATAAGATGTGGCAGGGCAAAGTTTCTTCGATTTCACGATCTCTCAGGGAAAGTACACAAAAACCCCGAGGTTTTCTCTTAGACAGGGCTGATGACTGTGGAAGAAGATCCAGGTGTAGTGTATTACAAGGAAAACTACAAGTACAATGCCCTCCAACAATGGGAGAAGAAGTTTATTCTGTAACGAGGAAATAGCGTCCCTTACCTGATGTCACCAAAGTTTATGTGCTTACCTTCCGTAACACCCTCTAGTTCTAAGGCTGACTTTTTGAGTGAATGAAACAAGGAATTTTGTAACAACATTCTACGTAAAGGACGTTATAATAGACCCACTTTGGTTGGTGCTTGATTAGCAAGTGTTAACATTATTATGTTTCGCGCGAATGGCCAATTTTGATCTTACAGGCCATTTTCCGGTGCTGTCTACAAAAGAACAGAAACACACTGCCCACTGGGTGCAACCACAGCTGCAAAAATGTATTCTTGCTAAACAAAACCGTAGCAGCTATTGAATAATCCTTTATTAGTATAACCGGTTTCGCAACGTAAGGTTGCATAATCAGGCGCATCGGAAAAGGAAAAACAGAATTTTAAGGAAAAATTTTAAAAGAATTTTGACAACAGGTCCAGTAAAATCCATATGTAACTTCAGTGATGTTTAGATACAAAGCTTATCAATCAGACTACAGCCCTCAGGAGAATAGGGTACGCAATAAGCAGAATACTCACACTCAAATTATTTACAACGAAACGCAGAGATTATTCAACGCCTCCATCACTTTCTGTTGTCTTAAAACGTTTTTAAAAGGTAGTGTAGCCAAAATACGAATGCCCAAATGAAACAGACGGCCGTGGCAAGTACATCACGTACTGGAGAATAAACAGGATAACATAAAGAAGGTATATCAATCGGACCAAAATGGCAACCGCCTCAAGTTCTAAAACGAATCTTGGAGAATAATATAACAAAAGTATGTCAGTCGGGCCAAGGAATGGATAAAGCTCGTAAAAATCTTTTGTATCATGGTCACCTAGAAGAAAATAACCATATTATCGTGTAGCGTCATGAAGTGGACAGTACCATAAGAGTACAAAAATCGTATCAACTGTAGTGAAATACACGCGATGAAAGCAAGACAGGCGGAAGATAAAAAGAGTGTCAAAGAAAACGAATAAATAGAAGGAAAAAATCCTTTTTTTCGTAAATAATAGATTTCAGCTGTCAGTCGTCCTTTTTAAATTTTATTCGCAGCTCTAGATATCAGCTAGAAACTAGCCATTCTCAATGTACAATCATTTATGATCAATGCACGTAATGCCTGTTGGTCGGGCTTCATCCACAGTTCATTGAATATGGCTTCAAATGGCTCTGAGCGCTATGGGACTTAACTTCTGAGGTCATCAGTCCTCTAGAACTTACAACTACTTAAACCTAACTAACCTAAGGACGTCACAAACATCCATGCCCGAGGCAGGATTCGAACCTGCGACCGTAGAGGTCGCGCGGTTCTAGGCTGTAGCGCTTAGAACCGCTCGGCCACCCCGGCCGGCCGTTCATTGAATAGTATTCATAAATGATAGTGCATTGAGAATGGCTAGTTTCTAGCTGAAATCTAAATCTGGAAATAAAATTTAGAAAGGACGACTGATAGCTGAAATCTGTTATTTACAAGTCAATATAACAGTCGCTGAGTGCATCAACATCCTGAATGGAAGGTAGCCTACTGAAAATATCCCTTTATCTTCCCTTATGCACCAGACATATTACGGCGAGAGCATGCACGGGCCGATGCCAGCTGAATACTGAGCGCTCGGACTAGGGTCGAGTTGACAGTCGAGAGCGGAACGGGCTCGGAAATAGGCGGCGCGGCAAGATGACAGAAAGACGGTTTAAATGGTTCAAATGGTTCTGAGCACTATGGGACTTAAGATCTGAGGTCATTAGTCCCCTATAACTTAAAACTACTTATACCTAACTAACCTAAGGACATCACACACATCCATGCCCGAGGCAGGATTCGAACCTGCGACCGTAGCAGTCGCGCGGTTCCGGACTGAAGCGCCTAGAACCGCTCGGTCACAGAGGCCGGCCAGAAAGACGGAAAATAATAACATCTGAGTAAGTGTGTTGGGAGCGCCCATGCATTCGCAGCGTTGTACTAAAAAAAGTAATGAAAATATGTGAATGAAAACTGATTATGATAAATTCGTCCGAGGCGAACGGCCGTTCGAAACATGCACTGCCTCTCGGACACAGGTACGTGGGAGCGTTATTATGCTTTTGGGACATTCACTTATACTTGCACTGCAGTTTTGGTGGTAATTGAAAGCACAATGAGGGCCGTGGACTACGAGAACCTTATTGCCGAGCATCCGCATCCCTTCCTTCATGGTTATAGTCTTTCCCGACGGCATCTTCCAGCAGGATAATTGTCAGTGACACAATGTGAGAATTTGCTACAGTGCCTTGAGGAGCATATTAGAGAAGTCAGACTGATATCTTGACCACTAAATTCACCAAATATGAACCGATGGGTCTGGGACGGTATCAGGCGCCAGTTCCGCTCGAACAACACACCGGCCCGTAATTTTCAGAAACTGGGTGACCTGTGCTTAGATACCGGTGCTACATAACTCCGAAAACCTGCCAGGGACTTATCGAATCCGTGACACGCAGAATAGCTTCAGTGTTGCGTTATAAAGCTGGACAAATATGATACTATACATGTGATCATAATGTTTTGACCCGTGAGTGTTTGTGGGTATTATTAATCAAATGAGAGGGAAAATACACACAAGGGAAAAAAGAGAAAGAAACGACGCAGCATGAAGGAATTATCCGAATGGGACAGAAGTCTGGAGATGGGGTGTACACGCATATATAAACAAATGATTAAAATTTCAGAAAAAAATATTCAAGAGATAGAGTGTTACAAATTGAGCAAGTAAATAACATGTTTGGGTCATCTCTGGACCTTATAGAAGTAGTTGTTTGGCTTGGCATCGGCTGACAGAGTTGTCGGATGGCCTTCTGAGGGATATTGTGCCAACTTCTGTCTGACTGGCGCATTAGATCGTCAAAATTCTGAGATGGCTGGAGAGTCCTGCCTTTAATGCTCCAACTGTTCTCAAATGGGGAGAGATCCGCAGACCGTGCTGGCCAAGGTAGGGTTTGGCAAGCACGAAGACAAGCAATAGAAACGCCCCCCGCGAGCGAGCGGGCGTTATCCTGCTGAAATGTAAGCCCAGGATAGCTTTTCATGAAGGGCAACAAAACCAACAAAATTTTGTCGATGTACCGCTATGGTGTACGGGGTCCGCGGATTACAGTCACCCAGACCATCACTCCCGGTTGTCAGGCCCTATGGGGGGTGATAGGTTGGTATTCCACTGCTGTCCACGGCATCTCCAGACACATCTTCGCTGGTCATCGAGTCTGAATTTGAAGCGGGACTCATCACTGAAGACGATTCTACTCCAGGCAATGAAATTCAAGCCGAAGACGTGTCTGGAGACGCCCTGGACAGCGGTGGGATACCTACCTGACTATGACCCACCATTGGGCCCGACAACGAGGAGTGATTGTGTGGGGAGCCATTTGTTTTCTTAGCAGGATCCCTATGCTTGTCATCCGCGTTACTCCGACGATATGCTACACCCTGTTTTGTTGTCCTCGTGCCAAGCCAACCTGGGCTTACATTTCAACAAGATAATACCCACCCCCATACGTCGAGAGTTTCTAAAGCTTGTCGTCGTACTTGCCAAACCCTATTCTGGTCAAAAAGGTCGTCGGATCTCTCACCAACTGAGAATTTTTGGGGCATTATGGGCAGTGCCCTCGAATCATCTCAGGATTTGGTCGATCTAATGCGCCAGTTGGACAGAATTTGGCACGATATCCTTCGGGAGGACCTCCAACAAATCTGACAATCGATGCTAAGCTTGCATAAATGCCAGAAGTGGACCGACGCGTTAAAACTTGCTCAATTTGTGAAGCTCTTTCTCCTGCATAAATCATCCAATTTTTTCCGTACGTGTACATCACATCTACCGATTTCCGTCCCATTCGAACAATTCCTTCGTAGTGCGTCGTTTTCCTCGTCTTAGAGTGTACATTCAAACGAATGAGACCATTATGAGGTTATTTGCGCCCATCCCGCTTTCATGGAAGAGCGGCAGCAGCTGTGTACGACCTAGGCAGGCCAGAGCGTCGAGGCGGCGGAACCGGCGCTGGCGGACTAAGTGGGAGCAACAGTGGACAAGACAGCCGCGGCTGCGGTTGAAACCCGAGCACGCCGCCCGCCTGCGCCCCCGCGGCCAGGAACCTGGCGCGCGGTTTGGACACCGACAGATACGAAAGCTACGGTTCGTCGGGAGAAATAGTAACGTCTACACGTCGAGTATTCCAGCTGGGTGGCGCATGGGACTCGCAGCCTGGCGGACGACGGCTCGGATACCCGTCCACGAATTCAAGTTTTGTCCGCAGCTCGTGGTCGTGCGGTAGCGTTCTCCCTTCCCACGCCCGGGTTCCCGGGTTCGATTCCCGGCGGCGTCCGGGATTTTCTCTGCCTCGTGATGACTGGATGTTGTGTGCTGTCCTTAGGTTAGTTAGGTTTAAGTAGTTCTAAGTTCTAGGGGACTGATGACCACAGCAGTTAAGTCCCATAGTGCTCAGAGCCATTTGAAGCCAATTCAATTTTAGTTTTTTCCCAGTTTTTTTCTAAATCGCTTTAAGCAAGTGCCTGGACCGTTCCTTCTGGAAGGACCCGGCCGTATTTCTCCCACAATTCGAACTTGTGCTGTGCCTCCAATGACCTCTTCGTGTCGTTTTTATGTTTTACGTCGTGCATATAGGAGCCTTCCATCCAGAGCGTCTTAAAGTGAGACAACCTCATAAACCTAGCCGTGGGAAAAGCGGGTTCCGGACAGGTATTTATTGGGAGAATACTTCAGAAGCGTGATCGCCGTTTATAAGAGGTCGCTTCCAACCCATCTTTCGACATATCCTTCAGCATCCTTCGTAAATATTGGAACGTTACCATACAACACCCTCATTGGCATTGCAGCGAGAAGAAAGTACTTCTCTGGGCGGTATCACTAACCTGGTGCCGGCCGGGGTGGTCGAGCGGTTCTAGGCGCTACAGTCCGGAATCGCGCGTTCGCTACGGTCGCAGGTTCCAATCCTGCCTCGGGCATGGATGTGTGTGATGTCCTTAGGTTAGTTAGGTTTAAGTAGTTCTAAGTTCTAGGGGACTGATGGCCTCAGAAGTTAAGTCGCATAGTGCTCAGAGCCATTTGAACCATTTGAACTAACCTGGTGTCTTGCTGCTTCGGTAAGTCCCTCGTAGCACAGTAGTAGCGCTCAGTCGCCAGGTGGTGATCCTGCTGAAGTGGGGTGTTTAGGGATGCCAGTTGTTAATTGTCAACAACATTTGTACTATACTTGTTTTAATACAGAAACTGCTTTGTCACACACGTCAAAGAATCAGTATTTGCAATATGGCGGCTCTGGACTACGCCGTTATATTCGACCCTATACACCCATTAACACAATTTTCTGACTTTACATAATGATAGACATTGTCCACGATACGTGGCGTTCTTATAACTAATAACTTCACTTTATATCTTGTTTAACATCTGAAATATGCACTCGCGACCGTTCTTTTAGAGCCGCCCCGATTATTCGACCGTGCGTTTTTGAGTGGCTCCTCGCGACGAAGGACAAGAGAGACCTTTCTCCCTCAGCCAATATATATATATATATATATATATATATATATATATATATATATATATATATATATATATACGAAACTTCAGCCAATGGGCGTTCAGATCGCTGCTGCTAGGCGGATCTGACGTCACGTTTGCAGACATTGTGAGAGAAGTTTGTCTCGGAACACTGTCTCAGATTTAAGATCCTACTCCCAAATAGCCGGATCTTGTCCCTTCTAAGGTTGCACAACATTGCCTCCTATGATTTCATCTCTAATGCTCCTTGCTGACGCTTAATTGTTAAATGTACACGTAGCCTGTCCGCTACTGAGCATTCCCGATCGCATAAATATGCATAATACTTGGCTTAAACACGTGAAGGGACGGCACATATGCATTACAACCATATTACATTAACGAAATAGATGAAAAAGATACAAAGAAGAGTTGCACGGTTCGTCACGGATTTCAGTCTGTGAATGTGCGACAACCTACAGTGGCTATCGTGGGCAGAACTTTTAAATTTTTAATGAAATATTAAGTAGCAATTCAATGCGTAATCTCGATTTGAGTCAAAGAAAAGGATCAAATGCACATTTCTGCCGATCTAACGCTTTCCCTTTCGTAAAGGAAGAGGATGTGTATTCGTTTTAGGGAATTCTGGACCGCCGTGAAAGAGAAGCGAGTGCAAGTGGTCTATAGTCGCCATTGTATTGAACTGATCTATTCGAAATTCGTTGAAATTGATTAAATTAACTATGGGAAGATTTGAAGATGAAGAGGCTATTTAATAATTACACTTCGCATGCTCAGACGGTATTGTGCGAGTCTTGGAGAACAATAAAAAGGTACGGAAAACATTATTATTTTAGAAATGGTACTAACTGCTGGTTAGCCGCCTTTCTGTGAGCCACCTGTTAATGGTACTTGGGGTCACTATAGCACCAGTTGGACGTCGGACTGACGATAATGATGAATCCGGGGCTCCGAATGCCTCTCTGACAACTGCTAGCTCGGTCCTTGTGTTCTGTCGTCTCAAATGGCTCTGAGCACTATGGGACTTAACATCTATGGTCATCAGTCCCCTAGAACTTAGAACTACTTAAACCTAACTAACCTAAGGACATCACACACATCCATGCCCGAGGCAGGATTCGAACCTGCGACCGTAGCAGTCGCGCGGCTCCGGACTGAGCGCCTAGAACCGCTAGACCACCGCGGCCGGCTCTGTCGTCTCCCTAGGTCAACTGCTTCCTTCTTGACGCTCAGTTTACCCACTCCTGTCAAGATCGTTGAATAGTGTCATCGCTCATATTCAAACATCGAGATATTCGCCCATTACTCCACCCGGCTTCTTTGACCTCAGCTGTATGTTCTGTGTATACTGTTCACGTGCCAGTCTGTGAGGCACAGTTACTGTCCAACTGAGTACAAGGAATGAAATTTGCAAAGACTTTACGCGCAGTATTCGACATGTCCCCTGTTTACTACCTTTGCCAGCTGTGTGGGGAAATTGTGCTGCAGCGTCATCCATTCATCCGTCGGCCTCGAAAGTTTACAATTTTGCATTTTCTGTTGATACTTGTATGAATATCAATTTGTGACCAGTGTGCATAACTCCTTCGTGGCGCGTCTTTTTTTTCCGTCTTAGAGTGTATATTTTCCAAGCTGGTTGGGCCCGGTTGGCAATATGTTCTGTGTATATTTTCCTTTATTGTTTGATTTCGATTCTTATAATTTTAAGTTTTACGTTTTTATAATTTTGGCTTTTTTGGTTCAGATAGATTATTAGATCCGAAGAGTGACTTCGTGTGTTTTAGGTGAGATACTGGTTTTGTCAATGAGGGCCAGCCAATGCTGGGATTTTCTGAAGACATTCACAGCTGCACGGGAGCCCGAGTACTTCCTTTGTCGGCAGTCTTATAGAGGCGGGTCTCCTAGAGGATTGTATTCAGATATGTCCGTAATTCTCATCATTTACGCTCAACATCCTACTCTGAATATTCCGTAAGCCTGATACGAGTAGGCCGGACACAAAAACTGACAACGGAAGTGATATATGGCGTTCCGCAAGGTAGTGTCACAGGCCCTTTGCTGTTCCTGATTTACATAAATGATGTAGGTGATAATCTGAGCAGCCCCCTTAGATTGTTTGCAGAGGATGCTGTAATTTAACGTCTAGTAAAATCATCAGACGATCAATTCCAGTTACAAAATGATCTAGAGAGAATTTCTGTACGGTGGGAATAGTTGCCATTGCCACTACACAACGAAAAGTGCGAGGTCATCCACATGGGTACTAAAAGAAATCCAATAAATTTTCGGAATATGATAAATCCCACAAATCTAAGGACTGTCAATTCGATTAAATTCCTAGGAGTTACAATTACAAGCAACTTAAATTGGAAAGACCACAGATAATATTGTGGGGAAGGCGAAACAAAGACTGCGCTTTGTTGACAGAACACTTAGAAGATTCGACAAACCCACTAAAGAGAGAGCCTACATTACGCTTGTCCGTCCTCTGCTGGAATATTGCTTACCAGGTAGGATTGACGGAGGACATCGAAAAAGTGCAAAAGAAGGGCAGCCCGTTTCGTGTTATCGCTCAATAGGGGTGAGAGTGTCACTGATATGATACGCGAGTTGGGGTGGCAGTCACTGAAACAAAGGCGGTTTTCTTTGCGGCGAGATCTATTTACGAAATTTCAATCACCAACTTTCTCTTCCGAATGCGAAAATATTTTGTTGACACCCACCTACGTAGGGAGAAATGATCATCATAATAAACCAAGAGTAATCAGAGCTCGAACGGAAAGATTTAGGTGTTCCTTTTTCTCACGCGCCATTCGAGAGTGGAATGGTAGAGAAGTAGTATGAAAATGGTTCTATGAACCCTCTGCCAGGCACTTCAAGTGTGAACTGCAGAGTAACCATGTAGATGTAGAGACCAGCATGCTGACCACATGCCACTCCATATCCGCATCCGGTGACTCCTAAGGGCTGAGGACGGTACGGTGGCCAGTCTGTTGGACTTTCAAGGCCTGTTCGCACGGTGTTGGTTGTTTATACGTGTAGGAGTAATTCCTTTATGCTTGATGTGCTTTCCACGGGCAAGTGTACGTAAGTAAAATACTAATTAGTCCTAGAGAATGTCTCACACAAGCACCTAACGGGTGATTCCCTATTATAGGAACATAGTTTTAATGTCATCATATTAACTTAGTTTCTTATTTTGTCTCTAAACTCGAAACATTTTAGAATAAAATATCTGCTTCACGAAGATTGCTACTTCGTATGGAATGTGCCTTTTGTTCGTCCAAAGGCAGAAGCACTAAAAGTAGAAAATACTGGAAGTGATTTCTGAGAAACTTAACTTATAAGGTGCTAATTATATCTTAGGAAAAAACAAATTAAAGGTGAAGGTGATTGCGAAGTATGAGATTAGCTGTGGACTGCGGCCATTGACTAATGCTTGTAGCCTCTTGATGCAACTCTTGCAGACGCTAATGGAGTACGTGGCCATCACATCTGTTCGAGAATGTGCAAGTCACGGACGAACGGCTTCCCTCGTCGTCGCAGAAGCTTCGATAAGGAGGTGACCATCCGGTTCCCCGAGCTGGTAGGCTACTATCGTTGTTGCAGCAAGCTGAGGCGACGGGGCGCACATAGCCTAGAATTTTGCTATTCCTTAGTTTCTTGTTAACTCAAACGACGTAACAACTATACGTAATTGAGTAAAATACGTTTTTAAAGTTAATCGATATCTCTTCAAACGGGAAAGTATAATTTCTCATTTGAGACATTGACATGTGCTATTGCACTGCACTTTCTTTTCCAGAACGATAGAAGTTCATTAAAATATATAGGATTCAATTTAAAGAAACCGATGTTTTTCTTTATTTAATGTCCTTCCTCTGCTAGATTTAAACTTTCAGTAGAAAATTACTGAAATAACTGGAAAGGCGGGTAGGTGAGCAACGTGTTTAGTCTATAAGAGATTTGTTTCACGGATACTAATTATAAATCGGGAAGCTGTATCATTCCAGAATAGCCTTTTAGCTTAAAATTTGCCGTATCCCCACGCGACATTCAAAGAGCGCATTGTCAATAGCAGGTTGGTGATTTACTTATCTGCATTAAATAAAACCACAAACCAACTGAAAATAACATGTTGTTGTTGCGGTCTTCAGTGCTGAGACTGGTTTGATGCAGCTCTCCATGCTGCTCTATCCTGTGCAAGCTTCTTCATCTCCCAGTACCTACTGCAACCTACATCCTTCTGAATCTGCTTAGTGTATTCATTTCTTGGTCTCCCTCTACGATTTTGACCCTCCACGCTGCCCTCCAGTACTAAATTGGTGATCCCTTGATGCCTCAGAACATGTCCTACCAACCGATCCCTTCTTCTAGTCAAGTAGTGCCACAAACTCCTCTTCTCCCCAATTTTATTCAATATCTCCACATTAGTTTTGTGACCTACCCATCTAATCTTCAGCATTCTTCTGTAGCACCACATTTCGAAAGCTTCTATTCTCTTCTTGTCTAAATTATTTATCATCCTTGTTTCACTTCCATACATGGCTACACTCCATACAAATACTTTCAGAAACGACTTCCTGACACTTAAATCAATACTCGATGTTAACAAATTTCTCTTCTTCAGGAACGCTTTCCTTGCCATTGCCAGTCTACATTTCATATCATCTCTACTTCGACCATCATCATTTATTTTGCTCGAAAATAACATATAATGGGGCAAAAGGAAGACAATCAATACGGTTGTACGTCAGGAAGAATTTGTATGTCAATTTCGCCAATTGTTCTTTTCACAAACGCGGAAATCGGAAGCTGTGATATCCAATAGAAGGGCGCAGCAAAAAAAACTAGGATTGGAGCACATACTCTGTTGTGACTTGGCAAGACAGCCAAGCCACTAGGAGGTAGCCGAAAGGCACGCGTTTAAGTTCACGCAGGCTGGTGTGAGGTCTGGAACAGTTATAGGAGTTGAGTCTAGTAAAAAAAGTACGGAGCTTCTGGAATACTTAACTTTAATCCATAATTGGTGAACATCGGTCTCACGGTACGTGCATCACAAGATAAATAGCAAATGATAATGGCGCCTTGCTAGGTCGTAGCAAATGACGTAGCTGAAGGCTATGCTAACTATCGTCTCGGCAAATGAGAGCGTAATTCGTCAGTGAACCATCGCTAGCAAAGTCGGCTGTACAACGGGGGCTAGTGCTAGGAAGTCTCTCTAGACCTGCCGTGTGGCGGCGCTCGGTCTGCAATCACTGACAGTGGCGACACGCGGGTCCAACGTATACTACCGGACCGCGGCCGATTTAAAGGCTACCACCTAGCAAGTGTGGTGTCTGGCGGTGACACCACATACTCAGTATTGGTTTTCATCTCTGCTTTTATGCACTACTGAGTCTTTTATTGTCTCTCGTTTCGAAAGGGATTAATTTTTGACACTTTACCTGAGTCATGAGCGGCACCTAAGATGAAATGCCTCTATCTTGTCTGATACAGTGCTAACGGAGTCCAGGATACGTAAGGTGTTTTCCCCTACCAGAAACAGCCTTCCTGACTCGAATTATGTTCCACGTTCACAAGGACCGTCAGATATAAGTAACGTCCCAAGTTCGGTTTGGTTCAGTATAATGCACGTCATTCAGCTCTTGATTTGCTGTATTTGGCAGACTGCATCGTCTTGACGCATTGGAGTTAGGAACAAACCCATGAGAATCAAAATCTGGGTACTACCGAGGTCTAACCTAAAATAACAGAAATCCTTTGGCGGTCAGTTATGAACCTCTGCTTGCAGGTCAGTGGTTAATCATCAAATGTTGCATTCCAGAGTGTAACTAACCAGAGTGCTGGGACCAATGTGGGAAGTAGTTAAGAGTAGATGAACCAGAGTAAAGGCTGCTACTAATCTTTGATGATGACGCATCTGCTGTGCGAAACAACGACGACGAAACAATGAATAGCTTCCTAGTATTGTAACTGTTGCTATCTAGATTTATGGCCAGCAGTAGGCACGTCTAATGACCGTAATCCAGCGTAAATGACGCGGTATGTTTACCCAACAGACGTTGCATCTGGGAAAAGATGTTACTCGGCGACTGAGTTTAGAGTGCTTCCTTATGAACCTATCCTTTTTCTTCCGCAACACACACACTTTTTCCGCCAACTTTCTTCTAACTTTTCGTTAAGAACTGCTGTAGACGCAACGGTCTATCAATGATCCATTCCCCCGATAACGACAGCCAATGAACGTGCGTTACAAAGTATTGTCGCTTACTTTCTCGTTTCTATCCACATAAAATTAACATAAAATGAAATGTTGCGTCATTACAGAAGATGTGCTATAGTATCGGCTATCATCGTACTTAAGAACAACTAATTCTCAACACTGATCAATGGTTAACAGCTAACTTAAAATAAGTCTCCATGTGATACTTTGTCTCAGCTGTAAGCTGTGATCGGTAAAGACTGGAACCGTTCATAAGGGGCGCATTGATTTTCATCTCTGAGGTTCTCTCTTTCAGTGAGAACACTGTGCTACACATACAGTCACAGCTTTTATTCGAACTGGTCCTTGTTGCATGGGATGAATGACACAGAATACGTATGACAATCTCACCTACACGCACCTTAACAGAGCAGTAAAATGGGAGTTTGCTCTTTATAAGTCATAATATGTTATCCTGCTACGGAGGATGGGAAGAGAATATACGCAGTTTCGATACTCAGTACTTTGTATGTCCTACACAGCAGTGGTATATTATATATATATATATATATATATATATATATGTGTGTGTGTGTGTGTGTGTGTGTGTGTGTGTGTGTGTGTGTGTGTGTGTGTGTGTGTGTGTGTGTGCGTGTGTGTGCGTGCGCGCGCGAGCGCGTATGGATAGGCGAGCGTGCGCGTTTTGTTGCTAGCAGTTGGATGGGAATCTTCAGTTGATGACTGTTGCTCAAAACCAGCCAGAAGTCAATAAATTAAACAAAACAGGAGAGCTGCAGCAGGAATTTTACGGAGTCCTACGTCAGGTGCTGGTTTGTACTACGAAGTGCTAACGACGTATGTAAACATCTCCCGAAATGCCGACAGTAAATCTTTTTGCAAATCTCCCGTATGGTGAGGGGTCCTCCTACATGATGTCCTATTGGTTTATACTGCAACAACAAATCTTAGGAACTGGTTATCTTTTCGAGATCGTGCTAACACAACAACAAAAGGTGTTTTGCGCTCTCGTTTCAACAGTTGCAATTCAGCTACAACTATGTGGCGTGATTTTTGCCCAAAGTTCGGGACTTAATCTCCTACAGCATAAGTGGCGTACGGTTCTCAGTTGCACGAGTGATCTCACGCTATTCTTTTTTTTTTTTTGGGGTGGGGGGGTGGGGGGGGGGGATGGGAGGTATCTGTGATAGTCTCAGTCTGTGTGCCTTTCTTCCTGCAATTTTGAATGAACTATGACACCACATAGCAACATAGATTTTTGTTTGGATGTTGGTTGTACGTCTGGTGAAGGACACATTGAACATCTGTAAACGTTAAATGAAAACTTTGATCCTAAACAGAATTGTAAAATATACTCCAAGGATGTATGTTAAAGATATACGCGTGTAAAATCGCTTGGTTCGTTTCAAAATATGAAAAAAATTATGGTCATATCCGAAAGAAAAAATACATCGCAAGTTCCTATCTGAACATTGGCACCCGGCTGGAAACCCGAGAGCTTTTTTCTTGGGTAGCATTCGCTGCGAAAGGTTGCACTCGCATCCTGTATACTTATACTTGATCAGATAGTATTTTATCGCTAAAGATTATAGACACACGCAAAAGATAGTCTGAATGTAATCTCTTTATCATTTTCAACATTTGGCTTGAGTGTTACATAAGCTCTGTGTGATTAAAAATAATCGGAATTTTTGTTTTTCGGAAATAATTTTATTTATACGTTTACATCATTGTCACCCCCTTCGAAACAGCCACCATTAGGTATTATATACTCATACAAGCGGTTTTTGTAATCCCAAAAATTCGTGAGGTGGATCTGTGGGATAGATTTAAGCTCTCTCCGGGATGTCTTTTTAATCTCATCTTAGCTTGTAAGAAGACGGCCGTGTAAGGTCTTCTTTATTTTTGGGATTAAAGAAAAGTCAGATGAGGTCTTGTCTGGCGAATGCGGAGGTAGGTTCATCATTATAGTTTTTGGCCAAGAACTCATAAGCATGCAACGGAATGCGTGCAGGTATATTATCGTGGCGCAAAAGCCACGAATAGTTCCGCTGCAGATCCGGGCGTTTTGTTTATCAGATTGCTTCACGCAAATGGCATAGAACTGGAAGTAGTAATCTTTATTGATCGTTCGACCTTGTGGCAAGAGCTCATGGTGCACACTGCCGTTAACATTGAAAAACAAAATAAGTAAAACCTTCACAGTGACCGCACTTGTCGAGATTTTTTTCTGTCTTGGATATCTAGAACGCTTCCACTGGGACGATTGAGCCTTAATATCGACGTCAAACATGTAAAACTGTGTTTGTGTTTTATGACCCGTTATAGCACCTTTCAGGCGCTCTGCATCGTTGCTGACTTCATCTAGCGACACCTGAGCAACTTTTTTTTTCGAAATTCTACAATTTTGGAACAAATTTTGTGGTCACACATTTCATACTCAAAACATCCGAAAAAAAATTAATGGCATGAGTCAGTTGATACGTCAACAGCATTAACGGTTTCTGTGGCTGATTCAGCGATCGTTCGTAATCGTTTCTTTCGCTTTTTCCACTATTTCATTGGTTGATGAGGTGCTTGGGCGCCCAGGGCGCTCGCCATCTTCAGCATCTTCACATCCTTTGTCGAAACGCTCATACGACTCGTAAATCCTTGTTCTGCTCGCAGCAGACTCACCTAATGCAATATTTAACAGTTATAAAACTTTGCTGCACATTATTCCCTTCTTATAGCAAAATTTAATACAAATTCTCTGTCCCATATTTATACAAAATAAATAATCGTCGATACTAGTAAAACACGTACAACATTTTTACAAGTGGCAACAACTTGTTACCTGATACTACGAAGATACTTTTCAGACATTTCTCCCAACAAAACAACGGAAATCTCGAGCGGATTGCACAAATACTGCACGCGAAATTACAAGATTTCCGTTACTTTTTGGACACACCTCGTGTTCTTAAGAGCACCGCTATTCTGTATGCAAGCCCATGCAGTGTGCCGAGAGCCCCCAAGCGCAGACGCACCACAACAAGAGCTCTCGCATCCGTGGGGCTTCGCTTGTAGCTGGTCCCCACCGCTCTGACCTCACGCACGCCATCCATTTCGCAGGAACCCCCAGCACTAGTTTTTAGATGCGAGTTAGCTGCTTCACCAGAAACGTGCACTTCCGGTCTTTCACTTCTGAGTACATGTTACTGCTAGCACCTACTTTTAAACCGACTAACTTCGCTCGTGTTAGCAGCACTTCTTATCCTTCTTGCGTAAAATGACGTGCCAGTAGGACACACTACGTCTACCGCTATCATTCTTCATTGAATGAGGTGGCCTCAGTTTTTGTAGGGCGACAGGGTGGTCATTCGAGACAGACCCTCACACTGATGTTGCTTCACAGAAAGGAAAGAAGGAATGGTGATTAACCGTATGTCGTTATTAACGTTATCTCATTTTACTAAGGTTTGAAGCTCCTCTTTTCGTTCTTCCGTGTTTGCGATTTAATAATTGATTTTTTTGGAAATCGCTTTTGCAGACCATTTAATACAAGAAAACCACCACCCAAAAAGCATGGACACTGATCTTAAGATCCTCAGAGAAAGCAACAGTCTCTATCAAAAGCTTACAATAAAGGAGAACTACCACATACAAAAAGTAATAATACAGGGAAACAGAGTCCTGAATGAAAATACAACACTGTGCAACGAAACACTGTTTGGATCACACAGTGAACTGTACAAACGTGACTCCCTACAAAAAACATAAGAAAAAAAGAACAAAAAAGCCTTCTGTTTTCTTGGTTCTCTCCCCACCCATCTTTCCATCTCCCTCGCCCTCTCCCACGCACACGCACACACATTCAAAATCAGCGCCATAACAACCACAAGACCAACGATGAACAAGTGAGCAACGACAATAACATGACACATCTCACTGAGTGTATTGTCAGAACTGTCTGTTCAGATCTCATTTCGCCACATTTTGTGTAAGAGCATGTGAGGTGAAGTAGTGAGCAGAAGTTAATGAAAACTGAATGAAAGCAATGCATTAAATAGTAGCTGATTGAGACACCAACCAGAGACACGAAACAGGACGGAAAATGCAAGCACAGAAACGTAAATAACCTCTACCCTCGAAACCGTTCTCCACAAATATGCAATAATTTTTTCATGGCTAGTTTGCAGATGCCATGCTGTCAAAAAAAAAAAAAAAAAAAGACGAAAACGAGCTCTAAAATCGATGTACAATAATACAGTTCAGTTAGCGATGTAATCAAGGCGACTGTCCAAACAAAACGAAGCAAATTGCAAATATTTTATTTCTTGGGCCTACAGTAGTTAAATTATTACAAATGTGATATTGTACTTTACAGAAGATGACACATTGGTGTCGAAACATGTCTGGGGAAATATAAAAATAGGATAATTGTGTATGCATAAAGCTGATTTCCAAAAAAAAAGAACAATTTTTAAGGTTATCTATTAGAAATGAAGGATTCTTCATATTGCAGCGCAAAGTTAGCAAGTGGGCTGGTGTCAGTTGTCGTCCAGATGAGTTGTCTCTATGTTCTGACAGATGTCGAGGCGTAGATTTACTTCCACAGTATTAATTAGATATGTAAAAGATTTCAGAGTAACGGAAAAGTGATATACACCATTTCAAACTATAAGGTCAGACAGATGATGAGATACGAGAGAGTATCGAGAAGTTTGGAGACTAGCTGTGTAACTCGCCAACAGATGCAATTTGTGCACGGGGACTGTCGCAGAAGAATCCATATCACTGCTGCCATTGGCGTACGGACCTGTGCAGGCAATCCTCACAAGTGATTTCAAGACGCGGCGTATTGCTGCCAAGTTCGTCCACTGACTGCTCAACCAGGAGCAGAAGGAACAGGCGTCGAAGTCTGCCAAGACCTCCATCGCCGTGCCGTGGATGACCCGTCGCTCGTGCCAAGGATGGCGATGGGAACGAAAAGTCAAAGGTCGCCGTTTTGCCACTATTGCGGAGATCCAGCGGGAGCCGAGGAAAGTGCCGGACACGCTTCGATAGGAATACTTGCGGAACACATTTCAGTACTGGCATAATCGCAGGGAGCGCTGTCTTGCTGCGCATCTTACGGGGTTATGTTGAGCCACCGTCAGCCCACGAAGTACCCGTGTCAACAGTGATGAATAGTGGCGTTGACACAACTTCTGCTGATGCTAGAGGGTAAACGGTAAATGAGTGGATGATGGGTGGCAAATGAGTGAAAGGTAAACAAGTAAATGGGAGACTGAGTAAATATTTTAATGGTAAATGGGGAAATATTAAACAAATAAAAAGTAAATGGGAAGACCGTAAACGGGTTAAATGATAAACAAGCAAAAATATATGAGGAAATGGTAATGAGGTAAATGATGAACGTTTAACTGGTTAACACGAAACAGCTGAATGGGGAACTAGGTAAATAGGTAAACTGTAAACAGCTAAATGAACAGCAAATGACCTGCAGATCTTAACATATACACCTACCTAATTTCTTGTAAACTGAGATGGTCTCGAAAAGTTTTGACAGCCCCACGGAAATTGTCGAAATTGATTGCAATATAACAGAAACATTTTGGCGATAAGATTAAATGTCTTATAAATCCTGTTGACCGTAATCTAACGAACACAAGCTAGTTGTACGCAAAGCTTATTAGGTTTTGCAAATGCGTTCCCGTACGCGGAATCCTAATTAGCTTTTTCGGAGAGGCATGCAAGAGTGATGGCTTAGTGAATGCACACGTGGTTGCTTGAGCATTAAATCGCTGAATTTTTAGCAGGCTTCAGGTTGTATTTCATGGAAGACACTGACACTGCGAGATTTGATTAATGCCAATGAATGACATTTATTTCTGTATGAACCTGAAGTGTTTCGGTTTAGTGCGATCAGCGACCTACGAATAGTTTCTTATGTGCGGAAGCTGCAAGGGACCAATTTGGAATCGGTGTACTGACTAGCTGAAGTGTATGGTTCAAATGGCTCTGAGCACTATGGCACTTGACTGCTGTGATCATCAGTCCCCTAGAACTTAGAACTACTTAAACCTAACTAACCTAAGGACATCACACACATCCATGCCCGAGGCAGGATTCGAACCTGCGACCGTAGCGGTCGCGCGGTTCCAGACTGTAACGCCTAGAACCGCTGGGCCACCCCAGCCGGCGGCTGAAGAGTACGTCGTCCATGAAAGTGGGACCATTGACTCTTGTTAAGACTTTTATAAGTGTGTTAGTGCTAAGAGTGCTCCACCTATTCACCTGTACTCCGCAGGTCACCTTGTGGTGTGTGGCGGAGGGTACTTTGTGCACGACTGTCACTCCCCCCCATTTTTTGCCTGTTCCAGTCGTGAATAGTTCACAGGACTACTGCCGAAAAGCCTCTGTGTGGGCTCGAATCACTATAATTTTATCTTCGTGGTCTTTCTGCGGGGATATGTAGGAGGAAGCAACACATTACATGACTCATCTAGGAACGTATCGTCTCGGAAATTTAACAATGCAGCGTCTGCCACTGCATTTGGTTGATATATCTGTGACGCTTTCGTGCTTTCTAGATAAACCTGTAACTAAACGTGCTGCTCATTTTAGGATCTTCCTCTACCAATACAATCTGGTGTGGATTCCAGACTGAAGATCAATATTGAAGTGCTGGTTGAACGAGTGTTTTGTAAGCTACTTCCTTTGTGGACAGACTACATTTCCTGAGGATTCTTCCAATGAATCTAAGTCTTGCATTTGCCTTCCTCGCTAGTAATCTTACTTGGTTGTTCCACTTCAGACCACTTCGTACATATTATCTTAGACATTTTATGGAAGTAACTGCTTCCAATGACTATTCTGCAACTGTTTAATATAATGAAGGGTCTTTCTGTCTATGTATTCGGAATATGTTACATTTATTTATCTTGTGAGTCAACTGCCACTGCCTGCACCAAGTGTCGGTACAACAGCATCATTCGCGAAAAGCCTCATGGAACTTCCAACATTATGTACTAGGCCATTTATATACATGATGTAACGGGTATAAATGCAGAAAACTTTGTTGACGACTGAAGACAGTGTACAAGATTACCTCAGTATTTACGTCATTTGCAGACTAATAATTGCAGCTATTACAGGTATGTTTCTAGGCTGGACAGTACCTCCAAGTATGGCAAAAGCAAGTCATTAATGCTTATTTCCAGTTGTTGAAGTGTTGATGCGAGGATGCAAAACTGTTAGTCTATACTGAGGGGCGTAATGTGCAGAAAACGCTAGGTTGTAAAGGTTGTGACGTTTTTGTTAGAAAACTGTTCAATACAGAAGAAACAACGAACACACTGGTGTATGTGCACATTAAGGTACCGCATATAACTATATCTCTCCGTTCAGAATGGCATGCTGTGTTCTGTTTCCTAAAACTTCTTCAATGTAGTCATACAGTTGGTTCAAATGGCCCTGAGCACTATGGGACTTAACATCTTAGGTCATCAGTCCCCTAGAACTTAGAACTACTTAAACCTAACTAACCTAAGGACATCACACAACACCCAGCCATCACGAGGCAGAGAAAATCCCTGACCCCGCCGGGAATCGAACCCGGGAACCCGTGCGTGGGAAGCGAGAACGCTACCGCACGACCACGAGATGCGGGCAGTCATACAGTTGATATGATATACCATACAGTCGTACGTTGTTCATTAGGCGGCAGTGCAGACCTGCATCGAATGCCTTCCGGCAGTCAATGAATGCGGCATCTACCTGGACACCTGTATCTACGTTTCCTCGTTAATGAGGGGTGCCGTACGTCGCCCAGTTTGTATGGCGCACCACGCATCGCCAGATGTGGTTCAGGTAGTGGAAGCCAGTGAGACTTCGAGCGTCGCCCGACACCACCGAGCACGAAGCAAAGGAAACTTCCTGTATCCGTGTGTGTGTGTGTGTGTGTGTGTGTGTGTGTTGGTGCTTACGGGCACTCAACGCCGAGGTTATCAGCGCCCTTACACACATTAAAAGAAACGAATGTGGACAAATTTAGTAAAATGTAGTCATACACGCAAAGACCGAGGGAAAAGACGAAAGATGCTATACGAGAACGAAATCATAAGTAAAATTAGAAGGAGCTAAAAGGACTCCACAGGAAATTGTTGCTGGCTGGCCACTTACGTAAAATAAGGGCGAACCAGTCACCATTTGAAGAATTCAAACCTTCTCCATAAAATATTGTTTATTTTATTTATTCGTATGGCTAGGGCCCCCCGCCGGACAGGCCGTTCGCTGGGTGCCGCTCTTTCAATTTGACGCCACTTCGGCGACCTGCAGTCGATGAGGATGATAGGATGATGAGGACAGCATAACACCCAGTCCCTGGGTGGAGAAAATTCCCGATCCAGCCGGGAATCGAACCCGGGCCCAGAGGACTGACAATCCTTCTCGCTGACCATTCAGCTATCGGGGGCGGACAAAATATTTGTAAAAATACTGGACAGTTCACAAAACTTTAAAACTCTAACCACATTCGTTTGATTATTACCTAAAAGAGATTGCAGATCTGTCGGCAAATCAGCCGCGGCCCGCCGGTCACAAAACAAAACGCAGTCCAATAAAATGTGGCACACAGTGATCCCTGCGCTACAAGCACCATACATTGGAGAGTACTCTCGCTATAGCAAGAAGCCAAGCGTCATAGGGGTGGATGGCCTACAAGAAGACGATTGAGGAGAACCTCGTCCCGTCTACGTGGCTGGAAGGAGGTGCACCACTCCCGCGATGTGGGCTTTACTAAACGGAGCTCATTGTCGGTCACTTTCAGTCACTCAACCTTCCACCGACGCAAGACTCTTGAGCGCAACAGCGAGGTGATAGCATGCAGGGGGACGGCACACTGAAATATCTGCGGATCGAGTCACGCCTCCTTGGTTGCTAAATCTGCCCTTTCGCAATTCCCATGTTGTAAGTAGGCTGTTTAGGTTCTTATGTTGGTAACGCCACGTAGCGCTCTGCATGAAAATCACTGTTGTGTGCAATCTATGGCTGGTTGGACTCATTGTTGGAATATTCGCTTGTGTAGTGTTGGGCAGTTGGATGTGAACAGCGCGTAGCGTTGCGCAGTTGGAGGTGAGCCGCCAACAGTGGTGGATGTGAGGAGAGAGATGGCGGAGTTTTGACAGCGGACGATCTAGATGTGTGTCAGTCAGAAAAAGGAAATTTGTAAGACTGGATGTCATGAACTGATATATATTATGACTTTTGAACACTATTAAGGTAAATATATTGTTTGTTCTCTATCAAAATCTTTCAATTGCTAACTATGCCTATCAGTAGTTAGAATCTGTCATTTAGGTGGCAGTATTGGCGCTCGCAGTATTGCAGTAGTTCGAGTAACGAAGATTTTTGTGAGGTAAGTGATTCATGAAAGGTATAGGTTATTGTTAGTCAAGGCCGTTCTTTTGTAGGGATTATTGAAAGTCAGATTGCGTTGCGCAAAAAAAAAAAAAAAAAAAAAATTGTGTGTCAATTTAATGATGATTAGAATAGGTAAGGAGAGAAATGTCTGAGTACGTTCAGTTTTGCTCAGCTGTTTGAAAATCTAATAACGTAAGAGGTTTATCAGCACAGTGATTTATAATTTTTCTAAGGGGACGTTATAATTTGCCGCGGCACCCAGCAAAAAAGGCACCTCCTTTCCCAGTCGTTGTAGTTGGAGGAAGGCATCCTGGATGGTCTGGACTACTTTAGCTGCTGGGTAGAAAAGTTTCAACGAGTGAAGAGCACTTAGTGAATCAGAACAGACTAGAATTTTAGCACTGGAAGACCGTCTCATTTGCTCCAGTGCCCGCAAGATCGCAGACAATTTTGCATCAAAGACAGTAACGCTTGAGGCAATCGAATCTTGAGAACATGATTCGGGAAAACAAGAGAGCAACCAACAGAATCCCCCTGTTTCGACTCATACGTAAAAACAGCTTCATCGTTGCGGTGCTCAGATAAAACGTCGCATTCAAAATGAAAGCAGGAGTGCAATCTCTCTTGCACCACACCGCATCACTTGGGCCTCTCCTGTAACCCGGGTGGCATCGTCTGCTCGTCCCGCGTCGGCAGTCTTCCAGAGCGTGTGTGCGCGCGTATCGGAAATACTGCCAATCCTGTGGTGAGGCAGCACAGCGAGTCTTTCTGCAGGCTACGTGATGTCACCTGACACCGACGAACGTGAGACAGTAGAGGCCTGTACGTACGTGTACATCGCCAGGCAGGCGCCAGAGAGTATTGCCAACCAGCGGTGAGCTCACCGCCCAGCTAAAGTGTAAACTGTTACTCTATTTAAGCAACAGACACGCTCTGAGTCTAGGATTTGTTTTGGCTTCACTGTAGTGAGTCACCGAGGTCTCAGACGATAGCTTTCTGTCGCTTCAGCGTACTGCGTTATCCATTTTAAACACCTCTCTCTCAGAAGGGAAGCGTACAACCAAAGGGTCAACGGATTTTGCTCCTATTTCGCACGGTTGTAGCGCATTACTTAAGTGTAACAAACGCTGCTTTAGTACGATGAGCTTCTTAAGCGTTTCCGAAAAATAGAGGGTCAAAGTTTTACGACCCTCATGAATACTTAGAGAGTGCGCCATCCGTCTAGCAGCGACGTTAGAGCACCGGCTAAAGCGATTGACTGAAAGCTGCTCGTAACGCTTTAGCATTAATTTGCTAATCTTCTGCCAAGCACTTGCATTGCTACAACGAACCATATTTCTCCTGAAGGGAACCATAATCTTCCGCTTCAGCGATGTGTTAGGCCTTGCTCGGCCTTTTGCACCTACGTTTGGTCCTTCCATCTTTCGCTGGTCTTTCAACACATATTTTATCTTGCGAAATACATTACCAAAAATGTAATTGTAACCTGGACTCGACAATTCGCAACACATAGGTTATCCATTTTTTCATGTTTTCTTCTACCGTTTCCTTTATATCAAATACCAGCTTAGCGCCCTCTGCTTCGCTCGTGTGGATTGCTCTGCTCTGCGCAGACTTCGTACACAAATTGGGACACCTGCTAAAATTTTCACGCTAATTAAGGCCATAGAAGAATGGTATTTTTCAGAAGTACTTCTGACGAAAAAAGGGGTTTTGGTAATTGGAGTCCAATAGTTTTGTTAATTATGCCTTTTGAATTCTTGTGGTGATATTTCCGTAGAGACTTTCACGCCCTAACACATATTTCTTTCCAGTCGAGAAGTTAAGTAATATGAAGTAGTTTCTTAAAAATTTTCGTCTCCTATTTCACCCCCATATGGGTTTAATTTAAAAAAAACAATGAAACACGTATTTTTTTATTTTTAACCGAGAAGCCACATTCTAATTTTCATATAAGTTGATCAAAAAAATGCGTCTGAGAATGAAATGTTTAATAAAAAATTTAGTATCCTCTTTTATCCCCTTAGGGACTGAATTTCGAAAAACGTTGAAAAACCTATTTTTTAATTTGTAACCAAGGAGTCAAATGTTTGTAGATGTTGCTTTAAAAATACTTTAGTAGTCTCTTAATAATGATTTATTTACAAAAAAACTTTCACTCACTATTTGACCACCATGCTAGTTAAACATGCAAAAACGCTGAAACACATATTTCTTTACTTCAGACCGAGAAACCAAATACCAGTTTTCGTACGTCTAGCTTCAAAATTACCTGAATAGCGACACATTTTCGAAAAGTCCTTCCATTCCCTATTTCACCCCCTCAGGGGTGCAATATCGAAAAATCCCTTCTTAAACAACGTTTACAGTATACGATCAACACCCTATGCAAAGATTCATTCCCATTCAGCTATCCTGGTACTGATAAGAATTTATGAAATTTAAGATAATTTTATATTCTTATCTCATTTTGGATAGATCTCCTCATTGGCACCATTGAGGTAACTGACCTCGATTTTGTTTTTCGATCGAAGTCTCCTCTGTACGTTAGCATGGTCGCTAAATATTTTAATCTGTCTACTTAATTTATTTTGTATTACTACTTTCGTCCTTAGTCCACAGAAAGCCAAGGCTTTTACTTTTTGCATTGTTATAGACATGTTGTTTATCCATATTTTGGGTAGTTCATAGGCAGCTCTCTTCATTGTTCGTGATTGAAACTTGATTATCTGCAGTTAGCATCTTCATTATATAACCTTGTTGATTACGATAGTGAGTGTAATTGTGTAGTTTCATTTCCAATTGCAGTACAATTTCTTCAGTGTGTATTAACACACGTCAGTGTATACAGGGTGTAAATTTTAAGCGGACAAACCAGAATAACTCGAAAAATATGCTTCACATGAAAAAATGTGTAGAACCCAGAGTTGATTATTTTTGAAGAGGACATATGCTGGTGCTAAAATTAGCCCCCCCGCCCAGCCCCCTGGGGGAGGGGTGGGAGGCAATTTTAAAATTTCAAATGGGAACCCCCATTTTTTATTTCAGAATCAGATTCTAAATAAAAACTTGCGTACATTTTGTCTTATACATTTGCTTTGATTTTTGGTAGTTGGCGCTGTAATTCAAGAAACCCCATGTTCTCATTTTTGCTTGGAAAACGGTTACGGATAAATAAAAAATACTTATTTAGTTCGTAAATTTTGACTCGCTAAAATTAAAACTCTCCCTCTCACCCCATAGGGTGGGGTTTGAGAGAGAGTAATCAGAGTTTTACAAATGTTGACCAAGAAACAAACAAAACTTATCCGAATCTGTGGAAGAAATTGCTATTTTGACCGAGCTGCCATTATCAAGTGGAAATAATTTTACTGTGGCACATCTAAAAACCTAAGAAAAATCATCTGATACGAAACAGAAACTGGTTTCATAGCATTATGTTGCTTCTTACGACTTCTGTGTGGATTTCAGTCTTTGAATATGTTGCTCGTATTCTGCTTGATTTTTGCTCGCATCTGTAACATTGAGTGGGATAAATGATTCCATATTTGTTTTTGTTTGATATAAAACAAAGCTGGTATCGTCAGATGCCGTTCTGCGTTTGACGAATGCGTTTGTGAACTGTT
Source organism: Schistocerca americana (assembly GCF_021461395.2). Taxonomy (NCBI): domain Eukaryota; kingdom Metazoa; phylum Arthropoda; class Insecta; order Orthoptera; family Acrididae; genus Schistocerca; species Schistocerca americana. The sequence goes on from NC_060124.1 coordinate 23,545,709, forward strand.
CGATTTAAATGCATTGTAAGAGTATTGCTCGTATTCCGCTTAATTTTATATGCATCCCTTTTTCGTAGCTTATTGCATTTAATGAAGGACTCCGAAATTTTCGCTGGAATCGAAAGATCATTCTAGTACATTGATTTCTCCTACAATGTATTGTCTGTTGTATTTGTTAACAATGTGTGAACACATTTGCGTAACTACCGTGTACTATTACTAGCATTTGCGAGGAGGTTCGCTCTAGTCACTATGAATACAGCCATACTCTGCAAACTACTAGGAAGTGCATGACACTCAGTGGCAAGAAGCAACATCATTGGAAACAGAATTACATACTCATTCCGTGACAAGATGTAATAAAGTTGAATACCAATTCTGTCAATAACGGTAACTTGAAGGTCTCCAAATACGAGAAAGTATGAAAAACGGACGTCAACCAAAATAAAGTAGAATACGAGCAATGTGCTCGTAATTACAACACGTTCAAATCTAGCAGTCCACACACTGATTCGTAGGCAGGAACAAATGTCCACGGAAAACTATGCCACGAAACCAGGATCAATTTTATATGAAACAAAAACAAATGTGGAATCATTTATCGCACCCAATATCACGAATATGAGCAAAAACCAAGCACAATACGAGAAACACATTCACAACGATATTCAAAGAGTACAAGAAACACAGACGAAGTCGTAATGAGGAACACAATGCTATTAAACGAACTAAGCCGAAACAAGTATTGAATAAATCCCCCAACAAGAAAGTGAGTTGATGGACTGATCAACTTGCAGCGCTCCCAGTGCCCTGGCAGCGAACCAGTGTCATGTTACCGGAAGTCCCTGCACGAGTTTCAACCCCCTTTCCCCGTGCTGACAGAGGACCAGTCGGAAGTTGAAGCCAGCGCCGGGGCCGTGAAATGTCAACACATGGATTGCAGCACCGGATGCATGAAGCTCGCACCGCCCGTCGTGTCTGGCCGAGAGTGGTTGTTTCCTGATTCGTCGGCGTGCAGCGAAGTCGCAGTCTTGGAGTGTGCGCCTGGGGGAGACGAGAGCCAGTGGCTGGCATCTGGCGATTTGGGGTATACCAGGAGGTGGACGCGAGATGGCACCCGCAGTGAATGGAATCTGTTGGACAACAGGGGATTCGACCCGGGACTGGTACGACTCGTTAACGCTCGCGGATACCCAGGAGGCATTATGTTCAATAGTAGGGCGGCAGCACGTTGTCGTGGCATTGACTAGACTAATGTCTGAATTAGTGCTGGAAGGAATTGATACAATGAATCCTGCAGGGCTGTCCATAAATCCGTAAGAGTACAAGGGGTGGAGATCACTTCTGAACCGCACATTGGAAGGCATCCCAGATAGGCTCAAATAATGTTCATGTTTGGGGAGTTTGGTGGCCAGCGGAAGAGTTTAAACTCAGAAGAATGTTTCTAGGGCCACTCTGTAGCAATTCTGGACTATGGGGTGTCGCATTGTCCTGCTGGAATTGCGCAAGTCCATCGAAATGCATAATGGACTTGAATGGCTGCAGATGATCACACAGGATGCTTACGTACGTGTCACCTATCAGAGTTGTATCTAGACGTATCAGGGGGTCCCACATCACTCCAACTGCACGAGCCCCACACCATTACAAATCCTCCACCAGCTTGAAGAGTCCCCTGCTGACACGCACGGTCCGCGGATTCGTGAGGTTGTCTCCATACCCGTACACGTCAATCCACTCGATACAATTTGAAACGAGACGCATCGGACCAGGCAACATGTTTACAGTCATCATCTGTTCAAATGTTCAAATGTGTGTGAATATTATGGGACTTAACTGCTAAGGTCTCCAGTCCCTAAACTTACACACTACTCAATATAAATTATCGTAAGGACAAACACACACACCCATGCCCGAGGGAGGACTCGAACCTCCGCCGCGACCAGCTGCACAGTCCATGACTGCAGCGCCTAGACCGCTCGGCTATTCCCACGCGGCACAATCATCATCAGTCCAATGTCGGAGTTGATGGTGCCCAGTGATGAAGGGTACACGAGTAGGCCTTCGGCTCCGAAAGCCCATACGATGATGCTCTGTTGAATGGTTCGCACGCTGACACTTGCTGATGGTCCAGCACTGAAATCTGCAGCAATTTGCGGAAGGTTTGTTCTTCTGTCACGTTGGACGATTCTCTTCAATCGTCGCTGGTCCCTTTCATTTTTTCCAGCCGCAGCGATGTCGGAAACTGATGTTTTACCGGATTCACAACCTGTTTCTTGGAATTGTTCACGCCAGCGTCTAATGCTCTGTGCTGTAGGAGAATCCAAACCATCACGGTACACTCGTCAAATGATAGTACTGGAAGATCCCCACTTCATCGCTACCTCGGAGATGCTGTGTCCCATCGCTCGTGTGCCGACTATAGCACAACGTTCAAACTCACTTAAATCTTGTAACCTGCCAGTGTGGCAGCAGTAACCGGTCTAACAACTGAAACATTACCAGCGATGGCGTGGCATGACAGAATCTCTGACCAGAGAGTTATTTATCGTTGCTAGTCTGCGCTTGACCGCGCGTGAGTGCAGTAGTTGTACGTAGCGAGTCGCGAGAGCATATAGTTCAGTTGCGAGTTGCACTCAGGCAGTGCTAGAAGTTGTGTGTGAGGAGTCGGCGGGCGTCGACATGGGTCTCTGGTCACGGTTCGGGACGAGGTATATTGTTAAATAAGGCAATGAAGCAGCATTGCGCTCAGCCAATAACATCTGTTAATTGTAATTAATTTGTTCAAGAAATGCCCCAATAATAATTTTGTTTTCAAAGCAATCTTTTTTAAGAAAAGAATCATTCCAATTGAAACAATATTTCCTATGCTTTTCCTCCCAGAATCAATTTATCAGATTAATTATTGCACAGGGCCTAAGGTCAGCGATGCGGCCCTTCAATTTATCGGATTAATTATTGCACAGGGCTTAAGGTCAGCGATGCTGCCCTTATAAAATTTATCAGGTTGATCTTAACGTTAATATTTTGGGGACTTAACATTTTTGCACATTTTTATTATCATTGAGTTTTATTACTGTGGGAAGCTAACATTTGGCACTATTCGCAGTTCTATTCAATTCTTTTCATTTTCATATTTTTACGGGGAGGTTACACTTGTGGCTCTATTTATATTTAGTAAATATCGTTCATTCATTTTTGTGGGGAGGTTACACAACTATGCCAGACACTTGTATTATATACGCGTTGCTGGCCGCAGCGCCATATTCTGCCTGTTCACGTATCTCTATATGCCTATACCAGGTTCTTTGGCACTTCGGTGTAGAATCTGTATTTTGGCCTTTATCCATGTGCAGCAAAGATATCGTGCGAGAAAAGAGATTACTGATTCGCGTTATGCCTCGTTAGTTGTGCCGCCAGAGACTGCAATTTGCTCTTCTTTCTACCCAGGAGCAGTGTTTTGTTAAGTGGTGAATAGTCGGTACGCGTCATACGCCTCCAAAGTATGGGGTATTAGCTTTCAGTGGGCGTAGTAATTAATCGGCGCGGCGAGCGCCTGCCTAGCAGGTTCGCGACGCGGCGGGCGGCACCACCCACGTGGAATCCGGTTGCATAACCGGAGGCCGGAGCGGCACAAAGGCTGTAGCGGCGCCGCGCCGCTGTGCATGGCTGCGGGCCGCGAGGGCTGCGCTCTTCCCACGACAGCGCCTCGTCGCGCTTCTGGGAAGCACCGGCGACTTCACTGTGCGCCGAAATAGCCGCGTGAGCCGGCATGTTAAACGCAGAAAGAAAGCAACAAGCGTAACATTCGCGACACGTTCATGCACACTACCGGTACCCGGTCAAAAGTAACAGGACGCCCCTGTGTAATGCGAAACTGATCACTACACGTGACGAACGGCCGGAGTGGCCGAGCAGTTCTAGGCGCTACAGTCTGGAACCGCGCGACAGCTACGGTCGCAGGTTCGAATCCTGCCTCGGGCATGGATGTGTGTGAGGTCCTTAGGTTAGGTAGGTTTAAGTAGTTCTAAGTTCTAGGGGACTGATGACCTCAGAAGTTAAGTCCCATAGTGCTCAGAACCATTTGAACTACACGTGACGAGACACGGGAACACGTCTGTATGAAAGGAGGAGGGAGTATTGTGTTGTTGAAAGAGAAGCAATAATAACAGAATGGGTCGGTTAGGAGAACTCGCTGAAAAAATGGCTCTGAGCACTATGGGACTTAACATCTGAGGTCATCAGTCCCCTAGAATTTAGAACTACTTAAACCTAACTAACCTAAGGACATCGCACACATCCATGTCCGAGGCAGGATTCGAACCTGCGACCGTAGCTGTCACGCCGTTCCGGACTGAAGCGCCTAGAACCGCTCGGTCACAGCGGCCGGCAGAACTCACTGACTTCGAACGTGGACTAGTCGTTAGATGTCAGCTGAGTAACAAATCATTATGGACATTGTGACCCTTCTGAAGCATCCCAAGACCACACGTTATATTACTGGTTTCAGAAATATGCAGAATATTACTAATCATAAAACTCTCTAACTCAAAAATTGACAGTATCCTGAAAAGAGATTTAATACACTGAAGCGCCAAGGAAGGTATACGCACGCGTATTCAAAACCTATAAAAAAAACAACAAGTGTCTGGCGTAGTTTTTAGATCGGGTACTGCTGCTACAATGGCAGGTTACCAAGACTTAAGTGAGTTTCAACGTGGTGTTATAGTCGGCGCACGAGCGATGAGACACAGCATCCCCGAGGTAGTGAAGAAGGGGGTCTCCGTCGTCGCTGCGACCGGGAAAAGATCCTGCAAGAAGGGGACCAACGACGACTGAAGAGAATCGTTCAACATGACAGAAGCGCAACCATTCCGCAAATTGCTGCAGATTTCAGTGCTGGGCCATCAACAAGTGTTAGCGTGCGAACCATCCAACGAAACGTCATCGATATAGGCTTTCGAAACCAAAGGCCCACTCGTGCATCATTGATGACTGCACGACACAAAGTTTTACGCCTCGCCTGGACCCGTCAACACCGACATTGGACTGTCGATGACTGGAAAAAACATGTTGCCTGATCGGACGAATCTCGTTTCAAACGAGTGCATGGACGTGTCCTGGTATGGGGACAACCTCATGAATCCATGGACCCTGCATGTCAGCAGGGGACTGTTCAGGCTGATGGACGCTCTGCAATGGTGTGGGGCGTTTAGCAGTTGGAGTGATTTGTGGCCCCTGATACGTCTAGACACGACTCTGACAGGTGACATGTACGTAAGCATCCTGTCTGATCACCTGCGTCCATGCATGTCCATAGTGCATCCCGACTGACTTGGGCAGCAGGACAACGCCACACCCCACACGTCCAGAATTGCAACTGGGTGACACCAGGAACACACTTTTGTGTTTAAACTCTTCCGCTGGCCACCAAACTCCCCAGACATGAACATTATTCAGCATATCTGGGACGCCTTGCAACGTACTGTTCAGAAGAGATGTCCACCTCCTCGTACTCCTACGGATTTACGGACAGCCCTGCAGGATTCATGGTGTCGATTTCCTCCAGCACTGCACCAGACATTGGTCGTCTCCATGCCACGTTGTGTTGCGGCTCCTCTGCCTGCTTGTGTGGGCCCTACACGATATTAGGCAGGTGTGCCAGTTTCTTTGGCTCTTGCGTGTGGAATAAAATTCTTCGAATATCTTACAGCTGTCAACGAACTACCATATAAGTGTAATTAGGTTGGGTTCGTATTGTCGTGATGTGATCGTGAAGCGGAAACGAAAAGAAACAACCACAGGTAAACCGAGACCAAGCAGACGTCGTGTGCTGACAGAGAGGGACCGTCGAACATTGCGGAGGGTGGCTATAAAATACCACACCAAAGCTGCTGAAGGAATCACTCGTGAGATCCACAGTGCTACCAGCAATACATGCAGCATAATAACTGTGCGCAGCAAGTTAAAAGGAACAGGATAGAATGGTCGAGCAGACCCCTCATAAGCCTCACATTTCTGTAGTAAATAGTAATCGATGATTGAGGTGGATTGAAGAGCGACGTCACTGGACAATAGATGACTCCAAACGAGTGGTTTGGAATGATGACTCCCGCTATACACTGTGGCGTTCCGACGTAAGTGTTAGGGTTTAATGAATGCCTGGAGAACGTTACCTGCCATCATTTGTTTTAGTGCCAACAGTGAGTTGCGGAGTGGGTGATGGAGGTGTTTGTTGGGGTTAATGTGTGTTCCACATATTGCACTGAATAAAACGCTGAATGCGAAATGATATGAACAGGTTTTACAACATTGCATGTAGTAGTGGAAGAGTTAGCAGACGATGAGTGTTTGTATCAGTAGGACACCTTGCCATAAAGCAGCATCTGTGATGCAATGATTCGTGGACAACAACATTCTTGAAATGGACTGGCCCGGTCAGAGTTTCGCCTCGAACCCAATTCAGACTTCCGGGTTTATACATACTGAAAGGAACAAACAGACAAAATATTTTAAGATAGTAAAATTCATTGACATCCAGTTTGGCGATTTAGCTGTTTTATTGTAATCGCTCAGAGACTGGTACAGAATGTTTCTTTCCAAGCAGGTACATCCTCAGGTGTATTTAAGGTCTAATGTTTCATGTTGTCTTAATGGCTTAATGTGTGTTCCACACCATTTAGATAATGTGTGACTTTAGACCTTACATATACCTGAGGATGCACTTGCACAGTAAGAAACCGGTTGTACCAGTCTACAATAAAACAGTTAACGCAGTAAATTGGATTCTCAATAAATTTTACCAACATTTCAGCATCTCAACGTACAACGTATACCAAAAAGAATCATCTGATTAAAAAAAATCTTAACTATTCTGTTATTTGAGATATATGCGTGACCAACAACTTTTTTAAAGAGCAAACTCTCCAGTTTCACATGGTTCCTGCCAGGTAGCAGCAGTGTGTGCCCACTTCAGTTCTAGTGAATATGGCGTCAGGGCAACAGAAAGCGTTTACTGTTCTATGCTTTGTGCAGTGCGGGTCAGAAACAAGAGGTGTATTCGGAAAGTAAGGTCTGATTGGGAGCGAAATAGAAACCACTGTGCAATCCGATGGAACTTTGCACAGATGTGTTGGGCAGTGTCTTTAGTGCCCCTGTCGATCGCTCCATGTCGCTCTTTTCAGTTCAGAGTGCAAAGTGATCACGAAGAAAGGCCTAAAACGACAGTGTCTCCCGCCAAGTATGTGGATCTGGTGAGAGATTTCGCCTGAAGCTATGCAACCCACATAACATATGCGTTTGTTTCTTCAAGACAATTTTCAGCCGCATTCTGCAGAGCAATGAAGACGCTCCTGCAGCGTGGGAAGTGTTTGATCACCCACAATACAGCGCTTAATTGGCTGCCTCCGTTGTTCATCTCTGCTCACATGGACCTCTGGCTACGAAGACATTTTGGCACAAACGAGGAAAGGCAGACCAGCGTAGAGAATTGGCGGAAAGGTACTGGGAAGTTTATACAACGCCACGTAAAATATCTAAGTCGGAGCGGCGACTGTTTGGAGAGGTAGCTGGAAGATAAAGCTAACTGTTGGGAACAAAAACATTTTGATTTTCAGTGTGGTTTTCATTTCGCGACCGATCGGACCTTACATTCCGAACAGCCCTCGTAGCCCTTCAGGTATGATGTGGATCCTCCTACAGCACAGAGCATTAGACGATGGCGTGAACAATTCCGAGAAAAGGGTTGTTTGTGTGAAGGCAAATCGCTGGGCCGTCCCCGAGTGTCTGACACAGACGTCGGACGCAGCCGCCATGGTTTCACAAGGAATTCGCAGAAATCAGTTCTCCGTGCAGCTCGACAGCTCAACACACACCCCTATGTCCGTCTGGCGTGTGTTGCGTCGACGGATTACACATGAAACCACACAAAGTTCAGCTACTGCTAGCTCTTCCTGAAGGTGAAAACAACGACGTGTGGAGTTCTGTAATTTCGTTCTTGGCAAGTTGGAGGATGACAATTTTCTTCCGCACTTAGTGTTTAGTGACGAGGCAACATTCCATTCAAATAGAAAGGTGAACCATCATAACGTGAGAATATGGGGTACAGAGCAACCACATGAAGCTGTACAATATGAGAGGGACTCTCCAAAGTTTAATGTGTTTTTTGCAGTTTGATGGAAAAAGGTGTTTGTTATATTTTTCTTTGCCGACAGCACTGTTACAGAAAACACTTGCCTCGATATGCTAGAGAACTTCCGTTTTCCACAGTTTGAGACTGATTCGAAAGCTTTCATTTACCAACAGGATGGGGCACCAAAACACTGGCATTTGGAAGTGCGGGAATTTTTAAACTACAGACTTGCTAAACGATGGTTGGGTCGCACTGGACCAAATTATTCAGTCTTACATTTCACCGGACCTGACTGCATGTGATTATTACTTGTGGGGGTTTATAAAACACTCTGTTTATGTGGCTCCATTACCAACAACATGCTCGCTGTAATATGGGAACAATTTGAATACTCTATTGGCATATGCCGTGCATCTTAAGAGGGCATACTGGGCACCTATGAAAAGATATGAAATTTTTTTTTGAGATTCTCGTTCATAAAAAAAACAAAATCATTGTGTATGTATATTAGTTTCAGAAATATAGACGTGCTTAATCGGATGATTCTTTTTGATACATCCTGTATTTTAATTTGTTTGTGTGTTCCTTTCTGAATGTATAGTTATTTTAGCTGTGGATGTCCTACTTGTAGCATTGGTTGCTCTGGGATTAGTCGACTTCGCTCCATACCTCAGTGTCCAACACTACTTCCCTGCCTGGTTACGGCTCTTGAGGAGTAAAAGGCTGGGACTCTTCTATAGACATTCAGACACATCACTGAAAGTGCCCCCAGTGGAGTTTAAGGCGTCATAAAGGCGAAGGGTGGAGACACCCCATATTAATGTACTCTAATAGATGTCCGAATATCATAGATCAAACAATTAACGAGGATGGATAAAAAACTAATGCCTCATGTGTCACAAATATTTAATAATGAGCATACATCTGTGGAGTTAGTACAGATCATAGGCTGAAACTGTCCGGACCCGCCAGGTTAGCCGAGAGAGCTAATGCGCTGCTTCCTGGACTCGGGTAGGCGCGACGGCCCCGGATCGAATCCGCCCGCCGGATTAACGACGAGGGCCGGTGTGCCGGCCAGCCTGGGTGTGGTTTTTAGGCGGTTTTCCACATCTCTCTAGGTGAATACCGGGCTGGCCCCCACGTCCCGCCTCAGTTACACGACTCACAGACATTTGCAACACATCCGCACTTTTCCACGATTTCCACTAGACGCAGACAGATGGGGTACACTGATTCCGTCCCGGGGGGGTACGGTGTGGCGGCAGGAAGGGCATCCGGCCACCCCCTCAATTTAACATGCCAAATGCGATTTAACCACGCCAACCCCGCGCGCAATGCGGGACAAAGGCGCAAGCGATAGAATAGCCTGAACTGTCCTCCACACACCACCACCTTTGAACACAGTCAACATGAATTTGCGCTATCCTTGAACTTGGGCATCAAAAGCAGTTTGGAAAAATTCATGTTTTTTTCTTTTTGACCAATGCTTTTGAAGCATCATCCGTGAAGAAAGTGTATGTGGATGCTGGAATGGACATCGGCGGTGAGCAGCGTTGGCTGCAGAAGTTTGGTAACGGAGAAACAGACACTGCAGATAAACAGCGCGATGGGCGCCCGACAACATCTGTCACTGATGCCAATCGAGGAAGTGCTGATGAAGTGATTCGAGGAGACAGACGCGTTCGAGTTGACAATCAACAGCTTTAAAATAATTCTGAAAAACATGGGGTCAACGGCATGCATTGTGTGTCTTGTTTAGAAACTCACTTTTTCCATTCACTCACGGTACTTCCTGTGGAGAATAGTACTGCCCCAGATTACTTTACACTCTCGCCGTTGCTTTGAGTATTACTCGATACTGTCTCGGGTTTCATTTTCCAGCAAAGTCAGTTTTACGCTGTGATACACAGCGGCATGGATAAGTTTAGAAATGAAGAGTTACAAAAACTGCAGACGAGAAAGTGTTGTGTTGTGTTTTCCGCCCCTGCGGCTACATCTCTGCATAGCCCGGTTGCGTCTCTCTTCTGCTCTCAATAAATCCACGCACGAGGCGCATAGAGGCCAACTGTTCATCAGTAAATCTACTCATACTACTGTGTATCAGAGTTAATATATAACGTAACGTGGAAGAACCGGCCTTTTCCTGTGCGAAGACTACTTAAGGCGCAGCTGGATGCCAGTGCTAAAGCGACTTCATTAAGATCAATCTCGGCCATAGTTATACTTCGGTGCAAGGAAAAAGTGTTGAGTTAATTGAGCGATTAGTTCCACAGTTTGTGTTTACAAGACAGCCTAAATGGCGATACAAGACACCATTATGTCCATCTGCCACGGCGCGGTGCGGTTGAGGTTCCGTGAGCCGAACCAGTTATTCTTCAAACTGTCTATTACATGTCCATCTTACTTACGGGCTGTCTCTGGAAAGATGCATATATATATATATATATATATATATATATATATATATATATATATATACACTCCTGGAAATGGAAAAAAGAACACATTGACACCGGTGTGTCAGACCCACCATACTTGCTCCGGACACTGCGAGAGGGCTGTACAAGCAATGATCACACGCACGGCACAGCGGACACACCAGGAACCGCGGTGTTGGCCGTCGAATGGCGCTAGCTGCGCAGCATTTGTGCACCGCCGCCGTCAGTGTCAGCCAGTTTGCCGTGGCATACGGAGCTCCATCGCAGTCTTTAACACTGGTAGCATGCCGCGACAGCGTGGACGTGAACCGTATGTGCAGTTGACGGACTTTGAGCGAGGGCGTATAGTGGGCATGCGGGAGGTCGGGTGGACGTACCGCCGAATTGCTCAACACGTGGGGCGTGAGGTCTCCACAGTACATCGATGTTGTCGCCAGTGGTCGGCGGAAGGTGCACGTGCCCGTCGACCTGGGACCGGACCGCAGCGACGCACGGATGCACGCCAAGACCGTAGGATCCTACGCAGTGCCGTAGGGGACCGCACCGCCACTTCCCAGCAAATTAGGGACACTGTTGCTCCTGGGGTATCGGCGAGGACCATTCGCAACCGTCTCCATGAAGCTGGGCTACGGTCCCGCACACCGTGAGGCCGTCTTCCGCTCACGCCCCAACATCGTGCAGCCCGCCTCCAGTGGTGTCGCGACAGGCGTGAATGGAGGGGCGAATGGAGACGTGTCGTCTTCAGCGATGAGAGTCGCTTCTGCCTTGGTGCCAATGATGGTCGTATGCGTGTTTGGCGCCGTGCAGGTGAGCGCCACAATCAGGACTGCATACGACCGAGGCACACAGGGCCAACACCCGGCATCATGGTGTGGGGAGCGATCTCCTACACTGGCCGTACACCACTGGTGATCGTCGAGGGGACACTGAATAGTGCACGGTACATCCAAACCGTCATCGAACCCATCGTTCTACCATTCCTAGACCGGCAAGGGAACTTGCTGTTCCAACAGGACAATGCACGTCCGCATGTATCCCGTGCCACCCAACGTGCTCTAGAAGGTGTAAGTCAACTACCCTGGCCAGCAAGATCTCCGGATCTGTCCCCCATTGAGCATGTTTGGGACTGGATGAAGCGTCGTCTCACGCGGTCTGCACGTCCAGCACGAACGCTGGTCCAACTGAGGCGCCAGGTGGAAATGGCATGGCAAGCCGTTCCACAGGACTACATCCAGCATCTCTACGATCGTCTCCATGGGAGAATAGCAGCCTGCATTGCTGCGAAAGGTGGATATACACTGTACTAGTGCCGACATTGTGCATGCTCTGTTGCCTGTGTCTATGTGCCTGTGGTTCTGTCAGTGTGATCATGTGATGTATCTGACCCCAGGAATGTGTCAATAAAGTTTCCCGTTCCTGGGACAATGAATTCACGGTGTTCTTATTTCAATTTCCAGGAGTGTATATATATATATATAATTTACGTAATCCAACGTGCAGAGAACACCAGTATTTAACAGGAAATGGAAATAAGATATCCATCAAGTGTTAGCATGAGTGAATTAGAGCAGAATGGAAAGGAAGGGGAGAAAAGGCGCATTAGCCAACCAATAACTTCCATAGTATATTTTCAAACCGTGTTCACTCCACGTACAACTACTGTATTGACGTTTACTCTGTCGCCCAATTGTTTTATCCTGGAAAACATGTTCCCTACTTGTCTGCCACACATATCGTTGATTTTATACTTACCTACACGCTGTGACGCCTAGTTCAAGATATCTTGACGATAACTTCACTCAAAGTCTAATAATATATCCGGTAATTTTGCACTTGATAATGGCTTAAGGCAGAAATCATGATAGTTATATAAAATAAAGAAGTTGCACAATGAAATGACGGAAATATCATTCAAACACACGTCTGCCAACGGTCTGCTGGTTTAATGGTGGGGTCTTTAACGGAAGTCTGGCACTAACATTACAGGCGGATCGTCACGCATTTGTCTGAGTAGAAGGTCTGGCGCTTGCAAATACTGGATTTGATAGGGAAGGTGATAGAGGCATCGATGAAGATCAATTAGATACTTTGCTACCTATTTCACATAGGCAGGGTATAGTTTAAACACGCTGGCTGTCGCTTCAACTGCTGACTCTCAAATATAACAGCGCATCCAGAAGCATAAAATTTATACAGTTTTAGTTAGAGGAAACTTCTAGTTAATAGTTACTATCGTTTACACTTATCGGTAAAAGGTAAAAAAAAAACTGTAATGTTAGACTGGGTAGTGGAAAACACAGCGCTTTTTGGCGTTTGGGGACGAATACTACTGGCTCTCTGACGAAGCTTGCTTTAAGTTTGAGCTAACCAAGACGGGGTACAATGTTACATCACATGTATCCGGGCGTCACATGGAAAGCTTGTCAAATAAGGCGAAGAACAACCCAGGATGGCCCTGACAGTTGTTTTCCATAGGAAGTGTCATGTTACCAAAGTTCAATTTATTTTATTCTACAGATCCCCAGAAACCTTGTAAAATACACAGGAAACATGTAAACTATATCTGGAAAGCGTCCAAAAATCGATTTTTTAACCTATCAGCTCTTTCAAACACCGCAAGTTCAGCTCCGTTCTGCTTTTCTGTTTCCAGCTTCTGTTGCTCGCTGGAAATCAGTCACTGGCTAGTTACATAGTGCGAGTTAGCCTAACCACCACTTTCATCTGTGACGAGCTTTACCATAAGCTGGAGAACTACCTAGGCGATTTTACTGTCCTTGCTGTCGATCAGCGACCTGGCAGATGATGTTAATAGTAACCTCAGACTTTCTGTTGATGATGCAGTTATCTACGAGGGCTATTCGGAAAGTAAGAAACGATAGGTCGCGAAATGGAAACCACAGTGAAAGTCAAAACTGTTTCGTTTGCAACGGTTAGCTACACCTTCCAGCTACTTCTCTACACAGTCACAGCTCAGACTTAGACAACTGTCGTACCGTTGTACCAACTTTTCAATTCACTCTTTATAGAAGACAGCCGCCAGTGCTTTTCGACAATTTTCTACTCTGGACTGCAGCTCGTTGTCTGCGTCAAAATATTGTCTTCATAGACAGCGGTTCATCTGAGCAGAGATGAACCTCAAGGGTAGCCAATTACGGGCTGTATTATGGGTGATCAAACACTTCCCATCGAAAACGCTGCAGGAGCATCTTCATTGGCCCTGGAGAGTGTTGTCGTGTAGAACGAACCGCATGGCAGTTATGTTACGTGTATTTCACATACGAATTTACATTTGGAAAAATAATCCGATATTCGCGATTTTCTGCAAAGTTCTCGTCAACACCTGAAATCTTCAGCAATATTAAGGACATTTCTTTGCCGAGTGAGATTCTTCTCAAGACCTGTCACTGTGGTAAACCTGCCTTCTCGCGATGCTCATAGTGTTCGGAATTTCTATGCTTCGAATGATTCTACCTTCGGTATCATCCAAAGGAATGCACCAAATCTCCTGAAGAATAAACTTAAAAAATAGCACAAGATTTGATATAAGTATGAAATATAAGAATACGACAATTTAAAATATTGAAAATAAGATACACTCGTATGTATTATAGAATAATGTTTGACACTTATTTGTGAAGCGCAGTTGTAATGTTACAGTTAATGTAACGCCATGTATCCTCTAAGTTAATAAGAATCATTCATTTAGTAATCTTCTAGGACACTGGCAGATAAACGAAAAAAACAATAATTGTGTTTTGTAGACGGGGTGCTAAAGTGTGCCGTCCGGAGTGGCCGAGCGGTTCTAGGCGCTACAGTCTGGAACTGCGAGACCGCTAGAGTCGCAGGTTCGAATCCTGCCTCGGGCATGGATGTGTGTGATGTCCTTAGGTTAGTTAGGTTTAAGTAGTTCTAAGTTCTAGGGGAGTGATGACCTCAGAAGTTGAGTCCCATAGTGCTCAGAGCCATTTGAACCATTTTTGCTAAAGTGTGCAGCCGCGATGTTATCCGCTGTGTCATCACTTCGGTTCAACTTATCACGTGCTAAAACGCATATAGATTACGATGGAAACTTAGACCTTCGTTTTCACAGAAACGGTTGCGTATCGACGGATAAGCCGAGACATGTGTTCGCTTATTTTGGCCTCTCTTCCACTGAGCTAAGTTTCTGGGAAATCGGCCGATGGCTCACGCCGTGTTCTCCTCGTTAGTACAGCGAGGCTGATATTGCACACAGGTATTCTTTCTTTATTTGGCCTCTAGCTTTTAGGTTCAGTTTAACAGTTTCTATAAATACGGTGAAGTAACATTTGTTCATTTTGAAACACATTTAACGGGTGTTGTTTTCCACTAGGTTCGCTGTTGGTTCACATGGAGCAGCCGTCTGACGTAATGGTGGCACCCACGTACAGTTTATTCTAAGGCTATCTTTCTTCCTATTAAGGTTGTTGACATGCTCATGAATCTCAATAACCTCTATAAACGAGTACGATAATTGCGGGCTTCAGCCAGAGGACGCGTGTAATTAACGTGAGTTGCGTCGTCGCCACTACATACAGGGTTATTACAAATGATTGAAGCGATTTCACAGCTCTACAATAACTTTATTATTTGAGATATTTTCACAAGGCTTTGCACACACACATACAAAAACTCAAAAAGTTTTTTTAGGCATTCACAAATGATATGTGCCCCTTTAGTGATTCGGCAGACATCAAGCCGATAATCAAGTTCCTCCCACACTCGGCGCAGCATGTCCCCATCATTGAGTTCGAAAGCATCGTTGATGTGAGCTCGCAGTTCTGGCAGGTTTCTTGGTAGAGGAGGTTTAAACACTGAATCTTTCAAATAACCCCACAGAAAGAAATCGCATGTGGTTAAGTCGGGAGAGCGTGGAGGCCATGACATGAATTGCTGATCGTGATCTCCACCACGACCGATCCACCGGTTTTCCAATCTCCTGTTTAAGAAATGCCGAACATCGTGATGGAAGTGCAGTGGAGCACCATCCTGTTGAAAGATGAAGTCGGCGCTGTCGGTCTCCAGTTGTGGCATGAGCCAATTTTCCAGCATGTCCAGATACACGTGTCCTGTAACGTTTTCTTCGCAGAAGAAAAATGGGCCGTAAACTTTAAACCGTGAGATTGCACAAAACACGTTAACTTTTGGTGAATTGCGAATTTGCTGCACGAATGCGTGAGGGTTCTCTACCGCCCAGATTCGCACATTGTGTCTGTTCACTTCACCATTAAGAAAAAATGTTGCTTCATCACTGAAAACAAGTTTCGCACTGAACGCATCCTCTTCCATGAGCTGTTGCAACCGCACCGAAAATTCAAAGCGTTTGACTTTGTCATCGGGTGTCAGGGCTTGTAGCAATTGTAAACGGTAAGGCTTCTGCTTTAGCCTTTTCCGTAAGATTTTCCAAACCGTCGGCTGTGGTACGTTTAGCTCCCCGCTTGCTTTATTCGTCGACTTCCGCGGGCTACGCGTGAAACTTGCCCGCACGCGTTCAACCGTTTCTTCGCTCACTGCAGACCGACCCGTTGATTTCTCCTTACAGAGGCATCCAGAAGCTTTAAACTGCGCATACCATCGCCGAATGGAGTTAGCAGTTGGTGGGTCTTTGTTGAACTTCGTCCTGAAGTGTCGTTGCACTGTTACGACTGACTGATGTGAGTGCATTTCAAGCACGACGTACGCTTTCTCGGCTCCTGTTGCCATTTTTTCTCACTGAGCTCTCGAGCGCTCTGGCGTTACAAACTTGAAGTGCGGCTTCAGCCGAACAAAAATTTATGAGTTTTTCTACGTATCTGTAGTGTGTCGTGACCATATGTCAATGAATAAGTGCGGCTTCAGCCGAACAAAAATTTATGAGTTTTTCTACGTATCTGTAGTGTGTCGTGACCATATGTCAATGAATGGAGCTACAGTGAATTTATGAAATTGCTTCAATCATTTGTAATAGCCCTGTAAGACTTGCTGACGTTCGACCACGGAGAGATTTTTCGTATAGGATCGATGGCGAAATGAGTGTGATATTACAAATTTAAATGTCCGAGGTTTAATTCTGAATCACTCCTAGAAATTTATTTTCACTTATATCCTCTTTCACTTCACGTTTCCAGCAGCACATGCCTGCAGCGTTGACCTCCTCACTCTGGAATGCGGACATTACTGGGAACGCACTGACTTCCGAATCAGCAGGAATTTGTCTCTAAGCCGATATCTATGAATCGCCTCTTTTGGCGAGCGGTTTTCTTGTCTCAATCGACTACTGGTGGCAAGTGAATCTACAACAGCGCCCCTAGGGTGTTGTTCCTGTACTGAGGCTCCCTTGTCAGGAGTGGTCGTTTGGGTTTACATATCGGCGCAAATTCTGTGTATGTTGTCACAGTAGCGAACGGTGGAAGTGAGGTTATGAGAGAGCGCCATGCTTACAAAAAGTGGGAATATACACTGAAGCGCCTAAGAAACTGTTATGGGTATGCGAATTCAAATACACAGATATGTAAACACGCAGAATATTGCGCTGCGGTCGGCAAAGGCTATGTAAGACAACAAGTGTCTGGCGCAGTTGTTAGATGGGTTACTGCTGCTACAGTGGCAGGTTATCAAGATTTAAGTGAGTTTGAACGTGGTGTTACAGTCGGCGCACGAGCAATGGGGCACAGCATCTCCCAGGTAGCGATGAAGTGGAGATTTTCCTGTACGACTAATTCACAAGTGAACCGTGAAATATCAGGAATCCGGTAAAACATCAAACCTCCGACATCGCTGCAAACGGAAAAAAATCTTGCAAGAATAGACGTGCAACCCTTCCACAAACTGCTGCAGATTTTAGTGCTGGGCCATCAACAAATGTCAGCGTGCGAACCATTCCACGAAGCGTCACCGATATGGGCTTTCAGAGCCGACGGCCCACTCGTGTAGGCTCGGTGACTGCACGACACAAAGCTTTACGCCTCGCCCTTCAACACCGACATTGGACTTTGATCACTGGAAACATGTTGCTTGGTCGGATGAGCGGATGGACATGTACGGGTATGGAGACAACCTCATTAATCCATGAACCCTGCATGTCAGCAGGGGACTGTTCAAGCTGGTGGAGGATCTGTACTGGTGTGGGCCGTGCGCAATTGGAGTGATATGGGACCCCTGATACGTCTAGATACGAGTCTGACAGGTGACACGAACGTAAGCATCCTGTGTAATCATCTGCATCGATTCATGTCCATCGTGCATTCCGACGGGCTTGGTCAATTCCAGCAGGACAAAGCGACACCCCGCACGTGCAGAGTTGCTACAAAGTGGCTCCAAGAACACTCTTCTAAGTCTTAACACTTCCACTGGCCGCCATACTCCCCAGACATAAATATTATTGATCATGTCTTTGGACGCCTTGCAACGTGCTGTTCAGATGAGATCTACAGTCCCTCGTACTCTTACGGATTTATGGACGCCCTGCAGGATTCATGGAAGTCAGTTCCCTCCAGCACTACTTCAAACATTAGTCGACTTCGTTGGGTTGGGTTGTTGGGGGAAGGAGACCAGACAGCGAGGTCATCGGTCTCATCGGATTAGGGAAGGATGGGGAAGGAAGTCGGCCGTGCCCTTTGAGAGGAACCATCCCGGCATTTGCCTGGAGTGATTTAGGGAAATCACGGAAAACCTAAATCAGGATGGCCGGACGCGGGATTGAACCGTCGTCCTCCCGAATGCGAGTCCAGTGTCTGACCACTGCGCCACCAAACATTAGTCGAGTCCACGCCACGTCGTGTTGCAGCGCTTCTGCGTGCTCGCGGGGACCACACACGATATTAGACGGGTGAACCAGCTTCTTTGTCTCTTCAGTGTAGAAAAAGCATTAACGAAATAGCAATGATAGATTTTCTTAATGGTAAAAAAATTGCATTACCAATTTTCTTCACAATGGTTACATGGTAAATTTTCCACACTACTCTGAACTGAAACATTATCAAAAGTCTCATACATAAATTTCAAAGCATCAATATTTATTTCTTTTTTTAGAGTTTCAGCATTCAGTTGATACAGGACCAGCAACGTTTTTTAATATTTCATGTAGCGATTATTGACAAATCTTTCACAGGTACAGTACGTGTGTTTGGCTACTAGTTTCGAACCATGCGCATGATTCATTCTCAGGCCAGACCTACCGAGGCTGCACTGAAAGTCCCTGATAAACGAACATCAAAATGGCAATATATATGCCACACAAAGTAATCGTACTGTCACAGTCAACATGCGCCTACTTAGCAAGTCAGAAAGCCACAGGTAGACACCGCTATCGTAATGTTTACTGATCTGTACAACAGATCAAGGCATCTCGAATGATTTGTCAGGATCGAGTTACGGGGAAGATTAGTTCCCATGGTCTGTTGTTAACTTGTTGGTTGAAGTTGCACTAGTGTGTTGTTACATGTGAACTATTACGATGTGATGGTGGTTATTAAGTGAAACAAGCTGCGTGTTATGCAATTCACAAAATACATAACAGCTGTTGGCAATCGACTACAAAAAAGTGTTCAATCATTCCGTATAGGTTGGGTTGGCAGTGACTGCGCGGATCCAAGAAAAGTCGTGCTCGAGTGAAAGGACCTTGAAAATAAAACAGACGCAGTACATAACTGGAGGAGTGAGCGCTGCGAATGGTTTGGATTCCATTCATAAGCTTGTGATACAAAGTAATTCCGTTTACAGCAGATGTTCACGGAAAAAGATGCTACCACGAATCCTACGTAGTATATCAGTCCTCATGCGAGATAAGAGAGAAAATAACTCGGCAGATAAGTTTAAAAGGCTCGTAGCCGAAGCGAACCGGCACGACCCGGCAAGATAAAAGAAAATGTTCAAAGACGAGCTAATTGGAGATGCCATAAGGCAGAGGGTTGAGGAAGGTAAATCACAGCAAAACCGCGTATGTAGTTGCAACGACAAGCATTAATACACTCTGCCCATTTTCGCTGTGAGTCGAGCTTGTTATAGGAGGAGTGGTAGTTATTCACAAAAATGGAAACGTGATATGGCGAACGTTCTTCTCTTACTACTACTGCGCGACGTGCAAATATGAAGTTTCAATGAAGCAGTCAAAATGGAATGGAGCAGTATGTACACTTGACATGGTCAATATATGGACATGCTGTATCACTATAGGTTTTGTGTGTGTGTGTGTGTGTGTGTGTGTGTGTGTGTGTGTACCCAACGAGGATGCTGTCAGCGACTTCGGTGGGCCCGCACTGCAGTAACCCAACATCTTAAGCCACAGTGATCACGCTGCGCAGATTTCTGTTGTGTTCCACTCCGCAGTACGTTGGTTACGCCAGCAGTTGTGGCCGAGCGGTTCTAGGCGTTTCAGTCCGGAACCGCGCTGCTGCTACGGTCACAGGTTCGAATCCTGCCTCGGGCATGGACGTGTGTGATGTCCTTAGGTTAGTTAGGTTTAAGTAGTTCTAACTCTTGGGCACTGATGACCTCAGATGTTAAGTCCCATAGTGCTCAGAGCCATTTGAACCATTTTGAGCGTTGGTTACTTCATTGAAACTCCACATTAACAATTTGTTGTTGGATAAAGGAAGAACGCACGACAACATATTTTAGAAAATATCATTCACACATATTTCGGGGGATATCAGCGCTACCAGACATGAAACACTGCGTGAAATAATCACAGAAGTCGATGTGGGACGTACGACGGACGTTTCCGTTAGAACAGTGCGGTGAAATCTGGCGTTAATGGGCTATGGCAGCAGACGACCGATGCGACTGGTTTGCTAACAGCACTACATCGCCTGCAGCGCGTCTCGCGGGCGCCTGCCAATATCGGTTGGATCGCAGATGACTGGAAAACCGTGGCCTGGCCACACGAGTCCCGATTTCAGTTGGTAAGAGCTGATGGTAGGGTTCGAGTGTGGCGCAGACCCCACGTAGCCATGGACCCAGGTCGACAACAAGGCACTGTGCTAGCTGGTGGTGACTCTACAATGGCGTGGACTGCGTTTACGTGTAATGGACTGGGTCCTCAGGTTCGGCTGAACTGATCATTCACTGGAAATGGTTGTGTCCGGCTACTTGGAGACAACGTGAAGCCAGTCATGGACTTCATGCTTCCAAAAAAAAACCATGTCTTGTCACAGGGCCTCAATCGTTCGCGGTTGGTTTGGAGAACATTCTGGAAAATTCGAGCGGATTATTTACCATCCAAACCGCCCGACATGAGTACCATCGAACATTTATGCAACATAATCGAGAGATCAGTAGGTGAACAACATCCTGCACCGGCAAGTATGGAGTATAGAGGCAGTATAGCTCAATATTTCTACAGGGGGAGTTGCAACGACTTACTGAATGTACGTCACGACGACCTGCTTCACTACACCGGGCAAAAGGAGATCCGACACAATATCTGGAGGTATCCTATGACTTTTGTTGTTGTTGTGTTGTTGTGGTCTTCAGTCCTGAGACTGGTTTGATGCAGCTCTCCATGCTACTCTATTCTGTGCAAGCTCCTTCATCTCCCAGTAACTACTGCAACCTAAATCCTTCTGAATCTGCTTAGTGTATTCATCTCTTGGTCTCCCTCTACGATTTTTACCCTCCACGCTGCCCTCCAATACCAAATTTGTGATCCCTTGATGCCTCAGAACATGTCCTACCAACCGATCCCTTCTACTAGTCAAGTTGTGCCACAAATTTCTCTTCTCCCCAATCCTATTCAATACCTCCTCATTAGTTATGTGATCTACCCATCTAATCTTCAGCATTCTTCTGTAGGACCACATTTCAAAAGCTTCTATTCTCTTCTTGTCCAAACTATTTATCGTCCATGTTTCACTTCCATACATGGCTACACTCCATACAAATACTTTCAGAAACGACTTCCTGACACTTAAATCTATACTCGACGTTAACAAATTTCTCTTCTTCAGAAACGCTTTCCTTGCCATTGCCAGTCTACATTTTATATCGTCTCTACTTCGACCATCATCAGTTATTTTGCTCCCCAAATAGCAAAACTCCTTTACTACTTTAAGTGTCTCATTTCCTAATCTAATTCCCTCAGCATCACCCGACTATATTCGACTACATTCCATTATCCTCGTTTTACTTTTGTTGATGTTCATCTTATATCCTCCTTTCAAGACACTGTCCATTCCGTTCAACTGCTCTTCCAAGTTCTTTGCTGTCTCTGACAGAATTACAATGTCATCGGCGAACCTCAATGTTTTTATTTCTTCTCCATGGATTTTAATACCTACTCCGAATTTTTCTTTTGTTACCTCAGTGTAATCATACCCACGATATATTAGAAATCCTACGATACTAGCAGCTATCGATGTCTTCATTTACATGAAGTACATACTTATAGCCACGTCTATAAAAATCAATTGTATCGTGCTTAAATATTTGTATTCTATGTTGTAACACGAATAATTTTGTAAATTCAGGAGACGGCACGACCAGGCAAGATAAAATCAAATGTTAACACATGAGCTAATTGGCTTCAAATGGTTCAAATGGCTCTGAGCACTATGGGACTGAACATGTGAGTTCATCAGTCCCCTAGAACTTAGAACTACTTAAATCCAACTAACCTAAGGACATCACACACATCCATTCCCGAGGCAGGATTCGAACCTGCGACCGTAGCAGCAGCGCGGTTCCAGACTGAAGCGCCTAGAACCGATCGGGCACAGCGGCCGGCTGAGCCAATTAGAGATGCCGTAAAGTGGGGATGCGTTAGGGACGGGAGATATAGTGAAAATCAAAATATCCACGGGTGTGCTGCCGGTCTACAGTGTCCAACGGGCACAATATTTCGGCGATCATACATGTCGCCATCATCAGGTGAACTGACGGACTGAGCTCCTGTGAACGTGCCGGCACGGAGATCCGTACGCTATGGCTGCTCAGAGGGAACTGGGTTCGGTCGCGGCGGCGGCAGATTTAAATACCCTCCGCCCGCGGCGCGCTCCCTCCGCCGTCCGCGCCCCGCGCCACGGTCGCGCGGTGGAACAGATTGCGACGGCGTCTGAGATGACGTCGGAGTGATGGCTCTGTCCGCCGTGGTCGTCACAACTATACGTTTGCTCGATTTACTCTTGATTAACCCGATCGCTGGTTCCCAAGCCTTGCTAAGATTATAGCCACAGTCACGGTTTATGAGGTCGTCATTGGTGCGAATTTCGATGGCCTCTCTAACAACGCTGTCCCAATATCTCGACGTCTGTACCAGAATCCTCGTGCGGTCATATTCCATGGCGTGATTTTCCGACAAACAATGTTCAGCGACCGCCGACTTGCTCGGATACATCAGACGAGTGTGCCTCTGGTGTTCACGGCATCGATCTTCGACGGTACGCATCGTCTGACCAATATACGACTTGCCACATTGACACGGAATCTGGTACACGCCGGCCTTCCTCAAACCGAGGTCATCTTTGGCACTCCCCACCAGTGCACGAGTTTTATTTGGAGGACAAAACACAGTTCCGACCCGGTGTTTCTTCAGAATGCGAGCGATTTTCCCCGAGAGTGCGCCTGTGTAAGGAATAAATGCAGTGCCTACCTCCTCCCTCGTGACTTCATCCATCTCAAGAGGTTGTGCTGCAGTGGTTGGGCGGAGAGCACGTTGAATCTGCCACTCTGAGTACCCATTTTTTCGAAATACAGTTCTCAGATGTTCCAATTCCTGGGGTAGACTCTCTGCGTCAGAGATAGTGCGCGCCCTATGTACTAGAGTTTTAAGTACCCCATTCCTCTGTGAAGGGTGGTGGCAGCTGTCTGCGTGCAAATACAGATCAGTGTGCGTCGTCTTCCGATACACCCCATGACCTAGGGTGCCGTCAGCCCTTCTCTTGACCAAGACGTCAAGGAAAGGTAATTTACCCTCCGTTTCAGTCTCCATAGTGAATTTGATGTTGGGGTGTATGGAGTTTAGATGTGGATAGTGAAAATGTCCACATGCACAAATAACTATCCAGTAGTTGTGGCCGCGCGGGATTAGCCGAGCAGTCTAAGAGGCTGCAGTCATGGACTGTGCGGCTGATCCCGGCGGAGGTTCGAGTCCTCCCTCGGGCATGTGTGTGTATGTGTGTGTTTGTCCTTAGGATAATTTAGGTAAAGTAGTGCGTCAGCTTAGGGACCCATGATCTTAGCAGTTAAGTCCCATAAGATTTTACACACATTTGAACATTTTTGAGTAGTTGTGGTGGAAAAATGGAACGCCCTACCACATTATGTTGTTACCAGCTACATGCCCGACATGGGAGCACGTTGCATCACAGGCGTTGCCGAATGTGATTATCACACAGCCTCTTAATAACCATGTCCCGCCGTTTGTGATGTCCGTGGAACCATCATGAACTGCGATTACTGCACTGTAATTATTGTCTTTGAATGAAAGTGTCGTTTCTGTTCGTTCGTTTTTAGGTTACCTTCTGTATTACGCTGTAGCACTTATGTATGGTTCCAAGTTTCTCCGAAGTATGTTATGTGGCAGTGACATATCATGCGAAAGTTACTTTCGCCCTTTAAGTTTTGTACACCAGAGAGTTTTGTTCACTTAGGAAATTTGAAAATGCATATAAAGCTTAGAAATGTATGCTTGGCTTCTGAAGCTTGTCGTTTAGTAAATATTACTGTGCAAATACTCAAACGAGGTGGACCACAAACCTGCACGTGTCTAAATATCAGATTCTAGAGCATTCGGCAATGCGAAAAGGCGTGGCGGTAAACATGACACGAGAGCTGTCTACGGACGGAGATAGAAGTGACGCAGTGTGCTTGTAACCTGGCAGTAGAGTCGTGTACGCTTGAAGTGGGGAGATAAGGGCATCTGATATGCCGGCAAAGGCGCCTTGTGTACCAGACCGGGCCGGAGAGAGCGCCGCAGTGGTTCGCTGGGTAGCTGGTGCAGCGAGCGTAAGCGCCAAGGTCGGTTCGTACCGCGCCTCTGCCCGCCAAAATAAACCCCGTCGCCAAACCTGTTCCCCGCCGATTCCGGAACAAACAAGGCCACTCTGGGAAACGTCTCAGTCCTCATCCTCGCAAAGACTTTTGCGGTCTCGCTCGGCGAGAACTCCGTTTACCAGGAAGCTAAGTTCGTCAGTTATAATTTCAGTAGATCATAGATGGATAGATCACATAACTAACGAGGAAGTATTGAATAGGATTGGGGAGAAGAGAAGTTTGTGGCACAACTTGACCAGAAGAAGGGATCGGTTGGTAGGACATGTTCTGAGGCATCAAGGGATCACCAATTTAGTATTGGAGGGCAGCGTGGAGGGTAAAAATCGTACAGGGAGACCAAGAGATGAATACACTAAGCAGATTCAGAAGGATGTAGGTTGCAGTAGGTACTGGGAGATGAAAAAGCTTGCACAGGATAGAGTGGCATGGAGAGCTGCATCAAACCAGTCTCAGGACTGAAGACAACAACAACAACAACAACAACAGATCATTGGGACTACTACTTTATCGAAATGATGTGGAACGAGTCAAGTTACAGGACATGTATACACTGAGATGGGATAGCGATGTGCTCATATACATATGACGAAAGTATCGGTATGGCCGGCTGGGGCGGCCGAGCGGTTCTAGGCGCTACAGTCTGGAACCGTGCGACCACTACGGTCGCAGGTTCGAATCCTGCCTCCGGCATGGATGTTTGTGATGTCCTTAGGTTCATTAGGTTTAAGTACTTCTAAGTTCTAGGGGACTGATGACCTCAGATGTTAAGTCCCATAGTGCTCAGAGCCATTTGAACCATTTGAACAGGTGTACAAGGTATAAAAGAGCAGTGCATTGGCGGAGCTGTCATTTGTGCTCAGGAGATTCGTGTGAAAAGGTTTCCGACGTTATTGCCGCACGACGTTAATTAACAGACTCTGAATGCGGAATGGTAGTTGGAGCTAGACGCATGGGACGCTAAATTTCGGAAAACGTTAGGGAATTCGATATTCTGAGATCCACAGTGTCAAGAATGTGCCGAGGAGACTAAATTTCGGATATCACCTCTCAAGACGGACAGCACTGTCTAACAGACAGGCATTTCTGCGTGAAATAACCACAGAAACCATAGTGGAACGTACAACGAACTTATCCTTTAGCACAGTGCGGCGAGATGTGGCGTTAATGGGCTTTGGCAGCAGACGACCGACGAGATTGTCTTTGCTAACAGTACGACATCGCCTGCAGTGCCTCTTCTGGGCTCCTGACCATATCAGTTGGACCCTAAACGACTGAAAAACCGTGGTCTGGTCAAGTGAGTCCCGATCTAAGATGACGATGGTAGAGTCGATTGTTGCACAGACCCCATGAAGCTATAGATCCATGTTGTCAACAAGACACTGTACAATCTGATGGAGGCTCCATAATGGTGTGGACAGCCTTTACATGGGGTGGACTGGTTCCTTTGGATGTCTGGCTACTTGGAGACCATTTGCAACCATTCATGGACCTCGCGCTCCCAAACAATCATGGAATTTTTATGGACGACAGTGGGTCATGTCACCTGGGCACAA
This sequence comes from Schistocerca americana, assembly GCF_021461395.2. Classification (NCBI taxonomy): domain Eukaryota; kingdom Metazoa; phylum Arthropoda; class Insecta; order Orthoptera; family Acrididae; genus Schistocerca; species Schistocerca americana. The sequence continues at coordinate 23,571,808 of NC_060124.1, forward strand.
TTGTTCGCTATGGGTTTGAAGAAAATTCTGGACAATTCGAGCGAATGGTTTGGCTACCCAGATTGCCAGACATGAATCCTATGGAATAGAGGAGTTGTCCACGAGAAATGATTTTAGGTTACATTTAATACTTGCCTTGAGCAATGTGATGATAAAAAAAGTCTTTAATTCCTTGAGGCCGATTCACACCAGATGTCAATGGAATTTAACGACAGGCGACGTCAGCGTCAAATATGGTGTTTTCACACTAGACAGTTGAAAACGGTGAAAATGAGATCTTGAGATATTATCTGCTTAGCACAATGTCGGAATATGGTAGCAGAATTAAACAACTAGCAATGATGAAGTTTAGCAATGATGATGTTTATTATTGGCCAAAGCAAACTTCTTAACAGATGTCCTTCATAAAGTTTGCATTGTAACGTGCTAAATAGTGTAACAACAGGAGAAGTGCCACCAAATATTTCAAAACATATATGTTTATTTGCTAGCGAAAATATACAAGGTAAAAAAAAAATCCATATTTTGAGAGGTGATGGTATGGACCATAACAAGAAAAAATAAACTTGGTCTCCAAAATGCATACTTTAAGAGCTGTGAGCATTTGTTGATCTCCGCTAGTCAGTTCTGCTGAGAGCTCTTTGCTGTTACGACACATATACAGAAAGCAATAAGCAAATGAGAACACGTTATCCTGTCACTATGAAACAGGAGAGCTTCTGATGGTCTTAGGGTTGCTGTATCTAGCTGGAACCTCGACGGGACATACTGAGATGCGGATGTAGAAGTGAAGTAAAAAATTTATTCAATATAATTACTTTTTATTTAGAACGCAATTATGTGGAACTTTTTGCGGCGGAAGTAGTTGGTACATCACATATATTTCGGAAGATTTCTCCTTCTTCACCAAGTCTTTTTGCTCTTTTACGTATTTATAAAACTCTATGCAAGTCAGGTTATAGTTAAACTGACACTGTAAGGTGCAAGTAAGCTGTTTAGGTTTTTATGTTGGCAACGCCACGTAGCGCACTGTATGAAAATCACTGACTGCGCTGTGCCCAGTCTGTGGCTGGTTGAACTCATTGTTGAAATATTCTCTAGTGTAGTGTTGGGCAGTTGGATGTGAACAGCGCGTAGCGTTGGGCAGTTGGAGGTGAGCTGCCAGCAGTGGTGGATGTGGGGAGAGAGATGGCAGAATTTTGAGAGTTTGCTATAAGCGGACGATCTGGACGTGCGTCCGCCAGAAAAAAGGAAATTTGTAAAGATGGATGTCCTGAATTGATAGATAGATATATGATGACTTTTGAACATTATTAAGGTAAGTACATTGTTTATTCTCTATCAAAATCTTTCATTTGCTAACTATGCCTATCAGTAGTTAGTGCCTTCAGTAGTTTAGCTGGCAGTATTGGCACTCGCTGTATTGCAGTAGTTGAGTAACCAAGATTAATGAAAGGTATAGGTTATCGTTAGTCAGGGCCATTCTTTTGTAGGGACTATTGAAAGTCAGATTGTGTTGCGCTCAAAATTATTGTGTGTCAGTTTAGTGATGATCAGAATATGTAAAGAGAGAACTGTCTGAGTACGTTCAGTTTTACTCAGCTATCTTTGTATCAAATAACGTAGAAGTTTACTAGCGCAGTCATTCATAATTTTTCTAAGGGTACGTTATAAGGTAAACGCTTTTACATGTTGCGCTAACAGATGGCGTTACTTCAGTACTTGAGCCAAGTTCGTAACAGTATTTTGCAAAATCGGGACAAAATTGGCGCTTGTCGGGATGTCGGTACAAGAAGGTCCACGACGGAGACGGTGCCGATATATCGGGACGGATGGCAACACTAGATGGTCTGGATATTTTTCAGCATACAGGGCACTGGCTCGACGGTTTTGCCAGACGATAACAGAAGATCGTGTCTGCCATTTCCCGAGTGATATAACAGGCTTTCATTATGCTGGTAAGTGCAATGATAAAACTACATAGTAAAAGCATTTCACAAAGTTATCAAAACGCAAACAGCTTCCATTAGAACTAATGTATGCGCTGCACTTACCCAGAAGTGTGAATACGGTTTACAGTAACAATACTAACAAGTTTTCACTGTACGCTGTATCAGTGGACAATAATAGAAGACTCTGGCCCCATTTGTTTATTGCATTCTGTAGGTTGCTCGTAATAGCAAAGGGCTTGCACTGGAAGAGATGCGTTTCACAGTAGCGACGATGAACACGTGCTCATAGCTCTTAAGATACACGTTTTAGGTCCATCTTTATTGGATTTTTTGTTTTTGTTTTGGTCCACACTACCACCTCTCAAAATGTGAAATACTTCTGTTAACAAGCTGTATACATACAAACACATCAAACAATACCTTTAAGGCAATACACTGGTGCCTGTCTACTGAATTCATTGTTTTTTCCCTTCAAAATACCAAATAAAACAAAAAAAAACTTAATTTTTCTCCTTCAGCAGAGCAGACATTTTGCCTGTTAAAAAATATGTTGTTTGCTAAAAATTGTTTCATCAATTAATGTTCTTATTCACTCACAGAATAAACTTTTTTGTGTCCGCTTGTTGTGAAACCTAAATCGTATTTCACTTTCAGATACCACGCGCCTCTCACGTGTCAAGAAAACAAAACAGTAAAATACAGACTAAGAAGACGCAAAAACACAAACTTCCTTATTGTAACATGAGCGAGTAGGGCGAAAACGTTAGCACTTTCTTACTGAGAACTTGATTTTGACGCTTCGTTCTGTCTTATCCCGTCCCGTTGACGGCCAGTGTGAATACCGCCATTTGAAATGCACTGTGGAATATCTAGTCGTTACGTTCCGTCAAGCGTGAATCGACCTTTATGCACGGTGCTTACCTAATGACACTCTCACGGATGTGGAGAAAGACAAAGGTATCAGTTTGAGAATGTCAATGTTAGGAAGCCAAGTTTCTAGTATAACTCTGATAGTGCAGTGCGAAATTCTTTGCACAATATAATGAACTGAGTCTTTTGTGTCTGTAGTTGGTAACACTTTAGAATTGGTAAACCGCCTACCATGTAGACGTACAAAATATGGGGTGGCAACGGGAAACTCCAGTAATGCACAGCAGGTGACCCTTAGTTTTTCGCACTGCCAACGCAAGTCCTTTTGCTTAGTTCGTAAAACAGCATTCTATGTTTTCTAACTAAAGTGTCCAGTCGTCTTGCCCTAATGAAATTGCATTTAACCCGGTTGGCTGTTTACTGCCTGTGCGTAGGCGATAGGTCCACTGCACATGTAGAGCACGCCACGGACGTTACTCTCTTATAAACATGAACAGATATACAAACACACACTTAGTCTTCGTATTTTTTGTCTGTGCATATCGTTGTTTTAGAGATAAATTAAAAATTTTCTCGGTCCAGTCAAGATTTTTGCGAGATTTCCCTTGGTTGTGAAGCAAATGCTGGGCAGTTACCTCCCAAACATTTCCATTTGAAACAGGCGCTTCTCCATTGTTCGCTTCTGGGGATCCTTCTCTCTTACTTCCCCCCCCCCCCCCCCTCCCAAAGATGTCCTTACCCCCACGTTCAACACACCACAGATCTATAGAATTTCAGAAATTACAATAAAATATGTAACATCTTTTAAAATAACCATAACTACCTGTTTACACTAGTGGTTGGTATAGTGGACTAGGTTTTTGGGAGGAGATGTCTCCTATACCTTGGATCTGGGCCTGATTGGGACTACCTTTACTCCTCACTCACCTCGGTGGGACCTGGCTAATAGAGCTGAACACTCTAGCGGGCTAGGTCTGAAACAGTCCGCACTGGCCTCGAACAGGGATTGAAAAATAAAATACAGTAAAATGAAATGCTATTTGGCTAGGGAGAAGGTAGCAACGTCAAACAGAAAAAAAGAAGTGAAGTAAATGACCGTGAAAAGCCCTGCCACAGACTGGTATAGATATAAATAGATACAGAATTGCAAGTCATGTAAATAGCTTACTTCTTATTATTGCTTCCTTTAGCTCAGGGTCAGAGGAACGTCGCCTGTTCACTCGGCTTAACAACGTCGTGTAATTTAATTCTACTTGCGCGTCTTAATTGATTAGTACGCTTCGCGCCATCTCTGAGAGAACACAGTAACTAACGAGGGTTAAGCGGATTCTGATTCGTAATAAACTAATGTCAGTTAAGAATTCACAGGAGATGCACAGTAGGTGCTCTGGACTAGGAACGCTGGATGACAATTCTGGAAATTAGATTCCACGAATAGAAGGAGGGTACATTACTGTTTTACGTCCCTCCGAGGAAGAGGTCTTCAGAACCAGAGTAGAGACCGGATTCTGAAGGGAAGGAACCATCTCAGCATCAAATTCTTTAAGAAAACTACAGAAAACCGGAATCTGGAAAGCCAGATGGGATTTAATCGCGCTTCCTCCGAACTCTAGGGAAGTTCCTTAAATACTGCACGAACTCGTTCTTTTAATTTCAGCCCAACTGAATAATTATTTGATAATGCTGTTCACTTATTTGTTAGAAAATTTGCACACTTTTCCCTTGCGAATAGACTTTTATACTATTTAATCTTTACTGCACAACGAAGACTTCTTCAGACTTGCAGTTTCCTTCATATTCTGATCATTTACCGAACCGAACCATCAGATCCCGTAAGGAAACCCCTAATTGTTGATCTCTTATTGTATTTCTTACGAGGTTGGTGGAAGACTGCAGCAGCTTTGCTTCGAATCCTAGAGCAAAACAAATTATTTTAAAATAGGGCAGTCACAGATAAAGTAATTATACATGGTGTTTCAAAATTCATGTTTTACACATCTACAGGTTGCAGAGCGAACTTAGATCAAAAGTTGCATAGAAACCTTGTCTGTAAACGTCATCCAACGACGCTACAGAGCGTCAAAGTTATGGGCACAGGCACCTGTAACTGTATTTATATACAGGATAATTCAGTGATGATGTTACAAACTTTCAAGGATGATGGAGACGGATGACTTTCAAAGATGATGGAGACGGATGACTTGCAAGGATGATGGTGTCGGATGAATGTATCAATTTGAGATAAGGCTCTCCGGTTCGGAAACGAAGGAGTCAAAAGTTATAAGCGAAAATCATTCTTATACCACAGACATTGGAATAAATGTACCGGTGCTGTTGTTGCTGAGAATGTAGGGTAGGTAACTTTCAGAGATGGTAGTATGGACCAAAATTTCCAGTAAACATGGGCTCTAAAATGCATACCTGAGGAACTATGGGCACTTGTTCATCGCCGGCCGCGGTGCCCAAGCGGTTCTAGGCGCTTCAGTCTGGAACCGCGCGACTGCTACGGTCGCAAAAAAAATGGTTCAAATGGCTCTGAGCACTATGGGACTTAACATCTGTGGTCATCAGTCTCCTAGAACTTAGAACTACTTAAACCTAACTAACCTAAGGACATCACACACATCCATGCCCGAGGCAGGATTCGAACCTGCGACCGAAGCAGCCGCGCGGTTCCGGACAGAGCGCCTAGAACCGCTAGACCACCGCGGCCGGCGCTACGGTCGCACGTTCGAATCCTGCCTCGGGCATGGCTGTGTGTGATGTCCTTAGGTTAGTCAGGTTTAAGTATTTCTAAGTTCTAGGGGACTCACGACCTCAGATGTTGAGTCCCATAGTGCTCAGAGCCATGCGAACCATTTGAACTTGTTCATCTTCGATAGTGTGGAACACATTTCCTCTGTCGAACAAGTGCTCATAGTTCTTAAGGTATGGATTTTGGAGTACGTGTTTACTAGGCAGGTTTTCCTGTTTTGCTGCATACTATCACTTTGATAGTTGCCTACCCTACAATCTTAGCAACAACAGTACTGATACATGTATTACACTGTCAGAGATACCAGAACGGCTTTCGCTTATAACTTTCGACTCATTCCATTCCGGTACAGAGGCCCCTACGTCAAATTGATACATTTATCCTTCGCTGTCATTATCAAGGAATCACCGTGTATGTACATATATCTACAGGCGCCGGCGCCTATGAGTTTGATGCTCTGTAGCGACGTTTGTGGACATGGGTTCATGTGTAGAACTTGATCTGCTAAGTCCCCTCTTCAACCTGTAGATGTGTGTAACACGAATTTCGAACACCCTGTACAAGACTGATCAATTCATATATTTTAATAGGTATTTATAAACAGGTCTTAAAACTATTAAAATACAAAACTGATTTAAAAGTCCAATAGCCCGCACTATCTGTTTTTATAGAAGTCTATTAGACTCTCCAAACGGTTTCGCAAATTTTAAGTTGCATCTTCTGGTGAATATAGTGCTGTCATATGGTATAGAGAGCTATTACAGAATGCCGCAGAGTAACAGTTGGCGTGGAGAGGCAAAGTTGTCATCTTTCTTCAATTGGTAAAAACATCATGTGATGAACGTCCTGTCTGTGCTAAAATCACGAACTGCATCGCTTTACCGACTAAAATACGTACCTGTGGGCCTATGTCATGCAACGGACGAAATGTTATCCAGGAAAATATTGGGTCCGCAAGCCGACAAGCTTATAAGATAGATAGTGTCCACAGTGTGTTGCCGGAGAGTGTGGGGTGACCGCCTTTCGAGTACTGAAACGGTTAAGCCAGCTTTACTACAAATTTACACATATTACAGTTCTTCTGCAACTCCCCACCCTGCCTACCCAGCTACGTCACAAGGACCACCAACTCACACCAGATATATACCAACTCGCCTTTTAAACCAGCAGAGTGCTCAGCCAAATCCACAGAATGTTTATTTTTCACGAAACACGTTACTTCCGTGCTGAATACAGAAATTCGTAACTAATGTGAGTAGTGCAAAAACGCAAACGAAAAGAGCATACGTTAGTTACTGCACGCAGACTTTGTTATACGGGCACTTGATTTTTGGGACGCCTGTACGGGAACTGTCGCATTCTTTCGCAAAAGTCCACTCCCTCCACAACGAACGCTGCTCGCTCTTCGGTTTATAGGCAGGGTGTAGCCTAGCTGGAATAAAGTTGGTGGAGGAATTGGTTGCCCACTTGTTTAACCCTATAAGGGCACATCAGGATCACTCTGCGCCTGAAGTTTTTTGTTCGTTTCTATGCATGCGCCATTGCACACACACAGCCCGCTGCCACCAAAGTAAATCCAGCATTGAATGAGACCTAGTAGAGGACGGACGTTCTTAGATGTGAGACATCGTTGTTCCATTAATTCCACACAAATGTTTTTTGAAGGGTCACTGTGACCTGGAGAACACATTGGGCAACTGTTCTGTCGCTGAGTGTGAAGTTCATTTATGTGAAAATGGCACTTAGGAATGAGATTTTACCAACGGAAAATGATACACGGGAAGCACTGTTAATACGAAGGTTGTTTTTTTAAGTAAGGGCCGTTTCTATTTTTAAAAAAGGATACAAATACTTTTGTACAAAAACTTTTATTTTCTGATTCTACACACTTTTACCTATTTTTCTACATAGTTACCTTGTTTATTTAAGCACTTGTCATACCGTACAACTAAGATTTTAATTCCCTCTTCAAAGAATTCGGCCGCCTGCTCCGACGGCCAAGAGTTCACGGCCGCTTTCACTTCATCGTCGTCATTGAAGCGCTGCCCGCCAAGATGGTGTTTCAGGTAACGGAAAAGGTGAAAATCGCTAGGAGCAAGGTCGGGGCTGTATGGTGCATGGTCCAAAACTTCCCAGCCAAAAGAATGAATCAAGTCCCGAGTCTTTTGAGAGGTGTGAGGCCTAGCGTTATCGTGCAGGAGCAAAACTCCTTTTGTCAACATGCCGCGCCTTTTGTTTTGAATTGCTCTGCGGAGCTTCTTTAGAGTTGCACAGTAGGCATCTGAGTTGGTTGTCGTTCCTCGTGGCATAAAGTCCACTAGCGAAACACCGCGCCGGTCCCAGAACACAGTTGCCATAATCTTGCGCTTTGACAGCGTCTGTTTGGCTTTGACCTTGACGGGTGAGGTTGTGTGTCGCCATTCCATCGATTGTCGCTTGCTTTCGGGAGTGATATGGGATACCCACGTTTCATCCCCAGTGACAATTTGACTCAACATGTCATCCCCTTCTTCCTCGTAACGAATCAAAAAGTCCAATGAAGTGGCAAATCTCTTCCCTTTGTGGTCCTCTGTGAGGAGTCTGGGTACCCACCGAGAACACAGTTTCTTAAAGTTTAGGTTTTCAGACAGAATTTTGTACAAAACCGATCTTGAAAGTTGTGGAAATTCCAAAGAAAGAGTGGAAATTGTGAATCTTCTGTCCTCACGAATCTTTGTTTCGACTGCAGCCACCAAATCACAGAGGGCCGGCCTGAGCGTTCTTCGTCATGGACGTTTTGACGGCCATTTTTAAACTCTCTAACCCATTGACGCACTTTACCTTCACTCATTGCATTCAAGCCATAAACTTCTGTTAACTGACGATGAATTTCTGCAGCTGATAGGCGATTCAATAATCGTAAACATTATAAAGTAGCACAGCGATGCGTACACGTCAGCTACAGAGCTGCAGCTTGCATCAGTGTGAACGGGAAGGATGCCGGCAAGTGGCGCGGTGGCTTGTTGCAGCGTCCGCGCGAACTACGGGACTATACGCGCGAACGGCCCTTACTTAAAAAACAACCCTCGTAGAACTCGACCGTGAAAGTGACGGCAAGTGACTTTCGTGATAAAAGTGATTCTGAAGCTGATGCTTCTGTAGCAGCAGTTATGGACAATAGTGAAACTGGTCAGGCTGCAAAACCTTCAGACAGCGATGAACAAAATACAGCCGTCCGCGGTAAGAATGGTGATTGTTGTAACACAGCTGTCCGTAAGAGAAGAGGCCGGCCAGTTGCCAGTAACAATGTAGTCTTTATTCGGAGAGTGTGGGAATAATTAATTACTGGATTTATCAATAATTGAGAATACCTCAAAATACTTGTGTACTATGCGCATTTCATGAAATGAATAGCATCTTCGCGTAATTAAACTGAAAATCAGCTGATGAGCCAAAACATTATGACTACGTCCATCGCGACGTTGGATGCTGCCTGGTTGCTTTGCGGGCATGTGACGCGGTAACAAAAGTATGTAAACGGAGCAACACGCATGGGGGATCGCCCTAGGGAAGATATGGGCTGCAAAAGGGGAAATCCAATGAGATAAGCTAATTTTAAAAAGGGCAGATTATTATTTCGCATAGCCTGTGAACGAGTATCTCGAAAACTGCGAAGCTGGTCGAATGTTCACGTGCGGCTGTTGTGAGCACTATGGAAAGAGGTGGAAGAACAGTGAAACCACCACAAGACGCTAAATTGCTGGACGCCCACAACTCTTCACAGAACGTATGGTTCGGAGGCTTGTCTTCTCTGTAGAGTAGGATAGATGATGATCTGTGGCACCTCGTCCGAAAGAGCAAAATGGTTCAAATGGCTCTGAGCACTATGGAACTGCTGAGGTCATCAGTCCCCTACAACTTAGAACTACTTAAACCTAACTAACCTAAGGACATCACACACATACATGCCCGAGGCAGAATTCGCACCTGCGACCGTAGCGGCCACACGGTTCCAGACTGTAGCGTCTAGAACCGCTCGGCCACTCCAGCCGGCCCGAAAGAGCACAATGCTGGTGCACGCACAAGTGTTTCGGAGCACACCGTTTCTCGTACTTTGTTGAACGTGAAGCTCCGCAGCAGACCGACCCTACGTGTTCACATGTTGACCCAAACGACATTGTCAGTTACGATTGCAGTGGGCACGGGACCATTGGGATTCGACCGTGAGTCAATGGAAACGTGTCGGCCCTACGAGTGAATCACGTTTTTGCTACACTAGGTTAATGTTCGTCTCTATAAACGCCGTCATCGAAGTTAATGGCGGCTGGAAACGTGGACGCCGGCTGGTGGAAGCAGTATTATGCTATGGTAGTCTTCTCCTGCGCTTGCATCGAAGACACCCTGGCCGGCCGGAGTGGCCGTGCGGGGGGCAGAGTGGTTCTAGGCGCTGCAGTCCGGAACCGCGTGACCGCTACGGTCGCAGGTTCGAATCCTGCCTCGGGCGTGGATGTGTGTGATGTCCTTAGGTTAGTTAGGTTTAAGTAGTTCTAAGTTCTAGGGGACTGATGACCACAGCAGTTAAGTCCCATAGTGCTCAGAGCCATTTGAACCATTTTGAAGACACCCTGACAGCTTCTAACTACCTGCATCCCTTCATACTTGATGTCTTCCCTGAAGGCGATGTCATCTTTCAGTAGTATAACTGCCACTGTCTCGGAACCAGAACCGTGCTACGGTGGTTTGAGCAGCATTTGAGTGAACTCACGTTGATGTCTTGGCGACCAAATTCGCCTGATGTAAATCCTTTGGAACCCATCTGGGCGCACTAAAATCGGCGGCCTGTTATTTACGCGAATTACACGACCCGTGCGTAGACTTCTGATGCCGCACACCTCCAGAAACCTACCAACAATCTGTCGCATCCCTGATACGCAGAGCCAGTGATATATTCCGTTCCGAAGACGGACAAACAAGCTGTTAAGCAGCTGGTGATGATGTTTTGGATCATCAGTGTATAGTCTTTAGATTCGGATCGTTTTCAAGTTTCTTCATTGAAAATTTTCAATGGCAGTTTTCAGTTAGTCTGGAATATTCCATGCATTAATACTAATATTGGACGGCCGGTTTGGCCGAGCGGTTCTAGGCGCGTCAATCTGGAACAGGGCGACCGCTACAGTCACAGGTTCGAATCGTGCCTCCGGCATGGATGTGTATGATGTCCTTAGGTTAGTTAGGTTTAAGTAGTTCTAACAAGGGAACCTCCCCATCGCACCCCCCTCAGATTCAGGTATAATTTGGCACAATGGATAGGCCTTCAAAAACTGAACACAGATCAATCGAGAAAACAGGAAGAAGTTGTGTGGAACTATGAAAAAATAAGCAAAATATACAAACTGAGTAGTCCATGGGTAACATATGCAACATCAAGGACGACGTGGGCACAAGAGCGCCGTGGTCGTGTGGTTAGCGTGAGCAACTGCGGAGTGAGAGGTCCTTGGTTCAAGTCTGCCCTCGAGCGAAAAGTTTACTTACTTTATTTTTGCAAAGTTATGATCTGTCCGTTCGTTCATTGACGTCTCTGTTCACTGTAATAAGTTTAGCGTCTGTGTTTTACGACCGCACCGCAAAACCGTGCGATTAGTAGACGAAAGGACGTGCCTCTCCAATGGGAACCGAAAACATTTGATCGCAAGGTCATAGGTCAACCGATTCCTCCACAGGAAAACACGTCTGATGTATTCTATACGACACTGGTGACGGCGTGTGCGTTACATGACAGGAATATGTTGTCGATCCACCTAACTTGCACACTTGGCGAATGGGTAAAAAGATCCTTCTACCTTGTCCGATTTTGGTTTTCTTGTGAATGTGATAATCACTCCCAAAAAAGTGATGAAAACGTAAGAGTATGTCACATAAACTGAAAATAAAAAATTACATTTTTTACTCAAGGGAAGACTTGAACCAAGGACCTCTCGTTCCACAGCTGCTCACGCTAACCACGGGACCACGGCGCTCCTGCACGCATATTATCCTAAATGTTGCCTATGATGCGCATGGACTACTCAGTTTGTATATTTTGCTTATTTTTTCATGGTTCCACACAACTTCTTCCTGTTTTCTCGATTGATCTGTGTTCACTTTTTCAAGGCCTATCTACTGTGCCAACTTATAACTAAATCTGAGGGGGGTGCGATGGGAGGTTCCCTTGTAAGTTCTAGGGGACTGATGACCTCAGATGTTAAGTCCCATAGTGCTCAGAGCCATTTTAACCAACTAATATTGACAAGAAGGAATAGAAGCTTTCGAAATATGGTGCTACAGAAGAATGCTGAAGATTAGACGGGTAGATCACATAACTAATGAGGAGGTACTGAATAGAATTGTGGCACAACTTGACTAGAAGAAGGGATCGGTTGGAAGGACAAGTTCTGAGGCATCAATGTATCACTAATTTAGTACTGGAGGGAAAACATCGTAGAGGGAGACCAAGAGATGAATACACTAAGCAGATTCAGAAGGATGTAGGATGCACTACGCACTGAGAGATAAAGCAGCTTGCACAGGATAGGGTACCATGGAGAGCTGCATCAAACCAGTCTCAGGACTGAAGACCACTGAAACAGTACGATGTTTGTCAGGAAAATGCGTATAAATGTTGAATAATAACTTTATTTTACAATTATTCAGGTATTAAATATGGTCTCCTTCAAAGCACTCGCCCTGAGACGCGATACACTTCTGCCAACGCCGTTTCCACTGTTGATAACATTGCTGAAAGTCTTCAGTTGTGATGTTGTTCAGTTGCCGTGTCGTTTCCGCCTTGATGGCTTCCACATCTCCCAAGTGCCGCCCCCGAAGCACCATTTTGCATTTCGGGAACATGAAGAAGTCACACGGGGCTAAATCGGGTGAATAAGGCGGGTGGTCTGTCACGGTGATTGAGCTTCGGGCCAAAAACTCGCGCACAACGAGCGACGTGTGAGTGGGCGCATTGTCGTGATGAAGGATCCACCTGGCCCCTTTTACCAACTCCGGTCGAACTCGGCCCACACGAGCTCTGAGACGTGTCAGAACTTGAACGTAAAAATTTCCGTTCACTCTCTGTCCGGGAGGGACAAATTCCTTGTGAACAATGCCCCTAGAATAAAAGAAAACAATCAACATTGTCTTCACATTGGACCTTGATTTTCGCGACTTTTTTGTTCTCGGTTCTCCTGCTAGTTTCCATTCCTTGCTTTGAGATTTTAGCTCCACACCGAATTCGTAAAACCCGGACTCGTCTCCAGTGATGACTCAGTTGAGAAAGTCCCCTCGTTCGTCTGCTTCCAGCCAATCCTCACAGCACTCAACCCTCTTTGCTTTCTGTTCTGGCGTCAAGAGCTTCGGTACGATTTTCGCACACAATTTCTTCGTTTCAAGTTTTTGTGTCAGGATTTCGTGAACGATTGTTTTGGGGATTGACAGCTCGTCAGCAATCATTCTGACTGTCAATCTACGGTCTTTAAGAATACAAGCACGAATTCGTTCAACATTTGCATCGGAACTCGATGTCGACGGGCGTCCTGGGCGAGGGTAATCGTTCACTTCTTCTCGGCCATCCCGGAACCTTTTTAACCACTTGTTCACGGTTGGTTCCTTCAGAGAATTGTCTCCGTAAACCTGTTTCAAACACTCAAAAATCTCACGGCCATTCTTGCCTAGCTTTGCAAGAAACTTGATGTTGACGCGCTGTTCCTCAATCAGAGAGAGCTCCATGCCGACGGCAGGTGAAAAAGGGTAACTGTCAACAAGTTGCCGCACACTCCCACCTTCACGCAGAGTGCTCTGACTCGAACTGAGCGTTGATGATGGGATTGATTACAGCAGTAGTCCCAGCTGGCGGTGACAAACTTGTAACATAAAGACATTATTCAACTTTTATACGTATTTTCCGGACAAACCTCGTACATGAGAGGCCGCATCTCGTGGTCGTGCGGTAGCGTTCTCGCTTTCCACGCCCGGGTTCCCTGGTTCGATTCCCGGCGGGGTCAGGGATTTTCTCTGCCTCGTGATGGCTGGGTGTTGTGTGCTGTCCTTAGGTTAGTTAGGTTTAAGTAGTTCTAAGTTCTAGGGGACTGATGACCATCGCTGTTAAGTCCCATAGTGCTCAGAGCCTTTTTTTCGTACATGAGAGACGTGACATAAAGTGAGTAGAGGACATGAGAGTCCAATTTCGCTAGAAAATATTCTATTTTCAGGCAGTTGCTACAGGGTCACTGTAACTCTGGTGTGCAATTCATGTGACAGTTTGAGAGGGTTAAAGGTCATCGGGGTAATTTCATAGGAGATCTAGATGGGGATGGTGGAACTGGGATTTGCAGCATGGCTACGCGAAGACTCTGGTCCAGTGGGCCTAGTGATGGAGCACCTGCCTCGGTGACAAAATCGGCGTCGACTGGAAGAGAATGTGGGCGTGGCTGAGCGGGGGCTGCAGCACACGCAGTAAGGCACGGCGCAGCGCAGCCGGCTGGCGTCGTGGAGTGACCTCTGTCCGGGTCCGGCGGGCTCTGCGCTGGCAACAACGCGACGCAGCGCGGCCGCGGCTCCCAGTGCCGGCTCCTCTGGCACTCTGCCTGCAGCCGCCGGCCACCTCGTGGACGCCGCTGCTTTCCGCCTGGCGACCGCAGGCGCCATCACCCTTTGCGAATTGTAAGTGGGCGCAACAGCGTAAGCAGCACCACCGCTAGTGGGGCCAGGGGACAACTCGTGTTTCGCGCTGAACGACGAAATACACTACTGGCCATTAAAACTGCTACACCAAGAAGAAACGCAGATGGTAAACGGGTATTCATCGGACAAATATATTATACTACAACTGACATGTCATTACATTATCACGCAATTTAGGTGCATAGATCCTGAGAAATCAGTACCCAGAACAACCACCTCTGGCCGTAATAACGGCCTAGATACGCCAGGGCATTGAATCAATCAGAGCTTGGATGGCGTGTAGAGGTACAGCTGCCCATGCAGCTTCAAACACGATACCGCAGTTCATCAAGAGAAGTGACTGAGGTAATGTGACGAGCCAGTTGCTCGGCCACCGTTGACCAGACGTTTTCAGTTGGTGAGAGATCTGGAGAATATGCTGACCAGGGCAGCAGTCGAACATTTTCTGTATCCTGAAAGACCCGTACAGGACCTGCAACATGCGGTCGTGCATTATCCTGCTGAAATGTAGGGTTTCGCAGGGATCGAATGAAGGGTAGAGCTACGGGTCGTAACACATCTGAAATGTAACGTCCACTGTTCAAAGTGCCGTCAATGCGAACAAGAGGTGACCGAGACGTGTAACCAATGGCACCCCATACCATCACGCCGGGAGATACACCAGTATGGCGATGACGAATACACGCTTCCAATGTGCGTTCACCGCGATGTCGCCAAACACGGATGCGACCATCATGATGCTGTACACCGAACCTTGATTCATCTGAAAAAATGACGTTTTGCCATTCGTGCACCCAGGTTCGTCGTTGAGTACACCATCGCAGGCGCTCCTCTCTGTGATGCAGCGTCAAGGGTAACCGCAGCCATGGTCTCCGAGCTGATAGTCCATGCTGCTGCAAACGCCGTCGAACTGTTCGTGCAGATGGTTGTTGTCTCGAATACGGCCCCATCTGTTGACTCAGGGATCGAGACGTGGCTGCACGATCCGTTACAGCCATGCGCATAAGATGCGTGTCATCTCGACTACTAGTGATACGAGGCCGTTGGGATCCAGCACGACGTTTCGTATTACCCTCCTGAACCCACCGATTTCATATTCTTCTAACAGTAATTGGATCTCGACCAACGCGAGCAGCAATGTCGCGATACGATAAACCGCAATCGCGATAGGCTACAATCCGACCTTTATCAAAGTCGGAATCGTGATGGTACGCATTTCTCCTCCTTACACGAGGCATCACAACAACGTTTCACCAGGCAATGCCGGTAAACTGCTGTTTGTGTATGAGAAATCGGTTGGAAACTTTCCTGAAGTCAGTACGTTGTAGGTGTCGCCACCGGCTCCAAACTTGTGTGAATGCCCTGAAAACCTAATCATTTGCATATCACAGCATCTTCTTCCTGTCGGTTAAATTTCGCGTCTGTAGCACCTCATCTTCGTGGTGTAGGAATTTTAATGGCCAGTAGTGTAGACTTGAATAGGGCTCCTGTAAAATAGGCTGTATCTTCCGCCATGTTTTCCCCAACCCTGAGGGTTTGGCAACGTTTACCTTTACAATATTTCTTATGAAACATTTGATGTTTCGTGTATGAACTGCACCGAACAGTAAGTAATATGTGTAGGGATACACTGAAAGGCCGAAGAAACTGGTATAGGCATGCGTATTCGAATACAATGTAAACGGCGCTACAGCGGGCAAGGCCTGTATAAGACAACAAGAGTCTGGCGCAATTGTTATATCGGTTACTGCTGTTACAATAGCAGGTTATTGAGATTTAAGTGCATTGAACGTGGTATGGTAGTCGGCGCACGAGCGATGGGACACAGCATCTCCGAGGTAGCGATGAAGTGGGGATTTTTCCGTACGACCGTTTCACGAGAGCACCGTGAATATCGGAAATCCAGTAAAACATCAATTCTCCGACATCGCTGCGGCCGGAAAAAGATTCTGCTAGAACGGGACCAACTATGACTGAAGAGAATCGTTCGACGTGACAGAAGTGCAACCCTTCCGAGCCGGCCGGAGTGGTCGAGGGGTTCTAGGCGCTCCAGTCTGGAACCGCGCGACCGCTGCGGTCGCGGATTCGAATCCTGCCTCGGGTATGGATGTATGTTCTTAGGTTAGTTAGGGGACTGACGACCTCAGCAGTTAAGTCCCACAGTGCTCAGAGCCATTGAACCACTTGAACCCTTCCGAAAATTGCTGCAGATTGCAATGCTGGGCCATTAACAAGTGTGAGCGCGTGAACCAGTCAGTGAAACATCGTCGATATGGGCTTTCGGAGTGGAAGGCCCATTCGTGTAACCTTGATGACTATACGAAACAAAGCCTTTACGCCCCACCTGGGCTCGTCAACACCGACATTTTCTGTTATTTTTTTCGTTAATTAAATTATTTTTTGTCCAGCACGAAGATCTGAGTAACCACCTCTCAAACACCAACTGTAAAATTTGTGTATCTGGACGTAAAGCTGTTACTAAATGTTTTTATCATTAACGCAGGAATAATGCAGCAAATTTCTTGCGTGTTTAGTTGTGGTCAAAAATTTTTCTATGAATGTTATGTTACTTGCGCAGGTTCTGCGGCAATGATCAACCCGCTATAACATATCTTAATTGTCATTCTTCCTACCGTACCCACATATGACATGGAGTGAAGTTTTATTCGGTTTAGTATGTGTATGTATAATGGATCACAATAAATATTTCTCTATAGTCTGCCTACCGTGAAAATATCTCAGAAATCGAAAAATATGAGACGAACTGCGTCAGTAAAGTTTCCTACTGGGGAAAGTGAGTCAGTTTATACCATTGGTTTCATGTTTGTAACTACCCTTATTAACAAATGTTTACAATACACAATTGAGTGCCAGGTTAGCGCAGTTCAGCAGCCACCTATATTTCTTCAGTACATTAAATTAGTTGCATTGTGTCTGTTGGGTAAACAAGTATGAAAATCCTATACTTTGGGGAATACATGACGGACGGTTCAGCTCAGGTTATATGAGTCTTAAGTCTCGAGATTACATTTCTGCGGTGCACTTGCTACTGATCAGTATGCATAAAAATGGTTCAAATGGCTCTGAGCACTATGGGACTCAACTGCTGAGGTCATTAGTCCCCTAGAACTTAGAACTAGTTAAACCTAACTAGCTTAAGGACATCACAAACATCCATGCCCGAGGCAGGATTCGAACCTGCGACCGTAGCGGTCTCGCGGTTTCAGACTGCAGCGCCTTTAACCGCACGGCCACTTCGGCCGGCAGTATGCATAACATCTTGCTTTCTTAAGACCGGTGCTGAATTGATATGTCTGTCTGTCTGGCGGAGCAGAAAGCGAGTTGGGTTTGTGAACACCTTGTTTTCTCTCTCAAGGTTTTTTTTTTTTGTGGGGGAGCGGGAACAGGCAGTTGTTCTCCTACCTGCTCCGCAGGGGGTACGCTTGTTTTATTGATGGGCATGTCACTCGAAGTCGTGCATAGGGAAGCAGTACGGTCTCACGCTAACGTTGATCTGAGTGTACCATGTTCAAATATTTGGAGGTCAGTACGACCCTGCAAAAT
Source organism: Schistocerca americana (assembly GCF_021461395.2). Taxonomy (NCBI): domain Eukaryota; kingdom Metazoa; phylum Arthropoda; class Insecta; order Orthoptera; family Acrididae; genus Schistocerca; species Schistocerca americana. Next base: position 23,589,640 of record NC_060124.1, read on the forward strand.
AATGCGTAATACCTGAATCTCAAAAACGATCATGTTCGACAATGTTCCAGAATGTATAACAAGTTCCCACTTCTCCGCACGTGAGGATACGTCCAGCAGTGTCTAAAATTATCGTTTTGGTTCAAATGGTTCTGAGCGCTATGGGACTTAACATCTATGGTCATCAGTCCCCTAAAACCTAGAACTACTTAAACCTAATTAACCTAAAGACATCACACAACACCCGGTCATCACGAGGCAGAGAAAATCCCTGACCCCGCCGGGAATCGAACCCGGGAACCCGGGCGTGGGAAGCGAGAACGCTACCGCACGACCACGAGCTGCGGACTATCGTTTTGGTGATCCATGTCTTATGGTGTGGGGAGCTCTAAATTTGCATGGGTGTGTGTACTGAGCCCCCACATTTAAGAAACGTCGTATTACCGCCTTGAGCTGCTGATAAAATACTTTATTTCTACAACCAGTTTCAGTCATCTGATCATCTTCAGGTTCATAAAAGTATTCACAGCATCAAGTTAAGTGAAATATAAATCGTTATCTTCAGCTGATAAAACCACGAAAAATACAATGTTATCATATCATAATATGAATCACGTCGTCAGTTATAAAACGGTGTTTGTGGGTGCACTGATTCATGTTAAAACTGTAATCGCCAGTTCACTGCGTTGATGTTGATTGCAGCTTGAGTACACCCGCTAGCATAGTTCATATAGATTGATGGCGTTATTTCTTTTACGGTATGATAACAGTATACGGTTCATGATTTTATCAGCTGGCGATAATGATTTTGTATTTCGCCTGACAAGATGCTGTGCATACTTTTATGAGTTTGATGATGGCCAAACGACTGAAACTGATTGTATAAATCAAGCATTTTACCGGCATGTCAGGGCTGTAATATGACATTTTTCAAATATAAAAGATCTCTGCAGCGCCGTCTCGTGATAATATGACGACATATTTTGACACAGTACATTCACCTGCCAAAGCTATTGAGACACTGCGCTTGTTCTCCATTTGCCTCTTTTCTGTGGTGCATTCGCTCCTGACTTTTTGTCGACGACAATGCGCAACCGCATCGAACAGCTCTTGGAACGAGAGGATATTCTGGGAATGGGCTGGCCTGTCCGCTCTCACGACTTGAATCCCATCGGACACGTGTGGGATGCGTTGGGGAGACGTTCACATGCACGAACGACCGTCCAGCTGTTGTGAACCGCGCTGGTGGAGGAGTGGATCGCTTTCCCACAAGAACTCCGAACCAACCTTCTGGCCAGCGTCGGAACATGAGTTGCCATCCGTGGTGATCTGGTGATCACACACCCTATTAAGAACCATGTCCCGCATTTTGTAACGTCCAGAGTACCATCAAAAACCGTTATTGCTTTGAATATATCATTTCTGTTTCCCTATTGCGCATTTATTTCAGTTACCTTCTGTATAGTGCTGTGTTGTGCTGTACCATTACAGCATGGTCCACGCTTCATCGAGCTATGTTACTTGGCAGCATTCAGAAGTATTACGCTGGATTTTAACATGGTAGTATCTGAAAATCTTTTAGCCTATTTACAAGCAGACACTCTTCTTCCAGAATATTAAAAATCTACCATACCACCAATTTTAGGCCCTCCCTACAAAGTGTTGTATGGGCACCCTTGCCTCCATAATGCATCCGATTACGGCACTGGCAGCAGATGACGTGGCGGTCGGTCGGGTAAACTTCTGAGCAAAACAAATTTTACAAAATTCACATAAGTATGGCGCCCAAGATGTTCTTCCCTTACACTAACTGACGGGTGTCGAATAATGAAAACAACGGTCCTGAGCAACACGATAAACGCTTAAGAGAGCCTCAAGGTATGAGATTCTCTCTGCAACCGAAAGTTCGCCGGTGATTTCTGTGGCCAATAGTTACCTGTAGCCAGGGATGTTTTTGTGAACGACCTGCATAAGCAGAAAAGTTTCAAGAAGGAGAAGCCATGGATGTTTTCACTGTGTGGCATGCAAAACGGTCTCTTTCTGTGGATAGTTTTTTCCTCGATTGACTGCAGAATCTATCAAGGAAAATGTTCTTGAGAAAACTTTCCTGTTGAATAAACTTAAGAATGGAATCCGCTTCTATCGTACACGTGTCCGCCCTATGGACACAAGCGGATGCTAACCCGTCTACAAACACATTGAACAATGGTGAGCCTGTCAACAGTCGATAACGTTGTTTTTTATTCTCTGCCGTGTTTTCCCAACGCCCCGAAAATACGAGCAGGAAAAACAACCTCCAAGCGTCGATAGAGCTGTTCTAACGGTTGGTGGAATGTTTAGCAACCACAGTCAGGTTTGGTGCTTTCTAGCCTGCATCTTAAATCGCAGTGTGTTACCAGACGAAGGATCAGAGTTTAAAACTGTATTCTCAATAATGTACCAGAGCATGCTGAATAGTAATGCCTACGAATTTTTTATACTTTTCTCAATATTAGTTCAGGTATTACATGTCATGCATATTACTTGGTCGCCTTAACCCACTTTGATGACGGAAGTTCCACCCCTCCGCCGCTAAAGGGCTCCGAAATGTAGCGTTTAACATGACGCTATGTCGGCGAGTGAGAAAATCCTCAGAAAATTTAAAGCACGAATTCGAAGAGTTCGTTCATCCGTGGATCACACTTTCCTTCAACATAAAATAAATGTAAATGTCGTGTGAGTAGAGCCTCCCGTCGGGTAGACCGTTCGCCGGGTTTCGATTTAACGCCACTTCGGTGACTTGTGAGTCGATGGGGACGAAATGATGATGATTAGGACAACACAACGCCCAGTCCCTGAGCGGAGAAAATCTCCGACCCAGGCGGAAATCGAACCCGGGCCCTTAGGATCGACATTCTATCGCGTTGACCACTCAGCTACCGGGGGCGGACTCCTTCAGTATGACAATGCCAGACGACACCTGTTACTGCGATACCTTCAAAAATCCGACTCTTGGATCCACTTTTGTTGATCGCCCTCCACTCTGTCCCGAATTGGCCCCATCCGATTTTCAGCTGTTTGTAAAACTTAAAGAACGCCTTCGAGGACCACACCTTAACAGTGATGAAGCGGTGCAAGAAGAGGTGGGGTTGTCAGTCAGTCAACAAAGTTAGAAACTATATCTCGTAGTGACGGCACGGACATTGTGGTCTCTCGTTGGGGGACATGTACTCATCGGCAGGCTGAATATATATGTAGACTGGAAGAGTAAAGATGAAGAATATTAAAAAAGTTTGTTTTATTTCAAAAGCCTTAAGAGTTTTCACATAAAGGATTCGGGGGCATTTCTGTTCAGCACTTCCTCGTATATTAAAATACGTAAGTATTGACTGAAAGAGTCCTACAGCTTTGAAGCTCTTCCGTGTTTGTGTGTTTTGAGTGACGCTGGTGACACGAAAATGGTTCAAATGGCTCTGAGCACTATGGGACTTAACTGCTGAGGTCATCAGTCCCCAAGAACTGAGAACTACTTAAACCTAACTAACCTAAGGACAGCACACACATCCATGCCCAAGGCAGGATTCGAACCTAGGACCGTGGCGGGCACGCGGTTCCAGACTGAAGCGTCTAGAACCGCTCAGTCACACCGGCCGACTGACACGAATAATATCAAACTAACAGAATGAATTCTGTTAAGATGTGTATTCGATGATCAAATTACCCAATTGGGAATACACAGATCTCGCATTCGGGTTTTCTATGATTATTCTCAATCGACTGAAGCAAATGGTAATAGGAATTCTTTGAAAAGGGCACAACAAATTTCGTTTCCCAACTAGAGCTTGTGCTCCATCTCTAATGACCTAAGGGCTTCGCCCGCCGTTGTGGACGAGCGGTTCTAGGCGTTTCACAGTCCGGAACCGGGCTGCTTCTTCGGTCGCAAGTTCGAAACCTGCCTCGGGCATGGATGTGTATGATGTCCTTATGTTAGTTAGGTTTAAGTAGTTCTACGTTCTAGGGGACTGATGACCTCAGAAGTTAAGTCCCATAGTGCTCAGAGCCATTTGAACCATTTGAACCTAAGGGCTTCGAAACGTCCTACTTCCTGCCCTCTGTTAGAAAAGTTCCAGGCACACTAAAAATCTGTAACCTACCGAGAATCTGACCAAACGTTTTCTTGCCATAAGGGAAGAGGCTTAATTAAGTCAATACTCAATTTCGTCTCATATTGGTTTCAGCTTCCAGTTATTTGCTAATTTCACCAATTGCGGATTCACAGATCTCGCATTAGAACGGTTTATTACTGGCTTGTTGTCACGAAAACCATACTTCATACAAATCACATGCGATAATATATGGGGAGACAGTGGCCACAGGCAATGAACAGTGTCGTGTATTCCTCCACTGTGCACCTAGCGTCACGGAAAAGTTTCGCTAAAAAAGGACAGGACGTCCTTAGTAGAGTGAAAGGGAATGCAGTTATGTGACCCTATTTGCATTTGGAGAAACAACCCCTTTAGAAAGTCCATCAGTCGGAGTTCTTTCCGTACAGAAGGAAGGTGCATAGAACTTACTATTACGTACAACAAAAAACACATTCTCTATCGTCGTATGGTCGGTCTCTACCATGTGTTGCCATATTTCAACAGGACAGTGCTAGTCCAGACACGTCACGTGTCTGTGTGGACTCTGTGCGTGATGTTGAGGTACTCCTGTGGCCAGGAGAAATCCCCGGATCTGTCCCCGATAGAAAATGCCTCGTACCAGCTCGGACGCCAACTACACGCCAGCACCAGTATCCAGGTTGTCAAGGACGACTTACAACAGTTGTGCGCCCGATTGCCTGAGAACATAAAACAACGCCTTTGCGACACACATCCCAACCGCAATAGCGCATGCATCCAGGCCAGAGGCGGTGCAAAGTCGTACTGATGAATAATCGCATACTGCCAAGTGTTCGATTTTGTACGCACTGCAGTAACATCACCTAACATCTCAAACCGTTAAGGTTCACTTCGTTTCTTCCTCCCGTCATCGGTGGTTTTTTGTAAGCTTGAAGGTACAGACCAGATCGAACTAATGGAAAGGGTGTTTCGGGTATACTGGTAGTACTTAGAAGAAAGATTTCATTTCCACCAGGTTGTTAGTTGAAATGAGTATTTTTTGAGCCACTACTACACTGAAACGCCAAAGAAACTGGTAGAAAACTGGTTCAAATGGGTCTAAGCAATACTATGGGTCTTAACGTCTGAGGTCATCAGTCCCCTAGACTTAGAACTACTTCAACATAACTAACCTAAGGACATCACACACATCCATATCCGAGGCAGAATTCGAACCTGCGACCGTAGCAGCAGTGCGGTTCCTAACTGAAACGCCTAGAAACTGATAGAGGCATGCGCATTGAAATACAGATATATGTAAAGTGAGTTTGAATGTTGTGCTATAGTCGGCGCGAGAGCGATGGGACACAGGATCTCCGAAGTAGGGATGAAGTGGGGATTTTCCCGTACGACCATTTCACGAGTGTACCGTGAATGTCAAGAATCCGGTAAAACATCAAATCTCCGACATCGCTGCGGTCGGCAAAAGGTCATGCAACAACGGGACCAACGACGACTGAAGAGAATCGTTCAACGTGACGGAAGTGCAACCCTACCGAAGATTGCTGCAATTTCAATGGTGGGTCATCAACAAGTGTCAGCGTGCGAGCCATTGAACGAAACGTCATTGATATGGTCTTCCAGAGCCGAAGACGCACTCGTGTACCCTTGATGATTGCACGACACAAAGCTTTACGCCTCGCCTACCGGTACTGGACTGTAGATGACTGGAAACCTGTTGCCTGGTCGGACGGGTCTCGTTTCAAATTGAGTCAAGCGGATGGACGGACGTATACGGGTATGGAGACAACCTCATCAATCCACCGACGCGGCATGCCAGCACGGGACTGTTCAGGCTTGTGGAGGCTGTGTAATGGTGTGGGGCGTGTGCAGATGGAGTGATATGGGACCTCTGTTACGTCTAGATACGGCTCGGCCAGGTGACATGTACGTAAGCATCCTGTCTGATCACCTGCATCCATTCACGTCCATCGTACATTCCGACGGACTTGGGCAATTCCAGCAGGACAATGCGACACCCCACACGTCCAGAATAGATACAGAGTGGCTGCAGGAACAGAGTTTAAACGTTCCCGACATGCACATTATTGAGGATTCTGGGATGCCTTGCAAGCGTGCTGTTCAGAAGACATCTCCACCCCCCTTTACTCGTACGGATTTATTGACAGCCCTGCAGGATTCGAGGGGTCAGTTCCTTCCAGCACTACTCCAGGCATTACTCGAGCCCATGCCACGTCGTATTGAGGCACTTCTGCGTACTCGCGGGAGCCCTACACGATATTAGGCAGGTGTACGTTTCTTTGGCTCTTTACTGTCGTATGTTTCGAGCGTGTACTTATTTTCAATTGCGCAAATGGATGCGGTCCTTGTGATGTCTTTGCCGGGCGCTGTGGCCGAGCGGTTCCAGGCGCTTCAGTCTGGAACCGCGCGACTGCTACGGTCGCAGGTTCGAATCCTGCTTCGGGCATGGATGTGTGTGATGTCCTTAGGTTAGTTAGGCTTAAGTAGTTCTAAGTTCTAGGGGCCTGATGGTCACCGCCGGTGGGAGTGACCGTGCGGTACTAGTCGCTACAGTCTGGATCCGAGCGACCGCTACGGTCGCAGGTTCGAATCCTGCCTCGGGCATGGATGTGTGTGATGTCGTTAGGTTAGTTGGGTTTAATTACTTCTAAGTTCTAGGCGACTGATGACCTCAGAAGTTAAGTTGCATAGTGCTTAGAGCCATTTTTGAACCTGTGGTCACCATAGAGCCCGGAGCCATTTTTTGTGCCATCTTCGTTTCGGGCTAGCTGGGAGTGCCTCAGTCACCGTACGTCACTATTCCGTAGTTTAACATGTTCCACAGATCTACCGAGCGTATGCGCTTCTTTTCTTGTGGTGGTTCAGGTGGTTTGAGGAAGAAGACCAGACAGCGAGGTCATCGGTCTCATCGGATTAGGGAAGGAAGTCGGCCGTGCCCTTTCAAAGGAACCATCCCGGCATTTGCCTGGAGCGATTTAGGGAAATCACGGAAAACCTAAATGAGGATGGCCGGAGGCGGGATCGAACCGTCGTCCTCCCGAATGCGAGTCCAGTGTCTAACCACTGCGCTCTGCTCTAGTGCTTCGTGCATCGACCGGCAGGCAATGCAGCCTGTGACACTGGGAGAGTGACGGCAGGCTTTGACCGCTCTGCATTCGCAAGCCAGCCGCTGTCCGCACACTATCGACCAGCGGGCTGGACGGCTGGCCGTCGCCGAGGACTTCCCACCGACGCAGCACGCCGCTGCCTCCCACTCGCGAATCTAGGAAGCCCGATGCGCTGGCCACGCGCCAATCGTGGAGCGCTCGGTCCACGAAATTTCGAGAGAACTGCACGGTGCCAATAACTTGCTCCCACGGTACTTCAGTGCTGTGTCTTCTTCAGATGCGCCGAAATAACGTGGCTGCAAGTTATTGACATCCAGCAGTTCTTCCGAAAAAATCGTAGAACAAGCTAGATCCCATAAAGGTTTCAAATTTCTTTCGAAATGTTAATCCACAAAGTCCGCCTCCTTAACTGCGTTGTCAGCGCTGCTAACTGCCATACTGAAGAGACGGGTTCGATTCCCGGTATCGGAGGAATTGTGGAAGGACTGGAAAGGGGTGCATTCAGACTCGCGATGCAATCTGAGGAGCTACTAGACCGAGCAGTAGCGGCTCCAGGTGACGAAGACCGAGAACCAACGCGACAGCGGTGTGCTGACCTCAAGGACCTCCATACGGCATCCAGTGACGCCATTGACATAGGGTGACACGGCGGCCGGTTGGTACCGGAAGGCCCGCCTGGTCTGTGGACCGTATTTTATTTTTGTTTTGCGGTCATAAAGAGAAGGAAAATAACAGGGAAAGCAACCAGGTTGAGCCCATGCTGGATAAGGTTGAGGCGAAATAATAGCTATCACTCTATGAGCCATTCAGGAATCTGCAATGAGGACGCAATGGGGTGGTTTCTGCGCCTCAGTGATACAAGTACTAGAATCTTATTTTCAACTTCATCAGAAGAGTATCGTTTGAGAGGGCAGACTAGCATGTCGTTCCCGTAGCGGTGGGGCAGTCTTTCCAGTAGTTGCAGTGACAACTAACAAAAAAATCAAGAAGCACGCCTCTGATTTGGTCTGTTGGAGCTCTTCAACAGCCGGCCGGTGTGGCCGAGCGGTTCTAGCCGCTTTAGTCTGGAAAGCGCGACCGCTACGGTCTCAGGTTCCAATCCTGCTTCGGGCATGGATGTGGGTGCTCTCCTTAGGTTAGTTAGGTTTACGTAGTTCTCACTTCTAGGGGACTGATGACTTCAGATGTTACGTCCCATAGTGCTCAGAGCCATTTGAACCATTTGGTCTCCAACACTCCTTTACTATTGCCTCCATTCCTAACTATTGCCTCCAGTACCTAACGTCTATAGACGAACCGACAGATGTTAATGCTAGAGTGTTGTCTCCATCGCCGGCCGCGGTGGCCGTGCGGTTCTAGGCGCTCCAGTCCGGAGCCGCGCTGCTGCTACGGTCGCAGGTTCGAATCCTGCCTCGGGCATGGGTGCGTGTGATGTCCTTAGGTTAGTTAGGTTTAAGTAGTTCTAAGTTCTAGGGGACTAATGACCACAGCAGTTGAGTCCCATAGTGCTCAGAGCCATTTGAACTATTTTTTTGTTGTCTCCATCAATCAGAGATTACACCGGCCTTCCCTGTTATAAGAACTCTATAGCGTCATGGTTCTGATAATGATGTGAACTGTGCGGTACACTTCTCTATAGAGGTGATGGTATCTCGTATCACATGGTTACATGCCCTATTTAGTCTTCTATCCGCGAATGATGCGCGGGATGAAGGGCTGCTGTTACGGCTCAATACGAGTACGAATCTCTTTAATTTTACTTTCACAGACTTTTCGCATGATACGTGTAGGAAGAAGCAGTATGGTTGACTCTTCTAGGAACGCACGCCAGGGAATTTTAACAGGAAATGGCATCATGATGCACAACGCCTCCTGTGTAGCGTCTGCCACTGGAGTTGGAAGAGCATACTCTTTACACTTTACTAAACGAACCCGCTGCAAAATGTGTGCCGCAACGTGTTTTTCTGTACGAAGACGCCTAAAGAGAATGGTCCAAACACCGGTGTATAATTACAGGATTAGAGAACACTGTAGCAGGACACTTAGTTCACTGTAAAATGTGTAACACCTCCATGGTCAATCCTAGAGGAAACCTTGTTAACGATCGAACGCTTAATACTTCGCCTAAGGTGTTTTTGGATGCCAAATTTGAAGAGGTACGTGGCTAGGATACTGCCACAGTGTGCATTTCTTACTCCGCGGCTTTTCTCAAAAAATAGGGAAGGAATTATTCTGGTGAGGGCGTGACACAGAAAGGAGTAGACATGTTCTCGTTTTATTGAATTAGCGGTCGAATAACGTAACGTCAGAGTTATTTACTCGCAATATGGAGATTATAATCGTTGCTATGTCATCAGCATTTCATCTTTGCGTGGGTACATGCTTGGGGGATGAATAAAACTACGTAAGGTGAGAAATGAATATTGATTTTCCTAAGTCATTTTATGCTGTTAGAAAGGACAAATAGGAATTGTTGTTGGTGAGTGGTCGCGATGCCGATCAGAACCCAACAAGGAAGTACATATCATTCTGTGCTGATCTTTTACCGATCGATGATTATCGAAGCTACGCATTAAATCCCCCCCCCCCCCCCCCCCCCCCCCCATGAACCATGGACCTTGCCGTTGGTGGGGAGGCTTGCGTGCCTTAGCGATACAGATAGCCGTACCGTAGGTGCAACCACAACGGAGGGGTATCTGTTGAGAGGCCAGACAAACGTGTGGTTCCTGAAGAGGGGCAGCAGTCTCTTCAGTAGTTGCAAGGGCAACAGTCTGGATGATTGACTGATCTGGCCTTGTAACAATAACCAAAACGGCCTTGCTGTGCTGGTACTGCGAACGGCTGAAAGCAAGGGGAAGCTACGGCCGTAATTTTTCCCGAGGGCATGCAGCTTTACTGTATGGAAGCTCGCACAGGATAGAGTAGCATGGAGAGCTGCATCAAACCAGTCTCAGGACTGAAGACCACAACAACAGCAACGCATTAAATTATTGTAGAAGAATTCTAAATATCGAAAAATTTTATTTCAGGTGCGGAGAACCATCAGGTCTCCATGCAGAAAGCTTTATGTAAAGCATAAATATTCTTATTAATAGTACTTCGCCAATGCCGATTAAGAAACCGATTCATCCCCATTAATATACATATTAGCCACATTTACAAATGGGAGACAATAATACAGTTCATTTCAAACCTTCCCGCTACGGAAAACTCCGAGAAGATTACTGGCAACGATTCGGGAAACTTAACATCAGTAGAAATTGAGAAATTCACTAAAATACACGTTGTTTTAGAATACGATTAAGTTCGCTTGCCTGGCTAAACGGTCAGTGTATCTAATTATCACACTGGGAAACAGTGGGGGCAGTACAGCATCGGGGCCCTGCTAGTGCGGCAACCGAGGAACTACTTGAAGTTGTAAAGAGCTGATGTTACTGTCCAGGAGGTAGTTCTGTTGACATCAAATAGTACTAGAGAAAACTACAATGCGGGGAAAATACAACTGCTGCACAAAATATTTCATGCACTCTAATATACCGAGCGAGGTGGCACAGTGGTTAGCACACCGGAATTGCATTCGAGAGGACAACGGTTCAAACCCGCTTCCGGCCATCCTGATTTAGATTTGCCATGATTTCCCTAAATCACTCCAGGCAAATATCGGGGTGGTTTCTTTGAAATGGCGTGCCCGACTTCCTTGTCCATTCTTCCTTAATCCGATGGGACCGATGGGCCGGCCGAGATGGCCGAGCGGTTCTAGGCGCTTCAGTCTGGAACCGCGCGACCGCTACGGTCGCAGGTTCGAATCCTGCCTCGGGCATGGATGTGTGTGACGTGCTTAGGTTAGTTAGGTTTAAGTAGTTCTAAGTTCTAGGGGACTTATGACCTCAGATGTTGAGTCCCATAGTGCTCAGAGCCATTTGAACCGATGGCCTCGCTGTTTTGTCGCTTCCCACAAATCAACCAACCAACTCACCAACGAAGATAGGCAACTCAACGTGCAAAATCCACACCTCGGCAGATGATGTAAGTTGGGTTGCCTATCTTAAAGTGCGTGAAAGTATTTTGGAAGCCGGTTTTATTCTGAATACGCTGCACTGAGGCAAATCGTGGATTGTTGCTTAGTTGGTCGGTAGGCCAAAGTCCTGTACAAACGATAAAAGCACGTAATTCGATTCTGTTAGTAAGCTGACATCATGGATGTATCCTATGGGTAGTATTTCCACTAAGTACATTCAGCCCTTGAGGTGCCAATTGAGAAACTACTTGACTGAGAAACGGCTCCGGTCACGAAAGCTGACAACGGCCGGGAGAACAGTGTCTTGGAATACTATCATCTTCGTAAGAGAAACGACATTACGTGTGCCGCGTATAGCGCTCTACGTATCAATATCTGGGTAACTTCGAGACTGACCTACTGCGTAATTCTCTGCGGTTAGCGATTTGTCAATGAAGCCTTAAGCCGTGTTTGTAGTCTAGTTTCTGTAACCGCAGTCCACGCGGTCCCGTAACCTCATTTCTTTCGGCTTCGACCGCCGCAACTGCAAAGCTCGCCGCTATCTACTGTGACTGCTCGTTCGGCGTAGTTCCTCTTTAACGACTCGCTTTCACTTCGCCGTCAAAATTAGGTTCGTTCTGTACCGACAATATAAATAGCAATTAAACGAGGTTAACAGCTCTTAACACACTACCTATGGGTGCAATAAATCTTATGGTAAGATATGAGTAAGTAACGAATGTTACTTTCGAATTTACTAGACCTGCGAGCGAATGTACGTCTGCATGTTTGGTAACTCCTAATTACGAAGGACGTCAAGAAACGAGTTACATGTCATTATGGCAGGCCAGGTAAATTTTATTGATCGCTGTGTAACACTTTAGACACATACAATATATACGTTTGAACTACCGTGCCCGATACATAAAACTACAGAATACGCAAAACATATGTGGAAGAATTCTACCACGTATTGGTGCTGAGCATCTTAATACGTGTACATATTATAAACTGAAGGACCCACGGCATTTTTCGGTCTGCATATAAGGGCTAACATCAGAAACTACTGTAAGGTCATTGATGCGGTTTTCAGTAATAGACTCGCTTACGAGGAACTTTTATCTATACAATTTATTATAATATTATTATTATGTATTCAACTGAAGATATGAAGTCTGTAAATGAGTCAGCAGTCATTTTATTTTTGACACTTATTTTCACAAGTCCGTCATGATCACACAGATTTCTTTACACTTTATTACCGGTTTCGGCTTACCGCCATCTTACAGATCGTTAAAATATTCTGATAAAAAATCATCGCCAAGTTAAACGTGTGAGTGTTCCCTTAAATGTAACAGTTTATTGCAGATGGCACTGATAAATAGATATTAGTATACACTGTGAGTGGCCTGACAGTGGCCGAAGTTAGTACTCGTCTTTATTTCTCTCTGCCTTCCCTAGTATTTAATCCATCATGAGGAATTTGCTGTTTTCTATACCGCCACATTGTAGTTTGGTAATTTGCCGATAGTCGGCGCAAGTCGCAAACATGGCGCGTTCAGGTGCGCAGCGAGCTTTCTGTGTGTTGGAGTTCGACAAAAACAAGTGTAGTAGAGGTGTTCAATGTAAGTTTAGAGCCAAGTACGGTAAGAAGCCACCAACAAGGAAGGCCATTTACCACTGGCACTACAAATTCGTTGCGATGTGTTGCTTGAACCCGGCAAAGAGAAGAGGACGTCCCAGTGTGAGTGAAATGAATGTGGAGCGCGTACGAGAGACATTCACAGGGAGTCCAAGGAAATCGGTGCGTCGTGCATCCCCTGAACTGGAAATGGCTCCAATGACAGTGTGAAAAGTCCTGCGACAGAAGCTGTCTATGAAACCATTCAAATTGGAGCTGGTGCAGAAGCTCAGTGACGACGACAAAGACAAGCGTTTTGAGTTTTGTTCGTAGTTGCAACAATTGAATGAGGATGGGGATGGCATTGTTGATCGCTTAACTTTTAGCGACGTAGCCACTTTTCACACTAATGGCAAAGTGATCAGGCGTAATTGTCGAATCTGGGATACAAAGCATGCACACGAATGCACTGAATTTGAGCGTAATTCCCCAAAGGTAAACGTTTTTTGTGCCTTGTCACGTTGAAGACTGTACGGACCATTCTTCTTCGACGAGAGCACTGTCACTGGATATTCCTACTTGGACATGTTGCAGCAATGGCTGATGCTTCAAATGCAATCGGACTCTCCGTTCATCTTTCATCAGGACGGGGCTCCACCCGATTTTCGTCGTCAAGTTTGTGGGTACCTGAACACGGAACTGCCGCATCGATGGATCGGCCATGCTGCAGAAGGGGACAGCTGTTTCATGATATGGCCTCCCCTATCACCAGATCTCACTCCGTGTGACATTTTTCTGTGGGGACACATTAAAGATCTGGTGCATATACTGCCTCTACCACGTGATGTAGCAGAGCTCCGGGAGAGAATACGGGAAGCGACTGCCACAGTCGACGATGCCATTCTGGGACGAGTATGGCAAGAATTCGATTACCGTATGACATCTACCGGGTCACTCATGGTTCGCATATTGAACGTTTGTAAAAAAAAAAAAAAAAAAAAAAAAAAAAAAAAAAAAAACACACACTTTCACAGTTCCTCTTCAAAATGCAATATGTATGACATCTGTACAATGTTTAGCTCTTGCGAAATAAATAATTGAAAGTGTTCCCGGACTTTATGTACATCCTATAAATATTCAGTTCTTCACGATAGAAATTCTCTCCTTGGTGATGCAGCTATTTAGAACAGCAGTGCGAATACCCTCATCGTTGGAAAATATGCGAGTGCTGCGTATAAATTTCGCAACTGCCTGCCTGCACATCGACGCCTGTCTTCGGTGTCGATAGCCTCTCTTCCCGAACAGCGTCACCCACGTCTATGCTGCCTTGGCCAAATTATTGACGTCATTTCAGTACGGCTGGAGGCGGCGTGGTATTTGCTCTATACGCCGCCTGAATTTCAAGCGAATGTGTGTGCTATTTAGACGTTTTCCCCACAAGAATCGTACTGTCCCGCGTACTTTAAATTCTGGAACGTGTCCAGTTACCAGGCCGTTGCACCCCCACACTCTAATGCTCCTGTTACCCATACAGGAGCGTAACTGTGTCTGTAGAAAATCCAGAACATGCACTCTCTTTTGACAATGCATCACATTTGCTGCACAATGGTGTTAGTGTAGCACGACATGTGTAACTTATTTTCTGTAGTTCTTACTTATTCGCTGCATACAGGCGTCAAGTTCACCACACAAGGTTGTTCCCACTGTACTGCATATTGTTCGTAGTGGGAAAGGTAAACGTTGCCAAGTGTGTTGGGTACAGTGTTTCTGCCCCCCCCCCCCCCCCCGCCTCCCTCCCCGTTTCGTCATAACCTTTGAATACTCCACTGGCGAGAAAAAAAATTGTGGAGAAAAACGTCTTCCTGCACACTTTCCCATGAAGTCTGAATATGGTCCTCACTATCTCAGCAATTAGCCTCATGCGCCCATTGCAGTGATTATTCTGTTGTTCCATTACTAGAAGCTAATTGACTGACGTTAGTTGCCCTTTGTGATTATAACAGTACGTCCGTGACATCATGAAGAACCCACGCTACTCATCCTTAATTTTCGTAATAAGTGGGTTCCATTGTGCGGGTTCTATACCTAATTGGACGTTAGTATGCGAGACGAATTTCATGTAAATGGAGGATTTTAAAATAAAAATAGATACAACCCCCCCCCCGCACGAGTAGCACTAAGTGTTCACGACTTGTCTGGCGTAGCGGAAACAAATTGTGTGGACAAAGTGGGTGGGCGTGAAATCTTATGGGACTTAACTGCTAAGGTCACCAGTCCCTAAGCTTACACACTACTCAACCTAAATTATCCTAAGGACAAACACACACACCCATGCCCGAGGGAGGACTCGAACCTCCGCAGGAATCAGCCGCACAGTCCGTGACTGCAGCGCCTAAGACCGCTCGGCTAACCCCGCGCGGCGTGTAGACAAAAGTTCCACGTGAATCAGTCTACCAGTGAAAACCGTATCAAAATCCATACAGTAGTTCCTGACATTAGCCCTCATGTACAGACAGCAAAACGCCGCGGGGGACTTCAATTTTTAATATGGATACATATTAAGATGCTCAGCATCAAAACGCAGTAGAATTCTTTCACATTTATACTGCGTAGTCTTAAAGTTTTATGTATCGTGGACGGTAGTTCAAAAAGTACTCATCATATACCTTCCACCTGCGTTCGTAAATGAAGCGGAGGGCAAAAAGAAAGAAATTCTTACGCCTCCTCCGCCACCTTAAGACTGTCAATTTCTCCATACAACTGTATCATACAAATGCAAGCGAAGTGGTACGGTATTATTCGCTGGAAAATACCTTGGTGTAAGTTGAATAGGTTTGTGGGAAAAGTTTCCTTTCATAACGCACATTAGCAATATTTCTTCACGGAATGTAATTGTTTTACGTATATAGTATCAGTATCAAAAGTATCAGGACACCTGGCTGAAAATGACTTGCAAGTTCGTGGCGCCCTCCATCGCTAATTCTGGAATTCAATATGGTGTTGGCCCACTCTTAGACTTGATGACAGTCTCCACTGTCACAGGCATACGTCCAATCAGGTGCTGGAAGGTTTCTTGGGGAATGGCAGCCCATTCTTCACGCAGTGCTGCACTCAGGGGGGTATCCATGTCGGTCGGCGAGGCCTGGCACGAAGTCGGCGCTCCAAAACATCCCAAAGGTGTTCTATGGGATCCAGGTCAGGACTCTGTGCAGGCCAGTCCATTACAGAGATGTTATTGTCGTGCAACCACTCCTCCACAAGCCGTACATTATGAACAGCAAGGAGGTGCTTAAAACATCAATGTAGGCACGTGGTGTGATAGTGCGACGCAAAGTAACAAGGGATGCAAGTCCCCTCCATGAAAAACACGACCACACCATAACACCACCGCCTCAGAAATTTACTGTTGGCACTACACAGGCTGGCAGATGACATTCATCGGGCATTCGCCGTACCCACACCCTGCCATCGGATCGCCACATTGTGTACCGTGATTCGTCACTCCACACAACGTTTTTCCACTGTTCAACCGTCCAATGTTTACGCTCCTTACACCAAGCGAGGCATCGTTTGGGATTTACCGCCGTGATGTGTGGCTTATGAGCAGCCGCACGACCATGAAATCCAAGTTTTCTCACGTCCCGCCTAACTGTCATAATACTTGCAGTGGATCTTGATGCAGTTTGGAATACCTGTGTGATGGTCTGGATAGATGTTAACCTATTACACATTACGACCCTCTTCAACTGTCGGCGGTCTCTGTCAGTCAATAGACGAGGTCGGCCTGTACGCTTTTGTGCTAACGTGTCCATTCACGTTTCCACTTCATTATCACCATCGGAAACTGTGGACCTAGGGATGTTTAGGAGTGTGGAAATCCCGCGTACAGACGTATGACACAAGTGACCACCGATCACCTGACCACGTTTGAAGTCCGTGAGTTCCGCGGAGTGTCCCATTCTGCTCTCTCACGATGTCTAACGACTACTGAGGTTGCTTATCTGGAGTACCTGGCAGCAAAATGCAGCTAATATGAAAAACATATGTTTTGAGGGGTGTATATATATATATATATATATATATATATATATATATATATATATATATATACCGAGCGAGGTGGCGCAGTGGTTAGAGACTGGAATCGCATTCGGGAGGGCGACGGTTCAATCCCGCGTCCGGCCATCCTGATTTAGGTTTTCCGTGATTTCCCTAAATCGCTCACGGCCGACTTCCTTCCCCGTCCTTCCCTAATCTGATGAGACCGATGACCTCGCTGTCTGGTCTCCTTCCCCCAACCAACCAAATATATATATATATATATATATATATATATATATATATATATATATATTCTCTCTTCGTTTCCTCCTTTCTTAAGTGATCTGTAACAGTTTTTTATAATTTTCATAGTCGAGCAAGTGAGAAAATGTGTGCGACAAAGATTTTAAAACTCACACGCAAAGCATCTTTGAGTTCTTACGATACCTACAACAGAATTACTTATATAGCAGATGACGAGATTCTGCTCACTTCGTGTTACACAGGAACGACACATGACTAGGATTCAATGTTAAACTGTAGGTCCCCTTTCCCCACTAGGATAACAGGCAGATTTGGCATACGAATTGCCTAAGTGGCATCCAGTCGAAAGATTTGCACCCGATCATGGACTCACACGAAATTAATTAATAGCGCTGTTCATCCTTCGCTTTATGGGAAAAGTAATAACAGACTTTAATAGCGTAGACGAGTGCTTTCAAACTCCATAAACTCATGCCAACAGGCAGGTGATGGTGAGATCAGTTTCACCACAGTTTACTGCACTTTCGAGCCTTTACTTTCCTTCTGAAGAAGAGATGGAGACGGTTATGTGAAACGTGGCGAATGACGAGCCACAGCGAGCGGCTAGAGCGATGAAGGAGAGTTTATCGCCTCGCCCCCTTGCCGTCGTGTTGGTCGCGGGCGACGCCTGCGAGGAGAAAGGCAGAGGGCGTGCCCTGCAGGCGGCGGGCGGAGGAGCGTATCGGTTCCGGCTGTCTCTTACGCCTTATCTGCGCTGCAGCGTGCTATCTGCGCGCGGCGCACTTCACTTCGTTCGCACTGGCCGCGGGCGCACCACACCCGCCGTGTAGGCGCTATCTCCCCGCCCCCGAAATCACTCTGTGTCATATTACCGCAGGGATCAGTACCAGCCCCGCTACTCTTCAATCAATATACAGCTGACGTCCCAGATACGAAATGCGGAAAATTATGTTATGCTGATGACATGGTGGCAATCACACGAACTATGAGCAAGGCGAGCGAATACTCAGTAAGGATCTAGACACTGGAAGTAAATACCACAGGGAGTGGAGGTTGTGCCAGAACCTCAGAAAATCGAGGTATGCTTTCCCATCTGAGCAAGCACACAGCCAGTGGAGGACTAAACGTATTCTTTTGTGATGGAAAAATAAAGTACAATCAGTTCCCAGAATGTCTTCAAGTCTTAGATCGTGACCGCTGGGCTAGCCACGCGCTCTAACGCGCTGCTTCCCGAGTGGGAAGGCGTGCCGGTCCCCGACACGAATCCGCCCGGCCTGCTAGTGTCGAGGTCCGGCGTGCCGGCCATCCTGTGGATGGTTTGTAAGGCGGTTTTCCATCTACCTCGGCGAATGCGGGCTGATTCCCCTTATTCCACCATACACTATGTCGGCGATTGCTGCGCAAACACTGTCTCCACGTACGCGTACACCATAATTACTCTACCAGGAAAACATTTGGGGTGTGTGACTTCCTGGGGGGGAGAGGGGGGAGGTCCATTGGAGGCCGAACCGCGCAATAGCCCTGGGTTTGGTGTGGAGCGGCGGTGGGGTGGGTAGACTGCTAACTGAGGGCTGCGGCAGGGACGAAGGCTCTCCGTCGTTTCTAGGTCCCAGGCGTAATACACAATCCTACATCACTTCCTCACCTTTTAAAAAAAGGCGTCTCGAACCACACAACAAAAAATGAAAACCAGCGACAGATCGATTAGAAAAAGAACTGGAAAAAGCTGGGGAGCACACGAAATGCACTACACGTAAGTGCACAAGCACTGGTCTATTCCCCTCTATGGAGCTGAAGCTGTCATGTTAAAAAGACAGACGATACGACAAGGCTAATATCTAGAACACTTAAATCCACGGCTCTTTCATCAGTACCTGTTCTCTTGAATATTGCCACTCCTTACCTTAGGCGACAACTGCAGATGACACAAGAATGGAACAAGATTGGTCATATTGCGGTCTCCAAAGATCTGCGAGCAAATAATACGAGTACACTGGGCTCCTTACCCCACAATAGACTTAAATCTAGGAAGCCTATGTGGAACCATGACTCTGACTTGGGAGAACAATGGAGATTGCAAAAACAGACATAATGTCTGATGGGATACCGCATTCACTGGTTATATAATGTTACTTATAATCCGTCTTGATTGCAAAAATGTTTATTCACACGACCAGTTTCGGTTCCTCTAGAACCATCTTCAGATCTGCAGTTTCGATTACAGGAGTTGCTGTGTGTGGACGGGTTACTCCTGTAACGGAAATTGCAGATCTGAAGATGGTACTAGAGGAACTGAAACCGGTCATGTGAATAAACATTTTTGCAATCAAGACGGATTATAAGTAACATTGCAATGGAGATTGGATATCCTTTCAGAACCATAGCTACACGGCCTATGGTAGATCCAACGAAACCCCTTCGAGAAATGCATTTGTCTCGGAAGTCATGGACCCGCCTGAACAGAATCAGAATATAGCATACTAGAACGAAAGCCATGCTCTTTAAGTGGAAAATGGCTGAAAATCCTCAATGTGAATGGGCGTTCCGGAACAAACAGTACAGAACTTAGTAATGGAATTTCCACACAGAAAATTGAATGGCTGAACTAACTAAACATCGCACTGTATCAAACACACACTGCAAAATTAGGTGCTATATTCATAACTAGATTTTAATTAATGTTTAAATAATGCATTCATTCACTGTTAAACGTTCAGTACCTATCATTAAATTTTATTTGTAGTACATGTCTTTCCTTGCCGATGCTGAATAATTATTAAAAAATAAATGCTTTGTGTTTGAATGTGTCAACTTTATTACCTCTGTAGTAGACGTCAGTCGATGAGTAAAAAACACCAAACCTCAGTCTGCTTCTACACGCGAACTATTCAGCGCTCCGTATGATAAAAACAAGTGTGACAGTTATCACAATGGAAAATAATGTAATTCTTGTTTTGGGATTATATGCTTCTCTTTTGGTATTTCGACTGCGAAACGTCCATACATCTCGTGAGTGAATGGTTCCCTATTGCTGATGAGCAGAGATAATCGACAATAATGACCGTTGCAGAAGGCGCCAACCTTGTAGCATTTCTTCACTTGCTAATGTTTGTGCCAGGGTGTGCGCTGGTGTGGTCTGAGTGCATATAAGACCGTATCGTCAGTCTTACTACGCTCTGCGAAGATGACTGGACGTTTTGCAGTCAATATATCAGAGGAGGGAAGAAATGGTTACGGCTACATTCCTGGAACATCGTGGATCAAGACATATGCCGTCGAAACCCGTTGGTTCACAACGTGTTTCTTTTCACACCTCTGCACATAGTTATACTGCATGCGTAGCGTCTCTAAGGAAAAAGGAGACAGAGGAAAATCAGGGCTTAACGGCTTGTTGACATCAAGGTTGTTAGTGACGGAGTACTACGTCGGTTGGGATCAGTATGAGGAACCATCCTGATATTTAGACAAACCATGAAAAACCTAAATGTGGGTTGTCAGACGGGGATTTGAATCGAGTTTCTCCAGAGCGCAATTCCAGAGCCTTCACTGCTACGCCACTTCCCTTAATGCAGCCAAACTCCTTTCACAGGAGAAAGTAAAGACTTCACCTACTCTTAAGTTAGTTTGGAGGTGTTATGCTCTCGTCTTCCTCGAACCTGTGAATGGATTTAATCGCCCAGCTATTTGGCTACCTACTGCTTAATGTGATTTTCAAATTACGACGCGATGTGGGATTTTCCCACGAAGATAGCGTTTCAACGGTGTAACCAATGTTGACTGACAGAAGAAGTTCTAAGACGTATCGGAAATCAAAGTTCGACTCGATTCCAATCGAACGCTAGACCTCCCGCATGCAAACCCAAAACGCTATCCGCTGCACCAACAGCACATCACTACTCCCATATACTGACAGACGAAGTTACTGTACATGTGATTACAGTGTTGCTAGATTGCCATATATGTATAGTGCAGGTTACCAATCTTTGACGTCCATTTACTGCCGGAAATATGCGCAGGACGATATTTTGTGGCAGACACTTTTGTATTGCTAGTATGTAGGGAATCGCGCTGTGAATTCCTAGTGCGCAAATTTTTCTTCACCCTATATATAGGCTGGCGCACTTCAGTAACATGAAAAATCGCAAAAAGAATGGCGATGGTTGCATCGCAATACGTCATTCACATCCCGAGATATTGCAAAGCTTAGTTGAGGCTTGAAATAAACGAAAGTCTCCGCAAGCGTGACCCCCCCCCCCACCCCCACCCCCCACCCCGTTGCTCATAATCGCGATGTGAGTGACGAGTGACGTACGTTACAAGGGTCGAAAGTAATGTTAGGATTTCCTGCCACAAACACTGTTATGTGCGGATCACGCTCGTATCGCGGGACGTGCAATAGCAAAGCGTTTAACTTATTTCAAGCGTAAACTTCGCTTTTCAAGTTCTCGGGATGTAACTGACATATTGCGATGCAACCAATGTCTTTCTTTTTGTGATTATTCATGTTACTGAAGTTGGCCACCCTATATATAGGTTGAAGAAAAATTTGCGCACACGGACTTCACAGCGCAATTCCTCACACACTAGCGATACAAAAACGTGTGTCACAAAATTATATAGGCTTGTGTTGTAACTAATATTTACTTACGTTTTAGAATGTTTCGCAGCATTTCTTTCAAATTTTCAAATGTGTGTGAATTCGTAAGGGACCAGACTGCTGAGGTCATCGGTCCCTAGACTTACACACTAGTTAAACTAACTTATACTAAGAGCAACACACACACCCATGGCCGCGGGAGGACTCCAACCTCCAAAGGGAGTGGCCGCGCGGTCCGTCACATGGCGCCTCAAACCGCGCGGCCACTCCGCGCGGCAGTATTTCTTTCATGAGCCTCTGTCTTATATTCATACCAGTAAAAGTGGTTTTCAATATATAACAGAGATATTAGTGCTGCCATTTTTTTCGCAAAGTGCGTTTCCAGTGCTGTTGCGCTTTCGGTACTATGCTGCGTTTCCCTAGATGTGTTCCAAGTGCCAAATCATGGCGAAAATGTTTCAGGCATTCGTTACTAGATGGCGCGTGGTCTTCGTGCCAAGCAGCGGTCTGTAGGGCTCCAAGCGTCAGTGCGTCAAGCTGACGTCCTGTTAGCCTTGAATAATTTGAAGAGATGACAGGCACATTTTTGGCTGCGACAGATTTTGCAATTGTGGAGAAACGAAGAAGGGTAAACAAGGCCGCTGTTTCGCAAGATCTACACAAGGTTGCCGTGTCGGCTAAAGCTATGAACCCACTCCACGCAATTCCAAAGCGTGCAACTGGCCTTTTTTGATTTTAAAGATGCTACTGAAACATTGTTATCACGGCAACGACGTGTACTCCCCAAATGAAGTACAATCACAGTGTCCCATACTCATCGATCACAAAACAGTTATTAAAAATTCTTCCGCTGAAACAGAAGAACAGGAAAAATATCGGTGTATTCAAAAGAGGAAAGACCTTGGCTGGTGTATACCTTGCTGTACTTCATCTGAAAGACCAACCATGTTTGCCGGCCGGAGTGACCGAGCGGTTCTAGGCACTACAGTCTGGAACCGCGCGACCGCTATGGTCGAAGGTTCGAATCCTGCCTCGGGCATGGATGTGTGTGATGTCCTTAGATTAGTTAGGTTTAAGTAGTTCTAAGTTCTAGGGGACTGATGAGCTCAGAAGTCCCATAGTGCCCAGAGCCATTTGAACCATTTTTTTAAAGCAACCATGATTATCAATTGTAAAACGGGAAGACTTGTTGACGATGTTGCCACTTCTTCCTCAACAGCACAGGGCGCTTTACAGTAAACTGATCTCAAGAACGAAGTTGCGTAAGAAACAGAAGTCAATACTGAGAGATATTTTGCTTGAATTTAATTTTTTTTTTCTTGTTAAAGAATTAAAAGCTGTGAGAAATGTTTTTTTTTTTTTTTAATTAAGAGTTCTACTACTTAAAACATTACTGCTTTATTGCTGTACTTGTACTATCGCAAATAAAACTTAGTGCCTCAGCGTTAATGGCACTTGTAGGAAACTGTCTTTTTGGCACTTGGAACCAGTCGGATTCCTGTTACGCCACTTAGAACACTCATAATAAATTATTTTATAATTTGTTCCATTATTTTTTGCAGTGATGAAGTGAGCAGCATAATTCTATAGTATCAGAATACTTTCTCACTTTTTGTGGATACTTGTTCTGAACAAAAAGAGATGCTGTTTTGTAGGGAGCACATTGTGCTCATGTGGGAGCGAACTAGATGGTTGTAAAACAATAAAATGGTAGCCAAGATCGCAGGAATTCTTTTCATTCCATGATTACCGCTTTCGGCGAAACTAAAGCCGCCATCATCGGATCTTAGGACACATACAGGTTACCCTATTTGGGTAGTACCTAGCTTGCGTTTGTAAGTGATGGACACACTTAACATTTATAATGTCATCTCTCTTGGACGTCTATGTGCTACTTACGACAATTTTGTAAGGACTGCGTGTTATAGGCAACTATTAATATCACCATTGAAACTTCCTGGCAGATTAAAACTGTGTGCCAGACCGAGATTCGAAGTCGGGGCCTTTGCCTTTCGCGGGCAAGTTCTTTACCAACTGAGCTACCCAAGCACGACTCACGCCCCGTCCTCACAGCTTTACTTCTGCCAGTACCTCGTCTCCTACCTTCCAAACTTTACAGAAGCTCTCCTGCGAACCTTGCAGAACTAGCACTCCTGAAAGAAAGGATATTGCGGAGACATGGCTTAGCCACAGCCTAGGGGATGTTTCCAGAATGACATTTTCACTCTGCAGCGGAGTGTGCGCTGATATGAAACTTCCTGGCAGATTAAAACTGTGTGCCAGACCGAGACTCGAAGTCGGGACCTTTGCCTTTCGCGGGCAAGTGCTCTGCCAACTGAGCTACCCAAGCACGACTCACGCCCCGTCCTCATAGCTTACCCGCGAAAGGCATAGGTCCCGAGTTCAAGTCTCGGTCTGGCACACAGTTTTAATCTGCCAGGAAGTTTCATATCAGCGCACACTCCGCTGCAGAGTGAAAATCTCATTCTGGGAATATCACCATTGTTTGCCTTGGATGTTGTAACCTGTATGTGTTCTAAGATCCGATGATGGCGGCTTTAGTTTCGCCGAAACTGGTAATCATGGAATAAAAATAATTCCTGCGACCTCGGCTACCAGTTTTTGGTTTGAAAAAGAGATACATTGCGCTTAGAACGTGAGATCGAGGCCCGAAACGTGTCAGCTTTGGACGGTTCCGTGCAGCCGTGCTGCGGCCGGAACTGCAGAGGCGCGCCGCACTGCCGCCTCCGTGGCTGGCCCTCAGGGTCCGAAGAGTTGCGTCTGCAGCGCCGCTGCCGCTGCCGCACCCAGCCGACCATCCCGCAGCCGCCGTCACGCGTGAAAGTGGTTTCGCCGAGCAGATCACGGCCGGGCCGCTTTCTCTGTTCGCGAGCGCTCAACCCGCGCTGCTCTTGAAACACATGGGCCTGCCGCTCCTATCGGCGACATCTTTCATTAATGGTGGTTGCTACTATCACCTGCGTTCTCCGCTCGAGACCTTAAAGTACGATTCTTGGCTGACGGAACTACTTTGGTGTCTGCAGACATAAATATGAGCAAAGAAAGTTGGGTGAGTTAGAGAAAAATATTGGAAGTGCAGCAATGAGGGCGGTGCGTGAGTCGTAAGCTGCCCAAGTACAATGTACCGATGCACAATTTTCTCAAGATCTCAACTGAATGAGCTGCAGAGAGAACACGAAACTCCTTCAGCTAAACATTGGAAATGGAATATTTTTTTATGATGCTGAAGAGTTCGCCTTCGAGCTATCAACACTATCACCTGATGGAAGAAAACAATTGAGAAAATTGTCTTGAGAAACGCTAAACAAATCATCATCATCATTTAAGACTGATTATGCCTTTCAGCGTTCAGTCTGGAGCATAGCCCCCCTTATAAAATTCCTCCATGATCCCCTATTCAGTGCTAACATTGGTGCCTCTTCTGATGTTAAACCTATTACTTCAAAATCATTCTTAACCGAATCCAGGCACCTTCTCCTCGGTCTGCCCCGACGCCTCCTACCCTCTACTGCTGAACCCATGAGTCTCTTGGGTAACCTTGCTTCTCCCATGCGTGTAACATGACCCCACCATCTAAGCCTGTTTGCCCTGACTGCTACATCTATAGAGTTCATTCCCAGTTTTTCTTTGATTTCCTCATTGTGGACACCCTCCTGCCATTGTTCCCATCTACTAGTACCTGCAATCATCCTAGCTACTTTCATATCCGTAACCTCAACCTTATTGATAAGGTAACCCGAATCCACTCAGCTTTCGCTCCCATACAACAAAGTTGGTCGAAAGATTGAACGGTGCACAAATAACTTAGTCTTGGTACTGACTTCCTTCTTGCAGAAGAGAGTAGATCGTAGCTGAGCGCTCACCGCATTAGCTTTGCTACACCTCGCTTCCAGTTCTTTCACTATGTTGCCATCCTGTGAGAATATGCATCCTAAGTACTTGGAACCGTCCACCTGTTCTAACTTTGTTCCTCCTATTTGGCACTCAATCCGTTTATATTTCTTTACCACTGACATTACTTTCGTTTTGGAGATGCTAATCTTCATAGCCTAGTCCTTACATTTCTGATCTAGCTCTGAAATATTACTTTGCAAACTTTCAATCGAATCTGCCATCACAACTAAGTCATCCGCATATGCAAGACTGCTTATTTTGTGTTCACATATCTTAATCTCACCCAGCCAGTCTATTGTTTTCAACATATGATCCATAAATAATATGAACAACAGTGGAGACAGGTTGCAGCCTTGTCTTACCCCTGAAACTACTCTGAACCATGAACTCATATACTTAAAATGCAGACTGTTTCTAAAGTGGGCGGGGGCTACTCTTATTTCCACTTGATAAGGCCAGTGGGTTTTTAGAAAATGGTTCAAATGGCTCTGAGCACTATGGGACTTGAGAGCTGTCGTCATCAGTCCCCTAGACCTTAGAACTTCTTAAACCTAACTAACCTAAGGACAGCACACACATCCATGCCCGAGGCAGGATTCGAACCTGCGACCGTAGCAGTCGCACGGTTCCGGACTGCGCGCCTAGAACCGCAAGACCACCGCGGCCGGCAGTGGGTTTTTATTTTTCAGCTCTACATACGAGAATGCAATGAAAACCAGAATTTTTTACGTACATAACTTGAAGTGTCTAATGATAATGACTAAGATTGTTTTAAAATTTGAAAAAGAGTGCAACACTTTGTAAAAAAAAAAAAAAAGAGGAGGAGGGCGGGAGAGGGAAGTGTGTGTGTGTGTGTGTGTGTGTGTGTGTGTGTGAGAGAGAGAGAGAGAGAGAGAGAGAGAGAGAGTATAGGAGCGTTGGTTACGAAAGGTAAGGTTCAGTGTTTGAGTCCCGATCCGACGACAGTTTTTATTTGGCAGGGAGTTTCATCAGTACATCTAGTTATTCTAAACAGACATATTTAGTAGGTTTACGGATAGTCGTCTGGGAAACATATGTCGGTCCATCATCTTAAAGCTGTTGGTAACAACCGTCAATAAATCGCTTGAAAGCTAGGAATCCTGGGAAGAACATCGTATTAAATACGAAATATACCTCAAATTCACGATAAAAATGTATCTGGGATGTTGTGTAAAAAAGATGTCAGTAACAAAAGGGTCTTCGGGTGTGATATCTGGTAGATATAGCAACAATACTGTAGGAATTAATCTTAGTAAGTATGTAGGCCTACATATTTTCCGTAATCAGGTTCGTCCTGCCGTTGTGGCAATAGGAGCTACTTCGATATGGACAGAACTTAAATTTTTCGTTAATTACGTTAGCTGCCGTCAGAGGCTGATTGATTGGGAGAGCAACAATGGTAATCAATTTTCTTGAAGTGACGCAGAGACAGGTGAAGCGACGTGGCTGGCTGTTGCCTCCGACAGTAGTAGTTCTCGCTGGTCAGTAAACTGGAGATGTAGTAGCGGGGTATTGCGTCCAAAGATAACTAGTATACAAATTGACCGAACGTACGGTTAATGGCTCTACATCAATATCAAGGCTCTGCATTCAACATTAGGTGCGCAACAAAGAGGTAACACAAGACTTGTATCCATCTGACACGATTTAGGTCTCCATGCTTTCCCCAAGACTCCGGTAAGGTTCTCATCTTAAGGCCACAACCGACACCTTCCGACGATTGTTGCTTCGGAGCAGCTTTTTCTCTGTTGAAACCCAATTGGACAAAGTATTGATTCCAAATCTTCATTACCATTTCATCAATTTTTGGTTCTTATTCCTGACATGGTGATGATAGACAAATATGTGTGAGAAACAAAATGGAGAGATTTTTGCTAAGACACTTGATTATACTGGCAAGGACGCAAAAGAAAGACCGCAAGGAAAGTCAAAGCTCATGGTTTGGAACACTGTGAACTGAAGAAATTTATTGTGGGTACTGGAGCTCAGTATGTGATAGTGACTGCTATGAAACAGAATTGGATGGGAGGGGCATTTGGCGAGGCAAAGCGAAGGAAGTGCTAAGAAACAACTAGGCGCTGATTTCTCATAAAATAGATGGTCAACGTCAGGAAACAGGTATGACATACCTGAATGCACATATGTGTCTGTCAAAGTACATAAATATAATATAAATAATCGGGAAATTACAGTAGAATGCACGGTGGATAGTCGTTCGTAGTGTCACTTTTCCCAGTTTTGCTGTTGCGCTGGCGAATGAGTGTGAGAAAAATTACTGTGTGTCTCCATATCCTGTCTTACATTTCGTGGTCATCACGCGAGATTAAGAATCGAGATATAAGAATCATCGTAACAGTCTTTGGGTCGTTAAAATGGCTATTAGCATTCACCAAAAAATATGTAATTATATGTATTGTATTATTTATGTTATCCTCCCTTATAATAATATACAGATGCTACGCACAACGGTTCCTTCTGGAGTCAGAGCTCATTATAAAGACTTGTATAACACCATAAAGGTTAGGTTAGTGTTGTTTAACGTCCCGTCGACAACGAGGTCATCAGAGACGGAGCGCAAGCTCGGGTTCGAGCTTTCAAAGGAACCATCACGGCATTTGCCTGAAACGATTTAGGGAAATCACGGAAAACCTAAATCAGGATGGCTGGAGACGGGATTGAACCGTCGTCCTCCCGAAAGCGAGTCCAGTGTGCTAACCACTGCGCCACCTCGCTCGGTACACCATAAAGTAGACGATCTTAATAGATGGAGTATTTTGGACGAAATTTTTATCCGCCAGTGGATGATGGATGTAATAGATGTAAGTACCATGAGAGAGGGAGAGAGACACAGAGAATGAGCGAGTGAGAGAGAGAGAGAGAGAGAGAGAGAGGAGGAGGAGGAGAAGAAATTCGCAGATTGGGGGATATATTTTCAGTGGTCGAAAGTAACTTTGTTAATTCTTTATGAAGTCCATATTGTGTGTATACTTAGCTTTATGACACGTCTTCACCTTCGTGAAGGGACATATATATGATGCTGGTAATATGTGGTCTAAGAATTAACGTCTAGACAAGCCGCTACAGTCGCATATTGTTCACTGTTTTAATTGTTTTCCTCTTCAGACAAGACCAATTTCAGACATTCGTTGCTCATATGGCAAGACGTGAAAGGTTCAGAGCTCCATAATTACGTAAATTAAAACTCTATGGTAGAGGGGGTGCCGAGTCCTGATGGTAACACGTGCTAGGAACAAACGTCTGCTCAGGAATATCGTCAATGCCAAGTGACGATGGCGACGAGACCATTAATATTTGAAGACGCTAGCGTCTGACGAGAGAAATTAGTAATGCAGCAAATAATACGCGGCTTGTACCGGTTTATCTGCATATTAATTCCCAACAGTCATCGTCTACCCCTGCAGGCGACGCCAGCGTCTGCTAAGCTTAAGGATGTATGTGATGGGAAGTGTTAATAAATGACGATTATCATCTCACGTTAGTAAGCAGGTCTCTGCGGCGGGATGGCAGGTGGCGTGTTGGGCAAGCGCGCACGTTCTGAGTGGGGGGATTAGAGTTTTGTGCCGCCGACCGTTTTAGTGTGATCTGTGCCACTTCAATGGCAGGGTGGCTTTGGGGAGAGCGGTGCTGACCTTTGACCTCGGCGATGTGCGAGTCGTACTGAGAGCGGCTGCGCACGGCCTCTAGGCGCGCGGCGATGCTGCGGAACTCGGCGCCGTCGCTGCTGTCTTCGGAGACGGAGCCGGCGCCGGCGCGCAGAGATGCCAGCGAGGGCGACTTGGACAGCGGCGGCGACGCCGACGCCGAGGGCAGCTCGACGAGCGTGCGGCGCACGGTGACGCGCTCCACGGTGACCATGCGGGGCCCTCCGGCCGAGCCGCCCTCCTCGGTCACCTTCTCCACGGTGGTGACGGTGCCCTCGGGCAGCGGCGACCGCAGCAGGCGCTGCTGGGCCGCCGCCACCGCCTCCGGCGCCGCCGCCCCCGCCGCCTCCACCTGGCGCCGGCGGCGCTCCTCGGCTATGCGGCGCTCCACCTCGGCCACGTCGACCAGGCCGCCCTCGGGGGCGTCGCCGCCGCTGCCCCTCGTCGTCCACACGCGCTCGTAAAACGTGACGCGGTCCTTGAGGCGCTTGCCGCCTCCTCCTCCTCCTCCTCCGCCGCCGGGGTCCTCCGACATGGCGAGCGGGTTTGTGTGTGTCTCTCTCTCTCTACCGCATGAACTAGTCGACCACACTGTCCGGCTGTCGGCTCGAGACTGGCGGCGCGCTGCCCCTTGCAGCTAGACGGCCGCCGCCGCGGAGGGCCACAGTGCGCATGCGCGCGGTGCGCTGCCCCCGGCAAGTAGGCCACCGCGCACATCGATCGGTACCGACAGGGACCTGCATTGCCGGCCAGCTGATAGCGCCTCTCTCGTACTAGAACACTCTATGACGGCCGATAGAAAAGCGACCGCGGGGTCCGAGTGGGCTCGCGAGCGCGGAAACCTCGCCGGGGCGACGCCCTGCCCCGTTGAAACTCCGCAGCATCCGCGGAGCAGATGAGACTCGGGCGGGACGGCGTGCGGCTCGCTCAACCAGAGTGTCAGAGGTCATGGTCCGGTTCCGGTAGGAGGCGCATAGCGGCACACTGCAGACTTTCGCCCGCGTCTGTCCAACTTGGGCGAATTCACACGGAGATCTAACAACTAAACCTACCCAAGAGACAAATTTCCATTTTGATCGGCTTTGAAGGTGTAATAGTGTAGAGCAAAATAAAAAAAACATTTTTTATACGTGCCCATATGCTCGTTAAGAGGGCGAAACGCCCTCTCTAAAAAGTGGAGTTTCAAACAACTTAAAAAAATCCAAAGCACCACGTACAGTGATATAGTGATGTTTCTGACAAATGCAGCGCTGGAATATCGCTTCATCATATATGGCTGAATTTGGTATTCAAATGGTTCAAATGGCTCTGAGCACTTTGGGACTCGACTGCTGTGGTCATCAGTCCCCTAGAACTTAGAACTACTTAAACCTAACTAGCCTAAGGACATCACACACACCCATGCCCGAGGCAGGATTCGAACCTGCGACCGTAGCAGCAGCGCGGCTCCGGACTGGAGCGCCTAGAACCGCACGGCCACCAAGGCCGGCGAATTTGGTATTAACGATGGAATACGCTTTTGCTATCAGTCAAATATCGCAATGAAGAGCCAAATACTGGGGAGAAGGGATTTCGAAAAAAGAGAAAAAAACGACTTTTTCGACAAATCTCGGTGCTGCGTTGTGAACTAAATCAAAAACAATAGAACTTTTATTTGAAGTTTTTTAAATCTGTTACCGTCTCAGCAATATTCATTCAGAAATATTAAACTCAATTCTTTTTCAAGGTAGTGTTCTGCCCCCTTAGTGGCCGTTTGGGCATGTATAAAGAAATATGTATATCTTATTATGCTCTATACTACAACATATTCAAAGCTGTTCAAAATCGAAGTGTATACCTAGCGTAGGTTTACTTGTAAGTGGAGCGCACTTGATCCCGAGATAATGCCCGATATTAAGAAATCTCTGTATTTTATGTGAGGCTATTACCACCGTAGCACCCGCCTCCATAGCCGAGGTCACTCCGGCGCGGCATCTCAGCGTTTTGGCTCAGAGGGTTGGCTGCCCTCTGTAACTAAAAAAAAAAAAAAAAGAGTGAAATATTCGATGATCAACAACAGGTGTCATATGACGTCCCCCCCCCCTCCCACCCTCTCCGACCAACTGCAGAGAACAGAGAACGCAAAAAAAGTCGCTAGCGCACGCCCGTGCGGTGGCACCCGATGTGGTGGTAAAGTGGTTCGAGTACTGATGGTGCATGAAATTTTCGCTGCCACTATAGGGCCAGTTATGGGAGGAGAGGTGGTCGACTAAAGTTCCTGATCACCAGACGTTGTACCAATGTGCTTGATTAAACTCCAAACCTTTCTGCAGAGTCTCATAAGCAAGGACATGTGACACGGTTGAACACCACCACCACCACGTCGTCGCTGATCCTCTCTCCACTATTTTTGCCCTCTGTATTTCTTCGTTAATTTCACACGCTGTTATTTCTAATAGAGTTTTGACTATTTTCTTTATTATTAGCCTCCTCTTGGTTTTTTTCTCAAAATGTTTCCAAAATCATGCTGTCGTATGTTATATGTGCTACGTGGTAACAGTTTTCACCTGTCACTAACAGAACATACCATAAACGTCGTCAGTATGTGATATAACGCCATGTCGTAAATAAGATGATAGCAAAGGCGTGGGGCTATTGAATAGATATTCACAATACTTTAGTAGTAGGACATTAGCATGGTATTTTTAGAAACTGAACTGATACAACTTTTATATTGACATATTTTTTTTTTAATAAGAGGTTGCCCTGTTTAATCACAGTGTTTTACCTTGTTCTTGGCGCAAAATGTGGGACTACGCTAGAGTGTGACACACACACACACACACACACACACACACACACACACACACGTGTGTGTGTGTGTGTGTGTGTGTGTGTGTTTTATATGTATAAATCATTGTAAATTATGTTAATTTGACGTATAAACTAACTGCCAGTACCATTAGATGATACTCAAAATACATAAAGTGGATAATATTACTGCATAAATATTTCGTGCCTGCAACTATATAAAAATTGTAATTTTATGTAGATATTTTACTTGAACGTAAAGACGTTCATTCATTTCACGGCAGCAATAACAGATCGAGGATTTTGTTAACACATATTCAATATGCAATGATGCAATGAGACTGTATTATAACGCACTGACAACTTATGATTCTTTAATGGCTACAGGTCAGGATAGAAGTCTTGGAATCGGTCATGACATTACAAAAT
The DNA here is from genome assembly GCF_021461395.2 of Schistocerca americana. Classification (NCBI taxonomy): domain Eukaryota; kingdom Metazoa; phylum Arthropoda; class Insecta; order Orthoptera; family Acrididae; genus Schistocerca; species Schistocerca americana. The sequence goes on from NC_060124.1 coordinate 23,622,187, forward strand.
TGAAGAGAATGTAATTGCAGTCTGAGACTGATTCGTTCTTAATTTATTATACTTTACCAAATATTCAAAAAGCTATTATTTTCTTTTTCGGGTCGTTCAAAAAATGGTTCAAATGGCTCTGAGCACTATGGGACTTAACATCTGAGGCCATCAGTCCCCTAGACTTAGAACTACTTATAACTAACCTCAGGACATCACACACATCCATGCCCGAGGCAGGATTCGAACCTGCGACCGTAGCGGTCACGCGGCTCCAAACTGAAGTGCCTAGAACCGCTCGGCCACTCCGGCCGGCTTTTGGGGTCGTTGAGATGACGTTAATGTGTTCATTGATCTCTTTTGTTAATTGATCTCCTTCAGAGAAACTTTAGACAGCAGAAGGATCCTCTTTCTTTCTTTATTTCTTTCTTATTTCTTAACCGAGCGTGGTGGCGCAGTGGTTAGACACTGGACTCGCATTCGGGAGGACGACGGTTCAATCCCGCGTCCGGCCATCCTGATTTAGGTTTTCCGTGATTTCCCTAAATCGCTCTAAGCAAATGCCGGGATGGTTCCTTTCAAAGGGCACGGCCGACTTCCTTCCCCATCCGTTCCTAATCGTATGAGACCGATGACCTCGCTGTCTGGTCTCCATCCCCAAAACAAACCAACCCAACCCCCTCTTTCTTTCTTAGAGTATATATCGCATACAAGCACACACTTCCAGGTACTTGCTGCTAGTAACAGTAAGAGCAATAACACGGGAACTTATAAAGTCTATGTCGAGGACCAATATCTTTCCAAAATTTGTACACATGTCTCTCGATAGAAAGTGGTGTCACTTGTAGATTGTAGCACTTGTAGACAGCTGGCAACTAAAGCAACCAGGCTTGCGAGCAGGCCATCTGTGGTCGTTTCCCTGCTCCGGCAGCCAGTTCAGTATATCTTCTTTCCTTCCCGTGAGTGTAGCTTTGTATGTATAACATCTCTATCTGTGTCTGGCTCTGTGCGAGTGGTATATCTCTTCTTTCCTTTCCGTAAGTGTAGCTTGGTATGTCTAACACTTCTATCTATATTTATATCTGTGTGTGTGTGTGTGTGTGTGTGTGTGTGTGTGTGTGTGTGTGACGGTGGGGCAAACTTATATTTCATAAATGCAGCCTTTATTGATAACGTCCTGAAATGTTTATGAATTGTGTACCTTTTCTGGCGAGAGGCATAGGGGTGAAATGATCTGTAGACTTTTCCTTTGCATGCTGTAGGATTTTTCCAATTGCAGGATCACATTGTTTTTATATCTTGGTTTATGCAGAGTATGAGTTCAATATTCGGTATTTCGTTTCTGTGTATCGGTCCAAGGGCAATAACTTGTTAAGACTGCTGGTCTGCATTTTTTGCCTCCATCAGCGTCATAGATCATAATTCCCCCTTGCAGTTTTTAAAATATGGCAATCGTAACAATTACTTTGATGTTATTTAGAACGATTCTTTATTTGCAGGGATGTAGCGTGTGATTCCGACTGGACTTGAGCTATATCTCCTATTTTTGCTGTTATGTTTTTACGGTTTTCCAGTACTACACTAATTCACTGTCATTGTTGATTCCTCCTGACTGGCAACATTTCAGTCAGTGTAATTATAAGGATAGGAGGTGACAGTAGACTCATGTTCAGAAAAAACCTACTAGAGATAGGATGGTGGTGGTGGTTAGTGTTTAACGTCCCGTCGACAACGAGGTCATTAGAGACGGAGCGCAAGCTCGGGTTAGGGAAGGATTGGGAAGGAAATCGGCCGTGCCCTTTCAAAGGAACCATCCCGGCATTTGCCTGAAACGATTTAGGGAAATCACGGAAAACCTAAATCAGGATGGCCGGAGACGGGTTTGAACCGTCGTCCTCCCGAATGCGAGTCCAGTGCGCCACCTCGCTCGGTAGAGATAGGAGGTTCACATTCACAGGACTTGTGTATTAGTATGTTCTGCAGAAATGATTATCACTTCAGTCACCTCGGTTCAGCGTGTGTCCTGTTGCCTAGTAGGCCATGGGTCATGGGCTCTGATAACTTCTTCCATATGTGATGGCATCGACGAGTATCAGGTACAAATGGCGTTCTATGGTATAGCTATCCATGCTGCAGTCACATGGTTCCAAAGTTCATTTGTGGTGGTCGTCATTGTGTCACAGCACAGCACCCGCCGTTTCACCATACCCTACACGCTTTCGATTGGCGACAAGTCTGGTGATATGGCGGGCCAGGGAAAAAGAACGACAGTCTGTGACACTAAGAAGGCACGTGTTACAGTAGCAACATATGGTCGTGCATTGTCTTCCTGAAAAATAGCGTCTGGGGTATTGTGCAGAAAGGGTGTGGCTATTGGTCGTAGGGTCGTAGGATCTTGGAAATTTGTGGTAAGGTCTTATGGGACCAAACTGCTGAGGTCATCGGTCCCTAGGCTTACACACTGCTTAATCTAACTTAAACTTACGCTAAGGACAACACTCACACACACATGCCCGAGGGAGGACTCGAGCCTCCGACGGGGATAGCCGCGCTGACCGTGAGAAAGCGCCCGAGACCGATCGGCTACCTAGTGCGGATCGTAGGATCGCATTCACGTGGGTTCAAATGGCTCTGAGCACTATGGGACTTAACATCTGAGGTCATCAGTCCCCTAGAACTTAGAACTAATTAAACCTAACTAACCTAAGGACGTCACACACATCCGTGCCCAAGGCACGATTCGAACCTGCGACCGTAGCAGGAGCGCGGTTCCGGAATGAAGCGCCTAGAGCCGCTCGGCCACAGTGGTCGGCATTCACGTAGCTCACGCTGGAGATAGTGTCCTGCACGCACACCAACTGTGATTTGTGGTTGTGCCCAATAGCACCCCACACCGTAAGGTTTTGAGTTGGCGCCGTATGTCTTGTTTGAATGCAGTCACTGTGACGCCACTCCCCCTGTCTGCGGCCATCATTTTCAAACAATCAGACCCTGGATTCGTCCGGAAACATCATCTGATGCCATTCCTGTCCACAGTGACCTCGTTCCATACACCACTACCGTCTAGCATGTTTCTGCACATTCGTCAAAGGTACATCTACATCTACATCTACATCTACATTTATACTCCGCAAGCCACCCAACGGTGTGTGGCGGAGGGCACTTTACGTGCCACTGTCATTACCTCCCTTTCCTGTTCCAGTCGCGTATGGTTCGCGGGAAGATCGATTGTCTGAAAGCCTCCGTGCGCGCTCGAACCTCTCTAATTTTACATTCGTGATCTCCTCGGGAGGTATAAGTAGGGGGAAGCAATATATTCGATACCTCATCCACAAACGCACCCTCTCGAAACCTGGCGAGCGAGCTACACCGCGATGCAGAGCGCCTCTATTGCAGAGTATGCCACTTGAGTTTGTTAAACATCTCCGTAACGCTGTCACGGTTACCAAATAACCATGTGACGAAACGCGCCGTTCTTCTTTGGATCCTCTCTATCTCCTCCGTCAATCCGATCTGGTACGGATCCCACACTGATGAGCAATACTCAAGTATAGGTCGAACGAGTGTTTTGTAAGCCACCTTCTTTGTTGATGGACTACATTTTCTAAGCACTCTCCCAATGAATCTCAACCTGGTACCCGCCTTACCAACAATTAATTTTATATCATCGTTCCACTTTAAATCGTTCCGCACGCATTCTCCCAGATATTTTACAGAAGTAACTGCTACCAGTGTTTGTTCCGCTATCATATACTCATACAATAAAGGATCCTTCTTTCTATGTATTCGCAATACATTACATTTGTCTATGTTAAGGGTCAGTTGCCACTCCCTGCACCAAGTGCCTATCCGCTGCAGATCTTCCTGCATTTCGCTACAATTTTCTAATGCTGCAACTTCTCTGTGTACTACAGCATCATCCGCGAAAAGCCGCATGGAACTTCCGTCGCTTTCTACTAGGTCATTTATATATATTGTGAAAAGCAATGGTCCCATAACATTCCCCTGTGGCACGCCAGAGGTTACTTTAACGTCTGTAGACGTCTCTCCGTTGAGAACAACATGCTGTGTTCTGTTTGCTAAAAACTCTTCAATCCGGCCACACAGCTGGTCTGATATTCCGTAGACGGACAATACACCGTTACATTGTTGCGCCAAAGCTGCAGAGGACGCAGATCTGTCCTGCAGTGCCATTAGGATGAGGTGTCTATTCTATCTTCTCCGGGTGGGAGAGGGGCGTGGGAAAGGTCTTTGCGACCTGACACATCTCGTCGTGTACTACGGTATTCTGCACACACCCGTTGCACTGCCGAAACACCTGGTCCTACACGAGCAGAAATTTCTCGGATGGATACAACACATTCTCTCATACCAATAATTCGCCCTCTTTCAAACTCACTGATCTGCTGGTACGTTTCGCGGATACGTCTGCGAGGCACCCTGCACGTTGCTCAAGTCACACTGATCCATTACCTTCGGTTTATAGCGACAACAGCCGCAGGCACATTTTACCGGTAGGTGATATTGCGCCGCGATATCAGTCTTGTCCTTGAACCCGCGGGTCTACATGGTTGAAATGCTAATCATTTCTGCAGAACATACTAACGTACATGTCCTGGGAATATGAACGTCCTATCTCTAGCCCTTCAAGGTGTTCTCTTTTTATCTGATCAAGAGTATATTTATGGCACCCGAAATTAGCAAAGAACAAGGTATGGCGCTTCTGAACTTTGGAACCTTAGTGTACACGTATATCTCACATCCCTGTTTCTAACGTTAAGTTTGTTCGTTCTTTGTGCCGAACAGTCAGAAAATCAGCAGGTAACGCGAAAGCTGCACCTTGTCAAAAAAGTTACTCCACCAGTTCCCTCTACAGTGTACGTTATTAGCCAGCACAAATCATTTGCCGGCCGGAGTGGCCGAGCGGTTCTAGGGGCTTCAGTCTGGAACCGGACGACCGCTACTGTCGCAGGTTTGAATCCTGCCTCGGGCATGGATGTGTGTGATGTCCTTAGGCTAGTTAGGTTTAAGTAGTTCTAAGTCTAGGGGACTGATGACCTCAGACGTTAAGTCCCATAGTAATCAGAGCCATTTGAAGCATAAATGATTTCCTGTTCGACTGTAGCTATGAATCAGCAGAATCTGAAAATCTAGGTGCATCGAACTACATCCTACACAACTTCGGAAGACTCTCTCTCTCTCTCTCTCTCTCTCTCTCTCTCTCAGACACACACACACACACACACACACACACACACACACACACACATTTCGGGTGCCATAAATACACTCATGATCAGATAAACTACTGTACGCGCATAATAGACTCGAATGCCTCCACTGACTAACATAAACATTATAAGGTGAACGCTTCGCCGATTTGTTGCAGTGTACACATCTCCACCGCAGTTTTTATAACCTCTGTGACAGCTAGACACAATTAGAAAATTATCACCACCGCCAGTGATTTATCGACTACGAAATAAATATAACACCCTGCTTGGAAACCAGATTGCAGCGTAAATGTTTTAATTGCCATATTGCAGTGCTCCGTAATGAATGGCAGCCATCTAATTATCGTATGGAACTGCATAACTTTATTAGTCTCGTCTCTCCTCTCTCTCTCTCTCTCTCTCTCTCTCTCTCTCTCTTTCTGTCTCTTTTAAATCGATTTCACTTTTTGCTGCTTCGCACACTGGCTTTATCCGGAATATTTCATGCTGGATGGCCGGTCTGACGGCTTGGCGTAAGTTCATTTATCTTTTGCTGGGAATGCACGCTTCTTTGTCGGCCGCTAGATCGTAGCTCAAGCTCGTTTACGACTTATCGCGCAGCCGACAGCTAGGTCCAGAACTAGCAAGAGGAGGGAGGAATGTTTTTCAGTATCAAGCGATGTTAATAAGACCCTTCATTATTGAAATAAAAGGCGAGAGACACTGTGTATAGAAACTGGAATATTATGAAACTTCCTGGCAGATTAAAACTGTGTGTCGGACGAAGACTCTAACTCGAGACCTTTGCCCTTTCACGGTCAAGTGCTCTACCATTCTGGAATATTATGTCGAAAAAATATTTTCTATTCTAATCCTCAGTGCTGAATCTTTGTAATAAGAATGTCAAAGGGCTTTCTTTTGCAACATGTGTTCTGCAGTGAAACAATGATTTACCTGCAGGCCGGATAAGCATATTTATTACCTTACTTAATGGGGATGTACCCTGTTTCATATATTCTTTAATTCTACATAAAAACAACTGCCTTCCATTAGAAACTCCATAACCTGTCAATCTCGTCAAATATTAAAACAGTGTACCAACAACTAAGACAATTCTCCGAGTGAAGCAACGTCTTTGCTGAACAAACGAAAGCGAAACTGTGCCAAATTCTCCTGTGTGTTACAAATAATCTTGATTCTACCCCACTCCTGCAAATGTATAACGCAAGTTTGAAAACTCTCTACACATACGGTACCGACAACGAATTTTCATTGGCTGAAGAATCACAGCTAGTTTTTCGCGGATCAAGAGTCTGTGCTATAATATGAATTAGCGATATCAAGTACAAAGGAAGATCGCGTAACTTGAAGAGGCTTATTAAGCGGTTATTCTGCTATTCTGAAGGGGAAGTGCTCTCTCTCTCTCTCTCTCTCTCTCACTCACTCACTCACTCACACACACACACACACACACACACACACACACACACACACACACACATTTCTAAAAAAACTAAAGAAGAATTGGGGATATGGTTACAGCGGCGATAAATTATTTAAAACGAAAGTCTTATAAATTATATCTGTTCATTACCACATAAGCAGGTGAGACGAGCAACTGAGAGAAGGGCAGAGTAGAAAACGGATCTAGTAGGCATTAAAACAAGTGATCAACGTCTGCAGAAAACAGCGGCTCTGTTAGATAGTGAAAAGGAAATGGGTGGCAAAGAATGGTAGCCAAAACAAAAGTCAGACTTCGTACAAAGTAGAGAACTCGAAAGTTGGGTAGGTGGATCGAATTGACTGCCTTCTGTTTCTGGGAAAAAGTATTAATACATTTACGTTTTAAGAAAATCTTCAGAAATTTTCATGTTTTTGTGTGGTTCAGAGAGATTAGAAATTCAGAGAAGCAAAGTTTTGTATCCTATCCCGATACAAACATAGCGTGCACAAGCCTAGATCGACTACTCAATGGCCGCAAACGTAGGTAGCGAACTTCACGTTTGCAAGTAATGTGGGATCAAATCAGTACCGATGGAAAAGGCAGAATCTTTTTAACAGCAAACACAAACACGTTTCAAGTTAAAGTCCAGTCCAGAAATTTAGTTAACAACTTTGTTTTAGAATAGGCGTATGGAGGCTTCAACAACGAGATGCGAACTTTGGATCCATCTGGAGGTCCGTGTGTTTGTTCCCTGTTGCCGACCATCGGCTATGCCTCTTTGACATTTGCCGAGACCCCTGGAACACTATCAACAGTGCGCGGAACTGTCTACCACTCGGATGGAGTGGCAGGATATTAGATAAAGTGTCTCAAGCCTACCGCTCTCTTCCGGACAGAACGTCCAAATTCACAACAGCGAATTCTGAGTGAAACTAGCTTGGGCTTTGGTAGGACATAAGCGCAATTCATTTCAAAGATACAACTGCTAGGAGGTTGCGGAAAGATGTGTTGATCGTGACTGCATTTAAACGGACGCTGATGGTATTGGTACTGATCTGCTGAGAAGAAAAAAAATGTCCAGTGAGACGTAGCAAAGGTAATAAATTAGTTTCGTAAAACAAAATAATATTTTACCTTTAAGTGGGTTGGAAGAGATCGCCGACGATACTGTGACATCGTTGGGATGATTAGAAGAAGCGACTATCCAAACTACACAGCTCCAGAGACAAGAGGCAAAAGCAGATTTACAGACCTCCACCGAGAAGACACAATAAGTGAAGAAAATCGAAATAGCTTCTAGATGGATGGCATTTGAAGGAAAATTCAAGACCGTGGGAGCTTAAATACTTATGAGACGGGCTGACAGAAAAATAGGATATGGCAACAAAAATAAACAAGTTGAATTTATCATAAGACGTCACTATGAACATCTACAATCCGTAGAATACTTCGATCAATGCACAATTGAGGCATTACCAGACAGTGATGCATCCCAAGCCTTATACCAGTGATTCCCAACCTTTCATAGACAATTACCCCTGAGTGCAGTCGGATAGTAGGTATTTTTGCCGTCCCCCTCCGCTCCATCTCCAACTTTAGCCCCTAACTAAACTTTAGAATGAAAAAGAGTTTTCTGTGAACACTTTTATTTCTTAAGTTACAAAAGATCATTTACAGTTAATTTTTGTGTTTTATTAAGCCACCGAATAACGAGTCGATGAGACGATTGGTACTGTTTGTACGTAACAACCTCTTTTATATTTGAGTGTTTCTCAGTCACTGTGGATGATAAATCATGTTACAAATCCATTCATTTCCGTGTTTTTATTTTAGCTGTTATCATAGTACGATCTAAGATCACATCTATAAATCTCGAATGCCACATTTCTTTTCCAAATATATATATATATATATATATATATATATATATACAGAGGAGTCCAAAAAAATGTATCCACTGTTTAAAAGTCCATAACTTGCAAAGTAACTGACGGAGTTGCCTCATTTTTGTTGAAAGTGTAGCTTAAAGTCCAACTTAAAGATATCACTGTAGGTGTTCGAAATGGCCACCATTAACATCCACACACAAACGATGCCGCCGAACTGCAGCACGAACTGCTGACTGCAACGTGTTCAGTTGGATATTTGCACATGAATGTAGGATGGCTTGTCGAAGTTCATGCAATGTGCGTGGCTTTTGTCGATAAACGACGTCCTTTAGTGTTCCCCACAGGTAAAAGTCCAGAGGAGTTAGGTCTGCCGGCTGGGGTGGCCGAGCGGTTCTAGGCGCTACGATCTGGATCCGCGCGACCGCTACGGTCGCAGGTTCGAATCCTGCTTCGGGCATGGATGTGTGTGACGTCCTTAGGTTAGTTAGGTTTAAGTAGTTCTAAGGGACTGATGACCTCAGAAGTTAAGTCCCATAGTGCTCAGAGCCATTTGAACCATTTTTTAGTTAGGTCTGAGGAACGTGGTGGATACTCTAAGCCTATCCATCTTCCTGGTTGATTTTCGTCGAGATACGCCCTAACACGATTTTGGTAGTGGGCTGTGGCACCATCTTGTTGAAAGTAAACTCTCCCAAGTCTCGGATGGCAGGTAAAATGGATGTCTGAAGCTTCTGAAGGTACACCTCACCGGTAAATGTGCCGTCAAAGAAGAATGGCCCAATCAAGCCCCGGTAAGACAACCCACACCACACATTTACTCTTGGGAAATTCACGGCTTTGTCTACATGGACGTTCGGATTTTCGGCGGCCCAGTAGATGCAATTGTGGTGATTTACTGTACCATTGAGTTTGAACTGCGCCTCATCAGACCACACAATCATCTCTGCAAACTCTTCATCGTTGCGCTCCATGTTAGTAAACCACTCGCAGTACTCCATTCTACGACCCGGGTCGTCCTCGTTCATTGCGTGTAGCAATCGTGGGATGTAGCACTTCGACTTTGCTGTCTTCAAAATTCGCCCAACACTTGAGCGACTCACTCCAGTTTCACTGGCACACTGTCTCACAGACTTCTGTGGTGAGCGAGTGAATTGTTGAAACACACGACGGGAGTTAGCTGGACTTGTTACTGTTACGGGTCGTCCAGATCGTTGTTTGTGTACACCTTTAACACAGCCTTGGGCTTCAAATTTCTCTCGAATGCTACGGATCGTTAAACGTGTCGGTGGCTCTCTTTGATACTCATTTCGCCATTTCCGTTGAACCTCATTAATGTTTTCGTACTTAAAATACCACTTCAAAACTGAATTCCTTTCATTCAAAGTAAGCCTTGCGCCAGCCACGTTTACTCGAGTAACTAGGTGCAACTAAGAACAAAACACTGGCTATCTTGCGACTGCATCTGACAAAACAAAACAACGCAATACAACGCTTGTGTGGCGATTGCCGGAACTACAAACTATTACACTACCAAAGGTGAAACAACTCCGTCAATTAGTTTGCCAGTTATGGGCTTTTAAACAGTGGATACATTTTTTGGACCCATATATATATATATATATATATATATATATATATATATATATATATATGTGTGTGTGTGTGTGTGTGTGTGTTTGAGTTGGAGCGCTGACATCACAGCTTCAGATAGTCTGCGTAAATCAGTTATGCTGGCCATTGATGCAGCGTATACATGATCGTGCTAAACCCCTGCAGCATCGACTAAGGTCCGAAGATGGCGCACTACACAATAAATAAGATCGCAAGGACGGCTGTACGCGTTTAATTTTCTTACAGTTAAGTTTCTTGTGAACAAGATAGCGAAAGCAAGTTCGATCCTAGAAGTACTAAGAACTATGGAAGAACTGGGGGTTACAGGAAAAAGTGGTGTACAATAGTGTAACTTTCAAATCAAAAATTCAGGCGACCATAGGTTTCCAGTACACAATGAGACCCAGAAAAACAGTATCATGGATAGAAGAGCGATGAAGGCTGCAAAGTATGAAAATGAAAGAATACTAGACGAGAATAAAGACCAGAAGAAAGAAGTCGATAGTGTTCTGCGAACAGCGTGACGCTGGAAGAACATTGTCAGATAGTACTTGCCTTCGTCATAAGGGCGCATCTGCATATGGAAGTGTCCAGTGTGCCGATCTTCCCTTCCTTGGGGCGCGTAGTGTACTTGGGTGGCGGATATCTGCTCGACAACTGCCCTACCGCAACGTAGGCGCACCGGATACTCGTTTCCGGCGTAGAGAGGTGACACACAATAAAGCGGAATGGACAAATCACCTGTACAATTGCTACTTAATGACACCTAACCAGGCTCTGAAGCAGTTGAAATCTAACTGCGTATTCAGCGTCGACGGATAGCGCCTATCATTGTTACTAACAAAAGTCAAGCAAACCACCGAATAACAGTCTTCCACGGAACAAACAGATTGGCAGTGTCATAAAAACAGGTTTTCAGCTCACTATTAGAAATGCCACAGACCAGTTCTGCGTCCGTAGCGGTAGGAACTCATCCCATCAATTCACCCAAACACTTCCGTAAGTCGAAAATACGAAAACGGTTCAAATTGTTCTGAGCACTATGGGACTTAACTTCTGAGGTCATCAGTCGCCTAGAACTTAGAACTACTTAAACCTAACTAACCTAAGGACATCACACACAACCATGCCCGAGGGAGGATTCAAACCTACGACCGTAGCGGTCGCGCGGCGCCAGACTGTAGCGCCTAGAACCGCTCGGCCACTCCGGCCGGCTCAAAATACGAATCGCAGTCAAAACTTGTTTAAACACATGACTATATTTTCTCGTTTCTGTACAACAATGCGCAGTTACTATTCCCTAATTTGCATTGAGTCAGAAGTACAACTACGTCCACTCAGCTCCAGCTTGGCACGTGTATCTTTACAGAACCAAGTATAGTGGAGGGCTCTTTCTTTTACAATATAAAAAAACATCAATTTACGGCCGGCGAGCCGGCCACTGTGGCCGAACGGTTGTAGGAGCTTCTGTCCGGAGCCGCGCTGCTGCTGCGGTCGCAGATTCGAATCCTGCCTCGGGCATGGATGTATGTGATGCCTTTAGGTTAGTTAGGTTTAAGTAGTTCTAAGTTCAAGGGGACTGATGACCTCAGATGTTAAGTCCCATAGTGCTCAGAGCCACGTTCCTGTTCAAATGGTTCAAATGGCTCTGAGCACTATGGGACTCAACTGCTGAGGTCATTAGTCCCCTAGAACTTAGAACTAGTTAAACCTACCTAACCTAAGGACATCACACACATCCATGCCCGAGGCAGGATTCGAACCTGCGACCGTAGCGGTCTTGCGGTTCCAGACTGCAGCGCCTTTAACCGCACGGCCACTTCGGCCGGCCCACGTTCCTGTTGACGGCTGCCTCCTTCCTGCCCCGCCGTCGGCTACCTGCTGTTGGTGACCTGGACCATTGGTCGGGGTGCACACAATGGAGTCGAGGTATTTACGAGAGGAATTCAGTAAATAATCCAACACTTCTTTTCTCTGCCGGTTTCGGTTGAAATAATCCGGAATTTGTTGCTGGACATCGAGGAATGTTCCTGTTTCAGCCCCTAGAGTTTCGCGATGTTTTGATAGGTGGCGGTGCTATACGTAGCCTTCCAAATGGCGTCCGCAACGGAGGTTCGTCACAAGTAGAGAACAGTCATCGAATATCTTTTGGCGGGAAGCCAGAGCATCGCAGATATTCATGGCGCTTGCAGAACGTCTAGGGGCACCCGGAAGTACACAAAAGCACGGTGAGTCGTTGGGCGAGCCGCCTGCCATCATCGCAACAAAGTCGTGCAAACCTATCCGATCTCCCGCTTTCCGGCCGGCTGCACACAGCTGTTACGCCTGCAACGTTGGAACGTGCGTATACACTCATTCGAGGTAATCGACGCATCACATTCAACACCTCCTTGCTCATCTGGACGTCTTTGCTGGTAGTGTTGAAACACTCATTCAGCACCTGCGCCCGCATCTCGTGGTCGTGCGGTAGCGTTCTCGCTTCCCACGCCCCGGTTCCCGGGTTCGATTCCCGGCGGGGTCAGGGATTTTCTCTGCCTCGTGATGGCTGCGTGTTGTGTGCTGTCCTTAGGTTAGTTAGGTTTAAGTAGTTCTAAGTTCTAGGGGACTGATGACCACAGAAGTCAAGTCCCATAGTGCTCAGAGCCATTTTTTCGAGCACCTGCGATACTCATAGGTATGTGCCCGCTGGGTTCCTGATCGTGACAATTTTTTGTCGAATATCGACACAGGCGATGAAACATGGGTCAGTCACTTCTAACCGAAACCAAAACGGCAATCTGTGGAATGGCGCCACACTACTCCTGCTCCGAAGAGAAATTTCAAAGCTGCGGCCTCAGTCGGTAAAGCCATGGCGACGGTCTTTTGGGACCTTGTTTGCTTGTTTGATGTCCTCCATCATAGTGCAAGGATAAACTATGAAATGTATTGTGCTTCCCTCAGGAAACTGAAGAAACGAATTCAGCGTGTTCGTCGCCACAAAATTATATATATATATATATATATATATATATATATATATATATATATATATATATATATATATATATATATCATCAGTTATCTGCTATATTAGCAGGTCCTTTGCCTCTCCATTTTCTGCGATCCATTGCTTCCTTCTTAAGGCTGCTGTATGTTGTACCGTCCATCATGTCATCCAGTATCTGGAATCTCTTCCTTCCTCGCTTCCTTTTCCCTTCTACATAACCTTCTAAAACTGTTTTTATCAGTCCGTCATTCTTTCTTAATATATGCCCAATCCAATTTCTTTTTCTTCTCTTTATTACATCTAGTAACTGCCTTTTCTCTCCGACTCTTCTCAGTACCTCTTCATTTTTTACTCTGTCCATCCAACTTATCCTTTCCATCTTCCGCCATGTCCAGATCTGAAAAGCATCCAGCCTTTCTCTGTCTTTTTTCCTCATAGTCCATGTTTCAGCGCCATATAGAAGAACACTCCATACAAGACATTCTATGAGTCTCTTTCTGAGTTCTCTGTCCAGACCGCTGCAGAAGATTCTCCTTTTCTTATAAAACGCCTCTTTTGCCGTTGCTATCCTTGTTTTAATTTCTGTGGTGCACTTCCAGTCGGTGTCTATCCTGCTTCCAAGATACTTAAAATTTTGCACCTGTTCTAGTGTTTCTCCATTCAGCACAATTTTTATTTCCTTATTTCCTCCTATTGCCAATACTTTTGTTTTATTTGTGTTAATTTGCATTCCATATTTTTTTCCGTTAGTTGCAATGGTGTCTACCAAATCCTCTAATTCTTTTCCCCTGTGGCTAGAAGGACCATGTCATCAGCAAATCTCAAGCACCCTACTCTTCTTCCTCCAATTTCTACTCCTTTGTCATCTAATGAGTATTGGTCAATCATATTTTCCAAGTACAGGTTGAAAAGAGTAGGTGATAAACAGCATCCTTGTCTTACTCCTTTCCCTAGTCTGATCCAGTTTGTACTTTCTCCTCTCACTTTAACTGAAACTTTTTGATTAAGGTACAATTAGTTTATAAGTCTTCTGGTTTTCCAGTCCACTCTCTTTTCGCTCATAATAGTCGACAGCTTGTCCCAAACCACATTGTCAAATGCCTTTTCTAAATCGATGAAGCACATATATAGGTCTCTTCCTTATATATATATATATATATATATATATATATATATATATATATATATATATATAATTTTGTGGTTCCACCGCCAGACACCACACTTGCTAGGTGGTAGCCTTTAAATCGGCCGCGGTCCGTTAGTGTACGTCGGACCCGCGTGTCGCCACTGTCAGTAATTGCAGACCGAGCGCCGCCACACGGCAGGTCTAGAGAGACTTACTAGCACTCGTCCCAGTTGTACGGACGACTTGCTAGCGACTACACTGACGAAGCCTTTCTCATTTGCAGAGAATATAGTTAGAATAGCCTTCAGCTAAGTCAATGGCTACGACCTAGCAAGGCGCCATTAACAGTTTATAGTCTTGAACGTACCGTCCAGAACGATGTATTCAAATGATTGATTAAAGTTAAGTATTCCAGCAGCTACGTACTTTTCTTTATAGCATTCATTACGTATCCTGTTTCAGTCCTCACGCCAGCCTGCTTGAGTTTAACGCGTGCATTTCGGCCTTCTCTAGCTATACAACACACACACACACATCTATATATATATATATATATATATATATATATATATATATATATATATATAAGGCAAGGCCTCTCACAAGTCTGTGCACCCGAGGGAAACTCATTGGACTGTTCTTCTCCATCCACCTTGTAGCCCGGATCTCGCAGCTTCTTCGACTTCCATCTGTTTGGTCCAACGAAGGATGCACTCCGCGGGAAGCAGTACGTGGGTGAGGGGGAGCGTAAGGCGTTGGCTCCGACGAACGGTAGAGTGGTACCATATGGGCACATAGGCCCTCCCTGTAAGGTGGCGTCGTCACACTGAACGGAGATTTTGTTGGAAAATAGAGTTTCGTAGCCAAAAGAGTGGGCAATAAAATGTGAAACGCCCGCTAAATCCGCTGGGCAGAACAGGTACTTAGGATTATGGAAAGGGCCAAATAAGGTTGGGGTCAGTTTCACCTTAAAATCGTAATTTGTTGTAATTTAATAACAAATTTAAACCGAAACGGCACATAGCCAAACCTTTACAACTATGGAGCTCAAAAAGGCAATTATTTCATGGCCTCCAAAGAAGAAATCTTAAAGCAACAAGATAAATCTCAAGTCGTCAAAACATGCAACTAAAATTGAAAATAAAATAATTAACATATACAGCGAGGCTGAGAGCCTCAAGGCGAGGGTGAATAGACAAACATAAACAAGATGCAATACAAACGGCTGAAGGCCCACAATAAAATTTTCAAGACTTTAAAATAAATTACCATAATCTTTCTAAGACAGAAGGCCGAATGTTTGTTTCTTTTCTGTTTTCTTTGTTTTTTAGAATAATGATTTAAGTGGCTGAAGGCCCACAACTGATTTTCCAAAATTCAAAAATACATAAAATCCAGTAAATGCAAGAATTTTTTAAATCACTGGCTATGATAGATTATAAACAGACAATTAAACACCGGTGAGAAGGACAATAAAGAAAACGGCACTCAGAAGCGTCCAAGGAGGTCGGTCTGCCATAGTTCACTTAGGTGAGACAGGTGGTAAGCCCAACCACACTTCATCCATCGGAACCCAACCAGGGGACAGCCACGGAGCGACCGACAAAACGATTTGCCTGCCACCAATCGGTACATGAGGATTCAAACACAAAAGTTACGAACGTGATTATCCACAATGAAATATGTATTAGCTGTCAAAACTACACACCATGTTGGACAGCGGCAACAGGTGAAGAAAGGACGCTGCCTGAAATTACGTTAGTGGCCAGGGCAGGTAACCAAAACACTAACGGCCACAAGGCCGAAAATTTCGCTGGTCAACCAATATAGTTAATTCCACCGCATGGCGCCTAAATTTCAGCAATAGAAACACTCGGTTTTGCTCACAGGAAAACCTCCCCAATAGCGAACAACCGAAACAAACCACACAACATCAATGGACGTGGCTTTGTTTGTTGAAACCACTACTCAACTTTGACGCCCTGGGTCGGTGAACCACGAAGCTCGTAGCGATCGGACAGCTCCACACACGCTCCGACACTGCGCAGGGACCGCCAGAGACCCAGCCGACTGCACTGCGCGGAGATAACTTTCCAGGTCCGCAGCAACCGACCGACTCACTGCAGACCCCCCAGCCGGAAACTAAATGCACAAAACCAAAGATGGTACACGGTGCAAATATCGATACACATCGCTGCTGCCACACGTAGAAGGACGAAGAACCACGACGTAACCGCAACAAGGGCGGGAAACCAAACACAGATGGACAGTGAAGTATACGAAAACGAATAGTTGCGAGTGAGCATGGCTCAATATGGCGTGTCAATCCTGAAAAAAAGCAAACCATCTTAAAAAAAAAGTGTTGCATTACTATTGAACGCTCCTCGTACAATGATAACTCAGCTGGACTCGATACGCAGCTGAGACAGGGCCTTTGTTGCTGCCAGTTTTAATGGACAACAGTGTAAATTGAAAGCTTTAGAACGTGAGAGAGTTGGTGCGGCAGGAAAAGTGTTTTAATTCACTACAGTCCCGTAGTTCGCCTTGAATGAGGCGGAAAAGCTGTTAGGTTGCTGGTTCATTGAGGTTTCAATTGGGTGATGGGAATCGCTGACTGCGCGGCGGAACATGGCATACACTGAACGGCAGGAAGGGTGGCGGCCTGCTTCGGCAACCGCTGTGCACTGGAGTAACGAGTCCTCAGCGACCGGTAGGTCTAATAGCAGCATCCGGTCCACAGAACTCATTCTCCTCAGCACCGTAGCCTGGGCTTCACTCTGCATAAAAAATAAGTAAACAACCACCCCAACGACAACAGATTCGTTCTGTTAATTTTCACTAGTGGCCATTAAAATTGCTACACCAAGACGAAATGCAGGTGATAGACGGGTATTCATTGGCAAATATATTACACTAGAACTGACATGTGATTACATTTGCACGCAATTTGGGTGCATATATCCTGAGAAATCAGTACCCAGAACAACCACCTCTGGCCGTAATAACGGCCTTGTTACTCCTGGGCATTGAGTCAAACAGAGCTTGGACGGCGTGTAGAGGTACAGCTGCCCATCCAGCTTCAACACGATACCACAGTTCATCAAGAGTAGTGACTGGCGTATTGTGACGAGCCAGTTGTTCGGCCACCATTGACCAGACGTTTCAATTGGTCACGGATCTGGAGAATGTGCTGGCCAGGGCAGCAGTCGAACATTTTCTGTATCCAGAAAGGCCCGTACAGGACCTGCAACATGAGGTCGTGCATTGTCCTGCTGAAATGTAGGGATTAGCAGGGATCGAATGAAGGGTAGAGCCACGGGTCGTAACACATCTGAAATGTAACGTCCACTGTTCAAAATGCCGTCAATGCGAACAAGAGGTGACCGAGACGTGTAACCAATATCATCCCATACCATCACGCTGGGTGGTACGCCAGCATGGCGATGACGAATACACACTTCCAATGTGCATTCACCGCGATGTCGCCAAACAAGGCTGCGACCATCATGATGCTATAAACAGAACCTGGATTCATCCGAAAAAATGACGTTTCGCCAATCGTGCACCAAGGTTCGTCGTTGAGTACACCATCGCAGGCGCTCCTGTCTGTGATGCAGCGTCAAGGGTAACCGCAGCCATGATCTCCGAGCTGATAGTCCATGCTGTTGCAAACGTCGTCGAACTGTTCGTGCAGATGGTTGTTGTCTTGCAGACGTCCCCATCTGTTGACTAAGGGATCGAGACGTGGCTGCCCGATCCGTTACAGCCATGCGGATAAGATGCCTGTCATCTCGACTGCTAGTGATACGAGGCCGTTGGGATCCAGCACGGCGTTCCGTATCACTCTCCTGAACCCACCGATTCCATATTCTGCTAACAGTCATTGGATCTCGACCAACGCGAGCAGCAATGTCGCGATACGATAAGCCGCAATTGCGACAGGCTACAATCCGACCTTTGTCAAAGTCGGAAATGTGATGGTACGCATTTCTCCTTCTTACATGAGGCATCACAACAACGTTTCACCAGGTAACGCCGGTCAACTGCTGTTTGTGTATGAGAAATTGGTTGGAAACTTTCCTCATGTCAGTACGTTGTAGGCGTCGCCACTGGCGCCAACCTTGTGTGAATGCTCTGAAAAGCTAATCATTTGCATATCACGGACATCTTCTTCCTGTCGGTTAAATTTCGCGTCTGTAGCACGTCATCTTCGTGGTGTATTAATTTTAATGGCCAGTAGTGTATTTACCTCCTGCCTGCGTGAAACTGTTCAGCCATGACAAAGTGTGTTTAGCCATTGTCACCCTGACTAATATTCTGAAACATCAATGACGCTCACTCTTCTTATATTAAAAATCAAGACACTAATTGTTGTGAAGCTATCAGGCCTGGAGTAGTCATTGTTCAAAATTTTTTACTTTTATCAATATCTTGTAAAACCGTGACCACACACTTTTGTAGCTGCAACCACCAGAAGGCCGGTATCATCGAGTCCTGTTTCCTATTAATATTTATTTGGCTTGAGTTTTTTGAACCATACAGTCCAAAAATTTAAAAAAAATATACAAACGTCGAAACAGAAATTTCGCAATGAAGAAAATGTCATCAAGAATTTAAAATTATGCTACAGCGCTCACATAGGTACACAGCCCATAGTCCCTCGAATCCCCCAAACCAACCAACCAACACAGCCTATAGCTCAATAGTCTTGTAGTGACATCAGTTCAAAAGATAATACAAAAATGAAGACTCGATATCGGTGAACCAAAGTGATAATGTAACCACTTATACGTTGTGATGTATTATCAGTGAGGTTCTGTAAGGTACATAGGAAGTTTTTCATGTTGTTAATGGGCAAACGGGTTTATCTCCTCCCTGACCACCAGATTCCATTTAATGTTCGCTGTTGAAAAACCAATAAGACAGTGCAGGTTGTCTTTAGGTGTTCGCCTGAAGTGTCCTGTTATGATACGGGTTGATTCGTTATTGGTATGTCGAGGGGCATGAAATGGAAGCAGTGGTTGGGAAGGGAGTGAGACAGGGTTGTAGCCTCTCCCCGATGTTATTCAATCTGTACATTGAGCAAGCAGTAAAGGAAACAAAGGAAAAATTCGGAGTAGGAATTAAAATCCATGGAGAAGAAATAAAAACTTTGAGGTTCGCCGATGACATTGTAATTCTGTCAGAGACAGCAAAGGACCTGGAAGAGCAGCTGAACGGAATGGACAGTGTCTTGAAAGGACGATATAAGATGAACATCAACAAAAGCAAAACGAGGATAATGGAATGTAGTCGAATTAAATCAGGTGATGCTGCGGGAATTAGATTAGGAAATGAGACGCTTAAAGTAGTAAAGGAGTTTTGCTATTCGGGGAGCAAAAAAAACTGATGATGGTCGAAGTAGAGAGGATATGAAATGTAGACTGGCAATGGCAAGGAAAGCATTTCTGAAGAAGAGAAATTTGTTAACATCGAGTATAGATTTAAGTGTCAGGAAGTCGTTTCTGAAATTATGTGTATGTAGTGTAGCCTTGTATGGAAGTGAAACGTGGACGATAAATAGTTTAGACGAGATGAGAATAGAAGTTTTTGAAATGTGCTACAGAAGAATGCTGACGATTAGATGGATAGATCGCATAACTAATGAGGAGGCATTGAACAGAAATGGGGAGACGAGAAAGTTGTGGCACAACTTGACTAGAAGAAGGGATCGGTTGGTAGGACATGTTCTGAGGCATCATGGGATCACCAATTTAGTATTGGAGGCCAGCGTGGAGGGTAAAAATCGTAGAGGGAGACCAAGAGGTGAATACACTAAACAGATTCAGAAGGATGTAGATTGCAGTAGGTACTGGGAGATGAAGAAGCTTGCACAGGATAGAGTAGCATGAAGAGCTGCATCAAACCAGTCTCAGGACTGAAGACCGCAACAACAACAACATGTCGACCCGATTGACATGCCATGTCGAGGACACAAGCTTTGCTACCGAATAACAGAAAACAAGAGTTGTAGTCCTCATTTCAGATGGATGTTCACTGCATGTAGTTCCTGTCAGTTTGCTAATGATATTGTTTCTTGCTGCAACTTTCTGTTCATTGTTTGTACAGTGTTTTCCGTAGGTGGACGTCCTAGCCACGGTGACATCTAGATATTTTAGTGTTTCTTAGTGTACTAGTGCAATACCTTCCCTGCTCACCTCACACCCAGTCTCACCAAAACTCCATCTGAAGAGCAGACAGCCTCCTCTTGTCCGTTTTAAAGTTGTGTTCTGACGATGTCTGAGATTCTCTGCATTTAGATATTAAGTTCTTGGTTCGCTGTCTCCTATATCGATCGTATCCCGTACAATATATCTGTGACGCTCGTTATTTCGTCTCTTTGCGTATAGCTATCCTGGCCATGTGCAGACTCAGATAGAGATTTCCATACACTGTCTGCTTTACCGTTTGATCATTTATTCGAAAGGAAGGAAGATTGGGTTTAAAGTCCTGTTGACACCGAATTCAGTAAAGACGGAGCACAAGCTCGGACTTTGTCAAGGATGGGGAACGAATCGCCGTGCCCTTTCAAAATAACTATTCCGGCATTTTCCTGGGGCGATTTAGGGGAATCACAGAAAACCTGAATCTGGATGGCCGGACGCGGGTTTGAACCATCGTCCTCCCGAATACGAGTCGTGTATACTAATCACTACGCCACCTCGCTCGGTGATAATTTTTTCAATCCCTTATATAAATCCTCGGCCTGAACCCTCTTGTTCGACGTTGTGGCCGAGCGGTTGTAGGCGCGTCGATCCGGAACTGCGCTGCTGCTACGGTCGCAGGTTCGAATCGTGCCTCGGGCATGGATGTGTGTGCTGTCCTTAGGTTAGTTAGGTCTAAGTAGTTCTAAGTCTAGCGGACTGATGACCTCAGATGTTAAGTCCCATAGTGCTCAGAGCCATTTGAATTTGAACCTCTTGTTCGAACAAAACTGTAGAAACACTCTTCCCCATCAGAGCAAAATCTTTTCTGCACAAAACGACTTCTGCAAGTCAGCAGGGAATGCTAGTTTGGCATAATCGCCCTCTGTATAACATAACTCAGTCATCGACCTATCTACTAAAGCAACAATAATTTCCTGCCCCATTAAAACTCACGTATCACATCTTTCACTTTTCTCAAAGTCCCTAACTGAGGCATTCCAAGTAAAGTTATTTCACTTCTCCTTCCATATCTCATAATATATCACTTTTGTATACTTTCTGCCATTATTATTAATAGCATTATAGTAAAAATCATTGTTGTTAGAAGCAGTAGTTCTCCTTCTGTTCTGTCTGCAGACATCTGCAAATACGGTTTTAAATAATCTATTCTCTCCTCTTACTGCCATTATTATGATGATTTATAATTATTAATGCTATTTAAGTAAAGTGTGATATAAAAAGAGGTTCTAAACTGGTTAAACAAATATATTTTTGGAATTCTGCATTAAACATTAAGACCAGCATGTTTGTTGTAAGGAGCACCTTCATTTTCACAAAATTTAGAAGAAATCGTGTTTTTTATCTGTGTTTCGGAAAAAAACAGCAAATGGTTTACGACTCCTCCATTCGTCGTCTTCTTTCTTTGCTGAGGGACTATCCTTGACATCTAATCCCTGTAAATGGTAAGATGTTGAACAATGGTTATAGGCATTCTGCTCACTTGGAAGTTTCGGAAACGTGGAGAAGTTCTTACTACGTGTTGGATCCCTTACGGTAGGTGGAAAGCCGCCAATTCACTGCACATTCCTCATCGGCCCAACCATACCTTGAAACTGGAGGTCGAGAGGGAGATGTTCGTTATAAGATCACAAACAGTGATTTCCTCTATTAGTTCATCTGGTCATTGTAAACTAGCTCAACATGAGACTCTCATATAAACGGTATTACCATACTTCATGTTTTGTTCAGAAGTGATTCAGGTATAATTTCCAGAAATGTTTATTTCACTTCGCTTTCCAAGCCTTGTTTCGATGACTCCATGAGGCAGGTTTTCGCGTTGTGGAACCTTGAATGATATGCGATTTTGTGAGCTACCCCAGGAAAATCAGAACACTTGTGGCAGTAGAAACCGCTTATAATTTTTCTGTTTGGGACAGAGAATGCATATCCTACCTGCTGCAGTATTTTGATGTCGAGAGTCATCAGTGAACACTAGGATGAAGTAAGCGTTGAAACATGAATTAATTTTGCTGAAATTTTTCTTAAACCTGTAACTATGGATTCGAGGCTTCGCAGCTGGTATCTAAATGCACTGTTACAGGATGATGCTGAAGAGTAGATGAACTGATAAGAAATGAAGAGGTTTCCGCTGAATTTGCTAGAAAAGGAATATGTGAATAACAGTAAGCAGCGAGTGGAAGGCGAAAACGTTTGTTGTGGACAAGAGATCAATGGGGTATCTCTACAACGATGGAATCTGATTTAGCTGGAAATGTGACGCCATATTGTTATGAATAGGTGAAAATCCAGAACCAGTTATCCGTCAAAAGCCGTGAAATGGATTCATGTCATTTGTGTTTCTATAAATAAACAGTGAACGAAGACATGGGAATTATAGTCCGCAGCTCGTGGTCGTGCGGTAGCGTTCTCTCTCCCCGCGCCCGGGTTCGATTCCCAGCGGGGTCAGGGATTTTCTCTGGCTCGTGATGACTGGGTGTTGTGTGATGTCCTTAGGTTAGTTAGGTTTAAGTAGTTCTAAGTTCTAGGGGACTGATGACCATAGATGTTAAGTCCCATAGTGCTCCGAGCCATGGGAATTATATCAGTGAAGATCTAATGACAATAATATGAAGGGCTTATTTCAATAGTGGTAAAAGTCCATTTTTGTTCATTTTGAGGTACAGAGTCCTAAAGTTAAATGAGCACTGGAAAATCTGCAGTTGAGATAGCAGAAATATTCAAGCATGTTAGAGATGAACCTTTCTTTCTGTTTGTTTGGATCATTAATTTCAGAAGCATTATAGACAGAAAAGTGGAGGTAATGGACTTGTACCCATATTGGAATAAGCCCTTCTTATCAGGGAATTATTGCACAGAAATACTGAACTCAAATGTAATGAATATGTTGTAAGTAATGGAAATTTGTGTCAGACCGGGACTCACTCGGATTTTCGCAAGCAGTTGCCAGCTAGGCTACTTAAACAGGCACGGATCCACGGTTCCATTTTACTATTTCCCTATACCGCACATAAAGCTCCTTGTCACCACCGGTTATAATGTGCACCACAGATGGATAGGCTTTTAATAATAATAATAATAATAATAATAAGAAGAAGAAGAAGAAGAAGAAGAATAAGAATAGAAAATATTGCGCCTGCATGTTCGCTTCATTTGACACTACCGGATTTTTTTTTTTTTTTTTTTGCTGTGTGGTAAACTCAGAGGTGAAGCCTTCGCTCAAATTCCGATAATCGAAGATGATTGAAAACATCGCATTGTTGCGGCATATGCAATGTCTCGAGTGAATGTCTTCAGTCTCTGCAGAAGTTCTTCCGCAAGCGTCTGCAAACGTATATAACAGTAGATGGTGGCTGTTTTGAACACTTCATGACATAAATCGAACTTTAAAGAAATGTTGATGATCACATTCTTTTGTGATATCGTTTTTGTTGCTTTTCTGATGTAATTTTGCAATATGAATGTGTATCTTCACACTAAACACAAGATGCGAAGTTACTATTTAACAATTTCTATGCCTCAGTTCCCAGTTATACGAATCCATTTCATTTTTGACGTGCACTTTTCATTTAAGGCTCTGGCAGAAACCAGAGCAGAACTGTTAAGGTAGTTAACTTGTGAACTATACTTAAATGCCACATCCTTTGCCTCCCACTTTGTATGCTGGCCGGCCGATGTGGCCGAGCGGTTGTAGGCGCTACAGTCTGAAACCGCGCAACCGCTACGGTCGCAGGCTCGAATCCCGCCTCTGGCATGGATGTGTGTTTTGTCCTTAGGTTAGTTAGGTTTAAGTAGTTCTGAGTTCTAGGGGACTGATGACCTCAGCAGATAAGTCTCATAGTGCTCAGAGCCATTTGAACCATTTTTGTATGCTGGACCAACCACATGTAGCCAAGTGTTAATAGTATCAGTTTCCAGTTGAATTTTCTCCAGTATTCCGCTTTCGTATACAGACTCCCTCGCCTGCGACAAGCAGGAGTGCCCTATCAACGTGTCACGGCAGTTCCATATAACAGCACGAACTACCGTTTCAGCTACCAATCGATTTCATGTTCAAGCCGGATAAATCATAAATTCTAAATACTGCAATGCACCGTAAACTCAAATCGCATTTTGAAGAGTGAAACGTCCTTGAATGCGTCTTATTTAGAACGATATTAGGAGCAGATATGACTATACAGATTGTTCGGAAATTCTCGTTACAAACTTCTAGGACCTGTAGAGAGGACCGAGAACATGATATTTTGAATAGGGAGCCATATACGGAAACGTACCAATTCCGATCTACGACAGTTTCAACTGAGATGTGTAATGAGTCTGCGTCTGCTGAGGGAAAGAGAAAGTCTCAAAGTCTCTTGTCCTGGAATGAGATAGGTAGACAGGATAAACCGTACTACTTCTTGTGGGGTCAGATGCAAAGTTTAATTTACAAAACTTCTGTAGGGACACAGGAAGATCTGCTGGCACGAGTTCTGACCACTGCACTAGAAAATGAAGACACAGCAGGCGGGATGGAGAGCGTGTACCAGAATACGTTTCGTAGGTACAATGTCTGAAACAGCGTTGGTGGACACCATACCGAACCGCTGTTGTAATGCATCAGTACTGTTCTGTACATTACGTAAACACGTAATGTTGAAGTGATAGACGGGCGTTTCGTTATGTTTCCTTTGCAATTGTTACCCAATAACTGTACTGCGTCACTCTTAATTCAGTTCCTCAAGCAGAAGTGGTTGAGTTAAACATCTGAACTAAAACCGTCGTAGAACGGAATCTATACGTTTCCAGACATGGGTTCCCATCCAAAATATTATGTACTCACTCCCCTCTACAAGCCCTTGACGTTTGTAACGGAAATTTCCGAACACTCTGTAGATATATTTCAACGAGCAAAGATGACACTGATGTTCCTGTGATTAATATACACACATCAAAATAAGTTGTGCATCACCTCGGTTTCGAGAGTTCAGGACCTCTACAGAAAATTGGATTAGAGCTCAACATTAACATCTCATGCTCATGAAAACAACACATTGCATGTTGTACCACCATACAGCAAGACATTCAGAGGTGGTGGTCCAGACTGCTGTACACACCGGTACCTCTAATACCCAGTAGAACGTCATCTTGCATTGATGGATATCTGTATTCGTCGTGGCATACTATTCACAAGTTCATCAAGGCACTGTTGGTCCAGATTGTTCCACTCCGCAACGGCAATTCGGCGTGGATCCCTTAGAGTGACTGGTGGGTCAATCTATCCCAGACATATTCGACGAAGTTCATGTCTGGAGAACATGCGTTGCCGTTATCCTGAAGGAAGTCATTCACAAGATATGCACGATGGGGGCGCGAACTGTCGTCCATGAAGACAAATGCCTCATCAATATGATGCCGATATGGTTGCACTATCGGTCGGCGGATGGCATTCACGAATCGTACAGCCGTTACGGCGCCTTCCATGACCACCATTGGGGTACGTCAGCTCCACCTATTGCCACACGAAAACAGCAGGGAACCTCCACCACGCTGCACTTGTTAGACAGTGTTCAACCTGACTGGGTTGCCTGCAAACACGTCTCCGACGATTATCTGGTTGATGGCATATGCAACACTCATCGGTGAAGAGAACGTGATGCCAGTCCTGAGCGGTCCATTCGGCATGTTGTTGAGCCCTCCTGTACCGCGCTGCATGGTGACGTGGATGCAAAGATTGACCTCGAAAAAAATGGCTCTGAGCACTATGCGACTTAACTTCTAAGGTCATCAGTCCCCTAGAACTTAGAACTACTTAAACCTAACTAACCTAAGGACATCACACACATCCATGCCCGACGCAGGATTCGAACCTGCGACCGTAGCGGCCGCGTGGCTCCAGACTGTAGCGCCTAGAACCGCTCGGCCACCCCGGCCGGCACTTGACCTCGCCATGGACGTGGGGAGTGAAGTTGTGCATCATGCAGCCTATAGCGCGCAGTGTGAGTCTTAACACGACGCCCTGTGGCTGCACGAAAAGCATTACTCACCATGATGGCGTTGCTGTCAGGGTTCCTCCGAGCGATAATCCGTAGGTAGCGGTCATCCACTGCAGTAATAGCCCTTGGGCGGCCTGTGCGGGGCATGTCATCTACAGTTCCTGTCTCTCTGTGTCTCCCCTATGTCCGAACAAAATCGCTTTGGTTCACTCCGAGACGCCTGGACACTTCCCTTATTGAGAGCCCTTCCTGGCACAAAGTAACAATGCGGACGCGATCGAACGGCGGTATTGAATGTCTAGGCATGGTTGAACTACAGGCAACACGAGCCGTGTACCTCCTTCCTGCTGGGATGAGTGGAACTGATAGGCTGTCAGACCGCCTCCGTCTAAGTCTAATAGTCGCTGCTCATCCATGTTTGTTTACATCTTTTGCCGGGTTTAGTGACATCTCTGAACAGCCAAAGGGATTGTATCGGTGATACAACATCCACAGTCGACGTCTATCTCCAGGAGGTCTGGGAACCGGAATGATGCGAATCTTTTTTTTTGATGTGTGTACTACGAACAGGTACTGTACATCGGTCACTGAGAACTTTTTTACAATTTATTTAAGGGAAAAAAGAATTACGTTATCTTAAATAATTCGAGAAATACCTGAGATGAACTGCTTAGCTGAATCGCCCTATGGAATACTCACAAAGTTACTTGTAAATCTGACAATTTGGCTGCTGCTAATAACAACGTATTGTATTCTACCTGGAACTCTTGAATCCAGTCACAAAGCTGATCTAATATTCCGTATTTTGTTCATTTAGCGACAGTACGGAACTGTATCGAATGTCTTCCGGAGGTCAAGAAACACAGTCATCTACTGCCCGCCGGATGTCGTGCACGAACACAACGGGAGTTTCTAACAGGCTGGTCTCAAGCAACGGCTGTGAAAGTTCAATCTTCACCGTGCACGACCGCGAATAAATGATGGTTGAGGCACTCGGTAGCGTCAGCTGAAGTTGGCTTGCGTTCACGCAAAGATAATCGCTGTTAATAGGGCGCTTCACGACATTGGCTTGAAGCCTGTTTCCGCTGGGTTCCTTCCAGGGACCGCTCGCCCGTCCGCCCAGCTACAGGCGATTTTATTGCTCTGACTGCGCTTAGGGCTGTGTTCGCCGCGGCTCATTCCTTTGCTGAACCGTGGCGTATCTGGCGGCAGCGATAAACTTTTACGACAGCGCGCGCGCTGTTCGTCGTAGTCCCTGCTGTCTGCCACAAGACGGCCGGGTAATACCACGCTGCACTGCGCGAATAGGAGGGCACCGCGGCGTCAGACGGGACAGAGCCGGTGTGACTTCACAGCTCATCTCCGAATTCGGTAAGCAGAGGGTGGCACAAGCACTGTTTCGAGCGTACGGCACACATAAGCGCAGCGAAGCTACCACGGAATTCACAATCTCGTTGTTTCGCAGAACGTGAAGAGGGAACAGTGGAGTCTCGTACTCGAGTGAAGTGTGCGAACGACAACGACTGAATCTTCTACGAGGGGCGTTCCTGAAGTAATGCAACACATCCTCTTCTGAAAGCAGGTTGGTTTTATTCAGCATTACAATACACGTTATTATCGCCCACTCTTTTGATAGCAGAACCCTATTATTCAGCAGAATGTCCTTTCAATGTGACGGTCTCACCACGCCACCTTACTGGGGGGGGGGGGGGGGGGGGGGGGCCTGTATGCCCTCATGGTACCACTCTAGTGGCCGACGTCGGAGCCAACCTCTTGCTGCATCAGCAAACTCCTCATCACCCACATACTGGCTCCCGCGGAGTGTATCCTTCACTGGGCCAAACAGATGGAAGTCGAAGAAGGTGCGAGATCTGAGCCGTAGGGTGGATGAGGAAGAATAGTCCAGTAAAGTTTTGTAAGCTCCTCTCGGGTGTGCTGGCTTGCATGAAAAAGGAGAATTTCAAACTTTCTGGCAGATTAAAACTGTGTGCCCGACCGAGACTCGAACTCGGGACCTTTGCGTTTCGCGGGCAAGGGCTCTACCATCTGAGCTACCGAAGTACGACTCACGCACGGTACTCACAGCTTTACTTCTGCCAGTACCGGGCGTGAGTCGTGCTTCGGTAGCTCAGATGGTAGAGCCCTTGCCCGCGAATGGCAAAGGTCCCGAGTTTGAGTCTCGGTCGGGCACACAGTTTTAATCTGCCAGGAAGTTTCATACCAGCGCACACTCCGCTGCAGAGTGAAAATCTCATTAAGGAGAATTTCGTTTGCACTTTTGTGGCTACGACCACGCTGAACTCGTTCCTTCAATTTCGTGAGGGTAGCACAATAAACTTCAACTTGATCGTCGCACCATCAGGATTGGTATCAAGCAGATTACTCCCTTGGGAATTCCAGAAGACCTTCGCCATGACTTTGCCAGCTGAGCGTGCGGGTTTGTTTTCCTCGAACGAGAGATGGTGTGACACCACTCCATCAAATGGCTTCAAATGGTTCAAATGGCTCTGAGCACTATGCGACTTAACATCTATGGACATCAGTCCCCTAGAACTTAGAACTACTTAAACCTAACTAACCTAAGGACATCACACAACACCCAGTCATCACGAGGCAGAGAAAAATCCCTGACCCCGCCGGGAATCGAACCCGGGACCCCGGGCGTGGGGAGCGAGAACGCTACCGCACGACCACGAGCTGCGGACGACACCACTCCATCGATTGCCGCTTTGTTTTCGGTTCGAAGAGGTGGGCCCATCTTCTATCGCCTTAACGCATAAGCAGTTCCATGAAGATAGTCCTTCAGTACTCTTTATGACCTTCCGTTAGGTGGCGAGGAATCCAGCGGGTAAACGCCTTCGAGTACCCGAGCTGGTCGCGTAGTGTACCGGCGCTACCAACGGAGACGTCCAGTTGTGCAGCGAGGTGTCCCGTCGATTCCGTCAATCACCTCGAACGAGAGTGTCCGCACGTTCCAACATCGCAGGAGCCAGAGCTGCACGCGACCCGCCGGCACGCTGGACAGCCGACAGCTCTGCGCGACCTCACCCAACGATTCACCGTGTTTTTTTTTTTTTTTTTTTTTTCAGTGCCAGGTCTTCGCAGACTTTATGCAAGTGCCTGTGAACATCTGTGATGCTCTGGCTGTCCTCCTAAAACACTGAATGACATCTCTCTGTTAGCCACTCACAAACGCCATTTTGAAGGGTACGTATAGCGTCACCACCTAAAGGCACTTCATGAAACCATAGAGGCTGAAAAGCGAATACACCACACTGTTCCACAACGTATTTTTCAAACGAAATTGGCCGAGAAAAATATATGTTGCATTGCTTATTGAATGTCTCTCATGGATAGGGTGGTTCATACAGAATTTACTAGTGAATACTTTGCAATTGCTAAATATGTACGGGAATTGGATGTATATTTTAATTTCCGTACTCCTCTCCCCCTCTCTGTCTATCTCCTCATCCACCCTCTCTTTGTCCACCTCCTCCTCGTCTTCCATTTCTCTGTCCATCACCTCCTCCTTCCTCTTTCTGTCGTTTTCATCCTCGCCTATCTCTCTCCATTTTCTCCTTCCCCTACCCCTCCATGTTTATCTCCTCCCCCTCTCTATCCCTCCCCTCTTCCCTCATCTCTCTGACTTTGGGCCTTATTTAACGATGTTGGAACGGGAAACTTAATTGGAAATAGAAGTTGCTTGAAATGAACGTGTAAATGTATTGTTATCATTGGTATGCGGGGTATGAGAGAGACCTCTCCAGCGTGTGAGGATACTTGCTTCAACGACAGTATCTCGCATCGATTTAATCTGCAAACAGGCAGGATTACAAAGTTTCGATTCACACTCTGTAGCGGTATTCTAGTCATAAGCTGATGAGCCATAACAACAACTTTTCTAGTTTCTTTTAAAACCGACTGCGAGGAATAAAACGAAACAGCAAGTTTTGTTTGATATTATGTACCGTATAATGAGAAAGAATAAATATAGGAGAAACAATTCGTGTAATGGTTTAAATGACCCGATATTACAGTTAAAATTTACGGGGAGAAAGAAAACTAAACCATACATTGCCACAGCACAGGACATTTTTTTTCGCAATAGGTGTTAACAGAAAACCACATATATAGTACATGGCCAGTCCAAATTTTAATGGCGTATCGTGAAAAAATTTGCAGTAAGAAGGTAAAGAACTGTTTCGAATGTTTTTTAAGATGGCTTCACCGTTATGTGATATGTATACTTAAATATTTCATATATCTAAAAGGATGTAGCCTATGTACGTCCCAGGGTTTGTTGGAGTATTGTGTAAAAATTTGATGTACAAACATCAAAAAAAGTTTTGCATCACCCCAGTTCCCAGAACTCCTGTAGATACACGTTGACTGTGGATGTTGTATCACACACACAGTCCCTTTGACTGTTCAGAGATGTCACTAAACCCGCCTAAAGATGTAAACAACCACGCGTGAGTAGCGCGGAGGGAGTCCGACAGCCGATCAGTTCCAGTCATTCCACCAGGAAGGAGGTGCACGGTCAATACCGCGATTCGACCGCCTCCGCATTGTTACTTTGAGCCAGGAAGGGCTCTCAAAAAGGGAAGTATCCAGGCGTCTCGGAGTGAACAAATCCGACGTTGTTCGGACGTGGAGGAGATACAGAGAGACAGGAACTGTCGATGACATGCCTCGCTCAGGCCGCCCAAGGGCTACTACTGCAGTGGATGACCGCTGCCTACGGATTGTGGCTCGGAGGAACCCTGACAGCAACGCCACCATGGTGAGTAATGCTTTTCGTGCAGCCACACGAATCGTGTTACGACTCAAACTGTGTGCAACAGGTTGCATGATGCGTAACATCACTCCCGAAGTCCATGGCGAAGTCCATCTTTGCAACCACCACATCATGCAGCGCAGTACAGAGGGGCCCAACAACATGCCGAATGGACGGTCCTGGATTGGCACAGCATTCTCTCCACCGATGAGTGTCGCATATGCCTTCAACCAGACAATCGTCGGAGACGTGTTTGGAGGCAACCCGGTGAGGCTGAATGTCTTGGACACATTGTCCAGCGAGTGCAGCAAGATGGAGGTTCCCTGCTGTTTTGGGGTGGCATTATGGGGGGCCGACGTACGCCCCTGGTGGTCATGGAAGGTGCCAAAACGGCTGTAAGATAAGTGAATGCCACTCTCCGAGCGAGAGTGCAACCATATCGGCAGCATACTGGCGAAGCATTCGTCTTCATGGACGACAATTCGCGCCCCCATAGTGCACATCCTTCAGGATAACGGCATCGCTCGACTATAGTGGCCAGCATGTTCTCCAGACATGAATCCTATCGAACATGCCTGGGAGAGATTGAAAAGGGCTGTTTATGGACGACGTCGCCCACCAACTATTCTGAGGGATCTGCGCCAAATCACCGTTGAGGAGTGGGACACTCTGGACCAACAGTGCCTTAATGAACTTGTGGATAGCATGCCACGGCGAATAGAGGCACGCATCAATGCAGGAGGACGTGCTACTGGGTATTAGAGGTACCGGCGAGTACAGCAATCTGGACCACCACCTCTGAAGGTCTCGCTGTATGGTGGTACAACATGCGATGTGTGGTTTTCATGAGCAATAAAAAGGGCAGAAATGATGTTTATGTTGACCTCTATTCCAATTTTCCGTACAGGTTCTGGAACTCTCAGAACCGATGTGATGCACAGCTTTTCTTGATGTGTGTAAATCTGTCAAGCGCTTTTCGAGATTTTCGCCATTTGTAGTCCGTGCCTATCTAAACGTTTATGAGATTACCATTTAAAAATCTGACATAAATCGGTCAAGAACCTGACGAGATTTTTGCTGGCAACATACAAACACTTCTAAATGAAATATTATATATACTTTTAAATATGTATAGCCTATGTCTGTCCTAACGTTTATTAGAATATCGTGCAAAAATGTGAAGTAAGTCGGTCAAGAACGGTTTGAGATTTGTGGTAGTAATCTTTCGCCTTTCTTTATTACACACACACACACACACACACACACACACACACATATATATATATATATATATATATATATATATATATATATATATATATGGGGTCTAGGTTGGTCCGAATGTTCTTTGCAGTATCGTGAACGAACGTTTATTAGAGTACTGGTAACATGCAAAAATTTGAGGCAAATCGGGCAAGAACTTTTCAAGACTTCTAGAAACAAACTTTCGCCTTTATGTATTGCACATATATTTATGTATTATATGTATTAAAAATGAAGAACCTAACTCTGTTGGAATGTTCATTGGAATATCGTCTACGAAATTTGAAGTAAACTTGTCAAGTATGATTCCAGATTTTTGGTATCAAAATTAAACAACGACTCGTCCTCATATAGTGTAATAGATTAGAGATTATCGCTAAGACAAGTTGTATAGCTGTAGATACTTAGTGTTACACGTGCGGAGCCAGGGACCGTCGTCATTGTAAAATAAAAAAATAAAAAAATGTTCAAATGTGTGTGAAATCTTATGGGACTTAACTGCTAAGGTCATCAGCCCCTAAGCTTACACACTACTTAACCTAAATTATCCTAAGGACAAACACACACACACCCATGCCCGAGGGAGGACTCGAACCTCCGCCGGGACCAGCCGCACAGTCCATGGCTGCAGTGCCAAGACCGCTCGGCTAATCCCGCGCGGCTGTAAAATAAAGAACGTGTGTAACATGAGCAGTTTCTGTCAGTCCCCTGATAACCTATACGGCAATACTAACCTAAAAACAAAACTTTTCTACACCTTATGCTGCATCTTCCCGAAATTTTGGGAAATACTTAGAGCTATGTTTCCCCCTTTTTCTTTATTCTCTTTATTGAGCGACTGGAACAGCTAGCGGACCCTGCAACCTTTTCAGCCACACTTTTTAATGAGCTTTTGCTTTGCTGTTTGCTCTTCCAACTAAAATGTAATGAAATGAAACTAAATGTTTCCAGAGCCCTTTTCAAGTCTCAAGCATCTCTGAAGTATATGTGCACACTGACGCGACGAATGAAAATTTGTATCAAAGCTAAGGAGTTTAGGGGGTGTAACGTGATCATGTCTTCTGAGTGCTTCTCTTCATCTGTCAGTCAGTGTCACACAAAGCACTCTCGCATAAATATCATGCGCTAAGCGAAGATTCAATGAGCTGCGATTGGATTCACTGCCGTGTCGTACAACAATACTCAAGAAAAAAAACATAATCGGCATTTGCTCTGTAGCCTCTCGGTGCAGAAGTTGGTACAGAACACTTACGTCACTACAGTACACAACGGGCGAAAATTGCCCATGAACCGAGAGCAGCAGTGACTGTCACTTTTGTAACGCAGTGGGATGGCGGGACCACATCCTTGTTTACTCTGCCTCCTACCGCACTGCTCCTTCTACAGCAGAATTGTTTTCCCGTTCGCCACCAGCAGCACTTTAACAGAGTAGAGAGCAAACAAAAATGGCTGCGAGGCGGAACTGTAGCGCTAACTAAACGTCTCGCAAGGTTCGCCAGCTGATTATGCAAGAACTGCTTAGTGCTGTCGGTTTGTTTTGCAGACGACACCAGTAAGAGTATTTGTCGGATGTTTCAGCGCCGTTACGGTATTGACATAAAATTTAAGTACCTCAAGCGAATTAAATGCCACCTATGTTTCCCTCCAATCGATTGGTATTATTTCATTGCATTGAATTTTGTTGGCGTTTTACCCACTGTTTCCGTTCATTTTAGTGGACTGAATTCAAATTATGTATATACCTATGGCATGTTACGGCATGGTCCTCTGTCATGTTCGTTCCTCTGTTGGTGCTATTTTGAAGGGAGAGTCTCCGAAATAGTAGGAAGACATAGGTGACACGAAATATTAGGATCCAACTTTAATGCGTGCTCGGGTGACTTAATTTTTGAAGACGGCTGCAGGAGATGCAGATTTTTCTCGACATGTTCATTTAAACGATACCTCTCTGACACCGTCAGCGAAGTTCTTGAGTAGATGTTTCTTGTACTAATCAGTACGACAGTTGACGCCTGCTTATAACGACAGAGAAGTCACTGAAAGCTTGACTTAACAAACAAATCTGATAAGGCAAGAAATCCAAGAAGCCGAAAGTAGTTGTTTCCAATGAATAATCATATTGCTTTATTTTATGCTGGGAATCTTGAATTCATCAGTGCGTTTCATTTTCATTTAAAAAGTGTCTTCAGCAATCGTGCGAGAGTAGTATAGCTTTTTCAGATTAGCAAAAACGCTATTTGTAGAAGGAAGGAAGATCAAGGTTTAATAACCCGTCGACTACGAGGTCATTAGAGACGGTGCACAAGCCAATCGGTCGTGTTCTTTTCAAAGGCACCAGTTTTGCATTTGCCTCAAGAGACTTAGGGAAATCAATGAAAAAACAGAGTTTGGGTGTACCGACGGAGATTTGAATCGCTGTCCTCCTGGTGGCTACGATCTCTCTCTCTCTCTCTCTCTCTCTCTCTCTCTCTCTCTCTAGTTTGTGTTTGTGTGGGGGGGGGGGGGAGGGGGGGGGGAGAGGTGGTAGGGAAATATAAAGATGCAGTAAACAAATGAGAACACATTCCTCTGTTACTTTCTATGAATACAGCATGCAGTAAACTTTTTAGTGTTATTTCCTTAATCCTTATTCACAGTTCTGGATAAAGGCAGCGTTTAGCTTAGTTCTAATGGAACCAGTCTGTGATTTGATAGGTTTGTGAAATGCTTTTACGTGTAGTTTTATCTTTGCACTTACCAGCATAATGGAAGCCCACTATTTTACTCGCCAAATAGCAGAATCTTCTGTTATCGTCTGGCAAATGGAAGCAACCGTCAAGTCCGTTTCCCTATGCCATTTCCAGTGTAGAATAAAAGGTTTTCATTACGTTGATAAATGCAAAAATAAAACTAGAATGTTAAAAACATTTCACGCACTTACCAAAACATGGAGCGGTTCCATTAGAACTAATGTCCATTAGAACTTAGCTAGAACTATAATACCGTTTACAGTAACAACACTAGCAGATGTTTACTGTAAGCTGAAAGTCAACTCTTAATCTGGAGTAAACAAGTGAACTAGTTACTTGGATATGATGAAACTGAAGCCAAGGAGGCGGTATAAATTCTAAATTTGTAGTGAGATCTTATGGGACCAAACTGCTTAGGTCATCGGTCCCTAAGCTTACACACTACTTAATCTAACTTTAACTAACTTACGCTATGGACTACACACACACCCATACCTGGAGGAGGACTCGAACCTCCGACGGGGGGAGCCGCGCGGACCGCGACAAGGTGCCGCAGACCGCGCGACTACCCCGCGCTGCTAGAGGCGGTGTTAGTGAACCTTCTTTAATTCTGACCTGGGATTTGAGGAGTTAACAAGTTAAGCGGCTTAGTGGTTAAGACATTGGGCTGTACATGGGGCGTGTGGAGTCAAAATTTTCATTGAGCAATCCTAGTTTAAGGTCTTTTTTTTTATCTTTACATAAAGACTTCAGGTGTCTGTCGAGTGTGTGTAGTCAGTCGGAGGTGTGCTGCATATGTATTATTGCTCTATCTTGCTAACTAAGACTGGTGAGTACATTAAGGCACGAGTGCCGGTGGCGTGATTTACGCTGAGCCCGGTGCTCGACAGCTTTTCGCCCGCTGCTGCTGCTGCTGTTGCTGTTGTTGCAGCTACGTGCGAGGTTAGGCGCGAGGACGCGCTCGTTGGCCGTGACATGTCGCGATGATATCACAGCGAAAGCGAGGCACAGCGCGTAGCTTTCAAGGATTGGGGAGCAGTGATGGAACTGTCGAGAACTGGAAATCTAGGCGACGTGGGAGTGGCTGGAATGGGCTCCTTCAACGTTATCTAGTTGTGAAAAGTAGCTCAAAGCTACAGTTCCAGTACTTTATGAGTCAGTTGTCTACTGCGGAGTATCCGTCCGGTATTCCGGAGGGTCGGATCCATGTTAGGTGACACTAGATTATTAGTGCGAGGTAAGGAAGTGGATTAGTTACCTGAATATGATGATCAAAGTGAAGTCAGCAAGGCGGGATCAGTCAGTCTCCTCGTAGTTTTGGTTTCTGGATGTTTCTGTCTTAATGAACTATTGTGATGCTTACGTCAGTGGGTAAGACACTAGAATGGTATTCTGAGCGATCATTGAAGCAACTGTCCAGTAACAGTACTTTGGG
The DNA here is from genome assembly GCF_021461395.2 of Schistocerca americana. Classification (NCBI taxonomy): domain Eukaryota; kingdom Metazoa; phylum Arthropoda; class Insecta; order Orthoptera; family Acrididae; genus Schistocerca; species Schistocerca americana. The sequence continues at coordinate 23,658,820 of NC_060124.1, forward strand.
CAAGGTCCACGGTATATGTCCTAGAACCCAGGTCTTTTTTTTACTCGATGTATCAGTACTAGTCGTAGTCATTCGAGATGACAGGCATCTTATCCGCATGGCGGTAACGGATCGTGCAGCCACGTCTCGATCCATGAGTCAACAGATGGGGACGTTTGCAAGACAACAACCATCTGCACGAACAGTTAGACGACGTTTGCAGCAGCATGAACTATCAGCTCGTAGATCATGGCTGCGGTTACCCTTGACGCCGCATCACAGACAGGAGCGCCTGCGATGGTGTACTCAACGACGAACCTGAGTGCACGAATGGCAAAACATCATTTTTTTCGGATGAATCCAGGTTCTGTTTACAGCATCATGATGGTCTCATCCGTGTTTGACGACATCTCGGTGAACGCACATTGGAAGCGTGTGTCCGTCATCGCCATACTGGCGTATCACCCGGCGTGATGGTATGGGGTGCCATTGCTTACACGTTTCGATCACCTCTTGTTCGCATTGACGGCACTTTGAACAGTGGACGTTACATTTCAGATATGCTACGACCCGTGGCTCTACCCTTCATTCGATCCCTGCGAAACACTACATTTCAGCAGGATAATGCACGACCGCATGTTGCAGGTCCTGTACGTGCCTTTCTGGATACAGAAAATGTTCGACTGCTGCCCTGGCCAGCACATTCTCCAGATCTCTCACCAATTGAAAACGTCTGGTCAATGGTGGCCGAGCAACTGGCTCGTCACAATACGCCTGTCACTATTCTTGATGAACTGTGGTATCGTGTTGAAGCTGCATGGGCAGCTGTACCTGTACACGCCATCCAAGCTCTGTTTGACTCAATGCCCAAGCGTATCAAGGCCGTTATTACGGCCAGAGGTGGTTGTTTTGGATACTGATTTCTCAGGATCTATGCACCCAAATTGGGTGAAAATGTAATCACATGTCAGTTCTAGTATAATAAATTCGTCCAATGGATACCCGTTTATCGTCTGGTGTAGCAATTTTAATGGCCAGTAGTGTATTTATGTCTACTATAGCTATCCAGAGATCCAGTGCTCAAACAGTGCACATTATTATACGCGCAAACTAAGTTGACACTCGGCGCGGTCGCTGATGGGAGCTTCTGTAAATGGGAGATGTCTTTACGGAGGCTCCCATCAGCGACCGCGCCGAGTGTCAACTTAGTTTGCGCGTATACTAAAGCATGGTGTGGTGTCCGCAGGCCCCTGCTTGTGCTTTCCGGCCGCTGCCGCTGTTAGCGGTTACTGCCGCTACCTGTGAGGCGCGCGTGAGAGCGGCTGCTCGCCGGCCGTGACATCACTGGATGACATCACAGCGGACAGCGGGTCGAGGCCCACGCGTTTCCAGGCCGGCGCCGACGCGTTGCGCAAGCCGGGCACGCCGTTCCAGGTGTGGCGCGCAGCCGCACACCTGCCCCCAGCACTTCGTTTCGGATCGTCCTCTGCCGGTTTCTCAGCCGAGAGAGAGCTGGCTTCCGCTCTGTGCTTGCCCCTCATCTCTTCTATTACCTCTACATATACATCCATACTCCGCAAGCCACCTGACGGTGTGTGGCGGAGGGTACCTTGAGTACCTCTATCGGTTCTCCCTTCTATTCCAGTCTCGTATTGTTCGTGGAAACAAGGATTGTCGGTATGCCTCTGTGTGGGCTTTGATTTTATCCTCATGGTCTCTTCGCGAAATATACGTAGGAGGGAACAATATACTGCTTGACTCTTCGGTGAAGGTATGTTCTCAAAACTTCAATAAAAGCCTGTACCGAGCTACTGAGCGTCTCTCCTGCAGAGTCTTCCACTGGAGTTTATCTATCATCTCCGTAACGCTTTCGCGATTACTAAGTGATCCTGTAACGAAGCGCGCTGCTCTCCGTTGGATCTTCTCTATCTCTTCTATCAACGCTATCTGGTACGGATCCCACACTCCTGAGCAGTATTCAAGCAGTGGGCGAACAAGCGTACTGCAACCTACTTCCTTTGTTTTCGGATTGCATTTCCTTAGGATTCTTCCAATGAATCTCAGTCTGGCATCTGCTTTACCGACGATCAACTTTATATGACCATTCCATTTTAAATCACTCCTAATGCGCACGCCCAGATAATTTATGGAATTAACTGCTCCCAGATGCTGACCTGCTATATTGTAGCTGAATGATAAGGGATCTATCTTTCTATGTATTCGCAGCACATTACACCGGTGCTCCATGTACATGACACACAACTTCTGGAAGACGAAACCCAATTTCGAAAACAGTGTTTCGCTGTCGCGTTTACATGTCAACCCTGAAGCGATTGCTCTAGGCCAGTCAGATATCCAGATCGAATCTTCACGCTGCAGCGGAGTGTGCGCTGATTTTAAGCTTCCTGGCAAATTAGTGTCGGAGCGGGAATCGAATCTGTGAACCTTGCCTTTCGTGGTCAACTGCTTCACCGACTAGGCCATCCGGGCACAATTCACGAACCCCCCCCCCCCCCCCCCCTCACAGCCTTACTTCCATCAGTACCTCATGTCCCACCTTCCAAACTTAAAAGAGCTTCTCCTGCATACTTTGTGTGTCCGCAGCTCGTGGTCTCGCGGTAGCGTTCTCGCTTCCCGAGCACGGGGTCCCGGGTTCGATTCCCGGTGGTGTCAGGGATTTTCTCTGCCTCGTGATGACTGGGTGTTGTGTGATGTCCTTAGGTTGGTTAGGTTTAAGTAGTTCTAAGTTCTAGAGGACTGATGACCATAGATGTTAAGTCCCATAGTGCTCAGAGCCATTAACTAGTACTTGTGAGGTTACTAGCTTACTTTTGGTATTCAAGGATATCATGAACTCTATACTTTCATTCGATGTCATACCTCATATTTGTACTCTGGACGTTTTTTAAACAGCAGTCTTCGATAGTCGATATGTTACGCCACAGATGTTCTGAGTACATGCTATGTGATCTTTGGTTGCTAGTAGTATTGTCGTTGCTATAGCATTCTAAGAGGAGCCAGTGAGGGTGTAGGGTGTTGGCTATGCTACTGAGTGGCGTGAAATAGCTTACAGAGAACAGAGGTAAAGATACAGAGGATTATGAATTTTGCAGTATGATTTGTAAATGACTAATTTGACAAGTGAAGACTGAGGTAATGTTGTTGCTGCACTGTTTGCTTGTGCTTAGCTATCATGTGTTTGAATAACAGGAAGTTTTAATGAAATTTTTCTTCCTTGGTTTCAGTTAGTTAATTTCACCGTTGAGGCGTGATTAAATAAAGTTATCAGTTCATACGGCTTGCACTCAGAAGTTATAGATTTACCATTTCTTTATCGTTTCAAAAATTAATGTCGTTAATAAATCTCGTGTGAGTAGGGCCTCCCGTCGCGCAGACCGTTCGCCGGGTGCAAGTCTTTCGATTTGACGCCACTTCGCGGCGACTTGCGCGTCGACGGGGATGAAATGATGGGAGAGCAATATTTGCTATAACGAGTAATTTTTGTAAAGATCATGATAACTCTAAAAATATGAGTTTTCGTTTTCGCACTATAGTTTTTTTAAGATTCTCTTCAATCATTTAGCTAGTTCAGATTCCTCTACCGTCTCCTCACGAAAAAATGATTGTGTGTGTCGCCGCATCGCACTCTGTGGAACACAGTGGCTGAAGCATGATTTACTTAGAATTGTTGCTTATCCTTGCATTTCATTGCATAAGGTTTCCTTTTCTTTTGGATAGCTAGCTGCTGGTCTGTATTTCTTATATTCATCACTTCGAGTAGTACTGATCTTACGTTGTCACAAGTAAGTAACGAAAATTAGGGCCAGTTTCCATTTCAGTCAAGATAGTCAGATCATTCACAGTTACTGCTTTTCAAAATCGTTATGAGATCCAGTTTAGATAAAGTTCAGTGCAGATTACACTTCTTATGCAGATAGTTTTACTCTCACGGTGCAGTGTTACATTCGCGTGTGTATTATTCAGTGTTTGGAATTGTGTGTAGTCAGCTTGCATACCTAAATTCGCAGGTCATTTTTATACGAACATTTTCGGTTACTTATTCTTTGAAAGTTTTGTGTTTTATTCTGTTAGTTTTGTGTGTTGGAACTGCATGTCACGCATTCTGACGTCACACATTGTAGCACTGTTCACTGTATCGCACGGCAGACAGTTTTACAGGACAGATTATGCAATATATAGCTTTACGTTTTCTAATTAAATTGACTGCAGTTAATTAAAAATACAGTTCCTTAATTTCAGTTTCGGCGAGTCATGCTATCAGATAGCGTTGTGAAATTACACAACTTGCGCTGTTAGGATCGAACGAGATGGCACAGTTGTTAGCACACTGGTCTCGCATTAAGGAGGACGTCGGTTCAAACCCGCGTCCGGCCATCCAGATTCAGGTTTCCCATGGTTTGTCTAAATCCTCTAGGCAAATGCCCCGGCATGGTTCCTTCGTAAGGGCACGGCTGATTTCCTTCCCCATTATTGACACAATCCGAGCTTGTGCTCCGTTTCTAATGACCTCGATGTCGACGGGACGTAAAATCCAACCTTCCTTCCTTGCGTTTCAGAATTACTACACAGACAGATAAAGAAGTTGAGTCCAGGTTTAGTTCACAACACATCAATTTATTTTTAAGTTCCACACTTCTGGAAGAAAGGATATTGCAGGGACATGGCTTAGCCACAGTCTTGGCGATGTTTCCAGAATGAATTTTCACTTTGCAGCGGAGTGGTGCGCTGATTTCAATCTTGGAAGGTAGGAGATGAGTTACTGGCAAAAGCAAAGCTATGAGGGCGGTTCATGAGTCGTGCTTGGATGGCTCAGTCGCTGAACCATTCGCCCACGAAGAGCAAGGATCTCACATCCAAGTCCCGGTCCGGCAGGCGGTTTTAATCTGCCAGGACGTTTCGCCTTACGTGATTCAGAGGAACAACGAAATGCCTAAAACAGGATGCCAAAATAGGGATTTTAAACTCGCTTCTCCCGAATGCTAGCGCAGCGACTTTTCACCTGTACCTTTCCTGAATGTGACCGCTATACGACCATCAAAGTCACCTTATGCCCAGGTTATAGACAAAAGCACTCTCTAGTTTTCGTCATAAGCTGCCCATGTTGGACATATAGTAGCGAATGAAAAACTCAGCTATAGACGGTAGAGCCAGAAGACCGAGGAAGAAAAAATTATTTTTTCGTACTTACCACACTCACTCAAAAGCGCTGAATTGGTGGCTTACCTGAAACAAAATGAAAATAAAATTAGACTATGAGAACAGTTGATATGCCGCTGACAGTCCCGTCAGTTGCGGCAACAGTGGGATCAACATTACATGTTTTGCTATTTTGTTACTGTTGTTGTTTGTGATATACAGCGGGAGGAATGGTTTGATGCATCTCTCCGCACTGCTCTCTTCTGCCTAAGTCTCTCCATCTCTGCATAACTACGGCAAACGACTTCCACTTGAACCTGCTTACTGTATTTATCTTTTTGTCTCCCTCTACAATTTTTACGACCCCCCCCCCCCCCCCCCCACACCTAGACTCTCCTCCAATAATAAGGTGATGATTCCTTGACTTCTTAGAATGTCTTCTATCAACCGATCCCTTCTTTCAGTCAAATTGTGCTTACATTTCTTGTTTCCCATATTCGATTCAATACTTCCTCATTTACGATTCGATCTACCTATGTAATCGTCAGCATTCTTCTACAGCACCACATTTCAAAAGTTTCTGCTCCGTCTTGTCTGAAATCTTATCGTTCACGCTTCACTTCCATAAAAATAAACACTCCAAACTACCGTCACGAACGACTTCCCAACACTTAAATTTATATCGAATGTTAACAAATTACTCTTTTTCAGAAATGTTTTTCTTGCTATTGCCAATCTGCATTGCATGTCTTCCTACTTTGACCATTATCAGTTATTGATCTCTCGAAGAAGAAAAACTTGTGTATTAATTTTAGTGCCTCATTTCGTAATACAATTCTCACAGCATCGCCTATTTTAATTCGACTACATTCCATTACCATTGTTTTACTTTGATTGATGTTCCTCTTGTAATTTTTATTTAAGACACTATCAATTCCGTTCATCTGCTCTTCTAAGCTCTTTGATGTCTCCGACAGAATTGCAATGTCATCGGAAAACGACGAAGTTTCTTTTCTCCTTACTACTTTATTTTTTCTTGCTAACTTAATTTCATTTCCAAAATTCTGCTTGGTTTCCTTCACAACATAATCAGTGTACAGACTGAATAAAACTGAGGATATGTTACAACCCCGTCTCACTCCATTCTGAACATAGGTTCCCTTTTATGTCCTTCGAATCTTTATACTGCAGTCTAATTTCGTGCAAGTTGTAAATGACTTTCTGCTTCCTGTATTTTATCTCTGCTATCTTCAAAACTTCAAATAGTCCCGACCACATTGTCAAAAACTTTCTCCAAATCGACAAACGCTATAAATATAGGTTTGACTTTCTTCGGTCTATCTTCTAAGGAAAGTCGTGGGGTCAGTATTCACTCGCGTGTTCCTACACACCACGCGACCGCTACGGTCGCAGGTTCGAATCCTGCCTCGGGAATGGATGTGTGTGATGTCCTTAGGTTAGTTAGGTTTAAGCAGTTCTAAGTTCTAGGGGACTGATGACCACAGATGTTAAGTCCCATAGTGCTCAGAGTCATTTGAACCATTTTTATGTTCCTAAACTTTTTCAGAACCCAAATTGGTTTTCCCCGAGGTCCTCGTCTATCAGTTTTTCCGTTGTTCTGCAAACAATTCGTGTCAGTATTTTTCAACCATGACTTGTTAACCTGATCTTTCGCTATTATTTATTCCTTTGAGCTGCCTTATTAGGACTTCAAATTATTGCATTATTCCTAAACTCCGACGATATTTTACCTGTCACATAGAGTGACAGGATTCTCTTGTAAAGAAAACGGGACAGAGTTTTAGAACACGGAAAAAAAGCCGCCAATTGTGATGGATGAATTATTAATGGTTACGTAAATCATTCAAATGTGCTTCTCAAACGAAACCGAGCGATGTGGCGCAGTGGTCAGCACACTGGATTCGCATTAGGGAGGGCGGCGGTTCAAATCCCCATATGACCATCCTAATTAAGTTTTCCGTCATTTCCATGAATCCTTCAGGCAACATCTGCGACGGTTGCTTTGAAAAGGGCATGAAGGATTTCCTTGCCCATCCTTTCGTAATTCGAGCTTTTGATCCGTCTCTAATTACATAGCCATGTACGGAACGTTGAACTCTGATTTGCCTTCCTTCCTCAAACGAAAAGTATAAGTAGCTGTTAAACACAAACGCTTATGACAAGTCAATTTGTAGTGTACATTGTTATAGCCATTTATTGGTTAATTTAGCTTTGGACATAGTGGGACAATGTCTATACAATGACGACAGTAAGAACAAGCGACTGGTTTATTTTTGCAACTAATGCCTGTGCTCGTATCTACCGTACCAGTGGCTCTTTGACAGTACGAAGATTTGTTATACCATCGGATTTTACTGCTAGTTGTATCTGCCGTAGACTGTTTTAAATCAGCTGACTAATCGTTATCCGCATCGCAGGGTCAGTTACGTTGTACTTTTTCGCCCCTCGTGCTGTTTTGAATACACTCTAACAAAAACAGCGACGCACTACAAAGGACTTATCAAAATTGATCAGAAATTAAGTCTTTTCGAATTTCATTCCTTGTACTCACAAGGGGAGGCCGCCAATTGTGAAATTCAGATTCGATTCATACTGCGCATATTAAAAGCTCATGGCCAGAGGTGTATGTGATGTGGCAAAGCACCAAGATGCACTTCTCAGCCGTTGTCGAGAAAATCGACAGTTAAAAGAAACCGTTGCAGTGAAATACTCTCTACGATTAATAATTCTCTACAGCGTCGTGGCCCAGCGGTAAGCGCTCGGCTTCGTAATCCGTAGGTCGCCCGATCGAATCTCGCGCCATGCAATTTTTTTTTACTATTAGTTTTTATATATATATATATATATATATATATATATATATATAATATAAAGTATTAATGAATTGCTTATGCATGTTGGTGAAGGCGGATCGCTCTCCAATTGTACCGCCTCCATTTCTCCGTTTTTTTTTAACAGGGTGTACCAAAGCTCTACCGTCCGCACTGATTTTCGACGATGTTATAAGTTGCGCTAGGGACCGCATCTACCTTCTTTCGAAGTTAGCAGGCAACTACGCTGTTATGCGGCGGCTCGTTTCGGCCCATTCAACATCTGTCATTCAAGTGTAACGAGCGAGTAACGGAGTTTATATTTCATACCTGCCACAGCAAATTTGTGTTCGTGGGGTCTCTATTCTAATTCGAACGGTTGACTTACGCTATACGTATTCGTTTCGGAATATCGTTTCTATGTCTTCCGTTAACTATGTGTGGTTAACATTATGAAGACAATTAATAACATTTGTGAAATACAACTTTGTTTGCGGAAAACATAAATAAGTTCGAAGTCGCCAGTTTTTCCACGACAAACGACTTTCAACAACTTATTATATGCATAATTGTTGCAACTGATTGCCGGGAATTATATATATATATATATATATTTGAACTATAAAAAAACAAATACAAAAAAAAGGTTGCATAGCGCGAGATTAGATCCGGCGAGCTTCTGATTACGAACCAGAGCGCTTACCGCTGCGCCACGACGCTGTAGAGAATTATTAATCGTAGAGAGTATTTCACTGCAACGGTTTCTTTTAACTGTCGATTTTCTCGACAACGGCTGAGAAGTGCATCTTGGTGCTTTGCCACATTACACCTCTGGCCATGAGCTTTTACTATGCGCAGTGTGAATCGAATCTGAATTTCGCAATTGGCGGCCTCCCCTTGTCAGTTGGACATTAACTGTGCCTCGCAGACCGGTGCGTGGACAATACATGCAGAAGACAGCATCTGAGAGAGGACGTGAAGTTGGGCTCCAAAGTAGCCGGTTGGAGTAATCGACGAATCGCTCGACATTTGAATAGGGGCGGTGCACTATTCCACGGGTGAAGCATGGCCGAAGTAGTGTCAAGAAGGAAGCGGTCGACCTAGAGAGACGACAGAGCGTGAGAACTGAACAGAGGTGCAACTAGTGGTTCAACGACCGCAAGGAATGTTAAAAGGCGGCTCATAGAAAGAGGACTGATCTCACGGCGCCCCCTGCGCTGATTATCATTGGTCTCTGTACACCAACAAACCAGTCTCCATTGGTGTTGGGCGCATTCGGTCTGAAATCTCATCATCTGGAGTAGAATTGTCTTCAGTGATGAGTCCCGCTTCGAACGGAGCCCCGATAACCAGTCAAGACGTGTCTGGAGACTCCCTGAACAGCGGTGGGATTCCAACCTGACTCGCCCGCCATACCGCCCGACAACGAGGAGCAATGGTCTGGGGAGGCATTTCATTTCACAGCAGGACCCTTTTGATTGTCATCCGCTACACCCTTACAGCATAGTGGTTTTGTTGCCCTGCATGGCAAGCGATCCTGGGCCTACATTTTAGCGAGATAATGCCTGTCCGCACACTGCGAGAGTTTCTACTGTTTGTCTTCGCACTTCCCAGACCATACCTTGGCCAGCAAGGTCGCGATATCTCTTCCCAATTGAGAACGTTTGTAGCATTAAGGACACGACCTTCCAACCAGCTTGGGATTTTGACGATCCAATTGGACAGAATCTGGCACGATATCCCTCAGGAGAACGTCCGACAACTCGATCGATCAGCGCCAAGCCGAAAAGTGCTTACACAAAAGCCAGTGATGAACCAGCGCGGTAGTGACTTGCTCCATTTGTGAAACTCTTTTACTGCAGTCGGCTCGCAAAATCCGGACTCCTGGTTTTTTTTAGCAACGCTCATCCACGGAAGAGGGAATAGAGAGAAACCAACAACAAGTTTGGAGCCGTGAATTGATCCGGGTGTACGGATAACAGTAGAGTGGTGTTAGATGCCGAAGGCAGTTTGCAGTCATTGGTTAAATAAACATGTTTCGGCTTTAAAGTAGTGCCACTGTAGTTTTGGTCGTTGTAAAGTGTTATAATAAACACTGGTTTATCCATTTTAATGTTGGTTGGGCTCTGTCTCCGTGAATTACTTGAAGAAATACAACAACCAGACAGTTTTTGTACATATCTATTTTACGCAAGGACATGTTTCGGACTTCCACCTTTCTCAAGCTCGCGTAAAACATTTAGATATTTTTCAGTATCAGCTAGTGCACTAGTTAGTCAGGTAATACTAAAGGCAACCACCATGTTGTGGGTATTTCAGTTATTATGGAGGGGAAATTCTATATATGAATGACACCTTTTTTAACGTATCTCTGTCACAACACGTAACCAAGTTGTCACTATTTCCTTCTGAAGAAGACGGTTTTATAAACGTTGAACCCAAGATGAAGGGGCTTAAATAAACCTGCCACATTGAAACCGAGCGGTTGTTTATTAATTCTTCAAGAAGATGAAAAATCTTTCTATAATTCAGTGTCAAACGACCTCTTTGCTCCACATTTTTATCATTTTATGCAATCTCCAGGACTCTGATTTTATCCATGAAGGTTGCGAGGTCGTGGTTGTTGAAATCATTATTAGAGTGTAAGCTATATCACCTTTCACAGTTCATAAAATCTAGACGCATTTCGATGATAAACCTTCAGCATTAGAATATTGTTCTACAAGAATCTTATAAGATGTGAATGAAGTACGAATAAAAATAATAAAAATTCGTGTAACCGAGTCTTCCTAAAAAGTGCTTCAACAACAAATGTCCAACAGTAAAGTGAAAATATTACAAATCGGCGTGTGAACGTAGACTCTGTCACTGCAACAGCCATTGGCCTGTATGGTCCATATTCTCTCAGGAAAGATACACCCGGATACAAATACAGACTGGACGGTTAATACAGAAGCATGTTAGAAACATACAGTTAAAAGTGAAGTGAGCAAGTTTGTTTCTTCGAAACGCATCGTGAAAGATGGTTGAGGCTGCATCGTAACATTGATCCTAGAGGACATAGGTCTTTAGTTTTAACTAATAATCGAAACAAAATAATTCTACGCCGTTTTGAAACTTAACGCATTATTATTACAAGATGAGTTTGCGCTAAGACTCAGCTTAATATGCAAACGGCGAAGTATTTACTTCCAATGCTGAGAGCAGTGCAGCGACTAACTGCTATTCAACTTCACATGCGGGCGCATCCGCATTGACGTCACTGCTGATGCGTCACGTTGTGGTCTGGTCGTCATTCTTTCAGGCTACGGACATTCCACGTCATGTAACATCATTTCCTAGCCGTCCTGTTTCGCTACTGCAGTCGTGTCTGCCGGTTTCCACTTACTGAGGAACGGGGTTTTTGCTCGTCTGATGGTGATGGGCTAGGCTTTCGTAATACTCTTAAGTGGTGGTAGTCGGAGCCGAGTAGGCTGTCTTTGAGGGCGAGTGTTTCCCCACAGCGGCCGCTATTTCCAGCCTGTTGTAGAAAAAGTTCCTAAATCTTTCCAGGAGACAGCACCTTACATAAGCGTTTTAAGTAGCAGGAGTGGGAAATGGCCCCTGAGAATGCCTACTTTCTGCACGCTATTCGATTGACTGAAAGGTCTATATGTTGAATAATTTCGTGTAACGGTTCGGAGCTCGTGGAATCTATGAGTTCGTCAGCAACCCCTGTGGGATTGAAGCGACAAATGGTGTGCCCTTTGTGGCAGAGTTGGTGTTTTTAAATGGTTATCGTTTCGGAGTTCTGAGGTTAGAGGACCTCCGTGATCAACGAGTTCTCCGGTAGGAAAGCTTACAAGGCATTCGAAAGTGCGTTCCCTGTTTTCCCGGTGACTGTTGCGTATTAGTGAACGTAAAACGGCCTCGGGGCAGGGTTTGCAGCCATTAGCTATCTCGGAGTGGTATCATATAAAAGTGACAGACTTAACTAGGGTTACTAGGTATCAATAAATTTAATTTTCATCCGTACAAACCTGAGTGTGGTTTTTTTTGTTAATTTTTCGCTGTTGACTTGGAGGTGTATTCCATTTTTGTTGTTGTGTTAACTGCCGGTGCTAGTTACTAGTAACAAGTTGGAGGTGGCGAATTAAACGGTTGGCGGTGAACATATTGTAATCCAGTTCAAAAAATGGCTCAAATGGCTCTGAGCACTATGAGTCTTAACTTCTGAGGTCATCAGTCCCACAGAACTTAGAACTACTTAAACCTGACTAACCTAAGGACATCACACACATCCATGCCCGAGACAGGATTCGAAACTGCGACCGTAGTGGTGGCGCGGTTCCAGACTGTAGCGCCTAGAACCGCTCGACCACTCCGACCGGCGGATAAGGGATAAAGAATGTATAAATTTTTCCCTTACATCTCGGAGCGGTTTTTAATGAATCACGCCAGCATGATGCGCTTCCTAAGCAGACGTGGGCCTTAAACCACGTACTTGAACCGCATGAGTCTAAGTCAGACACCAAATTGCACACGGGGAGAAGTAGCAACCACAGAACATGAAACAATCACAAATACACAGCATAACCACTGAACACCAAATCTACGAATCCATTAGGAGGACAGCCACCATAATCCATCAGTTGTAAAGGAAGTGTCTGAACTGTGTGAGGCTGTTAAATTTGCTGAGAGGTTTCATTTCTCACAGAGAGGATCTCCTGAGTCAGGTCATGAACATCAGAAGAAACACCACCGTCTCCATTCATTCATCCTTACCAAAGAATTGCACTTCCAAGGGAAGTACACCAACTCGAACGGATAAAAAAAAAATCAGCAGACGAAATTTCTACAATAATTTACCAAGAATACCAACGCAGTAGACCAGGTTCTGCCACGACGTGCCCAACTTCACGCGTGCAGAGTGTGGGGGCCTCCCGCAGGCCAATGCCCGTCCTGTCACTCGGCTTTGGTCGGTCCTCCTCGGAAGTGCCCAGAACATCGCGACATATCATTTAGCATTGCGATGCGGTTTTCTGCGGTCAGGACAACTCTCTGAGTTCGGTACAATCGTGGTGTCAGTGCTGTTTAGCCTTCGCTGTTCATTTGTGCTATGAAGGACGTTCACAAGTCCAGTGGCTGTTTGCGCAAAAAGACGCAGCTAGCGATCTTTCGGCATAATCGTTTAAAATGAATGGAAGTGATAAAAGAGAGGGATGAGAATTCTCAGTTCGCATAAGCGACGGCTACTGCTTATTTGTTACGAAATGACATTATAGTACCATGCAGAAAGAATTTAAACATTTAGATGACGATGAAAGAGCAAAAGAGAGTATGGAGACTTCATATATTGTGAGAAGTAAGTTGATTAAGTCAAGGGGTATGTCTGGAACGTTTTTTCTTTTTAAATCTCTCTATTGTCGAATTTATGAGGAAAAAGGAATGCCGGAACGAAAATTAGAACATCCGGAATGGATTGCAGACTTCACATTTTAAGTGGACTTGACTGTACACTGCCCATAGTAAGACACTGCAAGCTAACTTCTTTCTGATTCGACGGCGATACATTTAAAAAGACAGTTACGTTGTTCGTGCTGTTTTCGAGACCATTAGCCGTTTCAATTGAAAGTGCCGCTGTGCATATGCAGGTGTAACTGGCTGACCTGCAAGGCAATTGCATTTTTAATCACAAATCTTTTTACGTTAAACCTGTCCAGGACGCCTACCATGTCTCCATAATGAGGTCGTAAAAGTGCTACAATATTTCACCCGATATATTTGTGCGGTAGACCCTTTTTCGATTATGAAACTAAATAAGTCACGATTATGTGGCAACCTGAGTGTGAAAATCTGTGAAATTGTCTGCGTGTGTTCGTGTGTCGACAGCTTGACCAGATAAAAATTATATTATGTCCCCAGCAAGCCAAAAATAATTAATAAATACTGACAACTTATTTTGTTTGAGACCTATGTTGTTGAGGAATGTGAAATGTAAATCCAAGTCGTATGCAGTACGACTGTACTGCCATTTCAAAGTAGCGTATTCGCTGTTTTCACCTCTTCCCTCCCCCTCCTCCACGTGCTCAGACAGTGCAGCGTGGCAGTTGGGGAAATGTGAAGCGAGGCTGAGCACTTAGGCAGGCTGAGCACTTCGGCACTAGGGGCCAAGCGTGGCTTCCTAGCTGACAACTTTGACACCCCTGTACTAGACAATACACGAAGTGAGAAAATCCATAGGATGGAAGAATACATTTAAGTATTTACTGGCTGTGAAATCCAGACACTTTTACACATTCACGATAGATGTAATGCATGTAGACACATGGGGCTAAACAGAAATTGGTCACGGTTACTAAAAGATTATTTGTAAAAGCGTGTATAAGTGTAAGATAGTATTTTTAATAGCGCCAGTGTATTGTCACCTAAGACACACAAACTTGTGCATAACCTTAGTTCTATGTACCGGGTGATCAAAAAGTCAGTATAAATTTGAAAACTGAATAAATCACGGAATAATGTAGATGGAGAGGTAAAAATTGACACACATGCTTGGAATGACATGGGGTTTTATTAGAACCAAAAAAATACAAAAGTTCAAAAAAGTCCGATAGATGGAGCTTCGTCTGATCAGAATAGCAATAATTAGCATAACAAAGTAAGACAAAGCAAAGATGATGTTCTTTACAAGAAATGGTCAAAATGTCCACCATCATTCCTCAACAATAGCTGTAGTCGAGGAATAATGTTGTGAACAGCACTGTAAAGCATGTCCGGAGGTATGGTGAGGCATTGGCGTCGGATGTTGCCTTTCAGCATCCCTAGAGATGTCGATCGATCACGATACACTTGCGACTTCAGGTAACCCCAAAGCCAATAATCGCACGGACTGAGGTCTGCGGACCTGGGAGGCCAAGCATGACGAAAGTGGCGGCTGAGCACACGATCATCACCTAACGACGCGCGCAAGAGATCTTTCACGCGTCTAGCAATATGGTGTGATTCTAATAAAACCCCATGTCATTCCAAGCATGTGTGTCAATTTTTACCTCTCTATCTACATTATTCCGTGGTTTATTAAGTTTTCAAATTTATACTGACTTTTTGATCACCCGGTACTTCCTTCAATTTAGAAATCGTTTTGAACTCACGAGGGCTTAAGTCGGGGGAGTGCAGTAGGTGGTATAGCACTTAGCAGCCCCATCAGTCAAACAAATCAGTAACAGCTTGCACTGTACGTGCTTGAGCATTGTCCTGCAGAATGATGGTCAGGTCCTGCAGAAAGTGTATTCACTTCTGTGTCTAAGCTGGTCGTAAGTTGTGTTCCAAAAATGGACAGCATTTCTTAACTGAAGGAAACACTTCACGGCATTCGCTTCCGAAAAAAATGGTTTAAATGGCTCTGAGGACTATGGGACTTAACATCTGAGGTCATCAGACCCCTAGAATTTAGAACTACTTAAACCTAACTAACCTAAGGACATCACACACATCCATGCCCGAGGCGGGATTCGAACCTGCGACCGTAGCGGTGGCGCGGTTCCAGACTGTAGCGCCTAGAACCGCTCGGCCACTTCAGAACTGCTACAAATTCGTAGGGCGATAGACCGCGCCATTCGCACTGTCAACACAGCTGGCACTGCTAAGAGTATCCTACGACTTCCACATCGCTGGCAACGGGTTATACACAATGCTGGTGACTACTTTGAAGGTCAGTAAAACTTTGAAGCACGTATCTATTTTGTACGAGCTGTAAATAAATATTTGCCACTATTGAAGTTCCAACTCTCGTATATATATATGCAGATTGAAGTGAAGAATGATAATTTGTAAGAAGGCTGGATCTCCCGTTCAGTGTCCGCAGCTCGTGGTCTAGTGGCTAGAGTTGCTGCCTCTTGATCGTGGGGTCCCGGGTTCGATTCGCGGCCGGGTTGGGGGCTTTCTCCGCCCGGGGACTGTGTGTTTGTGTTGTCCTCATCATTTCATCATCATTGATGAAGCTGGTGAGATTGGACTGCGAATTTCTACGGGCGCTGATAACCGCGCAGTTTAGCGCCCCAGAAACCAAACACCGTCATCGTCGTCGTTGTCTCCCGCTCACTAAGCAGATGCGCTAATCACACGCCATCCTGGCATAGTTTCTTTGTACAACAGCATGAGCTACTCTAGCACGCTTCTCTCCTCAGTCCAAATGCGCATTCACGCTTCAGCCTACTTGATATTTCCCCTAAACTCTAACAGCATTGTAGAGGCTCCCGGACTCTATCAAGGGAGGCATGCTAGGGTAGTCCGTGCAGTTGTTCAAAGGCACTGTGCCAGGATGGCGTAATGGTTAGCGCAACTGCCTAGTGGGCAGGAGACCCAGGTTCATGTCCCAGCATTGGTAAAAATTAACATTCGTCATTTCAGTCTGAATGTACACATCAATTTATTTATATTTCCATCCAACTAAAGTGTTGTTTTATTTTAAATAAACAGAAAGCTGCTCCAATGAGGAAGGAAAAAAAAAGAGCAAAAGAAACGGCGTGCCTCCATGTGGCGGGCACGGGCAGTTTGCGTCCGCACGCAGGGATTGGAGGTGGCCATCTTTGAATCCTCCAAGCTTGGCAGACAGAGGCAACGACTAAGAGGACAGAATCAACCCACCATGATAAATCAGGCGGTTGGCCTTATGCCGAGCGGCGAGTGAAAATGAAGTTAGACCCTGTATCGCGGGTCACCGTGAGGCTGGCGACCATTATGTTTACATATTTAGTAGTGGAGAGGATAAATCCGGGACCGCCAATGGACGTTTACAATTAAGTCTGTGGAAGAGTACACGGAGAAATTTGTTTCGCGCGCCCCATAACGCCGAGGGTGTGTACGTTCTGAACGCGGCCGAGAGCGTGCTTTCGCGACGCAACGGGGCCCCGAGGTACAGACGAAAGCTGAGTTTCATCCAGAAGTAGCAATAGCAAGGAAATTATGTTTAACTCTAACTTGACCTTAGACATTAGGTTTTTTTTTTTAATAGTGCGCGCTATTTGAGATACGGTCCGTTGCTGAGCTCGGTTCTTTTCCACCAAGTCCCTGCGAAAGGGTAGTGGGGCAGCTGGGGATATATGGGGGGCGATTAGCAGTTGCCTTACAACCAAAGGAAACCCACTGAAAGCCTTTGCCAGAACCAGGAATTCTGGCACGATACATTCCAAAAGTAAATACGTATTAGTGGATATCTGTACAGAATAATGCTGATGACTTGTTCGAGACGTGTTGCCAGTGTACCCGAGCTTCTTAGCGTGTTACCAGCACACAGTAACCACTGTTGCATGATACTACGCTGTGCGCAGAACTTAGGAATGGAAATAAAAAAATGGCTCCAAGCACTATGGGACTTAACATCTGAGGTCATCAGTCCCCTAGACTTAGAACTAAGTAAACCTAACTAACCTGAGGACATCACACACATCCATGCCCGAGGAAGGATTCGAACCTGCGACCGTTGCAGCCGCACGGTTCCGGACTGAAGAGCCTAGAACCGCTCGGTCACAGCGGCCGGTGGAATGGAAATAACTTTCGCATGATGTGCCACTGTCCAGTGACGTAGCTCGAGGAAACTTTGACTACACATAGAAACAATTCTACACTATAGTACAGAAGGTAGCTGGAAGACGCATGCGACGAACGGAAATGACACTTCAAAGAGGAACTGACGTCACAGCGATTTATGATGGTCCCCAAAGTATTACAAACGCCAGTGTGTTTGATTCCTACGGACGGCAATGCTCTACAACACGCTCCCAAGCTGACCACGAGGTTGGTAAAGAGTTCTTGTGGTACGGCGTTCCATTCCTGCATCAGCGCGGCTGACACTGCTGGATGCGTGCAGGCGTACTGTAATACGTCTTCCCAGCGCATTCCACACATGCTCGATTCAATTTAATGGACAAGCCAGTCTATTCGGCGAATATCGACAGGTTCCATGAGCTGTGCTATCAGATGCGGTCGCGCATTGTAAACCATAAAAATGTTTTTAAGGATGGAGATCACGAAATAAAATTTGATGAAACAAGCGTGCTAGCGAGGACGTCGCACTATTATACACGTACGTATAGAGAGGCAATTGAAATCCACAAACATCAATACAATTTTAATCGTAAAGAAGAAGGATTAAAATTGGATAAGATATGGCGGTCGACGTTGCATCAATCACGTGACAATCGACTGCCTGCAATCGAGAGAACAGACGATAGCCAGAGATACCTGCACATCGACGCCACGTGACGTGCGGTGGCGCCCCCTACGATCTCTATATAAGCGGCAGCCAGTCGTCGACTCACCTCGGAAGATGTTCTCCGTAGTTGAGAACGAAACGTCAGGGAGAAGAAGTTCTACAGATCGACCACGGCAGCTTATCCCGGAAGAGTTTACTGTTAATTTTTATGGTTTACAATGCGCGACCGCATCTGATAGCACAGCTCATGGAATTTGAGCATGAGTGTACCAGTTGTCAACCGCGCTGGTGGAGGAATGGAAAGCATTAGCACAAGAACTCCTTGCCAGCCATGTGGCCGACATGGGAACTCACGGCAGAGCACGCAATGCAGTCCGTGGTGATCAAAAAAATGGTTCAAATGGCTCTGAGCACTATGCGACTTAACATGTGAGGTCATCAGTCCCCTAGAACTTAGAACTACTTAAAACTAACTAATCTAAGGACATCACATACATCCATGCCCGAGGCAGGATTCGAACCTGCGACCGTAGCGGTCACGCAGTTCCAGACTGTAGCGCCTAGAACCGCACGACCACTCCGGCCGGCCGTGGTGATCAATCACCCTACTAAGAACCATATCTCACGCTGTTAGTGCCACTGCGTATTTCTTCCACTCACCTTCTGCACTATACCGTAGCAGTTCTTTCTATGTATGCTCCAGGTTTCATGGAGCTACGTTATTTAGCAAGTGACACATAATGCAAAGATACTTTCGTCCTCAAGTTGCACCAATTTATGGTGTTCCATTCCGGTGCGACGGCTGCGAATTGAGCCCATTCCCGCACAAGAGACACTCTGGAATTTCTGGTGTGCTCGCTGCTCGCTTGTTCTTGACACAGATCACAACCACATGTGTGCGGGGAAACGGGTTTGCGCAATAGGCCACGGAGGCACCTGCATAAAGAGGAGAAGTTCTGCGTAGTCATGGCCAGCGGCGGCGAATAACTCAGCTCTCACCAGACAAATAAATGCATGTCACGGTTACAATGTGTATCTGACATTCTGCCCCGGTAGCTCATCTTGTTGGCTACTGAGATGAAGACATGTCAGTAATGTTTCTTTTCTTGTTGTTTTCACTAACTGTTTACAGCGGAGAGAAAACTATGCGGGCGTACCATCATTCCCAATCACCAACATTTCGAAGGGTTTCTGAAGCGATTTAGTATTTTGCCGCCAGTTATCCACCAAACTTTTTACCTCATTGTTGTTGTCAAATTATTTTCCACTTAGCGCTCGAGATGCTGATGACGCATGCATTACTCGTTGCAAGATCTGGTGAATAACATGGCTGTGGTGAGCATCAGAAATTTGCTGTGCTACTGCTTAGGTAAGTGTGGCGTTGCGTTGATCCTTGCAAAGAACATACCCCAGAAAGGAAATTCGTTGACAGCATTGCTTCCTCTGTACATGTTATATTTCAGACGAGAATCTGTACATGCAAGGAGAGTTATTTCGTAGACACTTTGGAGTAGTATTGTAGTTTTAAATGTCATTACTCGCTCATAATCCTCCGGAAGAATAATAACCACCGCTTGTTCACCCTGAGACGAATTTCTCTTGTGTGTTCGGCCACTTAACACCGAACTGGTGGCCACTTTGTGTGCGTGTGAATTCCTAAGGGACAAAACTGCTGAGATCATCGGTCCCTAGGCTTAAACCCAACTTAATCTAACTTAAACTAACTTATGTGAAGAACAACACACACACCCATGCCCAAGGGAGGACTCGAACCTCCGGCGGCAGAGGTCGCACAATCCGTGACATGGCGCCTCAAACCGCGAGGCTACCCCGCGCGACGGTAGCAACCTTGCGTGGATCGTTGCAGACAGGAAATTCGTTAGACAATGCATATAGACTTCTTCTGTTACTTGCAGAGGATATAATCCAAATGTATCCACAAATTATCAGAATTTACAATACTGGCCATTAAAATTGCTACACCAAGATGAAATGCAGATGATAAACGGGTATTCATGGACAAATATATTATACTAGAACTGATATGTGATTACATTTTCACGCAAATTGGGTGCATAGATCCTGAGAAATCAGTACCCAGAACAACCACCTCTGGCCGTCATAACGGCCTTGATACGCTTGGGCATTGAGTCGAACAGAGCTTGGATGGCGTGTACAGGTACAGCTGCCCATGCAGCTTCAACAAGATACCACAGTTCATCAAGAGTAGTGACTGGCGTATTGTGACGAGCCAGTTGCTCGGACACCATTGACCAGACGTTTTCAGTTGGTGAGAGATCTGGAGAATGTGCTGGCCAGGGCAGCAGTCGAGCATTTTCTGTATCCAGAAAGGCCCGTACAGGACCTGCAACATGCAGTCGTGCATTATCCTGCTGAAATGTAGGAATTCGCAGGGATCGAATGAAGGGTAGACCCACGGGTCGTAACACATCTGAAATGTAGCGTCCACTGTTCAAAGTACCGTCAGTGCGAACAAGAGGTGACGGAGACGTGTAACTAATGGCACCCCATACCATCACGCCGGGTGATACGCCTGTATGGCGATGACGAATACACGCTCCCAATGTGCGTTCACCGCGATGTCGCCAAAACGGATGCGACCATCATGATTCTGTAAACAGAACCTGGATTCATCCGAAAAAATGACGTTCCGCCTTTCGTGCACCCAGGTCCGTCGTGGAGTACACCATCGCAGGCGCTCCTGTCTGTGATGCAGCGTCAAGGGTAACCGCAGTCATGGTCTCCGAGCTGACAGTCCATGCTGCTGCAAACGTCGTCGAACTGTTTGTGCAGATGGTTGTTGTCTTGCAAACGTCCCCATCTGTTGACTCAGGGATCGAGACGTGGCTGCACGATCCGATACAGCCATGCGGATAAGATGCCTGTCATCCCGACTGCTAGTGATACGAGGTCGTTGGGATCCAGCATGGCGTTCCGTATTAGCATACTGAACCCACCGATTCCATATTCTGCTAACAGTCATTGGATCTCGACCAACGCGAGCAGCAATGTCACGATGCGATAAACCGCAATCGCGATAGGCTACAATCCGACCTTGATCAAGGTCGGAAACGTGATGGTACGCATTTCTCCTCCTTACACGAGGCATCACAACAACGTTTCACCAGGCAACGGCGGTCAACTGCTGTTTGTGTATGAGAGATCGGTTGGAAACATTCCTCATGTCAGCACGTTCTAAGTGTCGCCACCGGCCCCAAACTTGTGTGTATGCATATCACAGTATCTTCTTCCTGGTGGTTAAATTTCGCGTCTGTAGCATCTCATCTTCGCGGTGTAGCAATTTTAATGACCAGTAGTGTATGCAAGTTTAGTATCTCGCAAGACACGAATACAAGTCGTCCGAGTAAAAAATGAGTCCCACGAAGCCGTGCTCTACTTTTAAGTTCACGAATGTACAGTAGTGACTAATACATTGGTGAATGCTGAGTGCAGCAAAGCAGTTGTGTTCAGCGTTAGTGAAACCCTGGATATGTGAGGCGAACTACTTTACGTAGGAAGTTGCGTGTCAGTGTGTCCATAGACCAATGCCAAACTCTTTGCTAACAAAGTACAGAGTTCAGAATAAATTTTCACTGCGGTGGAGTGTGCGTTGATTTGGAACTTACTGGCAGAATAAATTGGGCGCCAGTCTACGACTCGAACCTGGGACGTCCGCCTTTTGCGAGCATCTGCTGCACCGTCTGAGCTACTCAAGCACTACCCACGACCACCCCTAACAGCTTTAATTCCATTAGTAACTCATCTCTCACCTTCCAGACTCCACAGGCCTCCAGTACACCTTGCAGGACTAAGACTGCTGGCAGAAAAGAAGTTGTGGAGACAGGGTTTAGCCGCAGCCTAAGGGATTATTTCCAGAATGAGTTGCAATTAGTAAATGATTTGGACTCTCATAACACTTTTGCGCCTAGTAGAGCGCACCATATCGTCGTCTGCTCACTCTACACTACGTGTCTGTAATATCTCTTTATATTCTACTAATTATCCCTGCACAATTCTATTACGTTTCGTACTTGACCATCTATATACTCGCAGAATCGATGCGCAAAGTAGTACAGTACTATTACTATTCCATGAGCGCCAAAGTACTGTTCGTACCAAAGTACTCTTCGTAATATTCACTCTGGTGTGTTGAGGGGACTTCTAGGATCTTCTCCGTGCCGAATAGCCGCATTGAATAATTGTAATTTTTCTATCGAGATTACTGGAAGAAAGAGATTGAAAATAAATTGTATGCTACTCAAGAAAATATATACTGAGCATTTACATCAAAGGTGTGTAAGGAATTTCATTATATATGTATTCTCTAATGGGAAATTTGGACGGAGGTGTCGTTTCGTTGGTAATCAGAAGGGAACTTCCGATGAATTGGAAACGAACCTGCAATTATTAAATCCAAGAGCTCCATTATTTCATTGCATAATTAAACTCTATCAAAGCAAACTTTCAGCTTGATCTGAGGTTTCTCGACTGACTACGCAACGCAAGAAAACCAAGACATTTTATTTACACAGAATTGCAGATCGCTTCGAATCATCGAGACTGCGGACAAGGAGAGTCACCGTCCGATTCTGATTAAACAAGCTCAATTATAACTTTCTTGAGCGACTGTGATGAGTGTGATATGGCTGCTTATGAATGAGATCATTAATAAAATACTAATAACTAACTTTCCTCGTCACCAGCAACCAGTATAAACACAATATTAATTAAAATTATATGTCAATTAATTCCATCAATTAATTCTTCCTAATAGACTTTAACTCTCAGTGTAGTCTCACAAATCGATACCACCCCATGGGCGTTGCTATGTTGGTAACAGAATTGTAAGTTTCTGTGGCGCGGTATCGGGCGAAACCAATGGTGCGCGTCCGCTGCGCCACACCTCCAGTGGTCCATATCGCCAGTGCCCTCTGCCTCCGCGATATAGGTAGGGCGGCAGGCGGCAGCCATTCAGCCCATTTGCACTAGGAATCGCGTCTCTGACTTTCTACAGCAAGTACGTGCTGTACGTGCAGTGTACGAAGTCGTACACCACATTCAGCATCACTCGGGATTTGTACAAACCGATTATTAGGAGGCTTCATGCCGTTTTGTCTTCGATCTAACCGGTGTAGGTGAACGTCCTCGAGATAGACAAGAGATGGAAGAACGTGAATACCGCTTGCCTCTCTCTAAAGGCGTAGGACGGCAGCGTGCGGCTGGGAAGTCCGTGGTGACCTTCAGAGAGTCTAGAAGCAGTGTAGGTGCGTCACAGGTGCAGCGACGGACTGCACTAGCCCACAACCTGGGCTAATTTTAGCGCTCACGGCGCGAGATAAGAACGTCCGGCGGCTGCCCTTGACCAACTGGGCGCTCCCTGTTCTTCTTTCCAGCGGCTCGGCGGTCGCAGAGTAGCCGCGGCGGGCGAAAGGCGCTCGGCTGCCAGCGACGCCAAGCGCCCGCCGCCTTTCGCGAGGCGCGCGCATGGCTCAGGTCGCTGCCGATGTACGATAGCGTCTCGCCGTGAACCTGCTCTAGGGAGGGGCGGCGCGGCACAGGCAGAGGCAGTGCAACGCGGCAACTACACCGTAACGCTGCTCCGTACACACCGCCGAGGAACATCACCGCTCTACAGTAGCGGAAATCAGTGCAACGGCAGAGTTCCTACGAAAGTAAAAAACAATGTCTGAAGCATACATGTATCGAATTTACTATGAAATCAGTAGATAAAAGTAAGATATAAACAACCATGACCGATTTACACAGTTCTTTTTATAACATGAGTACGAAAATAAGACGTTTGCATTTCCTGGATGGAAACTGGAACACTCAAGAGCCAAAGAAATTGGTACACCTACCTAACATCGTTTAGCGCCCCCGCAAACACGCAGAAGTGTCGCAACATTGCGTGGCGTGGACTCGACTAATGGTTCAAATGGTTCAAATGGCTCTGAGCACTATGGGACTCAAGATCTGAGGTTATCAGTCCCCTAGAACTTAGAACTACTTAAACCTAACTAACCTAAGGACATCACACACATCCATGCCCGAGGCAGGATTCGAACCTGCGACCGTAGCGGTCACGCGGTTCCAAACTGAAGCGCTTAGAACCGCACGGCCACACCGGCCGGCGACTCGACTAATGTCTGAAGTAGTGTTGGAGGGAACTGACACCATGAACCCTGCAGGATTGTCCATAAATCCGTAAGAGTACGAGGGGGTGGAGATCTCTTATGAACACCACGTTGCAAGGCATCCCAGATATTCTGCTGTGGCCGAGCGGTTCTACACGCTTTAGTCCGAAACCGCGCTGCTGCTACGGTCGCAGGTTCGAATCCTGCCTCGGGCATGGATGTGTGTGATGTCCTTAGGTTAATGAGGTCTAAATAGTTCTAAGTCTAGGGGACTGATGACCTCAGATGTTGTCCCATAGTGCTCAGAGCCATTTGAACCATTTTTTGAACCAGATATACTCAATAATGTTCAAGTCTGCGGAGTCTGGTAGCCAGATGAAGTGTTTAAACTCGGAAGAGTGTTCCTGCAGCCACTCTATAGCAATTTTGGACGTGTGGTGCGTCGCATTGTCCTGCTGGAATTGCCCAAGCCTGTCGGAATGCACAATGCAGGTGATCAGACAGGATGCTTACGTACGTGTCACCTGTCAGAGTCGTACCTAGACGTATCACAGGTCCCGTATCATTGCAACTGGACACGCCCCAAACCGTTACAGAGCCTCCACCATCTTGAATAGTCCGCTGCTGACATGCAGGGTCGATGGATTCATGAGGTTGTCTCCATACCCGTACACGTCCATCCGTTCGATACAACTTGAAAGCCGGCCGTAGTGGCCAAGCGGTTCTAGGCGCTTCAGTCCGGAACTGCGCTGCTGCTACGGTCGCAGGTTCGAATCCTGTCTCGGGCATGGTTGTGTGTGATGTCCTTAGGTTAATTAGGTTTAAATACACTCCTGGAAATGGAAAAAAGAACACATTGACACCGGTGTGTCAGACCCACCATACTTGCTCCGGACACTGCGAGAGGGCTGTACAAGCAATGATCACACGCACGGCACAGCGGACACACCAGGAACCGCGGTGTTGGCCGTCGAATGGCGCTAGCTGCGCAGCATTTGTGCACCGCCGCCGTCAGTGTCAGCCAGTTTGCCGTGGCATACGGAGCTCCATCGCAGTCTTTAACACTGGTAGCATGCCGCGACAGCGTGGACGTGAACCGTATGTGCAGTTGACGGACTTTGAGCGAGGGCGTATAGTGGGCATGCGGGAGGCCGGGTGGACGTACCGCCGAATTGCTCAACACGTGGGACGTGAGGTCTCCACAGTACATCGATGTTGTCGCCAGTGGTCGGCGGAAGGTACACGTGCCCGTCGACCTGGGACCGGACCGCAGCGACGCACGGATGCACGCCAAGACCGTAGGATCCTACGCAGTGCCGTAGGGGACCGCACCGCCACTTCCCAGCAAATTAGGGACACTGTTGCTCCTGGGGTATCGGCGAGGACCATTCGCAACCGTCTCCATGAAGCTGGGCTACGGTCCCGCACACCGTTAGGCCGTCTTCCGCTAACGCCCCAACATCGTGCAGCCCGCCTCCAGTGGTGTCGCGACAGGCGTGAATGGAGGGACGAATGGAGACGTGTCGTCTTCAGCGATGAGAGTCGCTTCTGCCTTGGTGCCAATGATGGTCGTATGGGTGTTTGGCGCCGTGCAGGTGAGCGCCACAATCAGGACTGCATACGACCGAGGCACACAGGGCCAACACCCGGCATCATGGTGTGGGGAGCGATCTCCTACACTGGCCGTACACCACTGGTGATCGTCGAGGGGACACTGAATAGTGCACGGTACATCCAAACCGTCATCGAACCCATCGTTCTACCATTCCTAGACCGGCAAGGGAACTTGCTGTTCCAACAGGACAATGCACGTCCGCATGTATCCCGTGCCACCCAACGTGCTCTAGAAGGTGTACGTCAACTACCCTGGCCAGCAAGATCTCCGGATCTGTCCCCCATTGAGCATGTTTGGGACGGGATGAAGCGTCGTCTCACGCGGTCTGCACGTCCAGCACGAACGCTGGTCCAACTGAGGCGCCAGGTGGAAATGGCATGGCAAGCCGTTCCACAGGACTACATCCAGCATCTCTACGATCGTCTCCATGGGAGAATAGCAGCCTGCATTGCTGCGAAAGGTGGATATACACTGTACTAGTGCCGACATTGTGCATGCTCTGTTGCTTGTGTCTATGTGCCTGTGGTTCTGTCAGTGTGATCATGTGATGTATCTGACCCCAGGAATGTGTCAATAAAGTTTCCCCTTCCTGGGACAATGAATTCACGGTGTTCTTATTTCAATTTCCAGGAGTGTAGTTCTAAGTCTAGGGGACTGATGACTTTCGATGTTAAGTCCCATTAGTGCTCAGAGCCATTTGAACCAGCCAGGCAAAATGTTTCCAGTCATCAACCGTCCAATGTCGGTGCTGAAGGACTCAGGCGGGGTGTAAAGCCATGCGTAGTGCATTAATCAAGGGTACACGAGTGGGCCTTCGTCTCCGAAAGCCCATATCGATGATGTTTCGTTGAATGGTTCGCACGCTGACACTTGTTGATGGGCCAGCATTGAAATCTGCAGCAATATACGGAAGGGTTGCCCTTCTGTCACGCTGAACGATTCTCTTCAGTCGTCGTTCGTCCCGTTCTGGCAGGATATTTACTCGGCTGCAGCGATAGCGGAGATTTGATGTTTTACCGCATTCCTGATATTTGCGGTACACTCGTGAAATGGTCGTACGGGAAAATCCCCTTCCATCGCTACCTCTGAGATACTGTGTCCCATCGCACGTGGGCCGACTGTAACACCACGTTTAAAACTCAATGGAACCGTCATAAGCTGCGAATGTAGCAACAGTAACCGATCTAAAACCTGCGCCAGACACTTGTCTTACGTGTCGCCGACCGCAGTGCGGTATTGTGTCTGTTTACGTATCTCAGTATTTGAAGAAGAACTACGAACCCTAAAAAAATCAATGCCGAAGAGTATGCTTGAGGTAATTAGAAAGTACGGAGGTTGGACAAAGTACTAACAATGTAATAACACAACAGAACAGTTAGTGCCTTTATACACTGAAGCACCAAAAAAACTGGTATGGCCATGCGTATTCAAATATTTTGTCCAACCTCCGTTCTTCCTAATTACCTCAAAAATTCTCTTCGCCATTGATTTTGTTAGGGTTCTTAGTTCTTGCAGTGAAATTGTTCAAATGGTTCAAAGCACTATGGGACTTAACTGCTGTGGTCATCAGTCCCCTAGAACTTAGAAAAATGGTTCAAATGGCTCTGAGCACTATGGGACTCAACGTCTGTGGTCATAAGTCCCCTAGAACTGAGAACTACGTAAACCTAACTAACCTAAGGACATCACACACATCCATGCCAGAAGCAGGATTCGAATCTGCTACCGCAGCGGCCGAGCGGCTCCAGACTGTAGCGCCTAGAACCGCTCGGCCACTCCGGCCGGCGAAGTGAAATTGTCCCCCACTCTTCGCGTATCGCTCTTTTCAGCTCATATACGACATAAAACTGCCATTGCGATAAACACGCTTTTCGAGTATTCCCCAGAGGTTTTCCGTGGGGTTTAAATCCATGCTAAAAGCACACCTGGATAAGACATCTGCATCTTTAAACTACGTTTATGTTGTGAATAAACCTGCACAGAAGCATTATCTCGCTGAAACGTTAGGTTTTTGTCCCACAGGTCGTCACACATTCTAATCCATTCTGTGTCTAGCACCTCCGTGTACATATCGAAGTTCATTCTAGCGTTTATCCAATCACCTGCTTCTCATATGCTTCGGAACGCACTACAGCAGCGCTTCCAAGTGCCAGTGATTCGTCCTTGGTAGGTTTTCAGTGGTGTGAGGCACCAGATGCGTACGCACAGGAACTGTAAATTAAGGTCGGTGCTTTGCTGGCGTGAAGCCAGCGTCCGGTAACGCCTCAGATGTCTTCAACTGGGTGCGGATCAGGCGAATTTGGTGACCGAGACAGCAATCTGAGTTCACTAGTTCTAGTACCACTGTAGCACGATTTTTGAAACATGGCCCAAGATTTCTCGTCAGGAGGCCAGTTTACATTCTTAACAGACTCATGGGAACGAGACCGCACAGAGACTTGCCCTTCACATTGACCTGCGTGAGTAAGAATCCCCCTGCCTTTGACCTGTCACCCTGAACATGAACAATGTTTAACATAATACGCACCAATCATGCCAGAAGCACGGGGTCTCTTCATAGATGAGGTAAGGATCCGTCTCCGAAATGCGATTATATAGCACCCAGGCAAATCGTTCGTCACGTAGATACAGAATGTCCAAACATGGCATATCGCGGTACTTTCGATGGTTGCCTGATGGCAACGAAGAACGCAGTAGATTATATTAAA
Source organism: Schistocerca americana (assembly GCF_021461395.2). Classification (NCBI taxonomy): domain Eukaryota; kingdom Metazoa; phylum Arthropoda; class Insecta; order Orthoptera; family Acrididae; genus Schistocerca; species Schistocerca americana. The sequence continues at coordinate 23,687,460 of NC_060124.1, forward strand.
GATTTAGATGTCTGTTTGTAAATTATACGTGTTGATTGCGTTATATTTAATTCTGTGCTTAAAAACCAATATGACAAATAAATAAACTATATTTTCGCATTATGATAATAGTAAAGGGCGATAGGTTTTAATTGTTAAAAACCGTTCAAAAGCCAGGATCGCACAAAATATTTTTTTTATTTAAGATAAACATTTTCAACAGTCTTGGCTGTTGGCTGTCATCTTCAGGTCTTAAACTTTTTTCTGTAGTAAAGCATGTTCAATTTACGTTTATCTCGTGCACAAGAAGTCAAGTGAATAAAATTCAGCATTTTATAAACTCTTGTCATCACTAGAACATTTAAAATCACACAGCATCTTGTCCAAAAGGCCGTGCCCAATACATATTGCTCACAGCTGCATGTTACATGATACTTACACAATGGCAGATCTATTTATATATGCTGGACACATACTACGCAGTGCAAATCCACTTCAGATGGCGTACCTGTCAGTTGTACCTTGTACAGTGTACCTTGTCAGCGTATTATTATTTCCGTGTTGTGTGGAGCCACTAACATCTCGTTTATTTTGTTTTAATTTTGCGGGATGCGATCGTCTTTTATTCGAGAAATAATAAAACATGAGAACTGTGGTGTCACCGCCAGACACCACACTTGCTAGGTGGTAGCTTTTAAATCGGCCGCGGTCCGTTAGTATACGTCGGACCCGCGTGTCGCCACTATCAGTGATTGCAGACCGAGCGCCACCACACGGCAGGTCTAGAGAGACTTACTGGCATTCGCCCCAGTTGTACAGCCGACTTTGCTAGGAAAGGTTCACTGAGAATTACGCACTCATTTGCCTAGACGATAGTTAGCATAGCCTTCAGCTAAGTAAATTGCTACGACCTAGCAAGGCGCCATTTATCCTTTGCTATGTATCTAATGAAGCATGTACAGTAACAAGACCAATGTTCACCAATTGTGGATTAAAGTTAAGTATTCCAGCAGCTAAGTACTTTTCTTTATAGCATTCATTACGTATCCTGTTTCAGACCTCACGCCAGCCTGCGTGAGTTTAAGCGCGTGCCTTTCGGTTACCCGTCACTGTGGATTGGCTGTCTTGCCAATCCACAACAAGAACTGTACGACCTTGGCAAATATTTGGAGGAAAAATCACACAGTCGCAGTGACACTGAAGATGCTTTGAAATAAAGCGGTACGCGTATAGTATAAAGAAGGCTTTTAATATAGTCATAAAAGACGGTATGTAACGTATATTTCTAGTATAACTACGATTGCGAAAAAGTGGCCTAAAAACAAAAAAAGACAACATCCATAATCTCTCCTTTCTGGAAGAGCTGTGTGTACCAGCTGTGTTGGAATCCATGCATTGGCTACCAGACCAGGTCAGACAGTGCTCCGCCCACGCTATTCCCCGGAGAAGGCTTCGTCCCGTTTATAGGGCCGTGGGGAATGGGTAGCAGGCGGTGGCGCACTGGGCAGCCAGATGTCTGAGTAACAAGACGCGGGCAGATCGATCCGCCTGCACCCTTCTGCTGCAGTCATGTGCACGAAGCATCTGGAGTAGAACGAAAGACGTTTGTAATGAGGATGGGATTCGTTAGTATACTGTACGTAATGGTATGTTCCAGAATAAAAACAGTCTTGGTTGCGAAATTATGTGATATCAGTGACACGTTTCACTCTTTTGAGGCATCATCAGATCGTGTAAAAATAGCTGGATATGTAACCCATCCCTCATAAAGCCATATAAACTGGAAAATGAGAGCAATAGTAACTGGATATATAACCGATCCGTCATAAAAACACACAAAATGCAAGGTGGACCTTAAGTACATCAGCTGTTCGCGCCATAGTAGTAAAAAACTGGGCTACACTTGCAAATAACAAATGTGCTGTGCCGTCTGCGTGTTTATCTTCCATTGTTGTTGTGGTCTTCAGTCCTGAGACTGGTTTGATGCAGCTCTCCATGCTACTCTATCCTGTGCAAGCTTCTTCATCTCCCAGTACCCACTGCAACCTACATCCTTCTGAATCTGCTTAGTGTATTCATCTCTTGGTCTCCCTCTACGATTTTTACCCTCCACGCTGCCCTTCAATGCTAAATTTGTGATCCCCTGATGCCTCAAAACATGTCCTACCAACCGATCCCTTCTTCTAGTCAAGTTGTGCCACAAACTTCTCTTCTCCCCAATCCTATTCAAAACCTCCTCATTAGTTACGTGATCTACCCACCTTGTCTTCAGCATTCTTCTGTAGCACCACATTTCGAAAGCTTCTATTATCTTCTTGTCCAAACTGGTTATCGTCCATGTTTCACTTCCATACATGGCCACACTCCATACAAATACTTTCAGAAACGACTTCCTGACACTTAAATCTATACTCGATGTTAACAAATTTCTCTCCTTCAGAAACGATTTCCTTGCCATTACCAGTCTACATTTTATATCCTCTCTACTTCGACCATCATCAGTTATTTTGCTCCCCAAATAGCAAAACTCCTTTACTACTTTAAGTGTCTCATTTCCTAATCTAATCCCCTCAACATCACCCGATTTAATTTGACTACATTCCATTATCCTTGTTTTGCTTTTGTTGATGTTCATCTCATATCCTTCTTTCAAGACACTATCCATTCCGTTCAACTGCCCTTCCAAGTCCTTTGCTGTCTCTGACAGAATTACAATGTCATCGGCGAACCTCAAAGTTTTTACTTCTTCTCCATGAATTTTAATACCTACTCCGAATTTTTCTTTTGTTTCCTTTACTGCTTGCTCAATATACAGATTGAATAACATCGGGGAGAGGCTACAACCCTGTCTCACTCCTTTCCCAACCACTGCTTCCCTTTCATGCCCCTCGACTCTTATAACTGCCATCTGGTTTCTGTACAAATTGTAAATAGCCTTTCGCTCCCTGTATTTTACCCCTGCCACCTTCAGAATTTGAAAGAGAGTATTCCAGTTAACGTTGTAGTCTACAAATGCTAGAATCGTAGGTTTGCCTTTTCTTAATCTTTCTTCTAAGATAAGTCGTAAGGTTAGTATTGCCTCACGTGTTCCAACATTTCTACGGAATCCCAACTGATCTTCCCCGAGGTCCGCTTCTACCAATTTTTCCATTCGTCTGTAAAGAATTCGCGTTAGTATTTTGCAGCTGTGACTTATTAAACTGATAGTTCGGTAATTTTCACATCTGTCAACACCTGCTTTCTTTGGGATTGGAATTATTATATTCTTCTTGAAGTCTGTGGGTATTTCGCCTGTCTCATACATCTTGCTCACCAGATGGTAGAGTTTTGTCATGACTGGCTCCCCCAAGGCCATCAGTAGTTCTAATGGAATGTTTATTACTCCCGGGGCCTTGTTTCGACTCAGGTCTTTCAGTGCTCTGTCAAACTCTTCACGCAGTATCTTATCTCCCATTTCATCTTCATCTACATCCTCATCCATTTCCATAATATTGTCCTCAAGTACATCGCCCTTGTATAAATCCTCTATATACTCCTTCCACCTTGCTGCCTTCCCTTCTTTGCTTAGAACTGGGTTGCCATCTGAGCTCTTGATATTCATACAAGTGGTTCTGTTCTCTCCAAAGGTCTCTTTAATTTTCCTGTAGGCAGTATCTATCTTACCCCTAGTGAAATAAGCCTCTACATCCTTATATTTGTCCTCTAGCCATCCCTGCTTAGCCATTTTGCACTTCCTGTCAATCTCATTTTTGAGACGTTTGTATTCCTTTTTGCCTGCTTCATTTACTGCATTTTTATATTTTCTCCTTTCATCAATTAAATTCAATATTTCTTCTGTTACCCAAGGATTTCTATTAGCCCTCGTCTTTTTACCTACTTGATCCTCTGCTGCCTTCACTACTTCATCCCTCAGAGCTACCCATTCTTCTTCTACTGTATTTCTTTCCCCCATTCCTGTCAATTGTTCCCTTATGCTCTCCCTAAAACTCTGTACAACCTCTGGTTCTTTCAGTTTATCCAGACCCCATCTCCTTAAATTCCCACGTTTTTGCAGCTTCTTCAGTTTCCATCTGCAGTTCATAACCAATAGATTGTGGTCAGAATCCACATCTGCCCCTGGAAATGTCTTACAATTTAAAACCTGGTTCCTAAATCTCTGTCTTACCATTATATAATCTATCTGATACCTTTTAGTATCTCCAGGATTCTTCCAGGTATACAACCAACCTTCTTTTATGATTCTTGAACCAAGTGTTAGCTATGATTAAGTTGTGCTCTGTGCAAAATTCTACAAGGCGGCTTCCTCTTTCATTTCTTCCCCCCAATCCATATTCACCTACTATGTTTCCTTCTCTCCCTTTTCCTACTGACGAATTCCAGTCACCCATGACTATTAAATTTTCGTCTCCCTTCACTACCTGAATAATTTCTTTTATCTCGTCATACATTTCATCAATTTCTTCATCATCTGCAGAGCTAGTTGGCATATAAACTTATACTACTGTAGTAGGCATGGGCTTTGTGTCTATCTTGGCCACAATAATTCGTTCACTATGCTGTTTGTAGTAGCTTACCCGCACTCCTATTTTTTTATTCATTATTAAACCTACTCCTGCATTACCCCTATTTGATTTTGTATTTAGAACCCTGTAATCACCTGACCAAAAGTCTTGTTCCTTCTGCCACCGAACTTCACTAATTCCCACTATATCTAACTTCAACCTATCCACTTCCCTTTTTAAATTTTCTAACCTACCTGCCCGATTAAGGGATCTGACATTCCACGCTACGATCCGTAGAATGCCAGTTTTCTTTCTTATCTTCCATTATAGTTCCATTTTAAATCGCTTCACAAGCATATTGCCAAATATTTAGTGAGTGCGAGCAGTTATGTAATCATAAATCACACAATCATATATTATTTTTGTAACCTGAAGTTCTGAGGAAAGGAGACAGCAGTCTTAACGTAAATTATTCAAATGTAAATGTACAAAAAAAATTATGCAATAGACTTTTACTGTCTAAAGACAATGGAAACTGGTCATATTATTTTGGTTGTCTAATGTGAATGCCGCCTATGCAGTAAAAGCTTTATATATATATATATATATATATATATATATATATATATATATATATATATATATATATATCTGAATAATATATTATTTCTTCATAATCTAATATAATTATATAATCCTCCTATTGACGCGCAAAAAGTTACATTTGTTTATTTTGAAGGCCAACTGTAAATACCTTGACCAAGCGTCGATCCTCTGCAGGTCTTCCTGTACCGTTTAACCAGTGAAGCAGTGTTTTGGCTCAGGCAAACGGACGGATTACCGCACGCAGTGCAGCCTTGAGGACTTCATGTCAGCGACTCCGAATGCAACTGACATCGACTGCTTCAGGGCAAAACTTGTGTAACTAATAGGCCTTGTTTAGTAATAGGTAATTTTTTGTTAAGTTATCTATGTTTATAAATACCGTAAGTGTAGAGCAGTGTTGTTCCTATAATTTATACTTTATATTTCTTCTTTTAATTTGTAATCTAATGCTTCTGGCACGAAAAATAACTAAAAGAACATAATATTAAAAAGGATAACATTTCCTAATTTCCCGCAAAATTATCTTTATTTGGTCACGAACCAGCTTTCGGCTTCTCAGATAAATGTGATGTGCGAGTAACACAGATATTACTTGTACAGAAGATACAAGAAAGGAATAAACAAAGTTTTTATGTAGAGATGCAAATAACAAATGATAAGAAATAAAACGAATACATGGTCAGAATCCAGCATTTGTAAGAAAACTTAATATAACAAGGGAAAAAATGGAAATGTTGTGTGATGAGACTACATTTCCATTTTTCCCCTTGTTATATTATGGTTCAAATGGCTCCGAGCACTATGGGACTGCTGAGGTCATCAGTCCCCTATAACTTAGAACTACTTAAACCTAACTAACCTAAGGACATCACACACATCCATGCCCGAGGCAGGATTCGAACCTAGAACCGCTTGGCCACTCCTGCCAGCGTTAAATTATGTTTTCGTTACAAGTACTAGATTCTTATTGTAAATTCATTTTGTTTCTCACCATCTGTAGTATCTATCCCTACAAAAAAATTCGTTTACCCCCTTTTAGTTAATTTAATTATTGTAATATTTTCCTACGTGAACAATTTGTCATTTTTGTATCTTCTGTGCAAATAATGTCTGTGTAAGTCGCACATCATATTTATCTGTGTTTGCGACAGTCAGTTGTCACTTGAAGATGACCTAAGAAGCCGAAACCCTGGTTGTGAACAAATAAATACAATTTTACAGAACATTAGGAAGTGTTATCCTTTCTAGTATTATTATCGTCCTCCGCCAAGCACTGAAGAAAAATTCAGTTAGTGTCAATTAAAAAATATCTGTTGCCAGCCGGTCAATAAGCCTGATGTGAGGAAGAGGTACAGAGTGTTTCAAAAATGACCGGTATATTTGAAACGGCAATAAAAACTAAACGAGCAGCGATAGAAATACACCGTTTGTTGCAATATGCTTGGGACAACAGTACATTTTCAGGCGGACAAACTTTCGAAATTACAGTAGTTACAATTTTCAACAACAGATGGCGCTGCAAGTGATGTGAAAGATATAGAAGACAACGCAGTCTGTGGGTGCGCCATTCTGTACGTCGTCTTTCTGCTGTAAGCGTGTGCTGTCCACAACGTGCAAGTGTGCTGTAGACAACATGGTTTATTCCTTAGAACACAGGATTTTTGTGGTGTTGGAATTCCACCGCCTAGAACACAGTGTTGTTGCAACAAGACGAAGTTTTCAACGGAGGTTTAATGTAACCAAAGGACCGAAAAGCGATACAATAAAGGATCTGTTTGAAAAATTTCAACGGACTGGGAACGTGACGGATGAACGTGCTGGAAAGGTAGGGCGACCGCGTACGGCAACCACAGAGGGCAACGCGCAGCTAGTGCAGCAGGTGATCCGACAGCGGCCTCGGGTTTCCGTTCGCCGTGTTGCAGCTGCGGTCCAAATGACGCCAACGTCCACGTATCATCTCATGCGCCAGAGTTTACACCTCTATCCATACAAAATTCAAATGCGGCAACCCTTCAGCGCCGCTACCATTGCTGCACGAGAGACATTCGCTAACGATATAGTGCACAGGATTGATGACGGCGATATGCATGTGGGCAGCATTTGGTTTACTGACGAAGCTTATTTTTACCTGGACGGCATCGTCAATAAACAGAACTGGCACATATGGGGAACCGAAAAGCCCCATGTTGCAGTCCCATCGTCCCTGCATCCTCAAAAAGTACTGGTCTGGGCCGCCATTTCTTCCAAAGGAATCATTGGCCCATTTTTCAGATCCGAAACGATTACTGCATCTCGCTATCTGGACATTCTTCGTGAATTTGTGGCGGTACAAACTGCCTTAGACGACACTGCGAACACCTCGTGGTTTATGCAAGATGGTGCCCGGCCACATCGCACGGCCGACGTCTTTAATTTCCTGAATGAATACTTCGATGATCGTGTGATTGCTTTGGGCTATCCGAAACATACAGGAGGCGGCGTGGATTGGCCTCCCTATTCGCCAGACATGAACCCCTGTGACATCTTTCTGTGGGGACACTTGAAAGACCGGGTGTACCGCCAGAATCCAGAAACAATTGAACAGCTGAAGCAGTACATCTCATCTGCATGTGAAGCCATTCCGCCAGACACGTTGTCAAAGGTTTCGGGTAATTTCATTCAGAGACTACGCCATATTATTGCTACGCATGGTGGATATGTGGAAAATATCGTACTATAGAGTTTCCCAGACCGCAGCGCCATCTGTTGTTGAAAATTGTAACTACTGTAATTTCGAAAGTTTGTCTGCCTGAAAATGTACTGTTGTCCCAAGCATATTGCAACAAACGGTGTATTTCTATCGCTGCTCGTTTAGTTTTTATTGCCGTTTCAAATATACCGGTCATTTTTGAAACACCCTGTAAGTAACGATTACATTGGAAGTTTTTTGTTTTATTTGACCTCCCCAATTAATACGCTGTGTAGCTATCGAGAACAAATTTTTACCTATAGTACATAATTGTACAGAGAAAACGCATAAAGGCATATTTACAGGATTGAAAGTCCAAGCCATCACTTTTTTCCACAATAATTTCTTAACAAATGCAATAATAAGTAAATAGACTTTCTAGTTTATCAATTCACACTATTTCTTAGATTTAATCAGATAAATGAAAATATGAATAGTCGTAAAATCTACAGATAGTGTTCGTCGCAGAATGTTCTTAGGACGTTTATTTGTCACATTTAGCAGAGCCGCAGTCACAGATAAGCTTAAGACTCAGCGTTTTATGTGGCGTATATCTGGTATTATTTCAAGAAACTACGGCTTATTACAACTATTCTTCATTTGCTGTGTCAGTGCGGTAATATATACCCGTTGAACTGTACAACGTCGCACAAGAGTACGGTTAATGAGCTAATTACTGAATATGTTAATTCTGAACAACCTTCACTTAACTTTCACCTTTGCGCTTCGTATAATACCACTAATGCAAATCGGAGCTAAGGAAACACAGAAATGCCACGTTAAGGAAATACGTGCCGCAAAACCGCATCGGCCATCTTGGAAACGACGTCGCAGAGCTGAGCTCGCACTGCGGTTAATTACGTAAGCCAGGAAACACGCATTTGCTAACGTCGTGCGACCGGAATTATGAGTCCCAAGTGCTGTGCCAAGGGAAGCGAAAGAGGTGTGTCAGAAGATATTCGACTACACTGCTTACACTGCTCTTAGAAATGGTACTGCACCTAGTTTCAGGCTGTTAACAAATTTTTAAAACAGCACGAGATATACGTGCATTTATTTACTTTTTATTCTATGAGTAAAATGGACGTACATTTGCGGAAATGGAATTCACTGTGGCAGGGGAGCAAACAGATTCCGACTATCATCTTGAGGCATAACTTGGGGGCCGGCCGATGTGGCCGAGCGGTTCTAGGCGCTTCAGCCCGGAACCAAGCGACCGCTACGGTCGCAGGTTCGAATCCTGCCTCGGGCATGGATATGTGTGATGTCCTTAGGTTAGTTAGGTTTAAGTAGTTCTAAGTTCTAGGGGACTGGTGACCTCAGATGTTAAGTAACATAGTGCTCAGAGCCATTTGAACCATTTTTGAACATAACTTGGCATGCCTGAAGCACGGGCTGCCATTTCATAAACAATATTGCCTGGATACCGGTACGAGAGTATACACTAAGGTGACAAAAGTCATGGGGTATCTCTTAATATCTGTCGGACCCTCTTTTGCCCGGCGTAGAGCAGCAGCTCGACGTGGCATGGATTCAACAAGTCGTTGGAGGTCCCCTGAGCCATGTTACCACTACAGACGTCCACAATAGCGAAAGTGTTTCCGGTGAAGGATTTTGTCCACGACCAGGCCTTTAGATTATGTACCACAAATGTTCCATTGGATTCATGCCGGGCGATCTGGGTAGCCAAATCGTTCGCTCAAATTGCCCAGAATGTTTTACAAACCAGTCGCGAACAGTTGTGGCCCGGTTCAGTCGAAAAAGAGGACCCAGTCCATTCCATGTAAACACAGCCCACACCATTATGGAGCCACCAACAGCTTGCACAGTGCTTTGTTTGCCAACTTGTGTCCATCACTTACTTAGTGGTGTTTGCCAACTTGTGTCCATCACTTACTTAGTGGTGCATGCGCCATGCTCGAATCCTACCATCGGCTCCTACCAACTGAAATCGGGACTCATCTGAATAGGCCACGGTTTTCTAATAGTCTAGGGTCACGAACCCAGGAGAAGCGCTTCAGGCGATGTCGTATTGTTGGCAAAGGCACTCGCTTTGGTCATCTGCTGACATAGCCCATTAACGCCAAATTTCGTCGTACGTCCCACACTGATTTCTGAGGTTATTTCACGCAGTGTTGCTTGTCTGTTGGCAACTCTATGCAAACACCGCTGCTCTCGGTCGTTAACTGAAGGCACTGGGGCACTGCATCGTCCGTGGTGAGAGGTAACGCCTGGAATTTGATATTCTCGGCACTGTGGATCTTCGAATATTGAATACTTGAACGGTTTCCAAATAGAATTTCCGATACGCCAACTGCCATTTCGCTTTCAAAGTCTGTTATTTGAAGTTGTGCGGCCATATCCAGTCGGAAAACGTGATTCACCTGAGCACAAATGACAGTTCTGCTAATGCCCTGCCCTTTTATATCTTTTTTGTGTCGATTCATATCAGTGTCCACTGACAGCAAAAGTCATTAATTCCGTTGTGTCTTGATTGGTTCATATTGGCTGCGGAATAGAAACTCTGTCTCTTCTTTCTGACATGTCCTAAAACACGGACACCACAGATATAATTAAGGTGAATGACCAATTTATCACTTCACTGCGGATGAACATTACGCTTGAGCTCTTACGGGAATCGGCGAAATGCCGCGAGTAATGAGGATACTGCGCAAGGGTTTGTGGATAAGTTGAAAATTCGGGTCTGACTGGAGGCATGCTAGGGTAGTCCGTGCAGCTGAGGTGACCTCTGTGTCCGGATGGCGCGGTGATCAGCGCATCCGGAAGAACAGACACCACGTATATATTTATTTTATTTTATTACTAGTTTCGTCTTATATACAAGCCATCTTCAGATAAAAACAAAATACACTGATTAGCGCACGAATGCCAAACGGCGGGATACATCGTCATAATTTGTGTGTCAAGAATCGTTAGTTGTACAGTATGTAACCTCCCCCTCACTTACCGACCTTAATGACAGTGAAAAATGAAACCGCGTGTACCTAATGGGAGTTTTGGAAAAGCAATCGTCACCGAAGTTAACCTGTCGGTAAGGAGGGAGGAAAGGGTTACATCTGAATGAAAGGAAAAATGCAAATGAAACTGGTGGAAATTAATTTTGAAAAGGGGTAAAGTTAATAAAGAAAGTAAATGTGCGGCCGTTACGTTAACAATTAACTAGCGGTAATTAGATATTTGAGATTTGGGGGAAATCACGGTCGCCAGTCCTAAGGACAATTACTATAGTAACTGAAAAAGAAAGGTTATTACACATATAATTAACACTAGAAGCGTGGCAACTGAAGGTTGACACGTGTAGTGTGAAAACTGAAAGTTTGTCAGGAGTAATAAATTTCGCTACACCCTGACTTAATTTAGCAAAAGAATCAATAACCGGAAAATCGAAAGTTAATTTAGTGACTGAAGTTAATAGTGAGCTTTCTTTCTGAAGCACATCGAAATTCAGTAAAATACGGTTAGTCTTGGACTACCTCAACAATCACTTCAAAAACTACTTGAATCTACGCAATTTAGAAATAAGAGATTTAACTTTGAACTTGAATTAAATGATTCTGAACAATTAACAATAGTAAAATTTAGTACGTACCAAGCTGAGCTGCAGTCACAGGTAAGCTAAAATACGGTAACAAAGCTCGCACTCTTAATTCGTGCTTGTGTAATCTGAATATTGTAGCCAGCTATTAATGCCATAATTGAACTTTGAAATTAAAGCAGTGAAAACGAGTTAGCTATATTACTTTAATGCTGGCGTTTGAATTTCAACGACACTCGGGTTCATTTCGGAAAAGGAAGGGACTCTGCTTGGTGATGCAATTGGGACAATGAGCAACAAACGTTCATGCTAAGTTGCTGTAATTATAGTTACGAAAATGGAACAAGATTAAAAGCTGAGGTCTGCCATACAGCTCTAAAACTTTACGTGCGTCCAGTCTTCCTTGTCGGTTGATTGAAGGTTTGAAGCCGTCGGTCGAGGAGGTGGCGACAGTCACTCATTGTCGGCCGTCGCTGTTGCAGAAGCTGGATGTTGGCGCGCCTTCTTCTCGACACGGTCACCAGACGAAACGGGCTCTTGATGTGCGCTAGTTAATGTTTCCCGTCCGCGACACCATGTCAGAAACTATCATCGCGAGTCGAGCGCAATTACTTGCTGCCAAACCCCGAAAGCGCGGCAACTCGCGGGAGCGTCACACGACACCTGCTCCACTCGCTACTCCCGCCAGACTCCCCCTGTTCTGCCCGCGCTCCACGCGGCAGAGTTAACACTACCAAAGATCCTACACACTTTGATTCGTCACACGACCCATCGACGTAATCGTTCGATAGCAGTTTTCCCTAGGCAAGACCCAGCGTAAAAATACAAATAATATTTACGAAACAAACCAATTATACATCGACATGAGTGCATAAATATATATATATACAAACAGTAAAACAATTACAATATATAAAGAGACAGAAATGTCATATCTTGAGGTAACAAAACAAGGAAAAAAAATAATAGTACAATAGATGGAAATAGGAGTATATGCATTTCCGGCGTTACACGTGCCCCACATTGTCTGAGAATGTTCGTGTAACGTAAACAGACTCAGAAAATGTCCCAAAAAAGAAACAGCGGAAATGCATATGCTCAAAACACCAAAAAAATTTAGCATTCGTCTAATTAACCATAAACCAATTTGTAGACAATAATAATTGAGTGGAGAAACTCCTAATCTTATTCCACTCTGTCATCTTGCACAAAATAAAACAGGTTGACAACATATCAAAATTCATAGAAAACATAGAAAACGGTTTAGCTATTCCAAAATCATTAAAATTCGTAACACTATAAGAAATGGAATACTATTTACAAAATTAATCAGAGTACATGGTCATAAAAACAGGTAGATCAAAATACGCAAATTAATAATTAATTACATAGAATACACATTTTTACATAACCCTTTCATAATTAATATTCTCGTCATGTCCAATTAACGCTAAACAAGAAAATAATATACAGCAGATAAAATAAAACATAAATATTGACAGCAGAATCCTTTCACATCAGCTGTCCGGGAAGAAAAGCAACTCCACATTCCGTACTCGCGAGTACAAAGGATGCCGACAGCGGCACAAGAGCCAACAGCGGCACAAGAGCCGACAGCGGCTCGCCTCGCCAGTATTGTTGCGCCCGCGTGTGCGGCACGCTTGATCTCACTCGCCCTTATGACGGCGTTTCCAGAACGTCCGTTTCACTGAATTCTTTAGGAAAAACTCACTCCCGAGTAATCTCAAGGAGTCCCTTAATACTATCACAGTGGATAACTCAACACTGTCCATCATCACGCGCATGTACTAGCCTGAAACTTAAAACAGCGTCTAAGTACATCGGCAATGACTAGTAAAACACATATTCATGAAATCTTACAGCTAGTTACAAAATCATATTTACGTTGCTTAATCTACTGTGACTCAGCTGAAAACTTAAATTAGCAGCTTGGATTTTTCAATTGATAAATCTTACACTCTATATTTACATATTGTACAAATTACCCATTGTGTGGTATTAATCGATCCTAGGTTGGTACAATTTCAAATCTATTATATTTCGTATACCTAACAGCTTTCCAGAGCTTGGATACTCTAAGCAATAAGCATTTGTGTGAGGTATACCAATGACTTTATATGGTCCATTATAAACAAACTTAAATTTAGAGATTTCATTGTCTATCTCGCTCGATTTCTCATGAGCTTTTACAAGTACTAAGTCTCCGATCGCAAACTTAGCAAAACGCGCTTTAGCGTCATGACGACGTATGCGAGCATCGGCTTTAAGCTTCATTACTTCTCGCAAACGATCTTTTTTCACACCAATACTAATGTCAATCCGTGGAGGGAATTTGATTATCTCTTCCACTAAACTTTTACTTCTGTCATCCAACAGGATTTCCTCTGGAGAAAATCCCGTCGATTCATGTCTCAAGGTGTTCATAATTCTCTCAAATACTGCTACATATTTGCCCCATGCCCTATGGTTGTGATGGCAATAGGTACGGCACAGTCGGCCTAGCTCGCGCATATACCTCTCAGCGGGATTCCCAGCCGGACAATAAGCTGAAATATGGATCACATCGACCCCATTACTTTCCATGCCTTCATTCCACAACTTAGAAGTAAATTGTGCCCCATTGTCTGATAGAATCGCCTTGGGCTTACCAATATGAACAAAATAATCGTTCACCAGCTTGCTATAGACCGCTTTGGCTGTAGCTTTCCTAATCGGGTATAGTTTGATGAACTTGGAAAAAGCTTCTAGCACTACTAAAATGTAGGCAAAGTTTCCTGATGACTTGGGCAAAGGTCCGTACAAGTCCACGCACAGTAGCTCAAAGGTGTCGTTAGGCCTTATACTTTGCATAGGACCACGACTCGTACAGTTGGTAACCTTCACCTTCTGACATAAATCGCAAGTTTTCACTCTGTCAGTAACTCGTTTTAACATGTTGTTGAAATGCACTACTTCACTCAGCTTTTCCGTACATTTCTTTGGTCCACAGTGACCATACGCCAAATGGTAGTAGTCTATTATTTCCCTGACGTATTTGCTGGGCCAGCATACCCGCCAAATATTACTATCTTCACCCTTACGTATGTACAAGATATGATCGTATATCTTGTAATACTTCCTTAATTTCTCTCCTTCTGGACTCTTTTCATCATATCGGGTTTTCACCATATTTAAACAACCATCCTAGTTCTGATGACGACGTAGATTCTTACAGATGTTCATTATTAATTTACGTCCCTCAACTTCTTTAAAATAGTACAATTTGACCACTCCATCTGCCTCATCTTTCAATAGACCTTGATTAGACTCGGGCAACCGCGACAGCGCATCCGCTACGCAATTGTCGGTCCCTTTTACGTAACAGATGTCATAGTTAAATTGCTGTAAATACAGCGACCACCTAGTCAGTCTTTCGTGAAGTAGTTTACAATCCTTCAGATAAGTGAGCGCCTTATGGTCCGTATGAATAATCACCTTACGGTCCCATAGGTAACCCTTGAACTTCTTGAATCCCCACACGATAGCGAGACACTCTTTCTCAGAAATCGTGTAGTTTCGCTCACTTTTTGATAAAGTTCGACTCGCGAACGCTATCGTCCGGTGTTCCTTATCCTCTCCTTTACCAACTTCTTGGAACAGTTCTACCCCCACCCCGTAATTCGACGAATCCGTTCCCAGATGGAAGGGTAGCGATAAATCAGGATGAAATAGTATGTTAGATCTTAACAACTCGTCTTTTAATCTCTCGAAAGCGGTCTGACACCCGTCAGTCCACACAAACGGAACATTTTTGCGTAAGAGGTTATTCAAATTTTCATCATTAAACACTTGTCCTTTTACAAATTTACGGTAAAATCCTGTGAGCCCTAGAAAACTTTTTAACTGTTTCCTAGACTTGGGTGGAGGACAATTCCTTATTGCCTCTAGTTTCTCTGGGTCTTTCGTAATACCAGCAGTGGTAATTACATGCCCTAAAAATTTCAGTTCCTGCTTCACAAATTCGCATTTCTTTAGCTTTAGAGTCATTCCGCCACGGCGCAATGCTCTAAAAACTTCATCTAACAGGTCACAATGGTCATGCCAAGTGGCATTGGCCAACAATAGGTCGTCAACATATACAGTTAATCTTGAACTCAAAGCCGGTCCTAGCACTTTATCTAGGGCCCTGATGAATACGGACACAGATATATTAAGTCCAAACGGCAGTACTCTATACTGATAACACCTGCCCGCAAACAAGAAGGCGGTGTATGGCCTAGATTCTTCTTCGAGTTCTATTTGCCAGTAACTAGCTGTCAGATCGAGGCTAGTCATGAACTTAACGTCATGAAAACGTTGCAAAATCTCCTCCATACTCTCTGGTCTGTCTGTTTCACGTTGAACGACCCTATTCAACGTGCGTGCGTCAATCACAATACGCACACTACCATCCCGTTTTGCTACAATGACCAAACCGTTATTGTATGGACTTGTACTTCTTTCAATCACTCCCCATTCGATCATCTTATCTATCTCCCGTTGCACTGCTTCCTTTTTGGACAGCGGTATAGCATACGGTCTCACGAAGAATGGTTCGTGCGGAATTACATGCAACTTGCATTTATATCCTTCCACAAGACCCGGTTTGTCTGAAAACACACTCTTATTCCTCATTATTACTTCATACAGGCCTCGTCTTTGTTCGTGTGTTACGTTTGACACACCGTCTACAATACTTTCCAATTCACTTTCTACACTATTGTCAATGCCGAGATTCCTCACATTACAGTAGTTCAAATTCATACCTACGTCAATACCATTCGGCCAGTTAACAATGTGTATAGGCTGGTATTGCCTATGCACACCGTCTCCTGCCTCGTCAAAACTAACTACTATTGTTTTATCTTGGGACGTACATGTCAACGTTTTGCTTTCGCAGTTAATCACTGCACGGTACTTTAACAGCCAATCTAACCCGATAATTACTTCCGTAGTTAAGTCTGGCACGACGACAAACTCTTGTTCAAATCGTGCCCCACATATCTCGAAGTTGACAAAAATCTGTTTTGTGACCGGTTTACTGGCCTTCCCAGTAGCACCGATAATTTTCACTCCTGTTACTGGCATAACTACGATGCCAGGTCTGTCTTTCAGTAACTCAAATATTTTCCCAGATACAGCACTCAATTCTGCACCGGTGTCAATCAACACGTTTAGTTGTAGGTCGTGCATATTAACAGACACTACTATCTGTCTACACTTGTCCTCGACTGTTTCTTTATTTTCCCACAGTAAATCCTCGTCTATATCCAGGTCATTCCAAAAAAAACCATCCGGCTTTGATCCTAAATCCGGCTTATCTGGCGGCTTTTTCAGCCTCTGTTCACATACAGTTTTAATTTCAACACGTTTGTCCTGAGGCTTAGTCTGTAGCGTCGCCTCCAATACCGAAACCTTTTCCTGTAACTCGTCAACTAATGAGTGTTGCTTTGCTATCAATTCACTAATTGTCACTTTCGTTGATTCCTCTTTAATCAGATTGATCTCATCTGCCAATCTACCTGGAGGAATGTGCCCAGTCGCATCTGAAATTACTTCCTCTGGATCTGCGCAACCCACACTGCTACCGTCTGACCGCATAACGTCAGCTCTAACCTCATACACGCTGAAATCTATGTGCTTTTCTACCAATTGTGTCCGGCTATCACTAAAATTTTCGTAATCTTTCCCCTTAATACTCTCGCAATGTTTAAACTGGAGGTTTGCGTCGGATGGGTCGGCTACTTCTACCACTATAACTTTCGGTAAAGTCTGCCGGTTAGGGCCAGAACTTTCCGTTACTCCTTCAACATCTAACTCCTGCGGGACGAAACACGACGAATCTTGCTCGTGCTCCCCATTAACATCAACTATTTCTGGTAAAGTCTGCCGGTTAGGGCCAGAACTTTCAATCACTTCACAAATACTATCTTCCTGTGGGACGAGACGCGGCAAATACTGCACGCGCTCCCCATAAACACTTCTCCCATACAGGCCCCTATAATCTCTTAGTTCGTCGTATAAGCGACCGAACTGCCTTAACCAGACCTCATCCCTCTCTGCATCCCCTCGCTCGATGACGGACGTTTTATCCGACATCTGATCTTCTCTCAACAATTGCGAATCATTCTTAAACTCAATCTCCAGTTCCGCTGTGGGTATTACAGCTGGCACCTTATAATCGATTTCCGGAACACTACTTAAATTGTTCTCACTGACAGTGAATGTACCTTCTACTGCCGTGTATACAGCTGATCTACTACTTGTGGGCGCACTCCTTTCTCTTAACACTGGCACACTCTCCCGCCGTTGATTATTCCACACGGAATTTTCATACCGACGACACCTGGGTTTTCTCCTGCTATTGGGCCGCCAAAATTTCTCCACGCCCGGTCGGCCCCTCACCGGCGCGGCTAATGGTTTCCCTGTCTCGTCCCAGCAGATACGCTCCCCGGATGCTGCTGAGGCGGCTGATCACACCCTCTGGCGTTATTACTATTCTGTGAAGCCCGTATCACGTTAGTATGATACTGGTTTCCGTCATTCCTGTTATTATTTGCATTGTACCGATTGTTATTACGGTCCGAACCATTATTGTTATTGCTGCCATGGTTGCGGTATGCATTATTCCCGTGGTTATCGTTGTTGTGGTTGCTGTGGTACCCGTTGTTGTTATCACGGCCTCTGCCACTGTCGCGATTATTGCGCCAATTGTCCTCGTCCTCCACTCTTTCCAGGAAATCATTGATTGTCCTGTAATTGCTTCCTACGTATCGTTTTGTATCATCTGGAAGCTTCTTGTAGAGTTCCCAGACTATTTCGGATTCCGAGCGGCGGTCACGCAAATATTCCAACTTGCGGATCCAGCCCTCACAAAACTCCTTCATCGAACCGCGCGAATTCGCATCGAAAGGCCTCGATACGACAAATTCGCGCCAGACACTTTGCTGTTTTTGCTCTGACCAGTATTCAGCCAGAAACAAATTTTTAAATTCGTCAAAAGTCAGGTTCGTAATGTTGAGGTTTAAGCCCCAACGCTTGGCATCACCAGCCAACACATCAATAATCGCATTAATTTTTCTCTCATCAGTCCATGATCTGGGTAAAACTCTTTCACAATTTTTAATGAAATCCGTCGGGTGTATACCGCCTTTTTTCAAGGGGTCGAACCGCTTCTCTTTCGTCAACAACTCCGAACTATGTGCACAGATTGGCACATAGCTCTGTTTTTCGTCAAGTTTCCTTTCTAATTCCGACACCCTCGTAATCACTTGGCAAGTGGTTGTCGCAAGCGTTTCCACTTCCCTCTTTTTCTCTTCGCAGGTGTTAGCCTGCTTCGTCACTTTGGTATCTACTTCGGATACTAAAGCCTTTAAAGTTTCCACCTTCTGTTGATCCTCTTTTCTCACTAATTGAATTTGTTCCGTCACCTTATTCTCGATGATCGGAGCAACTGCGTCTCCTACACTTTTCTCGATTCTGCTAATTTCGGAATCAAAACGAGTATTTATGCTCGCAATTTCCGCCTGAACGCCTATCATTTCCTGTTTAAGGTTACCGATTTCGGTATTAATCACGACAATATCGTCTTTGATTTTATCAACTTTTGTGTTAACAACTTCAACATTGTTGTTAACAACATTAATAGCTTTGTTCTGATTGTCTAGCATTCGTTCAATTTTTTCAGACTGAGCTACTTGCTTGGCAGCCTGAGCTGCTTGCTTGGCAGCCTGAGCTGCTTGCTTGGCAGCCTGATCTTTAATTTCTGCCGATTGACTCTTGATTTCGTTAATCAAAACATTCAATAAATCAGTTAAATTCCCGGAGACTACCGGTTTTACTTCCGTAGCTGGTTCCTCTATACATTTTCCCCCGTATTCATCATCAAGGGGTACAGATTTGATTTTCGCTTCCGATTCCGAAACATTTTCTAAAGTTTGGAATTCCATTTCTGCTCTTTGTTGCGTTTCGGCGGTCGCGTCTTTCATGCTAGCCGCCTGCCCCTGAACAATGGGAACCGCCGTGCGCGTTTCCCACTGTTCGACCGATTGTTCAGTATCCAAGTCTACCAAATTTTGGCAATTGTTGCCTTCACTCATTTTAATAATTTTCAATATAAATGCCAAATCTCAAATCTAATTAGGATTCCTCACACTATTTATTCTCGCTGACGTAACGACCATTTCGTAACCAGTACTTTGTTACGAGATTTGCACAATGCAAAATTCGTGTCCAGAACAACCTCAAATTCGAAGATTGTCCTGTCACGGTCGCCACGTGTAACCTCCCCCTCACTTACCGACCTTAATGACAGTGAAAAATGAAACCGCGTGTACCTAATGGGAGTTTTGGAAAAGCAATCGTCACCGAAGTTAACCTGTCGGTAAGGAGGGAGGAAAGGGTTACATCTGAATGAAAGGAAAAATGCAAATGAAACTGGTGGAAATTAATTTTGAAAAGGGGTAAAGTTAATAAAGAAAGTAAATGTGCGGCCGTTACGTTAACAATTAACTAGCGGTAATTAGATATTTGAGATTTGGGGGAAATCACGGTCGCCAGTCCTAAGGACAATTACTATAGTAACTGAAAAAGAAAGGTTATTACACATATAATTAACACTAGAAGCGTGGCAACTGAAGGTTGACACGTGTAGTGTGAAAACTGAAAGTTTGTCAGGAGTAATAAATTTCGCTACACCCTGACTTAATTTAGCAAAAGAATCAATAACCGGAAAATGGAAAGTTAATTTAGTGACTGAAGTTAATAGTGAGCTTTCTTTCTGAAGCACATCGAAATTCAGTAAAATACGGTTAGTCTTGGACTACCTCAACAATCACTTCAAAAACTACTTGAATCTACGCAATTTAGAAATAAGAGATTTAACTTTGAACTTGAATTAAATGATTCTGAACAATTAACAATAGTAAAATTTAGTACGTACCAAGCTGAGCTGCAGTCACAGGTAAGCTAAAATACGGTAACAAAGCTCGCACTCTTAATTCGTGCTTGTGTAATCTGAATATTGTAGCCAGCTATTAATGCCATAATTGAACTTTGAAATTAAAGCAGTGAAAACGAGTTAGCTATATTACTTTAATGCTGGCGTTTGAATTTCAACGACACTCGGGTTCATTTCGGAAAAGGAAGGGACTCTGCTTGGTGATGCAATTGGGACAATGAGCAACAAACGTTCATGCTAAGTTGCTGTAATTATAGTTACGAAAATGGAACAAGATTAAAAGCTGAGGTCTGCCATACAGCTCTAAAACTTTACGTGCGTCCAGTCTTCCTTGTCGGTTGATTGAAGGTTTGAAGCCGTCGGTCGAGGAGGTGGCGACAGTCACTCATTGTCGGCCGTCGCTGTTGCAGAAGCTGGATGTTGGCGCGCCTTCTTCTCGACACGGTCACCAGACGAAACGGGCTCTTGATGTGCGCTAGTTAATGTTTCCCGTCCGCGACACCATGTCAGAAACTATCATCGCGAGTCGAGCGCAATTACTTGCTGCCAAACCCCGAAAGCGCGGCAACTCGCGGGAGCGTCACACGACACCTGCTCCACTCGCTACTCCCGCCAGACTCCCCCTGTTCTGCCCGCGCTCCACGCGGCAGAGTTAACACTACCAAAGATCCTACACACTTTGATTCGTCACACGACCCATCGACGTAATCGTTCGATAGCAGTTTTCCCTAGGCAAGACCCAGCGTAAAAATACAAATAATATTTACGAAACAAACCAATTATACATCGACATGAGTGCATAAATATATATATACAAACAGTAAAACAATTACAATATATAAAGAGACAGAAATGTCATATCTTGAGGTAACAAAACAAGGAAAAAAAATAATAGTACAATAGATGGAAATAGGAGTATATGCATTTCCGGCGTTACAAGTAGAGTGGAAGAATGATGTAAATTATCCCAGAATAACGAGTCGTCAAATGTATTGTACACATAATAATCAGGCAGAAATGTTAACACTGTGACCTTTTTGAGTTATCAGTATTCTCACTGGTTTGATGCAGCCCGCCAAGAATTTTCTCCTGTGCCAACCTCTTCATCTCATGTATTCAAATCTCTGTCTTCCTCCACAATTGTTACTTTGTATAGCTACCTTCAGTACCATGTGAGTTATTCCTTGATGACTTAACAGATGTCATACCATCCTGTCCCTCCTTCTCCTCAGTGTTTTCCATATGTTCCTTTCCTCACCGATTCTGCATAGAACTTCCTCATCCCTTACAAGTCGACCTAATTTTCAACATTACTTTGTAGGACCATGTCTCAGATCCTTCGATTCTCTTTCGCTTTTCTACAGTCCACGTTTCACTACCATACAATGTTGTGCTCAATGCATACATTCGCAGAAATTTATTTCTGAATTTAAGGTCTGTTTTTATTACTAGTAGGCTTCTCTTGGCCAGGAATGCCTTTCTTGCCAGTGCTACTCTGCTTACTACGACCTCCTTGCTCCGTCCATCGCGCGTCATTTTATTACTTAGGTAGCAGAATTCCTTAACTTCATCTACACTGTTGATCTTTACTTTCTCGCTATTCTCATTTCTGCAACTTCTCGTTACTTTTGTTTTTCGTCGATTTACTCTCAACCCTGTTATTTACTGATTAGGGCGTTCATTCCATTCAGCGAATCTTGTATTTCTTCTTCACTTTCACAGAGGATAGCATCTTATCATTGATATCCTTTCACCTCGAATTTTAATTTCACTCTTGAACTTTTCTCTCATCATTGGTTCTTCGATGTACACTACTGGTTATTAAAATTGCTACATCAAGAAGAAATGCAGATGATAAACGGGTATTCATTTGATAAATATATTATACTATAACTGACATGTGATTACATTTTGACGGAATTTGGGTGCATAGATCCTGAGAAATCAGTACCCAGAACAACCACCTCTGGCCGTAATAACGGCCTTGATACGTCTGGGCATTGAGTCAAGCAGAGCTTGGATGGCGTGTACAGGTACAGCTGCCCATGCAGCTTCAACACGATACCACAGTTCATCAAGAGTAGTGACTGGCGTATTGTGACGAGCCACTTGCTCGGCCACCATTGACCAGAAGTTTTCAGTCGGTGAGAAATCTGGAGAATGTGCTGGCCAGGGCAGCAGTCGAACATTTTCTATATCCAGAAAGACCCGTACAGGACCTGCAACTTGCAGTCGTGCATTATCCTGCTGAAATGTAGGGTTTCGCAGGGATCGAATGAAGGGTAGAGCCACGGGTCGTAACACATCTGAAATGTAACGTCCACTGTTCAAAGTGCCGTCAATGCGAACAAGAGGTGACCGAGACGTGTAACCAACGGCACCCCATACCATCACGCCGGGTGATACGCCAGAATGGCGATGACGAATACACGCTTCCAATGTGCGTTCACCGCGGTGTCGCCAAACACGGATGCGAGCATCATGATGCTATAAAAAGAAACTGGACTCATCGGAAAAAATGACGTTTTGCCATTCGTGCACCCATGTTCGTCGTTGAGTACACCATCGCAGGAGCTCCTGTCTGTGATGCAGCGTCAGGGGTAACCGCGACCATGGTCTCCGAGCTGATAGTCCATGCTGCTGCAAACGTCGCCGAAGTGTTCGTGCAGATGGTTGTTGTCTTGCAAACGACCCAGGGGGCGAGACATGTCTGCACGATCCGTTACAGCCATGCGGATAAGATGGCTGTCACCTCGACTGCTAGTGATGCGAGGGCGTTGGGATCCAGCACGGCGTTCCGTATTACCCTCCTGAACCCACCGATTCCATATTCTGCTAACAGTCATTGGATCTCCAACAAGGCGGGCAGCAATGTCGCGATACGATAAACCGCAATCGCGATAGGCTACAATCCGACCTTTATCAAAGTTGGAAACGTGATGGTACGCGTATTTCGTCCCTACACGAGGCATCACAACAACGTTTCACCAGGCAATGCCGGTCAACTGCTGCTTGTGTGTGAGAAATCGGTTGGAAACGTTCCTCATGTCAGCACGTTGTAGGTGTCGCCACCGGCTCCAACCTTATGTGAATGCTCTGAATAGCTAATCATTTTCATATCATAGCATCATCTTCCTGACGGTTAAATTTTGCGTCTGTAGCACGTCATCTTCGTGTTGTAGCAATTTTAATGGCCAGTAGTGTAGATTTAGAAAAGCAGATACATTATGAATCCCAGACATCACTTCTGTCCGACTAGATGACTTCCCGTCAAATACTATGACCTTTCTGACAGGTTACGTCCAATCTCGCACTTGTTGGGAACTCCACTATAGCTCTGATTAGTTCCGATGTCCGCTTCTTCCATTTCCTCCGGCGGCTCTCCGACTTGTCTATCGCCTCCTCCAGTAGGTAACATACGCTCAGAAACTGAGAATTACTGAAGAGTTAAACGCATGCAGTGCCCATCTCTTCACAAGATGGTTCTAAGTCGTGCTCTGCATTGCAGCACCACGGCTCGTTCAAGCTGAACCGAAGCTGCCGAGATGCTGTACCCGCGCCGCAGCTAATGCGACAAGGTCAGAGCTCGCGAGCCCATAACGAACGTGCGACGCCCTGCCACACAAAACAGGTTCACGGCTTACGCCACTTTTGTGTCCCTAACTACCGCGGCAGTCGACGTTTATAGCCGCCGATGATCTCAGGCCTTGTAATTTCGGTGCCGCCGGGGCGACCCGTTATCCTGGCAATGGTCGTATCGAGGCGTGTCCGCTCACGGCTATATTTAACTGGTGAGTGCGAGTGCCACCGCTGACATTTGGCGCGCCGAGAACTGCTCGCTTATCTACACGCACGGCGGGACAACGCCGCGACGTAGGCCGGCGGTGACTGCGAGGCGCTTCCGAGAATACGGCGAGTGGGCTTCGCAACTCGTCCCGAGGCAGCTTCGTGTCTCAGCCAACGCGGCGGCCGCTCCGCCGACGGCGCGCATACATCACAGCGCGCGTGAGTATGTGCGGCGTTCTCTTCACCTGACGTCAGGCGGTTGGTTAAAGCTGCGTCCAAACGGGTCGCTGCGAGCGAAGTCACGCGCTAGCGCAGCCAAAGTTCTAAAGTTGATGCGGTACTGGTGATGGTGAAAGGGATTTTGGGTGCCCGCCGTCATGGGGTTTAGGCCCACACGAAAATACTGAGAGGCGAACATGCTTAAGCTGGTATCCCACCGCCGTCCAGAGCACCTCCAAACACGTCTTCGTTGGTCATCGGAGCTAAACTCGAAGCGGGACTCATCAAGGAAGACTTTTCTACTCGTCAATGAGACTCTAGGGCCAAGACGTGGCTCGAGACGCCGCAGAGAGTGGTCAGACACCAGCCTAACGGGCGGCCGCCATACGGCTCGACATGCAGGAGTGGTGGTCTGCGTGCCATTTCTTTTCAAAGCAGGACTCCTTTGGTTGTCATTTGCAGCACTCTTACAGCACATTGGCATGCCCCGTTTCGTTGCCCTTCACGGCAATCCATCCCGGGCTTACATTTCAACAAGATAATGCACGCCCACTCACGGCATCAGTTTCTGCTGCTTGTCTTCGTGCATTCAAAAACATACCCTGACTAGCAAGGTCGCCGATCTCTCCCCACTTGAGAACGTTTGGAGAATCGTAACTATCTCGGAATTTGACGATCTAACGTGCCGACTGGACACGCTTTGGCACGATATCCCTCAGGAGCACATCCACCAACGTCATCAACGCCATGCTGAGTAGACCGAGCGAGGTGGCGCAGTGGTCAGCACACTGGACTCGCATTCGGGAGGACGACGGTTCAATCCCGCGTCCGGCCATCCTGATTTAGGTTTTCCGTGATTTCCCTAAATCGCTCCAGGCAAATGCCGGGATGGTTCCTTTGAAAGGGCACGGCCGACTTCCTTCCCCGTCCTTCCCTAATCCGATGAGACCGATGACCTCGCAGTTTGCTCTCTTCCCCCCAAACAACCAAACCAACCAACCAACCATGCTGAATAATTTCTTTCATAAGGGCCTGAGGTGGACTATGCGTTATTGAGTTGCTCAGTGTGTGAATAAATGATTAAGTTTTTTCTGATATTGTCAGCCGGCCGATGTGGCCGTGCGGTTCTAGGCACTTCAGTCTGGAACCGCGTGACCGCTACGGTCGCAGGTTCGAATCTTGCCTCGGGCATGGATGTGTGTGATGTCCTTAGGTTAGTTAGGTTTAAGTAGTTCTAAGTTCTAGGGGGCTGATGACCACAGATGTTAAGTCCCATAGTGCTCAGAGCCATTTGAACCATTTTTTTTTAAATTGTCATAAAATGCTACTTTGTCGAGAAGTGACAGCCCGCGGTAGTGTGCAGAATATAGGCTGACTCCCATAGAGAATATCATCATCCAGCCACTTTTTAGGATTCTGTTTATTTATTCAAATAGCGCCGTTGCCGGTTTAGAACCGACAGGTTCATCATCAGACGGCATGTTCACGTTAAAATACACTTTATGTTAGCTTTCACTTTTTGTTCTCCCAAATGATGAAATTTCCTTGGGGTGGTGGTGCCCTACAACCAAAACAAGATGTGTCTATTTAACTGTAATTGTGCCTCACAATGATTTTAAAAGATGTAAACAAATTATTAAAGTAACATGTTTTGGTTACTTACGTTGAAAAACCCAAAAATCCGCTCCATTACGTTCCAATATTGATTGCCCGTGTTCTTGCAGCAGCGAAGACTGTATGAAGCACTTTATATACAGGGTGTACATAAAGTCTGGGAACAATTTTTTTTCTTTTTTACAAACATTCGATATGCGAACCATGAGTGACGCAGCAGATGTCAATACGCTAATCGATTTCTTGCCATACCCGTCCCAGCATGGTATCGTCGACTGTGGCAGTCGCTTCCCGTATTCTCTCCCGGAGCTCTGCTACATCACGTGGTAGAGGCGGTACATACATCAGATCTTTAATGTGTCCCCACAGAAAAAAGTCACATGGAGTGAGATCTCGCAATCGGGGAGGCCATTTCATGAAACAGCTGTCCCCTTCTGTAGCACGGCCCATCCATCGATGCGGCAGCTCCATGTTCAGGTACCCACGAACTTCACGATCAAAATGGGGTGGAGCCCCATCTTGCTGGAGGATGAACCGAGAGTCCGATTGCATTTGAGGCATCAGACATTGCTGCAACATGTCGAAGAAGGAATATCTAGTGACAGTGCTCTCGGCGAAGAAGAATACCCGTACAGTTTTCGACGTGACAAGGCACAAAAAACAGTTACCTTTGTGATCACGCTCAAATTCAATGCATTCGTGTGAATGCTTTGTACGCCAGATTCGATAATTATGTCTATCCACTTTCCCATTAGTGTGAAAAGTGGCTTTGTCGCTAAAAATTGAGCGATCAACAATGCCATCCCCAGCCCACCTGAACTCGCCATGTTTGCGACTAGCGCTGACTAGCGGCAAATTACCAAACTACGTTGTGGCGGTATACATGAAAAAAAAAAAAAAGCTTTCAGGGTTTCTCTTCAAAATAACATATGTATGATATCTGTACAATGTTTGGTTCTTGTGCAATAAATAATTGAAAGTGTTCCCGGAGTTTATGTGCAATAAAGTGCTTCATACAGTCTTCGCTGCTGCAACAACACAGGCAGTCAATACTGGAACGTAATGGAGAGGATTTTTGGACTATATATATATATTATATATACGAGGGCTGTTCCGAAAGTAAGGTCCAATCGGTCGCAAAATGAAAACCTCAGTGAAAATCAAAAATAATTTTATTCGCAGCAGTTAGCCACACCTTCCAGCTACCTAGCTAAATAGTCGCCACTTCGACTTAGGCATTTGTCGTAGCGTTGTACAAACTTTCCAGTACCCTCGTCACGAAAGCAGCGTCCTCTGCTTCCCGTCAATTCTCTGCGCTGGTCTGCCTTTCGTTTGTTTGTGCCAAAATGTCTTCGTAGCCAGCGGTCCATGTGAGTAGAGATGAACAACGGAGGCAGCCAATTAAGCGCTGTATTGTGGGTGATCAAACACTTCCCATAGAAAACGCTGTAGGAGCGTCTTCATTGCCCCTGAAGAATGCGGCTGAAAATTGTCTTGAAGAAAGAAACACATGACACTTATGTGGGTTGCATAGCTTCAGGCGAAATCTGTCACCAGATCCATATACTTGGCGGGAGACACTGTTGTTTTAGGCGTTTCTACGTGATCACTTTGCGCTCTGAACTGAAAAGAGCGACATGAAGCGACCGACAGGCACACTAAAGACTCTGCCCAACACACCTGTGCAACGTTCCATCGGATTTTCGTAGTGGTTTCCGTTTCGCGCCTAATAGGAGCTTTCTTTCCCAATGCGCCTCGTATATATCTAATCTAAAGCACTACTCACACACCAAGAAGTTCCACCACATGGAAGTATGTATATAAAGTCGGCGATATCACAACCACGTCAATGCCAAAGACTTTCATTCTCAGAGGTATTTCGATATATACATATATGTGACAGTAGAAATTTGCAGTCCACTAACGTTGGACTGCTTACTATTTATATTAAAAGAGAACTGATAAAAAATTAAGTTAAACAAATTAAGTTAAACAAACCAGTCTGTTACAAAATAATATTGCAGTCATACTGTGCAAATATTATCATATACATTGGATACAAAGTAAATGATAAGGTATAGGTATACACAACAAATATTAAAACAATGCATATTTCATTAATTATTGTTGTATAGCTACTTGAAGGTATTGTATGACAAAGCAAGCTGCTATGTTTTATGCACTATTTCATAATGGGTTAGTATCTGCAGGTTGTCAGTGTTAAAGGGAGTAGTATTTATTTTAAACTGGAAAGCAGGCGAATGAAATTTTGAGGAAAAGCTGCTTTGGCTAACTCCGTCTGTTCATTGAAGAGATTTTGTGGCGATTTGCTCTTATGTACATATGCTTCAAGCTCTTCAAGGAAATTCATAAAGCTGCCTTTCCCAGCATGATGCAATAGCTGGATGTTGTTTTCAGCGCTCTTTATTGCATAGTTGTTAATAGTTGTGTGCATGGAAAACGTGGATTTTGAAATGTTGTTCAAAGGTATGGCATCCATATGCTCTTTGAACGGAGTCTAGAAGCTTCTCCCAGTTTATCTTATATAGTACGAGGAGCGACTTTGACAGCTGAGTTTGTACATGACAGATTTTTTGTATGGGGAGGGGGGGGGGGGGTTATTATTCTGTAAGTTTTGAATTGCTATCTGCTGAAGTTTGTTGTGTGTGTGGAAGCTTATTTTAATGTTTGTGTTTTTGAATAGAGTGCTTCTTTTATAGGATATGCTCCCTAAAAAGGTAGTACAACGTACCTTCAGCTGTTTTCTACTGTACCTTGTGTTGACTGCGCGGTTGTCTGGTATGCAGCTTTTTTGGATTTTTTTAATAGTTTGTCTATCATGAGAGGGCTTCATCCATTGTTTGAGGCTATGGTTCTAATGGTATTGGTTCTTGTTCTTTTTCTTTGTGTACTAGTTCAAGTCGAATTTTATGTAGGCGATTCAACGTGGATCTAAAATATGCCATCTCATGCTGCTTTGGATGACAAGATGAGCTGTTTATACACACATCAATGGATGTTGACTTTATGTAAATATCAAAAAGATGTTTATGGTTTTTGTTGGTGATTTTAGTGCCTAAGAAATTGACGCTGTTGTTTGTCTAATGTTCAGCGGTGAATTTAATGTTTTTATGCATGCTATTCAGATTTGTTCCCAATGTGTCAATTTCCTCATTGGTGCCATTCGAAAATTATAATTGTGTCGTCAACATACGTTTTGTAGTAGATGATTTTGCCGTTGATGCGACTGTCAGCTTCAAAAAATGTCTGCTGTAAGTGATTTATGTAAATATCTGCTAACGTCGTACCTAGGCTGCTAGCCATTGCTGTTTGCATATTTTGTTATTAAAACTGAAATAATTGTATGACAGTACCAACGCAAATAACGCAATGAGCTCACAGACCTCTGCCAAGTTTAGTTTGTTATGTTTGAGTAGATTGTTCTGGATTATGTTTATTGTGGCCTCTATATGGATGTCAGAAATAGGTGTATTATGTCATGCGGCGCAAATCTGGCTGTCGGTGGAATGTATACATCTTTAATTTTGTCAATGAGTTCATGTGTGTTCTTAATGGAGAATTTGTTTTCAAAAGTATGGTGGTTATTAAGTTGAGGAAGCAGTTTGTTATTTGATCAGTATGAAGGGCTGTCCCTAGCGTTAGCTATCAGCCTAAGAGGACAGTTTTCTTTATGGATCTTAAGCTGTGATTGGAAGCAAGATGCAGTGGGGTTAATAGAAATGCTGTCACGTACTTCCCATTTAGTTAGGAGTGTTTTCTTAATGTTGGCCTGGAATTTAGAAGTAGGATCAAAATCTATTATGGGTATGGTGTTACTATGGAATAATTCCATGGTTTTGTCATGTTTATACGACTGCACAATTATTTTTACCAGCTTTGAGTCTTAAAGCTTTAGTCTTAGAAATATTGGAATTGATACAATTTAGAACGGTTAGGCTATTGTTACTGTGTGAGCTGTTGTTTTTGAGGTGTCTTATTATTTTATTGGCTTTGAAGGCTAAAGCACTGATTTGTCTGGAATTTAATTTCGCAGCATCACTTGCAAACTTATTGGATGCAGCTATATTGTGCAGTGTTTCTATCGTGTCACGTCTCACTTTTCAGTTCTGAGCGCACTGTGAGCGCTTAAAAATGCCTAGAAGACAGAATCTTCCTAGAAAACAGTGCGTGAATTCCTAAGGGACCAAACCGCTGAGGTTAACAATATATTTGTTTACAAATGTGGCAGTATACATGTGATGTGTTACGACAGCGGAAGGAACCTGTGACCACTGGAGACAGTGCCACAAGTTCCTCCAAAAGATCTTAACACAACACACACAAATGTCTTACTAACTAATGTAAATCCACCCGATGATGGAGGTTATAACCTTTGAAACGCGTCGTGGAAATAAATAAAAATAAAACGGTGACTGATAACAGTAAACTTGTTGTTTCATTTAATGTCAATAACAGCCACGCTAAAGGCTAACCTAAAATGTTCGCATTTAAAATTAACGGAGAGTTGTTGAAAATCGTCGCTGTTTCCTATTGGTGTTGAAGGAATTGCAAAGTTATTAGGACGCTCAGACATAGGTTTTATAGACGTAAATGACTGGTATGCGAAATATCAGTGATGCTGGCTTCGATATGACGACGATATTATCGCCGTTTGTTCGTCTGCAGACGGTGATCATAATGGTGGTATACAGGGTGCTACAAAAAGGTACGGGCAAACTTTCAGGAAACATTCCTCACACTTTGCATGTTAGAGCTCATTTTATTACATTCTCTTCAAATTACATTAATCATGGAATGGAAACACACAGCAACAGAACGTACCAGCGTGACTTCAAACACTTTGTTACAGGAAATGTTCAAAATGTCCTCCGTTAGCGAGGATACATGCATCCACCCTCCGTCGCATGGAATCCCTGATGAGCTGATGCAGCCCTGGAGAATGGCGTATTGTATCACAGCCGTCCACAATACGAGCACGAAGAGTCTCTACATTTGGTACCGGGTTGAGGTCAGGAGAGCGTGGAGGCCATGGAATTGGTCCGCCTCTACCAATCCATCGGTCACCGAATCTGTTGTTGAGAAGCGTACGAACACTTCGACTGAAATGTGCAGGAGCTCCATCGTGCATGAACCACATGTTGTGTCGTACTTGTAAAGGCAAATGTTCTATCAGCACAGGTAGAGTAATCCGTATGAAATCATGATAACGTGCTGCATTGAGCGTAG
This sequence comes from Schistocerca americana, assembly GCF_021461395.2. Taxonomy (NCBI): domain Eukaryota; kingdom Metazoa; phylum Arthropoda; class Insecta; order Orthoptera; family Acrididae; genus Schistocerca; species Schistocerca americana. The sequence goes on from NC_060124.1 coordinate 23,718,695, forward strand.
GTGGAAGAACATGGGGCCCAATCAAGACATCACCAACAATGCCTGTCCAAACGTTCACAGAAAATCTGTGTTGATGACGCGATTGCACAATTGCGTGCGGATTCTCGTCAGCCCACACATGTTGATTGTGAAAGTTTACAATTTGATCACGTTGGAATGAAGCCTCATCCGTAAAGAGAACATTTGCACTGATATGAGGATTGACACATTGTTGGATGAACCATTCGCAGAAGTGTACCCGTGGAGGCCAATCGGCTGCTGATAGAGCCTGCACACGCTGTACATGGTACGTAAACAACTGGTTCTCCCGTAGCACTCTCCATACAGTGACGTGGTCAACGTTACCTTGTGCAGCAGCAACTTCTCTGACGCTGACATTAGGATTATCGTCAACTGCACGGAGAATTGCCTCGTCCAATGCAGGTGTCCTCGTCGTTCTAGGTCTTCCCTAGTCGCGAGTCATAGGCTGGAATGTTCCGTGCTCCCTAAGACGCCGATCAATTGCTTCGAACGTCTTCCTGTCGGGCCACCTTCGTTCTAGAAATCTGTCTCGTACCGCGCCACAGCTATTGCCCCGTGCTAATCCATACATCAAATGGGCATCTGCGAACTCCGCATTTGTAAACATTGCACTGACTGCAAAACCACGTTCGTGATAAACACTAACCTGTTGATGCTACGTACTGATGTGCTCGATGCTAGTACTGTAGAGCAATGAGTCGCATGTCAACACAAGCACCGAAGTCAACATTACCTTCCTTCAATTGGGCCAACTGGCGGTGAATCGAGGAAGTACAGTACATACTGACGAAACTAAAATGAGCTCTAACATGGAAATTAAGCGTTTCCGGACACATCTCCACATAACATCTTTTCTTTATTAGTGTGTGAGGAATGTTTCCTGGAAGTTTGGCCGTACCTTTTTGTAACAGCCTGTATTATCTGACGAAAGGGGCGTTCAGTCCACATAAACTGACATACACAGAGGGAACAAACAACTCAGCTATACAAAACAAAGATTTATTTGGAACAGTAGGGGGGAAACTACTGTTGGTGAAACGCCTACCTGTATATAATCGACGTACGAATCTGACTCATAAGAAACTTACTGATTATTTCAGTGTCGAAATCTCACTTTTGCGGAGGCTACGCAACTAAACAGTTTTCTTTATAAAGCCTCGGGCTGTAACAATTTTTCTTAAATTATCTATTTAAAATACAACAGTTCCTCAACCCCACACCCATCCCGCTTTTGCCGAGCGAGGAGATGACGTCCTGGAAGCAAGATGGTTCAAATGGTTCTGAGCACTATGGAACTTAACATCTATGGTGATCAGTCCCCTAGAACTTAGAACTACTTAAACCTAACTAACCTAAGGACAGCACACAACACCCAGTCATCACGAGGCAGAGAAAATCCCTGACCCCGCCGGGAATCGAATGGAAGCAAGAAATAAGATGAAACCCGAACGGCATCAACAGCTGTGAAAGTGAGTCAAGGACTGTGCAGTGCGATACGGAGTGGTTTCGGCGTAGGCAGGCTGGGAAGCAGATGTCAGGTGGAGCGGCGTGGACAGAGACGTGACTCGGCAGCGGCTCTCTGCGGTCGGCACAGACGTCGGGCCGCAGCCGGAGACCGGTCCGGCGTGCAGGCGTTCCCTTCCTGCTTGCGCCAAAGTTGGAAAGGAGACTCGCCGCAGACGTGGATACCTGCGACCGGCCGTGCCCCTTTAAGGCTGGCCGGCGTTGCGCGGTCGATGCGTCGCGACGGCCCTTGCTCCCGGCGCCCGCCGTCTGCTTCTCCGTCGGCCCGCAGCATCGCTCCCGCTGGCCCACTGCGCGCTGACGTCAGCACAGGTGCTCCCTTTAACTACTGCCGCGCCGCCCTCAGGGCACAACGACCGGGCGCAGTTCAGGGACAGTGTTGCATTAAGGGCCTCGCGTCATTTCGAGAATCCGTGCTTCACAGTCGAAACTTAAACTCAGTCAATATTCGAGGAACGTTATTTTCGGTGACATACCAATGCTTCAGGTCGGCAGCGACGTAGGTATACCCCACAGGCCAAGCCGGTCATCAACGATGTTCCCATAAATAAATACGCGTACAAATACGTTGTACATACATTAGCTTTTCATATACTCTACTTGCAATGGTGCCCCAAAATTAAATTTAAAAATAACTGAAAATCTTGTGAAATGATTTGTCTGCCGGCCGCGGTGGCCGAGCGGTTTTTGACGCTTCATTCCGGAACCGCACTGCTGCTACGGTCGCAGGTTCGAATCCTGCCTCGGGCATGGATGTATGTGATGTCCTTAGGTTACTCAGATTTGTGGCTCTGAGCACTATGGGACTCAACTTCTGAGGTCATCAGTCCCCTAGAACTTAGAACTACTTAAACCTAACTAACCTAAGGACATCACACACATCCATGCCCGAGGCGGGATTCGAACCTGCGACCGTAGCTGTCGCGCGGTTCCAGACTGTAGCCCCTAGAACCGCTCAGAGTTAGGTTTAAGTAGTTCTAAGTCTAGGGGACTGATGACCTCAGACGTTAAGTGCCATAGTGCTTAGAGCCGTTTGGACCACTTTTGATTTGTCTAGAAGAAGAAATTTGTACCACTATATAAAGACAGCAAAGGACTTAGAAGAGCAGTTGCACGGAATGGATAGTGTCTTGAAAGGAGGATACAAGATGAACATCAACAAAAGCAAAACGAGGATAATGGAATGTAGTCGAATTAAGTCGGGTGATGCTGAAGGAATTAGATCAGGAAATGAGACACTTAAAGTAGTAAAGGAGTTTTGCTATTTGGGAAGTAAAATAACTGATAATGGTCGTAGTAGACAGGACATAAAACGTAGACTGGCAATGGCAAGGAAAGCGTTTCTGAAGAAGAGAAATTTCTTAACATCGAGTATAGATTTAAGTGTCAGGAAGTCGTTTCTGAAAGTGTTTGTATGGAGTGTAGCCATGTATGGAACTGAAACATGGACGATAAATAGTTTGGACAAGAAGAGAATAGAAGCTTTCGAAATGTGGTGCTACAGAAGAATGCTGAAGATTATGAGGAGGTACTGAATAGGATTGGGGAGAAGAGAAGTTTGTAGCACAACTTGACTAGAAGAAGGGCGCGGTTGGTAGGACATGTTCTGAGGCATCAAGGGATCACCAATTTGGTATTGGAGGGCAGCGTGGAGGGTAAAAATCGTAGAGGGAGACCAAGAGATGAATACACTAAACAGATTCAGAAGGATGTAGGTTGCAGTAGGTACTGGGGAATGAAGAAGCTTGGACAGTATAGAGTAGCATGGAGAGCTGCATCAAACCAGTCTCAGGACTGAAGACCACAACAGCAACAACATATGAAGACAGGTCGCAGTTTAACGTTGTTGCCAAAAATCTCGAAAAGTTCTGGACCAATTTACTTCAGATTTTCACACTCGGGTGGCGTATTCTATACATCGAGTGTATATATATATATATATATATATATATATATATATATATATATATATATATATAGGGTATTTCAAAAATGACCGGTATATTTCAAACGGCAATAAAAACTAAACGAGCAGCGATAGAAATACACCGTTTGTTGCAATATGCTTGGGACAACAGTACATATTCAGGCAGACAAACTTTCGAAATTACAGTAGTTACAATTTTCAACAACAGATGGCGCTGCGGTCTGGGAAACTCTATAGTACGATATTTTCCACATATCCACCATGCGTAGCAATAATATGGCGTAGTCTCTGAATGAAATTACCCGAAACCTTTGACAACGTGTCTGGCGGAATGGCTTCACATGCAGATGAGATGTACTGCTTCAGCTGTTCAATTGTTTCTGGATTCTGGCGGTACACCTGGTCTTTCAAGTGTCCGCACAGAAAGAAGTCACAGGGGTTCATGTCTGGCGAATAGGGAGGCCAATCCACGCCGCCTCCTGTATGTTTCGGATAGCCCAAAGCAATCAAACTATCATCGAAATATTCATTCAGGAAATTAAAGACGTCGGCCGTGCGATGTGGCCGGGCACCATCTTGCATAAACCACGAGGTGTTCGCAGTGTCGTCTAAGGCAGTTTGTACCGCCACAAATTCACGAAGAATGTCCAGATAGCGCGATGCAGTAATCGTTTCGGATCTGAAAAATGGGCCAATGATTCCTTTGGAAGAAATGGCGGCCCAGACCAGTACTTTTTGAGTATGCAGGGACGATGGGACTGCAACATGGGGCTTTTCGGTTCCCCATATGCGCCAGTTCTGTTTATTGACGAAGCCGTCCAGGTAAAAATAAGCTTCGTCAGTAAACCAAATGCTGCTCACATGCATATCGCCGTCATCAATCCTGTGCACTATATCGTTAGCGAATGTCTCTCGTGCAGCAATGGTAGCGGCGCTGAAGGGTTGCCGCGTTTGAATGGATAGAGGTGTAAACTCTGGCGCATGAGACGATACGTGGACGTTGGCGTCATTTGGACCGCAGCTGCAACACGGCCAACGGAAACCCGAGGCCGCTGTTGGATCACCTGCTGCACTAGCTGCGCGTTGCCCTCTGTGGTTGCCGTACGCGGTCGCCCTACCTTTCCAGCACGTTCATCCGTCACGTTCCCAGTCCGTTGAAATTTTTCAAACAGATCCTTTATTGTATCGCTTTTCGGTCCTTTGGTTACATTAAACCTCCGTTGAAAACTTCGTCTTGTTGCAACAACACTGTGTTCTAGGCGGTGGAATTCCAACACCAGAAAAATCCTCTGTTCTAAGGAATAAACCATGTTGTCTACAGCACACTTGCACGTTGTGAACAGCACACGCTTACAGCAGAATGACGACGTACAGAATGGCACACCCACAGACTGCGTTGTCTTCTATATCTTTCACATCACTTGCAGCGCCATCTGTTGTTGAAAATTGTAACTACTGTAATTTCGAAAGTTTGTCCGCCTAAAAATGTACTGTTGTCCCAAGCATATTGCAACAAACGGTGTATTTCTATCGCTGCTCGTTTAGTTTTTATTGCCGTTTGAAATATACCGGTCATTTTTGAAACACCCTATATATATATATATATATATATATATATATATATATATATATATATATATATATATATAACCATTAAAAAACTAATATCACATCGCACAGAATGTTTTTATTCAAGATAACTGGTTCAAGATAACTGGTTCCAACAGCCTTACCTGTCGTCTCCAGGTCTGTAAGAAATTGCAATACAGGGAAAATGTCTCATTTGATATGAAAATTTTAGTTTGGTATTTTTAATTTCTAAACGATTCTCTGCTAAGCTTTCGGACATAGGCCGAATATTTTTAAATATGTATTATACACTGACGAAAAAAATCGGAATAGCAAGAAAGAGTTGTCAAATTTAAATGAAAGTTGGCGGGCGTGTTTCTGCATTTGAAAGTTCACCTCTAAGACTGGTGCTGTTAGCTCCATTCTGAGGATACAAATCAGGTTTACTTTAAATACACGTTGTGCCAGTTGTGAGCGCTAGTTACCTTTGAGTTGGACTGGTGAGTTGATGTTAGTCAGGAAAGTCTTCAAGGCGACAAAGAAGCCTTTATCAACACCTTACTGACCTAGAACGAGGTCGTGTAGTAGGGCTACGAGTAGGTTCTATCTGCAATACTGCAGCAAAACTTGGCAGCGATTTAGCCATTGTATTTATTTGTAGCAGCGGCTGCCACGGGAATGTACGGTCGCAAGAAGAACGGGTTCTGGACGACCACGGGCCTGTACGGAGAGTGAGGACCACCGTGTTCGGCGTATGGCTCTGACGCATCGCACTGCATCTGCGGCAGCAATCTGACCAGCAGTTGGCACCACAGAAACACAACCAACTGTTACAAATCGATTACTTCAAGGACAACTCCGAGCCAGACGCCCTAAAGCGTGTGTTCCACTGACTCCAACCCACTACCGCTTGCGACCTGGCGTGAAGCGAGAGCTGGTTGAGTGGCAGGATGGAGGTCCGTTGTGTTTTCTAATGAAAGCTGATTCCGCCTCGGCACCAGTGACGACCGTGTGTTGTTTATAAGGAGGCCGGTTGAGGGCCTGCAGCCAACTGACTTGCGTTATAGACGCACTGGACCTACACCTGGATTTATGGTCCGGGGTGCGATTTCGTATGACAGCAGGAGCGCTCTCGTGGTTATACCAAGCACCCTGACTGCACAAGTACGTGTAGTGGCTCAGCCTGTAGCGGTGCCGTTCATGAATGGCATTCGAAGGGGTGTTTTCCAACAGGACAACGCTCGGCCACATGTTGTAAGCCAACATGCTCTGCAGTGTTTCGACTTGTTGCCTGGGTCTGCTCGATCAGCAGATCTGTCTTCAACCGAGCACTTATGGGACATCATGGGACAACAATTCCAGTGTCATCCACAACCAAGATTAACCGTTCCTCTACTGACCGACCAAGTCCACCAGGCATGGAACACCATCACCAGTCATGGAACACTGACATCTGACACCTGTACGAACACAAAACATGCACTTTTGCATACTTGCATTCAACACTCCGATAGTTACACCGCTCATTATTGTACCAGCATTTCACAGTTTGCAATGGCTTATCGCACGCTTACATTAACCTGTAATCTTGCAGTCTTAATCACTTAAAAACGTTACCTAGACTAATGTATTCCTGAAACTTCATTACTCTACACTATTTTTTGGTGTTGCAGTTCTTTTCCATCAGTGAATATAGATATGTACCTCGTAATGTAATGTATAAGGAGGGTACGTTGTTAGAAAAAATATCGAAAAGATCTTGCTCGATTTATTTCAGATTTTTGCGCAGTACTCTAGGATTCACACAGACATAGGCTATATATACTCTGTTTTTTTTGGTGTTGCAGTTCTTTTCCGTCAGTGAATATATATACCTCATAATATAAGGTATAAGGAGGGTACGTTGTTGGCAAAAATATTGAAAAGTTCTTGCTCGATTTACTTCAGAATTTTGCGCAGTACTCTAGGATTCACACGGATATAGGCTATATATTTTTTTAAACAATACTATACAGGTTTTCTGTTAACACCGAATACGTGATAAAAATGCTGTGTTATGTTGTGAAAATATATGGTTTAGTTTTCTTTCTTACAGTCAATTTTACAACGCTATCAGGGCATTTAAACCATTAGACAAATTGTTTTTTCTCTATGCACTGTCATGGAAGGTACTATCCTGACAGACCCAGCACCTGGAGAAGTCTCTCCCATACCTTGTGTAACAATGATCCCAGACGATTTACCCATTCACTTTCAGACACTTCATTTCTCAAGCAAGGCTTCCTTTGCAATACCAATGAACAATGGTCAAAGTGTGAGGAAAGAGGATGTGAGTGGATAGAGGGGAGGATATGAACGTAGAGAGTGGGAAGGAGGGGAGAGAGAGAGAGAGAGAGAGAGAGAGAGAGAGAGAGAGAGAGGAGGCGAAGGACAGACAGGGGACAGGAGGAGAAGACTAGAGAGAGGGAGGCGGGATTGGTGGCAGAGAAAGGGGGAAGGAGGAGGAGAAGATGGACAAAGAGAGGGAAGAAACGGAGATTTTGGCGTACATTCAGTTCCCATAAACGTTTAACAGTTGTGAAGCAGTGTCGGGTCCGCTAGTAAAACATGTTAGAGACAAACAAACCTGTCGAAGGATACTGAGCATTACAGTAGAGGTTTAAGTTATCGCTGCAGTTGTATCTTCTAAGCGCTGAAAAATAAAAACTATCTAACAGTGGAAGCGGTATTTCCAACCTCTAATATATCAGAGAAACTTCGTACGCACCTTTCTATGGCGCTCTAAATCATGTACAGCAAATGAGACGCCTAAAACTTTTCTCTAAACTATTTAACTTTTTAAATTTTAGACAAATATTTCACAATACACTTTCCCGTTCTTCCCAAACTTTTTATTTTCAAATTTTGCTCAGAAATCATGATATGTAATATATTCAAATAATTATCTGTATCCTATTGTTACTAAGAGTAGGTCTACATAAATCAAGAGAAAGCAGAGAAGTTTAAATTTATCCCGTCACTTTTTTATTTTTTCGATACGAAAGAAAATAGTTCTACAGTTTATACACCAATGCAACTTTTTATGCACAAAATAACTAGACACTAAAGGTATCAAGGTTTTGATTCTTCATTTATATAATTAGCAGCAGCTGTTCATGTAATATTTAAATTTTCTCGAAATCAATAAGTTTTTAATAATTATCCCGATTACTTGCAAGGAATTAAACATTTTTCTTTTGGAAAATTATAGTACATGCTCGTCAACTTCATAACCCATCTGTTCATTTCCGCTTGTCGTTTGGATATGGAAGTTCGGACAAATATCCACTGCGTAATTTATAGGCAATCTTGTTTTCACCTCGCTCAAACATCTGACTAAATCTAGTTCCCATCCTCCCGTTCTGACCAATGTTTTCGCGAGGTTTTACGTGGTTGTAAGGCAAATGCTGAACCTGGAAATCCTCTCCTAATCATTCCCAATCGGGACACCATCTCTCTCACTCGCAACTCTCCTCGTACTTGGCTGATATGTCCTTCACTCTACGTGGGTCATTAACGGAACACTCCTCTCTGTCACTATGGGTAGAATGAATAATAATAAAGCTGCTGTGCAGGTTTTTTACCAGAGCGGTGAAAATAAGAATGCCGGAGGAAAGGAATTTACGGAAAACAGTTATAAAAACAGTTCAGATTATTGGTCACCTATTGAGATACGAGGTATGCCTAAAAACTTATTAATATAATTTCTCATTGTCAACGATTTTTTTTCTTAAACAACTATACAACTATACGCGTTTTGGTTTAAACTATTATCAGAGTCTGTGATATAAGAAAGAAACAAACGAGAAATAGTTATATAGGGAACACAATTTTTTTCACGTAAATATAAATGAAATAAAATCAAACGTATCGCATTAAAAGGACATCGATAGACGATATCAGCTTAGCAATTTGATTTCCAAAAACGTTGTGCTTTGTACGTAAGCCTTTCTTGTTTTTGGTATCAGTGTTTAGCGCATGAGCATTTCTTTTACTAGAAATGGTTTGTCTTTCCATCCACCATTACTTTTGTTACATTTCTCGTGACATAACCATTTTATGAACTGTTTCTTTTACTGCGAAACTTCTTCATTTCTCCTATGATGAGCATAGCGATTTTGTTACCTTAGAGCTCCCACTTTCTTTTGCTTATGCCTTTGTGTCGTAATTTTAACGTTTGTCATGTTTCTTTAGCATTTTCTCTCCGTCCATCTGGCAAACAACATTTCCAGGAACCGTTAATGTTATTAACAAAACGAAAAAGGTTTCACTGAGTCATTAATATAAATAAGCTTTTTGAACCACATTTATTTACAGACCTTACGAAGCGGTAGAATACAGAACTGCATGTGAAGAATTCAGTTTTCGCTGCTTTATTGTGTATCAACGCACATTTCCTTCCGTATTCTTGGAATCTCTTTATTGTCATGATGCTGCTTTAGACTTCTACAGTTACGTATTTCGATTTACAAATATGATACTTTACCCTGCATCCCATGGCAGAAATGTTTACACGGCATTTCATCCGTGTATAAGTGAATTTTGTATACCAATACGAAAACAATGCACGGATAGTTGCTACCAGAAAGAATAACAAGGCTCTTCTCTATAGCAAATCGAAAAAAGGGGCACTCCTACCGGAACCCGAAGTCTATTGCCTCTTTAGATTCTGGTAATTTTATTTTGCTTTCAGAGTTTCATTAGCACTTTCGGGCCACAATGAAGAACCTCAAGATCTGACAATATTTGAGATTCGCTGTCGGATGAGAACTGTTCCGTGCTTCTTCCTATGGCGGAAAATAAATTCGTAAGTACTTCCAAGATTTCAGAACAGATTACTGCACGAGACAAGAAGACGTACAGAAGGAAATAGGCGCATATAGTGGGTAAAGCATCTTTCCACGTTATTAACTCACATTACGGGTGCTCAATATGGGCGCGGATTCAGATGCGACAAAAGTTAATACCTCACTGAAGCCGCTGAAACAAATTGCTCTGGAGGAATGAGAGCAGCCTGCTTAGGAAATCTGTTCATTCGGTTGCCTGTCTGCAGGCGCGAACTAATTCGATGCGACAACACGGAGCAGATGGTTTGTCTACGTGTCCTGATGCGTCTGCATCATACTGCAATGCAGCGCTGCGCACATTGCGCATCTAAACTGGAGAGATTCCCTATCCACTGATATGGGCCTTTTTGCTGTGTGTCTTTCATGTCCACACAGTCATCTTCTGAACCACAAAGTGCAATACTTCTGAATAATTCTGTAAATACTATTTATTATCTTTTAATTTCTATATGCCAACAGCTGTATTATTGCATTCCACATCGAAATAAGTGTCCAAGGAATAGAAAAGCAACTGGAATCACTCAATAGAGGAAAGTCCACTGGACCTGACGGGATACCAATTCGATTCTACACAGAGTACGCGAAAGAACTTGCCCCCCTTCTAACAGCCGTGTACCGCAAGTCTCTAGAGAAACGGAGGGTTCCAAATGATTGGAAAAGAGCACAGATAGTCCCAGTCTTCAAGAAGGGTCGGCGAGCAGATGCGCAAAACTATAGACCTATATCTCTTACGTCGATCTCTTGTAGAATTTTAGAACATGTTTTTTGCTCGCGTATCATGTCATTTCTGGAAACCCAGAATCTACTTTGTAGGAATCAACATGGATTCCGGAAACAGCGATCGTGTGAGACCCAACTCGCCTTATTTGTTCATGAGACCCAGAAAATATTAGATACAGGCTCCCAGGAAGATGCTATTTTTCTTGACTTCCGGAAGGCGTTCGATACAGTTCCGCACTGTCACCTGATAAACAAAGTAAGAGCCTACGGAATATCAGACCAGCTGTGTGGCTGGATTGAAGAGTTTTTAGCAAACAGAACACAGCATGTTGTCATCAATGGAGAGACGTCTACAGACGTTAAAGTAACCTCTGGCGTGCCACAGGGGAGTGTTATGGGACCATTGCTTTTCACAATATATATAAATGACTTAGTAGATAGTGTCGGAAATACCATGCGGCTTTTCGCGGATGATGCTGTAGTATACAGAGAAGTTGCAGCATTAGAAAATTGTAGCGAAATGCAGGAAGATCTGCAGCGGATAGGCACTTGGTGCAGGGAGTGGCAACTGACCCTTAACATAGACAAATGTAATGTATTGCGAATACATAGAAAGAAGGATCCTTTATTGTATGAGTATATGATAGCGGAACAAACACTGGTAGCAGTTACTTCTGTAAAATATCTGGGAGTATGCGTGCGGAACGATTTGAAGTGGAATGATCATATAAAATTAATTGTTGGTAAGGCGGGTACCAGGTTAAGATTCATTGGGAGAGTGCTTAGAAAATGTAGTCCATCAACAAAGGAGGTGGCTTACAAAACACTCGTTCGACCTATACTTGAGTATTGCTCATCAGTGTGGGATCCGTACCAGATCGGTCTGACGGAGGAGATAGAGAAGATCCAAAGAAGAGCGGCGCGTTTCGTCACAGGGTAACCGTGATAGCGTTACGGAGATGTTTAATAAACTCAAGTGGCAGACTCTGCAAGAGAGGCGCTCTGCATCGCGGTGTAGCTTGCTCGCCAGGTTTCGAGAGGGTGCGTTTCTGGATGAGGTATCGAATATATTGCTTCCCCCTACTTATACCTCCCGAGGAGATCACGAATGTAAAATTAGAGAGATTAGAGCGCGCACGGAGGCTTTCAGACAGTCGTTCTTCCCGCGAACCATACGCGACTGGAACAGGAAAGGGAGGTAATGACAGTGGCACGTAAAGTGCCCTCCGCCACACACCGTTGGGTGGCTTGCGGAGTATCAATGTAGATGTAGATGAATCGCAATCTATTTCGAATCCACAAGTCTTCATCGATTAACAGTACATCCGCAAGTGTTCCATCTGAACATGAAGCAGCTCATTCATCCGTCGATAGGTATCAATATCAGATAATGTATTCGCTTTAAGGGGTTCCACCTCGAACGAGGAAGTATTAGAAAATTTGATCGAAACCGGCTTCTCATATATTTTTTAGACTCTCGAACTGTTCAGATGTAGAGAGAGAGAGAGAGAGTAGCAAAAGCCGGCCGGTGTGGCCGAGCGGTTCTAGGCGCTTCAGTCTGGAACCACGCGACCGCTACGGTCGCAGGTTCGAATCCTGCCTCGGGTATGGATGTGTGTGATGTCCTTAGGTTGGTTAGGTTTAAGTAGTTCTAAGTTCTAGGGGACTAAAGACCTCAGATGTTAAGTCCCATAGTGCTCAGAGCCATTTGAACCATTTTTGAGAATGGAAAAATATTAACAAGGGCAAATAAAGAGAAGATATCAGGCATTGGGAAAAAAAAGAAGTCAAGGAAAAAGAAATGGTTAAGTGTTTGGAATGAAAATATCCCAAAGCCAGTTGCAGAAAAAGGAACAACCCAGAAAAAACTCCAGCAGAAAAACATCAAAAACTGAGTAGGGATCTAAGCAAAAACAGAACGATGCCAAACAAGTAACTAAGCGAGCACACCAAGAGTCATTGGATCATTTTATAAGTAAAGTAGACCTGGATACAAAGGGAAGACAAACTTTTGCTTACAAATTAATAATAATAATGCCGTTTTGCACCACGTCCTGGTGCAAATCTTTCAATTGGAAGCCATTTCGACGATCTGCGTATCACTCTGCTAATGGCATCCAATTTTCCCCAGACAGTGATCAATCCAAGTACTAACCAGGCCCAACATTGCTTCAGTTCAGCGATTGGGCATGAACTTGTGTAACCAAAGTGGCAGGACCATTGGCTATAAATTGATGAAACACTTGGACAGAGCGGAAAAAGATATTGGGGAACTAAATATAATTAGCGAAGATCAGTGGCAGGACTTTACAAAAAATTGTGGCAAACAGAAGATTCAGAACTAGAGGAAGAGGAGATCACATTATGTAACAGTACTGTGGATTCAATCACAGTAGAACAAGAAGTTTAAAAAGTATGAAGAACAGGAAAGCATTTGGACAAGATGGTAATGTAGTAGTACGTAACTCTGAAACATGCCTGTCTCTTTAGTGATTTTAGATTATTGTATTTATGTAAAGAATGTTGGCACCGGTGTAAAATATTAAGCTAATGGAAAATTTCTAAAGTGATCTCAATTTAGATAAAGGCCATAGAAATAACTATGAAAATTGTGGAGGAGTTAGCGTCCCAAAGTAAGCCTGTAAAATATTTGGAAAAATATTGAACATAGTATAAAAACTGTATGAGACACTCTCATGTGAGAAGAATAATGTGGATCCTGGGAAGGACGTTCGTGCTATGAAAATATATTTACAAGAAAAGGAATTTTAAAGAAACGACAAAAAGTGAATTTAGTTAAACACGCAGCTTTTATTGACTTCAAAAAAGCGTTTGACATTCTGAACAGAAAGGGAGTATAGGACACAATGACAAAAGCTGGGTGTCCTGTATATCTCACTGAAGCTATAAAAAGCTTATACATGGTCACAAAAATAACAATAGGAGTTAGAGATAACGAAACTGAAGAAAGCACTAACAATAAGGGACTTAAAGAAGTCTGCAACCTGTCGACAACCTTATTTAATGGTTATAAAAATGGTCTGGCTAAGAACTGGAGACAGGATTTAAATCCAGGTATGCAGATTAATACAGATAAATGAGTATGCAGATGATACAGCAACTTTGGAAAAAAGTGAAGTTGAGCTACATAAAGCGGTGTACAATTGAACCAATTAGGGAAAGCAGAATATAACCTTCGCATATCAATAAAAAACCAAAATTATGGCTCATTATAGGATATATTCCAACGCAAAAAATAATAAGTGACACCCAGCTTGAGCAGGTGTCCAGCTTTAATATTTTTAGAATGTGATATGAGTTATGACTTGGAAAAGGCTACGGGAAATAACATTAACAAATACTGAGCAGTAAGTGGAATGGTAAACAAATTATTCCAATATAAAATACGGAAGGAATCGTAATTAAAATTTTATAAAACTATGGGTACACGTGCATTGCTTTATAGAAGTGAACATGGATCGAGAAAAAACGAGATAAAAGCAAAGTACAAGCAGTAGAAATGCGATTTCTCAGGGAAGTTAGCATAGAAGTGTTAGCAGGGAAGACCATGTAAGGAATGTGGATATTAAGCAAGAATTAAATATTTATAATATTAATAAAAGAACTGAAGAAAATAAACCATTATGGAAACACCACATAGTAAGAATGACTGTAGAAAGAATCCCACATCAAGCCACGCTACACCAGCCAAGAGGAAGAAGGGACTTAGCAAGACCGTGAGTCTTGTCACTTCTGCAAGTGTCTCATATACACAGATTCCGAAGTTACTGCTGTCATTTATAGAGATTTTAGTAAGCCTTCAGCTATAAACAAATGTTACATTTTTGGATTCTACAATTGAAGCGCTGAGCACCATAAGGCCTAAGGGACTAAAACACATTGTCATCAATTTTGTGATTTTAGCACGTATAGAGCTCCTGCCATGTTTAACCTGTACCTGTAGCCCCACACTGTATACAGGAACTTTCACGAAACGCTGTCTCACTGATTTCTGGGAAATTGATCTCCATATGGGCCCAAAGCACAAAGTATAATTTTGTTACCCTGCGCTGCTCAAATGTTATCCAGCATACACAACAGTGTGTGTGTGTGTGTGTGTGTGTGTGTGTGTGTGTGTGTGTGTGTGTGTGTGTGGTGCACTTAGTATCTGTTCTTTACGTTCTGATTTAGTTTCACATTAATTACAAAATTTACATCTATAAAACGACACTACTGTCACTGGCTTGTATACGGAAATTTTGTTAATTAACATTAATGATAAATATAATCTTAAATATTGATTTTTCATAACATAGGAAGTATAGGACGTTGAGACTTGGTTGAAAAAATTCAGACCTATGACACTTGTAGTTTTTATATAAATTTGATTTTCACAAGTATCTATGTTTCTCAAAACTTTGTTTCTGTGGTTGGGGCCCTTATGATTCAGAGAGTCTCAATATTAATATTTCAGCACCAAAATTATCATAATTATTTAAATTAATTTCAAATTTAAGGTAGAATTTTTGGCTATCGTAGGTTTGTTTAATTTATGACTGTGACATAAGTTTCAATCACTGACGTATTTCTCATTAAACTTATTTTATTGTCTTGATCATGTCCCATGAATCTACACTTTGATTAAAAGAATCTGAATTTAAACTATCTCACATAAAATTCTTGAAAATTCGCATATGTGCTGGTTGCTTATTACGTATTTCTATAAAAGAAAATACAGGTGTCAATTGAATAAATATCTCCTACTTTTGTTTTATTTTCTTTGTTCCAAAATAAATAATAAGATGACGAACCATTTTTGGAAAATATTATACTTACGTACTGCGCCTGATAAAATCCCAATCAGAATGCTTTTTATTAGTTATAAACCGCAATGAGTCCGAATATTACCTTCATGAGATTAATAGTATGGCATAATATGAATATATATATATATATATATATATATATATATATATATATATATATATATATATATAATCTGGTACGAAATGTTTCAACAACGCAATTTTCAGTACGCTCCCTGATACATTACAAGGTCTGCATCTGTTGCTCGTAGCATTTTTATTGGTTGAGAAAGACAGTATCTTACGATTGAGAAAGATAGTATCTTACGATTAGTCTCACTAATATTCTTGACTTATCCGTTTCTTATACCCTGGGTCAGTTGTAGTTCAGTGCGCGAATGCTGAAATACGGAATATGCGGTGCAGAAACCTGTGAACATGGAGAATATTGTAGAAAGTGTTGATTTACTTCCTAACGACTCGAACAAAGTGTAAGGAAATAAAAGATATCTGAGTAGAAAAATTGATACGGATAGTTTCTTTCGTCCTTTGTGTTAGATAGCAGTATGTCGGCTTGTGAGACAGGGAGATGTGCCACAGACACAGATCGAATGCGCGCGGTTGACTGGCGGCCATTGCTCTGCTACGTCAGCCAGCCTGAGTGTGGTTTTTAGGCTGTTTTCCACAGTCGTAAAGTACAATATTGAAACAGTTAAAATATGACGAAAACAACGGAATTTCCACGATTCAGAGGCAGATAGCAACACGGATTCCCTGCTTTAAGTTACCTTGACGACTGTGGCGACCACAAAGGTATCCGGCCGCGAAGTTAAAATATGCTGTCAGATCAAGAAAAACAGCGGACCTTGCGTAACGGGATGAGCCGAAGGGCGTTCACTAAGTAATGCAACACATTTTTTTTGAAGCAGGTTCTTTTTTATTCAGGATTCCAAGACACCATATTATTCCCCATTCTTTTGGCTACAAAAACCTATTTTTCAATAAAATGTTCGTTCAGTGCGACGGGCATACGCCGCTTTACTGGAGGGTAGATCCGCCCGCATGGTACCGCTCTACTGGTCGACATCAGAGCCAACACCTTACTGCATCAATAACCTCCCATTATCAACGTACTGTTTCCCACAGAGTCCATCCTTCATTGGATGAAACAGATGCAAATCGGAAGGTGTGCGAGATCCGGACTGTAAGGCAGATGAGGAAAAACAGTTCAGTGAAGTTTTGTGAGCTCTTCTCGGATGCGCAGACTTATGTGAGGCCTTGCATTGTCACGGAGAAGCGACGAACAGGCTGAAGGCATTTCTTCAATTTCCTGAGGGTAGCACAATACACTTCCGAGTTGGCCGCTGCACTATGAGGGACGACATCAAACAGGATATCCCCTTCAGAGTCCCAGAAGACCCTCGCCATCACTTTGCCTGCTGGGGGTGCAGCTTTGAACTTTTTCCTCGAAGGAGAGGTGATGTGGCGCCACTCCAGGGATTGCCGTGTACTGCCAAAGATGATGTCCGACCGGATATTGTCACGATCAGGCTCGTAATGCACAAGCAATTCCGCGCAGATGGTCCTTCGTTGTTGTTTATGGTCTTCTGTTAGGCGACGAGGAAGCCAGCAGAGACGCACCCCTGAGTGCCTCAACTAGTGGTCGAGTGTGTCAACACTACCAACAAAGACGTCCAATTGAGCAACAAGGTGTTTGATTGTGATCTGTCGATCACGTCGAATGAGAGTGTCCGCACGTTCCAGTACAGCAGGAGTGACAGCAGTGTGCGCCGCCACCCATCGAAACTTCTTGAAACTGTAGAGACTGAGTCGGAAATATTCCATGATGTCCCAAAACAAATTCTGCATTTTTTCAACCGGAAAGGGCCGACAAAAAAGATGTGTTATATTACTTATTGAGCGCCCCTTGCAGTAAGTCACTACCAACAAAGAGCTAGAAGCGCGAATAGTGAGTGATGTGGCCTTCGCGGTGGTGAACAAATGAGGCTGGCTTCGGCAGGCGTCGCGCACCTGCCATCGACGACCTGTCACCCGCGCCGCGCCAGTTTCCCCGCTGGGCCGCCCACGCCCCGACAGCTCTCCACAGGGAGGGAGGGAGGGAGCTCGGCTGTCGTGCCGTATTTCAGAGGAAGAGGACAGCGAGCAAATAACGGCTTGCAGTTCCATAGACTGGACCACTCTGGATTTAATATGAGCGTCTGGTGCTGCATCATACGTTTGCGCAACAGAAGTTGTCGCTCTGTAGCGGGAGAACACGGGACCTTGTTTTAGAAAGTCACTTCTCTAGAAGACAACTTATTTGTTCTCAGTAACACAAGAACAAATGATTCAGGAAGATAAGTGATCAAAATTTAGATAGCTATCGTACTGTGTACAAAGCACTGAAACTGGGAGTGTAGCGTTCCATACGGAAGAATCGGACGCTTGTCCTTCGGTCAGAGAATGGATCAATATTGCAGATACCTTAAGGCCATCTAGGCGCTCAGTCCGGAACCGCGAGACTACTACGGTCGCAGGTTCGAATCCTGCCTCGGGCATGGATGTGTGTGATGTCCTTAGGTTAGTTAGGTTTAAGTAGTTCTAAGTTCTAGGGGACTGATGACCTCAGATGTTAAGTCCCCTAGTGCTCAGAGCCATTTTTGAACCATAAGGCCAGTATGAAAATGAAGTGCACTCTGAATAAACATATGAAAAAGACATCATCAAACCTGTGTACTCCTGTCTACAACACTTAAATTTAATTAATCCCAAACCTCTCAAATAACTCAATCGCATTTTAAGAACTACATTATGCAATACACAGCTGTAACGGTATATTTTATTGCAGACTACCGATTTCGGTCTAGCATCAGACCATCATCGGGTTCAAAAACCATCTCAGCTACGCATCTGCGTAATGATAGTACAAGTTGTCAGATGTACAACGTTCCATCATTACTGTTAGTCGTATACGTACAACATTGTGTGCAGCCGTTAATTAACGCACTTATCGGCTGTGAGAGTAAATGGACTCAGGAGTTCTGGGAACCGGGGTGATACAAAACTTTTTTTTGATGTGTGTATATGCAGACTTAAACGACGAATGAAACTTTGTACCAAGGCCAGGCTTCGAACCCAGATATCCTGCTCAGTAGGCAAACACTTGTTGTGGAATCGCTCTAAGTACCGTGGTCATACGTTGCTCGATATTCGCATAATTACAGGAGATGAAGCCTGGTGCTACCAATACGATCTGGAGGCCAAGTGGCGGGAAAGACATGATATTCATCGTTTTCCTCGTGTCTCAAAAGCAGTCGGCTGACAAAATTGAACATTAAGACGATGTCAATCGCCTTTTTCAACAGCAAGGGCTTGATAAACATGAATTTCTGCGAGAGAGAGGCGGAGAAGACGATGAACACCATGCCACTGACTGTGTCTTGTTCTCCTATCGTATTGGTAGCACCAGGCTTGATGTCCTGTAATTATGCGAATATCGAGCAACGTATGACCACGGTGCTTCGAGCTATTCCACAAGATGCGGTTATTGACAGTTTTCGACAGTTTTGCAACCAATGTGATGGTTCAAATGGCTCTGAGCACTATGGGACTTAACATCTAAAGTCATCAGTCCCCTAGAACTTAGAACTACTTAAACCTAACTAACCTAAGGACATCACACACATCCATGCCCGCGGCAGGATTCGAACCTGCGACCGAAGCGGTCGCGCGGTTCCAGACTGAAGCGCCTAGAACCACTCGGCCACACCGGCCGGCAACCAATGTGAGAAGATTGTTTTAGCTAGTGGTGATTACTCTGAAAGTCAGGAAAGGTATTTTGTTTGTTTCCTTTATTTTCTGTGACCATTCATCGAACTTTTCAGACGCATCAAATAAAAAAAAAAAAATGGTTCAAATGGCTCTGAGCACTATGGGACTCAACTGCTGTGGTCATAAGTCTCCTAGAACTTAGAACTACTTAAACCTAACTAACTTAAGGACAGCACACGACACCCAGCCATCACGAGGCAGAGAAAATCCCTGACCCTGCTGGGAATCGAACCCGGGAACCCGGGCGTGGGAAGCGAGAACGCTACCGCACGACCACGAGGTGCGGGCACGCATCAAATACTTGAGTTTTCTGTTGAACTACCGGGAGTGTCTACGTCCAACGAAGGTGATATAATAACTTCCACTGACATAAATCTCAATCAGAAATACTAGCATATACTGAGGCTTATCAACAGTTGTTCGTCCCGCACACAAATCGCGAATGGAGCAGTGTGCGCAGGCAGTGTTTGTGGTACCAGACGTACCGTCCACCACACACAGTAAGGTGTCTTGGGGAATGTAAACATTGAGATTAGAAGCCAGGGGGATTGGAGAGAGAGAACAGTGTTGCGTCCAAGACATGCTGGACGTACAACAGCCGGAGGACAGGAGAGAGTAACTGCGGCTAGAGCCGCAGCGTGCGCTGCCACGTGGCCGCGGCGTGGCGCCACGTGCGAGAGCCATCGACCGCACGGGCGTGGTCCCGCTCCCGGTCCTGGGTTCGCTATTGATCGCCGCAACTCTCGCCTAGCGACGCTCCATGACCTTCCCGACGCTCACGCCCCCGCCGTCGCGGACTGTTCTTAAGGAACCACGCCGACATTCCGTACTTTCAGCAAAGCTTCCAGCTGAACACCCTATTACTAGGCGCTTCTATTATTGGATATAGGTTCCGCCCTTTATGGAAAACACCTTTTTTTTCCGTGTTACCCAAACAAGTTCCAGCACCTCTGTGCCATCATCAGTGGGTTTTGTTTGTTGGACAACTGTAGAAGTGTACATATTTTAGGTTGTAACTGATCTAACGCCGCGCGGGATTATCCCAGCGGCGCTGCAGTCGTGGACTGTGCGGCTGGTCCCGGCGGAGGTTCGAGTCCTCTCTCGGGCATGGGTGTGTGTGTTTGTCCTTAGGATAATTTAGATTAAGTAGTGTGTAAGCTTAGGGACTGATGACCTTAGCAGTTAAGTCCCATAAGATTTCACAGACATTTGAACATTTGAACTTATCTAACAAAATGAGGCCTGAACACAGTTTTTCTTTGTTTTTGTTCTTACCTTGATTTTTACATTACATGGATTTGTAGACCATCTGTATGACGTCCTGCATTGATGGCTTATCATCTACAAATAAAAGGATGTAAATGTGAATTTTATCAGCGAGTTAACCGATCCATTGTTTTTTTAACGTAATTTTAGTGTGGCAACATGTTTTATGTACATACTTGTTATTATTCGTGTTTTGTTGTGACTGATTCTTCTTCTTTCTCGTTTCGAAGGTACACATATTAAATGTACTTTGGATATTTTCAGTTTTTCAATCGTCTCTTCACTTCGCGAAACGATGTTGTTATGTGTCCTAAACCTGTCAGCGTTCATTTGTTCCCGAGTGAATATAACGCAGAATGTGAATTTTGTTTACTTTTATCTCTCTCTTTCCGTCAGTGACTGTCTGTGTGTGTGTGTGTGTGTGTGTGTGTGTGTGTGTGTGTGTGTGTGTGCGTCTGTGTGTGTGTGTGTCTGAGAGAGAGAGAACTCCTTTAGCTATTAGTGTTGACTTTCGTGTGAAGTTTCTTTAATGTCTTAAATAATAAGCCACTCCAGAGTGTAGCGTATTCATTTAAAACTAGTTTGTCTTCTGTATGTGGGAGTTTTCTATTCTTAGTTTGTGGTGTAGGTTGCGCCTGGATTTCAGTGTTCTTAGATCTGTTGCTATTCTAGTTGGGTGGTGGTTACGGGCTATTAGGTGGTCAGCAAATGTGCTATGGGTGCTGTTCTGTTACTTCTTAGCCGGCCGGGATGGTCGAGCGGTTCTAGGCGCTACAGTATGGAACCGCGCAACCGCTACGGTCGCAGGTTCGAATCCTGCCTCGGGCATGGATGTGTGTGATGTCCTTAGGTTAGTTACGTTTGAGTAGTTCTAAGTTCTAGGGGACTGATGACCTCAGATGTTAAGTCCCGTAGTGCTGAGAGCCTTTTTTTTTTGTTACTTCTTAGGGCATTGACGTGTTCTGAGTATCTTGTTTTAAAGTGTCTGCATGTTTGTCCTGGATCTTGCATAAAAGGCGTAACCTGTATCCAATAATTTTAACAGCAAACACGAGAGAAATACAAGAGCTGGAAATCTAAAAAAATGAATATGACGCTTCGTTAATGGAAGCGGTCTCCATTTACTCCTGTAACTTACAGGTGTGGGACTTATAGAATCCTTCAACATTGTCCTATTAATCGGCAAAGAAACTGACACTACAGGCAATATCCACATCTAAATCTAAATCCACATAAATACTCCACAAGTCGCCATACGGTGCGTAGCGGAGGGTACCTAGTACCACAGCTAGTAATTCCCTTTCCTGTTACACTCGCAAATGGAGCGAAGCCAAACGACTGAACGGGAGATGCAGTAGTGGCAGTAGGATCGTTTTGTAGGTTGCCGCAAGTGCCCGTTCTCTAAGTTTTAACAGTGTTCCGCAAAAAGAACGTCTTGTTCCCTCACGGAATTCCCATTTTTCATGGCGCATTTCCGCAATACTCGCGTGTTGATCGAAATTACCGCTAACAAATCTATACTTCATTTCTTTTCATTTATTGCATATTTAAAGATCTGCTGCTAGATATTTTAAAAATCAGGACGTACATTGTACAATTTTACATATATCGCACATTGTTACACATCACTAGCAATAAAACAAGGTGAATAACAGTGAGTTAGAAAGAAATTAGCTGTAATAAATGCCATGTGGCTAGGAGCCCCCGTCGGGTAGACCGTTCGCCTGGAGCAAGTCTTTCGAGTTGGCGCCACTTCGGCGACTTGCTTGTCGATGGGGATGAGCTGTAGAAAACGGAGTGTTAAAATAATAAATGTAATTTCGAAGATAATAATAGAAAGATACGAAGCGGACGATCTGCAAATTTTCTTTTACTGTTGAAACAAAATATCTAAATTATGGTGCCTGTTGTTGCTATTCCAGATGGGAGGGCCTCGACAGAAACATCAAGCCTGTCCTACCTGAAGTAGCGTACAAAATTGTGTCTTCATACATTACTAAATGAAATACATCGTGAGTTTCTGTGTGTTTGTTTCTATTGTCTAAGAACTAGTGCTGCTTATAACATCTTGTAAATGCTTATGTAGGACATGCCCATTGCACTATTTGTGTTTCTTTATCTAGAAGCAATTCTACATGTTATATGTATATGTTATACAACATAGCAGCACACATATAACATGTAGAATTACTTCTAGATACAGAAACACAAATAGTGCAATGGGCATGCCCTACATAAGCATTTACAAGATGTTATAAGCAGCACTAGTTCTTAGACAATAGAAAGAAACACACACGTGTGTGCGTGATGCTGTTTCCCTTAACCAGTGCTATAGGCCGGAGGTGAGCCTCGCCTTCCAGTATGCCGAGTTCTTTGGATGTAATCATTGTCTTTTTGCTTATATTAGTCATTTCCCTTTGCTTTAGTTATCACATTAAAGGTGCAGTGCAGCTGCATGAACCAACCACGTGCTATGTCTTCTTTTCGTAAAGTTATCTTTTTCACCTATTTTTAGGTGTTATGAATCTGTGACTATGTTGTTGTTACAGTAATTGTTGTTTGTATCATTTTCTGTGTTTGCATCTGTATCAGTGTCTGTGGCTGTGTGAGTGTGTGTCCTTCCAAGGATGCTGTTATTGTGTATGTTGTGTGTGTGGTCGAGATCTGCCGTATCGATTGTGTTGTCTATAGGCGTCAAGCAGTGTTCTTGAAATCTTATCAGTGTTGTTACCTAGAGCACACCATTTGTTTGGGTCTCTTTGATGTCATTGTATTCTCTTACAGGTCTTACGGGATCGAGGCTGTTCAGGTGAACCATATGCCCCGCATCTGAACGTAGCAATCTGGCTGAGGCGCTTCGAATATGCTGGGTAAGGGTAATGGACGGTCAAAAAGTGAACCACGCTGGGGCTTTGATTCGCATGCTTCAGCTTCAGCCGTTTCCATATATTGGGGAAGAAGGAGAAAACGTGACTGCCTTTGTCGGTCGTCTTTCACTCCCGTTGCCACGTGTCAAGGCGCAATTCTACAATTTTCCCCCCTGTTATTTCTCGAACCTTTATGTGTCTGCCCCTCTAGCAGCAAGCCTTTAGTCCGACCCAATGGGGATCCCAAACACTCGAGCAGTAGTTAAGGACGGGTCACATGAGAGTTTTGTTCGCTCTTCTTTGCAGGTGAACTACATTTTTCTAAAATTCCCCCACTAAACCGAAGTCGACCATTTGCCTTCCCTACCACCATCCTTACCTGCTCGCTACATTCCACATTTGGAGCAAGCTGCCATTCATCACACTGAACAAAAATCTGTCTACGCCATTTTGCGCAAACCAACAGGCTCTGAACGACGATACTCTCCCACAGACTACAGCGTTACCTACAAACTGTGGCGGATATCTGCTCGCCGTATCCTTCAGATCATTACATAGAAAACGAGCGGTTCTATCACAATTTCTTGCGACGCCCCTAAAGATAGATACGCTTGTGTCTGATGAACACATACACAAAAAGTCTCCGTGTTCATTCACATATCTGAGAATCTACTACGTATGTTCGAACCTTCGTCTGCAATGTGACACTGTATCAAACGCTCTCCAGAAATAATGGAACATGGAATCAGGGGTGGCCGAGCGGTTCTAGGCGTTACAGTCTGGAATCGCGCGACCGCTACGGTTGCAGGTTCGAATCCTGCCTCGGGCATGGATGTGTGTGATGTCCTTAGGTTAGTTAGGTTTAAGTAGTTCTATGTTCTAGGGGACTGATGACCTCAGAAGTTAACTCCCATAGTGCTCAGAGCCATTTGAACCATTTATTTGAACGTGGAATCTGCCTGTTGCTCTTCATCCGTGATTCGCAGGATATCGTCTGAGAAGAGCTACAAGCAGCGTTACACACGAGCGCTGCTTTCTAAGTCCATCCTGATTTCTGGACAGAACATTTTACAATAGCGCCTACGTGAGTACAGCTTCAACAGCAACAAATTATTCTTCAAAGCACTCACAACTACCGTCACACAATATGAGACACAATATTATCACTACCATCTAGATGTGAAGTCTATAACGCGTAACTTTGTGACGTATGTCTCTTGGTACACATTACGTGATCGAAAGTATCCGGGCACCTAGCTGAAAATGACTTACAAGTTGGTGGCGCCCTCCATCGGTAATGCTGGAGTTCAGTATGGTGTTGGCCCACCCTTAGCCTTGATGACATCTTCCACTCTCGCAGGCATACGTTCAATCAGGTGCTGGAAGGTTTCTTGGGTAATGGCAGCCCATTCATCACGGAGTGCTGAACTGAGGAGAGGTATCGATGTCGGTCGGTGAGGCCTGGCACGAAGCTGGCGTTCCAAAACATCCCAAAGGTGTTCTATAGGATTCAGGTCAGGATTCTGTGCAGGCCAGTTCATTACAGGGATGTTATTGTCGTGTAAGCACTCCGCCACAGGCCGTGCATTATGAACAGGTGCTCGATCGTGTTGAAAGATGCAGTCGCCATCCCCGAATTGCTCTTCAACAGTGGGAAGCAAGAAGGTGCTTAAAACATCAGTGCAGGCCTCTGCTGTGATAGTGACACGCAAAACAACAAGGGGTGCAAGCCCCCGCCATGAAAAACACGACCACGCCATAACACCACCGCCTCCTAATTTTACCGTTGGCACTACACACGTTGGCAGATGACGTTCACCGGGCATTCGCCATACCCGCATGCTGCCATCGGATCGCGACATTGTGTACCGTGAGTCGTCACTCCACACAACGTTTTTCCACTGTTCAATCGTCCAATGTTTACGCTCCTTACACCAAGCGAGGCGTCGTTTGGCATTTACCGGCGTAATGTGTGGCTTATGAGCAGCCGCTCGACCGTGAAATCCAAGTTTTCTCACCTTCCGGCTAACTGTCATAGTACTTGCAGTGGATCCTAATGCAGTTTGGCATACCTGTGTGATGGTCTGGATAGATGTTAACCTATTACACATTACGACCCTCTTCAACTGTCGGCGGTCTCTGTCAGTCAATAGACGAGGTCGGCCTGTACGCTTTTGTGCTAACGTGTCCATTCACGTTTCCACTTCATTATCACCATCGGAAACTGTGGACCTAGGGATGTTTAGGAGTGTGGAAATCTCGCGTACAGACATATGACACAAGCGACACCCAATCACCTTACCACGTTTGAAGCCCTATTCTGCTCTCTCACGATGTCTAATGACTACTGTGGTCGATGGTATGGAGTACATGGCAGTAGGTGGCACATAGTGTAAGTTGAAAGGGGAAAACACGAGGGTCCCCGTTAAAGAAGCACACTGATCCTTCGGTACGCTATTAACACTGTAGAACTGGTACTAGGTGGTCATGTAACCTCCGCTGATGTCGTACGTTAGGAGACTGAATGCACGTACATGACCTCAGCGTAGTCACTTCTCACAGAGGCACATAAAGGTACCAATCTTAAAATGGGCCAAACAACACAGATAAACTGGACAGTAGCTGATGGAGGCCTTTGGGGCAGGGTTTCTCAAACTTTTCCTCTCGCGGAACACTTTGAGAATCCTGGAACTCTTATGGAATAACTTGTTCTTTTTTTTTAAGGTTAATAAAATTTTAAAGAATGAAAAGACTTGTTTTATTTAGTTGTTACTTCAATTTTACAGCGTAACTAACAATGTTAGAAAAAACCGCCATGTTATTAATAGTTTTTCGCGGAGCACTTATTCACTTCCTGAGGAACACCAGACTTTTCCGGAACACAGTTTGGGAAACCCTGCTCTAGGGTGGTCCTATGAGTCGCGACTTTGCCTCTTTTTCTGTTGATCGAAGGAGTTGAGTGCACTGACAGGGGAAGGGGAAATTTAAACTACAATGTGTCACTCAGGTCCAAGGCGGTTCTGTGATATTCTTGGGACACCCTCGTCTGCCAGTATAACAACCGTACTCACAGGGCTGCACAGCACGTTTCTCGTTTGATTAACACTTCGATACCCTATCGTTCCTCAACCGGCCCCTCCAAATCAACTGGTCTTAAGCCTACGGAGATGTCTGGAACCGTTTGGAACAACGGACGAAACGTAGCAGCCAAGGTTCCCGCAATTTGATAACTCTACAGCATGTAACTATAAGGGGTCACCAAAAAGTTTCTCTTTGAGGGCGTTGCTGCAGCATATATATAATGCAGCGCGACTCCGATGTGGGTATACAAGCACCGACACTTAGGCAAGGGATCTGAGTGACATTCGTGACCTCCCGACGTGGGTTAGATAAATGAGGAAACGTGTACTATGGTGAAGTTGTTACCAAATGCGTCCAAACAGCTGTTAGTCGTTTCTTGCTGCCGAAGGAAAAACGCCGGTTGACATCCATCGGAGAATGAAGGATTTGTATGGGACAGCATGTCTGTCAAAGCCACTGTTATTGAATAGTGCGCCAAGTTCCGTGATGCTTCGTGGTAAATTATTTTTGTTCAATTATCAACAAGCAGCGTACATAAACGAACTTGTATCATGCATCTCCACAGTTCAGGATCAAAGAGATTAAGTTGAACTTGAAGAAACAAATGGATTGGAATAGCATTTTCCTGTTTCAAATTACTGAAAGGTCGTATAAGCTGTTTCACAGTATGCAAAGGAAATCTTTGTGTATCTAATTACTTTTTATGCAGTTTGGGCATCAGAAGATGAAATACGTTTGTCGAATTAAAAACAACGGAATACTACTTGTGTAATGAGCATCTCCGTACGCTTTCGCGCTTACTAAATGAACCTTAACGCAACGTGCTGTTCTTTCTAATTTCTCTATTAATCCTGTGTCTGCTTCTTATCCGAGACTAACGAATAATATTCAAGTATTGATCGGATGAATATTTTGTAACCTACCCTCTTTATGGTTTGGATTACACTTGGTGGGGATTCTTCCACTGAATTTCACTCTGGCATCCGTCTCATCTGCGCTTACTTTTATGTGATCGTTCCAAAAAAATGGCTCTGAGCACTATGGGACTCAACTGCTGAGGTCATTAGTCCCCTAGAACTTAGAACTAGTTAAATCTACCTAACCTAAGGACATCACAAACATCCATGCCCAAGGCAGGATTCGAACCTGCGACCGTAGCGGTCTTGCGGTTCCAGACTGCAGCGCCTTTAACCGCACGGCCACTTCGGCCGGCTGTGATCGTTCCACTTTGGTTCGTTGAGTGTTCAAGGAGACCAAATAGCGAAGGTCATTAGTCTGCTACTCCCCGCCGAATTGAAGTCCAGGTGTTAACAAAACGCGCCACGCCGTTCATTCTTCTATAGAGGTTTCTCTATTCTGTTTATATGGAATGTAGTTATTAAAACTGAAAGCAAGAATGGCTGCACACTGCCAAATTCTGTTCGCTCTGCAACACGGTATTAATTCTGTGCCGCTTTGACACCATGTGCTTTGCGTGTAAATCAGAACTATATCTCATTCTAGACATGCACCACTGGATGGAGAGCTGGATTCTGGTATGGTCGCTTGGTTTTATTTAGACCCACATCATCAGACAACTCAGTTAATGCCTCATTGCCATCAGTGCCAAGGAAAGTGCAAACCGCCACGTCTCCACAGACAGAGGACAGTTCTTTGCTTATGCTATGCTTCTATATCCATCGATCGAAAGACTGTACACTCTGGTCCCAGAGAGAGAGAGAGAGAGAGAGAGAGAGAGAGAGAGAGAGAGAGAGAGAGAAAGCACCCCGTTACCAATCGTCTTGCACCTTGCATCACACAGAAAACCGTCGACATTGATGTTCATCCTTCATTGTACGGCCGGTCTCAAAAACAAAAAGTTATCAAGTTTCGTCAACGTCAGCTTACATGATTCAGCTTGTGACCTCTCCCCGAGATCTCGGTGGAATTTGCATGTGCCGTCACGCCTCAGTTGAGTTCAACACTACAGATTTGTTTATGCCTAAGTAAACTAGAGGCCACAGTATGCTTATCTTTGTCCCTGATGACTTCACAGAGGTAGGAAATGCCTCGTTAATATCTCCAGGTTCGAAGTAGCAGCTCTGCAGAAATTGTACATAATGGATTTCTTGAAATTAATATAAGAAAGTTAAGAAAAAGCGGACAGTTATCTACATGTTTATTGTTGCTTTTGGTTCTGCTTAGTACCGTAACACATCAAAGTTCAAACATGGACGCTAACATTGCGCAATACTTTGACATACATCAGAATTGAAATTACGTCTTTCTCACATCACAAACAACTCCCTTTTTAGTTTCTGAGTGGTAAAACATGAAGGAGCTCTCCAAAGTCAATACAGTTTTTACGTATGGACTTATTTTTGAAGGTCACTGATAACTGTTCCGATGTAGATTATCAAACAGGAGTAGGCACAATTAAAACAAACTCATTGCGTAATGATCACATTCTATGTGGAATTCAATTTAGCATTCCTATTTCCAGTAGCACAAGCAATTTGATCGAGGTAGCAGTCGTTGTTAGCCATACAGACAACATTACACTTAGATCTTGTCTTCCTTCTTAACATCACATATCGACTCTTAAAAATAGTTTAGGTGTTAAAAAGTTAAAAACATGACATTAGTGCTAGTACTTGTGTATTTTTGGCGTCAGAATTTACGTGTTTCTAAAAGTCGTCACCTTTCGATAACTGACGTCCCCGTGGAAGGCTGAGAGGACGGAGTAACACATTGCATTTTAGATTATGCCAAAGTTGTTGAGCTGGATAAAATTCATACTTTAATTTCATAAATTGCCTCTCAAAACGAATTAAAAAAAAACAATTAGTTTGCGCATTTCTAAAATTCGAATTGAGACACGATTAACATAATTAATCCCTGAATTTTATTCCACCTCAACAATTTTGATATAATCTAAAATGCATTGCCTCTTAAGTTTTTTACTGAAATATAAATTATCAAAATGAAATAACTTTTTCCAAAAACGTAAATTTTGA
This sequence comes from Schistocerca americana, assembly GCF_021461395.2. Classification (NCBI taxonomy): domain Eukaryota; kingdom Metazoa; phylum Arthropoda; class Insecta; order Orthoptera; family Acrididae; genus Schistocerca; species Schistocerca americana. Next base: position 23,748,188 of record NC_060124.1, read on the forward strand.
AGCTAGGCATTTCACTAGATTATGTATCAATTTTTATTCCTTATTAATATGATTCACTTTTCATTCTTCTATACAAGACGTGGTCTGCTTATGTACCATAATACATCAAAGTTCAAACACGGGCGCTAACATTGCGCAATACTTTGACATATTATTCACAATTAAGATCGCTTCTCAACATATTGTCTTTAGATACGTGGATCGTCACAAACATAGTTGTAATTATTATATTTATGAAACCTTTCTTTTTTTTATTAATATCCGAGAATGTGAAGGGGATAGTTACTAATTTGTATTTATTCAACTACGGGTTTTCTTTGCCGTCCTTCCAGCGTATAAGACGGTATGGCAGTATGTGATAGGAGGCCCATTTCTTTACAAGGTAATGTACCGTCTCCTGAAAAGCCTTCCAAAAACCGTAGTAAAATGTTAGGACAACCACAACTGAACAGTGTCAATAACGAACAAAACTATGCGTGTTTGTGCATGTAAATGTGCTATCAATGATGGGATATTATTTTGGAACGAGAAAAACTCTCCACCCCTAAGTGTTTTGAACATAAAAATATTAATAAATATATTTCTGCGTAACAAATACCAAGAATAACAAAGACTATGAGTACACTATCAAGAAATTTCTATACAGCTGTGTTATAAATACTTGGATGAATAAAATAGTAACTCTGTTGTTAGTTCTCGAACTTACTACACGCTATTGTACGACGTTGCTTCTGAACGCACGATTCCGTTAACTGTAAGTAAGTTTTTTCAGAATATATGTATACGAAGTATTTGTCCTTTCAATCTCATTTCATACCTATCCCTCCATGTGGATATAATTAAGTGTAAATAATTAATTATCGCTAGAATTCAAGTTTCATCATTGGCGATCTGTCATTCCTTTGTAGTAATGGTATCATATGAGTTTCGGGCTTCACCCACAAGATAACAGGAAAAATAATTTAAATATTTTGCTATCAGGAGAAAAAAATATTTTTTGCAGAAAGTTTTAGTTAAGTATACATGGTGAACGCAAAAATAATAAATAATAGTCCGACGTTCAGGTTTGCTTAAGAGTAAATTACTGAATGGTAAAAGTTTTGTTTTCACTGCCGTATACGTTATTCAAATCATAATTAACATATAAGAGCTCAATGTTTAACAAAGAATTTATGTAACATTGAGAATAATAATGCAGCTAAGTAGATGATTGTATCGTGCGTCTGTATGTTACAGTATCTATTTATCGGGCATTAACTACTACGGTTTTGAGTGTGCGAAATATACGCGACGTCACGACTTACAAATATTTTCATTCACGATTCCAAACGTAACATACCGATACATTTTATAAAAGAAGAGAGAGAAAGAAAATAAGGAATCGAACCCAAAGCCAGACAATTGACAGGCATTACATTTATGTGGCAGCTTTAACTATGCGACCATGGTTCCTTACAAAGCTAGGCTGTTATTTCTCGGTAAAGGTATTTCTTTTCAAGACTGGTCATCCATAACTCAGCACTGTTTCATTTCACCACTGCAACGATAGTATAAGGTATTGGTAAGTGACATGGCGCCTTTCTCAGCCACATACAGTTCCCCTCGTATATCCATACTGAACACTGTACGTAGTAAAAATTTCTAGAATATGTTTGAAATAGACTTACGTCATGTTTGACAGATTTACGGGAACAGTCTTCTTGATTGAAAAGGCTGTTTGGTCATTAGTGGCGAGCAAGTATTTGTTTACAAGAGTCATTTGCATTTGGACGAGAGAATATCAGACCTTATGGACAGGCAGTTTGTCCTGAAGCAACGTGTACAGCTCCCGAACTAACGAGATTCAAACACAGGCAGCTCGCGCTGTGTGAGCAGCACTCTGGCACGTCAGATGCTGCCGCTGGCAGCGGTCAATAAGCACAGGCGGAGACGCAGGGCCACGTGGCCGGACAGTCTGCCTCACATGCTTCGCCCAAAAAATAGCGGGCGGAACACTGGAGAAGTGTTCAAAACAATTATCAGCCTGCACGACCATTAGATTGTAAGTAAACTGTCTTCATAACCGAATTCACCTCTTCGCGTAAGCCGATCTTTTTGTTTCAGTGGTGTATTTGATATTGCCACGAGACTTCAAAAAGCACCAATGAGTAAACACGTATACTATCAGATAATCAGTCTAACAACTCACAGCTGGGGATTGCTTGCTTCTCCTAAACGGAACAACAGAGAGAAAAATTAGTATTACTGCAGACCACTGCAGTTTCAGTCATAGTACATACACTGATGGAAAAACAGTCGCAGCACCGAGAAGGACAAGAACGAAAGTTGGTAGGCGAGTTTCTGCATGTGAAAGACGATGTCTCTTCAAATTTCGCCGCAGTCACATAAAATGGCGCTAGCAGCGCCAATATGAGGATGTACACTCCTGGAAATGGAAAAAAGAACACATTGACACCGGTGTGTCAGACCCACCATACTTGCTCCGGACACTGCGAGAGGGCTGTACAAGCAATGATCACACGCACGGCACAGCGGACACACCAGGAACCGCGGTGTTGGCCGTCGAATGGCGCTAGCTGCGCAGCATTTGTGCACCGCCGCCGTCAGTGTCAGCCAGTTTGCCGTGGCATACGGAACTCCATCGCAGTCTTTAACACTGGTAGCATGCCGCGACAGCGTGGACGTGAACCGTATGTGCAGTTGACGGACTTTGAACGAGGGCGTATAGTGGGCATGCGGGAGGCCGGGTGGACGTACCGCCGAATTGCTCAACACGTGGGGCGTGAGGTCTCCACAGTACATCGATGTTGTCGCCAGTGGTCGGCGGAAGGTGCACGTGCCCGTCGACCTGGGACCGGACCGCAGCGACGCACGGATGCACGCCAAGACCGTAGGATCCTACGCAGTGCCGTAGGGGACCGCACCGCCACTTCCCAGCAAATTAGGGACACTGTTGCTCCTGGGGTATCGGCGAGGACCATTCGCAACCGTCTCCATGAAGCTGGGCTACGGTCCCGCACACCGTTAGGCCGTCTTCCGCTCACGCCCCAACATCGTGCAGCCCGCCTCCAGTGGTCTCGTGACAGGCGTGAATGGAGGGACGAATGGAGACGTGTCGTCTTCAGCGATGAGAGTCGCTTCTGCCTTGGTGCCAATGATGGTCGTATGCGTGTTTGGCGCCGTGCAGGTGAGCGCCACAATCAGGACTGCATACGACCGAGGCACACAGGGCCAACACCCGGCATCATGGTGTGGGGAGCGATCTCCTACACTGGCCGTACACCACTGGTGATCGTCGAGGGGACACTGAATAGTGCACGGTACATCCAAACCGTCATCGAACCCATCGTTCTACCTTTCCTAGACCGGCAAGGGAACTTGCTGTTCCAACAGGACAATGCACGTCCGCATGTATCCCGTGCCACCCAACGTGCTCTAGAAGGTGTAAGTCAACTACCCTGGCCAGCAAGATCTCCGGATCTGTCCCCCATTGAGCATGTTTGGGACTGGATGAAGCGTCGTCTCACGCGGTCTGCACGTCCAGCACGAACGCTGGTCCAACTGAGGCGCCAGGTGGAAATGGCATGGCAAGCCGTTCCACAGGACTACATCCAGCATCTCTACGATCGTCTCCATGGGAGAATAGCAGCCTGCATTGCTGCGAAAGGTGGATATACACTGTACTAGTGCCGACATTGTGCATGGTCTGTTGCCTGTGTCTATGTGCCTGTGGTTCTGTCAGTGTGATCATGTGATGTATCTGACCCCAGGAATGTGTCAATAAAGTTTCCCCTTCCTGGGACAATGAATTCACGGTGTTCTTATTTCAATTTCCAGGAGTGTATATCAGTGTTGCTTTGAATACAGGCTCTAAAGCCGTCGGCACACGGACGGTGCATCAGAACGTTGAGCGTTGAGCGAGCCGAGTTTCTGACATCATAGCGTGGAATAGCACGTTCTGGAGTCTTTCCGAACGTGCAGAGCAATGTCTAACATATCAGATATTCTGAGCGTCCATCTGAGCGTTGACCAATGAGATGGCACAACGCCACCTACGTCACATGCACTCCATCTCCTTTCAGCACAGAGTTGTGAGGCGCCATATTGGCATTCATTTCAAGCCTGTACATATACAGGGTGTTACAAAAAGGTACGGCCAAACTTTCAGGAAACCTCCTTCACACACAAATAAAGAAAAGATGTTATGTAGACACGTGTCCCGAAACGCTTAATTTCCATGTTAGAGCTCATTTCAGTTTCGTCAGTACGTACTCCAACGTGATCAAATTGTAAATTTTCACAATCAACATGTGTGGGCTGACGAGAATCCGCACGCAATTGTGCAATCACGTCATCAACACAGATTTTCTGTGAACGTTCGGGCAGGCATTGTTGGTGATGTCTTGATTGGGCCCCATGTTCTTCCACCTACGCTCAATGGAGCACGTTATCATGGTTTCATACGGGATACTCTACCTATGCTGCTAGAACATGTGCCTTTACAAGTACAACACAACATGTGGTTCATGCACGATGGAGCTCCTGCACATTTCAGTCGAAGTGTTCGTACGCTTCTCAACAACAGATTCGGTGACCGATGGATTGGTAAGGGCGGACCAAATTCCATGACCTCCACGCTCTCCTGACCTCAACCCTCTAGACTTTCAATTATGGGGGCATTTGAAAGCTCTTGTCTACGCAACCCCGGCACCAAATGTAGAGACTCTTCGTGCTCGTATTGTGGACGGCTGTGATACAATACGCCATTCTCCAGGGCTGCATCAGCGCATCAGGGATTCCATGCGACGGAGGGTGGATGCATGTATCCTCGCTAACGGAGGACATTTTGAACATTTCCTGTAACAAAGTGTTTGAAGTCACGCTGGTACGTTCTGTTGCTGTGTGTTTCCATTCCATGATTAATGTGATTTGAAGAGAAGTAATAAAATGAGCTCTAACATGGAAAGTAAGCGTTTCCGGACACATATCCACATAATATATTTTCTTTCTTTGTGTGTGAGGAATGTTTTCTGACAGTTTGGCCGTACCTTTTTGTAACACTCTGTATGTACCGTTTCTGAACACCACCAAATTGAGAACTGTGTGATTCGTTCCAATAAAATAATGAGAAACATGACATTTGTGGCAAAAGAATTATTGTAACTTGAGTATTATGAGAGTATGCCATTTGAAGGCAGCGACACACTGAAGATCCACCCAAAACCCATTGTTCTTGGTACAATTTATTATAATTAAATTTCAATCAGTAACATACACACCTGGAAATGGAAAAAAGAACACATTGACACCGGTGTGTCAGACCCACCATACTTGCTCCAGACACTGCGAGAGGGCTGTACAAGCAATGATCACACGCACGGCACAGCGGACACACCAGGAACCGCGGTGTTGGCCGTCGAATGGCGCTAGCTGCGCAGCATTTGTGCACCGCCGCCGTCAGTGTCAGCCAGTTTGCCGTGGCATACGGAGCTCCATCGCAGTCTTTAACACTGGTAGCATGCCGCGACAGCGTGGACGTGAACCGTATGTGCAGTTGACGGACTTTGAGCGAGGGCGTATAGTGGGCATGCGGGAGGCCGGGTGGACGTACCGCCGAATTGCTCAACACGTGGGGCGTGAGGTCTCCACAGTACATCGATGTTGTCGCCAGTGGTCGGCGGAAGGTGCACGTGCCCGTCGACTTTGGACCGGACCGCAGCGACGCACGGATGCACGCCAAGACCGTAGGATCCTACGCAGTGCCGTAGGGGACCGCACCGCCACTTCCCAGCAAATTAGGGACACTGTTGCTCCTGGGCTATCGGCGAGGACCATTCGCAACCGTCTCCATGAAGCTGGGCTACGGTCCCGCACACCGTTAGGCCGTCTTCCGCTCACGCCCCAACATCGTGCAGCCCGCCTCCAGTGGTGTCGCGACAGGCGTGAATGGAGGGACGAATGGAGACGTGTCGTCTTCAGCGGTGAGAGTCGCTTCTGCCTTGGTGCCAATGATGGTCGTATGCGTGTTTGGCGCCGTGCAGGTGAGCGCCACAATCAGGACTGCATACGACCGAGGCACACAGGGCCAACACCCGGCATCATGGTGTGGGGAGCGATCTCCTACACTGGCCGTACACCACTGGTGATCGTCGAGGGGACACTGAATAGTGCACGGTACATCCAAACCGTCATCGAACCCATCGTTTTACCATTCCTAGACCGGCAAGGGAACTTGCTGTTCCAACAGGACAATGCACGTCCGCATGTATCCCGTGCCACCCAACGTGCTCTAGAAGGTGTAAGTCAACTACCCTGGCCAGCAAGATCTCCGGATCTGTCCCCCATTGAGCATGTTTGGGACTGGATGAAGCGTCGTCTCACGCGGTCTGCACGTCCAGCACGAACGCTGGTCCAACTGAGGCGCCAGGTGGAAATGGCATGGCAAGCCGTTCCACAGGACTACATCCAGCATCTCTACGATCGTCTCCATGGGAGAATAGCAGCCTGCATTGCTGCGAAAGGTGGATATACACTGTACTAGTGCCGACATTGTGCATGCTCTGTTGCCTGTGTCTATGTGCCTGTGGTTCTGTCAGTGTGATCATGTGATGTATCTGACACCAGGAATGTGTCAATAAAGTTTCCCCTTCCTGGGACAATGAATTCACGGTGTTCTTATTTCAATTTCCAGGAGTGTATTTACGATTAGAGTTTTTATCAAAAAATGCTATGATTTGTTAAAAGCAGTGTGTTGTTGGTTAAGCGTCGTGAGTAGCGTCACTGATCCAAATAAAAATTGTAACCTAGGGCGGCGGTTCGCGTCCCGGAACTTACAAATTTTTTTCCTAACATTTGCGTTTTTATTAGGTTGTGATACTTTCTTATTAGTTTAGTATACGTATATACTATAATATTCGATGTTATGGCCGGGCGGTGTGGCCGTGCGGTTCTAGGCGCTTCAGTCTGGAACCGCGTGACCGCTACGGTCGCAGGTTCGAATCCTGCCTCGGGCATGGATGTATGTGATGTCCTTAGGTTAGTTAGGTTTAAGTAGATCTAAGTTCTAGGGGACTGATGACCACAAATGTTAAGTCCCATAGTGCTCAGAGCCATTTGAACCAGCCATTTATGTTATGTAAATATAAGTTCACCTTTGTTCGAGGGGTGAGTTGGTTCGATTGGCTTAATCTACAGGACAGCTTTTATAAGCCTCTGTCCTTATTGATTGGACGTGGTACTTTCCTTTTCGTAGACGATGGAGGAAATGTGCATTTTAATAGAGCTAACGTGGGAATTTTACGCGCGCCCGTTTAGTAAACAGTGTGGTTTACTAACTAGAAATCGCATATACCACGCTGGGGCTCACATACTATAAAAATGGTTCAAATGGCTCTGAGCACTATGGGACTTAACTTCTGAGGTCATCAGCCCCCAGAACTTAGAACTACTTAAACCTAACTAACCTAAGGACATCACACACATCCATGCCCGAGGCAAGATTCGAACCTGCGATCGTAACGGTCACGCGGTTCCGAACTGTAGCGCTTAGAACCGCTCGGCCACTCCGGCCGGCTCTCCCTACACAGATGGGTGTCAACGAAATATTTTCGCCTTCGGAAGAGAAAGTTGGTGATTGAAATTACGTAAATAGATCTCGCCGCAAAGAAAACGGCCTTTGTTTCAGTGACTGCTACCCCAACTCGCGTATGATATCAATGACACTCTCACCCCTACTGCGCGATAACACGAAACGAGCTGCCCTTCTTTGCACTTTTTCGATGTCCTCCGTCAATCCTACCTGCTAAGGGTCTCACACTGGGAGCAATATTCCAGCAGAGGACGGACAAGTGTAAGTAATGTAGGCTGTCTCTTTAGTGGGTTTATCGCATCTTTTAAGTGTTCTTAAACAAAGCGCAGTCTTTGTTTCGCCTTCCCCTCAATACTATCTACGTGGTCTTTCCAGTTTAAGTTGCTTGTAACTGTAATTCCTAGGTATTTAGTCGAATTGACAGCCCTTAGATTTGTGCTATTTATCCTATGCCTAAAACTTATCAGATTTCTTTTAGTACCCACGTGGATGACCTCTTTTCTTTGTTTAGTGCCAACTGCCACATTTCGCACCATACAGAAATTCTCTCTAGATCATTTTGTAATTGGACTTGATCGTCAGATGATTTTACTAGACAGTAAATTACAGCGTCATCTGCAAACAATCTACGGGGGCTGCTCAGATTATCAGCCGGCCGAAGTGGGCGAGCGGTTAAAGGCGCTACAGTCCGGAACCGCACGACCGCGACGGTCGCAGGTTCGAATCCTGCCTCGGGCACGGATGTGTGTGATGTCCTTAGGTTAGTTAGGTTTAAGTAGTTCTAAGTTCTAGGGGACTTACGACCACAGCAGCTGAGTCCCATAGTGCTCAGAGCCATTTGAACCATTTTTGTCAGATTATCACGTATATCATTTACGTAAATCAGAAACAGCAGAGGGCCTATGACACTATCTTGCGGAACGCCAGACGTAACTTCTGTTCTACCCGATGATTTACCGTCTATCACTACGAACTGTGACCTCTCTGAGAGTAAATCAAATCCCACAAACTGAAATCCGGAACCTGCACGACACAACGCATGCACATTTGCATTCTTGCATTCAACATTCTGGCAATCACATCGGTTATTAATGTGCCAGCATCTCACATTAGCAATAACTTTTCTCTTGCTTACAGTAACTTGTGATCTCGCAAGGCTAATAACTTAAATATGTTACCTAGACAAACGTGTTCCAGAAATTTCATTCCTCTACATTAATTGTTTCTTGGTGTTGCGATTTTTTCCCGTCAGTCTACATGTGACAAAATCTAGTTCAGTATTCACTGTTAGTTACATAATGCTTCTTACCAATAACGGTAGTAATGCAAAATCCTTTTTATAGTATTTGTACATGATATTGAAGATGATCGCTAGGTGGTTATACAATTTTAAGTTTTTCAGTTACTTATGAGCTGAGCAACATTACATGCACAAAATATTACTGTGCCGTCGGCTACGTAGCAATTTATACAGCCTTTAACTGACAAGACATTTGCTCATTATAATGAACGTTTTCTAAAAAAACGCGACCTCGCTTTTCACTTACAGCAGTCGGACTCCTCGATTCACAAGGCTACCTACATGCAATTAGGGACTGAACTTGTCAGAAAATAAAGTGATTACTAGCAGATCTTGTCAATCACAGAGCCAACATGCCTAGTTACGCAATTCTAAACCTAAGTACTGCGGTCGGCAGCAGAGCTATAATCACAATAATCATGCAGCGTGCCTCACCTTCACCTCATCATTTAATAGCACTGAGAGCACACACCTTACTTGCGAGAATCCTGCAGCCTCCTGCACAAGTGAACAAACAGGATTCCACACCCACTGCGTCATCTCCACTCTCTGTCAACAACATCGTAAAACCTTATTTACCTAGCCCAGTTACAATCTGTAATCTTCGAGCACAGGCTGCTTATACACCTGGTTTAGCTGCGAAATTAGTTGTCGGAATTTTGTTGGTTCTCTTAACGATACAATATATCCAAAAGCGAGAAACATTCTTCGTTAACAGCATGTTACTATTATTCGCAGAGGCTGTTAAAAACCAGTGCTCCGGCGAAAGCATGGAAGTGAGGCACGGACGCACTAAAAAAGGCTGAAGACAGGGGCGGTAATAGCTACGACAGATACAGAAAATAAAAGATGTCTCTTGAAACTAACATTAACGCCAAGAGAGCAGCATCATAATTATTTGGAAAGCTCACCAAACAGAGAGCTGAGCCTGCCTGTGCATTCATTCATCTTCGATGTACGCTGACACAAAGTTGTGCTAACTCTTACTCTGTAACTGGCGGATCGACAGTGATTCAGTTGAGAATTAAGAGGATCCCTCTAGTTTCTCATGATGGCTGTATTAATGAAAGGGAGTCTGCGAATTATGTATGACCAGCGAACGAGTGAAGTCTTGCTGAATAATCTGCATAAAGGTAGTATTTCAGGAGAGACAAAACAAGATGCAAGTTATCTCCGAAGCATTACTGCCTGAAGTCACCACACTGAAGTTATTTACAACCCTAGTCAGGAGCTCCGCAGAAACGTTGGAACACGTGAGGGAATACTGACCCTACGACTTATCTTAGAAAATAGATTAAGGAAAGGCAAACCTACGTTTCTAGCATTTGTAGACTTAGAGAAAGCTTTTGACAATGTTGACTGGAATACTCTATTTCAAATTCTGAAGGTGGCAGGGGTAAAATACAGGGAGCGAAAGGCTATTTACAATTTGTACAGAAACCAGATGGCAGTTATAAGAGTCGAGGGGCATGAAAGGGAAGCAGTGGTCGGGAAGGGAGTGAGACAGGGTTGTAGCCTATCCCCGATCTCATTCAATCTGTATATTGAGCAAGCAGTAAAGGAAACAAAAGAAAAGTTCGGAGTAGGTATTAAAATCCATGGAGAAGAAATAAAAACGTTGAGGTTCACCGATGACATTGTAATTCTGTCAGAGACAGCAAAGGACTTGGAAGAGCAGTTGAACGGAATGGACAGTGTCTTGAAAGGAGGATATAAGATGAACATCAACGAAAGCAAAACGACGATAATGGACTATCGTCGAATTAAGTCGGGTGATGCTGAGGGAATTAGATTAGGAAATGAGACACTTAAAGTGGTGAAGGAGTTTTGCTATTTGGGAAGCAAAATAACTGATGATGGTCGGAGTAGGGAGGATATCAAATGTAGACTGGCAATGGCAAGGAAAGCGTTTCTGAAGAAGAGAAATTTGTTAACATCGAGTATAGATTTAAGTGTCACGAAGTCGTTTCTGAAAGTATTTGTATGGAGTGTAGCCATGTATGGAAGTGAAACATGGACGATAAATAGTTTGGACAAGAAGAGAATAGAAGCTTTCGAAATGTGGTGCTACAGAATAATGCTGAAGATTAGAATGGTAGGTCACATAACTAATGACGAGGTATTGAATACAATTGGGGAGGAGTTTGTTGCACAACTTGACAAGAAGAAGGGACTGGTTGGTAGGACATGTTCTGAGGCATGAAGGCATCACAAATTTAGCATAGGAGGGCAGCGTGGAGGGTAAAAATCGTAGAGACCAAGAGATGAATACATTAAGCAGATTCAGAAGGATGTAGGTTGCAGTAAGTACTGGGAGATGAAGAACCTTGCACAGGATAGAGTAGCATGGAGGGCTGCATCAAACCAGTCTATGACTGAAGACAACAACAACAACAGTCAGGTGTCTGCCTCTCCCCTCCCCCGCCATCCTCTCCCCCTCCCCCTCTCGCCGCCTCGCTCCTTACCGAGCGAGATGGCGCAGCGGTTAGCACACTGGACTCACCTTTGGGAGGACGACGGTTCAAACCCGCATCTGGGCATCCTGATTTAGGTTTTTCGTGATTTCCCTAAATCGCTTCAGGCAAATGCCGAGAAGATGTCTCTGAACGGCCGACATCCTTCCCCAACCTCCCCTAATCCTATGGGACAGATGACATCGCTGTTTGGTCCCCTCCGGCAAATCACCCAACCACCCTCCCTCCTCCTGCCTTTTCCCCATAGAAGACTCTCCGCATAAGAGAGAATTCTGAACCATCTATCGGTGTACTAAAAGATGCAACTTACGCCTCACGAGGACAACACCAATCCAAATGCAGCCTTTTTGGTACCAACTATGTCCAATGTCACGCAATGTTGGCAATATCCTAGAGGGAGGGGTGTACAACGGGAAACAAAGATACCACACAGCATATGAATAAGTCAGTCCTCAGATATCAGTACACAAATCCAGTGAAACATTAAAGATCTATCGAACCAAAGTCCATGATTTTGAAAGAAATCACCCACACTGGCTGTAGAATACTTTTTAATAAAAGTCACGACCGCTTTCGCGCCAATATAAGGCGCTTTCTCAGGCGACAAAGATTCTTTTTAACATTTCATTGTCGACAGGTAACTACCTTAGAGCCACTCCCCATCATTCATGTCAAGTTGTAAACAAATAGCGCGCTAAAAGCGGTAGTACAAATTTAAAACGAAGGGGATAGCGGAGTAGTGCCGCAAGCAGCAAGGATTACTTCTTTCAAAATTACCAGCAATTTAAAACAACACGCTCGAAAGCCATCATATTGGGTAAAGTTACTGGGGATTCTGATATCTGTGTGAACGCTCACTCGACAATGTTTTTACACCAGATGATACAACTTTAAGTGTTACGAAACTAGTCGTGTACACACTAAAAGATTGTGGATCAAGCAACTGCACTGCGGTTTCTTCATTTTTCAAAAACAGTGCCGCTTTGTTGTAACCTGTCCCATGTCCTATGCTGTAGTAGCCAAACGGCTCTAGCGTTTTGCTCTGATGCGTACACAGGCCAAGTACGACAGGAAGACTTATGATGGCACTCTGTATCGTTGAAAAGGCGTTGACCTCTCGCAGCAACCTCTCTCTGTCAGTCCTAACCGTTATGGTGAGCACGTCGGGAACAGAGGAAACTCATTGGTGCTAGCATTAGGTACTTACAAGTGACAGTGCAGACCGCAAGAGTTATGATACGTAACAGGTGGCCCCATTTTCTCTCCGCACAGCGCTTTCTGTGCCTAACAAATTTAACCTGGCAATGTTTCAACAACTTAGCAGCGCTTGGACGCAAATAATCTGTCTTAACATAACTGCAGTCTGAACTCGTTGGTATTAGCTGGACCGTACAATGCAGACTGCTGTCTTGCGTAATTCTGGGCCAGCTGGCAAACGTTAGTCAGAACAACTCTTTGCAAGTATTTCGACGTCCATCAACTATCCAATGTTTGCGCGTCATAAAAAAGAGCTGATTCTCAATGTCAGGCAGGTAACTGAGAAACGGCGGTAATTGAGTATCCCTTTAGTTCTTTGTTTCCTAGACTACTAAAAGACTTTCGACTGTTTTCGATGGAAAGAACAGAGTAATGGACTAACAGAAATAGGTACTCCTGATCAACATTGTATCATGCAGAGGGCAAGTAACTTTTATTGAATGCTTCACTACACTTCAAAGTGACACAGATACATGACACTGTTCTTCATCTCCTTCAGCATGACCCACGTCTTTGCGACCTTGGTGAAATTGTTGGCACCACTTCATTACGGTGTGACGTGACACTGCTTTTCGTTCATATATCGCCAGAATTTCACGGTGGATTGTGCAATTTCCACGTTTAACGCACAAGAATCATATTGTCATGCTTACTTAAACTTTAGGGTTCACTTTGAGTTGTCGCGCCATTTCCCTCACACACTATGATGAACTTGTTAACCACAGCAGACCTGAGTTTGCAGGCAACTGAACATGTCTTCTGTTCTGAAAACGCACCACACTTGTTTCGTAGTGGTCTTCGCATGGCACGAAATGAACTACTTTATGAACTCACTACGTAACTGAGGATTCATGGAGCTATCTACCTTCTATGCAACTAAATGAGAGGCAATTTGTTTATTTCCTTTATTTTTGAGACATCTTCAGTGGCCAGTAATACATTTTTCTTTCAATATTATCGAAATGGAAGAGGACGCAGATGAAGATGAAATGGGAAGTACGATACTGCGTGAAGAATTAGACAGAGCACTGAAAGATCTGAGTTGAAACAAGACCCCGGGAGTAGAAAACATTCCATTAGAACTGCTGATAGCCTTGGTAGAGCCAGCCCTATCAAAATTCTACCATCTCGTGAGCAAGATGTATGGTTGGTTCAAATGGCTCTGAGCACTATGGGACTCAACTGCTGTGGTCATCAGTCCCCTAGAACTTAGAACTACTTAAACCTAACTAACCTAAGGACATCACACACATCCATGCCCGAGGCAGGATTCGAACCTGCGACCGTAGCAGTCGCACGGTTCCGGACTGCGCGCCTAGAACCGCGAGACCACCGCGGCCGGCCAAGATGTATGAGACAGGTGAAATACACTCAGACTTCAAGAAGAATATAATAATTCCAAAGGAAGCAGGTGTTCGCAGATGTGAAAATTACTGAACTATCAGTCTAATAAGTCAAGGCTGCAAAATATTAACATGAATTCTTTACAGACGAATGGGAAAACTCGTAGAGGCCGACCTCGGGGAAGATCAGTTCGAATTCCGTAGACATGTTGGAACACGTGAAGCAATAGTGACCCTACGACTTATCTTAGAAGAAAGATTAAGGAAAGGCAAAACAACGTTTCTAGCATTTATAGACTTAGAGAAAGTTTTTGAGAATGTTGACTGGAATACTCTCTTTCAAATTCTGAAGGTGACAGGGGTCAAATACAGGGAACGAGAGGCTATTTAGAATTTCTGCTGAAACCAGATGGCAGTTATAAGATTCGAGGGGCATGAAAGGGAAGCAGTGGTTGGGAAGGGAGTGAGACGGGGTTGTAGCCTATCCCCGATGTTATCCAATCTGCATATTGAGCAAGCAGTAAAGGAAACAAAAGAAAAATTTGGAGTAGTAATTAAAATCCATGGAGAAGAAATAAAAACTTTAAGGTTTGCTGATGACATTGTAATTCTGTCAGAGAAAGCAAAGGACTTGGAAGAGCAGCTGAACGGAATGGACAGTGTCTTGAAAGGAGGATATAAGATGAACATCAACAAAAGCAAAACGAGGATAATGGAATGTAGTCGAATCAAATCAGGTGATTAGATTAGGAAATGCGGCCCTTAAAGTAGTAGATGAGTTTTGCTGTTTCGGGAGCAAAATAACTGATGATGGTCAAAGTAGAGAGGATATAAAATACAGACTGCCAATGGCAAGCAAAGCGTTCCTGAAGGAGAGAAATTTGTTAACATCGAGTATAGATTTAAGTGTCAGGTAGTCTTTTCTGAAAGTACTTGTATGGAGTGTAGCCGTGTATGGAAGTGAAACATTGACGATAAACAGTTTGGACAAGAAGAGAATAGAAGCTTTCGAAATGTGGAACTACAGAAGAATGCTGAAGATTAGGTGGGTAGATCACATAACTAATGAGGAGGTATTGAATAGAATTGGGGAGAAGTTTGTGGCACAACTTGACTAGAAGAAGGGATCGGTTGGTAGGACATGTTCTGAGGCATCAAGGGATCGCCAATTTAGTATTCGAGGGCAGCGTGGAGGGTAACAATCGTAGAGGGAGACCAAGAGATGAATACACTAAGCAGATTCAGAAGGATGTAGGTTGCAGTAGGTACTGGGAGATGAAAAAGCTTGCACGGACTAGAGTAGCATGGAGAGCTGCATCAAACCAGTCTCTGGACTGAAGACCACAACAATAACAACAAGAAGTGTATTATGTAATAGCTCCTGACGTTACAATAAAACTTTCACATACCAAGAAAAAGAAAGTACTTAATGACCCGCAACCGCTACGGTCGCAGGTTCGAATCCTGCCTCGGGCATGGATATGTGTGATGTCCTTAGGTTGGTTAGGTTTAAGTAGTTCTAAGTTCTAGTGGACTGATGACCTCAGAAGTTAAGTCTCATAGTGCTCAGAGCCGTTTGAACCATTTTGAACTTAATGACCAAATCCATTGAACTTAATGACCAAATCCATATAAACAGTAACTCTCTCTCTCTCTCTCTCTCTCTCTGTCTCTCACTCTCACTCTCTCTCTCTCTCTCTCTCTCTCTCTCTCTCTCTCTCTCTCTCTCTCTCTCAAACACACACACACACAGACACACACACACAGTTACGCACACACATAAATGAAAAATATCAAACCACACAACACAAACAAAAGACGAAATATAAACATACGGCGTCAGTTGGCAACACTACACACTGTAAACACACACATGTTGATCACAAAAAGAAAAGTGTAAATGATGTAAGTGATACATTGTAGCAAAAGTGGGTGAAAAAAGCCTGAAATCGGCAAGATGCAGCGTGGAGATTAACGAACACATCTCCAGGGCAAAGTCAAGAGCGTATGGGCTGACAGCACTGGAAATCGTAACACCAAACGATAACTTCACCGAACGAAATGATTCTAATATGAAAAGAAGAGAAAAACATGACGAAGTGTAACATACTGTAAATACTACATGTATTACAGCCCACTGAGGATGCTTCACAACTAAAAGAAGCGAAACGTGTACGATAATAAAGAAACTGCTTGTCATTTAGCTGCGCAGACGGAACAAACCTCCATGAATTTTGAAGCAGCTAAGGAACGACGAAAACCAGAACAAATGACGGTAATTGACGGTTTCGGGAATGTGCTACTCTGAGTTGAAGACTTAGGCACTGAAAAGCAGATCGTGATGGTCTCCCTATGTACCAGACCTGTCAACAGACTGATTAAAACAATTCCTGAGCATGTATGTCAAGATATCCATTCTGAGAATCTTACGCAGATTTTTCTGCCCTTATTGAGTCTGATGAAAAGGAAAGCCGGGTAAACCTTGCTCTCGTTTATAAACGTTGCTCGATTAGTTTTCGATATGATTAGATTGTTGTTTACTACAGGCGAAAAAACGATTCGGCGAAAGGCGGTTCGTGTCCACAAACGGCAATTAATTGTAACCTACGGTTGCGTGCACGGTATGTTAAGCGTGCAAAGAACCCGAAATTAGTTTTTAATTCCACACGTTAGCTACAAGTAGGACACGGCTGGCGGGTGCTGGATACGCAAGTCGGCACTCGCGTTAATATTTCGCCTCTCCGCGGCTCGGCGGGTTCTGCCTCTGCCCGGGCCGGCGCACAATCACGCCGGTGGCTGCGCCCTGACCGTCCCATTATGTGATTTGCATGCTAATCGGCAGCGCATTCAGCGGGCAGTGGTCTGTCTATAGCCGCCGGTGATTACAGGTCACTGCGTTCTCCGAAAGGACAGTCTGGGAACAGCTCACCTCTGTAAGACTCACCGGCGTACCAGACAAAAGTGGGACTGTTTGAAGTACGAAACAAAAAATTTGCAACTGTGCTGAGGATATACCCCCCCCCCCCCCCATCCCCATGAACCATGGACCTTGCCGTTGGTGGGGAGGCTTACGTGTCTCAGAGATACAGATAGCCGTAACGTAGGTGCAATCACGACGGAGGGGTATCTGTTGAGAGGCCAGACAAACCTGTGGTTCCTGAAGAGGGGCAGCAGCCTTTTCAGTAGTTGCGGGGGCAACAGTCTGGATGACTGACTGATCTGGCCTTGTAGCACTAACCAAAACGGCTTTGTTGTGCTTGTACTGCGAACGGCTGAAAGCAAGGGGAAACTACAGCCTTAATGACAAAGCCATGCACGGAAGTGAAACATGGACGATAAATAGTTTGGATGGCTCTGAACACTATGGGAATCAACATCTTTGGTCATCAGTCACCTAGAACTTAGAACTACTTAAACCTAACTAACCTAAGGACATCACGCGACACCCAGTCATCACGAGGCAGAGAAAATCCCTGACCCCGCCGGGAATCGAACCCGGGAACCCTGGCGCGGGAAGCGAGAACGCTACCGCACGACCACGAGCTGCGGACAAAAATAGTTTGGACAAGAAGAGATTAGAAGCTTTAGGAATGTGGTGCTACAGAAGAATGCTGAACATTAGATAGGTAGATCACATAACTAATGAGGAGATATTGAATAGAATTGGGGAGAAGAGGTGTTTGTAGCACAACTGGACTAGAAGAAGGAACCGGTTGGTAGGACATGTTCTGAGGCATCAAGGGATCACCAATTGAGTATGGAGGGCAGCGTGGAGGGTAAAAATCGTAGAGGGAGACCAAGAGATGAATATACTAAGAAGGATGTAGGTTGCAGTAGGTACTTGGAGATGAAGAAGCTTGCACAGGATAGAATAGCATGGAGAGCTGCAGCAAACCAGTCTCAGGGCTGAAGACCACAACAACAACAACAACAACAACAACTGAGGATACCTTGATAGGGAGCACACAGATTGTTTTCTTGGATGGAGGGTTGTCGATGGTATTTTGAGAGACTTCAGGCATGGTCGAGCAAAGTGCGTTGGCACCCTAGTTGCTCGTATTGTTCACTCTAAGACAAAAAAGAAACGACGCACCATGAAGGAGATATGCAAATTTGTCCAAACTGACGTTCATACAATGGTAAATGCAAAATTGTAAACTTTGGCGGTCGTTGGATGAATGTGTGACGCTGCAGTCGAATTTCACCTCGGAGCTGACAAGGATAGTAAACATGGGACATGTCACTACCGGGCATGAAGTCTTTGTAAATTTCATAGCATGTGCGCAGACAGGCACGTGAACAATATACGCAAATGTCCACATTTGAGAGAGGACTTATATTTGAGCTCAAAGAAGCCGGTTGGAGTAACTGGAGAATCGCTAGACATTTGAATAGGAGCGATGCCACTATTGGACAACGTTGGCAACAGTGGATCAACCATGGCCAAACACAGCGTCAAGAAGGGAGCGGTTTATCAAGAGAGATGTGAGGACTGAGCGATCACCAGAGAAGCACACAGAACCACGGATTCATCACTATCATCGATCCCACCGTTTGCAGTGCAGTAGAGTATAGTCGGCCTGAAATATCAATGACTAGAGTCATATCTCATTGATTGGAGTGGAATTGTCTTCAGCGATGAGTCCCACTTCGAACTGAGCTCCGATGACCAGAAAAGATATCTCTGGAGACACGTTGGACAGCAATGGATTACCAACCTGACTATAGCTCGCCATACATAATATTTATTTAATACATTTATATACATTATTACACACTGATCTTGCCAAAACCCGAGAAGCGATTCTTCTTAGTGTTTTAGCTCTCTGGGGCACTCTGGGATGCTCTCTGGGTCACTCTGGGAAGCTCTCTGGGAGACTTTTTCATTCATCTTGTTTAGTATTAGTTTATTTATTTCTCACCTTTTAATTATTAATTTTTTTATTTTATTGGTCATTATAAAGTTTGAAAGAATCCTTATCTATCTCGTGAGATTTTTTTTTTAAAGTCTACTTCTAATTAGACATTAATTTCTTATCTTTTAAATCACTAAATTAATTATTTATTAATTATAATATCTCTGTGGGTTGCAGGGGTTCCGACTCCTGGGGAGGTGGGTGGGTGTATTTGCATGGCTGTGTTGACTTAGCTGTTGCAGCTATATACAGCGCCAGTGCCTACGTAGTTCGCCTGGCTGCCGCTAGAGCTCGGAGGATCGCGCTGTAGTTCTAACAAAGCGCGATCCGCTGGTAAAAATACCGGATGTGGGCGCCATGTTGGATTATCAGCGCGCTACTTCCTCCCGCACCCAGTTAGCTCCTAATTATCTGGAGGAAGTATGACGTATGGCGCGGCTCTTATCAGTACTGGTATGCCTTGGTCCTCAGTAAACTACCTCCGGTTGGGTTGTGGTTTGTTTGAGGAAAGAGACAAACTGTGATGTCATCAGCCTCATCGGTTTAGGGAAGGGCGGGGAAGGAAGTCGGCCGTGCCCTTTCAAAGGAACCATCCCGGCATTTGCCTGGAGCGATTTAGGGAAATCACGGAAAACCTAAATCAGGATGGCCGGATGCGGGATTGCACCGTCGTCCTCCTGAATGCGAGTCCAGTGTGCTAACCACTGCGCCACATCGCTCGGTTCTGGTATGCCTTTTCAGTTCATAGCAGGAGACTTTGGAGATCATCCGCGGCATCCTTACAGGACGACGGTACGTGGACGATATTCTACGCTCCGTTTTGTTGCCCTTCATGGCAAACTAAACAAGCTGTACGTTTCAGCAAGACAATGTCCGCCCGCACAAGACACGAGTTTCTACCGCTTCTTTTCTTACCTATCAAACCCCAACTGGTCCAGCAAGACCGTTAGATCTCTCCCCAACTGAGAACCATTGGAGCATTACGGGAAGGGCCCTCCGACCAGCTCTGAATTTTGATGATCTAATGCGGCAACTGGACAGGATTTGGCTCAGTATCCCTCAGAAGGACATCCAACAAATGTATCAATTAGTGCCAAGCCGAATAACTGCGTGCATAAGGAACCAATGCGTCACTAACGTGCTCAAAAATGGTTCAAATGGCTCTGAGCACAATGGGACTTAACTTCTAAGGTCATCAGTCCCCTAGAACTTAGAACTACACTTAAACCTAACTAACCTAAGGACATCACACACATCCATGCCCGAGGCAGGATTCGAACCTGCGACCGTAGCGGTCACGCGGTTCCAGACTGTAGCGCCTTTAACCGCTTGGCCACACCGGCCGGTAACGTGCTCAATTTATGAAGCTCTTCCCTTGAGTAAATCATTCAATTTTTCTGAAATTTCCAGAATGAGATTTTCACTCTGCAGCGGAGTGTGCGCTGATATGAAACTTCCTGGCAGATTAAAAACTGTGTGCCCGACCGAGACTCGAACTCGGGACCTTTTCCTTTCACGGGCAAGTGCTCTACCAACTGAGCTACCGAAGCACGACTCACACCCGGTACTCACAGCTTTACTTCTGCCAGTACCTCGTCTACTACCTTCCAAACTTTACAGAAGCTCTCCTGCGAACCTTGCAGAACTAGCACTCCTGAAAGAAAGGATATTGCGGAGACATGGCTTAGCCACAGCCTGGGGGGGTGTTTCCAGAATGAGATTTTCACTCTGCAGAGGAGTGTGCGCTGATATGAAACTTCCTGGCATATGAAAACTGTGTGCCTGTCCGAGACTCGAACTCGGGACCTTTGCCTTTCGCGGGCAAGTTAATGATTCGTTTGTTTGTACATTTCCGCCCCATTCCGATAATTCCTTCGTGGTACATCGTTTTTGTCTTAGAGCGTATATCATTGATATTGATCTTCCAGACAGTATAGGGTAATTATAAAATCCATGAACATTTCAAATGGCTCTACGCACTATGGGGTTTAACATCTACCAACTACTTAAACCTAACTAGCCTAAGGACATCACACACACCCATGCCCGAGGCAGGGTTCGAAGCTGCGACCGTAGCAGCAGCGCGGTTCCGGACTGAAGCGTCTGGAACCGCTCGGCCACTGCGGCCGCCATCAACAATTCAAAAAATCGGTACAGGTATATAACCAAGAACTGCCTAATAGATTATACAGTGCGTGAAGGACAAACTCTCATTTTTTGCAATGTTTTTAAATATATGTGTCTGCTCTTCGTCACATAGCACACATCTAATCCGTAGTCGAGTTCTGCGCCTACCCAGCGTGACGATACGAACAGTTACGGCGATGCGGTGTCGCAAGACTTCCAAATCCTTTGGTGGAGGCGGCTCATACAAATTCTCATTGATGCAAATCCTCAAGAAAAAATTCGCGAAAGTCCGGCGTCAGTTGTGGCCACTGGGTTTAGCGCCACGTCAGCGGTCGCAGGACAGCCTATCCAAAGACATGACATCCTATCATTCAAGTAATCCCGTACTCAGTCGCGGAAATGACAGGGGCGCTTTCTTTTTGGATGAAATGTTTGTTTTCAGTTCCAAGTTGTGGCATGAGTCAAAATTGCAGCCTGTCGAGGCAGTCGATAGCTTTGACTTGCCTCTCAGTGAAGAAGGAGGTGGGTCCATAGACTGTCTCATTGAGCACGGGACGGTATATGCTAATGTTCTCGGAATTCCAACGTGTTCGGCAGTTGAATGTGGCTTATCTGTCCCCCATATGCGTCAGTAGTTCCCTGATTAATTTGCTTGGGAAATCGTTAATTTCAATATAACTCGTCCCACCAGATGAATATGATGCAGCAAGCTTAATGATATATTTTCGGCAGAAAAACAGTGTAGGTTGAAAATGACAGCAGTAGTTTCATTTGCCCGTTCCGCGGTTTTGAGACGTCTTTAGAAATGATAAGTAGAAATATGTTGGAGGTATGATCCTATCTAGCACGTGAAGGTGCTAAAACTTTTTTAAGTACTACATAAAAAAAACAGAATTAAGGGGGACTTGCGTTTAAGAACTGCGGGTAACGCACTAGACATAATAGCCAAAATTTTTGGTATGTACCTAAAACGGGACAGTAAAAGAACTTGAATAGTGTTGCCCAAAACTAAAAACGAAAAGCTAAATTCATATAAAACCGTGCAAAAGACGGCATTTCTTACCTGGAATATGTTGGTCCATCATGGACAGGGGCAATAGCTAGTTAAGTAACTGCCAATGTCAATGAAATTCACCAACAACCCTGTAACTTAAGATGTTATTTTATTTTATTTTGAAGTCTCCCAGTTTCAGCATTTCACTATGCCATGGAGAGATCTATATGGGGCCTGAAGATGGCATAGTGAAATGCTGAAATTGATAGCCTTCAAAACGAAATAAAATAACATCTTCTGTTGCATGGCTGTTGGTGAATTTCATTGACATTGACAACGCTTACCTTCCGTGAAGGCATATGTCTGCGCTAAATAATAACTAATGTCGCGTGACTAGGGCCTTCCATCGGGTAGACCGTCCGCCGGGTGCAAGTCTTTCGAGTTGACGTCACTTCGGCGACTTGCGCGTCGATGGGGATGAAATGACAATGATTAGGACAACACAACACCCAGTCCCTGAGCGGAGAAAATCTCCGACCCAGCCGGGAATCGAATGTTGTGTTTGGTCGTTGCGGACGTCCTGTTCAAGTTTGGTAGTTGATCCTTGCACTCAGTTTTTTTTATTACAGAGGGCAGCTAACCCTCTGACCGAACACGCTGAGCTACCGTGCCCGCGACCACTCAGCTACTGGGGGCGGACATATTAGCGCTAAGACAGAGCCACACCTATAGTCTTGAAACAAAGATTTTTCAACACAAATTATAGTAGTCGTGAATACAAAGCAACTTATGCGCACGCTATGTAAGACTGGCAGGCAGCAAAGCGCTGAAGCAGCGGGCAGAAGTTCCGCAGGGAGGTGTTTAGATATTTGGAAGTACAATAAATAAGAGTATAGTAAAACATTAGTGGTAAGTTAAGGCAATGAGAATTTAAAAAAAATGATTTCAAAATTGGTGATAGAAGTACAATGTATTCTCCAGATGGTTTTGCGTAGCAGTGCAGAACTGCAGATAGCCCAGTTTGTCGTTATGGTTTGTGGCTCGCCGGAGCTGCAATTAATACGGCTCCACTCTCATTCGCTTACGAAGGATTTTCCACACTGCTGGGTTAGTAATGTGCAATTCCGCCCTATCGTGGCAGGTAGACTTTGTAGGACTTTACAACATCACACGTCCCTCACACGGCCCACTGTTTTTCCACGCCCGGTCGGCCCGAACGCTGTGCAGCGCACGGACAACCACCGTCAACGAATTTCTTGTACCACATCACTACGCTGTTGTAAACTTGTGGTGTCTTGTGAAATTTGCCACCGAAAGCTCTTTGTGCATTCACTAGCGATTAGCAACGGGGAAATTCTAGCTCAGACATTGTTTTCTTTGCATAGGTCGCCGCCGTTTCCAGCAACTATGATCGGTGGCGCCGCTGACGGCGGTTTTCGAAACTAACTTGTCAACACTATGTAAAAAAAAAAAAAATCTTCAGTGTTGTCTTTGACGCTTCGTGTCGTTGTTAAGGTATGTGTAGGCATTTACTTATACCAATTTTTTAAAATGTTTCATAATCTGTATTAATGGTGACATAAGGCTTTATGCAGATGATAGAAGGGGTGCCATTATATTTCTGCCATGTTGGAGCCAGAGGCTGTGCCCTATTTTCTAAGTCTCTGAGACGTTATCTTTCAACAAGATAACGCAGAACCGCATCTTGATTATGCTGTCCTGAGTTACTTCTAGAGTGAGTGTTCAACTGTTGGAGTTGCCAGGAGTGAAAAACCTGGTCATGGGTTGGCAAGAAACAGGCCTGCCACCAGCAGTCAGCGCGACATGTGAACTCTGGCGTAGAGTTAAAATAGCACGGACTGTCACACTCATAACCGTCACTCAAACGCAGTTCGATTTTATGCCGAGCTAGGTATATGCCATTGTCGCTGTCAATGGTGGCAGCTCTGTGTACTTAATTTTGCACCCTCTACACCCCAAATGGCTAGAGGACAAATGTAAGGATGTAGAGGCTTGTCTCACTAGGGGTAAGATAGATACTGCCTACAGGAAAATTAAAGAGACCTTTGGAGAGAAGAGAACCACTTGTATGAATATCAAGAGCTCAGGTGGCAACCCAATTCTAAGCAAAGAAGGGAAGGCAGAAAGGTCGAAGGAGTATATAGAGGGTTTATACAAGGGCGATGTACTTGAGGACAATATTATGGAAATGGAAGAGGATGTATATGAAGATGAAATGGGAGATAAGATACTGCGTGAAGAGTTTGACAGAGCACTGAAAGACCTGAGTCGAAACAAGGCCCCGGGTGTTGACAACATTCCATTAGAACTACTGATGGCCTTGGGAGAGCCAGTCATGACAAAACTCTACCATCTGCTGAGAAAGATGTATGAGACAGGCGAAATACCCACAGACTTCAAGAAGAATATAATAATTCCAATCCCAAAGAAAGTAGGTGTTGACAGATGTGAAAATTACCGAACTATCAGTTTAATAAGTCACAGCTGCAAAATACTAACGCGAATTCTTTACAGACGAATGGAAAAACTGGTAGAAGCGGACCTCGGGGAAGATCAGTTTGGATTCCGTAGAAATGTTGGAACACGTGAGGCAATACTAACCTTACGACTTATCTTAGAAGAAAGATTAAGAAAAGGCAAACCTGCGTTTCTAGCATTTGTAGACTTAGAGAAAGCTTTTGACAACGTTAACTGGAATACTCTCTTTCAAATTCTGAAGGTGGCAGGGGTAAAATACAGGGAGCGAAAGGCTATTTACAATTTGTACAGAAACCAGATGGCAGTTATAAGAGTCGAGGGGCATGAAAGGGAAGCAGTGGTTGGGAAAGGAGTGAGACAGGGTTGTAGCCTGTCCCCGATGTTATTCAATCTGTATATTGAGCAAGCAGTAAAGGAAACAAAAGAAAAATTCGGAGTAGGTATTAAAATTCATGGAGAAGAAGTAAAAACTTTGAGGTTCGCCGATGACATTGTAATTCTGTCAGAGACAGCAAAGGACTTGGAAGAGCAGTTGAACGGAATGGACAGTGTCTTGAAAGGAGGATATAAGATGAACATCAACAAAAGCAAAACGAAGATAATGGAATGTAGTCAAATTAAATCGGGTGATGCTGAGGGGATTAGATTAGGAGATTAGATTAGGAGTTTTGCTATTTAGGGAGTAAAATAACTGATGATGGTCGAAGTAGAGAGGATATAAAATGTAGGCTGGCAATGGCAAGGAAATCGTTTCTGAAGAAGATAAATTTGTTAACATCGAGTATAGATTTAAGTGACAGGAAGTCGTTTCTGAAAGTATTTGTATGGAGTGTAGCCATGTATGGAAGTGAAACATGGACGATAACTAGTTTGGACAAGAGGAGGAGGAGGAGACTAGTGTTTAACGTCCCGTCGACAACGAGGTCATTAGAGACGGAGCGCAAGCTCGGGTGAGGGAAGGATGGGGAAGGAAATCGGCCGTGCCCTTTCAAAGGAACCATCCCGGCATTTGCCTGAAGCGATTTAGGGAAATCACGGAAAACCTAAATCAGGATGGCCGGAGACGGGATTGAACCGTCGTCCTCCCGAATGCGAGTCCAGTGTGCTAACCACTGCGCCACCTCGCTCGGTGTTTGGACAAGAAGAGAATAGAAGCTTTCGAAATGTGGTGCTACAGAAGAATGCTGAAGATAAGGTGGGTAGATCACGTAACTAATGAGGAGGTATTGAATAGGATTGGGGAGAAGAGAAGTTTGTGGCACAAGTTGACTAGAAGAAGGGATCGGTTGGTAGGACATGTTTTGAGGCATCAAGGGATCACAAATTTAGCATTGGAGGGCAGCGTGGAGGGTAAAAATCGTAGAGGGAGACCAAGAGATGAATACACTAAGCAGATTCAGAAGGTTGCAGGTTGCAGTAGGTACTGGGAGATGAAGAAGCTTGCACAGGATAGAGTAGCATGGGGAGCTGCATCAAACGAGTCTCAGGACTGAAGACCACAACAACAACAACAACACCCCAAATCGTTGACAATTACGTATTTTTCCCTTTATACTGCTCTATATGCACAGCAAATGTAATTCAGTTTTGTACTATCCCTACTACTGTTCCGAGTTTAATGGCCAGAAGTGAACATGCAGTTTTTTTTAATCTCATTTTTTTCGCTTTCGTTCGTTGTATCTGCTCGGGGCGGACGTCGTAAGACATCCGTTTAAGTTCGTTGTTGATCGATTAACTCAGTTTTTTTATTACAGAGGGCAGCTAACCCTCTGACCGAACACGCTGAGCTACCGTGCCGGCTGGGGATGAAATGATGATGATTAGGACAACACAACACCCAGTCCCTGAGCGGAGAAAATCTCCGACCCAGCCGGGAATCGAACCCGGGCCCTTAGGATTGACAATCTGTCACGCTGACCACTCAGCTACCGGGGCGGAATGCAGTTAGATAAGGCTCACAAATTGCTACCATTTCTCTCAACATTGCATGCGCTGCACGATGAAACCCAGTTTTCCAACTTGCCTAAAATACGTATTGGATCTGAAACTTCCTGGCAGATTAAAAATGTGTGCCCGACCGAGACTCGAACTCGTGACCTTTGCCTTTCGCGGGCAAGTGCTCTACCATCTGAGCTACCGAAGCACGACTCACGCCCGGTCCTCGCAGCTTTACTTCTGCCAGTATCTCGTCTCCTACCTTCCAAACTTTACAGAAGCTACGTATAGGATCGTCTGTAACTTGTAGTTCTAATCCGACAAAGACGTTATTGAAGTCAGCAGCCGGCCGCTGTGGCCGTGCGGTTAAAGGCGCTTCAGTCTGGAACCGCGTGACCGCTGCGGTCGCAGGTTCGAATCCTGCCTCGGGCATGGATGTGTGTGATGTCCTTAGGTTAGTTAGGTTTAATTAGTTCTAAGTTCTAGGCGACTGATGACCTCAGAAGTTAAGTCGCATAGTGCTCAGAGCAATTTGAACCATTTTTTGAAGTCAGCAGAGGATAGTTAAGTTAGAAGTAAATGATGATCTTGAATCTTGACGGTTTATGTAGTTAAAAAAGGTGTTATTGGTTTTCTTTTCGCCGCATGTGTACAGCGGGAATGCTCCAGTGCTGATATTTCTTGAAGCATACGTGACCGCAGCTCAGCAGTATGGTGGTAGTTCTGGTGCTCCTTGGACATGGATAGCTACCAAAAAAATGACGCACTGGAAGCGGAAGGTACATTTATGCGCCAGTTCATTCCCTACTTACGGAGTAGATCTGCCGCCATTCTTCCTATTCTTCCTTTTAGAGCAGCCTCCACAAAGCCCTAACCAAATTGCCACCTGGGATTTCACAAATCACTCCATCGCGATTGTCTTCGTTAGCCAAAAAATCTACCATTTCTTTTCCATTAATGCCTCTATATGCCTTCATCTATCAGAAACTGACCTCCGATTTACGGTCGTGGAATAACGTTAGCAATTCCGTTTGTTCCACGCAACGAGGTGGTAAATGATTCGGGTGAGGACACACTGATCTGGAATCGCACAATAGGAACCCAGCACGCGCTCCAGTTTCCTTTCACTCTCAAGTTAGTACTTAAGTTCAAACTGAAGGGCGTCGTAATATCTATTGAACAGCTATCTACAATAAGGAACCGCACGATGCTAATTAGATGCGATAATAACGGCTCGAGTGAAGTGACATGCGCATTAAAAGTCATTCGAGCAACCTTGATGCAGAAATTGGGCGGTAAGAAGGGAGTAAATGCGTCTCGATAATAACATCATCTTGGTGAGGAACCGCATGTCAGATACGCTCTTGTAGTGAGACAGCCTTTGATTAATGCGTTCGTAATGACGTTGCCGCTGATGTGCTGTTGTCCGTATTAGGCTACGCTCCGTGAAAATGCTGTGTGCCATTAAAAAAATAAAACAAGGAGTAAAATAGCATGCTAACGAATGTTTCCTGTCGAGATGTTCGTATTGTGTTGTTACAATGAAGAATACAGACTTCATTGTATGTCAGTACAGTGTTCGCCTACATAGGAAGCGGCCCATTGACTACTGGTTTGTTTCGTTCGCTCGCAGTGTGCATATGTTTACAAAAAATGGTTCAAATGGTTCTGAGCACTATGGGACTTAACATCTATGGTCATCAGTCCCCTGGAACTTAGAACTACTTAAACCCAACTAACTTAAGGACATCACGCAACACCCAGTCATCACGAGGATATGTTTACAGCTGCTGTCAGTTATGCTTCAACAACGAAATTTTAGAAAGGGAATCTCTTTATGTCTGTCTCCGTACTTAATAAATTTGATTGTGACTATAGTTTTGAACTAGCATATTCACGGCTTACTGTGTGGAAGAACATCATTATTTGTAGTCAGGAGAAAGGATCTTTGGGGGCCTTGAGCTTATCACCATAGCAGATTTCGTTGAGGGCAGTTGGCCTAGAATACTGTGTCCGCTGACATCTCTTTAGCCTTGTAACGGTAGTGGGTCTTCAGATTGTGAAAGTGGTTGATAATTCACGAAACACATAGGCATATCGTTAAAAATGTATTTAATAACTGTACTATCTAGTCAAAAGTACCTGGTCAGTCGTATGTAATACGGAATTCACAACTACACTGAAGAGCCAAAGAAACTGGTAGACCTGCCTAATATCGTGTAGGGCCCCCGCGAGCACGCAGAAGTGCCGCAACACGACGTGGCATGGACTCGACTAATGTCTGGAGTAGTGCTGGAGGGAACTGACACCATGAATCCTGCAGGGCTGTCCTTAAATCCGTAAGAGTACGAGGGGGGGGTGGAGATCTCTACTGAAGGGTATGTTGCAAGGAATCCTAGATGTGCTCAATAATGTTCGTGTGTGTGGAGTTTGGTGGCCAGCGGAAGCGTTTAAACTCAGAAGAGTGTTCCTGGAGTCACTCTGTAGCAATTCTGGACGTACTGGGTGTATGATTGTCCTGCTGGAGTTATTCAAGTCCGTAGGAACGCACAATGGACATGAATGGACGCATGCCATCAGATAGGATGCTTACATACGTGTCGCCGGCCGCAGTGACCGAGCGGTTCTAGGCACTTCAGTTTGGAACCACGCGACCGCTACGGTCGCAGGTTCGAATCCTGCCTCGGGCATGGATGTGTGTGATGTCATTAGGTTAGTTAGGTTTAAGAAGTTCTAAGCTCTAGGGGATTGATGACTTCATATGTTAAGTCCCACAGTGCTCAGAGCCATTTGAACCATTTGAACAATTTGAAACGAGACTTGTCCGACGAGGCAACATGTTTCCGTTCATCAACAGTCCAATGTCGGCGTAAAGCTTTGTGTCGTGCAGTCATCAAGGGTACACGAGTGGGCCTTCGACTCCGAAAGACCATATCGATGATGTTTCGTCGACCGGTTCGCACTCTGACACTTGTTAATGGACCACCATTGAAATCTGCAGCAGTTTGCAGAAGGGTTGCTGTTCTGTCACGTTGAACGATTCTCTTGTCATCGTTGGTCCCGTTCTTGCAGGATCTATTTCCGGCTGCAGCGATGTTGGAGATTTGATATTTTACCGGATTCCTGTACACTCGTGAAATGGTCGTACGAGAAAATCCCCACTTCATCGCTACCTCGGATATGTTGTTTGCCATCGCTCGTGCGTCGACTATAGCACCACGTCGAAACTCACTTAAATCTTGATAAGCAGCAGTAACCGATCTAATAACCGCTCCAGACGCTTCTTGCCTTATATAGGCGTTGCCGACCGCGGCGCCGTATTCTGCCTGTTTACATATATCTGTATGCCATACGCATGCCTATGCCAGTTTCTTTGGCGCTTCAGTGTATATGTCACAAGAGATGGACCGTCCAGTATAATAGGAGGCGGAAAGTATAGCAGTGAGAGCAGAATGGGTCGCGCAAGACGGCTGAGTGTCTTCGAACGCGGACCAGCCATTCGATGTCACCCGAATTAACAAATCCCAAGTTGACTGTTGCTGGTGTGCTTATGAAGCTGAATCAAGACCAGGCTGCGCTCATGTACTGAGGACAAGGACCACCGACCATTGCGGATGGTGGCTGTAAAAAGTCGCATGAAATCAGCGCAAGGAATCACCAATAACTTCCAAACCGATAACAGAAGTAGCGATAACAGTGGTTCAGCTAGCACAATGACTGTGCGTGGGGTGTTGAAAAGAATGAGGGTGTAATGGTTGGGCATCTCCCCACAAGCCACATATTCCTATAGCCAGAGCGTAGAGACGCTTGAGGCGATGCGACGCTGGCCTGTGGATGATTCCGCTACCCCTTTGGCAGTCCGACGGATGGGTTTGAGTTCGGGGAATTGCTGGAGAACTTTACCTCCCACCATGCGTAATGCCAACAGTGACTTGCGGAGGAGGTGGTGTTACAGTATGGTGGTGGTTTCCCTTGTTAGCGTGTGGTCCACTCTCTGCGCTTAAGAAGACGCTAAATGCGTAAGGATACGTACACATTTTGCAGCATCGTGTACTGCGTACTGTAGATGGTCCTGGTGATGGTGATTATCAGCTTGACAATGCATTTTGTCGTAAAGCAGCGTCTATAAGGCAATGATTTGTGGACCGTGACATTCTGAAATGGACGAGACCGCCCACAGTCACGACCTGAGCCCAATGCAGCATATCTGTGATGAGTTAGGAACCCAGTATCACCCCTCGTTTGGTTTCGGTTCTTCAGGGAGAAAAGGCTGACATTCCTCCATTGACATTCAGACAACTCACTGAACGTGTCCTCAGCGGAGTTCAGTCCGTCAAGATGGCGAAGGCTGGATACAACTCCACTTAATAACCACCAATAGGTGTACGGAAACTAATGAGCAGATAATGTCACTTCGGTGCGGTACCTGAAATCATTGTGCGTGACTCATTACTAGGCCATACTGTCGACGTTACCCTGTAGTTTTGCAGAGGGACAACAACTGCCATCCAGCACTTTTCGTTGGCCCTTAGTTACGCACAAACATTGGTACAGAAATTGGCAGGTCTTGGAGTTCGTAGTAGTAGGAGGAGGAGGAGGAGGAGGAGGAAATGAGTGCTTAACGTCCCGTCGACAACGAGGTCATTAGAGACGGAGCACAAGCTCGGTTTAGGGAAGGATGGGGAAGGAAATCGACCGTGCCCTTTCAAAGGAACCATCCCGGCATTTGCCTGAAGAGATGTAAGGAAATCACAGTTCGTAGTAATTTTCTGTCTTAGAATATTTTGTGATTCTGTTAATAAGAAATGGCTGTCTTCTTGTTATTTGTAGTCTGCTACTTCAAATTCTTTATGCATCCATGTTAAAACGTTTTTGTGTTGCCAGTTTCGCCTAACGATGTCATACCTCGAAACATTCCCAATATTAAATAATCAGAACAACCTAACGAAGTATTATAAAAAAAACTGGTTATAAATTTTAACAAACAGTCTACATTACATAAAACTATATTTCAGTATTTCCTTGACGCTCTGCTGTAAGCAAGAAAAGGAGGCAGGAAGGAAGGAAGAAAGGTAGGAAGATTAGATTTTCACGGCCTGTCGACACCGAGATCATTACGGAGCACAAGTTCGGATTAGTGAAGCATTTTTTTGATCATCATTCGACAGTTCCTGTTTCCCGGGTATTGTTAACGAGCCTCTTCCACTTTCTGCTGTCCATGTATCAGCTTTCGCAAGCCGCGACAGGGTCGCGAATTGAACACTGACCCGAATATAGAATAAATTTCCTTTACTTCACGTCTATGGTCACAAATTTTTTGTCATCAGACTACAGTTTTTGGTCTATAGTGACTGAGCCGTAGTAAAATTTGCTGTTTTGAAAAGCGCGCCGCAGCGCGTAGTGTGAAGCAGTCGCCCTCCGTTTCTGGCGGTGGCGCCGCTGTGGCAACCGTAGCTTTGGTGTCTCCCTCTGGTGGAAAAGTGGAAAAGTTGCCTCTTCACGTGCTTTTAAGGGGCGCCATCAGCTCGGCAGTGGGTTAGTCGGATGAAGTCAGTCGGAGGCAGCTGGTCAGCCAGGACAGTCTGTCAGTCTGGGAGAGTCTGGTCAGTTGGTCAGCCAAGTTAGTTCGTCTGTCTGTCTTTCGTCCGCATTGATGAGGCGGTTAGAGTCTGTAGGTCGTCCGGAGTGCTAGTATGTGTTAGGCCACCAGTCTGCTCGAGTTTGCGCAGGCACTGGGCATTGGCGGTTGGATCGATCGGTTGGTCGGTCGCGCTCTCGGACACAAGATGACTTGTCCGCCTGGAGCGTCGGCGAATGTGAGGTCGCCACGTGAGTTCAGTGGGCCGCGCCGTATAGCGAGGGGTAGTGGCTTCGCGGTCGACACGAGAGCAACAGGAGCCAACCCACGACATCGGTCTGGACGGTGCGAGCTGCGACTCCGTGAGACGGGAGATCGGCGTGCCTTCCTGCGTCCATTGGTGCGGCTGGCAGCGGAAGGTTCAGGAGAGCGTTGGGGGTGCTGCGCCAGGTCTTCGCTAGAAATCGCAGTTTATTAGAAGTTAAGTGATTGGGGATATGTTGTTTCATTTACTTGTTACATTCTACTTGTTTTCGTGGTCAGTCTCTCGTCCCCAGCTTGCTCTTGTCCGCATTTGTTAGGCAGTTAGTGTCTGTAGTTCTGTCTGTCAGTCTGCCGTACGTTAATAGCTGCCTCTGTCATGTTTGTCGGATTCGGTGTTAACGAAATTATAGAATTAAGGAAAAGGCTGAATTCCTGAAATATGTTTTTATCTTGCCTATCATCTTGCGAGGCGGTATATGTGTAATGCAGAGCATGTTCTACACTTTATTGTCTGAATTTCATGGGTTTTATTTAAATAGTCATTTTTATAAAGTTGCCACCCTTTCACCGTAAGAGCCCTTTTAAACAGAAATTGCACTTTTGGTGGCAAATAATTTCTTAGTGTGAATGTTTGTACCATTTCCATCCCTCTTACGGGGTGCATAGTTAATGTGTTTGTGTAGTGACTTGTTAAAATTTTTAGTTTAAAGTAATCTGGTTTGTTGCACCAGTGTAGTTCTTTAAGAGGTCGTTGCGAGCGGTCGTGACGACGACCGTGTTGAAAGGGGGCGTAAGCTTCTCAGCCCGAAGGCTCCTACTAATAAAAAAAAATTGTTATTCTGCCTCTGAATAATTGTAACTTGATATTTAGAGGGTGCTTTCTGATTGTAATTTTAAATCTGTTCTTGAAAAGGCTTCTAGGAGCAAAATTCACATTTGTTAAAGGTAATTTTATTTTCCATCAGTTACTTCCTGGCAACTACTTCCACGCTCACCTAGTGTGATCAAATGTGTTAATGTTCTTGGTGAATCGCTAGTAAATAAAGCAAATTCTTTAAGAAGAAAATTTTTGAATGTAAATTCACTGTTCAATGACAATCTTCAGACATGTGTTATAAAAACATGTCCTAATATACTGGTGCCACAGCATTTGACGATACCACAATGGTTCCAGTATATTAGGACATGTTTTTATAAAACAGGTCTAAAGATGGACATTGTAGACCGAAACCGGTAGTCTGATGACAAAAAATTTGTGAATATAGACGTGAAGTAAAGGAAATTTATGTAGCATCTGCCACGGAGATCATCATCCATTGTCCTCCTCCTGGCAGTGAGGTCATTCTTCAACACCCCCAACCAACATGTTCGGGTCCTCCTACGAAGCGTTTTTCTTCCACCTCTATTTTCAAATTTATTTCGTCTGTTCTTGTAGTCTCGAACCTCAGTACATGCACTTACCACCGTAGTATGGACGTGCTGATTCTGTGTAAAAACGCTTTCTTGATTCCAGTTTTCTTCTTCACCTCTTTCCCTAGCTTATCCATCTCAGCCTTCTAGATTGTGGATCATTTCTGATGCCTGGAGTCTCAATGACTCTCTGTGAGATACAATCTTCGATATCGTAGGTTTTTGTACGAAGCAGCTGCTGAACATCACTATTTTTGTTGTTTTTTTTTTTTTGTTTTACATCACAATGCATGTACTGATAATCAGAACCACTGTTGATCTGTTATTTCTGAAACGCCGGCCGCTGTGGCCTGCCTCGGACAGGGATGTGTGTGATGTCCTTAGGTTAGTTAGGTTTAAGTAGTTCTAAGTCCTAGGCGACTGATGACTTCAGACGTTAAGTCCCATAGTGCTCAGAACCTATTTCTGAAGCCATACTGCTCCTCTATCAGCTGCGGTTCTGTAATCGTTCTCAATCTTAAGTATATGATCTTCTCTATAATTAGTGGATTTAAGTCTATTGCCATCCTTAAACAGATGAACTAGAACACCCTTGCTCCCGTCTGTTGTCTTTCTACGCTGCAGCCTACGTGGGCCCCAGAAGCCTTCTGCCTCTTTCTGTGCACTTGATGAGAGCCTCCTCAGTGCAGTTTTGAATATCTAGTTCTTTGTCACTTCAACTGATCCATTCAGTAATTGGTCGAAATGGTCCTTCAGGATTTCTCTGATGTCACTTTCTTTTCTAGCCGAATTTCCATTTTTCATCTTCGAGAGCCTTTATGGCATTGACTGGTTCCCTTTTACCTTTGATAATACCATACAGAAATGTCTTATTGCCTCTGCTGTCCTGCTGGTGCCTCAGAGTGAATATCTGCCATGTCTTGGTCTTCTTTTCTGCGACTCTCTTTCATCTTCCCGGTAACTTATTTATACCCCCACCCCCACCCCACCCACCCGTCTCCTGACCCCACTAACGTCATTCTATAAGGCTAGCGTTCAGCATGTACCCTGCTGCCCCATTAAAATTGCAACACAATGACGACGACACGCGACAAACGCCGAATTGGTATGGGGTGTACTACACTAGACCCACCCACCACCTGTCCCAGATCTCTGGTATTTGCTTCATTTCTTGTAAGTTCTGGTCTCGTTTTGTCTCTGTCGCTTTCTTTTCGAGCAAGCTTCCTTTCTCTTATCGCTCTTATCATTCTTTCGTGAGGGAAGGATGAGGAAGGAAACCGGCCGCGCTCTTTCAAAGGAACCATACCGGCCTTTGCCTTTATCAGTTCAGGGAAATAACGGAAATCCTAAATCTGGATGGTCGGACGGTGATTTGACCCGAAGTCCTCCAAAAGAAGGGGTTTTAGTGTTTTACGTCCCATCGACAAATAGGTCATTAGTGACGGAGCACAAATTCAGCTTAGGGAAGGATGGGGAAGGAAATCGCCCGTGCCCTTTCACAGGAAACATCCCAGCATTTGCCTGAAGCGATTCAGGGAAATCACGGAAAACGTAAATCAGGATGGCCGGACGTGGGTTTGAACCGTCGTCCTCCCGAATGCGAGTCCAGTGTGCTAACCACTGCGCCACCTCGCTCGGTCACAGTCCTCCAAAATGCGAGTCCATTGTGCCTAGCATAGCACTATTTCGCTCGCTACGCTCTCCCTTTAGTTTTAAAAAACATGTAGCTATTCATGCTGTCCTCCTTTGTATACCACCTTCAATATCCGTGTGTCGTGTTTAGTGTAAGTCCCACATACTTTAGCAATATTGTAAGATTGGATGGCCAAGTCTCTGTAGGTTAAATGAATTTTCCCAGTATGTCTTCACAGGACAACTTCCAAGGCGATGGACACCAACACAT
Organism: Schistocerca americana; assembly: GCF_021461395.2. Classification (NCBI taxonomy): domain Eukaryota; kingdom Metazoa; phylum Arthropoda; class Insecta; order Orthoptera; family Acrididae; genus Schistocerca; species Schistocerca americana. Next base: position 23,783,776 of record NC_060124.1, read on the forward strand.
GTACAATAAGATGGCGCCAACTCCTGCACTGGCACCAGCAATGGTGGACACCGACTAAGAGTTGCGACAAAGCGGGCCTCAGAGAGCAGCGCTGTGCGCCTTCACCGAGTGAACAATGTTTCTATAGCCAGCTTTGCTGGCGTTGGCAGTGAATACGGTTCCTGCTGCATCCGGCTCCTAGCGTTGAAGTTGGGCAACCTGTCCTAGCGCCAGCTCCACGCAACGGCGTGTCTGTAGCCGAAATTTGAAAGGAACGGCACCGAACCCCTATTGATATTCGCCAGTTCGTGTCTCTTCTAAATTAACCCATCAATAACCATGATAATTAATACGCTCCGCCACCATTCGATACCCTTTACCCAGGCAAGCCGTCGGTGGCTTCCGATGACTGGGGAAAATTTATTTTAATGCATACACTTATCATTTTATTTTATTGAATTAAGCAATATGCCTGCGATTACTATCACTGAGATCGTCACTATGTGTACTATATAAATCCTCGATTGGAAACGCGATTAGTATGTAAGTGAACTCTCTTTCTTTGCGTGGGACGGGTCTTCACAGGTGCTGAGCCTTCTCTACCTCGTTATACTTCTTTGAACAGTTCAAGGTTACACACAGACTAACTCAAACGTCAGCCATAAATTTATTACATGAATGTATGTATTTATTTATGTATGTATGTATATATGTTAACCGGGGACCTAGAAACGACGGAGAGGCTCCGTCCCCGCAGAAGCCGCAGTGGTCCACAACCCCACGACGACTACCGCAGTCCACTTCACACCTCCGCCGCTCCACACCGAACCCAGGGTTACTGCGCAGTTCGGCCCCCGGTGGACGCCCCCAGGGAACGTCTCACACCAGACGAGTGTAAGCCCTATGTTTGCGTGGTAGAGTAATGGTGGTGTATGCGTACGTGGAGAACTTGTTTGCGACATAGTGAAACTGAGGCGGAATAAGGGGAACCAGCCCGAATTCGCCGAGGCAGATGGAAAACCGCCTAAAAACCATCCACGGACTGGCCGGCTCACCGGAGCTCGACACAGATCCGCCGGGCGGATTCGTGCCGGGGACCAAGCGCTCCTTCCCAATCCGGAAAGCCGTGCGTGAGACTGCACGGCCAACCGGCCGGGCCTAATGTATTACATACTTATCCTCAAATGTTTGATACATTAACTCGTTTATAGTCAAGCGTTTGAAGGTGTGTTGAAAGTGGGATTTCGATTCTGTAAATAATTATAGATAGGGATGAGGAGGCGGGTGTTACTGGTAACTTTCAGAACTTAAATTCCGTGTAGAAAGTGATAAGAAACAGATGAAATCGCTTAACCTGAGCAAGCCTCCAGTGCACTGTGGAATGCTTAACACCACTGATACTTGTTATGTGACTGACCTTTGCAGTTATACGAGAAGTACATTAGAGTGATGGCAAGATAAGATTCAGCCTTTCGGAATCGAGTGCCAGTTGGTAATTACTGAGCGCGTAGTGGCGACTGGGAGCTCGTTGGCGAGACTGTAGAGGAGCGCGTGTTCGCATGCGCTCACCATCAACTGCCGCAGCTCGCACGGCCTGTGGAATCGTGGCCGGCTGCAGGCCAGCTCTCTCGTGGCGCCAAGTGCGTGCCTCTTGATCGCGTCGCCCACCTGGCCGTATCGTTTACGGCTTAATGCCACTGGCGGCGCTTAACTCGCTCTGACTTTCACGTCTCTCGACGGCGAGCATTGTTTCTTCGTCAATCGTGACGGCTGGTACGGATTACTCCGGCACCGCTGGACTTAGCGCCAGCAACACTGCTGGACTAGATCAACGTCATCATGAAGGATTCTCAGAGAGGATGAGAGAGAACTATGGCGAAACGACTTCCAGTGACGGCGCTGGGCGTTTAAACATTTCTATTAATACTACTACTAAGTTCACATAACGCGGCCTGAACTAGAATTTGCTACAAAATCAAATACTGTAATCCTTTCGTAAGTAAAGCCATTCAGAACCTGTATGGAAACGTTTCAGAAAGAATAAAAACCAAAACTTTCTCTCTCCACGATTTAAATTTACAAAGGGGTTACGTCAGCGATGCAACCTATCACCGACTCTTTGTGAAATGTATGCCGAGAAAGTGTTGTAAAATTGAAAGAAAACTGTAAGAGCACGAGACTCACAATAAATGACAGATTTTGGCACAAGAAGAAAACGACACTAAATACATCACCAGGAAACTGAAAAATGTAAAAAAAAAAAAAAGATCAGACCTTCAGGTAAACATGAATAAAACAAAATACATGGTAATAAGAGAAACAAATCAATATTTGATACTGGAAAAAGGGACTGGAACCATTACAAACACTGATCAGTACAAATGTCTAAGAGTAAGAAGCATAAAAGATAGTAAACAACATACGAAATACAATCAATTACTATTGGATTATTATGCTACTTTATGGGTTGTGCAGATTAAGAACGAAGCAAAAGAAAAAAATTCAAAACAATTGTTAGAAGCATTACGGCAATGATCAGAAATATGGACACTTAAATCCAAATTAATGGAAAGACTGATGGCAACTGAGATGAACTATACGAGACGGTCTGCAAGGATATCCAGGCACGAATCACCGGGAAGAAGATGGACGTCACAAGTTCCTTTCAGGCAGCAGCAGCTACCGCCAGGGGAAAAACTGCGAATTTCTCCGCTTGATAATAACTCTACATGACTTCTCCTTTCGCAATTTCTGCTTGCGACTTAAAGCGCAGCTGAATTTGCAAGATATTGTTCAATAGTAGTACAACTTTGTTATACTTCCATTCATTTGTGTTTAATGGTAATAACCATATATTATATTTCGAAAGAAAAGCAGTCTTGGTTGTAAGGGAAACAGTACTTTTATTGACGCGTTTCGCCCTTTTGGGGCATCATCAGAAAATTTTAATTAAATGCAAATCTTGCACTGGAACGAGTTATCACTTAGTGTACAGGTTGTGCTACGTGGTTTCAGAACCTCTAAGTGTGGTCCCATGCCAACACTACTGTTTGAAATGACTCGGGTGATTTTAAGCTATACACAACGGTCCTCACACATGTGGCGAATACAAATTTTGCAATACATTAAAATTGACTAATGATGTAAGTATTATTTCCCCTGCAACCAAGACTGTTCTTCTTTGGAAATACTACGCACGGTTCTGTACCAGGTCCGCCATGAACATGTATTATATTTGTTTTTGACACGAATAAATAATAATACCGTTCTCCCGGCGGTTGACGACATCCTGACGTTGGAGAAGCTGCTTCTCATTCAAGCAGTCCCTCAGTTGGCACCACGACACTGGATGGAGCCCGTTTCCATCCTCTAGCGAAGAAAACGTCCCTAGCATTATCTCCGTTTGAATTGGGCCCCGCACATGGCAGTTAGGAGCGCTGACCATTCAGCGACGAAGGCGGGCAGATTGATATCGAGTAAAAGAAAACACGTACATTCGAGTCAAAACATCGGATTAAACAGTGAATCACTTGGAAGAAAAAAATCGTTGAAATGGCTCTAAGCACTATGGGAATTAACATCTGAGGTCATCAGACCCCTAGACTTAGAACTACTTAAACCTAACTAACCTAAGGACATCACACACATCTATGCCCGAGGCAGGATTCGAACCTGCGACCGAAGCAGCAGCATGGTTCCGGACTAAAGCGCCTAGAACCGCTTGGCCACAGCGGCCGGCCCACTTGGAAGATTGACGTTCCTATTCTCCTTGGCGGAGGCCTTTCGGTCAAAATGTAATACAATTTACTGATTATTTGTGTTTAACTTAATTATAATGGAGTACATCAGTTTTACACAGGATCATCAGAACTATTGAGTATGATGATCGAAACATCAAGTGGAATAACTTTGATAAAACCTATTTTCTTGTTATCTCACTTTCAGAGCTATTATGTGTTCTGACGTTTTCTCCTTGTTTTGGGCTACGCTGGTAATTGTTTCATTTTTCATGAACTCTTCTTTTTCTTTATAACCTACATTTCAAAAACTGACTGTCCATTTTACTTTCTGCATCGACTAGCAAATTCCATGATATAGACCGAAAAAGTAATTTCTCAACCACATTGGAGTGAAAGGCTGCTAAATTCACTCACCATACCGGAGAAGGAGCGCAGGACAAACGGCTTACCTGAAACAGAAGAAAAAACAATCTTACGATGACGTTCCTGAGATACAAATAGACAGCAAATCTTTAGCAAAAAAAGTCACTTTTCATGAAATATTCTTTCTGCCTGTTAACCAGCGTAATAACATCTAATTTCAGCTGTTTGTAATGCAATGCATCAGCTGAACTGAAGCTACATAAGCTATCCGTGATACCAAACACAGTGCTGTAGTGTCAAGAAAAAGACATCGATACGGAATCCGACCTAAGCACAGGAGATGTCCATTCACGCTGAAAAGCATCAGGTTGGTCTACAGTTCCGATTGTCCTTGGGCAAGCTTCTGATTTTATTAGTGCCATAAACCGTGAAAACTTTATTTTTCACACCGCGGCGAGAACTTCTCGAGGAGCACAACCTACTGCACAATCTGTGCAGAACGAAGCACAGATCTCAATACCACCGTAGCAAAATACTGTCACAAGACCTGCCCCAAAACAATAAGAAATTAAAATTGTACAGCATCTACATGACGTATTTAAGAATCTTTTACAAAGGAGAGTTGTGTGTGACTTTTCACTGCTCTACGGTTTTATTTCTAACGGTCGCTCTTCCCTCTGCAGGCGATGTCAGAGCTCTCCACGGTAATACGTTTTCTTCGTATGCTTTCCGATGTCCACAATTTGAATAAATATATAGAAACACCGCGAGAAACGCAGAAGCTAGTCAAGGAAGCGGGTTATGCTGTTGTATTTCACCACTAACGGCACCTGTGTAATGCCCTCAATGCATTGCAAAAGTGTGTATAGTGATCAGAACAGCGTTCTGTTAGTTAAGAGCGCATTTTGTCGGAGCTATGTATGTGACGTAGAACGTGGGCAAATTGATGGTGCTCGTAGAGTGAGTGTTCTGGCGTAACCACACGCGCCGGAACGAAGATGAAGAACGCAAGGGAAGAGAAGGCGGTGAAACGACGCCAGCCAATGGTGCACTGATTAGGTCCGCACCACGACAGGAGCGGCCTCTCTCTACAAGAGGAGAATATAAGCGCCGCCAGCCCCCCCCCCCCCTCTCTCTCTCTCTCTTGTGAGTAATCGTCCTCCGTCGGCTCCTTTCCCCCCTCCCCCCCACTTCGTTTTTCCTCTCCTTTCCCCTTTTCTTTCCCACCATCTGTCCTCGGCTGTGGTGTGTCAAATTTGTGCCAACTTTTTAGTGCAGTGTTCAAGTGAGTGTTCAGTGTTGTGCGTCTTTTCCAAAGTGTTGCGAACAGAAATCATGCTGTCTCTGGGTGTGATTTTTATATCCCTTGCGGACAGAAACCAGACTGTCGCCGGGTTCTTTTAAATGTCTGTCTATTATTTTGCGTGTCTGCTTCCTGTGTATTTTATTAGCATCGCCAACCCTTTGTTTATGTTTTAAGCTCCAGACTTTTCCGCCATTTTACCATTTAAGTCACCGATTTTATCGCCTGCTTTTATTATTTATCTTTATTTTAAAAAAAATAATCTGTAGGCTGAAGAGTAGTGTACTAAGCTGCTGCCAGCCCGCCCCATTCTTCGGGGGGAATCGAAACTAAAAAAAAAAAAAAAAAAAAAAAAAAAAGAGGAAGCCAGCCTCGGCCGCTCAGTATCGGCTCAGTATTCGGACAGTATTCGCACAAGCCTTGCACGGAGTTCTACGATTGCACTTGTTAATGATGTATTTCCATTTCTTGTTTCGACTTCGTCTATAGTGAAGAACATTGCTGTTTGCACGTCTCCCATCGCTTCCGTCACTTGTTGTACATACAAGTTAAGTATTGTCATTCCTCTTATTATAATAAAAAACTATTAATGCGATTTTGCTTGAATGGTTGTATAGCATTCCGAGAACGCGGCATCCCTTAGGCACCCTATATAAGACGAGTGGGCAGGAAACCATAGTGGGTGCTTCCGTAACCAAGGCAGACGCTGTTTTTGTTTTAAGAGGCACCGTATCGAAGTTTTTCAACGTATACAGGGAAAGCGGACTAACATCATCGGTTAAGTCACAGCGCGGTCGCAAGTGCGTGGTGAGTGATCGTGACAGACTGTAGTTGAAGAGGACTGTGACGAAAAATATGAGGACGACAACTGAAAAATTCCGTGCAAAACTGAATGTCGCACTCGCTAATCCTGTCAGCACCAAAATGACATGAAGGGAACTCCAGAAGCAATAAAACCAGGACTACGAAGCAGTGGAAGGTCATTTGGTCGGATGAGTCCGTTTCCAACTTCTTTTGGTTGAGTTTACGTGGCAAGACTGAAACGTGGCGAGAATTCGGTAATGATTTTGTCAGCCATATCGTGGTATTCCGTGCATTACTGCCAAGGGTTAAGTGAACATCTTTGCTGATCAGGCCATCCCGTGTTCCGATGTTTGAAACATTGCAACCCCAAAGGTAGTACTGTGTTCCAAGACGACAACTCGCATCATCCAGGACTGTTTGTGTGAGCTCGAGGGTGGTTGTCGCATCGCCCCTGGCCACAACAGTCAGCAGGTGTCAATATTATTGAGTCTTTAGCTCTGCTCTGGAGAGTAGGGTGTGAGATCGCTATCCAGATCCATTATTGTTACGTGAACTTGATACTGTTTTGCAAGATGAATGGTATGTGATTGCCTTGAAAAACGTGCAGGACCGCACTTATCCACTCCAAAGTAACTGGAAGCTTTGAATACGAACGTTTTTCCTGTATCGTGTAAGGAAATGTAATGTGTTGCGTTTTTGATGTCTCCGTATTTTTGTCCAATCCCTTAAGCACTATACGAGGTGTGGCTAGAAAAAAACCGGACTAGTACTGGTGAAACAATAAAACGAATGCAATAAGGCTGAAAGTCGCGTGGCCTGTCACGTGACTCTCGCTCCGCCTACTGCTCGAGTTTCATCTGCCTCCTGCACTCAATCTGCCCGTGGCGTCTGTTTTAACTAGTTGACGTTTTGTCTGTGCGTCGGAAAATGTTGAGTGTACAGAAAGAACAGCGTGTTAACATCAAATTTTGTTTCAAACTAGGAAAATCTGCAAGTGAAACGTTTGTAATGTTACAACAAGTGTACAGCGATGATTGTTTATCGCGAACACAAGTGTTTGAGTGGTTTAAACGATTTAAAGATGGCCGCGAAGACACCAGTGATGACACTCGCACTGGCAGGCCATTGTCAGCAAAAACTGATGCAAACATTGAAAAAATCGGTAAACTTGTTCGACAAGATCGCCGTTTAACAATCAGAGCAGTGTCTGAGTTAACAGGAGTTGACAAGGAAAGTGTTAGGCAGATTCTTCATGAAAGTTTCAACATGAACAAAGTGTGTTCAAAAATGGTTCCAAAGTGTCTCACAATTGAACAGAAGGAACGCCGAAGAATGATTTGTTCTGACATCCTGGAAAACATTGAAAGTGATCCCACCTTCTTACAAAATGTTATTACTTGCGATGAATCGTGGTTTTTTACTTACGATCCCGAAACTAAACGCCAATCGATGCATTGGAAAACTCCTGGTTCTCCACGACAAAAAAAAGCACGAATGTCAAAATCGAAAATCAAGGCAATGATGACATCAAAGGGATTGTGCACATTGATTGGGTACCAGAGGGACAAACAGTGAATCAGAATTACTACAATAGCGTCCTGGCTACCCTACGTGAGCGAGTACGGAGAAAACGGAACGATTTGTGGAGAAAAAAGTCATGGATCCTTCACCAAGACAATGCCCCAGCTCACAGTGCGTTGTCAGTGAAGACGTTTTTGGCAAAACACAACATTCCCATCTTAGATCATCCACCCTACTCACCTGATTTGGCCCCCTGTGACTTTTTTCTTTTCCCTAAAGTCAAGTCAGCTTTGAAAGGAACTAGATTTGCGACTGTTGAAGCAGTAAAAGAAAAAGCGACGGAAGTAATGTATGGACTTACCGAAAATGATCTGCAGCATTGCTATGAACAGTGGAAAATTCGTATGGAGCGGTGTAGAGACCGAGGAGGAGAGTACATTGAAGGAGATAACATGAAATTGTGAATAATTGTAAATAAATGTTTTTTCCAGCATCAGTCCGGTTTTTTTCTAGCCGCACCTCGTATGTCGACGAGAGCCCAGCCGGCTAGTCGCGCGATCTAACGCGCTGCTTCCCGAGTGGGAAGGCGTGTCGGTCACCAGCACGAATCCGACCGACGCATTAGTGTGGAGGTCCGGTGTGCCGGCCAGCCTGTGGATTGTTTTTAAGGCGGTTTTCCACCTGCCTCGGCGAAAGCGGGCTGGTTCCCCATATTCCGCCTCAGTTACACTATGTCGGCGATTGCTGCGCAAACACGGTCTCCACACACGCGTGCACCATAATTACCCTACCACGCAAACATAGGGGTTACACTCGTTTGGTATGAGACGTTCCCGGGAGGGGCGTTGGGGTCCATTAAGTGCCGAACCGCACAGGGTGTACTGCTGTGGCCTGTTGTGGGGTTCTGAACCACTGAGGGCTACGGCGGGACGAAGCTTCTCCGTCGTTTTTAGGTTTAATGCGCACAATATGTCGATGAAAAAGCTAGTCCTCTAGTTCACGTGGTGCGAGACTTCTTTTTATGCACCTTGACTCCAACGGTAGCCGAAATACTGCGTACAAAAGTTGAATTAACTCAGTTGTACACACGAAAGCACACCATTAATCAATCACACCGTGAAAACCCGGGGAATTCTATTTTTCCCTGTCTTAAGACTGACACTGTCAAAATAGTAGGTGTCCAAAAACTTGTGGCAAGACGAGAACTAAAATAGTAGGTTCAAACAAGAGCCAGGCCTTTTTGTCGTGAATAAATGTTGTAGTTATTCAGATGACAAAGAAGATAGCAATAAATTTCAGTGGGTCTAATAACATTTTAAATGGCTAGTTGTCAATAAGGTCCCATTGTACGATCGAGTTGTAATTCGAAATTGCTAGTGAACCACCACACATCACCTGAATATGAGCCAGTGCTTTTACCACTTCACTATGTCACTCCTTACAATGGCCATGTAGCGTTAATACACTGCTTGGCATTTACTGAACAAAGAGATTGTTACACGTGAGTAATCACAGGCAATGATGGATGACATGAAACACAGTATATACGTAATAGGGACGCAGTGCCAGCCGGAGTGGCCGAGCGGTTCTAGGCGCTACAGTCTGGAACAGAGCGACCGCTACGGTCGCAGGTTCGAATCCTGCCTCGGGCATGGATGTGTGTGATGTCCTTAGGTTAGTTAGGGTTAAGTAGTTCTAAGTTCTAGGGGATTGATGACCTCAGAAGTTAAGTCCCACAGTGCTTGAACTTAAGAACTGCTACATCTGCAGGAGACAGGCTCACTGTAACACTCCGATTCCTTGCCACAGGAGAGGGTTAGGTCAGGACAGGTCTCCAGTCTTCTTAATCCGTTTTTGTATTCAGGGTGCCTCACGTTGTAAAGCGCCTCATCAGGTTCATACATCTCTATGAATTTTGTAGTTGTCGGCACACACCAATTGTAATTACCGGCAATGTTTATAAAAACACTACAGACGACAGAGCGCTGCAGCGATGCTAGCGCTCCACGTGGTAACATGTCACACTGCAGTGAACAGGAGACAAGCGGCTTCTTTGATCAAATCTACAGCGAGGCCCTAGATTTGATCAAATGTTGGACGACATTTGACGAAGTTCCCTATGACACCATCGAGTATCTTTGACAAAGATTTTTGACAAAGAAATTTGATAGTAGTGGCCTTAGTGTTGGTTGTCCCTCAGCAAGTGTCAAACAGTGCATAAAAGAATAAATTTCGCTGATGTGGCGACGAGAATATACATGGCTGAGGTCGGTGGCAAACCATAACAGGATATTGATCCTGGGTCGGTGTATTAATGTCATGCAGTTTCCTATATCTGAGTGGGTCCTTTCATTAGGTTAATTAGACACAGTGGCTTATCGGGGTAGGCAGTCAGACGGCTAGGAGGTGAGCAGGCGGGGTGGTGCGCCCCGCCTGGGACGGAATGTGGTTATGAGGGGGCGGCCGATACTCACCACTCCTAACGATCCACTCAGGCCGGGCGGAGGCAGCCGAGAGCCGCCGCTCTAAATATAGACCGGGACTCGCGACTCTCCAATCAATTACCTGCTCACACACGGCAAACGGCTTACCTGTCCGAGTTTAATGTTAGGCCTGGCTACAGTAGCGTTCTCTGTCTCGTGTCCACCAAGTAACCAGCAATAAAATGATCTTATTACTAAATATCTGGCTTTTATTTAGCCTTAAGACAAAACTCTTATTCCACAAATAACTAAAGAACCGAAGGTTATACAGAGTGTCAATCAAGTTCAACTTTCGTTTCAAAAAATCGTAACTTGGGAGTTGTTAGTGACAGAACACCGTTGTTTGTTGCAAACCGTTTATCAGTTCTCAGTTTTTTTCTGTTAAACATAAGGTAGTAAAGGAAACAAAAGCAGTAAAGGAGTAGGTATTAAAATCCACGGAGAAGAAATAAAAACTCTGAGGTTCGCTGATGACATTGTAATTCTGTCAGAGACAGCAAAAGACTTGGAAGAGCAGTTGAACGGAATGGACAGTGTCTTGAAAGGAGGATATAAGATGAACATCAACAAAAGCAAAACGAGGATAATGGAATGTAGTAGAATTAAGTCGGTTGATGCTGAAGGAATTAGATTAGGAAATGAGACACTTAAAGTAGTAAAGGAGTTTTGCTATTTGGGTAGCAAAATAATTGATGATGGTCGAAGTAGAGAGGATATAAAATGTAGGCTGGCAATGGCCAGGAAAGCGTTTCTGAAGAAGAGAAATTTGTTAACATCCAGTATTGATTTAAGTGTCAGGAAGTCATTTCTGAAAGTATTTGTATGGAGTGTAGCCATGTATGGAAGTGAAACATGGACGATAACCAGTTTGGACAAGAAGAGAATAGAAGCTTTCGAAATGTGGTGCTACAGAAGAATGCTGAAGATTAGATGGGTAGATCACATAACTAATGAGGAGGTATTGAATAGAATTGGGGAGAAGAGGAGCTTGTGGCTCAACTTGACCAGAAGAAGGGATTGGTTGCTAGGACATGTTCTGAGGCATCAAGGGATCACCAATTTAGTATTGGAGGACAGCGTGGAGGGTAAAAATCGTAGAAGGAGACCAAGAGATGAATGCACTAAGCAGATTCAGAAGGATGTAGGTTGCAGTAGGTACTGCGTGACCAAGAAGCTTGCACAGGATAGAGTAGCATGGAGAGCTGCATCAAACCAGTCTCACGACTGAAGACCACAACAACAACAAGCATAAAGGCAATATTCGAGTTCCGCTCATGTACGGGCCAACACTGCAGCATCTGCTTGGTTGACTGATTTGTGCACGAAATGTAAAAGTTTCATTGACTGGTGTCGTGTGCACGCGATTCTCGACGTAATCTCGCAAAAGGACGTCTAATGGCGTGATACTGGGAGAGCGCGGAGGCCGAGTGATGGGACCATCACGAATCATCTGTAACACTACCAGTTCTATTAGGTTGCTGCATAAATTTGTATCATTTTTGCAGAAGTTTAATATACAATATAGCGGGTGATCAAAAAGTCAGTATAAACTTGAAAACCGAATAAATCACGGAATAATGTAGATAGAGAGGTACAAATTGACACACATGCTAGGAATGACATGGGGTTTTATTAGAACCAAAAAAAATACAAAAGTTCAAAAAATGTCCGACAGATGGCGCTTCATCTGACCAGAATAGCAATAATTAGCATAACAAAACAAGACAAAGTAAAGATGATGTTCTGTACAGGAAATGCTCAATATGTCCACCATCATTCCTCAACAATAGCTGTAGTCGAGGAATAATGTTGTGAGCAGCACTATAAAGCATGTCCTGAATTATGGTGAGGCATTGGCGTCGGATGTTGTCTTTCAGCATCCCTAGAGATGTCGGTCGATCACGATACACTTGCGACTTCAGGTAGCCCGAAAGCCAATAATCGCAGGGACTGATGTCTGGGGACCTGGGAGGCCAAGCATGACGAAAGTGGCGGCTGAGCACACGATCATCACCAAACGACGCGCGAAAGAGATCTTTCACGCGTCTAGGAATATGGTGTGGTTCTAACAAAACCCCATGTCATTCCAAGCATGTGTGTCAATTTTTACCTCTCTATCTACATTATTTCGTGGTTTATTAAGTTTTCAAATTTATACTGACTTTTTGATCACCCGGTACACAACAGATACACATAACAGAATAACATAGCCTCTTTCACCATTTACAACAGTCTGCCAACGCTGGGGTACCTTTTCGATACTGCGATTGCAGATATCACGTGGTTTCGAGGCGAAGAACCAGTCGAGCCATGTTCGGAGCGCACTTTCATTTGGAAAGAAAGTTCCTTGAAGGTTGTTCGATAGAGAGCGGTAAAGGTGCAAATCTGAAGATCAGTTGAACAACGGGGGTGCCGAATGACTTCCCAAGCCAACTCCTGTATAGTGTTTTTTGTCAGTCTAGCAGAATGAAGGCAGACGTTATCGCGGGTTAGCATCATTTCGCACAGTCTTCCGGGCGGTTGTTCTTGGACTGCGTCTGCAGGACATCTCAGTTGTTGATAATAAATGTCGGCAGTGATCATCACACCTAGGGAAGCAATTCACCACGCCGTCGTTGTTCCCCAAAATGCATAACATTATCTTTTGTGGAAGCACACAGATCTCTGTACTGGGAGTTGCTGCTTTGTTTGGACTCAACCGTTCCTTTCTTTTCCTTGTGATAGCATAAAGGCACCATTCCTCGTCACCAGTAAGGATGCAGAATAGGAATGGTCGGTGTTGTTCATGAGCCAATTGATGACGAGCAAGCAAAAAAATGGTTCAAATGGCTCTGAGCACTATGGGACTCAACTGCTGAGGTCATTAGTCCCCTAGAAATTAGAACTAGTTAAACCTAACTAACCTAAGGACATCATAAACATCCACGCCCGAGGCAGGATTCGAACCTGCGACCGTAGCGGTCCTGCGGTTCCAGACTGCAGCGCCTTTAACCGCACGGCCACTTCGACCGGCACGAGCAAGCATACGTGCACATATGGATACCAGCTGACTTTTTGTGATTTTGGCATACAGCATGGAGCACCCATATACCTGATTTTTGAACCTTTGCCATTGCATACAAATGTCGGATGATGGTGGAATGATCACAGTTCATCACATTTGCGAGTTCTCGAGTACACTGACGTGGATTGTTGAGGATTAATGCTTTTAAAACGATTTTCACCAAACCTCGAAGGATTTCCTGAAGGTGAACAGTCTCTAACGTCAAAATGATCCTCCTCATAACGAGAAAACCATTTTCTTGCCGTACTCTTTCCACTGGCATTATCCCCGTACACGCCGCAAACAGAAGAATATATTGGAAATGTTCCTATTTCTCTATTAGGCACTCCATTTTCTAGCGTCCACAGCTCCAGTTGCTTTGTCCAAACGTCATAACAGCAACAGTGAACTTCACATGAAAAACGACTGTCGATAAATAAACCCATAGTAACAGGAATACCAATACGCAAAACAAAAACGCTGCGAACTTATACACCAACCTAACACTAAATTATCAAAAACCGATAATGTTACTCTTTTGAAAGGAATACCATGGTTCTATTAGTAATAAAGTTAACAGCAGTACATAAAAGCAAATGGTCGCCAATCTAATTAGGCAAAATTGTACCAAGTACTTCCACTGTTCATAAAGTCTACTATTTGGACTGATTTTACTTGACAATGAATTATGTTATGCAAATGGGACACACAACAGCAGCAAAATCTAGCAGTCAGTATAACAGATTCGGCATGAACAACACAGAAGGAATATTAAAACGTTTCGGCAACAACTGGCTCTCAATAAAACTTGCTATATGTACATTAAAGTAGAATAGCTGAAGACTGTTTCGGCAATTGATCACGGATACTAGAGCACCAATAATTTATACATGGGTATCTATTATCAGTTTAATTACTGTCAAATACTTGCACTGAAAAGGTTTTCAGATATTCGTATTACCTTTACTGATTACCATTTGTTTTAATGTGGAACATTCACTTCTGTATACAGGATAGAGCACAAATGAAACATGTGGTCCCTGAACTTGACATAGTCTGAATAGCTATAGCTAGTTAATATAGCACGCACAAGTCACGAGAAAGAAAGTTGCACGTCCTTAGTACTGTTATTGTGCTTCAAAAGTGGATCAACAACTATCGTAGGTACCCAGAAACTATTGTGCAAATTGTCTCAGATCAAGAGTGACGCAATAGTCAAGATACAATATAAGAAACACTTAACTACATGGACGTGAAAATATAAACACTATTACATACAAACCTGTATAGTAATTATTCCTCATACTGGCCCTTCAAGTTTACTAGCTAACAACTGCTCTAAATGATCTCAACTTTATGCTTATTTTTTAAATATTGTTCTGATATTTCAAAATGATGACGTTTAATCTAAACACTTCAGATTATTTCTTTGCAACTGTACTGGTGAAACTTTTGACTATTTTTTGTGAAAAACGTGGAGTACTTCAGAAACAAGACTCACTGAATGGTAAGGAAATGTACTACTCCACAAAAGCTGTTCAAAGTTGTTAAAGAAGGCATTACTTTTCAGTTCAATAAAATAGAATTCTCGGAAATATTGTTGTTCTTGGACAAGGATCCTAACTTCTTACATGATTAAGGATTAAGTATAGGTCTTCAAGGCAAAGTTTAAATAACACGGTATTATTATTTGCATAAGAAACCAAACGAATGGTCCAAGCAATTTTGCAGTACTAAACAGGTTATTTCAAACGAAAGTGTTTCATTCAGTGCACAAGATGCGAGCAGTTTTCATGCTAGAAACAGGCTAACTCTTGCTACAAAGGAGTATTGCAGTTCGACCTCCAAATCCAACTTTTCTACTCCCGCCAAGCCGGTTTCGCTGCGGAGGGACTTCCCTCCAAATTGTTCATCATTACAATCCTAGGTTCCCTATGTATGGACCGATTCTACAAGAATAGTTTTAATATTCCAGTACTTTTGCAGAGCACTGCTTTTAACATTACGTACATACATTAATTATTCTGACATAAAGAATGAATAAAACATTTACATAAATGTTACATCAAAGAGCATGGTTATACAGATATCACTTTAAGTAAATGCAAGTAAAGAAGCTGTAAGAGGTAAGTATAGGTCACATCGATATTAGTGTAACACATCCAGGAAATTTGTCATTCGGCACGTCCTGCACGTTCAAAAACTCCACTGTGGGGGTGTACCATAAAGCTGGAAGATGATGGACGGCTGCAGCTCATCAGTCTGTGGCAGCTGTAACTGTTCAACCTTTTCCAGGTAAACGTTTCCTATTATGCTTTTCTTTGCGTGGAAAATGAGCCTATCACCCTATCGTGCATTATCACACCAAACATCAAACTTCGAGGTATAACGGGTGTATTCAGTGTACTGTGTACATTTTCGGTACCCCAAATCCTAATGTCGTAGCGATTTACGTGTCCAGAAATGTTGAGTGTTGTCTCACTTTGTTGTGCTTCACATTTTGATATGAAGCGTCGCTTTATTTTTCCGTTTGAGTGACCTCACGCAAGCCAGAAATACTAACTTAGGCGGCATGTCCCGTCCTGAATAACTGTGTTAAACGGTCGCAGATTCGAATCCTGCCTCGGGAATGGATGTGTGTGATGTCCTTAGGTTAGTTAGGTTTAAGTACTTCTAAGTGCTAGGGGACTGATGACCACAGACGTTCAGTCCCATAGTGCTCAGAGCCATTAGAACAACGCCGTTTTCGTAATGTGTACACCAGACAGGACGGGTATTTTACGACCACCACAAAATGTTTTTAAAAAATACAGATTTTGTTTTTATTCGTAATATACTTTTTCAAGATAAGAAGGATCACAGACTGGAAAATACGAATATGACATTTTATGTGAGAAGTCAAATTTATTAGTAAGACTTAAAGCCTTGGGTTACGTTTCACAGAAAAATTTAAAATAAGGGAATCTCGTATAAGCAATGGTTAAAACAAATATTTTTCCAAAATTTTGAAATATGAAGGACATGACCAGATTTCCATATTTTCACGATATTTCGGTAAGTTGAGCGTAGAGTATATCACCCCCCTCCCCCCTTCCACCCCCGGTATTGCGAGTGTTACGGAAGATATTATCCAGTTTATATAAATTTTATTGAAAGTGAACAAGCTTGCAAGCAGTTTATTGAAAAGGTATTAAATACAGGAAAAGTGCTAGTCTGAACCACAATAAGAGTTTTAAAACTATTTGAGTTGAAAATATCATTCACAGAATCTTAACATAAATATTAAGAATAGTGGTGAAGAGTAGCCACACTGGAGCGTGAATAAAAACTTATTCAGTGTTAGAAATCACTCTAAAGGTAGTTAAAAAAAGATAAATCGAAAATAATGATTGGAATTATTTTATACAGAGTGATTTTAATAGATTTATGGGGTCATAGGTTCAAGAAACATTTATACGAAAATAATTCAGATGACATATATTCAAATAGTGTCTGTGAATTATCGATCTTAGTGACGATGCGTTGTTGTTTTCCGCTAGGGAGCATTTTCGAACTTACGTAGTCACAAAAAGTGATTTGAACCATTTCCGATCTCTTATCTTGCGGTGGGAGGATCCGCATCGTACTTATAAGATTTCAATAACAAATTTACAGCCCATGGAAGTAATAAACTTAACTGAAAGGTAATTAGTATGCGGCGAGACGGTAACATTACGGACCGAGTCACTTCAAGGAAAAATTTTGTCGCTGTGATTTATGGAAATTTATGTTCAGTTGGCTACAGGAGTTCAGCAAAGGGCAAAAATAGTCACAAAATAGGAGCGTCCTGGCCGCCCTTGTTATCCAGTGATGGCACATTTAGAGGTATTTCGCTGTGGTTTGCAGCATTTTAAGGAACCAAATTAATTTTTCATATCCCCAGAGTCACTCATTAGATGCCAACGCTGTTAGAAGAATTCTATGCTGCAAGCATTTAACACCTTGTCGAACGATGAGGTAAGTTTTTTACAACGTGAGTACGCTGAAAAAGAATAAATTTCAGGCCATTACAGTTTGCGACTTATTGATTCACAGTCGTATATTGCCCATTGTCTAGGAGTGTACCAGAAGATGAAACAAATATGGGAGACTTAATTACTTTAATCATCTCTGCAACGTGTGCCATTTGTCTCTGGCTTCCATGTCAATTTCAGTTTACCGAAGACTGCCGTGAAAGTGCAACCGTCCGATATATACTGGTGGCAATCGATTTATGTTGTTCTATTTCTACGTATTTCTTATTATTATCATCATAATCTTGGCGCTGTTTTGACGCACTTCCTGCAGTCATACAGATCTCACTATTCCGTACAATATTTATGAACCGTCCGGACTGCTTTTATCAAATTCTTTCGCGATGTTTTGCTTCAGTTCCCAACTACTTGGATCATTCGATTGTGCTCTCGAAATTTTCCCGTCAGAGAGATTTCTTGTGCAGCGAGAACGAGGCTGTTTGGGTTCGTGCGCGTTGTCTTGGGTTTCTCTTCGAGAGTGTGTTGTGCGGTGGCTCTTCGCGAGTGACGCGGAATGTGGCGACAGATGCCGGGGCAGTCGGCTGTACTGTGTCTGAGGTGGCTGTTACTCTGTAGCAGCGTCGTCCGGCTTGCCAATACTAGAGCCACTTGTGTCTCGAAGGGCTCTATTAGCGTCCTGAAGAGCAGATCAGTAGACTGTGTGCTATTTTGTAATTCTGTGGAGAGGACTCTCGTGGAGTCTCCGGTGAATTGTTTGCATTGTGGCAGTCTACTGTGGGAGTCCTGTCAGTTGTTCTTACTCTGGTATCCTGTCGTCACGGTGTTCAATCTGGCTGGTCTGGAGAGCTGAGCTATGTACCGGTGGTTTCCTTCTTCCGAGTCCTCCAGAAAGCGGTGAGAACTTTTGTGCCCGAGTTATGCTTATCCTCATCTCAACGTTAGAACAGTGCTGGGACGTCAAGTTGGTCATGTTTCATTAACATTCTAATCAATAGCTACTGTACGTTACGAGTGTAAAAGTGCCATTTAGTTATGTTGGTTCCTTATAGTAACAAAACCATGTTTCAGCTATTTCTACTCAAATGTTTTTTGTTAACGCAATATAAAGGCCACCTTGATGAGAGACAATTTGTTAAGGAGCCAGGAAGCAGGCGTTTGACAATGGGGCTAGTACCTGTGTGTTGTTATTTCGAGCAGGGCTCTTCAGTTAAGTAATCTGAGTTTTAATTTGTCCTGATATAAGCTAGTCAATGTTTTAATTTGTTATGGTGTAAGCTAGACTGTGGTAATTATTACTTTGTGCTAGTTACAGGAAATCTCTAATTCTAAGCTGTCCCTACTTTTTTTGGAACTTCCACTGGCCGACCGCGGTGGCCACGCGGTTCTAGGCGCTGCAGTCCGGAACCGCGTGACTGATACGGTCGCAGGTTCGAATCCTGCCTCGGGCATGGATGTGTGTGATGTCCTTAGGTTAGTTACGTTTAAGTAGTTCTAAGTTCTAGGGGACTGATCACCTCCGATGTTAAGTCCCATAGTGCTCAGAGCCATTTTTGAACTTCCACTGTTTCTACTGAGATGCATCGGCTCCTATAGGTAGATTTAAACGTGTTCACTAACCGAAGTTATGCAATTATTTTGCTCCCTTTAAAATCTGTTCACTGCAGTGAACTTTGCTATGACGCTCTCTACTAGTTTTAATGGCTCAAATGGCTCTGAGCACTATGGGACTTAACTAAAAAAAATGGCTCTGAGCACTATGGGACGTAACATCTATGGTCATCAGTCCCCTAGAACTTAGAACTACTTAAACCCAACTAACCTAAGGACAGCACACAACACCCAGTCATCACGAGGGAGAGAAAATCCCTGACCCCGCCGGGAATCGAACCGGGGAACCCGGACGTGGGAAGCGAGAACGCTACTGGGACTTAACTGCTGAGATCATCAGTCCCCTGGAACTTAGAACTACTTAAACCCAACTAACATAAGGACATCAGCCACATCCATGCCCGAGGCAGGATTCGAACCTGCGACCGTACCGGTCGTGCGGGTCCAGACTGTAGCGCCTAGAACCGCTCGGCCACACTAGTTTTAATAATATATATGGTAATTGCAAGTTCATTCTTCTGAAACTGAATTATTCGAAAGCTCAGCTAAGTTTCCTATCTCCGGTTTAAGTCATGTAGTTGTTACCTAAGTTCCATGAAATTAATGTCAGCTCTGAAACCTTCTCTTACTGAGTTATAGTTAGAGCGTAAAATTTGTGGTTTCAGTTTGGTTTCATGTGAATCACAATCATACCGTTGAACTGTTATCTCTTGTAACATGATATCATCGTAAACTGTAACATGAAGTATGTAGCATGTGTTATTCACCCTTGTTTATGTGTAATAAATTAGATTAAGCAAAATGTGTAATTGCACTTTTCTACACAATACCTCTATTTGCCCCCTCCCCCCCTACACACACACACACACACACACACACACACACACACACACACACACACACACACACACACACACACACGTACGTGCGTGCGTGCGTGCGCGCGCGCGCACATACACAGTCACGTAACACAACTTCACATTTTACTTTTTCAATACTTAGATTTAAAATCTACTTTACAACACTAGCTCATCAAAAATAACATTGTTTATGATTGGTGTCGATTGTGAAACATACTATTCCACGTCTGTGTACCCACTGCAGTAAGGCACACTGATAGTCGCTTAAATAAGCTGTCTTCGATGCATAGTGGGATTGCAGTATGATATGTTTTTGTGTTACGTGCTGCGTGAATGTACGTGACGGGAAGGAGACCGTCTTCATCTCGCGTGATGGACAACAAATTGTGTGCCACTCTGCGAGGAAATAAGATGAAAATAACACCATTGAACTTGGAGCAGAAATGCCAACGCAATGTCCACATTAATGCAATATGTTTGTCCGTCCTACTTTAAAAGGTACACGTGGCTGTTACGCAAGCGTACGGACAGGACACGCAACCGGCAACTTATGGACTTTTACCGGTCTGGAGTCAGATTAATAGCTGCGAGGCAAGCGATTTTACACTTTGTTTACCTTAATGGATATGCCGCCAACACGAAAAGAGCGTTCGCCAGTGAAACTATTTCTTATACGAAATTGTTGAAAGTTTAACGAATGTTGTATATTGAAAGAAGAACGCTGTTTTTATTCTATAAAGGCGTACTGAAAAATTTTCCAAAAACCAATTTTTTTTTATTTTCTAAAAATAGTTCTTATATTAAATATATCTCTCCATTGTAATGACGTTAGTCTATTTCTGTCAATGATTTTGAGCCAGATGGGGCACCCCACAGGAAGAGTACATCTTCGTACATACACTGTATGAAGTGCGTGGTAGAGGATGCTTACCATTGCGCCACCTATTAAAGTTTCTTCCTGGTCCATTAGCGTATAAATCGGAGGAAAAATGAATGCCGAAATGTCTTGTACGCACTCTAATTAGTCGATTCTTGTTTCCCCATAGGAAACGGCATGTAGAGCTTAAACTACAGGGTGATTCAGAAACAGTATCCGTATTTCAAACGCATCTGTAAAACATACAATTATGAAATTTGGGACACATATTTACCAATCTATCACGTTTAGATTACAGATTCTCAATATTTTCTCCACCAGCGACATGAAGAATATCACACCGATACTTGAGTTCCCTCCATACTCGGGTCAGCACGCCCAACGTCACTGACATTATGGCAGTACGATCTGGTTCTTCAACTCTTCTAGGTTGGTGCATAAACGTTGTCATTAATGAAACTCCCCAGGATGAAGTCACTGGGCATGATATCCATGGAGGCTAGCTAAGAAGTGCTAAGTAGTCGGCTGTTTGACGACCTGTCCAACGCACTAGGATACTCCAGTGAGGGGTGCCACGTCTTGTTGAAAAATGAAGTTGTCCTCGTTCTGCCTCGGAAACAACTATTTTTGTAGAATACCAAGATACTGCTGACGTTAACGGCGTTTTTGTCAAAGTAGTATGGGCCGTAAACATATGAGTGGAATGTACCGCAAAACACATTGACTTTGGATGAATCTCGTACATGTTCAATGTGTGCTTGTGGATTCTGTAAGCCCAAATTTGAACACTCTGTTCGTTTACTTTACCTCTTGTGAAAGTCGCTAAATCACTGAACACAATGCGTTGTGCGAATGTGTTATCATTATCAACAGCATTCTGAAACTCGTCAGAAAGTGCCACACGTCTGCATTTGTCGTCATGACTCCGTAACAGCTGTAACTTGCACGGCTTCACAACCAACTGAACTCTCAAAACACGCGAAATTGTTGTTGTAAGCGGTGGTAATGGCTGACTGGCACGACGAGTCGATTCTGTGGAACTATGTTTCAATTCGTGCGGTATTTCCCTCCGAAACACGAGATCGGCCAGGACTCTTTCCTTTACGTACAAATCCTGTGTCTACAAACTGTCGATACCATCTGCGAACATTCCATCCATTCGGAGGCACTTTGGCACCTCAGTCTGAAACGTCTTTGCACTGTAGTCAGGGAATTACACTTCGGAAACTCAAGAACAAAAAATGATTTCTGGTGCCATGTAGCTATTTTGCAGCATGTGACAGTTGCCAAGCAAACAGAAGACAGCCGACATCTGGCAGCAACGAATATAAACTAGACACTGCAAGGGTCCCAATAACCTAGTCGTGTCGCTTCTACAACAAAAAGAGACGACACGTCACAAAGGAATTCTACTGGCGTACACTGGGGGCAGCACACCATGCGGCACAGAGATTACGAGAGTATCGACAGAGGCCAACGACAAGACTAACTGGAAACAGGCCGCCAACGCCTTCTCAGCCGCCAGTATTTAAGATAACCGCCGAAGACCGCAGGGCCAATTCGTTTGAGTTAGCGAGTCAGTTAGTTCGAGCCTGTTACGCCAGTTAAGAGTCTGTACGCCGTGGACTTCCAGCGTGTCACAAAGACGTAGCTGCACACTTAGGTGGTGGTGGTTAGTGTTTAACGTCCCGTCGACAACGAGATCATTAGAGACGGAGCGCAAGCTCGGGTTAGGGAAGGATTGGGAAGGAAATCGGCCGTGCCCTTTCAAAGGAACCATCTCGGCATTCGCCCGAAACGATTTAGGGAAATCACGGAAAACCTAAATCAGGATGGCCGGAGACGGGATTGAACCGTCGTCCTCCCGAATGCGAGTCCAGTGTGCTAACCACTCGCTCGGTGCACACTTAGCCTCTAGCACAGAGACAGGCAGCACATAGTAACCTTAGCGGACTTCTAGTTCAACAGCATTGAGGCTATGTGGACTGTACAGAAGACTACCACAGCACATGGAAACTAAAGTAGCTCTTTGAATAAGAAACCCAGTTATTAATTGAATGCATTTTGTGTTATAGAACGCGGATACCAGCCACCGACCAACATCCTCTCCTTGCTTCTCACGGTACAGTTCTACAGAGACAACGAGACGACATAAAAGCGGCTAAAGAGAAAACAACAGGAATCATCCGAATGGGACGGAAAACGGTAGATGTGATGTACATGCACTGACAGACAATGATTAAATTTTCGGAAAAATTGGACGATTTATTCAAGAGAAAGAGCTTCAGAAATTGAGCAAGTCATTGACGCATTGGTTCACCTCTGGCCCTTATGCAACCAATTACACAGATTGGCACCGATTGATGTTGGACGTCGTCATGAGGGATATCGTGTCAAATTCTGTCCAGTTGACGCGTCAGATGGTCAAAATTCTGAGCTCATTAGAGAGCCATGCACATAATGATCCAAAAGTTCTCATTTGAAGAGAGATAGGGCTACTTGGCGTGTGGGGACGACGGCCAGGATAGTATTCCATCACTCTCTGGGTCGTCTCCAGACACCTCTTTGACTTGGAATCTCAGTGAATAAATTGTCTTCAGAGATGAGTACCTCTTCGAATGGAGCCTCTATAACCAAGGAAGACGTGTCTAGAAACGCCAATGACGGCGATGGCATACCAACCTGACTCTCGCCTGCCATATGCCCAGACAACTACGAGTGATGGTCTGGGGTGGCATTTCATTTCATAGCAGGACCCCTTTGGTTGTCACCTGTGGCACCCTTACAGCACAGCAGCACGTCTACAATATCCACGCCCCGTTTAATTGCTCTTCATGCCAAGTATCCAGGGCTTACATTTTAGCAAGATAATGTTCGCCTGTACACGG
The DNA here is from genome assembly GCF_021461395.2 of Schistocerca americana. Lineage (NCBI taxonomy): Eukaryota > Metazoa > Arthropoda > Insecta > Orthoptera > Acrididae > Schistocerca > Schistocerca americana. Next base: position 23,807,258 of record NC_060124.1, read on the forward strand.
TGAGAGTTTCTACAGCTTGTCTTCGTTCTCGCCAAACGTTACATTGGCCAGCAAGGTCGCCAGATCTCCCTCCAACTGAGAACGTTTGGAGCATTATGGGTAGGACTCTGCAACCAGCTTATGATTTTGACGATCTAACGCGCCAATTGGACTGAACTTGGCACGATATGTCTCAGGAGGAAAGCCAACAACTCTATCAGTCAATGCCAACCAGAATAACTGCTTGTAGAATGACCAGAGGTGGACCAACAAATGGTGAGTTGCTCAATCTGTGAAGCTCTTTCTCTTGATTAAATCATCCATTTTTTTCTGAAATAGTAACCATTCGCTTTTGTAAGTGCATCCAATCTACAGATTTCTGCGTCATTCGGATAATTCTTCCACGGTGCATCGTTTTTTGTCTTAGAGTGTACTTTCTAGTGCGTATATTCTTTCTGGAACATCCTGTACATTTCTAGATTCTTCACTTACCAGTGGTTGTTGAAACGTCGTCAGCAAGATTTGTGGCAATGTTAAGCATTGTCACGCGTCTGTCAGTTCGGGTTGATCAGGTATTTCTCCTGGGAGGAAAAAACTCATGACTATTCGCGTCGACCTCCTTTGTATACATCCAATATTCCCTGCCAACACTCTTTGGTATGGTCCCACACATTTGAGTGGTAATGTAGGCTGGGACACAAGACTGTAGAATAACCTTTCTCCTCGCGTCTCTACTAGCAGATAGCTGCTAAGACATGGGGCGAACTGTTAACTGGACACCAGTGATGTCCACAGCTGATGAAGAGTATATGGCCTGGTGTGCATTTTCGATGTGCGGTGAGTCTCACAGCGAAAGAAGTCGACAATTTGAATGGACGACGAGGACCATATTCCAATATATTCTACGCTTCTCGAGAAAAAAAGGAAGCGAAGCACCCAGAAGACATGGTCAGGTATCAATGTAACTTTGTACATATCATCGGCGGATACATAAATGGTTAGAGTTGCAATTCTCTGTGACAGATGGAACAGCCACCAGCGTGCATTACTGTTGTTCGAGTTTATAACGCCGTTATCAGGCCTGTTGGGGCACATAAGGGGCGTGAACACCGTCAGATTTGTTGAGCCTTCAGACGTGAGAGCGGCCCGATGTTGGATTGCACGGGATCCTGAGGGCATTTGTAAATGGCTCTGAGCACTATGGGACTTAACATCTGTGGTCATCAGTCCCATAGAACTTAGAACTACTTAAACCTAACTAACCTAAGGACATCACACACATCCATGCCGGAGGCAGGATTCGAACCTGCGACCGTAGCAGTCGCGCGGTTCCAGACTGAGCACCTAGAACCGCTCGGCCACCGCGGCCGAGGGCAGTTATACTCCTGGTCAACGTTCCAGTCGACCGCGTCTGACAACCGCAAGGGAGGATCGCCATAAAGTGCACCAAACACGTCATAAACCCTTCACAGCTGGACTTACCACGACGGTAATGAACTCCTTGCAACATTCTGTGTCATCTAACACTATTGGTTGGACACTAGCAACAGCCAGACCAGAGAATTACCGCCCCACGTGTAGGCTACAGCTAACACAACAACAGAGAGAGCTGCATTTGGAGAGATGGCGTGATCGGGAATCATGGACTCCTGATGAATGGCGTCGCATGCAGTTCAGCGATGAAACGCGATTCTGCACTACCCTGGATGACCGATACGGGCGGATATGGCGGCCCCCTGGGGAAAGGTACAATTCTTCCAGTGTTTTGGAGAAGCACAACCGTGTTATGCCCGGCGTCATGGTGTGGGAGCCATCGCGTGTGGCTTCACGTCACGGCTGCTAGTGATTGAGGAAACGCTGATGGCACAACGGTACATCACGGACAACCTACGTCCTCTTATGTCTCATTTGAGTTTCGTGAAGCCATTTTTCGACAGTACAATGCTCGTCCACAAGCGGCTGAGTGTTGTTGACACACTCTCGTGGCCAGTAAGATCCCAAAATCAGTCCCCAGTCGAACATGCTGAGCCCGCTTCGGACGACAACTCCGTCCGTATGCCAAGATTAGAACATCACGGACAAGTTACAACAGCTGTTAGCCAGTTTGCCTCAGGAGGGGATACAAGATTTATAACACCCTTACCAAGCGAATCAGTTCTTCCACCTTGGCCAGAGGGGATGCAACGTCAAAAACATAAAAGGGTTCATAGTGTCAAGTTCTTTATAAATCACTGAAATGACATCACATAATCGCTCAGACCGTGAAGTTTTATTTCCTTTCCTGATCCTCTTCTCTGTGCTTCATTTCTTTGTCAGGCAGTGTATTTTATTTTGTGACTGCAGAAAACGCACTGCTAGATTTTTTTTAGCGTTTTATGAGCTGAGTGCCGACGACCTGACTATGAGAGCATTGTTTCTCGAAACTCGTCGCTATGCTGTGTGAAATTCGGTGAAGGTGGTTTAATGCAATTTATATAACAAAATGCTACATAACATCTCAGAATGGAAAGTATTAAAGATCCAGAGTGAGTATCCCACGTGTTATACATGGTATCATTATCTAAAACCAGACTTCGTAACGCAGTAGTCCAGCTTAATGCACCCTTTGGCCGCTCGTAAAAATTTCATCTCAGCCTTCTGAACATGGCTTCAATATTTTCTCTTCATAACCGGAATTCACTGCGACATAGTAGAACTGGTACAGACATCACTGTACAGAATTTCAGTTTTGTGTATTTTTTTAATGTTCTATTTACAGTGTCACATACACTCTGATACCCCAGCAATTTAATGTCCTTATCCTTATCTTTGTTACAAGTGGTATAGCTCCCTATGTAGTTGAAGTGTTGAATTCATTTTAAAATCTCATCTTCATTTACAATTTTGTTTTGTACTAGGCTGTTTCCCACGGAATACCACTGTCTCGGCTTTATTTACTGCTATCTTAACATTATAATCCTTTCCAATTAAGATAGACTCACTTTTGTAGTTCGTCTTCAGACTTTGCCATTAACGCAATGTCGTCAGCGTGTAATATTATGTTAATATATTTATTCTTGTCTATGTGCATCCGTTCTAGTGCTCTTTACTTCCGTTTACGTGTGGCATAATCTATGAAATTATAAAAACAGTAGACGATGAAGTGCACCCTTCCCTCACACTTAGGTTTATTAATATCATTTCCCTTGTGCAACTAGGGACGTCAAATATATTACAAGTTCCATTATAAAGACTCTTCATGCAATTTATTGATGTGTTTACCCACGTTTTGCCACAATTTCCCAAAATCTATGGAACCCAACTATGTTGCTAAATTAAATTCTCTTCTTTCCTTTATTGTTTATCACACAATTAATATATTTTTGCTACATTATCTTCCTCTTATGAAACCGCGCTTTGTTCTCTTAGGAACAGCCCTACTGCTATAATCTTTAATCTGTTATTTAATACACCGGGATATATTTTGTAACATACTGACACCTCCGTAACCTGTGGTTTTGCTGTGAATCTCTTTTTTAAACAGTGATAACACATTTGCTGTAAGCCACCCTTCTGAATTTTAGTGTTCACCCAGCAGGTATTGATCTTAGGAAAAACTCTCAACTTCACCAGTAATCAACCATGCTTATTTAACTCTCTATTTATCCTGCCAGGTCTTGGAAATTTCTTGCATTTTTGTTTTTTAATTACGTCTTCCATATTTCGTAAGGTAATTAAATCTGTATCTCCACAGTCAGTTTATAATGACTACTTGCATTTGTATTATACCACAGGTTCTTGTAAGTTCTCCTTTGTTCCCGCCTTATTACTCATGCTACTCAATTTTTAAAAAATTAACTACGAAACTGAGATACAGTGGAGCCCCGTTTATTCGACCCTCATTGGTCCATATATCCGATCTTCGGTTCACCAAGACTTTCTTTGTTCAGTAACTGGGCATCAATTGACGGAGTCATTAAATTTAAAATGAGCCCACTGCCCTTCGTGGGTTGTACAATACTACATGGTCCTGTTCGATCCGTGTATAAGATGACAGAAAAGAAAATGAGGTGGTACTATCCACAGGTCAAACGCACTGCACGAAACGAATCGCGGAATACTGGAAGGAATTGAAGACTTTTGTTTCAAAATAATGGCACTTGATGACAAAATTATCGCCGTTTGTTTATTCAAAGACAAAGACGACAGTGATGATGCATTATCTGACGAATTTAGCGCTCATTGTGAAAGCATCGTGCCACATACAGATGTGACAACGCAGCTGGACAAAATAATGATTTATTTTCAATGTGAGGGTCAAACAACTTCGGCTGAACTATGTTGTTGACTCTCCTACACGGTGGTGTTGCACGTAAACGACATACGAATCTGACTCTATGGGTCTTGCTAATTATTTTAGAGAGTAAAACCGTTTTCTTTTTAATTTCTCGGTAAAATTTAAGTGAAAATAATGTATAATTTGAAACTTCCTGGCAGATTAAAACTGTGTGCCCGACCGAGACTCGAACTCGGGACCTTTGCCTTTCGCGGGCAAGTGCTCTACCATCTGAGCTACCGAAGCACGACTCACGCCCGGTACTCACAGCTTTACTTCTGCCAGTGTCTCCTACCTTCCAAACTTTACAGAAGCTCTCCTGCGAACCTTGCAGAACTAGCACTCCTGAAATAAAGGATATTGCGGAGACATGGCTTAGCCACAGCCTGGGGGATGTTTCCAGAATGAGATTTTCACTCTGCAGCGGAGTGTGCGCTGATGTGAAACTTCCTGGCAGATTAAAACTGTGTGCCCGACCGAGACTCGAACTCGGGACCTTTGCCTTTCGCGGGCAAGTGCTCTACCATCTGAGGTACCGAAGCACGACTCACGCCCGGTACTCACAGGTTTACTTCTGCCAGTACCTCGCCTCCTACCTTCTAAACTGTTCTGCAAGGTTCGCAGGAGAGCTTCTGTAAAGTTTGGAAGGTAGGAGACGAGGTAGAAGTAAAGCTGTGAATACCGGCCGTGAGTCGTGCTTCGGTAGCTCAGATGGTAGAGCACTTGCCCGCGAAAGGCGAAGGTCCCGAGTTCGAGTCTCGGTCGGGCACACAGTTTTAATCTGCCAGGAAGTTTCATATCAGCGCACACTCCGCTGCAGAGTGAAAATCTCATTCTGGAATGTATAATTTGTTTGTGTACATGAAAATAAATTTAATGGGTATGTACACGGCATTAAACATGTTTCATTTTAACTTTTTTCTGAATCTCCGTGTTATCCAGATTTTCGATAATAATAAAAGAGATTCCACTGCACATTACAATATAAATGCTTTCCCTCTCCCCACCACATCAAATCACATCAGGCGAGACACTTTTTCCCCCCAGTCTTGTCCGGACGATTCCAGTCCTCCATCGTTACTGACCACGATGTCGACCGATCATTGAATCGTGACCTACCTGCTAACACGTAAAGCCCGGAGTTCAGTTTGGCCGCATGCCGCTTGGGCTGCGTAAGGTACGTAACGTGTATCCTGTACCCTGTGGAGCTGTAGGTGTGCCCATGTAGGGCAGAAATGCAACTCTCCATACAAAATCGCGAGGAATGCTGCACACTCTGGCCGCTTCCAAACACAGTATACCTACGTCTTATTCCTGTCCCATGCCTTCACTACAAGAGAGAGAGAGAGGCGTTACGTCAGCCTCTAAGAAAGGAGTACTCCATCGAAGTTAAACATGTATACGCTGCTCAAAACGCGTACACACGATACACTCGTTATTACAGTGTTTTCTTAACATCCGTAGATTAAGTGCCATGTACTCAAACCACTTCATTACATACCAATAGTGGCCACTACATCCGTCGGGGCCCGTTAGCAACTTTTAATTGCTGATGCAGAATGAATTTTCATTCTGCAGTGGAGTGTGCGTTGAATTTAAACATCCTGGCAGATCAGACTGAAAGCCAAATCGAGATTCGAACCTGGATACCAACCGAACTATCTAAGCGCGACTCACGACCCGCTCACACAAAGAAGTCTGGAAGGTAAGACAGGAGGTATTAGGGGAAGTAAAGTGTGAAGGATGGTCGTTAGACGTGTAGATATGTTACAGGGGACAGTAAAATGAAAACGAAAAAATTGGAGAAAAAAGTAAGTGAACTGTTGAAAGGTGGCTACACTGAGCCACAGCGCCAGAGATTGCGCCAAAGAGTATTATTCAGCCGCCTCCACTGGCAGTGCTTGTCGAGAACTCTTAGTAGTCAGTGCTTGCTGAGATGTCGTAGTGAAGGGTGCTGGTCGAGAAGTCGTAGTGGCGTGTGCTTGTTCCATGTTTTATGCAGTTGTTTGATGGGATAGACAGCAGATGTTGTTCTAATGGAGATATTGTAATGATCAGAGTGCTTTTCGTCAATATATATGAAGGTAAAATATTCCCTGTTTTTTTCATTATTTCAGTGTCTTAAATAATGCGTCATTACAGGTTCAGTCAAAAAAGCACCTGGCTTGTGTTCTTGTATTAGAGTGATTCTGGTTTCCTTACGCAATTATAGTATTTCTTTTTTTTTAATTACTTCAGCACAAATGGTATTTAAAATTTCTTGTCTTGTTGAAGAAGAACCGTGCCAGATGTGTACGTTGAATCACACTCCCACACACAGAACAATTACACTTGTGTTTTGGTTTCGTAGGTTTTATAGTTGCTGGGGACTTAATTAATTAATTGTGTTAACGAAAATTTTCTTTCATTCTTGTTGTTATTCTATGCAGTCAGATTGCGTACAAATACTAGTCAGGGCCAACCGTTTACGAGACTTCGTAATCGGACATACAGCTACTAAAAATTTAAAAAGAATTTGCATTCATAATATATAATTAAGCCCCCATGCACTGTTCGTTATTTCAAAAATAATTGCCATAACTGTTAATACATTTATTCCACTGTGAGACAAGACGGTGAGTGCCTTGTCTAGGGAACCATGATTGTACCCGAGCGTGCATCTCTTATTCCGAAGAAAAACGACGGCCACCTATGTCCTTCCTCGGGGCTCAAAAATATGGAAATCGCACGGGTACTGTATGGACGATGCGTGGGCCCGACCACATGTTGCCAAGGTAGTTTAGAATACGCTGCACAAGTTTCGCTCGAGAGCTCTGACACTTCTCCATACAGCCCGATCCCTCCCCATGCGATTTCCATATTTTTGAGGCTCTGAAGAACGTAGACTACTGCAAACATTTTCCCATGAAGGCGTTGACCGTCTTGTTTCACAGTTGGATTACTTTTTAAATAATACGAGTAAATAATTTATTTACTTTTCTCCTTCTGTCTCGTCTTCGTTTGACTGCTCCTTATTTTATTTACTAAGAAAACCATATGCTCGACTGTTTAGATTTCCCTCACAGCTATTACTCCTACGCACAATGTAGAACTGAGATATATTACAGAGCCTCAACTAGCACTGTTAAGAGGAAATTCGTAACAATTATGATATTACACTGTTCTCTGTAAATGTTTAGAAATGTATACATTCAAATTAAATATTTCTATTCTTCAAATCAAGAATGCTGAACATTTAACGTCTGAGCTTACTCTTTCATAAATATTTCTATTATTTAAAAACAGTCGTAGCTTGCAGAATGTTCTTTATCAACATAAGAACGACGCGTTTCACCCGGATAGGGCATCATCAGGTCATGTTAAAAAAATCAGAAATTTTCTGCAAAAAGCGTGCGTCAAAACATAACCTGATGATACCGCATCCGGGCGAAACGGGGCGTTCTTAAGTTAATAAAGAACATTCAGCAACCTAAGACTGTATTTAAATAGTAGCAAGAGAAGGCTGCTGTACTACTACGACAACATGAAATGGAATAAATTTTATAAATGTTTTTCTCTTAACTCGTCACACTTTGGTTTGAAATACACCGAAGGGCGAGAACATAATGACGATATAGTTAACAGCGCGTTGGTCGAGGTTTGGAACGCAATACCACCAGGATTCTGAGTGGCAAGCATTCGACAGGTTCTTGATAGCATTCCGTAGGTATGCGTCACAAGATGTCTACGCACAGGTCATTCATTTCGATTACATTGCGGTCCGGTAGTTTGTACGCGGTCTGGGGACTGATAGCGTCTCGGATATGTTCCATCGGTTTTATATCATGCGAAGCTGCTGGCCTAAATGCAGACAAGATTTCATTATGCTGTTCCTCAAACCACTGTAGTACGATTCTGGCCTTGTGAAACAGTCAATTAACCTGCTAGGAAAGGCCATCATCGTCGGGGAACATATCAGTCAAGAAGGGCCGTAGGATGTTCGCAATTAATGTCCACAGGTTTACTAAAATATAAACAAATTTAAAAAGTGGGAGATGAGGTACTGGTGGAAGTACAGCTGTGGGAATCGGTTGAGAGTCATGCTCAGGTAGTTCAGTTGGTAGATCACTTGCCCGTGATGGGCAAAACCCTGCGGTTGAAGCCCTGATCTGGCACACAGTTTTAATCTGCCAGTAAGTTTCAAAATTATAGATATTAGTCAATATTTTAAACATCAACGACAATGTCATGGAGCCTTCTGTTTACTGCCCTCCCCCCCCCCCCCCCCCCCTCCCCTCCACCAGCCTACCAGCCTGTGTCCATGGCGCGGTGCATGTTTCGTGCAGCCATTCGCCTGTATGTTCAAAATGGGTGTGAAATCTTATGGGACTTAACTGCTAAGGTCATAAGGTCATCAGTCCCTAAGCTTACACACTACTTAACCTAATTTATCCTAAGGACAAACACACACACCCATGCCCGAGGGAGGACTCGAACCTCCGCCGAGACCAGCTCGCCTGTATGACAATGTATCTGGACATGGCATCAATGTCTTACAACAGGGAATGTGATTGATCCGACCAGCTCGAGGCGTTTCCATTGATACTCAGTCCAACATCGATTATGCTGTGCTCGCTGCTGTTGTAATTGATGACGTGGTTGGGTCTTTGAGTGAACATGTAGAGGGGTTCTGCTGCAGAGCCCCTTGAACAGTGTACTGTGAACCATTTGCGCTTGCATCAGGACTGCACCGCGTCGTCAGCTTTGTCACAGATCAGCGCCTATCCCACTTCAGAGAGTGGACAAGCAACCTTACTTCCACTTTCTGTGATGAGGCACGGACATCCGACTCCCTGTCGCCTACTTGTGGTTTCACAGTCCAACCACTTGCAGTATCTCCGCGGACCCAAGCGAGTTCATACTTCATTTTAAATAACACTATAATTGCCAGACGGCAGTGGGTGGAGGGGAAGAGGACTGTTGCCATTGTGCAGCCAGCCACACTTGACAAGGGTCTGCATGCTCCTACAGAACAGGCAACAAGACGAGCACGTGACGCTTGTTAAACAAAAATGGTTCAAATGGCTCTGAGCACTATGCGACTTAACTTCTGAGGTCATCAGTCGCCTAGAACTTAGAACTACTTAAACCTAACTAACCTAAGGACATCACACACATCCATGCCCGAAGCAGAATTCGAACCTGCGACCGTAGCGGTCGCTCGGTTCCAGACTGTAGCGCCTAGAACCGCACGGCCACTCCGGCCGGTGCTTGTTAAACAACCGCGATTTGCTGGTGGCTGGCCCCAACTATTCGGCTCGCTGAAACGTCAATCACAATGTTTAGTCGAAGTATAGTTCAAAAATGGCTGTGAGCACTATGGGACTCAACTGCTGAGGTCATTAGTCCCCTAGAACTTAGAACTAGTTAAACCTAACTAACCTAAGGACATCACACACATCCATGCCCGAGGCAGGATTCGAACCTGCGACCGTAGCGGTCTCGCGGTTCCAGACTGCAGCGCCAGAACCGCGCGGCCACTTCGGCCGGCCGAAGTATAGTGCTCGAGAGGATGGACATGTTGTTCGTTAGGTCGTGTAGGATGGTATATCCCCGCCACGAACATTGAGACAGGAAATATGCTTGTTTGCACCAAGACAGTGAGCACGACACTAGCACGTGAATAGCTGTTCACCTTTGCCGTTTTCGAGATGCTGGTTCCCAGATGTCATACCTTTGACAACGTCGCTTATGCCAGAGAATTGTCTCACACTGACCAGAAACATCGAATCCTGCCTCGGGTATGGATGTGTGTGATGTCCTTAGGTTAGTTAGGTTTAAGTAGTTCTAAGTTCTAGGGGACTGATGACCTCAAAAGTTAAGTCCCATAGTGCTCAGAGCCATTTATTTTGACCAGAAAAATTAACGTGACCACCTGTCAAAAGCCTGAACAACCAACTTTTGCAGTACAGACAGCTGTGAGACGTGCAAGAAAAGAGTCAGTCAGGTTCTGGAAGGTACCAACAGGGATGAGACTCTAGTGCTGTGGCCAGCTGCACTTGGTTGAGGCTCCATGACATGTGTAGCCTGATCGAGGATGAACCTGCAGAATCTCGACTGGCTTTCAATCCGGGGAATTTGGTGCCCGGGGCAGAACGTCAAATTCATCCTGGCGCTTTCCGAACAACGCATGTACACTGCGAGTGGCGTGACACGCTGCATTGTCCTGCTGGTAGATGCCATCGCGTAGAGGAAAAAAAGACTGCATGTAGGGGTGAACATGGTCTCTAGGATAGATGCATACTCGTTTTGTTTCTTTGTGGTTTCCAGAATGACGAGATCGCCCGCGGAATGCCACGAAGCATTCCCGGGCATAATGCTTTCGCCTCCGACCTGGACTCTTCTGACGATTGTTGTAGGGCCGTGCACGCCAGCGGCCATCTGTCCGATGGAGCACAAGACGTGATTCATCTGGCAAGGTCACCTGTTATCACTCAGTGGACGTACAGTTGTGGTGTTGGCGTACAAATTCCAGTCTTTGTCGCCGATGAATAGCAGTCTGCATGGATGCATAAACCAGGCACCTGCTGCGGAGACCCATACGCAACCACGTTCGATGAACATCGTTGAGGAGATACTGTTGGTAGCCCCTTGGTTCATTTGGGAGGTCAGCTGTACAATAGTTGCATGTCTATTCACCCGTACACATCTCCGCAGCATTCGTTCACTAATGTCATCTATGGCCCATAGTGTACTACAGCTGCCTCGGCATGGATTTTGGATGATGCCATTTTGCCACGCACGGTACGCCTTAACCACGGCAGTACGCGAACGAAAAAGTTCAAATGTGTGTGAATTCCTAACGGACCAAACTGCTGAGGTCATCAGTCCCCAGACTTACACACTACTTAAACTAACTTATGCTAAGAACAACACACACACTCATGCCCGAGGGAGGACTTCGAACCTCCGGCGGGAGGGACCGCGCAATCCGTGACATGGCGCTTCATACTGCGCGGCCACTCCGAGCGGCGTTACGCGAACAGTTTACAAACTTTGCCGTTTCGTCAGGGCTTCCACTCTTGGCCCGAAAGCCAATTATCATGCCGTTTTGGACGTCAGATAAGTCAATCTGTTTTCTCATTGCGACAACGACCGCACTGTATTCCACGTCTCCTCGACACGCTTTAGTACCCTCCACTGCTAGTGCTGCAAACTGCCGTCTGTAAGACGTTATTGCACGCTGACACCGAACACACGCGGTGGTCACATTAACGTGACTCGATAGTCTATACATTGTTGATTTTTCTCTGAGCACAATTTTTTGCATCACAATAATTTTATCATTATTTCCTAGATGCCTTGTGAAGTGAAAATAACGAAGAAACTGTATCGTATGCGGATTTTATCACTTTATGAAAATACACGTGTTTATCGGGTTAAGAGAGAGCAAACGCAAGTACAGTTGGAACAATCAAAAACCTGAAAAACGATGTGGGGACTATACGAATTTCGAATTTACGGTATCGTAGATAGTCCATCCGGTCAATATTGGTGAGTTCTGGATACTATATCATGTACTATACCCACAGACTGTAAAAATATTATTTTGCTTCTTTTTGTCTGCGATATGCCTCAAAAATGGTTCAAATGGCTCTGACCACTATGTGATTTAACATCTGAAGTCATCACTCCCATAGAACTTAGAAATACATAAACGTAACTAACCTAAGGACATCACACACACCCATGCCCAAACGTTCGAACCTGCGACCGTAAAAGTCGCGCGGTTCCGGACCGAATTCGATAAGCCTCAATGCCAACGAGACAGAAGAGTAGCATCCGCGCAACTCTTCGCTTACGGATTAATATCGTAGTGGATCACACAGGTCAGCTATCTGTTGTGCGTTACAATTCGGTTGTGATGTCATAGTGGGGAAACAGAGATTAGAGCAGGTGAACAAGCAGGTGACTCACAAATATCCGCATGAATTTATATTGTCTTACTTTTTTAGTCAAATTCTTACGACTGCTTGGTTGGGGTCTTCCATTTGTTGTTATTTGATGAGAGTCTCCTAATCTGATCACACCTACTGGACCCAAAATTCTCACCTCTGTTTTTCCTTCCGGTGTCCAGACGGTTTAGTATGCGCCATATCAGTGTATCACTACACTTTGTGAGAGATTTCCACGTATTTCTTCCCTCCGCGTTACTGCCCACTACTCGTCTCATGCTTCATCCATCAACTTAACTTGTAACATATTCTCAACACCTCATTTCACCTGACTGTACAGCCTTCTTCCCCAGTTTGCCCATGGTTCACCTCATACCTCCATACAATCTTGTGTCCCACGTAAAAGTTTTCCTCATATTGATATCATCAGTTAATCCTTGTGCAAAAATTCTTTCTTCATTCTCTGATAGTCACTCTGTATATTCATAAGCTGAATTGTTTCACTTTTTCATAGTCTTTACCAGGTTCAATCTTTAGCAGATCTTTAAGCTGTTTTATGGAAGTCTTCGTCACATTCACCACTGTTTTATTTATACTTACAGCAAAGTTTTTCTTAAATAGCCTGTACTTTCCATTCAACTACACACAAGGAATAAGCAGTTCTGAAAGAACTATATGTTACAGGAGTGCGATGTGTGTGCTGAATGAGCTTTTGAGGTAATTTGGAGGCTGCGACGGAGCAGTCTTTTTCGCTGTTAATAGAGGATACTAGAGTCCCATTAACAACTTAGCGCTGTACATGTTGGTTGTGAACAATGGCCATGTAGGTGATAGGTCCACTACTGGAGCTTTGAGCAGACTCAGAAATGCATGATTGTGTCCGCTTAGTCCACGTAACAGCCTGCTGCGGAATGGGGGAGGAATTCAGAGTACTGCACCATCTGTGAAGAATCCGGTACAAGGAGAACGGGCTGTAGGCCGCATAAGGCAGGGCTGGATTGTGTGTGGGATGCGGCCTTCAGGCGGAGGCGCAGAACGACGCCGCGAAACCGCAGAGGTCTCTCACAACACCGACTCTCAGTCCTGTCTGCAGATTCAAGTTTCGGTTGTGCCAGGTTAGTGTTAAGAGATTTAACGTCCACAGCACACTGGTTTCATTAACGATGGAGCACTGTCGTACTTCAATAAGGACGTGGGGAAAAAATGTGCCGCAGACTGAAGGAAATATCCTGCCATTCACGGTACATGAGAGACGCTATACGATTTATAAATCTGGATGGACAGTCAAAATTTTGTTACTGAGCTCTGTTCATAAGTCAAGGACGCTACGAAACCTTACATATTGAAAATCTGTCCTGTGAAGGAGTTCGAACGGGAGTAACCAGTGTCTAATGAGAATTTTCCACGTTAAGCAAATCATACGAATACGAAATAGGCAGGCTCCTACTTTCGCTTGTTGTACATCAAAAAGATTTATAACATCTACGAAAACTGTTTCGGAGATCTTCTGTTTCATCCTTCTCTCAACTTTTAACAATAATCAAAGGTACACCGAAGTCTCATTTCATTTTGTCCACAATGTTCCCCCTTTCAACAATGCAAAGTGTTACTAATTATTCGTTAGCCAAATGCTGAAGAACCCATTTTCGAGTAGTTAACGGACTTATATCGTGTCATATACTGATAATCTACCGCCCACCGCGACGTTGGATGCTCCTAGGTGGCGTTGCGGATACGTGACGCGGTAACAAAAAGTATGTAAGCGGAGCGGACATGGAGGGGGTCAGCCTATCAAAGAAGTGGGCTGAATGTAGGAAAACCCATTGAAATAAGATACTTTGACGGAAGGCAGATTACTTTAATCAGAGTTCGTGAACGAATACCTCGAAAGCGGTGGAGGTGGTCGAATTCTCGCATGCTTCTGTTGTGAGCATCTACCGGAGGAGGTAGGACAGTGAAACTACCACTACGCGCTAAATGGTTGGACGTCCACGACTCTTCGCAGAACGTGGGTTCCGAGGTTTGTCTGCTCTGTAAAATTGGATAGATGGTGATCTGTGACATCTCTGTCAAAGTTCATAATGCTGGTGAACGCACAAGTGTTTCGGAGCACACCGTTCATCGTGCATTGTTGAACATGGAGCTCCGCAGCGGAATACCCCTACGTGTTCACACGCTGACACATTGACATCGTCAGCTACGATTGCAGTGGGTACGGGAGATTCGGGATTCGACCGTTGATAATGGAGACGTGTCGGCTCTTTGGGTGAATCACATTTTTGTTACACTAGGCCGGCAGACGTCTACACAAATGCCTTCATCGACGTGAACGGCGGCTCGAAACGTGCAGCGCGCCGCGGACGTAGGCTGGTGGGAGCAGTATTATGCTATGGAAGACGTTCTCCTGCGCTTGCATAGGGTCTGTGGAAGTAATCGAAGACAGCTGACAGCTGCTAACCACCTGCATCCCTTTATGCTTGATGTCTTCTCCGACGGTGATGTCACTTTTCAGCAATGTAACTGTCTCTGTTTCGGAGCCAGAATGTAGATTTCTCGGCGACCAAATTCGCCTAATGTAAATCCTTGTAAATCCTGAGGAACTCATCTGGGTGGCTGTCGGACGCCATCACCGCGTGCGGCGATAAGCGGCCCGTTATATACGCCAATTACGTGACCTGTGCATATCCATCTAATGTCACATCTCTCCACAAACCTACCAACGAATTCTCGGATCACTGGTAAGCAGAATCAGTGATGTATTGCATTCCAAAGTCATAATGTTTTGGCTCATCAATGTACATGCTGGTAACATTTAAAACTCCATTTTCCAGCGACCCGACCAGAAATTATTAATCTGAAAATATTTTCGAAGTTAGTTGTTTCTGATACACCAGTCATTAGTCAGATGAAAAACTCAAAGTTCCGAGATACCTACAAATGACAAAAGTAATTTAAGATATAAATAACTTGTATAAGTACATGAAACAGGATCAGATAGACGAACACAGATATTACGCTGCTTCGGTAAGTAGTTTGCATCACTATCACCAGAATACTATATTACTATCTTGCAAGAAAATGTAGACTTCAAACTGATTTTCAGAGAACAATCGGTAACAGACACAAAGGAAGAAAACGTCGTGCAAACTAAAGGTTTATCAACATGAAACATTGCCACAGAATTAACGACGACATTCAGAAATGTTGGATTATGTGAAGCGTAAGCTGTTGGAAAATAATAAAAAGGAATATGAAAGTGTAAAATGTGATAGTCATAATGATATGATTTAGGTATATGTACGAAATAAATAAGGAAGTCTGAGATACAATGGAGAAGTAACAAATATGTGAAAATGCTTTATTGGAGAAGTGAATGTGTCATCAGTTGTCTCTATGCTGTTAATTTTTGGAACAGAACCTACGACCAGCTTAGAGACACAATTGAAGACACTTTCTGCAGAACCTGACCATCATTTTGCAGGACAATGTTCAAGCATGTACTGTGCAGGCTGTTACTGATTTGTTTGAGTGATGTGGCTGCTAAGTGCTACACCACCTGCTGCACTCCCCTGACTTGAGCCCTCGTAAATTCAACTCAATTTCTAAACTGAAGGGAACACTTCACGGCATTCGATTCAGAACTGCTACAAATTTGTCGGGCAATAGACCGCGCCGCTCGATCTGTCAACATAACTGGCACTTCTAAGAGTATTCTACGACTTTCACATAGCTGGCAAAGGTTTATACACAATGCTGGTGACTACTTTGAAGGTCAGTAAAACTTTGAAACACGTATCTATTTTGTACGAGCTGTAAAATAATAGTTGCCACTATTGAACTTACAACCCTCGTATATGAAACGTCGATCTTTAAGATCGACCGAAGCGTTCAGATTTTAACATTCAGATCTTTGTTACAAAACTTGTTATTTTCACTTTAATAGTAAATCCTAAGCTATTATAGATATGATCAGTATTCAAGTTTTATTGGGATCACCATGAAAATTTATGGAGACTGGCAGAATAAAATTACTGTGGCTTCATTCCCTGAGTTACTACAGAATTAAATAGTTTCCATAAATGTATCCCTTTATGGCCGACCTCAGGTCGGAATATTTAACACTGATACGTCTCGCTGGCCACAAACGCCTTCTACTGGGTTTCCCTATGTTGTAGGTTCTCGTCTGTCTCACTCGCACACTACAGCGCTTTGGGCTCAATAGACATTAGACGTCTGTGTTTCCCCATCTCGTGATGAATCTGCGCCCTTTGTGGCACACGGTCCTGGGCGACAGGGTTCGTTTCACATTTCCTGTAGGCTCTTTCGGCCACATATTTAAATGAGAGCGAAATGATCTTTAACTCACAATACCCATCGCTCCTAGCCAAAATTTTCTATTCAGAGAATATCGTCAATACCTTACGCTCTCATAGTATTTACGATATTCTCTAAACAGCAAATTTTGATTAAGAACGATGGGCATGCGTATGATCTTTTAACGTTTCTGCATCTCATGATGCGGCTTTAGGCCGCGAAACCGGTTGTGTTTTAGTAAACAACAATTTTACCAGCTGTTAGTGGAGTTCTTCCTACCATCACCAAAACCAAGTCAGGGCCGAATGTACCCCTGACATGACGCAAATGGAGAAGAATTACTGTGTTACTGTAGTATATTGTATTCAATGATCTGGAGGACAGTAGACCATGCGACTTTATGCCTCCCTGCACCGTAACATCTGGACCACCAAAACGACCATTTTCGACAGTGGTGGACGTATTCTCACATGTCGAGACATGGGAACACGCAATGCACCCAGGTATATTCTCGAGCATTGTGAGTCAGTTTTTCTCTAATTTATGCCCAAAGAATAGAATTATGCAATAAGAATAGAAATGGTTAATGAACTCGATACTGTGCCTTGTGAGAAGGAAAGTGTTAAAGTACATAGCCTACAGGAATGTAACCTTGTAGAAAGACTCACGACCGATACTCACATTATGAGTACAGTTATCAGGGTCATTAAATGGTCCAACGGTCTTTTATGTTTGGCCGTGCTCAGATTTCACTAGAAGCAGTCTTTATCTAGTCCTGTTCCTATCTCTTAACTCCGTCTAGACAAGAAACCCATTGTCTGACCCTCTCTCTCTGTGAAAGCGCGCAGCCATTTTAGGTGCTCGGCATTCCGCTTTCTCTCTGCTAAAGATCTCGCTACAGCCCATTGGTTGCTCCTGCTCATATGTCCGGTCTCTCCAGGTTCAGTCTGCACGTTAGCCGCTGTTTTCCCTACCTGAATGCCAGAGGAAAGATAGTCCCAAGCGCTTGTCGCACTCGCTAATATCTGTCTTACAATGAAGAATCCAAGTTCGAACGGCTAAAACCGAATGAAAATTATTTTACTACTCGTAGGTGTATCTGTTCCATTACCAGTCAAGTTCATTTATCTTAAAAATTCTGCTTTTGTGTACAATAGGTGTTAAGAGGATAACGGATCTTCAGACTACAGAAGACGAGTCACTGAACAAACAATACCTTGTAACAAGCGTTATGACCAGCAGGTTCACAAATATCACGAATGAGGTACTACTTAGCAGAAATCTAAATACACTACCTCACGTCTGAGGCGGTCCCACATGTTTGTTGTGGACGTACAAAAATGGTTCAAATGGCTCTGAGCACTATGGGACTCAACTGCTGTGGTCATCAGTCCCCTAGAACTTAGAACTACTTAAACCTAACTAACCTAACGACATCACACACACCCATGCCCGAAGCAGGATTCGAACCTGCGACCGTAGCAGCAGCGCGGCTCCGGACTGGAGCGCCTAGAACCGCACAGCCACCGCGGCCGGCTGTGGACGTATCTGAGGGTCTTGCTTGCTACAGAGACCGTTCACAGACACACATGCCATGTTTTGACGAGCATTGTTCTGTTGAAAAATGCCACCACGATACTGTCACGTGAGAGATAATCTTTATGTATTAAAGGCCGCTTTGGCCGAGCGGTTCTAGGCGCTTCAGTCCGGAACCACGCGGCTGCTACGGTCGCAGGTTAGAATCCTGCCTCGGGCGTTGATGTGTGTGATGTCCTTAGGTTAGTTAGGTTTAAGCAGTTCTAAGTCTAGGGGACTGATGACCTCAGATGTTAAGTCCTACAGAGCTCAGAGCCATTTGAATTATCTGACTGAGTG
This sequence comes from Schistocerca americana, assembly GCF_021461395.2. Taxonomy (NCBI): domain Eukaryota; kingdom Metazoa; phylum Arthropoda; class Insecta; order Orthoptera; family Acrididae; genus Schistocerca; species Schistocerca americana. The sequence goes on from NC_060124.1 coordinate 23,825,675, forward strand.
ACTCACCACGCCCAGCCCACCCCGGTGGAGATAGATACTCGAAATCTGGAGAAGGTATCGATCTTATTCTGTACGCGCGTTTAAGAAGGAATTGTCCGAACTTTCAACCATAAGGTGGTGAAATAAGGGATGTCGCTATTAAGGCAATTTTGAAGCTAGACCTACGGAAGTAGATAACTGGTTTCTCAATCAGAAATAAAGAAATACGTGTGTCATAATTTTTGGAAATTTAACATTAAATGGTGAAAAAATAGATGAAACCTTTTTTTGAAATTATATAATTACTGAAGAACTACTAAAGTATTTTTAAAGCTACATCTACGAACACTGGTATTTGACTTCTCGGTAGCCAATAAAAAAATGTTTCAGTGTTTTTGAAAACTGAAACACCAAGGAGGTGAAATAGGGGATGAAAGGCTTTTTGAAAATATGTCGCTATTAATGAAATTTTGAAACTATAACTACGAAAACTAGTATTTGGTTTCTCAATCAGAAAGTAAAAAATAAGGGTTTTAACATCTTTGGAAATTCGGGCACTAAGGGGGCAAATTAGTGGGTGAAAGTGTTTTTGAAAATAAATAGTTACTAAAGAAGTACTAAAGGATTTTTAAAGCTACATTCATGACATGAAACTTCCTGGCAGATTAAAACTGTGTGCCGGACCGAGACTCGAACTCGGGACCTTTGCCGTTCGCGGGCAAGTGATCTGCCATGTGAGGTACCAAAGCACGACTCGCGACCCGTCCCTACAGCTTCAGTTCCGCCAGTACCTCGTCTCCCACCTTTCAATCTTCACAGAAGCTTTTCTGCGAAACCTTGCAGAACTTGCACTCCTGGAAGAAGGGATATTGCGGAGACATGGCTTAGCCACAGCCTGAGGGATGTTTCCAGAATGAGAATTGAAGCTGTGGGGACGAACCGCTAGTCGTGCTTGGGTAGCTCAGTTGGTAGAGCACTTGCCCGCGAAAGGCAAAGGTCCCGAGTTCGAGTCTCGGTCCGGCACACAGTTTTAATCTGCCAGGAAGTTTCATATCAGCGCACACTCCACTGCAGAGTGAAAATTAGGTCTCATAATTTTATATCCCTTGCAGAATCGTAGCAGAGCCGTCGAATTCTGAAAGTGCAATAACACGTAATGAAGCAGGAAGAAGTTTTTTGGAATAAATAATTTTTACATGGGATGTCATTATGGTGCGTTTATCTAAGAAACACCGTGAAATGTTGACATTGATTGTAAAGTAATCATTAACGGTACGAGAGCATAGTCTACCACATGACGATGGAAAGAGACCTTATCACTATAGCGCACAGTCTTTAACTTGAGCGTATAAGCGGTGTAGCTCGTATAATCTTCGGTTACACCAAAGTTATTTATTTATTTATTTATTAATATCAATGATTCCAGGCATTGTACAATTACTGAAAGGCAGTATTTATCACCCACAGAGTTCTCCTGATGTCTGAGTGCCAAACGGCAACTTTTGTTAGAAAATATTTATTATTCGCGCCAGAATAAATGTGCTTTCTCTACGTATCTCTTTGCTGACGTCACGAGTGATTTCTGCATCGGCACCTCATCCCACTGGCTCTAAAAGCTCCAGATGGCCAACTGCCTCTGCTAACCAGCGTGGGGAACCTACGCTCGCTCCTTACTCCGTACGTACTGCAGCGCCGATACATTCATTTCACGTACATGAAACAGGAAATAAAGTAAAACGGGCTCTTATCTGCATATAGTCAACCGCTGGTAGCTGAGTGGTCAGCGCGACGGAATGTCATACCTAACGGCCCGGGTTCGATTCCCGACTGGGTCGGAGCTTTTCTCCGCTCAGGGACTGGGTGTTGTGTTATCCTTATCATCCTTTCATCCCCATCAACACGCAAGTTGCCGAAGTGGCGTCAACTCGAAAGACTTGCACCAGGCGAACGGTCTACCCGACGGGAAGCCCTCGCCACACAGCATCTTCATTTATCTGCAAATAAGGGGTAGATGACATTTACGTGCCCTCGCGTTCCATGCAGTCCAAAATCGGGCCACAGTCACATTCGGATGCCCCAGAAATCTGGATATTTTACGATTTGTCCTGCCGGCCAGATGGAAGCCCACAGTGAGACGCCCGTCAAACGGTATGGGAGACTGATAACGCTGTCTCACACGAGTACGCGGCATCTCCGTGTCTTTCACAGTGATCATCCAACATCTAACGCTGTTCATGTACCTTATGGATCATACCAGGCCTGGTAACAACACTAGACATGGACAACATTAAGCACTCTGGTAGCCGTTCAACCTGTCACAGAGAATTAAAACTCTAATCATTCACACACCTGTCGATGGTGAGTACCTCTACGAAGTTACATTGACATTTGAACACGTATTCTGAGTGTTTCACTTTTTTGTCAGGGCAGGGTACACACTTGAAACAATATGTGTTAATGCAGTAACACGGAAAGGAATTTCCTAAAACAGAACGTTCTTCCCATATTCGTCATCGAAGTGCAAATGTGGAGTTTCAATGAAAAACACAGCGAGTGGAATTGTATGAATACTTGACACAGGCACCAAAATTATATGTTTGGGCGGGTGCATAAGGTCGTAGCGTTCTTCCATGCACAACAGATACACATAACAGAAAGTTCAACCATCAATTACATATTCTCCTTCACTGTTTACAACAGTCTCCTTACGCTGGGGTAACTTTTCGAATACACTACTGCAGAGATCACGTGGTTTTGAGACGAAGAACTCGTCGAGCTGCGTTCGGAGCGTTTCACCCCAAAGGAAGTTACTTGAAGGTCGTTCGACAGATAGCGGAAAAGGTGAAAAATCTGAGGGTGCAAGATCAGGTGAATAAGGTGGGTGCGGAATGGCTTTACAACCCACCTCCTAATAGTGTTTTCTGTCAATCTAGCAGAATGCCGGCGGGCGTTATATCATGGGGTAGCATTATTTCACTGAGTACTCCAGGTCGTTGTTCTTGGAGTGAGTCTGCAAGACATCTCAATTGTTGACAGTAAATGTCAGAAGTGATGGTTACATCTCGGGGAATCATTTCGTAGTACGTCACACCGTAGTTATTCCACGAGATGTATCAGTATCGTCTGTGGATGCACGCAGGTCGTTGTACGGGGAAGTGCTGATTCGTTTGGGCTTAACCATTCTTCTCTTTTCCTTGTTGTTGTTGTGGTGTTCAGTTCTGAGACTGGTTTGATGCAGCTCTCCATGCTACTTTATCCTGTGCAAGCTTCTTCATCTCTGAGTAACTACTGCAACCTACATCCTTCTGAATCTGCTTAGTGTATTCATCTCTTGGTCTTCCTCTACGATTTTTACCCTCCACGCTGCCCTCCAATACTAAATTGGTGATCCCTTGATGCCTCAGAACATGTCCTGCCAACCGATCCCTTCTTATTGTCGAGTTGTGCCACAAACTTCTCTTCTCCCCAATTCTATTCAATACCTCCTCATTAGTTATGTGATCTACCCATCTAATCGTCAGCATTCTTCTGTAGCACAACATTTAGAAAGCTTCTATTCTCTTCTTGTCCAAACTATTTATCGTCCATGTTTCACTTCCACACATGCCTAACACTCCATACGAATACTTTCAGAAACGACTTCCTGACATTTAAATCTATACTCGATGTTAACAAATTTCTCTTCTTCAGAAACGCTTTCCTTGCCATTGCCAGTCTACATTTTATATCCTCTCTACTTCGATCATCATCAGTTATTTTGCTCCCCAAATAGCAAAACTCCTTTACTACTTTAAGTGTCTCATTTCCTAATCTAATTCCCTCAGCATCACCCGACTTAATTCGACTACATTCCATTATCGTCGTTTTGCTTTTGTTGATGTTCATCTTATATCCTCCCTTCAACACACCATCCATTCCGTTCAACTGCTCTTCCAAGTCCTTTGCTGTCTCCGACAGAATTACAATGTCATCGGCGAACCTCAAAGTTTTTATTTCTTCTCCATGGATTTTAATACCTACTCCGAATTTGTCTTTTGTTTCCTGTACTGCTTGCTCAATATACAGATTGAATGAGATCGGGGATAGGCTACAACCCTGTCTCACTCCCTTCCCAACCACTGCTTCCCTTTCATGCCCCTCGACTCTTATAGCTGCCATCTGGTTTCTGTACAAATTGTAAATAGCCTATCGCTTCCTGTATTTCACCCCTGCCACCTTTCGAATTTGAAAGAGAGTATTCCAATCAACGTTGTCAAAAGCTTTCTCTAAGTCTACAAATGCTAGAACGTAGGTTTGCCTTTCCTTAATCTTTCTTCTAAGGTAAGTCGTAAGGTCAATATTGCCTCACGTGTTCCAATATTTGTAAGGAATCCAAACTGATCTTCTTCGAGGTCGGCTTCTTCCAGTTTTTCCATTCGTCTGTAAAGAATTCGCGTTAGTATTTTTCAGCTGTGACTTATTAAACTGATAGTTCGGTAATTTTCACATCTGTCAACACCTGCTTTCTTTGGGATTGGAATTATTATATTCTTCTTGAAGTCTGAGGGTATTTCGCCTGTCTCATACATCTTGCTCAGCAGATGGTAGAGTTTTGTCAGGACTGGCTCTCCCAAGGCCGTCAGTAGTTCCAATGGAATGTTGTCTATTGCGGGGGCCTTGTTTCGACTCAGGTCTTTCAGTTCTCTGTCAAACTCTTCACGCAGTATCGTATCTCCCATTTCATCTTCATCTACATCCTCTTTCATTTCCATAATATTGTCCTCAAGTACATCGCCCTTGTATACATTAGCATAAAGACACAATTTCTCGTCACCAGTGACGATAGAGGATAGGAACGATCGATGTTGTTCACGAGCCAACTGATGACGAGTCAGCAGGGACGCATGTACGGCCACCCACCGATTTTTGTGATTTTGTCTTAGAGCGCGCGGTACCCATAAACCCGATTTCTGAACCTTCCCCGTTGCATACAAATATCGCACGATAATGCGATCATCACAGCTCATCATATCTACCAGTTGTCGAGTACAATGACGTGGTTCATTGCTGATAAATGCGTTTAAACGATCTTCATAAAACCCCGAAGGTCTTGCTGTACGTGGAGAGTCACTAACGGCAAAATAATTCGCCTGAAAACGAAAACATTTTGTTGCCGTGCTCTGTCCACTGGCATTATCCCCATACATGGCAGAAATGTTTCTGACTGCCTCAGCTGCTGTCACCCCTCTGCTGAACTCAGGCAGAAGAATATATCGGAAATGTTCCGATTTCTGCACTTCGCACTTCATTTTTTTGCGTACACAGCTCCACACACTATCTCCAAATAGTCCAGGAACAGTTTCCTAACAACTTCACAGCCCTTAGAAGGATCAGCTGCGGCTACCCGGCTCACCAAGTGGAAAGAAAGATGCCACCACCTGTCAAACTGGATGACACTACAAGAATCCCTGCCGCCTGGACACATGGAGAAGTGGGTCATCTGGAAGTCCTTGAACAGACTACGGACCGAAGTCGCAGGATCGAGGGACAATCTCCTTAAATGGAACGTCCAACTGCCACTGCCACCGTGCGAATGCGGTGAATTGCAGACAACCCGGCATCTCTTCAAATGTAACTCATGCCCAACCAGCTGTAGCATGAAGGACTTAACGTGTGCAGCACCCAATGCTATCGATGTTGCACAATTCTGGGTGAATACTGTATAGTTTTCTTTGTATGTATTGTAAATATGTCCATTTTAGCGCATCCCTGACACGAATAAAGAAGAATATCTCCAAATGACAAACTGGCCATGTGTAAACTTAAATAGCAACAGGTAACTAGAAATGCAAGATTAACAAAAACTTTGGACAATCGAAAAATAAACCCAAAGCAATCGGAATACGAACATTCAAAACAAAAATGCTATTAACTTATGCATCAACCTAATACATCTCGTTACTATGCATTCGCCCTGAAATAATCCACTATCAAAGGCAATAGTAGGGATCATATTATGCAGGCCTTATGTTCAATTCCGCAGTGTTCTAATCACTTCACTGAAACTTGGCATGTCCAGTTCACTGACGAACATAAGAATAACGTACGACAACACTTATTTCTTGAAGGAAATCATTTCACCACAATAGATTTTAATGTTTCATTTTTCAGTACACGATTGTAATTTCGGCACTTAGGACTTTGTCAGGTGCTGAAAATAGTGCTTTAACATAATTCATAAATACGCTGCCGTGATACAAAAATCGAGAAATTCTGGACCATTGTCAAGAAAGCCTGGTTGGCATCTTGCCTCGCACTTTAAATAAAACCCTTTGGAACTGGTGTTTCTGTGAGTACAATGTCAAAACGAGTGTGTTTTGATTGTGGTGGAACCGCGCTGCTGCTACGGTCGCAGGTTCGAATCCTGTCTCGGGCATAGATGTGCGTGATGTCCTTAGGGTAGTTAGATTTAAGTAGTTCTAGGTCTAGGAGATTGATGTCCTCAGATGTTAAGTCTCATAGTGCTTAGAGCCATTTTTAACCATTTGATTGTGGATTCCATGCAGGAGATTCTTCACAGTAATTCCCATTTTATGAAATATAATTCTCTAAGTACTGTATGTGTTTCGAGGAAACATTCACTTTTTGCGAAATAACACCTCTCTTATCACTATTATAAACTAGTCATAAGTGTACGTCACGTGATATTATTTCTTTAGAGATATGTGGTTCTGCAGTCCTTAGTTTCAGCAACCTTCGAATATCGACTATACATAAATGCAGACTTTTATGGATGAATGATCTTGGCGGGTGGTAGAAGAGACATGTCCCTATTTTTTACAATTGTGTTTATCCGGTTTTAATGGTCGAGGTGGAGCGCTTCACCAGTAAGACCCTGCAACGTAGCGTTCATTGGGAAAAGGACTCAGTAAGGACTAGCTGTTATACGACACGCCTATCTATAGTCAAGATTATTAATTTAGTTGGTAGCGAACACTTCAGTTGCTCAACGCTTACACATAGGCCTTGGAATACATTCGCATTAATACGCTATGAAATTCTTTTTGGATCTAGGTTACACGTGCTCCCAATCACTACGGTAAGCGGCTCCTGAAACAATTGAGATCAGACACTTACCGTTCCAAGAATTCACACACACACACACACACACACACACACACACTCTCTCTCTCTCTCTCTCTCTCTCTCTCTCTCTCTCTCTCTCTCTCTCTCTACTCGAAATTTTAAGATCTTGCCCTTAAAAGATAAGAAGCTCTCGGACACTCTTGGTATGTGTACACACCAGCACAACGACATGAAAATTCTGTTGTAGAACAATTACGTACATTGGAAAGCAGTGGTGGACATGGTTTCTCTATGGAATTGCCCAGTTATTCATAGATTGAAAAGTGACAGAAAGGAGACGTGATTATACACCTGAATTAATTTACGTAGCAGAAATTACGAAACGAAGAGGCAATAGAAAGACTGTGCGAGGAAAGAAATCTAGGATTTCTCAATACAAACTGATTAATCGTTCTTTTCCTAAGACATCCAGAAATAGTTAACTTATCACTTTAAGGAATTGTAAAGGAGATTTTGACACCAAAATTTATGTATGCTGTTGGATATAGTAGGTACGCCAAACGAAAAAAAAGTATTTACCGTACTACGTATACCCCTTGAACCTTTCCCGATACGAGACCGGGCACCTAAGGAAGATATGATGACGGCATATTTAACAGCTATCGTAGCGGTGTTAAAAATGCCTCGAAATGTTCTGCGCCAGTGATGTTGATACTATCTGATTCGTCAGCAACATAGTAATGCCCCAATAACCTCGTAGTGTGACGCAGTGCAGCTAGTGGACATTATACAGCACAATAGCACCCAAATTAAATTTGGGACAAAGGCCACTGCGACTTTCAGGGCCACGAACTGATGGTCTGTCTAGGGAAGGAAGCAATAGTTACGCGCAGCCACGATTATAACAAAGTCCCGAAATTATACTCTGTTGTGACTTTGAACGTATCACTAAGAAACTAGTGGCGTAATGAAAAGAAAACTTCTAGCATCTGTAGCGGACGGTCTTTAGAGAGCTATAAGCTTTTTCCTGAGTCCCGGCCACGTAGTGATATTCAAAAATCGTATCAGCTATATCCACCGGTAGATACGATACACAGCCATACACACGACGGGTACCACACGGCAAGGTCGACTTCCCATTTACCCTACATAGTCAAGTTCAGACGCCATAGAGGGCGCACATACACACTGCATTATCATGGAGGTATAACAAGGGCAATCGTCATGACGATACGGACTTTAAGCGTAAATCCACCACGTTTGTTACCCCAGATAATAGCTTCTGGTGGAAATGTTTTGATTAAAAATGCCACCTTTCGTCATTGACGGATCTACAAAACATTCTGTTTATAGAATCAAGTGCCGGCCGTTGTGGCTGAGCGGTTCCAGGCGCTTCAGTCCGGAACCGCGCTGCTGCTACGGTCGCAGGTTCGAATCTTGCCTCGGGCTTGGATGTGTGTGATATCCTTAGGTTAGTTAGGTTTAAGTAGTTCTAAGTCTAGGGGACTGATGACGTCATATGTTAAGTCCCATAGTGCTTAGAGCCATAGAATGAAGTGTAGAGGTTCAAATGGCTCTGAGCACTATGGGACTTAATTTCTGAGGTCATCAGTCCCCTAGAACTGTTTACTTTTACTACAGTGGTTTCCTTTCTGACATTTGACTTCAGATTTTCTATCATTCCAAATCTAAAAGCTCTCTGGGTGCGTATTGTTAGATGGAAAGATTAGTTACCGACCAAACATCGCAAAATACGAGTAGGTTCTCATTTTCGGAAAGGGGGCACAGACCGAACATCGATTTCGTCAGTCCACATTATGGAAAATGCTCGATTACGAAAGAATCCTTTTCATACCACACACTTCTGTCCTTGGCTGTCCGAAACGTATAAAAAAGTTACATTAACGAAGCAAAATGTGTCGTATTACTGGATCAATAACGCAGTTAAGATCGGTAAAACATCTGAGAATGCCTTCCTGGCGGTGTGTTATTAACGAAAGCAGTGTAACACCTATTTAGAACAACTGTTGCGTGCACACGACAGAATTTAAGAACAAGAGGGAATAGTTAACGGCAGTTTGTAAATGCTTTGGGGCTTCTAATAAGTCGGGCCGGCTTCAAACCACGCTGCTGCTACGGTCGCAGGTTCGAATCCTGCCTCGGGCATGGATGTGTGTGATGTCCTTAGGTTAGTCAGGTTTAAGTAGTTCTAAGGTCTAGGGGACTGATGACCTCAGATGTTAAGTCCCATAGTGCTCAGAGCGACTTGAGCGCCGGCTTCAGGACAACGTACAGTGCTGCGCGGAGTGGCCGCGAGCTTAAAGGCGCCTTGTCACGTATTGCGCTGCCACTCCCGCCGGAGGTTCGACCCTCCCTCGGGCATGTGTGTGTGTGTGTGTGTGTGTGTGTGTGTGTGTGTGTGTGTGTTTGTTGTTCTTAGCATGTTAGTTTAAGTGGTGTGTAAGTCTAGGGACCGATGTCCTCAGCAGTTTGGTCCCTTAGGAATTGACACACATTTGAACATTTTGAAGAACGTACAGCGCAAGGCTGTCGCGCCATCTCCCCTTATTACACCTCCATGTAGACGGACCAGTGACGTTAATGCGACCACCGCCTACGTTCGACGTCAAGTTGTGATAACCACTCACAGACAGCAGGCGGCAGCACTAGCAGTGCAGGGTACATAAAGCGTGTTGGGGGATGCGAAAACAGTGCAGTCGTTTGCGTAATGCGAAAACAGAGCGACTTATCTGACGTGACAATTGGATTTCGGGCCAAGAGTGGAAGTATCTGCGAAACTGCTAAGTTTCCAAACTGGTCGCATACCGTGGGGGTTAAAAGTGAACCCTACATGGCAAAATGGTGCTATCCGAAACCGGAGCCGGGGCATCTGTAGTGCACGATGGGCCATAGATGTCAGGAGTGAACGTAGGCTGCGGAGATGTGTAGGAGTTAACAGACGTGCAACTGTTGAGCGGCTGACCGCCCAAATGACCCAAGGGGCTACCAACAGTGTCTCCAGCGAACGTTGCTGCATACGGGCCTCCGCAGCAGGGGTCTGGTTCATTCACCAATGCTGACTGCTGTTCATCGGCGACGAAGGCTGGAATTGGCACGCCAGTACCGCAACTGGATGTCCACTGGGTGACGACAGGTGGCCCTTTCAGATGACAGATGGACGCTGTCGTCTACGGTGTGAAATGTCCGAAAGAAAACACCCTGGAACAATCGTCGGGAGCAGCCACGCCGGAGGAGTCAGGGTCTGGGAAATGTTTTCAAGGCTTCTCTGGGGGATCTCGTCATTCTTGAAGGCACAATGGATCATCCCCAGTATGCATCTATCCTTGGGGAACAAGTTCAAAATGGTTCAAATGGCTCTAAGCACTATGGGACTTAACATCTGAGGTCATCAGTCCCCTAGACTTAGAACTACTTAAACCCAACTAAGCTAACTAACCCGAGGCAGGATTCGAACGTCCGACTGTAGCAGCAGCGCGGTTCCAGACTGAAGTGGCTAGAACCGCTCAGCTACAACGGCTGGCCGAACACGTCCACACCTAAATGCAGTTTGTTTCCCTCGGTACGATGACATCTACCAGCAGGACAATGCAACGTGTTACACAGCTCGCAGTGTACGTGCGTGGTTGGAAGAGCGCAGAGATGAGTTTACCCTAGTCCCCTGGCCCCCAGAGCTGTGGGGACATTTAAATCCAAGCAACAATCTCTGGTGCACCTCGATCGGGCAATTCGTGCCATGAATCCTTGTGGTGTGTGTACTGTAAGACCTTCGGTACACACTCCATCAGATTATTTGACTTGTCGCTCTAACGAAGTAGGCGAGTGTCAGCAATGTCTCTCGTGGTCTTATAGTGGCTTGTTTATCTTCTGCCGTTAGGTCAGACGATAGAAATGCCACTCGCACGCTTAGAATAGCAGATTGACGGTGACCAACTTTAAACAGAACTTAATTAATTTTCACACACATTTATTAAAATAATAAAAAGCATAGACATTACATAACTTGATTCTGGATGCTGTTTACAATTGACAATCTGAAGTTCCTTTGGTCTTGATACGTTAATCTTATTCTCACATATCTCTGATACTTGACAAAGTGTTTATACATTTATCTTCATGGTTATGTACAGGAATATGGTAATCTTATTAGGCGCAGACTGAAACTTGACAATAGACTGGTACAGCCTAATGCAGACTGGTACGGACTGGTGCAGACAAATGCAGACTGACTGATCGGAGGTCTGTACACTCGTTAATTCCTCGCGCGTTCAGGTATCACTGCGCGAGTGTGACCCACGAGGAGAAAAGGTTCTACGTTAGCAGCAATGTCATTGGCTGCGTTACATATTAATACGCGGATCGGCGGAAGCAGAATTTGGTCCGTCTCTAAGGCAGCACCATCTCGTAGTGCGGAGACAGACGAGCGCTGCGCCTGCACTGTTGTGCTTAGCGGGGCGCGCTCTAGTGGGAAAGTTGTGTACGCGCTGACTACGCGGAACTATGTACACAACAATCCTCAACCGAGAAACCTAGCGCACTGTCCAAGGCACTGGAGTCCGGACCCTCCAGAATCTCACGCACCCTCTTCCTGCCATCTCGCAGCTTTCTGTGATGTGAAAGGTGGTTATTCAGGTGGTCCAAGCCATAGAAAGCGCCCAAAACACGCCTCGCGTCATGCATTTAATTCGCAAAAGAAAATTCGTCGGCCTGCCGCGGATAAAAGCGGACGCACAGCTCCACTGATGCAGTGCCACGCCGTCAGTCTCTCCAGAGTCTGACAGTATCTCAGTATCAACCGAATGTCGCGGTGTGCGTCAACCAAGAGCGCCAGGAGCTATCTATTGTCATCACCAGCTGAACCAGATGGGGGATTCTTCCATTGTAGTAGAAACTAGACCAGCGTTCAAAGTCATATCTCGTGACACAACTGTTCAACAATCTAATTATATTTAAATCAGCATTAGAATGAACACAAGCTATAAAATAAAACTTGACAGAAACACTGAAGAATGAACGAACCATCAACAATTATTTAAGAAACAAAAAGTGATGAAAAAGAAAAGAGTTATAAATAAATATTTTAATTTGAAGACAATCCAAAAGAATTAAAGAAATCATTTTCATCATCATACTACAGTTAAATAGTTTACAGGATCTTTTAATAAATTGTTCTTAACTGTCATCTGTGTTGGCACCATTACTCCGTCGCAGTTCCTCTCCATCAACTTTGCCCTATGACGGAGCAGATTAGCTGCTGCGCGCTAAGCAAGCCAACTTATTAACATCAACTATTTACGTGATAGATGGTTCGCTCCTGCCACTTTTGTATTGTATGTCAAGGATATTTGGTGAACACAACGCTATTCCACTAAGGTTATATGAGACTGTGACACGTCTGAAATTTAACCACGTACGATACAAAAAATATCTGCACCGGCTCGAACGAGCAGTGTCTCCCTACTGTTAACGTGGGACGGAAGAAAACACACAGCTTGTGATACTTGGGTATGAAACGACAGAAACAAGCGACGGACTCCCTACTTCTGCAGTTATGGTGTATGGGACATAGCTGATCATTCAGCATGAAAACGCTCATGCCTACAGTAATTACCTTGAGACATTCGAAGTAGAATTCTGACAATGCTTAAGTCTTCTACAGCAGAAGACAAGGCCTTAAGGACAGTTTAGTTTAAGTTGTTTTGATGAAAGCTTAAAGAGGAATACAGTAAGGATGGCATGAAGATGAACATGAATGTAAGAACGGAAAAAGTAACTATTTACAGGTAGACGGAGTGGTGATTGTAGGTGTGGAAAAGGCAGATAATAAACAGGACATAAGCAATGGTGCGATCACTGGTAAGATAAAGGACGACCTGTAACAAAGGCAATGAACTGTGTTCGGTGGAACAAAAAGATAAGAACAGTCAAGAGTTTAGTTTTGTACGGAGCAGAAGCCTAGGACGTTAGCAACAGAAATAAGGCGAAGCTCAAGCTGTTCTAGGACGGATATGATATGAAATGACGTAATCCAACAGAGTATGGAAATGGATAAGGATATCTGTGACGAAATTCAACAGAAATGACTGATGTGGTTTGAGGATGTCAACAGGGTAAATGAAGATAGGATACCAAATGGGATACTACGATGTATACCATCTCAGCGGAAGGAGTCGCCCACGATGCAGTTGGCAAAATTATATGGCGGAGCAATAGAAGCAAGGAGTAAAGTCAAGAGAGATGAAAGTGGCGACTGGGGACCGAGAAGTCATGCCAATCGTGGATAATCAGCAAGCAGAAGAGGAAGAAAAAGAAGATGAAGAGTTGTCGTTTTCGTACGAGACTTCATGTAACTAGCCAGTGTCGTTTAAGTGACCGTCTCATAGTTTTAGGCCACAGTTATTCAATAATGTTTGGATGATATTTCCGCCATTTGACTGTACAACCTCTTTATACACTCCTGGAAATTGAAATAAGAACACCGTGAATTCATTGTCCCAGGAAGGGGAAACTTTATTGACACATTCCTGGGGTCAGATACATCACATGATCACACTGACAGAACCACAGGCACATAGACACAGGCAACAGAGCATGCACAATGTCGGCACTAGTACAGTGTATATCCACCTTTCGCAGCAATGCAGGCTGCTATTCTCCCATGGAGACGATCGTAGAGATGCTGGATGTAGTCCTGTGGAACGGCTTGCCATGCCATTTCCACCTGGCGCCTCAGTTGGACCAGCGTTCGTGCTGGACGTGCAGACCGCGTGAGACGACGCTTCATCCAGTCCCAAACATGCTCAATGGGGGACAGATCCGGAGATCTTGCTGGCCAGGGTAGTTGACTTACACCTTCTAGAGCACGTTGGGTGGCACGGGATACATGCGGACGTGCATTGTCCTGTTGGAACAGCAAGTTCCCTTGCCGGTCTAGGAATGGTAGAACGATGGGTTCGATGACGGTTTGGATGTACCGTGCACTATTCAGTGTCCCCTCGACGATCACCAGTGGTGTACGGCCAGTGTAGGAGATCGCTCCCCACACCATGATGCCGGGTGTTGGCCCTGTGTGCCTCGGTCGTATGCAGTCCTGATTGTGGCGCTCACCTGCACGGCGCCAAACATGCATACGACCATCATTGGCACCAAGGCAGAAGCGACTCTCATCGCTGAAGACGACACGTCTCCATTCGTCCCTCCATTCACGCCTGTCGCGACACCACTGGAGGCGGGCTGCAGGATGTTGGGGCGTAAGCGGAAGACGGCCTAACGGTGTGCGGGACCGTAGCCCAGCTTCATGGAGACGGTTGCGAATGGTCCTCGCCGATACCCCAGGAGCAACAGTGTCCCTAATTTGCTGGGAAGTGGCGGTGCGGTCCCCTACGGCACTGTGTAGGATCCTACGGTCTTGGCGTGCATCCGTGCGTCGCTGCGGTCCACTCCCAGGTCGACGGGCACGTGCACCTTCCGCCGACCACTGGCGACAACATCGATGTACTGTGGAGACCTCACGCCCCACGTGTTGAGCAATTCGGCGGTACGTCCACCCGGCCTCCCGCATGCCCACTATACGCCCTCGCTCAAAGTCCGTCAACTGCACATACGGTTCACGTCCACGCTGTCGCGGCATGCTACCAGTGTTAAAGACTGCGATGGAGCTCCGTATGCCACGGCAAACTGGCTGACACTGACGGCGGCGGTGCACAAATGCTGCGCAGCTAGCGCCATTCGACGGCCAACACCGCGGTTCCTGGTGTGTCCGCTGTGCCGTGCGTGTGATCATTGCTTGTACAGCCCTCTCGCAGTGTCCGGAGCAAGTATGGTGGGTCTGACACACCGGTGTCAATGTGTTCTTTTTTCCATTTCCAGGAGTGTATTACTATCATGATTTCCGTCTGAAAGGTCTTGTGAAGTACAACAGTGTTGGTATAAATAGACTTCAAGTAAAGCCATCGTCAAGATATATTAAACGGGGTGTCCCAGAGTGTAGATAAGTAAAAACTCGCAAAAATATATGACAGACGGGTAGCAAAGATGTTTTCCAACCATATAAAACTTAAGCCACAGAGTAAACATCAAAACAGTCGTTAGATATGCACGACCAGCAACTTCGATAGTATATTTTCAGACCATGTTCATTGCACATGTAACGACTGTACTGATATTTATTCTGTGGCTCAGTTGTACTTTGGTTGGAAAAAACTTTGCTACCTGTCTGCAATTTATTTGCGATTTTGTACTTTTCTGCACGCTGGGTCACCCTGTACAATAGATCTTGATGATGACCTCACTTAACGAAGTCCAGTCATACGCAACATTGTTGTTGGGCCAAATCATGATAGTAATATAAAGTAAGCAAGTTTCTACAGTCAAATGTCACAAATACAATTCAAACATCGTCTACGTAAGTCATGAAAAAACTAGCCACACGGGTTTAAGAACGAAGAGATTCGTGTGACTCGAGTACGTGATTCTGTGATGTTGCGATGAAATAAGAGCATTTGTCATGTATTGGAGATGGCTCTACGATTGGAAAAAATCAAAGCCAGTAACAATAAAAATAATTATTTGAAGACTAGATGTAGGACGATATCAAAGAATGAGAACCTGCGAGTACAAATAAAAAGAAAGAATGTTCGTTTCATACGGCCTTTAAGCCAGTAGCTTTCAACTTATGCGATGCGGCGCCCTGGTCCGCAACGTATGACAGCCTGGGGCACTGTGGATTTGTTCCATAGTTAGTGGCAAACAAGGAAATTGCAGGAAATTTCACATCTGGTGTCAATCTGTGTAGCCTCGGAGAAGTTCCGCTGTAGATGTTGGCCAGCCTGCGTAAGCAGTCATAACATCCAAGCTGAACTATAGCACCTTACACTTAGCATCACCATGATAGTTG
This sequence comes from Schistocerca americana, assembly GCF_021461395.2. NCBI lineage: Eukaryota > Metazoa > Arthropoda > Insecta > Orthoptera > Acrididae > Schistocerca > Schistocerca americana. The sequence goes on from NC_060124.1 coordinate 23,841,633, forward strand.
TGTCAACTACTTTTTATTGTATTGTCATTCTATTATAAAGTTGAGAAAGGCGATAAACTATGGAAAACTTTTTAAATCTGTCAAGCGGAAGTAGAAAGCTAGAACATGGTGAGAACAGTACGGAAAGTGGTAATGAGAAGTTTAAGGAAACGCAAGCGTAGACTTTGGTTTGACATGCACTGTCCTGAACAATAAAGAGCATCATACGTGTGTTTCTTTATCTGGTAGTACTTTTTGTTGAATATATGCTACCTAGCATATTAAAGTGTCATTTAGAAAGTGTTCATAAGAATGACGTGGTCAAACGAAGAGAATATTTTTCTAGAAAAATGAGTCAAATGAAAGATCAAAAATTATCATCATTGCCTAATCAGGCGAAAATCTCAAATTAAGCTTTTTTAGGGTCTTGCAATATAACTTAAAGAGTAGCAAAATGTAAGAAAACTCATATAACTGCAGAAGAAATAATTCTACTGTGTGCTACTGACATGGTGTCCATTACCCATGGAGAGACCACGGTAAAACGTATTTTGCCCATTTCTTTGTCTGACACTACAGTTAGTCGATTTCAAGATTTAGGAGACGATCTTCGTAAACAAATTATAAAAAAATCAAAGGAAGGGATTTTGGTTTGAAACTTGATGAGGCCACTGACAGCAACAGAGATGCTCATTTAATTCGCTGGGTGCAATTTGTTGAAGAAAAAGGAAAAAAAATGATGGAAGACCTTTTTTTGTAATGAAAGACATGCAGGTGCGATAGGCGGAGATCTATTCGAAATAGTGGACAGCTTCATGACAGAAAGTCAAATTAACTGGGCCCACTGTGTGTTTGTGTACTGATGGTGTGCAATCCTTGTCGGGGAGGGGAGGGGGGGGGGGTTTACAGTGCCTACAAGCAACTGTCATGTAACAAGAAGCAAGTTCAGGTGACGCACTGAATTGAGCAATAATTTGTTCGTTTTATTTTTTTTAATTTTATCCATTGTTTTCCAGTGTTTCGTCCGCGACTGTTTCACTTTCGTAAAATGAAGAACAAACCGCCTTCAGTCACAAGTTGTATTTATTTACTGCACTATGCATTTCCACCCCTTGCAGGCTCATCTTCAGGTGCTTTTTAGTGATTTACACCAGAAGTTTTGTTTCTAGTTGTTTGCAGTTTAACATTGTATGTTGTCTGTTTCCCTCTTAGGAGTGGAATTTCGGACAATCCGTTTTTAAACGATGCCTACAGTACAAGACCCGCACTCTCTCCAAACTTCACGTTTCTATCCTTAGTGCTTTCTGTTGGATAGTGATGAGTCAGTGAATCAATCTGACCCTATTTCTCCCGCTTAGGGGTTTAATTTCCAAAAACAGTGAAACACGTGTTTTTTCATCTCTAACCGAGAAGCCAAACAACAGTTTTCAGAGATTTAGCTTTAAAAATGCTTTCGCAAGAAATATTTTCATTAAACGTTTCATCCGCTATTTCACTCTCTTAGGGGTTGAATTTCCAAAAATAGTGATATGCATATGTTTTGTTTCTAACAGAAAAGATAAAGACAAATTTTCGTAGAGTTAGCTTTACAAATGCTCTCAGAATGAAATATTTTCATAAAAAATCTCATCCCCTATTTCACCCCTTTAGGGGTTCGATTTCCAAAAGTACTGAAACACTTCTTTTTAAATTGGAAGCCGTATACCAGAGTTCATAGCAGTAGCTTTAAAATACTTTAGTATTTCTACAATAATGATGTATTTTGAAAAAAAGCTTTCACCCCTGTTTCACCCCCATAGGGCTACATTTCCAAAAATGCCAAAAAATGTATTTCTTTATATCTGACCGGGAAACCAAAACTAACTTTCGTAGGTCTAGCTTCAAAATTACTTTAATAGCAACAGTTTTCAAAAACAAAAACCTTCATCTATTTCACCACCTTATGGCTCGAATTTCGAAAAATTCCTTCTTAAACGATGCCTGCAGTATGAGATCCACACCTTCTCCAAATTTCAAGTTTCTGTCTTTAGCCGTTTGGGCTGGGCTATGATGGTGACATTACCTTTTATATACAGAGATTTCATGTAGGTTAATTCTTACGAAGAAGAAGACAGTAACCAGCCACTATTAATAGAAATTAATAGTGGCTTGTTGCTGTCTTCTTCTTCGTAATAAGAATTAACTTACATTAATTGTACTCAGCCACCGTCTCACCATGTCAGTTTTAGACAAAACAGCAACGGAGATTTCGGTTTTTAGAAGGTATCCTACAAGGGAGCCACAGAAAAAAAAAACAGTTGGCCAGGGGACCAACGAATTCAAAAAGTTGAAAATTATGGCTTTATGCCTTAGGTAAGCTTACTGTATCATGGAAAAAGAAAGGTTTTGCTTTTACTATCAGACCAGGTAATGCACTGCAGACAGCCACGTATAGACCTGAGCACCGCAGGATGCGGGAGGAACATGGCTGGCCTCTGGTTTAGAAAGCTGCCACTGCACTGGAGGAAATTCACGTGGTGGTGCGGCTGTGTTGGCGCCGATTGTTACGAAACTGGTGACAGCGGCAGCGGCCTCCACACGTCTATCCGGGCAACAGCGAGCCGAGCTTCCTCATTACCGGATTCCTGCTGCAGTCGGAACGTGCAAGGTTGCGACGTCCGTAGGAAAATACCGCGCGAGCGTGCCTGACGAAGCCCGCAGGATGGCTGCCGGCCGTTGCGAAGTAAACGACGGAATGGAAAGGCACCAGCTCAACTCCGCCAGCTGGCGATTTCTTCGCGTTTGTTTTACTTAGCCTTCTGTCGATGGGGTAAATGCGGTCCAGCTTTTCTTTAACCACTTGACATCAACCTGTGTGTCTTCTAGCACTTAATCGAGCCACAATAGTAGATACCCAAATCCATAGCTCCCGTGGATATTACTGTTGGTTTGAGAACACAACAGCTGCTTTTGTAAATATCACTGAAGAACATACCGCAATCTGGTCCTTCGTCAGACGTCAAATAGGATTTCTCGTAAATGTTTCGCTTTCTTGCCTTAAAGAAAAGCTCATGGTTCATAATTTCACAATTCATTGAAGCAGATCCCGATGCTCTAACGTAGAAAGCAGGTGTGACCAAACTTGTAGCTTAACTCGGCCGCATTTGAAGAATAGGAGTATTTTTCGGCGATACATAATATACATCGGAGCCCCAAAGAAACTGGTATAGGCATGCGTATCCAAATATAGAGATATGTAAACAGATGGAATACAGCGCTGCGGTCGGCAACGCTTATATAAGACGACAAGTGTCTGGCGCAGTTGTCGGATCGGTTACTGCTGCTACAATGGCAGGTTATCAAGATTTAAATGAATTTGAAGGTGGTGTTGTAGTCGGCGCACGAGCAATGGGACACAGCATCTCCGAGGTACTAAAATGTAGACTTTCACGACCGGAAATGTCATGTCCAATATAATTATCCGGGCTGTTAGGCCGTAGTCGGTTGATGATTTTTGTGTTAATTACCAACGTTTCGTCCCCGTCTGCGGGAGACATCTTCAAGGGGCTCTGTAGCAGTGGGTGTGTTGGACCTTTCATCGAGCTACAGACCCCCTTGAAGGTGTCTCCCGTAGACGGGGACGAACCGTTGGGAATTAACACAGAATTCATCAACCGACCACGGCATAACAGCCCGGATAATTACACTCCTGGAAATTGAAATAAGAACACCGTGAATTCATTGTCCCAGGAAGGGGAAACTTTATTGACACATTCCTGGGGTCAGATACATCACATGATCACACTGACAGAACCACAGGCACATAGACACAGGCAACAGAGCATGCACAATGTCGGCACTAGTACAGTGTATATCCACCTTTCGCAGCAATGCAGGCTGCTATTCTCCCATGGAGACGATCGTAGAGATGCTGGATGTAGTCCTGTGGAACGGCTTGCCATGCCATTTCCACCTGGCGCCTCAGTTGGACCAGCGTTCGTGCTGGACGTGCAGACCGCGTGAGACGACGCTTCATCCAGTCCCAAACATGCTCAATGGGGGACAGATCCGGAGATCTTGCTGGCCAGGGTAGTTGACTTACACCTTCTAGAGCACGTTGGGTGGCACGGGATACATGCGGACGTGCATTGTCCTGTTGGAACAGCAAGTTCCCTTGCCGGTCTAGGAATGGTAGAACGATGGGTTCGATGACGGTTTGGATGTACCGTGCACTATTCAGTGTCCCCTCGACGATCACCAGTGGTGTACGGCCAGTGTAGGAGATCGCTCCCCACACCATGATGCCGGGTGTTGGCCCTGTGTGCCTCGGTCGTATGCAGTCCTGATTGTGGCGCTCACCTGCACGGCGCCAAACATGCATACGACCATCATTGGCACCAAGGCAGAAGCGACTCTCATCGCTGAAGACGACACGTCTCCATTCGTCCCTCCATTCACGCCTGTCGCGACACCACTGGAGGCGGGCTGCAGGATGTTGGGGCGTGAGCGGAAGACGGCCTAACGGTGTGCGGGACCGTAGCCCAGCTTCATGGAGACGGTTGCGAATGGTCCTCGCCGATACCCCAGGAGCAACAGTGTCCCTAATTTGCTGGGAAGTGGCGGTGCGGTCCCGTACGGCACTGTGTAGGATCCTACGGTCTTGGCGTGCATCCGTGCGTCGCTGCGGTCCACTCCCAGGTCGACGGGCACGTGCACCTTCCGCCGACCACTGGCGACAACATCGATGTACTGTGGAGACCTCACGCCCCACGTGTTGAGCAATTCGGCGGTACGTCCACCTGGCCTCCCGCATGCCCACTATACGCCCTCGCTCAAAGTCCGTCAACTGCACATACGGTTCACGTCCACGCTGTCGCGGCATGCTACCAGTGTTAAAGACTGCGATGGAGCTCCGTATGCCACGGCAAACTGGCTGACACTGACGGCGGCGGTGCACAAATGCTGCGCAGCTAGCGCCATTCGACGGCCAACACCGCGGTTCCTGGTGTGTCCGCTGTGCCGTGCGTGTGATCATTGCTTGTACAGCCCTCTCGCAGTGTCCGGAGCAAGTATGGTGGGTCTGACACACCGGTGTCAATGTGTTCTTTTTTCCATTTCCAGGAGTGTATAATGGACATCTCCGAGGTAGCGATGAAGTGGGGATTTTTCCGCACGACCATTTCACGAGTGTACCGTGAAAAACAGGAATCCGGTAAACAAATATTCGACATCGCTGTGGATGGTAAATGATCCTGCAAGAACGGCACCAACAACGACTGAAGACAATCGTTCAACGTGACAGAAATGCAACCCTTCCGCAAACTGCTGCAGCTCTCAATGCTAGACCATCAACAAGTGGCAGCGTGCGAACCATTCACAAAACATCATCGATACGGGCTATCGGAGCCGAAGGCCCACTCGTCTACCCTTGATGACTCCACGACACAAAGCTTTAGGCCTCACCAGGGCCCCTCAACTCCGACATTGGACTGTTGATGACTGGAAACATGTCGGACGAGTCTCGTTTCACCTTGCATCGAGCGGATGGACGTGTACTGGTATGGAGCCTGCACTTCAGCAGGGGATTGTTCCAGCTAGTGGAGGCTCTGTAACGGTGTGGGGCGTGTGCAGTTGGAGTGATAGTGGACCCTTGATACGTCTAAATACGAATCTGACAGGTGACACGTACGTAAGCATCCTGTCTGATCACCTGTATCCATTCATGTCCATTGTGCATTCCGACGAACTTGGTCAATTCCAGCAGGACGATGCTACACAGTGGCTCCAGGAACACTCTTCTGCGTTTAAACACTTCAGCAGGCCACCAAACTCCCCAAACATGAACATTATTGAGCATATCTGGGATGCTTTGCAACGTGCTCTTACGGATTTATGGACAGCTCTGCAGGATTCATGGTGTCAATTCTCTCCACCACTACTTCAGACATTACTCGAGTCCATGCCGCGTTATGTTGCGGCACTTCTCCGTGCTCGCGGGGGCTTTACACGTTATTAGTCAAGTGTACCCGTTTCTTCGGCTCTTCAATGTATTTAACACTTACAATAACCACTGAGTAAAATAAGTTATCGTAAAATGGAATCAACGTGATATTTTATATATGGGATTTCATCAATAAATTAATGTATAAATAATTAACGTGACATTTGACTTATAATTTAGGAAAATAATCTATCAGCATCAGATTCGAGTGGAGTGGTTACAATTCTGAGGCAAGGCTTCATCTGAGATTTGTCAAGGCTTCATCTGAGATTTTGGTCCTATTTTTACTCTTTGTGTGCTTTACTCTTGAAAATAACTGTTCACAAACGTACGTGCTATCAAACAAAGAGGACATATACAGTGCATGACTGAAGGGATATTTGTCTCTGGGCAGGTATGATATGTAATAGTCCAACAAGAGATAAATAATCAAATTTTTCTTTTAGTTGGATGTCAGACTGCAACTATTTGCATTCCATCCGAAAATCTTCTGGAAATATATCTACACTGATTATAAAAGTTTTCGCATAAATACAAAAATTTTGACTATTTTTTCGTAAATCCTGCAATCGATTTTTAAAAATTCGTGCATCAGATCGAAAGGTTTAGCAGCGTATTTCGTGCCATCTTTAGAATTATGTTTCAATTTATCATAACTTAACATGTACGGGATTTCATGGAATTTTTGTTTTTTACCGATCGTGTGATAGATGTTTACGTCTATGGCGGTACGGATACTTTGCTTTGGGGTGCTTGCAGCCCACGGCCCGCGGATTGAACACCCCTGGTATACAGTAACATTTTAATCGTCACAAAAATGTGAAATTTGGAAAGGGAGCCACATAAAGAATCCAGCCTTTCAGTACGTAATAACATACAAATTTATTGATGAAATTAAATAAATTGCATATTTTTGCAGCGTAGCCTACTTGTGATTATGTAAGAAACATATTATTCAAATGCCCTCCACGACTTGCCAGCTGACTCCTCTTCTCTCTGTGAAATTTTCCACAGATTTTGGGCACATTTGCAGATATAATTCTTAAATTACGCGTTGAATCTTGGTGTTGGGCTCTGGAAACGATTGTGGTTTCTTGGCATACACACAAGATTTCAGATACCGCACTGAAATCAATCAGGGTGTGTCAAATAACAAGATCTGAGTGGGCAGTTCACGTCAGCGTTGCAAGAAGTAATCTGGCCAGGGAATCTCTCTCTCGTAACAAGTTCATTGTTGTAATCAGTGTGAGGCAGGTTGTACCATCATGTTGAAATCAAACGGCTTCGGGGTCTGTTCACAAGATCCATTTCCGACCAGAAAAGCTCTCTTAACATACTGCGATAGCGTTCGCCGTACGCTGTTAATTCGTCTCCGGCGCCATCTTTGAAGAAGTACGGTCCAGCTACGCTCACAGCCGAAATGCCGCACCACACAGTCCGTTTGTAGATTTAATGACCTCTCCATAATTACTCTAAGGTTTTCTGTGCCCACACAGTCCGTTTGTAGATTTAATGACCTCTCCATAATTACTCTAAGGTTTTCTGTGCCCCAAATCTTGCAGTTTCGCTCGTTCACGGAGCCATTCAACAGAAAGTGCGCCTCATCGGTGAACATTATTTTCTTGACGAAATTGTTGTCCGCGCTTTGTTTCACAAGCATCAAATGGGCAAACACTCGGCGTTTTTCGTGATCGTTTGGCATCAGTTCTTGTGCCAGTTCAATTTTATAGTCTCAAAGGTGCAGATCACCTTTCAGAATTCGTTGAATGCTGGTTCTCGCAATATCGAATTATAATGAACGTCGGCGAATAGGTTTCAATGGACGTACAGCAACATTATCACGCACTATGGGGATGTTTTCTGCAAAAAGAGTACCATGAAGAGCACCGAAAGTTTGATGTCCACAACCAAACCAGTTTTACCAACTCAAGAGATCAGTCCCATCACGATCAACCTACTCGGTGAGTTACGTTGACCAAACATTCCATGGAGTTCACGAACAATCTGCACAACATTCACCACATTTGTAATTCGTTTTCACTATGACAACACACTGTTCCGTCGTGAAGGGCTCCGTTACTAACCACAAAGAACACAGATGAAAATCGCGCAATGTTCAGTGCTGCCAACTTACTACAACAGAAATAAATCATGAATAAGACAGTGATACTTATCATAGTTGACGTTTTTCCCAGGGTTGCAGTTCCACTGCTTCATTTGATGTCTGAGGAGGTGATGACGTTTGAATAAGAAACCAAAATTTTATAATTTTTTGTTTGCTGTCAACATACAACGTCCAATGCGGTCCAATATGGCTGCCACCAGTGTTGCCACCACACCATTACCCAAAAACGAAAATAATCATACGAAGCGACATATAGCTGTAGCTAACATGCCAATCACCGTCTGTTTTTCCCGTCACTCTGTTGGTGCTGTGACACTCTACCCAAGTTCATCGAAGGCTTCTCCTTTTCTGGCATTAGCTTGTGACGTCATTGTTGAAAGTATAAGCTGTTTGTGTAGGTAGTCAATCCCAGACGTCCGTTATGCGATATATGTTGCTAGAAAAAGTTGTTTCTAAATACTGGAAAATTTCGCAACCAGATCGTCGTGAAACACCACACAGCAGACTCAGAATCCTAGGGGAAATCCATACAGTTCTTCATAGTCAATAAACAACTTTTAATCAAAAAAGACAAGCGAGTGCAATACTCCTTATCTTCACTGAATAATAAGAGAATGATCATTGAGATTGACGACTGTGCACAGCGATAACACAATCACAGTGAGAACAACAAGTTGAGGTGTTATATTTGTTATCAATGGGTCGCCCAACTATGAAAAAGTTGTATGACAATTCAAAGCATCTTGTAATTTAAATTAGGTCTGAGTACAACAGATTTTTTATTTGCTCTAATTTTTGGAAGCAAGCAGCTGATAGAGCACAAAGTTCTGGAAAAAATCTGCCCTGACTTTACACAAAATGACGCTAACACGTTGGGGAGGTAGCAAATTGTATGTAAGATTGTGTGTAGGAAACGCAGCAAATTATCCTTATCTGAGCAGCTCGCAAATTGACCGTTAATGAGACACTACAAATTACAATCAAATGGGCTACTCAAGTTAATGTGACATAACAATTACTTAGAGAGCTGCTCAGAGTACAGATCGCGCTATTACAGATTGAGAAATTCACATTTCCCCAAAATGAACAAAGCTAGCGCCCATTAGCACCAGACATAGGTTAGGAGACCAATCATACGGCAGTCGGAACACGAACGCCACGAAATTTCATTCTCCGTCCTCAACTCACTACAAAAAATGTTAGTCGAGAAATTCGCTTATTTCGTGGAAAAACATAAAAAACAGGGAAGCAGCAGAAACTTCCCACCGTTGGCATACAAAACGGACACATTAACGAACATGAGGCTGGTACTGGTCTAGAGCAGTGTCTCTTCCATTGGCCAAACATGGTGGCGGAGCGACTCAATACGATTAGAGGACCAAAATTTTGAACAAAAACAACCGACTTTCTCACACAAGCTGAGCAGTGTGGAAAAAAATTCATAATCAGTTTTCCTCTGGGGACAGCAATGTTGGTGGCAGCCCACAAAAGCACGAAGCAAGTCAAAGACTGACTTTCGCGAAAACAACTCTTCTCCGTCGGGAGGCCCGCCTGCCATGAACTTCACATTGGTTTGTTGGATACGAATGCAGCTGTAGATGTAGATACCCCCTGGAATGAACATTGGAACGTAAAGATCAGTCTCTACCTCTGAACTACCCAAGCACAGTTGAGTGAGCCAGATATACTTCCGGTCTCTCACTGTTGATATACGTAGCCAAGGAAGACGGGCCAAATGGATCTATGATGATTTTCTGTTTGGTTTGATCATATAGTAGAGATCGGCCGCTGTGGCCGAGCGGTTCTAGGCGCTTCAGTGAGGAAGATTTAGGTAGTTCTAAGTCTAGGGGACTGATGACCTCAGATGTTAAGTCCCATAGTGCTCAGAGCCATTTGAACCATATTGTAGAGTGCATATTAAGAACATACACTAGCTGTTCAATCAAACCCTAACTCTTCCATCGGATTGTCACAGTTATAGCGCGATTCTTCACCCCAAATCACTCGCCTCCAGCCATTCAATGTCCAGTTTTGGCCCTCTTCACGCCGCCCCAAAGGTCACTTAGCATTGACCACTGAACTGTGTGGCTTATGAGGAGCTACTTGACCGCTGTGACCCGTTTATCTTAACTCCCTACGCAGTGCTGTGTTATCTGACTGCCGGTAGCACCTTAGAACCCACTATAGTTGGAGCCGATAACGATGGTGGTCGAGTTTACGCTTGTTCTGCGCACCTACGTCACGCACTCTCAGACAGCCAATGGGCGTTGAGAAGTGTTCTGTGCACTCCGCTGTAAATGTCGTAACCAACACCAGCCTTAAACTTGATCATAACGAGTTATTTTATTTTTACTCCATTTGTAGCGAGTTGTCATCGCTGCTGATGGAGGTAAACGACAAATTCTACATAAGCATGCGAAGGAAATAATTTACGTGATACACGCTTTCTTCAAGCGCAAATTACGCATATATGCGTACCTTAACAGTCGCTTGGAATCGGCAACAATGCAATCCCCGTCAATGCCTCGATATGCGCGAACCGCCATCGTTTGTGAATCGGACTGTAGTGATTCCATTCGCTGGTTTGGTCCTATTTTCTACAGCCACCCTACGCAATTTTTCGACAGTCCCTTTCCACCAGTATGTGTCTGCCTGGTATTGGTTTTGCTGTGGTTGTTCCTTCACATTGCATTTAACAGTCACATCGCCAACAGTCAGCCGACGTGGGCGGCTTTAGAAGGTCTAAAATGTCCCTGCTGGGGTTGTTGCTCAATTGATATCCGATGACTAGTCCACACCTCCCCTGACCAACCCATTCTGTTGTTGCTGCTGCTTTACTGACGCTTATCATGATATCTAGTGGTCAATTCCGCATTACATATGAGTGTCCGTATAATTTCGAGTAGTGTATACTTTTAAATTTGTTCTCTGCCACACTACTTCTCAGGCCAGGCAGGGTCCCAGGACATCTGCTCCAACTCCCCCGTACTGTCTTTGCGAAATACGTTTCACGTGATTTACCGCCATCGGAAAATCTTATTTGGAGCGACTGGAACGGAAATAGACGTCGAGAACTTTCCTGCGCAATTATAGCCGCTTAACCGAGGACTTGGCCGGCGCTGGCAGAAGAATTATCAGCACGCGAGTTCAGCGCACTGAGACTGCTGCAATCAGTGCCCTGCACTTGAACGGCGACCACATTAATGAAAGTGCCATAGTCTTCTTCACAGAAGCTTATATTTGTTGCAGGTAAATATACCGAAATGCCCTATTTAAATTACTATTTAAAAATAGTAAATTTTTCTGTGTTTAGTGGCTGACTCGTCCGTCGGGTGCAGAAGGCGGACTCCGGCGCGGTAACATTCTTTTATTGTTGTCAGTCCGATGGAAAGTCGGTTCAGGAGAAGACACAAACTGGACTTTGGTACGCAGAGTTTAAATGCATTGTTACGGTGCAAAGACAATTTCGCTCTTTTTACAAGACATTAGCACCAGACGCCGAGAGAATGAAAGCATGGCATACGCAATTTCTGGATACAGGCAGCGTTCTGAAGCGGTGTACAGGGGGAAGAACAAGATGAGAATATCTGCCAAGCGTTCCAACGAAGTCCACACCAGTCGTCAAGCTTCATAGGAACTTCAGATGCCACGAACAACTATTCGTAAGGTAATCAAGAGGCGGCTGCGTCTGTATTCATACAAAGTGGAGATTCTATAGGCCATAAAGCCCAAAGATAAACAACAGCAATATATTTTTGCATCTGAAATGCCTAATCGAATCGACAGGAATCCTGCTTTCTTATCAAGTGTAATGCCTTCTGATGAGTCCACATTCTGTGTCTTTGGCTCTGCGAATAAGTAGAACATTCACGTTTTGGGGCGACGGAACGCACACAAAATCAGGGAAAAGGTGCGAGAAAATGAACTTTTGGTGTGATCTCATTTGCTAAGAGATAACTGGGTTGTCCTCCTTTGATGAGAAGACTTTCACAGGGTCTATATACAGAGATATATTAGAAGCGTGCAAGGGTTAAGTCCCTGCAGTCGCGCTATTCATGTGTGTCCTCGGTGGCTGCCAGAGGGTTAGCTGCCCTCTGTAATAATAAAAAAAAAAACTGAGTTAATGAATCAACGACGAACTGAAACGGGTGTCTTCGCACCGAGCAGATACAACGAACAAAACGAGATAAAAAAAAAAGGTGGCTCAGATGGATAGAGCGTCTGCCATGTAAACAGGAGATCCCGGGTTCGAGTCCCGGTCGGGGCACACATTTTCAACATGTCCCCAATGAAGTACATCAACGCCTGTTTGCAGCTAGGGTGTCCATTTAATTATCATTCCATTTCTAGCAAATCTGCATGGTCATCCACGGTAACTGTTCTTTCGGGAACAGATACTACCGTCATATATAGTTAAAATATGGCTTCCGGGCCATTGACCTTCTTGTGCGAACGCACACGCTATGCCCGAACTCGTACGGGACTTGGTAGATTAATCTGCCACGAGTAATGAGTACGATGGGCAAACATCTATTAGGCGCACTACGAATGTAGTGTTGTGGACATGTTGGGAATGTGGACCTCACGGGGAGCGTGCAAGGGATAAGTCCCTGCAGACGCACTATCCTCTGTGCCCGCGGTGGCTCAGATGGATAGAGCGCCTGGCATTTAAGCAGGAGATCCCGGGTTCGAGTTCCGGTCTGGGCACACATTTTCGGCTGTCACCATCGAGGTATATCAACAACAACTTTCGGCAGCTGAGGGTTTCAATTAATTATCATTTATATTGGAGATGTTTGCTTTTACCTAGGTTGAAGACCTGCAACCCAACCTTTGATTTAAACAAGATCGTGCTCCACCTCACTAGTTGTTGGATGTTCGGAAAACTCTGAATCTATCGTTTTCAGGAAGATGGATTGGACGTGATGGACCCTTGAATTGACCTCCTCGTTCTCCTCACAATTGAATTTTTGGTTTGGGGCTATGGCTTGAAGGACAGAGGGGCGCCACTGCAGCACGGGGGCTTCAAGACCGCCGTACTCGGATTGCAGAAGCCATCGGTGCCATCCCTCCGGACATATTGGAGTGGACCTGAATGGAAAGTGAATACAGACTAGACATTCTTCGTGTCACAGCAAACACTCACGTAAAACTGCGTGTTTTTTTTTTGTTTTTTTTTTTCAATTGACTTGACACACAACTTATTTTCGAGACGGAAATAAATTTATTTAATTTAATTTTGTGTTGGGAGCAAGATGAAAACAGAGCATTTCGGTGAATACAAAAAAAATGGTTCAAATGGCTCTAAGCACTATGGAACTTAACATCTGAAGTCATCAGTCCCCTAGACTTAGAACTACTTAAACCTAACTAACCTAAGGACATTACACACATCCATGCCCGAGGCAGGATTCGTCAGACGGGGGGGGGGGAGGGAGGGAGGGTGGGAGGGAGGGAGAGGGAGAGGGAGAGGGAGAGGGAGAGGGAGGGAGAGAGAGAGAGAGAGAGAGAGAGAGAGAGAGAGAGGAAGCAGAAAAGTTACAGAAGCATAAAGCATACGCACGCCTATAATTTTCAAACTCCGTTTTCTAAAAGCGGTTGAGTGCTGAGTCTTCCTGTTTACACATGTTGAAGTCCTAGTCGCGCCCTACACAGCCTGTCAATGCGAAACAGATCGGTGAGGAGAAGTTCGTACCGTCCCCTTGTTAGCGTGGGGCGACAAGTGTAACTTATTTTCTGAAGTCCCTTCGTACTTGCGGTGCTGGAAGAATGTAGGGGAATAACTGAAAATGTGTATCTTAAGGCAAAGCAACTTCAGCTTAGTTGGGAGACTGAGGTAGGTGCAAATCTCGCTCTTGCGCCTGCTCACATTATAGGAGAGCGGATAGGCAATTTCTTACAAGTGTCCGACCAGTAATGGCGCGTAGTGTGCGCTAGAACTGGCAGCAAAATTGCCTCCTGACTTGTTGCCTTATAGAGGTTGAAAACGTTCGGTTGAGCTCGTAATACCAGGCGACAAAAGGGAATGACGAATAGCCAGCGGCGTCATTATCCATCGCTTCGCTGCCAGTCTCCTTGAAACTTATCACTTGTCCTGATGACATTTACGTACAGGGAAACAAATCTTGCGAAAGAGCAATAAATGTCGCCGGACAGCCTGCAATAACAGCAGTTGTTCAGCGCTATTTCGAAGAAAGAGCAACCAATTAATCCGTGACATCAGCGCAGCTATGACGGTGTTCTGCACTTACAGCACATCTCCGATGACCCACTGCCAAACTGCACGCTCAGCTCAATGTCTTACAAACAGTATTATGCTCCATTGGGACATTTTGTGCGATTCTTTGATCCGTCGTTCGGTAAACAATAGGCGGAGTAGTCATCGGAAAATGTTGTGCTGACAGAAAATTTCCTCTTTGTGGGATCTTTAGTTGAAACCTAGAAGAGAGCTCACATGAATAACAACATTCGTTTCCTCCTTTTACTAAATAACATTCTTCTCTTGTCCTTCTTCGTTCGTTCTTTTTATAGTTTATTTCTTCATTGTCCATTACTGGCTGAAGTGACGCAGTGGTAAGACACTGGGCTCGGATTCGAGGGGACTGCTTTGATTCAGCTCCTCACGCTAGCCTATTCTGAGAAAGTCTCTTCATTTCTGCATAACTGCTGCAGTCTACACCCACGTGAACCTGCTTGCAGTAGTGAAACCTTCGTCTTCCTTTCTAACTTTTACCCCTCACACTTCCCTCCATTACCAAATTGACTACTGCCTTAGGAATGTGTCCTACCAACTCATCGCTTATTTCAGTCAGAAAATTCTTTACTCCCTAATTCGATGCACAATTCCTTGAGATCCTTGTTACTAGCACACATAGGCTAGCTTTCATCAGGAGTCAGTGCCTTTGGAGACAACACCCTGTCGAGTATAGACTCTGATGGAAGCCAGCCCATGTGTGCCAGTAACAAGGATTCCATAGTAAATGTGCCAAGGAAATCAAATACTCTTTTGGCATTGGTGGGGCCTGAGGATGGCGGTAATGTGCCGTCGAAACAAGTCGATAGAATAAAGACGTTCTCAAGATACAGCTGCGGTGGTACTTTTTCTCATATAGAAAAAAACTGTGTTTTGCTTCAAAGGAAATTTGAAGTGTGGAGTTCTCTTTGACTTTGGACTGTGTTCCTGTGTTGTTTACAGAGGAAAAAATGGCTCTGAGCACTATGGGACTTAACATCTGAGGTCATCAGTCCCCTAGAACTTAGAACTATTTAAACCTAACTAACCTAAGGACGTCACACACATCCATGCCCGAGGCAGGATTCGAACCTGCGACCGTAGCTGTCTCGCGGTTCCGGTTACAGAGGAGGTGGTGACGGTGCAGAGACTCGTTGCTGTGTTTGTTCTTCAGTCCACTGGTCGGGCTTTGGGTCTTTTGAGAGTGCGATATTGCAGTGCCTGCGTTGTTCTGAATACGATGCATAGTTACATGTCCAAAGAAACTTTGCATTGTATTCAGAATAACACCCTCAGTGCAATATCGTATTTATCCACCGACAAAGGGTAAGCGACTTTCAATTGGAATGTCTTACCTGTACGGGAAGATACATAATGGATGTACGAATATAATTTGCAGACTTATGGTTGACGACATATTTAAGCTTGGGTCGGGCCGTGAGTCGTGTACGGATAGCCAAATAATAAAGCGACCACTCGCGATGAATGGGAAATCTGGATTCTACTCTACAACTGATGGTTGTCCATACAACTGCGAGTACATTTAATATCTTTTGAGAATTGTCAGACTGCTGCAGGGTGTGGAGTAGTGGTACAGAAGAAGAGACTGTTTTAACCCTGCCTCCAAGCGAGGCTGGCGGCCCTTATCGTAGGTGTGGCAGGGCCTAGAAATTATCCAGGTTCGCCAAAAAGCGCTTGGGGGGCAGTCTAAGGTGCAATACGGCGCGATGATTCGTCTCGTGCATCGCACGGCGCTAAGAATTCGTGGAGTCTGGCAGCAGCCCCAACATGTCTTCACTAGTCGCTACAGATGCTCTGAGGCAACGGTCAAAGAGGAAAGTTTCAAGTCGTAATACCTCGTATTGCGGAAGCCATTGTTTTCCGGACCCTTGTTTATTACGATGATTTACTTGTTTCATTGACCTTCGCTCACCCGTTTGTTTGTACTTAGAATAGTCGAAAACCCTTTGTAAGGCACCAATTAGTTTCATAAAAGACTTCCTGACATTTATATTTGCGTTCTCTTTTTCAAATATGTTTTTCTTCATATTGGCTTCCTAATTTGGCCATATTCAGCTATTTTAGTTTTTCCCAAAAAGAAATTCTGAGTTGTTCACTTATATAGTCTCATTCTTAACCTAATCCCCTCGCATTTTTATTTCTTCTCTCTGAACTGTAACTCCTTTTTCTATTGGAAGATAACACTAGACATATCATTTGGCCATATTCAGCTATTTTAGTTTTTCCCAAAAAGAAATTCTGAGTTGTTCACTTATATAGTCTCATTCTTAACCTAATCCCCTCGCATTTTTATTTCTTCTCTCTGAACTGTAACTCCTTTTTCTATTGGAAGATAACACTAGACATATCAACAGTTCGCCATGGGGTTCCTTGAAGAAAGGGGGAGATAGAGAGACAGAGAGAGAGAGAGAGAGAGAGAGAGAGAGAGAGAGAGAGAGAGAGAGAGAGAGAGAGAGAGAGAGAGAGAAAGAGAGGGGGGGAGGGGGGATGGGAGAGAAAGGGGGAAGATAGAGGGGGGAAGATAGAGGGGGGAAGATAGAGGGGGGAAGATAGAGGGGGGAAGATAGAGGGGGGAAGATAGAGGGGGGAAGATAGAGGGGGGAAGATAGAGGGGGGAAGATAGAGGGGGGAAGATAGAGGGGGGAAGATAGAGGGGGTGTAAGAGTGGGGAGATAGAGGGGGAGATAGAGGGAGGAATATAGAGGGGATAAGAGAGAGAGGGGGGGAAATAGAGGGGGGACAGGGGGGGAGATAGATGGGGGAGACAGAGGGGGGGAGACAGAGGGGGGGAGACAGAGGGGGGGGAGACAGAGGGGGGGGAGACAGAGGGGGGGGAGACAGAGGGGGGGGAGACAGAGGGGGGGGAGACAGAGGGGGGGGAGACAGAGGGGGGGAGACAGAGGGGGGGAGACAGAGGGGGGGAGACAGAGGGGGGGCAGAGGGGGGGGCAGAGGGGGGGAGACAGAGGGGGGGAGACAGAGGGGGGGGAGACAGAGGGGGGGAGACAGAGGGGGGGAGACAGAGGGGGGGAGACAGAGGGGGGGAGACAGAGGGGGGGAGACAGAGGGGGGGAGAGGCAGAGGGGGGGAGAGGCAGAGGGGGGAGAGGCAGAGGGGGGAGAGGGGGGAGAGGCAGAGGGGGGAGAGGCAGAGGGGGGAGAGGCAGAGGGGGGAGAGGCAGAGGGGGGAGAGGCAGACGGGGAAGGGAGGGGGGAAAGAGGTTGAGCGACAGGGGGAGAGAGGTCCTCGAACTGAACATCTTGCGAATTTTATTTCTGAGCATACTAAAAAGCAAAATTTATGCTCACACAATTTACCCTCTCACAATAGACGATCTCAAACGGAACATTACTAGAGAAATTACCCACATTTGCCTGCAGAATTACAGCTTATTGATGGTAACGTTATCATACTAAGTCAGTGATGCCTGGATGCTTGTGGCCGTCGCTTCTCTTATAAACAAGTAACTACATGTTTTTTTTTACATCATTATACACTGAAGAGCAAAAGAGCCTGTTACACCTGCTTAATATCGAGAAGGGCCCTTACGTGCACGCAGATGTGCCGCAACACGATGTGGCATGGACCAGACTGAAGTTTGAAGTAGTGCTGGAGGGAACCGACACCATGAGTTTTGTAGGGCTGTCCATAAATCTGGTAGAGTATGAGATCTCTTCTGAACAGCACATTGCAAGGCATCCCAGATATGTTCAATAATGCTCATGTTTGGGGAGTCTGGCGGCCAGCGGAATTGTTTAAACTCAGAACAGTGTTCCTGGAGCAACTCGGTAGCAGTTCTGGACGTGTGGGGAGTCGCATTGTCCCGCTGCAATTTTCGAAGTCCGTCGGAATACACAATGGACATGAATGGACGCAGGTGATCAGACGGGAAGCTTACACACGTGTCAGCTGTCAGAGTCGTGTCTAGACGTTTCAGGGGTCCCATATCACTCCAACTGCACACGCCCCACACCATTACAGAGCTTCCACCAGCTTGAACAGTCCCCTGCTGACATGCAGGCTCCAGCGATTCATGAGGTTGTCTCCATACCCGTGCACGCTCGATACAATTTGAAACGAGGCTAGTCCGACCAGGCAACACGTATCTAGTCATCAACAGTCCAATGTCGGTGTTGGCGGGCCCACGTGAGATGGAAAGCCTTGTGTCGTGCAGTCATCAAGGCTATACAAGCGGGCCTTCGGTTCCGAAAGCCCATATCGATCATGTTTCGTTGAATGGTTCGCACGCTGACAAACTCATGATATAATTAT
This sequence comes from Schistocerca americana, assembly GCF_021461395.2. Taxonomy (NCBI): domain Eukaryota; kingdom Metazoa; phylum Arthropoda; class Insecta; order Orthoptera; family Acrididae; genus Schistocerca; species Schistocerca americana. Next base: position 23,860,241 of record NC_060124.1, read on the forward strand.
TTCCCGGCCCAGCACTGGAATCTGCAGCAATTTGCCGAAGGATTACACTTCTGTCACGTTGAACGGTTTTCTTCAGTCGTCGTTGGTCCCGTTCTTGCAAGATCTTTCTCCGGCCGCAGTAATTTCGGAAATATGATATTTTACCGGATTCTTGATATTTATGGTACACTCGTGAAATGGTCGCACGAGAAAATCCCCATTTCGTCGCTACCTCAGAGATGCTATGTCCCATTGGTCGTGCACCGACCGTAACACCACGTTCAAACTCAGTTAAATGTTGATAACGTACCATTGTAGCAGCAGTAAGCGATCTAACAACTGCGCGAGACACTTGTCTTATATAGGCGTTGCCGACCGCAGCGCCGTATTCTGCCTGTTTATACAGGGTGATTCAAAAAGAATACCACAACTTTAGGAATTTAAAACTCTGCAACGACAAAAGGCAGAGCTAATCACTATCTGTCGGCGAATTAAGGGAGCCATAAAGTTTCATTTAGTTGTACATTTGTTCGCTTGAGGCGCTGTTGACTAGGCGTCAGCGTCAGTTGATGCTAAGATGGCGACCGCTCAACAGAAAGTTTTTGTGTTATTGAGTACGGCAGAAGTGAATCGACGACAGTTGTTCAGAGTGCATTTCGAACGAAGTATGGTGTTAAACCTCCTGATAGGTGGTATATTAAACGTTGGTATAAACAGTTTACAGAGAATGGGTCTTTGTGCAAAGGGAAAAGTTGTGGACGGCCGAGAACGAGTGATGAAAATGTAGCACGCATCCAGCAAGCATTTGTTCGCAGCCCAGGAAAATCGACTCGCAGAGCTAGCAGAGAGCTGCAAATTCCACAATCAACTGTATGGAGAGTCCTACGAAAAAGGTTAGTTATGAAACCTGAACGTCAACTACCAGAGGCGATGGATCGGCCGCCAGGCAGCCCGTGACAGAGCACTTCATCACTGGCCTCAAGAAGCCCTGATCTTACCCCCTGCGATTTTTTCTTATGGGGGTATGTTAAGGATATGGTGTTTCGGCCACCTCTCCCAGCCACCATTGATGATTTGAAACGAGAAATAACAGCAGCTATCCAAACTGTTACGCCTGATATGCTACAGAGAGTGTGGAACGAGTTGGAGTATCGGGTTGATATTGCTCAAGTGTCTGGAGGGGGCCATATTGAACATCTCTGAACTTGTTTTTGAGTGAAAAAAACCTTTTTAAATACTCTTTGTAATGATGTATAACAGAAGGTTATATTATGTTTCTTTCATTAAATACACATTTTTAAAGTTGTGGTATTCTTTTTGAATCACCCTGTATATCTCTGTATTTGAATACGCATATACTATACCAGTTTCTTTGGCGCTTCAATGTATATTCTCTTTTAGTTAGCTGGTTATTCCTTGAATCTCGGGCGTGAGGCATACCAGTTTTATGTGCAACGCCCTATATTTTAACATATGTTGCATATGTTTCACAAAACAAAACCACGTTCGTCTCCCATAAACTGAATTTGGCGCTGATTACTTCGTCTTTGAGTGCTCTATACGTTGTAGCTGCACCACCACCACCACCACCACCACCACCACCACCACTACAACCAGCACCACCACAATTTTGTACCTTTACAGCAACGTTTGAACAATTGTATAATTCAATGATCGACTGACTGACTGATCGATTGATTGATTGACTGACTGCGATTCCCTCCCTGGGAGGTGGAGAACACCTTGGGGGAGTATCGCGGAGGCGGTGCCTGGCGCCGGACAGGCCGCTCGCATTCCAGCGCAGCGCAGTACGCGCTACGCTGTGCGTCGGCACGGCCGCCACGGTCGATAGCGACGGCGACGCCGACGGCGCCAGACGGGGTGCGTGGGCGGCGGCCGCCGTCTGGAGCGCTGCTGGACGCCTCCAGGCGTCGCTCAGCGGTTTCAGCATCCAGAACAGCTGGCGGCGACAGCTGACTATAGCTATGCACAGACCAACAGACAAGCTCGATTGTTGCTTACATTCCGGCACGAAATGTGGCAGCAGGAATAAGTCTCCACCAGAGGGCAGTATCGGACGATTTGAAAGTCTCACGGAGACATACAATCAGTGCTGTAGACTTCATACTACGCCGCCGAGGGGAGCTGCTTCTGGGACCCAAATACCTTAGACAGCAAAATGTCGTCTCCTTCGTTGATAACGTTTCTGCGATAATTGTTGATCTCCCATCACTGTCCTCGCACAAAGGCTCTGCCCTACGCATCTCCTTGCTGTACCACCACCGTTTGCGTCTATGTGCACGAAGTAGTGAAACGTAACAGGTAGGACCTTACTACTTCTTTAAAAAGTTTTTACCAGCAGTTTCTCATTTACATCACTTACTGGAAAAGCTAAAATCCTGTCAACAACAACCCTAAGCGTAGCCAAATATAGGCAATATCAGAAATACTGATGCTGCGGGAATTAGATTAGGAAATGGGACGCTTAAAGTAGTAAATGAGTTTTGCTATTTGGGGACTGGACTGAAGACCACAACAACAACAATCCATTTTATCAGTGGACGGCGTCATTTTGGTTTCACCTTCCTGGTGGCTAGCTAGGAAACACGCTAGGAAGTATTTGTATTCTATATTTTACGAATAATGCACAAAAAATGTATATGTATTGTTGTATTTACGTATCTGTCTATTTTTATTGCAAATCAGATTGCTCTGTAACTAAATTCCTTTATTTTATGATTTATTCAGTATTATCTAATGTACTGTTACCTGCCAAAATTCACTGCAATCTTTAATTTTCTGTTTTCAACAATCACGTAATTGTAGCAAAATGTATACACATAAGGCCCACGTGGAGCCACTGTCGTACGCCAGGTCTGCTTGAAGCATCGACGCGGCATCTGTTGTCCATCAGTTTGGTAAACATGTTATCGATTCTTAAACGAACACAGTGGACCAGATTTGTACAATTTTACCTTAAAGTAAGCAAGATAGAAACTCAAAATTACATGTAGAACGAATTAATGTGGGCATTACTGCCCACTTGGTAATTGTTTCGTACACCAGGACTTCTGTTTATTCTTATTTTCAATAGCAACAGCAGCAATATTAACTATTCGTAGCAGGTAACACAGTTTCAACATTCGATCCCAGCAGAAGTACTTTTTTATAGGCAACCTTATCACTAGGCAGACGACACTTCATCCCCTCTTTCCTTGGGCGAAGGAACTTGGCAACATTTACATAAAAATGAGGAGACGATTTTCTACGTGGGACGTTTGGTGAGCAGCCTAACTGCAGAGTTCTGCAACCAAGGTTTCCTGTAAGTCATCTATCGTTGAAGAAAAGTGTCGCTGTGGAGGGTGAACGGGTAAAGAAGAAGTACAATTGTCACAAAATTTCATGCTTCATTTTTTCGGGGTGGTAATTAAATGGTTCAAATGGCTCTGAGCACTATGGGACTTAACTTCTGAGGTCATTAGTCCCCTAGAACTTAGAACTACTTAAACCTAACTAACCTAAGGACATCACACACATCCATGCCCGAGGCAGGGTTCGAACCTGCGACCGTAGCGGTCGCGCGGTTCCAGACTGTAGCGCCTAGAACCGCTCCGCCACCCCGGCCGGCCGGATAATTAAAACCTTATGAGTCCTCCTCGTATGTGCACCAAAGTTTCCCCCTTCTCCCTCCTTCCCCCCCCCCCCCCCCCTTCCCTTTCGCAGCAAATCTCGTCAGGGTCAAAAAGTGCTGCGGGGTGCACTGATGGTGATGGGCAAAATACCTCTGATGTCAAAGTACAGATATTTCTCGTTACATCTGAGGTGACATTAACGACGATGGAGTGTTGACCGACACACAGCTAGTCTCTTTCCAAAGAGTCCTACCTCCTAATTTGAGCTACAGTAACAGGCAAACACGCCAGAGACCATAGATAAAAAACAATGTCTGCAAGAACGTTAGAGAGTCCGTAGTGGATGATGATTTTTTTTATCTGATGGTCGAAGGCTCTGTTGAGAGTCAGGGACGATCAGAACTGTAGCAGACTGGGGGTACAACTTCCCCACTTTACACACGGGATATTATAGAGCCCGAAAGGTGGAAGCAGAAAGGGAAAAAGCGCCATGTGCCTTCGCTGGCGATATCAATAATTACGAAGTACTACTAGGACAAAAAGACTAAAGTGCTAACAGGACGAAAGACTCGGCTGTTGATTTGTCAATGGAACTCTCGTGCCTTTTGCCTGAAGCGAGTTAGGGGAACCAACACAACAAAACAAATTTAAATCCCAATCCACATGGATGTCTCTTGCTTCTATAGCGTCTCAATCAAAGACGTTAAAATAAACGTTTCTAAATACTTGTGAATATGATGAAATAAAGTGTTTCGGCAATTACACATTTATGAACCAAAACACTGAAATTCTTAATTGTTTGCTACTGTAAGACAAACTTGTTTGTTTTAAGTTCAGAAAACATATGAAGAAGATTTATAATCTGATTAATCATACAGGAAAAGGTTTTAAAACTGATTTATGCATAATCTGTTTGACGTCTAGGTGTTCTATATTCCTGAGTGACCCATTCGGCGAATATTTCTACTATACGTTATAGGGGAGCACACACTGTGATAAACATTCACAAAACGTGGTCCAGCTTGAGAGGGCGATAAAATAAAAATATTATTTTCAAAGATGCTGAAATCGTAGAGACGCTGTAGGAAGCACATGGATATTATCGAATACATCTTTCAAGGGAACCTCCCCATCGCACCCCCGTCAGATTTAGTTATAAGTCGGTACAGTGGATAGGCCTTGAAAAACTGAACACAGATCAATCGAGAAAACAGGAAGAAGCTGTGTGGAACTATGAAAAAAATAAGCAAAATGTACAAACTGAGTAGTCCATGTGGAAGATAGGCAACATCAAGGTGAGTGTGAACCCAAGAGCGCCGTGGTCCCGTGGTTAGTGTGAGCAGCTGTGGAACGAGAGGTCTTCCCACGGGTGAAAAGTTTAATTTTTTATTTTCAGACAATTATCAACGTTCAGGCGCTCACACATAATCAACTTCGCTCTCCAAAATTCCAGGACATGTTCAGATTTGCTTGGACATATGCAGGATTTGACGGTCTACACACGGAAAAATTTGAAGACGTTAAAAACATATGTTTTGACAGAGCGCAGGCAAAACTGTGCGACTGTGAAACTGTTGCATTCATGTGTTGCAGTTTATGTGACAAACTCTTTTGTTTTCACAATTTTTTGGGAGTGATTATCACATCCACAAGAAAACCTAAATCGGGCAAGGTAGAAGAATCTTTTTACCCATTCATCAAGTGTACAAGTTAGGTGGATCGACAACATATTCCTATCATGTGACGCACATGCCGTCACCAGTGTCGTATAGAATATATCAGACGTGTTTTCCTGTGGAGGAATCGGTTGACCTATTACCTTACAATCAAATGTTTTCGGTTTCCATTGCAGAGGCACGTCCTTTCGGCTACTAATCGCACGGTTTTACCGTGCGGTCGCAAAACAGAGACACTAAACTTATTACAGTGAACAGAGACGTCAATGAACGAACGGACAGATCATAACTTTGCGAAAATAGAAAATTAATTTTTTTCACTCGAGGGAAGACTTGAACCAAGGACCTCTCGTTCCACAACTGCTCACACTAACCACGGGACCACGGCGCTCTTGGATTCACACTCACCTTGATGTTGCCTATCTTCCACATGGACTACTCAGTTTGTATATTTTACTAATTTTTTTCATAGTTCCACACAGCTTCTTCCTGTTTTCTCGATTGATCTGTGTTCAGTTTTTCAAGACCTATCCACTGTGCCAACTTATAACTAAATCTGAGAGGCGGGGGGTGCGATGGGGAGGTTCCCTTGTTTGTTGAAGTTTTGAAACTTTTTTCAGAGGTGCGAGTAGGACGCCCTCTGAGGGTTCTGTACAAACTTAATTATGTTTATAGGCAGCTCCTCCATAGGTTTTGGTGAGTGCGTTTGAAAGTATCAAAATACGTGACATAAATGGCATTCTCGTTTTATTGCATTGTCTTAAAAGCTTAAAGTTTTTTACTCGACCAGTAGATCATAGACCTTAGTGTTTGACATAAATTTCCACTTGATACCTCTACCCGTTCTAGAGAAAAGGGGTCTTAACAGACGCAAAGAGAGTAAAGTAGACAACAAAGCGATCCTATAACGGTTCGGTTTTTTACCAGTTGAAGTACGGAACCATAGTAATTAGTAAGATAACATATTCTAGCGGACCTGGTTACTAACTAAACTTGTTGTTAGAGAATTGTACGACTCATGCATAGTGCCTGCGCAACACAGAGAAATTAAAGAAAAAAGTGCATTATAAATTCTAACAAATGCGTTGCTCGGGAAATTGCACCATCTAAGTTTTCTACCAAATTATATGTTATACATCTTTAAGGTCGTTTCCTGTATGACTCCTCACACTAAGATATTTCCTTCCTATTTACTGAATTTTAAAGGAAACAAATTTTGTTTGTTATAGAACACAGAGAGCTTAACAAACACAAAGTATGACCCCAGTACGGAAGCTTTTAAGCTCGGATTTAAAAAAAAATCAGAAATCTATAATGGTTAAATGTATGTGAACAATCTCTTCATGCCATACTTGTTGCTGGTTACTGCATTTTAGACTAAAGATTTGTTCCTCCATTCAAGTCCAGACGTTTACGGAGCTTCGTTTAGGAATTCATTTCTGTCATTGGCTTATGTCTAATGCGTATGTGAAGAGTGGGAATGGAGAACGTACTAAGTGCCAAATCTCACATTTCCCAGAAGATTCGAAGACAATGACACTTTATGTACGTAGCTTATTTGTATCCAAATAATTGAGAAGATTTTCTGATATCACAGAATTACACTGCACAATTCATCATGAAAAAATAGTGAGACAAATTAGAAAATAAATGATTTACGAAAACTGCTTTAAATGCCACACCAGGAAACTTCCTGGTTCTACGTGTCAATAAACAAGTTTTTGACATTTAGTCAACAAAAACCTTTTCTCGTTTCTTTTAAATGTTACACAAGGATAACAAAATTAAATTCACGGGAAAAATTCTCTCAGTATTAATCGTTGTTTCTTTTACAACTCCGTTCTTGGAGCCAGATTTTATCAAGTTTACAGCAAACTAGCTGTATTGTTGAGGAAGAAATGGCAATATCAGCAACGTATCTTTCTGCTTTGCATCCCATAAATACGGCTGGTCTTTCAGAAGAAGTGCGGCATCTGTTATCGTCTTTTCTGCTTTTGAATACATTGACAGCTTTCCTTTCTCCTGTTTCACAGTAAAGATTGTTAATAACTATTTGAGATGGGTGATTATGAGACCCTTTGATTATACTGGATTTGGAGATCTTACACGCCTCCACTGACAAAAATGTTGCAGCAGCATCTTTAAAATCAAAGAATTTAGGTGTACGCCTGCTCGCCAAAAACTTGACTGTTCTCTCTTCAAACCTTTCTAGGACGAATGGAGGAGACCCTGACACTTGGAACCCCTTTGGTAATCACTGGTTGGCACACAGACCGTGCGCCGCCTAGTAACGAATGTCTGGAACACCTTCTCCATGATTTTACACTTGGAACAAGCCTATCGACATGCAACAGAGTACCTAGAACGTAACAGTAATGAAAACGCGTATTTAATTAGTTTTCCGTTTCCAGTCTTCATACTGAGACTGGTGACAGTAACTCCCAACAGCTGCTATGAAATTGTTGATATAAGGGTTAAGTTGTTTGTGTAAAACAAAATAAAAACTGTCATTTCCGACCATTGGATCCATATCTCGACGTAATGGAGCCCTCTGAAATCTGTAAAGGTATGGGACATCCTGCGATGCGCACGAAAGAGATGGCTGAAAGAGATAGTGGAGAGAGCGTAAAGCGAGTTGCGTGGTAGGTGGTGTGTGGGCGACCGGAAATGCCTTTCAGAGAGACGGGCGCCTCGGCGCCATGAGTGGGGCTTAAGCAGGACAACACACACACACACCCACACACACACACACACACACACACACCCGGCCAAGGCCGCGTTCGCCGCCTCCAAGCGACTCGCGCAGTCGATGCATTCCAGTCGCTGCAGCTCTTTACGACACTGTTATCAGCTGTTCTTATTTGATTACAGCTCGTCTTTGACATGAAACGCCTGTCGTTTGGAAGCGGCGATCGCACCAGTATCTCAGATGGAAGCGTTGTTTTCATCGCGAACGCGCGCGCATATGATATTACGCGCGGCGAGCTTCACATCATGACAAAAGTGTTTCGTGTGTCGAAGGAAGAAATATTAGAACTTAACGTAGACATTATTAGGGGGTTAAATGATGGGATAGTTGACTAAATAGGCAACTATCCCATCTGTTACAGCTTTGCAAAGGCCAGACGGAGGTTTGAACCTGGAGCAGACTCGTCCCTTTCATTACTACTCTGCCTTAACTGCTCTGCTATCTCTGTCGGTTTCTTGGTCTGCGAGAATTGCATGCTGTTTCTAGCTGTCAATTTAACAAATAGTGCGAGATATGTGGAACATTGCGGCAAAACACTTCGATCTAGAGTGCTGCTACCTTTCGGGTGTTTCTAAGGATTATTATTTGTTAGTTATGTGGATTCATTTTTCTAGTTGACGAGCAGAATGACAAGTGTTCAACAATAGGAACTCAAGACAAGGTTCTTCTCGTATGAAGTGTGACATCGTCGTAATGAAAGGAAACAGCGATCCGGGAAAGTCTGATGTTAACTGTCTTTAATCCCAGTGGTTGAAGCGCAAACGTACATCAATTTCTTTTCGGTTTCGGTCTGTGACGAGTATTTTCGGATCTGTTTTGTGACGGAAATATATAAATACGAATAAATGCCCAATGTGAACTACTTGAGGTAATCTTATACGACATTGCTGCCATACGTGCGTGAGTATTAAACATAGACTAGATAACCTATTTGAATGCATATTTTTAAATGGAAGTGGAATAAAAACAATTATTCCATCATGGCGACGTCACTTAAAACAGAAACGCAGAATACATTCAGGATCAGAAATAAAAAGCCAGCATGTTGAGACACAATACAGAAAATACTAACTCACGGGAATGTACTCAGCGTACTGCGCAGCTACCGCGATAACAGAACACCAACGCAGCTGACGATAGTTCAAATGGTTCAAATGGCTCTGAGCGCTATGGGACTCAACTGCTGAGGTCATTAGTCCCCTAGAACTTAGAACTAGTTAAACCTAACTAACCTAAGGACATCACAAACATCCATGCCCGAGGCAGGATTCGAACCTGCGACCGTAGCGGTCTTGCGGTTCCAGACTGCAGCGCCTTTAACCGCACGGCCACTTCGGCCGGCAACGATAGTTCCCCGTGTCGCAACGGCTCGCTAGGCTTACAGGATAGAATATAATAATAGTTGTGACAGCTATAAAAAAATGTCAGGAGTGTAAAGTATTAGAAATAATAACCATATATTAAAGTGGTGCAAAGGGGGAATAACGTGCTATGCAAAGGTGAGCTACAAAAAAAACCTGGTATAATAAAGTAAAAAACAAGATGTAGTGTCACGAGGACGTGAAGTGAGGACACAGAGACAGCATTGTGTACAACAACAACATACACAGTATATAAGCTTGTAAGCAAGGTGGTGGTGGAAATTTGTGTTAAGTTCCAATGGGACCAAACTGCTGAGGCCATCGAACCCTAGGCTTACACACTACTTAATCTAACTTTACGCTAAGGATAACCCACACACCCATTCCCGAGGGAGGACTCGAACCTCCGACCGGGCGAGAGCCGCACGAACCGTGGCAAGGCGGCGCAGACCACGCGGCTTCCCCGCGCGGAGAAGCTAACCTACTTAAAACATAAAACAATACTGTCTTCTATTTTAATTGACGTCGCAGCTGTTTTTATTTCGGGTACCTTTCTACGAGGGTTGGTACTTAAACAGCGGCAACTATTTATTCACAACCGATCTGTTATTTTCCTTCAAAGTAGTCACCAGCGTTCTGTAGAACCCGCTGCCAGCGATGTGGAAGGCATAGTATACCGTTAACAGAGCCTGTTCTGTTGATGGTGCGAATGGAGCGGTCTACTGCCTGTCGAATCTCTGGAACAGTTCTGAAGCGAATTCCACAAAGTGTTCCTTCATCTTCGGAATCAAGTAACAAGGACTTAAGTCCGGGGAGTATGGTGGATGGTACAGTACTTCCCAGTCCCATCGAACTAACAGAGCAGCCACAGCTTGCGCTGTATGCGCCCACACATTGTCGTGCAAAACGACGGGTGGGTTTCGCAGAAAGTGTCGCCGCTCCTTTCGCAAAGCTGGACGCAGGTGATGCTCCAAAAATGAACAGTAATACTCTGCATTGACGGTCTGCCGTCGAGGAACGTAATGCGTTCTAAGTATATGAAATGGACCGCTTCAGTCATCATTTGAATACCTTCAGACAATAAAATTTCGCTTGAACAGGAGTTTCGCGTCCGAAACTGTTTGCATTGCGTTTTGTTGCAGTTATACATTAATCTGTTCTTTATAAACCAAGTGCTGATGACAGCGATTGCAGTATTAGCTACACCATTTGCAATACATTCCACATCTTTCACAACTGCACTTGTCACCAGGAAGAAGAAAAAGTTTTGAATCATCTGCTGTCACGTGCAATGGTTAATATACTGGGTATTTTACAAAACGTGTCAAATACCCTTACAGATGGTAGTATTGGTCAAACCTAGAAGGAAAGTTCCTGTAATTATATGTCCGGAAAGATATTGGCCAATCTGTTTTTCTGTCCTCTTACTCCCATCTGCTTGTTACACAGAAATAGACGCTATAGATAGTCCCTTCTTCACAGTGAATCACGTATCCTTCCAAATACTCCTGGCTCCATTGTTGGTCACACGCTCGAGTGACGTCTACACTTTGTCGATGGGTTGCTCATTTACCGATGCCTTCAAATGTCCACATAGATCAAACAGCGTAAGTGGACGTGGAGGGCAAGCTGCCGGGACGCCCTCGACAAATTAACCGCCCTTTAAACGTTGCAGTGAGGTACTGTTGCACGATCAGGTTGTGCCCCGTTGTCCCTGTCTTCCTGCAAGAGAGGCAGTGGACGTAAAACGGAATCCTGCAGCACCCTTCACTTTACATGACCAGTCAGGTTCCGATCTCTTCTGTATTTTCCAGATATGAAGAGAACCTTCCACGTAATAAAAACTTTTGTTGAGTGGACCTTAGTCTAATATCCTTAGCCGGCCGGAGTGGCCGTGCGCTTCTAGGCGCAACAGTCTGGAACCGCGTGACCGCTACGGTCGTAGGTTCGAATCCTGCCTCGGGCATGGATGTGTGTGATGTCCTTAGGTTAGTTAGGTTTAAGTAGTTCCAAGTTCTAGGGGACTTATGGCCACAGCAGTTGTGTCCCATAGTGCTCAGAGCCATTTTTTCCTTCTATACGCTTCAATAAACAGCGTGATTGAATTTTCTCACTATGAGAGCACTGAACGGCGATCTGTTAATTGCTAAAACCCGTCCAAAAGCCAACAACGCACAAAATGCTTTTTATTCAAGACAACCTGTTTCCACAGTCTCAACTGTCATCTTCAGGTCCTAAACATTTTTTTGTAATGAAACATGTTCATTTTACACTGAACGTCATGTACAAGATGTGCTGAGTTTTATGCATTTGACCTCTTGTGCATGAGGTTCAGCGTAAAATGAACGTGTTGTACTACCAAAAAATGTTTAAGACCTGAAGATGACAGCTAAGACTGCCGAAACGCGTTGTCTTGAATAAAAAATATTTTGTGCGATCTTGGCTGTGAATGGCTTTAGACAATTGAACGGCGTGGTCGATATTTGCAGTTATATATTATTCGACCAGAAAGCCGAACTGACGGAAACGTAACACTATAAAAATTCACTGGATGTGCTGTCTAATAATCCATAACATCCAAGCTCAAAGAGCAGGCACTGGCAGCGAAACGCTGTGGCGAGGGCAGATGCCGTTGCTTACGTTGTTGGGGGAAAGTTTGCGCTCAGCGAGGGCCTGGTAGTAGGCACCTGCGCTGTGCGCCATATGTTGCCCTTTCGACCACAAAGAGTACAGAAGTGTGCGCTGGCCGATAGCAATCTGCAGCGCTTCCGCTGCCTCGGCTGGCAGCTGCAAGGCTCCGACACTACTTCCTCTGTCTGCCAGTTTGCAGCTGTTGGTTACAGTAAAATTAGCTCTCTTCGAAGAGTGCCTCAGTTCTATGCACTACCCTCTACAAAGACGTTAGTCCTGAAAATTGCACACCACGAAAGAAGCAAGAAAATGAGGGATGATAAGACAGATACGCTATCTCATCAAAAGTATCTGGACACCTGATGGTGGAGTGACCACCCTTTGCCTCCATGACAGCTTGAACCCTGCTGAGACACTTTCAATGAGGTCACTTAATACTTGTTTTGTTAATAAAACCTACTTCTCCTGCTGCCACTTAATTTATTTTTGCCAGACACGTTTCGTCTTTTTCTTGCCCCATGGCATCATCAGAGTGATGATTTGCTGTGACCTGTGTTTCCTCTCATCTGGTCTGGAGGTCGCACTACCCCTTTATTACCGACATATAAGCACAATTTTGAGTTCCGACCTTTTTCACACTGTTCACCATGTTTCTCCTTCTTTTCTGTGGTGTACCGTTGTTCTTTTTGCCTCTCGATGAAACTATTTCTTCGGACACTGTGCTTTTAATAATGCAAATATTCATTCAATGAAGTTGCTAATAAAGTGGTGACGCGACTTCCAGACAAGATGAGACGAAACGCAGATCACAGCAAATCGTCCCACTGATGATGCCAGAGCAGGAAAAAGGCTAAAGGCGTCTGGGAAAAATAAATTCAGTGGCAGCAGGAAAAGGCGATTTTATTTACAAAACAAGTATATCTGTGCTTGCTACGGAGGATAGCCACACAAACAAAATATCTGTGGAGGAATGGCAGTCCATTCTTCCTCAAGTGTCGAAACCAGTGGTAGTGATATTGGGCGATGGTGTCTGGAGCTAAGTCCACGTTCTGATCATCTCAGGTTGGGACTCTGAACAGGCCTGTCCATATCAGGAATGTTATTATCCACAAACCATACCCGCCAGGGTAGCCGAGAGCACTAACGCGCTGCTTCCTGGACTCGGGTAGGCGCGCCGGCCCCGGATCGAATCCGCCCGCCGGATTAACGACGAGGGCCGGTGTGCCGGCCAGCCTAGATGTGGTTTTTACGCGGTTTTCCACATCCCGCTAGGTGAATACCGGGCTGCTCCCCACGTGCCCGCCTCAGTTACACACGCCGCAGACATCTGAAACACGTTCGCACTCTTTCACGGTTTACACTAATGCAGACAGCTGGGGTACACTGATTCCATCCCTGCGGGTAAGAGGTGGCAGCAAGGAGGGCATCGGGCTACCCCTAAAACTAAACTTGCCAAATCCGTTCTAACCACACCGACCCTGCGATCGCTGCGGGACTATGGTGTAAGCAAAAGAAAGAAAGAAAGAAAAAAATTGTCCACAAACCATGGTGTCATAGATGCTGCTTTATGACGGGGTGCATTGACATGTTGATACAGTCATCGTCTGCAAACTGTTCCTCCGTTGTAAGCAGTACACAATGTTGTAAAATATCTTCATGTCCTTTCGCCCTTGACGTTTTCAGTTCAATAAGAGAATCATCTAATCATCCCCCTGCCATAATACTATTCCCTCCATATTTGATCATTGGCACTACACATAATGGCAGGTAACGTTCTATAGGCATTTGCGGAACCTAAAACAGCTGTAACTGCTGGCGGATCTGTGGAAGTCACGAGTGATTTCTTCCGTCCACATCGTGCAATTTTTTACAATCACCCCTCCGCAATGCTCGGCGATTTCTGTCCGTCACTACACGAGACCTCGTCTTGGTTTAGCAGTGGCTGTTCCTTCACATTGTCGCTTCACGGTAACATCACCAAGAGTCGACTTGGGCAGCTTTAGTTGGGTTCAAATAATGTCCCTGATGGATCTGTTCCTCAGCTGACAGTGGTTGGTTGGTTGATTTGGAGGAATGGGACCAAACAGCGAGATCATCGTCGGATTAGGGAAGGAAGTCGACCGTGACCTTTCAAAGAAACCATCCTGGCATTTGCCTGTAGCGATTTAGGGAAATCAAGGAAAACCTAAATCAGGGTGGCCGGACGCGGATTTGAACCGTTGTCCTCCCAGATGTGAGTCCAGTGTGCTAACCACTGCGCTACCTTTCTCGGCTCAGCTGACAATCAACGTCTAGCCCACATTCAGAGTTACTGGGCTCTCCTCACTGACTCTGTTTGGTGTTAACTGTTTCTCTACTGACAACACTGTGCTCCGACTTCCTTTTATACTGGTGCGTCCGCATCTCGTGACATGTAGTGGTAAATTCCGCATTACATAGGGGTCTCCGGATGCTCCCAATTCCCCAGTTCGAGCCAAAAAAATTGTGAGTTCCTAAGGGACCAAACTGCTGAGGTCATCGGTTCCTAGACTTACACATTACTTAAAATAACTTAACGCTAAGGACAACACTCACATCCATGCCCGAGGGAGGACTCGAACCTCCGGCGGGAGGGCCGCACAATCCGTGACATGGCGCCTCTAACCGCGCGGCCATCCGCGCGGCTTCGACCCAAAATTTACGGGAGGTTTCCTTTGGTTACAGGCGAGTACTGGAACTGGATACACCTTTCCAAATATTGTTGAGATTCTCTCTTCCTCACTCTTTGCCGCCTTGGTGCAGGTTTTATTACATTCGACGCCACATTGGGCGACCTGCGCGCCGGATGGGGATGAAATGATGATGAAGACAGCACAACACCCAGTCCCTGAGCGGAGAAAATCCCCGACCCAGCCGGGAATCGAACCCGGGCCCGTAGGACGGCAATCCGTCACGCTGACCCCTCAGATATCGGGTCGGACTCAAAACTAGTATGAGAAGTGGAAAATGAAGAAAAAAAATGGTATGAAGGCACAAAAACCCGATGTTACTTTGTTTTGATCTACATCTTCCAGCGAAAAGCATTGAATTCTATTAGCCAAAAATTCTTCAAACCAGTCTCACATCTTTGTAGACACACTGCGTTACCGTACCTTGGTTGTTGCGCGATATTATGTTACAGAGCTAACGGCACAGTAAAATTTCAAGAAACTTACGGGAAAGAAGACGAGTGACGTCTTCGACAACCACCGATATTTAGACAGATGAACACGCCATCATTTTCAAGGCAGAAATGCAACGAGAGAGAGTGAACAAGGAAAATTAAACCCTCGGTAGACAGGGATTGCACCGACCAAGAGTCGTAACACAGCACGTGCAGCAAGAGAAAAGACACACACACACACACACACACACACACACACACACACACACACACACATACCTTGAACGACTTAGAGGTAAACAGTCTTCACATGTGGAAATACCAGCGGTTCGACCGTTTGGAATGACAAGGTGTCAACTAACACTTCGCAATAAAGTCAGGAGATGTTGAATTGACTCTTTTGTTAAAACATGTTACGCGTTTTAGGATTACACCCATCTTCAGACATCTGTTGCAAAAAAGTACAAAACAAAAGTGAACAGCACACTCAACACGTCTCAACGTTACAGAAAATGAGGCCGGGTCATATGAGTTACATACTACAAAGTTTGTGGTATGTAACTCCTTCCTAGCCAACCAGGCGTACAGCCTTGACAACTCATAGAAAGTGTCCAATAACATATGACTATAACTGCGACACAATCAGTCTTGAAGCAGAGCGTATACAGACGCTAAACAAGTCAGCTAGCAGCGAAGCAGTAGGGGGCGCTGCATGGTCATGTGCTCCATGCGTTCACATGCAATTTAATATATTCAGCATGTAACATCTAACAGGGTGTAATTATGACTAACAACCGGAACGGTACTTCCGTACACGTTAACACTAAAGGACTTTTTTAAAAACAAATTTTTAAACTCCAAAATTTTTTACATTGCCATACTATACCTGTAGCCAGTAGCGGCACTAATCACAACTCAAACCATATGTCAATATAAAAAAAATAATAGGGGGGAGGGGAGTTCCTTCAGGAATAAACCTTCCAAACTCCCAAATCTCTAAAATAATACGACCAAATTAAATGTAACCAACATTATCCAACATAAGTTAAAATCCTATGATCAGCTCGCGTACGCAAACGTCTTATGCGTAATCTGTTAAAACCAACGGCAACCACGTCTGTGGCAGCCATCCGCCTATCGAAATACAGCCAAGTGATATTCATGGGCTATGATTGCCCAAATAGAAGCCTTCAAGCAACAACTTACACCCCTCTACCACATAGAAAAAGTTCAATGGTGAGAGGAAGAACATTTTCATAAAATCCCAAAACACACAAATGGGTTATACCTCATACATTCCTTATATAAACTAGTGGCACGACAATTGCCCGAGTCCTGCCTATGCTATCCGGATAGTGGAGAGCTCTAGATTTTTTGGCTTGTTGGAACGGATACTGTTTTGAGCTTTGTGACCGTTAGCCCCTCATAAGAAGTTATGGTAGTGTATTTTATAGGAGCTGGCGGTGTTCTGTGCAAGTACCGTTATGATAGGCTAGGTTTTCTGCTGAGTGGTTGGCTAGTTCAACGTCATATGGGGAAAGTTAGATGGGTAGATAGGTTGGCATATACGGATTTGTTCAGCACCGTACCCTTTGGGTGGCCCTTGGTGACACAATGGTTTATTTAATTGATTTTCGAGATTTAACACTTTTAACGTTTTCAAGACTGCTTGTTCAAATGGTTCAAATGGCTCTGAGCACTATGGGACTTAACATCTATGGTCATCAGTCCCCTAGAACTTAGAACTACACTCCTGGAAATTGAAATAAGAACACCGTGAATTCATTGTCCCAAGAAGGGGAAACTTTATTGACACATTCCTGGGGCCAGATACATCACATGATCACACTGACAGAACCACAGGCACATAGACACAGGCAACAGAGCATGCACAATGTCGGCACTAGTACAGTGTATATCCACCTTTCGCAGCAATGCAGGCTGCTATTCTCCCATGGAGACGATCGTAGAGATGCTGGATGTAGTCCTGTGGAACGGCTTGCCATGCCATTTCCACCTGGCGCCTCAGTTGGACCAGCGTTCGTGCTGGACGTGCAGACCGCGTGAGACGACGCTTCATCCAGTCCCAAACATGCTCAATGGGGGACAGATCCGGAGATCTTGCTGGCCAGGGTAGTTGACTTACACCTTCTAGAGCACGTTGGGTGGCACGGGATACATGCGGACGTGCATTGTCCTGTTGGAAAAGCAAGTTCCCTTGCCGGTCTAGGAATGGTAGAACGATGGGTTCGATGACGGTTTGGATGTACCGTGCACTATTCAGTGTCCCCTCGACGATCACCAGTGGTGTACAGCCAGTGTAGGAGATCGCTCCCCACACCATGATGCCGGGTGTTGGCCCTGTGTGCCTCGGTCGTATGCAGTCCTGATTGTGGCGCTCACCTGCACGGCGCCAAACACGCATACGACCATCATTGGCACCAAGGCAGAAGCGACTCTCATCGCTGAAGACGACACGTCTCCATTCGTCCCTCCATTCACGCCTGTCGCGACACCACTGGAGGCGGGCTGCACGATGTTGGGGCGTGAGCGGAAGACGGCCTAACGGTGTGCGGGACCGTAGCCCAGCTTCATGGAGACGGTTGCGAATGGTCCTCGCCGATACCTCAGGAGCAACAGTGTCCCTAATTTGCTGGGAAGTGGCGGTGCGGTCCCCTACGGCACTGCGTAGGATCCTACGGTCTTGGCGTGCATCCGTGCGTCGCTGCGGTCCGGTCCCAGGTCGACGGGCACGTGCACCTTCCGCCGACCACTGGCGACAACATCGATGTACTGTGGAGACCTCACGCCCCACGTGTTGAGCAATTCGGCGGTACGTCCACCCGGCCTCCCGCATGCCCAATATACGCCCTCGCTCAAAGTCCGTCAACTGCACATACGGTTCACGTCCACGCTGTCGCGGCATGCTACCAGTGTTAAAGACTGCGATGGAGCTCCGTATGCCACGGCAAACTGGCTGACACTGACGGCGGCGGTGCACAAATGCTGCGCAGCTAGCGCCATTCGACGGCCAACACCGCGGTTCCTGGTGTGTCCGCTGTGGCGTGCGTGTGATCATTGCTTGTACAGCCCTCTCGCAGTGTCCGGAGCAAGTATGGTGGGTCTCACACACCGGTGTCAATGTGTTCTTTTTTCCATTTCCAGGAGTGTACTTAAACCTAACTAACCTAAGGACATCAAACAACAACCAGCCATCACGAGGCAGAGAAAATCCCTGACCCCGCCGGGAATCGAACCCGGGAACACGGAAGACTGCTTGTGTCGCAGTTATAGTAATATGTTATTGGACACTTGAGCTGAGTCGTTGGTTGATTAGGAGGGAGTTACATACCACAAACTTTGTGGTATGTAACGCATATGACCCGATCTCATTTTCTGTTACGTTGAGACGTGTTGAGTGTGCTGTTCACTTACGTATTGTACCTTTTATGTCTGAAGATGGGTGTAACCCCGAAACGCGTAACATGTTCTAATAAAAGAGTCAATTGAACATCTCATGACTTTATTGCGATTGTACAGCAATGGTTGCCGATTATTAACATAAAAATGATCGCAGGCCTCAGACGGGATTTTATGTCCTGTATATCAACTAACACTTCATTACTGTCTAGTACTCGATATCAAAGTTCCATTAACTCATCATTCAGTTATCCACGCACCTACAGTAGTGGTTTTTTGATCTGGTACTACAGTTGGAGTCACGAACGATGGTGGACTAGTTCGGGATTGTACTGGGCACCCACGTCACGCATACTCCGAAAGCCAATGGGCGTTCAGTAGTGGTCTGAGCGCTCTGCTCTGAATGCCGTAGCTAATGTGACCATCCACCGTGATCGTACCGAGCTGTTTAGTGAATTTACATTTCATTTGCTGCGAGTGTGTCGTTGCTGATGGTGGTGGTAAATGATAAATTCTGCATAAGCAAGCGAGAGACATAATTTGCAGGATATGCGCTTCCTTCAAGCGGAAAGCACGCGCATTCGCGTACCGCAACTGTCGGTTGCAATCGCCGACAACGCCATTCCTGTCCGTGCCTCGGCATGCGTGAGACGTCGTTGTTCGTGGACCGGACTACAGTCAATGCGTGTCACAGTGAACTATACAAGGAACAATACAATAAAAGTACAACATAACCTTCTCCCTACCTCATTCTATGTGAAAGTGTTCCTGCAGACAACCTCTTGAAACTATAAGAAATTTATATAAGTTCGTAAGCTTTCACAACCGGTGTCATTTTGAATAAAATATTTTGGATGTTGGATAACAAAACTGCCGAGGTTTCGACAGGGCGGTTCATTGCATCCAATTCAAGTATCTCGTGCATTTGCCCGTGTCACCTAGCTCTACGCTTGTTTCTTCAGTCAGTTACAAAGAGCTAATTTCCTTTTTCTTGTTTTCTTTCTTCCAAAAATGAATAAGTTACAGGGTAGATATTTATCCAATTTAAGTCCTAATTTTTATTAAGATAATAAGATTGGATTAATAAAAACAAATAAAGTTGAATCTTTGAATCAACATTAATCATTACTTACAAGAAAGGTAACAGATTAATAAAAAAGATGTCAAACATAACCTTTTCATCCCAACGATTCAAACAAAGTGATATCAGCTGAAACTCCGGCGTTCTTTTAATTCGGCTGTTTCTCCACAGGCTGTAGCTCGACTACGTTCGCCGGCCGGGGTGGCCGAGCGGTTCTAGGCGCTACAGTCTGGAACCGCGCGACCGCTACGGTCGCAGGTTCGAATCCTGCCTCGGGCATGGATGTGTGTGATGTCCTTAGGTTGGTTAGGTTTAAGTAGTTCTAAGTTCTAGGGGACTGATGACGTCAGAAGTTAAGTCCCATAGTGCTCAGAGCCATTTGAACCATTTTTGAACCACGACTACGTCCCATTTCTAGCAGAACCTTGTCTCATTAAAAACTCATTTTCTTCGAATTTGTCCGTCGGAACCCTGTCATTCCAAACGATCGGATTGTCAAAGCTGCATCCCCGTAAGTGGTTTCAATATTTCATATGCCTGAAGAAAACCCATATCTCATAAGGCTAAAGAAAATCTAAGGAGACCCGAATTTACGTGTTCGCATCGCTCTACTAGCTGCAAGATAACGCCTGTAAATAACACACCAATGGTGTCTCCTATGTGTGTGTTAGAGCCAGTATCATGAAGTTGTATGTTCCTTTCAGCAGGAGCCGGGATGTCAAACAAATGTACGAGGCATAGCCCGAAATAGAGCGCAATTCAGCGAACAAATCGAAGACTGCCCTCTCATTAAAAGTCAGGTTGCATACAATGTATGCAGCACGGTCATGTTCCAATGGCGAAAGCACTACAAGCCGATGAATCATCTTCCCAGAGAAGAAGTCTGTGCGTCAGTGAGGAAGCGCGCTAGTACATCCTCGCGCCTCGGTGGTTGGATGTACACTGCTGCCCATTAAAACTGCAGCAAGAAGTGTATTGTGTGCTTGGATGTGAAAATAATTAGCGTTTCCCCGAAACTGTACAAAGTAGGTAGCACTAGCGTACTGTATACAGAGTGACTCCGTGATAACAATGGTCGTCCGGCGTAATGCAGAACCGCGATCCATCGCCGAACACAATGCGACGCCATTCTCCAGCAGTACTGCTTCCCAGTCGCGACACCGTTCCAGACGCGGTGTTGTCGTGTGGTGTTTGTTGATGCACCCCACGACCATCTTCCCTTGTGGCGGTCAGACGTGGTCGGCCGGTATCGGCTCACCTTCCCCTGCAGCCCAGCATCGGGCCACTGACACATTCCAATGTCCCACCAATCAGGATATTGCACGTTTCGACCAGCCTGTCAAATGGGGACCCACAACGAAGGCGCTTTTTATCTGCCACGTGCCCGCCGATGTGTTTGCCATTGATTCTGTAGTCTACAGGAAAGTAGTATCACACGAAAGTTGTGAACAAATCAACGAGGACTTGCAGAAAATAAATGCGTGGTATAATGACTGGCAGCTATCCCTCAATCTTAGTAAGTGTAACCTACTGCATATAACAAGGCGAAAATCCCCGATAATGTACGAGTATAAAATAAATGCCCAGTCTTTGGATGCGGTATCATCCGTCAAGTATCTGGGTGTGACTATTCGAAATGATCTCAAATGGAACGATCAGACTACACAAGCAACGGGTAAGGCAAACTCTCTGCTCACTAAATTTCGAAATTCGATCTTCACCGAGGATGTAGAGCATATAGAAATTAGAGCTCGTACTGAGGCGTTCAGGCAGTAGTTTTTCCCTCGCGCGATCCTCGAGTGGAACAGGGAGGGGGGGGGGGGGGGGGGACGGAATACGACTTTGGCGCGAATTGTACCCTCCGCCACACACCGCTTGGTGGCTAGCGGAGTGTATATGTAGATGTAGATAACGCTGTCTCACACTGGCACCCGAAATCTCCGTATCCTACACAGTGACAATTCAACACCTGACGCTGTTCACACCCCTTACATACCCATGGTGCCATACACTCAAGACGAACAACAATAGTGCATTCTGGTGGACGTTCTACCTGCTACAGAGAACTGCAACTCTAACAATTACATATCCGCTGATGTGTGCGTGTACTAAGTTACATTGACATCCGACAACACCAAGTATGTTAAAAAAATTGCGGAACAATCGTAATTTCGCGCCAGTGGTGTCCTGGAGCGAAATGCAGTTCGCATCCCTGCACCCGTCTGTGTTTAAGAGGATGTTTACTATCTTTGGCCTGGAAAAAGCATGTTCTTTGAGAATTTTTTTCTCGTGATGTGTTATAGATATCAATGTCAAATTTGGTAAAAATGTTTATTGATATTTCCTTTAAAAACTGGAATTTTTTCGACCGGAAATGTCGAAGAGCAAAGGCGGAAGTGCCGTCAGAACGAAACAAAATTTCGATGTAGACCTCCACGCGCGGTATTTCACAGGTGAGTCTGAAATCAAAACTGAGTTGACATTAGCGAAGTATACAAGATTCTTTAGGAGTTGTACCTCGCTTACTTTATTTGGACCATAGAAAACAAACTGTGCCATTTGAAAAGAACTGCGTATTTTCTCATCGATTTTTCGACTTCGTCGGCCGAGTAAAAATACACTCCTGGAAATTGAAATAAGAACACCGTGAATTCATTGTCCCAGGAAGGGGAAACTTTATTGACACATTCCTGGGGTCAGATACATCACATGATCACACTGACAGACCCACAGGCACATAGACACAGGCAACAGAGCATGCACAATGTCGGCACTAGTACAGTGTATATCCACCTTTCGCAGCAATGCAGGCTGCTATTCTCCCATGGAGACGATCGTAGAGATGCTGGATGTAGTCCTGTGGAACGGCTTGCCATGCCACTTCCACCTGGCGCCTCAGTTGGACCAGCGTTCGTGCTGGACGTGCAGACCGCGTGAGACCACGCTTCATCCAGTCCCAAACATGCTCAATGGGGGACAGATCCGGAGATCTTGCTGGCCAGGGTAGTTGACTTACACCTTCTAGAGCACGTTGGGTGGCACGGGATACATGCGGACGTGCATTGTCCTGTTGGAACAGCAAGTTCCCTTGCCGGTCTAGGAATGGTAGAACGATGGGTTCGATGACGGTTTGGATGTACCGTGCACTATTCAGTGTCCCCTCGACGATCACCAGTGGTGTACGGCCAGTGTAGGAGATCGCTCCCCACACCATGACGCCGGGTGTTGGCCCTGTGTGCCTCGGTCGTATGCAGTCCTGATTGTGGCGCTCACCTGCACGGCGCCAAACACGCATACGACCATCATTGGCACCAAGGCAGAAGCGACTCTCATCGCTGAAGACGACACGTCTCCATTCGTCCCTCCATTCACGCCTGTCGCGATACCACTGAAGGCAGGCTGCACGATGTTGGGGCGTGAGCGGAAGACGGCCTAACGGTGTGCGGGACCGTAGCCCAGCTTCAAGGAGACGGTTGCGAATGGTCCTCGCCGATACCCCAGGAGCAACAGTGTCCCTAATTTGCTGGGAAGTGGCGGTGCGGTCCCCTACGGCACTGCGTAGGATCCTACGGTCTTGGCGTGCATCCGTGCGTCGCTGCGGTCCGGTCCCAGGTCGACGGGCACGTGCACCTTCCGCCGACCACTGGCGACAACATCGATGTACTGTGGAGACCTCACGCCCCACGTGTTGAGCAATTCGGCGGTACGTCCACCCGGCCTCCCGCATGCCCACTATACGCTCTCGCTCAAAGTCCGTGCCCGCATCTCGTGGTCGTGCGGTAGCGTTCTCGCTTCCCACGCCCGGGTTCCGGGTTCGATTCCCGGCGGGGTCAGGGATTTTCTCTGCCTCGTGATGGCTGGGTGTTGTGTGCTGTCCTTAGGTTAGTTAGGTTTAAGTAGTTCTAAGTTCTAGGGGACTTATGACCATAGCAGTTGAGTCCCATAGTGCTCAGAGCCATTTCAAAGTCCGTCAACTGCACATACGGTTCACGTCCACGCTGTTGCGGCATGCTACCAGTGTTAAAGACTGCGATGGAGCTCCGTATGCCACGGCAAACTGGCTGACACTGACGGCGGCGGTGCACAAATGCTGCGCAGGTATCGCCATTCGACGGCCAACACCGCGGTTCCTGGTGTGTCCGCTGTGCCGTGCGTGTGATCATTGCTTGTACAGCCCTCTCGCAGTGTCCGGAGCAAGTATGGTGAGTCTGACACACCGGTGTCAATGTGTTCTTTTTTCCATTTCCAGGAGTGTATTTATAGTTGATGGATCGGAATAAAAGTGGTACTACTCCTAGACAATTTAGTTACCTTCGTCGGAAACAAAGAATCACCCAATCGGTTCAGTAAATTTGAAGTTACCATACCGCGCGATAAAAGAAAATTCATTTCGTGAAAAACGCGTTTTAAGTTTTATACTAAAATGTAGACTTTCACGGCCGGAAATATCATGTCCATTATAATTATCCGGGCTGATATGCCGTGGTCGGTTGATGAATTCTGTGTCGATTCCGCCGGCCGGTGTGGCCGTGCGGTTAAAGGCGCTTCAGTCTGGAACCGCGTGGCCGCTACGGTCGCAGGTTCGAATCCTGCCTCGGGCATGGATGTGTGTGATGTCTTTAGGTTAGTTAGGTTTAATTAGTTCTAAGTTCTAGGGGACTGATGACCACAGATGTTAAGTCCCATAGTGCTCAGAGCCATTTGAACCATTTTGTGTCGATTCCCGACGTTTCGTCTCCGACTGCGGGAGACATCTTCAAGGGGGTCCGTAGCTCAATGGAAGGTCCAACACACACACTGGCTCGCTACTGACTGCCGCTAAATTCCGTGTCCGCCCGCTCCCACACCGCGGCGTGACGTCACGTGTTTTGAAAACGTCAGTGCAATTGGCCGCTGTCCGTCGCCGTCGATCGCCGTTGCCATCACCCAGTAGTGGACGGGTGGTACACATCATCTTTAACACCGGCATCCATATACCGTTTAATTTCGCGCCCTCCTCCTTTCGGTTGAAATTATTTGGGTGTTTAGCGAGTTCGATTGCCTCCCTGTAGAGCCTTTCGTAATATCCGCTTGTGGCCGCTAGTACTTGCGTCTCCTTGAAACGAATATTGTGGTTCCCTGGCTGGAAAGCATGTTCCGCAACAGCTGATCGTTCCGTTTCTCCTCTTCTACAATTTCCCTTATGGTCTTCCAAACGTTTAACGCGCGGGAGCGCGCGGACACGGAATTTAGCGGCAGTCAGTAGCGAGCCAGTGGGTGTGTTGGACCTTCCATCGAGCTACGGACGCCCTTGAAGATGTCTCCCGCAGTCGGAGACGAAACGTTGGGAATCGACACAGAATTCATCAACCGACCACGGCATAACAGCCCGGATAATTATAATGGACACGTTTAAAGTTTTGACTACATATAAAAGCAATATTATGCAACTTACGTTCAATCTCATATTCCGGGTCCGTAACTTAGTCCTTCCCCTTCCTCGTACAGGGGGTTCTGCTCGATCTGGGCCATCCTGCGCTGCTCCAGAGCCGCTCGCACGGCCGGTGACAAGCGGTTTTCGGCCGCTTGAATCCGGTGGTCGTCCGAATGTTTGGCGAACTGCATCGAGTAGAGTCCCAGGGTGACGTCCATCGTTGTCATGGTCTTCAGAATTGCTGAATGCCCTTCGCTGAAGCTGGTCACTGCCAGGAAAGTCGCAATCTCCACAGTCTTCGCACCAGAATGCAAATGTTACGGGGCTAACCTGCAAACACGCGTGTTCAAACTTTCATTTGAATTTTGTGTGTTCCCTCCCAAGCACCGGTACAAGAACTCGTCCTCCGAAAGAAAAAAACTGGTGGGTGAAAAAGGCCGATTTCAGACAGGTGCATTTTTTGTTCAACCGCAAATAAAAAACCGTCTCAGGAGTGGATTATAAACACTTTTATGGATCCAAAAATGCAATTTAAAAAAAATCGATTTTTTTGATCGAAAAGATAGTAAACCTCCGGAAGTTTCATTGTTGTATGTCTGTTAGTTACTATTCAGTGCCGTATTGAGTAGAACGTTGTGTCGCAAAGTTTGCGAATTTCGAGATGGCAGAGTTGAGCAACGCATCTGCATTAAATTTTATGTGAAATTCAAGAAAACCTTTACAGAGACAGGCCAAATGATGCAGGAAGCCTACGGTGATGAGAGCTTAAACCGCACCCGGTGTTACGAATGGTTCACAGGTTTAAAAATGGCCGGATGGAAGTTAAAGATGACGCTTCGACGTCTACGGACGACGCTCTTATCAGGCGCGTCAACGAAATTGTGCGTGCCAATGGAAGACTGACTGTCAGAGAGAACGCGGAAGAATGTTACATTTCAGGTGGGTCATGTTATGAAACCTTGACACAGCATCTTGGAAGATATCGTGTTGCCGCCAAGTTCGTCCCACGGTTTATGAGTCGAGACAAAAAGACCTTCGCCGTGCAATCTGTGAAGAGCTTTTGGATCGCGCAAATGAGAACGAGATGTTGCTTAAGATAATCGTAACTGGTGTTGAGCCGCGGGTCGACGGTCGTGATGTTGAGACCAAGGTTCAGTCTTCACAATGAGTCGGGAAAGGTTCTCCAAGATCAAAAAAAAGCTCGTCAGCTATGATCAAATGTCAAAGCCATGCTGATAGCTTCTTCAACTTTGAAGGATTATTTCAGCATGAATTCGTGCCACAGAGACAAACTGTTAATCAATGGTACTGCCGGGACGTCTTGCGAGGTCTGCGAGAAAATATGAGAAGGAATCGGCCTGAAATGTGGCGAGACCATTCATGGCTCTAGTATGACGATAAAGCACACGCACATTCATCCCTGATGGTGCGTAACTAGAGCACAAAAAAAAAAAAAAAAAAAACGAAAGCGCTCTGCTGCTTCGTTTTCCGCACTTTCCAGACTTGGCCCCTGCGGACTTTTTTTTTACTTCCAAAGTTGAAAACCACGTTGAAAGGACGAAAATTTGCAACGATAGGCGACATAAAAGAAAATTCGTAATCGCCGCTTCGTGTGATCCAGCAAGAGGCGAACCACGACTGCTTCCGAAAATGGAAACGGGTGGGAAAGGTGTATCAATTGTGGAGTATTGCGAAGGAGACCATGTACAATAAGCAAGCGTAGAAAATTTTTATGGAATTTTTTGAATAGACCTCGTATTTCTGGGTGCTTCACTATTTTTCCAGGCAGTGTATTATAGTCGATACAAAAATGGTTCAAATGGCTCTGAGCGCTATGGAACTTAACATCTGTGGTCATCAGTCCCCTAGAACTTAGAACTACTTAAACCTAACTAACCTAAGGACATCACACACATCCATGCCCGAGGCAGGATTCGAACCTGCGACCGTAGCGGTCACGCGGTTCCAGACTGAAGCGCCTAAACCGCACGGCCACACCGGCCGGCATAGTCGATACCTGCATCACATTGTAGCTCTAAGAAATCTTCTTTCGCTACGAATTAATCTATAGTATTGTTCGACTGACGTTGCAACAAACTGGGAATGGTGCCAAACTGAAGCACGATGCAGGAGGAATGTTACAGATTTCCGTCTCCTTGTCATCGCACTCATCAGAGACGGAATGCTAGCTCATTTTCAGAACAATAGAGGACGAGATCTTCTTGGAACAGTGCTGGTATGCGCATAATTGACGAATCCACAGACACTGAAATGCTGTGTAATTAGGTTACATTCTTGATGCAGATATTCGAAAAGATGATGATTTGGGTCATCTGCGTTTCCTCATACAGAAATAGCTTTTATCCGAAAGTAGAGCGATTGTTATCCTGCAAGCGTCAACTAGGACTACGAGTTATTGTGGAGGGGACGTGCTCGTATGTCTGGCAGACACAGTTTCGTTGATTAAATATCGCTTTATACGTGAAGATGTAATCGCGCTTGTAGCAAAGCGTGACGCGGTTGTTGGCCCCCCACGCTGTGTTGCTGGCTCATCTCGCATACAGATTACGTTCCGCTGCAGTGATGGAGTACCGCGGAAGTCATTAAGACGTCTGCACAGCGCAGGAGTAGACGGAACTCTGTCCTCTTCGCCTTGCACCCCGACAAGTGCGCAGGTTTTCGATTAGAGGGAAGCAGAATCTGACCAGAATGCTGAAACTGTTGCCCGATACTTTTGACAGTTATTGTTAATGTTTTCTATAGCACAACCTTTTTCTTATTACTTCCTAAAATTCCCTGCTTTGCGTTTTGGCTTTTTAGTGTCTGCAGTATTGTAAATATGGGTATTTACTGACCGAGGGAAATATCACTTTTATAGGTAGGACAAGAGTTCCCGATTTGTTGTGTTCCGATGGAGCCTTGAGAAAATGTTGCCTTGCTAAAAGAGGTTTGCCGAAGCTGATATTCATTCTTACACTCCTCTGTTGGTGCTCGCACATATTGCGTATTACACGCCATTCCCTGTAGCGTATAACTGTGTTCCTGAGGATTTCAAACGTCTTGCACAACATCACGTTGTCTAGCGCCTTTTCCAGGCGAACACTGCGTCAGCATCAAATGACTGAAAAGATTACATCCAGACGAGGTGAAATTAGTGTGGAAACTGTTTAAGTGTTACTGGACGCCAGAGGTCCGTGTTTTACCGTGAGAAACTAGGACTGGCTGGGGTTACAGAGATCGTATGCTTGAGTACGTACAATGATGAGCCAAAACATCATGACCAACTTCTTAATAGCTTGTTTGTCCGTCTTTGGAACAAAATACATCACTGATTCTGCGTATCAGGGATCAGAGAGATTCTTGGTAGATCTGTGGAGGTATTTTGCATTAAATGTCTGAGCACGGTCATGTACTTGGCGTAAATAACGTACCGCTGATTTGCGTACGCGGTGGCGGAACCCGATAACGACCCAGATGCGTTACATAGGATTTGCATCAGGCGAATTTCGTCGCCGAGACATCAACGTCAATGTATGTTTGCACGTGGGAACATTTCGACGCCAAATAATTGTTAAAATTCATGGTGAAACCTTCAGCTGTCATTTATTTTGAACAGTTCGCTAAAAGTTTCGCTCAACGACCATTATCAAGCTTAGCTGGCATAAACGTTCGGAAAGTTATACCATAATTTGAACAAAAGTAATTTTCTCTTTTAAGCCCACCATAGTATATAAAAAATTCTCACAATAATAACTGAGTACGACAATTTTCGTCAGGAAGCAAGTCCACATTGAGAGAGTGAGCTGTCGATGTGGACTTGCTGCTTGACGACTATTAGCGTATACAGTTATTATTATTATTTTCGATTATTCCCATTTAAGAGAGCGTTTGAACTTGAATTCCTTTATGATGATTGTTTGTTTTTTCTGAGCCCAAATTTTCTTCGTGTGTTCACTGTGTTGTTTCTTTCGCTCCGCTGTCCATTTGCATCCTGGTCTCTTCTGTGTTGTGGTGTCAAATTTATGTTTTTTGTTGATGTTCCTGAATTCAGTTCTATTTTCTGCATCGCTTACTGTTATGTGTGCTTGTCTGAGGTCCTCTTCAACTTCTTTTATCCATTTTGTTTTTCCCCTGCCTGAGTTGATGACTTTAAGAATTCGCTTTGAAATTCTGTTTTCATTCATCCTGTGGATATGTCCGTAGAACTGCATTCTTCTTTTCCTTATTGTGTCCGTAATCTTGTCTGTGTATTTATATAATTCTGATGTTGGTCTCTTCTTCCAGATTCCTTGCTCTTGTATCGGGCCAAAAATTTTCCTGAGAATTTTCCTTTCTTGTTTCTCTATTTCTTTGATTTTAGTTTGCCCACCTATTTGTGTTGTTTCAGATGCATACAGTGCCTCCGGAAATACGACAGTGTTGTAGTGCCTCAATTTTGCGTTAATGGATATGGACTTTTTGCTATAATACACTCCTGGAAATGGAAAAAAGAACACATTGACACCGGTGTGTCAGACCCACCATACTTGCTCCGGACACTGCGAGAGGGCTGTACAAGCAATGATCACACGCACGGCACAGAGGACACACCAGGAACCGCGGTGTTGGCCGTCGAATGGCGCTAGCTGCGCAGCATTTGTGCACCGCCGCCCTCAGTGTCAGCCAGTTTGCCGTGGCATACGGAGCTCCATCGCAGTCTTTAACACTGGTAGCATGCCGCGACAGCGTGGACGTGAACCGTATGTGCAGTTGACGGACTTTGAGCGAGGGCGTATAGTGGGCATGCGGGAGGCCGGGTGGACGTACCGCCGAATTGCTCAACACGTGGGGCGTGAGGTCTCCACAGTACATCGATGTTGTCGCCAGTGGTCGGCGGAAGGTGCACGTGCCCGTCGACCTGGGACCGGACCGCAGCGACGCACGGATGCACGCCAAGACCGTAGGATCCTACGCAGTGCCGTAGGGGACCCACCGCCACTTCCCAGCAAATTAGGGACACTATTGCTTCTAGGGTATCGGCGAGGACCATTCACAACCGCCTCCATGAAGCTGGGCTACGGTCCCGCACACCGTTAGGCCGTCTTCCGCTCACGCCCCAACATCGTGCAGCCCGCCTCCAGTGGTGTCACGGTTCAATCCCGTCTCCGGCCATCCTGATTTAGGTTTTCCGTGATTTCCCTAAATCGTTTCAGGCAAATGCCGGGATGGTTCCTTTGAAAGGGCACGGCCGATTTCCTTCCCAATCCTTACCTAACCCGAGCTTGCGCTCCGTCTCTAATGACCTCGTTGTCGACGGGACGTTAAACACTAACCACCACCACCACCAGTGGTGTCGCGACAGGCGTGAATGGAGGGACGAATGGAGACGTGTCGTCTTCAGCGATGAGAGTCGCTTCTGCCTTGGTGCCAATGATGGTCGTATGCGTGTTTGGCGCCGTGCAGGTGAGCGCCACAATCAGGACTGCATACGACCGAGGCACACAGGGCCAACACCCGGCATCATGGTGTGGGGAGCGATCTCCTACACTGGCCGTACACCACTGGTGATCGTCGAGGGGACACTGAATAGTGCACGGTACATCCAAACCGTCATCGAACCCATCGTTCTACCATTCCTAGACCGGCAAGGGAACTTGCTGTTCCAACAGGACAATGCACGTCCGCATGTATCCCGTGCCACCCAACGTGCTCTAGAAGGTGTAAGTCAACTACCCTGGCCAGCAAGATCTCCGGATCTGTCCCCCATTGAGCATGTTTGGGACTGGATGAAGCGTCGTCTCACGCGGTCTGCACGTCCAGCACGAACGCTGGTCCAACTGAGGCGCCAGGTGGAAATGGCATGGCAAGCCGTTCCACAGGACTACATCCAGCATCTCTACGATCGTCTCCATGGGAGAATAGCAGCCTGCATTGCTGCGAAAGGTGGATATACACTGTACTAGTGCCGACATTGTGCATGCTCTGTTGCCTGTGTCTATGTGCCTGTGGTTCTGTCAGTGTGATCATGTGATGTATCTGACCCCAGGAATGTGTCAATACAGTTTCCCCTTCCTGGGACAATGAATTCACGGTGTTCTTATTTCAATTTCCAGGAGTGTAGTTCCATGTGAGTTTATATGCTTTCTGTAGTTTTTTTATTCTTTCCTCATTGGCCTTTAGGTTGATCCCCGATGGCTGGATGATTTCTGCCAGGTTACAGTATACAGTTATTATACACAAATTTTTTATGTACTATTGTCGGCTTAAGAGAGCAAAGTACTTTTGTTCAAATTGTGGTATAGCTTTCCTGCCGTTTCTGCCAGCGAATTGTAGCGAACTGTGCAAATAAATGACAGCTGAAGCTTTCACCATGAATTTTGAACAACCACTTGACTTCACTATAAAGCTCCTCAAACCACTGCAACACTGTTCTGGCTTCGAGACGGGGACAATTATACTGATGAAAGACGATTTCGCCGTCGGGGAATAATAAAAAATGAGGGTATGTTAGTCGCTCGCAGCTGTCAGCGTTTTTTCAATTACTACCACAGATCCCATGCAAGTGCAGGAGAATGCCTCCCATAGCATAATACTGCTCCCAACAGCCTGCCTCCTTGGCGCGCTGCACGTTTCAAGCCGCCGTACACCACAATGACGGGGTTTGTGGAGACGACCATGGATCTAGAGTAGCAAAAATGTGATTCACCCGAAGAGCCGACACGTTTCCACTGATCGTCGGTCGAATCCCGGTGGTCCCGTGCCCACTGCAGCCGTGATGGACGATGTAGTTGGGTCAACACGTGAACGTGAAGATGTAAGCTGAGGGGCTCCACGTTCAACAATGTATGGACAATGGCGTGCTCCGAAACACCTGTGCGTGCAGCAACATTGTGCTCTTTCGGCAGATACGCCACGGATCACCATCTGTCCTACTTTACAATTAGCTTCTAGTGGTAGTTTTACTGTTCTACCTCTTTCCGTAGTGCTCGCCACAGCAGCACGTGAACATTCAACCAGCTTCACCGTTTTCCAGATACTCGTTCACATGCTCTGCGTAATAATGATAATTTGCCCTTTGTCGAAGTCACTTACCTGAATGGATTTCCCAATTTGCAGCCCGTACTTCCGCTGTGGTGATTCCCCCTCCGTGTCTGCTACGCTTACATACGTGCCTGCGACGCAACCAGGCGCCATCCAAAGTCGCGGTGGGCGGTTGCCATAATGTTTTGGGTGACCAGTGTAATTGTCTTAATGAACCCGTGCGACATCACAAATCTACTGCGTCTCGTGGATGATAATATTCAGGTTAGCGTGTAAAGTGGCCATCTCGAGCTCCTGATGTGAATTCCATAAAGCAAGTGCGGAATGCTCTCACGAGTTCACCTCTGTTGGGTGAGATAAGTTTTGCGAGAAGATTGACGATTTCAGTGCAGCTGTTACTAGGTTACCAGAACGAATATTTCTCCCTGCACTGGGCTGTGTACTCTCATGAATCATCCTAGCATAGTTAAAATGTGTGCCGGACCTGGAGTCGAATTCAACACTTATGGATTTTCCCAGAATGAGATTTTCACTCTGCAGCGGAGTGTGCGCTGATATGAAACTTCCTGGCAGATTAAAACTGTGTGCCCGACCGAGACTCGAACTAGGGACCTTTGCCTTTCGCGGGCAAGTGCTCTACCATCTGAGCTACCGAAGCACGACTCACGCCCGGTACTCACAGCTTTACTTCTGCCAGTATCTCGTCTCCTACCTTCCAAACTTTACAGAAGCTCTCCTGCGAACCTTGCAGATACTGGCAGAAGTAAAGCTGTGAGTACCGGGCGTGAGTCGTGCTCCGGTAGCTCAGATGGTAGAGCACTTGCCTGCGAAAGGCAAAGGTCCCGAGTTCGAGTCTCGGTCGGGCACACAGTTTTAATCTGCCAGGAAGTTTCACCTTTGGATTTCGTGGGAAATTCTCTTAGCGAAAAATCTATCCGGGTATGACTCACGGCCTACCATCAAAATTCCAATTCTGGAAATGCCTGTCCTCCACCAGCCAAGCGTCACAAAATCTCTCCTCCAAACCATCTGCAGGGCATCATTTGGAAACTTTCTCCTAGGCTGTGGCTTAGCATTTTCTCCGCTACAGCCGTTCTTGCAGGAGTGCTGCTCGCGCAAGGCATTCAGAAGAGCTCCTGTGAGGACTGGCAAGCGGGTCAGACCAACGGACAAAATTGTATTTGTGGGAATAGGTCACGAGTCATGCCCAGATAGCTCATTCGGTAAGACCTCTGTCAGAAACTTATTGGTGGGCCATTGGCAGTACTATACATTGTTGTAATGTCAGCACAATGGTGGACGATGCTGTGTACCTGCTCTGTACTGACGTAGATGTACTATATCAAACTGACGCAGACTTTTTTGTACAGGTGGAAAACGTCTTTTTGACGACAAAATTCTCCATTAATCTTTGAGTGACTGTCTTTTATGCTGTGTTATGAGTTCAGCTCATTCGCTGTATTTCATAGGATTCTACATAGAAGAATGAAAGTACAGACACTATCGACGGTTAAACACCTAAGCCATTCTCAATGGTTCTGATCAAGTCGTTTTTTACTGCTGTACCTTTTTTCACGTTGCATCCAAACTACACCGAAAATGCTGTGTTGCATTTTGCACTATAATGAGGCAACATACCTGAAACGTGAAAAAAATAAATTTGCTTATTTCTGATAATGAACGTGGAGAGAATAAAATTTTCATTAGTGTTCTGAGATCAGCATGACATGGAAGAGTACAAGGAGGAAAAGAAGGACGTGACGCAGTCTTTTTAATGCAGCATATGGAGCTATTCATATCATTTTCTACACTGATCGCTCCGTAGCCGAAAATACTGAGGCATGTTTATGCAGCAGCGTTGATAAAAACAGTGAACCAAGAAGTGTAGAATTTATTTCTTTTATTCCAGTATGCGATCAAAAGAAAATAGTCCTCCGACTTTCGATTTCGGTCAGCGACGACTATCTTCAGATCCTAATATAATAATATAATAATTTCATAGAATAAGAACTGTCAGAAAAAGAGCGTTCATCTACATCTACATTCTACATCTACATTTATACTCCGCAAGCCACCCAACGGTGTGTGGCGGAGGGCACTTTACGTGCCACTGTCATTACCTCCCTTTCCTGTTCCAGTCGCGTATGGTTCGCGGGAAGAACGACTGTCTGAAAGCCTCCGTGCGCGCTCTAATCTCTCTAATTTTACGTTCGTGATCTCCTCGGGAGGTATAAATAGGGGGAAGCAATATATTCGATACCTCATCCAGAAACGCACCCTCTCGAAACCTGGCGAGCAAGCTACACCGCGATGCAGAGCGCCTCTCTTGCAGAGTCTGCCACTTGAGTTTGCTAAACATCTCCGTAACGCTATCACGGTTAACAAATAACCCTGTGACGAAACGCGCCGCTCTTCTTTGGATCTTCTCTATCTCCTCCGTCAACCCGATCTGGTACGGATCCCACACTGATGAGCAATACTCAAGTATAGGTCGAACGAGTGTTTTGTAAGCCACCTCCTTTGTTGATGGACTACATTTTCTTTTGAAAAGCAAACTCTTTCGTAATTCATGTAACACACACGTCCCACTAAAGCGTTGGGATGTCTAATGAATCTCAACCTGGTACCCGCCTTACCAACAGTTAATTTTATATGATCATTCCACTTCAAATCATTCCGCACGCATACTCCCAGATATTTTACAGAAGTAACTGCTGCCAGTGTTTGTTCCGCTATCATATAATCATACAATAAAGCATCCTTCTTTCTATGTATTCGCAATACATTACATTTGTCTATGTTAAGGGTCAGTTGCCACTCCCTGCACCAAGTGCTTATCCGCTGCAGATCTTCCTGCTTTTCGCTACAATTTTCTAATGCTGCAACTTCTCTGTATACTACAGCATCATCCGCGAAAAGCCGCATGGGACTTCCGACACTATCTACTGGGTCATTTATATATATTGTGAAAAGCAATGGTCCCATAACACTCCCTTGTGGCACGCCAGAGGTTACTTTAACGTCTGTAGACGTCTCTCCATTGATAGCAACATGCTGTGTTCTGTTTGCTAAAAACTCTTCAATCCAGCCACACAGCTGGTCTGATATTCCGTAGGCTCTTACTTTGTTTATCAGGCGACAGTGCGGAACTGTATCGAACGCCTTCCGGAAGTCAAGAAAAATAGCATCTACCTGGGAGCCTGTATCTAATATTTTCTGGGTCTCATGAACAAATAAAGCGAGTTGGGTCTCACACGATCGCTGTTTCCGGAATCCATGTTGATTCCTACATAGTAGATTCTGGGTTTCCAAAAACGACATGATACTCGAGCAAAAAACATGTTCTAAAATTCTACAACAGATCGACGTCAGAGATATAGGTCTATAGTTTTGCGCACCTGCTCGACGACCCTTCTTGAAGACTGGGACTACCTGTGCTCTTTTCCACTCATTTGGAATCTTCCGGTACTTGCGGTACACGGCTGTTAGAATGGGAGCAAGTTCTCTTGCGTACTCTGTGTAGAATCGAATTGGTATCCCGTCAGGTCCAGTGGACTTTCCTCTGTTGAGTGATTCCAGTTGCTTTTCTATTCCTTGGACACTTATTTCGATGTCAGCCATTTTTTCGTTTGTGCGAGGATTTAGAGAAGGAACTGCAGTGCGGTCTTCCTCTGTGAAACAGCTTTGGAAAAAGGTGTTTAGTATTTCAGCTTTACGCGTGTCATCCTCTGTTTCAATGCCATCATCATCCCGGAGTGTCTGGATATGCTGTTTCGAGCTACTTACTGATTTAACGTAAGACCAGAACTTTCTAGGATTTTCTGTCAAGTCGGTACATAGAATTTTACTTTTACGTTGCTGGCGAATTGTAGTCTATGCGCCGGTGTCCTGAGTTAAATATCTACATCTACGCAATAACTAAGGGAGTGAAGGGTTCTGAATTTATTGAATGCGATCCCGAAGCCATCAGAAACATCTAGGCCCAGCGCCGGCGCCTTTTTTCATTCTTTTGTTTTCCAGTGACACAGGAATCCGCGACAACGCATCGGCGGCCCTACATAACAGACACCTGATACGTTGTCCACACGCAGGTGGCAAGAAGAGGAAGTGTACCTTCATACTGCAGTATACCCCGTGAGTATCAGCACTACTGAGCGAAAGCTTCGTACTCCGAACTATTGACAAAAATGTATGATATAAATTACAGTCTCATGTCCAGAAGTACCACAACAAATACACCCACAACATTACAGGCCGTCCCTGTATCGATTTTCGCAGCCAGACGCGGCCACCGTGCCTGGGAGAGCAACAGGTGCTGCCGTTGAGGCTGGGCCTCGGGATGCTGCGAGCCCCAATCTCTGTCCCCGTGTGCAGCTCTGACAGGTGATGACGTCACTGTGCGGTCGCCTGCCTCCCGTGCGTATCGCAGCACGCACTGTAGCGGGGGTGGGGTCTCTCTCTCTCTCTCTCTCTCTCTCTCTCTCTCTCTCTCTCTCTCTCTCTCTCTCTCTCTCTTCCCCCACTGTGCCTCGTTCTTCCTACGCTAGCTGTACACACATCATGAACATCTTACTGTCACTTTGTGGAAAGGCACGAATGAAACGCGTAAGAGCAACCGTCGGCGTGGCTGGAGATCCGTCCTCCATGCTGATGCCGACACCATTGTAAAACGGGTTCTGAAAATTTTTGTGAACTGTCGGGCCTTATCCCTGAAGTGTTAGGGGGAAGGGGGCCAGGAGAGGCCAGCGTGCTCAGAATGGATAGCTCACCAGACAGTTTAACACTTATAATAATCGATTTTCATTGACGCAGTTAGTGTATCATGACGGCAGCTTTTATATCTGACGGGTGGACTTAAGATCATAACAAACAATCCCGCCTATGGGAATAGCCTTCATCCACGCCTCCCCCCCCCCCCCCTTTCACACACACACACACACACACACACACACACACGCACACACACACACACACACACACACGAGAACGTCGCACTGACGTAAGGGCGCTGATGATCATGCTGTTGAGTGCCCCACATCCAGCTAAAAGTTTAACGAGATTTCTAATGCCCGCATGATTTTTGTTTTCACTGTGCAGCGGAGTGTGAGGCAACACTGATTTTTTTTTTCTTTTGAAAAGCAAACTCTTTCGTAATTCATGTAGCACATACGTCCCACTAAAACGTCGGGATGTCTATATCTCATATCTGTCTAGTGCCAGCATGTAGCCAAACGCTTTTGGAACTTGGAAAAAAGTACCACGGATACATAAAACACTGTGAGCGATCAAATCTGGCGGCGTTTGTTCATAGTGTGTGTTCCATGAAAATCACGTCTCCATTCCTAGAATGTCTGAAGTAACTACTTGTGTTAAACGTCAAACGTTACTGCACACCTCAGTAATTCTGCTGAACTGTACGTAATTTGTATGTACTAGGACATATACATGCCCAAGAAAACTTCGTAGAATGTAGAAACCATTGGTGTGTGATATGTAAAAGGCATTTTTAAATTTTATGTCGAAAACTTGTGGGCGATATTTCATGTTTTTCATTGTCAGGATGTAACGCCGGAAATGCACATCCTTCCATTTCCATCTACTGTACTATAGATTTTTCCTTATTTTGTCACCTGAAGATATGACATTTCCGTCTCTTTACATATTTTAATTGTTTTACTGTTTATATATATATATATATATATATATATATATATATATATATATATGTTGGTTTGTATTGTGAATATTATTTGTATTTTTACGCTGGGTCTTGCCTGGGGAAAACTATGCTATCGAACGAATACATCGATAGGTCGTGTGAAGAACCAAAGTGTGTAGGATCTTTGGTAGTGTTAACTCTGCCGCGTGGAGAGCGGACAGAGGGGGAGTCTGGCTGGGGTGGTGCAGTGGAGCAGGTGTGTTGTGTGAAGCTCCCGCGAGTTGCCGCGCTTTCGGGGTTTGGCAGCATGTAGTTGCGCTCGACTTGCGATGATAGTTTCTGCATCATTCGATTTCACTGCTTTAATTTCAAAGTTCAGTTAAGGTATTCATAGCTGGCTACAATATTTAGATTACACAAGCACAAATTAAGAGTGCGAGTTTTGTTACCGTATTTTAGCTTACCTGTGACTGCAGCTCAGCTTGGTCCGTACTAAATTTTAC
This sequence comes from Schistocerca americana, assembly GCF_021461395.2. NCBI lineage: Eukaryota > Metazoa > Arthropoda > Insecta > Orthoptera > Acrididae > Schistocerca > Schistocerca americana. The sequence goes on from NC_060124.1 coordinate 23,898,507, forward strand.
TATTGTTAATTGTTCAGAATCATTTAATTCAAGTTCAAAGTTAAATCTCTTATTTCTAAATTGCGTAGATTCAAGTAGCTTTTGAAATGATTGTTGAGGTAGTCCAAGACTAACCGTATTTTACTGAATTTCGATGTGCTTCAGAAAGAAAGCACACATTAACTTCAGTCACTAAATTAACTTTCGATTTTCCGGTTTTATTAATTCTTTTGCTAAATTAAGTCAGAGTGTAGCGAAATTTATTACTTCCGACAAACTTTCAGTTTTCACACTACACGTGTCAACCTTCAGTTGCCGGTGCTAATTATATGTGTAATAACCTTTCTTTTTCAGTTACTATAGTAATTGTCCTTAGGACTGGCGACCGTAATTTCCCCCAAATCTCAAATATCTAATTACCGCTAGTTAATTGTTAACGTAACGGCCGCACATTTACTTTCTTTATTAACTTTACCCCTTTTCAAAATTAATTTCGACCAGTTTCATTTGCATTTTTCCTTTCATTTAGATGTAACCCTTTCCTCCCTCTTTACCGACAAATTGACTTCGGTGACGATTGCTTTTCCCAAATTTCCATTAGGTACACTCGGTTTAATTTTTCACTGTCATTAAGTTCGATAAGTGAGGGGGAGGTTACAAGGACAATAAATTTGTTTTGGTACTGTTCCGTTCCAATTTTTCCCATAATCCCCTTCCTGATAAAATCATTCTAAAATTAAATATTTTACTCTGAAAACCCTACTTGCACGTGAAAACATTGATCTAGTTAGATTCAGGGGTCACACGTTGTGGCGTGTGGTGTAATTGTGTGTGTTGTGTTGTACAAGATTACAATTAAACTACTTACTTATTATTAATATAACATGAGGTTTTATTTAATCACTGCTTTTCCTGGCTAATGATCGTTATTTTGCTGAAGAAATCTCCACCTGGGAACGTGTAGCAATGTTGTATGTCAAGCAGTGTAAATGTGTCAAAGTTCATTCACAAAAGTAATCATTTGTAACCAAGAAACAAGCTACATTTATGACAAGTAATCTGAAATAAACAAGAATAATAAGTTTTAGTAATTTCAGTTCTGTTGTTTAGAAGACTCTTTGCTGGTTACAGATCGTTTATCATACTTAACGCTACTGTTATCTCGAGGCGGCAACACTTTTCTTAAAACAAAATGCACAGTTTTGTGACACAGTACCACACACAACACTAATGTATTTTCTTGTGGGAATATTTAATAAAAGTTGTTACGAAATTACCAGGCTTCATACATCAGCAAATAAGAATTTATATTACGTAAGATGCTGCTTACATTCATAGAAGTTCCATCTGTTCATCGTCTAAATGGAATTTATTAGCTCAGAGTGGGTCCTCAGCCACTAGTACACAATTATTATTGCAGTTATAGCCAACAACATGTAAGTCTGTATAGAAAATCAATTTAAAACCGCCGCTGCAATATTTCACTAAGATGGCGGGTAACGTAAGACAATCACTTATCGATTCTGGTTGAGGCTGTATTTCATTCGTAATAAATAATACATATTAAATCTTTTCTCGCCTTCGGTATGTGCATTAACATTCAAAAATATTTCTGAATGTTTCATGACACATGAAAATTCACTATTTAACAATAAACTGCGCTGTAGATCAATAACGCTAATGGCTGCGCTCATTGGTAGCTGAGTAGAAAATTTAACATTTATATAGGATGAGATTTACGATGAAACAAAACTCCAAACAAAGATGATTCATTTCAGTAACACACAAACTCTATTTTCAAATATCAGTTAGCAACATAACAATACTTTAGTATTTTTTTACATACCTGTATGTTACGAGACATCAATCTCATCCTATTAGTACAACAGTTAGAACAAGAAGAAATATTTTTTTTACAAAATCGTATATAACAAAATACTTAGCTTTTCATTAGCTTTTTTACATCGGTATTGTCTGAGACATAATTTTTTACAAAATATTAAATTATGTCGTTGGCAATAATTATTTATTACTTTTTTTACAGACGAAGTCCCTTTTATCAGTATCACGAGAATGTAATCAAAGTTCAGTCACATTCCACATTCAATGCTGTCGTGAATATTATTTTGAATAAAATGTAGGCGCGGATATTTCAACGTGTCCCCCTTTGCCGATTTTCAAAATCAGTCAGCTTAAAATTTTTTTGTTAGTGAAAGTGTATTATTTATATAAAAAAAAGGAAGACAGGTTTCGAGCTATTTAAATTTTAACCATGAAATGGTTGTAAAAATTAAATGATTTTTTTAAAAAAAATATTCGTCTTTAAATAGATACATATTTGCATTCGATGAGACCATTCAAAGCTGTGATGAAAGGCCACTCCAGAAACCAGCTTATGGTGTAATAATGTTCTGCTGCTTCAATAATATTCTACCGCTGCAGTATGTCAGGACCATCGACAGTTTAAAGTCCATATTCATGATAAGGTTCACCGTCCCACGTTAGTCATTGCACCTCAGATCTATGGGCTTCTTAGGTTCGCCATTCGGTTAAAGTGAGACCCACAGAAGAACAGGCCGTGGCGCATCCGCCACACCATGTGAGTCTGGAAGTCTTGCGAGTACCAGCAGCCGTCTCCGGCGAGGAGCGTGTGACTGTTTCAGACGAGTTTAATAATTCTTGACTGCGCGTTTAAATGCGTGTAAGTCCTCGAGAGGACACGACAAAATTGAGACCGTTAGTGAGCACCTATTCAATTAATTATTGATTTCTCGAGGCCCTGCACGGAGCCGAGCGGACAAGACGGCTCGTGTGACGTCACAGGTTCGTTGTAGGACCCGTATATCTCGCCGGCCCCGATTAAAGTCAATGTAATTTTTATAGCACGGCAGAGATAAATTTCACAACGTCATATGCGAGACCATTAAGCCATTTAAGTCGTTCCGAAGCCATCGAGTAACATTGTCAACCGACAATTCCAGTTCTCTAATTCTCATGGCTAATTCTGTGAGCGTAACTTTAGTAATTTCATGATTGTTTTGGAAGGTTTACGATTCTGATGCTTTTGTAATAAAGTACAGAGTTCACTTAAATCTTGTTTTTACTGTGATGCTTAATATTTTTCAATGATAAAATGCAAATTCCTCACCTTAAGATTTATTGCTAGGGTCTCAATATTTCATAGCGCTAATCAATCCATTATGTTCATTCAGTCCAGCAGTGGGTTTCAGGCGTGTGCCTGTGTCACTATTAATTCTGATTCAGTTAAATTTACTTACACCCTCGCACGGTTTCGTACTGTTTCAATCTGTTATCAAATGTCAAACCGTTGAACGTCTGTGCAGCTTTCTCCCATTTGCTGGTTACTGTGTCATCTGCAACTGCAGGTGATGAAATTTCATGTCTACGAAATACCCTTATCAGGGTTCCGTGCCATCTGTATAAGCGGAACCCTTGTAGTATCGCTTTCTTGTCCGCCTGCCTTCCCGTTTGTCTGTCCGATTGTTAAGAACCATTTTTCTCAGGAACGGGTACACGTATAAAGTTCAAATTTATATCAAGTACTTAGGTGTACGGTTCCTTGGAGCTGTAAAAATCTTAAGCTCCCAAGTTAGTTCAATCACAAGCTACGGCCATTTCTGTCACATATATTTAGACTGGAAAACTCACTCATCAAAACGTGTAGTGTGCTTCCCGAAGCTCTAGAATCATGAAATTTGGCAAGAAGCAAGGTTTCACGGTAAAAGTAAAGGAAAAAGATCCCAGAATTTTTAAATTTTAATTATGTGACTCGAAAAAATATTTTTTGCATTTTTTTATCTATCGGTCTGTCGGTGTGTTAAGACCCATTCGCTCTGTAACAGATTGGCGTATCAAGTTATGTCACATACTAAAGCGTATGGTCCTTTGGCGGCATCAAAATTGTAAGCTAAGTAAATGCAGCCAAAAGATACGCCCATTTATGTCACACATTCGGATACTCGAAAACTCACTCACCAAAATCTATATGGTACATCCCGTTGACCTAGAATCATGAAATAAGATAAGAAGCAAGGTTTCACATCACATGTAAAGTAAAAAATATGACTATTGTTAAATTGTAATTATATCACCTAAAAATACCTCTCGACATTCGAACATATACTGCATTCATCATCCATCGACGAACTTTAATGCAAGCAAACATACAATGTAGGTTGTAGTCATGTTTCAGCAAGTAAATAAAAATGTTCTAATAAATCTTCTCTCTGTACATATATAAACTGAAGTCTCCTGCTCGCTTCTTCTTTTATGGCCGAGATAGTCCGAGGAACTACTGTATAAGTTTTGATACGGTCTTGAAGTTCCCGGGACTGATATCTTGCCAGTATCGATATAGATAACAGACAACAATTGTTGATATATATGAAGATGGTATCTCTTCTTTCGGACTCCGAATATGGATCTCACGGGAAGCGTGCCAGACATAAGTCCCTGCAGTCGCACTATCCTCTGGCTCTGGCTCAGATGGCTAGAGCGTCTGCCATATAAGCAGGAGAGTCTGGGTTCGAGTCCTGGTCAGGGCAAACATTTTCAACTGTCCCCGTTGACTCATATCAACACCTGTATGCAGCATTTCAGTGTAGTAACAATCGTTGAGATTCTCGATTCCCACGATGGATATCTCTCTCTCACACACACACACATCCTTGAGAAATGTAGTCCACTCATAAGCATAAGGGGGATAGCTTAAAGAAAACATGTACCACAAATACACTACTGGCCATTAAAATTGCTACACCAAGAAGAAATGCAGATGATAAACGGGTATTCATTGGTCAAATATATTATACTGGAACTGACATGTGATTAGATTTTCACGCAATTTGGGTGCATAGATCCTGAGAAATTAGTACCCAGAACAACCACCTCTGGCCATAATAACGGCCTTGATAGCCTGGGCATTGAGTCAAACAGAGCTTCGATGGCGTGTACAGGTACAGCTGCCCATGTAGCTTCAACACGATACCACAGTTCATCGAGAGTAGCGACTGGCGTATAGTGACGAGCCAGTTGCTCAGCCACCATTGAGCAGACGTTTCAATTGGTCATAGATCTGGAGAATGTGCTGGCAGGGCAGCAGTCGAACATTTTCTGTATCCAGAAAGGCCCGTACAGGACCTGCAACATGAGGTCGTGCATTATCCTGCCGAAATGTAGGGTTTCGCAGGGATCGAATGTAGGGTAGAGCCACGGGTCGTAACACATCTGAAATGTAACATCCACTGTTCAAAGTGCCGTCAACGTGAACAAGAGGTCACCGAGATGTGTAACCAATGGCACCCCGTACCATCACGTCGGGTGATACGCCAGTATGGCGATGGCGAATACACGCTTCCAATGTGCGTTCACCGCGATGTCGCCAAACACGGATGCGACCATCATGATGCTGTAAACAGAACCTAGATTCATCCGAAAAAATGACGTTTTGCCATTCTTGCGACCTGGTTCGTCGTTGAGTACACCATCGCAGGCGCTCGTGTCTGTGATGCAGTGTCAAGGGTAACCGCAGCCATGGTGTCCGAGCTGACAGTCCATGGTGGTGGAAACGTCGTCGACCTGTTCGTGCAGATGGTTATTGTCTTGCAAACGTCCCCATCTGTTGACTCAGGAATCGAGACGTGGCTGCACGATCTGTTACAGCCATGCGGATAAGCTGCCTGTCATCTCGGCTGCTAGTGATACGAGGCCGTTGGGATCCAGCACGGCATTCCGTATTACCCTCCTGAACCCACCGATTCCATATTCTGCTTACAGTTATTGGATCTCGACCAACGCGAGCAGCAATGTCGCGATACGATAAACCGCAATTGCGATAGGCTACAATCCGACCTTTATCAAAGTCGGAAACGTGGTGGTACGCATTTCTCCTCCTTACACGACGCATCCGAACAACGTTTCACCAGGAAACGCTGGTCAACAGCTGTTTGTGTATGAGAAATCGGTTGGAAACTTTCCTCATGTCAGCGCGTTGTAGGTGTGGCAACCGGCGCCAACCGTGTGTGAATGCTCTGAAAAGCTAATCATTTGCATATCGCAGCATCTTCTTCTTGTCGGTTAAATGTCGCGTCTGTAGCACGTCATCTTCGTGGTGTAGCAATTTTAATGGTCAGTGGTGTACTTAAATGCTGCTCGTCAGACTGGAATCCGTACCAGAGAGAATAGGTAGAAAAAAAGAGAGAAGATATAAGAGCATCGCGTTTCGTCACAGGTTCCCTCAATAAGTATCGTGCAGATGTTCGAACAACTCCAGTGGCAGACGTTGCATGGGAGGCGTTCTGCATCGCGGTTGTAGTTTACTGTTAAAATTTCGAAAGCGTACGTTCCCAAAAATAGTCATCCTATGTACTGCTTCCTCCGGTGTATACTTTGCGAAAAATATGAAGGTAAAGTTAGAGAGATTCGAGATCACCCAGAGGCTCACCAACAATCTTTCTTCCCGCCGACCATTCGCGACTGCAACAGGAAACTGAAGAAGTGATAGTGGTACACTAAGTATCCTCCACCATAAACCGCAACGTGGCCTGCGGAGTGTATATAATGCCTCGATGTTTCATAACATGGAAGGGCATGGTTGCTTAAACTGTTATGCTGTCTCTCTGCCTCTTTTGTCCAGAGTGACGTACAGAAACAACTACGGAATAGCTTCTATGTTTACCTTATAGTATCAGCAGCAAAAAGTGACTGCCTCACGTCGTAGGAGCTTAAAATCATAGACAGAGACGCGGCAGCTGGATTCCGCACTACTGCAGCGCTCAAGAAAACCAGTCAAACCTTTGTACGGTCTTCATTAGCTATCACACGCTTCATAGATGCCGAACACTGCTCCTACATCTCTAATCTGCCCATATGTGAAGACTATTTATGGACGTCGATCTTTCACAGAAGATTTCGGAGGAGCGGCACGTTCAATATGGCCAACAGTCCTGAGAACAAATGTGGAAAGTACTTTGGGAGGATGAAGAGCTGGTATACATGAAGTCGACTTTAACTTTGCAAAATGAAGCAGAGTGACATTGCGAAATGTTCCCACCACATCCTCTGGGTCCACGAGAAATACGGGCCCTGCAACGAACTTGGGACGCCACACAAAAGTAGGCTTGTCCGCCACACTTCGAGAACGTTCAGCTCTGTGCAGGGCCCACCGGAAATTAATAGGCAACTGAGAAGGTATCCACTAAGAGTCTTAAGTTCGTCGTGCGCTATCGAGAGCTTGCACGCAATTAAACACATAGTCAGGAATTATTAAACTCTTCTGAAATAGTTACTCGTTCCCTGCCCTTAAGACCTGCAATGTCAAGTGCTGAGACGTACGCACCAAGGTCTGACTTTCTCGTAGGACTGACACACTCTGTAGTGACGTCACTAGTAATGAAGTTTGGACGGATGTTAAAGACAGTGTGTGTATTCGTACGCGAGAGATAATACTGGCTCAATTCCTTCTACATCTACATCCATATCCACGTTCCGTACATCAGAGTGCATTGTTTGGCAGAGAGCACGTCCCAATGCACCACGCAATATGGATTCTTCTCGTTCCATTCTCGTATTGCACGCAGCGAGGAATGGTTGCTCATATGCCTATTGCGCCCTTAATTAGTGTAATCTTGTCTCCGTGGTCCCTACGGGGCTTTAATATGTTCCTAGATTACTCGCTTAGTACTGGTTCTTAAATGGCCTAAGCAGCCTTTCGCAGGATCTTTGACATCTACCATCAAGGGTATACCAGTTCTTGTTCTTTAAGAATTTTCGTGACTCTCTCCCGAGATTCAAATATTCATTATGCCCGTCAATGTGTATGTTTTACTACGAATGTTTTGTATAGGATCTATTCCGGAGACGGCCGCATTTCTCCAGTATACTACAAGAACTCAACCCTGCCACTTGGTTTATCTATGATTCTGCTAATGTGATCACTCCATTTCGTCTTCTCACACTTTGTTACACCCTAGTATTTGTATGAGTTGACTGATTCCAGTTGTGGCTCATTGACATTTTAGTCATAAGATTCTACATTTTAGATTCTTGTGCACAACTGTACATTTCTGAACGTGTGAAGAAAGTTACCATTCTTTACACCAGTTTGAAATCTTATCACATGCTGACTGGGAATTTGTGCATCACTTTTTGCACAGTACTTCATTATAGGTAACTGTGGTACGCCTGAACTTACATCAGTGACACTCAGTCCATCCATCCATCCATTTTTTTTTTTTGCCTTTTGGTCCGAAGGCTATGGAACCATTTCTGCTAATTGTCATAATTCTGGCTCCAACGCCTCTAAGAAATTAATTAATGATCTAGAAAAAAGATCAAATTTCGTGTCTTGTGAATTTTACAGGGTAAGGTCACATTTACTTAAAAATTTAACAGTAAATTATAAAATTAATATATTGTTATGATGGAGAGCTGCTACATTAGTTGATGAGATGTGATAAACTGCTGTATGAAATCAGTTTGCTGATTTCCAAATAGTTTACATTTTAAAGAATGGCGTTGATATCGTCTTCTGTTTACTCCATCACATTCCAGTAAAGTTTATCTCGAACGCTTCGTCGGTGAAATGGCTGGGGAATGCTCCATGATTAAATCTCATACGAATTATTTAACTTAATAAACTTTTTATTTTCATGAAATGTGTGGAACTAGAAATGTTCAAATGCGTGTAAAATCTTATGGAACTTAACTGCTAAGGTCATCAGTCCCTAAGCTTACACACTACTTAACCTAAATTATCCTAAGGACAAACACACATACCCATGCCCGAGGGAGGACTCGAACCTCCGCCGGGACCAGCCGCACAGTCCATGACTGCAACGCCTCAGACGGCTCGACTAAACCCCCGCCTCTGTGGAACTAGAGCCTCTAGGGAATAATTGGCTGTATTTATCAGTAATATTTTCCCTGTTATCCATATTGATATTCGTCTTCTCATTGGAGTCTTGCTCATCAATGTGGAGTAGTCTTCAGGCCTCATGGCGACGATAAGCTGTTCACAAATGTGACTCTTTGAGCGGCCATCTTCGCAGCGTCATCGACTATTTCACTATACTCGTACTTCGTGTTAGCGTGCCCCTTGATTCACACAAATTTTTGCTTGTTTCCCAGATTTTCGATTTTATGGGTGGTTTTATAATGACAATTATCAAACCAAAAGCACACCTAGATCTACCCTCATGCTCATAAATTAAGGATAATTGCAGAATGTGGCGCCACACAACGTGGCACTACACAAAACTGGCGCTAATAGCATAGGCACATCGGGAACACACACGACACGGATCTGTAAGTCCACGGTGTTGGTGACAAGTTGAGAAAACCGTCCCGAAACACATGTGCTACAAACCGCCACTGTTTCCTGCGCATGTACACCGACATCAATATGGGATATGATCACCACGCACACATACATAGGCCTTACAACGGGTTGGAATACTCTGGATCGGGTGGTCGAGCAGCTGCTGTGGTACAGTCTCCCATTCTTGCAACAGTGCCTGATCGGAGCTCCTGAAGTGTCGTAGGGGTTTGAAGACGTGCAGCGATACGTCGACCGAGAGCATCCCAGACTTGCTCGATGGGGTTTAGGTCTGGAGAACAGGTAGACCACTCCATTCGCCTGATATCTTCTGTTTCAAGGTACTCCTCCACGATGGCAGCTCGGAGTGGCCGTGCGTTATCATCCATCAGGCGGATGGTGGGACCCACTACACCCCTGAAAAGGCGGACATACTGGTGCAAAATGACGTCCCGGTACACCTGATCTGTTACAGTTCCTCTGTCAAAGACGTGCAGTGGTGTACGTGCACCGATCATAATCCCGCCCCACACTATCAAACCACGACCTCCATACAGGTCCCTTTCAAGGACATTAAGGGGTTGGTATCTGGTTCCTGCTTCACGCCAGGTGAAAACCCGGCGAGAATCACTGTTCAGACTATACCTGGTCTCGTCCGTGAACGTAACCTGGGACCACTGTTCAAATGACCATGTACTGTGTTCTCGACACCAGGTTTTACGGGCTCTCCTGTGACCAGGGGTCAGTGGAATGCACCTTGCAGGTCTCCGGGCGAATAAACCAAGTCTGTTCAGTCGTCTCTAGACTGCGTGTCTGGAGACAACTGTTCCAGTGGCTGCGGTAAGATCCCGAGCAAGGCTACCTGCAGTACTCCGTGGCCGTCTGCGGACACTGACGGTGAGATATCGGCCTTCTTGTGGTGTTGTATACTGTGTAGCTCCTGAACACTCTGCTGGAATCGTTTCCATAATCGTGAAATCACACTTTGTGGCACACGGAGGACCCGTGCTACGAGCTGCTGTGTTTGACCAGCCTCCAGTCGTCCTAATATTCTACTTCTCATAACGTCGTCAGAATGTGTTCTTTGAGCCATTTTCAACACACAGTCACCATTAGCAAGTCCGAAAACGTCTGCACACTTACTCGCTGCACCGTACTCTGACATGCACCAACACACCTCTGCGTTTGTGGACTGCTTCCAGCACCACTGTGCGACGACCGCAGGTCAAATGCACCGCATGGTCATACCCCTAGCTGATTTAAACCCGCAAACCGCCCACCAGAGCGTTGTTTCACCATGTATCAGCATTATCCTTAATTTATGAGCTTGAGTGTACATCTATACTCAGCAAGCCATCTGACGGTGTGTGGCGGAGGGTACTGTTAGTAACACTAACTGGTCTCCCTTTCGCTGTTCCATCTACGAATGGTGAGTAGGAAGAATGATTCTGGTAAAAGCTCTGTATTAGCTCTATTTTGTCGAATTTTGTCGTTGTGGCCATTTCGCGAGACATATGTGGGAGGAAGTACTGTGTCATCCGACTCTTCCCTGAATGCACTCTGTCGGAATTTCGGTATTGAACCTCTCCGTTATACAGAACGGCTCTCTTGTACCGCCTGTCACTGTAGCTTCCTGAACGACTCCATAACGCTCTCGCGCAGACAAAACACGCCGCTCTTCCTTGGGTGTTGCCTATCTCTCTTCTTAATTCAATCCGGTAAGGGCCTCATACTGACAGCAATAAAGAACCAGTTGAAAATGTGTGTTGTAGGCCACTTCTTTCGTAAAAAAAAAGGGAAGGAAAATTAGAGTTCAAAGACCCGTTCACATTAGAGACGGAGCACAAGCTTGTGTTTGAAGGATGGGGAAGAAAATTAGCAGCGCCCTCTCAAAAGAATCATCCTGACATTTGCGGAGAAGGAGGAGGAGGAGGAGGAGGAGATTAGTGTCTAACGTCCCGTCGACAACGAGGTCATCAGGGACGGAGCACAAGTTCGGATTAGGGAAGGAAATCGATCATGCCTTTTCAATGGAACCATCCCGACATTTTTCTGAAGGGATTTAGACAAATCACACAGAACCTACATCTGGATGGCCGGACGCGGATTTGAACAGTCGTCCTACCGAATTCATGTTCGCTGTGCCAACTACTGCGCCACTTCACTCGGTACGTTTTTTGTGGACTAGTTACGTTTCCGTAAGAGTCTACCTATGAATCTGTGTGGTATTCGCCTTTCCTACTATTTCTTTTATGTGGCCATTTCATTTAATTTCACATCGTATGGTTTCTCCTGGATTTTTTACGGAAGTTGCTGTTTCGCGCATGTTTCTCGACAATACTGTGACTGTACAGTAGCGAATTTCTTCTCCTTTGTTTGAGCAATACGTTTTATAGTTGTTTACGTTTAGCGTCAACTGCCAACCCCTGCACCATTAATCAATCCTGTGCTCTTCTGCTTGGAAATCGCTGCATTCTGACGTTATCTGCTGTATCATTTGTAAACAGGGTGTCTCTCCTAAGAGTTGTCAGACGCAATTTATCTGGTGTTTCGGCAGACATTTGTAGCTGGAGTCAACGCAAACAAGCATTGCTGATCACCTCTTTTGCGTCTCATATACGAAGCAGTATCGATGGAAAGCGTCGGTTTGTTCCCCGTTACAATCAGAATGATTCTTCAAGCGGAATTTTTCGTGCGCTGTTCAGTCGCTGTTGGAGTCCTGATTATTCTCCCTCTTTAGCTGTCCCTGTTAACGCATACAGAAAAAACGGATAACACGCTAGACTAATTTCGGACCGTTCTATTGAGTGAGCAAGTAAAATTTAAAAATAATTGTATTTCTAATGGGAAGCTAACGAACATTTTCCGTCGACAAAGGGCGTCGCATGAAAGACGTGATGGGCAGCATTTGTTTGGGCTGACGCCAGCTAAACACTGCAAAAACGAAATTGCAAATACCTGCCGAAACACCAGGTAAAAAACGTCTGGCGACTGTTCGGACACCCGCTACACTGTAAACAGTAACTGTCCTATCAAGTAATTTGTGCGCACTGCGTTTTGGAGGCAGTGCTGGCGAGCTTCTTGAGGCTCGCTGTCACTGCCCCACGCCCTTGGAACACTGAGCAGTAACGAGAGCCGGCGAGTAATGCAATCAATGCGGCGCTATCGAGCCGGCGCGCGCCGCACGCGCCGTTCGTTGCGTGGCTTATCACCCAGCGTGGCCCGCTTGCGTATTCGCAGAACGCAGAGCCACCGCGTGTCTCGCATGCTCACCGCTGGCAGTGCGTTCCGAGAAGGGCGAAACAGATCGCCCGGGCACCGTACAGGTATCATCGTATCGGTGCACAGCTAAACTGCAAAGCGTACTCCTCTCTCGTGCGAGTGTCACGTTTAAAATCGGTCCACATTGTAAGCAGGTTCCTTCCCAACTGACACATAAAAAGCCAACGCACGCGCTACAGACAGCTGCAAGTCATTGACATAAAGGATAACTCACCCTGTGGATCAGCCTGCTGTCGAAAAACAGGCAGATAGAATCACCTCTTGCGCTTTCTTTGCTTTTGATCACGCGGAATATGATCGTCTTTTGTTCGGTTTCTGTGGCTGCGGCAGTGTCTACTGTTCTGTTGTGTGTTCCTACGTCTGTTTTCTTACCTCTTAGACCACACATACCAATACAATGAGCATGCCTCTATCTCTGCCGTATTAAGAATTGAAACCAACGTCTAAATCACGTGACAGAGGGCAAAAAGATGAATTTCTGTCATTTAGCAAAGCTGCCAGTTAGTTAGTTTCTTCTTTTTTTTTTTTCGTTTATATCTGAACTCAAGCACTCAATTTAACAACTGAGCGATCAAATTCCCAATATTAATGCGATGGTTATCGTTTTTACATCTGGCCAAGTGAAAGGGTACCTAAGAGTCTGCAGTACTGTGTTAGTTCTTTCTTTTTTACACACGAGTGAAACATTTGTTCAGAGAATTATTGTTTTTGTTGCATTGTGATTCGTTTAGTTCATCGCCTCCAAGGGACTAGAAACTAAATAGTTAGCCAGGTAGCAGTTTTCAACCGATTCCTCAATAACAAGTTTGAAATATTTTGTTATGTTTTTAGTAGAAGTGACATCCAGTTCTATCCATAACGTCCCGTTTTTACTCAAAATGAGCGTTTACGCTTTACGGCTTTTGCTTATTGCATTAGGCGTACAGATACCACAACAAAATCAAGATAAAATGCATAATATATCAGAAAACCTTAATTATAGAGAAAACGCTTGAAGTGAGTTAGATATTAACATTCCGTTACCTCAGGATCTATATTTATCGAGTTTCTGACCTGAGAATCAACGTATTTTTACGAGATATATAATGACAGCTCCCATTCAGTTCCTGACATTAAGACACAAATACTCTCAAACACAAGGCCATTCACTTTCACTTCGTAACGATATCACTGCTTAGCTTCGGCCTATGAATTCAAAATGTGTTCATAGGGTTTTTTGCATTTTTGAAACAACTGCCTGTGGAACTTAATATTACTTCATTTCATGCATTTTTCTGCGTAACGAAACGTTTCACAAGTCTGATCGAGATGCTGGTTCCGTATAGTGGCATCAAGCACGGCCTATATCACCTGTGGTCGTGACCCTATCATTCTGTGTATTTTATTTAAATGTTAGAGCGATATTATTAGTAAGAAATGCATACAACGAAAAATAGTATTACAGTCACTCTAAACTTAATTCATTGTTCAGAATAGGAAAAAAAAGAAAAGTGGGTTATCATGTAAGTGAAGATAAAAGTAATGCAATTTTTAACGGTCACTTGTTGCCATCAAGAAAATTTTCTATGATAAATAAATAAATATCTATGTAACTCTGTATATGCGTTGAGTACATAGAAACGCAGAGACACAGAAACACACAGTATTTGTGGTGATACAATAAAAAAAAAAAACACGAAAACGAGAAAACATTGTGTGGCAGTGCAGTCCAGTGTGCTAAAAATTGAACGCCTGTGTATAGACAATCGTATGGAAATGTAGATCTAATAAAAATAATTTTAAAGACGTGAGCTGTTTATCGCCTCGTTAAACGATTTCTAATATCCGTCCTATGTGGATCATTTTGCTGTTGTTAAGTCGGCCATATACAGGAGGGGCGGATCCTGTAGATAGTCTATCACCTATGTTTGTCACAGTTACAGCACTGATGATTTGAAAATGGACACAGGTGTCCGAAACTAGTCACCATCAAGGAATAAAATGCAGCTTATGACGGAGCTATAACCATTTATTTCAATTAAAGGACAAGCTGCGGTTCTGTTTTTCATCTGCAGCATGCTGCAAGTTCGCAAGGAAAAAATGTATAGTAAATATGGGCTCTAAAGGTATACTTTAGGAGCTGTGAGCACTTGTCCAGTAGAAGAGATATTTCTCACAGAAGCGAAGATGAACAAGTGCTCATAGCTCTTAAGGTACGCATTATAGACCCCATGTTTACTGGACATTTTTTCCTTGGTTTGGTCCATACCATCTCCTCCCAAAATATGGAAAGCGAAGTCCTCGCAATAGAACAGATCTGTTTCATAGTATGGACGAAGAACAAGTGCTCATAGCTCTTAAAAAAAAAAAGAAGGAAATTTGTGGTAAGGTCTTATGGGACCAAACTGCTGAGGACGTCGGTCCCTAAGCTTACACACTGCTTAATCTAACTTATAGTAAGAACAACACACACACACCCATGCCGTTTCGTAGACATTTTTATCTTGTTTTCCTGTAGGGAACCTGCCCCTAAAGCTATACGGTGTTTTTTTTTGGGGGGGGGGGGGGGGGTTAGGCTGGAGGGGAGGGGACACCATGCGTGTCTGGTCGAAATATGACTTTATGCAGCCGCAAACGACGGAATGACTCCCACGTCACTTGGAAGAAAATTGCAATTGCGGAACAGAGGCCTCAAAAACAAAAATAATACAGAAATATTAGATTCAGCATTTAAAAATGCTTCCTCGCGTGAGGGCTCTACCACACAAATGTTTGATCAACGAACAAAAATTCCAGATACTTAGGTAAAAAATTTCGATATTGTAGAACAATTGAGCTAAATGAAAGCGAACAATTCCTGAGGTCGGGACAGTATTTGTATTTGACTTCACATTGGATATTGTTGCAGTCTTCAGTCTTGTGCAACTGTCCACACTGGCCTGTCCAGTTCAAGCCTTTGCACATCTGCGTAACTACCTCCACCCACCCACGTGAAGCTGTTTACTGTCTTCAAGCCTTGGTGTCCCTCTACAATATTATTCCCCCCCCCCCCCCCCCCCCGCCCCCCTCACCCCTCCCCACAAACCACCGCACTGCTTCCGTTACCAAGTTATTTACTGATGCTTCAGGATGTATCCTGTCAACCTATCCCTAATGTTAGTCAGGTTCTACTAAGTAGGTCTTCCCTCCCCTCCCCTCCCCCCTCCTCTCACCATTCGAATCAGTACTCATTATTTACTCGATCTACTCATCTAACCCTCAGTATTGTGTGTAGTGCCATATTTCAAAAGCATATACTCTTTGTATGTATTGACTGCGGCAGTGACTGTTTTCACTTTCATATAACACTGGACCCAAACAAATACTCTCAGAAAAACTATACTGAATATATTAAATATATTATATTTACAGTGCGGAGTTATCCTCTTCCTGGCGCGTTTGTTTTTTACCGAAAATCCCTCACGCTGCGACAGTCACGCTTGAGTAAGAACTGGCACACGTCAGGCTAGTTTACAAAAATGGTAATACAACGGATGTACAGAATTGTAGACCGACGCTCGAATTATAGGTGACGCTGGTACTATCCGTCTGCTGCAGCATACTTAAAACTGTATCAATATAATTAGGCGAAGAAACACTGTATTGCTGGACTATATTATTGATGAGAAATTACTGGGAACAGTAAGAACCGTAAAATACCTCGGATGAACTGCCCGGAGCGATCTAGAATGGAATAACCACATGAAACTTACTCCAGAATGACAGATGCCAGGCTGAGAGTCATTGCAAGGATCTTAAGGAAATGTAATTCATCCAAACGGAATCGCTTAAAAACGCATGCAACCGTTTTCTTGAGTATTCAACAGTCTGGGACCTTTACAAGACTGGAAGATGCAATGAAGAATAGCGCATTTCGTCAGAGGATAGTTTCACAAGAGCGCGAGAGCGTTATAAGAGATGCTCAACAAACTCCAGACGCTTAGAGAGAGGAGTTCATCACGAAGAGTGCTTCTGCTGATATTCAGAGGGTGTACTTTCAGGAAGTGTAGAGCAGCATGTTACTTCCTTCCATATACGTCTCGGTAAATAAGAGAAATTGAAGCTCATTTGATGACATACAGACAATCGCCCTTCCAAAGCACCATTCGGAAATGGAACTGGAGACGTATGATGTAGTGGTACCAGAACTACCGTCCTCGGAAAACCTTAAGATAGCTTGCCAATTATTTATGTAGATTTAGCAGTGTGATCTTAGTGTAGGTGGATATTGTGAATGTAGTATTGTATCTGCTTTGTTGGTGTGTGTGTGTGTGTGTGTGTGTGTGTGTATGTGTATGTGTGTGTGTCTGCGAGAGAGAGAGAGAGAGAGAGAGGGTGGGGGAGGAGGAGGGAGGGAGGGAGGCAGAGAGAGAGAGAGAGAGAGAGAGAGAGAGAGAGAGAGAGAGAGAGAGAGAGAGAGAGAGGGAGAGAGGGTGGGGGAGGAGGAGGGAGGCAGGCAGGCAGAGAGAGAGAGAGAGAGAGAGAGAGAGAGAGAGAGAGAGAGAGAGAATAAAACACAGTGCCGGGGAACACAACCCACTCCTAAGCTCCATGCAAATGTGCGGGGATGGCTTCTTAGAAAGAACAGGGCCGATTTCCTTTACCATGCTCGAAACAGTCCGAACTTGTGATCCGTCTCTAATGACATCGACGTCGAAGGGACAAACTGCAACCTCTTTCCTTCCTCTCCCAACCAACGGACGGTCTACCGACAAAAGTGTCATTTCCCTCACTACCTGAAACAATACAGAGCGTCGGCACCCATTATTTGTGCTAGATTACGGCGTAACGCCGAAATGACAATAGCAAAATAAAACTTCTAAGACCATGAGCGGAGTATGCCAGTTCTTTTAACATTCCAGACGGGATCAGCATGTAATCCAGGATACTGGCGCAAAGTCTGTTTTTAAGAATTGTTCGCCACCACCTCCCTCGTTGCCGGCCAAATATTGATAGTGAAAAATTTATCCACCAGCAGGATTCGAGCCAGTTACGTTTGAGTGGAACCCCACCGGGTTATGAGCTCCAGCGTTTGGGACCTACAGTGCGAAAATACAGTTTGAAGGTTGGGAGATGTCACCCTTTTAATTTTCTGTAGTAAGCAATTGAAGATGCCACGTCTGATAAATTACGTGAAACATAGCACCGTATTACTTCAAAGAACTACTTAAAGCGGATTTGGGAGACCTTGTGAAAGATCGCTAACAATCTGGTTTACTTTGTTGTCGTAATATATGAAGCCTGCTAACTTTTCGCTGCAAAGCGGCATGAAATATGTAATAAATACGCCTAGAGAGGTTCTGTAACGCTTAAACGGTACATTCATTATCGTACGGCACGTGAAACCTAATATCGGAACGACCTGTTTTACTGAAAATGCCAAGCCTGTGTGAAACCAAGTAGTCTGTAACAAGGATGACGGAGATGTTTACGGAAGGGATATCAAAGTAGCGCTACGGGGGAACAGAGTACGCAGAGGTGTGGATCCCACGTCTTGCGGAAGTTTACTCTGGAGGTAACAGCAAAGGCAAACACGGCCAAGCGCGAGGGTAACCGTAACACCGCATCTCTGAGGAACTCTCAGTTGCGGATTTCGTATCGAAATAAACTCCCGTCGACGTATTTTAAGCGTGTCTGTCACTGCACTGACAGCTTAGATGCAGCGGTAACAACAAAGGATTGGTTGTACTGATCCTGATACGGGTACTAGGTTCCCACCTGGCACATCCGGAGTAAGTGACTGCTGTGTTTCTCTGGGTGGAGACGCCTATAGTATTAGTATGTCATCGCCATGAGTTGTTTTGTCTACCTGATTTAGTTCTTCATTAACTGATACGTCAAGATCCTTAGCTGTTAGTGTTGTACCTATATATACATTGTAAGATAAGTTGACACAGGCACGGAAAACCGGTCCCGTCTACGAACTGCTCACCAAATACGCAAAAATTGTGGCCCCCAACGAGCAGATACAACAACAAATACATAAACATGTAATTATTAGATAATAAAGAAATAGCAAGTAAGCTAATTCAAAGATCTACACAACATTACGTACGGAAAATGACGTTGTGCTTCAATGCACTTTCACGCGCACCCTAACGTGGTGATACCACGCTTGGAGCAAGTCTGCCGTTATCATCCCTCAAAATTTCATTACGAATATTGTCCTTCAAGTCTTATAACGTTATTAGGTTATTTGCGTACACTTTTCCCTTCAGACTGCCCCACAGATAAAAGTCACAAGCAGTTAGGTTTGTTGACAGTCCTCTCTTCTGCGAATCTTTCATCAATTCGTGAGATTGGCTCGTGTGAAAAGTGGCAGGTCACCTTATCCTGTTTCAAGACAGCATACGTACGTTCTTGGGGGTTGGGGGTCAACTGTGGGTAAAATTCCTGCGAGGTTCACATATACACAGTAGTGACGCGGCACTCCACACTTTCGTTTTTTCACGGTGAAGAAGTTCCTCATAAATCGTATAGGGATTGTTTGTTGACCAATATCTGGTGTTTCGGAGAGTTCATATTTCCGTCATATCGAACCAGGCTTCATCACTCTTGAAATACAGCAGCAGACTCAACAGTTCACTCTCAGTCGTTTGATATAGCCACGTACAATAATTCACAAGTTTTGCCTTATCTTCTTCCTTCAGTTCTTGGACACACGTCGTTTTGTATGGCTTCACCCTCATATGCTGTAAAACACGTTGATAAGACCTACGCGGAACATTCTCCTGTTGCGACAATTTACTTGTCGATTTGTTTGGACTCCGGATCATTCGTGTTATGGTCGGGGCTCGATTCTTTTTTGTGTTTTCAACTGACCCTGTAAAAGCCACTTTGTCACGAAATCCTGTATACTGCTCTTTGCTGGGGCGGAAACGGCAGGAAACTTCTTTGCAAAAATGTCACGCGTTTTCTTACAGGAACTGGTAGATACGTACGCTTCCACTACTGCGATTCTTTCTTGGAGAAGATAGATCTCGCTGAGAGATTTACTTCGCACGTCTTAACCAAGTCACAACAGCTTTCGTACTGACAACACAAAACGTAATCGCAACTGTTTCGAAACAGTAGCTGACAATTAGCGGGCGACAATGAGCACTCTAGTACACGGGGCCGGTTTTTCGTGCGGAGCCCTGTACCACACTTACAGCTAAGGATCTGGACGTATCAACTAGAGACAAAATAGATTATAAAAAAGAAGGCCACAATTACGGATACTACTCCAGATTTCATATACACACACTTTACTATCTCGTATAAACATTTTAAAAAAAGGTTTTTGTATATTTGAGGATTTTCGTGACAGTAAAACAGGAACACGAATTGAGATGTTCAGTTTCATAAGATTTTCTGTTGAACGATTTTGCTATGTTTCGAAGAAACTGGAGGGAAACAATATAGTGGTTTCATCTTCGTCTACTTCCTGTGACAGCCGCCGAAAATGTGGTAAGACACTGGACTCACATACTGGAGGGTGGTGGGTCAATCCAGCCATCCAGATATAGATTTTCAATGGTTTTCCTAATCTGTAAATTCCTGGACGGTTCTTTTGAATGTGACTGCCAATTTCATTCTCATCCTTCCCCAATCCCATGTTGTGCTTCACTTGTGACGACCTCGTTGACAACGGGTTGATAAACCACAATCTTTCTTCCGTTCTTCAATTTCTTTCCTTTTCCTTCGTATGTAGTATTTCTTGACATAACTCCTATACAGTAAATATCTTAGATACCTCACGATGGAAACTACTGTACCTACGTATGGTTAAGTCACGATTATTCCTAATAGTAACTCTACGTATAATGGCTTTATAACACTGGGGCAGCATAACATTCTGAGTGTTATTCTGTCCCAGAGCTATGAAGTCATACGAAACTGGGATGAATGATATGCGATCTCCCTTGATAGGAAGTCAGTCATTTACAGTACAAAGTATTCCGATTCACTGGCTTCACTTGAAGTTTCAGTTAGTAGTAGCCTGTGATTTCACGCCGGGAACCCCACCTCGGCTGTGCGGCCGTGGACACTTATATTCCCTGAGCTGCCAAGCCATCCCAGAGCCTTTGGACACAATGCGCGCCCTGAAATATTAGCGGAACCACTCTGGTCCGATGTAAACGCGCTTCCCCACTTTTTCCACTTGAAACGCAACAAATTGTCGAGTAGAGAGCGGTAGAGATAGTCAAAGAGAGACGGAAAATAGTCGTAACCGAGAGGATTGGTTGTAGGGAAAAAACTAAACATTATAACTTAAAGGAACCCCAGCACTGGTTGCTGACAGCGAAGTGGGAGTGGAGGACGTTTTCGTCCCCAGGAAAACTCGTGGTTGACCACAGTAAACTAAAGTATAGGAAGGAGAAGTTTATAAAAGTACAATTGTTATTCTCTAAAGTCCACCTCCACCTGAGAGGCAGCTCGCCCCCTAAAGCGAACCGAAAACGAGAATCTCACAGCTTCAGAATAAGGACACACTTGCTGCTGCCGTCGAGTAAAACTATTGTTGCTGACCTCGTCGGATCCGGTGCAGCCCTCGCGAAATCATAAGTTCACACCAGGCGGCTTAATACTTGACAAATTGCAGCCTTCCCACGCTTCGAAATCTCATCAGGTAACATGGCGAGACTGAACCGGCAGCAATTAAGGCGTAGGAAATTTTACTGGACGAGCAATGTTTAGTAAGTTCCACTTATTCCAGTTTATAATACAGATGCAGCCTTGCGTTTGCTAATTACTTGCTTTCAAGTGAAATTTGTTCCACGCTCTTGCATTTTCATATCAAGCCAACGGCCTTGCCGCTGTGGTAACACCGGCTCCCGTCGGAGCACCGAAAATAAGCGCTGTCGGGCTTGGCTAGCACTTGGATGGGTGACCGTTCGGTCTGCAGAGCGCTGTTGGTAAATGGGGTGCACTCAGCCCTTGTGAGGCCGTTTTAGGAGCTACTTGATGGGGAAGTAGCGGCTACGGTCACGAAAACTGACAACGGCCGGAAGAGCGGTGTGATAAACCCCTCCGTATCCTCGTCCAGTGGCGCCTGTGGCCTGAGGATGACATGGCGGTCAGTCGGTACCGCTGGGGCTTCAAAACCTGTTAGGACGAAGTTTTAGTTCTATTTTCACCTCTGAGTTAATTAGTTGCTGTTTTCACAGTCAACCACAGGTGCCCATTTAACTTTATATTCAGACAGTGTTTTTGAGTGTTTGCTTTACTGTGGAGTCAGAGGACACTTTGAGAATCTTTAACCTTTCAATGTTAGATTGCATATTGGAATGGAAACGAAGTCGCATGCTTCTCGACAGAGAGTAGGGGAACGATGCGGGAGACCCGCACCGCCGTACTAGGTATGGTCCTAGTGGAGGTGGTTTGCCGTTTCCTTCCTCCGACCTTAATGGGGATGAGTGAGGATGAAGGCGACACAACAACACCCAGTCATCTCGGGACAGCTGAAAATTCCTGACCCCGTCAGGAATCGAACTCGGGACCCCGTGCTCGGTAAGCGAGAACGCTACCGCGAGACGACGAGCTGCAGACAGATCGCTTATTAGGAGCCATTATTTATAATCTAAGGTCAGATTACATATTATATGCCCCGACCCTTATCCCAAGTACATCTGAATACTTTAACAGTAAGATTTTACGCAATTATGTTCTTGAATGAAATTATATATCAACTGTGAACCATTTTCACCTTTCATTTACCTACAAATCCCCCACCAGGGCGAACGCGTAAAGTTTTCCGAATATGGCTTTCAGGATGTAGTGTGGCGGCACAGTGATGACGAAAGCATTTATGATTCAGTACACTGGCAAACTGAAGTCAGACATCCGCGGTATGAAACAGAAGCTGTGAAATACGAAGAATCTGAGTCAGTAGATAGTTGTGTAGTCAGTGCGTCGGGAGAAGAGGGAAGAGAGGAAATTTACAGCCGATAGCAGATGGTAGACAAAAGACCATAGGTACTGATGGGATGCCCGTTGGATTCTGTATTAAATGTGCAGAGGAACTGGCCCTTCACTGAGCACCAGTTAACCACAGGTCTCTGGGTCAACGGGGCATGCCGTGTCTACGTCTACATTTGCCATCTACAAGGCGTTTCAGGTGGAAGATGTTTTTGAAGCTAGTTCTATAGACTAATTCGAATATAATGTGTGTCCAATTTTGATTAGTTACTTCACGCAGAAGGTGTTAAGCAAAGTCTACTGATTAGCGGAGTACAATTTGCGTGGCCTGAATACGAACAACTACACCTCAAACATGTTTACGTGGTGAAAGATCAACGTAGGCCCGATCCTGTTTGTTATACACTAGACTACGTAGAACACTTCAACAAGGACACCGCGCAGTGTTTCCGAATATCTGATGAGGGCAGTTACTTGCTAGGACATTTAGTATGCTCGGCGTCCCATGTGCCTAACTACATTTAAAATGAGCCAACCTGAAGATACCTGAATCACGCGAAACGCGTCATTGGTACATAAACAATAATTACAACCCTGCTACCAAGGCTGTCTCTTCTTCGTAAATTAATGGTTGCTGTACCATCTCGCTATTGCTTGGAAAAGGGCGATGATTAAGTCCGAAGTTGATTTTCAGGATTCAATCTCCGAATTCAGTGCACTTAGAAATTCTCTTGACAACATCGCGGACAGCTCTTCTGATCTTGTAATGGAGTTCTTTTCTGGGATCAGCAACGGTCATAATCCGACGAATTTGTTCTTACATTTACCTTTTCTTAGTAGACTTTCTAACGCCGGAAATGCACATCCTCGTATTTCCATCTATTATACTATAATTTTTTTTACTTATTTTGTTACCTGCATATATGACGTTTCTGTGTCTTTGTATATTGTAATTGTTTTACTATTTGTATATATATGCATTTATGTCGATGTATAATTGGTTTGTTGTGTAAAGATTATTTGTGTTTTTATGCTGGGTCTGGCCTAGGGAAACTATGCTACCGAACCATTACATCGATAGGTCGTGTGGAGAACCAAAGTGTTTAGGATCTTTGGTAGTGTTAACTCTGTCGCGTGGAGCGCGGGCAGAGAGAGTCTGGCTGGGGTGGTGCAGTGGAGCAGGTGTGTTGTGTGACGCTCCCGCGAGCTGCCGCTGTTTCAGGGTTTGGCAGCATGTAGTTGCGCTCGACTTGCGATGATAGTTTCTGACATGGTGTCGCGGACGGGAAGCATTAGCTGGCGCACATCAAGAGCCCGTTTCGTCTGGTGACCGTGTCGAGAAGAAGGCGCGCCAACATCTAGCTTCTGCAACAGCGACGGCCGACAATGAGTGACTGTCGCCACCTCCTCGATCGACGGCTTCAAACCTTCAATCAGCCAACAAGGAAGACTGGAAGCACGTAAAGTTTTAGAACTGTATGGCAGACCTCAGCTTTTCAAACTTTTAAAATTGTTGCATCACAAAATTACAGCTACTTAGCATGAACCTTTGTTGCTCATTGTCCCAATTGCATTGCCAAGCAGGGTCCCTTCCTTTTCCGGAATGGATCCGAGTGTCGTTGAAATTCAAACGCCAGCATCATTAGATTTCACTGCTTTAATTTCAAAGTTCAGTTAAGGTATTCATAGCTGGCTACAATATTTAGATTGC
Organism: Schistocerca americana; assembly: GCF_021461395.2. Taxonomy (NCBI): domain Eukaryota; kingdom Metazoa; phylum Arthropoda; class Insecta; order Orthoptera; family Acrididae; genus Schistocerca; species Schistocerca americana. Next base: position 23,922,731 of record NC_060124.1, read on the forward strand.
ACAAGCACAAATTAAGAGTGCGAGTTTTGTTACCGTATTTTAGTTACCTGTGACTGCAGCTCAGCTTGGTACGTACTAAATTTTACTATTGTTAATTGTTCAGAATCATTTAATTCAAGTTTAAAGTTAAATCTCTTATTTCTAAATTGCGTAGATTCAAGTAGCTTTTTAAATGATTGTTGAGGTAGTCCAAGACTAACTGTATTTTACTGAATTTCGATGTGCTTAAGAAAGAAAGCTCACTATTAACTTCAGTCACTAAATTAACTTTCGATTTTCCGGTTTTATTAATTCTTTTGCTAAATTAAGTCAGAGTGTAGCGAAATTTATTACTTCTGACAAACTTTCAGTTTTCACACTACACGTGTCAACCTTCAGTTGCCACGCTTCTAGTGCTAATTATATGTGTAATAACCTTTCTTTTTTCAGTTACTATAGTAATTCTCCTTAGGACTGGCGACCGTAATTTCCCCCAAATCTCAAATATCTAATTACCGCTAGTTAATTGTTAACGTAACGGCCGCACATTTACTTTCTTTATTAACTTTACCCCTTTTCAAAATTAATTTCCACCAGTTTCATTTGCATTTTTCCTTTCATTTAGATGTAACCCTTTCCTCCCTCTTTACCGAAAAATTGACTTCGGTGACGATTGCTTTTCCCAAATTTCCATTAGGTACACGCGGTTTAATTTTTCACTGTCATTAAGGTCGATAAGTGAGGGGGAGGTTACAACTTTGCCTTTCAAAAATCCTCACAGGAAAAAAATCTAGCTAGGTGGGGTCCGGGGACCGTTGGTGGCCAAGACTCTTCAACATTTCTTGAAAACTCATGATTGCACACAGCTGTATTAATTCAAAATTTACTACACAACCTGTTTCAGTCGTCAACAGACCATCTTCTGGTGTTCTTCGAAATCGTAATCGGATGTGATACAACAACAAGCATCGTACATCATCACGGCACAAGCCAACCGCTCACTGAAACCAGATACAAAAGTAGTAGTTCTAACGTCTCAAAAATTCGTGACGAGCCACTACACAAATAGTTCATTACATATAATGAATTTTTTTTCCTTTTCCGCATTTCCTTACGATCGTTCAACGACGATAGTTCCCTGCAGAAATAGCATCATCAGCGAACAGCCTTGCAGTACTGTTCATCATACCTCATAAATCAACGACGGTAAAGAGGGCGTCTCTGACGTTTTGGGTCAAACTGAAGCAGGTAGTTGTGGATCCACAACCGATTATACTGAGGTAGAAAACCAATGGTCAGAAATGCATAGACACTGTTATGGGCCGGCCGCGGTGGTCTCGCGGTTCTAGGCGCGCAGTCCGGAACCGCGCGACTGCTACGGTCGCAGGTTCGAATCCTGCCTCGGGCATGGATGTGTGTGATGTCTTTAGGTTAGTTAGGTTTAAAGAGTTCTAAGTTCTAGGGGACTGATGACCACAGCTGTTAAGTCCCATAGTGCTCAGAGCCATTTGAACCATTTGAACCACTGTTATGGACATACACAGCGAACACTGTATAAGAACAACGTAGCTCATAGTAATAGTTCAAACTGACGACCGCCAGTCTCAATGCACGCATGGCAACAGCGCATGAAGCTCTTCTGTACACTCTGAAAGATCCCTGGTGACTTTTGTACCAGGAGACAGGCAGCTTAGACTGTAGCAAGTAGGTCTCCATCCGATTCAACCGGGCTTTCAGACACCAACGTCTTGAAGTAACCCCAGAAAAACGTCCAGAGGTGTGAGATATGGCAATGGGAAAGGACCGCCCCTTCCAATCCAACGATGAGGGTAACGTTGTTCAGCTGCTCTCGGACGTAACATCGAAGTGGGGTGCACTTTCACGTCGAAACCGCATCCTTTCGCGGACAAGAAGGGATACTGTCTTCAAGGTGTGTGGGAGTACAACTCCAAGAAACACCAGAGACTGTGGACCAATCAAACGGCGAGGCAGAAAAAAGGGGCCTATGAGGTGATCTTGCACACTGGCCGTCCATACGTTGACAGTCGTTGCTGGTGACCACCGATGTAGCTGGTGTGGGGATTGTCCTTATCCAGACGTAGCTGTTGCGTACATCGTCACGGGTGAGTGTGGCCTCGTCCGTGAACTGCACGAACTTCGGCGCTACAGCACTGCGATGGCCAATCCATTGACAGAAGTGAACGCGGGGCTCAAAATCTGTTGGTGCCACTGCTTGCATACGTTTTTATGATAGTGGTTCACCAGCACTCTCCACGCTGTAGCCTTCAAAGTGTGCGTTTCAGGGGCAAGTGACAGATGCTTATTTCTGGGTGGCGGTACGCGATCCAGCACCATCTCCTAAAAATCTGATGTTCAGAGAGGTCGGTAACCTTGGCCGACTCTGTGGCGTGAACGACCCCGTCTCCCATAAGTCAGTATCCACAGACATATACAGGGTTATTACAAATGATTGAAGCGATTTCACAGCTCTACAATAACTTTATTATTTGAGATATTTTCACAATGCTTTGCACACACGTACAAAAACTGAAAAAGTTTTTTTAGGCATTCACAAATGTTCGATATGTGCCCCTTTAGTGATTCGGCAGACATCAAGCCGATAATCAAGTTCCTCCCACACTCGGCGCAGCATGTCCCCATCAATGAGTTCGAAAGCATTGTTGATGCGAGCTCGCAATTCTGGCACGTTTCTTGGAAGAGGAGGTTTAAACACTGAACCTTTCACATAACCCCACAGAAAGAAATCGCATGGGGTTAAGTCGGGAGAGCGTGGAGGCCATGACATGAATTGCTGATCATGATCTCCACCACGACCGATCCATCGGTTTTCCAATCTCATGTTTAAGAAATGCCGAACATCATGATGGAAGTGCGGTGGAGCACCATCCTGTTGAAAGACGAAGTCGGCGCTGTCGGTCTCCAGTTGTGGCATGAGCCAATTTTCCAGCATGTCCAGATACACGGGTCCTGTAACGTTTTTTTCGCAGAACAAAAAGGGGCCGTAAACTTTAAACCGTGAGATTGCACAAAACACGTTAACTTTTGGTGAATTGCGAATTTGCTGCACGAATGCGTAAGGATTCTCTACCGCCCAGATTCGCACACTGCGTCTGTTCACTTCACCATTAAGCAAAAATGTTGCTTCATCACTGAAAACAAGTTTCGCACCGAACGCACCCTCTTCCATGAGCTGTTGCAACCGCGCCGAAAATTCAAAGCGTTTGACTTTGTCATCGGGTGTCAGGGCGTGTAGCAATTGTAAACGGTAAGGCTTCTGCTTTAGCCTTTTCCGTAAGATTTTCCAAACCGTCGGCTGTGGTACGTTTAGCTCCCTGCTTGCTTTATTCGTCGACTTCCGCGGGCTACGCGTGAAACTTGCCCGCACGCGTTCAACCGTTTCTTCGCTCACTGCAGGCCGACCCGTTGATTTCCCCTTACAGAGGCATCCAGAAGCTTTAAACTGCGCATACCATCGCCGAATGGAGTTAGCAGTTGGTGGATCTTTGTTGAACTTCGTCCTGAAGTGTCGTTGCACTGTTATGACTGACTGATGTGAGTGCGTTTCAAGCACGACATACGCTTTCTCGGCTCCTGTCGCCATTTTGTCTCACTGCGCTCTCGAGCGCTCTGGCGGCAGAAACCTGAAGTGCGGCTTCAGCCGAACAAAACTTTATGAGTTTTTCTACGTATCTGTAGTGTGCCGTGACCATATGTCAATGAATGGAGCTACAGTGAATTTATGAAATCGCTTCAATCATATGGAATAGCCCTGTACTACTTCTAATTAGCATGTCGCTCGGTCTGCAGCTCGTGGTCGCGCGGTAGCGTTCTCGCTTCCCACGCCCGGGTTCCCGGGTTCGATTCCCGGCGGCGTCAGGAATTTTCTCTACCTCGTGATGACTGGGTGTTGTGTGATGTCCTTAGGTTAGTTAGGTTTAAGTAGTTCTAAGTTCTAGGGGACTGATGACCATAGATGTTAAGTCCCATAGTGTTTAGAGCCATTTGAACCATGTCGCTCGTTCGGGAAACGTTCTTTGTAAATACGGGCACTACATCCGGCCGAACTATACCCGGAGATAAAAAGTCTTGGGATAACGATGTGCACATATAGAGATGGCGATAGTATCTCTTACACAATGTATAAAGGGGCAGTGAATTGGGGGAGCTGTCATTTGTACCCAGGCGATTCATGTGAAAAGGTTTCCAACGCGATTATGGTCGAAGAACGGGAATTAACATATTTTGAAGGCGGAATGGTAGTTGCGGAGTTAGATGCATGGGACATTCCATTTCGGGAGTCGTTAGGAAATTTAGTATTGCGAGATCCACAGTGTCAAGTGTGTGCCGAGAATACCAAAGTTCAGCCACTACCCCTCACCACGGGCAGTGCAGTGGCCGACGACCTTCACTTAACGACCGAGGGCAGCGGCGTTTGCGTAGAGTTGCCAGTGCTAACAGACGAGAAACACTGCGTGAAATAACCATAGAAAATGAACGCAACCGATAGGACAGTGCGGCGAAATTTGGAGTTAATGGGTTATGGCAGCAGACGACCGATGCGTGTGCCTTTGCTAACAGCACGACATCGCCTGCAGCGCATCTCTTGAACTCGTGATCATATTGGTTGGACGCTAGACCACTGGAAAACTGTGGCCTGGTCAGATGAGTGCCGACATCAGTTGGTAAGAGCTGATGGTAGGGTTCGAGTGTGGCGCAGACCCCACGTAGCCACGGACCAGAGTTGCAAACAAACCACTGTGCAAACTGATGGTGGGTCGAAACTTCCTGGCAGATTAAAACTGTGTGCCCGACCGAGACTCGAACTCGGGACCTTTGCCTTTCGCGGGCAAGTGCTCTACCATCTGAGCTACCGAAGCACGACTCATGCCCGGTACTCACAGCTTTACTTCTGCCAGTATCTCGTCTCCTACCTTCCAAACTTTACAGAAGCTCTCCTGCGAACCTTGCAGAACTAGCACTCCTGAAAGAAAGGATATTGCGGAGACATGGCTTAGCCACTGCCTGGGGGATGTTTCCCGAATGAGATTTTCACTCTGCAGCGGAGTGTGCGCTGATATGAAACTTCCTGGCAGATTAAAACTGTGTGCCCGACCGAGACTCGAACTCGGGACCTTTGCCTTTCGCGGGCAAGTGCTCTACCAACTGAGCTACCGAAGCACGACTCACGCCCGGTACTCACAGCTTTACTTCTGCCAGTGCCTCGTCTCCTACCTTCCAAACTTTACAGAAGCTCTCCTGCGAACCTTGCAGAACTAGCACTCCTGAAAGAAAGGATATTGCGGAGACATGGCTTAGCCACAGCCTGGGGGATGTTTCCAGAACGAGATTTTCACTCTGCAGCGGAGTGTGCGCTGATATGAAACTTCCTGGCAGATTAAAACTGTGTGCCCGACCGAGACTCGAAGTCGGGACCTTTGCCTTTCGCGGGCAAGTGCTCTACCATCTGAGCTACCGAAGCACGACTCACGCCCGGTACTCACAGCTTTACTTCTGCCAGTATCTAGTCTCCTACCTTCCAAACTTTACAGAAGCTCTCCTGCGAACCTTGCAGAACTAGCACTCCTGAAAGAAAGGATATTGCGGAGACATGGCATAGCCACAGCCTGGGGGATGTTTCCAGAATGAGATTTTCATATCAGCGCACACTCCGCTGCAGAGTGAAAATCTCATTCTGATGGTGGGTCCATAATGTTGTATGCTGTGGCCACCTAGAATTGACTGAGTCTTCTGGTCCAGATGAACCGATCATTTACTGGAAAAGGTGATGTACCGCTACATGGAGACCACTTGCAGCCATTCATGGACTTCACGTACTTAAATAACAATGGAGTTGTCATGGATGAGAATGCCCCATGTCACCGGAGCAAAATTGTTTTCGATTCGTTTGAAGAACAGGTTGGAAAATTCGAGTGAATGATTTGGCCAGCCAGATCACCCGACATAAATCCCATCGAACATTTATGAGACATAATCGAGAGGTCAGTTCGTGCAAAAAATCCTGCACCGGCAACACTTTCGCAATCACGGACGGCTATACAGGCAATTTTATCTCTGATAAGATTCGCTGATGACATTGCTTTTCTGAGTGAAAGTGAAGAGGAATTACTGGATTTGCTGAATGGAATGAACGCTCTAATGAGTACAGAATATGGATTGACAGTAAATCGATCACGATGTAGATGAACTTAAGGGGGGACGTTGATAAAATTGACCTAAAATGTCAATTTTCGATTTATTTTTTATATGTTAGTACAACTTATGGACAATAAGTTCCCAAAGTTTCAATGTTAAAATAGCATCCGAAGTGCCTGAATATTAATTAAAAGTGTGACGCGGCCTCCCTGCCACGTGAAGCTCAGATGGATAACAACCCCTACATTCACAAGGAGCGGGGATAACAACCCCTACATTCACAAGGAGCGGGGATAACAACCCCTACATTCACAAGGAGAAGTTTCCAAATTGTATCCTGGAGCTTGTCTAGCGCACTTGCAGGTTTCTGGCCCATCCTGCACTTTTCAAAAAGTGTGTTCATGGCAGAGCCCAAAATCTAAATGAGTCTCTAAATTCACTCATATGGAAACGATGCCCTAAAAACACATTTGCATCTGCTACAGTTGTCAGAATTGCAACCTATGACGCAGTTATTGTAGTGATGGGAACGTCGGGAGGATGAAGGTATTACAAAGAATGGCCTTCAAGATAGGAAATTTTACTCAAGACGTCCTGAGAAAAATAGATTTACAGCGCGTCTCTGCAGCTTAAAAGTCTGGTAAAGGAAAGAAGACCGACAACATGAAACCAGAAGAGAGGCCTTGAAGGGAAAGACGACCCAGAGTACAAATGTGGTGACTTCTGAAGAAGTGACATAAGGAAAAAAGTCAGGTTGAACTTTAAATTGCGTTTCCCGAAAAGTATGTATCTTAAAGTTTATGTACGTTTTCCTCAGATTCTATGAATGATAGAATTATGAAATTTTGTACACACATTTCTGTAAACCTAATAATCGTTGTCTTAGCAGCACATTTTGAAATTCTGATTGCAAGCTGAGATATGGGGCAAAGTGCTTGGAATTTTCCATTAATTTAAAACTGTAGTTGTGGAATTATAATTTAAAAAATATGAAAATTCTCCTATTTGACCTATTCCAAAAACCTCATGAGAGAAGCTTGCAACATATGAATAGATGAAACAGAGAAAGTTTTGTAGAAATCTCTTGAATACTTTCTGAGAAGAAGAAACATACGCTACGTTTTTAAAATAAAACATCAAATTTCATTAAAAAAAGTTGAATATATATAATCAAAGGATTTAATATGTAAATATGTTACTTTCATGTAAAGCGTGGTACACAAATCATTGCCATATCTCCAAAACTGTAGATTTGGTGCATTTTTGAAATAGTGTGTGTTTTTCATCAACGTCCGCCCTTAAGGAATTCTGCTACCCAGGCAACAAAATAACCAATGACGGACGGTGCAAGGTGGACATGAAAAGCAGACCAAGCACTGGCAAAAAAGGCATTCCTGGCCAAGCGAAATATCAAACATAGGACTTAATTTGAGGAAGAAATTTCTGAGAACGTACGTCTGGAGCACAGCACTATATGGTAGTGTAACATGGACTGTGGGAAAACCGGAACAGAAGAGAATCAAAGCACTTGAGATGTGGTGCCACAGAAGAATGTTGGAAATTAGGTGGACTGATAGGTTATGGAACGAAAGGGTTCTCCGTAGAATCGGAGAGGGAATAAATATGTGGAAAACGCTGACAAGAAGAAGGGACAGGATGGTACGGCATCTGCTAAAGTATCGGGGAATAATTTCTAGACGGCCCGGGTGGCCGAGCGGTTCTAGGCGCTACAGTCTGGAACCGCGCGACCGCAGCGGTCGCAGGTTCGAAACCTGCCTCGGGCTTGGGTGTGTGTGATGTCCTTAGGTTAGTTAGGTTTAAGTAGTCCTAAGTTCTAGGGGACTGATGACCTCAAAAGTTAAATCCCATAGTGCTCAGAGCCATTTGAACCATTTGAATATTTTCTAAGAGTACTAGAGGGAGCTGCAGAGGGTAAAAACTGTAGACGAAGACAGAGATTGGAATAGATCCAGCAAATGATTGAGGACGGAGGTTGCAAGTGCTTACTCTGAGATGAAGAGGTTGGCACGACAGCTGACATCAGTGATGATGGTGTGCTTGCGGCACAGGTTAATGCGCCGGTGTGATGCATGCGGTCGTCGCGTAACACACGTGCTGTGAGGTACGCTGTACGTACACTACTGGCCATTAAAATTGCTACACCTCGAAGATGACGTGCTACAGACGCGAAATTTAACCGACAGAAAGAAGATGCTGTGATATGCAAATGATTAGCTTTTCACGGCATTCATACAAGGTTGGCGCCGGTGGCGACACCTACAACGTGCTGACATGAGGAAAGTTTCCAAGCGATTTCTCATACACAAACAGTGGTTGATCGGCTTTGCCTGGTGAAACGTTATGATGCCTCGTGTAAGGTGGAGAAATGCGTACCATCACGTTTCCGACTTTGATAAAGGTCGGATTGTAGCCTATCGCGATTGCGGTATATCATATCGCGACATTGCTGCTCGCGTTGGTCGAGATCCAATGAGTGTTAGCAGAATATGGAATCGGTGGGTTCAGGAGGGTAATACGGAACGCCGTGCTGGAACCCAACGGCCTCGTATCACTAGCAGTCGAGATGACAGGCATCTTATCTGCATGGCTGTAACGGATCGTGCAGCCACGTCTCGATCCCTGAGTCAACACATGGGGACGTTTGCAAGACAACAACCATCTGCGCGAACAGCTCGACGACGTGTGCAGCAGCATGGAAAAATGGCTCTGAGCACTATGGGACTTAACTTCTGAGGTCATCAGTCCCCTAGAACTGAGAACTACTTAAACCTTACTAACCTAAGGACATCACACACATCCATGACCGACGCAGGATTCGAACCTGCGACCGTAGCGGTCACACGGTTCCAGACTGTAGCGCCTAGAACCGCTCGGCCACTCCGGCCGGCAAGCGGCATTGTAATACATGCATTGAGACTAGTGGCCGTTGCTTCTAACAGTTACTATGAGCTACTTTATTGTTATGCAATGTGCACTGTACATGTTTATAACGGAAAAAGTATGCATTTCCGACCATTGGTTCCCTATCTCAATGGCTCTGAGCACTATGGGACTCAACTGCTGTGGTCATAAGTCCCCTAGAACTTAGAACTACTTAAACCTAACTAACCTAAGGACAGCACACAACACCCAGCCATCACGAGGCAGAGAAATCCCTATCTCAATAAAATAGGTTGTGGACCCACTATCACCTGTTTGAATTTGACCGAAAACGTTTGAGACACCCAGTGGAGACGGCTAAGGTCGTCGGAAGACCAGCCAGCGGTCGGGCAGCGCCGGCGTGTTAGTGGTCAGTCCCGCGCCGCCTTGACCTGCAGCCGCTCTTTATTAATTGCGAGCGCCGCCACAGACCGCCGCGCGTCAGCTGGTGCGGCGCGGCCCAGTTTCGCGTCCGCCGGCAGGTGGCAGCAGCGGCGCCGCGGCGGCTGAAGTCAGCGCTATTCCGGGAGCCGGCGGGCCGCGCGTGGGAGTTCGCACTGCTGCCACGTCGCGCCGCGGCGCGGCGCCCGCTCCGCCCTCCGCATACTAAGTGCGAGCTAGCCGGCGGCACCGCTTCCAGCACGCACCCTATAATTTCTCCTGCCTGTCTGCACTCCAATGTACGGCGTCGCTCGATGCTCAGCTTTCGTATTGGCTGTTCGATCCAAACCAGTGTCGCTTGTTTCCGACAATGGTCTAACACAGGGCTTCCCAACGTGTGGTCCGCGGACCCCTTACGGGTCCGCCGGCTCTTTCTTGGGGGTCCGCAGCCACCTTTCACCAAGTCGTGTAAAATAATGAGTAAAATTATTGAACAAAAATGTGAAAATCAAATTCATCACTTTTTTTCGTGTGGAAAACATATGTACTATTACTTCAGGCATCTGACGAGCAAGATGTACGAGACAGGCGAAATACCCTCAGACTTCAAGAAGAATATAATAATTCCAATCCCAGAGAAAACAGGTGTTGACAGATGTGAAAATTACCGAACTATCAGTTTAATAAGTCACAGCTGCAAAATACTAACGCGAATTGTTTACAGACGAATGGAAAAACTGGTAGAAGCCGACCTCGGCGAAGATCAGTTTGGATTCCGTAGAAATATTGGAACACGTGAGGCAATACTGACCTTACGACTTATCTTAGAAAATAGATTAAGGAAAGGCAAACCTACGTTTCTAGCATTTGTAGACTTAGAGAAAGCTTTTGACAATGTTGACTGGAATACTCTCTTTCAAATTCTAAAGGTGGCAGGGGTCAAATACAGGGAGCGAAAGCCTATTTACAATGTGTACAGAAACCAGATGGCAGTTATAAGAGTCGAGGGGCATGAAAGGAAAGCAGTGGTTGGGAAGGGAGTGAGACAGGGTTGTAGCCTCTCCCCAATGTTATTCAATCTGTATATTGAGCAAGCAGTAAAGGAAACAAAAGAAAAATTCAGAGCAGGTATTAAAATCCATGGAGAAGAAATAAAAACTTTGAGGTTTGCCGATGACATTGTAATTCTGTTAGAGACAGCAAAGGACTTGGAAGAGCAGTTGAACGGAATGGACAGTGTCTTGAAAGGAGGATATAAGATGAACATCAACAAAAGCAAAACGAGGATAATGGAATGTAGTCAAATTAAATCGGGTGATGCTGAGGGGATTAGATTAGGAAATGAGACACTTAAAGTAGTAAAGGAGTTTTGCTATTTGGGGAGCAAAATAACTGATGATGGTCGAAGTAGAGAGGATATAAAATGTAGACTGGCAATGGCAAGGAAATCGTTTCTGAAGAAGAGAAATTTGTTAACATCGAGTATAGATTTAAGTGTCAGGAAGTCGTTTCTGAAAGTATTTGTATGGAGTGTAGCCATGTATGGAAGTGAAACATGGACGATAACCAGTTTGGACAAGAAGAGAATAGAAGCTTTCGAAATGTGGTGCTACAGAAGAATGCTGAAGATAAGGTGGGTAGATCACGTAACTAATGAGGAGATATTGAATAGGATTGGGGAGAAGAGAAGTTTGTGGCACAACTTGACTAGAAGAAGGGATCGGTTGGTAGGACATGTTTTGTGGCATCAAGGGATCACAAATTTAGCATTGGAGGGCAGCGTGGAGGGTAAAAATCGTAGAGGGAGACCAAGAGATCAATACACTAAGCAGATTCAGAAGGATGTAGGTTGCAGTAGGTACTGGAAGATGAAGAAGCTTGCACGGGATTGAGTAGCATGGAGAGCTGCATCAAACCAGTCTCAGGACTGAAGACCACAACAACAACAACAACAACTACTACTACCACTACACCCGTCCATAACTGCGAAAGTGTTGTGGGTGTAGGGTCTTTTGCACGAACTGACCTCTGGATTCTATCCCATAAATATTCGAAGGGATTTATGTCGGCCGATCTGGGTGGCTAAATGATTCGCTCGAATTGCTCAGAGTGTTCTTCAAACCAATCGCGAACAATTGTCTCCCAGTCACGTGGCACATCGTCATCCATAAAAATTCGTCGTTCTTTGGGAACAAGTAGGCGAACATTTCCAGTCAGTGATCGATTCAGTTGGACCAGTCGACCTAATCCATTCCACGTAAACACAGCGCACACCATTATGAAGCTACAACCAGTTTGCACATGCCTTGTTGACAACTTGTGCCTATGGCTTCATTGGGTCTTCCCCACACTCGAACCCTACCATCTGCTCTTGCTAACTAAACTCGGAACTCATCTGCCCAGGCCACGGTTTCCCATTCGTCTAGGATCCAACCGATATTGTCACGAACGCAGCAGGGGCGCTACAGGCGATGGCGCCCTGTTAACAAAGGCACTCGCGTCGGTCGATCGCCGCTGCGGCCTGTCGGATACTTTCTTCATACGGCCCACACTGATTTCTGCTATTATTTCATCCGGTGTTGCTTATGTGTTACCACTGACATCTCTACGCAAACGTTGCTGTCTCGGTCGCCCGTGGTGAAAAGTAGTGCCTGAAATTTGGGATTCTCGGCACACTCTTGACTCTCTGGATCTCGGAATACTGAATTCGCTAACAATTTCCGAAATGGAATGTCCCATGCGTCTAATCCAACTACCATTCAAAGTCTGTTCATTTCCGTCACCTGGCCACAATCGCGGCAGAAACCTTTTCACGTAAATCAAAAAAATGGTTCAAATGGCTCTGAGCAGTATGCGACTTAAACTTCTGAGGTCATTAGTCGCCTAGAACTTAGAACTAATTAAACCTAACTAACCTAAGGACATCACACGTAAATCATCTCAGTACAAATGACAACTCCGCCGAAGTACTATCCTTTTACTACGCGAGATACCATCGCCTTTTGTATACGTGCATATTTCTATCCCATGATTTGTCACTTATTACACGCTGTACCAAAAGTACACTCAACATACCTCTACGTGTTGAAGTTAGCTGACAGTTAAATATCTTTCTTCCGTAAATAAGTAGTATTCCACTGTAGGTTCTCATTAAATTTTTCATTAGCCTAAATGCGTCATCAACTACGCTCATGTGAGGAAATGTCATCTCGCGGTTTTCTTTTAAAGGTTGTTTCTTCGCGCATCCGAAGATATTGTAGTGATTTTTTCACGTGGAACGAAATCTCTAAAAATTCCGTAAGCGCGAATGTCCACTCAGAGAAAGCGAAGAGTCGCATACTGCCGACAGCACTAGAAAACAAGATGTCTATAAGCATAATTAATGTTCTGGATTTTCTATTCTCACATGTTTACCTTCAAGAGCTTCGGTGCAAAGAGAAGACATTGCGCTCTGTTCAAATGTGTGTGAAATCTTAACTGCTAAGGTCATCAGTCCCTAAGCTTGTTGTTGTTGCTGTGGTCTTCAGTCCTGAGACTGGTTTGATGCAGCTCTCCATGCTACTCTATCCTGTGCAAGCTTCTTCACCTCCCAGTACCTACTGCAACCTACATCCTTCGGAATCTGCTTAGTGTATTCATCTCTTGGTCTCCCTCTACGATTTTTACCCTCCACGCTGCCCTCCAATGCTAAATTTGTGATCCCTTGATGCCTCAAAACATGTCCTACCAACCGATCCCTTCTTCTAGTCAAGTTGTGCCACAAACTTCTCTTCTCCCCAATCCTATTCAGTACCTCCTCATTAGTTACGTGATCTACCCACCTTATCTTCAGCATTCTTCTGTAGCACCACATTTTGAAAGCTTCTATTCTTTTCTTGTCCAAACTGGTTATCGTCCATGTTTCACTTCCATACACGGCTACACTCCATACAAATACTTTCAGAAACGACTTCCTGACACTTAAATCTATACTCGATATTAACAAACTTCTCTTCTTCAGAAACGATTTCCTTGCCATTGCCAGTCTACATTTTATATCCTCTCTACTTCGACCATCATCAGTTATTTTACTCCCTAAATAGCAAAACTCCTTTACTACTTTAAGTGGCTCATTTCCTAATCCAATTCCCTCAGCATCACCCGATTTCCCTAAGCTTACACACTACTTAACCTAAATTAGCCTATGCACAAACACACACTCCCATGCCCAAGGGAGGACTCGAACCTCCGCCGGGGCCAGCCGCACAGTCTATGACTGTAGCGCCTTTAGACCGCTCGGCTAATCCCGCGCGGCCATTGCGCTCTGTCCAGTCATTAAGATACCGGTATTTCAATCCATTTTTATTCATCTGGTGTCAGCACGACAATGTCCCAATTTCACCCAGCAAAATTTGTCTAATTATCATAGTCCAGTTGCCAGATTCATATGAATAGTGTAGCTCCGCCACTTAACATCCGCTTACAAGATTTCTAAAACCGGAAAAGGCTACGCACGAAAGCGGCAATGATTCAATGCGCTTTAGTACTGATCTGAACCTTTCTAAATTTCGACCGCGTGCTTGCACGCGTCAGCTCGCGTTGCTTTGGAGCTTAGCCTAAGCCAGAGGAAATATACCGAAGCATGAGTGCATCAGTCTTACATTTTGCCTTTATATTGTACCATCAAAAGCACACCGCACAAAAGGACTGATCACCACACGCCTCAATTCAGCGCGGAAGAGAGTCGGCAATTTCTTCAAATGTATCCTAAGCTACTTCTTAACGATTGAGTTCCCTGGAGCTACCAAATTGCGGGGATGTTAATGGTTACGTTTCACGCAGTGTTACAAGTAGTCGCAGACACGGGCGTCTGCACAAAGTTATTTAAGAGGAGGCATAGTTCTAAAATTGCCATTTTTTTTTAACGTAAGTGATCCGTTGAGTTCGAGAACGGCACGAACGTAAATAATTTATAATTATTAGTGGTGAAACAAATTTATTAAAATGGGACCAGAACGACTGTTAGCCATTAAAAAATATATTTACGTTCTTCTATATCCTGACAGAGCACTGCTTACGGCAGCGGGACGAAAAGACTCTCCGTTATCTGTATGCTCTACCTTCTCACTTGCACTTCGTTATACTCACTTTGTTATCTTGACATGCTTTGGGAAATATCTTTTTGGCTATTTGGTACGTTTACCTTGAAACCATACGTTCTGTATTTTTGATGTACCCCTAATAACTCTGTAACACCTTGTATAGATTGTAATTTTGATTTACTGTCCTGTATGATGATATGAAAATGGGTTCCGACCCGAAACCGGTCATCAAGTGAATAAAAGTAAAATTTGCATCTTTGGCTATTTTTCCGTTGTGCTGAACGACAGATTGTTATGACTGGCGCCCAAAAACTCACGTCTCGGAAAACGTCGAAAACTGGTCAGCTGTGGTTGGTTGGTTGGTTGGTTTGGGGAAGACCAGACAGCTTGGTCATCGGTCTCATCGGATTAGGGAAGGATGGGGAAGGAAGTCGGCCGTGCCCTTTCAGAGGAACCATCCCGGCATTTGCCTGGAGTGATTTTAGGGAAATCACGGAAAACCTAAATCAGGATGGCCGGACGCGGGATTGAACCGTCGTCCTTCCGAATGCGAGTCCAGTGGTCAGCTGTGGTCGAACTGCTGTACTGAGGGCCTAGGAAAGTGGTTGAAGGAAGGCGAAAGCACGGAGTTTGAAGGACCTCGGGAGGCCTGTCATGCATGAACGGCATAGACTTAAGCGGTAGCGCCTCTACCACATTGTGCACAGCAAGCCGAGGACGATAGAAAACGTGTCACAGTGCGTGGGGAGGAGCAACAGGGTAGTCAGTATTGCTCAGCAGCAGATTTTTATTTCACAGGTGTGCAAAAATGTGCAGACTATCCCCATTATTATTATTTTATGTCCATTCCACAGATTTTTTTTGTTTTTAAGTTCCATAATATAAGTATAGACCGAGAATCCGTTTTTGAAGTGCTAGCAGAATTCTGACTAGACCAAAAGACAACAAATATCATAAAAGAAACACTCACGGAGACCAAATCCAAAGTAAAACTTATGGGAGAATTGAACACGGAATTTGAAATAGATACAGGAGTACGACAAGGGGATGGACTGTCCCCAGAGCTCTTCAATTGTGCTCTTGAAAAAGTTGTTCGAGAATGGAGAAAAACACGTGCACCAGCACACAGACAGGGGGCAAAACGTAAGGCCAAAGAATTAGACTGTTTAGCATTTTCTGACGACAAGGCACTGACCGCTCAAGACATTACCGATTCACAGAAACAGCTAGAATTATTACAAGAGCAGGCAGCAAAAGTAGCATTAGAAATTTCGTTTGAAAACACAAAATGTATGACTGACATCAAAGATGCATCTTCTGATCTCCAAATTGGTAATAACTACATCTCTCGAGTAAAAGAATTTAAATATTTAGGAGAATGGACTGCAGAAAACTGTAATGAAAAGAAATCTGTCAGATCAAAAGTCCAGAAAATGGAGACGGCATTTCAGTTACCAAAAAACGTTTACTACAAAATGAGTCTCTCGCGGAACTGCAAAATACGACACTACACAACAGTAAGTAAACCCGAAGCTCTCTACGCATCTGAGACACTATATCTTCAACACAGAATACTAAAAGGGGACTTAGAAGTGAAATAACTTAAATAATGAGGAAAATCATAGGACCAAGAACTAAAGATGGTATGCATTATCCAAAACCAAATGCAGAAATATATAAAAATATCTCCAAAATCACAGACACAGTGCGCATGAGAAGAATCCAATTCATGGGGCATTTAGAAAGAATGGACTCAAACAGGTTAACGCACAAAATCCATACATTTTTAAACAACAAAACTAAAAGACCGAATTGGTACAAACAGACGGAAAAAGACCGGAGAGAATTAGGGTCATCAAATCTACATGACAGAAATGAAATCAGAAAAACCACAAACACACAGGGCTTTGAGGAAGAAGAGAGAAAAACTAACGAACATACGCGGTTCGCGCAACGAAAACCAGACCATTCGTTGCGTATGGAGGAATACTGGGTGAAAAGGAAGGCCAACAAATGTTGATTACGCGTGGTCCATCCGCGAAGAAGAAGAAGAATATAAGTTCTGAAACTAAGTCTTTAATTATATTTTTTATTAAACACTGACCTACAGAATTTTCCCTGACAAAGACAACTCTAACTTAACCTATTCATTTATTACCCACAATATACAAGCACAACGCAATCTGACTGCAATACATTGACATCATGACTTCCAATAATTAACACACAAGAATGTCCGTGAATTGCAAGAATTCCTAACAATACTACTAATCCAAAAAATATGAAACTACCTCCAGCTCTGTTAATTGCCTGAACTCATTTCAGTCACGAATCCCGATAGTGGAAACGCCATTCATTTTATAAGTCACTTACCTCTCAGAAAATCTTCATAACACGAACTACAGCAATTACAGCAAACAGCAACTACAGTCAGTTAAATAAAAAGATTCTTACTACTATTGAGTAACTACTAGGTGGCATATGCTTAGCAAAAGAAAGATTTTGTTGAAGAGCAAACAACTTTACCTTATTCATGTGACATCCAATTCCAAAAATTATATACGGGGGTAATCCCAAAAATAAGGTCTCCTATTTTTTTATAAGTACAGTACATAGACCTGTTTATTTCTACAATGGTTTACATCAGTTTACAGCTTGAACATTTAGCTATTTTTCGACATAATCACCATTTCTGTCGATGCGTTTTTGAAGACGCTGTGGCAGTTTTTGTATGCCCATGTCATACCAGCTCGCCGCCATGCTGTTCAGAAAGTTATGAACCTCTTCTTTTACCTCGTCGTCGGAGCTGAATCGCTGGGGCCACAATTAACACTGACAGGTAATGTGAGACTCTTAAAAAACTCAAACGGGCAATCCAGAACCGGAGAAGAGGAATGTTGAGCAAGGGCGTACACATTCTCCATGACAATGCGCACCCACACACCGCTCGGCAAACCGTTGCTCTCCTCCAACAGTTTCAGTGGAAAATAATCACCCATGCACCCTATAGTCCTGACTTGGCGCCCAGTTACTATCACCTGTTCCCTAAGTTAAAAGAACATTTGGGCGGAAAGCGATTTAGCTCCGATGACGAGGTGAAAGAAGGGGTTCATAACTTTCTGAACAGCATGGCGGCGAGCTGGTATGACATGGCCATACAAATACTGCCACAGCGTCTACAAAAATGCATCGACAGAAATGGTGATTATGTCGGAAAATAGCTAAATGTTTAAGCTGTAAACTGATGTAAACCATTGTAGAAATAAACAGGTAAAAATAGGAGACCTTACTTTTGGAATTATCCTCGTAGTTGTCAATAATTCCACTACCCAAACATTATCAACCATACTTTCATTATTATACATTTCCTTGCGTCTCACTTTACAATGCATGTCCTACCAACACAGAGTCTCCACTAAGAAAATGATGTCCATACACTTCCCTACCCTCTCGCTAACTGCTAGTCCGTCCAACCACAGAATCTCTTGCCGAGGACGCAGAGCGCTGTCAGCGAAATTAACACAATCCCTAGCGCTGCCAACATATAAACAGGGCTACTTACAGTTCGTAGACTTCCATGGGCAGTGTCATTTCGAATAAAATTATTTTGGCTCTTAGGCCACATCATTGTAAAACCCCTAAGCAAATAAATCGCCGACGTTTCGACCGATTTGCTGCGGTCCTCTTCGGGACCCGTACAAAGAGAACCGGAGCAAGTCTGCTGAAACGTCAGCAGTACAGTTGCTTTAGTGTTTTACAATGACGCAGGCTAACAGCCAAAACCATTTTATTCAGAAGTTCTGGAATGTTTGTTCATTCATTCGCTGCTCCCCTTGGATCTACGTTCACGCCATTTCCCAGATATGGTGATAAACAAAACTTGAAAAAAATTAGTTTATATTTTAGAGACCATTTCCGACGGAAGCGCCTATTTTCACGTATTCCTTTTGCTAATTTTGAGAAGAGTTCAGCTGTTAGGTTGACCGTCCTCGTATCAAATGGTTCAAATGGCTCTGAGCACTATGCGACTGAACTTCCGATGTCATCAGTCGCCTAGAACTTAGAACTAATTAAACCTAACTAAGCTAAAGACATCACACACATCCATGCCCGAGGCAGGATTCGAACCTGCGACCTAGCGGTCACTCGGTTCCAGACTGTAGCGCCCAGAACCGCACGGCCACTCCTCGTATCCTTACACAACAAATATGGAAGATAATTTCCCTTCGAAACAGTCAAACGTTTTGTTATTTTACAATCATCGTTCTGTCAACACAAATGCATTAACATCTAAAAACCATACAAAGTTATGTCAAATAAACGAGATAAAGGGTTAATTGAAACAACATTCATGAGACCGAATATCGGACGCAGCCAGATATATGAGAGAAACTGATTCAGGCAGGTGCTGGCTGTGCTAATCTTAATGAGATCGTCCCGTCTGCTCTGCAGCTGTTGACCATTGTTCTCTCCTTATATCGTCTGTTCTTCGTTTCATTGTTTTGAAGTAACGATCCTGCAGGCGAAATCTCTGGCAATATCGATGTTTGCAGCATCGTAACACAGAAACACGTTGCAATATATCACATGAGCAACAAAGTTCGTCTGTTATGGAAATGTGCTCCCTTCGTCTTATTTAATGAAAGTGAAATTGAGGAAGCAAGTCTTCGAATTAACGTACATAAAGCTGTGTCGACTAGCACTGAAACTTCTCGCCGATCGAACAGCAGAAAGCAAGAGTACCACATCTCAAAGGTTTACACAAATCGGATACTGCCTCTGATGCACGCAGAAATTAAATTCTAGCACAATAAATCGTTCAAATCAAAGCTTCCCTTGAACAACGCAATATGTAACGAGGCAAAGTGCTGTTGTAGGTGTGTTCTTGGCACCTTTTACCTAAGGAAAGTCTCAGCCATCCAGTTGCGGTGACATTACAGATTAATGTGGTATCCAAGCCACGGGGCAGCTGGAAGATTATTGCATCTAGTCCAGTCATTGAGAGCCAAACTTTAGAACATATTTTTCCAAGACGAAAGTTTTAGCCTACCAAATGAACAATGGCTGGTAATTTAAGATTCGTATGCTGGTTTCGTGGTTTATTTTATTTATTCGTATAGCTCACTTGCAGTGTACAAATACAGGTATATGACATTAGTATATGTATATAATAAGAATACAGTAAAACAAAAATACATATAAAACGAACTACATGTCAATATCTAAGTTCCTAATCCACATAAGACTGTTATCGCCAGCTTTCACGAGGTCGCCCCAACTCCCCTGTTAAAAAAGGCAAGCGGCATTCATCTCGAATGTGCTTTATGGTTTCATGGTAACGCATAAGTAGGCTGATTTCCTGGGTATTGTGCATCAAAAACTAATTGGAGACAATTATGGTTGGTGATGCCGTATATTATTATGTTTTTTGAGTTGTTTTTGAATGTCAATTAAATGAAACATGTATCTGTCACCAGCACACGACCTGCTCCCATCTAGTTCTGCACGTATAGGCTACGAATCGTCATAAAATGTATGGCAGAAAGCATATATGCCGTAGTAGAGGGTGGTTATGATTAAATCTTCGCTACTTTAGAGGGCCACCATGAAAAACGAGTGTTGCAGAAAAATGAAACTTTGTGGAAACATTTGTAAGAACAAGCAGAAGAAACACATTTTAATTTTCCCATGAGAGGGTAACATTTGCTAATTGCGTGCCATGTTTTCGATACAGCTTACAAACTTTGCTCAGTGTGACAACCAACTGCATCCACGACAATCTGGAACCGCGCTAGAGATTGATCTATTGCTTCACGAAACATCTCAGACGCAATGTTGCCTACGTCTTTCGCTTCGCTCATCTTCAACCTCCGGCGTTTGTTAATCACTCATTCATAAACCCCGCCCTACAGGTAACCCCACAGCCAGAAATCACGCGGATTCAAATCTGGTGATTTAGGTGGCCACGCCGATTGGAACAATCGGCCAGTGGTTCGGTTTTCTCCGGATATGTTTCGAGCAATGCGAAGTGGAAATCCATCGTGCATCAAATCTGTTAAGTCCAAAGCACCGCTCTCCCGTAGAGTAGGAGTCACACGTTGTAAGTGGTCTGCTATTGTGTTGGCAGCGCTGTGTAGCGCTTTGCATTGGAACTCTGACTGCTCTTTCTTTGTAAGAGACTCTGTGGCTGGTTGGACTCGTTGTTGGAAGTTGATCGCCAGTAGTGTTGGGCAGGTGGAAGTTAGTCGCCAGCAGTGATGGAAGTACTGTTGGAAGCACTTGGAGGTGAGCAGCCAGCAGTGATGGATGTGGGGAGAGAACAGCCAGAGGTGATGGAGGTTAGAGGCTTGAAGTGTCAGCTCGAGCGGACGATCTGGACGTGTGTCCGTCATGGAAATGTAATTTGTCGATGATTATACAATCTTTTGGAACTGGATGTCACGGACGTTTATATGTTATATGATTTTTGAACTGGTTGCCACATTATTAAGGTAAATACATTGTTTGCTCCGCAACAAAATCTTTCCTTTGCTAACCATATCCCCATTAGAAGTTAGTGCCTTCAGTAGTTAGAATCTTATATTTAGCTGGCAGTATTGGGGCTCGCTGTATTGCATTAGTTCATGTAATGAAGATTTTTGGGGGGTAGGTGCTTAATGAAATGTATAGCTTATTGTTAAGATTTCTTTTTAGTCAGGGCCATTCTTTTGAATTAATTATTTGAAGTCAGGTTGTAATTTTTTTGAGCAGCCAGATTGCGTTGCGCTAGAATATTGTGGGTCAGTGTTGACACGATAAGAATAATTAAAGAGAAAGTAGGGTCAGTACGTTCAGTTTTACTCAGCTGCTCCAGAATTAAACAACGTGGAAGCTTCAACTTCCCATTAAAAAAAAAAAAAAAATGTGTGTGAAATCTTATGGGACTTAACCGCTAAGGTCATCAGTCCCTAAGCTTACACACTACTTAACCTAAACTAACCTAAGAACAAACACACACACCCATGCCCGAGGAGGACTCGAACCTTCCCATTTCATTCAGCAATAGAAGCAGAAAAGAATTTTAACACAGAAGTTTCAACGTTGGCGAAGCAGACCACAGCAACGTGGCCCGTTCACGCTGCATGTCCTTGGTTCTCGGGCTCTCAGTTCCTCCTACGTCGCCGTAGCAGTACCGGTGCCTAACCTCAAGTCATGACACTTAACACCACTAACAACCCTGATCTTTCAGCGCACAGTCTGAACAACATTCGTATAAAGTTGTGTACTCATACGGTGAGTAGTTCTCCTACTGCACTGGCCCAGGTAGCGAAAATTTAATCATAACCACCCTGTACATAATATCAAGCCCTCTTCCTGTTCCATGCAGCAGGAGAAGAATGATTGCTCGTATGCCTCCGTGCGAATTATCATTCCGATAATTTCATCATCATGGTAATAGCTGATAGAAACGAAGAGAGAGTGTAGAACACTCGTTTTTTCCGCCTTGAAAGACGCCTCTTGCAATATCCTGAGCATACTTTCGCGAGGTTAAGTGCCATTTTCCTTCGTACGCCAGCCAATGAACTGTTTCCTGTACTCTTGAACTTTTGTGTCAGTCGAAGGAGTTTGTCAACATTAGGCCCGTGCTCGACGTCTTACGCTAGTGTCTGACGCATATGTATGCCGCACGTTCAAGGAATAGTCACTGAATCCGCCGTAGGAGTGCTTTTTAAAGCCATCTCTTTTTACAGTGTGCTACTATTCCATTGAGCCCTACCATTCGCTTTTGGTACTAATCCACTCGCTTAATAGTTGCGCTTTTGTCTCTACGCAGTGTTATTCGAAAGATTTTTTATTGAATAACTAACTATATCTACGTACTGCTCAGTCTTTACCTTATGGAACGCGCCGTATGACCAGGGAATTATGTCGCAATATCACTTCAGCACAAATTAAGTTTATTTGTATTATTCTTTATTTTCTTTCCCTCTATAATAAAAAGCGTCGTATGATGTGGTATTACGATCTATTATCGGCTGCCAAGTGCACTGTACATCCCTACACTTTTTAAGCATTACATAGACTGCGTTTGCGATAAGGTTTTGGCTACATTCTATGTCATCACTTGCCCGTTTTAAAAATCATGCTGTCAGAGCCTATTGCTTTTTATTTTTCTTAAAATACGTAATTAGTAATTCTCCTAGAGTAAGAACTAGAATATTACAAATATTTCGAGAGGATGACGTTTCAAAGCTGCGTCCGGCCATCCTGATTTAGGGTTTCCGTGATTTCTCTAAATCACTCCAAGTAAATGCCGGGATGGTTCCTTCGAACCCGTATCCTTCCCTAATCCGATGGGAACGATGACCTCGCTGTTTGGTCCCTCCCTCAAATCAACCAACCATTACCAAATTTACACAGACTCGTATTTTGTCACATTGTTGCTAAGAAAGCAAGGGAGCCGAGCTAAATGCACTATCTAATGAAGTGACCACTGTTAACATGAGGAGGTAAATCGGCTGTGGCCTTTCAAAGGAACCATTCCGGCATTTGCCCGAAGCGATTTACGGAAATGACGGAAAACCTAAATCAGGATGGCCGGGCCGGCCGTTGCGGCCGAGCGGTTCTAGGCGCTTCAGTCCGGAACCGCGCTGCTGCTACGGTCGCAGGTTCAAATCCTGCCTCGGGCATGGATGAGTGTGATGTCCTTAGGTTAGTTAGGTTTAAGTAGTTCTAAGTCTAGGGGACTGATGGCCTCAGATGTTAAGTCCCATAGTGCTTAGAGCCATTTGAACCAGGATGGCAGGACGTGGGTTTGAACCGTCATCCTCACGAATACGAGACTAGTGTGCTAACCACAGCTCGGTACCTGTTTGGACTGTCCATTGGCGCACGAACAGATGGTTAGGGGCTGTTCTCCACCAACTCTCCGACGCATCCTTTCACATTTATTCCACTATGAGGATTCAGACACGTGACTTCTTCGGTAGTACGACACCGCTTTATATCCTTTCAGCGACTCAAAATAATGAATTCCTTTAGTACAAAGTATACAAATGCAAATTACTGCAACTTCAGAAAAAAATACAGCACAATCGTCTCGATAATACGGGAAACTGTTTTGTGAGTGATTGTGTTTGAGCGATTTTGTGTGTGTGTGTGATTGTGTATGTGTGTGTGTGTATGTGTGTGTGTGTGTGTGTGTGTGTGTGTACGGGAGAGAGAGAGAGAGAGAGAGAGAGAGAGATAGAGAGAGAGAGATATGGAGATTGTGGGGGAAGCAGTGGAGAGGGGATGAATTGAAAGGCCAACCTGCTGACAAAAAAAAGTATTCATTTACGACTCCTTGCCTGCCGAGATAGTTCCTAAACACTGTACGAATGACGTCACGGAATAATTCAAACGAACTGATTTCACGTGATCATTCTCTCCCATTGGTATGCGCCTTCTCTTTCTACATCGTGGAACAATGAACGAGATCTCCAGCCCCCTGTTGCTCTGATATAATATTCGGCATGTCCGTATGTATCAACTAAATGAGAAAATATACTGAAGTTGAAAATGTTGGTATTTCTGTTGAAACCTTCCCATCTCCTCTATATCTCTTTTGTAACGGTATCTTCCCTTTTACAATAACCTATGAAACGTTCCCTTAGGATTTCTATTTCTTGCTTAATAATAACAAATGAAATCTTCCATTTGAAATTAATTCTCTTTCTCCATCTTCGCATACAAATTTAAATGCTGCTTATTAAAAGTGATTTTCTGATTATTTCGACGAAACATGGAATCTGTCGTCGTCGTGGCCCTCAGTCGTTATCTGCAACAACCCAAAACTGTTCCTTACCTTTTTTACATTACTGGATCGCCATCTGATTGCTACATCGAACTGCGACATGAACAAGCTTACTCTGTTTTACTATACTTTATTAGCTTCTGGTGGGCTGTCATAGTAAGTGGCTGTATTTATTACGTTTTGCAAAGTTTTATGTTGATGATTTTTGGGATGGATTATAATCAGTAATGCAACATTATGGCAAAAATTAATTATATTCTGAAAGAAATGATTTTACAAACGTTCAAATTGGACTTACTTTTTACAATAATCTTACAACTAGCATTGCGCAAACATACCTTCAGTAGTCTTGAGTATCTCAAAAATAAAAAAAAATAATTCAATAATATTAGTTCCTCTTATGATAATAGTTAGCTGATGTCTCTGTACATCCGTTTATAATCTCTCGTAAATCATAGCTGGTGGCTGGCAGGCACACCGCTCCTCTCAACCTCTCGCTTCAGACCTGCTACCGACTCGCTTCACTTCTCGCTTACTACCTTTCTGGTGCAGACAATCCCTGCTGCCGTTACAAAATGTATCAATGCGCCGTCTTTCCCGATCTTTTCTTAAAATGTATCCGTACGCGGTCTCTCCCGCCCTTTTTAAAATTATATCAATGTGCGGTCTCTCTTGCCAACAATACTTTGGTGCAGATATTCTCTGCTACCACAGTTATTTCCAACATTATATTAATTATTCCTACTTAATCCTATTAATAAAATATAAACATCTTTCGTAAGTTGTGGTTTGACTATAAACAATAGAAATATGCACGTCTTACACTGTCTTTAAATAACTGTCTGACAAAGAAGCTGACTAAAAAAGAAGCGCGAAAGACGAGTGCAACCGAAGGAGGTCGGCGGCGCAGCACCGCCGCTCCCGCTTTGAGGTCACGGTGGGGTTCTGCGGCGGCGTTGCCGCGTCGGTCCTGAGTTCGAGCACGTAGGCACCCAGACCCGTTACCTTCACAACTCCTTGGAATTTGCGGCGATGGAACATCTCGGAAACAGTGACTCTTCCATTCCTCTAAGCTACGCGAAATTCTCTCTTATTGAGGCGAGAAACATGAAACTAATTGGTAGCCAGTTTTAAATTTATTGTATCACAGATGTGTTTTCTGTTTTCCAGGGAGCAAGAAATGGGTCGCGTGGCCGGGGTTGGACCGCCGCGGTCTGCCGTGTTGTTTACGCTATGCGTTCCGCTGCCGTCATCTGGGTCAAACGCGCCGTCCGCGATGGTAATCTGACACTGGATCGACCGCAGCCTTCGTGACCAACTTCTCCAGAATACGTAATACTGCTTGTAACTGTCGTGTGTATTTGTGTACTTCCCCTTTAGTGCTATATCATTCGACTACCTTTCCAGGGAGTGTTCGTTCTGCTGCAGACAACTAGTGAAGAAGTACTGAGTCGAAGTGAGAAAATACGTACGTGACACGGCTGAAAGAAGGAATTAGCATATAGGACACGTCCTGGGGCTTCGACGAATAGTCAGTTTGTTAATGGAATGAAGTGTGAAAGGGGGAGGGGGGCGTCGTAGATGTAGACCAAAGCTTGATTATATAGAGGATCATATGGATATTGTTAGCAATAACATATGCAGAGAAGAAGAGGCTTATATGAAATAGATTATCCTGATCCACCACACCAGATTTGGCCGCAGCAGTACATAAAAGCGGAAGCCGCTAAACACTGACCAAGCACTCATAACATCATTAGGATGCCAGTTCGTCACGCCCTTTGCAAGAAAATGACTCCTGCATTGTAGCCGCACTGGAAAAACATTGGCTCGCACCACTCCTTCAAACTGAGTATAAGGCTTGTGTGTAGCGGTGTTAGAGCATGCTGTGTTAGCTTACCAGCATATCACCGGTCAGTACTGGGGAGGTCATGAATCCTTCCCCGCCTCTCCCCACAGGACATTTCAGTAAAAATTTAAATTTTTACATACACGGTGTTTCAAACACTTTGCATCAATCGTCTAGGGGTGATGGACCATGTCACCAAAACATAGTCTAGTGTAACAACCACCATTGAGAAATCGGGTCACTAAAAAAATAAATAAATAAAAACAAAAAACTTCTCCAACAATTTATGATCCTACATGTACTTTGTTGTGATATTAAGCTATAAATAAAAGTAAAGGTAACTTGGTTCCTAATTTTCCGTGTGCCCTCAAGATGAGAGTGAGCCGGCCGAAGTGGCCGTGCGGTTAAAGGCGCTGCAGTCTGGAACCGCAAGACCGCTACGGTCGCAGGTTCGAATCCTGCCTCGGGCATGGATGTTTGTGATGTCCTTAGGTTAGTTAGGTTTAACTAGTTCTAAGTTCTAGGGGACTAATGACCTCAGCAGTTGAGTCCCATAGTGCTCAGAGCCATTTGAACCATTTTTGAAGATGAGAGTGGGATAGAAATAACCTATCATTCTCTCTGTACAGGAGTAATTTTGGGCCAGGTTAATTTTATTGCAACGCCTTTCAAATTGTAATTACTGGCCGTCACAAATTTGGCGTGACCGTTAGAGAGGCTCCTTAATTTGAAATAGGACGCCAGGAGCATAAGGATACGTTCCTGGGAGATAGCTGGCGGTTAAGACCAGCGAGGTAATGGCATCCTAAAAG
Source organism: Schistocerca americana (assembly GCF_021461395.2). Lineage (NCBI taxonomy): Eukaryota > Metazoa > Arthropoda > Insecta > Orthoptera > Acrididae > Schistocerca > Schistocerca americana. Next base: position 23,949,722 of record NC_060124.1, read on the forward strand.
ATCTGGAGAGCTGCTATAGAACTCGCTTGTCGCACAACATAGTTATTTTTAGGAACGGCCGTCTATGGTAGCAGTACAAAACAGTGCCTAATCTGTCTGCTATTTTATTGCTGGATCCGGGCTTTTAAATAAGATTCAGCAGGTTTACTGAGCCTCAGCTCTGAAGGTGTCCTGCAGGAGGCAACACGTATTGTCCGTGTACATCACCGAGGATCTCATGGTGGGCGCCATGCTGGTGGAAGTGTGACTCTAAAGGCGTACCGCCATAGTGTTGATGAGAGTCCTTGAAAATCGACTATGACGATTCCTATTCACGACAAATAAATGATCTACACGAGTCATGATACTGGAAGACAAACGCCAGCTCCGTCTGCATTGACGCGGCGAGTTGCTACGGCGTACAGGCTAGACAACACACCAACGTGCCACACCGTAGCTCTACGTTGGTACGATTCCCGTCTCTCGCTTGCCTCAATCCAATAGCGGCTTTCTTAACATATTTTGTACATTTTACTTTTAATAGGTTATTGACCACCTAGAAAACTGACAATGAAGTGTACTCTTTCCACCCGATTTTAGTTCTTAATATTCATTTTCGTGTATGTTTATAAGTCTTAAATGAAGAATAAATTTCAGTCAGCGGAAATGTGGACGTCTCTTATCGTTACCACTGTGGTTCTGTCCCTCTTGTGCCTCTATACCTCCAAAAGAAGCTTTGATTAACCGATCTTCAAAGTGCCTGAAAGTAGAGGGGCATTCAGTAAGTAGTGCAGCGCATTTTGGTTGGTGTTATTCAGGATTACAATACATCATATCATTCCCCACTCTTTTGGCTACAGCCGGCCCCTGTGGCCGAGCAGTTCTAGGCGCTTCAGTCCGGAACCGCGCTGCTGCTACGGTCGCAGGTTCGCATCCTGCCTCGGGCATGGATGTGTGTGATGTCCTTAGGTTAGTTAGGTTTAAGTAGTTCTAAGTTCAAGGGGACTGATCATCTCAGATGTTTAAGTCCCATAGCCATCTATAACATCTACAAAAACGAAGCGGAAGGTCAAGAACGACAGATTCGGATTAACAAGAATATAAGGTAGGGTGGCACCTTCTTACTCAATTTGTACGTCGAAGAAGCAATGAAGGATGTGTAAGAAAGTTGGTCAGTGTTTCCGATGTGCCCAGCTGTGAGAAAGACATAGATGACATGTTGAAAGTAATGGCCACATGTGAACACGACAAAGGTGACCTGTTGAAAGTAATGAACGGCATAATTATCACAGAACGTGGCTGAAGTGTTAATAAAGCAAAGACGAAACCGATGAAGAGTAGCAGAACGGAAAATAAACATTTGCTTAGATCTCCGGATGCAAGATTACACATGATTACCGAAGCTAGGGAGATATCAGGTAGATTGGTACAGGCTCGGAACGCTCTGTTTGCCTGAGATATTAATAAGAAAGTTCCTCAAAGTGGATGTCTGGAGCATAACATTGTACCGGAGTGAAACGCGGACCATGGGAAATCTTGACAAGTTAGAGTTCTTTCCTTACATATTCCTTTCCATAGTTCTTAGTATCGTATTTTATCTATCAGCTTAATTTGCAACTATTTGATAGCAACATATTTCGAATTTTTCAGTTAGCTATTATTTAAAAACTCGATCCCAGCACGGAAACGGTAGACTGTCGCAGTAGGAACTATTTGCTTATCGAGGCCCTAATCGGCCGTTCAAGTTAAAGCAAGTGAAAAGTGGCGCTATCATGAATGTTAAAAACTGAATGGATAGGTATGATATGAAATGAAGTAATACAGGAAAGAATATGCGAGAAACGAAGTCTACGAAATGTTTTATCAGAAAGTGAATGGGGCAATTGCCACGGCCTGCAGGAACAGTTGAAGGAGGACTAGAGGGGAAAGGTGGCAGGAGAAGACAAAGAATATAATATGCAAAACAAATTGTAGAGTATGCTGGGTCAAAATGTTACGTAGAAATGAAAGGTTAGTGCAGGACAGGAAAAGATGTAGAGCAGCATAGAAATGGTCTATAGACTGCTGACATTAAAAGAAAGCTCTTAAACAGTTTCAGATCACCAAATTGCACCAACGACAGTCTTTCCTCCTGTACCATAAAACGAGGCTGTGAAAGAATGGTAGGTGTTTTTATTTCAGTTGTTGATCTGTTTGGATAAGTAAACTCTCACACATAAATAAAGTGTGATACCTCCCGGACGATGTCTCGTACAATGATATAATTCTGCAGATAAATTCAGTGGTAGTGCATAGATACTGTCTGAAAAGTGTAGTGCTAATAAAGTTAGTAACATAGGAGTAATAAATTAAAATGTCATGACTGATACTGAAGTTTTACTACACGAACACTGTAACAAGCAACAAATGATTTTTCTTTCATTATTTTGTGTCGATATCGCACCTCCCCGTAATCATACCACAGGAGGGCAGCTGAAAAATCATGAACACCCTCTGTTGCTTCGGATCACGTTCAAAGTTCGTCGAATGGTTTTGAGCGGTCCCTGGTGGCTCCAATTCTACATCTACATCTACATTTATACTCCGCAAGCCACCCAACGGTGTGTGCCGGAGGGCACTTTACGTGCCACTGTCATTACCTCCCTTTCCTGTTCCAGTCGCGTATGGTTCGCAGGAAGAACGACTGTCTGAAAGCCTCCGTGCGCGCTCTAATCTCTCTAATTTTACATTCGTGATCTCCTCGGGAGGTATAAGAAGGGGGAAGCAATATATTCGATACCTCATCCAGAAACGCACCCTCTCGAAACCTGGCGAGCAAGCTACACCGCGATGCAGAGCGCCTCTCTTGCAGAGTCTGCCACTTGAGTTTGTTAAACATCTCCGTAACGCTATCACGCTTACCAAATAACCCTGTGACGAAACGCGCCGCTCTTCTATGGATCTTCTCTATCTCCTCCGTCAACCCGATCTGGTACGGATCCCACACTGATGAGCAATACTCAAGTATAGGTCGAACGAGTGTTTTGTAAGCCACCTCCTTTGTTGATGGACTACATTTTCTAAGGACTCTCCCAATGAATCTCAACCTGGTACCCGCCTTACCAACAATTAATTTTATATGATCATTCCACTTCAAATCGTTCCGCACGCATACTCCCAGATATTTTACAGAAGTAACTGCTACCAGTGTCTGTTCCGCTATCATATAATCATACAATAAAGGATCCTTCGTACACCACAGCAAAAATTGCCGTCACGCTATGCTCTAAAGGACTGCAATCACATTCAACGTCATTGTAGGCCCAAGATGTTCATATAGAATTGTAAGAAAATGAAACACCTACAGCCGTCCTTATGACGTCATTTATTGTGTAGCTACCACTTCTGGCGCTTCAGTGCACCATCTTCAGGCCTTAGCTTATGCTAAAGCGGTTATCACCATCCATATATACCGTGGACCAGTGGCCAACATAACTGGTTTACGCACACTACCTGTAACTGTGATGTCTCTCCAAACATTGACTGTCATCTTACAGAATGTTTGAATCCTCCGTCTCGTTGCTCACAACATTACTAGCTGTCGTTTTTGACCGCGAAAATTGTGGGAATCAACGCCCGAATAAAAAGCGATGTTTTCACTGACATCCTTACGCCAACCGCCTGAGGCCTATTCGTGTCGATTCTGACTGACGGTGTGTCTGAAATATTTTCCTCGGCCACCAAAAAGAAAACCGCCTGATTCCACGCTGGGCGTCGTGCGATTCTACCTCCATCGCAGAGGCGTCAAACGGAGGAGTGAAATGTGGGTAAGAGGGGTGAGGTTGTGACGACATGTCCATCGAATGACACCTCCACGGTGGCTTTGGGAACAATTGCGGGGAAATTAGGTGCCAACCTTAGACCTGATATGAATTTCCGAGCTCTGGTCTTCTTCTTGCATGTGTCGGTACCTTGCTGTTTGAACCGTCGCCGAACCAGAGTATAATGTCGCAGAGGAAGGTTGTAGGCGCCTTTGAGCCTAATTTCAAACTTGTGCATCGCAATGGGATACAATTACGGGGTTTCGGAAAAGTGATTGTGTTGCGCAGTTTAGATTGCGAACTGCAGACAGAAACAATAATCAGAAATTCAACACGGCAGTAATTCAGAAGATGGTAGAGATCAATTTGCTGGTAGAAGAAGGAATTACAGAGCCTTCCGTCCGGCCTTATGTTTTCGTCCTTGAACGTAATGGGTTACCCACGCGGAGAGCTGTGATGGTGCGCGAGAATCGCCGCGCCTGCCCCAATGGCTGGCAATTGTGCGTTACACGGGCAGACCAAGTTCCGTCGGCCGGCCTTGCCAGTAATAACTGACGCCGGCCACATGCGAACACGGGCCCGCGGGCCAGACCGAACCAAGTTCCCTTCGTGTCCTCGAAACACGCCGTTCCCTCCAGGGTTGTCGGAAGTGCACCAAGGTACATTTCTTTCCTACCTCCAGCCGTATCTGCGACTAATGCCGTGTTGCTTAACAGGCTGTCCTCAGATTTTCTGCTGTGCAATTTGTGGCCATAATATTTGGTTACCCTAATTTACTTACGTCGCAATATCTCAATGATTACAAAATGGCGGTGTTTACAAATATCGGGGAACACCTCTAGAGAAAGAAATCTTCCAGAAGTTGCTAATAACCATTATCGTTCCATAGTAAATGCCATATCGAATCCCTTGTTTCCCACGGTTTATTGCTAACGATTCAGAAGACTGTGATTCAGAAAGATCTCTTATTACCGAAATGAGTATGAAGTCTTATATAAGAACTTCGCGTAAAACAGCAGTGAAAATTGAGACTTCGCTTCAAAAAGCGTAAGAAAGTGCTGCAGATGTCGACAGTCAGAGGACGCACACGCAGTAAGCCTAAGATATGAAGCTAACGAGGATAAAGAACGATAGCCTAGTTAATAATTTTAGTTACGTAAGTATTAGTTATTTTGTATTCCTTTATGCCTGAAGATGGGCACTTGTAGCTCGAAAGGCGTCCAAAATCAACTGATGTTCATTGGATTCTGCTCGAGTCTTCTGCCTCTGCAAGCACTTTCTTTTTACGTAGCTTCTAGCAGAATTCGATAGTATACTAAACAGCCAAAACATTATGGCCACGGCACACCGCGAGCCGGCCGCTGTGGCCGAGCGGTTCTAGGCGCTTCAGTCCGGAACAGCGCGACTGCTACGGTCGCAGGTTCGAATCCTGCCTCGGGCTTGGATGTGTGTGATGTCCTTAGCTTAGTTAGGTTTAAGTAGTTCTGTTATAGATTTGTCAGGAAGTCGTTTCTGAAAGTATTTGTATGGAGTGTAGCCATGTATGGAAGTGAAACATGGACGATAACTAGTTTGGACAAGAAGAGAATAAAAGCTTTCGAAATGTGGTGCTACAGGAGAATGCTGAAGATTAGATGGGTAGATTACATAACTAATGTGGAGGTATTGAATCGAATTGGGGAGAAGAGAAGTTTGTGGCACAACTTGACTAGAAGAAGGGATCGGTTGGTAGCACATGTTCAAGGGATCACCAATTTAGTACTGGGGGGGCAGCGTGGAGGATAAAAATCGTAGAGTGAGACCAACAGATGAATACACTCAGCAGATTCAGAAGGATGTAGGTTGCAGAAGTTGCTGGGAGATGAAGTTTGCACAGGATAGAGTAGCATGGAGAGCTGCATCAAAGCAGTCTCTGGACTCAAGACCACAACAACAAGAACAACAACAACAACAACAACAACAACAACAACTTCTAGGGGACTGATGACCTCAGATGTTAAGTCCAACAGTGCTCAGAGCCAATTGCACCATGTTTTGCTCGCCGCGAGGTTGGATGCCGCCTAGTAGCGTTGTGGGCACTTAACGCAGTGGAGGAAGTGTGTAAGCGGAGCAGAGACGGATGAGGGACCATCTTACAAAATACACTCCTGGAAATTGAAATAAGAACACCGTGAATTCATTGTCCCAGGAAGGGGAAACTTTATTGACACATTCCTGGGGTCAGATACATCACATGATCACACTGACAGAACCACAGGCACATAGACACAGGCAACAGAGCATGCACAATGTCGGCACTAGTACAGTGTATATCCACCTTTCGCAGCAATGCACGCTGCTATTCTCCCATGGAGACGATCGTAGAGATGCTGGATGTAGTCCTGTGGAACGGCTTGCCATGCCATTTCCACCTGGCGCCTCAGTTGGACCAGCGTTCGTGCTGGACGTGCAGACCGCGTGAGACGACGCTTCATCCAGTCCCAAACATGCTCAATGGGGGACAGATCCGGAGATCTTGCTGGCCAGGGTAGTTGACTTACACCTTCTAGAGCACGTTGGGTGGCACGGGATACATGCGGACGTGCATTGTCCTGTTGGAACAGCAAGTTCCCTTGCCGGTCTAGGAATGGTAGAACGATGGGTTCGATGACGGTTTGGATGTACCGTGCACTATTCAGTGTCCCCTCGACGATCACCAGTGGTGTACGGCCAGTGTAGGAGATCGCTCCCCACACCATGATGCCGGGTGTTGGCCCTGTGTGCCTCGGTCGTATGCAGTCCTGATTGTGGCGCTCACCTGCACGGCGCCAAACACGCATACGACCATCATTGGCACCAAGCCAGAAGCGACTCTCATCGCTGAAGACGACACGTCTCCATTCGTCCCTCCATTCACGACTGTCGCGACACCACTGGAGACGGGCTGCACGATGTTGGGGCGTGAGCGGAAGACGGCCTAACGGTGTGCGGGACCGTAGCCCAGCTTCATGGAGACAGTTGCGAATGGTCCTCGCCGATACCCCAGGAGCAACAGTGTCCCTAATTTGCTGGGAAGTGGCGGTGCGGTCCCCTACGGCACTGCGTAGGATCCTACGGTCTTGGCGTGCATCCGTGCGTCGCTGCGGTCCGGTCCCAGGTCGACGGGCACGTGCACCTTCCGCCGACCACTGGCGACAACATCGATGTACTGTGGAGACCTCACGCCCCACGTGTTGAGCAATTCGGCGGTACGTCCACCCGGCCTCCCGCATGCCCACTATACGCCCTCGCTCAAAGTCCGTCAACTGCACATACGGTTCACGTCCACGCTGTCGCGGCATGCTACCAGTGTTAAAGACTGCGATGGAGCTCCGTATGCCACGGCAAACTGGCTGACACTGACGGCGGCGGTGCACAAATGCTGCGCAGCTAGCGCCATTCGACGGCCAACACCGCGGTTCCTGGTGTGTCCGCTGTGGCGTGCGTGTGATCATTGCTTGTACAGCCCTCTCGCAGTGTCCGGAGCAAGTATGGTGGGTCTGACACACCGGTGTCAATGTGTTCTTTTTTCCATTTCCAGGAGTGTATATGGGCTGCAAATAGGGAAATCCATTGAAATAAATGACTCTGACAGAGGGCGAATAATTATTACGCAGAACGTGTGAACGAGTATCTCGACAACGGCAAAGCTCGTCGCATGTTCACATGCTACTGTCGTGAGCGTCTACGGAAAGTGGTAGAAGAACAGTGGAACTAACACTAGGCGCGAAGTGGTTAGACGTCCCGCACTCTTCGCAAAATGTGCTTCTCTGCTAAAGTAGGATAGATGGTGACTTGTGGCACCTTTGCTGAAAGAACAAAATTCTGGGGCACTCACAAATGTTTCGGAGCACACTGTTCACCATACATTGTTGAACTTGGAACTACTCAGCTGACAATCCCTACGTCGACCCAGCGACACACACAGTTGCGAATGCAGCGGGCACGGCACCATCGGGATTCGACCGTGGATCAATGGAAACGTCTCTGCTCTTTGGATGAATCATGTTTCTTGCTACACCAGGTCGATGGTCGTCTCCCGAGAAGCCGTCATCGAGCCAAACGGCGGCTCCAAACATGCACCGCGCAAAGAACCCCGGCTGGTGGGAGCAGTATTATGCTATGGGAAACAATCTCCGACGCTTGTATGGGACTTGTTTTAGTAATCGAAAACATCGTTTCAGATGTGGACCACCTGCACCCCTTCATGCCTGATGTCGTCCCTGACTGCGATGTCATCTCTCAGCACTATAACTGTCCGTGTCTCGAAGCCAGAATCATGCTTCAGTAGCTCAAAGCATGATAGTGAAATGACGTTGACGTCTTGGCGACCAAACTCGCCTCATGTGAATCCGATGGAACCCTTCTGGGTCGCTATCGCCACGTACACGTCAGCGGCCCGTAATTTTACGACAATTACTTGACTTGTTGGTTGGGTTGTTTTGGGGAAGGAGACCAGACAGCGAGGTCATCGGTCTCATCAGATTAGGAAAGGACGGGTAAGGAAGTCGGCCGTGCCCTTTCTAAGGAACCATCCCGGCATTTGCCTGGAACGATTTAGGGAAATCACGGAAAACCCAAATCAGGATGGCCGGACACGGGATTGAACTTCGTCCTCCCGAATGCTAGTCCAGTGTGGCAGCCACTGCGCCACCTCGCTCGGTACTTGACTTGTGTGTAGACATCTGATGCCACATATCTCCACAAACCTACCAGCAAATTGTAGTATCGGTGGTATGCACAACCAGTGCTGTATTGCCTTCCGTAAATGAACGGACAAGCTATTTAGCAGATGGTCATAAAGTCCTGGCGCGTCAGTGTATTAGTCATACCATGTTAACGTTTTCGGCCTTACTGTTTCGTCGACTATTGTCAGTTGGTGTTTGTCTTCTTTCATAATTTCAGACACGTCTCGCTACGCGACAGCATTGATATCTTGTCATTAGGCAACTTACGAACGCTGGCGATTATAAGGAGACGAAAATTTGTTTTCTAAATAGCCTGTTAGTGTAGCCAGTTACTTTGCCTAAAATTCGTAATGATTCTGTAGTCATTATTAGGGAGGAGTCCGCCCCGGTAGCTGAGTGGTCAGCGTGACAGACTGTCAATCCTAAGGGCCCGGGTTCGATTCCCGGCTGGGTCGGAAATTTTCTCCGCTCAGGGACTGGGTGTTGTGTTGTCCTAATCATCATCATTTCATCCCCATCGACACGCAGGTCGCCGAAGTGGCGTCAAATCGAAAGACCTGCACCAGGCGAACGGTCTACCCCACGGGAGGCCCTAGCCACACGACATTTCCATTTCCATTAGGGAGGACGCATTATCTGATCCCAAGTATCAGGACATCCGTATGCAATGCGGAACTGACCACTAGATGTGACAAGACGCGGACGTGCCAGTATAAAAGGAGGGGTAGAGTATTGTGTTGTCAATGGAAGCAAGGGAGGAAGAAAGGAAGGAAGGGCGATTAGGGTCTAACGTCCTGTGACAAGCTCGGAATGTTTCCATGGAACCATCCTGCGATTTGCCTGGCGATTACAGGAAATCACGGAAAACCTAAATCTGGATGGCTGGACGCGGATTTGAACCACCGTCCTTCCGAATACGAGTCCAGTGTGCTAATCACTGCGCCCGGGTTCCCGGGTTCGATTCCCGGCGGGGTCAGGGATTTTCTCTGTCTCGTGATGACTGGGTGTTGTGTGCTGTCCTTAGGTTAGTTAGGTTTAAGTAGTTCTAAGTTCTAGGGGACTGATGACCATAGATGTTAAGTCCCATAGTGCTCAGAGCCATTTGAACCATTTGCTAATCACTTGTCAGCACAATGGATACGTCAGGAGAGCTGAGTGGCTTCGAACGTGGACGAGTCGTTGGGTGTCGCTTGAGAGACATATCCGTCAGGGACACTTCAACTGTTCTAAATGTTATATTGCTAGAGAAGGCCGAAATGCACGCTATAAGCTCACGCAGGATGGCGTGAGGTCTGAAACAGGATACGTAATGAATGCTATAAAGAAAAGCACGTAGCTGCTGGAATACTTAACTTTAATCCTTCATTTGTATACATCGTTCTTGATGAGACATGCTTCATACGATAACTATCAATTGCTATGGCGCCTTGCTAGGTCGTAGCCATTGGCTTAGCTGAAGGCTATTCTAACTATCTTCTCTACAAATAAACGAGGCTTCGTCAGTGTTGCATCGCTAGCTAAGTCGTCCGTACAACTGGGGCGAGTGCTAGTAAGTCTCTCGAGACCTGCCGTGTGGTAGCGCTCGGTCTGCAATCACTGACAGTGGCGACACGCGGTTCCGACATGTACTAATGGACCGCGGCCGATTTAAAGCTACCACCTAGCAAGTGTGGTGTCTGGCGGTGACACCACACTAAACCTGCCCAAGTCGAATGTTGGTGATGTGATTGTGAACTGGAAACGCGAAAGAAGAACCACAGCTAAATCAAGAACAGGCAGACCTCATGTTACTGATGAACAGAGCCTGTGGATCATTGGGGAGGTGATTGTAAAAAATCGCACGAAATCAATGCAAGTAGTCAAACGTAACTTCCAGAGTGCTATTAACAGTTCAGTGCTGAGCGACGCTTCAGTTGATGTAATAGCGACGCCACGCGGCTGTGGGTGACCGAAAACGAGCGATTTGGAGTGATGAATCACGCTATACCTTGTGTTCAATGGCTCTGAGCACTATGGGACTTAACATCTATGGTCATCAGTCCCCTAGAAAGAACTACTTAAACCTAACTAACCTAAGGACATCACAGAACACCCAGCCATCACGAGGCAGAGAAAATCCCTGACCCCGCCGGGAATCGAACCCGGGAACCCGGGCGTGGGAAGCGAGAACGCTACCGCACGACCACGAGATGCGGGCATACCTTGTGTTAATCCGATAGAAAGGTTTGAGTTTGCGAATGTCTGGAGTGCGTTACCTGATTATGTGCGGTCTAAGAATGGAGGAGGTGGTGTTACGATGCAGGGGTGTTTTCTGTTGTTACGGTGTGCCCCTGTTTGCGCTTAAGCAAACGCAAAATGAAGCAAATGAACATATTTTACAGGGTATTGTACTGCGCACAGTGGAAGACAGTTCGGAAATGACGATTGTATCAGCGTGATAATGCACTTTTTTGTAAAGCAGCAATTGTGAGCAAGGGTTTGTGGACGACAACATTCCTGAAATGGACTGGACAGCTCGGGGTCCCGATCTGAATCCACTGGAGCATCTTTGCGATGAGCTAGGACGTCGACTTTGCTCCAGACCTCAGCGTCTGACATCACTATCTTCTCTGTCCGCAGCTCGTGATCTGGTGGCTAGCTTGCTGCCTCTGGATCACAGGTCCCGGGTTCGATTCCCGGATGGGTTGGAGATTCTCTCTGCCCGGGGACTGGGTGTTTGTGATGTCCTCACCATTTCATCATCATCATCGTCATTCGTGTCAGTGGCTCGATTGGATTGCGTGAAAAATTGGATTGTGTAAAAATTAGGACTTTGTACGGGCGCTGATGACCGAGCAGTTGAGTGCCCCACAAACTAATCATCATCGTCATCATTATCACCAAATATGGGCTGCCATTCCTCCACAGGCACTCAGATAGCTCCAGAATGAATTTTCACTCTGCAGCAGAATGTGCACTGATAAGAAACTTCCTGGCACATTAAAATTGTTTGCCGGACCAAGACAGACTCGAACTCGAGACCTTCGCCTTCCGTGGGCAATTGCTCTACTGACTGAGCTACCCAAGCACGACTCACAACCCGTTGTCACAGCTTCAGTTCTGGCAGTAACTCATCTCCTACCTTCCAAACTTCACAGAAGCTCTCTTGCGAACCTTGCAAGACTAGCACTTTTGGAACGAAGAATATTGCGGTGAAATGACTTAGCCACAGCCTGGAGGATTGTTTCCAGAATGAATTTTCACTCTTCGGCGGAGTGTTTGCTTATATCAAACGTCCTGGCAGTTTAAAACTGTGTGCCGGACCGAGACTCGAACTCGGAACCGTTGCCTTTCGCACTGGCAGAATTGAAGCTGTGAGGACGGGTCGTGAGTCGTGCTGGGATAGCTCAGTCTGTAGAGCACTTGCCGGCGAAAGGCGAAGGTGCCGAGTTCGAGTCTCGGTCCAGCACACAGTTTTAATCTGCCAGGAAGTTTTACTCAGATACCTCTTTGAACGTGTACTGAGCATTCAAGCCGTCATGAAGGTGAAGGGTGGATACAAATTAATGTCCGGCACTTTTGATGAGATAGTGTCCTTCAGAGATGGTTTTGATGTACCCTATTGTCAATTTTTCTGAGAACCCATTCGAAAAGATAAATGCTCTCTTAAAATAGTGACCGAAAGCACATCTTCAACGGAGCTTTCCTTGAAATTATCATCAACGAGATTGCTTAGAAAATGATATATTCGTTTTTGGTGTTAACATAGATTTAAAAGAACGATAAGGAGGCCATAGAATCTTTTGGCGATTTTTATAAAAACCTGCTGACAGCTCAGCAATTTTGGCATTCCGTGAGAGCTAGACTCTTACACGGGGTAGTGATGCAGACCACGCAGCGCAAATCGTCGACAAGACAACCATCGAAGGTGAAGACCTCAGCTGTCGCCCCGAATCCAACTTTGCGCAACAATATTGTACTTACAGAATGAGATTTTCACTCTGCAGCGGAGTGTGCGCTGATATGAAACTTCCTGGCAGATTAAAACTGTGTGCCCGACCGAGACTCGAACTCGGGATCTTTGCCTTTCGCGGGCAAGTGCTCCACCATCTGAGCTACCGACGCACGACTCACGTCCAGTACTCACAGCTTCACTTCTGCCAGTACCTCGTCTCCTACCTTCCAAACTTTACAGAAGCTCTCTTGCGAACCTTGCAGAAATAGCACTCCTGAAAGAAAGGATATTGCGGAGACATGGCTTAGCCACAGCCTGGGGGATGTCTCCAGAATGAGATTTTCACTCGCAGGAGAGCTTCTGTAAAGTTTGGCAGGTAGGAGACGAGGTACTGGCAGAAGTGAAGCTGTGAGTACTGGACGTGAGTCGTGCTTCGGTAGTTCAGATGGTGGAGCACTTGCCTGCGAAAGGCAAGGTCCCGAGTTCGAGTCTCGGTCGGGCACACAGTTTTAATCTGCCAGGAAGTTTCAATATTGTACTTCATTCTCAACTTGTTCCGCAGTACATGTACTGAGAGAATCTCTTGGGTCGCAGACAGGCAATATCGATGGCTGCTAAGGCAGCTGCAGACACGCAATACGTCACCTCAGATGCGCGCCAATTGAACTCCACGTCGTATTGCTATCCGCTCGATCGAATAAGCGTATTATTGCTCTGAAACGTCAAGGCGTCCATCTATCACTGTGATGAATGACTTCACGGCGAGCCTGTTCCGTGCCTAGAAAGCTGATATGGGTCTGACTGATGAAGAGGATGGTTCGAAGTAGCTGAAAGAACTGTGGGGGAAAATAGTAAAAAAATCCTCGATATTTCTTCGCCTTACGAACCTAAAAGAGGACTGACAGCTAAGAATTACACTGGCACTTCCCGGAAGAGTATAAATCTTTGCTAGCCCGGAACTCGAACGCGGAATGTCTTCTTATGCGGAAAATGGCCTTACCTACTGAATTACATTTTTAAAATTTTTATTGTGGTGAAATACGAAGAACTACAACGTTGCACAAATTTTGATCTAAATCCTAGATATTATCAACATTTTCTTCGTATATTTTCATTAAGCAAGGATTTCTTTTAAAGGAAGTGACAGTGCGAATGTATACGTTTTGTATCCCCATGAATACATAGCTTTCTGAACAACATAAATTGATTTTGACTCGCTGGACATTTTATCTGTATTATATTGACGTTTGAATTGATTAACCAATAGAACTTGAACAACTACGACAGAAAATATGTTACCCTGAAATCTTAAATTTACATCTACTACGAACAAGCGAGCAAGTGATATTTATATTGATTATGCGAGTATTTTGGCGGGTTTCTTACGGATGAAAGCGTTTTCTCCAAATTTTTGTTAACTAAGCTTTGTGCAGTAGAAAATTAAGACATGAAGTCCATTCTTTCGTTCACTTTAATAACAAAAATAAAGAACCCCGGTTCAATATTGTATAAAATAATACTTTTGTTTCTGTTGCGTTCTCATAAGCAGTCTCAAAATATTCTGCATTTTTGTCTGTTTTCTTCCTCATTTTACAATGGGATTTTCTGGAGGGCCTCATGGCGTTATTAGCTTGAATACAAACTATTATCATTTCAGTCCTCAAACATTCTCAAAAATCACTCGTAGATAATTGTGTACTAACTCACAGTTTATGTTCGGCTCCACGCATTTTTGTTCTTTGTCTTGTCTTGCTTTGCATACCAAACTAGAAATTAAATGGTTTCATCAAGAAAAAAATAATAATACTTGAATTATCTCATAAACACATACCCAAGGCCATAAGAGAGATTGGAGAGCTTATGTCGTCATGACAACTGAACAGTACAGGCTACAAAATTAAATTTAATTTCAGCGCAGCTGCCCGTATACACGATTACGTACACTTTGTATTAATTTTAAACAACTCTTACACTTTTGAAAGGTAGTTCAATTGATAAGAGACTCGCCCATTATACTGGTATTTAAGTACTGCGGCTGTAAGGAGGTGCGTATAATGTGGATGGTTTTGAGGTGTCAGGCCGGCAGTTACTTTCACGAGCAGTAATTCACGCCTCTAAGTTCGCACTTACACAGTCTCTAGCTACGATTACGACTGTAACAGACTAAAGTGATTGATATATTAACTCTCCTTTGAACAGTGTGATATTTACCTCTTCTGTCTTGCATAAAACGATGCACCGTCCAGATCCGTGATAAAGCAGTATAATACGATTATAAATAATGTCGCGGTGCGTTCCGAAGTTTGCATGCTACGGTATACCTAGGTATCATTTTCAGGATGAAGCAATTTAGAAATTAAAGAAATTGTCTCCCTTTAGAAGATATATTGTAAAACTTTTTCACAAATGTGCATTGTTGTCTGACATACACGCAATACGTCCACCTAGAATAACAGACAGGATGAGGCAGATAGCTGAAGTATGAAAAATTTGATATAGATTTCAGAAAATATTAGAATACAGATATATGTTCATTTTTATTTTCGTACATATCTCTGTTTGGAGCGAGCATGTTTATATTGCATCTTTATCCCGCATAGTGTTCCGGTACTTATTAAATGACATTTACTTCATGGCTCAACCAAAATCTATTACACCGTGAAAGAATAGGTTCTGAGTTCGAGTACTAGTCTGGCACGTAGTTTTTAACCGCAAGGAAGTTCAAAACAGAGCTCATTTCGCTGGAGAGTTGAAGATTCATTTTGTAAGAATATGAGCAGTCATAAACACGCAGCGTGTGGAAGGGAAATTCGATACATATGCCGTTCAATTTCCTTCTTTTAGACATAATATTAAGGATGAAATTAATTTTTTTGCTAATAAATATTAGAATGTAATAATTAACAAACTGAAGACGTATATCTATAGCATAAACGTTAGAGTAGAAAGACTAACTTTGGATTGTAGTGCTAATAAGAAAGTTAAATATGTTTCCATGATGGTGAAGAATATTGTAATACTAACCGTTTGTGAAAGGCAAGGCAATATAACATTTTAAATGAAGGCCTATTGTTTCAGCTGATATCGGCGTTATTATTTTTTTACGAAAACTGGGAACACATACGACATTATCCCGATAGTCTCCGGCTTGGTTTCTTGATTTTAAACATCTCCAGCTGTTTGAGTTTCAGGTTTGAGCTACCGGCACTCCAGTGCAGCACTAGAGCTTTATTGGTGGTACATCAACAGAAATGGAAAAATGATCGTACTCGGAAGAAATGTAGATCACATCTCGTTTCAGTCATTCTAGTTTTAATAAACCACTCCGCAGAAATGCCAGAATGGGTTTATCGTGAATGCCAATGCGATTTTTTCTGTCATTTCTCTATCTCACTGTCGCATATTGTAAAAACAAACCAACGAAATTGAAAGTGGAGGGAGAGAAAGAGGGTTATATTGCGTGCACCTCTGCACAAACGGAAGAAATCTGATCATGTTCGAGCTACGTGTACAGTACATTTTCCTTGAGTAGATGGTAGCCTAGCTCAATCCTTCCGAGAAAAATAATTTCCGTCGTCGAATCTAATTGGCATTGAGGGCAAATTTGTGATAAATTTCTGGTCACCTGCTTGTGTGCCCACGTCCTGACATGAGACACACTGGGTTCGTAAATATTTAAGCTAATAAAGTAATAATAGAAGAGAAAATTTTCTGAAGGGGAATAACTTACTTATATTCTTGTAACAGCGTGGCAAAATCAATTGATACTAAATGATGCATACACATCGATACATCAATGCATCTGAAGAATTTACTTTCCTCTCATACTTCTCAATCCGCAGCTCGTGGGCGTGCGGTAGCGTTCTCGCTTCCCTCGCCCGGGTTCCCGGGTTCGATTCCCGGCGGGGTCAGGGATTTTCTCTGCCTCGTGATGACTGGGTGTTGTGTGATGTCCTTAGGTTAGTTCTAGGGGACTGATGACCATAGATGATAAGTCCCATAGTGGTCAGAGCCATTTGAACCAGTTGAACCACACCTCTGAAAACATCGTCTGTTTCGTTACCATCAACTTTCTACAGGGTGGGCAGAAAATACTTCAT
Source organism: Schistocerca americana (assembly GCF_021461395.2). Taxonomy (NCBI): domain Eukaryota; kingdom Metazoa; phylum Arthropoda; class Insecta; order Orthoptera; family Acrididae; genus Schistocerca; species Schistocerca americana. Next base: position 23,966,241 of record NC_060124.1, read on the forward strand.
GCACCTTAGGATAGGCAACCCAACTTATATCATCCTCGTTGGGTGCAGATGATGTAAACTGGGTTGCCCATCGTAAAGATGCATGTATTTACCGGGCCAGTATTATTCTGGCCACCATACACATAGCTAGCTACCCCTCTGAGCGTCATCATACCGTTCAACAATTTATTCACACTGAACAACCGTTAGGTATACTATCTAATTACCACCGCCAAACACTCCCAAAACCATTGTAGTTTCCTTTTCTTTTCGTCTCGACAACCTTTGTAGAAGACCTGCTGGTCGACAGACGTATTAAGACTGCTTTCTGTCAATCGACAGCAACAGAAAAAATCTACTTCAACAACAGTGTCACGTCGACACAAGAACGATCAGTTTTGAAGTCATTATAAATACATAAAACTAACACGATTTTACATTTATCTTCCATATCTATCGTCATCTTCCATTTCTCTTATTATTCATTTTTATATTTGCAAAATAAATTCAGCGGAAGTGCAGACGATTTCCTACTTCCAAACGGAATGACATGTAATAGAGAAAAGGGATCATTAAGACACGTCAGATTTCCTCTGACAGAAAGTAAGGCCCATAAGAATTTATGGACTGGTACGATTAGCATACTTGGTACCCAGTTTGGATTAAAGGATGAACAAAGTTGAAACGAAAGTGTCTAAGAATAATAGCAGGAGAATAGCAATCTGTTAAACACCAAAATTTGCGAAAATACGATAAAAGAAATGAAAGCGTTCTATAAACGAAAAAAAAAAAATGCCACACAGGCTGCCACTGGATGGGCGCCGGCTGGGATGGCCGAGCGGTTCTAGGCGCTACAGTCTGGAACCGCGAGAACGCTACGGTCGCAGGTTCGAATCTTGCCTCGGGCATGGATGTGTGTGATGTCCTTAGGTTAGTTAAGTTTAAGTAGTTCTAAGTCCTAGAGGACTGATTACCTCAGAAGTTAAGTCCCATAGTGCTCAGAGCCTTTTGTACTGGATGGGCTGGTAGCGAAATATTGTTGTGTGTATCCCAGAACTTCCGTACACGCCTGAGTGGTGCGTTGGATCACTATTGTCCTAGATTAGTGCCACGCCTCAAAATATGAAACCTTAAATTACGGACAGTTCCCAACGTTTACAGCGTTGAATGATTCGAGGAGTTCTTTGATTATATCGTAATCCATTTTTATGGATTTTGGTCATGTAAACATTTGAAAATGGTTTCACACCCAAAACTGTAGAGTACTGGAGATGAAATTAAAGACGTTGTAACGTATACAGTGTGATGCTAAAATATTATCTTTCAATGTGCATTGGTTGCGGACACTGATGCAGCCAAAATACGGAACAATTCCGATATTTACCACAAAATTTTACAAAGGATGGCGAAGAAAGACTCATCAGAAGCAGGTAAGTCTTTATCGCGAGAAATGTACTGGTATATAATGATACTGGTAGTGTACTCCTGGAGTACAGTACTAAGTGAAGCATCGACTATAGGAGTACAGAAGAAGAAACTAGATGCGCTTCAAACGTGTTGTCATAGAATATGTTGCAGAGTTAAGGAGGTAGAAGTAATAGAAACACACAGGCGAGGAAAGCACTTACCACTAGAGGAAGCACTTGACGTGGTACTGCAAGAAGCAGCTATCAGGAAAAACTGTAGGCGCAAAAAAAAAAACACTAATATGCAAACCAGAATACAGAGACGTTGCTTGTATTAGTTATCTAGAGGTGAAAACTGGGGTGCAAGACAGTAAGCGATGGAGGACAGTGTTGAAGCTGTCGACACAGTGACGACTTCAGAAACTTCACCACAGAATAATAGTTTGGGAACAACTACGGTACAAAGCAAGGGGATAGAGGACTCCTTCATTCCACACGATTCGCAGGATTCGATTATATGAGAAAAGTTTGCCTTTGAAAAATGACCGACTCAGAATCTTGATCTGAATCTGAAAGAACATTTGAGGAACGCTTTGAAGCGTCAGCTTTTCGCAGCTTTACAAAGAAAAATATTGATTGCTGCCCCCGTGGCAGCTCACCAAGAAGAATGGGCTCCCTTCTGCCAGGCAGCCTTTCGCCATCTGACCGTTAGTATGCCTGCCAGACATGCGGCTATATCAATAGGAAAGCAGGAGCCAAACTACTAACAGAGGATTCTCCTGGGGAGAAAGATGAAGCGGTTAGGACACTCGACCAGTATTTGAGAAGAACGAAGTTTTAATTCCATCCTAATAGGATGGGTTAGGTGTTCCGAGAGTGTTCTAAATAACTTGAGACGCCATTGGTAATTCACTTCCCGCTCTTGACTAAAATGAACTTACGTTCTGTCACAAACAACCTTTTGTCGATGGGAGATGGGATATTAAACACTAAATTGTCTACAGTGAACTTTACAGGAGATGAGTTCAAGACCGAAATTAGACTGTGGTGTATTGGTTATGGCCGGCTAGCTGGGTTCACACAGTACTCGCGAAAAGAATATGAACCAAAATGCAGGTGCTTCTGCAATTTTTTCCACTCGTATAGATAAAATATAATGGGTAGCATAGACAGATCTCCCATCATTCAGATTTTTACGTATTCCTCCAAGTAATTCTAATACTCACAATAAATCAGTTTTTCTTGCCTTTCACGCAGAAGAACCATCACATACCCACTTCACTTTTAACGACTGTGGGTCTGATCCATGCTAAGGCTTCCATTTATAGCGACATACTTTATGTTTTCGAGGATCCTCCATATGCAAGTGACCCCTTTAGTATGATATAAACACTCAGCGCCAGAAATAAATTACAGTCAGCATTGCGGAAAGTAGCTGTAAATATTTGGCTCTACTTACCACTCCCACTCAAATGCGGTAAACTGGAATCTTACCTGAAACAAAAAGAAAAGAAAAGTTAGATTTTCGGACTGGTTATTTCAGCTATGACAATAACATAGTTTTCGCTACAAAACATGCAGGAGCTATTTCCCAGACCCTTTACAACTTTCCGTTACACAGTTCGCCATTATATGGAACCATCTGCTCAGATTCCCTGCCAATATGAAAAGGTGTCGCCGTACCTTATTTCGAATTAGTTCTCAGATTGTCATTGGTTTGCGACCAAACACTGACACTCCCGCTTAACAGGAATCAAGATGGGGAAGCCACATTCTAATAAAATCAGTTAAATATCTGTCACTCTAGGAAAAAAGCTGTTTACAGCGACAAAGACGAACACAAACTAATAGCATCAGGAGACTCTAAACACAAGATGATAAAGCATCTCCCGAGAAAAGAGTGGGATGAAGAGTGAAAAGCAGTGCAAGCAACAAGGGGAACACACCGACGATGCCAGCCAGACGTTGCCAGAGTAGCATTAGCTGCGGAATAGAATTCTTAGCCTTTACATCCTGCCTGAATTTTAATAACGGTCGACTCAAGCAAGATCTTCCCCACATCCACATCATACCATCTCCTCTGTGCCCATACAGTGAAGGGCAACACCCAAACCAAATTTCATTTGGCTTCAAACAGGGTTTACCGTAACTCCACCGACAATATTTCAGAGATTGTTCAACGACATTTTCTAGATATTTTAGTAAAATGGACTTGTGTGCTGGATCGATACAGAGTAATAATGTAATTATGATTTATTCGGTTTGCTGCTCTAATTACTTTTATCTATGTGAAAGTACATCAACAACAGTGAGAAAGTTTGTAATACGCAATCGTCAAAACATACAACACAAAACTCAGGGTAAAGGTACTGTGACGTGATTGCCAACGCTGCTGGAATAGCTCAACATATAGTCACAATATCGCTCTTGCAATGCACTGCATTCAGCAAACCCAATTGGCCAATTCTACATCAGTAAACCTATCCACGCTTGTATCTATCACTGTTAACGTACAACTCACACCGCTGCAAAAACAAATGCGAAACGGAACAGAACAGTATTGAATGCAATTTTGAGCATGAAAAGTGGGCATTACTATCGTCAACAGCAAGTACCATCAATGAATTGAAGACGGCAAGAACTATGCCCCCTACATGAAGTCATTAACTATCACCTAACTCACGTTGAGCGAACAGTAGGGCTGAACAAAAATGACTCACAAGGCACAATGCATCTTGTAGAGGGTATAGTATGGACGTATTGCAATAATTAATGTCGGATTATGGTTTTAAAGTAATTCACACGACATGAAAACTTTGTGGAAACGCGTCGATTTACTGGAGGCTAGTTTATCCCAGGGAAGTATTGGAGTTGACCGTGGCCAGCTGGGGAGCGGCGAAGGGAAGCGACAATAGGCAGCTTAGGGCGACTCAAGCTCTGAGAAAGCAGTAATGGGGCGCAGCCTCCAGCTGCCTTAAGATGAGTGACAGTGAGTGAGTGGTTGACCCCATGCTGGTGTACTGGGAAGCAGACGGAGAACTTTTCCACCTGTTGATAAACGTTCGTCGTCCCGTTTTCAGTGAAACATGCGAGAAAGTCGCGCAAAGCTACGGTGGAGCAGTCAACAGAGGCCAAAATATGCGTGTTCGTGGCTATAGCAACTTCACGCTGAATTCACGGTCCGCAGAGTCTGAAGTAAATCAGGTGAAGAGCGACAGAATGAAATACACCGGCCTCCGATGGGAACGGAGGACCGAGGAGTTTGAAGTACTCTCCTGGGAGTCAGAATTCCGGAAAAATTGGTGTTTTGTGCAGACGCTAACCTTGATGGATGGCCTGGGAGGAGCTAAATAGCAGAAGTTGAGAGGAAGGGAAATTTTGTGGGAATTTGTTCACTTCCCAGAGCAGGCATTGGTCGGCGCTGGGAAGCGACGCATAATTAACGTGACTTGCACTGCAATTGGCGTAAGTGATTTTGCTGGAGGGGAAACCGAGGCGAAGAGTGGACTGGGATAAATCTCCGTAAAGGTCTTCTGTTCCCAGCTTGCCTAGAGTGTGGACGTGGCGCTCTTTACTCAGCTTGCCTGAGAAAGAGTGAGCATCTCTGCAGTTTAGGACTTAGCAAATGGAACGATTGAGCTTGGATATAGGAAGTTTTGGTTCAGCTATGTACTGAGCAAGATAGCTAGGAGTGAATAGTCGAGCGCAGCCTTGCAGCACCATGAGGTCAGCCGACGTCCGCACAATGACGCCACACTGTATTCGGTGATATTGCGCCCGCTCCGGCCACTGATTAATTTGTTGGATCCCATCGGCAAAGTTTCCTCGAGGGTTTCATGGGCCGTGTATTGTAGAATTCTTCTCGCACTTCGCATTACGCCTGCGTCAGTCGATAGGAATTACTTTTGAGGTATCGCGCTTTACTGCACGCAAACGCAATTTATTACCACTGCCTGGTAGGAGAATCATGTAATGTGACGATTGAAGGTCGTGAGTTAAAGTAAATCTGTGGTAATCGAGTGCATCTGTTTTCAATCAAGTAGTTGAAATCCCAAGTCACTTTCTTAATTAATTTTACGTTAAACATTTGCATCTGGTGTTCAATAGCTGAATATAACATCAATGTGCACCCCTTTTTAATTAAAAGTGGTCAATTCTGATTCGATTAATGTCAACGCTGCCACCGCAGTTCAATCAGGAGTCACAGGGCCTTATCACTTTTTTTGCGTTATCCGATATTGCGGCAGTTTTGCACACTCTGTTGATCTGTTAGTCAATTAGCTGGGGCGAACACACGCCAAAACCAGATAAGTGACGGGTGGGGGTTACAATTTTGCTTCCAAACAAGACACACAGAGTTTTCCGTCGATATTTCTATTTTTAAAAAAATATTTATTTTAATAATGTGTCAGCTGCAAATTGACACCAATGACTGCTGGAAGATGTTTAAGAATATACCTTATACCGCGAGCTGTGATAAAGTCAACAATTTTTTTAAAGAACTCAGCCGTAAGCTGTAAAAAATGGAAATAACTCCATACCAGAATCAATTCGAGGACGCACAGTTAAAATTAAATGTGTAGATTACATGCATTCAATAGGAATTATTAGTGCAAATCGTATTGATCAGAGAAAACTAGCTGAAACTCCATCAGGTATTATGCCCATTCGACTTCAGACTGGTATGGATGAGTGGAAAATGAGGGGATGAGACTGTGTTGAGTTTTATTGTTTGCATAGAATGTAAATGTGTGCTAGTTCCTCAAGTATAGTGTGAGGGTTAGCTTTGGAAGTTTACGAAAAGATTTGAGGTTGAGGCTGTGGCGCGAAGTAGTACATGGTCTAGTCACATTAATGTAACCATAGCCTATGTTCGATGTGAACGTTCAATGACCACTAACAATCGGTAGGTGCCATCACTAATAGTAGAGGGTACATAACGCGTTTAAGGACGGGGGGGGGGGGGGATAGTGCAGTCGTCTTAATGCGGAAATTAAGCAATTTACCTGACGTCTAAAAGAGTGTGATCATTGGCTTTCGGGCATAGGCTGGAAGCATTTCCGAAACGGGTAAGTTTGTAAACGGTTCGCGTGCCGCCGTCGTTAAAGTATAGACCGTCATGGTAAAAGGGCTCTATCCAAAACTTGACAGGAGTGAAGGACGGTTGTAGAGATGGGTACTGGGGAAGAGACGTCAACTGTTGAGCAACTGAGCGCCATTGATGATTCAAGGGGCTCCCAATAGTGTTTTCTCAACGACCGTTCAGCAAATGTTGCTGCTTATGGTACTCCGCAGTAGGCGCCTGGTTCATGCGTCCATGTTGATTGCTGTTCATTTGTCCATTGGTGACGAAGGCTGGAATTCACACTCCAGTACGGCAACTGGAAGCCCACTAAGCGGCGACAGGTAGCCTTTTCAGATGTATAACTTTCCATCGAAGAGACGGCGTGAAACGACTGAAAGCAAACACCCAGTAACCAGGAGGTAGTGTTATTGTCTGGGGAATGTTTTCGTGGCATTCCCCATGTCATCTTGTCAGGGAAGGTACAATGGATCAAGAGACGTATGCATCTATCATTGGGGAATGTCCACCCCTACACGCAAGTTGTTTGTCCTCGGCTGGATGGCATCTACCAGCAGGACAATGCAACGTGTGACACGGCTCACATTGTA